>NC_063168.1:66954483-69619483 GCF_023159225.1 Perognathus longimembris pacificus | reverse complement strand
TCCGCAGATGCTGCATCTGCTGGTGCCTTGATTGTGGACTTTCCAGCCCCCAGCGCTGTGAGGATACATTCTTATTATTTGTAAATTACCCAGTCTAAGGTATGTTGTGGTAGCAGCCTGAATGGACTAAGGAAGCCCATTATAGTGGAGTCACGAGGGTCAGTTGTGTTGATTTATTAATTTCCATACTTGGCATTACCTTTTGTTATCATTCTAGTCCATCCCTGGACTTCCTTCCGTCTACATTCTCAGAGCAGCTCTTCTGGAGGTAAGACAATGCCCTACCATTTCCCTTTTTCTTCTTTAAAAGTAAGTGTGGACTTCAGGAAATGAATAACCTCCTATGCTTTCTCCACATGGTTTATTGGACACCTCATTTAATGTCGATAACTATCTCTGGTGGGCAGTATACATTTTTGTGTGTGTGTATACTGGTCCTGGGGCTTGAACTCAAGGCCTTTCATCTTTTTTTTTGCCAGTAAGCAAACTTTATTAGAACATTTTTTTTTTACAAAAAAAATTTTTTTTCAGACAGGAGAGAAAGTTTATTACCGAACTGCTGGCTTGTGGCCGGAGAGAAGGTAGAGAAGAGACAGACCCCCTTGTTTACAAATTTTTTTTGACAAGGTGTTGTGCAAAAGGGGTACAGTTACATAGTAGGGTAGTGTGTGCATTTCTTGTGATATCTTACACCCTGTTTTTCTTTCCCTTCCCTAGGTCAGGTAGACATATATACAATACACAGTGTACCAAAAACATATACAGTAGCCACGTGGCCTATGCCAAAGGAAATTCGCCTAGGGCTTTAAATGTAATGTCAAGGCCTTTCATCTTGACTGGCTTTTTTTTTTTTGCTGAAGGTTGGTACTCTACTATTTGAGCCACCCCCACTACTGGCTTTTTGCTGGTTAACTGGAAATAAAAGTCTCTTGGATTTTTCTATTCAGAAGGCTGGTAGAGATCTTCAGACCATCATCCTCAGATCTCAGCCTCCTGAGTAGCTAGGAGATTACAGACTTGAGTCACCAGCCTCTGGCTGGTGTGCAGAATTCTAAGATGCCCTGCCAAAGTGCTGTCCTTCTGAGACTATCAAAATGATGCATGTTAATCCCATGCTTTGGTTAAGTTATGAGGCACCATTGAAGGGCGATTATCTGGGTAGGACCTGTTGATCCCATGATCTCTTTCCATTGGGGACTGGAGGTCAGAGAAAGGCAAGGCAGAGATCTGAACTATGAGTGAGATGTGCCATTGCTGATTGGGAAGGAGGAGCAGACCATGTGGCATGAAATGCAAGTGGTTTATAGGAGCTGAGCATGGATGAAAGCTGTCAGGGAAACAGACCTCAGTCCCTGTAGCCACAGGGAGCTGAGTTCTGAGCAAAGAGTGGACCCTGAGCTGCAGGTGAACAAGCAGCCAGGAGCCATCTTGATTTTTGGCTTCATGAAACCCTGAGAAGAGGATTCAGCTATGCTTTGCCTATACGTCCTACCTATAAAATGGTAAAATTACCAATGGATTTTGTTTCAGTTTACTAAATTTGTGGTAATTGATTACATAGCCATAGGTAACTGTAGTAGCTTCCTGTGGCTACCCTAACAAATTATGCAAATTTGGTGGCTTTCGGAAACAGAAATGTGTTCTTTCACAGCCTTAGAAGCTGGAAGTCTCAAATGGAGGCACACACAGTGTCCTGTTTCTGCTGCAGGATTCAGGGGGGAGCCCTTCTTTTCCCTCTGGGCTCTGTTCGTCCTGGTGTGTCTCATGGCTTTGTCCTCTTTGTAAATTGGCTTTCTCTCAGATGAGGACACTTGCCATTGGGTGTAGGGTCCACCTGCAGAATTCAGGGCTATGTCCTCATCTTGAGATCCTTAGTTTGCTGGGTGATGGCGGCTCATGCTTGTAATTCTAGCTATTCAGAAGGCTGAGATCAGAGGATTGATGTTAGAAGCCAGCCTGGGCAGACAAACCTGAGACTCACCTCGAATTAACCAGAAAAAAAAACCCGGGAAGTGGAAGGGTGGCTCAAGTATTAAAGCTCCAACCTTGAGCAAAAAAAGCTAAGCAAGATTGTGAGCCTTGATTTCAAGCCTGTACTAGCGAAGATGCTTAATTTACGTTTGCAAAGACCTCCCTTTCTTCAAGTAAGTTCACATTCCCAGGGTGTGGGTATTAGGGCTTGGAGAGATATGTAGATCGATCTAGGTCTGTCGTCTATCTATGTGGGACATGCCAGGGCATGTTATATCAGAAAGAGGCAACTAGCTGGCCCCGCCTGTTTCCCAGCCCCGGGGTCAAGTGTGGCCAAGATGGCGCCTGGTGGTGAACCTGGAGACGGTCCTGTGGGCTGTGACGTAGAATTAGCCCGCCTCTTAGGATTGGTCCCTCGGCCCTCCACCCTTGACGGACAGCTCAGGCGTCCCCTCACAGTCCCTAGATAGGTGCACGTACACCCCTCCCCTTCCTGCCGATCTTTGACCTGATTGGCTCCTGTGCCTTATTTAGTGGTGGGATCTACCTCAATAAACGAGACTTAGCTCCCGGACGCATCTGATTGTCCTCAGGTAAGGGAGGGCTGGGTGTGGGCGGTCTGTGGGCCCTTTTCTTTCACAACATATCTATATTTTTTCCAGATCATAGGATTGAACCCAGGATTTTGTATGTGCTAGACAAATAGTCTACCACTGAACTTCATCCACAGTCCTTACTTTTTTCTTGAGATAACATCTTGCTACATCACTCAGATTGGACTTGAACTCATTGTGTAGCTCAGGTTAGCTTCAAATGTGCAATCCTCTTTCATCAGCCTCCAATGTGCTAGGATAATAGGTGTGCAGCTCCATGCCTCAATGGATGTATCTTTTTTGGAGACATCATCCAATTCATGACAATAGCCAGGACAAATCTTGTTACTTTTCTCTGCAAAGAAGAAACTTCAGAGTGAATAGGCAAGTATAGGGCTTTCAGAGTGAAATCGACTAGATTTCATCTTTTTCACAGAGGTCTGTTTCTCTTGTAACATTTATAACAATGCCGGGTAGATAGAGACCAGTGCTGAGTAAATACTTGTCAATTAGTTGGAATTCAGAATTCGTCAAGAGTGAAGACGCACTATGTTCAGGAAAGGATTCGGCGTTGAAAGGACAATGATCACTTCTGCAACTTCTCTCAGTCTGTCTAAAGAGGACTAAATTGATGAGCCCTTCCATTCCTGATTAAAATGAGGAAGGGTCATTATGAAACGAGAGGCTGGGATGCTTTCCAAAGACATACTTTCCCCGAAGGATTAGAAATACAGAAATGAAAGGGGGACCTTCTTATGCTGAGGGTAGTTTGGAAGCAAACCGGCCTGGGATGCAATCCAGCTCTGTCAGAAGCGGAGGGACACTTAACCTTTTTGAATCTCCCTCCACGGGTGCAGGAGTAGAACAATGCGCTGCTCTTACCACATATTTAAAGAAAAGCTAAGAAGATGGTAGTAATAATGCCCACGGCGGTAAATACTCTCACAATTGCCTTGTGTGTGTCATTTATGTGCCACAACACTTAGGTGGGAGATGAGATCAGTCTTATTTACAGACGAAGGAGTTGGGACAACAGTGGTCGGATCAAATGTCAACAGCTACTAGCAAAGGACATGACATGGTCAGGAGGTGGACACAGAACTCATGACTCCAGGAGCCATCTCCTTCTTAACCATGCCACGATATGAACTACCTACCAGGCATTCCTGGAGAAAACAAGACAAAGACAGGCGTGGTAGCTCAACCTATAGTTCTTGGGAGGTGAAGAGCCAGGGAGTTACAGTTCTAGATCAGCCTGGACAAAACAAAGTTTATGAGATTCCATCTCCACTAATGGGGGGACATGTACCTGTGTTCTTAGCTATGAGGGAAGCCCAGCGGCTCAGCCCACCGACACATCCCCAGAGACACAGGAAACCACAGTAGAAAGATAAAATCCTAGGTCAGAATGGCATAAAGTAAGACCTTACCATGAAACTCACCAATACAAATGTGGAGAGGGGCTGGAGGCATGGCTCAAATAGCAGATTGCCTGCCTAGCAAGCACAAAGCCCAGTGTTCAACCCTCAGTGGTGTCAAATAATAATAATAAATCAAGGAGGAGGAGGAGGAGGAAAGAAAGATAGCAGGGGGAAAAAACACAGAACGAGAGTAACTGATATAGATCAAAGATTTAAAAAAAGGGATTATGTTCTCTAAAACCTGATGCTGATGGTAAAACTGAGATTTGAACTTCAACCTGTCCAGATCCAAAGGCTCTGCTCTGCTTAGCCGGAAGAGGAATAGAGGGTGGGCTATAGTTCTAGGCTCTGGGACCTGGGAGGCTTTTCCTTTGTTACTTTGAAAGGCTGAAATTCTGGGGCAATATGAGGTTGTGTCTTTAAAAAGTACATTTTCAAATATTTAACTGTTTTTCTTAGGATCTTGGGAAGTTGAGCGGTTGATGTGTTTTCTTTTTCCACTTTTAAAAGAAGTCCTTTAGAAGCTATATTCATTATAGTTTTCTCATGAAGTTTTTCTGTTTCAAATTCAAAGCAAAATGTGAACACTAAACCGACTTTCTAGAAATCAATTGCAATCCTCTTCCTGTGACTTTCATTGAGCCACTTTATAATAGTTCAGGTATTTCTCTCAACAAGCGTGCCTTACTTCTCTCACATAACGATTCTGATTCTTCTTTGGAGAAGAAAAATAGATGCTCAGTAGATGCTTCGGGCCAAAATCACAATGAGGGGAGAAGGGAACAGGTTGTGATAAGTGGAGCTCCCTGCCGCCATTGCAGGGCGACACCTGTCCCCTTGGGGTGCAGGGTGGAAACTCCAATAACCAATCACTAGGGGGCCCAGTACCGTCTGGCTTTGTCTCTTTAATTCTCATTCATTGCTCTACTCCCTTACACAATTGTGGGTTCAGATGCGTGGCAATGGTGAGACACAGTGTGTGTGTGTGTCACTGCTGGGG
Source organism: Perognathus longimembris pacificus (assembly GCF_023159225.1). Lineage (NCBI taxonomy): Eukaryota > Metazoa > Chordata > Mammalia > Rodentia > Heteromyidae > Perognathus > Perognathus longimembris. The sequence goes on along the minus strand of NC_063168.1, from coordinate 69,614,498 downwards.
GTGTTGGGGTGCCACACGCTCTTTCTACAAATATGTATGTGCTGTCATTTGCCCTAGCCTGCTCCTTGGGGCTCAGAACATGGCTGTGAACAAATGGACAGAGAAAGCTGCCATGCTTTGATGATGGCGGCCCACCCTGACTGACCTGCTGCACAATGATCTCAGTCCAAAACTCCAGACAGCACTGCGTGCACACAGAAAGGAGGGCGCAGGCCTCCTCTTGGCTGGCCAAGGGCACCACAAGCTGGAACCAGCATTGCTGTCGTGAGGAAGAACGGCCTAAGTCCCCAGAGCAGTGCTTCCTCTATTCAAAGTGACAGAGCTAGAGGACGGTAGCACTCCTCATGCTGGGCTGCTGTACCTAAAACCGCATCTCTCCCAGGAGGGGCCAATCCATGCTCAAATTCCATACATAGCCTTCTTGTTCTCTCCAAAGCCAATCTCGTGTTGGCTAGTCAGTCCTTGGTTGTCTACTTTAGAAAGAAACATCTATTAAAGCAGAGGGAGAGGAGTGGTCTATCTTCTCCTGTCCCATGCACCCTGGGGGCCACAGTCCTAGAGCAGCTTGCGTAGAAGAAGGAGGACACAGAGAGAGGGGACAGGGGCTTCCATTTCTACAACATACAGGAGTGCTGCCAACAGAAGATCGGTCCATTCCAAACTGGAGGCTGGTAGCTCACGCCTGTAATCCTACCTACTCCAAGAGGTTGAGAAGTGAGGATCATGGTTTGAAGCCAGCTTGGGCAGAAAAATCTGTGAGACTCTAATTTCTAATGAACCAGCACAAAGCCAGACGTGGAGGCATGGTTCAAGAAGTCCATCCCTTGAGTGAAAAAGGCAAGAAAGAGTGTGAGGTCCTGAGTTCAAGCCCCAGGACCCGTATAAAACAAAAGAAAACAAAGAAGAGATGGTCCATCTCAGCAAGGATAAATGAGTTCTCAAAGCAGTGTCACCAGAGGCCTGGGAGAGGTGAAGGGTTTTCATCTCCCCACCCCAACATGTGCAAGATCCGACCCCGAGGGTGCCATTAGAGAACTCACAGAGGACAGGGCCAGGAGCAAGAAGAAGAGGCAAGGAAGGACTGGGGAGGGAGAGGACTTAGGAGAGTAGGATTTTTTTTTTTTTAGAGAGAGGGACAAATAGGTCAGGGAGAAACTAAGGCCAAGTTCGATTCCAGCAAATCTGGCAGAGTTGCAAGAGTGCCGTCAGCCAGCCTGGAGTGGCGACTGCCCCCCTCCACTTCCACCCACTGCCCTCTGGGCATGCGCTACCCAGGACTGACAGGCAAGGTTCCCAGAGCCAGGCTCTGACAAGGAAGTCTTGACTGTTGGCAGGAAAGGTTTTCTATCACAGCTTCCATAGCAACCTGAGAGAACTAGAAGAAGCAGCTGAAGAGCTCTGGTTGCTTAGCAAATGTTGGCTGCTTGGGAGGTGGCAGCTGCTTGGCGTCTGTCCCCAGCGGGGAGGGGAGAAGGAGACTGGGGATGGTGTCCATTGTCCCTCTTGTGTGGGTTCCCCAAATGAGGGCTGATGGCTTTGTCCAGCTGCCTGCCCCTCCGCTCCTTCCACAGCCCTGGTTCTGTCTCACGTGGGGATGAGACTTCGTTGAACCTTTCCATCTTTGCCATCGAAGCTCATGCTGAAGATCTTGGCACCCCTATGGCCTCTCTGACCCCTGGGAAGATGGGGCTGTTGGTGGCAGGGATTTCTGGTGTCTTGCCTACATGAGGAATGGTTTAGGGAGAGAGGGAGGGGGAACTAGGCTCAGGATTGGGCACATTTCCTTGGCCCAGAGCATGGGGTACACAGCGGGAAAGGCAGTCCCAGAAATCCAGCTCTAAGAGGCTCATCTTTGTGATTTGGAGGCTGCATCCTTGTGGAGAAGTCGCTTCGGTCTGACCTGTGGAGTCTGAGAACATCTGTCTTGGAAAGCTGTAGGCAAGGGTGCTTTCCAGAGGTGGGCAGCTTACACCCTGGTGGGTGGTGTTCCTGAGGCCCCGCTGATTACCCACTAAGAAGCAATCACAGAGACAGTAGGTTCTGCTAGCGGCCTTTCCTCCTGCCCGCCCCTTCCTAGCACTCCTAGCTGTGAATGTGCCATGCACCTTGGACAGGTGATGAAATGTTCCTCAACCTCAGTTTCCTATGTTGCCAGTCTGCCCCGGGATGGTTTTCCTTCTGTCTTCATTTTATCTAGCACAGTCTCTAAAGCTTAGCTGAGAAGGCAGCAGAGACCAGGACAGAAGTTGGATAAGGTTTGCTTCACCCATTAGATTGGCCTGTGTATGATAGTCCTTGATATTGATCTACCTTGTTAGAAACCATGTTTGACTCCTCTGTGCCCACAATACCTCTGTACGGAGTATGTCAGTACAAGGAAGTCCTGGTGAAGCACTGTCACTTGAGAGTACAGAAGAGGAGAGCCCCCCAAGAGCCCCCAGGAGCATCAGTCTGCAGGTGAAGGTAGGGCAGAGATGCGGTGGTGATGGAAGGGGGATGGGTGCAGTTGGGAAGCCATGCCTAGCACAGACTCATAACAGAGACACAGAGGAAATGGAAATATACTGTACTAAGTACAGAAGCCGGAGTAAGAAGTCCAGTGGTTATGGCTTTTAGCACTATCTGGAAAGAGAGGACGATGGAGACAGTGAACAGGCCAATGGTTCCCCGGGGGTGAGGGGAAAGAAGAAGATGTATGGGCAGAGCACAGGGTGTCTTTAGGACAATAAAACCATTCTGTCTGAAATAGTGGACACCTACCATTATACATTTACCCCAAATCCATATTTGGCCCGTGTCAACTATGGGCTTTGGGCAATGATGTTACCAATGGGGATCATTGATTCTTATGACAATGGCAACACGGTGAGTGGGAAGAAGAATGGGAGCTTTTTTTTTCTTTTCCAGCTTGCTGGGAACCTAAATGTTGCTGCCCTTAAAAAAAAAGTAGGGGCTGGGAATGTGGCTTAGCAGTAGAGTGCTTGCCTAGCATGCCTGAAGCCCTGGGTTTGATTCCTCCACACCATATACACAGCAAAGCCAGAAATGGTGCTGTGGCTCAAGTGGTGGAGTGCTAGCCTTGAGCAAAAAAAGGAAGCCAGGAACTGTGCTCAGGCCCTGAGTTCAAGCCCCAGGACTGGCACAAAAAAAAGCATGTGAAGCCAACTATGTGTGTGAGTATGTATATATGTGTACATATTTCCTGGGGCTTGAACTCAGGGCCTGAGCACTGTCCCTGGCTTCTTTTTGCTCAAGGCTAGCACTCTGCCACCTGAGCCACAGTGCCACTTCTGGCCGTTTTCTGTATATGTGGTGCTGGGGAATCGAACCCAGGGCCTCATGTATACGAGGCAAGCACTCTTGCCACTAGGCCCATACATACAAATATGTCTACATTTATACATACACACATGTGTATACATATATGTATATGTTCAGGCTTTAATTAGGAAGAGTGTCTTCCCTGGCCACAGGACTGTGGATCTTGCAGACAGGCCCCTGGCCACACCACAGCGAGGTGTCCTTGGACAGCCATGGTCTCTCGGCCCCTAGGTGTCCCAGGCTGCTCACCGGCAGGCCCTGGCAGGATGCAGTCTCCCCCTCCCCAGTGACTTTTGTTTGCTGTTTAAAAGCACTGGGAGTGGATTTCTTGGGCGTGACATGTAAAGAGGCAAGTGTGGAGCTGGGAGGTGTTTCTTGAAGCATGAAGTAACGGAGTGGCGCGCTGCCGGCCTAGCCTAGGCACATGGCTAGCATTAGTAGCAGCTGAACAGTCCTCTGTGGACCCCTGCGGAGGAGCCCCTCCGGCAGAGAAGACCCTCCCAGGGCGGAGGGGGGGGGGCTTTAACACAGAGCAGCATGAGATAGCCCCTCCTTCCGCTCTGTCTGTTGATCATTCGGTTACACGCTCAGGCACTAACCGGTATACCCGCGCCCCACTTCTCAGCTATGCATGGAGCCAGGCACAGGGGGGAAAGAACCGGACGTAGAGCCAGGACATTTAAGTGAATATATACTATCATTGCTTGGTGGAGCACACACACACGAATGTGCCGTGCAAATAAGCCGTAGCCGTTCGGAAAGGACAAAAATGCAGTGGGAGCTACCGAGGCCTGGCCAAGAGGAGGGGACCTCGGAGAAGGAGGAGGCACTGGTGCTAAGGAGGAGGGAGGGTGAAGGCAGGTGGAAAAACTCGCGTTGTGACCCCCAGGTGAAACGGAATTTGAAATGGGCCTCAAATGGGCGATCGGAGCACAGACAACTCTGCAGGCTGGACTTAGGGGGTCGGATCGTGCTTTACCACCAGCAAGTCTTTCATTCCGTAGAAGAGAGCCTTGGTGGGCCAGTTCTATGGGTTTTCTCGTTGTCTGTCTCTCTGGACTTCCAGGGCCCTTCACCGAGGCCTGGGCACCTTCTTGAGGTTCAAGGGCAGCTCTGCCGCCTCTGGGTTGTCTTCTGCGTTCTCTGGTGCCTTTGGGTCCTCTCCCCCTCCCCCCTCCACACACACACCCGTTCCAAACCCGAGGACTCCATCTGAGAGTTGACTCCAGGCGCAGGGCCTTTCCCCCAGGAGGGAATTGCCGGGAACATCTGCTCAGGCCAGAGAGCAAGACCTCTTGTTGCCGCTTGTCATCCTTCTCCCCTTTGCTTTCCTTTAAAACAATAATTGTTGTTTTTCAAGGAAGACACTCTGGCCTGTGGGGGCTGAGGAAACGTTGGCAGGCCTGAGTCATGAAGGCTGGATGCTGAAGACTCTGTGTCCCAGGAGGCCTAGCATATCAGCCGCAGGCGATGACAGACTCAGAAGCCTGGTGTTCCAACCTCAGACACAGGCGGCGGGGGGAGAAGGAGAGATTGAATGATTGCTGGGCTTTCTCTATTGCAGAGGAGGGGCCCTTATATGGCCTTCACTGTGTACCTAGGTCTGTTCTTACCTGGGGACTGGTAGAGGTCAGGTCCAAGGGTGGGCGTGACCTCCTTCCTAATCCAGCCCTCAGAACCAGAGACGCGGTGACTGCCAGCTACCATAGGTAGAGTGACTGCTGTGGAGAAGTTTTCCAAGAGCCTGTAAAAAATACTTGCAGCCCAGAAAGAATAGTGTCTTCAAAATACAAGATCAAAACAGAAACTGTATTTAATGGGAGTTTTCAATATTTAGCTGCAAAGTAAGTGGCCCCTATTGTGTGCGTTAGGGTTCCTGATTAGTTAGGGTAGAGAGAACTCCTCAGACACAGCAAGCACAGCAACTGGAATGGTACCTGAGCCCAGGAGGCCGCTCTCCTAAACAAGCCTTAGGGCGATGGATGTGGCTTCCCACAGAGACTGCAGTTGGTGCAGGTGTTAGGAGTCCATGCATGCTTATGAGTCTCTTTAGAAGAGATCCTTGATTAGTCTAAGAATCATCATCCAGGCCAATTCTATTTGGCTGGCCAGAAATTTCTTTTTAATAAAGAAATGACCATGTGATGACATGTTGGGATGAGAATTATAGGAACTCTGCTAAGGCTTCCGAGAAAGGTTTTCTCAAAGAGTTTTTCATTCCAAAACTAGGGACATGGGACTAGATGGACATGGAAATGGTTGTATGAGGCCATGACATTTAGATCTATGGCAACCATCTTGTGATCATGAGGGGACACATCTGAATAAATAAAAGTCTCTTCTTAAGGATGGCAGAAAGAAAGAAAAAAGGAAGCTAGGTCCATGACGATGTCATTAAACTATTGAAGTAGGTTACCTTGGAACTGTTCTCCCTCTGGACTTACTGCATGAGATCAATTTAGTTTCATCTTTGGTTTTTAGTTGCAGTAAATAACAATAAGATACATTTAGTCATTTACCTGGAGCTGAGAACAATCAAAATGATTCAATGGCAAATATGACATTTCTTGTAAGCCTTTGTCCAGGTTACTTCACATCCACGATGACGACAACAAGATAGGAGTATTTGCTTATCCATCCGGTGAACTTGTCCCTAAAAATGAGAACAGCTGTTGCTTCCTGTAGGAACTATTCCCTGGTTCTTATTGTCTAAAGAGTTTGATCATTTCCCTTGTGGCGTGCTCAGGATCTTCAGCCCATATTTGCATGTCCCACACCTGACATTTTAATGCCCTGTCATCTCCCTCACCACCATTGTATCTTGGGAACAGATGCAGGATTTTATTCATCGTTTATCCAGCTCATGGAACTGAGCCTGGCACAGATTAAACCTCACTAAGAACTTGTTCGATTGAACCAAACCAAGGAGCACAAGCATGAGAAGCTCAATGAACTACAAAGCGAGGGACACCAGGAGATAGTAGGAAGTGGATACATGCAGTCACTAAAGTGTTCATGGCTTTTTAATGGACTTTGTTCAATGAAACAGATACTTAGCCATTGATGTGGCTATCTGTGCAACTGTAGGGAAACAGATGTTTTCTGACAATAGCTTTCTCACCTCCCAAAGCCAAGGTAAGAAGGATGAACCCATGATCTGACTTGTATCTAGCTCTCACATCCCCCAAACACAGAGGGAGGATGGACCGATGCCGAGGGCACAACCAGGAAGGCCCAGGTCAAGGCCTCGCTGGGCTCTGCCTACGCAACACGTGTGGAATGGGGATTGCCGTTCTGCCTCAACTGCCGCGAGACCCCTGGAAAGCCAAGGAGTCCTTGGTTCTTTGTCTGGGGTCACCTGTGTGTGTGCTTAGGGCGGGTGGGGGGGGGGGTGGAGGCCTTGGCATCCACACCAGGGCCGCACACAGGCCTATCTGCTCTAGCAGCACCTGTGTTGCTTTATTCGGACACTTTGGCACCTGGGCCTTGCTGATCCTGAAGGCAACATCCGCCTCACCAGGGCCAGTGACTTTCTAGCACTCCCGCCCCAGCCACGTCCGCCATCGGGCGCTCACCCTCCTGGCCACTACCACCTGCCCTAATCACCCCAGGACGAAGACCTGACATCCCGGTCATCCCAGAGCTCACTGGAGCCAGTCAGACCGTCCGCCCCAAGCCTGTTTCCCGGCCTTGACCATTCCTTCCTTCAGAAACCCCAGTGTGAAAATCTTGCCATGGTTTCTTCCTGCTCCCGTTGCCTCCCGACCAAGCCCATGCTTTGTTGGCTGGCGTGAATGGCACGGTTTACCCCCTTCTCAAGCTAGGATCCTTTTCTGGTCTGTGCCCACCTTGGAATGATAATAAACCTACATGTACAGTCAGCCTGTGGAACGGGAAGCTTCTTTCAGGACCTTGGGCACTGAGACATCTTTAGCAGCCTGGCCTAGCAGTGTGGCAAGGAGGAAATTAGCACTCCCTTGCTCAAGGGGCAGGGCCCGTTGTGTGAGTGATAAATAGGGGAGCAGCCTGCCTGCTCTGGGTGCTTGCTTGCTTGTCAGATTTCTGGCTGATGGTGCATCCTTCTGCAAAAGTACATTTTATTTTGCCTTTCTGTGGGAGGAAAAAAAAAAGTCTCCCTCTAATAGGCCACTTAGTAACCCTGGGAGAAGGAGGGAAGGAAGGGAGTTCTGGCTCTGAGTCTGTTCTGCCAGATAGATGTCTTATACCAAACCCAAAAGTCCCTGTGTAGAGCAGAGGACTTGGGAACCAGAAGCAAAGTGGGGACCAGGGTCTCCAAGCCTGGTAGGAGCCAGGCCAGTGCCTGGGACTCATACTTTCCTGGGAGGCTTGACTTGTAAGGCCATCAAGTCAAATGTCAAGGGAAGGATGATGCTTGGGAGTCCGGCTCTGGTCTCCCAGTAAGAGGCTGTCCGTGGCCACTCTTCCCAGTGGAATGGCAGGCTGTCCATGGAGGGAAGAAAGCTTGTGGGCTGGAGCTTAAAGGAAGCTCCTGGGAGGCTCTGCTGGGGCCAAGGTGAAATGATGGGGTAGAAGAGGCTGGAAGCTGCTGGCGATCTCTGGATCGTGTCAGCCTCACCAGGGCAGCTGGGCCAGGGGGCGGTGAGGACCCTGGCGTTTGGTCTTGCACTTTGGATTCTCTCCTGAGCCCGGGCAGGGCCTTCCTGGTGTCTGGAAAGTGAGGTGGAGTTGACTTGGGAGGAGCTTGTGCCCCTTAAACAAAGAGCTCCAGCTGACTCATCTTCTCCAGAGGGTGGTGGCTGCTGTCTGTGTAGGCCCAGGGGACCAGGAACTGACTCTGAGGGGGGGTCCTCCCAAATCCTCAGCCCCTCCCCCGCCCCACCCCCAAGCCCTCCCTCCGGGGGCTTCCAGGACTGAAGCCTCATCACCCAACTGCTCGCTTGGCGCCCGGTCACAGCAGTTTCCGGGACCCATCCCGGGAGGTGGCGGCTGCCCTCTTGGATCCTGTGTCACCCACAAGCCCCAGGCTCAGCCCCAGTTCCAAAGTGCATCCTTAGAGGGGAAGAAACATGTTCTAATCAAAACAAAGCCCTTCCAAAGGGGAGTTTCCTGTTGGAACTTCCTGGCAGCTCCCGAGGCTGTAGTGAACATGGAAACTCACTGATATCCCCCACCCCGTAGGGAGCTCGGAGGGCATCGCTCGGACACTGGTAGTCTTCACTTCCGCTTTCTGAACCGAGATGACAACTGCGGTTACCAGACAAGGAGGCCTGGAAGGAGCAAGGTCCAATCCCAGCTTGGTCACTCAGGGCTGCTGCCACTCCTGGAAACAGGAGGAAGGGACCAATTGGACTAACTCATGTTGGTAGGGCTGCCTGTTCTCCTTGGAGAAGTCATGACCGCTTTAGAATAATCTTTGAGCAGGAGCCTGCTCCTTTCCTCATCACGCCGTCATTAGTGGCTGAGTCCTGTGGTTTCACCTTTAAATTTCTCAGTTGGGCTCCTCTTGGTTCTCTGATCCACATCAGAGCCATTACTGCCTTGGTAAGTCCAGCAGTCTTGGATGGTTACACACCCTTGCCAGCACTCTTTCCACACAGGCTCCAGGACTATCTAGTCACGCGCCCACAGTCCCTTTGTGACGTGGGTCTCTGAGGCTCAGCACGTAGGACCCCACCCGTCTCTGCATCTCAGCTCCTGCTTCCCTTTCCTGCCTCGTGTCCCAGACTTGACATCGCTTAATACCACATTGTGGAATAGGCTCACCCTGTGGGTTAAACTCAACTGATTTACTAGGGCTTCAACGGCAGTAATGTATTGTCTCACACTGTCATAAATCCAAGATCAAACATCAGCAGGACCAAGCTCTTTCTGAAGGAGAAGACCTGTCATCAACCTCACTCCTAGCTTTGGGCAGGTGTCGGCAAGCTGGTTTCTTGCCTCTAGCTATTTGCCCGAATTTTTGTTGTTGTTGTTGTTGTTGTTAATTGTGGGGCTTGAATTCAGGGCCTGAGCACAGTCCTTGAGCTTTTTTGCTCAATTCTAGTGCTCTAACACTTTATGTCACACCTCTACTTCCAGCTGTTTTGGTGGTTAATTGGAGATAAAAGTCTCAAGGACTTTCCTGCCCTGGCTGGCTTCAAACCATAGTCCTCAGGTATCAGCTTCCTGAATAGCTAAGACTGCAGACATGAGCCACCAGCGCCCAGCTGTTGACTTAATTTTGATAAAGCATTCCTCTTTTCTGCATGTCTATGTGCAAATGTCCTTTTTAACTAAGAACATCAGTTCTACTGGATTAGGGCCCATACACTGATCTCATTCTAACTGAATTATCGCTAAAAGGACCCTATCTCTAAACAAAGTTACATTCTGAAGTCTCGGAGGATATGACTTTAATACTTGAACGGGGACAGTCATACCACTTTCCCCTCAAGATTTCTCTATTCTAACCTCTGCCTGTCTTCCTGCTGCCCTGGAAACAATCAGCCGCCTCCCCCTTTGTGTGCTCTGGATTCTGTTCTGTACGAAAGACCACAGAGGAACTAGAACTAGATCCTGACTTACAACAGGGGAACGCTTTGTCTGCATCCCTAGGCACAGAATAGGTGCCAGGTACACAATAGGTACTCAGTACTTGTCTGCTAGGTCAATGAAAGACAGAACATACGTGAGGTTCTCGGTGAAGATGGGAACTGGCTAACATTTCTCTGACCTAGATTCTCTCCGGCACCTCATCAATTCGTCTCTGTTGCTGCCTGGCCTCTCTTCCACCAACTTTCCCCATTCAGGTGGAGAAATCTTTATGAATGCAAAGCTGATTGCATTATTCCCCGGAGTCAACGAGTATGTTGTTTGTTTGCTGGATAAATGAGTGACCAAATGAATGAATGTTATATACTTGTGCACACATAGATCGTCACAAGATCGGCTCCCATGATTATGATGGCAAAGGGGTTCTGCCATTTGCAGTTTGCCGTCAGCACACTGTAGAACTAGAAGAAAAATGGTGGTATAACTCAGTTTGAGTCTGAAGGCCTGCAAGCATGGAGGGGCTACGGGGGCAGGGATGTGTCAGAGTTCTATGGTCTCAGAGTCCTGTTAACGAAAGGTAGACATCTCACCCGAAGAGAGGACATTTACTATTCCTCAGCCTTTTGTTGTTATTGTTGTTGTTGGTTGTGGGTCTTGAACTCAGGGTCTGGGCTCTGTCCCTGAGCCTCTTTGTTGCTTGTGCTCTACCACTTGAGCCACAGTGCAACTTCCAGTTTTTGAGTTATTAATTAGAGGTAAGAGTCTCATGGGGGCTTTTCTGCCCAAGCTGACTTTCAACCACAATCCTTAGATCTCAGCCTCCTGAGTAGCTAGGAGTACAGGTACGAGCCACCAATGCCTGGCTTCTTCAGCCTTTTTATCTACCTAGGCTCTCAATGGATTAATAGTAACCCTCCTACCCACCCCTCCCCACGAGGGAACATTGTCTATCCAGTCTCTTAATGCGAATACGAACCTATTCTAGAAGTACTGTGACCCACAAATAATGTTTCTCCAGCTTTATGGGCCTGTGTTAGCCCAGGTAAGTTGACATACACAATTAACCATCAAAATGAAAGAAAAAAATTATATAAGCAAAGGCTAGATTGAAAATACTTAGTAATTGACTAATCAGAACTAGCTAATCAAAACAGGACATGTCCCTAACAGCTTCCAGTAATAAATGGGCAGTGGTAATAATCACATCTTTTATCTCCCTGGTGTTAGGATATGAAATCAAATATGCAATGTATGGTAAACACAAATTTAAAATCATCCCAATAACCTTCTTTCATTTTAAGGTTATGTGATGCTCTGTAGTAGAGGAGAAATTGTTCAGGTGTGTCCAATCTAATCACTTGAGCCCTTGATCTTTAAATGCTTTGTTTATTGTTTGGTTGTACTCTGTCTTTGAACTCAGGGCCTTATGCTGCAGAACTTGCACATTATCACTTGAGGCGCTTCTCTACTGGCTTAGTTTGTTTTTCAGATGAGGCCTCATGGTTTTTTTTGCCTGTGGCAGTTCTTGGACTCTGATCTTCCAATCTCTCTCATATATGAGCCCTTCCAAAGCCAAATATTTTCTCTGGCTGGTAACAGGCGTAAAGAAGTAAGGATTGTGAGGTGGATTTAACATAGTCTTGCTAGCTCAAAGATGCTAGAACCTTGGACAGCACTTGAATGAAACTTGTAGAAGCTGTGAGTTATCAGCGAGAAAACAGAGACATCAATTTTACAGCCACAAGGAGCAGAATTCAGCCAATCACCCAGGCAAGGCTGGAAGGATATTCTCTTTCAGGCTCTCGCTAAGCCAGGCTGGATGATAGATAGATACCTTGACTTTGGCCTGTAAGACTCTTAAGCAGAGAACAAGAAGTCTCCACTGGATTTTGGACCTGACAGATAATAATACATGGGTGTTGTTTTACGCCAGTACATTTTGGGAAAATTGTTATGCAGCATTACAAAACTAACACCAAGTATGATAAGCACTTGGAAAATTAATTTATTAGAAGAATATACTGACATGTTAACAGTGCGTGCCTTGAGAGATACTGTTTCCTGCTTATTCATTCTTCAATGTACTTTGCAACATGTGTGTCCTACTCTTCCAATGAGAAAAAAATTAACCTATTTGTCTCAACCTTCTTTTTCTTATTAAGATCTAGGGATCAAGACTGCTTGATTTTCTTGACTTGGTCAATAGATATTTTAATACACAAATTTAGCTTTCCAATCTAACCTGGGTTTGCATTTCTAGACACGATCTCTAATCCTCTAAAACGTTGCTATCATTATGCCCAGTTTGCAGTTGTGGAGGTAGAGAACTCATGTGGTGACTTGATCTGAAACACCACATCCCATCCACAAAGACTCATGTCCAGGTCTGCCTTTTCTACTGAACCTCCTGCCTCCTCCCTCTTGTTCATGTACACCCTTTCTTTTCCCAATCTACCAGAGGCTTCTTGTTCTGAGGAGGGACAGGCTCCTTTCCTGGATATAAGCAAGGCAGAGAATGCTTAGGAATCCTCCCTAGCAATCACCGCTGCTTCCCGATTCACTGTGTAGACCACAGGGGTCAAGCAAGACTGCTCTTTGACTTCCTACGCTCCCTAACAGCTTTACTGATGAACGCTCTGTGTTCAACCTAGAGCCATAAACTGGGGATCTTGAGATAAATAACCACTCCTTGTTCCTGAGGACCCCATGCAGAGCAGTGCCCATGACTTCCTCTTCCAGTTCCCCTCTAAGCACCTTCTCCAAGTACTTGACCACAAGTACTTTTCATGACTGGGTACCACTGTTCCATACCAGTTCACTATGTCCTCGAAAAGCCCGTGTGTTCTTGGTACCTTCCGGCTTGTGGAAGGAGTAGCCAGCTGTGTGAGCAGGACCCAGATGGCCCTGAGAGGCCCTGTGCGGTGCTTGATGAGGGCTAGCCCCTCTCCCTGACTCACCATAATTCTATGCCTGTGTTTATAACAGATTTTAAACAATTCTTATGCTGTTGACAGCCCCTGCAAAAAGGCAGCTGCACAACCCCTCCTTCCTGCACTAACATCCCTGTTTAGAGAGGGACATCCGGGTTTTTCTTTTTCTTCACTCTCCTTTAAAGTGAGATTTGGAAACAGCATAGAGCTCTCTCAGCTCAGGGCCAAAGCAGGCCTTTTATCACCCAAGACCCTGCAAGAAACATTTGGAGAGCCCACTTCCTGTCCAGAGAGGAAGTGGCTAGGTCTTGACCTCGGACATACTCTCATTTCCAATCATTTTCCATTCTGGAATGCAGTGATTCAGTTTCCATTTATAAAGTGAAATCAGTGCCTGTTGAATACTCTGCATCGGGGGAAGGGTAAAAAGGAGGAAATGAGAGCCCCTACCAAACAATTCTCCCCTGTTTAGCTTGGAGCTGGCTCTGTTGGGGAAGGATTTCCTTATGTTCAAGGTGTGAGCAGCTTCTCTCAGGAGAAGTCCTGCTCCATTCTCTTCTGCCATTAAAAAACTAACACTGCAGAGACCACGTGACTCCGCAAAGCCTCGACTATAATTGAATCTTGTGTTTCTACAGCACTTTATGCTTTTCAAAGAGCTGTCACGCATTATCTTAGCAGATCCTCAGAACACCTCTGGGAGAGAAGCAGGGAAGACATCATTGTCCTCACTTAACTTTCTGGGAAGAGAAGTGCGTTCATTTTGGGGCTTTGTTTCTGCAGTCAGAGAGAAGAGGCAGTGGTCGTCGGGGCCAGGGGCGGGAGGGGGGGGGCGGGGGGTTGTGCAGCCAGGGAGTCAGGAGACCTGATCAGGCTGCTCTCTTCCAATGTAGCTCTCTGGACTTGGGCTTTTCGCCGGGAACATAGGGTAATGGGATAGAGTCCTCGAAAGTGGGCAGAGCACACAGGTAGAATTTGTGATTTGGTAGGGAGTGTTTTGTCACAAAAAAAAATTCCAGGGGAGTGCTGGCATCTCGCAGGGGCCTTTAGAGACCTGGGAAACAGAGCCACGGGGACCACTAAGAGCTGATGACCAAGAAAGCCATAGCCAACTGTACCCCTTAGATAAAGTGGGGAATGGGTAGGCACATAGATAATAGAGCTCTGAAATTAGGGGCCAGGAGAGATTCCTACCTTGCCTGCCGGGGTACACCGTCTGAAGAGTTAGCATAGTGCCATCCAGAAGGGTTCTAGGGAACAGGTGGGGGGGCCAGGTACTGAGCAAGTGGCTCGGATACGCACGAGTGCCAAGAGAATGCCAGGAGGGCCGTCTAGGGGCATCCTTGAGAGGATGGGCAATGGCAGGGGAGGAGCTGCGGGTAGTCTGCCAGGTCTCCCTGGCTTTCCAGAGCCCAGCGAGGATTTACGGTTTGGAAGGCTTTTGAGTCTCTAGGCTTTCCTTTCGTGAGACCTGATAAAGCCATGCCTGGTGTTTCTCAAGTGCATATTTATTCTTGCATAAAGGATAGTGGAAGATCCACGTGGCCCCCTGGAAGGCCTTACATCAGGCCACTACATCCATCTTTCAAAAGCTCAGCCCCTCAAGAGCCCAGGCCTGTGAGCCCCAGGTCTGCCAGTCAAAGTTCTCCAGAGAAACTGAAGTAATGGGTATCTGGCTATTTTTTTAAATGAGAATCTTTACTGTTTTTTCATGTAATTCCTACAGGATTCTGGTTCAGGATCTTTGCTCTGGGCTCTTCTAAGCCATTTCCTTTGACCTGGGTCCTAATTTCCCTCCCATCTGTTCATTCTCAGTTCCTGTGTTGGAGCTGATGGTGTCTTTGTTCTTTATGTATGATAAGTCCGGCGGAATGTAGAAGGAATGATTAGCCATTTACCAAAGCTCTATCAAATTTACTTCTAAAACATCTAGAATGCCTCCAACAAGCATTTCCCAAGGTCTGTGGTACATGCTTGGGATTAAGATGAAAACTGGAAATGGGAGCAGCTCTGGAATAACATGTAGTCTAAGGCGAAAGCTACACAGTACTGCTGATGATGAGGAGGAGAACAGAACTCAGGAAAGCATCATAGGGAAAATACATCCTGAGCTTTTTCGGAGAGCACATAAAGACTACAGGTAGATCCTAGGAGAAGAAAAGCATTGCAGTCTGATGTATCAGCACATGCAAAAACCTCATAGGTAGAGACAAATGGAGAATTCTAGATTTTCGCTAGCTCAGTATTTGAACAAGATGTGGAAGGAAATAGCATGAAATGACTTTTGGAATGGAGGGCTGTGGCTGATCACTGGGGCCACTTAAGAGCATGCAGTTTTTCAGCGGTGATATACACTGGACACTCTGTTGAAAATGAACTATACAGCTTGGGTGGGGGAGGGTCTGGAGAAAGTGAGGGAAGAAGTGACACTGTTCAAAAAGAAATGTACTCCTTACCTGACTTATGTAACTGCAACCCCTCTGTACATCACCTTTACAATAACAATCTAAAAAAAGAGTATGCTTCTTTCCCTATACACATGTTAGATGCCTACTGGCAGAGCCTATGATGGATTCACTAAAGGGAAGAGAGTTCAGCAGTATGAAGTGTGGCAATCATAGGACAGGTGATGGATGTCAATTCAAAGGAGGGGACCGGCGTTCATGATGCTAAGAATGCATGATCAGCAGGTGGAAGGTGTCTCAGCCTCTGACTAAATGCAGTGGTGTGAAGGGGAAAGAGAAGTTTAAGATGTCATGTTATTAGAAGGAAACTAGAGCCATTTTCCAAGGGTGGGAAGCCCAATGGGAACAGTGGAGTGGGCAGTCCAAGGGGCACATCCTCTCAATATCTATGCTCGGTGCTCCGCTTTGTGTCATACCTCCAGCTCTTTCGGGAGGAAAATTCATTCCGATTGAACATGCTGGAATTTCTCTGCAACATACACCTGGCTCTCACTAATAGTGTCTACTATCTATGCCAAGTTGATCCATCTATTGTTCCCCAGACAGCTTAGAGGATGGATCTCTCTCTGGAGTCCTTGGAGATGATCTTCTTAAAATTGTATCAGAATCTAATGTTCATCTCCTGCAGTGTGGATACAATCTACTCCATCTAAGCCAATCAGTGAGCAATTGGAAGAGTGAATTACTATGCATGTGGCCAAATTCTAAGGACTTAAAGAATTTGATGGGAAGCACTGACAAAGGAACTGGATTTAGGTAGGAAGAAAAGCTGAAAAGGTGTGAAAGTAGTAGAAAGATTTTTAAGCCATTTTCTTCTCTGCTCATTGGAGGGAGCTGGGACAGATAATCCAGGAGTATTTTGATCACAATAACTGACACAATCTCCCCATGTACAGAATAGAATTTTCCAGCAGAAACCATCTCATCATCTATGCCTTTATTATGTCCTTGGTTTTAGGAGTTACCTATAATTGCAATACCTAATCATATTTACCAATGTTTTCTGACTCTGAATTGTAAACAGAGTAGAGAATTTACCAAGTCATTTGAGAAGGCTAGGAGCATTTTCTAACTTCATGTAAAATTTGAAAGACAATGTACTCGATTCTTTAAAAAAAATAGAAAATAACTGCATGCATGTGGTTCTTTCTGAAAGTACTTTCCTTTTTCAGAAAGAACCTACAAGAATGTACTGCATATTTAATTTGCTTCTGTGATTCATTCCTACTCAACAAGGAACTTCATTGTTTTTATTAGACCTTCCTATTATGAATCCATTGCAAGTTACTCATTTATATTCAGATTGATATGGATTTTTTCCTCTCAGGAACAAAGAATTCAAATACTTGTAAATGTTTTGAGACACTTTTGAATGTCTATTTATAAATTTTATCTTTGAATATATATTCACATATACATGTAAATGTATGTGCATATGTAAGTATGTGTATATGTGTGTTTGTATGTATATGTATACACAAATCCAGTGTGGAATGGTATTGACAAACTGTTCTCCAAAGTGATCCCGTGCATTTGTCGCAGGTTAAATGAGTTCTTGCTCCATATCTTTACCAACACTTGATGTTGTCGGTTTTGAGTTCTTGCCTGACTGACAGATGGGGAAGAGGACACTCCCCTATTTTCCTTATGAAACATCACCAGATTGAGCATTTCTGTGTAACTCTCCTTTCCATCCTGCATATGTAGCACATCAATACCGTGCTGTACTGACCACTGGCGAATGACCACCACTTATTGAGCATTAGCTTATGTTGGACTTTCTTCTGTTCTTTCCACAAGTTATTTTTGCAATATAATAAGTTAAGATAGAGAAAATCTGTTATTGCTATCATACAGGTTTCTTTTTGTTTATATGTTCATATGTGGTTCAAAAAAAATTTAAGTGACAATTCTGGGCTAGCCACCCAAGGTTAGAAACTCAAATCTCCTAAAAGTGGCAGCATCCTAGGGTCATTTGGTAGCTTTGGCTACCAGATCCTGTGCCCTTTCCTGATAACCACACTATTTCCCCTTAGTGAGTTTCCTTTCCCAGAATGTGTGGTCTTGCTGGAAATTCAGGTGCAATCCAGTGGATGTTGTGAGCCAGCCCTTCCCCTTGAGCCCTAGAACTGCAAGGAGCCTCCAGGGAGGTGCTGTCTCCCAGGACTTTGGACACAAGGGGCTCCTGGGTGTGGGGGCAGGTGAAAAGGAGGAGCTTGTAGATTCTGGTGTGGAGTGTTTGGTAGGTAGGCCAGCCTTGGCCAGACTTCCTGGTGGAGCTTGGGGGTGGGGTGGGGGTGGGGTTATTGGGTACCTTGCCACCCTCCTACTTTCTGAACCTGAACACTCCCCTGGCGTACTCCCGGCCACTCGTCCTTTGGTTGACAAGCCTGACATTCTGAATAATAAAGTCCCTCTGGTGTAAGTTACATGGTAGCTGAGGTGAAAGGCTTGGATGCAGTTCTACCGTGCGGAGTGAGCAGGAATATGGAACCAGACGGCCTTTGGTACCTCGCATCCCCGAGCCGTCCGTCCATCCTCCTAGAACTGCAACCCATCCTGAGCCTCAGAAGCTTCTCTCCTGCCATCTCTTTCCAGGGATGGAATTGATTGGGAAGATGAGCAACCGGCCGCCCCCCCCCTCCCCCGCTGTGGCCCCTTCCCCATGCCCAGAACACAGTGGAGCTGGGACCAGGACATAGGAGGCTCTTCTCTGACTCAAGGTCAGCTCTTTGGAGCCTGAACTTCGAAGTGGTAAAGGCAGCATTCTATCATGGATTATTGCTAATGACCCACTAAATTCAAATATTTTTTTTTCTTTCAAGCAGAAAATTTTGTTTGGAATCCCAATGGCAAAATCATTTTCCCTCAGGATGCCAGATCACTCGTAGGCTGCAGCCTTGAGCAGGCTTCCCTCCTTCCTCCTGCTCTGTGCCCAGTATCCAGGATCTTCTATCCAGGCCCAAGCTTCATGCTCAACCATACTGGTCCATCTGTCTCCCAGTGCCAAGCACAGGGCCTTCCATGGAGATTTTCAGTTGAGTATATGTATGCTGCTTCTTCTTCATGTGACACAGAAAGTCAGGTTGGACTTGTCTCTAAAAGGGGTGGGAGTTGGGAGACCTGGGTCCTGAGAACTTTTGACTGGATAGATGTACACCTGTAAAAAGCATGTCACCTTGGCTTTGTAGAGCTCATTATCTATAGGGAGAGACAAATGGGTAAACAAATAATTTTGATCAAGCGGGACTGGCCATAAAGACATCAGGAGTAGATTTTTTTTCCCCCAGAGGTACAGATGAGGAAATTGAGGCCTAAAGAGTATGAGGACCAGAGCTCAAGGCCTGGCATCTCTCCTTATCAGGCAAAGGGCTTCCCACCAGTGTTTGTTCTTCCTAGCCATCAACTGAGTAACTAAGTCATTAATTCAAATACACATGGAGAACTGTCTCTAGCTATCGCATTGTACGTGGTGGTGGGTTCCAACTGGGAGGCAGTACTGTCTAGGCCTCACTCAGGTTAACTGGCAGGTCTACATTCAGACATGAAG
The DNA here is from genome assembly GCF_023159225.1 of Perognathus longimembris pacificus. Classification (NCBI taxonomy): domain Eukaryota; kingdom Metazoa; phylum Chordata; class Mammalia; order Rodentia; family Heteromyidae; genus Perognathus; species Perognathus longimembris. Next base: position 69,595,719 of record NC_063168.1, on the reverse strand, counting down.
GAGAGGATCAAGGTGTTAAGGGATATATGATATAACCAAAGGGGTTTCCAAGTTGTTAAGGGAAGGGCATCTATGTTATAACCAAAGGGGTTTCTACATTCATTTGCTAATGTACTCATTCCTTAAATCAAGTATCTAGTGACTCTCTACTATATTGGGCATTTACTAGTAATTTTTAGCACGCCAATCTCCAACTTTTGCACAAGATTTGGCTGAAAACTAGGGAAATTTTAAAACCATGATTGTAACAGAGGGCATTTACATAAACAAGAACAAGTGGTTCTGAAATGGAGAAGCTGAGAACTTTGCATAGGAATTGAATGGTTCCTCTTCACACCTCCTGTGGCCAACTAACTTCCCCCCTGGCCCTAGGTTCCCCTTGATTCCTGAAGTGGGGGCAACTCTACCCTGGAGGGAGAGCAAGAGAAAGCAGCCTCGGCTTGACAAAGAGCAAGATTTCTAGGTAGGAACATGTTAGGAAGAAAACGTTTGGAAATAAGATGTCATACAAGTTGGGAGCAGAGCCCTTTCCATCCATGCTCCCTTCACTTGCTCTTTTGCCTATAGTTGGCAAGTTTGGTCTTTCTTCTGGAACTACTGAAGTCCCCTGGAAGCTTCTAAAGTAGAGCTTTATGACCTTTGTTTACAAGGTCCGGGTATCCTGGCCTGTAATGACAACTCCAAACCCTGGGTCCTCTTGTAGATGCACATATTTGTCTCTTCTCCCCTGCTGGGCTCACCACCCTCGGATGCCCACTCTGCCTGGACTAAGCCAGGGCTTTGTCTCCCTGCCAGGCCCATCCTGTTGCCACTGTAGGCTGTAATAGAGGCTCCTGTGTTTCTGCTCAGCACGTGTGTGTATACGTCCTAACCCAGCCATCCCTGTGCGCCTACCCACCCAGGCTTCCAGAGCATTTATCAGGACTTGTGTATGTTTTTCTTGTGTGGGATTGAAATGATTTCTTTAAACAAGACCTAAACTGGGATTGATTTCCTCTCTTTATTTAGAGTAGTTTGTTTTGTAATATGGTTCTTTTAACAGTCTAAATTGTGGGAACTTGGGAGGGGGGGAAAAGAGAAATTTCTGACTTCATATAAATACAAATTACTTTATCTGCCTTTGAAGACTTCCATGTCTTTTTCCTTGGAAAGACTGGAGCCAAATTCTTTGGGGGGTCCTTTTCTTGTCAGAACTGTTATGACGAGAAGGATACACTCACTCCCGAGACTCCCATGCCCAGGAAAAGAGTTCAAAACAAGTCTCTTCACAGAGCTCTATACTTTCCTTGCAAGGCACAGCCATATCCGTTCATCTGATTTCCACAACACAAAATTTCCTTTAATTGGATCTTCACAATGGCCACAGAGATGAGAAGGAAGAAACATGCATTCTCAGTGACAGAAGAAGGAGCTGCCTGCTAGACAGGTGTGGGTCTGGCTAGGGACTTGCTGTGTCACTACTTAAGTAATGTCATTTTCAAGTAGAATTATTAAAGAGTTCTGAGTATCCACTGTGTGTCAATAATTACTAAATGAAGCTGGGTACTGGTGGCTCGCACCTGTAATCCTAGTTATTCGGGAGACTGAGATCCTCAGAAGATCATGGTTTAAACTCAGCTTGGGCAGGAAAGTCGTAAGACTCTTGCCTCCAACTACCCATCGAAAAGCTAGAAGTGGAGATGTACCAGCCTTGGGTGAGAATGCTAAGGCATAGCGCCCAGGCCCTGAGTTCAAATGCTAATTAGCCATACACATGCGCGTGAATTCACCACGCACCACACACACGGCATGAAATAAACTGTTGGACTTTCCCATTCACTGTCTGAACCTCATGCCTTCAGCACGTTGCAAATTGCGGTCTCTGCTGGTGGTAACTGAGCATCCATGAGAACAGTGTTCCTGGAGATCCACCGTGGGACTCCAGTGTGGAAGGCTTACACTGTGAGAATCCTCCTCTGGAAGAGACCACCTACCTCCGTGTACCACCTCTGCTGCCTTCAAGGGGTCCCACTTCCTGATAGAGCAAGGATGCTTCTGCTCTCATCCTCCATCCTCCCTCCTTCTCTGACAGAAGCAGTCTTGGCTCTGCATGTGAGGTAAGATGTATTGCAGATGAGCTCCAGCTTGATGTTGACCACTACACCGGGTTCCTATCACAGATGTGACATAAGTAGCCATGGTAGGGAAGGTCCCTCTCATCTCTTATTCTGGGTCTGGTAATAAACTTGATTCATGTGACCTTTCGTTGTCTCAGCCTGCTTAAAATGACCTCATTCCTGCTCACCCACACAGAGCATGTGCTGACGGCCCCTCTCTGTCCTTTCCCCTGCGCTTCCTCTATGGGTTGTGAGACTGGACCCAGGAGCTGGCACTCACATGTACAGATGCTGTGTGAAGTCTCTCAGGAAAGGCCTTCGAGGATTCTGTGCACCCTAAAATCATGGCTATTCAAAATTGCGTCTCTCCAACTGTGCTTTGCTCTCAAAAGTGATCTGCTCACTTCCCACTACCCACTTCCTCATCGAAGCACTGAAATTCTTGCAGGTGCTGGTCACAGGTAAAGCCCCCTAGCTGACTGTCTTCAGCAACTTAGCAAATTATCCTTGTGGCCACACCCGGTTCCACCATGTCCACAAGGAGAACATGACCTACTTTTTCAGATGGCTAGCTTGAGCCCGAGTCTATTTCTTCTACTGAGTCTCGCTGATATCCCAGGCTAGGGAGCCTGTGACAAAGCAGATGAAATTTAAAAATAACTTGTTCTGAATGTGCACAGGACAGTTCCGACAGTTCCTGGGGTGCAGCTCTCCAGGTGTTCTTATCTATTCCAAAGAGGGAGATGGTGATACTGTTTTAGGCACATGATTACATGAGTTTAGGAGAAAGGAGGGTCATCTGAGATATTGGGAATGTGGGTCATAGCCAGAAACTGGAGCAGGCAAATGATACAGGGCCATTGTATATTAATACCCGAATGCGCTCTCTGTCTCTTTTCCCTGTTTCTCTGTCTCTGTTTCTCTTTCTCTCTCTGTCTCTACTTCTCTCTGTCTCTCTGTCTCTGTCTCTCTGTCTCTATCTCTCTCTTTCTCTTACACACACATACACATTCATATAAGATTTCCAAGTTACAATTGTTTGAGGCATGACAAATTGAGAAGTTGCTAGCCTTGGTTTTCAGGTTGCTCATTTGGTAGCATTAACCTCTTCTGGATACGGCGACCTTGTAATTTACCATTCAAACTGGCTCTTTAGAGTTGAGTAGGGGTTCTGTGACCAACTCTACTGGGGCACTGAGATGACCTAAGGATTCCTAGATGAACCAGACTCCAACTCACACCCAGCAGTCCTAGGGGGGTTGCTCAGGATTGCTGCAGATCAGACAGAGGCCCCGTCAGGGGAGAACTCCAAGAGTGAAGTTGGGGCTGACAGTTTGGATAAAGGACCATATGGTTTGGGTTTCCTACAGCCTTAGCCACACTTTCCTGGAGCGCTTGTCTGTCACTGGCAAAGTCACAAGGCAAAGTCTTCTCACCTGGCTCTCGTGCGTCTCCCATACTCCACTCATTGAGACCAGCTCCGACCGGCTTCTCCTGGTGGGGTGAGCACTCTGTGATAAGCAGCTGTCTTTGAACTCAAATGCCTGTTCATTTGGGGATCAGAAACGAGAAACTTCAAATTCCCTCAAGCCACAGGCTCAGGTCCTTCTTTTCAATGGTACCTTATGGAAGTTACCAGAATGGAAGATTTGGGAAAAAGCCCCCGAGGGGAAAGGCTCGATAGCTTATTTCAACCAGCCCTCTCTCTACTTGAGGGGCAACCCTGGTTAAAAGAAAAGACAGAGATTTAGTGGAGGCCACCCAGTGTTTTCATTGCCATGGTCATTCTCAAGGACATTCCCACGTGTGGCATTTTGTAGGAAATGAAGCCGTTGACGAAAATTAGAAGACATTTTCTTATAGCTGGCCTCAAGTCACTCATGAGTCCAAGAAATGCACAGGTTCCCTAGAGATCTCTGCCGCAGCCTTTAGAAACTCCATCTCCATGAGCAAGGGCAGAGCTGAATTAAAGACGCTTGGTTTCGGAACTGGAGTGGGGACAAGGAGAATCAATACCCCTGGCCAACATGAAGGCTAGAGAAAGTTCTACAGGTGTCCCAGAGATCAACAGTGGGACGCCCCAACTGTGGCAGTTCCTTCCGAGGAACGTGGTCCTGCGCGTGGCTCCGTCCGACCAGGATTCCCAAGCCAGTTCAGGAAGGAGAGTCCCTTAGACCCTGACGTCCAATTAGCCAGCAACAGAACTAGTTGTGGGCGTTGTGAGCACTGGTTTGTTATCCAGGCTGCTCCCGGGGGCAGCACCCAGGCTATGGGCAGCACTGGTTTGCACCCCAGGAAAGGATGCCCCACCTGTGCCCCCGTGAGTCTTCCTCTGGATGGGAATGGCTGAGTGTTGCCCCCAAAGCCCACACACCTGCACTGGCCTGGTGGTCACCCAGCAGAGCTGGGAAGAGATCCCCTCCGCTTCTATCCCAAGAGGTAGGCCATGCACCCGTACAGTGTCCTACCCAGCTCCCATCTTTTACTGGGATCCCTAGGCAGGTGTCACAGCCCTCTGGGCATTTCTGAGTGTCTGTCCCTACTGTGGACACCAACAAAACCATGGGGTATACAGGCTGCTGAGGAAGGCTGGTGAGGGAATGCCGGGCCCTGCAGGACCTCTGTAGTTTGGAGCTCTGGACAGAGCTTCCATAGTTCCTTCTAACGCCAGCACTACAATCTTTATCTTCCTAATAGGGTCATTTGCTGTGTGCTTTAATTTGCATGCATTCGTTTATGAAGCCTCTTTAGACACTTAATCTTATTTAGTCCTCTCATTATCCTCATGGGGTCAGTAGACAGGTGTAATTTTTTTGGTTTCACTAGATAAAAAGCCCATGGCTCACCACTGAGCAGGTCAAAGTGTTGAGGTTAAACTCTGGCATGACTTAATCCGGTGTCTCAGTGTCCCCAAATATTTCCATATTAATTGACTCTTTGGACACTCATAAGCCAAGTGTCTGCTATTAGCCAGGTACTATTCTTAGCACAAGGTAGATGGGATGGAGGGGTGCTGAAGTTAACAAAGCGGCAGAGTCTGTATTCTCTTGGAATTTACATTCAAAAGGGGAAATCAGCCCTAATGAGACAGATGGTGCATTAACTCAGGGGAAAGAGGCAGGCTGAAAGGGAAGGGACCCTCTCAGAGCCAGAAGGGGACGACTGTCATCTCTAAGGTGAGCACAGATGCTCTTTCTATTGAATGGAAACCTAAGGGTCTTGGGGACACAAGCCATATGGCTGTACAGAGACAAAGAATCTCAGGACCTTTACACTTGTCGCCTTTATCCCATGGACTGCAGGTGGATTCGGAAACAGAAGAGAGAGCAAAAAATGGGAAGAATGAGGAAGACTTCTGTTGGTGGCTTCATGAACTCAGCCAATTGGGCCATGAATCGCTGTTACTGACCAGGGTTGGAACAGCTCATTGAGGGAGCTGACTGTGAACCTTCATAGTGATGGAATAAAGACCGTGGTAGAGAAGGAAGAGACACTAGGTTTACCATGGTCTACCCTAGGGACTTGAAGACACTGTCCTACTACCCGAGGGGAGAAGCCGTCTCTGAAAGCAGAGACTTCAACAGCCTCAAAGCTAGAGAACTGTGGAGCTGAGTGAGAAACGTGAAATAGCACCCATTGATTACGAAGGGGCAAATACAGACTGGATTATTCTTAGGCATCATACTCTGAGGTTGGCGCTGTGAGAGAGAGCTACGATTTGTATTCCATGTCTTTCTCTTGGATTATAGACTAGCTGGGGAGGCAACCTTTGTGTTCAGGAAAGGGCAAACCTCATGCAGGGAAAAATCAGAATGTAGCAACATGAGATCCTTCATTTCTCAGGCTGTGCCAGAAAGTCATATGGGAAACTCTTAAGCCAACGGGGGGGGGGGGGGCATTCCAATTATGGGGAGTGTCAGGACTCTGGTAGCCCAGTTGTTTGAAGGAGCGACAGATATGAGGGGCAGGACAAGGCCTGCGATCTCACGTGCAGCTAATCAAGAGGGTGATGTCTGGAGACAGTCTCAACTAAGTGCCACTCAAGGCCAGTACCAGGTGGAATAAGGACCAGCATCCTGGCTCTCGGAATCCCTTTTTAGCTCCTGGATATTGTGGTTCTGTGAGCTGACAAGCTCAACCTTTGCCCCCCCCCCCAAGGGTGTAGGAAGAAGAAGAAGGAGTCAGCTGACTGTGTGTGCAGGGGACCGGGGCTTTCCTGGATCTCTTCCTCAGGGACGCATGAAAGGAGAGGGACACGGTGTCTGGGACAGTGCCACTGCGATTGATGGCTTGATCGTGGATGGAATGGGGAAAATGGCTCTCCCAGCTGACACCGAAGAGGGCTTCCTACGAAAGGGCGGGCCGGGATGTCAATGTACTGAGTATTAACTCTTGTCCTGAAGTTGTAAAACTCCAACTTAACAAGTGCTGGTGGAAGCATGAATCAAGAGTACTTGGCCTATGGGAGTAGAAGAGGAGGGACCTGGAAGTTTCCGCTGAAGCATAAGCTCAGTCTTAGGGGCCAGCTGTGTAGGAGGGCACTCAATCAGCTTCTGAGTTCAGGTTGCATTATTAGAGATTTAGCATCATTCGTTGTGGGGAGTGTCTGGCCTGAGTGCCAAGGAATGCTTCAGAAATTGTTTGCATGTGATAGACAGACACCTGTGTTCCTCACATGCTTCTCATTGGCCCTCTGCATCCATCTGCCTGTCTTGATAATTTGTACAGCTGTTCAATGATATTGTAGATATACAATTGGCTCTTGGCAGAAAAAAAAAGTTTCTCTACCCTTGGAAAAGAAGTGATGCTCTGGGCTGGGAATGTGGTTTGGTGGTAGAGTGCTTGCCTAGCACGCATGAAGCCCTGGGTTTGATTTCTCAGCACCACATAAACAGAAAAGGCTGGAAGGGGCACTGTGGCTCAAGTGGCAGAGTGCTAGCCTTGAGCAAAGAGAAGCCAAGGACAGCACTCAGGCCCTGAGTCCAAGCCCCAGGACTGGGAAGAAGAAGGAGAAAGAGAAGGAGAAGGAGAAGGAGAAGGAGAAGGAGAAGGAGAAGGAGAAGGAGAAGGAGAAGGAAAGGAGAAGAAGAAGAAGAAGAAGAAGAAGAAGAAGAAGAAGAAGAAGAAGAAGAAGAAGAAGAAGAAGAAGAGGAGAGGAGGAGGAGGAGGAGGAGGAGGAGGAGGAGGAGGAGGAGGAGGAGGAGGAGGAGGAGGAGGAGGAGGAGGAGATAATCTTGGCTCTAGTCTGTTTCAGTCCACTTGTAGAACAATGTTTTTAGTTGTTTGGAAGTGGCATGAATGAAAATTGGTAAGTCACAAGATGACAGCGGCCAACAGAAGGAGCAAAGAGACAGTGCAGCATTTCTTTTGGGGGATCTTTTGGAGGAAATAAGAGCCTCAACTTATCATTGTGTATGTGCATGTGCATGTAGGGGTGACAGAAAGTAGAAGGACCATAGGTGCTCTGTACAGATCGAAGCAAGAGCCATCTTGGGCTAGCTGTCTCTTAGGGTTGTGACTTCCAGGGTTGCCAGAAAAGAAAGGCACCAAGAGCAGCAAGAGTGAAGGATGACACTTGTTAGATCCTGATGCATTTTATATTACTTAGCTCACTTCGTTTGTACCGTGATCATTCTCATTTGACCAATGGGGAAACAGAGGCACTGAGGTCCAGTAACTTCCTTAAGGTCTCAGGACAATTTGCCCTTGAGGCTCCAGGCTGGCTCTGAGAAGGCAGTTCCCCATCTCCAGGCCCCGAGGGCTTCTGGGACCTCCCTGAGTTCATTCCCTTCCGAGTGGCCTTCGGTCACAGAGGAGACGAGACAGCCCAGCTGCGCAGGCAGGTTGTGGAGCCAGCCCCAGCCAGCCTCGGTGGCTGGGGCTGGCTGCTGTCCGTGGCGGTGGTCAGTGTAGGGATGAGCCTCCGAGGCCGCCCTGGACCCAAACTTTCTGGTGCGCAGGAGTGTACCCTGGCCTGGGGAACAGTCCAGGAGCCTTTGCTTCAGCCACCTGGGGGAGAGGGCAGAGGGGGGGTTGTTGGGGGTTAAAGTGGGGTGGAGTTGGGGGATAACAGAAACAGGAGTCTCCCAGTCCATGGCTTCCCAAGATGTTCGGGGGGGGGGGGGGGGGCGGTGTGCAAGCTAAAAGCAACTGCAGGGAGGGGCAACCCAGGCCCTGCCAGCTGTCCCAAGGGAGGGAGGGATCCGTTTGGTGACACCTGGGTGTCTTCTAGGGAAGCTCTGCTTTCACGGATAGAAATGACCCGGAAGTGACCTGGTCCCCTGTGAGCATTCAGGGCTCACCTCACGGCCAAACTTCCAGCTCTTCCTATTGGCAAACCTTCCTGGCAATGTTTCCCCCCCGTCCCCCAGGAGCGGAACCCTCCGTGCCCACCTCCAGAAGCTGCTGGGTTGGTTCCCCTGCCTGAGACACACTGGGTCCCCTAGCTCTTCCCCTCGGAACTCCTGCAGGACTCTGGAGGCTCAGAGTGGAGGCCCCCTGGAGGTCTCCCGCCAGCCTTCAGTCCCATCAGAGCACTAACCACGGAGCTCCTGACCCTGGCTGTTCTCAGGGACCTGGGCTTAGTACAGGTAGGTCCTGGGAAAGGAGGGTGTCGTGGTCTCGCGGAGAACTACACGCGCACACTGCATTCACTTTCAGGAGCAGACTCGCAACCTTTTGTTTTCTCTTTTCTTTTCTTTGTGGCAGTCCTGGGCCTTGAACTCAGAGTCAGGGCACCGTCCCTGAGGTTCTTTTGCTCAAGATAGCGCTCTACCCCTTGAGCCACAGCACCATCACTTGTGGCTTTTTCTGAGTAGTTTATTCAAGATAAGAGTCTCGTGGACTTTTCTACCCAGGCTGGCTTTGAACTGCGATCCTCCGATCTCAGCCTCCTGAGTAGCTAGGATTACAGGCGTGAGCCACCAGCTCCTGGCTGCCACTTCGGTCTTGAACATGAGCCATCCTCTTAGGACCTAGCATCCTAAATGAAAGAGACCACCTCCAAAAGGCTGAAGATTCCTACCTTCCATCTTAACAGTATTTGTTTATTTTATTTTTTTTTAAATCCACTTTCATCGCACATACGACAAGCCAGACGTTATGCTCTGTAAATATTTGCTCATTTAATCTTCATGGCACCGGGCAGGGGTCCAGTGAGGTTTCGTCACGTGTTCAAGGTCAAGCAGTCAGAAGCGGTGGAGCCAGGGCTCAGACTCGGGCCGTCTGGCACCAGAGTGTTTGATGTAAACCACTAAGCTATATGTGTTTTTTAAAAAAATCTCTTTTCACTTGGCTGCAGAGCAAACCCTCTCTTTGCAATCATGGTAAAGTAAACGATCAAACAGCCTCGTCTGAGTGATTTCAAATACTTTGCTGGTGGAGTCCAAACGAGCAAGCTGGTGATTGTGCATGGAGCCTGCTCTGATTTTTTTTTTTTCGTTTGATGAAACATGCCTATTGTTACAGCAATCCCAAATGCTGTAGGGGACCTTGAAAGAACAGATTCATATGCCTTTGTTTCTGAACCCTGCACATTGGGAATGTGGAAACAAACCTAAGAGCTCTGCTGATTCCTGACAGATTATAGAGTCTCTGCCTTTCAAATCTTTCAGACCAGCTTGGGAGCAAAATGCATGCTATTCTCCTTCTTTCTCTTGCATGGTTTATTTTTGAAGCATGCATCTGGCTGCTTTTTCACTTCCCAGAAGGCGGAGGGAAATTTCTCTAAAGCAACTGCTTAGATATCATCCTGGAGACCCCCCCCCCCCCCCGCTACCCAAGGCAGCAGGCAGCTCCATGGGGATCTGACCGTGTTCTTCACCTCTTCCCTGTCTGAGGTCTTGGAGTGTCTCCCATACCCTGGGCTCCTGGGGTGTAGAATGGAAAGGAGACTTAGTGACTGAACCTTTTCCTCCCTGAGCAGCCATCGAGTCTCCCTCTGGCCAACCCATCTGCTTAGAAAGCCTCCTGTCCAAAGGGCTCTCAGCATCACTACGAGCAGTTGCTGTGCGCTACACATACTAAACGATGCTTCTACAGAGTCGAGCTGTTATTCCTCACGTTTCCAAATTGGAGACCACAGCTCAGTGGCCCTAAGTATGCCCCACACCCAAGCCCAGGCAGCTCATGGCAGCAGAACTGAAGCTCTACCTGGCTGCAGGGGGGCAGACATTCCTTTCCATCCTGCCCAACACAGGGTTATCTTGACGGGAGTAAATGAACATCTAATCCACGTGCACAGGGCAGCTGGGACAGACTTGGTAGTCTGGGAACCTGTAGTTCCATCGTACGGGTAGCTTCTTCATTTTCATGGAGGAGCCTCAGTCCTGAAAGGAGTGCAAGCCGTGAAATCAAACTGTCTCTGGAGAGTTCAAGCACACCCAAAACGAGAGGCTGGTGTTAATCCTGTAGCATCCTATGGTTGCTACTTTTGCCCCCCTCCCCTTTCCCGCGAGGAGCTATAGCTCAGACTTTGGTGAGCTTCAGAAGACAAGACAGCATTGCTTCCATCTGTCCTCGGTTCTTCATCCCTGGCACTACTTCTCCTTGTTGTTGAAAAGTCCTCCAATAACATCGTCTTATCACTGGGCTCCTCCCCTTGTCCAGAGTGTTCTCTCCAGCTGCCAAATGACCTTTCTGAGAAATGAATCTGGCCGTGACCCTCCCCTGCCTCATATCTTCTGATAATGCCTGACTGCCTTCAGGGTCAAGTTCAAAGTCCTTAGCATGGAGCTTGTGGCCCATACTGATTTGTTCCTTGGAAGTCCCATTGCTCTGGTCCCTTGTTTGTTCTCCACACTCCGTCCCAGATGAGAGGAATGTCCTGGCCATTCAGACACCGCATGCCAAGGAATATGCAATTCTCCTTAATGCTTCTCCCCCTGTGCATTCAGTTCTTCCCACCAGAAATGCCTTGCTACCCAGCTTGCCTGGGGAGTCATGCTTACAGACACCCCACAAAGGCTTTTCCTCTCTTGCCTCCCAAGCCAGAGGTTTCAGTCTCTGCCCTGTGTATCCCAGGTACTGTGGCGGGGCTGTTACACACATGTGACTCCCTGTTGTAGTTATTGCTTGGGAGTGGCTCCCCTGGAAGGCTGGAGTGAATCTTTACCATGCAGCACACCGCCCAGCCAGAGCCCTAGACTCGGGAAGTGTTCGCTGACAAATGTGTAAATGAACCAGTAAGTACATGAAGGAATGAGCGCCGGAATAAGCAGAGCATTTGCTGCGGAAAGGTAACAATAGCAGCCGTTAGGCACAGATGCTAACAGATTTTATAAGCGTGTATCACCTGGGTTATGCAGTAGCCTTGGAAGGTAGGTGTTTGCCCATGCCTAGATAGGGAATCTGGGGTTCATATGGTTAAGAGAATTGTTCAGGTTTTTACCTAGGAAGAGATGGACTTGGGAGCAGATCTAGATTCAACAGCCGAGACTTACAACCACCTCGTCTCAGTTGCCTGATGGGCCTGACTCAGTCACACGTTCTCTGCCTTGAGTGAATTGAGAGGAGCTGGGTCCTCTCCAGGGTGGGGTGCAGAGGGCGGAGGCACCCTCCCTCCCACAGTGAACTCAGGAGGGCCCCTGGCTGAACCTGGGTCCGTTGGACCTGCCTGGAGCAGGGCTGCGTGAGCAGAGGTGGAGGGGTGCAGAGCAGCCCCTGGTGGACTAGCAGCTGACCAGCTTTGTTTCTGACTATTGGGAGGCCAAGGGGGCCCAGGGGAGTCTGGCCTGATCAAACCCCCTGGTCGGTGAGCACTTTTCTGGCTAAGGGCAGTCATCAGAACGGTCAGGATACTTGATGAGTATACTATACAGGCAGGGGTGCGTATGAGGGGGTCACTGGATGAACCCCAGAGGGAATAAGTAGGAAATGGTGGGCATTCTGCTATCAGTTAATTAATTAACAAAGCTTACCGGGACTGGGATGGTTTTCTAGACTCCATGTGCTTGCGTGGGAAGCAGTGGGCCAAGTTGCTCCAGTTCTTTTCTTTCGCTGTCTTTTAAACGTCCAAAGTTTTAATATTTTATCTCATCTTAAAATGATTATACTAAGCTAGCTCTTGTGGGTGCACAGGTTTCTGAAGTGTAGTGTAGGTAATAGACGTATCTGACAGGGCGCAGGACCGTCCTTCACCCTAAAACTCGCTTGTGCTGCCCCTCGAGTGTCTCGCCTTCTTGGTCCCGCCCATCACCACTTGTGGAGGCCACAGATCGATTCCGAATTTAGTTCTGGCTTTTCAAGAATGTCATAAGTAGGATTATTGAATCACAACCTATGAGAACTGGCTTTTAAAAGAAAAAGAAAAATGATCTGCAGTATACTAGAGATTGTGCTGGGCGTTGTGCTCACTAGGCAGGTGCTCTATCTACACTTGAGCCCAGATGGAGAGAGGGTGACGCTCAGTGGAGGGAGCCAAGTTCTGGTTATCCACTTACCTGTTGTTTCTGGCGTTTGGCCAGTTGCATTCGCATACTGGCTTTTGTGCGAACAGGAATTTTGATTTCTTTTAAGTAAATACCCAAGAGAGAGACTGTGGGTACTATCTAGTGAAAGCATTTGTCACATCATAGAAAACTAACCATTCGGCAAAGTAGATGGACCACGGTACCTTCCCACCAGCAATATATGTGAGTTCCAGTTGCTCTGCATCCTTGTCAGCACTTTTCGTTTTCGCCATTCTACTCCTCACATAATAGTCCCACACTGCGGTTTTAATTTGTGTCTTTCTAACAGCTAGCGATGTTGAACATCTGGCTACCATTTTGAGCCATAGCTCCACTTCCAAAAATCCTTCTTTCTTACTTAAAAAAAAAAATATCATCTCCCTGGGCTTGAACTCAGGGCCTGGGTGCTGTCCCTGAGCCCTTTTGCTCAAGGTGATTGCTCTACTGAAACTTAGAGCCACAGCACTGCTTTTGGTGGTTAGTTGGAGATAAGAATCTCACAGACTTTCCTGTCAGTGTTAGCTTTGAACTGAGATCCTCAGATCTCAGCCTCCTAAGTAGCAAGGATTATAGGTTATAGAGGATTGTAAGTGTGAGCCACTAGGGCCTTTTCTCAAGGAAAAAATTAAATTTTATTGACAAGGTGTTGTGCAAAGGGGGTACAGTTACATAATAAGGCAGTGGATACATTTCTTGTGATATCTTACACCCTCATTTTCCTTTCCCTTTCCTAGATCAGGTAGGCAAATATACAATATCCAGTGTACCAAAATCATATACAGTAACTACGTAGGGTACGCCATAGGAAATTCACCTAGAACTTTAAAGATAACAGTAGAATCCTCAACAGTAGAATCTTCCTGTGTCCTTCTCTTGGAGTTGTTTTTGCTCATCCTCGTCTTATATGATCATGTGTACATAGCTGTTGAGCTATTGTGATCTACTGATAGGTTTACTCTAGACCTTTTTATGTTTAGTCGTTGTTTGGTTTTAGATACATAATGTAAACACTAGGGCCTTTTAAAAATTAGTCATTATTATAGGCTTGTATTAATAGCTCATGAGTATTAACTTTTATTTTATTTTACTTTATTTTAGAGTCAGAATCTTGCTTTCTAGACCAGACTGGCATGGAACTTGCTATGTAGCCTAGGTTGGCCTTGACTTCATGGTCTTCCAGCCTCAGTCTTCTGAATGCTGGGACAGATGTGTACTACGGTGTGTCTGGCTCGTTACCATTCTGATTCACCTGTTTCTACTAGCCAGGTGTTTGTGACTTGCTATCTTACTTAGCGAAATGTGTCTTCAAGTCTTTTACTCATTTCTAAAACTTAATTTGTATTCTTACACTTCCCTTGAGATGTCTTAACATACTATGGATAAAAGTCCTTTTTTACATATATATGGCTTACAAGCCCTTCCCTCAATTTGGTTGCTTGTCTTTTTATTCTCTTTGTAGGGTTTTGTTTTTATTTTTGTACTGCTTTTTACTTTTGGAGGGGAGGGGCTTGCTTTTTTTTTTTTTTAGTACTGTTATTCGACAGTTATGCCCCCAGCTCTTTTGTTTTAATTTTATTTTGGGTTGTTATGGATTCACAGGAATTTGCAGATACAATCAAAAATTTTCTGAATACACTTTTCATCCCTCATCATGCCTATAAATGATGAACTACAGTATAATATGTAAAATTTCAAACATTTTCTTATCTTCTCAGGTACCTTGTTTTTACTATGAGATTATTTATGTGTATTGTTGAATGTCTACATGATCAAAGATTTCTCTATTATCTTCATGTCCATGGCTTTTCATCTAATTCCATTATGATCCTTAGAGAATATACTTCATGTGACTTCAATCCCCTTAACTTTGTTAATATATTATTTTAGTGACCTTAATGGATGGCATATCTTGGTGATGTTCAATATGTCCTTGAAAAGAATGTTGATCCTGCCATTGATGGATGAAGTGCTCTATGGATAGTATTTACCTCTATTAGCTCTATCAGTTAATGTTTTGCTTTCTGTCTGTCTACTCGTTGTGTTGGCCACTAGGAGATTCATTTGGAAGCTTCCTATTGTAGTAGTTTCATGCATTCTGTGCAGGTTTTTCAGCTACACTCAGGGGTGGGGGTCGGGGGTCAGGATAGGGTGAAGTTTGCTTCCCTGTGGTATTTGGAACTTGAATCCATTTGCAATGCCATGGAGATCACTGTGGGTTGTCTGATCACATCTCTGGGAGCAGGGCCACACCCTGACAGGAAGCACTTCACTCTGTGAAAGCCTGGTGGTAAAGACCCGGCCTTGGAGAGAACCGATGGGGCGGAGCAGAAAACTCAAGCTTCATTCGGGAAAGGAGGTCTCCCCCGCGTAAGAAGGGTCTAGGTGTTTACAGCAGAGCTCCTGGTGTTCTCTTGCCTTCAAACGACCCCTCCATCAGGAAGGGTTAGGGGTCAAGAGAGACAGCATGGAGGCAGGGAACACCTATGTGAACTGGGGACTATTTGAGGATCCAAAAGGAGGATGGCCGGAGGGGCAGGTTCTGCAATGTAGGAAGAACACAGGACAAGGCCAGACATGTGGAAGTTTCCAGTCACTCTGCTGCTCTTCTCTTGGGACCGCAAGTCGCCTCTCACTTATGCAGGATCCTCTGGGTGGGTGCAGGTGTAACAGGCTCCCTCTTGCTGACAGTGAGAGCACGGCGGCTTTGTGGACACACCTGTCTGCAGTCACCTCATGAAGATGGCACCAAACTCAGGTCTCCTCCCTACTGGCCAATCCTCATTCTACAAAAAGCTTTACCCACAGAGCTCCCCCAGAGGGCATGCAGCTTTCCAAGACCTCCATTGCTGTTCTTTCCAAACCACTTCCCTATGCCATGCATGCCCCTCCCGAGGAGCTGCTCTGGTGAGAAACAGTGAGGTGCCCATCCCTTCAGGGGACCTGAAAGTCTCTAAGGAAGACGAGAACTGCCTTGTCTGAAATATTGTCCCCTACTCTGGACGGCATGCCCTTGCGCCTGGAGGTCGATTGTGATTTGGTCTGAATCCTTTCCCGTTGAAGACAGTACTATCTTGACTTAGAAAGGGAGAGACTGGGCAGAGGATCAAGACTTGAGGCTGGAAGTTGGGATGTGGAGCCACAGTTTGTGGCTTTTGTAATAAACCAATCATGGCGAGCGTTTATTGAATGCTTATTCTATGCCAGGCATCCCACCTAGCCCTCTA
Organism: Perognathus longimembris pacificus; assembly: GCF_023159225.1. Taxonomy (NCBI): domain Eukaryota; kingdom Metazoa; phylum Chordata; class Mammalia; order Rodentia; family Heteromyidae; genus Perognathus; species Perognathus longimembris. The sequence continues at coordinate 69,579,951 of NC_063168.1, read as the reverse complement.
CACAGATGGCATCGTTTCTTCTTCTTCGTCTCCCTGGAATTGATAGGGCTACTACCGATAGATCTCAGCAAATGGGGAAATGGAGGCACAGTAGCTTTGTATTATCCTAGCTATGGGCGTAGCACCTCTGAACCCACCCCAGACACCTGCCCACCACTTATTCTTATTTACTTAGTGTCTTATTTTTTCTTTTCTATTATCATCTTTGTGTAGTTGTCCAAAGGAGTTGCCATCTAACAAAGCATTTTATGAACGTATCTCGATCAGTGCCGCCCCTTTCAACCTTCTCACCCATCCCTCCTCCTTTTCTCGCTCTTCTTAATTTTGCAGGGTATACCTTGGGTTCTCCTTCCATCCTGTTCTCCATCTGATGGAGCCCTCAGGCTCCCTCTGACATCTTGTGTCTGTTTCGCTTGCTTCCCATCCTGTCAGCAGGTGTATCTCCTCAGAGCTGGAGACGGCAGCGGGGTACCCAGCCTCCGAGGTGAGCATCCTGCCCCCATGGAGGAAGGGCTTTGCCTCCCATCCTGCTGCCCTGGCCTCTTTCCAAGGCCCACCCACATCCTCTCGAGGTCTCCAGACCAGAAGCCCTTCCCAGCTCAGGCAGGGCCGGCTGAGGGGGTGGCCCAGGGCACTGTGACAATGAAGTCTAAAATTACCCAGCTCAATGCTGTGCGCCCTCCACCCTTCCTGCATTCCTCCTGAGCCTCGACAGCCCAGAGGCCTTTGTGGATCTCAGTGATTTATGCCCAGGGTTTCCCCTCAGCCCTGCGGCTACCTAGGGGCCTGAAGCGCAGGAGGGTTCCAGAGAAACGCAGTCCGTCCTACACAGCATTCTCCAGATTCCCATGACCCCTCTCCTTGGATCACCTTTTGCCTGGCTCACTCTTACTTATCCCACCAGTCTTAGCCAGGGGCCACTTCCCCCCAAGGAGCCTTCCTCACCTGCCCGCCTCTCACATCCGTCTGGGAGGCAGGCCTGTCCCAATCCAATACCACCACAGACTGGTCCCACAGAGCCTATCCACCAGTTTATCTCCTGGAGGAAAGGGACTGGCTCTTCTTTTCTGACCCCATTCTTAATCCTGAGCACATTATCTGGCAATGAGACATGCTCTATAGGTATTTGCTAGGTTTATGATATCCATAGACACAAGGAAATTAAGTAGCCCGGTGTTCCACCTGTCTTGTAATCCACGCTGCTTCAGCTGTGACCTAAGCTTTCTGAATAGGGAGGTTGAGCTAAGCCCTGAAGACCTCCTGGCTAGCCTCTCTCTGAGAAACCCTTATCCCAAAGAGAGAAGAGAGGCTCGGAGGGATTCCAGGAGTGGCTAAGGTCACGTCACTAGGAGATGGCAGAGTTGAGACTGTTTTGTTGCCAAGTGGAGCACGCGGGGGTCACCTTCGGCAGGGCTTTTGTGCAACACAGACGATCCAGGCACTCAGACAGAACGTGTGTCATGGGGATAAGAATCCAGAGAGAGGGAGGGAGAAGGTCTCAGGGATGAAGCAGAGAGCGGACAGCCTGCGGGGAGCGGGGAGCGTCGCACGTTGACCAGGGCAGAGAAGACCCTGGGAACAGTGCAGGCAAGACACAGTAGCCTGGAACTGTAGGGATTCTTAAGGAACCATGGCAACTACTGAAATAGAAGGAGACAGATACTTGAGTTAACATTGCTTTTGTATCGTTAAAAAATTTAAATGTTTATTTTTAATTGATACATAATATCTATATTTACCAAAGCAGGGTAAGTTGCATTTCTACCTTCTTAGAACCTGTACTTTTTGGGGGGATGGAGGTGCTACAATCTCCATCCTGCACAGTGAGGTCTGCATCTAGCCATTGAACTATCGGGGTCTTCAGTGTCACCATCATCAGTAAAAAAACCATCACCTCCGTTCACCCGCTTTGCCACACAACAGATTCCATTCCCGAAGGTCAGGATTTCTAGAAGTATGGCAGCCTTGCCAAGAGCTGGAGAACGAAGGGCTCTCTGGCTGTCTTTGCTGGTATGTCCCGCTTGGCCACCTTCCTGCTCCTCTGGGCTGTCCTCCCAGCCATCTGTCGAGCCCTTGGCAGGTTGAGGCAGGGCCTTCTCCGGCCTGCCGCAGGGTCTCTCTCGGGAGGAGTGATGAATGTGCCCCGGGATTAGCCTGAGACTTTTCCGGGCGCTGGCGGTGCCAGGAGCAAGCGCATTCCAGAAAGGCCTGAGCTGATGGATGCTTGGGAGGGAGGGCAGGCTTTGGGGAAAGAAGCAGCCATGGCGTTTGGGAGGGGGATTCCTGACATTCCTCGGGCTGGGGGCAGGGCCTTCCCATGATGGACAGACAGCTGAGAGAGCAAGCCCCCGCCAGGCCCACCCCAGCCCCTCGGAATGCTGTCTCTTCTCTAATCACTTGCAGGCTGGGGGGGAGGAGGAGGGGACTTGTGCCTCGGGGCGAGGTGCAGGGTGAGGGGTTTGGTAGGGAAAGCTGCAACTTGTGGGGGCTCCCTGTATCCCACCCACGCTCCTTACGAGGAGACCCGGAATGGGGAAGTGAGGGGGAAATCCTCCCATCCTCCAAGCTGTAGAGGCATGTAGGGGGCTTCCTCCTCCTCCCCCCTCGACCCCCTGCTTTTATTGTGTGATCGAGGGGTCTGGGCCAAGCCATGCATTGTATTTCAGGGTCAAAGTTCTAAATCTCAGGTACCTTTCACCCTAGGCCTCAGTGTCCTAGAGAATCACAACTTTGGAACAACGATCTGATTCTGTAAGTCCCGTTAGCCATCATCCCAGTTGAGCAGGGTCATGCGGGAAGAAAGGAGCAAGAAGCCACGAGGAGGCTCATTCATTCTCCAGAGAAAGGAACCTCAACTTCCAAGACCATGGGTAAAACTCAAGGTGATTTCCAGTTCCACGGCTGGGCGGGCAACTGTGCGACCTTGAGCAACTGCCTGGGCTCTCACCAGGGTCTGAAGAGCGACCTCTGTAGGTTGCACAGGCGGAGGGAGCTTCTCCTGCAGGCCCTCATGCTTTGTGCAGTTTTTGTTGTTGTTGTTGCTGTTTGTTTCTTGGTGGTTTGGTGGCAGTCCTAGATTTTGAACTCAGGCTCTGGGTGCTGTCCTTGAGCTTTTTTGCTCAACTTAGCACTCTACTACATGTGTCACAGCTCTATTTCTGGCTTTTTTTTTTTTCCTTCTTCTTTTATTGGTGGTTAATTGGAAATAAGAGTCTCACAGATTTTCTTGCCTGGGCTGGCTTTGAATTGCGATCCTCACATCTCAACTTTCTGAGAAGCTAGACTTATAGGGGTGAGCCACCAGCACCTGGCTTCTGTGCTTTTGTTTTGTTTTGGAGGCCTTATCTGGCTGTTATGAGTATTCCAACTGGCCTGGTGCTCGCTTTGTATTGGAAGATGGCCCTGAGAGCTGGGATTACAGCTGTATATTACCTTCTCTCCATCCTTTCTCTAGTCTGACTATGAGCTTGACTGTTGTAAGGGTCTCTGAAAGGTTCAGATAAGGCAACTGAGGGTTGGGAGCTCCCAAATACGTACAAATTATTTCCCCCCAAAGAACCATGTTTAATGTAAACTATAACATAATTCATTAACTAAACAGAAGTTTATATTATATTCACTGAATGCCTGGCATAGAGTAAGAACTCAATAAATGTTTGACGCAACTTCATTGTCATTTCTTTTCTTGGAAAAGGTATGCACACATCTGAGGATGAGAGGCCTGTAGGACCGCATTAGCCTGACAGAGCCACCCATGCTTCTCACTTAACCCTCCAGACAGCCCCCTAACACAGACATTGCTCTCCCTCTTGAGCGATGAAGAAACACGGCATCTGCACGGCTTGCATGAGGCAGAAGTGGCTTTTGTTAACTGAATCTGTGCATATTTGTTACAATGCAGGAGAGAGCACTCAGCTGTTCTGCAAAGCTTCTCACAGACAGGGGAAGCAGAATGGTGTCTTGTGGAAAGATTATATTTCCCATAAGGCCGTTCACCTGGTCATATACATTGCTTTATTTACGTATGTATTTTTGTCAATTGTGGGGCTTGAACTCAGGGCCTGGTCTCTGTCCCTGAGTTCTTTTGCACAAGACTAGTGCTCTACTACTTTGAGCCACGGCTCCACTTCTGGTTTTCTGGTGGTTCATTGGAGATAAGAGGATCATGGACTTTTCTGGCTTGGCTGGCTTTGAACCAAGATCCTCAGCTTTCAGCTACCTGAGTAGCTGGAATTACAGGCAGGAGACACTGGTGCCCAGCTGTGAGTTGCTTTTAAAATCCCACCAATCTAGCTAATGCTTGCAAAATCATTCTACCATACTCACTCACAGTGTGTACAAACTGCCTACAGCACGCTTAGCCATTGTAGGGCTCCCAGAACAGTGCCTTGCAGGGTCCCAGCAGAGAACAACCTGATTTCACCTGTGATCATGTATGGCGGTTGGAAGAGGTGCATGTAGCTGTCTTGGGGTTTTTGTACCCATCTCTGATTTGCCAGCTTACACACACGCGCGCACACACATACACACACACACACACACACACACACACACACACACACACACACAAACCCAGAGCTAGCTAGCTGGCCACAGGGCCTTGTGCATTTTACTTTCCTGAAAGCATTTATTATGCTTCAGGGATGCCAAAGGGTCTAAGTCAGGATGATTCTGTTTTTCTCTAACCAGCAAGCTCAGACCACATCTACAGGGGTGGAGGTGGAAGAAAGACCCTTGACAATTAGCTGGAAAAACCCGTGGAGATTCCTGGCATGGTCCCTATCCAAGTTTCCTGAAGCCCTGCGTGGCGGCAGAGTGCCAGGGACAGCACTAGCCCCATGACCTCATCTCCTTTGCGGTCCTCCTTCTTTTTTTTTTCTGGTCAAATCAAACAAAAACAAAACATTTGCCAACACGATCCTTACAGGCTGTTCTATATTAGGAGGAGCAATGGTGAGGAAATCTAAAATTAGCCTAGTGTTCATCAGGACCTGTTGCCAATACAGATGACTCAGTTTCCAATTCCACATGTCTTGCTGTCAGAGAGAGGTCGCCGATGAAGATACCCATTCTGAGACACCAAGTGGCTTTGGTGCAAAGAACTCAACAGGTCTGGGTTTGAATCCTGGCTCAGATCGTCTCTAGTTTCAGGTCCAAATACAGCATGTCTAACCTGTTTGAGCCTCAGTTTCTCTACATGAAAAGAGGGACTGAGAACCTATTTCATAATCAACATATATTATCAAGATACATCATGAACATACACGTTATCAGCAAGATGATACGTATAAAGGTCAAGCAAGCGTCATTCCTTAGTGTTACGGCTCCTTTAGAATACCATTTTCCTTTCCTAGCCAAGCCGTGTTTCCCCCACACCAGCTCAGAGTAGCAAGCTTGGGGCTCTGGAGAGGATGGTCCCTGCCTAACTACCAGTGGTTACCTGACTTGTCGAAGTGCAAAAACCCTGGGGAGGGACAAGACCATAGACACTGCGTGCTCTGAGTTCGGTGCTCACATTCCTCCCACCACAGTTTGCTCACATGCTTCTGGTGATGGGAGGGTCACTGTTCCTAGTGGCTATTATATTCTTCTCTGTCTTGAAACAGGAGACACCTCTTCATAGCTTTCTCCCTTGAGTGTGCTCATGAATACAGGACCTCTCTTCTTCCAGCCCAGCACTCTCTCTACTCCATAACTGGGGCCACGTGACGTCTGGCTCACGCCAGACCCAGCATCAATGGGTGACCATGTAGTAGGTGGGTTTGGGCATAGCCTTGTTCCCAGCTCTGAGTTTCCTTAGCCTTGAGACTCAGGCCACATCTTCCCCAGCCCATTTAGTCCATCTTGAACTCACCTCCTCTGCACCTGGCATAGGGGAAGCCGATTGGCCAAGGGCTCTGCCATGTCTGTCTGTGTCCCTAAACCTGCCCGGGACACCTCAGGACAGGAGCAGCTGGCAATAGGCAGATTGTGCTCACACTACAGCTCTGGAACTTGATGGGTCTGACCTTGAGTGATTTGCTTGGAGAGTGTGTGCTTTGTGCACTGCAGTTCCATATCAGATTAAGTCATTTTAAGGAGCTCCTTCATTTAAAACACTTGAGAATGTATACTAGCCACAAGTGTACATGTCTCGCTATGTGTTTGTGTACATGGGTGTCACTGAATTGCCACCTTTGAGGAGTCTCTAGACTTTCCCCGAGTGGACACAAGAGCCGATGGAGGGTTGGATGGCTGGACATTCGTCCAGGGTGCCAAGCTGAGCAATGGGGAATGACATGAAATGGGATGCTTAACATTATCAGGCTTCTATTTGGGAATTGTGTAGAGTAAGAGGGCATGTACCAAGCCATTTAGGATGCAGGTGGCAGGTGAGATGTCTAAGAGCCATGGCTCAAGTGTCCTTCCGGACTGTGGGTGGCTCTGGTTCATCGTAAGACCTTCGTTTTCCTGAGCAGGGCAGGCCAGTTAAGCCACAGCAGAATCGCTAGGCTAGATGGCGAGGAGCCAGGGAAATGCCCCCCTGGGTCACTTTCTCTGCTCTTCCTGCATTCACTGCTCAGCAACTTCCTCTTCAAGTAAATATTAGACCTATATAGAAGGACTATTGGTTGGAAGAGGCACCGTATTGCTGGGCCATCGAAATGAGCCTGCCCGGGGGACCTACATTGCTTGATATTATCTTTCTACTATAATCGATGGGGTGGTCCCTGGGGAGATGAGAGAGAGAGAGAGAGAGAGAGAGAGAGAGAGAGAGAGAGAGAGAGAGAGAGAGAGAGAGAGAGAGAGGGAGGGAATTCCACAGGGAGAAGTCTAGATGTGCATCCTATTGTTTCTGCCTCCTCCTCTCAAGTCACCTCCACCTGTTCTGATTCTCGGTTTCCTTCTAATGTGCGTATCCTGAGCGTTCAGTGTCCACACAGACTCCCCTGCTCCCAACAGTGCTTACGCCCCACTCTGCCTCTCAGATCTGGGTTTAAGTTCACTTTCCTCTAGCATCCACTTGTGGCCAAACACTGTCTACCAAGCCAGTATGGTAGTTTGTATGGCCGGGGATTTTTACCAGTGCTCCCTCGTGCCTGGACAGAGCCATCATCCTGGTAAGTAGCCAATGGTGTTCGCAAGTCATAACCAAAACAGCTCCCAAAAGCTCCCGCCAGTTTTCTGTGGAATAGATATCTGGCAAACCCAGTTTCAGGCTTTCTGGCCAATGTTCGAGGCCAGAGAATTAGAGATGCGGCCAGCGCTGATGACTTCATTTGGTATCCTCAGGAGCACAGAAACCTGCCCCTGTCGGGTGGGAAGAGGAGAGGGGAAGTAGGAGGCAGTGGTGCGGGGAGAAAGCCGGCCCTTACTTGGGAAATGCATGTCAGGGCCCTGGCGCGCAGGAGCAGCCCTGCACAGTTTGCGGGATGTCAGGTGCATCCGTGAGCCCCAGAATCTGGGTCCTCACACGGGGTTCCAGAAGTTGTTGGGAAGGTTTATGATCTATTTGACAGTACCAATACGACAGCTCATTGCTTCAAATGGAGAGCATCTGGGGTCTGAAAGGTTGGCGTTTGTGGAGAGATCTGCTCAGCTCACTACCCTGGCCTCAGAAAGAGGCAAGAGTGTTGGGGAGGGGAGAGAGAAGGGCGAGTACGTCTGTGCTTTCTGTTGTACCTTGCTGCGGATTTGCATCTGCTCTATGAAAAGTAGGGCATCCTTGTGGCCCGTCCTAGCACTTCATTTTCCCAATGTACCTCATGCTTCTGTTCAAATACTTCTTCCTAGAAAGCACCAGGGTGCTCAACTTATAAAAAAAAAAAAAAAAAGACCCCTGGGGGAGGCGGGGTGGAGGGCAGCACATAATAAGGTATTTGATAATCAGCCCAAAACCCAAGGGAGAAGAACTGGGAAGAGCCCACACTATAATAACCGTCCTCTGGAGCTGGACAGGCTCACGCCTGTCATCCTAGTTACTCAGGAGGCTGAGTTCTGAGGATCCATTTGAAGCCAGCCCAGGCAGGAAAGTCTGTGAGACTCTTATCTCCAGTTAACACCAAAATGCCAAAAGTGGGGCTGTGACTCAAGTAGTAGAGTGCTAGCCTTCGGTGAAAAAGCTAAGGGACAGTACCCAGGCTCTGACTTGAAGCCCCGGCGCGTGCGCACTCTCTCTCTCTCTCTCTCTCTCTCTCTCTCTCTCTCTCTCTCTCTCTCTGTCTCTCGACTCCTTTGGACTCAACTTTGAGGCCCCTCTCTGAAGAGAGTCTTTTGTCACTTTCACTGCTTTTCTTCTGCTTTCAAATAAACTTGCTTATTAATGTCTTTCAGCCTAAAGGTAAAAGAAGACGCAGGCTACACCTCTGCTTAATCCTCCATCTCTTATTCTGTGCAATGAGGACAAAGCTGCTAGTGGCTTCCTGGGCTTTCTTTCAGTATGATTAGATAAGATGCCCATTATGAAGCCCTGGCACTCCCCGAGTGCTCAATGATAGCTGTCAAGCGTTCATTCTAGACAGTCGTCCTGTGACTTGAAGGGGAAAAAAAAAATCAATCCTAGGCAACCCTTACTGCTGTTCCCTTACCACTAGGGAGCTTGAACTTGATTTGGGTCAGAGTTGTTCAATTTCCACCCTCAGCGGGAGGGAGCTAGCTACCTCTCCTAAGTCTGTAATTGTGGATCTCATCAAGGATGGAGGCTCTTTGGATCCCCTCGCCCAGTGAGCCACCGTGTACTCCCTGGAAGTCTGCACGAACACCTGATGGTTGCGAGTTTTCACCCGAGCGCTGGGCCTGTGGTGTACAGTGACGTCATAAGTACTGAGCAGTGAGGGCAGCAGATAATCCTGTGAGCCTTGGGGGACAGAGTTCATTTCTCCTTCCTTTGTGTCCCCGAGAGGCGGGCAGGAGACATCATGGGAGGATGGGAGACAAAGAGTCCGTCAGACCTGGCTTCGTTGGGCCTTGTTTTCCTAACAGGAAAAGCTGTATTTATTGCCTGTGCCCAACCATCTCCACCAGCCATTGCCTGCCTTCGGTGGAAGCCTGGTTAACTGGGAGGAGAGAGGCCATGATGGATGCAAGTGGTCTCCCCGGGCAGGGAGTCGGCATCGGGTTCTCTTTCCTCAGTGGGGTGTGGACCTTAGCTCGTGTCCACAGGCTTGGGACGCGAGTCTTCTCTGGGCTCAGCTTATTTGGGTTGCTGTCATGGGAGAGGGGGGACGTGGCGGGGGGATTTCTAGCTTTGCCTTGTGAGTTATCACTGTAGGACTTGGAAGCAACAGAAGGGAAGTGATGCGGACGGGCCACGTGGCCTGTGAGTGGCTGTGTACACGTGGCTTCGCTCTGGGTCTCCGGGCTCCACCTGTCCCGTCACTCCAAGCTGGTTCTTCTCTCAACACCAAGAGCAGATTTGATCGCAGGACACTGTCCAAAACAAATATTTTTCCTCTCCAGCAGCAAAATACACCCAATATCCATTCTTGTCATTTTTGAATCTCTGGCAATAACTCAACAACATTCTTATTTAGAACAATATAACAATCTAACTTCTGTTTGGGGGGGGGCTCTACATTCTTTTGTCCCTTCCAGCAAAGTGTGAAATATGCGTTTCCTGGCCATAGGACAACAGCTCCTGAGCTGGTGGAAATAAAAACAAGCAGAAGCCAGGGGCAGGTGGAGACACGCACATGGCAATCCCAGCCCCTTGGAGTTCTGAGTCTGGCTGATGAGGAAGATCAAAAATAAGTAGCTGTCAACAACTGCCTGGTTACAATGAGCTGGCAGGGCTTTGGGGTGGCTGTTTACAATCAAGAGCGGTGCGGTTCCAAAAGCTACCCCACCCAAGCCCTACTGACCTCACTCCCTCTGAGTGGGTTATGTCACATTGGCTTAAAGCCACTGCCCTCTCCAGACCACAGTTTCCTCAGATATAAAATGAAGGAACACAGCAAGGACATAGCCCAAAGAGGGGAGGTTAACCTGAGTTGTGACGACCAGATTTCAGAAGCTACATGCTGGGGCAATTGGTCTAGGTAATTCTTCAAGAAGCATGGATGGTAGAGGGGTGGGCATCGGCACCTGCCATCCAGTGGACATCTTCTCCTGGAGAGCCCTGGGGGACAAAACGCTGAAGGGGGTTTCACCAACAACCCATGAAGAATTGAGCCCTCCACCAGCCACAACGTATGGGGTTGAGACCACGAGAGTCAACTTGGAAGCCCCCTTTTTTTTTGTTGTTGTTGTTTAATTTGATTACCTATTTTAAAATAAATAAAATGATCCAGAAAACATCTATGATGGGAAATATTTTGCAGAGGGAAAGAAGGCAGTGATGAAAAAAGATAAACTCTAGATGGTAAGTTCACTAAACAAAGCCCTGAGACAGAGCATCCTTCAAACACAAATCTAACCCTGCACTTACTTGAAGCTTTAGGTTCAAAGCTTGCCTTGGTGCTGGATGTCAGCAGCTCAGCAACTACATCCCTTGCTGTTCAGGAGGTTGAGATGTAGAGGATTATAGTTTGAAGGCAGCTTGGGCAGAAAAATCTGTGAGATTCCATCTCCAACATAACCCGCAAAAAGTCAAGATGGGGGCATTGCTTAGGTGGTAGAGCACCAGCTGTGAGCAAGAAAGCTGAACCAGTAAGAGACCCTGAGTTCAAATCCTACTACCAGCCCCTCTCTTCCCCCTAAAAAGCCTGCTATGGTTTAGACTTGGAGAGGTTGGCCCTCCAAAGTTTCACATGCTGCATGTTTCGCCCCCAATAGGATGGTTTCAGAGATAGTGGAACCATTAGAGGTGGAGGGTAGGGAGAGGTTTGCTGGCCCCTCCCCTTTTCCTGGCTTCCTGTCTTGCTATGGGATCATTCCCTCTTGTGCCTTCGCTTCATGTCACCTCCCACGAGGTCACCAAATCGAGCCGATGCCTCTGGGCCTTCAAATCGAGAACTAAGCAAGCCTCTTTCCTTTATAGAGCATCCCGACTTAGTTATTCCATTATAGTAACAGAAAAGTTATCTAACACAAGCCCTGACACCTAGCATGAGCACTCTCTGCCTAAGGGACTTTACCCACAGTCACAAGTGGCCTTCAGGCAGGGGTGAGAAGACCAGGCTCTGGTAGTGGGCTAGCCGTGTGTGTGTGTGTGTGTGTGTGTGTGTGTGTGTGTGTGTGTGTGTGTGTGTGTGCTTTCATCTGGGGCACTTTAGACAACAGGGTTCTGGGTAGGACTCTACCTTTGCCTTGCTAGCTGCATCTGGCAAGGACTATATCTGTGGAGCCTCAGTTTCTCCTTTTGGACAAGGACTCAGCCTAGATGGTGTCTAAGGACCCACCCACGCTCTGTGACTTGCAGGCTCAAATTTCGATATAGGCTGGCAGAGTCCATTTCTGGAGAGAAGGGGGGAAATGTGAACTGTGTGTGATTCCACAGAAAGCTAGACCCATCGCTTCTTTGCAGAACTCTTGGTTGACTTTTTGCAGCCTGTTCCCTGCTATGGCATAAAAATAGACCCTTAATTATCTATAGGCAGCAATCGTTTCCTCCTCACTGAAATGCTTCTTTCTTCTTCTTCTTTTTTAAAGCAGAAATTCACAGGGTATGGAGAAATCCTACCGACCAAGGGAGGTGGTGGCATTTGTGCCGTGTTGCAAAGCCATTCTCCAGCAGCACCGGCTTAGAGCCCTCCGCTGCACGGGGGAGGGAGGTGGGGGCAGCGCTTCCCGCTGAGGTCTGCTAGGTATCTGCAGGGCAAGGGGCTGGGGCTGGAGTCACAGCAGGAGACATGCGCTAGTGGTCGTGGGCAGTCACTTTCAGTTCCGAGTTTCTCTCATCTTTGAAAAGAAGCTACAATCCCCAATTACAGGACGCTTTGCGAGGTGCTGACCCAAATGCCCAATATCTCCAAAGCCCAGCCCTGGGCTGCAGGCTGCTTGGAGATAGTCTGGGCCAGAACCAAGGCTCCATGAGCCCTGCCTCTTGCTGGGCTATTCCAGGAGCACAGAGAAGGAAAGCTCACTATAGGTAGGAATAAGAAGGCTTGAGAGACTGCAGAGTGGATAGAGCCAACACATGATTGGTTGGAATATCTGGCACTGTTTTTTTGGGGGGGAGTGTCTTAGGATCCCAAATCCAGTGTGCTTCCTCCCAAACTGGAATGCCTCCCCAGGCTCACAACATGAAGTAGCCATAGGAGCCGCTTTAGCCTCAGAGACGTTTGTGGTCCTGCAACACCATCGTCTTGAAGATGGAAGAATTAGGGCCTGGTGACAAGAAAGGACATTCTCCAAGTCCCCCAAGGGTTGAAAGAGCCAGGGACAATTCACTGCCTCCCATCCCCTACCCCTAGTCTCCTCTCAAATCTTTCTACAGTCCATCACAGCTTGTCACCTTAGACACACGACGCAGGCCTTGTGGTGAAATAAATGACACCGAAGTGCCATTTTAATATTGATCCAATTTGGGCTCCAGTTCATCTGTTGGGGGGGGGTGGTGTCTATGTCACCTAGCTTTCTGCACTTCAATTTCCATGATCTATAAAATGGAGACGATAACACAGATCTCTGGGAGGATTAAGTACCTGGCCCTTGAAGATACTGAATATAAGGATCAAAGGCTTTGATGTGGAGGGGTAGAGCGGCTCCGAACCCTCTTCTCTTCTTGCCTGGGGTCCATTGAGGTACATGCTTGCAGGGTGGTCCCTGGGAGGGACCGAGGGGATGATGAATGTGAGACTCAGCCAGGTTAGCAGAGAGAGAGAGAGAGAGAGAGAGAGAGAGAGAGAGGTGCCAGGTGGGCTTCTCATCTGTCTTTTCTCGGGCCTTGGTACCTCCCATTGATCAAACGAGAGTATTCTTAGATGATTTTTAAGAGCTCTTCCATCTCTGATGGTTAACATTCTTTAAACATATTAATTTCAAAATTCCTGGCAATACTTCCAGGGGCCAAATCTCTTACCAGGTCAGTTTTGAAATAATGACTAGGGAATTCATTAGTCCTCTCTGCCTATACAGGCAGTTCTTGGCAGGGGGTGGGGAAAGGGGGGGAGGGAGGAAACAGGACATAATTTTCTGCACTTGGGCAAAATGCCAATTTTCCTACATCTCATGTTTTCAAATAATAATAACTGTTATTTTTTACTAGATGGTTTCACTCACAAAGGTCTTTCTGTGCCAACCAGCCTGGGGCCGGGGGCTGGCACACATCGTGTTGGCAATGTCCTGCCTCTGAGAATGCGTCCGCACCTGCAAGACAATTAACCAAATAATTTAAGCGAAAACTCTACCAATTTACACCTGAAATATGCTAATAATTGGCGGGGGGGGCAATCTGTGGGAGTATTTTTTTGCTATTAATTATCTGAATAATTGCCTCAGATCTTCAATGAGCATATTTGGAAATAGTCTCACCAAAGTCAGGGGGTTTCCCCGCCCCCCAAGTTACGTGTATTTCTAGACCTTTCCATTCTTGGTGGGAAAGGGTTGATATCGGAGCTGTAGCTGCTTGGGTCGGCCCATCTTCAGCTATGCTAGTGGTCCTCCATTCTGTTCCTTTTCTTCCCTGTATCCTCATGTGTGAGACGAAGACACTGCAGTCTCAGAGCGCCACACATCGGTCCCTTACCCGTCACGAAGAAGTCCAAGAAGCCTGAGGATGACGCCTGCTCATGGTTGAGTTTGCCAAGGGTCCCAAAGGGGCTCTGGGCTCTGCCTCGCTCCCTCCCAAGTCCTCCGGAAATGTCCTAATTTGGGGGAGTCTACCTACAAGTGCACCAGGTACTGCTACCTTAAGAGATGCTTGAGCTTGGTCCCCTTTGACCTCTGACCCAGAGATCCTGTGACAAAGCAGCCTGTGGGCCACAGAGGAGGGCAAAGAGGAGTCGCCTGTGGTTCTTGACAGGTGAAAGGAAGGTGGTCAACCCAGCTGGCCTTCTGACCCAACCACCCAGCTAGAAGAGGTGGTGCCTGGCCCATCTCCAAGAGCAGAACAGATGACATTGGGCAGATGGCTGGGCCGGTCATCGAGAGGCTCTGAGGCCAGCCCCAGTGGTTCCTTTCTGCCTGTGACCTCTCTCTCCAAATTGTCGTGCCTAGCTCAGCCATCTGGATGTGCCATCACCACTGGCAGAGTGGTTGTCAGAGTTCAAGAGGGGCTGGGATCCGTACCTGCCACCTAGCAAGGGCTCTGGGCAGGATGTCATCTCTGTCCTCTTGAGAGCCAAGGAACTCACAGAGCTGAAGACAATCCCACCCCAGGTTTGTTTTCAGGTGACCTCCTGTCACCCTGCCCTCCCTGGGCAGGTCGGCTGACCTGTGACCTGAGGTGCTGACAGCGACCCTGCCCTCTGGAAAAGAGCAGGTCACTTCACTGAGTTTGTGCAAATAGATAAAGAACAAAGTGGCCCATAAATCAGAGTAACAGGAAAAACAAATACTTCTCTCTCCATTGGGAAAGGAGCAGCAGGGATGGGGATGGGAGGTTGTGTAGCCAAGGTCTCCTGGGGCTTCTCCTGCGGTGGCCCACCTCCGTGTCCACCCGAGACGGGGAGAGGAAGGTCCCAGGGGAGGCTGGGACCTTCCTGTTGTGGCAGCGCTCCGGTGAGTCCTTTCCCCCACTGCATCTGAGAGGATGCGCTGGGTGACCTCCAGAACCTGCTTTAAAAGAAGGGTAGCCCATGGGCTGGGAATATGGCCTAGTGGTAAAGTGCTCGCCTCGTATACCTGAAGCCCTGGGTTCGATTCCTCAGCACCACATATACAGAGAAAGCCAGAAGTGGCGCTGTGACTCAAGTGGTAGAGGGCTAGCCTGGAGCAAAAAGAAGCCAGGAACAGTGTTCAGGCCCTGAGTTCAAGCCCCAGGACTGGGGGGGGGGGGGGGGAAGAAGAAGAAGGGTAGCCCAGTGCTGGTGGCTCAAACCTATAATCCTAGTTACTCAGGAGGCTGAGATCTGAGGATCACAGTTCGAATCCAGCCCATCAAGAAAGTTTGTGATGCTCTTTCTCTCCAGTTAACCACCAAAAAGCCTGAAGTAGAGCTGTGGAAGAAGTGGTAGAATGCTAGCCTTGAGGAAAAAAAAAAAAAAGGCTCAGTAACAGTGCCCAGGCCCTGAGTTTAAGCCCCAAGACACACACACACACACACACACACACACACACACACACACACGTGGGGTTTTGGAAGAGAGCATCTCTCTGTGGAGGTGGAGAGGCACGGCTAGGAAGGGGCCTTGCAAGGCCTTGACCATTTGCTTGCACTTGGGCTAATACCGATATTTTCCCCTATCTCATGTTTTCAGATACTCTAAGTGCAATTATCTGACTTCCGTGAATGACCACAGGCTCTCTATGCGGAACCTCAGTTTCTCCAGTTGTAAAAGGCAAAGCGAATCCATGACCTGCCTGCTTCCCCCGTCAGGTGGAAGAAGACTGATGGTGCACGGGTGAGGACCGTGGCCATCCTAGAGGACATGGTGGAGGGAGAGAACGTGGCCAGGAGAATGTGGGCCCACGACTGACCTGCCAGGATCCCATCCTCTTCTCTACCAACAACAACAAACGGTGACAATATGTGAGCCCTTGGGGTTATTCTGAGGACTAAGAGGCACATTACCTGAGACGCTAGGTGTCCAGTACATCCCTGAAGACCATTTGAACCACACCTTCCTTCCTCGACCGCTTTCTGGTCATGCTTCGCAGGATGGGAACGGTCATGGAAAGCAGGACTGTGTGGCCCGAGTTGCCCTGTGCCATACACCTGGTCTTCCTGCTGTTCCCGGAAGGCCACGCCCACTCCCCACTCCAAGCTGCTCCAGCCCCTAGACAGCCCAGGGGCTGGAGGATACCCGGATGTTTGCTGTCCGGTGCTCATGCCAGGACCCTCCCCAAGTGTCTCTCCACATGGCCACTTCCTGGCCTCTGACTCAGGCCTCCTCTGATCACCACATGTGAATCTCACCTCATTGCTTGCTTGCTTTTCCCTCCCAGGCTCTTATCAGCATCTGGCATGTTGTAAATGCATTTGTTTATTTATTTGTCTGCCGGCTCCCTCCGCAATGTACTCTCCATATGAGCGAGGAATTTCAGATTGTTTTCTTTTCTTCCCTTCTTTCTTTTTAAGATAAGGTATCCTGCGATCCTCTAAATCACCCCAGGAGGGAATTCCATTACCAGGCTTGTTCTAAAAGAAGGAAACTGAGGCTTGAGAATTCCAAACACTTGGAGCCAGGCTAAGCTGGGTGGCCCCTGCCCATTTCTGGTTTTATTTTTGTTTTTTGTTTTTGTTTCCATCTGTAATGCCCTGGAGCCTAGGATAGAACTTGGCAGGTAAAACAAGCCCTTGATATATTTTTATGAAATGAATGAAGAAAAAAAAAAGGAGTGAATCTATGGGTTTTGGACCTAGATAAAAGCAGAGAAACGGCGAGACGGATAGCCTTTTAAAAACGCGGATTTGAAATAAGCGTCGATGGCTCTTCCATGTTGACGGATGAGGTGTGCTCTGCATGGGCAGAGCAGGAAGCCAGGCTGGACCCTCAGACTGCAGCGAGACAGAGAAAGTGCAGCAAGACTTCAAAGCCCAAACAGCTTCGCTTAGGCTGTGTCTGCACAAGCGGGGCAATTAATCAGGTGATTCCAGCCCCCTTTCCCCAATGGCCTCAATTATATGGCTATTTGAAAACTGCCTGTTTTATGGGTAATGAGTGTTAATAGGCTATTGTCCGGAAACAGCTCTCCCCAAGTTTGCTCCTTGGCATTCAAGTGGCCCCAGGCGGCCAGGGAAGTTCCACCGGCCCCGGGCCTCTTCGCTACCTGCTTTCTGCGCCTATGAACCAAACCCCGCGAGCCTGCCCTTGTGCCGCTGGCTGCTACCAGGGCGGAAGAAGTGGCTCCGGTAGTCGGCTGATAAGAGCTTCGCTCTGGTGGGCTAGGATTTGTCTCTCCCCACCAGAGTCATCCTTAGCCCGCCCAGTTCCTGCCCTCCAAGTCCACCTCTCTCTCCTGTTCCGCCAGCTTCTTGGGGGGGCGATTCAAGCAATCACCTTCCTCCTGTGAGGTCCACTTCTCCCCCAGAGCAGTGCTAGCCTCTCTGTGCTGCCCAGGGCACCCTGGCCTGAAGCTACAGACTGCCTCACGCAAGCTGCCAGGGGGAGCCCCAGAAAGGATGGGGGGCGGATGGGGGAGGCTGTAGCAGCAGCCAGGCTTTGCATGCAGGGCCTGCTAGGCCTGTGTCTGCCCTGCTTCCTGCTGGTCTCTCCCCACTCCCACTCGTGGGTCCTCTGGCTGCAGTTCCTGGGTGGCTTTGGAGCTTGGAGTGATGAGCGGGTTCTCTGTCCTGCCTGGGTGTGTCATGGAGTTCTGTAGCCCCCATTGTGCCTGGGGAGGGCAGGTCCCCACTTCTGCTCCCTTGTGCAGTGACAGCCGTGGCAAACCTGTGTAAGATAGTCTCCAGAGGTCTTCCTGACACCCTGGGACATCCCACCTTGTCTCCTTTCAGAGAGGAGGCAGCGGTCAGGCCAGCCCGGTGGGAAGCTGGGCAAAGCGCTCTCGAGGACAGAAGCGCTTCCCAATGCTGCCCAGCCAGAAGGCCACTTCTTGCCCGAGGACGCCTCCTTTCCCCCTGCTCGCTACGGGCCAGGGCAGGTCCCGCTGCTTGGCGTGGAGGCTCAGGAGCCCGGCGCCCACCTCTCCCCGCCTCCAGCCTCTTCCGCCCCCTGTGCCCGCTGCCCCAGGACCTACAGTAGTGAAGGCAGCACTGATGGCTGGTGCCTGGCTCCGCGTGGCCACAGTCTACCCCTGGGCCCTGGCTTCCCTCCCCCTCCACACGGCCTGGGAGAGGTGGACACTTCAGTGTATTCCAGGGCAGGTTGATGGCAGGCAGTCCTGGGGCAGGCACAGGTTCCCACTGGAGGGAACGCGCCAACCTCAGGACAGGCCGGACTAAAACCCAGTAGCCTTGTTTGTGTCCTGTTTAAGCCTCCAGCAGACCCAGATCTAGCACTCTGTACCTATGGTAGTCACACAATAAAAGTCCGCTCCCTCCTCCTTCCCTTCCCTGCCTCAAGAAGAGAGTGGGTTCCTGAACTAACAGGTCTGCTTATATAACAGCTGTCACTCAAGAGTTTCCGTGGAAGACTTTCTGGTTTTCTAGAATGTTCCGTACACGCCTTCTAGCCTCACAAGAGCTCCCAGTATGGTGGGCTGAGCAGTGAGGCGGATGGATGGCCAGCACTGAGAGTGAGTCAGCCCATGGCCTGGACATGACAGGATTGGTTTAGGAAATCTAGAACGGTGCTGGGCTCTGCTCAGGGTTGTCTTGCTACCCCCCGCGGCTGTGGTCTCTCTTCCTCTTCTTATAAAGCCACAAATACCATCCTGGGGGCCCCCGCCCTCATGACTGCATTCAATCCTAATTACCTCCCCAAAGCTCCACGTCTTAGCATGACTAACCCATGGACTTTGAGGAGACCTTTGCAGACCCCTGCATGGCTGGGCCTACAGCTCCTGACGCCGGGTCGGGCCTCATCCACAGAGCCATGACTGGCAAAGCCCTGCAGTTGTCCTAGCGCAACCCCTCCTTCCCCAGCCCTGGGGAAGAGAAGGAAAGGCATCTCGGCCTTGGGACTTACTAGCTTTCAACCTTCCTCAGCTCCACTGCCTATAACCAGGCACTTATTTCAGGTCAGCCTCCAGACTGCAGGGACACTGAAGCGTCCCTGAGCCTAGCCTGAGATCTGGTTTCTGGGGCAGACCCGGGGCTTACTGAGCTGCAGGGGTGGTGGGGGGCGGGTCTGGTTCTCCCATTCTCCTACATCCCCTCTTGGTCTGGAGGGCAATGTTAACTACCTCAAATCACATAGCCAAGAGGAGGAGGCACACCACTAAACCAGCCCTTGGCGGCAGAAGGTAGGGAGTGCTCTTATCCCAAGTCATGGACAGTGGTTCTTTTTGTTATACGGCAGCCCAAACAGAACAAGGCTAGGTTATAACCAAAGAAACATAATTCCATGGTGCCGGTAACAAGCTGTCCAGGTAGATGGTCCCACATCGGACGTAGGCAAGTCAGATCCTACTGGCAAACATAAAAGGTAAATGGCAACATGTGAAGTAATGACAGATCACACATTAACTAGGGTGAGTGTATGTTCCCTTCAGGGGAATATAAAAGGAGGAGGTCAGCATATCTCCATTTCTCTTCAGACAGAGACCATGGGTGCTGGAGGATGAGCGCAATTGTACTCCAGGTATGCACAGTCTAAGCCCTCCAACCACACAGCTGAAAACTCCAGTAACTGAAAAAGCATGATACTGAGTGACTGCAGTGGGCGGAGAGACAGGAGACTTTCCTCAGGAGAAATGAGTGCCAACGTTCCATTGGCATCTGCTTTCTCCTTGAGTCTTCGAGCACAAAATCCAGGCAATGTTACAGGCGCGCACGTTCCCTTTCTGTGTGTGGACATCACAGATGATACCATTTTATCACCCACCTAACGCCTGCAGTCTTCCTGAGCTCCCCGCCCTCCTCCCTCTCCATGCTGAACAGCTGGTACGGCCACAGTGCTCTCCAATGGTGTTGCCCAATCCTGCCAGCCAATGATTTAATTTTCAATATGGGGATAAGAATAGCCCAAGCCCTACTGGTCAGCTCTCTAGCTCAAAATATGACTGTACATTATGTGGGGGCAGACGGGCACAAGCAAAGCTGTGTGTTTGCTGACAGCTTACCAATCTACCAGGGTTCAGCACTGGGGTGTGTGTGTGTGTGTGTGTGTGTGTGTGTGAAAATGTACATGACATAAAATACACTATTTTAACCAATCCTCGTTAGGTGTTCAAGCTGATGGCACTCAGTTTGTCCATCTGGGTTTTATAATGATCAACTCACCCATCTGCAGAACCTTTCCATTCTGCTGTTCAACACTGGCACCCCGCCTCCAACCCCATCCTGTTTTGCCTCCATGGATTGGAGAACCCTAAGAATCTCTTTTAAGTGGATTGGTGCAGTATTTGTCCTTTTGTGGCTTGTGCCACTTAGCCTAATGGCCTGAAAGATGGTCTTTTTATTTTGTTTGGAAGAAGAATTATTCTGGTTCTGTTTTTGGAGCTTTGGTACATGAGTGAGGAGACTAATAGTGTGTGTAGATATGGAGACAGACAGACAGACAGACAGACAGACAGATAGATAGATATAGATGTTATATATGTTACTGATGGGTGGGTACATGAGTGGGGAGACTAACAGGACAGGATTGTTGGTGACGTGTCCTAGTTCGAACAGGGAGCCCTGACATGTGTGAAACAACTAAGTCAGTGTGCTGCTGAATGGTGCTGGCAATGACTGGTGAAAATGGACATTTCTTGTGTGTGTGTGTGTGTGTGTGTGTGTGTGCGTGTGTGTGTGTGTGCGTGCGCGCGCGTGCGCGCTGGTCCTGGGGCTTGAACTCTGGGCCCCGGGCACTGTCCCTGAGCTTTTGTGCTCAAAGCTTTGAGCCAGTTGAGCCACAGCTCCACTTCTGGCACTTTGTGGTTCATTGGAGAGTCTCATGGTTTTTCCTGCCCAGGCCTGCTTCGAACTGCAATCCTAAGACCTCAGCCTCCTGAGTAGCTGAGATCACAGGTGTGAGCCACTGGGCACCCAGCATAGAAAGGGATACGTCTAAGAACTTGTCTAATCACAGATTTTGGACACAATCTACTACTGGCTCTGTCTTGTAAATTGTTCTTTTTCCTATTTGTGTACTTCAGTAGATGGAGACAGGGTGAGCTTACTGTTTTGTTGTCTGTTTCCCCCCTGTTCCTCAGAAGTTCTATGATTTTCTTCCTGTTTTGTGCCATACTGCCCATGCCTCGACATCACCATTTCATCATCGTCATCATCATCATCATCATCATCATCATCATCATCATCATCGTCATCGTCATCATCATCATTATCGTCATCTACATTTTTTTCTCATTACCACATCAAGTGTTTTTTGGAATGAACCAATGTATTAAAAAATACACCTCTGCCCTTCTGTAAACCTGATTTCCTTTTGTTTGAAGCTATCAGTTCATCTTACCTAAACCTTCCTCTCCGTGCAGCATCCTCCCTCCTCTCCCCCCCGCCCCCCTTGCTCCTCTTCCCTTTCTTTGTCCCCTGGTGGCAGAGAGTACAACATCTCTTTCTTTTGGTCAGCACCATGACCCAGTAGAGCATGTCCTGAATTTCTGAGGGGCTTCTTCATCCAGTTACTTGTTATTCTTTGGATTTGGTTGCAGCTTTGTTTACCTTAGGTTAGTAAAGGCTTAGGCTCTGATCTCTGAGGGTCTGTGATATTTATTGATATTAAGATCATTTACTAATTACAATTTCTTTTAAAGCATCCTATCACTTCTAGCTGCTGACCTGCTGGGGGTCTGGCAGGCCCTCATCTCTCCTAGAAACAGTTGCACAGGACTCCGCTAACTGCTGTGTTTTCTGCTTTGTTACCCATTACTCCCGGCCCATCTGTCAGGGCCCATCCAGTTCTCCATGCCTGAATACTTGAGCCAATGCACCTACCTGTTTCTGTGCTGGCCCCTTTAATGCACTGCTGCACACATTTGTTTAGGCATCTGCTTTGCCTTCTTGTCTGGGCAGTTCCAGACCAGGGACACAGCAATGAGAAAGCCACGATCCTATTGCTGGAACAGATACAGTGACATGGGAGACAGCCATGAGAGAGCCCACAATGAAAGCACGTGGCAAGGAATGCAAAGGGGGAGGGATACATTGCGTGCATGGATGAAGTCAGGCAGAGTTTGCATGTGGAACTTGAAAAACGGGGTCTGATTAAAGATCAGAAAAGCACCAGGGATAGAGGACAGTCCTGATCATGAGGAACATTGAGAATAGACCAGAAAGCAGATGGGAACAACCATCTGTTTTCAGGAGGACCTTCAGGTAAGAGAAGAAACTTGGAAATGGAAGACCTTGCATTCTCAAAGTCCAAGATCAGTGTTTGTCCTGAAGCAAGGGAGACCCCCTAAGGCCTATAGGGAGGATATGGCTGTCATCAGGGCCTGCAAATGCTTTGGGGTGACCCAGCTGAAGTCAGAGAAGTACAGATAGACCAACAGAACCAATGAGACACTGAGAGAGGGAACTGGGAGGAAGATGTACTGGACCCCAGAGTGGGAGGCTTACCTCCTGTGGGTGTGTTAGTGGGAGGCTTACCTCCTGTGGGTGTGTTAGTGGGAGGCTTACCTCCTGTGGGTGTGTCAGTGGGAGGCTTACCTCCTGTGGGTGTGTCAGTGGGAGGCTTACCTCCTGTGGGTGTGTCAGTGGGAGGCTTACCTCCTGTGGGTGTGTTAGTGGAAGGCTTACCTCCTGTGGGTGTGTTAGTGGGAGGCTTACCTCCTGTGGGTGTGTTAGTGGGAGGTTTACCTCCTGTGGGTGTGTCAGTGGGAGGCTTACCTCCTGTGGGTGTGTCAGTGGGAGGCTTACCTCCTGTGGGTGTGTTAGTGGGAGGCTTACCTCCTGTGGGTGTGTTAGTGGGAGGTTTACCTCCTGTGGGTGTGTCAGTGGGAGGCTTACCTCCTGTGGGTGTGTTAGTGGGAGGAAGAGTGAGGACATATTTCTCTACCATCAAGGCAGGGACTGGAAAAGAAAAAAAAATAAAAGCAAGTCCCTCTTGCAGGCCCAGTGTTTATTGTTCTCTGTCATGGTCTATTTTCTGTTACATAATGCATCATGCCAAGAGTCCCACAGACCTCAGCCCTGAGGGGCTGCCAGGGGCAGTAGGGTGACTCCCTCAGCTTCCCAGCAAGGCAGACCCTGCTCAGGAGAGGAGGCACATTGTAGGGAAATCAAGGCAGGTCAGGGAGGAGGCAGCAGGAGGCATTGATTTGTCTTAGAACAGTTGACTGTCCCTGGGGTTTTGTTTACTGATCTGCACACTGAAGTTAACAAGGGCTAAAAGAGAGCGAGATTCAGGCAAAATGGAAGGAGCCTGCTTGAGATTGAAGAGAATGAACCGAGGATGACTTTCACTCTGCCCCGTTGCAGTTGGACGGACCAACAAGGGAGTCCAGAGAGAGAGTTGTCAGAGCACAGAGACCTGAGGGATGTTGAAGACCTGACCATTCGCACCCTGAGGCTGAGAAGGTTCCAGAACCCACACCCTGCCTGGGCCTAGCTCTGCAGTGCAAGCAGGAGTGCGCCCATCCGTGGGCTTGGGTGGTGGTCCTGGGTCTGCTGGGATGCGGAGGCCAGGGGTGAACTTGGCTCTCGGTGCTTAGAAGATCCAGCTCCTCGGATCCAGAGGTGCTGAATGCACCAGGTGTGTGGAACTAAACAAGGCCCAGCCAGGAGCTGCCAGAACTTTCTATCCATGGTCAGGCAGGAATATGGACACGGACTCATAGAGTCAGAATGTAGGGTGCAGAACCCCCTCTTGGTTCCTCCATCACTGACCTGGTAGCTGAAGGAATCTGCCAATTCATCCACTATTTAATTGCCTATTCAGCTAGGAAAACACAGCATGCTCCTGTTCTATTCCATTCCAGCGCTAGGTACTACAGAGGAGAAGACAGATGAAACCTGCACATGCGTGGTCATGCACCCTCGGATGAAGCCACGGCTCGCACTCCAAGCTTTTCTTAGCATGTTATTCCCAGGATTCTCCCACGCTGGGGTGGAGGGGGAGGGGAGCTTCTCCGTGAGGCAATGGGGGCTCAGGAGGCCACCAGACCACGTTCCAAGAACTGAAGAATGGCAGAGCCAGTGAGGTCATCCCGATGCCTGACTTCACATCGGCCTTCTCAAGAAGCAGTGGTCACCCTGTAAAAATCGAGTGGAAGCACTTTGTAAACTCAAACGCGCCGGCCGAGACCCAGCTCTTATCGTGAGGGGGGAAGGAAATCGGAGGTGAGCTGGTCGCAGAAACACACAGGCTCCTCCTAGGTGTGATCCTGTTGTGGTGTGGCAGGTGAAGGCCTTTGCTCTCCCCCCCCCCCCCCCCAGTGCCTGTCTCCACTGGCTTCCTCTGACCTCTCGGCATGGGTGAGCAATGTTTGTTTTGGAAGCTGAAGGGCCAGACTTGTACCGGTGAAGACAAGCACACCTCTGGATGCAAGCAGGGCTCCCAGGCCCCTCTGGACACAGGAATTCATCCTGTCACCTCTTGTGTACCATCCATAACCCTAAAAGACTACCCTGTCATCTTATCTGGCAACTGGGATTTTAGCAGTCCCTTCATTAAGCCAGGAGAACAAAGGCAGCCGGGTGAAGGTCTCTGAATGTCCAAACACCCTGTCACCCCGAGTGTGAGGCTGTGGCAGCCCCGGGTAGGGCCCCGAGTGCTGTTTATAGATGTGAGGAGATAACCACAAAGGAAGGTCGATGGAGTCTTCTTTCCACCCTCCCCCCCCCTCCGGGAAGGTGGGGGGGCCGTCCCCCTGACCACCCCAACGCTCCAGCTGTCCTGGAGGCCCTTCTCAGGCTCCTGACCGAGGACTAGGAAAGGAGCGTGCGGTGGGGGCAGGACGTCCGGAGAAACTCGGAACTGAGTCTTGCTAGGTGCGTCTGTTGCTGCTCAGGGAAGGAGGAAGCCGGAGTGAAGCAAGGGGTTGGCTTGTTTTGCTCCGGTTCATAACTCCCAAGCTCCTTCCTGGGACAGGAGCCCTGGGTAGCATTCGAGACAAGGGGTGGACCCAGGGGCTGCTGGGATCTTAGGGCTCACGCCTTCGAAGTAATCTGTTCTTTGCACGATTTTGTAGGAGCAAAATTTGCTCGGGGCTGAGCGGCCCTGGATCCTACCTGACACCTCTCATCCTCCTCGAAGTCAGAGCTCTGTGCCCATCGGCAGGGCCGCTGTGACCCCCAGGACACAGATCTCTTGACTCGGTTGAGTTGCCTGGTCCCCTCCATCTGGGCAGGCTTGCCTCCTGCACGATCAGCCCCAGGAGCTCTGTGTGAGGAACACTGATACGTCCAGGGTTCAGGCTCATTCTCTCTGCTGGCTGAAGGAACGATGAGCAGAACAGTGTTTAAGGCTGACAGAGCAGGTTGATTTGAAAAGAAACAGACTCCTTGTGCAAGGGGGGAGGGGGTCTCAGAAGTGGGTGTCTACAGCAGCTCTCTCCCTCTCATTTTTAGGGTCCCCTGTTCTCCTCCTTATAAGGGTGTGTTTCTGGCGCAATTGGTCAAGAGATGGACATGTGCTGTGTGGCGTCTTGGGATTGGTTCCCCTGCTTTGGAGCGTGGAAGCCACCTTGTGATTGGATCCCCTGTCTCTGTACAGGACTCCTGATTGGATAGAGGCTGGGGGGGGGGGGACGTGCACTGAGCCACAGCCATGAAGGGCACTTGTGCTAGGGCCCAAGGCCTGATGAAAACAAGGCAGGTGTCTTTAGCTGCATGGCTTCTCCCTGCCACGTACTATGCCCTCGGAGGCTCTTCTGTCGAGAGCCTCCCGACCTGGCTTTGGGCGTGGTTTTCCCACACGTGGTCTGCGCTCATGAAGCCCCCCTGGCCCAGCAGGTGCAGTCGATGCTCACATGGCCTTCATGGGGAGAGGCTGCCCCCTCCCCCTCCCCCTTACCCCCCTGGCAGCACCCACCCTCCTTCCTTCCAGCCCCCACCCTGCTGGGCAGCCAGCTGTGTGGTCCTTCCTTCCAGTTCCCAGGGCGCACAGCTCTACCCGCGGCTGCCTGAAGCTGGCCCTCAGAGCAGGTTCACCGACGGCCGTGGCTGTTGCCAGTGCGGTCCTGGCTCCCCGGGAAAGCAAGTTTTCTCCCTCAGAGCAGTGGGACTGCGAAAAGTATGTGGAAAATATTCATCCCTAGGCCGATTTCACTCACCTGCATGAAACTTCTCTACTTACTCTTAGCTTTCTCAGTAGTCAGTAAGAGCATGCATGCACACACAACACACACAAGCAAAACACAACACACCCACCCAATATGCGCAGCGTCAGCACAGAACACAGCACAGATACAATATGCATACACAGAGCACATAATGCAACACACGGAGTACACTCACCACACCTCCATTGTACATCACCCAATGTCTACAAGATATACAACGTGCCTAACACATACAGAACGTACCAAATCTATACACCGTACACATATGACACATGCATTATGTACAATAAACATCACACAACACATAGTGTAACACATTTATCACACACATTCCACAATACATATAGCACACACAGCACATAACACAAATGATATACAAATACAGTCAATATATACAACCTACATCAACCACAAACCGCAATCACATACCACATGTACTATTATATCACACGACAACACAATACAACTGACACTTTGGGCATGATACACATATACCACACAGTGCTCATACTTGCTTCCTACTTGAAATTCCAGTGTTTGGGGTCTCGTTTGCCAGGAAGGAGAGGCATGGTGGTCAGAGAAGAGCACACAGCCAGATTCTCTGGCTTCTAATTGCCGAGCCTGACCTGCTGTGTGACGTGAGCAGGTCCTCTGGCTTCTCTGGGCTTTGCCTACACAATGAAGGATGATTCTGTGATCTGTAGGTCGATGACCGCGCTAAGAACAAAGGAAAGAACCACGTGCTTTCCTGGGTCCTGTACCTTGGAAAGCTTGGAGGCGTTTGGGGCTTGAAGGGAAGAGAGACACACTATGTGCACGGTGCAGGGAAATCAAACACCCTATGTGCACAGGGTCCCTAAGAGTGGCACAGGCTGTCTGGGTACCCGAGGCTGGGGAAGGCCCAGAGACACCCCTGAGGAAGAGCACATTTGAGAGGAGATCTCGGGGAGATCTGTTCTGGGTGGAAGTCTGGGGTCCGCATGAGTCTCTGCCCTGGGCTGAGATGCTTTATGAAAGCTTCGCAGCCTCTAAGTCACAGGACAACAACACTTCGCTGGGACTCCTCCCAGGCTGGTGGGTCCCCACGGGCAGCATGCCTCCTTATTCCGCCTGAGTGAGCGCCCTGTGTCTAGACAGACCAAGAGAGAAGAGGGGCTCGTCCGGGCCTATCCTGGCTCCGGTCCGGGGCTCTTCATATCACAGAGAAATAACTTGCTGCTGGTTCTCCCATCTAGATGTTTAAGAACCAGAGATGGAGCTTCCAGCACTTCAAGGGATACCCTACCTGGGAAGGGCCCAGGAACAGCAAGGCAGATTTGGGCACATTGGGGCTCCATAGTATTTTCAGAGGAGACACCCATTTGCCCTTCCTGCCTTCTACTAAACCCCGTTCAGAGGTGAACAGAACTTAGAACAGACACACTCTCTCCATCCCTCCACACCCCCCCCCCCCAGTCTTGGTAGCAGTGTGTCAGTACAGGAACACTCCCGCTGAAGGAGGCCTCTGTCTGGATCCTGTACAACCTCCAGGCCACACGGCAAGGAGACTAGGAGTTTGAGTCACCAAGATGGTCTTCTAGGACCCTCCATGCACCTGCATTTGTTTAAGTGAGCTACGTGGGTTACCTTGCTTAAGCCTCCCTCAGAATGAGCATGTAAAGTAACTCGCCTCATACCACCTGCAGCCACGAGGTAAAGTGAGAAAACACAAACACAAACAAAACAATTCAGCTGGGGTTGAGTGACCTGGGGCTGCTGTTGACCTGCTGTGTGATTTGGGGTAAGTTACTTGGCCTTGCTGAATTGGTTCCTTCCTGTGTAAAGAGCGTGGCACAGTCACACCTGACTGCTGAAGCATGATGGAAGACTGCATATGCCATGTGCTTAGAATAAGGTCTAGACCGTAGCAGGCCCCCATGAACGCAAGGGACCGCCCTACAGAGAAGTGGCCTCCCCAGAAAAGACTCTGTCCCTGAACTTTCACAAGCACTACCTCTTGGTCTCTACCAAGAGATGGGCAGCACCAGGAAACTTCCTCTACCTCCAGCTATTTTATATTTAACAAGTAGAACTTCCCATGGGCCAGAGTTCCTAAGTGCTTCAAGAAATAATAATTTCTTAATCTACTATGAATCCCATTTTATAGATCATGAAATCGAGCACAGAGAGGTTGAGCCACACAGTTAGTCAGTGGTTGACTAGACTTCCTGGCTTCAACACTCCACCCTTCCTGACCACACATGTTGCTACTGCTTGGTTTATTGGGAGCCCCTGGAGGGCAGGGACTTAGGTAATCCAAAGCCGGGCCCACAGTGAATGCCTGGGAGAACGTATTTGCTCAACAAATGGATCAGTGAACTCAGTCAGTGGAGACGTTTGCCCTCTCTGGGTTTTCAAATTCGGTAGGCAGTGAGCAAAATCAGACATTTTCATGTGCCATTTGGGGAAATGCCTTGCTGCTGCTCTGTTTCCTCCAAAGGCAGAGGTCTGTGTCAAGGACTCAGAAGTGATTTTACCTTTTTCTCAACATCCATCATATCCTTTCTCTTGGCAGGGGGAGGAAGAGGGCAAGCCAGTACAGGCAGGTCCACAGAGGAAGTGGTGTGTGTGCTGAGCCTTAATGAATGACCAGGACCAATAAGCAGCCTCTGTCGGCCTCCTTTTCATGTGGAGATAACAATGTCTAAGATTCTAAGGGAACATGCCCTGGACATCTTTTTATCTTTTCTCTTTATTGTCCCTGTAGACACAGACTGTCCATTCAATTTAATCTCGGCCCATTCATCTACCCATTCATCTACCCGTCCATCAATCCATCTATTATCCATCCATCCATTTTCCAACTATCATCCCTCTGTCATCCATCCACCTATCATTTATCCATCAATCCATCTACTGTCCATCCATCCATCTAGCATCCATTCATCTATCCACCAACCCATCCATCCGTCATCCATCTATCTATTTATCCATCCGTCTACCCTTTATCATCCTTCATGCATCCATATCTTCAGCCACAAAATACGAAGCATACCCTAGCCCTGTGGTGCCTTCAGAGAGAGAAAGAGAGAGAGTGTCATTAGAGGAAGGCCATGGAGAAAATATATTGTCCATTGATAAATTATAAATGTCAATGGATAGTTTGGAAGACCCTGCACTCCGAGCCTCTGTGGTATGTGAACCACCATGGCTCCCATGTGAGCAGAGGAAGTGCTTTTCCTCCTCGCAGGAACGGGAGGAGGGGTTGACCTCAGGTGGAGCTGCTTTGGAGATGTGAGAGTTAGGGAAGTCCTCAGCTTCCACTGTCTCCACGTTGTAGTGCCCTCTGTCACTTGCAAAGCAGCTCCCTCTTGGAACAAGACCAGAGTGGCCCTGGAATGGCTCTTCCTTTCCATCTCGGTTCCACATCCCCCCACCAGCTACTCCTTCCCGGCCAGAGGCGGGGAACCCCCCCCCCCCCCGCCCCCGTTGCTCTGCTTGGACAGTTTGCGCCTAGCTCACCGCACACACAGCCTCCTTGTTCCGAGAATGCAGGCGGCCGCTTGGAGCCACTGCTGGAAATGGCCTTCCAACAGATGTGCCTTTAATTTGTTTCCGGGTCAGTGGCCCCCGTGCCCCAAGGAGGCCGCCTCCCAGGCAGGAGGCCCCAAAATAGCCCTGTGTGTACGTCCCTGGATGGGGTTATCCATCACTGCCCGGCCTCTGCCCCCGGATGCCTCACTCTGGTGACTGGCTCTAATCGGACCACTTGGCGTGGAGAGGGGAAGCCGGCCCGTCCCCTCGGGTGATGGCCGCTCAAAGGGCTGATTGTAACCACATGGAGGGGTGTGTGGCGGGGGGGGGGCGGGGGGAGGGCTCTGCCCTGGTCCTTGGGTCAGCCACAGAGCCTTTCTGGAAGGAAACAGGAGCGATTTGCAAAGGGCCTGCCAGGGAGGCCGTAGGGCAAGGAGGCGGCGCTTTTCTTCAGCCACGTCTGTTTGCCAGGTGGGCATCGTGGGCACTTGCTTCCTTCCAGGCCTGGCCCCACACACGCCCAGAGCATCCGTGCCCGCTCCCTAACTCGCCTGGAGGGCCTGCAAGGGAGGACACGGCCTTCCATCTTACGGATGGGGAGACAGCCCCCAGAGAGCCACACTTCTCCCATCCAAAGAGCTGGGAGGGTTCCAGAAACAAAGCCAGGTCTGTGGGGCTGAAACGCAGGGCTTCCAGAAACCACACAGCAAAGCTTCACGCAACCCAAATCTTTCCTCTCTAAGTCCCTTCATCATCCCGAAGTGGGCATGTTATAACCATCAAACAAGGTTGCCATCAGGTTAAATAAGGCCGTTCATGTAAAGATCTGAGGATAGCACTCGCTGCTCAGTAGCTGAAACTAGATGCTCAATAAATAGAAAACCTCCAGTGGACAGCATGGAGCAGGTGGCACATGGGCACTGCAGAGGCCCAGAGAAAGGTGCTTCCTTGCTCCACCGATCTAACAGCTAACAGTGGGGAGCGCCCATCCCATCCTGCTAGCCCAGCAAGCAGAAACAAGAATGCTGAAGGAAAAGAGTGCCAGGTATGTCCAGAAGATCAAAAGCCCAGCTCTAATCATGCCATCAACACGAACCCACAGACAACTTCTCGTAAATCAACAGTGGCTCCCCAGTTGCCTATCAGATAACCCCCAAACTCTTTATCTTGACCTCCAAGGTCTTGATCATCTGGCCCCAGTGAGATGTTAATCTCCTGTTCCTGCTGGACTAGCCGGTGTGTTCTCAACATGCCATTCAGCTTCACATTGCTCGACATTTCCCCCAGGTTTTGCTGAGCCTCCGACTCCTCCTCACTCCCCGTTTCTCTGCGTCTCTGTGTCTCCCTGTGTCTCTGTCTGTCTGTCTGTCTGTCTGTCTTCTAGCTTTCTTCAGTTTCTGCTTCCCACACCTCCTCACCACCCCCGTTGTAATCCTTCCACCTCTTCTGTACAATGTCTGTCCTAAATCGGGGTGGGGGTCTGCAGACCAAATCCTGGCCTACTGCCTGTTTCTGTAAATAAACTTGTCTTGGGACACAACCATGATGCTCATTGGTTTACCTACTTATCCGTGGGCTCCTTCCACGCTACAAGGCAGAATTGAGTCGTGGGCTTTGAGACCATGCGGGCCCCAAATCGGAAGAACTTATCTGTTCCTTTACTGTCAAGTTTACCAACGGCCCTGCTCCCCTGCTCAACCCACGCCAACCCAACTGGGCAAGCCGGAGGTGAGGTTGGGGAGGTGTGATGACTTCTCTGCCTGCAAGTCTGGTATGGACCTGGTACGGAGTTCCGTTTAGGGTTGGACACGTGCAGGACAAAGCTGTGTCTGCAGCCGTGGTCAGCTGTCCTAGTGGCTGTCTCTGTGATTCTTACAGAATGTGTGCTGGGCCAGCAACAACTCCCTAGGTCCTGGGTGTGGCGGATGCGCCAGACAAGAGCATCAGGAACCCTTGGGAAGTCGGGGCACGGAGGAAAGACTCCCCTCAGCTGTCGGGCCCTCCGTGCTGCCCTTCAGAGTCCCCTCAAGAGGGACAAGGCATCGAGCTCTGCCTCCTGGCTGAGGCAGGAGGGATTGGCCGTGCCTATTCAGATGCTAGGGGCTGAGGCTGTGCCCCAAACTCCACCAGGGACCTTGGTCAGAACCGACTGAGAGGCAGATGGAGGAGCGGAGCGGAGCGAGCTTGCACGCTGGAGCCTGAAGCCTTGGCTTTGACCGGGATTCCATCATGTACCATACGCACTCACACTGTAGCCAGCTGGACTGGCTCCTTTTCTATCCTCCTTTTCTTTCCTAGGAATGTGGACAATAATAATACTTGTTTCTTGGAAAAAGTCACATACCCAAGCGTTCATTGCCTCTGAGGGCACCTAAGGCATCCTGAGATGCTGACGGAGAAGAGCTGGTAGGAGAGACACAAGCAGGGAGAGAGGCTTCGACCGCATGACGGCTAGGATTCCTTGCAGTTGGAGAGCATGTGACCTTTGCCCCCCCACCACCACCAAGGGTCACCTGCTGTCGTGTCAACTGGCTGCTCCTAGATATGTCAGGAGGTTGGTAGGCTATTCCATTTCCCCCTTTTTCCATCTTCCCTCCCTCCATCCCATGTCCCAGACCCCAGGGCTGTGAGGACCAGAAAGGACGCTAGACAGGGATCTCTCCCCGAGTTCCTGGGCCACGATTCGGTGTAGAACGTGGGTTCTGTAGTTATCAAGGCAAGGCACAGACGGAATGGTAAGATTCCCACTTCATCAGATGCGCAGTGTTCCAGCCGAGGTCAGAAACGTGAGCTCTACCAACTTGGTTTGACTTTCATACTGTAAATAACTGTCCCTATCCAGGTCTATGTAAAACCGTCTTTGGGGGATTTATCTTGATTATAACAGACCACAACTGTCAAGCTAAAGTGCTATCTATTTGCCCTTTCTAAAAATGAGATGTGACAAGCCGTGCACAGAAAATGCACGCGTCAGATAGGCATCCGTCTGGTGGAAGTCACTGTGCCAGAGTTTAATGCTAGTGAGTCAAGAATATACATTAAATAAAGTGTTTTTGCACAGAAATAGACATTAGATGGCATACTCCTTGAATGGTGGCTACACGAGAGAACACATCAAACGATGAATGCAGTGATTGGTTGATGGAAATCTGACTAGAAGTTCAGAGAACCCATCAGGGGAAACCGGGAATGTCCCAGCTTTGTAGGACATAATGAGATAAGGCTGTTACTAGGAGTGCCAGCAGAAAGTGAGGGCATACGAAGATCCTTGACTAGGGCAGGAACCACAATTCCAAGTAATCAATTAGCCAATTGTTTCCATGCCATGTGTAATGGTTACAGCCCTTCTCTACTCCCAATAAAATAATGAAGCAGATCCCAGCTATAAGAAGTCATGAACACCAAGAAGTAGCCAGTTGGTTGTCTAAAGGGTGAGTGAGTCTCTCCTACCCTCCTTGCCTTTACCTGCAGCAAGGATCAGATGATCAGTCTTTAAGATCTCTCAGACTAACTGCCTGTGACTCCCACAGATTTGGGAAAAAAAAAAGATGAAAATCCGGGCATTCCTGGAATGGTATAATTTGCTGACCTAGATCTTTAATCTTTTACCCCTGTCCTGATTTTAGATGTCATAAACAATTATTAAACAGCTATTATTTACCAAAAAGAATTGCTAAGGCATTTAACATATTATGCTCAAGAAAAACAAACATTGTCAATATTATCCTAAGCATTTTGTCCATGTTGACCACTTACTTCAACAAGAACCTTATTATTATCTCCATTTCATATGTGGGGAAAACCGAAGTATATTTAGTTCTTCCAGGATGGCATGGCCAGTGAGCAGGTATGTTGGTATTGTTGTCCAGAATCTGAGCTCTTACTCACTGCGCCTCCTGCTCACCCAAGCCTTACTCTTCACTGATCAGCAGCCGGATGTGGTTAGAAATGCCGAGTCACAGGCCCTGCCCTAGAGCTGTGGAACTGGATGTGTATCGAGACAGGACCCCCGGGAGACTTGTCAAGACCATTGTAGACCAAGATGAAGAAACTGGACTTGCTGATTCCAAACTGGGGCTGCATTCCTCGGCCCCCACGGCCCTTGGGCACAGCAAGGGCCTCGGGTGAACTTCAGGACCAAGTTCATATTCACGTGCTTGACACACGAGCTTTTCCTTGGAGGAGAAACGCCAACATGGAGGGCAGTGTATCCTGGGACTGGGAGTCAGGCCCACCTCAGCAAGGAGGGAACATCTGGAGGAGATCATCTCCCAGGTGTTGGGCTACAGAACCTGTCCACCCAGGTGGGCCACAGCTGGGTACAAAGAAGATGTTGCTATACCAGGGACATGCAGAAGACATGGGTGAGTGCAGGGGTGAGTGCAGGAAACACCTTACAAGGCTGACCTAGCCCATGGGATGAACTTGTAAAGGACGCAAGGATGCCACTGGACGCAGTCAGTGTGGACCTCCAGCTGTGGCCATCTTGCCAAGGGTGGTCTGACTTCAGCTTGTACACCTCCAGAAGCAGGAGGCTCATTTACTCCGGAAGGCTCCTCTCACATCTGAACCTGTGGATCCCTCAAAAAGCCTTCTTGCCTCTGCCATAGAGACCCAGAACAAATCCCTAAGTCATGTGATGGCTCTTCGGACACACCCAGTGCAACTGTGAGAGCTGGGGATTTTAGCATGTGGATCCACCTGTCAGCGGGTGGGACTTGTGAAGGAGGGTCTTTGTGGTTGGTGGAAACAGGTGCCATTCAAGACCACTTGAGGTGGTCTCTCTGGGAGCCCCTGGAGGAGCCAGTGGGAAGGAGGAGGAGAAGGTCAGAGTGGGTAGAGCAGAGCTTCACTCTGTGGGGAGTTTGAGCAGAATTGTTTGCGTTTACAGCAACGTCCTTTGGAGCCTTTAGTACCAGGAAAGCGCTTCCAGTCTTGGAAGGCCAAGCAGGAGTCATGACTTCTGCAGATAAGCTTGGAGCTAGAGAACCCGTACTCTGATGCTTTCCCGGGCTCTGCCACCTCTCCGCCCTGTGGCCTGGAACAAACAACTTTGGTTTTCTCAATAGGCACAATTGCCTTTTTGTTGTGACTGTATCAAGTACTCAGATGTATGTACGGGGAGTAGGTCAAACCATGTCTTCCACATGGAAGTGGTTGTAGCTTTTTAAAATGCTTTTTTGATGGGCAAGAATAAAACCTTACAGACCAATCATTACAAATATTTCCAGGAAAGTGAGAAAAAAAATAGTTTTTGTCTTAATGGTACCGGGGTTACTTCTTGAGAAACATGTGGCCTGGTGAAACCCCTAGGAGTGACTCTAGGCTATTTCCCTTAACTGCTAGGGTCCAGCTTGGATTCCATTGCTATCGGTTGGTCTCCACTGTGACCCCAGCCCTCAGGGCTACCCTGTAATTTCAGCCCTTCTGCTACTCTATCATTTGCATACTTTTTGTCTGAACCAGGCGCTGAAGTGCAGAAAGGCCCAGAGAGACTCAGTGAGGTGTCCGAGGTCACACAGCTCCAGCATGAGATTAGAGCTGCTTTCCTAGGGTATCCTGTTAGCTCCCCTCTAGGCTGGGTCAGGAAAGGCCTGCGTGATCGTCCCAACCTTAGGTCATCCTGGGAAAGGAAGTTCAGGCCTCTGGCTCTACGTCAGGCCCTGGGGCTGGTGGGCCCTCGTGTCCTCATGGAGCCTCTACACGGGGTATATTTTGCCCAGCACCCCCTCCCCCCTTCCCAGCCAGTGCCCCTCCCTCAGGAAAGCATGATCAGCTGCAGCTAATCTAATCACTTCCTCTGCCAGCTGAGTGCTCTGGTCCAAAATTCAACCCTCACACACACACTCCCCCCCCCCCCCACGCCTCCCACTCCCTTTTCGGAAATCTATGATCTTCCTGCTTGAAATCACCTTTAATTTCCCTCAGGAATGAACAAGCATTTAGAGGTTTGGTTTCAATTACACCTGGAAAAAAAAATGTTTGACACAAATTTCAAGCCAAATAAATTAGAAACCCACAGGCCTGGAGTACAAAGCAAGAGAGGACTGGGCAAAATACCTCCCGGGAGACACTCTATGCCTGGCTGCCCAGGGTGCCTTCTGTGCTGCCATTCCATGCTGTGGACCTGACAGCCTTTGTCTCCCTCCCAGCCCCATGGTGGCCTTCTCCACACAGCCCTCCCGGGCTGCCCTGCTGCTACAGGTCACTCCTGCAAAGCAAGTTCTGTGGGTGACTCCTTCAGACAGACAGTGAACCTACAGCCTCCCCTTATCTGACAGGAGACTCCGAGGTAGATGCCACGCAGCTTTGGCTTTCCGTGTCTCATACGGTGAAACTGGTTTTCTTCCTCGAGGCCTCGCATTCATTCTCCTTCCTTCCCTCACTCCTCTGGCATGAAACCCAGCCACTCCCCAGGCTTTGCTTCAACCGCGCTTCCTCCCCCCAGGAAGCCTTCTTCGATGGGTTCAGGACAGGCAGAGGTAAATGCTGAAGGGAGCACGCGGGAAGAAAGGAAGACAAGGAGAGAGGAAGAAAGGAAGGGAGGGAGAGAAGGAAGGACAGGATAAGAGGGAGGAAAAGGGGAGGAAAGAGAGAGAAAGAGGGAGGGAGAATGACTTGGATCTTAAGAAAACTAAGACACATGGTGGTAGGGGCTGAGATGAGACGGGGTGGGTATTTGTGAAGGAAGCTGGCCTGGCACAAAGGCTTCTGGGAAAGGACCAAGCTTGCATTTCCAGGGCCCTGTCACCCAGTATGTTAGTCACTTCCAGCTCCCTCTCCGCCATGCATGAATGAACACACACACACACACACACACACACACACACACACACACACACACACACACACCCCAGTTGCCCATGGCTTGGCCCATCCTTAACCTGCTCATCTCCCGGAACCCTTTGCTTGCCCTGGACATCCGGGTGAGAGGCGTTCAGCTGTGACCAGCCGCAGGGGGAGGAGACAGCCATGCAGGCTGGTGGTCCTACAGAGGAAGGGCTTCCTGGGTACCAAGAGCCTCCCCGGCTGCCGTGGGGATCCTTGGCTTCTTCCCTGGAAACAAAACGAAACAAGCAACGAAGTCCTAGAGAATCCTGAGAGAACAGTCCTGGGGGGCCGGGGAGCAGGCACCCCGGGGAGCCCATTGGCCTTCCTTAGCTCCGTGTGGACCATTCCTCCCCACGCGGCCTTCGGAGCAGCCCCTGCTGGGGTTGCGTCCTGCCGGAGACAGGCGGTGTGCTAGAGACCCTCCTCTGTGGAGATGGACAGACACAGGGTGGCATCACCGGAACTCAAATGCAGCTGCGGCTTCGGGGTGCTGGCCTGGGCCCCAGGGGGCGGAGATACATACATACACCCAGGATGTGGGAAGCTTTTCCCACCTAGCCAGCATTGTCCTGTGCTAAGTGCTTGGTGGCGTGGGTCTGGTCACTACCCATTTCCAGGTCACGGTGACAGGGAAGAGGAATTGAATCCCAGAGTCACGGATCCCCCAGAAACAAAGCCAGATCCCATATGCGGAGGTTTTGACAACTCACTCAATATCCTCCCACTGGGCCCCAGGGCCTGCCTTGTTCCCAGGGGTTTTCCCAGGACAGGCCAAAGGCCCCGGGAGGCCATCCTGAAAGCTCTCCAAAGGGCTCTGCCGAGGGGCGGTCCTCAGATCACAGGGCACCAAGTCCCTCTGGGTTGCTTTGGGGACAAAGAGGCAGTGCAGGTGAAGGGGCAGGGCCTGGGGCTCGTGCCCGACCTCCCTACACGTCAGGACTGGGACTACAGGCTGCTGGGAAGCTTTCAAATACCCTGAGAGGGTTTGGACATGGGAGAGCCACGTTAGACTGCGCTACACTATCCAACCCCCGCGCTCCCAGCCGCTGGTGGGTAGCCTAACCCAGGCATCGCGTTCCGTGACGGCACCATCAGAAGCGCATGGGGGGAGAAGAACAGGGCTCAGCCACGCTGGGACGCTGCAGGATAAAGCGAGACCCTCAGGATGGAAGCATCACAATTCCCGAAGTCCACTCTGAGAGAGCCTGGCATAATCACAGACATCAGGCCCAGCCCCCACCCCCCTCCCCCCATCCAAAACGCAGTGAATGTCCAGGGCTTTGGGATCACGTCAGTCGCTGCTGATATCTCACAGGACAGAGCACCCGTCAAAGTAGGCCTTCTAGCAGAGAAAGCGGGCTCACATCTCTCCCTTCCGCTGAGCTCCGTCCCTACCACACCCATGCTGAGCTGGCAAGCATGGGCACCCCTCCCCAGGGTGAACGCAAGCCCAGAGGGCGGACAGGCCTGGCCCCACACCGCACGTTTGTTCAATTGCCCAATCTGTTACTGACACCTACTCCTGACTAGCGGTGGTGATGCCATGCACAGTTCACTCTCAGAACCATCTAGGGAAGCTGAGATGAACACCCACAGTTACAAAGAAAAATGAAGCCTCTGAGAGCCAAGGAATGTGACCCACACCTTGAAGTCCTGCTGTGGGGATGTGGATGGTCTGGAAATTATCCTACCTGTCACGTGTGTGTGTGTGTGTGTGTGTGTGTGTGTGTGTGTGTGTGTGTGTGGTCTCTGAGGAACGGGAGCCAGCGGGAGGAGATGGGCCGGAGAAGCGAGGCTGAGCTGGAAGCAGTTGAGGAGAGCCGGAAGTCCAGTCCTCCAGTGCCTGTGCTCAGTGGGGAAGAGATTCTGTGGCAGCCCAGGAATCTGAGCAATGTTTGGTGACGTGGGACACGGGCCCTCAGCAGCCTCTAGGGTAGGGTGGGCTGGGCTGGGGTGGGGCTGCCTGTCCCTTGGGATGAATGAGCCCACAGTAAGAGACCAGAACTTGGGCTGGATTGTAGGAGGCAGAGGCACGGGTACAACCAGCTCATTGTGTTGGGCACTCGTCACAGGAACCCACTGGGGCCACATGCAAAGAAGCCAGCACGTGGGGGCGGATGGATACAGGCCAGATGTCAGCCACAAAGAGGGGGGAAGAGGGAAACGTCCGGGAGCCAGCAGGGGGACCATGACTCGGTCCCCCGGCTGTGACGAGTTGCACCCAGGAAGGCTTCCTGGCCTGCCTCCTCCTTGTAGAGTACATTGGGAACACTACAAGACTGGAGATTGCTGCCCTCACACTCTTCCCTCTAGAAGGAAAGACGTGTGTGCATCTCTCTCCCTCTGTGTACGTGAATATGCACACATACACATACACATGCATACACATACACACACTCAGACAAGAGCAGAGATGGTAGTGACACAGCCTGCCCCGGATGTAAATGCTTTATGACATTGAGTGAACTATTATAAAAATGACTTTAGAATTTGCACAGACCTATGATTCACAGGGCTATTCCCCTTCTATGATCGTGCTGATTCTTTCAGGCCCTTTTAGAGGTCAGCGAAGCAGCCAGTCTCTCCCCTAAAAAATAGCTTTTCAGGGCTGGGGATATGGCCTAGTGGCAATAGTGCTTGCCTCATATACATGAAGCCCTGGGTTCAATTCCTCAGCACCATGTATATAGAAAACGGCCAGAAGTGGCGCTGTGGCTCAAGTGGCAGAGTGCTAGCCTTGAGCAAAAAGAAGCCAGGGACAGTGCTCAGGCCCTGAGTCCAAGCCCCAGGACTGGCAAATAAATAAATAAGTACATAAAAATTAAAATTAGGGCTGGGGATATAGCCTAGTGGCAAGAGTGCCTGCCTCGGATACACGAGGCCCTAAGTTCGATTCCCCAGCACCACATATACAGAAAACGGCCAGAAGCGGCGCTGTGGCTCAAGTGGCAGAGTGCTAGCCTTGAGCGGGAAGAAGCCAGGGACAGTGCTCAGGCCCTGAGTCCAAGGCCCAGGACTGGCCAAAAAAAAAAAAAAAAAAAAAAAAAAAAAAAATTAAAATTAAAATATATATATAGCTTTTCAGATAAGGTGTTGGTTAGTGGTGGAGGCAACCCCAGAAAGCAGGTCTTATGACTGTTGTTCAAAGTTTCCTAGTGTCTGCTGGGGTTTTTTTAAAGCCCAGATTGTCCTTTCCATGGACTCTGGTGGATTTCTGGCTCTCCATTTCTATCATTCTTGATTTGTTAGCTCCGTTCCTGGCCTGCTTCCCCTCTGCCTCAGGGCCCCAGTCTTCTGACTCATGATTTTTCTTTCCTTTTGGTTAGTCTTGGGGTTTAAACTCAAGGCTTAGGCTCTGTCCCCGAGCTTTTTTGCTCAAGGCTAGCACTCTACTACTTGGAGCAACAGTTCCACTTCTGGTTTTCTTTTGGTTAATTGGAGATAAGAGTCTCACAGACTGTTCTGCCTAGGCTGGCTTCAAACCGGGATCCTCAGATCTCAGCCTCCTGTGTAGCTAAGATTACAGGTGTGAGCCACCAGAGCCAGGATGTGGGTCTTCTTAACATACCTTTACCCAGGAGAAAAGAATGGATGACTTTATCCTTTTCAGGGCTTTCTTAAAACATTCTTTTGTTTTATGACAAGATCTTGAGCTATGTAGCCTTGGCTGGACTCAAACTTGAGATCTTCCAACCTTAGCCTCCCAAGTATTGGGATTCCGGGCATGCAGCAGCGGGTCTGAGTGGCTGGAAGACTTCTAAATAGGTACGTTATGTAGACGGGAGAGAGTGTTTCTCTCTTATAACAGAGCTTTCTATCCAGCCATGTAGGCAAGCCCTCATCGCCTGCTCTAAGTGGCAGCATAGAGGCAGGAGATGGGGAACGAGGACCATCATCTTGGCCAAGACAAATCTCCCCAAGAGGCATTTCTGGTCCTGTTTCTCTCCTGGGCCTTGGAACCTTTGATGCAACAGATCTGAGGAGTATTTGGCATACATGTCCATCTAAAACTTCTCCATTGAGTTTGTTCAATTCAGAACTCCATTAAAAAAATGGCAAACGGGGTGGGGTGGGGTGAGGGGAGGAGCTGTCTTACCCCGACACTGCAACACATGGCACTCCATTGTGGCAGTTGGAGGGAAGCTCTGTGTGAGTGTGTGTGTGTGTGTGTGTGTGTGTGTATAGCTTGCTCACCAGAGCGTTCTTAGCAACCAGTACAGAGCTGGGCACAAGACCCCAGGGTGTACAGGGCACCAGGCACCTTGTGAATAAGACTCCTTATTGTTTTGTTCCCTGTTGGGGTTGGAAAGGGGACTTGTCCTCAGAATTCCTTTGTCCTCATCTGGATACAGGACGGAGCGAAGGGCCTGGCAAGTGTCTGTGATCTGGGTGAAAACATCTGTTTCCAGCCCCAAACCAAACACAGCAGCAGGAGCCAAGAACCTTCCGCAGAGCTTGCTACCGTCTGACTTCTTTTATTAATAACTTGGGAAGATAGCAGGCAAGGGCTTCTGGCAGGAATGAAAGGAAATGATCCAAGAAAAAAAATCTAACCCATAAATAAGTTAAAGTCACTGAGGGAGGATGTTTGATCTTTTTTTTTTTTTTTTTTGCAGAGAAATATGGGCATTTCCCTTCAGAACCCTGCAGGTAGAGACAGAAGCAAGAAGGTTGTCATCTTGGGTGTTGAAGGTAGGGGTAGGGGGAGGAGAACAGACATTCCAACTATGACTTCTTCGCATAGGATCTTCTGCGGAATCGTGCTAAGATGGCATTGAAATGATGTGTGATCCTGGGCTAACTTGTATCTCAAACCTATTGTTCCTTTTGTGTCAGCTATTACCCACGCAACAGAATATCTGTGGACGTTGGACTTGATGCCATAAGTGTGTTAACTGGAGTGGGTTTTCCTATGATGGGTGAACCTTGAAGGTTTGATGATGTGATATAATGTCAGCTAATCTGTCTAGGCCAGGCAGGGTTGGTGGGCTCCCCTCTGTGAGTTGGGAGAACATCCTCAGTTTTTGGATACCCATTGATGCACCCCTGCTGACATTAATGCACATCTCCTTTTACTCTCAAATGTATCTGTGTTTTCAAAATCCATTGTAAGGTCACTTCAGACTCAGAGATCCAGACGTCTTCTGTCATGTGATGCCCTTGTCTCTGCAGGGGATTTACAAGGTCATTACATCTCCCCTGGAAGTGTCATGTGCCATTCTGCGCCCATTTCTCAGACACAGTCACAGGTCCCCTGACACCATGTCTACTTCCATGGTAGCATGGCTACCAATATAGCCATAGCCTGAGCTGAGTTCTCATGAAAGTGTCATCTCTGTTCTGCTCCTCCCTCATTCTTCCAGAGATACAGAAAATATGAAGCACTGTGACCCTCTTGTAAGGAAAAACTGAGGTTCAAAGAGACATACCCATTCCACAAGGCTGCAGAATAATGGAGCCAGAACTTGAGCTCAGACCTTCCATCTTGCTGCCCCTCTCTCGCCAGACTTACAAATGCATATGGTGCTGGCCACGGTCATCCCCACAAGGTGAGCCCACATTCTGCTTTCCCATGTTCAGGACTGAGACTGTGTGGTAAGGTCAGAGCAGAGGGGTGAAGGCTGGTTGATCAGAACAACACAGGTGAGGTGGAAGGGACCTTCAGAAAGAAGCACCTTGACCAGCTTCTTTCTTTTTGTCTGCAAAGAAACTGAGACCCAGAGGAGGGAGAAGTGATTACATTCAGGCCATACCCTAAGCTAGTACTGGAGACAAATGACTCTCCAGATTCCTACTCCAGTTCTTCTTTTCTTTCCTTTTTGCCTTCTCTGTTATAAAAATAAAAAAGAACAGAAAGGATAGACTTGGGTATGCTGAAGAAGAGAGACCAACAGAAGCACAGGAGAGCACGTGACCTTGACCTTGTTGCTGGAAGTAAAAGGACCCTTGAATGGTAAGGAGGAGACATCAGGTCGATAACCTCTCGGCCAGACCTTTATAATAAGCATTGCCCCATAAGATCTGCTCCTGCATGTGCCTGGCTATATGGGAGCTTGCCTGCTCCATACTTCCCAGCCTTCCGCCACATGGGATTCAGATACACGACAGTTGTTGCCAGAGGCTTATGAGTAAAGGAGAGTTGCAACTTCTAGATCTAACTTATCAAATTTCAATGCCATTTTGCCC
The DNA here is from genome assembly GCF_023159225.1 of Perognathus longimembris pacificus. NCBI lineage: Eukaryota > Metazoa > Chordata > Mammalia > Rodentia > Heteromyidae > Perognathus > Perognathus longimembris. The sequence continues at coordinate 69,537,609 of NC_063168.1, read as the reverse complement.
GTTTTTCACCTCTGAAATCACATGTGAATGATGGCAGAACATCACTCTACTTGGAATCCTGAATGCTGGATTGGATAAAGCCATTGGCCATCTAAATACTGTTGTATCTTCTCCAGTAGCAATATGTGAAAGAAATTAATCTCTCTCTCTCTCTCTCTCTCTCTCTCTCTCTCTCTCTTTGGAAACCACAAGATTCATGTGAGCTATTTGTTATATATGTCTTCTAGAGAAACATGGAAATCACTCATTTGCTTGGAAGTACTTCAACATATAAACATGTGACTGTCAAAGCATCTAGTCCTAGTATTATTATTGCTTATTTGTCTATGACAGAGTCTTTATAGGTAATGGAGGCTGCCTGTGTACTGCCCCAGTGCCCCTAGAGTTGTGATTACCACTCTGTGTTACTATGCCTGAATCATCTCACTTTTTTTCTCCACAAGCATTTACTGAACATGTGAGTGTGTGCAGAGGCTGTGGTGAATACTTGACACACTATGATGAATAATTCTCTTCCTGTCTTTGGGAAGCTCCTACTCTAGTGAGTAGGAAGATAGTCAATGAAGAGATAGCCGAAAAGAGGACAAAAGTGAATTTGCTTCCTGGAGATGATAATATTTGAGCTGAGACTTTTGGTTATAGGCAGTCTTAGGTTGTCCAGGAAAGGTTTGAGTCCAGAAATAGTGAGAAATGATGCCATTCAGGAAGACACAAAGGAATGAGAATATAACATCTTCATTTCAAAGAATTTGGCCTTCATCTATAGGCAGTGAGAGCCAGTAAAGAATTTGGAATCGAAATTGCAAAAAAGAACAATGCTGGAGGTATCACAAATACCACACATCAAAGAACACCACAGAACAACAGTCACAAAAACAGCATGGCACTTACACAGAAACAGATATAAAGACAAATGAAGCAGAACAGGAGACCCAGAAATAATTTTACATAGTTACAACCATTGAATTTTTGACAAAGGAGCTAAAAAATACATTGGGGGAAAAGACAACCTCTTCAAGAAATGGAGCTGGGGAAACTGGTTGTCTACATGTAGGACAAGGAAACTAGACCCTTATCTCTTACTCTGCCCAAAAATAAATTCCAAAAACATCAAAGATCTTGATATAAGACCAGAAAATTTAAAACTGCTAGAGGAGAACACTGGAAGATAGGCCAGGAATAGGTAAATATTGGCTGGGGATATGGCCTAGTGGCAAGAGTGCTTTCCTCGTATACTTGAAGCCCTGGGTTCGATTCCCCAGCACCACATATACAGAAAATGGCCAGAAGTGGCACTGTGACTCAAGTGGCAGAGTGCTAGCCTTGAGCAAAAAGAAGCCAGGGACAGTGCTCAGGCCCTGAGTCCAAGGCCCAGGACTGGCAAAAAAAGAAGAAAAAAAAAAAGAATAGGTAAATATTTTCTGAAAAGGACTCTAAATGCCAGAAAATAAGATCAAGAATTGACAAATGGAACTATATCATGTTAAAAGAATGCCATACCTGTCTAAAGAAACAATTACCAGAATCAAGAGACAACAGGAGAAAACCAAACCACAGACTGGGAGAAAATATTTAGATATTCAATAGATAAAAGATTACTATCCAGAATATAGAAAGAACTCAAAAAATTAAACAAAAGAACAAATAATCCAATTAGTAAATGGGCAAGTCTTCAGAAGTACACATGGCTGATGTCTAGTGTTCAGCCTTTGGAAGCCACAAAGAAAATGCAAACCGAAACCACACTGAGATTCCAGAAATCAAGCAATAACAAATGCTGGTGAGGATGCAGGGGGAAAAGAGGAACCTTTGCACACTTGATGGGAATAAAAACTTGTACAACCTCTATGGAAATCGGTGTGCAGGTTCCTCAAGAAAATCGAAAACAGACCTTCCCTATGCCCCTACTATAACCCTAGTGGGCATATGTCCAAAGGAATGTAGACTAATATAAAAAAGAGATGCCTGCATACCCGTGCCTTCTGCAGTTCTGTACAAAATAGCCAAGCTCCAGAACCAGTGGAGATGCCCAGTAATCAATGAGAGAATAAAGAAAATATGGCACATATATACACACATACATGCACGCATGCACACATATATACATACATCCACACATAGATGCTCACATGCATACACGTGGACATGGGTGTACGCATCTGCACATGCATACACACACATGCATATGTACTTACAGGCATACATGTACTGTGGAGTATCACTCAGACATAAAGAAACCATGAAATCATGTCATTTTGTGGGAGAATAGATGGAACTGGAGACCATCATTTGAGCAAGGTAAACCGATTTCAAAAAGTCAAGTATTATATATGTTTTTGTCCATTTGTGGAATTTGGACTTGCGATGATGATGATGGAACCTGAACGCAAAAGATTAGGAATATAAAAGATGAGTGGAAGAGGGGGAAAGGAAAGGATACTGAGGAATGAAGAGGATTAAAATATGCTATTCATATTTGAAGACAGCATAATAAAACCCACCAAACATTATTTGAAAGAAGGGAGGGGAGAGGGAGCCTGAGGCTATAATATAGGGTGAGCCAGTTCAAAGTACATGGTACAAATGTATGGGGTGATCATCGTGAAGATTCGTTGTAATATAAGTGTATGCTAATTCAAAGGAAAATTAAAATCTGAAATACAGAAAGATGAGTGACTATCCAAGAAACATTTTTCTAGCAGCTGTATGGACTGAGATAGGGTATAGACGTGAGTTTTCTCTTTCTGGTTCCTTCCTCAGCAGTTAGTCTGGGCTGCCATGGTCTTTTCCTTGGATGACTGCCACCATCGCTGGTTTTGCCCTCTTCCACTGTATTCTAAGGAGTCCAACATGGTTAATCTGCCAGATTACAAAAGAAGAGCATTCCTTCCCCTGCTTATAGCATTCAGTGCCTTCCCTGCCTTTTCAGACAGTCCTTACAAAATCCAGCCACAGGTCAACCTCTTAGCCTCAGACTTGGCCACTTCCCATCTCATTTCCTGTGTGTGAACAAAATCTTACAGATCCTCAAAAGTACCTCAAAGAGTACCATGTTCTCTCCTCTTGGGAGCCCACATAGTTTCCCCCCTTTCTCTCATCCCATTTGTCCCTGTGGTTCTAACTCTTCATTCAAATCATAACCTAGATGTCACTTAACACGGATGTTACTTGTACCAAGTTTCTCTGGCCTTCCAAATCTAGGTGAGATGCTTCTGCCCTAAGGTCCTTCTGCAGTCTGTACCTGGTTTCATGGTCGTTATCTGTGCCCACCAGATCACAGTGAAGCAGGACTACCGTGGTGACCGCCCCATGCTTGGGGCAGTTTGCGGCACACATGCACGAGTGTGCTGAATTCATGAGTTGGACCAGGAGATCCATCTTGGTCATTCAGACACAAGGAGCCTCAAGCTGGGACCCCCGGAGAGAAGAGTGGTGGTGGCAGGTCTTGATGGAGCATTTGGCTAGTGTTGTTAGTCAGGCCTCACTGCCCCGGGCATCTCCCACTATGTCCAAGGGGGGCGGGGGGTGTCCCTTATTCCGTCATCAAACCACACACATGCCTCTACCTTAGCATTTGTCATTCAAAATTTCATGGTTTTATTAGTTTCCTGTCTCTCACATTGAGCTGGAGACTGTGTAGGGGAAGCAAGAAAGGAAGCTCTGGAGATCTCCATCCCTGGCTCTGAGGAGAGTGGTTCAGTGGCTCCGCCCTGTGAAAGAGCTGATTTCCTGTTGAGTCCGGTCCCCAGTCCCCACTGTCCAGGCCACAGCTATGGACTTGAATGCAGTTCTCAGGACATGCTTCATGGTGAGACGTGTCACCAGCTCTGCACAGCAGCAAATCTTGAAAAGGTCTGGATTGTGCTTTTGTGCAAAGTAAGAGACCACGATGCTGATTCTGGTCAGAGTCCTCCCCTGGCATTGAACGGAGGTGCCTCCCGCTTCGGCGTACTGCGTCTAGTGCCAGAGAGTGGCGTATTCACCCCCAGGGGGTTAACTCCTCTAATGGACTGCCACCACATTCCAGAGGCTTTGGGCACAGGGTGTAGGCGCTTCCACGAGACTGTCCTCTCATTCACTTCCATTTCTAGAGACTTGATTCAAAACAAGGAAATAATACATATGTCACATGCAAACATATGTACATACATGTTTACATACATAGATGTGGTTTATTACATGTGTTATTTATATATGATATATATTATATATTATATATGTGTTATTTTAGTATTCATTTATTATATATTATATATGTATGGTACAGAATTTACATTTATTATATATTTATACATAGCTACATATAAATGATATATATCATATAAATATAAGTAAATATATACATTAATGTAAATATAAGTGTAAATAATGTAAATATAAACACTATAAATATAATATATATTATATATATAAATATATGTGTGGGGGTATATATATGTATACATAGATGTGTGTGTATGTATATGTATGTGTGTGTCACACACACACGTCACACATCAGCCCAGCCTGCCCTGCTGATGGATGGACACGAAGCCTGGGCTTCTTGATCCTTCCTGACTCCGTGTCTTCCACGTTAGCTGGTGGAGGTGGGGAGTCCTCCGGGGCCAGGCGGGTCCTGAGGGAGCCCTGTCCACCTGGGGATGCCAGTCTGCCTATGGAAACAGCAGTGTTGACAAGCAGACGCAGCCCAGCGCTGAGAGAGCTGGCCCAGGCGGCGGCGGCTGCAGGAACTACCCAGCAGTGTTGGAGCTGGGGTGACATTCCGGCTGGGGGAGGGGCTCTCGCCCCTCAGCCGAGGCGGTGGGTGACCCTGGCACACGTGGGAAGCATCAAGGAGTGTTCAGACAGGGGCAGAAACCATGTGCTTTTGAACCGTAGAAGGTCAGGGCCCTGGAGGTAACTTGGGGGTCAGAATGCCAGGGCAACACAAGGCCTTTATTTCACATTTTGCAATAGAAAAGCGTTTGCTTCTCCGGCTGGATTAAGTTAGCACTCACCAAAAAGAATTCTTCTAGAATATTCTATGGGAAAATGGCCATTTCAGACTCCACAGGAGTCCCTTTCTCCAGCAGTGTGTAAGTCCTGGAACTCCTCCACCACAAATGTTTCATGTGGTGTAGCCGAGAATTAATTAGAAAGGGAAAAAAAACCCTCTCAAGTCAAAACACATATCTCACAGCCTATTAGCATTAAGATTAGCATTAAAGATAGTTGGAAACTATAACATTTTAAACACAATTTATAAGTCTAATTTCCTGTGTGTCACTCTCAGATAATAAATGCTTTTCCTTCAAGTTGAAAAGTCTTAGTGGGAAGTTGGGGGGGGGGGCAGGGAGAGGAGAGAAGGCTAGAGCAAAAGAAAGAAAAAGTTAATTTAAGGCCTATTAGTTTATTTTTAGTTGCCCAAGATCTAAGGGACCAAGAACATTTCCCTTTTCTAATAGAACACGTCTTCCTGTGCAGCGAGGAAGTCCCTTGACCTCAGGCCTCCTCCAAGGTGCTACTGATTTGTGACAGAATTCCTCAGGCAGGGGCTTTGAAAGAGGCTAGGCCAGGCCGGCAAGGGGAAGGGTGATTGGGGCCTGGAGGGACAAGGTTAATTGCTTGCTTGGAGGTTGGAGGATGGTGTAGCGGGCCAGGGTGCGGTGCTGGAGGCCCGCTTCCTGTATTGCTCTGGAAGAAGTTTGTCGCCCACAGCTTCCATAATAAGACATTCCTGCTAATTTGCCAAGAGCTGAAAGGGATTTCTGTTTTTAGCTTTGGGTCTGTGGCAACTGTTTTGTTTTAGATGAAAATTAAATGGGGACAAGGAGCTGGAGTTGGTTGGGGGATGGGAGGCAGAGCCATAATTGAAGTGCATTACTGGTAATTACCTCCTCCTTTCTTTCACTCATCATGTTGACAGAGAAATCTATTACCCAGCAGCTCCGTTTCCACAAATTGCCCTTCCCTGAGGACTTGAAGAGGGGGTGGGGGAAGGTGGCAGTGGTGCTGGAGGAAATCACTGCTTTGTTCTAGAAAGTAGGCCTCCAGCCATGCTCAGAATATGGCTCCAACTAGAGGAAGGGGACATGAATGAAAGAAATGGATACCCTTCCCCCAAGTAAGAAGTGCAAGGAATCACCTGGGAGTCTAGTCCCAACCAGAATTCTTATCCAGAGTCTTGTCACACAGATCCATTGGAAATACCAAATAGATGGATGGGTGGATGGTGGATGGTAGATGGATGGGTAGATGGATGGGTGGATTGATGGATGGATGGATGGATGGATGGATGGATGAATGGATGGACACAGTCTTGTTCTTGAGGTAAAGGAAGAAAGGATGTTGGAAAGAAACCACAGACTATAGTGTCAGCTTGGTGTGTGGAGAGTACTTACATGTTTGTCTAATGAAATAGAAGGAAAATTGTGGAAGACATGAGCCCTGGCTCTTCATCCTTCTTCAGTGGTTATTGGCCAGGGCTGCTTTCCTTCCTTCCTCCCTCTGTCATAAGACATTGCCCTTGCCCTTCAGAGGGTACTGGTTGGGGTGGGTGGTTAGAGGAATCCAGTGCTTATAATTACACACTGAGCCCAGGGCTAAACACAACCAGGGCAAAGTGCTGGAACCCCTGTCTCTGCTCCCTGGTTCATTCTACAAATCTCAATTCTTTGTCTACACTAAAGTACTAGACATTTCTTCCCTTATTTATTTTATTTATTTATTTTGGTCAGTCCTGGGGCTTGAACTCAGGACTTGGACACTGTTCCTGAGCTCTTTTACTTAAGGCTAGTGTTCTATCATATTGAGCCACAGTACCACTTCCAGTTTTTAAGTGGTTATTTGGAGATAAGAGTCTCACGGGGACTTTTCTGCCCAGGCTGGCTTTGAACATCAATCCTCAGATCTCAGCCTCCTAAACATTTAGGATTACAGGCATAAGCCACTGGAACCTGGTTTTTCTTTTTGTTTTTTATTGCCTCTAAGTAGTTGGACAAAGGAGTTGTCAAAGCAATTTATGAATAAAATGCATTTTGATCGAGGTCACTCCTTTCAACATTCTCAACCATCCCTCCCCTCCCCACTCCTCCTTCACACTTCTTAATTTTGTAGGATAGATATTGAATGCATATACATATGCATTCTCCACTTGTTAGAAATGGTTTTTATTTTTCACATACTTAAAATGATCCCAATATTTTATTAGCAAAGAAATCGGAATAAACTTTTTTATGCCCTCCAAGAGTTATATTTCTTCCCATGAGGTAGACTATATACAACACATGAAGACAATTCAAAAAATACAGTAAAAGGATTTTTTTAAATCCTCGAACAGCGGGATGCTGGTAGCTTATGCCTGTCATCCTAGCTACTCAGGAGGCTGAGATCTGAGGACCGCAGTTCAAAGCCAGTCTGGGCAGGAAAGTCTGAGACTCTTATCTCCCATTAACAATCAGAAAGCTGTAAATGGTGCTGTGGCTCAAAGTGGTAAAGCACTAGCCTTGAGCAGAAGAGCTCAGGGACAGTGCCCGGGCACTGAGTTCAAGCCCTATCTTCAACCAAAAATTAAAAAAAAAAAAAACTAACAAAGATTTACTTCTCAATAACCCATCGATCACAAAACACTTAGCCAATTAAATAAAATTAAGCCGACTTACATATTAGAAATCCATTTCTACCCTCCCGTGGATGCAACATTTTTAAATAGATAGAGAACATTTTCATTAATTCACTTAAAGAAAATTGCTGCCTATTAAACTGAGGCACTCTCACTAAAGCAGTACAAATCTTGACCTCGGTGTAAGAGGATTCTATTCTTGAGGCACAGCAAATGAAAGCTTCTGGAAATCCTTCTTCTTTTTGTTTTAACGAAGTGATTTCCATCGTTCTTTGTCCCCCTCATTTCCCCCTTTGCTGAGCATTTTCTGGTGAGGATGCGGATCTACCCTTAGAGCTGCTCGTCCTTCGCCCGTCTACTTCCTCCTGGTCAGCCGCAGTGGGAACTCCAGCCTGGTCTTCCTTAGGAGCGTGGAAGAGTCCTGGTGTGGGGTCACTTTCCCCGGTTTGTCTTCAGTCTTCACAACCAGGACCCAATTGGTGGTAGAGCTAGAAATCCCTCCTTCTCCCCCAAGAAGGTGGCTCCCAGGGCAGGACAGCGGGACTCTGCCTTTGATGGAGGGTGAGGTAAAGAAGATCCTCACCCGACTCCTGAGGGCTGTTGGGACAGGACTGACTGGTGTCCTCCCAGAAGGCTCTGCTTTACATCCTGGCAAAAACCAGACATGGGGCAAAACCAAAGGGAACAATCATCTCCCGAAGGAATGGAGCTCAGAAGCGCCTTCCAAAGAGCAGGGGAAAGATTGGATCACAAAGCCGGAATCAGACTTCGTCTAAATGATGCAGCCAGACGTGGGGATTACACCCCTTTAGGGTTGTCTACAAGGCTATGGCTCAGTCTCTGTTGCGCACTTGTTTTCATGGTGCCCACTTGCTCTCTGAAAGGGAGGAGCTAGAGGTCCAAGTGCATCCTACTGGGAATGACTTCTTTGGGGTGACATTCCCCTTGGGTCCCGTGTGGTGGAGCCCGGCATTGTCCTGTGCCCCTGACTTGTCTCCTAAGGTCCCCTCTAGTTAGAATGATGTGGCCTGCCAACCAAAGCCAGAGCTGCCATGACTCATCACTCACTGTATACCAGCCCTCCCGTCCGCGTTCACAGAGCCTCCTTACAAAGCCCCTCAACCAGACAAAGGGTAAGGATTAGGGGTATTGTTGCTTCTGTGTTAAAGGTAAGAAACTTGAGGTTGGGGGAGGTGAAGTCACCGATGTGGAACCCAGATCTGTCTGACTTGGACGCCTGAGCTCTCTGCACAGCCCGGGCTGCCTCTCAGGGTGGAAGGTGCCCAGTGGCTTCGTTTTCCTCAAGAAGGACAGGTGGTCTTCGTGGAAACTTTCTCGTGCTATGACTCTTCCCGCAGACACCGCGTCTTCTAAGGGTGTCACAGTAAGAGGAGAGCTGAGAGCATGACCGGGAACTGGTCTGAGCGCTGTCTCTAATGCTCGTGCTAGAGGCCACCTTGGCCACCTCGGGAGGGAAGGGATTCCAGTGGCCTTGTCACTATGTCACCCTGCGTAGGTGCATGTGAATTCAGCCATGGGAAATGGATATGATGCCTCACTGCCCAGCAGGATTCGGGACAGTGGGATGGTAAAGAGCTGTCGAAGGGGCTCACACCAGGCCACCGAGCCTCTAGCCAGTGCTGCAACCGCCAACTCTCTGTCTCTGTTTGCAAAGGCCACCGTGAATGATTCCAATCAATTGCATGGACCAGAGTCAACGGAACTTAACTCAGCATCCATTCTTAGCCAGGCACAAGAGACACAGGGAGATCTTGGTGTCAGGAAGACAGACTCTGATCCGGCTTGGAAAGTATACCAAGAGAGGTGGGTGCAGGGAATGGGGAAGTTCAGGGGGGGCCACAGATAGCCCAGCCCAGAGGGGAGGGGGCAGGGCATAGCCTCTTTTCACTGGATGCTTCTAGAAAAAAAGTACTTAAAGACTCCAGTGTCATGCCATATCCCAGAAGAAAGGGGGGCTTTTATGGGCACTGGTTGGGTGGGTAGACTCAAAGGGACAGGGAAAGTAGGAGACTTTTGCTTGGCTTGACTTCTGACTTCTGATTGTGTGTGTGTGTGCACACGCGCGTGCCAGTCAGGGCTGGGGCTTAAATTCAGGGCTTTCAGCTCTTGCTTTTCATTTTCCATTCAAGACTGGTGCTCTACCACTGGAGCTAGACTTCCACTTCCAGAATTTTGCTAGTAATTGGAGATAAAAGTCTCTTGGATTTGTCTGTCTGGGCTGGCTTTGAACACTGAGCCTCAGATCTCGGCTTCCTGAGTAGCTAGGATTACACGCATAAGCCACTGGCACCTGGCTCTGCTTTCATTTTTAAAGCTCGGGAGGGTCCCTTTCTTTAATGTCCAGGGCTTGACACTCACACTGAAGCTGAATACACAGGACAGGAGCAGTTATTTTGGTCACAAATCTTCATTTTCGCTTTGATTCCGCGCACTAATGTAGGAATGGAGGAGAAATGAAAAGAAGTAGAGGGTGAGATAATTTTCTTGTATTTAGTGGTTTCCTAAAGGATCAATTAGTGCTGCCTGACCATAATCCTCACCTTAATTGAACAGGCATTTAGGGGATACCACGATGGGTTAGAAACCAGACAATGTGCTTCCTCTGCCCAATTTAAATCCTCTGGAAGTCCTGCTGTAGACATCATTACGCCTGCCACTCCTGGGAGAACGGACCCTCCCGGATCATAGAGCTTATCCCTGTCCCCTAAGCAAAGCACAGCCTTCCAAACACGTAGCTATTTCATGGAGCTCTGGTTTGCACACCCAAGTCCTTTCATTGAGCATGTGTGCTCTTACTTCCGCCGACAGGCCACTGTCCTCCTTCCTCTGTACTCAGGGGGGCGACGCTCCAAGGTGCGATTCATAAACCACCTGAAGGTTCTGAATATTAATTTTGTCACCCCAGGACCCGGGTCTGCTCCACAAGGAAGGTTCTTTGTGGGTGTGCATTGGGTGATCCTGTGGTCCAGACAGTCAAACAGTTGTCTATTGGGGTTTCACCTCTGAAGCTAAGCATGAGACTGAGTTTCCCAAAGGAAGAGAAGCCCTTGGGGTAGATAGCAAACCGTGCCCCCAGTGCAAGGGGTGCCAAGTTCCCACCAGCCCCCGGTGGGAGGGACCCCCGAGAAGCACCCAGCCCAACCTCCTCAAAAGACTGAGAGAAACACAGGACGAGGAGAAGATTGTCCAGAGTCACACGGGGCTGGGCGCTGATAGCTCCCGCCTGTCTTCCTACCTGCTCAGAAGGCTGCGATCTGAAGATTAGGGAAGCCAGCCTGGGCAGAAGAGACTGGGAAGCTCTTATCTCCAACTAACCACCAAAAGGCCAGAAGTGGAGCTGTGGCTCAAGTGGTACAGCACCAGCCTTGAGAGAAAACCAACAAACAGTGTCCAAACCCCAGTAGCCACACAAAGACACCAACCCCCAACCCCCGCCCCCAAAGTCACACAACAGGGCCGTTTTCACTGCTCACAATTCGAGGCACCATGAAAAACTCACGCAATAGAACCCCCCCCCCCACTTGTCTCTACTTGGGCCTTTTAATTTTTTTCAAAACAAATTCCTGGATGTGTATGTCCATGTCTCTCCTCTCAAAACAAATGTTTAAAATTCAAGCATCTTTTGTTCTACTCCATCCTAGAGGAACAACAGGAGGGCCTCCAAGATCCCGCTTAACAAGCAGTATGTCTTGATGAAATGCTGATTTTCATATTGTTCTCAAAACAGCGCACTTGCAGAAGCCAATGCCAAACGAAAGCAGGGTATTTGGGGAGGGGGCGGGCGGCGGGAAGCTTAGCATTTAAATCGATGATTTTTTTTTTTTTAAGCAGAGGGAGAACGGTGTCATGCGCACACACACACTGCAGTTTCTCAGTCTGCCTAGCAAGGTGATAGGGCGTTGCAGAAAGTGTGCAGGCTACGGCTGGCACGATGGTTCTGTCGTCTCTGCCCCTGAGGTCTGACCTCCAAAAGAACAGCTCAGCCCACTGCTCTGAGCCCCGACTCGGGGTCCCTGTATGAGAAACGAACTTGCTTATGCTTGTGTTTGTGCTGGTACCAGAGCTTGACCTCAACGCCTAGGCACTCTCTCTTCTCTTTTTTGCTCCAAGCTGGCATTTAAGTTGCAGCTCTCCTTCTGGCCTTTTGATTGGTTAATTGAGGAGAAGAACCTCTCAAACTTTCCGGCTCAGGGTGGCTTCAAACTGTGATCCTTAGATCTCAGCCTCCCGAGTCGCTAGGATTACATGTGTGAGCTACCATCACCAGTCTGCTCTTGTTTACTTTCATGTGGTTGCATGCCGAAGGAAATAGATGTAACGTGCACAGTCAAGCTGAAATAACAAGAACAATTTATTTGTAATTGGCAAGGGAATCTGGGGTGGTAAGGATTTCCCTAGGTTTGGGGTAGTTCTGAGGTGTCGATAACAAGAAATGTAAGGAATGAGTCCCTTGACATGTAATAAGTTAATAGAGTCCCCTGTGGAGTTAGTGTTGAACTAGTATGGAACTTGGGAAGCATCATGACAAATAAAGAAGGAGAACTGGAGCCAGGAGCCAAGACCCGGACTTGTAATGCTAGCTACTCAGGAGACTGAGAACTGAGGATTGCAGTTTGGAACTAGCCTGGCAGGAAAGCCTGTGGGACTCTTATCGCCAATTAACTACTATAAAGCCAGAAGCGGAACAGTGGCACAAGTGACAGTGTGCCAGCCTTGAGTGAAAAAGCAAAGGGACAGCACCTAGGCCCCAAGTTCAAACCCCCATATCAGCAAAAAATAAAAAAAGGGGGGGGGAGAATTGGAATCAGAAGGTGGATTCTGTTAACATCGCATGCAGACATTGAGTCCAGAATGAGAAATTAATTGCAACATTTACATAAAGCAGCACTTGGAACAGTGCCTGACACCAAAGCAATACATCTGTGCCCAGACAAGAGCTTGAACGCAGGACCAGTCACCCTTGCTTGGCTTGTTTCCTCAAGGCTGGCGCTCTACCACCTGAACCACACCTCCACTTCCAGTCGAGAGATGCGTTTGCGTGAGAGATGGACACCGCGGCAGGCGCCTCTGAACTGGTTCCCCTGCAGGGTGGGCTGTGGAGAGATTTGGGTGGGACAGGGATATCATACATGCACTGGAGCTGTGAGACCAGGCTATGAGGTGGCAAGTCCTCTGCTCCTAAAACTCCTCAGGCTGTTTGTCAGGCCGCGGTACAACACTCTAGCACTTGACTTCCAATGACCTTGACAACCTGGCAGAACCAGAAGTCTTCAGAACCTGAGGAGTAAGCACAGGGTTCTGCAAACCCTCAATAGAAATGAGGGGTGTCATCCATGGTTCTTAATTTTCCACAGTCTAGCCTGGTATACGAGGTGAGGCCAGGCTAGCCCACCAAGACTCTGACCAGCAATCATCCTTCTATCTCCCCTTACCTGGGTCCTTTCAATCACTTTGTGACCAAAGAGACAAAAAAAGAGGGTACCTCCGGCTCTTTGTCTGTTGGCTAGCAATTCAGCTTCTCTTTTTTAGAAAGCCAGAATCACAGCATTGCCTTGGGTAAGCCTTGGGCGGTGAGCCCTTGCGAGGCACCAGTTACCTACACGGGTTAGGTATGCGCTCAGCTCTTGTCCACTGGCCAACGCCATGAGATTCTGTGACCACACAACATGGGGAAAGAAAGAACCACCCATTGGAAAAGGGTCCAGAGAGCTGGGCTCACATCTGCCTTACCCAACCACGCAGGCCCGGCTCTGCACACCGCTAGGGGGCGCTGGTCACGCTGAGCACAGTGCAGCAAAGTGCATTTGAAAGCTCACTAAGACTTGAGAGAGCTGGCTAAGATGTCCCCATCTGGATCTGCCACTCAGCCCTCCAGGGTCCTCTCCAGGCCTTCCCCCTCTCCGGGCTTTGGCATCCACATCTGTCCTGGCACCGCTGTCCTGTGACCAAGGACTCGGAGGCAGTGAAGCGTCTGCTTCCTTTGCCCAGTAGCCGGGCAGGTGGAGCTGTTGTCTGGGCAGTTGTAAACTCAGGTCAACCTGTCTGGCTCATGCTTGTCATTCAAGCTACCTGGCAGGATAATAGCTGGAGATCACTGTTCGAAGCCAGCCCAGGCAGGAAAGTCCATGAGACTACCTCCAACTAACCACCCCAAAAGCCAGAAGTGTTGTGGCTCAAATGGTAGTGTGGTAAAAGCCTTGAGCAAAAAAGCTCAGGGACAGCACCCAGGCCCTGAGTTCAAGCACCAGTACCAACAACACACACACACACACACACACACACAGACACACACAGACACACACACACACACACCCCGGAGGGGAGGTGTTGGCAGCAGGCTTGGGCTACAGGTCCCAGCCCTCCCTCCTGGATCAGGGCTCCAGGCCCTGCCTGCAGATTGGCCAGAGCACTGATGCCCCTGTGGGCCCCAGAGGGGGCGGCCCTCCCCTCCACCCCTGGGTCCCAGCCCCCCCCCCCCCCCCCCCCCCCGCCCCGCAGTCTCCTCCCTCTGAGCCTCTCCATAAACAAGCCCTTCCCTCTTCCTCAGATCTACCCTTTCAAGCCCCACCTGAGCAATCCACCTCCTGGAAACTTCCCCAGACTCCCTCCCTCCTAGAGATAATTAATCACCCTGGTCTCCCACAGCAGTGCTGTTTCTATTTCAAGATTCTCCTACAGAGCACTTAACACATCACATTCTAATCGGCTCTTCCCGTGCGCCTGGAGCTCTTTCTGGAAGGAAGGGTCTGTATGAAAGGATCTTAGGCCATTTCTATTGAGGACCCAGGCTCGGCGCGCCCTGAGTATCTATTCCAGGAAGTGGTGGGTGCTGCCTTTGACTCCGTTTTGCAAAGAAGGAACTTGAGACCCAAGGTGAGCCAAGGTCATGGCGGCCCAGGATTCAATCCGCCTGTTCAGAGAACCCACAAACCTGCCGGTGACCCCTCTGCAGCCTGCCCTTTCTCCCTGAGCATCCTGGAGATAAAGATGTTTCAACCATCCTGGGCTGGAACAATTAGCAGTCCAGCCCAAAACAGGGGTGCACTCATCCTAGGTGGTGAGCAGGACAGACGCAAACACGAGACAAGCCCCTACCTGTGCAGACTCGATTGGGGTGCCCTGAAATAAACCCCTTCCAGGGGAGTTTATCTTTCCTGATCCCCCTCCTTTTCTTTTTTGGTGTGTGGCAAGTATTCCAACTAGTTTTTGATATGTTCGTGAAAGCCAGAATGATTACGTTGCTGCTCCATCCATGATACAGAAAGTCAGGTAACTAGGCTATTGCTTTATGTACGACTTTAAGTAATCACGGTGTGGGCTTGTTGTGCACTCAGAGAGAATAATCCTGAAAAGGGCCATTCAAAAATAGTTCCTGAGATAGCTTTTTCCTAATCGCTTGAAGGTTTGGAAATTGCTCCTTTCCCCCGTGTTCACTGCCTGCAAATGTATTTCCTCATGTCACGTTTCCCTGACACCCCCGGTCCCCAGAAGCAGCCCCTCCTTTTGCCTCCCCCGTTCCTTCTGTCTCTCCAGGAAAGCCTCGGAGACTGCAAACCAACTTGGAAGAAACACAACTCCTTTGGTTTTTCTCTTTTGTAAACAGATTTGACACAGTGAAGTGGGAAGAACCCCAGCCTGGAGAGGAGGAGAGCTGCTTTCTGTTTCCAGATCTGCCGTGAGTTTGCTGAGCAGCTCGCCACTTCCTTCTGTCCCCTCAACTGTAAAGTGAGGGACACGCCAGTGGCTCCTGTCTGTCATCCTAGCTCCTCAGCCAGTTAAGAGCTGAGGATCTTAGTTCAAAGCCAGCCTAGGAAGGAAAGTCAGTGAGACTCTTATCTCCAATTAACCACCAAGAAACCGGATGTGGAGCTGTGTGGTAGAGCACCAGCCTTGAGCAAGAAAACCAAGGACAGTGTCCAGGCCCTGAGTTCAAGCCCCAGGATCCACACACACACACACACACACACACACACACACACACACACACACACCAAGTAATGCATAAAGACTAACAGTTAGTGTGGAAGAGCTATGGAGGGTCTGAATTTGGAAGGTTCTGGTGGCCAGATTTGGGTAGAATTTTACAAATTCTTTCCCCCAGAGCTCTGGGCATGCCCAGAATGAGGCTAGGTGAACTGAGACCAGGAAGCCACCAAGAAAGAGGCTGTGTAGGGTGGTGTTGCGCTGACTGGCAGGGCCAGGCGAACCCGGAGCCTCCTTCCCCCGTCTCTGGCTCCTTGGCTGGATGAGCTCAGCACTTTGTTTACCTTGTGAGGCTAAGAGTGTGCCATGCTGGCCCCTCTTTCCATCACCAGTCCCTCAGAGCTGAATCCCCCACCCGCCGAGACCACGGGCCCACTCTTCTACCTAGGCCACCCTGGGCCACCATCCTTAACGCATGTGGCTTTCAGTCGGCGTCTGACCGTGTTGGGAGCTTGGGAAGTAGAGATGAAAGCTTCTCTTAAACATGGCTTCATTACTGTTAAATGATCTGGCTGCCAGTGGGACAAGCCAACCAAGGGATTTTCCAAACCAATGTCTCTTATTGTCTTCTTTGAAGACTGTGTACCAGCACCCTGGAAAAGGCCTGCATTTTCAGCACTGGGCACGGACGGCTCACACCTGTGATCCTAACTACTCAAAGGTTGAGATCTGAGGATTGTAATTCAAAGCCAGCCCCGGGGAAGGAAAATCTCTGAGACGAGATTCTTATTTCCAATTAGACACCCCAAAAACAACAACAACAACAACAAAAACAAAAACAAACCCCAAAGCAGAACTGTGGTAGAGCACTGGCCTTGAAAACAAAAGCTCAGGGACAATGCTCAGGCCTTGAGTTCAAGCCCCAGGACCAGCTCCCCCCCCCCCCACACACACACAGTTGGATGGGATAGCCTGAGTACACAAGTTAGACCACTACCTGCTCTGGCTGAGAGACTGCCTTGAGCACTGCCCATCCCTGCCCCTGCTGAAGAAGCCTGTTGTGACCTTCCTTCTGTGACAGTCCCCAGATCAGACACAAGGGATTGCTATGCCTGTGCAAAGTACCCTCTGTCTGATGGGTTAGGCCATTGAGTCCTGGGATTGTTACAGCAACTAGCCCTAACCTAGAAGACTTGTTCTCTCAACCTCTTACCTGCTCCCAGCAAGTGACTGCATGACATGTCTTCCCTCCCAGTGAGAGAGAGGACCAAAAGCTCAATCTGTCTTTACATTCTTTTCTTGGTGCCATGTCACTGAGTCACAACTCCAGCTCAGTTTTTCACTGGTCATTTCTAGGATGGAATCTCACTTCCTACCTAGGGGGACGCCGAAGCTGTGATCTGCCTCCCTCCACAGAGGCAGAGGCTTCCTGGGCTGTCCTGCCCAGACTGGCCTGGCACTGGGAGACCTGAGCATTCTGGTTCCAAGCGGGGGCTGGAAAAGTCCATGATCCACTGATTTCCATTTCACCATCCAAAAGCCAGAAGAAATGGCGGTGTGGCGCAAGTGGAAGAGCCAGCAGCCTTGAGCAAAGGAGCTAAGGGACGGCGCTCACAACAACAACAACAAAGCCTAGAAAATCAACACTGCCTGCCTGGAACCCAAAGCCGTCAAAGTTTGAGTAGATATTCCCAGAGCCAGAGGCGTTTTGTGACTAGACTCTAAAGAAAAGACCAGGACCAAGGCAACTCTCTGATCCACAGGAAATCAAACCCTTTGATTCCGGCGTCTGTCCTCATCATTCCTGATGTTTGACAACTGTTTCCTTTCCACTCCAGGCCCGACCTCCAAGTGCAGAGACACCGCAGCACGCCAATGAAATTGATTTAGTGCTTGCTGTGCATTCTCTCCCCAGCCTTGGGCGGCTGAGATTTACGGCTCCTGCTGGAGCCGCCCCTCCCTGCTTCCTGTAAATCTCCCACCACATTTTGGGCGGCTGGAGCTATTTGGGTAACCTTTATCTGAACCAGAACTTCCTCGCCAGGAACTTCAGAGGGTACCTTCAGGAAGGACAGGAGAACCCCAGGGGCCGCCTTGTTTGGGGGCTGATTCCAGGCCGGTCGAGGACAGCTGCTCCACAGGCATCGGGCAGAGAACAGAGTTCTTCTTTGATACCAGGACTGCCTTTGTGGGGATGGTGTGAACCCCCGAAGGAGCATTTAGGGTTTATGGAGGGCGTGTGGATAGGCAGCAGGCAATGAAGCCTGTATGTCCGGCTCCTGGAAATAAGCGAAGGGCGGGGGGGGGGGGGGGGGGGGATGGTCGGAAGCCAGATGCTCCAGAATGTAAGTCATGAAAGCATGCAGAATGAGACTGAGGCAGGGGCCACAGCTGTTGTGTTATGTTTCCACCCATGTGCTCATCGTCTGTCTCCTAGCCTGGAATCTCATCTCCACGAGGCCAGGTCTTCGGTTGTTCTTGGAACGCTCACCGTGATCTAGAACCATATACCTTAGATTGATTTTTTTTTTAAATGATTCGTTGAGAGAATTAGTGATTGTGAGTCTCTTCTGGGTCTACCAACGGCCTCTTCCAGCCTGTTTCCTCCTTGGGAGGCTGAGGGTCCTAACTGAGGCATGGAAATACAACATTTGCTTTTCCATATTCAGGAAATGTTACCTTCCTTCTCTTTATTCTCTCCTGCTCTGCTCTGAGGCCCAGGAGGAAAGACAAACACCTGAGTGGCAGGCTCGGGGCTACCAGGGTTTGAATGCTTCCATTTTCCTAGAATCTATCACACCAAAAAAATTAAATAATAATAATAATAATATAAAAAGATGGCACACTGGCCGCCGGTGGCTCACGCCTGTCATCCTAGCTACTCAGGAGGCTGAGATCTGAGGATCGCAGTTCAAAGCCAGTCCAGGCAGGAAAATCAGTGGGACTCTTACCTCCAATGAACTACCAGAAAACTGGAAGTGGCACTGTAGCTGGAAGTGGTAGAGTGCTAGCCTTGAGCAAAAGAGCTTAGGGACAGGACCCAGGTCCTGAGTTCAAGCCTCACCACCGACCAGGAAAAAAAAAGTTACTTGAAGTCTCTGCTGCCCAGGGCACTGTGGTAGAAGCTAAGGCCCCTGTGGAGCCCCCATGATGTGGGGGGGGGCAGTGGGAGGGGGGCTGGGGGGGCACATGCAATCGGGAAGGCCTAGCGTGTCTGGCCTAAAATAGAGCTGTCCCCTACCAGTGGCCATGAGGTGTTCCCACTAGGAAGCCGTCTTTTTTAAGCCAGGACTGAGCTGGATTTCTCCCATCTCCTGGGGTTCCCCACCTTCTCCAGAATGTCCCTGGGAAGTCCTTACAGCAGGACTCTGAGCAGTCGGTCCCTCTTCGGGCAGGGTGGCTGCTAGGTGCTCCCTCTGGGGTGGGCACCAGGGGAGGGGAGCACCCCCCTGCCCCCCTCCCCCACCCCCCCACCCCCGCCCCATGCTAGGCTCCTACCCCTCAGTGACATTTATCCTAAACAGGATAGCAAGTGGCTGCAATCTCTGGCCCGAAGGAGCACACTGAAATTGCTTCAGTAAACAGCTCAGGAGAGCAAAGCCGGGCCTCATTAAACCACAATTAGGACTTCTGCTCCGGCTTCAAGGGAGCTCCGTTTGGGACCCACAACTGTTTATTTGAAGAAGGCTTGGCTGGGGCTGGGGGAGGGGAGGGGCGGAGGTGGAGGTGGAGGTCAGGCGGCGGGCGTTGGATCTTTCTGTCATTCTGGACACTTTGATAATGGGAAACCTTTGACCTGAGCCCTCCCAGATCCCGGGATTCCAGAACCAAATAACTACAGGCGGGCCGTTTTGAATCTCCCTCAAATGGCTAATTAAATGGGATAAGGTATGTAAAGTACCCTCTGCTTAGGAAAGACTCAAGAGATGTAAATTACTCCCTAGCAGTTTGACCCAATATCTGGGCCACAACTACAAGATGAAAAGAGTGCAGTTTTCACCAAAATTCTTGCTAGGAATGTGAGTGGCCCGTAGTATCTTTCATTAGGTCACTATTTTCCCTATTGAAAAGCAAACAAGCAAATGAATGGTTTGATCCCTTGTGGTCTGTCTTATCTTTGAGGTTGTAAATGCTATATTTCTTCCTGTGTTCCTTGAAGATGGAGCGCAGCTTAACTCAGCACTCTGGCCCTGGGAGCTCTTGAAGCCTTTGTACTTCTTCCTAAACACCGATTTTTCTCCGTGTGGTTTAGAAAACACTTCTTCGGCATGGTTTTCTGGCCAGAACTACAAGAAGATTAGCAAGAGTCATTTTAGGCCAGTGGTATTTAATTTCTAATTTTAGGTAGGAGAAACATCTGCAAGTGAACAGCCATTTATTGAGCACCTACAAGGTGTAAGCACTCAAGATACCAAATGTATGACAAGTCTCTGCCTTCGATGCAATGGTCATCTGGTGGTGTACTTGACTAAGTTCCTGTGAGTCCATCTTTTCTTTCTTCCTTCCTTTCTTTTCTTCTTTCTTTACCTCTATTCCTTTCTTCTTTCTCTCTCTCTTTCTTTCTTTCTCTTCCTTTTTCCCCTCCCTCCCTCCATTTTCCCTTCTTTCCTTCCTTCCCTCCTTCCTTCCTTCCTTCCTCCCTCCCTCCCTCCCTCCCTCCCTCCCTCTCTCTTTCTCTCTCTCTCTTTCCCGTGCTGGTCAGTCCTGGGACTTGAACTCAGGGCCTAGGCACTGTCCTTGAGAATCTGTGCTCAAAACTAGTGCTCTACTGTTGGAACATCACAGACCGGGAAAGATCGTGACCACTTTTTAGAGAGCATAAAGGAGTTTATTGCTGGTGACCTGAACAAAACACTAGAAAGAAGCATGGATCCTGAGGGAGGGGGCACTACGGGGTTTATACTCGCTGGTTACACACAAAACAGGCATGAATCAGATATACAAAAGATCAGGGGGGGCTGATGTCCGCTTCTGACCAGGTGGGCAATTCCTTTCTAGTTGTGTAAAAAAAAGCATGGTTTTGGGTCATTACCCCTTCTGTATTATTTAAAAACTGCCTTGTGGGCACCCCATGGTGGATTCGGAGAGCCCCGCCTCGTCTGCCCCCAACCCGTATTCCAGCAGCAGCCATTCCAGCACCCAGCCATGTCTCTACCAACTGGGTGGGGGCTACAGGCTGGCAGGTGGATGCTGGAAAGTCCCTTCACCGGTGGGGGGGGGGGCGGGTAACTGCTCTACTGCTCTACTTCACTACCACTTGCACCGCAGCTCCACTTTGGCACCCTATGTGCACACTAGGTGTGCACGGGTCCCTAAGAGTGGCACAGGCTGTCTGGGTACCCGAGGCTGGGGAAGGCTCAGAGACACCCCTGAGGAAGAGCACATTTGAGAGGAAATCTCGGGGAGATCTGTTCTGGGTGGAAGTCTGGGGTCCGCATGGGTCTCTGCCCTGGGCTGAGATGCTTTATGAAAGCTTCGCAGCCTCTAAGTCACAGGACAACAACACTTTGCTGGGACTCCTCCCAGGCTGGTGGGTCCCCACGGGCAGCATGCCTCCTTATTCCGCCTGAGTGAGCCCCCTGTGTCTAGACAGACCAAGAGAGAAGAGGTGTCCGGGAAACGTCTTGAGGCAGCCAATAGGCCTGCTCAACACTGTCCTCTCAATCAGTCTTTATGGAACTAGGGAAGGAATGTGAAATTCCAGGCATGGAGGCTGCAAAGATTGTGCAAAAAGGCCAAATGGAAGCGGGCTGGCCAAAGTGCGTGGGTTCGCGGGAGCTGGCCAGTGAGACAGTGTGACTAAACGGATGGATGGAGGGAGGACTAGGGGAGACCCACGTGACACCCTTTCAAATGTCCACTCAGGAGGCCCTGGGGTCCGTGTTGACCAGTCAAGTTCTCGAGGAGCTCACGGTCTCTCTCATACTCCAGGGGAATCCTCCAATTCCACCCATCCCCTCTGCGCCCTCGGCCAAGGGCTCTCCTGACATGTGAGAGACTCTGGCTAGACGTTCCAGAGGAGAGCAGGGAAGGACCCACCGGAAGAAGCACAAAGTTCACTGGTCCACGTCCTGCGGCCCTTTCAGAACCTGTGTGCCCTTGAGGTGCTCCACCTCTTCGCTCTCCCTCTGTTCCAACCTGAGTCTGATTCTGCTTCCTACTCGGCACGTCTCAGTGCTGGCCTCCGTCCCCACCCGAGCAGCCTCCAGAGCTGGTGGCTTCCCCATCTTCCCCATCTGACATAACAGATACTCCAGCAGCCTAAAAGCAAACCCACAAACACACCCCAAAATGGACCCGTGATGTCCATTCTCCAGCCTACATCCACCAGGCTCCTGGAATTCAAAGGTCATGCTGCTTTCCATTGCCAATAACTTGTTTTCCAGCGTGGAATAATGGCGAACATTTCACAGCATTGTTAGGAAACAGTTGTTCATTTTAAATAGCAATACTTTCCTTAGCAACAAACCCTCCTGTTTACACAACCCTCTGTAGATGTTAAAGTCTCCTTTTGATTGTCTTGGTTTTACTTCATAGCACCCTGGACAGGAGCTGGGACAGAGACCCATCATCTCTGGTTTGGTGGAAGGAACAGCCCACAAGAGCCACGTGACTTGTCAGCGATCTTGCTCAGAGCTGGGATCGGCCCTGCTGTCCTGATTCCTGGTCCTGAGCTCATCCTAATCACAGATTTCTACTTTTATCTGCCTTATGACTGTGTTACAAAGAATCTAGGAGGCTGGGTGTGGTGGCTTACATATTCTAGCTATTGCTGTGATAGAGATTGAGAGGATTGTGGCTCACTGCCAACCAGAGCAAAAAGTTGGAGAGATTTCTTCTTAATAAATAAAAGGCTGGATGAGCAGGGTGCCAGTGGTTTATGCTTGTAATCCTAGCTACCTACTATAGAGACTGAGATCTGAGGATCACAGTTGGAAGCCAACCCGGGCAAGAAAAGTCCATGAGATTCTTATCTCTAATTAACCAGCAAAATGTCCCAAGTGAAGCTGTGGCTCAAGCGGTGGAGCTCTAGCCTTGAGAAAGGAAGCTCATGGACAGTGCCTGGTTCCTGAGTTCAAGCCCCAGGACCCGTGTGGACAAACAGCTGGATGCTCTGGTGTACACTTGCCGTCCAGCTACATACACATGCTGCATGAATAAGAGGACAACAGTGAAGGTCGACCTAAGCATAAATGAAAGACCCTCTCTGGGAAATCACTAAAGCAAAAAGAGCTGGGCTTATGGCTTGAGCAATAAACTGCCTGCCTAGCCAGTGTAAAGCCCTAAATTCAAACCCCTCTACCACAAAACAAACAGCCAAGGAGGCAAAAAACTGTTTGATGGAGAATGTTTAAAAGACATTACATTCTTATAATAAAAGCAAAGCACCTATTTAAAGTGTTCATAAATAGTGAACTAAGAATATGTTGATTAAAATGTCTTGGTACCAAATTAACGACTTCAAAAACAATAAAATCTAGCCAAGGCCACGGTAAAAAAAAAAATTAAAAAATGGTGCCCCTTTTAAATGATCTTCGTTATGTCCAAGTTTTCCTGAGTCTCTCTTCTCCATGTTTGGGCCGTCACACCTGCTACCCTGGGAGAGCCTGGTGGGTAGCAAAAGGCCACAAACACTGCACTTGAATCGACCCCTCCCAGCCCCACAACTGGGGGCCAGGAAACAGTCAACCAGCCTGGCTGCACTTGTACGTCGGGGAGACCAATACTTGCCTTCCAGGATCAAAGATTTTTAACCATAGATACCTTCGTCTTTGTATCTGACACATAGGAGATGCGTAAATGGGCCTTTGCCTCCGTTTTCTGCGGAAGGTGTGTAAACACTGTTCAAAACACAGAGCGGAGAGATCACATTGCAAAGAGGTGATAACTGAATGGCCAAACTCCTGTGGTCTGAGTTGTAGCTCTTTTGGAATCCGAGCCTCCGTATTTGGGATAGCATAGTACGTTTGTGCCGTTGCACCCCTCTGAGCATCAATTTTCTCATCTGCAAAGTGGGGTCACAGCGCTGATCTCCATGGTCTGTTGGGATCCAGTGGGTTGATGTACCAAGCCCTGGCAGTCAGTCCTCATGGCTCGTGGACTACAGGGAAGAACGGTTGCAAGGGTTGGTGCCCGGATGCCAGCCTTGGTTCTGCACCTACTAGCTCGCTGTGTCCGCTTCAGAATCCTGTTTTCTTCCTCGCCAGGGTGAGATGAAAGCATGCCGGGCTGCCTGCCTACAACAGCCTGCAGAACTGTCAGTGCTCCATGGGCTCACAGGCGAGCCGCACCTTCTGCACAGCCGAGTTCACTGAGAAGCTTGAAAAACGACTCGGTGCCGACCTCCAGCCTTGGACCACCTCGCCTGGATTTGGAGGACTTCTAGATGAGGCGAAGATGGGGCCAGGTTGCAAATCACCAGGTTCAAGATGAGTTTGTTTTCTAAATGACATAGCTCAGCCAGGTGCTGATGGCTCACACCTGTCATCCTTGGTCAGGAGGCTGAGGACGGACGGCGCTTCAAAGCCACCTCAGGCGGGAAAATCCATGAGCCTCTTCAAGCGGAGCTGTGGCTCAACATGGGAAAGTGCCAGCCTTGAGCAAAAGAGCTGAGGGATGGCACCCAGGCCCTGAGTTCAAGCCCCACAACTGACAAAATTAAAAAAACAACAACGAATGAAAAACAAATGACAGAGCTCTGTGTGCTGGTGGGGGTTCATCCCCAATGCCTGCACCCCAGCTCCTGGAGGATGGGAACCTTTTAGGGACTTCCCTAGCCCTTCCTCTATTAGGCGCGAGGCCTCGTCTTCCTTGAATCCCTTTCAAGACTTGCTAGGATTTCTGCCCCATCTGAAGAGGGAAGGAAGGAGCTGGCAGGAACTAAGGGCATGCTGACTTTAACCTTAAAAAAAAAAACCACACAAAACAAAACAAGCTTTATTATGAAGACCAAAAGGTCTTATAAACCTTAATGAGCGGCATATGTGAAACACATACGTGGATTGCTTGTTTGAAAAATATTTCTCAGCTAGCCTTCAATAGCATAGCCTTATTATTCTAAACGGGGAGGTTGTCTTAGCAGTGGACTGAACAAAACCCCAGTTGGAGATAATTATCTTAGCAGAATTCCCTGTGGGTTCTTGGAGAGGGGCTGGGGGTGGGGGTAGAAGCTGCTGGAACACATGTGCTAACTTAGACAGCCTTTGTATACACAACAAACACAAAAGCGGGGCTCCTGAGATGGGGACCTCAGCCTTCGTTCCAGGCATGGCGGAATGGGTGGTTCTCTCTGGGAGGGGCATGGAGAGCCAAGGCTGAGGACGGAGGCGCTCTCTGCCAAACCACTACAAGAGGGGGGAACTGTGAGATTCAGGGCTGGGGGAGTATTTGAGGAACTATGTGGGTCAGGGAAATAAAGCATTAGACCAGCAATGGAAAGACCTGGGTTATCCCAGACAATTCTGGTCTGGGGGTGCCAGCACAAGTCCCTCAGACAACCCCGGGGGTTCGATGTCTCCACCTGTGAGAGGTGGTCGCTGTGCAGAGAGCCATCCCAGTGCTAGGTCAACACACCATGCAAGAGAGACGAGCAAGTAATGAGGGATGACAGCTCTGTGGATAAGGAGCCAGCGATATGGCTGAAGACGTGCCCCAAACCAGCCTTGTGGGTTCCCCTGGCTCTGGAGATGGTTCAGTCACCTTGCCTGCAGGGTTAGGGCTATCAGCCCTCTGGGCCTGGCACCCAGATGGTCAGGGAAAGTGGGCCACTAGGGTTCAATTAGCTGGGTAATTGTTTCAATTCCTGACTGCTCTCTACCCCTTAATTATCTCCTTGCTGCCTTCCACCCCCAAGCTCAGGAATACCACAGCTTTGCCCTTTCCCAGCCCCGAAGCCACAAAGGAGCTGTGCCGGGGCTGGTCCCATGAGGGCAGGCAGCCCCGGGAGAGGTGGGCAGGCCCCATCAGGCCCAACGCAGCCTTTGATTCTGCTCTACCACTCCATAGGGTTTGGGATGAGTGGACTGGGGAAGGGAGGAAGGGCTGGGCCAGGTGACCTTTGAGGCTCCGAAAACAAAGTGGATCAAACAGGAGGTGAGATGTCAGGGCAATGTATTCTTGGCAGATGATTGGACATTCCTGCCTCGGTGTTCTCATCCACAAAAGGGGCATGATGGGAAAGTCTTCAAACAACAACAACAACAACAACAAAAGCTAGAATTTTTTTGTACGTTTAATGACAGAATGTATGCTCTATTAATAGCCCTCCTCCTCTTTTTTTTTTTTCTACTTCTTCACCACTTCCCTCAGTAAAAGCTCTGCCTGCCAGTGAGATAGATAGCTAAATGAAAGGGTTGAGTTTCCAAACAGGAGTTTCCAGCTTGCTAAAGAACCTTGGGCAAGCAAGCCCCAACCATACTTTGAACCTCAGTTACCCCATATATAAAATGTTGTTCTCAGAGGACCCTTCCAGCTCCAAAAAAGAAAATCTACCAGCAGAGAAAATGGAAAAACTTCCAAGCCCCAGGGACTTAGTGTCCAGACAAAACCCTGTCTGGTGAGCTCCTTGCTTGGTCTTCACACAGGTTCTTGCCATCACGTTTCCCACCAAGGTAAACAGAGTCATTAATACTTTATCTTAATTGCCACTAATGATAGTAAATTTGCCTCATTACAAAAAAAAAAAAAAGAAACCAAAGCGTTCTGGTTTAATTTGTTTCTTAAGCTGAGCCGAAACATTTAGAATTTCAACTGTGTAATTCTAGGTTTGCAACTGAATTGGTCAATGGGGGGTTAATCGTGGTGGATCCGACTGTTAATTTAAGCTGTTGGGGACAAATAGGGGACCAGATAACTACTTGGATCTGGGCATACCTAGTCAAAGAAGAGCTGGAGATTGGCCTGTGTTCTCTTCTTGGTTATCTTCTAATATGTAAGATATCCTAAGTATTCTTTTAAAAAAATTTCATAAATTGCTTTAAATTCAGACTCCAATCTGGGTACTGAAGAAGAGATCTGATGATCTTGTTCAAAGCCAGGCAGAAAAATCTGAGACTATTATTTTCAGCTCATCAATAAAAAGCCAGAAGTGGAGGTATGGCTCAAGTGGTCGAGTGCCAACCCTGAACAAAAATGCCAAATGATAGCCAAGGTACTCTGAATTCAAGCCCCAGTGCGCCTCTCTCTCTCTCTCTCTCTCTCACACACTCACACACACACACACACTAAAATTCCATCACATTGACATTTTTATAAAATTTACCAAGATTCAGGGTTGCCATACCATGTTTTATCTATATTTATTGATTTTTTATTTAAATATTTCTTTCATTATTTTTAAACCAGAATCCTGTTTTGTGTTTCTCTCCACAATTATCTGTTCTTCATGTCTAGCTGTTCTCTGTCTCTCTCTCTTTGCTTATTTTTTTTAAATTAACACCTTTCACTGAAGCCTGTGGTGATGTCCACATGACGAGCGCACATCATATGTAAAAGTATCTTTTCCAACAACCTAAAAGTTAGCCAGGCTTCATGGTTTGGGAATTTCCAATGGAGCAGTCGTAGTGCTATTTGTCTAGCTATTCAGAGGGTGCCTCTGTCATGTCTGGTTCATGAAATGATCATTCAATGATACTTCTATCTGTTTGTTTCTGGCAGTGCTGGGAATGGAATTTGGGCCTTGAGGAGGCTACATAAGCATTCTGCCACTAAGTTACATCCCTAGCACCTTTATATATGCTTTCCTGCCCCCCCCCCAATACTGGGCCTTGGACTCAGGGCCTGAGCACTGTCCTTGGCTTCTTTTTGCTCAAGGCTAGCACTCTACCACGTGAGCCAAAGCACCACTTCTGGCTTTTTCTATATATGTGATTGGTGCTGAGGAATCGAACCCAGGGCTTCATTTATGTGAGGCAAGCACTCTACCACTAGGCCATATTCCCAGCCCCTATTTATGCTTTTGACTAGGCAAATTTGACCTTAGGGATCAATTAGCAGCCTGGATCTTTTCATGTGCACAAAAGGCTCTCATGTTAATCTGTCTAGTTGATCCTCACAACAACCTTGTGAGACTGGAGCAGAGTAGTGATACTCACATCACAGGTGAGTAAACTGAAGCTCAGATGGACTTTGCCAAAGCTTCTCATGGAGTCTAACCCACTCTTCTGAGCCCTAGAGTCTAGCCCGCAGCAGCACCTCTGCCAGTATATAGCAGAGGCCAAGGAAGCCAAGGTCATAGAAGGAAAGGCAGCAGCAGAGGCACTGGGCTGCTATCAGAGCTCCAGACGCTCACCTCATCACTCCCCCCAATCCTCTGTGGTTCCTGGAGTCAGGACCCTCCACTAGGATAGGTAGAGATATACAAGAGGGGGGATTTGTTACAGAAATGGGCTCACGTGACTATAAAGGCCAAGAACTTCTGCAATTTGTCATCTCACGCAAGCTGGAGAACCTGGAAAGACAGAAGTGTAATAGAGTCTGAGTTCAAAGGCCTGAGACCAGGGAACAGAAGTGGCACTGGTGTAAGGTTGAAGGTTCAAGAACAAGGAGCTCCAGTGTCTGTGGACAGGAAAAGGTGAGTGATCCAGCCCTGGCAAGAACAAAGAGGATTTGTTCTTCTTCGGATCTTTGGTTCTGAGTTCACAAGGAACTGGATGAAACCACTTTCCAAGACTACTGTTTTCCAGCTCTCTGGGAATCCCCTAACCCAGTCAAGTTGACACATAAAGTTGACCAGCATCATAATCTGCTGAAAAATGCAGACTATGTGAGTTCTTCCAGATGGAGCCCGCTGAATTGTCCTCTTCCTGTCACTTCTATGTACTGAAAACATAACCCCCAAAGTGCCTGTATTTGGATAGAAGGCCTTTTAAGGAGTCAAGGCTCGTGGAACTTACACTGGTGATCCTTTAATCCAATCCAAGTGCGGCCTTCATCAGAATACAGAGAGGTATGAGGGGAATGCGCATGTAGAAGAGACGACACAGCAGGACGCCATCACAAGGCAGACATTGGTAAGCCAAGGAGCAGGCCCTCTGGAGAAACCAGCATCATCAGCACCTTGACTTTGAACTCCCATGTGCCAGAATTGTAAGAAAGACACTTCTGCTGTTTCAGCTCCCATCTGTGGGTTGTTTTCTTTTGAAAACTTTTTACTGCTATTATAAAGGTGATCGCTCTGTCTGTTTTCTCCTCACATCCCTACCCCAAAGTGGTAGGGTTTATTTCCAACATAGCGTCTAGTGAGACTGTGGTGTTTTCTTATGGCCACCCAGGCAAAGTAACACGGGCCTGTGGTTGAATTAAGTGATACCTCAAGAAATTGCAAGGCATCGCATCTTGGTGTGTCCATGAGGTACTTCCAGAGGAAGTAGCGTGTGAATCTGTGAGCCAAGTGCAGAAGATCTGTCCTCAGTATGGTGGCCACCTTCCAATCAGCTGTGGACCCAGAAAGGAGAAAAGAAAATACTCTATCATCTATTTAGCTATCTAGCTATCTCTTTCCTCCGGCTAAAATATTCTCTTCTGTTTGAGGACTTGAGGACTCTTGGTCCTTTGGCCTTTGTACCAGGGCCCCTCTCTTTGCTTCTCCCACATGCAGACTTGGAATGAAAATTAGACCATTAGCCTCCTTGTTTTTGGACGTCTTTGGACTTGGGTGGACTCATGTGATCAGCTTGGGTCTCCAGCTTGCAAGCAGCCTGTTGTGGAATGTCTCAGTCACCATCATCCCATAAACCAAGTTCCTTAATAAGTAAGTAAGTAAATAAATATCTCTATTGGTTGTCTACTTACCTCTCTCCTATTGGTTCTGTTTCTCTAGTGAGATCTGACTACATAGGATCCCAGGGTGGTCACCCGGTCAATTGGGTGGGCAGTAGAGGTCAGTTGGTTTTGGATTACTCAAAAGATCAAAGACTTTCCCTCATTTGATAATACTCTGTAAAAGCAGTCCCATAATGTAATCTTTAGAGTATCCAGGGCCCTGGTCAATTTGTTTTTTCAAAGACCCTGTCTAAAAATAATTTGAATGGAAAATAAATGATAAAATTCATTGACCTTTGTGTGTTACAGTTGATTCTCACCCTCTGCAATAGTTACGTCCTATGAAGTCACCATGAATACCAGATTCTCAAACACAGACCGTTGTACCCTAGAGACATAAGGTTCCTGTGAACTTCTTATCACCTGTACATTACATGATTAGCATATAACCTTATTTCATTGTTTAAAGACCTCATCTTTAACATCTACTGTGCACTCCTAAAGACTGAGAAGAGGATCACAAGCATTGAAACTAGTGCTTAGAGGCTGCTCATTTAACAAAGTACTTTCTCCATCAGACACACCATGGGTCTCCTTGCTTATGAGGGGCATATTAAACAGTAACATTGCCAACAGAAAATCCAAAAGGGCAAAAAAGTGTCACTGAATGAATGATGGAAAAGGAGCCTTGTTGACCATAGCAAAGCTGAGACACGAGGGGAGAGTGTCCCCATACCTTGTGAAGCCTCAGGGAGAAACTTGGATGCTGGGTGACTGGACCCTGTGTGCATTTGCAAATGACCACAGCGGCATGGCGAGGATTTGCATGTGTACTCTCCTTATAGAAGGAGTGGACGAGTTTGAGAAGGCATCAGAATGTGAGCAGAGGAGCCAGCGTGCTTAAGTAGTCCAGGCAAAAGATGACTTCCCACATTTCTGGTGGAAGCATGAACTGGTATACCTCTGGAAAAGATTTACTTGTAACTACCAAGGCAAAACATATATGCATATGTATATCCTATACCCAGCAATTCTTCTGCAGGCAGTGTTTTCCACAAAAACAGCTGTGTTCATAGCAGCATGATACATAGTACTCAAAAGCTGGAAACAAGTCAAATATCCATAGACAAAGGACTGAAGTAAATAGAGTGTGTGATCTACTCAGGCACTGACATAGAACAGTGGGGGGGAAAATGCTACATAGAATAACATGGATTCATATCCCAGACTTCAGGTTGAGTAAAGAAACCAAAGAATGAATGCAGTGCCATTGCATGTATGTGAAGTTTATTGTTTTTTGTTTTGTTTTTTTTGGCCAGTCCTGGGGCTTGGACTCAGGGCCTGAGCACTGTCCCTGGCTTCTCTTTGCTCAAGGCTAGCACTCTGCCACTTGAGCCACAGCGCCACTTCTGGCCATTTTCTGTATATGTGGTGCTGGGGAATCAAACCCAGGGCCTCATGTATATGAGGCAGGCACTCTTGCCACTAGGCCATATCCCCAGCCCTGTATGTGAAGTTTAAAAATAGGTAAAACGATATATTGGGTGTAAATCAGGCAGAGGTCACCTTTGGTGGACTATTGGCTGGAAAGGGCACCGGGAACCTGTGGCGGTACTAGACGCGCCTTAAGTCTTGACTTGAGATGTGATTAAGTGGTGTATGAAAGTGAAAACCTAGCGCAGCCCTGTCAAGGGCTAAATGATCTCAGCAGCCCATTTGACAGCAGTATTGGCCTGTCGTCAACCATAAGGGCTCCGCTGCCAACCTGCTGTATTCAGTCCCGAGAATCCCACTCATCTCCCTGGGCCGTGGCTCTCTAATATGGGGTGTAACTCTGCTCAGCTCCCTGCACCAGTGAGGACCCCAGGAGTAAAGAACACCTCTCAGATGGGGCCTGGGTGGTCACTGGGTTCAGATCCCCTGGGCTTGGGCATCGTCTCCTGGCCCCTGGGCTGCATTCTAGAGCTGCTTTGTGTGTCCCGAGGGCTTGAGGATGTGGCTGACTTGGAGCTCAGGGGCTCTGCTCCTCCTTCTGTCTGGGATGGGAGGGGTGGAGAGGGACTGCTTTCGCACTTTTGAAAGTGACAGCATCATTTCCTAATTATCACATTTGGGGGAACAGATGGGAAGGCATGTGGAGGAATTATGGGCTTCTTTAAAATGAGGTGCGGGGCTGGGGAGGGGAGATGTTTTCTACAGAAAGTTGCCACAAAACGTTTCTACCCAGTTGTCCCCAGAGCATTTGGGATTTACAGGGGACTCGATAAATAGGATGGTTTCTTTTTTTTTTTTTTTTTTTTTTTTACAGATGAGGAAACAGAAGGGAATGAAGGGAGGCCGGGTGAGTATTTATCCAGTGCCTGGAGTATGCCAGGCATTTTGCATTATTAACACCTTGAATAATTACAGCAGCTTTTCAAGGTAGGTGCTAGAATCTGTGTTTCAAAAACAAGAAGATGCAGACTGAGCTGTTAAAAAGCAGAGCTGAGTTTTGAACCCTTTTAGGGTTTGCTACATGGAGGTGAATACAGCATGGACTCTACTATTTTTTTTTGGCTCCTGGGTTAATGACACGTTCCCCAAGAAGTTTGAAACACCTCTGTGCAACAACTTAAAAAATAATAGTAATCATCATCATAATAATGTTGACACAGAATAACACACAACCATGAGCTCCACTCAGGTAGACAAACCAAGGAGTTGAGAGCAGAGACTCAAGGAAATAGTGGTGCAGCAGCTTTGTTCTCAATGGCCAAAAGTTGGAGGGAACTCCTGACAGATGTTGGATAAACAAGTCTGCCATGCACATACAATGGGATGTGATTTAGAACAATAAATACTGACATATTGGCAACTATAAGGTTCACCCTGGCCCCACAGAGGCTAGATCATAAACATGTATCAATAGCTTAAATGTATAGACTATATCTACCATCTTTCTTTGTGGACAATATGATGTTCATACAACACAATCACCAACTACCTCTTTTTCAGAAAATATCCTCAGGGGCTTGGAGACACTGATTCTACTTCTATGAGGTTCCAAGAGTCAGGTTCACTGAGAACAGAACAGGGTGTTTGCCAGGGGGCTGGGAAAGGAAGGCAATAGGGAGTTCATGGCTTAGAGAGTTGCACTCTGAGATGAAAACGCTCTAGAAATGTCAGATGAAGATGATTTTACACATTGCACATTTACCCTACACACTCAAGGAGGGCTGAAATGATCGATTGATGCTGTAACTTCATCAGTAGTATGCTTACATTTCAGACAATTGTTGCTGATCTTTCCAGGAGCCTGGGCTGGGGAGATGTGGGTTCTGACAGCCAGATCTGGGGCAGCTTCCTCGAAAGAGGCGGAGTCACTGGGGCTGGAAGTGTACGTGAGTTTCACTGACAGCTTTGGCACAAGAAGAACTTCGCAGCGCCACGTGGAACATGTCCCGCAAGAAAGCTTCAGTCCACCAGGAAAGCACAGGCCCAGGGTAGGGGTCGGGCGAGGGATGGGCTTGGTGCAGATGGATGCAGCAAAAACCCTGCCCTTCTTAGGATCCTGAGTTAATGACACAATTCCTCAAAAGGTTAGACAGAGATGCTGTGAGACCCGGCAGTCCTATTCTTAGGAGACAGGACAAGGAAGTGAGAATCATTACAAGGAGCTCTAACGAAGCAATGGGTTAGGCGTGAACTTGTCCTAACCGTGAGTGAATGACATTTAGGGGTCGGGAGGAGTTCCTTCCTTTGGTCAATCACGACTGCTTGCAGAATGCCAGGTACCCTTGGTGTAGCCCTCGCGCATGGGCAGCAGGCCGTGCTCATGATGTTCTCCACCGTGTATTCTTTGGACCTCTCGGCACCGCGATCATCTTCACATTGCCATTGAGGAGAGTGGCATCATGAATTTGTCTGCTTTTCCCTCTACAGCTCCTCCATGGCCCCACAATCCCTCTGGCCTGATGGCCTCCTGGGGCCAACTGCACACCAAGCAAGCCCAACTGTGGGCAGGTATTTCCCCCTGCACACCGTTGCTCAGGTTACTTCCTCTGCCTGACTTGTTTGCCAGTTTTTGTCTTTCAGTGGTTCGTGTCACGTCTCACTTGGATACCTCCCCACTCCTCATCTCTCTTATTTAGACCCTGCCAGGGTGAAACTGTCCCACTCAGCATACAAGAGAGCTCTGGTCCCAGTTAGAAGACCCTGGCTGGTATGTCGACTCACAGTCACTTAGTGTGATGTGGCAAGTCGCCTGCTTACTCCGACCTGTTTGTACCTCTGAAAAATGCAATTAAGGATAATGCCTGGTTCTTTCATGATGGGTTTCAGTGCAAAATTATATAATGTATTATACACCTATTATAATGGCTAACGAGGGGGAAAAAAAAAGCATAGTGAACATTAATGACACTGAGCAATAGTGGAGATCGCCACCTCGAACTCATTATTGGGGAATGAGAAATGGGCAGCCACTTCAGACAATAGTCGGGTAGTTTCCCATAAA
Source organism: Perognathus longimembris pacificus (assembly GCF_023159225.1). Classification (NCBI taxonomy): domain Eukaryota; kingdom Metazoa; phylum Chordata; class Mammalia; order Rodentia; family Heteromyidae; genus Perognathus; species Perognathus longimembris. The sequence continues at coordinate 69,503,809 of NC_063168.1, read as the reverse complement.
GTTAAACATTCACTAACCATGTGATCCAAAAAGCTCATCCCCTGGCTGTTATCCAAGAGAGCTGAATATATATGTCACCATAAAAAGTAGTGAGAGAGCTGGGCATGGTGGTGTGTGCCTGTAATCTCAGCAGAGGAGACCGAGGCAAGAAGATCATGATTTTAAGGCCAGTGTGGGCTAAATAATGAGATTTTGTATCAACAAACAAACAACAACATCACCAAAACAAAACAAAAAACAACAACTAGAATGGGAATACTGATACAGGTCCTTATTCCTAATCTCCAAATACAAAGGTAGCCACAGGATGTTTAATAGGGTGAGGCTAGATTCTGAGAAATAGGTAGCTGGAGATTGTGTTGTGTGCTTAAACAAAGATACCTGGGATAGTCCCCCACACGACCAAGTGAATCACACGTCTGTATGTTCTAACCACTATGGGGCCACAGTGAACAAAACATCCTCAGTTAAATCAAACACTGGGGAAAGTGGATGGTCAGCAGACCAAAGCCCAGGTGTATGGGGCCGCTTCTAGTGTCTCGCAGCACAGTGTTTTGTAGTAAGCATTTTCTTTTTTAAAAAGGTCGGCAGAGGAAATATAAATAACTGCATTACTACACAAACCAGTAACACGCTTTCCTTTGATCATCTTCGTGTGTGATGTGCGAGGCACTTCTCGTTGACATGGCCGTTGAAGGGACATCGCCATGAACCGTGAGTAAGGAAGGCAATGTCACACAGGATGCCCACAGGAAAGCACATGGACCCGCTGCTGTCCACTGAAAGGCCATGATGTCCAGTGCGACGGAACTAGAAACTACCAAAATGACCTTCACCTCATGAACAGATAAACGGGGGGACTTTCTTTGGTGGAATATGTGACATTCCGTAAGGAGGGAAGCTACAGGACGGGAAAATAGGTTTCCAGAGTGAGAGGAGCACAGGGCAATTGCGGGCGATGGGACTGTCCTGTATCTTGGCTGCCCTGGTGGTTTCTTATCTACACGGTCAGTTGTCAAAACTCATAAAACAGTGTACTGAAAAGAATGCACTATGCTGTATTAAATTAATGTCTCAATTCTTTTAACAAGGAGAAGAAAAATAATTAGAGGGTGGATGCAATGGAATCACACATGGGAGCTCTGGGCAGATGGGAGGAATGAATATCTGCCATCACTCAGCCTTGTGCTATTGTTATTAGTGAGCAAGTGATCCTCTCCGCTGTCTCACCCCACCCTTACATACACACACACACACACACACACACACACACACACACACACACGGAGAGGCTGGAGGCTTCTCAGGGCAGAAGGCTTCACAACACTCTTCTCCAGGTCTGACCACCAGTTGGAAAGACTCCCTCTAGATCAGAGTGCATGAAAACCAGGACTCGGAGCTCTACCAGGGGACCTAGTTTCCTTCCACATATAATAACTAAAATCCCTGCCCCTGGGGACAAATAGGGTGGGAGGGACAGGGAGCAAGGACAGGAATGAGGAGCAGAGCTCACAGATGACCCAAGCCTGCACGTTGTCATCCAAATGGGAGGGTCAGAAGAGAAGGGCCGGCTGTGCAGAGAGAAGCAAGGGCTAGCTTTACAAAACCCTGGTTCTCAGGGTGGGAAAGAACCAGGTCCCCTGAGTCTCAGTTTCCCCAAGTAGAATAGGTGATTTCAAGCCTCCAGGAGGGCTCTGCCCACCCTCCCCCCCGCCCCATGTCACACTCCCAGGTGACACGTGGCAGCTCCCCGAACTGAGACTGAGCTTGCTTAGTGCAGACGGGCTTTCCGCCGTACTGAAGTCACAAGGGAGAGACAGTGAGTGTACTGGCGCTGAGGCCAGTGATCAGCCCCAGCTGAAAGATGATTCTCGAGTATCAAGTGGAAAAACACCTTGGACAGCTCCCAGATTTCTGGGGTGATCATCTTGGAGCAGGTCTGCCTCCGACAGCCGGCGATGACTTTCTTAAAATAATAAAGGAGCATGCCCGTGCTTCTGGGTCCCTGTGACAGAGCAGGGAGGGAGGGGAAGTCACCTGTTGGGCCAGGTCTCTGTGAGGAGCTTTTCCCATGAGCCACTTGCATTCTCTCCCAGAAAAGCAGCCTCCACTGGCGCTGGCCAATCACGCCCCCACAGCCTCCCTTGAGCTCCAACCAAACCCACATGCTCCAGGGATTCGTCCTCCACCTGGGCTCGTCCCTAAGAGGCAAAGTCAGCCCTGCAGGTGGAGGACTCTGCATGGCTTCTTCCCAGCCCTCAGAGCTTCTTCATGCTCTCGTTGTCTCCCCGCCCCACCCCTCCGTGCCCAGGGCCATGGGTGTCCTCTCTGCAGCCTCTCCAAGAATCCCGCCAGGCACCGCTTCACGGAGTACCTTCTGCGACTCACGCCTGCGTGACTGGGCCATGCTGCTCCCTGTGCAAGTTCACCCTCCTTCCTCCCTCGCCCTGCAGGGAGGGGCCACCATGTGGGGAGACCAAGGCTACACCCCTCTTCCCTCAGGAGCTTCTGGTCCTCACACTGTTCGTCAGAACGCTCACTCAGTGCCTTGCTTCCAACCCAAACCTTCTTGTCACTACTGACCAACCCAAAGCGTCTTGTAAGTAGTGACTGTGCCTTTCTTCTTTGACAGCCTAGGAAAGCATCAGAACAGGGCAAGCATGCAAAGACTATTTCCTTAAAAAATAACCTCTCTTGTTGGGCGTTGGTAGCTCACTCTTGTCGCCATAGCGATGCAGGAAGCTGAAATCTGAGAACCGTGGTTCAAAGTCAGCTCAGGCAGAAAAAGTCCTTGAGACTCTGATTTCCATTGAACTATCCAAAAAGCCAGAAGCGGAGCTGAGGCTCAGGTGGTAGAGAGCTAGCCTTGAGCAAAACAGCTCAGGGTCAGTGGCCAGGCCCTGAGTTCACACCCCAGAATTAACACACACACACACACACACACACACACACACACACACACACTTAAAAAAACAACAACTCTTGAAATAGACTGTGTTGGGGAGGGGTACCGGATGAAGAAAATTAGGCTAACAAAGGAGATGATAGAAGATGAATGTAAATTGTTTTCAGCTATGAAAACATAACAACAATGAAACCTGTTGAAATTGTTTGTGGGGAAGAGGAGGGAGAAAAATAGAGGGAGTGAAGTTGATTGGAATGTATCGCAAACATGTATGGAAATAGAATAACGAAATCTTCTCCAGTATAACTAATGTAAGCTAAAAGAAACTCATTTTCTCCCCTAAACTATGGTCTACAAAAGAGTCAGATTCCATGCATAGCCACTCTAAACAACAGGTAATTTGACAAAATAAATATCAGGGAATATATGTGGATGGGGGGAAGGTAGGGGAGAGCGTGGACAGTCAGGAGAGGAATGGTGGGAAAATACCACCGTAAGTGAAAATGGAACCAGGAAACAATGAGATGGGTGGAGACTGAGACGCTTCACACACATAAATAGACATGTGAAACTGAAATCCTCTTGAATAACTATTTGAGATATTTTTTTCTTTGTTCATTTGTGCCAGTCCTGGGGCTTGAACTCGGGGCTTAGATGCTGTCTGTTAGTCTTTTGCCCAAGGACTGACACTCTACTACTTGAGCCACAGCTTCATTCAGGCCTTTTGGTGATTAGTTGGAAATAAGTCTCATGGACTTTCCTGCCCTAGCTGGCTTTGAACTGTGATCTTCAGCCTCCTGAGTAGCTAGGATTAAAGGTGTGAGCCACCAGCACCCAGCAAGAATAAATGCTTGTAGCTTTCCTCTTTTGAAAGCAGGGTGTACAAATCCTACATGTCTCCACTGATAGTGACAAAGTAAACACATAGGTGTGTAAGCGGGCCTAGACCTCGCTAGCCAGTGTGAGCTCTTGTACCTTTTCTTCTCCTTACGAGAATGAGAGGCCCACCAGTGTTTCAGGGCAGTAGGAGTCTGGTTGGTCTTTTCCCGACCTTCAGATACGTTTATAGAAGGAGAGTTCCTTGCTTGTGTGAGCGCTCTGATCCTTTCTCTTTAAGGGCTAACCCCATGGCCCTCGTAAGGGTGAGCCTCCACGCCTGCCTCTGAACAGGATACGTTATGAGTCATTTCTTCTGTTCCTTCTGGCTCCATCCATCCCTGCTTGCGGTATTTGTGCCTTCTATCTGCTCAGCTCCCGCTCCACGGAGATGACTTCAGGCCAGGGGAATGCCAGGCTGGAGGCCGGATTTGATTAAGGGGGAAAGAAGAGCCTTGTGCAGCCACAGGGCAGACGTGCCACTACACTGACCCCACAGAGGCGGGTGATAATGGGGTAGGGGCCAGTGCAGGGGCTGGAGCTGGCCCCCACAAACCTGATTACAGGGCCTCTGGCTGCAGCCGGCCTACGCCTCTCAGAGAGAGCAGTCTTTCTTCCCCCAGGCAGGTCCCCGGCCAGGCAGGTTTAAATTGAATCAGTCTGGTTCCTGGTACAGACCCGGCCATTCACAGGCCCTGAGCCCCTTGAAAGGCAGACGCTAGCCATGCGGCCATGTGGGTAAATTGAGTGGATGCGTGGCCAGCAGCCAGATCTCACAGTAGCCTGCACAGGCCAGCCCAGAAGAAGGATGGGCTCCAGGGACCAGGCTCGCAGAAGGTTCCGGAAAGGGAGGTCACACCCAATAGCCCCCGTGGGTTGGTGAGCAGAAAGAACACCGTCAAAGCCCTGGGTCTGGGCCCAGGCAGGCCCCAAACAGCAAAGGAAGCCCAGAAAACGGCTCACGTGTCTGTGGCCTCCCCTGCACCCGTTCTCTTGACCCCCCCACCCCACCCACCTCACCCCCCGCGTGGCCGTGTCTCTGGTTGCCGGCAGGCGGGCCAGGCTGGCAGGGAATGGCAAACATGATTGAGGGGGGGCCGGCCTGAAGGGGGAGAGAGATGCAAAGGCCCCGGGCAGAGTCCCGGCCCCATGCTCCCCTGGCCCGCGAGCTATCCTGACAGTCAGGCTGCTTGTGTGGGCCAAGGCCTGTCACATGCCCATCCTTGTGACATTCGCCTACCGGGGAGGCAGGGCCAGAGAGAGACCCAAGACAGAGATGGAGAAACCACCCCCCAGCTCCCTCCCCAAGAGAGGTTAAGTCACAGGATGGTGCGGGGGGTGGGGGGTGTCTGGAATTTAGATCTACTAGCCCCCAACACAGCAACCTGACTCTAAGCCTCGCTCTGGAGATGAGGGCCTCTCGGCCAGGGAGGGGAGGTGATTCCCCCGCGCCCTGCCGGGGCTAGGACGCCGGCTCTGTGCAGAACAGCGCCCGAAGGCCTTAGAACTGAAGTCTGGTGGCCGAGGGAAGAGAAAACTCCTACAACACGTCCTCCCTGTGTGTCTACGAGTCTGGCTGCTGCAGCCAACAGCCCGGCAAGCCCCAGGCGGGCCCGGGAGCCCCCGGCCTCTCCCTCTCCTCGGTCACCCCGCCCGACGGCTCTGAGCACCTCCAGCTTCCCGCCCCTCAGGTGGACCTGGCCGGGCTGGGGAGGTCCTACCAGTGATCACCCCGAAGTTTCCCCTTGGTGTGCTGGCCTGGCTGCTCCTGTTTCCATGGAAACACCTGGGGCCCCATTGATCAGCTCTTATTGGAGGCTTTCATTAGCCTGAACGTTGGAATAAGTTTTGATTCAAACATGACACTTTTTAACGCAGTGAAAAACTCGTTTCGTACAAAACCCCATTATGTGGAACAGACACGCGGGTTGATGGCCAATTTAGTTAATAGAGCTTTGCAGCTGACATTGAATTAAATCTGCAGGAAGCAGCCTCGGTTGTTGGGTTTTTTTTTTTTCCCCCCTGAGAAGAATCGCAGGCAGATCTGGAGCAGGCTGGGATGCAGAGGAGAGGCCGCCTGTCCTCCCCGCATCCCCCCCCAACCCCCCCACCCAGCGCTGCCACTCCATCCAGCATCCCTGAGGCCGGAAGGAGCATGTGTTCCCTGCGTCACCCCGAAGCCCAAGGCCTCTGGTCCCTTCCTCCTCGTCCACCTCCCCGCCCTCCCTGCCTGCTCCTCGCACCGCATTCGGCACCGGCGGTCTGCACGTTCACCGTGCTCTTCCTGTACGGTTCCAACCGTCTACTAGTGTCAATCCGGGCCGGCCTCAGACTGAGACTCTCCTAGCTATGCCCCCCGTGGCTCAGCCAGGAGCAGCTCCCGGGGCCTTGGCTGTGCTCTGCTGTGACGGCCCCGCTTCCCCCTCCCCAGTCCTTTGCCCCCCCCCCCCCAGGAGTCCCCTGGGTGCTGATCTGGGGCTGGGAGTGAGTGTGTAAGAGGCTGGCCTGCGGGTGTGCCTTTGGTCCGCTCTCACTATTTATCGGCACTCAGTCAACAGGTCCACGGAGGACAAGGGACCAGGACTGGGCACGCTGACAGGCAGGATGGATGTTGACGGCATGGGCAGGATGCAGGCAGACCACCGACGACCCAAGACAGTCATGAGTGCTGGGCTCCGCGAGAGGCTCGGACACACTCCGGGGCGCAGGCTAGAGGCGCGAGTCCTAGGGCCAGGCCACCTTCGGAGGGCTGTTTCTCCAGAAGAGGAGGCCGCGTGGAACCTGGCCCTGAGAGGCCAGCAGGTGGAGGCCGGAGCACCCCCGGGGCAGTGGGCTCGGGGGCTCATCCTCACTTCTCCAACCCCCAAGCAATCCCCGTCCTGGGATCGCGCACCAAGAAGGATGAGGGTGAACCAGAGGGAAGAAAAACCTCAATTGTCTCTTTTCTTTGACCCAAGCTAAGCAAGTAGAAGAGAAGATGGAGCCCGGGCAGCCCCCCCGTGCTCAGGGGTGGGGGCCGCCTGCCATTTGTGTGGTTGGGACCAGCGGTACCTCACTGTGGCCCTGGGCCTGCGTGAGAAGCCCCGGAGCCTGGGGCAGATGCTGCCAAGCTGTGTCACAAGGAGTCACCCCCCCTGCCCCTCCCCCACCTTTCCCCCCAGCACCCACACCCCGGACAGGGCCTGTTCGACCTTCTCGTCATTCATGCTTGACAAGCCTAGGCGAAGTGCTCAGTGGAGTCTCAGCCTGGTATGTCACGCACGCACGTGCAGTAGTTCGGTCAGATTGACTCCTCACGGAACGCTCGCTTTCTCCATGCCTGCTGCCTTCAATGATTCAACAACTGTCAGCCCCTTCATTCATGGATGCAGTGCATTTTCATAGCGTTCACCCAGGGAAGTTCTCTTCTTCTTTTACTTCAAATCCCCACCAACAGTCCCACAACTACAAACTATAACTATAACTATATATATATGAAACATATAAGCATATGTTTATATGTGTTATAGGCCTATATATGTTTATGTACATGTTTATATGTATGTATATATATATATATACACACACATATATGAGAGAGAGAGAGAAACATGACCTTTGTCCTTCTAAAACCTGGCCTACATTGCTCAACAAGAGGATCTCCAATTCCATTAATTTCCCTGTAAATGACATAATTTTCTTTTTTCTTTTTTTTTTTTTTGTCAGTTGTGGGGTTTGAACTCAAGGCCTGGGCACTGTCTCTGAGTTCTTTCACTCAAGTCTAGTGCTCTACCACTTTGAGCCATAGGTCCACTTCTGGTTTTCTGATGATTAATTGGAGGTAAGAGTTTCAGGACTTTCCTGCCTGGGCTGGGTTTGAACTGCAATCCTCAGATCTCAGCCTCCTGAGTAGCTAGGATGACAGGCGTGAGCCACCAGCACTTAGCTAATTTCATTCTTCTTGATGGCTGAATCCTAATTATGTACAAATACTACAAGGTCTTGATGCACCATTCTTGATGCACCTCATGCCCAATTCACACCAAGGCCACACACAGACCAAGTCCAGCTCTGAGGTCTTCCTCCTTGTTTCCAGGAAGAGGTTGGCACGCTCTCCTGGGTGGAGTTGTCACCCAAAGTCCTGAGGCCAAAAGGAACCTCTCTTCTGTTTCAGTTACTTCCTGTTAAAAGCAGGAACATTTCAGAGTAGACTCATTTAGATAACAGGAAAATCACCAAGACTTAAAAAAAGAATTTATCCTTTCCCTGATTGAATTGAGTAGATGAGGAATAGGGGGTAAGAACAAAGGAGGAAGAGACAGATGGTGTGTTTGAATGAAGGAAGAGTAGATGATTTATTTCTCTGAAGCAGAAGTAAGGGTAGCCCCAAATTGCTTACGTTATGGAGCGGAGTGGCCTCAGCCTTTGCAAACCTCCTGAGATGGTTCTAGCACCTAGGTGGGGCATTTTCAATCCGCTGGAGCCAATTGCGCCTCTTTAGGTCCCACCGGTGGTCAAGAAATCACACTCATTGCAGGGGCACAACACATTTCACGTTGTTCACCACTTAGGTTTTGAGTTGTTCGCTAGCTAGGTGGCCGAGAAGATGGAAGGACTCTGAGGAATCATGAAGGTGGCAATTCGGGAAGTACCCTTGCACCCTAAGAATGAGGGAGCAGCAGGAAGAATTTGAGCCAGTAGAAATGTGGAGATTCGGGAAGCATCCTTCAGAGAAGAAGAACCAATGCCAGCCACCCACAGCCATTTTCCGGCTTGTTCTGGAATCTCTGCTTAAAGGAGTTTTGTAGGAGGGTCCCCCGCTTGGGTTCTATGCACAGAAAGGCAAATTAAATTTGGTTCTAAAAGAGATAAAAAAAAAAAAACTAGACTGGATTCAACTGCAGCTCCCTGGAGACACTGCCACTACTGGGGTGCAGAAGCTGAGCTGGAGGTCACCCAGGAAGAAGGCCTCCTCCAGCCTTCTGGGCTGCCGCTAGCGCCCCCTATGGGTGTGAGGTGGGAGTGTAGGAGTGCCGCCTGCCCTCCACCATGGTGAGTTTGGAGATGAGAAGAAAGCTGGAGATGTGTCTATAGTTTGGCACGCAAACCTAGGCCTTCCTCAGGTCGAGTGGGTGGAGGTTAGGCAAGGCTTGTGTTGCAGGAAGACTGATAATAACAAACTTTTGTCTAGAACATGTGGAAGCATCCCCAAATGACCTCTGTTTCATTCATCTTTGCTGTACTTAACCCCCCAAGTCATTCCGCTATGGATTGTATTAAAACACAGTTTTTATTTCACATGCCTACTTTCATATATTGTCATACCTATGCATCGGTAGCTAGATGCATGTATTCATTTGCATGTCGATCATATCACAGTGTGATATACATTGAATTGTGTCCCTGAAAGGAGGTTGAATTTCTAAAGCACCCCTGTATTTGTCATTGTGAGCTTCTTTGGAAATAGGGCCTTTACCCTCTCTCCTATCAATTAGAAAGAGGTCATGAGAGTTCACCCTAATTCAGTATGACTAGTGTCCTCTTAAAAAGAGACAATGCCATTTGGAGACTGGAACTAGGCTATTCCTAACCAAAGAACACCCCAAAATTGCCACCACCCATCTGCAGCAAGAACAGCAGCCTGGAGCATTTTTTCCCTGCGGGCCCTCAGAAGCAAGAAGCCCTGCAGACATTTCCATGCCTGACTCCCGGCCTGTAGCACTGTAGGAGGGGGAGATTCAGCCTTAGCCAACACCAGTGTCTAGTACTGGGTCACAGTAGCCAGGCAGATGAATAACAAACTGAAGTAGCAGAAGCACACGTCCCTGGGTCACTGCAACCTTTCTGAAATCTACTCTTAACCACACGTATGACTTTCCTGGGTAGATACAATCTAGTTTCCTCTGTTTAGTACATCTTTCAACAGTATGTGGCTCATAGTGGTTCATTGCCATTGTCTTAGCTTGCATTATTTCTTAAACTGCCATGATTAGGTGCAAAGGTATGAAGATTGTGTGTGTGTGTGTGTGTGTGTGTGTGTGTGTGTGCCAGTCCTGAGGCTTGAACTCTGAGCTTTTTTGCTCAAGACTAGCACTCTACCACTGAAGCCACAGCTCTACTTCTGGCTTTTGGGGTGCTTAGTTGGAGATAAGAGTCTTATGAACTTTCTTGCTTAAGCTAGCTTTGAACCATGATTCTTAGATCTCAGCTTCCTAAGTAGCTAGGATTACGGGTATGAACCACTGATGGCCCGAATTTTAAGGTTTCTAACGAGGCACAACTTTATTTTTTGCAAATTATAAAGTTGGCATCTGCTTATTGTAGATAATTTGTAAAAATAAAGGAAAGGAGAAATATTTTTCAAAAATCAAGTCATACAACACATTGAATCACAGTTATCAATGATACCCACCACAGGCTTTGCTTATTTTTTAAAAAAGGATTGTTTTATGACTGTAAATAGGTACTAACAAATTGCTTTCCATGAAGTTGAATTCCCACCAATAAATAAACATTATCTGTAAGACAGTCTATCCTGCCGGATCTTCACCTTTGACAATCATAAAATAGTTTGACTTGGCATTTGATTTTAGGTTTTTTGTTTTTTTTTTGGTGCTTGGACATATTAAAGTACTTTCTAGCTACTTATTTACCATCAGATTCATGTCTCATTTAACGAAGGCCACTGTCTGGGGTAGGGTTGCTCTCTCCTTTTGTTAAGAATCTGATACTCCCAAACTTAGCCAGGTAGAGAAACACAAGGCCATTGAGTGCTGATTCCATTCTTGGTTCACAGATGAGAAATCTGAGTCCCCTGAGGCTTGGAAAAGAGTCCAGGCAAGTCTTGAAGGAAGGAGGGCAGATGTTAAATTCCTTCTTCAACATGCCTTATAAGACTGGCTAGTACCTACCTGTCCGGTCCAAAGGGCAGGCAGCATTGCCTGACCTGACTGGGGACAGGAATGACCTGGAAAGCCGCCTCCGCTCCTGAGTTCAGCGCGGCTCTGCCGACTCAGCCTCCCAGGGAACAGACCAGAAATCTGGGTCTATGAGCAGTTCCTCTGGGAAATTCTGGACATCAAACGAAGTTGGAAAATATGGTATTAGGGAAGAGGCCAGAGCAGAGACTCTAATCAAGAGGTAATCTTGGACTATGCAGACAACAAAATGGCCACTATGTGAGAGAAAATCCTGAGACCAGTTCCTGAAAGGGACCAGATTCCAGCCCATGACCATGGAGGTAGAATGGTGGCCACCATGGCAGAAAAGAGCACGTAGGCCTTAAGGGGGCAAAAGAAACTGACCAGGAAGCAGAAAATCATGAAACTATCATCAGCAAACAGTTCCAGAGTCTCCTTGGGTACTGGAGATGCAGAGACAGAAAGTGTGGCCCTGCCCTTTCAGAGCTCAGGCAGACATAGATGGATTACAACGGAGCATGCCATGTTGCAGAAGGAATTACTATTTCTTGGAAACCAAGAGGGAGGCAGAAACACTCCATAGGTCTGGAAAAGTCAGCTAGCTAGGGCTCTGGGCTTGGAAATTCTCTTGACAAATGCTCTACCTGTGTTATGTCCCTGGGTATTACTTCAGGCTGGAATATCTTCCTTCTAGTGCATCATTTATTCTTTCATGCTTGTAGGAAGGCATATTAGACCATAGGAGGCTCCATCCGATACATATTAAAAATGAGAATACCCCAACTTTCATTGAATCTTATCATAACTACATACATTTATTTAAATTCTCAAAGTAATTTCCCCTTCTTCTTCTTCTTCTTCTTCTTCTTCTTCTTCTTCTTCTTCTTCTTCTTCTTCTTCTCTTCTCCTCCTCCTCCTCCTCCTCCTCCTCCTCCTCCTCCTCCTCCTCCTCCTCCTCCTCCTCCTCCTCCTCCTCCTCCCTCCTCCTCCTCCTCCTCCTCCTCCTCCTCCTCCTCCTCCTCCTCCTCCTCCTCCTCCTCCTCCTCCTCCTAATACTGGGCTTGAACTCAGGCCCTGGGCTCTGTCCCTGAACCTCTTTTGCTCAAGGCTAGCATTCTATCACTTGAGCTACAGTGCCACTTCTGATTTTTTCTGTTTATGTGGTATGGGGGAATGAAATCCAGGGCCTCATGTGTGCTAGGCAAGCGCTCTACTGCTAAGCCACATTCCCAGCCCTCAAAGTAACATCTTAAAGTCTATAAACTTGTTATCATTTTACAAGGAAGCCAACTGTCCTTGAGAGGCTAAAAAGTTGCCCAAGTTGTATAAAAATATAGTCATCCCTTTTGTATATCTTCCTTGTATCCTGCAACCTTGCAAAACAGATTCATTTCTTGTGGTAGCTTTTATGGTTGATTTCACTGGCTTTTCCCCCACAAACAATCATGTCCACAAATAAAGGAAACTTGCTTATTTTCTTTTCACTTGGATGCCCTCTCCCGCCTTGACGTAGCACATTAAACACTTCTGTGTAGAATGCTCTCAGAGGGAAGCTTCCAATCTTTTCACTTAGCTCCTGGAGTTTCCAGGGGCCCCAATCAGGTGAAGGAAGTTGTCTTCTGTTCCTAGCTCACTGAGAGCACAATGCAGAAGGAACAGATGTGGGATTTGAACTCAGTCTCTCAGTTATCAAAAGTTTGGCCTTCAGCCCTTCCAACACCTAAAATGATTACTCCCTCTTCATTTGTTGACAGCTCATTTTTCAAACAATCCCTCCCCCACCCCAGATAATTTTTTTTTAACTAGGCAATGGGAAAGAACAGATTTCTCAAAGGCTGTTTCACCAGAGATTTGATGAACGTTCTGTGTGTTGCTCTAATGTGCAGGCTCTTATTTCTCATCAGCTAGACTCTTCATTAATTTCATGTAAGTGGTGTAATTAAAGTAACTGTTAATTGGTGTATCGCTAAGGTGCCATTATGGTATGTGACAAGCCTTAATTAGCATGTGGTCTGGCACTCAATGTTCTCAACGAATCACTCGGAAACAGAGATTCTCTCAAGAGCAGAACTTAATATGAGCAGAAAGGTAGTGCAATTTTAAGGCAATGGGAGAAAAGGCGTGGGGATGCGAAATAGTCACTGTTGTGTTTTTCTCAGCGAACCTTCGGAGTAACACAGACAGTACTGGAGAGCCCCTGTTCATCTTACTAATGGAAGAATGATTGACAAAGACGCTACTTCCCCATTTTCCCGGGGAGCATCTGAATCTCTAGCCAGTGAGGCTAGAGACTTAAATGGAATGTCTTAGAATTTCCTTCTGTCCTTGGGACCCAGGAATTATCATCTATTCATTCCTTTTCTTCTGTGAATGCAACCATGACTGCATTGAAGTCTAATAAAGATGTTTTCTTTCTCATCTGTGTGTGTGTGTGTGTGTGTGTGTGTGTGTGTGTGTGTGCATGTACCAGAACTGGGGCTTGAACTCGGGACCTTATATGCGTGTTTGGCTTTTTCTGCTCAAGGCTGATGTTCTACCTCTTTAGCCACACCTCCCCATTTGGCTTTTTCTTGTTTCATTGGTAATAAGCATCTCACAGGTTTCTCTACCCAAGCTAGCATTGACCCATGAGCTGAAGATCTGAAGATCTCAGCCTCCTGAGCAGCCAGGATTACAGGGGTAAGATACTGGTACCTGGCTAATAACGATATCCTAAGCCCCTACTCTATGCCTGACCCTCTAAAACTAGAAGAGGGATGTGGTTGGGCCCATCCCTGAGCAGCTCACAGAGGCTTCTGAACCCTGTGCTCACCGGGCAGCTGTTCCTGACAGCACCACAACTAGCTTCCGCCATCATATCCCTCACCGCGGCCACAGGTCTCGTGAGCATCCACAGGTGAAACAAATCACGCGTCACTCACGATGTGAAAGTGGACTGGAGTAGAAAGAACTACAGCACTTGCTTGTAAGGGAGATCCAGACCAGTGAGTTGTGTCTTTGATGCCGCCACTTTACAAGTCTTCAAAATGGGAAGGGGAAAAACAATAACACAGAATTGAGAAGGATGTACATCTTAAAGATGGCTGTGTGTTTTAACTGGGTCATACTCAATTGGGGAATATGTGCTCTTGTTGGATTTGCAATGTGCAAGACATTGCATTTCTATCCCCAGCAGTCAACAAAAAAGTACACTTTCTATAATGACATGTGTCAAGCTAAAAGGTGTTATTTAAATCAAGTGTTTTTTTTGTTTGTTTGTTTGTTTTGGCCAGTCCTGGGCCTTGGACTCAGGGCCTGAGCACTGTCCCTGGCTTCTTCCCGCTCAAGGCTAGCACTCTGCCACTTGAGCCACAGCGCCGCTTCTGGCCGTTTTCTGTATATGTGGTGCTGGGGAATCGAACGTAGGGCCTCGTGTATCCGAGGCAGGCACTCTTGCCACTAGGCTATATCCCCAGCCCCAAATCAAGTGTTTTAATAAGGCTTTTTTAATTAATTTTCCAGTGACAAATTATTTAAGTAGTTTGATTTTATTAGTTACAAAAACACCTCGCACTGGCTGGGCACTGATGGCTCACATTTGCAGTCCTAGCTACTCAGAAGACGGAGGGCTGAGGATTGAGGCTTGAAATCACCTGGGCAAGAAAGTCTGTGGGACTCTTATCTCCAATTACCCATTAAAAAGCCAGAAGTGAAACTGTGGCTCAAGTGGTAGAGTGCTAGCCTTGAATGAAAGAGCTCAGGGACAGAGCCCAGGCCCTGGATTTAAGCCCTAGGACCAGCATAAACACACACACACACACACACACACACACACACACACACACACACACATCTTACTCTGATATTTTGTGAAATAACCCAATAACATTATTGCCTCTGGAAGAGGCAGTACTCCTGATAATTTTCCTAAGAAGTCAATTAGGTAACAATTTAGGTAACTCCTAATAGCTAACAGATCAGCGGTTCAGAAAGAAAATCTTGAAGATTAAACTTCAATTTTCTATGGATTTCTGTGAAATACAAACTCCCAGGTTGTATTAGATCAGATAAATTATTTAGCGTTTTGACTCAACATGAATATATCTACTATTTGCATTACAAAATACAAAACAAAAAACACAACCAAGTTAACTAGCTTACAAAATTTCAATTTAATTGAGTTAAAAATTTTTCTGGGGGCTAGGAATATGGCCTAGTGGCAAGAGTGCTTGCCTCGTATACATGAAGCCCTGGGTTCGGTTCCCCAGCACCACATATATAGAAAATGGCCAGAAGTGGCGCTGTGGCTCAAGTGGCAGAGTGCTAACCTTGAGCAAAAAGAAGCCAGGGACAGTGCTCAGACCGGCCCTGAGTTCAAGGCCCCCCCCAAAAAAATTCTGGAATTAGTGTCAATCATTATATTTGATACTGAGGATAAAGTAGTTAAGACAGACATGTCTGCTTTGTAAGTTAACTTGGCTACTAAACAGAACGCACCCTCTCAATAGCAAAACTACAGCCAGTGGCAAGCAGTCTCTTAGCCTAGGAAAACATTTGAAATAGTCAGTAACAACTAAAACTTGGGAGATAACTTTTATGTGGAACACAGACTGGAAAACCCTTCCACGGAGAATGAGTTGTTGAAAATCGGAGACTAGCTCACACAGAAGAAATGGTGTCGAGTCTAGCTGGACTTCCATAGTGCCTGCAGATCTTGGTGAACTTAGAATAGCTGCAGATCTGACAATGGGGAAGACAGAGGTGCTACATTTCTTTGTTGGGTAGAACGCATCTGATCTCTAATGCTTGATCTTAGAGCACGTGCAATCGGAGAGTCTGAAAGCACTCCGTGGAGCTTGTCAGCATGAATGTTTTTGGTCAGAAACGAATGAAAGGGTAGTGTCCAAAAAACAGCCATGAACCCCAACGTGGACAAATTGCAAGATTTGATTGAACACCATTCCCATCAGCGACTGCAGGGGGCGCCATTCATGCAGACATCAACCACGCACAGGAGGCAAGTCTAGATCTGGATAGGGATTTCACCCAGGCTTTGCCTTTGGGGGGTGATCAATACTTAACTCTAGAAACATTTCACAACTACACATGTATGTGATTTTATTTAAAGCTAGCACATTTCACATGTATATATAAGTGTACAGATATATTTAATAAACTGTTAGAGGAGCTGTACATAATACAATCTGCACACCCAATCAAGTTTTGGAGTACCAAGCTAAATCCCATGGAAAACTAGACAGAATTGACATGAAAGGATGCTAGGTGGGTTTTCAGACTAGTAGATTGATACTAATGTATTATTGAGTGGGTGAAGCCATGCTTAGGGCAAATGAGATTTAACCTGTGAACCCTCCAGAAAAACAACAACAACAATTACAGTAACTTTCATGGAATTCATAGAGACTGCTGAATTTATAAATTAAGAGACTGTACATTAGACTACTGGGAAAATGGTCTGATTGTATTGGAGGAGGAAGACGAAAAGCAAGGAATTCTAATGACAGTGTTAATGCTAAGAGTTTTATTCCAATATCAAGTTGTTCCAAGACTAGACAAGAGAATTCTATAAATATATTTTGCTATGGCAGCCTCTCTGAGTCTGAGAAACTTCTCTCAATGAATGCCATTATTCAAGGCTGCACTTGTCAGGCTGTGCATGCTCAGATAATGGTTGCTCATTCACTGTATAACTCCTGGTGTGCAAATTGTCTCAACTTCGCTTTTAAACAGCTCAACAGGCTAGGAGGAAGAAGGAAGATGGAAGACAACAACTTCTAAAGTCTCTCTAAAGGGGCATGGTTTTCTGAAGCATTTGCTTAACTCTGTAAGAATTCGGTGGTGTTTCTGCCCAGGTAATTCTTTCTAATTCTCTTTTTTTTTTTTTCTCAAATTTTTATTATCAAACTGATGGACAGAGAGGTTACAGTATCATACGTTGGGCATTGGATACATTTCTTGTACTGTTTGTTGCCTTGTCCCTCATGCCCCCCTCCCTCCCCCCTCTAATTCTCTTTTTGTTAGGCAGCTATCTTAATATTTTATTTTAGATATCAATTGATGAAATAAATATACATAGACTTAAATTTTCAGTTTAGCTTCCATTTGTTCCAGCATGAAAGGAAGGCTTGGACTGCATTCGATTTTTTTTTTTTAAATAAAGTTGTTTAGTGCTCTTTGGATGCCAGTGTTCTTGGTGAGAACGGCTCAGCACAGGTAAGAGGGGGGCACCCTCTGCACCCCTGGAGTTGACATGCTGGTGGGAAAGGCGGAATGATCATATAAAGGCATGCCGGTAATACCAGCTACTCCAGAGGCTAATGGAAGAGGAATGCAAATCTAAAGGCATCCTGGAAACATAGAGAGGCCCTATTGAAGGGAGAGAGAGAGAGAGAGAGAGAGACAGAGAGAGAGACAGAGACAGAGAGAGACAGAGACAGAGACAGAGACAGAGAGAGACAGAGAGAGACAGAGAACAAAGAAAGAAGCCAACTGAAGGTATGTTTCAAGTAGAAAAGCGCCAACTATAGCATAAGGCAGAGCAAGAGTTCTAAGTCAAGAGGCACACAGGTGTGCACATGTATGCACGCGTGTACACACACACATACACACACGAAAGAAAAAAGAGAAAGAAATGGAAAAAACTTACTAAAGGAAAGCAATGGAGGACTTCTAGCTAATAAAAATGAAAAATAACTTTATAGCTAATAATACAGAAAACTTTCAACTTAAACTGAGCAAAAGATATAACAGACACTGAAAACTAGGTAGATAAATGGCCAATAGACATCTAAAACTTTGTCTGACTTCCTTAGTAAGGACAAAATTTGAATTAAACCTACAGTGAGAGCCTTCTTCAAATTAAATAGGATGGATTCAAACAAAGTAAACTTAGAATGCTGAACGCTGGCAAAATTTGAGAAAAAATAAAATTGTATATATTGTTGGTAATGATTAGGGAACGCTGGGACCAGCACACACGAGCACGAGCTATAGAAAGCCTGCCTCGTAAGTATGAAACCATGCGTTCAATGCACAGTACCCCATGAAAAATAAATAGCCAGTTGCTGATGGCTCAGGCCTGTAATCCTAGCTACTCGGGAGGCTGAGCTCTGAGAATCACAATGAAAAGCCAGCCTGGGCAAGGAAGCCCAGGAGATGCTTATTTCCAGTTAACCGGAAAGAAGCCAGAAATGGAGATGTGGCTTAAGTGGTAGAGCACTAGCCTTGAGCAACACAAAGCTCAGGGACAGCATCTAGGCCCTGAGTTCAAGCCCTAAGACTGGCACATATAAGAAAAGAAGTAAATTACATTTTAAAAATTAAATGGACATGAAGTTTGGATGAAACATTTTAGAAAACCTTTCTTTTAAAATCAAACATAAACTTCCTTTGTTACCCATGGACTTCTCTCTTGGCTAACTACCCAAGCAGAATGCAAACACGTCCAGAGAAAGCATTTGTATTCAACAGTCATATACTAGTTTTATCTACAATAAGAAACAAAAGCGGGGAGGGGCAGTTAGGAGAAAAAAATTCCATGAATAGGTAAGTAAATAAGTGAATTGTGATCTACTAAGACAGTGAAAAAGAAACACTACTGGTACCTACAATAACAGGAATGAACACGAAATCCTGATGCTGAAGAGACATGAAGCCAGATCCCCGAGTTCATACTCTGTGGTGCCCCTTACAGAGAGTTCTAGACTTGGCAGAACTACTACGTAACTGTGGAAACCAGAAGAGAGGCAGGAAGCATAGATATAGTCTGTGTTTTATATAAAGAATACACTACTTTACAGAAAATAAGACATATTCTCTATACGTTTACAGATGGATACACATAGAGATATTCCATCTATAATTGGGGCTGTTGGTTGGGGGTGGGCAGGGAACAGATGATTAACTTGTGCATATGTTTGTCCAAACTCGTCCAACTGTTCACTTAAAATATGTATGTTGTAAGGACTGCAAGTTACTCTTTAATAAGATAGAATCTCTTCTAAAAAGAAGGGAGCTTAAAATAAAATAGATTGGTTTGAAAAGAAAGTAAAACTAACGGGAAAATGAATAAACTGGAATCTAAAGGGATACTCCAGAGGCAGCACGGAGACAAGGAAAGAAAGGCAGACACCAGGGTAGGAGGAGAAAGACAATCCTTTTGCAGTTGGGAATCACTAGGGGAGGGGGAAACGACACCCCTGTGGAGGGGAAGGAACCCAGAAGAGGTGTCCCCGTGTAGCCTTTCTCAAGCTGAAAATCCATGATGAAATCCTCATTGCTGTTTCCATCACTGAGGCCCAGGTAGTTTTCTATGCAGTAGTAGAGCACTGGAACAAGTCTTGCTACCAGCAGTGTGATAGTCCTCTTTAAACGTGCAACATTGGCTTTGGGACCAGTTGCTAGGTAGATAGCAAAAGGCCAAGAGAAAGGAAGTGCCCCGGTAAATTAGAAAATGTGTCATTGACTTCATCTAATAAGTCCATGGTAAATTATTCATGTGGTATCACAACACTTTGTACCCCATAAATATTTTTTAAAGAAATCCTCAATAGACAACAAAGTTTTTTTAAAAAGTAATTAGGACTAATTAAAGTGGTGTGGGTAAAAATGAGAAAGAAATGAAGAAATTGGATGCAACCAACAGACTTAATCTAACTAAAAAAACAAATTCTAGATAGACTGGCATTCCTTACTTTCTCCAAGTTGTCTTTAACAAATGAGAGACTAGAGATAAAGTAACCAATGCCTTACATATAAAAAAAGGTACTGCAGTGAATTAAAACATCTATGCCAAAATATGTACATCGGTGCTTATATCATAATTGATAATTATTTATAATTTCCAAAAGTTGGGAGCAACAAAAATGTCCTTCAGAAGGCCCATGAGTGAATGAACCGTGGCACACACAGACGATGGAACATTAATCGAATGATAAATAGGAATGAACTACGGAGACATGAAATCACCTGGGGAAACCTTAAACGCACAACACTTAGTGGAATAATCCACTGAGCACAGGCTACCTACTGAAATACATTCCAATAATACGGCGCTCTGCGGAAGGCCGGTGGAAAGGACAGTGGTCTACCAGGCTCAAGAGGAAGAGGATGAAGAGGGGAGCCCAGGGGATGTTTAGGGCAATGGCTCTCTATGATCCTGTAGGCTAGAGATATGTCATTACACATGGTCAGAACCCGGAGTGCACGCAACAGAATGAACGCTACGCCGGCGTCTGTGCGTCAATCGTAACATGTGCCACAGGTGTAGGGTGCCATGGGAGAGGGAGCTTGTCTGTGAGAGGAAACATTGGCGGGGAGGACCTCTGAATTATTTCCATTTCTTTTGCTATGGATCCAGAACCTTATCTAACGCATCAAGTGTATGATAGCATTTGAGAAGCCATAGTTTGAATGAGGAGGCAAACCTTGACCTTTATGATTTTTTTTTTAAATGAATGGTCTCAATCCAGCTCTCCAGGTGGTAAATGATTCCACCTTAGAAATGACTTTCAGCGGGCAGCTGGTGGCTCAGAGTGATCCTGGCGACTGTCATCCCAGCTACTGGGGAGGCTGAGATCTGAGGGTTGCAGTGCAAAGCCAGCCCAGGAAGGAAAAGTCCGTGAGACTCTGATCTTCAATGAACCACCAGAACGCTGGAAGTGGAGCTGTGGCTCAAAGTGAGAGAGCACTAGCCTTGAGCGAAAGAGCCCAGGCCCTGAATTCAAGCCCCACAACCAACCAACCCACAACAACAACAAAAAGACTTCCTGGAGAGACCAACTCCAGAGTCCTGTGAAATGAATGAGGTTGAAAACAGGAAGCAGTCAAGGATATGACTCGAAAATTCTTGTTAAACCAGGCGTGATGATAAACGGCTGTAATTCCAGCCCCAAGGAGGTAGAAGGATGACAAGTTTGGGGTTGGCCTGGATCACATAGTGACACCTGTCTCAAAAAAAATAAATAAATAAAAATAAGACAAGGCACTGGTGGCTCATATCTGTAATCCTTGCTACTCAGGAGACTTGTAGTTCAAAGCCAGCTCAGAAAGACAAATATCAGAAACTCTTAGCTCCAATTAATCAGCAAAGAGCCAGAAGGGTAGGTAATCAAATAGTTTTTCTTCAAAATATGGGAAAACACAAAGCCTCTAACAGATCAACAAGAAAGGGAACAAACCCAATGAGAATAAAAAATACACTACTAAGTAGAATAGGCATTTCAAAGAAGAAAAAACACAACTGTAGGGAGAGATTTTTATTCTTATCATCCATTTTTTTTTAATTCAAGATGAGATATTGCTTTCCCATTAAACAGAAGGTCCAACAATAACAAGCATTAGTGAGCTTCCACTGGCTGGTAGAAGCAAAGACACATAACAACAGTGAGAAACAATTCAGTAGTATCAATGGCAGTTCAAAACAAGTATAGTAGTGAGACCTAGCAATTACACTCCTGGATATAGGCTCCTTAAAATAAAACCTTGTATCTATACATAAGGCCCAGCATAAGGTTATGCATGGCAGCACCGTTTGAGCTATAAACAAACAAACAAATAAATAAATAAACTCGAGCAATAAAAATATTCTTGAACAGTAGAGTGTGCAGATAATGAGTCATCCATGTATAAAGTGCACTGCCGGGTAGCAATGAGAGTCCATGAATTCCAGCTAAATGCAAGAGAGCTCACGGGTCCCAAAGAATAATGTATCTGCAGTATGGCTGTATTCCTGTATTGGTCAAAAAACAGACCAAACTTAACTACATTGTTAGATGGGAAGATGGCAAAACAAGGAGCTGTTTACCACAGATCTTGGAGAGTAGTTACTTTTAGGAGATAGGAAGGGAGCCCTGGGGGTTCCTGGGGTGATACAATGTTCTGGTTTTTGAAGGGAATGGGATATACAAGGGCACATGTGAAATGCATTTGTTTTGCTACTTGTGGATAAACCTTGTTTTCTATGTGTGTGTTATGTTCTACAATATGAACACAAGTTGAGGAAATGTTCAATTACTTCTCCCAGAGTCAAAGGGCTAGTTCCTCACATAACAGACTCCCTTTCTTCCGGGCTGAGCTATCCAGTCAACAGTGGCTTCTACTCCGCACTCCTCTTACCTCTTGTCCGGTGGCCTTCATCTATGTATTGCTCTCTTCCGTCGTCATTCCAGAGTTGCTTGATTTCTAAGTAAAAGGAAGTAAAAAGGAGCAGCTATGGTTTCATTCTCTTTGCATTATTGCTAGGAGAACCCCAAATTTCGCCCAATTTAAGGGCATTTTCATTTGGTTGCCGATCTGGAATTGATGTATCCAGCTATAAGGATTCCTACCATCTGAAGTATGAGCAGGAAGGAGAGTTGAGGGGGGGTCGGGGGATAGGTGCCTATTCAGCCCCCAGACAGAGAGAAATACGATTCGAAAGAGGCATGGCAGAGAAAACAGGATAAAAACAAAAGCAAAATCAGTCGCTCAGTGTAGTGAAAATAAATCTCTCTCAACAATAGGATGAATGGAGTTAGAGTTCATGCTATGTATAAAAACGCATGTGTCAGAAGAGATATCATTCTGCTCAGAGGAAAATCTTCCCGGCTCTAGAAGGCCCAGGACGAGGTCAGTATGGGAGACTCAGATAAGGAGTTTCAGGCTGCTGACAAAGGAGACCAGAAAAATCCTCACAGGGCAAAATACATTAATTCCACAGATATTCACAAGGGCTCACAATGAAGCAAGCTCTGTTCTGATGACACAGGAAACAGCTGTCCCTTCTATAAACCTTATTTCTATGAAGAGTTACAACTAGTTAGATGCAATTTGCACACATAGATGAAAACATATACACAGTCACATGTGACTAAAGTAGCGTATACACAGGATATGACTGCAGTGGTGAAATTCCTTCACACTACTTACAGTTTAACCAAATGAATACCAGGAAGCTGAAACCTAAGTTGGGGAAGGGGAGACCAAGCTTTATGGAAAGGGAGGGCAGATGAATGGAGATAGGAATGGTGGGTGAATACAGTCCTAATATTCAACGTACAAACTGACGTGCTGGATGGAACCTGCTTTGCACAACTACTCTAAGATAATTTTTAAGTTGTATCAATAAAAGAGTTCTAGGTAAATCCATCTGGGCTGTAGAAAAGTACAAACAGGTTCAGATACTAAACTGATCTCACTGAAGAGCAGGGCTAAATCATTCTCTCATTTTTCTAAGGATCTGGGTTAAAGAACTCTTCTAGGCAAATTGGACATATCCTTCTGAAACTTAGGATCAAAGTGCACCCTTGAACTGGCTCTTCCAAGGCCCTTGGAAAGTGCTGGCATGGTCATGTGTCTTGGTTATAATTTTGGAAAATAATGTGATATCTCATATAAGTACTTGTGTGGGTTCCAGCATGAAGCTCCTGAGACAAGTCCTTCCCTCGGTGTCTGTATGGTGCTTCCATGGCCTTTAAGACCACCTGAAGAGGGTTGGCATGGCCATGTACCTTGGTAATGTTTTCAAAAGAAAGTAGTTTTCCCCAACCAGATAACCTTGCCCCCCTTTGTCCCACTTCAAACTCCTCGAAGTTTCCTTGTGTTGGATAATATTAAGCTTAGGATACATCCAAGGGTACTAGAACATGTTATTGGGTTGAAGGTGTTCTGAAAATATTAAGTTGTTGCATGCTCTCTTTATCCGTTCCCACTGCTATCACACAATACTACAAACTGGGCAAATTATAATTAATAAAAACTTATTGACTTACAGGACCAGGAGAATTCATTTGGAATACATGTAACACATGAAGCATGAACTGTCACTCACATAATAAAATAAACTCTATAGATAAGTCAGCCAAAGAGACACTTCACCTAACAAGAATCATCTATGATCAATAAACACATGAAAAGCTGTTCCACTTGCTGACTAATTAGGAAAATGCAATTTGAAATCATAATGACATACCATTTCACACCCACCAGAGTAAAAAAAAAGTCTGAAAACATTGAGTGTTGGTGTGGTTGGAGCAAGTAGAATATTTATATGCTAGTGGTGGGAGTTTCGATTGGCAGAATCGCTTTGGAAAATCCTGTGGTCTCACATAATAAATATCTGCACGGATTCCAACATGAGCCTCAGAGACCAAGTATTCTTTCTATGAGTGAGAATGTTGACAAGCATTCCAGGTAATGTTGTCTACAACAGCAAAACGGGAAAGCACCCTTAAGTCCTCAGTGCCAGATCATTAAATGTGTGGCGTAGTGGTGCAAGTGAAGAGCAAGCAGGAATGAAAATGGATGACAATGCTGAGTAAACCACAAGCAGTTACTATTGAAGAAGTGAAGCAGATTACAGAGCACTGAACACATGGAGTGCAACTGTCTATGTGAACTCCCAAACCGTGCCAGTGTAAGCAAGTTATCATTGAAGGATGTACATGGATGCAGTCAAGCTCCAGAGAGAAAGCAAAGACACGGTTAACCCAACATTCAGGGAAGTAGACAACTCTGAGGCAGGAAGAAAGAGTATGGACTCAGACCTGGCACTCAGAATTGGGCTTCAACTGAACTATATCTTGATTGGGGTGAGGTGGGGGCTAACAAGAGAGGATGACAGGTGGAAAGAAAAATACAATAATATTCATTCCACAAATGTGAAGATGGAGACTGTTGGGGGAATGGGTAGAAACCAACGGAACGCTAATCAAGACGCAATATAAAAGCCAGGTGCTCGTGGCTCACACCTGTAATCTTGGCTACTTAGAAGGCTGCAATCTGAAATCTTGAAGCCAGCTCTGGCAGAAAAGCCCATAAGACTCTTATCTCCAAATAATCAACCAAAAGCTAGAAGTCAAGGTGTGCTTCAAGTGGTAGCGCTCAAACTCTGAGCCCAAAAAGCCAAGTGAAAATGCCCGGCCCCATATTCAAGTAACAGTGTTCACACACACACACACACACACACACACACACACACACAGAAATGTACATACAAATGGACATGTTAAATTGAAACCCTCATTGTACAATTATTTGGAGATTATAAAAATAATAATTGTTTTTCAAAATATTATTCTTCAAAGCAAATTATACAGCTGTAAATAAAACAATATTATACTGCAGTGGTGCCTGTAACAACAAACGAGAGAAATAACCTAAAAGATAATAGTCTGGAAATGGTTAAAAAGATTATAGTGCATACTTAAAGTAAAAATAACAAAGAAGCAGTAATGGAAAAATGTAGAGAAATCTTTAACATTCTATTTGATGGCAAAATAAATGGCTCAGAATAATGAACCATTATTATCTCATACCATTGGATTAAGAAATACGCAAATTATTTGTTTATATTCATAAATCTACTGCATGGGATGTACAAGAACCAGAAGCCATTGGATGCTTCAGGGGAGAAAACGTGGTAAGAGAAAATCATGTATTTTAAGCCAAGTGAATCAAGAACTCAAATTTAAACTTAAATATTGCAAATGTTAAATTACTATGTAACATTCTAGAACACACTAATATATTTATTACAATAGATAGATAAATGCCTTGGCAGATGATTGGCCAAATGTTTATAATCTTGAAGCTAGTTTATGAGTGATGACTCTGTTTGAAGTTTTCTACACCAAAATGTTTTATAAACAAATCTATAGAGTTCTATGTTAAGAGTCTACGTCAGCACATGTGCTTAAATCCTCTATAGTAAGCTGAGCTCAGAGAGACCAACGGCATATTTACAGAAGTTAGATCTCAAATACACTGGGACATGATAATTATACATGTCTCCAGGCATTCACACACAATGAGACCATTGAACTGCGGTCCTTCTACTCACAACTCCTGTGTAGCTGGGAGAAGGGGGATGAATTGCCACACCCAGCTTATTGGTTGATATGAGATTATTTATTTATTTTCTGGCCTGAGCTGATCTCAAGCACAATCCTCCTGATTTCCACTTCCTGTATAGCTAGGATTATAGGCAGAAACCATCTTTTATGCCTTTACCAGTATTTTGAATACCAAAACACTTGAAACTACCCATTGGCCCATCAGTAAGGGACTCATCATATAAACTGTGCTATCTAGTAGAGCTTCAAATTGAATAAGAACTATCTACACGCTATGACAATCGTCAACAGAATTTGTTAGTAAATAAAAGGGCAAAAGGGTAGAACTTATATGATAAAATATTTACGGAGGAATAGAGCAGAATAAATATCTATAATAAGTTACTTATGTACAAGTTTTAAACAAAAGGAATAATCAAAAATAATAATACAATTGAGAAGTAGACTTCTCTGAATATACCATGTTTTTGTGTATTCTGTTTCAATTTTTTAAAAATGTTTTACTTAAATTAAACTACGTCTTTGTACAATTACTTAAAGGTATATTTTAAAAGAAATAAATTATTCAGTGAAAAATAAATACAAGTCTTGGACTAGGAAATTAAAATAATAAACTAAACAGCTGAAATTGTTTTATTTTATATTTTTATTTATTTGTTTGACAGTGCCAGAGTTAAATCCAGGATGTATTGCATGCTAGGCAGGTGTTCTTTTGCCCCAAATCCTAGTCAGTTTTCTCTAAAAAAAATTGAAATAAAGAGGACAAAATTGTTGGTGACAAACCCCACAAAAATATCTCTTCAGCTGATTTTAAGGAACAGGAGGGCTGGGAATATGGCCTAGTGGCAAGAGTGCTTGCCTCGTATACAGAGGCCCTGGGTTCAATTCCCCAGCACCACATATACAGAAAATGGCCAGAAGGGGCTCTGTGGCTCAAGTGGCAGAGTGTTAGCCTTGAGCAAAAAGAAGCCAGGGACAGTGCTCAGGCCCTGAGTCCTGGTCCCAGGACTGGCAAAAAAAAAAAAAAAAGGAACAGGAATTCACCAGAACATCCTTGTGGTATATTCCTGGAAAACAAGAAAAAAGGAGTTTCAAGAAATTGTAACTTCTTTTTATCAATTGTACTTCAGACTCTGGTATTAGTATTGTTTTTCTGAGCCTCAAATAACCCATGAAAATCAACATTTGGGGCATGGATGATACACAATATAAGATCAAGTAAATTGAATTAAAGCTCTATTGTCTTATCCTTAAAGCAGTCCCTTTGGGCTCCTAATAGTTTTTGTCACTAAAAAAAGAAAACCATACATGCTAGTTCTGTGTACTAAAGTGGCTTAGAACCAACGATCAGCTTAAACATCAATAAATGTCCTTGGGAGACTAGATTATGGACACTAAACTCTAGTTTCCTCTAAAAAGAACAGACTCCTTGGCAAAGAGGTAAAAGGCCAACTTTATTTGAGGAACAGAAAATGCACCTGCCAGAAATCATGTATTGCCTGAAAAATACTCTAAACCGAGGTAGTTGTTACGGCGGCCATTTTTAAAGGACTAGGGAGGCACCTTGAAAAGGCCCCATTGCCAAGTGTATAGGTCAGCTTTCCATCGCTGTAACAAAACATTGAACACAAGCTACTTATAAAGTGAAGGTGGTTTGCGTTGCCCTAAAGTCAAGACCAAGCCGCCATGCCGGTCTGACCTTGGCAGGAACAGGTAGGGCACATCGGGGCGGGAGCGCTGGTAGCGGCATGCACTCACCCCTTGAGCAAGAGCGGCGGGAAAGAGTGGCATCCCCCAGCCCTCTCCAAGGGCACATCCCCAGTGACTGGAGGACCCAATGGCAAGGGTTATTTTAATAGGCACACAGAGGAGAGGCAGCAGGGAAGGAGGAGGCCATGTGAAGACAGGGGCAGAGATGGGGTGAGGGGGCTGGAAACCAAAGAGACTGAGACAACTCGATGAGGCCGGGAAGGCCCTCCCCTGCAGATACTTCGGGGACACTACCGTGCTGACACCTTGATTGCCAAGTCCCGCACCTCCTCCTCAGGCTTCTCTCCTGTGTGTTGCACCAGCCTGGTGGCCCCAAACTCTGCTCCTGGCTCTCCCCTGCACCCCCCCCCCCGCCTTCTGTATGGAATATGACTTTGTGAATTGCCATGATCAGGCTCCCTGGGGGACCACAGGCCCCTGGGCTCTGGCTTGGAAATGCTTGGGAGCTCTTCCCCATGCTCAGATGAATGCCTGTCTTGTCCCTGTCTAGCCCTGAAACTGAGCTAACAGTGAGACTTGGAAGTATCCAACTAGGGTCTCCAGAGCCTCTCTGATACTGATACTCACTGATACTCAAGGAACAGTAGAGTGGGTCAAACGGCTGGACTGTGTGGGCCGCTGCGAATTTCCCCAGACTCATCGCCAAGGCCTTTGCCTCTGGG
The DNA here is from genome assembly GCF_023159225.1 of Perognathus longimembris pacificus. NCBI lineage: Eukaryota > Metazoa > Chordata > Mammalia > Rodentia > Heteromyidae > Perognathus > Perognathus longimembris. Next base: position 69,475,866 of record NC_063168.1, on the reverse strand, counting down.
AAGAGCAACTGGTGGTGTTTCAAAGTCAGATGTAGAGGTTAGGAGAACCAGAGGACATGTATGTGAGCTCGAGAAGATTCCACTGTAGGAAGTGTAGAGGTGTGTGTGCGTGCGCATACATACACACACACAGACACTCGCATAGGAAAAGGGCACTTGAGATGAGGAGCATCAGGACTGTGGCGGATATTGCTTCTTGCAGCCCCCGTGCCTCAAGAAAGGGGCCCTGTGACAGTGTCACCGAGAAATGAACACACAGAATGACTCTGGCCACCTCTGGTCTAGCAGGCCTCAGAGGCAGGTGTCATTCTGACTCAGGGTCTTATGCTGGCTTGAAATACACAGACTGAAAGACGCCCCTAAGACTGATCAGTCATGACCTTGCTTGATCTCAAATCGAGGCATTTACGGGAGTCGTTCCCAACATTCATTTGGGGTGAGAGAAAGGGAAAGACATCACTCACACTGCACAGGGGACTCTGAGCACCTTTTGGTTTATTTGCTAAAGGAGCTACTTGAATCCAAAGTTACACACAGAACTGGACGCAAGTGGCTCACACCTGCAATCCTAGCTACTCGGGAGGCTGAGATCTGAGGATCTTGGTTTTTCAGCAAGCCCAGGTAGGCAAGTCCACGAGACTCTTCTCTCCAGTGAGCCATCAGCAAACTGGAAGTGGAACTGTGGCCCGAGTGGTAGTCCCAGCCTTGAGTGGAAAAGCTCAGGGGTGGCGCCTTGAGTGCAAGTTCCAATAACAGCGCGCACACGCACACACACACACGTTTGCAGTAGAAACACCTTCATACTTAGACCCTAAAAGAAGAAAATGAATTTCCCCTGCGGGCTTCTCCTTCACCCAGCAGCAGGCTGTGTGCAGAGGGCTTGATGGCTGGCTAGACATCATTCCTCCTTCCTCCTAGCTTTCCCTGGCCACGTGGAGGCTGGCAGGGCGACTGTTCTGTCCCGTGGAGCAGCGCACAAAGCTGAAACACTGACTGGTGAAGTGACTTCTCCTTCTGCCCGTGGTTGGGGCGGCAGGCAGGGAGAAGGGGAGGACCAGCGCGGGCGGAGAGAAGTGACCTGGCTCCCCGGCCTGGGAGTCCATGTGGTTGGCTTGGGCGATTGCCCTGGAACTGAATGCATTATCCAGAGGCACAAAAGGCAGCCCGGGGGGGGGGGGGGGGGGGGGGAGACAGCAGGGTGTCGCGAAAAGAAATCACAGTGCAAAACGTCTGTTTTCACACTAGCTGCGAAGTGCAAGATATTAAATTGTCAACATCTTTCTCCTGATCTAAAGAATCTGAAATCCTATCTGCATGTGTCTGTCTTCGGGCCTGCTGTGGAAATAGGGCTTGGATTGGGAGCAGGTGCCGTGGTCCCCAAACCCTGGGAACTGGGGCAGCCTTCTTGCTTTGCTTTGCCATCTCGGTTTTCTCATGTGTAAATTTGAGACCGCTGGGCCGGGTGAGGATTTTTAAAATATTATGTGTCAAAATGCTTTGTAAGCTGTGAAAGTCTCAGTAAGGCTATCTCATTAAGTGAGATTAGATAGAAACGATGTACCCAGGCCTAGTTGGTAAGGAGATAATCAACCTGAAATGCCTTTCTAGTGTTCCTGGTGCTATTTCTGCCATGTCCATTAGTTCTCATGCTATGAAGGGCGTCAGTGCCCTCCGTGCGGACCGCAATATTTCCAGAAATGGCCACAATAATGTTTTTAGATCCATATAGTCTTCAAGAACCTTGCCTTCCCTGTCGAGAGATAGAATCTCTCTCTGTCTCTGTCTCTCTGTCTCTCTGTCTCTCTGTCTCTGTCTCTCTCTCTGTCTCTCTCTCTGTCTCTCTCTCTCTCTCTCTCTCTCTCTCTCTCTCTCTCCCCCTCTGTTTGGAGGGAAGTGGGGCCCTGGGACAGCCACACTGGGAAGATGTGGTCAAGGGTGTGCTTTGTGGCTTCCAAGCTTAGATTAGAAAGGACAAGCAGGCATCAACCAAGATCTATTGGGATGCTTGTCTTGGGAGGCAATCACCACGCTGTGTGGAACAGGAAGCGACTGTAGGCAGGGACAGAGTCTCCAGGTGATCCCCAGCATCATCTCCCACTTGTGCGAGGGAGAAAAACTAGAGGTGAAGAAAAACATGGAGGGAGAAAAACTAGACACCAAACTTTGAGCCCTCTTCCCAGTTGAAACATCATGGAGCAGAGTCCCTTGTGGTATCTTCAACACCACATCTTGTCTGGATTTCCAACCACAGAAGCAATATACAAATAACTGCCTTATGCCAGTAGGTTTGGGTTGTAATTGGTGGAGCCATGGTAACCAGACCTGCCATCTTTTAGATCACAGACTCTCTGAAAAGGGAGACTGGATGAGCTGCCTCTTCCTGAGCAAGCAAAGCAAGCTGAACGAAGAATGCCTCAGCAAGACGTGGCGGCCAGTCCTTCCTTAAGGACATTTAGAGCCCATTTCTGCCATGTGGGAATGTCTATGTACCTAGAGACCAGGAACATTGGTATCTGAGATGGGCAATGGCATATATACAGTGCTGGTACTGAGGCTTGAACAAAGGGCTTGGGCACTGTCCCTTAACATTTTTACTCAAGGCTGGAGTTTGAGCCACAGCTCCACTTCTAGCTCTTTTCTGGATAATTAGACAATCTCACAGGCTTTGCTGTCCGAGTTTGCTTCAAACGGCAATTCTCAGATCTCAGCCTCTTGAATAGCTAAGGGTTACACGTGTGAGCGCCTGGTGCTAGGCGATTCATTCCTTCTGTCCACAAGAACTTACTGACACTTCCTCAGAAGTAAAGAGGGTTGTGCTGGCTGCTGAGGACAGGACTATTTGGGTATACATGATGCGGTGTCTTGGGAATGGGACTCAAGTCTTAACACAACATGCATTCTATTTGTGTTTCATGTACTCCTGTACACATAGCTCGGAGGTGATTGCTTTTGTTTGGGTTTGTTTTATGTTTTGCTTTGGTTTTGTTTTCCAGGCACAGTCTTACTTTGTTTGGCAGACACTCTGCTGCTTGAGCCACACCCCAGCTCTTGAGGTCGTGTGAGTGTGTGTGTGTGTGTGTGTGTGTGTGCGCGCCTGCGCGCGTGCGCTCATACTTGGGCTTGAACTGGAGGCGAGGGTGCTGAGTTGCTTAGCGTTTTCACTCGAGGCTGGCACTCTGCCATTGATGCTGCTGAGCTGCACCTCCACCTCTGGCTTCCTTTTTTATTTTTTCCCCCCCTGGTTAATTGGAGATCAGAGTCATACGGACTTCTTGCCAGGGCTGGCTTCAAACTGTCATCCTCGGATCCCAGCCCCCCTCTGCAGCTAGCTGGGATTACAGGCTTGAGCCACTGGCTCCTGGCTTAGAATGCTTTCTATTCCGAGTGGATAAAATAAAATTTTGCGTGTTTAAAATAGCAGCAGTAATAATGATGATGATGATGATGATGAGCAACATCGGTATGGTTTGGGTGCCCACGGCTTTTCAGACATCATGCTCACAAGGAATCTGGTCAAAGGTCTTTAGTGTTCCAGACAGATCAGCTTTCTAACACACGGATACTGAAAAAGTACAACGCCTTGAGCAGGTCCCTTGTCTCTATGCCTTTGAAGAGTAAGTCTACCAACAGAGGGGGAGCAGTAAAATGACAAAGCTTTATTGAAGACAACGATAAGCAGGGCTTATTGTTGTACGGGGCTTAGTAAGGCGCCGCTAGCAGAGGTCCACATCTCTCTCAAGATCCTTGCACAGCCTGCCGCCATATTGGTCCCCAGACCCAATCTGAAGCTCCAGGCCACCTTCACAAGCCCTCCGTGCACCCTTCACCCCCTCTGACGAGATGCCCATTCCCGTGCACATCTCTGGGGCCCAATCAGTCTGTTGTTCCCATGCAGATCTTCCGGGGCCCGTGGACGATGATTTGATGTCTGGGAACCTGCATGCATGAACTGCTCGAGGCCACGGTGAGGATGCAGAACCTCTGTGGGAGGGGGCTTTGTCCTGATTGCCTGCTCGCAATCTGGTCCCCCACGGCTCTGGAACCCCTTTGCCACGTGTGCACACACACAATGTCCAAGGAGGCACTCTCGTGTTTCTTCGTACCCTCTCCAGGCCCACAACTAGGGATTGCTCCTCAAGACCCAGGACAGAAGAACCCCTCGGAGCAGCGGCTGTGGAGAATGTCAGGCATGCAGAGGACTTCGAGCCAGCCCTTGTCCGGGCCTCCTTCGGAGGGACAGTAGCCAGCCTGGAAGGAGTGAAGTTGTGAGCACTGCCTTTGCTCACAGTGTGGCAGTCCATTAGCTCATCTTCCCAGTGTGGTCCCCTTCCCAGCTGTTGCTGCCTGAATCGTGTTTCCCACGCCCAGGCCTGCCTAGCTGTCACCAGCTGTGACCAGCTGTCAGCCAGTTGTTAGCACTCTGCTCCTCTCCCTGTCATGTGACAACCCCCACCCGCACCCCTGTCGTCAGCCAGAGCCCAGAAGAGCTTACTGACAGGCAGGCCAAGGTGCAGGCAGCATGGAAGGCTCCAGAAACCTGCAGGCGGTCCCCACAGCCATAACCCAATGGAGAGGACCACACAGATGAGCCACCCAGCCAGACAAACACAGACACAGAAGCAGAAGTAGAGAGAAAGAGATAGAGTGGAGAAGAGCAGGGATAGGGGGAGAAAAGACAGACACACCTAGGCTTATGCACACTTGCCCGAGAGACCCACAAAGAGGAAGCGGGTGAGCCAAGTGCCACTGGCATCTCACACCTATCTACAATCCTAGCTATTCAGGAGCCTGAGAATCAAGGTTCAAAGCCAGCTCAGGCAGGAAAGTCAGTGAGATTCTTCCCTCTAATTAACCGCCAAGAAGCCAGAAGTGGAGTTGTGGCTCAAGTGGTAGAGTGCTAGTTGAGTGAAAAAAAAAACTCAAGGACAGTACCCAGGCCCTGAGTTCAAGCCTTAGGACTGGCAGACACGCAGAGACCCAAACAGGAAGTCATCCCGGACAAAATAGCAAAGACTTGTTTCCTACCAACTGTGGATCACAGGACCCTAGAACTTGGGGCCCTCTAGCTTCTGCAGCTTCAGTCCTCAGAGAGTGGCCTAGGAGCGGGGACCAGCAGCAATGAGCATCCCACCTGAGACCTTTAGCATCCGCGTCCCTGTGTGTGAGTGTCAGGAGGCGTGCTGGCTAGCCTCTCCAAGGGAGGAACTTTGTGTTAAGTGCTTGCACTTTCTCGCATGGGAGCTGAGTTTCTGGGGGTAGCCAGAGAAAAGGGTGTCCCCTTAAGGCTCCAAAGCAGACCAAGGAAGGGGCTTGACATCAGGCCTGCTGACAGCCCCACCCTGCTCTCTTTCAGCTGGTTTTGCTCCCAGAATTCCCTCTGCCTGGGAGGCTACAGCCCCGTTCCCTAGAACAGGCACTGGGCTTCCTCAACACCTACTCTCGAACTCACTGAGGCAGGAAGCCTTCCTGGAGAGGCCCAGAAGACACTTCCCACCCCAACCCCAGGCCAAACCATCATAGCCACCAGCCAGTCGGTAGTTTCCAGGGAGCCAAGGCCGCTGGGCCGATTTCACACTCGGTCACTTGATCCTCAGAGCCCACTGGCTTAAGGGCTGTTATCACTCTGGTTCATAAATGAACATCATCAAGACTCAGAGGGTTGGTCCAGCCTCCATCTGAGTGTTTGGGACATTCTTTGTACGTGACAGTTAGGGCCCAGCTGGTCTGTGGGCCTCCGTCCCTCCAGGGTAGGGCCCTGAGGGTGGAGTGACTGAGCCAGAGAAGGCGGCAGGAACCCAAGAAATCGCAACGGTCTCCCTTGAGATAAGAGCACTTTGCTCTTGAGGCTATTTCCTGTGCAGGGGCATTCCACCCAAACCTGAGGCGGCCACCTCCTCGCTGTTACACAATTTGGGTCTTGACATTGTCAAGCATGACAATTAGGATATATTGACTCATGAGCCCAAGGTCTATGCGGTTCCCCCACAAAAGGGCCTCCTCTGGGAGAAGTCCTCCCCCGTTCTCAGTCTTAGGACCAGTCTTAGAGCTACACGTTTGGGATCAGCCCCACCCAATGGGACCCAGTGGCCTGGTACAACCAGAGCAGATACAGGCTCGTCGACCTATCACCCATCAGTTGGGTTTCCTGGGGGCAACGGAACTTCCCTGTTTGGAACTTGGTTTTGCAGGCTGAAAATGGGGACAGTGGTCTCCAGCGCCGCTGCCTATCTTGAGTGCCTGGGGAGGGGAGTGAAAAATGTGAAAACGTGAAAATTCTACACAGCACCAAACAGATGGTAGGGTCCTGACTCGATAGGACCGAAGTGTTCTTCTCTGCTAGAGAAAACCACCTCCAGGTTTTATCTTGCTGGCTATGTGTTCATCCATGGTGAAAGAAACACAACTTGTAGCATCAAAATATCCAGTCTTCTTGCCATAGAACTTTGTACTTTCTTGTAATGAGGGATTATTCACAATGAGGACAGTGACAGAAAGGCCCGGATTGAAAGGGAGCACGGGAGCATTCTAGAGGGGCTTTCTGAGAGCTATTAATGTATGGAAATGAAAAGACCTTACTTACTCACATTTCTGAGGGAAAATTTATTTTTGTGGGCATGAGAGTCACCAAAAAAAAACCAACAAACCAATGACCTCTTGCACACGAAGTCTGAGATTTCCTATGACTATCACACTGGGGTCTTTTCAGGACTCGCCACCGTGCGTTAAGATGGACTATCTCATTCTGTCTTTCAGCAATCCTCCCTGAAAGGCTCCCAGCTCCATTTTCGGGATGAGAAAACTGCAGCCCAGAGAGGGGAAGGAACCTAACCAGGGTGCTTCGCTGGGAGCCAAAGGGACCCTGCAGGCAGATCCGGCAGGCCTCTGAATACAACTGGCTGCAGCCATCTTCCAGCGGTTCTTTCACTCTTCTCCCTACCTGGCTGCACCTCAGACCAGAAGAGGTGAGAGGATTCTGTCAGCTGTGAAATCTTCCATATAGGCCAGAGCTTTTTATATCAAGGCTCTAATTGATGCTAAGTCGTTTAGAGCTTGTTATTTCCTCTCCCAACAAAGCCTCGCTTTTACAGAAGGAACCACCGCAGGGTTCCAGGAATAATGAGCTTGGAAATATTACTGAGCACAGCCTTCCATGGGCCGGAGGATCTGCTGGAGGAAGTGGGGGCCACTGGGGGCTGGGAGAGGAACCCGTGCAGCCGTGGGGGGGGAAGGGGTCCTGCACGGAGTCCACCCAGGCTTCTTAGTGGGACAAATGCTCTTGGCAGCTCCAATTTGTATATGATGCTGGAGCAACCGATTTCTTTTTTTTTTTTCAATCTGTGTCATATTTATCTGCACTATCCATATTGTAAATTACATGTGTAGTGGGGCCTCGCAGGATTACTATTTCCAATGACACTCAGAGGGCTTGGTAAGCTCCCCAAGGTCACAAATGCAAATAGTCCTTAACAATCAATGTACAATTATACGGCCCAGTAATTTCCTCTAGGTACACACACAGACAAATCGAAACAGAGACTCGAACCAATACCCAGGCACTGACGTTTATTACACGATTGTTCACAAGGTGATGGAAGTGTCTATCGATGGATACATAAACACAACATGTAAATACAATGAAATATTACTGGGCCTGAGAAAGGAATACAGTTCGGATCCATGCCGTAACACGATTAACCCTTAAAGATGTTATGTTTAATGAAAGAACGCAGAAGCAAAAGGACGCGTCCCGTGGGATGCGCTTGATGCGCTTGCGCAAGGTACCCGGATCAGGCTTTTGACTCTGAGTCGCTTCCAGGATTGTGGACTGGGTAGAACGGTGCGTTATTGGTTAGTGGCTATGGGACTTGAGGGTGAGAAAATGAAAACATTCTGGAGATGGATGGTGGCGACGCTGGCATAATAACGAGAATTCACTTAAGACCACAAATTTGTCCCTAGAAGGTAGTTACGATGATACATTGTACGTGACACAAAACTCAAAGCCAATATATGATCGGATTCATAATGGTGATTGCTGTGTATTTACTATCTACTGGGAAGTCAATATATCACGTAAGGAGATTACTACTCTTCCTGTGTTATAGATGATGAGACTGATGTTCACAATGGTCAAGTGACAGCGTGTGTTGAGCAAAAGGCGGCTCACGCCTGTGACCCTAGCTACTCAAGCGATGAGAGCCGAGGATCACAGTTCAACGTCAACCGTGCAGACAAATCTGAAACAGTCTTATGTCCAATTAGCCAGCAAAAAAAAAAAAAAAAAAAAAGTCCAGAAGTGGAGGTATGGCTCAAGTGGTAGAATGCCCTGGACTGAAAAGTAGGACTGTGAGGTCCTGGGTTCAACCCCAGATTCAGCAACAAAAAACTAACTAACTAAATAAAAGTGACAGCACACAAGTCATAAAGACAGAACCACAGCTGGGATGCAAAGCAGTTCTTTCTGACAAGTCTCCTCCCTCCCCTCCCTCCCTCCCTCCCTCCCTCCCTCCCTCCCTTCTTTCCTCTCCTCTGAAAATGGTCTGTTGTGAATTAACTAGTTTCTTCTACAGAAAGCAATCACCAAAAGGCATTTGGCCTCATATTTGCCTTTGTCATGAACTCAGGGTGGCCGGGGCTGGGGGGGGGGGGGGGGGGAACCGGTGTTAGTCCCTTCACCTCGGCTTCTTGTTGGTAGGGAAGATGGTGGTGGTATATCACCTCGTGTCTCAGCCCCACCTGGCCTTTCAGACAGAATTCTCTTCCAAATGGAGCCCCAGTCACAAAGCAGCCTTGCTTGCAGCAGTCCTGGTTCCTGCCCGTTGTTTCATGGAATGACAGTGACACCCTGTTGAATTTTCAGAAGTGCTCAGCCTTGGATGATAGGTTCAGGCCACAAATCAACCTACCATGCTTCTCTTGGGCAATGTTTGACTTTAGACCTTGTACTCAGCGCTGTCCCTGTGAGTTCTTTATTACCTACCAGGTAAAACTGTCCAAAGGTTGTCGAAATGGGATTTTGGGGCTTTGTTCAGCAACCACTCAGTGAGACAGCATGTATCTGTTTAAAACTTTCTTTCTGTTTAAAGCTTTTAAAATCTCTTTTTATTCATTATACAGTAAGTATTATTGGGAGGCTACAAAATACCACCAACAAGAGTAATGAATAATAACATAACAATTCAGTTCAGTGATTTTCTTACAAAAAAGACTCATGTACAAAATTATGAATCTAGAAGGGTACAGTTCAACATGGTACATGTTCAAAATGGTTCATCTAGAAGGATGGAGAAAACTATTAGTAAGTTTTCATGGATAGTTAGAAGGACCGTACTTTTACTCTAGTAGAATGACTCAGAAACTGTCCTGTTAGCTAAGGGTGTAGCTTGGGGGAAAAATACTTGCCTAGGTGAGACTCTGACTTTGATTTCCAGGACCTATAAACAAACAAACAAAAAATCTCCTGTTACATGCTTTGGCAATATAGTTTCACAGTGAGAAGACTAATTTTTTTATTCAATTCAAAAAATAAAACATATTCAGATCCATATAATGTAATATATCTATGTATGTATACATATATACTCACACATATACACGGAGAGAGAGAGAGAGAGAGAGAAAGACAATAATCTCATTTTTCTGGGATACCTGCTGTTAAGTTGTGATATATACTTCTCATTAGCTTTGCCTTCATATATTGCTTACTTAAAAATAGGAATCTTTACTACATTGTCTTCTGGAATCTATCCCTTTTCATTTTTTCTCTTCCACTAAATATATTGCAATAACAATGCAATGGTTTATTGTTTTTTTGTTTTTTTTTTAAGCTTCAGCTCTCCCAGAAGGGTTCTTAGCAATGTACTTTTTTTTTTTTTTTTGCCAGTCCTGGGGCTTGGACTCAGGGCCTGAGCACTGTCCCTGGCTTCCTTTTTTTGCTCAAGGCTAGCACTCTGCCACTTGAGCCACAGCGCCACTTCTGGCCGTTTTCTGTATATGTGCTGATGGGGAATTGAACCCAGGGCTTCATGTACATGAGGCAAGCACTCCTTGCCACTAGGCCATATCCCTAGCTCTAACCACGCAATGTTAATGTCCATCATATATATGAATGTGCCCAAATTTACTTATAATGCCCTTTTGTTGGATGTTTCTTTCCAATGTTATGCTTAAAAAAAAAAAAGATAACTCATACCTCTAATCTTAGCTACTCAGGAGGCTGAGATGTGAAGATCCAGGTTTAAATCCAGCCCTGGCAGAAAAGTCCATGAGACTTTTATCTCCAATTAACCAGCAGGAAGGCAGAAATGGAGCTGTAATTCAAGTAGTAGAGTGTCAGCCTTGAGTAATACAGCTAAGTAAAAGCATGAGGCCCTGAGTTCAAGCCCTACTACTGGTTTAAAACTGAGAAGGGACTGAGATTATTATTAGTTTGGCTGAGATTTTGTCCACATCAGTTATTTTTGGAGGACATTCTATGAATGCTTTTAAATGGTTACAATTATGTGGCTCGTGCCTGTAATTCTGGCAATTCAGGAGGCTACCTAAGATTTGAGCATGACAGTCTGGTGCTAACCTGGGCAGAAAAGTCTGTGAGACCCTTATCTTCAGTTAACCACTAAGAAGCCAGAAGTGGAGCTGTGGCGTAAGTGGTAGAACACTAGTCTTGGGGAAAAAAAAGCTAAGTGACAGTGCCCAGGCCCTTGAGTTCAAGCTCCAGGAGCAACACACACACACACACACACACACACACACACACACACACACACACACACACACACACATTCTCCAGATCTTAATAGGTAGTGCTAGAGTTGTGATAAAAATTCTAAAATTTCTGAAATTCATACAAAGGGGTGATGCTAATTGTGCTAGACCTTTACCCCATGATCCAATTCTATCTCTCAGTCCTTTCTATAAAGCCAGCTGGCCACCTCTGCTAACATCTGCTGTGTTCCAGGAAGAGTTAAGCGCTGGAGGAGGAGGAGTTCAAGACCAGGGATGGGACCATTAGCTTCCAGTTCTGGCTCAGGCTGCACTGTGTGGCCATTGACAAAACACCTGTCCTGCCCTTAATTTCCTGTGTGTGTGTGTGTGTGTGTGTGTGTGTGTGTGTGTGAGAGAGAGAGAGAGAGAGAGAGAGAGAGAGAGAGAGAGAGAGAGAGAGAGAGAGAGACTGGAGCTTGGACTCGGGGCCTCACACTCTTACTTTTGGCTTTTACATTCAAGGCTGGCACTCTACCACTTGATCCATACTTCCACTCTGGCTTTTTGGTGGTTAATTGGACATGAGTCTCTCAGCTCTGTCTGCCTAGATGCGTCAGAATACAATCATCATAGCTCAGCCTCCTGAGCAGCTAAGCTTACAGACATGAGCTCCTAATGCCTGTCGATGTTCCTCTATTTTGGTACTAAAGTGGCCAGCTGGTGTTTATGAAAGGCTCTTTCTGCTCTTCTACTGGAAATGGGGGGGGGGGGGGGGCGTGGCTAGAAGCGCAGGTAGACCATGAATGTAGCGCTTCAACTGCTTTCAGCTCCCGGGGTGCCTTCCCTTCCACTCCTTCCAGCCGCCCCCTCCCTGTCTTCCTCCCAGTGTGGCTTAGTGTTACCTTCTCTGGTTTCATTCTGAAACTCTCTCTTGGACAGGCTTCAGCTGGGTGGCCAGCAATTGCCCAGCCTTTTGAGTCATTAGAAATTAGAAGTAATCTTTACTCAAAATACTTCTTGGAAACGGATCCCACGTCTTTGAAATGCAAATGACTCCAACGTGAAGCTCTGAAAACTGGACTCTCGGGGCTCCAACTGACCCGTCGAGTCTGCTCGAAGCCCCAAGTGGGCAGGATTCTGTGGCCTGCTTCCGAAGATCAAAGGGACATTGTTCATGTAAAGTTCACCACCAGAAAACCTAGATTAGTGAGTAATTCCGCCCCCATCAGTCTTTAATATCAAACCTTTGTTAACACGGGCAGGACATAGGATTCCGTTCAGTGGGCTCCAAGCTGCTCAGTGAAGTTTTTATCGCATCTCAAGAGGGTCTAGATATGAAGTAAAGATGCTGCTCTGAGCTCTGTGGCTATAGATTAAGTCACAGTGATTAGAGCCGAGAGTCCCCAGGCTGGGTGGGCCAGGCTGCTCCTGGGCCTTACATAGAGGCACTAATGCAAGGGTTTGGAATCGATTGTCTAAGTGATGTGCATTGCCTTTGGTAGTACATGTGTAGATCTTGCCTTGCTCTCCTCCTGTATGGACAACGCAAGTCAGCAGGTTGTGGTCGGGAGGGAGGATGGCCTGCAAGCCCCGTGGCCTGCTCAAGTTTCTACAGTGGATGAGCTTGGGCCCAGGCTTTGTCTTGCCAGTAAATGCCCCATGGACACACACATTATCTCCCTTGCCTCCCAGAATTCCACTCAAATGATAGAAGAGGAACGTAAAAGGCACAAACCACAAGGACAAAGGGAACAAGAGAGGGGATGACAGCAAACAAGAGATAGCGACCAGGTTCTGGGAGCTGGAAAACTGATGGATTAGCCAACTCTGATCTGATTTCTCTGACTCATCCAGAGAATGCTCTAACTTTCTGCAAGTAGATTAAGCAAAGTGAAAAGAAGACAACTGCCAACAAGTGGTACCAGCGATGTTCCAATGAAAACAGACCAGTTAATGTCATCTAATACAGTTAAGAGAAGAAAAGGAATCTATACCCATCAGTGAGACCATCCAGAAATAACCTGGGCTGGGCCGTGGGCTGATGGAGGGGCTCATCGTCGGAGGCTGTGGCTCTCTTTGAAGAGGGATGTTTGGAACAGGCTGAACACTGGAGAAATTGCAGCAATTCTGCATGAAGAGCAACCAGCTCTCCAGGCGCTCTCCCCTCCGTGTCCTGGGTGCTCATTTCACCAGAATGATGACAGTTCACTCTGAAGAACTTGAAGACTTCAAGGAGCCATAAGGCACCGCTGGAGGCATGGAGCTATTCCATCCTGAAAGAAGGGAATGGAAATACATGGAACCACACCAAGATACTACCCTGCCCTGAGGTTGCTGTCTCTGCCCAACTCTCCAGCTAGTAGCACATATCATTCCCAAATGTCTCCACATCCACGTTTCCAAGGGAATGTATTATCATTGTAGGAACTGACTGACAAGAAACGAGAGAAGAGTTTGCGAAGACTTGACGTGGAAAGTTCACCCAAAGACACAGACACATCTCCTCATATTATCATAAACTCTCTCGGGTAGTAAACACTATACATGTGTTCAAAGGTAGTTGAGTCCCTTACTCTTCCACACTAATAGGGAGCCAGAGGGTACCACATGTTTTTAGGAACCTCTAGTATAATGAAGAAGTCAAAACAGTGTGTGTGTGGCGGGGTGGGGGGGACCTCACATCTGTTTGAAGATATGTATCTAAACTTTAAGAATTCCAGACCCAGTAGTCACAGAAATCACACAAGAAAATTTCCCAGAGCTAGAAGATATAATTTCTTTCAACAGAGTTTTCCCTATGGTCAACATATGAAAAAAAAATAGCCCAATGCTGTAACATTTAATAACAACATGTAAAAGAAGATGCCCTAAAAGCTTTCTCAGAGAGAAAAGCAGTTAGAAAACTGTCTTAATTTGGAGAAAACAATGTCTTAATTTGGAGCGCTCAGCAAGCACCAGTGGGTACCAATTTGAAGCCTGCTTGGGAAGACAAAGTCAAGAGACTCTTATCTCCAATTAACCAGCAAAATGCCACAACTAGAGGCATGGCTCACATGGTAGAGTGTGAGCTTTGAGTGGAAAAGCCAAGCAAGAATGAAAGCGCAGGAGCACGAGCCTCGCTACCTCCTCTAAAAACGAGGGAAATAGTTTGCAAATGTAGATGGTGAAACCCAGTCAAATGAATGAGGAAATTAAGTTGAGAACAAAAGTTCAGATAGGAAAGATCCTGACAATTTCCCACAAATATTTGCTCAGGAGATTGCTGCACAATAAATTACACTAAAAGAAGAGTCAAGAAAGTAAATAAGGCCGGTGCCAGTGGCTCACACCTGCAATCCTAGCTACGCAGGAGGCTGAGATCTGAGGATTGTGGTTTGAAGTCAGCCCGGGCAGGAAAGGGCAAGAGACTCTAATCCCCAATTAACCACCAGAAAACCAGAAGTGGTGCTGTGGCTCCAAGTGGTAGAGGGCTAGCCTTGAGCACAAAAGCTCAACGACAGCACTCAGGCCCTGAGTTCAAGCCCCATGACCAACAAAAGAACAAGAAAAAAAAAAAAAAAAGCAAAGAAGCCAGGTCTGCCTGGGTACCCTTGCAATTTCAGAAGCCAGGTCTGCCTGGGCACCCCTGTACTTTCAGTACTTGAAAGGCTGAGTGAGGAAGATCCTGAGTTCAAATGTAGGCTGAAGTAAGTAGTGACTCTGCCTCAAGTAAAAATAAAAACCACAAAACAGTAACAAAAAGTAAAAGAGAGACTGAGAATGTAACTCAATGGCAGAACGTTTTCCTAACACATGTGAGGCACTGGGCTCCATTTCACATGAAGAATCTCAGCCAAAGCTGTGGACCAATAGGAGTGGGGGGGGGGGGGCAAGCTCTTGGGGGAGCCTGTACTATTGGGAGAGGTTGTGCTAACAAAGAGGGTGAATATGGTTGATGCGTGTAAGCCTGTTAAAATTGTCTTCATAACTGGGGAAGGGGGGAAAGGAGAATAATAGAAGGGATGAAATTGATTGAAATACACAATGTATATATGTGGAAATGTCACAACAAATCCCCCTTTGTGAAATTTATGTGTGCTAACTAAATAACTAAAAAGTAAGTAAGAGACTTACAGACTCAGAATATAGAAGAAGGAGGAGAGGAGAATAAAATGAAGAAGACCAAGAAGAAGAAGACCAAGAAGAAGAACAACAACAACAACAACAACAACAACAACAACAAGAACAAGAAGAACAAGAAGAACAAGAACAAGAAGAAACAAGAACCATATTTACCCATCTACTTTATTTTTTTATTTATTTTTCTTTCTTTCCTTCCTTTTTTTTTTTGGCCAGTCCTGGGCCTTGGGCTCTGGGCCTGAGCACTGTCCCTGGCTTCTTTTTGCTCAAGGCTAGCACTCTGCCACTTGAGCCACAGCGCCACTTCTGGCCATTTTCTGTATATATGGTGCTGGGGAATCGAACCCAGGGCTTCTTGTATAGGAAGCAAGCACTCTTGCCACTAGGCCATATTCCCAGCCCCTACCCTTCTACTTTAAACACATAGAGGACCAAGCAAAATGCATAAATCCATGACTCTCAAGACACTGGAGATTGGAAGACAAAGACCAGAGATCCTCATGGGATGAAGAATGAATCAGTGTGAAGAGGGTTCCTCTGGGCGGAGGAATTAGAGCCCAAAGTCTAGCCGAATAGAGAAACTAAGGCAGTTAGCACTCACAAGATGCAATACTAGACAGAAGAGCAGATAGAGCTTCACAGAAGGGAATGTCAGAGATCTCAAGAACACTCCGTTGCGTGCTTACTAATGCAGATGTGTGCAACACCCACCGAGGTGAGGTAAAGAGCTCTGCGTGGTAACAGGGTTGACCCCAGTGCCTGCTCCTAGAGCATTTCATATTTCATAAGACATCAGCTGTCCTGCAAAGCAACACCTTAGCAGGTATTGCTATGTTGTCATCGAGCAGAGTTTAAAAGCAAGAACCAGTGCTGGATGTATAGCTCAAGTGGCAGAGCACCTATCTAGAAGGGAGGAAACCTAGAGTTCAAACCTCAGTACTGCCATGAATAAATAAGAGCAAGAGCTGAAAGGATCATGTGGCTTCCGTGTAACTTAACCTTGTCCCTCAAGAGTATTTTTCAGGACTGCAAAGATATCCAGTACCCATCTAGGCAAAACACACAATGCCTGGCATCTAACCAAAAATTAGCATCAAAGCAGAATACGAAACTTATACTGGGGAGAGAACACAGTCAATGGGAATTGATTTAAAAATGGCACACATTTAGGAATATTAAACACTGACATTCGGAATACTTTCTACAATAGCCTTTTTATCTCCAAGAAGCAAAAAGTTTAAAGATTTCACCTGTTTAGTGAGAGATTAGAAATATAACTGCAACTTAAAAGAACTAGAGATAAAAGTATTCTTTTGTTGTTGGTACTAGAGTTGGAACTCAGGGCCGCTTACTTGCAAGGTAAGTGCGTGACCACTTGAGCTATGAGGACAAAATCTCACCCATTTGCCAGCAGTTGACTTAGATGGAAATTGTCCTACCGATGCGTGTGATCGTAGCCCGCATAGCTAAGATCACAGACATACACCACCCTACCCAGCCCTAGAAATGAACATTTTTCATAGCTCATCAGCAGTGTATATTGGATGAGATTAATGGCACAGTATTCACTTCAGGAAGATGATTAATGGATGTCTTAGTCCATTTCTGCTGCTATAACAGGATTCCACACACTGCATGAATTATAAGCCACTGCAATTTGTTTTGTTCATGATTGTGGATACTGAGATGCCAAGTCCTGAGAGACAACATCTGGCGAGGGCCTTCCCTTCTTGATGCAGCAAACATGGCAGAAGGCATCACACGGTGGAAATGCATGCAAGAAAGGAAAAGGGTGCCAAAGGTATAAGAACCCACTCCTGTGATCAGACCTGAAATAGTCTTTATCTATTTGTAAATTCCGTGTCTTCAAGACCTCAGAATTTTTTCTAGAGCTTATTTCTCAATACCGGCACAATTAAATTTCAACAGGATTTGGGAGATAACACTCAGGGCATAGCAGTGAACGTCAAGAAATAGCAGTAGACAGGGCACCGGTGGCGCAAGCCTGTAGTTCTAGGTACTCAGGAGGCTGACATCCGAAGATCATGGATCAGAGCAACCCTGGGTAGATAAATCGAAGAGATTCTTATCCCCAATTAATCAGCAAGAACCAGAAGTAGAGAAGTGGCTCAAGTGGTAGACTGATAGCCATAAGCAAAAGAAAAAAAAGCTGAGTGAGAGCATGAGGCCAGAAGATCAAGTCCTAGTGCCGAGAAAGAAGAAAAGCAAGCAGGCAAACTGGCAAGTGAGAAAGGAAGAAAGAAAGAAAGAAAGAAAGAAAGAAAGAAAGAAAGAAAGAAAGAAAGAAAGAAAGAAAGAAAGAAAGAAAGAAAGAAAGAAAGAAGAAGAAGAAAGGAAGGAAGGAAGGAAGGAAGGAAGGAAGGAAGGAAGGAAGGAAGGAAGGAAGGAAGGAAGGAAGGAAGGAAGAGAGAAAGAAAGAAAGAGAGGAAGGAAGGGAGGAAGGAAAAGAAGGAAGGAAGGAAGGAAGGAAGGAAGGAAGGAAGGAAGGAAGGAAGGAAGGAAGGAAGGAAGGAAGGAAGGAAGAGGGCTGGGGATATGGCCTAGTGGCAAGAGTGCTTGCCTCGTATACATGAAGCCCTGGGTTCGATTCCCCAGCACCACATATACAGAAAATGGCCAGAAGTGGCGCTGTGGCTCAAGTGGTAGAGTGCTAGCCTTGAGCAAAAAGAAGCCAGGGACAGTGCTCAGGCCCAGGACTGGAAAAAAAAAAAAAAAAAAAAGATTGGAAGCTGGGCATGGTATCCCCATAGTCCCAGCAATTGGAAGCTGGGAGAGAAGGGGAGGAGGGTTTCTTGAGCTCAGGAGCTGGAGATCAGCTGGCAAGGTAATGAAACCCATTTCAAAAACCAACAAGCACACAAGGCGAAACCAGTGAAATGTAGAGCAAACACAAGCATTCACTTGTAGGAAAGTCACCACTGAATGTACTCAACAACAAAAGAGCCAGAGCTCCTGACCCAGGGCTGTTATTATATGGCCTCCACACACTGTGCTTGAACGGGGCTTAGTGACTCACCTCTGAAGAACAGGAAAAGGCCGATGTGACAGCCAGTGACTTGGACACTAGAGTCCACCAGGAAAAGGGGAAATGCGGAGAGGGCATAAAAATACTTTATCTGGGTTGGAGGAAAACTGCAAGTGCACAAAATCAAGACAGTGAAACAAACATCAACAAAACTAGACCGAGACATAGTAGGACTGAATTTCTTTAAACTAGTGATAAAAAGAAAATCCCAAAAGCAGCCACAGGGAACAGAAGATAAGAAGGACAGCGATTTCTCAACAAGAGCAATGCAAGACCCAAATCAGTACCTTTATGGCTGGAGGTGTAGCTCAAGAGGGAGAGAACTTAATGCAAACAAGCAAGCTAAGAAAATGTGGTGCCCAGAGTTTGGGGTGGGGGGGGGGGGGAAAGGGTGGAGGGAGGGAAGGAAGGAAGGGAAAAGAAAAAGAAAATAAATAGTATCTTTATAGCAATGAAAGAAAAAAAAGAGGTCAATATAGAATTCTTCATGCAGTGAAATTATCTTTCAAAAGCCAAGCATGAAATAATGACTTGTTCAGATACATAAAAGCTAGAATAATTCCTTACCAATAGACTAGAAAATAGATAAAGTAAACAGACCCACAATTATGTAGACAAGTGACTTTAAGAAACCATGCAAACTCCATTTGAAAGGTTAGAAAAAGATCATCTGCTGAACAAATGATTTTTTTAAAAATATTTAGTTACATATATGTAAAATAAGAAGTTTGGGTCCACATAGAGTAGCCTATGCAAAATTTAATACACAATGGATCAATGGTTTGTATGTGAAACCTAGGCTATGGAAGGGAATGATCACAGCATTCAGTTAAGCAAAAACACCACCCGTGATGGGAGAGACATAGATTGACTTCAAGATCTAAAGAGTGACTCATGCCCATCATCCTAGCTACTTTGGAGGCTGAGATAGAGAGGACTGTGTTTCAATATCAGTCTGGATGAAAAAGCTCATGATTCCTTCTCAAACAACAAGAAACTGGGTTTGATGACAGAAACCTGTTTTCCCAGCTACACAAGAAAACCTAAATAGGAGGATTGCAGTCCGTGTAAGCCAAGGGATAAATACTGCATGGCATTCTATTTTAAAAATAAATCTGGGGCTGGAAGCGTGGCTCAATTGACAGAGTTTTGTTTATTGGTAGCCAATAAACAAAAGCATCGGGGACTGAATTCAAGTCCCAGTCTTGGAAATAATTGTAATAGCAATAACAACAACAACAATAATAGCCCAAAGAGTAAGGAGTAAAGAGTAAGGTGACTCAAAGGCTCAAATGTAGATTGTCTTCTTGTAAGCATGAGGCCCTGAGTTCAAATCCCACTATCACTAACAATAATAACAATAAAACAAACAAAATAAAGAACAAAGGTCTTAAAAAAAAACAAAAAGGACAGGCTATCCAGGTCACCAAGGATCCAATACAAGGTCCACAATATAGGAAGACTCGGGAAAGGGGCAAAGAGAAAGACCAAGATGAAGCTAGCCATGAAAGAGCAGACACCCCATACCCATTCAGGAGATGGGCTAACCCTGGGGGGACATGAATATTTGAAGGCACTGACTAACAGGTGGAGGAAATAGCACCTCAGAGTGTGGAGATGAAAGAGTCCCTTGAAAGGTAAGTAAACAGAGCAAGGCAACGATTACCTCCAAAGGACTCTCTTCCAGTTCCATTGACCTAAGCCTAAGAAGTAGTAGTCATTCATTTAGCCAGACTTAGAATATGTTCCCCCCCAAAATAGAAGAAGATAGTTGAAAATTAGTGTGTAGCTGAACAGACGGTGTCAGAGCGTGAAAGAAAGAACTACAGTCCAACGATCATAGATGCCAACGACAAAAATGTGAAAGTAGTACCACAAGCTGGGTGCTGGTGGCTCCCGCCTGTAATCCTTACTCAGGAGGCTGAGATCTGAAGGTCGCACGCAGTTCAAAGCCAGCCTGGGCAGGAAAGTCCATGATGAGATTCTTATCTCCAATGAACCACCAGAAAACCAGAAGTCGTACTATGGCTCAAAGTGGTAGAGTGCTAGCCACGAGTGGAAAAAAAAGCTTAGGGACAGCACTTAGATGCTGAGTTCAAGCCCCATGACTAACCAAAAAAAAAAAAAGTATACCGTAGTGGCAGAAACAAACACCTAAGACATAGCTGAGGAAAACGTTAGCATAATACTGTGGTGATGGGTTAGGAATCACTGAAGCACTGGACTGCTACATCCATAGTCAATCCTCACTGGCTTTTAAAATAATGTATAAATATCCCCGGGGGTGGGGGGTGGGTGGGGATTAACTGTAAGCAAATGTAGGGAAAGAATCCTGATAGGACATCAGTGACAATAAAATGGTGCTTTATTTCTCCTGATTTACCTGTACTTGTCCAGAGTTTTGCCTAGGCGATTTGTTACTTCTCACATGAATGAGTTCATAAGTGCATGAAGGAAGCCCGTCCCATTGACAGTCCTCAGGAAGGTAGGAGGACCAGACTTTGAAAAGAAACTGGAAACGAAGATGAAAAATCTTAGGGTCAGAAGCACCTGTCAAGGCTCTGGTCCCCAGAGGCCAGGCCCAGCACCCCTGAGGAGTCAGCACCGAATCCTTCCAGGACAGAAACAGGGCTTCCTGCAAGCCCTAGAGAGCTGATTACTCCCTCAGTCCCCCCAGTGTGTTCCCTTCCCCTACGCCCCACCCCCCCCCCCACATGAGCTTCACCAGACTCCACACACGCTCATCCAGGTTGAAGAGCCCCGCCGCTGGAAACAGGCTACCAGTCACTCTCACAAACACCTCCCAAGTTTAGCATGATGTGTTGTGCCAGTCATCCCGGCCACTGCAGAGACTCAGGCAGGCCCATCCCTGGAGTCCAGGAGTTCAAGAACAACCTTTTCCCCTTTGACAGAAAAGGAAGCGAAAGCTGAGAGAGGCCAAAGAAATTGTCCAGGTTTACTGAAGCCACAACTTGAACCCAAACTATTACCTTGCTTTGTTTCCTCTTTCTAACCTTCCTTTGTTACTTCATTTCCTTTCAACAGATAGTTCCTAGCAGCCAAGCGCAACACTGAATGCTAAAGTCTAGGTTTCACAGAACTTACACTCCAGTATGGAACCAGAAAATAAAAGACGATTCAGTTAACAAATAGTTTCTGCTGCTTCTTACGGCTGTGATGTGACAGGCAGTAAACGTGAGTATGATGAAATGGTCCAGAAAGGAGTCTACTACAGCAATATTTGAGTTGAACACTGCATGATGAGTTCTGGAAAGATCCTCTTGGTTAGTAAAGCGGCCCCTGGCAGCCACCCTGGGCCACAGTGACTAGTTACCCCCAGCCTTCCTGCCACTGTTCTTCTCCAAGGTATCTGTTGCCTTCCACAGCTAGCACGCTCCGCCATCTTCTCCCCACACCAGCCCCTGCCGTGTTGCACCACACACCGTTCCTGTCAGCAAGTACATAGAACCCTAGGGCAATCAGCCCGCCTTTGGGCCACCACTGGCAGAGCCTTATGCTGGTCAGCTGGCCCGCTGGGCACCTGCTGTCAGGGAAGTTCCTCACAGAGTCTGCCTCCTCCACCCAGTTCCGAGTTGAAGATGCATGTGGGATACGTTTATTGCAGAATGCCCTCCGGACCAACTCCTGTCGGGGAGAGAGGAAAGTGAACGTCACCGGAGGATGGACTTGAACGCCCATGCCTTTGCAACAAGGGCTTCTGCCAATCTTCCAGAAAAATCTAGAGCTGTGATGGCTCTTCAGTAGTCTCCAACTAGAACATGGGGGGGGGGGGAAGAGTCTGGGCTTCTGGACCCCCCACTCCAGACAGTCATGAGACTGGGAAGGCTTTGGGGGTTCATGAGGAAAGCTGGAGGGAGAAGCGCCACAGTTGTCATGCAAAGAACAATTCCTCTCTTCTCCTGGGGCATCTACGGAATCAGCATCTGGATGCCGGGAGAGCTGGAGACCATTACAAGTAGCAAAAGAATTTGGACAGGATGCATTTAATCTTGAGTTAATGGTACAATGCTCTGCCAAGATAAACTTCTCAACCTCCACATATTTTATTTTGAAGAAGTGTTATTGTCAGGTACAGGGGAAATTCCTCCCCTCGTCGGATGCTCAGCCAAATGACATAATCACTGGAGAAGACCACTTGTCTGGTGCATTCTTCTTTCATCCGGGTGGGCCTCTCCTTGGCAGATCCACCTCCCCCAAAGCTGGCTGTGGTACCTGCGTGATTCCAGCCCGTGACAGCTGCAAGAAAAGGAAGCAATGGAGCTGGAAAACAGAACATTTGGGGATGTCGAGTTTCTAAACACTCAATATTCTGACTTTCTCCTCACCCTTCTCCCTAGCGTCCCCTACCCCCTTTCTCTTCTAGGGACACAAGTCCAAGGTGGTTTTAAAGGGAGCACTTTGAACTCAATTTCTAATCACGTCGCATTTTGATTGAGCTTTATCACCCAGCGTATTCTCTGCATTCCACAACATGCTAGCTGTTAGGAATATCACCCATCACTCTCTGCTCCCGGCCCGTCTCTGTGTGGATCTGCCTCATAGATTGAAAGATGGTAGGGGGTAGAGGGTAAATTATTTCATTTGTCTGCAAGTTTAACTAGTCTGGAGCCCAAGAGAGGCGTACCATTGTCAATGAAAGTTCAAGGGTTTCCCATTGATCAGAGAATATAGTGAATCAAAGAGACTCAATGCGCACATGTTGACGAAATGAGGGGAGCAGTTAGGTAAGCAGCACGGGTGGCAATGTGGGCAGCGGTGCCCAGCTGTCAGAGGGAGGCCTCACATCTGCTTCGCAGGAAGGTCCCACACTCTCGCTGACCACAAGTGGCTCACGCTCGTGCACGAGGCTGAGATCTCAGGATCTCACAACAAAGCCAGCCTGGGCAGAAAAATCCGAGAGACACTTACGTCTAAGTGACCAGCAAAAATCCCCAAGCAGAGATTGAACTCAAGTGGTAGAGTGCCAGCCTTGGGCACAAAAGCAAGGGAAATTAAGAAGCCCTGAGGTCAAAGCCCAGTACAGACACCAAAAAAGAAAGGGAGAAAAACCCAAGAAGGAAAGAAGAAAGAAAGGAAGGAGGGAGAAAAGGTGGGAAGGAAGGAGGGAGGGAGGGAGGGAGAGGAGAGGAGGACCAGATGGGGGGTGGAAGGAAGGAAGGAAGGGAGGGAGGGAGGGAGGGAGGGAGGGAGGGAGGGAGGGAGGGAGGGAGGAAGGAAAGGAGAGGAAAGGAAAGGAAAGGAAAAAAAAGGAAAGAGGAAGAAAGGAAGGAAGGGAGGGAGGGAGAAAGAAAAGAGAAGGAGGGCTGGGAATATGGCCTAGTGGTAAAGTACTTGCCTCGTATACATGAAGCCCTGGGTTCAATTCCTCAGCACCACATATACAGATAAAAGCTGGAAGTGGTGTTGTGGCTCAAGTGGTAGAGTGCTAGCCTTGAGCAAAAAGCCAGGGACCGTGCTCAGGCCCTGAGTTCAAGCCCCAGGACTGGCAAAAATCAAAACGAAACAAGAAAAGAGAAGAAAGAAGAAAAGATGGAGGAAGGAGGAAAGGGAAGGAAAAGAGGAAGCGAGGGAGGAAGGAAGAGAAGGAGAAATAGAGGAAAGGGAGAAGGGAAGGATCAAGGAAGAAAGGAAGGAAGGAAGAAAGGAAGGAAGGAAGGAAGGAAGGAAGGAAGGAAGGAAGGAAGGAAGGAAGGAAAGAAGGAAAGAAGGAAAGAAGGAAAGAAAGCGGACCTTACATCTCCCTTATAGGGAATAATTAGCACAGGTTTAGGCAAGTCACAGCAGAGGATCACAGGAGCCCAACAGCTATACCCTTAGGAACACATAAGATAATACTAAGTGTCAGTTTGATAATAAAAATTTGAGGAAAAAAAAAAAAGAAAAAAAAGATAATACTAAGTGAAATGAACTCCATGTTATGGAAACGATTGTTTTATCACAGTTGTAACTACTTTCAACGTGCCATATGTAACTGTAGCCTCTATTACTGATGATATTCCTGTATCACCTTCCTGTGGTTGTACCTACACTCTCTCTGTATCTTATCTGAGTATATTGGAAACCGGGTATACTGGTATTAGAACCAGGAAATTGGAAGGGAATATCAAAATCGAGAGACACAGGGTAAAAAAAAAGACAAACAACTACAAAAGCAATACTTACAAACTGGTGAAAATGAACTGAACAACTGAACAACTCATGGGGGGGAGGGGGAAGGGAAAGGGGGAGGGGGAGGGGGGAATGAGGGACGAGGTAACAAACAGTGCAAGAAATGTATCCAATGCCTAATGTGTGAAACTGTAACCTCTCTGTAATTCAGTTTGATGATAAAGAAAAAAAAATATTTAAAAAAAATTAAATTGCTTAAATGGCCTTGAAAAAAAAATAAGAAAGAAAGAGGACCTTACAGCATTGGGGAATTCAAGAGAGCAACCATCAGCACTCTAGAACTGGGCAGAGTTTCTTCTTCTACTGACAGGACAGTATCATGCTCAGTCAGGAAAGGGGCTGCCCCTCAGTACCGAGATTTATGTTCTCTGCCCAGGAGGGCAGTGGGTGTCCGGTGTTTTTACGATTCACACAGCTACAGGGGAGCTGCCAGTCCTGTCTGTGGAGACTTTCCTTACAGTGAGGGCAGGTAAACACAGACTAGGACAGGGACAGAGAGAGGTTCCTACAGCCTACTTCAGCCACTCTCAAAGCACGTAAGAAAGTTCTGGCAATGACTGCTCTACTACCTTTGCTTAAGCATGGTTTGATGTCAAGTTCTGTGTGTGAAATTGCATACACCTACAAGGGTTTTTTCAGAGATACTTTCTTCCTTAGAAATGTCAGGGCTAACCAGGTACCAGTGGTTCATACCTGACATCTTAGCTACTCAGGAGGCTGAAATCTGAGGATCACAGTTCAAAACCAGCCTGGCAGTTATCTTCGAGAGATACTTATCTCCAATGAACCAGGAAATCAGAATTGGCACTGTGACTCAAAGTGGTAGAGTGCTAGCTTTTAGGGCGGAAGCTGAGTTCCCTGAGTTCAAGCCCCACAACTGACAAAAACAAATGTCAGGTGCCCATCTCACTTGGAGTAAAGAAAACAAAATTTAGTAAAGCCACCCAATTTGCCAATGGCCACTCTCGAGTACCAGGGCCAAAGACTCCTCTTGATCTCCTGCTCTTCCTCCCCGCACTGCTCTTGTGGTGTCTGAGCCAGAAATGGAGGAGGGGCACTGTATTCTCTTACAGAGAGTCTAGGCTTTGAGACACACTGCCCAGACCTGATATCATGCCTAAAGCCTCACAAATCTTTTCATTTCCTACCCCTTGGAAAGAATGTACCCACTTGTACTAACTCTTCTAAAGATTAAAAGGGACAAATATCCTCCTGCTTTGAGCTTGTCATTAAATCAAATTACTTTTTAAATAAGACAGGTAAGAAATAAAATGTCTGAGAATAATGACACGTCTGTGTAGGAATAATTTCGCATCTTTGAGAAGGGGAAACAGATGTCAGGTTTATTTTGAACAGCATGGGCCACCTTCTTTGCAGGTGTATACCCTTTAGCCATCACGACAATCTCTTGGCTGCAGGAATTACTAGAGTGGTTTTACAGATGAGAAAAAACAAGGCTAGAAGTCCCAAGGTAAAGTATCCAAGCTTGCTGTGGTAGTTGGGGATTCCATCCCAGTTCTGAGTGTCCACTGGACTCTGAACACTGTGCTGTGGTGTTTACTCTTTCTGGAGAGGCGGTGAAGGGCAGGAGCGTAGCTGAGATATGAGCACAAGACATGGCAGCCGGTGGGAACCCACAGCCCAGGCACTGAGTCCGGAGAGACGGAAAGGAGCCAGTTGGGCCAAGGACTGGGGGGAGGCACCGACATTCAAGGGTAGGGGGACACAGAAGTGCAAAAGCCCCGTGGGCATGAGGTTGGAGCAGGTGAGCAGGACGCCCAGTGAATCCTCACAGGAGGGGGGGATTGGGGCTTATTTGGAAAGAGAGTCGAGCACAGAGGTCTCCCAGATCACAACACAGGAAGAAAGAGCTCAGGGGTCCCTGATCCTGCCTGGTCTGATATCGGCGTTGTCCACCACAAGATAGTCTTGGTTTTCCCTGTGTGTTGCAGGCATTCATCTCCAGGGAGCCGTGGGCAGGTGGGCAGGTTTGGGACACTGGTACCACAGTGAGTCTAGGTGAGTCTGTGCTTGGCTCCCGGGCTGCAGGCCACCTGGCCAGGGGATTTGGACTCATGGTGGCGTTATGATGAGGTATGTCTACTATGAGCAGCCTGGCTCCAAGTCCAGCAAGTCTAGCAGACCCATCTTGAGAGGCACCCCTAGAGCCCTCTCATCCAAGGTAGAATTCCTTCAGCATTGGTTTGCTGGGACTGGCAAGAATACCAGCCCCAAAGGAGATGGTTGAAGCAACACAATGCATTCTGTCACTCTTCTGGAGAATAGAAAGCTGCAACCAAGGTGCTGGCAGGCACACGCTCCCTCTGAAGCCCATGGCAGAATTGTTTCTCTGCCTAGATTCTGGTGGCCTGGGGCAGGCTTGAATCCTTTGGCTTATAGCAACATTGCACCAGTGTTTGCCTCTGTCTTTAATGGTGTTCTCCCCATGTATCTGTCCTCAAAGGCACTGTTTTAAAGAGACAAATCATACTGGATTATGAGCCTTCCTAGCACAATTACCAACACATTCACGAAAGTCCCATTTCTAGGGTCTGGGAATGTGGCTCAGCTGTAGAGCGCTTGCCTGGCAAGCATGAAGCCCTGAGTTCAATTTCTCAGCACCACATGCACAGAAATAACCAGAAATGGCTCTGTGGCTCAAGTGGTAGAGTCTCACAGACTTTTCTGCCTGGTCTGATTTCAAACCCCAATCTTCAGATCTCAGCCTCCTAAGTAGTTACAGGGGTGCGCCCCTGACTCTTGCTCTTTTTTGGGGGTGTGGGTATATTTCAGTCCATACACTTTTTCCAAGTAATTCTCAGCAATTCTCTTCCAGCCTCTGACCAGACAGCAAAACTCCCATTTAGTCAGCTGTGCCGCTGGAGCTTCCCCTCTCCCCCTCCCACTCTCCTCCCACAAATATTTATCAAGGGATTAATATATTCCAGGAGTGGCGCCAAGTCCGGGGTACCCCCCACAGTAAACAAAACACACAACGGGAAAGGCTTCCATTGCCTCATCGTCTCCCACACAGCTACACCCCGAATGCTGAGCCTTCCCACGTGTGGAGACACACGAGGCTCCCCAGGTCCACTGTGGGTTCAGTGCCCTTGATTTCACTGCATGTTCCCCCAATAGACTGTGACTATGTTCATGGACCCAACCCAGACACTTGAGAAGAAAAATGGGCAGTAACGACATGAGACACGGCCTGAACCAGGATGGCTGAGACCCAGTGAAACAGATCCACTCCACTCACAGTCCCGGGGCTTCCTGAGCAGCTTCCCCTCGTTGCTCTGTTGGGCTCATTGGGAGTGAGTCTATCTCCTTGAAATAACTGGCAGCCAGGGCAGACTGCCACCTGCGTCTGCCATCGTGGACAGGAACACTGATTGAATACAATGTGCTCCCAGAGTAATAGAGGCAGAAAGGAAAAGAAGAGGGGGGAAACCAATGAACTGTGTCTGAGAAGGTGAAGGGTGCTTCCTAGAAGAGCCGGGATGTGGCACGGGCCGTTAGCATGAGTGGAAGATTCCCCAGGCAGCAAAGTGGCAGTGGGGGTGTCATCTCTCAGAGTTCTCTGTGCTCAGTGGCTGATTTCTACCCACGCCGCTTTTCCTAGAGTCTCGCGAGATTTCGTGGGATTCTAGCCCCACCCCTCTCGAAGTATACATGCATACATATGCACAGATATGTGTATAGAGCTTTATGAAGTCAGTTGTACTAAGGAGTTTCAAGTCAAGTTGTCTGTTGATGAGCACAATGCATCTTGATCAGCGTCACCCTTTCGTTTCGGATCCGCTTTGTTCTAACAGAGGATGGTCACAAGACAGGCACCACTGGGCCAACGAGGCATCCAGCTACATGCTCCAGGACTTGGGGAGCCCTAGGCCACAGAAGGGATGAGTCACGTACAGGCTTTAATGAAAACAAGCTTCCTCCATGGTTCTGTGCTAGTCCCTGGGGAGGCAAAAAAATCACATACAGTCACTCTCTGCAAAGTAGCAGAGCACAAGACACATGCATGCAATTAACTGAAATCATGGCCCACTATCGAAGGATTGTCACATGTGCTGTGGTTTCCATGACCCCACCAGAACCCATGTTGAAACCGAGTCCACATCATGATGTATGAAGAGAGGGGAAACTGGATCCTACTGTGGTATTTGGTAGTGGGGTCCTGGGAAGCGATGACGGTTAAATGGGGTCATGAGGGAGGTGCCCCAACACAATGGGACTGTGCATTATCACAAGGAAGAGGGCTACCTAAGATAGAGAGTCCAGTTCCTCTCACCGTGTGATGCCCTACACCACCCCGAAGGGAAGATCTTGTCAGAGATTGCTGCCTGACGTTGAACTCCCTACTCTTCGGACCCCTGAACAGAATCATTCTTTCTTCATTATAAGTTATTCAGTCTACAGTTATCAGTTTGAGCCAGAGAACACCGACTACACAATAGACCTTTTATAAGTTTGTCATCTATTGGGGGCACACAAAGAAAGCCACAAGTCATTTCAGCTGGTGGGACACAGTTGGCTTCACCCAGGAACTTCACAGCTAGGGGAGAGACCCAGAGGTGTGAAAACCATGAAACAGGACCGGCTTAGGGCCGATGGTGTGGATGGGGAGGAGGGAGAAGAGAAGGGACAAGCAAAAGAGACTGTCTTGGTATATGATAAGGAAGAACAGCTGGGGTAACAAGCCACTATCTGCATGAATTATCACCTTTCTTCTGGCCAAGCTCTGAACACCAAGTGTGATGACTATGGCGGCCAGCAAATCTCCCATTTCCCCACCGGATGCGAGTCCTTCAGCTGCAGCTGAGGAGCCCGCCTCTAAGGTGTCTTTTCAAGTGAGGACTTAACCACTGAGCCCACCTCCATCCAGACCCAAACATTCTCCATCGCCTGGCTAATATGGCTAGGAGTAAGTCCTCACTAGCCCTCTGAAAGCATCGCCAGCCACATGGCTGGCTGGGCACCGAAGGTGGGATTGGAGGGGTGGGCACCTGTGGGCAATGAGAAGCAGCTGAGATACTAAAGCACGAAGGCTGGTTTTGTTCTATGAGGTAAGGGAAGTGCCCGCAGGGACCAGACACTCCCCTCACTAAAGGTCATCCGTTGTGATCAGCTTGTCTAGGCCTAGCGGCTGATTGGGTAGAATATCTGCACAGCACGGTAGCTGGTGACTTCTGTGTCTTTATCCACCCTGCACTGCAAGCCACTGAGGCAGGCAGTGTGACTTTCCCCAAAGCCCTGCACGAGCACCAAGGTGGGTGCTAAGAAGGCTCAGCGAAGGAAAAGCTCCAGCAACTGGAGGAAAGAGCTGGCTGCAAAGTGAAGGACCAGGGTCCACGGGAAGGCAGAAGCCTTCCATCGAGCCCGTGATTCTAGCGATATGGGAGGTAGAAGGCGGGGGAATCACAGGGCAGTGGTACACACATGTCATCCCAGTGACTCGGGAAAGCATAAATGAGTGGATCACAGTCCGGGTTGGCTGAGGATAAAGGAAGACCCTCTCTGGGATTAACACCAGAAGGAGTCTGACGGTGCCGTTCAAGCATAGAGCACCTGCCTAGCAAGCACAAAGCCCTGACGTCAAGTCCTCGTAATAAATACAGGTATGGATTTTATGTCTTTCTGGGTTTAAGACCAATAGTTCAGATGACATTCGTCATTGCCTATTCATTCTATTATAGCCAATGTTTTCTTCTGGTTTTAAATGTACCTTTCCTGGACGACCCTTGAAGTATGTTAGGTGCCAGGTACTGGTTTTGCTTGTTGTACCTAATGAGTAAGCTAGCCTTGACTAAGGGAGAGTACTGCAAAGTTCCTAGGGGACGGAGGGGTGGTGGTGATACTAATACTACTTTAAAGCCTTGGGGGCTGGATTTTGGGAAGATCCATAAGATGGGGCAAGGCTGGAATACGAGCAGAGAAAGACTTGGGGAGCAGGGTGCCGTGGCTTCTTACCAACGGCTATGGAAGGGTTTCAACATAAATTGTCTCTGGTTTATCATTTTTCGACTTTGTGTTGGTGGGGAAGTAGAAATCGTGGATCCTTTCTCAGTCTAGGGATACCTCAGTTCTTGAGATACTAGGCAGAAGCTTCGAGCTAAAGTCAAGACAGCCCCGAGACCACGAGGGGAAACAGTCCCTGCTCTACCATGTGCTGTGCTGCTCGGCTGAAATGCTGGGGATGTCAGACCTTTCATGGGCATTTCTGACTTAAGATATTTTCAGTTTACCATGGATGGGAACTCCTTGACAAGCAAAGAGCATCTGTAGGGGGGAAAGTGGGCGTGGACCTTCTGTGGTCATCTATAAAATCTGGACTTAGCAATAACAAAATAAGGGCATGCCAACGATGAGCAAAGCAACAAGGAGAGGGAGTCAGCCTGCGGGCGAGGTTTCTGATCTGAGCAACACTGAAAGGGAAATCACGGGAAGAAGCAGGCCTCGGGGGAAAGATTGAGCTAGGTACGGGATACACTGGGTGTAAGTCTCCAGGACTTCCTGGAAGCAGTGCACATCGAGCTCGAGCGTTGAATAGATGCTTGTAGGGCTTTAGGAAATAAGATGAGGTTGTAAATGGGACCCGGAAGGCATCTGCGGGCACACAGTAGGGCCTCACCAAGTCTGTCTTGATTCAGTGTGGCCTACAGCCCAGGGTGGAATGAGGAACCCGTTGATGAGCCACGGGCTTGGGAGATGACTGGGCAGACCCCACGCAGACTGGCTGTGAGGAAAATCACAGAGCATCCTTTGTCTGATATGATCTACGCAGACAACTGGAGGCAGATCTCAGCTCCAAGGACCCAAGGTGTGTGGGGCCTGTCGGAAGTCAGCGCAAGGGGCCAGCAACAGCTTGTCTTGTACCTTGAGGATCTGGGAGGCATAAGAAGCAGAAATTGCACTTTCCAGACCCTGAAGCAAGACTGACTTGAACCTCACGTCTATTTTGCTAAGTGGATTAAAGTGCATGTGTGCGCGCGTGGACACACACAAACACGTAACTCTGTTGATAGATATTATACAATCACATTGTTTACATATTTGAGATGGTGATCACACCACCATTCAATGTTAATTGCTACTTCTGTGAACATGTCAGATGTTCTCAGACAAAATTAATTAGGACGAAACAACGGATTAATGGCCTTAAAAAAAATCCCAACTTGCAGAACATAACCAGTTTTATAGCCCACCACCACAACTGCAAAAGGAACTTAAATAATAAATGCCATTGGGAATCAGAATTCAAAAGAACTCAGTACAAACTCCTGGCAGACAGCCCTTTCTGTAATCAGATGCTTCGTGGCTTCCCCAGTCTTTCCTTGAACGCAGATTGACAGGTGTCTTAGTATCTGTCCATCCGCCATGGATCTAATTGTTACCAAAAATCTTTCTTCTGTTGAAGTGAACTAGAGCTCTGGATCCTTTCCTCTTATGAAGCAATGCAGAGAGATTCTGCTTCGGGTCTGAAGATTCTTCAGGAAACAAACACACTCACCGGAAACCTGAAAGGCTGCGATTCCCACAATGATGTCGGGAGGAGGCTCCTGGGAGGTCTGTTTCTGGCTTCCCTTCCCCTTGCGCTGTTGTGAGTCTAGGAACTCACAGACAAGGTTTTGGAAACCTTGGTCCTAACAGGAGGTCTAATTGCTGTGGCTTCACCCAGAGGTTATTTGCAAACAATGAAACTGCGTGAAGATGTTACTGGCTTATTTGGATGGATGAATCCAAGGGTGTGAATCTTTTGAACAACTGACAGTTTAACAAGAGGAATACTAGGAAGCTAAGACATATTTTGTCTAAGGAAAGATGGGGCTTGGCGGGAGCAGATGTAGGGAGAGAGGAAGAATGGACAAATACACTCATCATATTCAGTGTACATAAGCAAACATGGAGCCAAGTAACTTGAGAGAATGAGTAGAGATTGGATAGATGGGGGAAGAATGATGAAAAGAGTGACATTGATCAAGATGCATTGTACTCATAATTGACATGTTGAAGCCCCTTGTACAACCACTTAAAGATAATAAACATTAAATTACATGTGCAAATATATTAATAAAATATATTTTCGTTATACGCATGACATTAAATGCAATTCTCTATCTGTGTGTGTGTGCGCGCGCACACTAGTACTGGAACTTGATCTCAGGGTCTGGATGCCAACCTTTTTCCCTTAAAGCTGGCTACTTGGTCCACAGCTCTACTTGGCGGTTAATGGGAGATTAGAGTCTTAGGGACTTTCCTTCCTGGGCTGGCTTTGAACCACGATCCTTAGATCTCAGCCTCCTGAGTAGCTAGGTTTTCAGATAAAGCCACTGGCTCTCTGATGGCTTAATGCAATCTTAAAAGTGGTGGCAGAGACCTGAAGACAGGTCCATTTCTAAACAAATGTGCACTTAGAAGCCAAATGGGTTTTAGGTTTGATTTCTAGCTGTGCCATTTATTAACCCTGTGGTCTTGGGTACAAAAATAATTAACCTTACATATCTGGAGTGAGGATTAGTGAAAAATTGTCTATATTCTGCCTAGAGTATAGCAGATATATCCCAAAATGGAGTAATTAGGATTGTAGATTCCAATTTCAAACACAGAGAAAATGTTCAGTTAATGTATTTTAAAAGTTAAATGGTAAGAGCAGACATATATTAGCTATTCAGATATTCAAAGCCATATGTTTGAAGTATCTGTTGATGGTTTAAAAAAGTGTTAATTTAAAAAACAAATACCCAGAAATGGGTGAGGTGGCTCATGCCTGTAAACCTAGTTATTCAGGAGGAGGAGACCTAGAGAATCTCAGTTCCAGGCCAGTTCTAACAAAAAGTTACAGACTCCACTTTGATCGATCAGCCAGCCATAGTGCTCAGCTGTCATGCCATCCTATATACTACAGGTAGAACTGTAGTCTGAGACTAGCTCCTGGCAAAAACACAAGATTCAACTTGGAAAATAAGTTTAGAAAAAGGTGTGTGTGGGGGGGTGGTGTAAAGCCCCTGCCTAGAAAATGTAAGGGCCTTGGTTCATACCCCAGACCCTGAGGCATGGAGAAGGAATAATATTCAGTCAATGGTGAAGATAAACATTCAAGCAATAGAAAAACAAGTGAAAATCCTCTGCCCATCACTCCATGCTGAATGCCAGGCTAAGCAATTCTGCTGGTTTTGGGTGTTACCATCCAGAGGCACACATGAAAGCAGAGGTGATGTTATTCCTGTAAATAGTGGATTCAAGGTGCTACGCTGTGGCAGGGCACTTACTTGCCTAGTGTGGGTTTGGCTACAACACCACAAAGAAAGAAAGAAAGAAAGAAAAAACCCTTCTGTACATCTCCACATCCCGTTCTAACGCTTGTCAACCTAACACTGTGTGAAGGACGTGAGCTTCAGCCTGGCCCTCTTCAGTCAATCACGCATCGTTCCACTACTTTCAAGGAATTGGTGTCTAGCTACATGGCCTACACTGTCCTAAAACTCACTGTGATCCTGTCATCTCAGCCTCCCTAGCAGCTGAGACTACAAACCTGTGCTTCGCTGAAGGAAAGCCAGTGATGCGATACTTTCCTTGAAGTCTCCAATTTTAAGCAATTGGATAAAAACCAAAAGAAAAATTCAGCTTAACAGCTGACCATTTCATCCCTCCAATATGGCAGAGATCAGGCAGCAGGTGGGGAAATAATCCAGCTAAGACAATTAGGGGATTCTGAATGCCCCGGAATGGGTTTTGTAATATCGAAGTTGGCCTCTATGATTACCAGGTGCTTTGTCATTTATCTCTCTCAGTGCACATGGGTTGCTATTCGGCAAAGAATGGGGAGTCCCTCATCACTGTGCAAACCTGAGGCAGGAAGTCCAGGTGCTGGGGGGGCCTCATATCTGTACTCCTACCTACTCAGTGGGCTAAGATCTGAGGATCAAAGTTCCAAGCTATCCCAGTCAGACAAATTGGAGAGAATCTTATCTTCCAAGAGCCAGAGATGGAGGCTCAGGTAGGAGGGAGCTAGCCTTGAGCAGAAAGAACTAAGCAAGAGTATGAGACTCTGAGTTCAAGACCCAGTACTAGCACAAAGGAACGAGAGACACACGTACACAAGAGAAAGTAAGGAGAAGGGGAAAAGAGACGGAGAGACACACACACAGAAAGTAAGGAGAGGAGGGAGGGAGGAAGAGAGAGAGAGAAGTTCTTGCCTAAAGCCCCTTACATGGCTACACAGCTGTAGAGAAACAGCCTGGTCCTGTTCAAGCGATATTGGGTGATTGTCCACATCTACTCGGCCACTCAGGTTAGATATGAGAGTCGGAGACCCAGAGGGTCAGAGGGAGGTATCTCTAGACTCTGTGAGCACCGGGCACCCAGAAGCTTCCTGAACAAGCCTTGGGAAACTTCAGGCCTCCACTCTGAGAGGCTTCCTTAGCATTTGCAAGTTCACATTTGTCTTGATTTTTAACTTCACATTGCTTTCCTCTCTTGTGCTAAGAATGCCATCTGTCCCTATGACAGGTTTTTGGATTTGCTGGCACTTACCAGGAAATATGACCATCCAAAACATCGCGAGAAACTGTGAGAGGACTCAGGAAGAAAAGTCCCTGCGTGCTGTTTCCAGGTGGAGGCTTGACCATGCCCCAAGCCCTGCCCACCAAGAGCAAAGCCCACAGAGCCTTCGCAGCTTCTTGGAGTTCATAACAGTCATGGACGTGGTCTCATCTTTATTCTGAATCACTTATGCTGCATTAAGAAGATGGTGTTTGCTGGGTGCCATTGGCCAGGAATCCTACTCAGGAGGTGAGATCTGAGGATTGCCATTCAAAGCCAGCCCAAGCAGAAAAGCTTATAGTAAGGCCCACCCCAGAGAGGGCTCCACGCTGATGGCCCTGCCGGTCTAAAGCCTCCTCCCAGTACCAGCGTTACCTAGGTAACTGGCATACCTAGAGGGAGCCACCTCCCCTCACCTGGCCACGCCTCCCCACCCTGGCCCTAGATAAGGACTGGGTGGAGGGAGGGTCGCTCCATTCCCTCCTGCCATGCATCCTCTCAGCCACAGGCCAGCAATTTGGGAAGAAACTTTTCTCTCCAGCCTGAGTACTGCGTGGAGATCTCTTTCATCGACTGCCTACCTTAACAAACCGTATATTTATGATTCTTATCTCCAATTAAGGACCAAAAAGCCAAAAATAGAGCTGTGGCTCAAGTGGTAGAGACGTAGCTTTGAGCAAAAAGCTTATTTAGTGCCCAGGCCCTGAGTTCAAGTCCCAAGACTGGCATACATACACATCAAAAAGGTGGTAGTGGCCATGTTTGCAGATGAGAAAACTGAGGCAGATGGAAGAGGATTACCTGGGATAGTGCAAGTCATTCTATTTCCCTTTTGAATGTAAACCCACTGTGCTACAGCCATCATCTGCTTAGGACCCAGAAAATAGAGGCGAGAGACATGAAATAATCCCTAAGATTCTCCAACTAGGCTGGAGGAACTCTGGTTCAATCCACCCAGATTGCCCTTTGTGATGACCTTCTTAGACTTGCAAGTCTGAAGTTCCTTAAGTCATTGAAAAGCTAGGAAGGAAGGGCTGAGACTGGAGACTGAGACTTGGAGAAAGAATTATTAACCAACCTCTTTAAAACAGAACCACGTCAAAAGGTTGACTTGGAACCAAATGATTGGTTCGTGTGGAATTCAATGGAATTCCTGGGAGAAAGAAATCCCTACAGGAGGGGAGAGGGAACCAACTCTTGGGGTGTAGCCAGTAGAAATCCGGGTACTTTGCCCCAAGCAACCTCATTTAATCCTTGCAAGATACTAGTGTAAAGGTGAGGAGCTGGTGCTGGTAGTTACTGCTTGTAATCTTAGTTACTTGGGAGGATGAGATCTGAGGACTGCAGTTCAAACCCAGGCAGGATGGGAAAGTCCATGAGACTTTTTTTTTTTTTTTTAGCAATTGAATGTTTTATTTATCTTTTTTTTTTTTTTTTTTTGCCAGTCCTGCGGCTGGCTTAGAGTCAGGCCCTGCCTTCTTTTTGCTCAAGGCTAATGCTTTACCACTTGAGCCACAGTGCCACTTCCGGCTTTTTCTGTTTATGTGGTGCTGAGGATGAACCCAGGGCTTCATGTATGCAAGGCGAGCACTCTACCACTAGGCCATATTTCCCACCCCTTCATGAGACTCGTATCTTCAGTTAACCACCAAAAAGTCCTGAAATAGAGCTGTGGCTCAAATGGTAGGGAGCCAGCCTTGAGCAAAAAAAACCTAAAGGACACTGCCAAGGCCTGAGTTCAAGCCTTAGTACAGGCCTGCACATTTGCATGTACACACACACACACACACACACACACACACACACACACAGATGAAGAAATTGGTGCTGGTGCTGGGGGTGTCAGTAGTAGACATCTTGCCTAGTATGGACGATGCATTCTCTGAGATCCATCTTCAGCAGTGAAAATAATGAAGAAGTCAAAATCAAAGCCCTTGTTGTTTTGTTCTGAGACTGGGACTCAAACTTTGTTCTTCGGCTGGTGCTCTACCATTGAGTCACACTTCCAACCCCTTGATGGGTCTGTAAATGGTCCTAGATCCCAGAGCGGGAAGGCAGGGTGGGTGCGATCTCTGAGGTCAGGAGCTGCCCCTCTAGCTAGGAGAGCCACCACACACGCACGAGAACCCGATGAAGGACACAGGCAGATGACACAGCGGGCAGCAGGAAGCCCAGGATTAAGATTTGGTGAAGAAAAGAGGGGTTGGGGGAAGGGAGGTTAGGATTCCTCTCAGCAGTATCCAGCTGAGCTTTGAGGAAAGAATTTGGATTAGTAGAGAAGAAAGGGGGGTGTGTGTGGGGGGGAAACCTACTAGGCCAGAAGTGGCAGTTTCTGCAAATGAACAGATTGAATCTTTGACATTTCTCAGCGATCATTATCTAAACGGGAGGAAACGGAGAGGGCCCCAGGCAGCTTGGGTCTAGCAATTCCAGTCCTATCTCGGTAGTCCGGGGTCATCCTCGGGGCTGGAGGGGGGCTGTTTCCAGCTTAGAGGGAAGATGAAGTGAGCTAGAGGCAAAGGGTGGGCTCCCTTCTGGAAACTTCTCCAGGCGATCAGG
This sequence comes from Perognathus longimembris pacificus, assembly GCF_023159225.1. Taxonomy (NCBI): domain Eukaryota; kingdom Metazoa; phylum Chordata; class Mammalia; order Rodentia; family Heteromyidae; genus Perognathus; species Perognathus longimembris. The sequence goes on along the minus strand of NC_063168.1, from coordinate 69,438,704 downwards.
ACACAAACTCAGATTGTCCCTCTATGGCTGGGACTCAGGTCCGGAGAAAGAAGCCCAGAGCGAGAGGGTGGTGCTTCTCCTAAAGGGCCTGAGAGACCGGAAGCTGAATTCTGTGGGGCTCTTACAGGCTCCAGCAAGGCTGGTGGCAGGGGTACAAGGCGTTCCAACACCCTGTCAAAGGGGTACCCTCTCCTCCCTCCCACCCACCCCCACCCCGCTGGCCCCAGCAGCTCCCTTCCTCAATACTTATCTCTCCTGCCTTGTCTTTGTGCTTAAGGTAAATGAGAGAAATGGGATTTCCCACCTCCACAGCAACAATATTACCATCAAGCCAAAGAGATCCTTCCAGTAAACACTTTTTATCTCGGGCCTCTTCCCTAGGCCGTCACGTTCCGAGGGGGAGAGAAGGTGTCAAGGTGTGTGTCACAGGGTGAGGGAGGGTGCTCCCTCCTTCAGCACAGAGCCAATCCAAGGGGCAAAAACACAAAACCCACCCAGACCCTCCCATGGTTTTTAAAGTCAATAACTAAACTATTGCATTACAGGAAGATCGTTGTTTATTGTGTGTTTGTTTTTAAACCAGGTTTTGGTTCCCTTCCCCTCCGAAGGGAGGATGAATTAGGTCTGGGAAAGAAAGCGAAGAGAAATCAACGCAAACAACAGCAAAAGTGGTCAAGGAGAGAAAGGAAAGCCAAGCCCAGAGCTTGCTGGTGTCTCAGAGAGCTTGAAGATCACACCTATAATCCCAGCTACTCAGAAGGCGGAGATCTGAAGGCCTACATTCAAAAGATCAACATTCAAAGACTCTTATCTCCAATTAACCAACAAAGAGCCAGAAGTGGAGGTGTGGCTCTAGTGGTGTAGGCCCCAACCTTAAGCAGAAAAAAATCTAAACAAGAATGTGAAGTCCTGAATTCACGTCCCAGTGCTATTTCAGAAGAAGAGAGGAGACTGGGAGGGAGGGAGGGCGGGAATGTGGGAAAGAGGTATGAGAGGGGAGGGAAGGAGAATGAATGATTTGAGGGAGAGGATGAATGAGCCTAAAGAACAGGCAATACACTCTACTGGAATGCTAACCTTTCTGTGATATGATTGTTCTCCCCCCCCCCCCCCCCATGAAGTTCCCAAGGAGAGGAACCGGAACAATCGAATGCTGTGTCAAAGCAGATAAAGGGAATTTAGAGAAAGTCTCTCTACTTTGGGGATGAGATCGGCAGGCAGGAGAAAGTCACCGAGGCTCGGTTCACCTTTAAGGTAAGCACTCAGCCTGCCCAAGTGCCCTGGACTTTCTGGGCATCAACCATAATTATGCCAACTCCCAATAAAACTTCACACCTCTTCTCAAATTCTCTCAGTAGAGGAGCTCTAATTTTCCTTCAATCCCAAATGTCAGAAAAAAGTCCTATTGTAGGTATATGGACACCATATACGTTAACAGGCTGTAGTTAATGTGGTTGTAATCCTAACTAAACTTGTGTTTAGTTTGGTCCCATGTTGGCCTGTTCAAATGCATCTCAGGTGACTCGGTTCAGCACCAGTTGGTCAGAAAGAATACTAATTAGCCTGGGACAGAGAAGGGAAGTATGGGGGCTACTTTACACTTCAAGGAGGCCTTTTACTTGCCTCAAATGATTAACCGTATGGGATTGACAACAACAATAACAACAATAATAAACCAAAGCAAAAACTTAATTCACTCATAATCTTATGTTGCAAAAACCTTATTTTAGGAGAAAAGTTTCTCTCTCAACCGGTCTGATTCTACTCTTGAAAGTAAACCACTGTATCAACTTGGTTCATATTCCTCCCAGTTTGTTACTGGGCTCAGGTAGATATATCAAAACACAAATAAATACAAATACATTAACCTATACCTTATTTGTTTTCCTTCCCAGTCCCTATATATCTGGCTTGTTCATTTTCAGTGGCTAGATACTATTCCACTTCCTGACTTATGATGGGGAGAGTTCCAACAAACTTGTCGTGAATTGGAAAAATCTTACCATAAGAATGCAAGGCTGGTGTTGGGAATATGGCCTAGTGGCAAGAGTGCTTGCCTCACATACATGAAGCCCTGGCTTTGATTCCTCAGCACCACATATAGAAAAAGCCAGAAGTGGCGCTGTGGCTCAAGTGGCAGAGTGTTAGCCTTGAGCAAAAAGAAGCCAGGGACAGTGCTCAGGCCCTGAGTCCAAGGCCCAAGACTGGAAAAAAAAAAAAGAATGCAAAGCTGTAGTTCAATGATAGCAGCATGCCTGAGGCAAAGGATTCAGATCCTCAGTCCACCCCTTCCTCCCTAACAAAAGAAAACTTTGTGAAATGGCTGGGTTGTAGAGCCAAGGTAGAGTGCTTACTTAGCATATGCAAGGTCCTACCTTTGGTCCCCCAGCAGCACAAAAAGAAGAAAAAAAGAGTTGGGCATGAATGGAATATACCCATAATCCTAGCACTAGAGGCTGAAACAGGAGGATCAAGAGTCCCATACCAGCCTGGAGTATGGAATGAAACCACCTCTTGAAAACGATGGAGGATGGATGGATGGATGGATGGATGGATGGTAGGGAGAAGAGTTGGGGAGAAGGATCAGTGTGGAGGAAGGATAAGAAAGAGTAATAGGGTGAATATGCTCAAGGCACACTACCTATATGTATGAAAATGTCATGACAAAACTACTATGTACATGTTAAGATAAGCCAATTCTAGAAAAAGAAAAGCTAGAAACAGAAATTACATGTCAAACATTTAACCTGAGTTGGTGGAACCCATGTTGAGCACGCGTGAGGTCCTAGGTCCAATTCCTAATAGTTTCTCAAAAGAGAGAAAGACCTAAAAGATCCGTAAAAAGTAAAACACTTCCCTGTGAAACCTAGCTTGGCGATGCCACCCAGTGAAGGCACGTAGCTGACACTGTACAGGGTGTCCCCATAACTGGGGGACCATCTGTACGTATCGTCCTATTGACATTTAGATTACTTATGATATTTTTGTTATTGGGAACAGCATAACACATATTCTTGTTTATATTTCTTCTCCTCCTTCTTCCTCTCCCTCCTCCTCCTTCTCTTCACTGGCTAGGGATATGCTAAATGGCTTAGGCTTGCCTAGAACTCAGGATCTTCTTGCCTCCTCCTCTGGAGAGCTGAGATTACCAGTGGGTTCTACACAGCTTTGTTGGATGTTCCTTCTTGGAGGGATTCTTGAGATGGAATTGCTTGTACTCTTGCGGTTGATGCACCAATAGTGCATGAAAGGACCCAATCCCTCACTCCCTACACTTGCCAAGACAACAATCTTCTAGATTTGAATGATTAATCTCTCTATAATTTAATTTGTATTGCTCTGATTACAGCTGACCCAGAGCATCTTTTCACAGCTGTTGACGATTTACATTTCCTGTTTGGTGAATGCATTACCTGTTTTGGTGTGCTAATGACTTAGAGGGCAATTTGGCAACAGTAAGTGTTGGTAGACCATTTAGGGATCCTCTTAACAGCCTCCAGGATTCGCAAGAAAAAAAAAAGAACTCATAGTGTCCTGAATCTTATCTGCAGGAATCTTATCATCCTCCTCCCAAAAAAAGATTATTTCTGTGACACCACACCCAAGCAGATGCTCACCTATCCTTCTGAGGGGGAAGGGGGCGCTGTCTCCTGACAGGTTCATTACCTGAGAGACAACAGCCCCTCCCCTTACTTCCTTCCATTTCCTCCAGAACTGCAAGCCGCTATTCCTTTCTGCAGCCCAGGATGCTATATAAGCTTCAGTCAGTGGGCCCTTCTTATGCTTTGTGAGATGCTCTGTGTGTGCGTGTGTGTGTGTGTGTGTGTGTGTCTGTCTGTCTGTCTGTCTCCAGGGTCTGAGGGTGATTCAGTATCGCTCAGCAAGAGGACTTGTCACACTTCCTTACAAGTAGATTGAGAACAGGTATTAGGCAATTTTCCCCTGTGCATAGTCTTCTATTTCCACTTGCAAATAAAGGTGCCAATAAATATTTGCTGAATTTTTATCATTCTGCTAACCTTCAGATTCAGACTTGTCAGTAATTACTGGCTTGCCTTAAAAGCAGGAGATTAGAGATTGAAGTCCAGGAAGGAGAAATTATTTGCTCAGAGGCATGTAGAATAACCAGGTACCGGTCTTCCTCTCTCTCTCTCTCTCTCTTTTTTTTCCTGCTAAACCTTGCTTTACTAAAAAAAAAAAAAAAAATGGGGAGGAGTGGAAGGCACAGAGATAGGGAGAAAGAGAAGAGGTTCTTTACCCTCCCTGCCAACTATAAATACCTTCCATATCAATAGGAAGGCAGGTCAGGCAGCTTGTAATAGCACGGCATTTTATGGGTGTCGGTACTGAGGTTTGAACTTGGGTCCTGAGCTCCTTCCCTGATCTTTATTGCTCAAAGCTGATGCTCTACCACTTGAGCCGTAGCTCCATTTCTGGCTTTTTGCTGGCTAACTGGAGATAAGAGTCTCAGAGACTTTCCTGCCCGGGGCCCTGACCCTCAGAACTTAGCCTCCTGAGTAGCTAGCCCTACAGGTGTTAGCTACGGCTTTTCTGAGATTTCTGCTGAAGGTGTTCTGAAGTCTCCCTCTCCATCTGGGTCTAGGCAGACATGGCGGCACTGAGGTCTCGGTAGGTGATATCTCCCTTACACAGCATCCGGGAAATTCACCCTGGGCGGGTGGGTGGAGGAATGTAACATTTCTAACTACAAATGGAAGCAAATGCTGGGCCGGGAGCTGCACCCAGGGCTGTTTAGCAGAGTAGAAATGGGGGTGCTAAAGGCTCATTTGCAAAGGTGATTTGCTTTGCATATGTGAAGGAATGGTACTCAGGGTGCTTAGAAAGTCAGCTAGCTCTTATTCAAGGGCTACTTCCTCGAACCCAGGGGATCAGCGAACTCCACACCGAAGTATGCAGGCCTGGGGGAGGGGTGGGGGTGGACTTTCACAAATGCTAACACGGAGCAATTTATGGATGCCCCGCTCCACCACAGGCCTCCCAGTCCCCATGCTGAAGCTGAGGGCAACTGCTTGGGGAGGTATCAACTTCTTACCCCAATCTTAGGGCATATTTTCCAGGACAAAACACACCTTACTCTGCACGTGGTTGGGGGTGGGGGTGGGGTGGGAGACCGGGAGACCAAAATCTTCCCCGGGCAGTTTGAGGACAGGAGCCATAGTATGAAACCCATCATTTGCCAAAAGAGAAAGAGGGCAACAGTTCCGGAGTAAACTCAGTGGAAGAGAGCAAAATGGCCCTCCAAGGGAAGCGTCTGCCCTGCTCCGGCCATAGGTAATAATAGCGGGGATCTTTGTCATAGGGCAGCCAAGGCGCAGTGCATCTTCATAGCCTATTTCTTGAAAAGACCCAGTTAAGACCAGCGTGACCTCCCAAGGGGGGAAACTGAGGCACGGGGAGGCCAAGCGGTCATTTCCACCGCCAGGAATTTGGATTCCAGCCTTTTTGGAGCCCGCGCTCCGGGTCCGAACGTGCCTCCTCTCACTGGAAAGCTGGCTTTGAGAGCCGCCCCCCGCCCCGACCTCCGGGTGCGGTGGAGGGGGGCGGGGAGGGCGCGTCCACCCCGGCCGGCCGGGCCGCACGGTCGCTGGGGCCGCGGGAATGGTGGGGTGGCCTCCACTCGGGCTCCGCTTTCTGCTCGGTCTCCGCGAGGTGTCGCCTTCGGCCGAGGAAAACCACCCCGGCGCCACCCTGGGAGCCCGCACTGGTTTCTTTCCGAGCCAGGGGGGGCGCCCCTCGACTTCTTCCCCTTCGGAACTGGAAGCCGGCCTCGGTCTCCCGGGACCCGGGCGAGCCCTCTCTCCCTCCGGACGCTTTCCACCCTCGCAGCACCCAGGAACCCATCGTGCGGCCGGGCCTGGCCTGTGGCCTCGAGCAGGCTGGGTGGGAAATCTCAGTTTACCCTCCCCAAGCACAAACCCCGGAGCCCGCTAAGAAAAGAAAAGGAAAAAGCCAAGCAATGGCCAAGCCCAAGCCAGACTGGCTGCAGCGCGCTCGCCTCCAGCTGGTTTCTGCGTGCACCGGGTGCCAGCCGGCTGCCAACGCCGGGGTCCAAATGGGCAGACGGGGGTGGAGGGGGCGGGAAAGTGGGGGTGCGCCCTCGGGGCTACCCAGCTTTGCAGCCTGTCTCCCCGCAAAGAAGAAAAGCAAGTGGCTTTTGGCGCGAAAACCTTGGCGCCGCCCCTGATTTTTATGGAAATGAAGGGGGCGGAGCAAAGCCGCTTTCCTCTCCCGTGCTCCCTCCCCCTCGTGGGCAGCCACAGCCCCCTTTCTCTCCCCGCCCCCCGGGTGTGTCAGATTTTTCAGTTAATAATATCCCCCGAGCTTCAAAGCGCAGTCAGTGACAGTCATCTGTCTGGACGCGCTGGGTGGGTGCTGGGGGCTCCTGGGAACTGGGTTGGAGCCGAGCAAACGCTAGCCAGGCGCAAGCGCGCACCGACTGCAGCTGCCCGTGCGCCCCCCCACCCCACCCCCGCCACCGCCCCCACGGCCCACCCGGACACCCCAGCCCCGCGTCGTCGCCTTCGGATCCCCGGCCGGCCGTGTGCGGGAGGTAAGGAAGGAGCCGGGCGTCCCGGCAGCTCCGGGAGCGGCGAGCGCCGCCCGGGACGCGACCGCGGCTTGCGCAGCGGGCGCCCGAATATACCCGGGGGGGACTGGGGCTGTTTCCCAAACAAAAAAGCCATCTCGGGGTTTTCCCTGAAAAGCCACTTCAGTCCCGGAGGCACCCCGGCTGGAAGAGGTCCGCCCTCGTCCTTTTTTTCCCCCCCTCTCCTTTTAAATGTAACTGTCTTTGCCAAAGGAGAGGAATGGCTCCAGCGCAAAAGAAATGCACCCTGCCCTGGAATATTTCATGTCTGCCTGCGCTGATGGGGAACCGGGTGCTTTTTTTTTTTTCTTTCTTTTTGCAAGCGGGGTGCTCCCAGAAGAAGGGGAGGGGGGTGGGTTCCGCGGGGCGAGGCTGCCGCGGTGTTAATCTGGGTCACGGCGGTCGTAGCTGAGTGGAGCCCCGGCGCCCTTCCCGGGGACGGGGCGCAGCCGCCCTCTCTCCCTGGCAGAGGTGGTCGTTGGTGCAGAAAGGGGTGGTGGCGAGTACCTTCGGCACGAGCCATTGGCAGGAGTCGTATCCTCGCAGCGGGGAAATGCCAGGGAGCCTTTATGTGTTCCCATGGGGTGGGGGGCGCGTCGATTCGGGTGCCAGTCGTCGCCCTCTGTTGTGGGGGGGGTGGGAGGCGGAAAGGGCGCTTGGCATTTGCAAAGTTTCCTCGCCCCGTTCGCGTCTGCACACGCCGGGGATGCATTGGTACAAAGGGGAGGTTGCGAGTCCCAACTCCCCAATCCCGTGCCCGGTAGCTGGGCTGGCTTTGCGCCCTTGGCCCTGGCGTTGGAGGGGGGCTGCCCCTGAACTGGGGGAGCCCACCCGCCCCGAGGCAGGGCTGGGTGGGAAGGAAAGGGCAGTTCCCAAAGTTGCCGGGCTGTGCCAGCGCCTGCATCTGGTACACAAAGGGTAGAGAGGGGCCGCGGGGCTGAACTTCGCCACCTCTGGGGAGCCCCGGGGTTGAGGAGAGGCGGGGAGGCGTGAGGAGCCGGCTGGAAAGCTCGGGGGGGGGCGGGGTTAGAAGGGGCGCCCACTGAGTGTCCCTCCCGTCCGCTGCTCCTCACCCATTCTCTCCCGGTGTGTCTTGTCGGCTGCAGTGTTGGAGGTTGGCTCGGGTCCCCGCCCTCTGCGCGCCCCCCCTCCCCACGGGAAGGAAACACCCCCCCACCCACCCACTCCCCGGTATTAAAAAAGAGCGGAGCGGAGAGCAGCGTCCAGTCGCCGGCCCGGGGCGAGCCGATGCCGAGGTGCGCCGTCACGTCCGCCATGCCCGGGATGATCTGCAAGAACCCAGACCTCGAGTTCGACTCCCTGCAGCCCTGCTTCTACCCGGATGAAGATGACTTCTACTTCGGGGTCCCGGACTCGACCCCCCCGGGCGAGGACATCTGGAAGAAGTTTGAGCTGCTGCCCACGCCCCCGCTGTCGCCCAGCCGCGCCTTCCCCGAGCCCAGCCCGGAGCCCTCGAACTGGGCCAACGAGATGATGCTGTCGGAGGTGGATCTGTGGGGCAGCTCCGCCGAGGAGGACGCGTTCGGCCTGGGGGGGCTGGGGGGCCTCACCCCCAACCCCGTCATCCTCCAGGACTGCATGTGGAGCGGCTTCTCCGCCCGCGAGAAGCTGGAGCGCGCCGTGAGCGAGAAGCTGCAGCACGGCCGCGGAGCCCCGGCCGCCGGCCCCGCCGCGCCCGGAGCCCCGGGAACCGCCGCCCCCAGCCCCGCGGGCCGCGCGCACGGCGGCACGGCGGCCGCCGCCAGCCGCGCCGGGGCCACCCTGCCCTCCGAGCTCGCCCACCCGGCCGCCGAGTGCGTGGACCCCGCGGTGGTCTTCCCCTTCCCGGTGACCAAGCGCGAGCCGGCGCCCGCGCCCGCCGCCCCGGCCGGTGTCACCGCGTCCGGCTCCGCGGGAGCCGGGGCCGCCCCGGCCCCCGCCCCGGCCGTCGCCCCTCCGCGCCCCGGCGGCCGCCCCGCCAGCGCTGGGGACCACAAGGCTCTCAGCACCTCCGGGGAGGACACCCTAAGCGACTCAGGTACGTACCGCCCGGGGCCAGGGCGCGCCGACTCCTTGGGGCGGGGTGGGGTGGGGTGGGGGTGGGGGGCTCGGTCCCTTTGTTAGCGTTGGGGGTTTGACTCCTGGGAGTTGCAATGCTGGTGGTCCCCACACAGGTCCTGTTTCCTCCAGGCTCTCTCCCAGGGTGGAGGGCAGAGACTGGAAGCCTCTGGTCGTAGTACCTTCCCACAGCTTCTCCATCCGCAAGAGGAGAGTTGGGGAGGGGGGGGGGTTGCCTTAGCCGGCACTGACCTCACCCCATCCTCCACTCCGGAAAGTTAGTGGCTAACCCGGGTGGGGCGGGGAGCGCGGTAAGAGGTTTGCAGAGTGCTTCCACCAGACGCAAACCTGTTGTTAGCACCAGGGTGGAAGGAGAGAGACTGGCTCAGATCCGGACTCGGAAAAAGCAGAAAGGCTGTGCAAAATCCCATTTGGAGCCAGAGGTTACAGAGAAACTGCCCGGGTGGCCAATACCCCTTTCCTTTTTAATTCCCCCCCCGCCCCCCTAAAGACCACAGGCCCCTCCCCCACTCCTCCGTGGGTGGTGGGTTACTCGCTCCTGGTGCATGGCCAGCAGGTGGCGATGTGCCTGGTCAGCTGGCGGGTCCGGGATCTGAAAGGCTGTGGGGTGGGGTTGAGGACACCCCTCCTTCCATTCAGCAAGTGTAACAGGTTTGTGTACAGTCTCGGGGGGGGGGGCCTCCTCCTTCCGGTGTGTCCAGACTGGAGAGGCCTGGTTTTGTTTACTAGTGGGAATTCCAGGCCTACTTTTGAGATTTGTGTTCTGTGTAACCCAGTGCCCCTAAGGGTGAGGGCAAAGACACTTCCCGACCCTTCCAGGAATGCTCTGATTCGGGGAAGACTCTTTGATAAAGTAGCATTGTAGGCTTGCATCTGTAGGATAAGGATGAGTTAAAGAAAAACTGAACCCTACCCCTTGTCAAAGAGCTGCCTCCCTCCCCCACCTTGAAAGGCTGTTTTCACAATACGGATAGATGTAAAGCTTCAATTTCCTCCCGAGCTGAGGTCCGCGATCCTTTGGGAGGCTCCTGGAAGGAAACTTGGTGACCAGCCTGCAGTTGGAAATGGCTCTGCCCCTTTAATGTCTGTGCCTTGACAGCTTTCTGTGAGGAAGCACTTCCTTCCAACAGCTGTCTTCTTGGCAGAAAACCAAAACACTGGCTTAAAGGGACCCAGACTAGAGCAGCTTCACATTTCAGCATTAGAACAAATCCCACAATTGTTCAGCTTTCCGGTCCCCATCAGATCAAGCAGAAGATGTGTTTTGATTTTCATGCTTGCGTTTTAAACAATAATTTTCTACCCTAGCATGTTAGTAGGTGTGCTGGGGGGGGGGCAGGGCACACAACAAGATGCTACACGTTTTTCCTTACTGCCCTTGTTGGTGGCTTAGAAGCCTCTCCTGTGGTGTGTGTGTGTGTGTGTGTGTGTGTGGTGTGTGTGTGTAGCTACTGTGGATTAGGGCTTTGCTTTTGAGATTTGATCTTGCTCAGGAAAACTGCTTACTCTATGGAACTCATGTTCATGGAAGAAAAGTTAATTTTTTTTTCTTCCTGAGTTAATTAAATTGTTCCTTTTGTTTAAGGGGAGGGGGGGGATCAGAGTTAGCCATGCATTTGGCCAAAAGGAAAAAAAAAAAGGCTTCTGAAGTGTGATGGTGGAAATTTGCCGAAGTCCACAGAACAAGACTTGTGATTGAGTGTGTCAAAAGTTAAGACACAGGGTGGAACCCAGGGCCTCACCCACTCCTATCTGTCTATTTATCTATTATTGCTCTTTAAAGAGACATAAAATACATCCTGCCCACATGTTGACAAGATCTACAATTCAAAACCCCCTGCCTATTCTAGGGAACGGGGCAGGCAAATGGTGTATGGAAGTGTGCGCATGCTCGTTTGATTTGATGAATTAACTCTTCCATCTTCTTCCCCAAAGATGACGAGGATGACGAAGAGGAAGACGAGGAGGAAGAGATCGACGTGGTCACCGTGGAGAAGAGGCGTTCCTCCTCCTCCTCCTCCTCCTCCACCAACAGCAAGGCCCTCACCACGTTCACCATCACCGTGCGCCCCAAGAACGCGGCCCTGGGCCTGGGGCGCGTGCAGCCCGGCGAGCTCATCCTGAAACGCTGCGTCCCCATCCACCAGCAGCACAACTACGCGGCGCCGTCCCCCTACGTGGAGAGCGAGGACGCGCCTCCCCAGAAGAAGATCAAGAGCGAGGTGTCCCCGAGGCCCCTCAAGAACGTGGTCCCCACAAAGGCTAAGAGCTCGAGCCCGCGGAATTCAGACTCGGAGGACAGCGAGCGCCGCCGCAACCACAACATCCTGGAGCGCCAGCGCCGCAACGACCTGCGCTCCAGCTTCCTGACGCTCAGGGACCACGTGCCCGAGCTGGTGAAGAACGAGAAGGCCGCCAAGGTGGTCATCTTGAAGAAGGCCACCGAGTACGTGCACGCGCTGCAGGCCGAGGAGCAGCAGCTCCTGTTGGAAAAGGAGAAGCTGCAGACCAGACAGCAGCAGTTGCTAAAGAAAATTGAACACGCCCGGACTTGCTAAACCTTTCCCTCCCTTCCCCCCCAAATGGACAGTCACTGCCACTTTGCACATTTTTTTTTTAAAACATTGTGTTGACATTAAGAATGTTGGTTTACTTTCCAATGGGGTCCCCGCTGTTTGGATCTGGGTTAGGGGCAGGACCTGTGTGTCATTCTGCGATGATCCCGGAGAGCCTCCAGATGGGAAAAAAAAAGGGGGCTTGGGGTGGTAGTGGTGGCTCTTGGCAGTTTCCTCCATCTCAACTTGGTGACAGCCCGTGGAAATGTGTGACAGTCACAGTCGTCGGGAGCCTCTGGGGCTGTGGAAGTCACCTGGTTGGTTTCCGAGTTTTCCAAACAAACCGTCATTCCTTCTTTTTTCAATGGTGCTTAAGTTCCAGCAGATGCCACTGAGGGGCAAGCCACTCGATGTATGCCCCTAGGGACAGTTTTGTACATACTAGTGACCTACCCGCCTTTTCTATCAACCTGGGTAAAATGAGGTGGCTTTTGCGGCCGGTATTAGACTGGAAGTTCACACCTAAGTACTATAATAATACCTCAATGTTTGAGGAGCATGTTTGTATACAAATATATTGTTAATCTCTGTTATGTACTGTACTAATTCTTACACTGCCTGTATACTTTAGTATAATGCTGATACATGACTAAATTTGATACTTATATTTTCGTATGAAAATGAGTTGTGAAAGTTTTGAGTAGATATTACTTTATCACTTTTGGAACTAAGAAACTTTTGTAAAGAAATTTACTATATATATATGCCTTTTTTTTTCCTAGCCTGTTTTCTTCCTGTTAATGTATTTGTCATGTTTGGTGCATAGAACTGGGTAAACAGAAAGTTCTGTGTTTAATTTCTTCAAAAAATGTATATATTTAGTGCTACATCTTATAGCACTTTGAAATACCTCATGTTTATGAAAATAAATAGCAGTTCAATGATACAACTCAATGTTTTCCTTGGTGGTATCAGCTCCAACTGTCTTTCAGTAGATCTTTCTGCAGTCAGTTTTTACATTTGGGGGAGGGGAGAGGTAGGGCCAACTAGAACCAATTGCATGGTTAGCCCTCAGGTGGCCAAGCACTTTAAAACTTGGCCTTTGGGTAGAAGGCCAACATTTAAGCAAGAAAGATTCCAATCCTTACGGAGACTGTGAAGTAATACCAAGACATGGGTACCATTTGTCCCACTGGGAGTTTTTAGTTTGGGTGGTGATGGATGGAATTCACTCAAGGACCTAGCACAAGCTTCTAATCTAGTCTTAAGCCCTGGGGCAGAAGACAAAGATGGGAGTTGTTCTTCCATTCAGTGAACTCAATCTGAAGAGCAAGGTAGGTAGGACTCATCACTGGGTTGCAGAGTCTTATCCTGTCATAGGATGGTGTTTAGGTTGCCACGGGAAACGGGATTAACTGCAAGTTCTGGAGGACAACTAGGACCAAGAGCTTGAAAGGGGCATTGCCAGCTACCTGCTCAGAAGTTTGAGAGGTTCTTTAGGGGAAGAAATAGGTAATCTCTTGCTTCTGAGGCACTCTACTCCTCTCAACTAGAAACAAAAGTGTTTTTCTTTATTGCAAGTGGAAAGTGTTTTTACCTCAGCTTTACAGAAAAAATGGAGGCCCAGGAATGAGACAGCCTTGCCTATCTGGCCATGCTGTCAGACAAATGAAAGGTCCCAGGCCAGGTGGGTCCCAGTGTGCTTTGCCAGTTTTTACTTTAAGGCAGGTGGGCATTGGACTTGTGATACTTGTCCTGGTGTGCTGCCCCCACCAGCTGTGAGGTTTCAGGTCACATTGTGGGGTGTGTGTGTGTGTGTGTGTGTTTTAATACTATCCTGGAGTTTGAACTCAGATCTTGGGCATTGTCTCTGAGCTTTTGTGTTTGTTTTTGTTTTTGTTTTGCTTAAGGCAGAAAGCTACCTTAACCATTTGAGCCATTCTTCCACTTCTGGCTTTACTCCTGCTTGACTGGTGATAGTCTTATGAACTATCCTGCCTGGGATGGCTTTGAACTGTGATCTTCAGAACTTAGTTTCCTGAGTAGGGTTACAGGCCTGAGCCACTAGTGCCTGGCACATCCTTGTTCTTCACTGACCATGTTGAACTTGGGTAAAATGCCCTTTAGGTCTCCCTATTTGTTGGCATCTCCAGTCTTGGAAATAGTGAACCCATTTGAAGGTACTTTTCCCCACTTTCTGTCTATATGCCTTTTTTTTTTAAGGCCCCAAATCACTCAATTTCAGAACACTTCCAATTAATTCAGTACCTGCTACTCTTGTAGCCCAGCTCAATCACTCAAATTTCCCTCTTTGTGGTCCCCCCAGATGGGTTTACCTGAGTGAGTCAGGTGAAATAGACCTGTTCATAAACGGAAAAAGTGAGAACTGTTTGGCCATCAAACTTCAATTCCTACCATGCTGGTTTTGCTTTGCCTGCTCGGTTCTTGCTTTTCTTCTAAACACTATCATCTCTTGTTTCAGAGGGCTAACTGCCTTGTTTATGTTTTTCATGTCACATAACAAACTTCTGTGGAAGGTAGAGGCAGTCATTTCAATAACATAAAGAAAGCTCTCTGCAATCCATAAGCAGCCCTGAGTCTTTTGAGAAACTACACCTATTAAAACAAGTCAGTCAGCTTAAATGGTGAGTTACTTCATTTCCAAGAAAGAGGGTGGGATATGCCTGGAATGAATGACATTCTAGGAGTGGTGTTTGTATCATGACCAGCCCAGTGGTCTCTGGTCAAGGTAATTTCCTTCCGTTTCCACCGTAGCCTCCTATTCCTTTCACCCTTTCACCTGCTTCATACTTCTCTAGTAGTCCTAAATACACAACTGCATAAACCTTCCACATAATTCTCCTGCATTTACAAGACAAAGTACAGATGCTTCAGCCTGGCAAGAATGCTGAGAGTGGCTCACTAGCTCTACCACCCCTGGTACTTCTTTGCTGCTTGTCTCTGACTACTTTACCACATTCCCCTCTAAGCTTATCTACGTTTACTGGCTGAAATTCTTTTCAGTCTTGAACAGCAATGGCAGTGTCATCTCTCCAGGAAGTCCAGGAAGCCATCCCCTATTGCCGGGGGGCGGGGGGGGGGGGGGACCAGTTCCCTTCTTTCTTCCCACTTGAGCAGCTAGCTCTCTTGATCTCCTGTGGCTACGGAAGGGCTGCCCTCCTGCACTTCTAGTCTTCTACATCCTACCTTGAGGAGGGCATGGCTCTGGGTCCTGGCACAGTGACTGACAGATGACAAGGCCTTAGCAGATGCCTACAGGATAGAAGGAGGGAGGCAGGAGGCAGATTTCCGTTCCTAGCATGTCTGCTTCCAGGCTAGGTTCACAAGCTCTCAGGCTAATACACATAGGAAAACATGTCCATTAGATGTTCATGAGTGTCTGGGATGAACTGCTGGGGGCCCTCAGGAAATGAGGGTGAAATATACTGGAGGCGTGTCCTTAGGATGACTGGGATCTGAATGTGCAGTACTTTGCCCTGTAAGTGCTGGGGCATTATGGGAAGTTTTAAGCAGTTAGGCCTGGCGCTCCAACAGAAGGCAGAGAAGGGGGACAGGACAGACTTGAATGGGAGGGGGTCCAATGACTGAGCTAGACTCTACTGGAGGAGCCGCGTGCGCGCATACACACACACACACACACACACACACACACACACACACACACACACACACACACACACACACTGAAGTAAGGAGGTCAGGTCTGGCCAGCATCATCTTGGCCATAAGAGCTGGCATCTTGTCTTCATGGGTGTGCTGAATTCCTAGAGGAAGGGAAGTCCCACCCCCAGGTGATGGGTGTTCCTGAATTCCTGGAGACAAGGGTGGGCACTTGGCTTATAGGTTACTGAACCTATCAATCTAGTGCTTGGGACTGGGAGCTTCCTGTGACTCTGCCCCCTGACCAGACCCTATTTAGGGTCAGATCAGCTCAGAGACACCATTATACCATGCCACATTTCTCCATGTTTGTCCTGTCTTCTGTTTCCTGGCTTGTCTCCGGTCACCATGGCATCCCAAGTCAGCTCTCCATTGGAGCTGAATTGGTTTGTTGGTATTGTTTTTGTTCTTTCTTTCCTCTCTGGTCTATTTCCTAACAGTGTTAAGGGCATTTATGGGCTGCAGGCCTTTGTAACAATTGGCTGCCTGTAGATGACTAGCATTCTAATAGACTCCATGATTTTATCCTTCAAAATAAGGCTTCTCTGATAATTTACCTTATATCAACAACACACACACACACACACACACACACACACACACACAGACACACACAGACACACACAGAGTTCCCTGATCTCCCACTAGGCTGAGGGTACTCAGACACTTGTACTCATAGTGACAGTGGTTGTAATGCCTTCTGCCCTGTGGGTACTGCAGATGTTACCCAGCGTTTGTACTTTTGCGACTCTTGTATCCTTCGGGGCTATGGAGCAGCTGGTCACAGTCTAAAGGTGAGTGAATTGGGTGTTCTGGCTTTGGGTTCCATTCACTCATGCAGTGGCTTTTTATTTGTCTTTATTTTTGTGCCTGTGAGGAAGCTTGAATTTAGGGCCTGCGCAGGGTCCCTTAGCTTTTTTTCTGGTCTTGTCATTCTATACTATTTGGTGGTTAATTGAAAACAAGAGTCTCATGGACTTTCCTGCCCAAGCTGCCTTTAAACTGTAATCCTTAGATCTGAGCCGCCTGAGTAGTTAGAACCATAGACAGGAGCCACCGGTGCCTGGCTTGTGGTTACATATTTTTAAACCCTAACAAGCTGAAGCCGGTGACTTACACCTATAATTCTAGCTACTCAAGAGGCTGAGATCTGAGGGCCAAAGTTCAAAGCCAGCCCAGGGCAGGAAAGTCTGTGAGACTCTTATCTCCAATTAACCGGGCCAAAACAAACAAACAAAAAAATGAAAGTCCTGTGGCTCTAGTGGTCTAGAGCTAGCCTTGAGCGGAAGAGCTCTGGGACAGCGCCCAGGCCCAGAGTTCAAGCCTCACAACTGATAAAAACAAAAACAAAAACAGCTAGTTAATCTCTCATTTCAGTGGGAAGGTAGAATGTCTGCTAATGGGCATTCTGTCTTTCTCTCCCTGCTCCACAAATACTTATCAGACACAATTCTGGCTATATAGGTAACACCAGAGCTAAATGCCCCTGGATTCTTGCTATCTTGTGGCTTATAGTCTGAGAGAAAGTGATCATGCAAATAAACATAATAGGCAGGGATGTTTAATAGCACCAATATGGCGGTGAGCCTCGTGAAGGAGGAGAACAGAATTCAGACAAGACAGGGAAGGGCCTGAGCCTGGGCAGAGCCAGGAGGGAAGTACCCGATGGGCACTGCGGGGTGGCAGATCCCAGAACTCATCCTTTCTGCACACATCCTTTTCTTCTCCTTTGGTAAATTATTTCTCATTTTATCCCTCCTCCCAAAGGGAAGCAATGGAGTGTGGTCTAGAGCGAGAGTCCCTGGGTTTGAATCCAACTTCCACACTCAGCTCCCAGGCTGTAGGTTAGACAGGAAGAAGGCAACAGGCTGACTTCATCACCTACGGTCCTGTCTGGTCTCTGACAGGTACCACTTCAGACTGTTATACAACCAGATTGGGTGTCGATGGGACTTTCTGTTCCTTAGGAGGTTTGTATGGCACAGAACATTTAAAAAATATTTACCAGTAACACAAAGGCACAAGTTGGAGCTTAGCAAGAACATTTCAGATTCCCATTCCTCTAAAGAAGCCTTACAGAAAAGCTAACAAAATAAGAAAAAAAAAATGGATACCTTGGAAAGAAATGAATGTGAGCATTGAAGTCTGTTTTAAGACAGGAATTTGAGTGGGGAAGGACATCTCTGCCGTGGACAATGGCTTATTAGTTTCCCTTACTTGTAAAGGAAATCTCTTCATAGGCCACTGATCAGGGACACCTGATCTCTTTCGATATTGATGTATCATGCTACAAGACATTCATCCTGAAACCTTTGACCAGGAGAAGTAACAGAGCCTTTTTATGGTCAAAGCACACGGACCACCCCCTGGGACAACATGCATTTGGGGGGCATGCATGCAGCCTGTGCGCCATGAGATAAATAGAGGGGATTTGCAACGGGCCTCATGCTGAAGAGACAACTCAAAATTGGCATTCTTTTGCATTCTAGAAGGCCTGAAGTTTTCAGCAGGAATTTGGGAAAGCCTGCTAGGAAACTCAGCGAAGCCAGAAATCAGCTGGATTCCGTGTGCTTTGTTTTTTGTTGTTATTGTTGCTGGAGCCTCTACTAGGGCATGAACTCAGGGTCTAGGCACTATCCTTTAACTGTTTTGCTAAAGTTTGGTGCTCTACTACTTGAGCCATGTCTCCATTTCTCTCGCTCTCTCTGGCTCTGTGTCTACAGGTAAGAGTTATTGATTTATTTATTTTTGTTCTTTTGGCCAGTCCTGGGCCTTGGACTCAGGGCCTGAGCACTGTCCCTGGCTTCCATTTGCTCAAGCCTAGCACTCTGCCACTTGAGCCACAGCACCACTTCTTGGCCTTTTCTATATATGTGGTGCTGTGGAATTGAACCCAGGGCTTCATGTATGCGAGGCAAGCACTCTTGCCACTAGGCCATATTTCCAGCCCCTACAGGTACGAGTTTTATGGTGGACTTTTCTCCCTGGGCTGACTTTGATCTGCATTTTTCAGATCTTAACCTCCTGAATACCGAGGATTATAGGTGAGCCACCCAGCACCCTGCTTTTTTTTTTTTCTTTTCATCCTACTCTTTTATGAACTCCTATCACCATAAATATTGTCACATTTGGTCCTTGTCCAGTATGCTTTGGGATAAGGGACAAATTTCTCTATTTGCTTTCAGGATTCATTCCTAAGTGGATTTTCCCAAGCAACAAATTACATTTAACATCTTTGCAATAGTCGGACCATGTTTGTCTAATAATTATTACCAATAAAAAGAGACAATTTGTGCAGATGAATTAGGTATTCAAGGTTGTCTCAAATGGAGCTAGAAAAAAAAAAGATGGTTTATCCAATGTTTCATTTGGTTACTTAAATGAAAACAGAATATGGTTACAGACATCTAACACCTTGAGTTTTTGCTTGGTTTGGGTTAGCCACTTTTCTTTGGCCCTAAGCCAGAAAGAATGGGGATTTTAAAGCACAAGCTGAGATTTGAAACTTTTGGAGCTGGAGTTAGATGCACTTCTATTGGAAAGGAAGGCAGGGTTCAGACAGGAGTTTACTATTGTAAGTGGTTTAATTGGATTTGAGCTTGTAAAGAAATCTTTCTCATCCTGAATTGGTCCTTCTTTTGAATTTGCTGAACTAATACTTTATAATTTATCTGGAAAGGAAATCATCCTACCACAAACCCGCCTCCTTCATATTCTCATTAAAATAATGAACTTGGAAGTTTTCTTGGATGCCTTTAACAGTAAACTTTCAGGATGGCTGTGAATTCATTTCGTTTGACACTTCTGGGGGGTTATTTCTCTTGGGGTGTTACCTCACTTGGTAATTCTTCTTTGTAATAAAATACACATGCCAATTTGTTACTGCAGCTAGCTGGAGCTTCCATTATCTTTGGCTGACCATTAGTGGAGGCTTCCATTTTGCCTGTGGCCGCCATCTTGTCCGTGGGCACAGGTTCTGCTGGTTGGGCAGCTGTGGAGAGTTTTGCCTTGCCCACTTTGAAGAACCACAAGATGAAAATGTTGGAAAAAAAGAAACAGCATTTGGCCCAAGTGCGCATTAAGCTCCAGCTTCACTGGAGGCTTGGGATGCTGAGAGCTGGCTAATTGGTGTGGAAATGGCTATAAAATGCTTATATACTCACTAACACTCTGTGCACTAACACTCTATGTGGTTTTTTGGGGGAGGGAGGAGGGAATGTACTTTTGTTTTTCTTTTTCTAGGGTGACTGATACCTGAATTTCCTGATTTTCAAACTGAACATTCTGGGTCATGGGAAAGAATCTCTGATGCATTGGAAGAGAGGGCTCTATATTCTTCTCTCTCCTCGTTGCTTTCTTCTTTCTTCCTCTTCTTCCACCTCCTCCCCTTCCTCCTCCTCCTTTGCAGCACTGGGGTCTTGAACTCAGGGCCTGGGTGCTGTCCTTGAGATTTTTTTTTTTTAATTCAAAGCTAGTATTTTACCACTTGAACCACAGTTCCACTTCTGTCTTGGTTAATAGGAGATAAGCGTCTCATAGACTTTAATTGTCTGGGCTGGCTTTAAACTGTGATCTTCACGTCTCAGTCTCCTGAATAGCTAGGATTACAGGCTTGAGACATTGTGTCCATCTAGCTGGGCTTGCTTTTTCATGCTTCAGTATTGGCAGCTTTGCCAGGCCACGAGGGGTAGGGGATGGCGGGGTTCTGAAATTCTATGGTACAGACCTCCAAGAGGTCTGACATTAAAATTCAGTCAAGCCATGAAAAGTCTATGACCCTCTCTCTACCCAAGATAGAAGAGCAACTCTGGTCTTGATGTGGGAGCAGGTGGATTTGAGATCTAGAAGCCAATAAAAGAAAAGAAATGACTACTTTGTTAATTGGGCAGCAGTGAGGGTTGGGGGGCTGGGTCTCCATACAAATGTCAGGAACCAATATCCCAGTGACCTGCTCCCTCTCATTATTTAGATCTCATCTAAACCATGATAATAATAACAATGATGCTAGCAACCATCCTTTACATCTAGCTTTCTTTGAGTCTCTCTCTTTCCTTGGGTCTTTGCAAGGGGCCACAAAAGAAGCAATTGTCAAAGGAAACCACCCCAGGGTGGGAGAGAAAAGCCAGGGAAGAATGTGGAGAAAGCTTCTTCACTGGATTGGGGGGGGAGGGGGGGTGCTGTTCCTTGGGAGAATCTACTGGGTTGTTTCTCTGGGTCAGGAACTTGGAGGTAATAGTGTCTGGAGCACATCCCGGGGCATCTCAGCTTGCTCCCTGAGGTGGGCTTCCCCTCATCCTTGGCAGTGAGACATCTGGGTAATGCCAGATGGGGGTGCTGGGAGACATTCCTCAAGATTTGAAGACTGAATTTCTTTACAAAAGGAAGAGGATGGAAGTTAAGTAGACCCTTTAGGGGCCTTTAAAAGAGGTGTTTACATGTATTCAGCTTTTGGGGGGGGGAACCTTCTGTTAACTAGGTTAGCATCGGCTTGTAAATCTGGAGACTCGGTATTGGAGGAGTCTGAAAAACAGAGAAGGGAATCTTCAGTCCATGGCCTCCTGAAGGGTACAGGGTCTGTCATGTTAATGCCATGCGCATAGGGTTAGTGAAAGGGACAAAGGGTCTGGAGTTTGTTTTAGCAACTTTTTAATGTGCAGATGGAGTGGGGAAGCCGGCCTGTAGAGAATCCAGGAAGCGGTCCAGGTAGAGAAGGGGGGCAGCCTGGGGGAAGAAGGGGCTCCCAGCCTTCCCGGTTCCAATTTGCTTGCAACACAACAACATCTTGCCTAAGCACAGAACAATCAATCCTGTTAGTAGAAATGCAATTACGTCCCTGCAATCTCCACAGCCGTATTGAACCATGCTATGTAGAAACCCATGCTTTCAACCCTGCTAGAGAGGTACAATGGAGGTGGGAAGACTGCCCATCACGGGAAGGATAAGATGAAGAATGTGGGATCAGGGAGGAAAATGTGGGATGGCCTTGGGGTGAGTAAGGATTGGTGGGGAGACAAGGGAAGTCTTGTGTGCAGAGGGGCAGTCGGGATGCAAGTGGAGGATGTGTTCAGAGCCCATAGGCATCCTGGAACAGCGGGTAAAACAGGTCGACTGGGTGGTGGGGAACCAGCAGAGAGCCTGAGACCAAAAGAACCATGAGGTCTCGTAACCTGGAAGAACTGGCGACATGGCTAGTCCATGAAAACTTGTGAAAGACCCACTAGACCTGCTTTCCAAAAGACCTACAAGTTTCTCGGGGGGTCTGGGGCTAGGCTAAGCAAGGCAAACTGGTAGAGTTTCTTCTATCTCAAACCTTGGCCATTCCTGCACCTTACATTTAGTTCGGCCCTCCTCCTACCTGTCTTCTAGGTACCAGCTTAAGACAACCTCTTAGCAAATCATTAGACTCCTATTTGCAGAAAGCGTACTAAATTCATCCAGCATTTTTCCTACACTCTTTTGTGGTTAAAAAATAGAAAAGAAAATAACTTCTTACTTTCCTACCAAGATCATTATGTAAAAATTAGTACAATATTCCAAAGAATGAAAATATCATTAGTAATTTACCTTTCAGAAATAGCTAGTATTCAAAAAAAAATCTTTCTAGATATTTCTATGTACACACACAGCACACAAAACTATGGCTCCTGGTTTTTTAAGATAATCACTTAGATCTTGTGTGGATGCTCTTACTTGCTGTTTATAATGGTATTTGAGGTTATCTCTTATTATGAATAAGGAGCTCTCTCATCTTAGTGTATTTTTGCATCTTCTAGAGTGTTCTGTGTACATAATGGGCAAGCAGTAAATGATGCATAAATGACACCTCTCTGTAAAAAAAAAAGAAAGAAAAAAGAAAAAGAGCGGTTATTGTGTTACAGTTGAGGACTTTTCCACTTTCAATTTTTTTAAAAAAGCTACTCTTTCTAGCACAACCATTGTAATACCCTAAAATGATTTAATGCACACATAAAACTGAGGGTCACTTGGTTTAGAGTGGATTGATGTTCTTTTTTCCCCCTTCTTTTTGTCTTAATCAAAACGAGTCAGTTTGGGGATAGTAGTTTACTCCCTCATAAAAACCAGTTGTGTTGCTCACCATGGGCTCCTCGTTTCTTCGGAGCTGCTCGAGTCTACAAAGCCACTTTGGCTGGAATAAGAAAAAGCCTTCCATTGCCCTGCAGACTGAAGCAGCTCCACCGGGGCAGGGGGAGGGGCAAGTCACCTCACAAACTACCCAATTCAAAAGTGGACCAAACAGACACCCACATAGCTGGTAAGCATGTGAAACTTTGCTCCCCGCCACAGATTATTAGGGAAATGTAAAACAAAAGCATGGGGAGATACCACTTCACACCCAGAAAGATGGCCATTAGAAACACAACAAAAAGAAACAAAACAAAAGAATGAAATAACAAATGCTGATGGGAAGGTGCCGACCATTGCAGACCCTTCCTCAAAACAGTAAACACAGAATTAGCTTAGAATTCAGCTATTCCACTTCTAGACTGGAAGCCAGAGCAGGGGCTCAGACAGACATTTGTATTCCAATGTTCATAGTAGTCCCATCTACAGCAGCCAACACAGGAAAACAACTCAAATGTTTGCTACTGGCTGAATGAATGAACGAAATGTGGCCTCTACACTCAGTGGAATGCTATGCAGCCTTTTTAAATAAGGAAATTCTAACACATTCTACACAGGCATAAACCCTGAAAACATTGTGTTAAGTGAAGTAAGCTACACACAAAAGGATCAATATTCTATCATTTGTACTTGAGGTGGATAGAGATGTCTACAATAGGCAAATTTGTAGACAGTATTATAGAAATTGTTATGATCTGGGGGTGGAGGCATGGAGAGTTACTATTTGGTATTGTTTCACTTTGGGATGATAAAACATTCTGGGGATAAATAGGGATGATGGTTTACTTAGCACTGTGAATCTATTTAAATGTTACTGAATGGTATTTTAAGAATAGTTCACACCAGTTTTTTCTTTGGCCAGTCCTGGGACTTGGACTCAGGGCCTGAACACTGTCCCTGGCTTCTTTTTACTTAAGGCTAGCACTCTGCCACTTGAGCCACAGCACCACTTCTGGCTTTTTCTATATATGTGGTGCTGAGGAATCGAACCCAGGGCTTCATGTACATGAGGCAAGCACTCTACCACTAGGCCATATTCCCAGCTCCCACATCAGTTTTTAATGAGAAAGGAAAAGTGGAAAGGAAAAAGGAGGAAGGGAGGGAAACAGGAAGGGAAGGGAGAGAGAAAAGAAGGAAGGGAAGGGAAAGGAAAAGATAAAACGGGAGACAGGACCAATGCTCAGGCCATAGTAAAGCTGGACACAACATTCTCTATGGTTCCTAATACTTTTAGAAAAAAGGTTCCATATTGTCAGCTCCAATTGTTTCCTTCCTTTACTTTCTCTAAGGCACCTGTTATCAACTTGTCCCAGTGGAACTCTTATTTTCTCCTCTAAACCAGTTCCCCTGGCATTCAGGTGGTCAGGTGCAAGCCTAGCATCTACTAAGTATCTGTAGCATTTAGATAGTTCTGTATCTAACTGAATTGGCTTTGTTTTTAATTGGTTTGTTGGCAGTGGTGGGATTGTTTCCACAATGTTCTCAGGGCCATACAGACATGAGACTTTGGTACTGTGACAGAGACCTTGATACAATGACTTCAGGCTCAGCTCCATCAACTCCGGGAAAAGGAATTGTCTCCTTCTGTCTGATGGCACCTGTCTCCGTATGATGGGGTAGAGACAGTCCTGATATGGATGAGGTCCCCCACCCTCTTCTTCGCTTTTCCTCCATCACTGGCTCCAGCTTACCTCTAGGAAGCAGTATGGTGGATGGTATCCCCCAGGCTCCCCCCCCCCCCCAGATAGGTGTGGCCAAGTACTCAGGAAACTTTCACCGGTTCTCTGGTCCATGAATGGAACCCTTGGGTAGTGGTAGCTCACACTACCAACACATGGGGCCTGCATAAGGCACTAAGTCATCCGGTCCCCACAGCCTGTTCCCTGCCTTTCGACCTCAGAGTTCACCTGAAAGTAGGTCCCTCACTGTTCAGTCATTGCAGCTGCTCTAGTCAGGGCTGCTGTGACTACACAGCTAGGCGATTCTACTCATGTTCTTAGCTCCTTGGGGGCGGCCAATGTGTCAGGTTCTCTATGATGTGCTGGGTAGAACTTGTCTCCTTCCCAGGTTTTGTTCAGCCTCTCTTGGCTGCGTGGTTCTGCGATGCCTGTCCAGGGTGCAGGGCGCAGTGGCCTGCACAGATACAGCTGGAAGCTACATCCTCAACCCCGGCCCTCCATGCGCCGGTGGCAATCCCAAAGCCCAGGCTTCAGAACACATATCTTACTTCAGGACTGCAGAGTCCACACTTCACTGCCATGTTTTATTTGCAGGTCCCAGCATCTGTACCAGAGAGAGAGACAGCAGGAGCTTTGGTTTAATGTAAGGAGCAGAATGAATATGGTGGTCCCTCCCTCCTTCCCTCCCTTCCTCCTTTCTTTCTTCTTTCTGTTCTGGTACTGGGGCTTAAACTCAGAGCCTGGGAACCACCTGGAAGGCAGGCCCTCTGCCACTTGAGCCACAACTCCTCTTCTGGCTTTTTGGTGATTAATTGAAGGTGAACAGTTTCATGGACTTTCCCTCTCTGAGCCAGTTTTGAACTTCAATTCCCCGCTCTCAGCCTCCCGAGTAGATAAGGTTACAGGTGTGAGCCACAGGTGCCTTTTGTTTGTTTGTTTAAATGAGCATACATTAGTTATGGAGGGGATTTCATTGTGGCATTTCCACTCATGTTCAGTGCATTTCAAGTAACTTCACCCGCCTCCACGACTCTCCCTTCCCTGCTTCCTAAGACAATTACAACAAGTTTTATTGCTCTGTTTTCATACATGCAAACACTTGGAGCCCTACTACCCCCCAACACAGCCTATTTCTCTTTTCCCTCCCCTCTAGCCCCTTCATTGACTTCTCCCTCCCTCCCTCCCTCCCTCCCTCCCTCCCTCCCTCCCTCCCTTCTCTTTGTCTCTCTCTTTGTCTGTTTCTCTCTTTCTCTCTATATCTATCTATCTATCTATCTATCTATCTATCTATCTATCTATCTATCTATCTATCTATCTATCTATCTATCTTGACAAAAAATCTGGTCAGGATCAGCCTGATGACCAGGCCCTAGCCTAGCCTGGTAGCGGCCTGGCCTACAGCCACACCAAGCCCTGTCTTCCTTGTTCTGGATCAGCACACTCTGGTCAACCCTTGGTGAGGAGGCAGGCAGGGACGACCCGTGCTCAGTGGCCCTAGGACAAGGAGGCTCAGAGCCACAGGCTTGGGCTGGACGAGGTCCTTACAGTTGTGTCCCCTCCTCGGAGACCCAAGGATTGGCTCCCAGTAGCCAGTGGCTTCAGCTGTAGATGGACAGGGGAAGTTCCAGCCTCACAAGATGGAGGGATTCAATGAAATCCAGGACCCCAAAGGTTATATAAACGATCTGAACACGCGGATCTAAAGGGTCCTTGTTACCTGTTCGCTTGGTTAGTGTGGATGATCCTCAGACCAGAGCGAATGCCCATTTCAGGGCTTGGGATGGCGGAGCTGGAGGACACGCCCACCCGCCTCAGCAATTCACCTCCAGCCCAGGGTTTAGATCTTGAGCGCCAGGAGGCTGAGGTGGCTGGCGCTTCCCGGCCCAGAGCCCAGTGCATTCTCTCCTTCAACACAAGTCTTCCCCAGAACCAGTGACCAGGTCTCCAGTCAGCTCTTTAGAGCCGGGCCAGCTCCGTTTGGGGCCGCGTCTCATCCCTCCCTGCCCCTGGGCCAGGCCCTAATCACTTCTGTGGAGCCTTTTGTGTGGTGGGCCTTTCATTCAGGCCCAACACAAAGCAGGGGTGAGCTAAGGTCAGATTTTCAACCTTTGGCTGGGGATTTCCTGTCTTTTGTGGTGTGGAGGACAGATTATGCCACCCCGTTTCCTGTCATCTCAGCACTGGGGGGCTCCCCTCTTCTGGCACCAGGTCACCCCAGGGGGCTGGGAAATCCTCTTGGGAGGTGAAGCCTTCATTCCTCTGCGTTAGAACTCTGGTATAGGTTATAATTGGCTGTAGGATATTGCTTGGGATCTTTTGGTTATTGATAATGGATTCATGTGGGGTTTGAATTACGATAGCCTCCTAAAAGCGGCTTGAAATAATCTGGAACCCTCTCCCATCCCCCTTAAACAAAACTCAGCAGGTGTCCATTTTTGTTCACTTCTTGTTGTGCACTATGAGAACGAGGAAATGAGGTCTTTAAGAGCTGTGTGTGGTGGTGTTACACCTCTAATTCCAGCTACTCGGGAGGTAGAGATTGGGAGAATTGTGGTTAGAGGCCCAGGCTAAGGAAGATCACAACAAAAAAAATGGTGGCTACCATGGTAGATGACTGTTATTTCAGCTGTGTGAGAAACAATGACCTAAAGAGAAATTTGAAGTGATAACAAGAAAAATCCTGGGGAGAAAGGTATGCTGAGGGAAGACACTGGAGTTGAAGCAGTAGATTTTTTTTGGGGGGGGGGGGTGGGATGGGTATGCCTTAGTTCTCCAGGGATCCCATTACAGAGTTCCCCAAAGTAGAGATTACAGGATAGAGATTTCTCACTATTCTGGAGACTGGAAACGTATAGCCGTGCTGACTGTTCACGATGGTGGGAAGAGATGGTTCCTTCTGAGGGCCTTGAGGGGGAAGCCATCGTAGCTGCTGGTGACACGGACAACCCTTCGTCTTTATTATATACGTCTTCACTCGGTCTCTTCATCCAGATTTCCTTCCTTTTATAAAGACACTGGTGGTCATATTGTGTTAGGGCTCTACTTCATTCTGATTTGACCTTGTTTTAACTAATTGTATCTTAATTCCAAATGTACTTGTAACTTCCGTCCATGCAGATGCCCCCACCTCATTAAGTCTCCACCCAGTTGCCTGGGTAACCAGCAGACCTGGAGGCAGTTACCTCCCCCTTCCCTGAGGTCACATCCTAATCCACCTGGCTACACCCCGTGCCCCTGCCCTAGATAAGGCTTGGCCGGATGGGGCTCACCCCTTCTCTCCCTTCTCTCGGGCCATGCATCATCTCGGCCACAGGCCAAGTTCGGTAATAAACTTTCTCTCCTGCCTGAATACCACGTGGTGTTCTCCTTTACCGGCTACCTACTTTAAAAACCTAACACCTTAGAACCTAACCCTTAGAAGCTAAGACTAATGTTCTTTTACCCATATATATGTATGCATATATTATATATACATACATAATTACGTATCTAAGCACACACACATACATATCGATATGTCTATATCTATCTTTCTATCTATCATCTATCTACCTACCTACTTTTTTTTTTTTTTTGGCCAGTCCTGGGGCTTGGACTCAGGGCCTGAGCACTGTCCCTGGCTTCTTTTTGCTCAAGGCTAGCACTCTACCACTTGAGCCACAGTGCCACTTCTGGCCATTTTCTATATATGTGGTGCTAGGAAATGGAACCCAGAGCTTCATGTATACAAGGCGAGCACTCTTGCCCAGCCCTCTACCTACATACTGTTACTGGGTTAGAAATGTTATGGGGTTCGAGGGAGGGATTCCCCATCTCTCCACGAGTCCACCACTCAGAGACAGTCTCAAGCAAAAAGATGGATTTATTGGGGAAGCATAAAGCAAACTGACCTGCGGGGACGCAGCAGAGACTCAGGAGCTGAACTGCGACAGTGAAAAGCGGGCTGACCAGCCCGGGGACTCAGTGCAGACTCAGGAGCTGCTATGGTGACCCTGAGCAGTCCTCAAATTGGGGTTTATAAAGGTTAAAGTGTAGCACCGATGTAGGGGCTTGACGCAGGGGGTAGAGCAAGCAACATCAACAAGCAAACATGGCACAGATGTTGGAGGTTGACACAGGGAGTAAGCAACAAACAAGCCAGCATTTACAGAAGCAGAATTTTGAGGTCAGGTTGACCTAATCTACTCCCCCCAACATTTCCTACCATGTTTCCCTAATCAAGATGGAGTCAGCTCTGCTCCCTACAATACTCCCAGCATGCATTATAGCAAGTCCTTCCACGTCTCCATGTTCTGGTTCTGTGGCTCCAGGTGTAAGGCAGGGAGGTGAGGATTCTGTGGGTTAACTTATGTTGATTGTTTTAGGACAGCTTCTAACACCTACAAAGTGCCGTCTAATGTTAAAATTTGAAAACCGGAAGTCCCTAAGGTGATGAACTTTGAGGACTCCTTTGTCACATGGCCCTATAACTCTCTGTCCAGTGCTTACTGTTACAATTTGAGAGACAATGTGAAGTAAGCATGTTTGTATGTGGTTTTGTATTTGTAGACTCAGTTGTTTATTTATATTTTTGCTTATTTATTTATTTATTTTTGGTGCTGGTCCTGGGGCTTAGTTACTGTCCCTGTGCTTTTTGCTCAAGTCTTGGATTCTCCTCCCCCTTCAGATGCAGCTCTACTTCCAGCTTTTTTTATTTTATAGTTAATTGGAGATAAGAGTCTCATAGACTTTCTTGCCTGGGCCTGCTTGGAATTGTGGTTCTCAGATCTCAGCTTCTTGAGTAGCTAGGATTACAGACCTGAGCCACTAGCAACTGGCGGACTCAATTATTTATATAGTGTTTCTGTTGCATTACTACTATGGGAAGAATAAGGTCTGTTCCTCTAGAACTCATGCAGGAGTTTAATCTCCATCTGGGAGATATTAACAGGGTAGAAACTTGAGGTAAGGCCTTTGGGAAGTGATTAGGATTAGATTAAGTCAATAGGATAGAGTCCCCCCCAATTGAATCCTTACATCATTATAACAAGAAAAAGATGGATCAGACAGACACATGTATAGATAGCTACCCATCTTCTCCATCTCACCGTGCGGTGCTCTGTGCTGCCTTGGCATTCTGGGAGCAAGAAAATCAGCACTAGATACAGTTCTTCACTTTGCACTTCCAGACCCCTGAACCAAAAATGAATTTCTTCTCCTTTTTTATTTTTGCATGTATTGGGCATTGAAGTCACTGCCTTGAGCCATGCTTTTGGCTCTGTCTTTCTTTCTGCTTATTTTGGAGAGGGAGCCTATCAGATTTTTCTGTCTTGGATGATCTCAAATTATAATCCTCTGGATCTCGGCCTCCCGAGTAGCTAGGATTTACAGGCATGATAAGCCACCAGTGCCAGGTTTAAATATCTTTTTTCTCCCTCTAAATTCAATACTTGGTTGTGGTAATGAAAACCAGACAACAGAATATGGTGCTATTAGTAATCCAAAGATGGTTTGAAATGTACAGAAGGCTGTGCACAGGTAAAATGCAACGTTGGAATCCACAGGACATCCTGAAAACTATCCCCTTGCCACTGACTATACAGGGTGCCAGGGTGTCATTTGATTGTCATTGATCGGCCCTAAAACCTATCTTTCCTTGGCCCTGGTCTTTTCTTCCAATCTCTCTCTTTGTCCTCCCAGAACTTTTCTAGAACAAGTCTCTCACTTATTTTCTGGACCTATTCCCAAGTCCATACATAGGTCCTTCCACACTTCAGCACCTGGTTGTCGTAATGCTGTCTCCCTCTTCTCTTTCCTTTTCACTGTCCACACATTGAACCTAACATCAAGCTTTCACACAAATAACACTTCCCTGAGCCCTTATGATTGTTTCTCTTTCCTGAGTTTTTTTCTGAATCCCTTTTGTGTCACTCTACCAATATCATCCATTTTCCCCTCTGCACTCTAAACTCCTGGAAAGGGCAGGGTCCTAAGTTAGCCACCTTTCTTCTAGAGTGAGTTGAACATGTATGGTTAGTAGCTTCAAGAACGTCATGACATCATGACTCAACCAAAATAATTTTTCTTTTAAGTAACCCAATCACCAATTAGAATTCCTTAGACAAATATTTACAAGGTAATCCTTTCCAAATGCATCACTGTGGATTATAATAGTACCTGTGTCTAAATAAACATGGTGAGGCTTTTAAGAGTTCCCTTCAATTTGGAACGAGATTATAAATAATTCTAAAAGCCCTGCGACTTTATGACAGGGTACTGGAAGAGCCATTGGGAAGGAGGAAGGAAATGAAATAAAACCCAAGCCCAGGATGAAAGCATAGTTCAGACATCCCTTGTGACCCTGGCCCTGAACAATTAGAAACTGATACAGCAGGAAAGACACGCTCACTTACGGACTTCCAGATTCCTTTAAGGCTGTTCCTCACTGAGGCGCTGAGCAGGGGAAACACTACCCTGTGTGCTGTGAGCCCCAATGAGGAAGGGTCAGAGGGGACTGGGGACCCCCAAGGGCCAGAAGGCAGAAGGAATTCCCTTTACCAAACCCTCCAGTGGTCAGCCAGGCGGAGCAACACTCCTCCACGCAGCCCCTTCTGTCCTCTTGGGAGAAGCCACTCAACTCCTACTGCGTGGGGCTAGGAGCTCAGATCTGTTGTTGATCTAAATTGCATGGTGGGTTCACTCCGGAGACCAAAGCATTCGCCAAGCCCCCCACGGTCACAATCCCGGACAAGCCTGCTCCACACATGAGAGGGGCCGCCAGAGTCTCCTGTGGTCCTTACCCTGTGGGCTGGAGGGGCCAGCACTTGATGGCAAGAGCACAAAGGAGAACTCCTTGGAGGAAGAAGACTGGATAAGAAGGAAATACTCAGCAGGGGCAAATGAAGAAGGAGGTTCCAGGAAACAGAGATAGCACAGACAAAAGTTTGCGGAGAGATACTAAGCACTTCAGTTTGCTTGGAAACTGGAAACACCCTGCAGTTCAGGTTTTCAGCAGCTGGGGCGGGGTGGGGGGTGGGATGGGGCTCATGCCTGTAATTCCAGCCCCGCAGGAGGTTGAAATTTGAAGATCAAGGTTCGGAGTCCGGAACTCCTACCTCCAACTGAACCACCAAAGGCTGGAAGCGAAGGTGTGGCTCAAGTGATAAGAGCGCCGGCCTTCTGTGGAAAAGCTAGGTCAAAGCATTGGGTCCTGAGTTCAAACCTTGGTACCAGCACACTCACACACAAAAGACTATTAGAGTATCCCATTGATGTTAATACCTTTTATGGACCTAGTGGTAGTGTCTAGATAGGAAGATGCTTTAAACCGGATAAACACACTTGCCAGGAGCCACGAGTTCAAGCCCCAGGACTGACCAGAAAACAAAAGAAAACAAAATAACAGCCAAAAAACAAAAATGTATGAATACTGTCCAAATGCAGCTGACAATTTTCAACACACACACACACACACACACACAATTGTGATCTGTGACCTTCTGGGGTTTTGAGCAAAGTACTGTTACTACTTGAAACTCTTGACGCTCCTTCGTGTATTCACTCACAATTTTTCTGGGTTAATTTTGGTTTTTTTTGCTTTCTTGCCAGTGTTTAGCCCCTGACATCACAATCCCCAAAGGGTACCACTAGTTTTCTCTACACTGAGTAGGGAAACACAAAGAAGGTTCTAGAGTCAGGGATAGTACTGCAGGAGGGACTGGGGATGGTCTCACTGAAAAAATTATGCCAGTTAAAAATTTTGCTAGTACAGAAACATGACGTAGCCTGTGCTAAGGAGAGAAAAATTCACCTGTGCGAGTTCCTGGATGGTTTGGCAGAGGAAAGAACATTGTGTTGGGAACACCCTGGACCAAAAACTCATCACATCACCCAAGACTGGTGGTCACTTCCTGACCTTGAACCTCACTTTCCACATCTTCAAATCATTGGGATGATATGGTCTCTGAGGTCCCCTGGAAATGTAGGTAAAGCTTTACGGCAGACCGTCCTCAGCAAGCCTGCTCTACGGCAAGGCCCTGGCAGTTTCCACATCTGAGCCATTACCTAGTTTACTGCCATGCGTGGGGGTAGAGTGAAGACAGCAGGGACCGTGGAAGAGATGTTTCTGCTCCATTCCCAAGGATCTTCTCAATTCCGGGTACTAGGCTGCCTAAACACACACACACACGCACACACACACAGTCTCTCTCTCTTTCTCTCTCTTTGTATATATATATGTGTGTGTGTGTATATATTATATATTATATATATAGTATATATATATATTATCTTAGAGATATTTATCCCTGGCAAAAATAACAAGAAAAGACCTTTGTCCACTTTGACCTATACCTGAATCTTACCATATGGTCCCATCTGGTAATATGCCAGTGGTTAAAATGGTAAATTTTATGTTATTAGTATTCTACTACAATAAAAATTTACACTATGTTTTTCTATTAAAAGAAAGGAAGGGTAACATTGTCCAAAAAAAAAAAAAAAAGAGAAACATACTTATTAACAAATTTCTCATTAACTGACTTATGAACCCCTCTGCGCAATACCTTAATAATAACAGTAACATTACATTAAAAAAACTAAAGCCAAGAGCTGGGAGTATGGCCTAGTGGCAAGAGTGCTTACCTCGTATACATGAAGCCCTGGGTTCAATTCCTCAGCACCACATATATAGAAAAAGCCAGAAGTGGCGCTGTGGCTCAAGTGGCAGAGTGCTAGCCTTGAGCAAAAAGAAGCCAGGGACAGTGCTCAGGCCCTGAGCTCAAGCCCCAGGACTGGCAAAACAAAACAAAAGCCTAAAGACAAGACTCAGTTTGTTAGTCACACTAGTGGAGTTGCAAAAGCTTAGGAGCCACATGTGTCTAATGGCCACCATATTATTCAAGGGAAATGAAGACCCTACCCATCATGGTGGAAGGTTCTAGTGGGTAGGACTGTTCTAGATCCTTGTAAGCCCAGCAAGGTCTTCGAATATTCCTTGAAGCACCTTGCTATGAGTATCACTTTCTTAGAATTCTTGTAGTTCTTTGTTTTGAGCTCTTCCAAGGCCTTATTGCTATTCTTCATTGTATGAGGTCAGTTGACTTTGGCAGAAAATGGCCACCCAGTGGAGGGCTAGAGGAAGTGTTAGGTGATTGAGTCGCTCCTCTGTCCTGCCCTCCAGCGCCTTGCAACCCAATCAGGGCTCATGTAGCAGGTGTCTCTGGATGAAGGGATAAGACTAGAAAACTATTCTACAATGAAATTTTCACCTGGTCCTCTCTGAATGCGTAATTTCATTAGACAGATTTCAGAGACCATTTGATGACAACCCATGTACTTTTTAATGAATAAAAATTTGTATCACGACGTGGGCCATGAATGAGCCCTCTTCTGTGAACTCCACCGGGGAAAGAAAAAAGGGAGTGCTCTCTGGGAACTCTGGTAAATTAGACAGAAAATTGTCCTATGTACGTGTGAAGTCACTTCCCAGCTCCCTCCTGAAGGGAGCTGCCAAGACTTTCTTCCAAAAACAAATGGTGAAATGGCTTTGTTTTCTGTAACCCAAACCCTTTGCAACAAACAGAGTCCTCCTCTGCTCATTCATTATCTTGTCATTAAAGCCTCTGGCTCGATACATTTCCCTATAAAATAAGCCCGAGAGCTTATTCAGAAGGAGGAAAGCTCAAAGGTGGGGTTGACTGCCTATGAAAGAGCTTTCTGTAAAACGAGCTTTCTCCTGCTTCTTCAGTTTAATGATGGGATCTCGTGGCCAGACAACATTTTTTGACTGGTTGGTGCAGAAACGACCCTCTTGAGTTACCGTTTGGTCAATGAGGGCCTTTGTTTCCCAGGGAAGAATTAAAAACCTATGGGCCTCCCCCACGAAAACAGGAATACGTTTCACACAGGGGTGTTTGGATTAAATGACTGTATCATGAAGAAAGCCAGAACAATGCCTGCTCACATTTACCTGGAATTCCAGTAGAACTGTAGATTTCACCTACAACTGGAAGATTCGGTGAGGAGTGACTTTACCGGAGTGCTCTTTCCCTGTGAGCTCGTGTGTGTGTGTGTGTGTGTGTGTGTGTGTGTGTGTGTGTGTGTGTGTGTATTCCTGGAAAGTAAAGGGAAAGGAGCTTCTTGCTCATGATAGGAAGAAGAAAGCAGCCCAACCCCATCATCCTGCAGGTCTTCTCTCAGACACGCTGTTCCTCTTGATGTCGTTCAGAGGTCGTTTGAAGATGACGTATTTGTCTTCTGTGGATGAATCTGTATCACAGCTCTCAGCCATCCCCTGGGAGCTCTCCTGAGGTGTGTTGCGGGGGGGGGGGGGGGGGGACTTTGATGGGGAGAAGGGTGGCCCTGCATAGGGCCACATGCAGGGGAAGAAGCCAAGCTGAGATCAGAACGCGCCTGACTCCTGATTCATTGACTCCGCCCCAGCTATAGATGTTTTTAACCTCCTGAAGATGATTGGCCCATTTTGATACTACTCAAACTTAAAATGTCCTTTTTGCCTCCCTCAGCGCGATTCGGGGTGCCTGGTTTACAATGAAGCTTCACGGAAAGACCGGGGAGTATAGGACGGGCCATTCTCTAGGCTCTCCCCTCTGCCTGGCACACAGTATCCGGGCACCGGGACCCAGACCACTGTCTCTGTACATTTTCTCTTCATCCACAGTGCCAAGATCCCCATCAGTCTCCAGGACTTGTTAGGCTAACTCAAGGTCCTGGATGGACAAGAGCCACGAAGAACTGAGGGTGCTAAGCAGATGCAAAGTATAACCGTACAGACAACTGCAGCTCTGCTCCACGTCAAACAGGAGAGAAAGGTGCAAAGCATGAAGAGGAGTCACAGCAGGAACCCTCTGCTCTGCAGACAGGCACTTTCTTAGACCCCAAACGGGTCCTAGCAACAGAGGAGCTGCCCACAGGTGGACAGAGACCGGAACTGACATAGCTGCCCATGGGAATGGGAAAGACGGTGACGAGGGCTCAAGGTGACCTCGGAGAATGGCTTGGGTAGGAGGGCAGGCTGCTGCAAGCACATGTTACCTGGAGGAGGGCACCGAGGCTGTCTGTTGGCTGCATCTCTCCTCAGGCCTAAGGATCGCTTGGTGCCTTGGAGAGCCCGCCGTCAACTGGGCCTGCTTGTGTCTGCTACCTGAGAGTTCCTTTCAAACTTCCAGAGCGGCCCTGGAGGGGCCCTTCAGGAAACAAAGCAGCCAGAGTCTGTTTGGAGCGGAGACTACTTGTAGGCAGTGTAGGGTAAGGCAGTTGGCTTCATTATTCTTCTTTAAGTGAGGGGCTATGAGAAATGTGGTTGGAAGACAAATAACCTGAGGAAGGGCTGGTGGAGGAAGGAAGGAGAAAGTAAGATTGCCAGTAGTGTCTATCCTTCCTTAGCATGGGTGGGGTGTGTATGTGTGCACGTGTGTGTGCACTCGATGTCGGTACTGGTACTCGAACTCCAGGCCTTTACATTCTCACTTAGCTTTTTCCAATCAAGGCTGGGACTCTATCACGTGAGTCACCTTTTCTTCTAATGTTCTGCTGGTTAATTGGAGATAAGAGTCTCAAGGACTTTTCTGCCCTGGGCTGGCTTGGAACCATGATCCTCAGATCTCAGCCTCCTCAGTAGCTCGGATTATAGAGGTGAGCCACCAGCACCCAGCTCCTCTCCCTTACTCTTCAGGGGATACTGTAATGCAGAGACCCAGGAGAACCTTGGGCCTCAGGTTAACTGTGTGAGGCGGTGATCTTGATTTGTGGGGTGTTTCAGGGAGGGTGGAGGAAGGGACATCCCCACCAAGGTTTCCTACTCTCTGCGTGTCAGCACAGCCCAGGGAGCTCGTGAGAATCCCTTGGCATGAGGTAGATGAAGGGCATAGTATCTCCTGGGCCAGCCAGGCTGCCTGTCTGATGCTGTGTGGCCTTGTATCAGGTGCAGATGTCGCCTCCTTCCTTCATGAACACCACGGCCACCAGGGGCGTTTATTTTTGAAATGGGTTCAGATGCCAGGAGCTCACATGGTTGCTTTGTACCTTGCTATCGATCCAATGCTATTCACCAACAGTAATAAGAACATGGAGGATGGCAGCACCTACTACGCGCTGCTACCCCCACCCTGAAGGATGACAGCATCCACTCTGTGCTACCCCACCCCGCCCCTGCCCTCAATATTTTACAGATTTCAGATCATGTGACTGATGAGTGGAACACTATAATACCATTCCTACGTGGTTTTCCACGGCTTGGTTGTTGTTGTTTGTTTTGTTTTGTTTTTTCCGTCTGGTTGTATGAGACAATCTCACCTGTAGCCAGGCTACCTCGATCATCCTAATCCTCCTGGCTCAGCCTCGGGAATGCTGGGATTACGTAAGTGTGCCACCACAGCTGGTGCATTATCCCTAGATTAGAAGACAACATTGGGGAACAGAGAGGTGAAGCGTTTTGCTAAATGTCACCCAACTAGCAGGCTTTGTGGAGTAGGATTCTAACACAAGCAAGCCAAGAATCTTTCCCCTGTGCAGTGTGGGTTCCCTGCTCCCCACCAGGAGACATGCCTTTCCCCCACTACTCTGTGTGTCCGTTTCAAATGGCCCTGAGCACAACGGCACCATGTATTATTAGTAAGCCGTGATATCAGGGACTTTACCATGTTGGGGTCAATCAGCCAAAGCCTCGGTGAAAGCCTGGCCGGGTGGATAGCACTACTTGATGCTTATGGCAATCGGAATTGGAGCTAGCCCAGCCCAGTGCATTTGCATCTCAAAGAAGCTTTGAGGCTTTCCACTGATTTTAAGCAGTGACTGGGGAGGAGGCCCCTTGGTATTTACAATTTTGAATGTTTGCAAAGAGGCAGAACCCCAGATTTCCTTCCCCCTGAGAGAGACCCTCATATCCCACCCCCCACCCCCCTTACTGGTTGCCTTCCACACACAGGGCCACCGGAGAAACTCCTCACCTTGCTGGCCTGGTGGGATTGTTTGGTTTTTACCACTGAAACTACAGATTTTTGAGAACTTCAGTGAAGAAAATGTCATTCCCAAGGAAATCAGACTTTGGGTAACGCTGGTGGCTCATGCCTTAAGGCTAGCTATTCCTGAATAAGAGGCTGAGATCTGAGGATCCAAGTTCAAAGCCAGTCTGTGTAGGAAAGGTGGAAGTCGGAGGTGTAGCTCAAGTGTAGAGTGCCAGTGTTGAGTGGAAAAAGCCAAGCAAGAGCACAAGGTCCAAGCTCAAATCCCGGTACCAATGGTGCACATGCGCACACACACACACACACACACACACAGAGTGGGTCTTGCTGGTTCCCAAATACAGGAAAAATGCCCTGTGGCTTCTTTCCCACAGCCTCATCTCTGGTGCCTGATCTGGGCTGGACATCAGCACCTTGCTTCTCTTCCTGCCTCCCACCTCCCCACTCCAGCTCAGGAAATCCTGTCCCTCAGGCTCGGCCGCCCTGCTAGCCCCACATGCTCTGCCCACTTTCCTTGTGCTCGGCCGCCCTGCTAGCCCCACATGCTCTGCCCACTTTCCTTGTGGGGCCGAGCCTGATGCCACAGTGAGCACCTGGCTTTCTGGAGCCCATCCCTCTGGGCCCACCAGCTCCTGTGTCCCTCCACGGTGCCTAACCCAGTGTCCAGCTTACTGCGGTGGCTCCATTGGGGTTGGACCAATTCG
Source organism: Perognathus longimembris pacificus (assembly GCF_023159225.1). Lineage (NCBI taxonomy): Eukaryota > Metazoa > Chordata > Mammalia > Rodentia > Heteromyidae > Perognathus > Perognathus longimembris. The sequence continues at coordinate 69,401,294 of NC_063168.1, read as the reverse complement.
TGGAAATACAGTTAATATCACCTTGACTCAATTGCCCGATGGTGGGATGGGAAGAAACCATCACTTCACCCTTGGAATCCAAGGTCAGTATGTCCTTCCTGGCTCCTCTCTTGACGGAAAGAAGAGCGGCCTGGGCATTATCTCAGGCTTACCTAGCTTGAGACTTCAGAATTATTCCACCTGGTTCTGGCAGCTCTTTCTAAGTCACACTCGAGAATCTCAGTTCCCCGCAAGCCATTTCTCTTCTGTGCTTCCAAAGGAGAAAGATCTATTTGTCTCAGTGTGTACGTTACCAAAAAAAAAAAAAAAAAATGAATGGGGATTTAATTACAGCAGCTCATTTCCTAAAAGGAAGTCCTATTTACGATGCACCATATGTTTTGCCAGCAGCCGTACCCCCAGGACTGTGGTCCTGTGAGATCTCCTCAGATAAGCAAGGTCCCATTGACCTGGCCTTGCTGGGAGCCTGGAGGACTGGCAGAGGGGTCCAGGAAGTAGGGAGGAGCACAAAGGTGGGCTCCCCAGCTGGTCTGAGCTTGGACCCCTGGAGACCTCAGCCAGGGAGCCTGTTAGGCCATTGGCCTTCCGAGGAGCTAGAATCAGGGTATTAAGCAATCAGTGATGATTTTAAAAATCACCTGGCTTTTTATTTGTTAACCATTTACTAAAGTGGCCCTTGAGAGGGAGAATGTCTTTCTCTGATCCTTTTATGATTTTAATTCTCTCTCTACCACTTCTGGGTTAGAACAAATGGCTTTCTAGAATCTTCTGGGAGGGGTGCTAGAAGGGGAGGAGACATAGGGTGTTGGGAAAGGGACCAGGCTCGGTCCTAGTGTACATTTCTTGTTTTGAATGTCCGCTAGAGTTCATCGGAATGATGCCTATAGCAGGTGACACGGGACAGAGGATTGGGCCGCTCTGGATTTCTGGAGACACCTGGATTGGTTGTAGAGATTCAAGACCAGAATACTCCTTCCCGTACCGGTTCCTCTTGCTTCCTCTCTCCATTCTGTGTGTGTGTGTGTGTGTGTGTGTGTGTGTGTGTGTGTGTGTGTGTGTGTGTGTGTGTGTATGCTAATCCTCTAACCTCTTGAGCCAGAGCTCTACTTCTGGCTTTCTGGTGGCTTCATTGGACATAAGAGTCTTACAGACTCTTCCTCCTTTTTAGACTGGCTTCAAATCACAATCCTCAGATCCCAGCCCCCTGAGTAGATCGGATGACAGGTGGGAGCCCTCAGTGTCCTGAGTAGATACAATGACAGGCGGGAACCCCTGGGACCCAGCAGCATCCGCTTCTTGTGATCTTTAAAGCCCACCGTTTCTGAGCAAGGGACTGGAAGTGGTTGGTGGACATGGGCAGAGTTAGGCCAATTAGCTATCAGTCCTGACTTTTCCACTTAAGAGGGTCTAGCAACCCTCTAGGGCCACCTCCACCCGGTCCAAAATGGGAAGATGATCAAATGAAGCCTGCCCCCAGCCTCCTGAAAAAAAGAAGTCAAATGACCCTTTGGGAGGTGAAGAATCCAGTGGAAATGAGGACTGGGTTAACCCTCCTTGGACAGACCTGGTTTCACGATAGAAACCGGGGTCGGAGTAGAGGGCCTGACTGGCAGCTGGTTAGTGCCTGGGAGAGTTCTCCCCTTCAAGTGGTGGTGCCTGGTGCTCCCTTGGGGATCTGGGAGCTCCCTGGGGACAGGTGTTGATCTGCTCATCTTGCTTGTCTGTCAGTCAGTCACCAGGAGAAGTTCTTGCACAAAGCGAGTGGTCAGAAAGAGCCAGTGATCGCTGCGGCTCGATGCTCATCTGGCTTCTGTCGCAGTCTACCTTCCCAAAGGGCTAGACCGAGCCTTTCTCAGGCTCCTCATGCCCAATCTACGGTCAAACCGTTCTGCCCTTCCTTCTGTGGTATCTCCAAGGGAGCACGGCAAGGGATTGAGGCCCATTAAACAAAATAAAATACTCCCCCTCCCCCCCCCAAAGCATCCCTCTCCTTTGCTGGGACTTAGAAGAAAGCCCCAGTATGCAGGCCACCACCGTGAAGACCTCTGCAAAGCTGGCTGGGTTTTCCAAAGGTATTTTTAGTCAGAATCCAAAGGTGAGATTTTTAGCTCGACATAGTAGCAATGAAGCTGAGATTCCCTGGCTCTCCTCCTCACTCTCCCCTTCCATCTTTTAGTTGCTCCCCTCCTTCCCCTCTCTTCTGTCTCCCTCTAGGATCTCTGTGAGACCAGGCTGCAGGTGTGTGTGTGTGTGTGTGTGTGTGTGTGTGTGTGTGTGTAGGTGTGCAACGCTCCTGGATGTAGGTGTGAGGACTTGGTGGGAGTGTGGACAGCCCAAGCGCCAGGCCGCAGTGCCGCTTTTCTGGCTGCTCATTGTTCAGACCCCGTCTCCATGGCGACGGGAGCAGCTGCTCCATTCTGGGCCTTGGCTTGGCGGTGCAGGGTGGCCCGCCTGCCTGTCTGCCTGCCTGTCCGCCTGCCCAGCCGTGCGCGCTGCCAGCTCCACACCCTCCCGCTGCCCACAGGCCGGGCCAGGCTGGGTGCAAGAAAGCGTGTTTACTAACACCATCCACACGGCTCCTGGGGCACCTTGGCTCTGCCCAGAAGATGTCAGGCCCAGGGCACTGGGAGGTAGGCCTGGAGCCAGGCTGTCTGCAGCAGAGAGAAAACAGGCCAGGCTGGCTGCGGCCCTGGCCTGCCAGTGGCTCCTGGTGTCCAGGCCGAGCTTCAGGCTCTCAGAGGCCCCGGGAGGCCCTTTCTAAGGTACTCAAGCCTTCCTGGAAGGCCTTGCACTTCCTGTATGTGGCTCCAGCCCACTGTACCCCACCTGACAGCTCTGCCCTGGCGTGGTCTCCTCTCGCCTGGCTGTGGGAACTGTTACGGTCCCAATCATCCATAATGCAAATAAAGACAGAGCACAGACTGGAGCGACCCGAGAGGGGCTTTTGTCTAATCGCAGGGCAGATCCAGGGCAGGTCTGTGTGGGGATCTCCTCTCCCAGCTCCTGCCCGAGCATCCTGTTTGGCCCCTTTGAGGTGAAGGGTGGGTGGCCTCAGCCCCAGCTCCCGAAGTTGGGGAGCCTCTCTCCCTGCTTCCAGCCCCCCCGCCCCCCTTCTCCTCCACCTCTGCCTTTCTCTCCGGATAAGGATATTTCTCCTCTTCATAGTATCCAGCCCAGGCCTCATTTCCAGAGGCTGGTCTGTAAGCTTAGGAGCCACAGACCTTCCTTTCTGCAGTGCTTCTCCCCCCCCCCCCCCGCAGATCCTCCAGGCTGCTCCCCCATGTTCCAACCTGCAGGGACCCGGAGGCCAGCCCTCGCCTCAGGCTTCCGGGGAGCCTGTAGCCCCTCCTGTCGGGCCTCACACCACTTGACTTCCCATCCCTGTGGGGGTTTTATTTTATTTATAAAGGAATCGCTGTAGAATGCAAACCTGAGAGCGTTAGGTGTAAATTCACCTCTGTGCTCCACTAAGTCAAGAAGCATCTATTATGCACCTGTCAGGGACAAAACCCTGAGACTCGGGGCGTGGAAGGCCCAGCCTGCCTGCCAAGACCACGTTGTCTCAATTCCAGCCTGCTCCTGGCCACATTCTGCCTCCGCCTGCGTTAACTTCTCACCCAGGTTCCTAAAGCGCACGGCACACCTGTCTTCCACTGGAAAAGATCTGAGACCAGTCTCTACTGAGTCACAAAGGGCACCCACACGCGGCAGTGCTGCCTTCCACCACACGGACACTCCAATCTGGTCTCACCGTGGAATGGGAAGCTGTCTATGTCTGAGAAAAGGACCTTAGGAACGCAGGCAGCATCTTCCTCCGGGATTCTCAGATTCCTCGTAGCTCCATGCAGCCCCCTGGAAGGTAGGTGTGATAAAGTTGTGGGGCCGGCGCGAGGGGCTGAAAGGACGGTATTCTGGAGCATCCCCGGCTGGGGAGGAGGAAAGAGAGAAGGGTCCTGTCTCTGAGGACCAGCACCCTGTGCTGTCGTGCTGGCTGCAATCACTCACTCCAGGTATGGTACTAGGTATCTTCCCATGCCAGTCCGTTGGGACCCTGTGAGGGAGAAATGATTGCATTTTACAGATGGAAAAGCAAGACACAGATAAGTAAGTCACTTGCCAAGACTTGCGAGCTTTGGCTAGGACACAGCTCTGGAAATTGCCTCTCCTTCCTGGGTCATCTTGCCTCGTAAGACAATTGGGTGCCCAAGTCACTGTAACCTATAGACACTCCCTTAGCTAAGCTACTCCGTCTTTTGACTGGAGCCCCCAAAGATATGTGTATTCCTCCCTGGGCCCCAGTTGCTCTCTCTGCTTGAGCCTGGATACTTTCGAACATCCCCGAGTCACTAACTTGGAATAATGTCTCTTTTGAAAGGCATACCTCATTCTTACTGTGACTGAACTACTAGAGACATAACGGTAACATTTTCAATGGAAAAGAAGATAAAGTGAAAACAAATCATTTGGGCTATGATGCCCCAGCAGAAAGATCAACAGTACAACTCAGCGTGACTGGAACTTAAAATTTAGACAAAGAAGTATGAAATCCAGAAATGTTGAAAATTGTTTTAGAAGACTTTAATAGTTTGGAGTTGAGGTTACTCTGTGTGTGTGTGTGTGTGTGTGTGTGTGTGTGTGTGTGTGTGTGTGTGTGTGTAGAAGATCCTTGGATTCTTGGGGCCAGGAAACTTTTGGCCAGGGTTCTTCCAGGAAAGTTCACCTGGGGATTTTCTTTCTTTGGAGTCTGGGGTGGGGGTGGGAGGTGGGGGGGAAACAGCCGCCGCGCAGGTCGGGCCACATTCTCAAAGCCAGCCTTGTTGACAGCTCCACTGACTTCTACTCTGCTACTAGTACCAGCAAGACAACACTGTCCAGTAGAGCACTGGAAAGGGATTTAGAAATCATCTAAGCAGAACCGTTCATTTCCTCCTCCCTTCTTCCTCCCCCCACCTTTTTTTCTTTTCTTTTGATGCCTGTATTGGGCCTTGAACTCAGGGACGCACATTCTTGCTTAGCATTTTTGCTCAAGGCTGGTGGTCTGCCACTTGAGCCACACCTCCACTTCCAGCTTTTGGCTGACTAATTGGGGATGAGCATCTGATGGGCTTTCCTCCCTGGGCTGCTTCACAGCAGACTCCTCAGATCACAGCCTCCCGAGTAGCTAGGATTACAAATGGGAGCCACTCGCGCCCTCCTTGAACCCTTAAACTCTAACTGAAGACCCAGAGGGCTCCGAGAGGACTGGGGAGAGCCTGAGAGGCCGACTGGGCTCTGTGGATGGCCTCCACAGGGGTGCGCTGTGCTGTGCGGGCATTCTGGGGTATTCTACTAGGGACACAGCCTCTTGCTTTCATCTTCAGGCAGGCCTGCCATCTCCCGCGAAGCCAGAGCCCAATCGCCGTGACGTGGAAGTGGGAAGAGACTGTGGGCAGAGCAGAGGCACATCAGGGCAGAGGGGAGGGGAGGGGCTGCATGGGCCAAGAGAATGGGAAGGGCTGGACAGAAGGAACATGGTGGGAAGCAAGCATTTCCTTCTTCCTGATGGAGGCTGCAAGGATGACCTGACTCCCAGCAAGTTGGCGGATGCCCTTGACCTGCATACTTCCAAGGGCCCCTCAATAGTGTCTCACAATTCCTCTCGGAAGCCTGTCCCTTCGGCACGGATACCTCACTGCTGCCTTATCTACTCACGGATGCCATTTTGACAGCATCTCCAGTGGACTCAGTGTTATTCTGCATCAGCAAAGGCATATGCTGAAAAGCTGGCGGGCGGTGCGTTGGTGTTTGGGGCCTTTGGCAGTGTCTGGATTTGAGGGTTGAGCCTCATGCATGAGATTAGTGTCCTAATGGGAGCCAGAGGCTCGCAAGGGCTTTCTTCCACGTGTAGACAGAGAAGGAAGGCTGTCATCTGCAAAACCAGGCATCTTCTAAAACACAGATGCAAGACAAAACAAAAAAATAAACTAAAGAACTTCTAGGTGGAAAAATCTGAGACATGCAGAGGCGAAATAACCTGCAGATCTTGCCTCTCCAATCTCCCCGCCTTCTGGGCTCTGCTCTTGCCTTTGATGCCATGAGCTTGGTTCATAGAGCTTTGTCAGCCTTCCAAGATGGTGGTGAGGACGTGCTCACTGTCCCCTAAGACAGATCGTAGGATCTCAACAGATGTTTCTAGGGCTCTTCCAGCAGAATGACAAGGCCAGGTCAAAACCCCAAGTCCTGACCCATGCCAGGCTGTGCTGGATATACAGCATCTCAGGACGGTGAGCAGGAGCTTGAGAATTCTTGGTCCAAAGAATATTGACCATTTCTGTTACACAGAATGTCTTAGGATGCTCATAGGAACAACCAGGTCTTCTATGCCATGAAGATAAGTTGATTATTTTATTCTATTTTATTTTTTTTTTGAAATAGGGTCTTGCTATATAGCCCAGGGCAGAACTCATAATCTTCCTGTCTCAGCCTCCAAGAGCTAGAATGACAGTCTGTTAGCACCATTCCCAGCTGCATTTGCCCTGCAGCTTGTCATTCTTCTCTTTGGAGTGAAAGGAGAAAGGACTCACTCAGGATTGCCCTTGAAAGACAAGGTCATGTATGCACACACCAAGCAGGTACCCAGTAATAGCTCTGAAAGGAAAGGCAGGTTCTCATCTGGGTAGTCCCTATATCTTCCCAGAGGCTGTGGTCTGCTAAGAACTGGAGTGTTCTGCTGTGCAGGTTTCCTGTAGACCTGACCCCTTACGTGACTCCTTTGCCATAGGTCTAAGGAAGTGCACCTCAGGCTTGAGACCTACAGGCTGGGATGGTCTTTCCTTAAAGGACTGAATTCCTTGCTTTGTAGTAGGAAGAAATGGCCATAGCTTTGAGCAATGGCATTTCTATTTATGAACTACATGACCATAGACCTCATGAATGCCAACAGTGCCATGCCTAGATTTCTCCTTCTATAAAACAAGGTGACAAAAATAACATTCCAAAGAAATTAGAAGTGGGTAATGTGTGAAGCAGCAGTGTTTGACCCAACAGTACCTGTTTGTAGTGGACTAAAAGTGCTCGGGGAGGTGAATAGTCTATCTTCTTTTTAATTTATTTATATTTTGGTTGTACTGAGGTTTGAACTCAGGGCACTGTACTTACTTGGTATGCTTGCTCTATTTGCCACTTAAGCCATTCTTCCAGCCTTGCCTCTCCCCCTTTTCCCAGTTATTTTGGAGATGGAACTTTCACAGGTGCGTGTGTGTGTGTGTGTGTGTGTGTGTGTGTGTGTGTGTGTGTGTGTACTGGGCCTTGAACTCAGGGCCTGGGGTCTGTTCCTTAACTTTTTCACTCAAGGCTGGTGCTCTACCACTTGAGCCACACCTCTACTTCTGGCTTTTTATTGGTGATTTAGTTGGAGATGTGAGTCTAATGAACTTTCTTAGCTGTCCTGAAACCATGATTCTCACATCTCAGCCTCCCGAGGAGCTAAGATGACAGGCATAAGCCACTCTGCCCAGCTTCTCATGGACTTTTATTCGTCTTTGAACTCCAGCTTATCCTCTCGAGTAGCTAGGATTACAGTCATTTTCTTTTCCAGATGCTGTTATATGTGTTTTTGTTAAGTAAAGGTTAGTGAGAGTAGTAAACACTAGCTGTGCTGGAGAATGAATGAGGGAATGTAACAAAGCCAGGTGGTGGAGTCAGCAATGTTTTAGAGAGATAAACATCATGAACAGCTTGAGCAGGGGAACCAGTATGACCTGAGGTGGAATCTCAAGGCTGCTCGCCGGACCTGTCACCTCGGGCAGCTCAGGCAGAGTGTCAGGTTTTCAAGTCTCCAATGCAGACAGTAGCACCAACCTTTTGTGTGAAGCCTGGTCCCTTTCTGTACCTGTTACGCAGTGGCAGCTTCAACTGCTGTAGTGTGGGTGGTTTCCTATGAGCCCCTCTGGGAAGATTCCAACGCCAGGCTCTGGACAGGCACAGAGCTCCTCCTGGGAGACAGTAACAGGTGAGAACCAGGCTCTCCTGGGGCTGGCTTGCTGTTGCTTGTCTCCCTAGCCATATGGTGCAAGGAACACGAATACAGTTGTCTGTGCACAACTGGAACCCACAATCTGCCGATTGTCTGTTGTTTAAGACTCCTCCCCCATGTGACAGGTGGTTCTGCACCAGAATGGATGCCCTGTGGGAATGGAACCAGCCTCACCCTAGGAAGGGCAGAAGCAAATGGTAGTGAGAGTCACAGGAGACGGGTCAATTGAAAAATGGAGAGCTGCATGCTGGTGGCTCAGGCCTGTGATCTTAGCTACTCAGGAGGCTAAGATCTAAGGACCATAGTTCAAAACCAGCCAGGGTAGGAAATCCATGACTCTTATCTTCAATTATCCAGGAAAAATTGGTAAGTGGAGGTGTGGCTCAAGTGCTACAGCACCAACCTTAAGGGAAAATGCTAAGGGATCGAGCCCTGTGTTCAAACCCTAGGGCTAGGTGGGCACAGACAGACAGACAGACACACACACACAGCCAAGGACCCCTGGCTTTCCTAGGGCAAGTGCCCTTTTGTGGTGCCAGCCTAGGTGTTCTGTGGCCTAGGTCCATGCTACTGTTTTACAGTGAAAGGTGTCAAGGTTTGCCTTTCCTGGTACTCTACAATCAGAGGATCTCCTGGGTCACAGAAGCAAGAAGTCTGCTTCTCTCTTAGGAGGCTGGGAAGGAGAGGGAAACTGCAAGCAGGAGGACTGATGTCAGGGAGCCTGAGGAGACAGAGAGAGAAGGACAGAAAGAGAGCAAAGAAGAGACCGTGAAGAAACCAATCGCTATTTTACTTGTCTGAGCTCTAGTCTAAATCTGTAAAATGGGTGTAAAACCTTCCCAATTAAGCACTACATAGTGAGATCAGAAAGAGTTATAGGAAAGCATTTACTATGGATCTTGAGGACAGTATCAACTGTTACAAAAATGTCACCCAGTGTGTACAGGGGCAATAAGTTGTGTGGTAGATTACAGAGACATTTGCAAGTCATTTGTATAACGCACTTGCCATTTTGCCTACCTATAAAAATATTCAGTAGTAGTAACTATTATAATTATTACTGTATGCCTACCAAAGACTGGTATCAGGAAAACCTGACTAGGAGACCAGTTAGTCTTTTGTTCAGACTTTCCTTGGGTGTTATATTCTCTGGACAAGGTCTTTGTGTCCTAGGGATAAAAAGTCAAAGAAAGCACACTAGTGGATGTGAATGTGACACTCCATAAAATCACAGTCAGCAAATGCAGGTCTTGAGTATCCCAGGACATCCCACCCCACTGTCTTCTTCAAAAGACAGAGAGCTAAGTGGGGTGCTGGTGGCTCACAGCTCCAATACTAATTACTCCGGAGGCTGAGATCTGAGGATCGTGATTCAAAGCCAGCATGGGAGGAAAAGTCTGAGATCCTTATCTCCAACTACCCAGTGAAAGCTGCAGTAGAGCTGTGCTTTAAGTGGTAGAGCTCCGGCATTGAGCAGAAAAAGCTCAGAGACATTGCCTAGGCCTTGAGTTCAAGCCCCAGTAACTAACATCCAGGGGAATAAAAAAAAAAAAAAGGCAAGGAGCAGGCCTGTCTTTTTCTGAGGGTTCCATTATAGAATGCAGGCCATCAAAATCCAAGGAGAAACAGCAACGATCAATAACTCTGAACGTGTCCAATCCTTCCACTGAGCCACGATGTGGAGAACTGAGACAGGCTTTTGAGTTTTCTTTGGTATCATTTCTAAGTGGGCTTGTGGAGGCTCACCTGCGTTTCAGTCCCATCCTTGTGCTGCTTGGCTTTCGCCACCAACACTGGAACAATCTGTGCAAATTAACCAGAATATTCTAAAGTTGCAAGGAGTTCTCCTGATGGCCTGGAAAACATTCCAGGTCCTAATGCATAGTTATTACCCGTAATATGTTCAAAATGTACTCCATGGAACGCTGGCTTGAAGTACCCAGAGATCAATTTTCAATAGACTGACAAATAGAGGACATTAAATATTATTCATAGAAACAGTGTTTATTTAATCTTTAATGCTACCTAATGCATTTTGGTCAAAGTCATCAGTTCATGGGTAGGCTTTATTGTGTGGAAAATGGATGTGCTATTAATAAGTCAATACAAACACAAATATGGTTTCAATTGAAAATCATTAGGTTGCCTTAAATGGCAAATGAAATCCATAGGAAGGATTTGTTTTATTTCGTCTGTAAGGAGCAGAAAGAGCCCTGAGAGGCATTTCTTTGCTCGGTAACGAGGCAAGATGATTGGTTTCTGCAGCGCGGTGTCTAGGGCTTGCCTTGTTCTCCTTAGGTTGGAGATGGGTCTGGGCCTTCCCACAGCACAGCTGTTTGCTGCTGTGGCCAAGTTGACATCACTGCGTGCCTTGGATGTCAGCTGGTGCCGCCCACGATGGCAGGTGTAGCTGTTACAAAGCTCTGTGCCTGGTCTCCTGTCTAACATTTCAGCTGGAGGGGGGGGGGGCAGAGGGTCAGCCCTCCAAAATTGCCAACTCTTCTACTCTCTCTGCTCAACAGACACAGACACAGGCATGATTACAACTTTTTACGTGTAAAGAAAACCCAGACTTTGGAGCTCTGAACAGGTCCCTTGTGGAAAAGGAGAGGGTTGGGTGGATGTGGTAGAAAAAGACCTCTAGGCCTTCTATTATGAAGTACAAATAGAAATCTATGGGCCTTCCGTAGCAAATGAGGATGGATTCTTTTTCTGTTTCCTTTTGTGGTTTCTGGGAATGAAACCCAAGGCCTTGGGCTAGGTGAGCACTTTACCACTAAGCTGCATGTTCATCACTAAGGGTAGATTTTGAAGTAGCAAAGCTCTAGATTCAAACCCAGGTCCCTTAAAAGGGGGCACTGGTGGCTCATGCTTGCAGTCCTAGCTACCCAGGAGGCTGAGATCTGAGGATCACAGTTCAAAGCCAGCCTAGGCAGGGAAATCTCCACTCAACTACAAAGAAAAAGGAAAGCCAGAAGTGGAGCTCTGGCTCAAGTGGTAGAGTGTGAGTCTTGAGCACAAGCAGCTCAGGGACAGCGCTCAGGCCCAGAGATCTAGAGTGGTTCTGCCAGGGTCTGGCTTTGCCAAGACACTTGGATCTCTTTAAGCCAATGTGTCTATTTGAACGGCTTGGCAAGGTAATGTGGGCACGGAGAGAGCAATGCTGTTAAATATCTATCTTACTGCCCTCATACTACACACCCACCAACACTACATTCATAAGTGCTACTACTAGCATCACAATGTCAAAGCAAGAATAACAACAACGAAGCAAAAATCTACCTGATTTTTTTTTCTAGATTTGTATCTGGTACGATATTAGGGCAGGAAGTGTCCCCAAAGATGGTTGGTTTTTACACTCATCTTTTTCTAGGGTCCTTTTGAACATCCCTGAGTGTTTCTTTCACAATGGTGGTGACTGTTACCACATGGCTTGCTGATAGAGATTCCAGATTCACACCTTGACTTTCCCCGCTATTATCTGTGATCTGACATGGTAGCCTTTGTGCCTCAGTTTCCAAAGCTATGGAGTATGGACTATTTCATTTGTCTTGCTGGGGTATGATGAGGATTATGGATAAATAATGAGCCTAGGATCAGAACCCATGGCATAGTACAAACTCATCTTCTTGCCTACCTGGTCATTTTCTTTCTCTCAAGGCAAAATCATCCAGGTCTCTACGTCTTCTGAGCCTGATATTTCAGTCGTGTCACAATCTGGCTGTCCATCTCTGTGATTGGACACGTTTAGTATTCATGTTGTTAATTGTTACGTATCACATTATAGCTGAAATCTAGACATTTTCAATCACCCTGGAGCCTGGGAAGAAGGGTAGGATCAACTGCTACCTTGGCTGGGCAGTCACTGGCATGAAGAACTATCTATACATGTAACAGAAGTAGAATGACAAGCAATGCTCTCTCGTTTGACCTCTAGGGAACCAGGCAGTAATTTAGGACTTGAAATGTAGGATGCAAATGAGTGTCTGCCTACTCCCAGCTTCTGGAAAATGGCTTTCATTTTCTGAGGTGATTATAGTAAATTATACCTGGAAGAGAGTGCCTAGAAATGATACTTGGACGAGCCATGAATTAATGGAAGAGTACTCGACATCATGCATGTGTCATACAAGCAGAGAAGAGGGACAGTGACAGTGAATGAGAGTCTTTAGTAGATTAATTAGGGACAGAAACTCGCTCAGCCCTCCCTTCATTATGACAGTTTTGAGTGCCTGAGTCTTAAGTATAGGAAGTGAATGGATCATCATTAGCGCACTGTCTACCTGGGCTTTCTAGAATTGAATAGATTATTCTAATAGAACTTTCAGAGATACTTAACAGCCATGCCAGAGTCTCTTCTAAGTCTTGGAACATATCATGAATTAAGAAATGAGCTGAGTGATGGCTGCTTACCTAAAACATATTCAAAGAGGGTCTGGCATGGACTGGCTTCTAAGGCTAAAGCTAGAAGAGATAGATAGTGTAAAACTCTGAACGAGGGGAGGTGTTTTCTGCACTCTTCACCTAGACAGTCCAACAAGGAGCCAGGAAATTGATAGCAGGGCAGCAGCATAGGTCAGAGGAGGAAAAATTCAATGAATAGGATCATTTAACCTAAAGCAGGTCAGCCCAAAGGGTCATCTAATCTCAGTGTTGGAGGACATGAGGGGGTGTCATTCAGGGAGGAGGCTGGCTTTGTCTTTGTAGTGGGAGAGGGATTAAGCAGGGAAAGAATGAGATTGTAGCTCCAAAGAGAGAGAAGTAAGGCCCCAGTGAGAAAATTGTAGAATAGTTAATTATTCAGCGACAGAGAACGACGTAGGGAAGCCAGAGAATGGCTTTAGATAGAATTTTTCAAATTTCAAATGCTGTATCTCAGACTGTGGAGAGAGGAGTCTGAATCAAGGAGGCTTTGGCCAGCTTTGCCATGTACTGTTCTTGCCATTTACTGGTTAAGACTGTTTCCTAGCAATGAGACCAATGGGGCACCCAAGGGATTTGTTAAAGAAGAAGAAAAAAAAGGAACCGACCCTCTTTCTAGATGGCCTAGCTAACCTTAGGCCAGCCAGGCAATAACTCTGCGAATATTGCTCTGTCTTGGGGATCCCACAGAAAGGGCTTCAGATTCCAGAGGGGGAAATCTTTGCTTCACGTACTCCAAACTGACTCTGTGTGGGCCAGCTTCAAATGAGGCCAGAGGTCCTACCATTTTCGGATTGATTTTATACACACACACACACACACACACACACACACACACACACACCCCACAGAGACAGGACAAGCTAGTTTTAGAGGATTAAAAATGGACTGAGGATGCTTGTTATTGACAGGAAGGGAACTATCTTTGTTCATAAGCACATGTATATGTGTGCATTTCAGATTCTCTCTCTGTGTGTGCATGTATAATGAGAACTGGCTACGTATTTATTTGTGCTAGTTACACTGTATAAAGTTGCCATGAACACGGAGTTAACAAATATCAAGCCAGAACTGCTAAGGAGCAGATAGGGTTAAATGCCCTTGAACTGATCAAGACACCCTTATAGTGTGTAATGCCCTAACATCCCATGTGGAGCCATCTCTATCACCAGCTATCACCAGAGAAAAGTGCAGAAAAGTAATAACAGAGCACCCCTGCAGAGCACCGCGAATGTGCAGGTAGGGAGCACGTACATTATCTGCCTTAGGTAACTCCAAGTCTTCATTGCTAAGTGCAGGCTCGTGACTGACCTTGAAAGCTGTGTCAGGGAACAGGTGAATTTGCAAATGCAGAATTTTGAGCAGTGGGGGCTATCATCCATCTGCGTATCTTAGTATCTATGCATCTATGTATCTAACTATCTACCTGTCTATTTACTATCTATCTACTATCTATCATTTACTTATCTATGTATCTATTATTGATAGTGATGTTACAGACCAGTATCTTTCAAGCACTGCAGAAAAGGTACCATGTAAAGTGCTTTTGCTGTCTGTTTTGGTAGTAGGTAGGGTAGGGAAGGATTATAGAGACTCCCTTCGTTCATGCATGCCTCCGATACTCACAGGTCGGTGCCTGGGGGATCTGCCAGCTTCTGCTGACCCCAGGCCTGGTGAAATGAGGCTTTCCTAAAGGAGCTAACAGCGCCAGGGAGGAACAGTAAAACAGAATCTGTGCTATGCCCCTTACAACTTGTGATAGCTTGGGTAAGTCACTTACCTTTCTGTTGCTCCTCAGTTGCTCCTCTGTAAATGTGGATAATGATTGCAGCTCTCTTTCAGGATGATTGTGAGGCCCTCCTGGGTTACAAGACCATTTTACAAAAGCAATGCCTGGCCCAGCTCAGAGAAAGTTCTTAGCACTAGCTACAATGGTCGGAGAGGTCAGGGAGCTGCAGACGGACGGGATCAGGGCTGCAGAGAGGCCACGCCAGGGAAGAGGCCGCAGGAGCAAGCCCGACAGGCCATTCCAGATGCTGGGCTTATGGAGGGCGAAGGGTAGGGAGCGGGGGCCTCTATTTGCTGGACACTGCAGACTTGATGTCCTCTTTGCAGATTGAACATCCCTCACTTCCCTGCCTGGACTCCCTCCACCACGTGATGTTACTCCCTGTCATTGTGATTCAGACGCTAACTGAGTGAGCTCCCATGTCATGGCTCAGAGTGTTTGGGGTCTTCCTCCCAGACCGGGGCTCTCTCCAGGACAAGTCCTTGTTTACCAATTCATCCCCAGTGCCCAGGCCTGTCACATTGTTTGGGCTCAAGAAGTACTCATTGAAATTGTGAGGAAACTGAGCCCCCCCCCCCCCCCCCGAAAATGAAGGGCCTAGTGTTGGTTGTCCAGTGAGCGGTGTTCTGGGCCTTTGGATGGTTTAGTTCACCTCCAGGGCTGCCTGACAGCTGCGAGGTCAGGGATTGCCTAGTGGCTTGGCTTGTTTATGAATTCCATCTTTCTTCCCCTGCTGCTTCCAGCCAAATCCTACACCAGTTTTCCTTCATCTGGTAGCCAGCTCATGTCTTATACAAAAAAGGAAGCCACCAATGATTCTGACTTTTTCATAGAGAAAAAGAAAAGTTGTTCTGCCCAGATGTTTTTATTTATTGCCCTTTGTGGCGCATGCTTGGCCAACGCTCTGCCATGGAGCTATTTTGAGCCTGGGATTTTAATCTTCTATAGGATTCCACCCACAAATGGGGGACTGTGTCCCCATGGTGTGACTCGGGTGGATAAATGATTCTGGGTAGAAGGACCCCCATGGAATGATTGCTACTCGCAAAGCCATGCAGATTTCTGCATGGGTCCCGAGGTGGGCTTAGACCTGGGAAGTATCTAGATCTAAAGCTGAGGAATATTCTCTCTGAAGCTCTATTAATTTTATCTGTAATTAGAAGGAAACTAACACCTGTCAGTCATTCAGGGCCACTGGTGTTGTGGGGATTAACATAGATAAAACTTATGGATCCAAGGTCCAAGGCCCAGGGCAGGCCCTGAAATGACATCTCCTTTCTTCTTTCTTGTCTTTCTCTTGGAGCTTTTAGAAATCACATTTGGTGGATCGAGTAAACTCTCTCCTTTGGGGAAGGTGGGAACAGCTCCTCCATCGCTCAGCTATGTCAGAAACCATGGAGGTTTCAGCACAACGTGTGACTAAGCATGGTCACACATCTGCATTGCTATAGAGGTTGGCACTATGCATGCGTATGATTCTGCATGCACGCAGCAAGCTAAGCAAAGAGGCTATTGCTTGGATTTGTTGGTTGTGGCTCAGAGAGACTGGTTGATTTCTGTAGTCTCATTCTATTTACACACACACACACACACACACACACACACATCTCTTGCTGGTTTCTATTTTTCAAAGAAAGCAACACTTGTTTTGGAATCCCATTGTGCAAGGTGGTCCTTTCCTTTCCCTCCTGCGTTGTACTTTCATTTTGCCTTCTGGATTTGCTCACAAAGCATCATGATGGGTGGATGGGCCAGACACTCCGGGGCCTACCTTTGGCCCTACAGTGGGGCACAGAGATAGACTGGGATGCAAAGTTCTCCTTGCCTTGCAGCCCCTGGGTCCCCAGAGCTCTTCTTGTCTCTCCTAATGCACCAGAACTTTAAACACAGAATCTTCTCATAATCGCAGGCTAATTTCTTGCAAAAGCAAGGAGAGTGTGGGCTGGCTTATGGGTCTCCACGTAAAATGGCAGTGGACACATTTCTGGTGAGCCAGTTTAGCTATGGAAGGTTTCTAGGGCACAGTCAGTGTTCGTGGCTCAGGGTGGGGGTTCAGGGAGGGCTGAAGTCATGCCCCCTGTGTGTCACCCTGGGAAGCAGAAATCGTCTTCTAAGCTCTGTTTCCTCCTTCCTGGATTCAGCCACCGCAACTCTCAACAGCTTGTGTTGAAGAGCACATTGATGAGGTCTGGACCAGGCACTCAGTCTCTCATCTAATCCTTGTGATAATCCTTCCAAGGGCAGGATTTGATTCCCCTTTTAAGATCAGGAAATAGGCCTGGAGAGGTTAAGTGACCTGCTCACACATTGTGAACCGCAGTCCTTGCATCCTCATTAAAACAGCCCTGGATTCTTCCCTCCAATCCAGAACTCCTCTTGAGAGGGGAAATGGGCTTTGCAGGACTGGACACAAGAGACCTGCATGCTCCCGATGTCATCTCGCTTTCCCACCAGGCACTTGCCAGAACACCCTCATCCCAGAAATCAGGACGTGTCCCCATGAAATGCATCCATGTGCAAGTTTTATATTTAGCATAAATCAACCTCAAGTTAACAATCACTCAGTACATGTTTCCAGGAGAGGTTGAATTTGTTTAATATGTATGTGCCAGTAGTGGGACTTGAACTCAGGGCCTTACACTCTCACAGTTGGTACCTTACCACTTGAGCCATGCCTCCAGTATGGTTAATTGGAGAGAGACTCTCACAGACTTTTCTGCCCTAGATGGCTTCAACCCTTTATGTTCTAGCTGTTAGCCTCCTGAGTAGCTGAGAATATAGGCACAAACCACTTAGGCCTAACCAGGGTCGAACTTCTTGATGAAAATAGGAGATTTGCTTTTATGCCCCAGGGCCTGAAACATAGTAGGGATTTAGGAAATGTGTGCTCCGGGAAAGAATGACTCCCATGAGTCATCCTTGGGTGAAAATAATGGGAAGCAGAGATGGCTGCTATGGATCTTCCTCTAAAGGGACCAGACTAAATCAGAGGGCAAAGCTACTTGTGCTCATAGGGGTGGGGGGGGGGGGGGGGGGTGGTCTGCCACAATGGAGAGCTCTATGGGGAGTCCGGGATCCTGAGCACTCGTGTGTGTGTGTGTGTGTGTGTGTGTGTGTGTGTGTGTGTGTGTGTGTGTGGTCTTCTTTCTCTGCGAGGGAGATTGGACCTCATGATCTCTTGTGACTCTAAGTTTCTAGATCCAAATGTGCATGTATCAGGGGATCTTTCCAGATATAGTTGTTGTTGAAAACCAAATCCAAATGTTACCACCCACACAATGCATCCAAGAAGCCTTCTAGAATGTTCAGTGAGATTCTCTTATTTATTTATTTATTTATTTATTTATTTATTTTTCCATCCTCTCCTGCGACCCATTTCCATATGTGAATTACCATCTGGAAATGGATGAAAAATATTCGTACAATTAATATGTACTAAAAAAAGGAAAGAGAAAAGGAAGGAAGGAAGAATGCGAGAGGAGGAGAGAGAGAGAAAAAGTGACAGGCAAGTAAGACATGTTCTTTCAGGGGATAGGTTGCAGAGGGACTGGAGAAGGCCAAGGGAGAGGATGAAGGAGGGTGAAAAGGGTTGAAAGTAATTTATACACATGGATGGCATAGCACAATAAAACTTGTTGAATTATTTTAAGAAGGAAGGGAGGATGAAGGAGAAAGGTAGAGGAGTATATTTGATTGGAATGCACCATATGTATGTATGAAAATATCACTCTCAACTTCCTCCCTGTGTTACTAATCACCTCTAGTAAAAATAGGTTTTAAAGGCTAGTATAGCGAAAAGCAAACGAGATGTTCTGTTAAAAAGAGACAAATACAAAATTAAACCTTTAGTGTCAAATGGGACTTCAGGAAGAGAGTCCTGACCTCAGAAGATGGTGCTGAGGACAGGTAGGCTCCGAGAGGGGGATGATTTCCTGATGCATCTATCAGAACTCTTTTCTGACCCCACGGGATCCACGCTGCGCTAGGCAGTTGTTCTGTAGCACCCACTCCCTTGCGTGCCCCTCCCAGGGGAATTCTGGGGACCACAGGCATTCACTCCCTTCCGCCAGGATGTGTCCGTGCATTTTATAGGTGACGGAAGAGAGTTTCTGTGAGGTTAAGTGTATTTGCTCAAAGTTACAGGCTGAGTGTAGGGTCTGGTCTCAAGTGGAAATCAAATCATCTTGAAAGTTCTGTATTCAGTAACAGATGCCCCTTTGAAAGACCGAACGTAGAAATGTTTGCCCAGAGCCTGGATTTGGGTAGGGAGGTGGTATCACTGAAAGAGATCATTGTTCGAGGTGAGATAAGGGGAGGGGGAGGGGGGTTGAAGGAATTTACCGTCATGAAAGTGTACAGGGGGCCTTGTCCTCTAGAGTAGCTTAAGAGGACTAGGAAAAGAGGCCACGTGGGGGTAGGATGGGGTGTAAGGGGAAGTTCTGGGAGGCTTCTTGAAGGAGGTAGCTTTTGGTCTCAAGAATTGTCCTTTAGGCCTTCATCCATCCATCCATCCATCTATCCACCTGGCAGCTGTTTACTTGTTCATCCATCTTTTAACTTTCCCAGGACTATGTATTTTTCACGTACATTTCTTGCTTACTTGTAGTAATTCTGTCAGGTCCCTTCTACTATCTCAAATTTGGAGAAAAGGATCCTGACTCCAGGCAACCAAATTCTTCTCGTTTAACTTCTTTCCAGTCTATTTCATCCTACTTCAAGGAAGAAACACCTACTTATCTTCAAAAGGCACATACCTCTGCTTCAACCACCTCCTACCTCTATTTACTTTTCCCCTTTCTTCCAACCAAGCTACACAGTCCAAGCAAGCTACATTTCAGGCTCTTAACTCCATAGGACTTACCAGTGACCAGGGGCCAAGTCTGACCTCAAGTTCAGTTTCTAAGGTCCTACATGACCTTATTGAATTGACTCTGTCTCCACTAACTTTTTTGGATTTTAGCTCAGTTAAGGTCACTGCTATTCCTCAAATGCTTCTTGATTTTTCCCATATCTGGGTCTTCACTCATCCCATTCAAAATCACCCCATTCATTTACATTGACCTCCAAGAATGGCACACAAGTATTAAGTTGGAGTCAAGTTCAAGTGTACTCAAGTTCTGCTTCATCCCGGCAGTATGCAGAAGGGCAGTTTCCAGAACTGACACCCACTAGGCCCCAGGACATTAAGGGTTAGCTCTGTTCCAGGCAGGTAGGGCAGAGAGCAATTTCCTTCTTTTAGTGAGGTGGGCACAGCTCTGTTCTGAGCTTTAGTTTCCAGGATAATTTGATGCCTATGTGATAACAGGCAGCCCCCAGTACCAACCCCCCCTCCCCCCACTGGTAACTTGTCTGCCTACTCTAAAACTGCACAAGTGCTATTTGGGATTAACAGGAAACAGGTACAACAGGCATCCTGCTGGGCCCCAGTTCCTTCCTCCTGTAATGGATTCAGCATAAGACAGAGCCATCTCTGGATCGATTGGAGTCTAGGCTCAACCTTGTCTCTTAGAGGTAGCGAGGTGGGCTTAGGGTTTACCTCAGAGTTCTGCTTTCTTTAACCAACAGGGAAGGCGACTCATTGTTCTTGTGGAATGGTGTTATGAAGGGAATATCCATGCTCCTCCCTCTCTCCATATCCTGAAACTCATTGTGATGGTATTGGGAGGTAGAAACTTGGGGGAGGTTATTAGGTTGTGAGGCTGAGACCATCCTGGTGAGGGCATTGCTCCTAGGAAGAGAAAGGATCAGGGTGCTATGGCTCACCAATCCCGAGACTGAGATGAGGACTGAAGTGTGAGGCTAGCCTAAGAGGAAGTCTGTGAGATCTCTTCTCAGTGCGGGACTAGATCCGGTTCCATGTGCCTATAATCCTAGCTACTTGGAGTCTTGAGATTGGGAGCATAAGCAGTTGAGGCCAGCCCAGATTGAAAAGTGTGCAGGATGTGAACGGAGAGCTGGATGTAGTGGCTGGAACCTATAACCCTAGCCACAATAGGAAGCCTAAGATAGATGGGGCATGCCAGTCAGGAAACCAGACCTTATCTCAAAAATGAGCAGTGCAAGCCTGCACTCACACCTGTAATCCTAGCTATTCAGCAGGCTGAGATCTGAGGACTATAGCTCCAAGCCAGTCAGGATAAGAAAGTCCATGAGATTCTCATCTCTAAGGAGTCACCAAAAGCCAGAAGCTGAGGTGTGGCTCAAGTGGCAGAGCACCAGATTTGAGTGAAAAAGCTCAGGGCCAGTGCCCAAGCCCTGAGTTCATGTCTCAGTACTGGTACACAAAAGGACCGGAGACGTGGTTCCACAGGAAGAGCACTTGCTTGACAAGCACAAAGGCCCTGAGTTTAAACCCCATCACTTACCCCTGATTAAAAAAAAAAGAGAAGAAGAAGAGAAGCCAGGATGAGCTCGTCCCTCTCTCGGGCCTGCACCTCTGGTAGAGGGCCATGGGAATGCCGGATCTGCACGCACTGCTCTCCTGGACTCACAGAATCTGTAACCGGGTGAGATAAATGCTAGTGCTTTGAGCCATGTGGTCTATGGACCTTTGTCACGGCAGCCCAAATGGATGAAGACAAGTGGAAAACTGAGGAACTCTGGTAGATTCTCGAGTGGGTTTCCATCTGTGTGTGCACAATTCATTCCATGAATGAGAGCAGCTTTTGCAGCTAGAGAATCAAAGCACTCGGTTTGTGCAGGAGGTAGGTCAAGGCCAATGCAACAAAGCAAGTCACTGAAAAGGAAGGAGAGGATGAGAGAAGGCACGAGGACCAGGGACAGGATGGGAGAAGAGATGTGCAGAGAGTCAAGGACAGGCTGAAGCTCAGATGGGGTGTGAACTGTGTGGACAGAGTCACGAGTATGCCTTATTTAGAAGGGGAAAAAAAAATTTCCATCCCATCAAAATACCTTCTCCAAGGAGTCTGCTATTGAGATGGCCACGTGAAGCACAGATCAACTATCCGAAGGAATTCTGTGCTCTTCCCATCCAGAAAGCCCTGTGTTGGAGACAAGGAGATCAGGACTGCAGTCTGGGCTTCCTTCCAACTCACCTTAAGGTCTGACTCCACAGAACGGGCTCCTTCCTTCCTCTGTGACACAGAACTGACACCGGCTCACAGTGACACAAGCCAGTGCTCTGGGAGCACCGTCCAAGAGGCTCAGCCCCTCCACGATCCTGCAGAAGGATGCTTTCTGAGCACCCTGGGGAGGGATCACCACGGGGAGGGACACACATTCTCTTCTACTCCACGGGAAAACTGACAATGCAACAGCTCCTATTGGCCTCCGGAGCCCCGAGATGCAGCCCATGAAAACAGAAACCCATGGGATAAATAGCGCCAAGGGCTTCTAGAAGCTCGCACATGCCTGGGGTGCCCCATGAATCAGGTCAGACAGGAAGTGGGGTTTCTGTGGGGTCTTAGGAAGGAAGGAGCCCGCACAGGCCACCATGTGGAATCTATCATCTCTAGGGACCAAACCCAGAATTACTGACAACTGGTCTTGCCACCTGTCTGTGAAGGAAATTTGAATGTCAAGAGATTTATTTCGTGTTCCAAGTAAAACCCACCACTTCCTTTCTTTGTGAGGCTCCTCCTTAGACTCCTGGTGAAGTACACAGTAGGCCTTTAACAAAGCACATAGTAGGCCAGCCTGTGGGTGGGTGGTAATCCAGCACTAATCCCCTCTCTTCAGCTCCCTAGCCCCAGGAAGAAATAAAAGATGTCCATTTGTGGTTCGACCACATTCAGGCAAACTTCCATATTGCTGCCAAGTGCTGCCATCTGCCACCTCGGAGGGGCAGGTGCTGGGCAGTCTCGGCACCCACAAAGCCCGGCCTTGGGCACAAAGGCCCGATGTGCACTCATAATTGCTGAGCGCACAGCCCGCCGGGTCGGCCAGGCTGATGCAAGTTTGCTGGGTCTGCTGAGATTTGCATACAGATGGCCATCACAGCGCAGGGCTGCCGCCGGCTCCCGGCCACCGCCGCGCTGGGCTCCGGTAGACCAGCCGCAGCCCCTTTAGAAGTGCGCACGGCTTTGACGGCAGCCCAGCCCCAAAGAGGCCTCGTTTTATTTTTGCCTGTCCTGAATAGTTACTCATTCAAGGGCTGGCTTTGAAATTTGAAGAGAGAGAGAGAGAGAGAGAGAGAGAGAGAGAGAGAGAGAGAGAGAGAGAGAGAGAGAGAGAGAGAGAGGGGAGAGGGGAGAGGGGAGAGGGCTTAGAGACAGAGATGCAGCAAGACAGGGAGCTTGAAAGCCAGGGATAGAAAAGGAAACACAGAGAGACAAACAGAGATAGAAAGAAGAGACAGAGAGACACAGAGAAAGAGGAAAGAGGGAAGGGAGAACTTGGAGTATGGATATACGAGGCTGGGAGGGATGGGAAGGCTCCCGTGTTGGGTTTGACTGTGGAACAGCCATCAGGGAGTGGAGTGGGGGTGATCTCTGCTGAGATGCACCCTGGGATGTCTGGCTTTCTCTCTGTCCGCCAATGGTCATCGCAAGTGAGGCTCTTTCAGTGTCAGATGCTCAGGGAATGAGGACAAGGGCTGGGGGGTGGGGGGGCGGGCGGGAATCTGTCGCTTTGAAACGTCAGCTGTAAGTTACAGCCATCTTAAAGAAAACCCATGATCAAGAGCATTAAGAAACAACAATAACAAACCCCGCCATCCGAAAACATCCATCCTGAAGGCGTTTGCTACAAGAATTGTCCCTAAAACACATCTCAGGGTCCGTGAGGACTCTAGCTTTTGCTCTTCATCTCTCAGGGTTTGCAAACAGCTCCCCCACTGTCTGCCGGGTAAAGTGGCCAGGCCCAGGGCTCAGTGGACACTCCGGGCATCCAACACGTGGGATGCAGGCAGGGCAGGTGCTGCCGCCTCCTGATTCAGTGCTGCTCTCTGTTGAACAGCCCTCTGGAGGCTTTTGCTCCGTGTTTATTAATACCCCTGGCCCTCGGCCCTCCCTGTCAGCCCCGTCTTCAGTGAATGACCCACAGGGCTGGAGAGAAAAAAGGCTTGTTGAAGGAGTGTGGCCTCCCTTGTTTAAACCAAATGAAAGGGAACTGGAATAGCAACAAAGAACCTCAGCTTCTCCAGTTCCCCATGGCACTTTCAAATGCTGTTTCTTACCCTGGGACACTGCTGAGGCAGACATTGGGGTGTCAGGCTTGATTTCCTCCCTCTCTCCTGCATCCTTTCAGCACAAGGAGCACCCACCTCCAGCTTCTTCTGTCTTGCCTAAGGCCTCCTGGGCATTCTGTCCTCTAGGAAACTCCTTTTCTTGATCTGTAACCACCCATTCTGGACCCTTTATCTCCGGTGGCTCCCAGAGAACTGTTCCCATTGCCCGATTCCTGTGTAGCCTTCTCTCCCTTACAGTCACCCAACGAGCCTGGTGCCAGACACTCGCTTAGCTACTTAGGAGGCCGAGATCAGGAAGACGGTGGTTCAAGGCTAGCCCGGGCGTGCACACGGGGCAGCTTCTCAGGGAACACCTTGATGTGGTACGTGATGTGGTACCTATGTCATCCTGACGATGGTGGGGAGTGAAAAAAGAGGAAGATCACGGCCCAGGAAATGCCTGGGCAGGAAGTGAGACTTTCCCTGCCCCATAATCAGTGCAACAAGGAGCTGAAGGCAGGGATAGCACACTTGCCTAGCAAGCACAGAGCCCTGAGTTCAAATGCTACCCTTGAGTTTCAACTCTTGTACGGTCACAACCACAAAGGATCCATAGAATGACCAGCAGTTCACATGTAGGGAATAAAGACCACACGTTTCAGTTTGACATGGAGGTGCTTGGTGGTCCAATTCCATCTCCACCCCTCTCATCCCTGGTTCCATCTGGAATTCACTCCCCCTCCCCCTTCTCCTGGCCCTCCTTCCCCGCCCCTCCCACCCCACCCAGCCAACTCCCTTGGGAAGGAACTGCTCCTGGATTCCACTCTAGTCTGGACATTTTATCCAGGACTCTTTACTCACTCAACTTTTCCACTTCTCCGCTCACTCCTTTCCTGTCCTGTGACCGGAGCAGAGTCTCCAAGCGACATGGTCTCTTTGTGGCTGAATGTGGTTGGCTTTTGGTTCATGAGAGCCCTTCTCTGGACTTGGGCTCGCTCCTTGGTAATTTAGGAACAGGCACATCCATTTCAAGGGCTGAGCGGAGGAAGCTCGTGAAAGTATGAACGCGCGAGAAGCATTGCCACGTTACAGATGATCTCCATCTGACCTCATTTCTAAGTTCAGTTCACAACACTGTTGAATGCCCATGTGGTAAAAGCAAGAGGAGACAACTTACAAAAAAAAATATATATATATGAAAAAAGGAGAAGAATAGGAAGGGACCACATGGAGGGGGCTTTACAACTGTGTCTAGGCTTCAGAGCATATGGAACCAGGAACTTCGGTTTGTCCATCATCCTCTGCCTTTGCTAAAGATGATAACATCCACACTTCATGCTTTTTGCAAGGATTGTGTGAAATAATGTATACGCAGTAGAGCATCTGGCAAATGACAGGTGCTAAAAAGCAGTAGTTATTATTTATATTTATTATTGCTAACAAGGGACTTGCCTTTTTTTTTTTTTAAGTGAAATAAACCTCTACAAAGGCTGGGTTCTCTAACCTACAAGTATGCAGCTGGAACAAATAACGGCCCAGCCTTAGCTATCCCGATTCTAATTGTACAGTGTTTCCGTTTGGAAAAGCTCCTCGTGGCAATTGCACACGTGTGAAGTTGTTCTACCTTTGATTATGGAAGGCTGCACAGTGTGACTTTCTACTCCAGGGATCAATAAGCTCGTGGGATGTACTGTATTATAAAGCTTCATTCAGTTCAATTCAGCTTATTTCTATTCAGTAGATATTTCTAGAACCTAAAAGATGATTCAAAGATGGTAAGACACCATGGTGGGAAAACATGAAGATCAGTACCATAGATAATGCATTTAATGGATGCAAACGAATGACAGTGGCGCAGACTTGAGTGTTCAAGGGCCCTGCCTTACTGTGTGACCCTGGGAAGTCACCGAACAACTTCTTCCTCTTCCTCCTTCTTTCTTTCTTCTGCTTCTCCTCTCCTCTTCCTCCTCCCCTCCTCTTCTTTCTCTTCCTCTTCTCCCTCCTACTCCTCCTCCTCTACCTCCTTCTTTTCTCCCCTTTCTTTCTTCTCCCCTCTCCTCCCCTCCCCTTCTCCTTTTCTTCTCCCTCCTCCTTCTCTTTTTGGTGGTATTGGGGTTTAAACTCAGGAGCCCCACGCACCACACCTGCAGTTCTCTAAACACTTCTCTACATTTTTTATTTCCGAGCAGCACCAAAGAACACAGCGAATCTGCCTCTCAGGCTGTGTGAAAGGGGAGCAGAGGCAGGCGGGAGGCTCAGCGTTCAGAGGCTAAGAGTGCAGGTTGCTTTAAAGGCGGCAGAAATGTGCTCAGTGCCCCAAGAAGCTGGAGTGATTTCCTGGGTGGCGGTGAAGGCTTCACCATCCAAGTTCAGATGGTGGGAATTGAATCCTCCCAAACCATTTGTTAGTGATATGTGGAGGGGACCTTTGGGAGATACTCAGCATTGCAGGCGGTGGGCTGTGGGGCTCCGCTAGCCTTAGTGGTTTTTCAGGCTTGATTCACTTTATTGTTCTTGTATAAAAGTCCTATGTTGTAGCCACAGCTGGAGCCTGGGTCCTCTGCACGGAGCCTCTGGTGTGGGTTTTCACAAGATGGTCAGTGAGTTCCTGATAAGGAGATTTGGTGAACACGGTCTCTTTCCAGAGATCAGGGGTCAGGTAACTGTAGGTCTTGGAGATGGCATCAAAAGTGGCCTTGGCAAAGATGCCCAAAGTAGCGGTACAGCCCCTGGCTGAGGTGTAGCAGTCATCAATACCAGCCATCATCAACCGCTTCTTGGGGACAGGAGCTGAAACAATCCCAGTGCCGCTGGGGGCGGGGATGAGGCGCACCAGCCCAGATCCCCAGCGGCCCGTCACCTCGCACGGGACGGTGTGAGGCACGGACGGTGTGGGGCTCGCCAATCTAGTTCCCCCAGGAGCCTCTCCGCACAGGGACAATGGAGAGCTTCGCCAGGATGACGGCTCCTGGGATGGCAGCGGCAACCTCCTTGGAGCACTTAACGCCCAAACCCACATGGCCATCGTAGTCGCCAATGGCTACAAATGCCTTGAACCTGGTGCGTTGGCTAGCTTGAGTCGTGATCTTCAACACCTCATCCTTGAGGGACGCCCCCAGGAAAAAGTCAATCATCTCAGCCTCCTTGATGGGCAGGGAGAAAAGGTAGATTTCCCCCAATTGTTGATCTTCATGTCCTTAACCAGACGGCCTAGTTTGGTGACGGGGATCCATTCCTTGTCTTCGGCCTTGCCTCCACGAGCCCCGCGGCCACGACCCCGGCGGCCACGACCTCGACCCCAAAGGCTGCTACCGCCTCCTCGGAAGCCGCCATGGCCTCTGGGCCCTCCTGCTGCACTGGCGTCATCCACCATTTGGTGTTTTCCCTGAGAAGAAGAAGGCCTTAGTGGTTTGATCAGAGAGGAAGAGAGCCTCAGCAGGTGCACTTCCTACATCTTCCCGTGGAATGTCCTGTGCTATGCAACAGGAGGCCTTCACCAGGCAGGCCAATCACCTGCACTTGGAGTTCCCAGACTCCTTAACTGTGAGCTGAATGAACTCTTATTTTGTATAACTTACCTGGTTTCAGGTATTTTGTTACAGTCACAGAACATTATCTAAGGCATTCTCCATCGCCTGCAGCCAGAGGCTCCCTGAACTCTGGCTTGGAGTGGCTGGTGACCACAGGTCCGGGAGAGAGAAATCAGCTGTTCGGTGCCCCACACTTTGGAGCTGCATGGAAAATGGGGCCTTTACTTTCCTCCTTCAATACACGGAGAATTCTGCCTCCTCGTACCACCTGCAGGGTGCAAGGAAGAGAATGAGAAGAAAGGAAAGGCCTTGGTGCACAGTAAGTTGCTACACCAGCCTAAAAAAATCGTTTACCAGCTTTCCAGAAGGGAGGTGCTGAGAGAATCCAATCCACTCACGCGCTGCCCGAGCTGGTAGGGACCAACTACCATGCCTGTCTTCACCTTTCCTTCTCCAAGTGTGGTCCTGGGACTAGCAGCCTCACCAGAAAGCTGGTGAGAAGTGCAGAACTGGTTCTTTGAGCACTTAGTACATCAGAATTGCTGTGTGTGGGTGTCTGTGTGTGTATAGGTCCTGAGGCTTGAACTT
Source organism: Perognathus longimembris pacificus (assembly GCF_023159225.1). Taxonomy (NCBI): domain Eukaryota; kingdom Metazoa; phylum Chordata; class Mammalia; order Rodentia; family Heteromyidae; genus Perognathus; species Perognathus longimembris. The sequence continues at coordinate 69,373,824 of NC_063168.1, read as the reverse complement.
AGGGTCTGGGCACTGTCCCTGGAGTTTAAAGCTCAAGGCTCATGCTCTACCACTTGAATTATAGCCCCATTCTGGCTTTTTTCGGGGGTGGTTATTTGGAGCGAAGAGTCTCACAGACTTTCCTGCCCAGCTGGCTTCAAACTGTGATCCTCAGATCTAAATCTTTGAGGAGCTAGGATTACAGGTGTGAGTAACCAGTGCCGGGTCACATCACATCTTCAGCTGCACTATTGCATAGGCCTTAGCACTAAGAGAGAAAGTCATTACCTGTGTGTATGTATGTATGTGTGTGTGCGCGTGCCAGTGTGTGCCTGTGTGTGTATATACGTGTCTGTGCGTATGTGTGCCAGGATTACAGGCATGAGCCACCAGCACCCAGCTTCTAAGCTCTCTTTTAAGATAGTGACAATGTGCTTTATAGAAAATGAATCCCCAGAAGTCAAACAGTACACAGGGACGAGTCCTAGGTGCCTACTTATCAGCACTTTGGGGTTACCTGGGACAACATTAGAAATGATTTCAAACAACCAGAGAGGAAGAAGAATGAGAGCAAATGTGTTTACTGGGGCTACCATAAAATATGGGGGTCAAAGCCTGGCACTCGTGGCTCATGGCTGTGATCCTAGCTACTCAAGAGGCTGAGATCTGAGGGTCGTGATTTGAAGCCATCCTGGGCAGAAAAAGCCTGTGAGACCCTTATCTCCAATAAACTACTGAGATAAAGCCACAAGTGGCGTTGTGGCTTAAGTGGTAGAGTGCTAGCCTTGAGCACAAAGAAGCTCAGGGACAGTGCTCAGGCCCTGAGTTCAAGCCCTAGGACCAGCAAAATATATATTTTTAAATATGGGGGGGTCTAAGGTGAGTGCTGGTGGCTTACATATAAATCCTAGCTACTCAGGAGGCTGTGGTCCAAGGATTGTGATTCAAAGCTAGCCGGAGCAGGAAAGTCCCTGAAACTCTTATCTCCAGTTAACAACCAAAAAGCTGGGAGTGGAGGTGTGGATCAAGTGGTAGAACATAGCCTTGAGCAAAAAAAGCTTAGGGACATTGTCCAGGCTCTGAGTTCAAGCCCTAGTATGGACACACACACACACACACACACACACACACACACACACACACACACACTAGCACACACAGTAGTCTGGTAGTCCACAAATAGTTCCTGGGACAAGCCCCTCCAGTACTCTGGAAGAAAATCCAGGCTGAACAGCTGGCAGAGGGTTAAATTCTTTTCACAATCCTACTTAGCTCCATCAACATCACAAAAGCTGCTAATGAGGAGGAGGCATTTAAGAACCTTTTGTCAGCCATTAGCTAATCATTAGGTCAACCTGCACTTATTGGTAGCTGTGCTAACCCTGTGGAGACACAACTCGACATTTTTCCTGTTAGAAGAGAAACCAGATTTCAGATTTGTTTTTGGTTTTGGTGCCTGGCCTGAATCTTGAACTCAGGGCCTACCGGAGCCACAGCTCCACTTCTAGTTTTTGGAGGTTCGTTGGAGATAAGAGTCTCATGGACTTTCATGCCCTGGCTGGTTTCAAACTGTGATCCTCAGGGTTCACCCTCCCAAGTAGCTAGTCTTACAGGAGTGAGCCACCAGTGCCCAGCAGATATCAGGCTTTCTTGCCCTTCTAGTCGAGGGTCCTTCTGCCTAGAACCTTTTGTCCTGCGTTCTCTGCTCAACGCAGAGTGAGGGACTGGCCCGTGAGGTGCGGCTCAGTGGCCCCCCATCTCCGTGTGAGTCTGCTCTGGGTTGGAGTGAGGGTGTTGCACTGAGAATCTGGAAAAAGAATTTATTTCCTTGAAATTCAGATTCAGGCTGGGCCACTAGCCTTGAGTAAAAAATGCTAAGGTAGAAAAGCCCAGGTCCCAAGTTCAAGCCCTAGTACTGGCACAAAAAACAAAACACAGGGCTGGGAATATGGCCTAGTGGTAGAGTGCTTGCCTCCCATACATGAAGCCCTGGGTTCGATTCCTCAGCATCACATATATAGAAAAAGCCAGAACTGCTGTAGCTCAAGTAGTAGAGTGATAGCCTTGAGCAAAAAGAAACTCAGGGACAGTGCTCAGGCCCTGAGTTCAAACCCCAGGACTGGCAAAAAACAAAAACAAAAAAACAAACAAACAAAAACCAAAACCCACAAACAACCCTTCTCTGACAAATGTTCCCTCTTGCGGTGTTTTTGTGTACGGAGGAGTAGAGTCCAGTCAGAACATCAACTTTGCACCAGGAATTTTATACCTCTTGAAGTAGCCTCAGGAGGACATTTTTTTTCCCCTAGCTAGGAATATACTATTCTTATTTTATCCATACACAAACTGAGATAAGTACAGCTGGGCTTTGTTCCAGACAGTCCTCCTCCCCCCCTCCCCCCAGCAGATTCTCTGAGAGGGAAGTAGGTAAGAGGTATGAGGAGAGGGTATGGCATTCTTGTACAGGAGGGGAGGGCTCTGGATGTAACCCCAGCGTCCTGGCTATTCCTGGAAATCTAGAAATCTGGCTACATTGTGCCTAGGATGCTTTCTAATTTGGACAATGCAGGCCCTTGTTCATTCCGGTAGATCTATGAACATCTCTCAGGCTCCCAACCACTGCAGATACCTCAGTGGAGATAGATGGGAGGTCTCTTCCACAGCACATGAGATAGGAGAAGGAAAAAGAAATCTGTCTTTCCCTTTTGCTTTTTCTTTCTCTCTTTCTTTTGTTTCTTTCTTTAAGTGGGTGTATTTAGCCATTATAACTGGTTAGAAGCCAGAGATAGTTAGGCGTCTTCTGGTTGGAACAGAAAGAGCCTGTTAGCTGTGGAAGCCATCCAAACTCGAGCAGCCAGAACCATGAAGAGCTATCCATATAAATGGTTCCTTGGGGGACCACCCCCCACTTTGAATGCCGCCTTGGTCTGGAGGGTCTGACGTGGAGCCAATTTGAGGAAGTTCCAGGCGTTTCCCCTGGGGTGTGGGGGGTGGCCTCCCTTTCCCCAAGCCTTTCAAAGCAATCCCACTGGTCCATGCGTCCTCTCTCTCGCTGGGGTCTCTTGCCATTGTGAGGAATTGGAAAAACTAGTTGTTTTCAAGGTCTTTGAAACCACTGCCCCCTCCCCCTACCTGGCTGGTCTAGTGGAGACAGCACCAAGGCCCATTGTGCCAGCCAGCACACAGTAGTAGTTCACGTTCATGGAAGTTGCTGGAAGGGCACTGGTGATCTCTTCATCCCAGGACTGTGCTTAATTTCCAAGTACACACGATTACTAATACTTTTGAATCACTGAAATGCCCTACTTCCTTGCCTAGGCTCTTGAATGTATGTTAAAGGCTTTCTGTTAACTCGCTGATATTCCAAGGGTTCAGAGCATGAATGTGGACTCTTGGGGTACGATGTGCTTGTTACAATAATAACAGCAAAGGCAAAGGCTCTCACAGAGCATAGGAGGAACGGGGTGGTCCCAGCAGAGCTGCTTTCAGATAATGTCTCTTTGAACAGGTCTCTCCTCTCCTAGCTATGTAAGGCCTTTGCTCAAAGACAATAAAAAGTAAGCAAAACAATTCAAACACCGTTGGGCCAGGCATTGGTTGCTCTTGTCTAATCGTAGCTACTCAAGAGGCTGAGATCTGAAGATCGTGGTTGAAAGTCAGCCCAGGCAGGAAAGTCCATGGAACGCTCATTTCCAATTCCACCGACACAAACACCCAACACCCCCCACTATCACACACAAAAGTCCAGAAGTAGAGCTGTGGTTCAATTGGTAGTATCCTAGCCTTGAGCAAAGAAGTTCAGGGACAGCACCCAGACCCCGAGTTCAATCCCTAGGACTGGCACAAGAAAAAAAAAAAAAGCAAAATAAAACAACAGCAGTAAAAACATCTAAACAACGTTGTCAAGTATATGCTTTCTTGCACTTTATTCAAGTCCAATTTTTAGAAGCTAGAAAATCGGACTTAAATTTTGCAATGAAGCCGGTGCCAGTGGCTCACGCCTGTCATCCTAGCTGCTCTACAGGCTGAGATCTGAGGACCGCAGCTCAAAGCCAGCCCGGGAAAGAAAGTCTGTGTATGAGACTCTTACCTCCAATTAGCTACCAGAAAACCGGAAGTGGTGCTGTGGCTCCAAGTGCTAGAGCACTGCCCTTGAGCCAAAGAGCTCAGGGATAGCACCCAGGCCTTGAGTTCAAATCCTATGACTGACCAAAAAAAAAACCACCCCACACCAAACTTGATGAATTCATTCTGAATTGAGAGTATTTTGGGTGGTCTCTATGGATAGGAAGTAGAAGGCACAGCGGAGGTCAAAGAGGTCCAGGAAACACACAACTCTTGCTTTCTTCCCACTTACTAGAAGTTCTTATATTTTTGTTGTGTTTTATGCCAATACTGGGACTAGAACTCAGGGGCTGGGCATGGTCCCTTAGCTTTTCCACTTAAAGCTGGTATTCTACTGCTTGAGTAAGAGAACCACTTATGGCTTTTTGGTGGCTACACCGAGACGAGTCTCTGGGCTTTCCCCCTTAGACTGGCTTCAAATTGTTTCTCAGAGCTCAGCCTCCTCACTGGCTAGGATTACAGGTGTGAGTCCCAGGTGCTCTTCTTGGTTTTGTTTTTACATCCCCCAAGGTCACTATAAAGGGTTGGTGAAAGGAGATCTGAGAATTTATTAAGAGAACCAACCACTAACCTGCATCAGATGTATGTGTGCAGACCGGGATCTTACTGCGGAGAGAGATTATATAGGGGGAGGGTGGCCCCAGGGGCCCCATTTACCTGGGTTTCAGGTGGTGGGTGGGGCTTCTAGAGAGGGCCACGTGCTCCGGAGAGAACCAAGGGAAGGGGCCATTTGTCCCAGGTAGACCCAACAGTCACCACTGTGCCGTGGGACCTGGGCACATCCTCTTTCTCTGGGTCTTGGCTTTCCCATGTGTAAGTAAACAAGGTAGACCTGAAGGTCACAAGCTCCTTCCTTCCCGCTTGCTGATTTTTGAGCATTCTAGCTGTCCGGCAGCAGCAGAGAGCTGTAGTAGAACGTGCTCAGTTTAAAAATCCAAATCTCTTAGAGTCCATTGATTTCTTCTTTCCCCGAGTGAGTAAAAAAAAAAAAAAAAAATCCTTCAGGCTTGGTTATAGCAGAATTTGTACTGTGCTGTGGTTTTCTTGAGGGTAGGGACTATGTCACCGGAATATTTCTTTCTCAACATCCTGAGATGAACGTTCAGGGAATTTGTATTGAACTGCAAACCTAAGATTCCACGAACCATCCTCATCATCTGTCCTACCCGGGTGAAAGCAGTCATTAAAAAAAAAACACGATGGGGAAGCATTGAAGTGAGACGTGGCATCCAGCGGCTTCTGATAAAACCAGAAAATTCATGTACCTAGAGGCTGTAAGGTTTGGCAAAAGGAGACCTCCACACGGCTCGGGAAGAAAAGAATTTATTGGGGGGGGGGAGCAAAGTGCTGGCCTGCATGAGGAGGCATGCAGGGGGGCGGGGGGCGGGGGAGAAAGAAGGAGAGGACTGTGGGTGAGTGGGATTATATAGGGAGAGGCAGAGAGGTGTGCTCACAGCAGAGGCGGAAGTGACCTCAGAGCCTGGAGAACCTCTCACTGTCTGAAGGAGGCATGACCAGGGCAGTTCAGGAAGTGACCTCAGAGTCTGGGGGCCTCTGCTGACTCACAGTCAGGTGACTGACAATCAGGTGATGATTAGGTTCAGGCAAGTGAAAAGGAATGGGGCAGGGGTGGACCTAACAGAAGCCAGGGTAGGAGAATAACTACAGTAATGATGATGATGATTAATAATAACAGCTGGGTGTCAGTGGCTCACACCTGTCGTCCTAACTATTCAGGAAACTCAGTTCTAAAGATCAGGATTCAAAGCTAACTTGTACTTTTTGTCTTTGAAACTTTTATCTCCAATATACCACCAAAGAGCCAGAAATGGAGCTGTGGCTCAAGTGATAGAGAGCTAACCTTTGCAAGAAAGCTAAGGGATAACACCCAGGCCCTGAGGTCAAGCCCTTGTACACACACACACACACACACACACACACACACACGCACACACACACATCACCACCACCATCACCACCAACTACTACTATTGCTACTGCGGCTGCTGCTACTACTACTAGTACCACTAGCAAGTACTATCCATGGAGATTTTATGTGTCTACTGGTTTTCCAAACCCTTCAAATATATTGCATCACCTAACAGTCATGAAGTCCTTAAGCATGCAATATTGCTATTCCTATTTTACAGATGAAGAAACGAGCCCGAGGAGGCTAAATAACTGGCTGGGGACATGCAGTTTGCAGAGGGCCAGAGCTGTTGTATATAGCCCCCCCCCTTCTCTCTCTCTCTCACGTACACATACAACTTTGCTCTTCCCTACTTTATGCCTGGTCCCCAAGCTACCATGTGGCTCAGCCATCCCCCCAGAAGATGTGTCTATGCATATGATGGGTTGGACGCTTGGGACACTTAGTGAACTGAAGCCAGGGAACTGAAACTTTGCAGACCGGGTTCAGTGGGTTCTGCTAGGAAAAAGAAATCAGCTTCTACATGGTAGGTGTTCTTCAGGGATGGCGAACATAGTGTGTCTTCACAAGAGCCTTCCTAGAGCTATTTCTGTCCGTAGATAGACAGACAGACAGAACCAGTAATGGTGGCAGTGGTGGAAAATACTCACTGCCTCTCTTGCTCCGTGGGCTGAGTTCCTTTCCCAGCATTCCTAGTCCTCTTTCCCATGGGTGTGAGGCACGTTACAGTTGGGTTTTCCTGGTTAGCTCCTCTCTGCTTGGTTTGGACGTCTGCGGCTCTGGTCTACAGCCAGGCTGGGTTGGCTAGGGGAGGAGGCTTAATATCTTCCTGTAACCTCTTCAAATACCAGACCCTTCCAGAATCTTCTTTGTGTCCCTCTAGCCCAGGAGCATGTGGGAGCAGCTATGATCACACTTTGAAACAGACATAAGAGTCCCACAAATGACATTTCAAGTGCTGTGCAGAATAGCACCTGGGCACAGGCAGAGTCCAGAGTTAGTTAAACCGTTTTCATGCTCCCTTTCTCTAAAAGCAGAGTCAAGCTGGTTGCCTTTAGCAAACCCATTTCTGCTCCCTCGAAGCTGAGCTTTGAATTTCTTTTCCAACATCTTACTGGAAACAGCACAATAAGAAGAACTGTTACCCAAGAGCCCCGCTTGCTGGCTTTGTGATCCTGGGCAAGTCACTTAACCTTTGGGAGCACAGCTCCTTCATCTGCAGAACGAGGAGGTTGTTTCTATGCTCTCTTTTGGTTCTAATGATCCCATTGCTCAAAGAGAATTCCTTCCTCTGCCCATAAAGGAAGTGAGGGAGAAAGAGGTGGGGAAGTAGGCCTGCCTGGATCAAAGTGCAGCCTCCCAGAGCCCTGGCTTACAGCGGTGGGCAAATCCTTTCCTGCTGCCTTTTGTTTTTTTGTTTGTTTGTTTTTGTTTATGCCAATACTGGGGCATGAACTCGGGGCCTCTGGCTCTTGCCTGTTTTTTTCTTTTTCAACTCTGGCACTCTATACTTAAGCACTTGAGCTACATCTCCACCTCTGGCTCAGGTTGGTTAATTGAGATTAGAGTCTCACGGACTTTCCTCCCTTGGCTGACTTCAAACTGTGATCCTTAGATCTCAGCCTCCTGAGTAGCTAGAATGACAGGCAGGAGCCCCTGGCTTCAGGCTCATTCTGCCTCTTAAACAGTCAAAGGAAATGGATGTGATCATGGCTGATCTTTGTGCATATGGAGTTAGGGAGAGAGGTGGTGTTTCTTGAGCATCTGATAAGCAAATGAAGCTGGTCCTTGGTGAGGTAGAGATAGTAATTAAAAGAGGGAAGGGTAGAAGGAATTTAAAAAATATGATTCATTTATTGCTCCTGTATTCTCATTGTGCACTACAGCATACTATTATTGAAACTTCTTATGTATTAACAAATTATTCTGTGAGATTTGTGAGATATATATATATATATATATATGTATATATATATGTTAGGTTTTTAAAGTAGGTAGCCGGTAAAGGAGAACACCACGCGGTCTTCAGGCAGGAAAGAAAAGTTTATTCTACTGACCTGCTCCCAAGTTCAAGGTGCACGAGGTAGGCAAGAGAGCGAACCACCCCAGGGGTGGGGGGGGGATGCCTTATGTAGGGCAGGGATGGGGAGGTGTGGCCAGGATGTAACTTCAGGGAAGGGGGAGGTAACTGCCTCCAGGTCTGCTGGTTACCCAGGTAACTGGGTGGAGACTTAATGGGTGGGGGCATCTGCATGTAGCCCTCAGGGAGAGGACCTTACAATATATATACATACATACATATCTCTATATCTATCTATCTATCTATCTATCTATCTATCGAGAGAGGGAGACAGAGACAGAGACAGAGAGAAAGAGAAAGAGAAAAAGAGCCAGTGAGCCAGTCCTGAAGCTTGAACTCAGAGTCAGCACCTGGGCACTGTCCCTGAACTGTTTTTACTCAATGCTAGCACTCTACACTTTGAGTCATAGCTCTACTTCTGGTTTTTTGTTGGTTAATTGGAGATAAGAGTCATAGATTTTTTTTTTTCCAGGCTGGTTTTGAACTGTGATCCTCAGATCTTAGCCTCCTGAGAAGCTAGGATGACAAGCATAAGCCACTGGTACCCATCCCATGTATTATACCTTGAATTATCTTTTAAAGTGCTGGATCCTTTCCTTTTCAGAATGAGTCTGTAGCAGAATAACTTCTAAGATAAACAATGAGATTTGCAAATGATTAGGAACTCATTTTTTTCATATATATTGCACATTTCACTGTTATGATTTTTCTTTTTCATGCTCTGATATTCTTTTTTCTTGTCTTTCTTTTCTTTTCTTTTTTTTGATGTGGGTATTGAACTTACAGCCTGTGCTTTTGAGGCAGGTGCTCTACCACTGAGTCATGCCTCCAACCTTCTTTTGTCATGGCGATTTTTGAGATGGAGTCCCACTTCCTGCCTGGATCTTGCCACCCTGCCCCATTTTTTTGTTTTTGTTTTTTGCTTTCCACAATAGCTGGGATTACAGGTGTGACACCATAGACTGAACTTCCTCTATTGAGGAAAACATCTTGAACAATTTTCTTCCCAGGCTTACCTTAAACCTTGATTGTCTCGATTTATTTATTTATTTTTTGGCCAGTCCTGGGGCTTGGACTCAGGGCCTGAGCACTGTCCCTGGCTTCTCTTTGCTCAAGGCTAGCACTCTGCCACTTGAGCCACAGCGCCGCTTCTGGCCATTTTCTGTATATGTGGTGCTGGGGAATTGAACCCAGGGCCTCATGTATACGAGGCAAGCACTCTTGCCACTAGGCCATATCCCCAGCTCTGATTGTCTCAACCTTAACCCCTATAACTACATAGAGAGCTAGGATTACAGGCATGAGCCACCAGTTCCCAGCTGCACCTGACTCCCCACCCCCCAATCCTGGGGCTTGAATTCTGGGCCTGGGCACTGTCCATGAGCTCCTTTTGCTGAAGGCTGGTGCTTTACCACTTGAGCCACAATTCCACTTGCGGCTTTTTCTGTGATTAATTGCAGGTAAGCGTCTCATGGACTTTTCTGCTAGGCTTGCTTTGAACCATGATCCTCAGATCTTAGCTTCTTGAGTAGATAGGATTACAGGTGTGGGCCACCGGCACCTGGCTTGCACATGACTGTTAAATGAACGAAAAACTGCCATGTGTTCATCTTTAGGAAGGCCAAGGATTTGTGGAAGCATCTTCCCTGAACCGATCTTCAGTACTGTATTGTTTTTATAGTTTTTTTTGTTTTTTTTTTCCAGAGCTGAGGACCGAACTCGGGGCCTTGCGCTCGCCAGGCAGGTGCTCTTCCGCTGAGCTAAATCCCCAGCCCCTGTATTCTTATTTTTATTAAATGATAGTCCCTTTTCATGGGGGTTATTGTAGATGCACGTGAGTATTATAGAAGGTTCTTGAGGCTGGAGGGCATATGGTTGCTATCTGTGTTCTCAGTGATCACTACGCCAGTTGGGTCTTCATAAAAAAAAAAAAAAAAAAAAAAGCTCTTTCGGGGCTGGGAATATGGCCTGGTGGCAAGAGTGCTTGCTTCATATACATGAAGCCCTGAGTTCGATTCCCAAGCACCACATATATAGAAAACAGCCAGAAGTGGCGCTGTGGCTCAAGTGGCAGAGTGCTAGCCTTGAGCAAAAAAAAAGAAGCCAGGGACGGTGCTCAGGCCCTGAGTCCAAGGCCCAGGACTGGCTAAAAATAATAATAATAATAAAAAAGTTCTTCTAACGTATTTAGCATCTTTGATGGGATAATTCCCCTGTGAGTACCCAAGGATGTATTGTAAAGAGTTCAGAGGGGAATTTTCAGTCAGATTATAGTCTAGTTTCTGCTCTTGTTGGCTTGACTTCATGGAACCTGATGTAGACACTAATTGACATTTGTGGAGTGTCTTTAAGCTCATGAGAATGTTTTTTGGATATACCCTTAGCTTAAGTTAGCGGCATATGAAATGATAAAGACAAAAACAATTCATAACTATGTAAAAACAAATGCATGGAAGAAAGTCTGGCAGGAGACACCCTGAAAATGTCAGCAAGTGCTTGTCTTCATTGGCTGTTATTTTCTTCTTGTTGCTTTTCTCTATTTTCTAAAATGGATATGTCTGACTTTTATAATAGACAAAACAAAAGTTATGTAAAGTTTAAGGCTGCATGTTGTTTTTGCCACCTAAGATAGAACAGAAAAGTCCCAAGAGAATGGGAAAGGGGTCACCCGGGGAAGGGTGGTGTGTGTGTGTGTGTGTGTGTGTGTGTGTGTGTGTGTGTGTGTTGGATCTCAACTGAACAATATGGTAAGGGAGATGAGGTCACAGATTTCAGAAGATGTGGGTGCTCAGGGTAACTTTACCTCCATGGTCTCTATTCTGGGGCTACCTGGAAAGGTGGCTGGGCAAACCCTGGGGAATTGTCAGTCAATTTTACGGTGATTAGGGGCACCAGTGGGCTGGGTAATCAGCGGTGGCTTTGATCTGGTTAACCTCACTGGGGGTCAGGCAGCCCTGACCCCATAGTGTTCTCACTCCAAAGCTGCAGCCGGGTCAGTGCTCCTATTGTTTTATAGCCTACATTAACTCCTGGGCCAAAGAACAGGGCCCTGCTCATTGCGGGCCCTGCCTCCCGCCCAAGTGGGCCAGCTTTGTTCTCTCCCTTTGGTTCCCATTGTGCCTGCTCAGGGGGAAAAAGCCTGCATCCATTTCCTCACTCTAATGGCTCTATCCTCCTCCAGCCCATAAGCATGTTTTGTCCTTGTGACCCCAGGGGTTACTCAGGACTTTGATCTTGCCTAACTCAGGCTTGGTTCCCAAGCTACCATGTGGTTCAGCCACCACCCAGAAGGTGTGCCCGTGCTCATGATGGGCTAGACACTTGGGACACTTGGGGAGAGGGAGCTTTGGGTAGGTTCTTGTAGGTCACCTTTCAGAACCGTTTCTACCATAGCCCTATGTCCTCAAAATTACAAAGCTTTAAGCTTTTAAGCAAGGCTTGGCAGGAACTTTCGGACCTCTTACCCCTCCTTCCCTGGGTGCCAGCCCTCGCCTAGCCTGCCTCATCCTTCCTCTCTTAGCTCCAACAGCTCACCCAGGCCTCAGGATCCCTGTCAGGATGACTCTGCCCTCTCCTAGAATGTTCCCTCTCTCCCCAGGGGAGGGCACAAACTCTCTCCAGATCCCAAATTAATGTAACTCCTCTCCATCCTGGCGGCACAGGTCTTGGAGATCTTTGAGAGCACCGGCTGCCTATAGGACAGCCACTCCCCGCTCTCCACCCCCCCCCCCCCCCCCCCGGCCCTGGTCTGGGCCTAGGGTGAGCTAGGTGTGAAGGCAGACACCACAGCTCTTCATTGTTAGATATCTCTACCCTGCCCTCCTTCCAACAGAACCCAAGAAACTGAGATTGTGGACACTTTTTTAAGACAGACGGAGGATGACTTCTGATGTTTCTACAAGGACTTTTATAGCACAGGCAGGAATCAATACGGCACGTGCAATGGTGGCTCATGCTTGTAATCCTAGCTACTCGGAAGGTTGAAGATCTGAAGATCACAGTTTGAAACCAGCCCAGGCATGAGACTCTTATTTCCAATTAACCATCAAAACGCTGAAAGTGGAGCAGTGGTTCAAATGGTTGAGTGCTAGCCTTGAACAAAAAAAGCCTTAGAGACAGTGTTCTAGGGGACCAGCACATACACAAAACAATACATCACATACGGGATTTAGCTCTTCTGCATTGGGATCTAAAGAATTAGAAGGTGGTAGAGATCCTTCTTTCCTTCCTTCCTTCCTTCCTTCCTTCCTTCCTTCCTTCCTTCCTTCCTTCCTTCCTTCCTTCCTTCCTTCCACTCCTGTCTGTCCGTCTCTCTTTCTCTCTCTCTTCCTCCCCTTCCTCCTCCTCTTTCTTCTTCTTCTTTTGGTGGTACTAGGAATTTAACTGAAAGCCTCATGCTTGGTAGATAGGTACTCTATCACTTAAAGCCACACACTAATCTTTAATTATTTTTCAGATAAGGTATTGTGTTTTAAAAAATTATTATCATTGTTGTTATTTTGCTGGATACTGGCTTTGGATATGAGTCTCTACCTATGTCTCTTAGTAGCTGAGATTATGGACTTGTACCCCCATGCCCAGCCCTTTGGAAAGGTTTCGAACCCATATAAATGATGAGTTCCTTTGCTCACTCTCTTTGGATCATTACTCTGAGCACTGGGAACAGGGAAAGAAAGCCATGCTGGGCCTGACTGGAGTTGGATCCCCAAGCTGGTTGGGGTGAGCAAAGACAAGACACGCCAACCCACTGGGAATTCGAGACAGGTAAATTCTCCTGCATGTTGATTTCTACTTAGAGAAGCAAAGAGCTGCACGCTAAAGGTAAGGTTAAACTTAGAGATGGATACAAGATGTCCACAGCATATGTATTAGGCAATATTGAATGGCTCAGGACAATTAATCTACTTCCTCCAAAGTAATCATCTCAATTCAAATTCTAATTAATGGCTTTGAGGAAACTCTACTGAAACATCAAATGGCAAGTTATGTATAGCCTCTTCTGTCTGCTGTAGATAGCCGGATGTACTTTATTGACATTTGTCTCTAGACCGCTTGAGGAAATTTGGGCTCGCCCATCGGCAGGCTGCCAGATCTGCCACTGCTCTGTGCCAAAGCTCTAGGAATCTACCTAGAGTCCCCTTGGCAGCCAGGCTAGTCTGGGCTTGGCCTGTCCGTTGCTTCTTTCCAGCCTGACTTCACACTATCCAAAAGGTAAATGTAGGTTTGGATTTTTTTTTTAAATTAGTGTATTTTTTCAATCATCCATTTAAAAAAAATTGCAGTCTATAATTAATTCTTCGTTAGGCCAAGAGTTGTTTTCAGTCCTTCATTCCACGACAACTGTGCTATGTGCTTGGGACTGTGTTAGGTTTAGAAGATAAAAACGAAATTCAGTGATCTGTGCCTCAAGGAAAATCGCTGAGGACCCCTGAAATGAGCTGTGGGGCGGGAAACAAAATACATGGAGGGAATCTAGAGGGGATCTAGACATACGTAAGGGTAGTCAAAGAAGGTGTAGCCACTTGTGTGCTGGACAATATTACCTTTGAAGGCTTCTGGAAGGAGAAAGAAGGGACTGAACCAGTGAGGAAGAAGGTGAGGGTGACAGAAGAGTAGTGTGGGGAGAGTGTGGCTGTGTGTGTGTGTGTGTGCGTGTGTGCGTGTGTGTGTGTGTGTGTGTGCTCGCCGGTATGGGGGTTTGAACTCAGGGCCTCAGTCTCTCAGTTGACCTTTTCTATTCAAGGTTGATACCCTACCACTCCAGCCACATCTCAACTTCCAGCTTTTTGATTGTTAATTAGAGATAAGACTATCTTAGATTTGTCTTCAGGAGCTGACTTTGAACCTCTGAACTTTGGTCCTCCGCCTCCTGAGTAGCCAGGATGATAGGTGTATGTCCCCTGGGCAGTCATGTTTGAGGTTAGAAGGAAGATGGATTATGGGACGGAGATGGGGTTGGACTAGGGGGAATCAGACTTTTGTTTCTGAGCTGCCCTTCAGGGACAGGGCTTGTGTGCGTTGGGTCAGTCATTGTGGTCTCCCCGGGGGGACCCTCCCGCTGTGTCCTGGGGGCAAGTGCACTGTGTCCATTGTTTCCTGACAGGCCACCCAAGTACCAGATCCGTGCCGGTGACTGTCCAGTACAGTCTGCTTTGATCATTTATCAACTTTCTCCCGAAGGGTTGTACTGTCTGGGCAGTTTGGGGGAACATTTGCTACTTCCACTGCTTCCTTGTTGGATGGCAGTTGGGGGGCATCCTCCTCCCCACCCCGGCAGTGGTGGGGTGGCCTCTGTCTCTGCATGTGCTGTTCGGATCTGGGCAGAAAGATAATTATTTGCTTTTCTCCCAAGGAAGAGCTAATTATTCGAAGGAATCCTAATATAATTACATAGTTAGGCTCAGTGTCTTTGTACATATCACTTCCCGACAAAGACATCCCGTTAGTCTAGAGCCATTGTTAGAGAACGATCATTTTTTTTTCTTTACATATATATATATATATATATACACACATACATACATATATATTATTTTGTGCCTATTCAGGGATTGGGTGCTATCTCTTAGCTTTTTCTTCTCAAGGTTTGTGCTCTATCACTTGAGCCACACCTCTATTTCTATGTTGTTTTTTTTTTTTTGGTGGTTAGTTGGAGATAAGAGTGTGAAAGCCTGGACTGGTTTAGAACCTTGATCCTCAGATCTTAGCCCTCCTGAGTAACTAGGCCTCCTACCCAGGTATGAACCAGCAGCCTCCAGGCCTGGCTTGATCATTTCTGATTGTCTCTCGCTTGCCCGCCCTGCTGCCTGCCTCTCACGATGACCTCGGGGGATTGATAGACTGAGTCAAGTCCTTGGGGACTAGGAGAGGGTGAGTGGGGCCTTTCCCGCATGGCTTCCTCACAGTGACCCTGTGGAGGACTCCCTGGAGCTGCTCTCCGGGAAGAAGGCTGCTGCTCAGGAAGGCCATGGTACCTGAGGCAGCTTCCTCTGCCTGTGAGAGCTGGTGTGGAGCTAGGGTGGCTGGGAGTGCCCGAGTATCCCATGGAGAGCAGGGAAAGGGAGGGCCCATCCCTTCCAAGCAAGCTAGTCTTGACTCACTCCCACAGGGCGGGGAAAAGTACCAACCAGGGCTAGGCCTGAAGGACTTGCCATGTCTGTGGCATGACCCACAAGGAGAAATGGACCAGAAGATGACACAAGGCTGTTCCAGACAGAGCAAGCTGATCACAAGCTAAATGTACCCTGTTGGTGGGACTAGGAGCACGGTGGTGGGCCACCCTGTCGAGTGAGTGGTGATGTTGGCCATGATTGCCTTAGGGTTCTTTATCTGGAAGGATCCAGGTTGGTGGTCAGGTGATTCGAAAGACCACTTTCTATTTTGACACTCTGTGATTCAGTCTTTAAATGGTGTTTAAATATTTGTCATGTTGTTTGGGTCTGAGATCTTAAGCTGACCCTAATCTTTGACCTAGTAATTTCACTTCAGGAATTTTCTTTTTTGAAGGAAGTAGGTATGTAAACAAGGATGTTCATTTCATTACAGCATTGTTTATAAGCGAGGGGAAAACTGGGAATAACCTAAAGATCCAACAATAGGGGGATTCACTGTGCAAACTCTCTGACATCCTCACGGAGATCTTTGGACAGTAGTGGAAAGGATGTTTATGAAGATTTTATAAAAACATAGGGAAATAGTTATGTCATCACATTAACCAGGACTAACGGAATAGAAAAGCTTGCATTTAGTCACAATCATCAAAACACCGTCTCATGGAGCAAGAGATAAATAATTATATGGAGGAAAAGCATCCAGAAAGAAATATTCATCGTGGCTGTCTTTGACTGCTTAGTCGTGTCGGGAATTTAAGAGTAATTTTACTTTTTAAATACAAATATTCAGCCTTATGGATCTAATTTAAAGAATTAAATGCAGAACTAGTTACCAAAACAACTCTAGTGTAAGGAGTAGGCAAACTCCTTTGCTGGGTACTGCCTTGAGTATTTGGGGAAGGGCAGGCATATAAGGAAGCCTTTGAAGCAGTAGTGGATGGGGATGGTGGACCCCAAATCACAGGCCAGTTTCTTAACGATTTCAGTTGCCCAGAGGTTTCAACTGAAACACCAGGTCATATTGAGTTCCAGTATCTGTCAGGACCTGCTGGATCCTTTACTGACTTGAAGAAAGCAGTGAGTCATATTTGGGTCTTGTGAAAATATTTTTTTTAAAAAATGGTCTCATTTCTACCTTTCAACATCTGGGGAAATGGGGATACAGAATGGTCTCATAGCCAAGTTCAGACTTTGGATTCTGGCTTAAGTTCCGCTGCCATTTCTTATTCCTTCTGGAATCCTGAGTTTCCATCCTTCAAAGATGGAATTCTAGCACAGGCCCCAGAGAGGTAGGTATGGAAATGTCAATGTGGTCCTCTCCTAGGCAATGCCTATTAGCTCCTATTTGTTAGCTTCATCACCTCAGGGTAGTCTGTCTTAGCTGCTTCCTCTTTTGTTGATGAGAGAGTTCTCTGGTTGTTAGCACTGGCTGTGCCCATCTCGGTTTTAAATTGGCCAGTTTGCTTAATGACATGGCCTAGCAGGCAGCCTTCATTGTGTGAGCAGGCACTAAATTAGCCCCACAAAGGAGACTGCTTCATTGCTAGCCTGTGCTGTCACCAATGGGAATATTCCCCTAACTAGGACAACGCAGGTGGCCAGTCTACGCCCTATGTTGAGGGTTTTCACACTCTCAGAGAGCTAGAGGCCAAGCCAGCTTTCCTGGAGACTGGTGCAGTTCTTAGCTGGGCTGTCAGGAAGGTAAGGTTATGGGTTCTTTTGCTCCAGTTTTTACCTGCTCAGCAACAAACAGGGTTAGGGACACTTGGATTTCTCAGCTAGCCGCAAAACCTTCTCATTCATTGTCGCTAAATGGGCCTTTTTAAAATAAGGTGATGATACCGGTTTTCTGACTAGATGTCTACGAGAGGCTCTGGCAATCCCAAAGCAACTGAATAAGATGAGGACTTAGATGGCTAGGATTTGGGGGTTTTGAGGGAGGTTGCCCTGCATAGAAAGACAAACTAATTAGCACCTTTAGGCTTCGTGGTCTCTTTCTGAAAGATAGACTCTCTTAAGGAAGTTACATTCCCCCTCTTTACTGGCAACTGTTATTAGATTGAAACAAGGAAGGGTTGGAGGCTAACTTAGTTTTGAGATATAGCAGAAGGCAAAAATAGGACCCACACAGGAAAGAGGGTTAGAGGAGTGGTTCAAGAGGAAGAGCATCTGTCTAGCAAGTGGAAGGCCCCGAGTTCAAACCCCAGTGCTGAAACAAACTCCCATAAAAAAATCCAACCCAATCCAGCCTAGCTCAAACCAAGTGTGGTTTTTCAGTCAAATTTAAAGCATGTTTATGACCAAGAAACTCTAGGGCATCTTCTCCAATGGGGATGGAGTGGGGCTGGCTGGATAGTAAGGGACTTATAGGTGTACAATGCATAGGAATGGGACCCAGAGGCTCAGCTGTTCATTCATGAAATGAAGGAATCCCTGAGATGACCTCCAGAGCCAGCCCCTGAGATTTGTCTTCCATTCTGAGTCCTTCTCCTGGGAAAGAGCTGTGGGATGATGCTTCAGGATGGATACAGCTGTGGCGCTATGGTCAGAAGCATTCTGCTGGCCGAAGTGAGGAAGTGATTTCTGGTTTGCTGTCCTTGATTGGTGCTAAAGGTTGGGTAGGCATTGAGTCAGGGTCAGAGGAGGAAATGAAATGACACTGCTGCAACATGGAATTGTTGGTCAGGTGGCTATATATTCAACCGGGATTCATATCTGGTGGAGATTCTTTTAATTCCCCTGTCCTACCCAGGTACTGCAAGAAAAAGACTCTTGCATGTCTGACCCATGATTGTATAGTTGGGGAAACTGAGGCCCAGCTAGGGAAGCAACTTCCTACTGCCAGTTACCAAAGGAGTTGGAGAGGTTGAAGGGCAAGTTTTGCTCATGGAAGACTGCATGCCTAGCATATGTGAAACCCTGGGTTCCATCCCTCGCACAGTAAAACCAAATCAAACTAGCCCCCCTCCCCCAAGTCCCCAGGTCTCTCTTTCCTTGACCTCTAGACCCAGGTTGCGTCTCTCTGCCACCAGGGCTCTAATGCACACCCCCCAGGCAGGGGCTTTTTGGCATTTCCTGTCTCTTGCATACAATTGTGAAGATTTATTGTAGCTGGGATTTTGTTTCAAGCCTTTAATATGATTAGCAAACATCAAATATCAAAAGCTTATCTAGTAAACACCTCCCCTCTATGCCATGGATGTTATGGTCAGCTTCGGATTGAAGTGGAGTCACATTTCAAAACAGATGCAATTTCAAGAGGCCAGAGCCAGGCCGCCCACATGTGCGGCTGTGATCTTTGGTGTGCAATAAACGGTATTGTTGGAGAGCTGGGCTGTAAAACTCAGCCTGGTCAGCAAGACCTGCTGTCAATGCAGGAGCTTCTCAGGGATTTAAAAAATGCAGTCTTGTGCTCTGGGTCCAGTGGGCTGTCTGCTGGGGCTGGAAAGAGCCGACTGTTTAAGATTAGGATGTCCAAACCAACATTATCTTTGACCCAAATTCAAGCGATCCTTGGGAGCAGCAGAGCTTTGACCAATGCTTCTGGCTAGGAGAAGGGAGGGCAGTCAGAGGGGGTGGTAAAACAAGAGGACGATTGCTTTACAAATCTCAAGGTGGGAAGCTCCCAATGCTGTTGATCTGAGAGTTAAGATAATTTAATAACCGTTTTTATTTTGTTCCCCTCAAGGTTAAAGTGAAGGAGGAGCCCTCCAGTGTTGGGTGGCATTTCTCTGGGATCTGTGATTGTTGGGGTGAAACACACGTGCACCTTCTTTCAAAGTGCCAGGGCCAGGCATTGGGCTCTACCTGGAACCCCTGCGTTCTGGGGTTCTTCTTGTCTGCAGGGAGGCAGGCTTGTGTCTGTGGGTGTGCCAGTGGGTGGGAACAGGGCCTGGTGTGTGTGTGTGTGTGTGTGTGTGTGTGTGTGTGTGTGTGTGTGTGTGTGTGTCTGGGAGTCCTGCGCATGTGCATGGAGGCACACGTAGAGGCCTGGGACTTCTTCTCGGTTCTCTGCCACCCACCGTGGTTCCAGCTGCTTTGCTCTTCCTGCTATTGACCGGCAGGCCGGGGATACTCTATCTGGGGGGCTAATGTTTCTCTGGGCACCATGGCCGGTGGATTTGAGTGACCCGTTCCAGCTGTTTCTGGCGGCAGCGCCGAAGCTGGGGGTCGCCCCGGGGGTGGCAGGGTGGGTTACACCGTGGAAAACGCGTTCCTAATGGGACAACAGCTGCCACCAGCTCGAGCTCCAGGAGTTGCTGCCAGCAGGGGAATTGTTCTCTGCTGCGGCCTCTGGGAGGTTTCACCCCTAAATGAGACCCGGGAGGCATTTGTGCCGGGTAGGTTTCTGGAAGCTGGTGAGGAGGTGGGCTGCCTAGGGAGGACAAGGTCATCCAAGGTCACCAGGAGTCCTCTGAGGAGCCCTTGCCCTCTGTTCCTGCTGGGGCTGCACTGGATTCTCCATGCAGAATCCCCGAGTTACACGCAGCCCGCCAGGGTGCCGGCGATCCAAGACCCCCGGGCTCTCAGGAGGGTGCACATCCATTCTGGGGGGGTGGGGGGAGGGACCCAGCAAGAGGCAGGGTGCGGTGGGAAGAGGCTCCTAACCCGTGGGTGACCCATCACTGATGTAGCCTTCATTCAGACAGACTCACTGAGGACTTACTTTTCTCTCACCGAGTTGTGAACTCTTATCAAAGTCACAACGGCATCCTGTTTGAAAGATTTTACAAAGCTTTTAAAATAAAGAGAAGTTTCTTCCCATTTCCTTCTCTCCAGAGGCAGCGGCTTTTAACTCTTTCAGCTGACTCTATCATTCTCCTCCATGTTTCTTGATGTGATGGCTTTTGGAAGAACCTGCTGGTTTTCCACTATGGAAGGTTTGCTTCGTTTTGTTTTTCTGGCATTGGGGCTTGAACTCAGTGGCTCCATTTCCTCACTTGGCATTTTTGCCCTAGGCTAGGGCTTTACTGCTCTTTGGTGGTTAACTGGAGGTAAGACTCTCACAGATTCTGTTGCCTGGGCTGGCTTCAAACTGTGATCCTCAGATCTCAGCCTCTTGAGTAGTTGGGATGACAGGCGTGAGCCACCAGTGTCTGGCAAAATTCTTTTGTAACCAACCCCCTTCTCATTACCACCTAAGCCAGGGCTAATGCTGCTCCTTAGTTTCCTCCTTCCCTCCCCCCTCTTTCTTTCTCTCCTATGTTTCCCTCCCTCCCTCCATCCCTCCCTCCCTCCCTTCCTTCCTTTCTTCCTTCCCCCCTCCTCTCTCTCTCTCTTTCTTTCTTTTTTCCATGGTGAGAATCAAACCCAGGTGCTAGTACACGCTGAGGAAGTACTCTACTGAGCCTTGGTGTTTTTGAGACAGGATCTCACTAACTGTGCATCTTGGCCTGCAACTCAAGATCCTCCTGTCTCATCCTTAAGATTCCAGGCGTGGTCACCAGACTTGAGTGGCCTGAATGGCTTTTGTTGTTCCTCAGACGTCCCTTTTCCTGCAAACAGTTTTAAGGTTAGAGTGTCTCCCTATCGGCATAGCTTTGTTTAACCAGCAGACCCCACTCACCTCCCAGCCGCCTATAGAGCTTTCCCAATGAAGTTTCCATTTCTCCCACTGTAAGGAAATGACGCAGGGAAGCGTCCAGGCACTTGGAGATAAAAGCAAAGGTTGGGGGTGGGAGTTTCCTCACCCCCCCCCCCCCCCCGCTTTTTTTTTTTTTTTGTTAGCCCTAAGCAAGAAAAGGATATTCCTTGTTTCCACTCCAGAATCTGGATTTGGGAACATGACTTTTGTTTTTAAATTTAAAGACAATGCACTCCTTACAGTAAATTTTTATTGCCATAAACATTGTATTCCTTCTAAGAATGACTCCCAAGTTTGGCTAGGGAAGAGGGAAAGGATGGAAGAAATAGAATATGAAGTCCAGATACTGAAAGCTATGAGAAGATAAAATATCTTCTTATTCAATTGTAGAAAAAAGTGGAATTTAAGTCTAAAATTAGCCATATATAGGATGCTTAGTGTATTTAGATCGCAAAGCAATCAGCTACAGTCCCATAAGGGAGAAGGCTCTAGAAAAGCTGTCTTCCTATCCTTTGCAATGCTGTGTGAAAGAGAAACCTAGTTGGAATTAGAAACACACTTTTCTGAGTGCTCAGGAGACCCAGGAGAGGTAGACAAGGGGCACATAAATAATGGAAGAGCTACAGCAAACGCATTCAAAGTGAGCCATCTGTCCCTGCTACAGAAAGAGGCCATGAAAATGGGATTCTGACCACATAGGCCCAGCCCAGGAGAGTGTCTGCTTATACTTAGGATAGACACCATGATGAGACGTGTGCTTGGCACAATTCTCAAAAGTAAATGCTCAAAACATATTCATTTTCAGCAAATGAAATGTCTCATTTCTCAAAATAAGTGACATGAGATTCAGAGAATTAAGGCAGCACTTCTAGTCATACAGCAGATAATGTGAGCTAGGAGAAGAACGCAGGTGGTGAGGTTTCCTCCTTCGCCTTCTCTCTCTTATTGATGGATTGAGTGCTACTTGTGCCAAGCATTGGGTTAGGTACCAAATGATGTTAGAAGATGAGATTATGCCAGAGGAGCTAGAGACATGTTTTGTGTCACATCCGGGAGGTCATTGCAAAAGCGAGGGATGCACTATGACAGGGAAACTTGTGCAACAGACTTTGGGAAGACAGAGAATCAATTCAGAGGATGAATGGAATATTCTTCTCTGAGAAAGTGGTAGCTGAGCTTGATCATGAGGGATTCCTAAACTTCAGTTCTGAATACAATCTGACTTTCTTTTTGGGAACTCCTGATGGAATGTGCAAGGATGTTGAGTAGGATGAATTTGGAAGCAGAGGGATTAAGGGACCAAGGGAAAAGCGCTTGCTTTTGTTCAGGTGAGGGAGGTAGGCTTGAACGAGCAGGATAGTGATGGAGGAAAAAGAAGAGAGGGAGGATTGGAGAAAGAATTTGGTCCACAAACTAACACAACTCAGCTAGCTGTGACTGGAAAGGGACTGAGAAGTTCGGGTGGACTTAGGCTGGTTCCTGACTTAGTTACTTGCCTGAGTGGTGAAAGTATTCACTGGGAAAGAGGACCAAAGAGGAGGACAGGGGGATTTGGGGAAATGATGAGTTTAGTTTTGGACTCCTAGCATTTGAGAAATCTTCGTGGAAATGAGCAGTGTACTGTTGAGATGAAGCATCATAAATACAGCAGACAGGTCTGGGGAGGAGTCAGAGTTGTAGGTGAGAGGTGATGCCACAGAAGGGAATAGCAAGCCAGGGTTATGTGCAGTGAGAGGAAAAGCTGGAGCTTGAGGAGGAATATACCAGTACAAGACAGCCTATGCAGGTGTCGGCAAAGGAGAGCCAAAGATGCAGGAGGAATTCCTCTCCAAGGGAAGAGACGGAGCTCAGGAAGGAAAAGATGATCCGTGTGATTAATATAGCAGGAAAGTCCAGAAAGGAAAAGACTGCTAAAGTCCATGGGTTTGGCCATGCACTCCTAGATGACCTTGGTGAAGGGGGTAGGGAAGGAATGGTGGATGACAGACCCCGGAACTCAGTAGAGTGCTGAGCCTCTGGGAAACACACTTCCATGTCATGCAGGAACGCTCTTGGAGTGAGAAGAGGGTACTAGTCTTGCAATCCTACCTTGATTCCAACCAGGCTAGAGACCAGGTAATGTTAAAAAGGACCCATGCGGGCTGGGGATATAGCCTAGTGGCAAGAGTGCCTGCCTCGGATACACGAGGCCCTAGGTTCGATTCCCCAGCACCACATATACAGAAAAAACGGCCAGAAGCGGCGCTGTGGCTCAAGAGGCAGAGTGCTAGCCTTGAGCGGGAAGAAGCCAGGGACAGTGCTCAGGCCCTGAGTCCAAGGCCCAGGACTGGCCAAAAAAAAAAAAAAAAAAAAAAAAGGACCCATGCCTGCTTCCTGGTAGCTATGTCTTGGGTGAATGTTTCTACCTTAAGCATTGATGAGAATCTAGTGGAAAACATTTTCTGTTGCCTTTAGGTAGTGATCAACCAGAATGACAAATTGCAGGATCAGAATTCAAGGACAAAGTATAATGGAGACTGTTAATTCTCGAGCAAGGTTTCCTCCTGGTTAGAAGAGTAAGATATGTAGATTTATTATTGTTTTTGTTTTCTTTAGTAAAGCAATTGGCAAATCTTATACGGATGGTAGAACCCTGGCTTGGAGGAAATAGGTTCTTATTTCTTCTTTCCATGAGAATAGAGATCATAGAGATGTTTTTTGTCATAAATGAGACAGAAGGCAAGGCAATCCTTACAGTACAGACTACTGTCAGGACCCCTGCTTGTATATGCAACAAGACATTTAGGAACCAGGCAGACAAAATATATGTCTGTCTCCCACTATTTCCAGATCTTTAGTCCTGTCATAGCTTCCTGTTCGTGTCCACAGTGGGGATCGGGATGTGTGTTGTGTGGGGGTGTGGGTGACTGGAGAAGCCAGTCTTGACTTTTCAAATGCCATTTAAATTTTGTCACCCAAACTTTACCTTTCCCAGAATGGATTGTAGACAGTGTGCAGTATTCCATGCAAATAAACAGACCCATTAAGGAATGAAAACAAAGGGAGATATGAACCTCTTCTGGGGGGGGGGGGGAAGAAAGTGTGTGTGTGTGTGTGTGTGTGTGTGTAATGTAATTGAATAAGGTAGTGATCTCAGGCTAGTCTCATACTTACTGATCTCAACTCAAGAAGGAAACAGGCTAAATTATACAACTGTCCATATCAAAACACCATAAATTGCTATCAGTAATGTCGTCAGAGAGGCTCCATCTGCAATAGTAGACAATTACAGTTTAATTACTTAAATCGCATTGATGTTTTTTTTCATTAAACTCATTAAAAATTGCCCAATCATGGTGGGTGCCTGTAATCCTAGCTACTCAGGAGAATGAGATATGAGGGTCCTGAGATATGAGGGCCCAGGCAGACAAATATAGGAGACTTGTTATCTCCAAATAACTACCAAAAAGCCATAAGTGGAGATGTGGCTCAAGTGGTAGAGCACCAGGCCATGAGGGGGAAAAGCCAACCAAGAGCGTATGGCCTTGAGTTCAAGCTCTAGCACTGGTGCCTGCACACGTGTATATTCAAAGAATCACCCAATCTTACCATTTAGAGACAAGTACTGTGGCAATCAGCTTTCCTTCATTCTAAGCAGTCCCTGAAAGACAACTTTGTCTTTCCAGGTGAAAACCGTTCAAAGCCGTGCATAGCATCTCAGCCTTTTGAGGGAGCAGAGCCTTAGAGGAACTTTCTAGCCTGACTCTATGTCCCACGTGAGGAATTTTGGAGCCTGTGTTGACTTGCAGTTTCTGAATTCCCATGGTGGCTTCCATGACTCAACACTCTGAGGAAAACACCTCCCCACAGCTTCCTTTCCGCAGGTGGCGTATGGGTTTCTTATGGGCCAGAACCTTCTGTGATTCCACAATAGTAAAAGGAAAGCCATGGACTTTTCTAGCATTGGTGGCAGAGGCTCCATAAGGGTTTGGCTTTGGCCAATGTGAAAGTTAATTCTTTGGCATTTTTGAATGATCAACAAGGAATCAGTTCTTACAAGATGAGCCAATCAGGAAAGATATTCAGAAAAGTGACCTTGGGTCATAGCAGGACTTTCTACTCCGTGTGAATCATCAAAGGAAGATTACATTCTAGCTGTGCTAGAGATAACATCAGGCTTAGTTTATGATGCCTGCAATATTTATCCTTTAAGGATAAATATTGATTATTTACTTATACTTTCCTGACTTCAACAATGAACCAGATACACAAATATAGACTTGTATATATACATATACATTCATATATATATGCACATATATGTGTTTTACTTGTATTGGTTTGTTAATGAAATATTTGTATTGTTTTAATGACAATGATAATAAATCCCCTACTGTATCCTTCCCCACTGTCTAATTTTACTCCTTAACTCAATCCATTTCAGTACCTTAAAGTTATTTATTACATATTTTATTTCTATTTTATGTGCTTGTAATATTGCTATTTAAAATTAACCCTGGGAATTTTCCACTTGACAGCTAGTATATTTGTGATAGGTCAGTACATGTTACTTGACAGAGTTTGTCCAGGATGAGACATGACAGAAACATGCTCTAGAAAAGAATATCTAACCTTCAAGTTACTTTAATAGATGGAAATGTCTAAATCTCTTAGAAGCATGGTCCTCACTCTCTCTTGCTTTGTTTCTAAGATAACAACTACCTTATAATGTAATATCAAACCGATGTGTGTGTGTGTGTGTGTGTGTGTGTGTGTGTGTGTTGCTGTTATCAAATGCAGGACCTCTTATATATTAGGCAAGCAAGCACTCTACCCCACTTAGCTTTTCTTTTTAATTTTTATTTATGGATTTTTGTGCCAGTGCTTGGGCTTGAACTGTAGGGCATGGTGCTGTCGCTTAGTTTTTTTTGCTCAAGGCTGGCACTTTACTATTTGAGCCACAGCTCCACTTGTGGCTTTTGGCTTGTTAATTGGCGATAGAGTCCTTATGGACTTCCTTCCTGAGCTGGCTTGGAACCCCGATGATTCTCAGATCTTAGCTTTTGAAGTAGCTAGGATGGCAGCAGTATTTCTCCTTGATTCCAGGTCAGCTTCTTTGATCACAGTTCTATATCTTCCATCTCATCACATTTGAAACATGGTTTCAATTCCAATTAAGACACTTTTTAAGTTTAACTTCAGAATAGAAGCAAACAATGCAAATGCCAGACATGGTTAAGAAGCGGGCTCCAAATGTGAAGCCCTGGAGCTTCTGTGGGACGCCTTCCATAGCTCATGGGACAGTGGTGAAATAATGAAGGAGGGCCGGGCTCTGGGCGCTCACTCTATTTCTTCCTGGCCAGTTCCACTTGGATGTGTTTGATGCATTTGGTTTTCATGTAAGATTTTATTGCCACACAACAACAAAAAAATTAGTTCTGTATTTGAGAACCCCCTGGTTCATACTTCCGTGGGCTTTCTTCCACCTTATGCTTTTCTAGTTTTCTGATTAAAGAATTCTTTCAGACATTCACCCAGGCTTCATTTATATGCTGTGGAGCCTTCTGGAGTTGCTATAAATTAGGATGCACATCCAGATAATTACTGTTCTGGGATTCTAAGCACTTGTATAACGTGTCAACCCTTATAACCTCCTCCACACCATTGTCTGTCTCACGGCAGTGTGGTTACTCAATACATATTATCAATACAGTGGATCAGGAAACAGGATCCTGCCATAATCCTGATTGGATAATGCAGACAGGTTGAGGCTGGCCTTGGTCATAGGCTCCTTGCCTCCTGCTTCCTCCTACCTAGTGCAAGTCTGGGTGTCTCTAAGGCATAGTCCCAGACTGCATTGCTTGGGATAATTCCCTTGGCTCTGGCGAGGAAAAGGACTGGCTGACTAGCTTACATTGCCTCACCCATGGGAAAGAAATTGGCTTTCTGCTTTGTTCACCATGTTTACTGATCATCAATGAAACAATAGGTGTAGGGACAAATGTTAGGGCTGAGAGTGACACGGTGATAGTGAGGAGGTCAGTGTCAAAGCCTGGGATGAAGAAAGTCAAGGTCAAGCAGGGAGCCAGTAGCTCACCTCTAGTTATTGGAGAGGCTTAGATCTGAGAATCGGGGAGGAAAAGTCCTTTAGACTCTTATCTCCAATTAATCAGCATAAAGTGGAGCACCAGCCTTTAGGGAAAAGCTAAGCAAGAGCATGAAGTGCTAGTACTAGTACACACAGACACAGACGCACAGACACAGACACACAAAGACGTACACACACTGACACACACAGACACATACACAACACACACACGCGTACACACACACACACACACACACACACACACACACACACAGGCCAAGGTCATCAGATGAGGGCTTGAGAGATGGCTTGTTCAGAAAATATCCGCTCTGAGGGGGCTGGGGATATAGCCTAGTGGCAAGAGTGCCTGCCTCGGATACACGATGCCCTAGGTTCGATTCCCCAGCACCACATATACAGAAAACGGCCAGAAGCGGCGCTGTGGCTCAAGTGGCAGAGTGCTAGCCTTGAGCGGGAAGAAGCCAGGGACAGTGCTCAGGCCCTGAGTCCAAGGCCCAGGACTGGCCAAAAAAAAAAAAAAAAATCCGCTCTGAAAAGGAGCTTGAGACCCAGGGGCCAAAGAAAGAAATAGTTTTAGGACTTCTTACCATCAGACCTACCTTCCTAGAAAGCCCTTGGAGATAATGTAATGGAACCTCTACTGTAGGAAAGGAAAATCTGAAGTGTGGAGAGGTGCTATTTATTGGCTACGGTTCAAATCTACTCATGGTGAGGGCCAAAGCGGACGGAAATTGAGTCAACTATGGTGTTAGGAAGTGGAGCCCTTGGGAAATGATGGGTTTCGGGGAGTTCAGGATAGAATCTCATGATTGATTCCTGGTGGCTTCGTAGGAAGGGAGAGACCAGGCGCCCACTCGTGCTCCCTGCTCAGTATCAGAACTGCAGGCAAGAAAAGCTATCACCAGATGAGGCTCTCCACATCGCAGCCCCAGAACTGGGAGTCAGAATAAACCTCCTTCCTTGTAAATTCCCCACTCCATGGCCTCGTATTCAGAGCAACAGAAATACAAGAAGGAACGAACGTCCCTTCTCAAGTCACCCATTGTGTTTTCTTCTTCCAAGCCTACTTTTGTTCAGCTATTAGACATCACTGACCAGGGACTGGGCAGTAAAAATAGGCCTGTCCTGGGGAAAGAAGAAGAGGTTCCCACCCCATTCCCAATTTCACATCTAAGTTTATGAGTACAATACATCTTGATCAATGTCACCTCTTACATCATTTGTTCCCATCTCTCCAAAACCAACCATCCCCTCAAGTTTCCTAGTTCTGTTTTCATATGTGTATTCTGAATATTACGACTGTGGTCTCCGACCCTTCCTTTCTCCATTCATCTACGCGGAGCCCACGATCTGCCAGCCACACCTTGACGAAGCTTACTGTAAGCTCTCGATGCCACCTAGACAAAGGACTTCGGGTCTCCTGCCTGGCCTGATTCTCAGCTCACATCTACCTATGCCTCTTGGTAAGTTTCTTGAATACAAATACCAGCCACAACCCACCACTCAAATACCTCAAATACACAATCCTTGACACGCTCTGTACTGAAGCACTTCTATTGTGTCCCTGCCCTTTTTGAGCTGGGCAGATGGTGGCACGTCTGAGAGGAACAGGTCACGCACGCATATCAACTACTTCTGTAAATATGAATTCAGTTGATGAGCTTCCACAGAGAGGAAAATCATTTTCAGCCTCTTAGGCCAGAGGACAAGAACGTCAGGACAATGCACTCTGGGCATCAGGTCAAATAAAGCCATCGCCAACCCAGAGGATGGTCCCAAGGGAGGTAACTGTCTCTGTCCTCTACAACCGTTGCTAGAGAGCAATTTGCCCTTGAGTTCTCAGTACTATCCCTGACCTGACAATTTCATTTCCTTCCTGCCCCGCCCTGCCCCCAAGATCTGCCAAAGCAGCAGGTTCCATCAGGGAAGATGGCAGGATAATAGGTGAGCTTCATCCATCAAGTGCAATGGTCACAGACACTCCCGTGCCTTTTGTCTGCCGGCTTCCCTGAGGATGCAAGCTGGGGGATCTGGGCTGTTTACCTTGCCTTTGTGTACGTGTGCTTTCGAAACCAGTCCTCCTGTTTACTTTCCTGCCCTCACCCGGGTGTTTACTACCTTTGGAAGGGGCAGGCCACTAAGTCAACACGCATTAAGACCCAGCATCCAAATGTCATAATGCGAATGAGCAGAGGATTCAGAAAGTCCGGGGACATTGGCTGCCCTGTTGGGTCCTGTTTAGTCTGAGGGTAATGAAGAGCTCACAGATGACCTGATT
Organism: Perognathus longimembris pacificus; assembly: GCF_023159225.1. Classification (NCBI taxonomy): domain Eukaryota; kingdom Metazoa; phylum Chordata; class Mammalia; order Rodentia; family Heteromyidae; genus Perognathus; species Perognathus longimembris. The sequence continues at coordinate 69,344,648 of NC_063168.1, read as the reverse complement.
TCATTAAACTAGGTCAGACTCAGCTGAAAATCGGCTATGACTCTCACCCAGTTACACAGCCAGCCCTCCCTCCTGCTCTCTCTGCCTCCGTGCGCCCCTCCCCCCACCATGAACCGATTGGACCTCTCCCTTCGGCTTCTGTTTGTGCGGTGTGAAGCCAGGCACGGGAGAGAAGGGGGTGGACTTGAATGTGGGACTTGTAGGATGCAGTCGTAGCCCTTTCCTCCTGAGCCAAATAGTGAGTTGCAGCATCTTCTCCGAGGGCAGCTTTGGTGGGAGCTGGGGGTTGTAAGAGAGGCACGCGGGGAGGGCCCAGGCAGGAGGGAGTGGGGTTCAAGGCTGCTGGAGGGCACAGGGGTGTCTTCCTTCTGTCTTTGTTTTAGGCTGCCGTGTCGTGATGCGTTGAAACATCTGCTGTGTCTCAGGCGAGAGTTCCAGCACCCCCGACCCCCATCACATCTCAACTGCGGGGTGGGGGTGGGCAGATGGGGAAACAGGCCTGCAAGCATTAAGCAGCCCATTTGAGGTAAGGGGGTCCCAGGTGAGCGTCCCAAGAGAGGAGCAGGCTGCGATGGAGACAGCGTTCCCACACGAAGACACGCAGCGTCACACCTGTACTCCAGAGCTTTATACTCCGCTCACACTCAAAGGGAGGGAAAATTGAACTTCATCGTCCCTCTTCGTCTCTTTCCTCCTGTCCCCTCTTTTCTCCATCCTTCCTTTCTTCCCTCTCTTCTCTCTTTCCCTCCTTCCTCCCCCCCCCTCTTCTTTTCTTCCCTCCTTGTCTTCTTCTTCCTCTTCTTTCTTTTGTGGCGCTGGGAATTGAAGCCACAGCTTTGCCATGCTAAGCAAGTGCTCTACCACTTAGCTATCCCTGAGGCCAAACTCACCCTTCCACTGAGACAAGAGGAGAGGCTCAGGAAAATCACACTGGGCAAGACATTTAGATGTGGCCTTTTTTTTGTTGTTGCTGTTGTTCATTTGTTTAAACACAACCTGCCACAATACTCAGTTTTTACCATTGTGTTCCAATAAAGCAGGAGGCTAAAAGACCATCTAACAGACTCTTAGGTTTAAAGGCCCCACCAACTTTTTGTTTATTTGTTTGACAGGGTCCAAAGGGCCACAAGTAACACTTGTTTTGTTAGGTAAGTATGTACAAAAACTTAGTAAACACTTATCTCTAAAAATCAGTAACTCTTTGAAGTGATAAAATTCATGTATTGAAGGAGAACAAGAGTATAAGAGAGGGAAAGAGAGAGTGAAAAACAAAACCTGCTGTTATTTCATTCTTTTGTTTAGTTTTATGTTTGGGTTTTGAGACAGGTCTTCCTGTGTAGCTCAGGCTGGCTTCAAATTCTCAATCCAAGTCCTAGAGAATGGGCATGTACTACTATGCCTGGCTCAGAGATTTCACACGTTCAGGATAGACTAAACTTGAATAAATCTTCGTCCCTGGTGATGAAGTGGATTTGTCCACTGATTAATTTTGAAGAGCTTTGACTTACTGTCTTTCATGGATGGTGACCTTGAGTTAACATTGCCCTTATGACTTTTGTTTTGTTTTGCTGGGCCTGGGACTTGAACTCTGGGCCTGGGTGCTCTCCCTGAACTTCTTTTGCTCAAGGCTGGCATTCTACCACTTAACCCACAGTGCCACTTCCAGCTTTTTCTGAGTAGTTTATTGGATTTAAGAGTGTCATGGATTCCTGCCCTGGCTGGCTTCAAACTGTGATCTTCACATCTCAGCCTCCTGACAAGCTAGGATTACAGGTGTGAGCCATTGGTACCCAGCCCTTATGACAATTTTTAAAGATATTAGAAAAGTCTCTCAACAGGGTGCTGATGGCTACTGAGGAGGCTAAGATTCGAAGATCGTGGTTCAAAATCAGCCTGGGGAAGGAAAGTCCTGAGACTCTTATCTCCAATTAACCACCAAAAATCCTCAAGTGGCTCTGTGGCTCAAGTGCTAGAGCACTAGCTTTGAGCAAAAAAGCTCAGGGACAGCTCCCAGGCCCTGAGTTCAAAATCCAAGACTGGCACACACACACACACACACACACACACACACACACACACACACACTCTCTCTCTCTCTCTCTCTCTCTCTCTCTCTCTCTCCCCTAAAAATCAGTAACCATTTGAAATGATAACCCATAAATTGTTCCATTCTTTGTGTTTGTTTGTTTGAGATAAAGCCATGTTACTTACTTTTGCATATTCATAAATCTTTGTAATGTCTGGATTCTGAGACAATTAACAATTTTCCTGGGACATTTCTTAGCTAGATTGGGGAAACTTGTCATATAAAGGGAATTTGAAACCAGAGATGAGTTGAGACATTTGCCTAAGCCAGGTCATTTGGGTAAAGAAAAATACAGAATAGTTTCACTCAAAGCTAAATCCAACCAAAAATCTTTCACTCTGCCTATAGTGCTGTTCAATAGATGGGAAAATTGCACGCACATCAGTTTTAAGTAACTAAGATGAACTCACCTCTGCTTTCCAAACCGAAACAGTTCACGAGACTCCTGACATTAAATGGGCATAAAACTTGGAGGTATTTTCCTAAAACATCTTCTGGTTTAGCTGAGAACTTAAAGCATGACCCTGATGAATTTATAGCTCTTAGTTTCTTTAAATAGAGTCGAAATGTATTATTGTTCCTCTAAGGTTACTTAGCAAATTTCCTAAGAAGAAATAATCTATCTGTTGGGAAGTTCACCACCTTTGTGAACTAGAAAGTATGGCCCAATTCCGCCCTCTCTCTTTCTCTCTTCCTCTCATAATTCTCAGCCAAGACAATAGAAGCCACGTGATGTGACAGCGAAATTGGGCCAGTTAAAAATAGCAGGCGCACTCCACCAAGTTCATTACCAAGTTGAAGTCTCATTGTTGATTGCCGTTCATTTATCTCCGCCTGCCACAGGTGCCAGGGAAGGGGCTACAGACAACCACGGTTTTGGGGAGCAGAGCAAGCATCTCACCTCCCCACCCTATCCCCCGGCGGCTTGCTTCCTGCCCAGATCACTTGGACGAGCTCACCCGATCCTCAGTTGTCCTTTCCGAGTCCCTGGGAACTCTGCCCTCTGGGAGCAGTTTTAATTGTTAGACTTTGGCTTCTTCCCGTCGTGGGTACTAACAGAGGTTCCCGGCCCTATAGAGGCCGATAGCTTTTCTCCTGCTGGTTTTGAGGCTGGTCTCTAAGGCCTTGTCTGTAGGAGGAGGCAATGTTGAAGGACAGGCCTCCCTGAGACCTTACAAACACATAGAGAGCAGCCCCCAGGCTACCTCTGTCCTGGTGACAGAAACTAAGAAGATCACCAGAGACTCACACAGGGAGAGGTTGGGAAGGCCAGGCCCAGCACTCACAGGCCGCATTCCCTGGAAGGCAGGTGACAGCCTTTACATGATGGCTTGCAAGTCAGTTCATGTACCCAGGGAGATGCTCACTCTTGTTCTATCGAGGAGCCGTTGAAACCCTGAGAGGTGAAGTAGGGCTCGACGAGGGACCCTTTCACTCCAGGGTGGTGATCCATGCTAGTCCTCCAGTTGTGGGAAGAGGCAGACAGCCTTAGCCTAGGTCCTGCCTGGTGCAGGGGCCTGGAGTCCCGGCAGCCATCTTAAGGCCTACTGGTTTTTCTGACTTTCTGCGGTGATGCTGAAATAGATTGATCGGAGGCCCTGTGTGGCGGTGATCGGGCTTCCTAACACCGGTCTTCTGAGGACGGGCACCGTCCGAGGCACCGCAGTGGGGGCCGGTTGCCCTGGCTGTGGGGCAGGTCCGGGGAGGTGGGCAGCCTTCCTAGGCAGGCTGCTCTTCCTTAGGGAGGCACTAGATGGGAAAGGAGGGCCATGAGAGGTCTCACCAGCTTGGGCTCTTCCGGGAGAGGGGCCACGATCCCCCGTAGTCACCAGTGGGGGCGTGGGGGCTGGAGGAAGGGTGCCTCCGTGTCGCCCTCACCTGCTCTGTGAGTTCCACCTCCGCCCTGTCACCCTGCTACACCGTGGGCTCCTCAGGCCGCGTGTGCTGAGCGGCCGAGCTGTGGCAGCTGCCCAAACCACAACACGCTCCCAAAAGAAGGTTCCTCCATGCCCTGGGGGCAGGTGTGGCTGCTGTCTCCAGAGCAGCTGGCGCCACCTGCTCTCCTGGTAGAGTTCCAGACCTCCATTACGGTGTCCAAGGGACACACCTTCTGGTCTCTACCGGGGGTTGCCCTCCACCTGGACCTTTCTGAGAGCAGCTGGCATGAAAGGACGGAGCAGGAGCCCTTGGTGGGGGCAGGGAGGTGCCATGGTGGTCGGCTACGTGCCAGCTCCCTCCCTGCCTGGAGTACTAAGGCAGACCAGCTCCCCTTAGAACATTCTGGAAGGGAATCATGTTGGCAGGACATTTTACCTGGTGGGATATAAAAAAAACAATCTCCTGACCATTCCCCCAGAGATGCTACTAGCTTTCCCTCGATTTTCCTTTTCCTGTGCTTTTTAGGGTCCCCTCCCTGCAATACAGGGGAGTATTGTATTGTTGAGTAGCTCCCTTAAAACAGCAACCTGAACTCTCCTTTTCTTCCCTCCTGTCTCCTCCTCTTCCATGAGCCTCACTGAAAAATAGAATCCTATGCTCTGATGAGATTGTAGAGTCCTTGTCGGGTTGCTTCGTCTTATAGTTCAGGAAAGGAAAAGAGGCTTCTTGGGTATTGTAGGCATCTGTTGACAGGCCTAAAATGAATCCGTATTTTGTATTTTGAGAAGGGTAAGAATCAGCATTCTGAGTGTCAGGCTCCTGGTGTAGGAAATAGTGTCTTTGGTGTAGCCCCGGCTACAATGTGGTCACATGGCAAGTACCAAGCAGAAGGTATGGCATGGGCTGTCTTCAGCAATGAGCTAGTGTATGGAAAAGGACTCATGTGGCACCTGGTACATGATGCACCAATCAGCGTCCTCTACCCACTTCCAAAAGGTAAACAGGATTTGACTTAGCATGTAGCTTCTAGGGTCAGATTGTCTGGGTTCTGCTACATCAGATCTACTAGCTATCTGACCTTGGGCAGAAATGTGTCATCTCCCTGTTCTCAAATGTGTTATCAAGAAAATGAGGGCCATAATCCTACCACCTCAGAGGATTGATATGAGGATCAAATAAGGATTAAGTGAGTTAATCACCAAGAACAATGTCTGGCATATCGATGTTCAATAAATATTCACTGCTGTAATAAACAGTGCAATTGGCAAACGGTGATTGCTATTGTAATTGTAATTCTACCATCCAGAGTCTCAGAGGCCCTGACGGATGAAGAAGACAGTGCATCTACAGAAAGTTAGCATTGATGAACAATTCCTTCAGCTCACCATCACTGGGGGTGCCCAGCAAGGTGTTAAAGAATTTTGTGTTTTGTGTGGGTCGGGCGGGGTGGGGCGGGGAGAGAATTCTCACATAGAAAGAGAAATTAGAACCAGTGTTCCCTTCAGAGACTAGGTTTTAACATAAAAATTGTATTTTTTTCATACTTAAACATGTAGGGAGATATTGTAACCCTTCCTGAAGAAAGTGATTCTTTTTTAATTTTCTCATCTCAGTTATTCATTTGCTATTTCTAGACTGCCTTTCATGTCCCAGATACTACACAGGTACCAGGACCAAAGGTAAGTCAGGTAGGTTCCATCTTTGCCTTAAAAAAAAATTGACACAGACGTATCAGGCCATGTTTTCAGGGCAGAGTGTTGGACCTATGAATCTCTGAGGTGCGGTGTAGGCAAAGGCACACTGTACTATGTGGGGAGTTAGCAAGAACTCCCGAGGGAAGGAAAACTGGTTGTCATGGATCTTGAAAGACAACTAGAAACATCCCAAGCAGACGAGAGGGTGGAAGGAGCACCCTCTAGCTCCCTGGTAGTGCTGGAAGATGAGGACCAGGATGACACATCACAGGGACTTTGTGAAATTGCAAATGAGATGTGTTCAGAAGCAACCCATTTGCCTTTGAATTTGCAAAAAAAAGAAAAAAATCTTCTGTCCTCTGCTTTGGAACAATCCCACTCTGAAAGTTTATGCCTAATCCAGACAGTCTTTCTTGGGTCTCAGCTTCTGGTGGAGGCATTCCCTTTTTCTGAAGTGCAAACCAAATGGAAACATTTTTTATTCCCGACGTATTCATTACTTTTGTCATTGCTGTGACCAAATACCTGACAAAAATAACTTGAACAAGGAAAAAAACCCAGAGGTTTCAGCCCAAGCTTGTTTAGTTCCAGGCACTTAGAGAGAGCAGCATGAAGTCAGGGGCCTGTGACAGAGGAGCTTCTTCATTTCATGGTAGACAGGAAGCAGAGAAAAAGGATACAGGAAGGAGCCAGGGCACGGTTTAGTACCCAGGATACAATACTCAAATATACTCCTACTTCCTCTAGCTTGGCCTCACTTCCTAAAGTTTCCAGAATTTCTCAAAAATAACACCACCAGCTGGGCAGTTAGGTTTTAACACATGGAGGACATTTCGTGTTCACCCTAATATCCATCTTTTTTTTTTTTAATGCCAGTCCTGGGTCTTGAACTCAGGGCCTGGGTGCTGTCCATGAACAATTTTTCTCATGGCTAGTACTCTACTTTAGCCACAATTCTACTTCTGGTTTTCTAAGTAGTTAACTAGAGATAAGTCTCATGGGCTTTCCTGCCTGGGCTGGCTTTGAACCATGATCCTTCTGAGAAGCTAGGATGATGGTCATGAGTCACCGACATCTAGCCTTTTCTTCTTCTTCTTCTTCTTCTTCTTCTTCTTCTTCTTCTTCTTCTTCTTCTTCTTCTTCTTCTTCTTCTTCTTCTTCTTCTTCTTTTTTTTAAAAGAGACCAACATTGAAAAAAGAGACCAACATTGTCACAATTCCCATACCTAACTCAGACAAGTTAAAGCCAAAAGACCGGATCAAAACTCAGTTGGAACAGCTTCAGAGATCGAATCCCCTCAGCCCCTCTGTGCATATGGCGCCCGTTCTATGTCATCATCAAGCCAGGTGTGAGTGTCAGTTCACCTGGGATCAGGCACTGAGTATCCAACAATGATTGCTCTGAAGGCAGGGCCAGAGACTGGACACAGCTGTCACGCCAAGCTTGTGTGATCGCGGGAGAAAGAGGAATTTAGGTGGCAGGATTGTAAGCAGGGAGGAGAAAGCAGAGCGCTAGGGATTAGGAGTCCCAGTGGGCTTTGTGGGAGGCCGGTAGATCCTACTTACTCTGATCGGGTGACTTTGGGACCTGTGCCAGCATGGCTCTTAGATGGCCTTGGGGTGGCTCATGAGACAGAGCAGGAGATTTGGACTCATTTCATTAAGACCTGAGCTAGAATCATGGGGCTCTAGTCAGCTATGGGATTTTGCCAATGATTTATTGAGCCTGTTTGTTTGTTTGTTTGTTTTTTCTTTTTTTCCTGCTAGTTTGAAATGACAACACTCACATCTTGAAGGTGGTGAGGAATAGACAATATGATAAAAAAAAAAATCACGATCCAGGCACTATGCTACTTACATGCCTTTGGGATCCTGATCATTGGCTGTCCCACCTAAAGTCATTCATGCAGTCAACCAACACACCTGAATACAGTTCTACATGGATCCTGTCTTGAGAATTTTCTGGAATACAGACCAGAATAAGAGTATAAGTGACTTTATAAATCTTACATGCTATATGCATGAAGCTACTTTTCCAGTTTTATCTCTGAGATTGAAATATTGGAGATGATTTGAAGGCCCCACAATAATGAAAGAATGGTTAAGCAGCTAATGGCTTGTCCGCACAAGGCAGAATTATTGTGCAGCGATGCCGACAATGGTTTCTGTTGACTAAAACAATAGGAAATGAAAGTTTAAGAACAAGCCATTTTCATTATTCATAACAGTTGTATTCAATAAAGTTGCCCCCAAACAATGCATTAGTGAATACTAATGCCATCACTCTTCAGAGAAACACTGGGTTAGACACACGGGAGCCTCTGTTTATGACATTTTCATCAATTGATCAGTTTGTAAGCTTATTTATGCAGGCTTGTGTTGAAAGATGCTTTATGTGCTATGTCTGGCTAAGTCATTAACCTAGAATACAGGCCAGCAGCCCTGGAAGTCCCACTCCCGGGGCGCTGGTGGAAGCTTTCCTCCATGAGGTCCGCCCCAGCCTTCTTTGCTCAGGGACATGATGTTGTGTTTCAGCTTCGTGCCAGGGCTCCATTTCAAATAGCCACATCACCAAGAGGAAGCACACAGCAATGGAAATCCTAGCGTCAAGGTGGTGGGGGATTCTTGCTCCTTCCACTCCCTAGGAGTGGAAGTTACAAGGCCGAGCACAGGAAGATCATGAGCAGTCGGCGGTTCACATTGTCCCCACGCTGGCAGACATCTGTGAAGAACGGCGACAGTACTGTGAGCCAGGATCAACTCTGGGGTTATGGATATGGTGTCCCTAGCAGGCAAGTGGGCAAACTCAAAACCCACAAGTAACTAGGATGTGCATGTAGATAAAGACTAGAGAAGCCAGGTGCAACTGGCCTCACTACTCAGGAGATGGATGTTGGAGGATAGCTGTTTAAAGCCAGCCCCCCCAGCAGAAAAATCTGTGAGTCTCTTTTCTACAGTTAACCATCCCCCCCCCCCCGAAAGTGGAGCTATGGCTCAAGTAGTGAACCACCATCCTTGATAGAGCTAAAGGACAGAGTCCAGGCCCAAAGTTCAAGCTCTAGTACTGGCACATACACAAATAAAAGAACTGGAGATATAACTCGGAGGAAAAGGTAAGAGAAGATTATCATTGATGCTTTCTGTTTTAAAGTTGTTATTACCGGTTTCAAATTCGCCCCCCTTCATTTAACAAGAAATATTCTACAGGGAAGCAACAGAGCAGAGCTTCACATCATCTTTAAACCTTGGGTACCCACCTGTGCCCTTCAACTTGGTGGGGCCAGGGGACGGGGTGGCTCTACCCAGGGGGGTTGTTGGTCCTCTCCCGGGCTCCTCCACAGGAATGCCAGGAACACCAGCCATGAGCCAACTGGAAAAGGTCCCAGAGCAGAGAGCTTCACACCTCTGCTCTGCCTCATAGCTACCCTGGGTCTCTCCTGGTTCACACACTGGGTGTTGTCCAGTGTGATTTTTGCACAACTTTCCAATGGGTCTCAGCTCCAGCGGAAGTTCTGTGTGTTTTGATGATGCAAAATGAAGGAAATAGACAGTGCAGTTGATCTAATACAGTAAGTCTTACCCAGACTTGGTTTCTTGGAGGAAAAACAAAACAAAGCAAAAGAAATTTGTAAGGAAATGGAATGATCGGGAAAAATTATGGTAAGTGAAGTAAGTCAGGCCCAGAGAGACAAAGGATGCATGTCTCCCCTTATATGTGGAAGCTAGATTTAGCTTACGATCATATAAGTAAATACATTGGGTGGTATACGAGAGTATACAAATGTGCTAACTGAAATATGGTAGACTCAAAGGAGATCTCGAATAATACAGTTCCTTAGAAAGGCAAAGTCAAAGTTCAGCAATAGAAGCAGGAAACGGGTACTGGAAAGGTGTGGGGTGGAAAAGTGTAGATGAATGAAGAGGAGAAGAGGGGGAGAATGAAGACAAGAATGCAGTTAAGAAAAGCCAGGGTAGAGGCGGGTAGGTGAGGGAGGGGTGAGAATGAAGGGCATTGATCAAGATGCATTGTATTAATAAATTGCTTTGTCAAACAGCAACTCCTTTGTCCAACTACTTAAAGATAATGATAAAAAAAAAAAAAGAAAAGAAAAGCAACACAGCACCAAGAAGAAACCCTCCAAAACAAAACAGAAGGACTGTCTGCAATTGCCATCACAAACTCCAAACTACATAACCGGCTTGCTTTTCGGCTCCTTTTTGACAAGTATTTGACAGTTCATCTGCTCACTGAATGGGACGTGGAATTCATTGGGTTGTGGAATCGGGGGAGATCCGACGCTTTCCCATGGCTCCTTGCAAGAAGAAGCCTGACATCCGGGCTAGGAAATTCCAGGCCACAGAGATTGCTCCCATTTTTACCTGATTTGCCTCCAGATTTGAAGTTTTGTGAATGGCTTGCTTGTCCAACTCAACTCTGCTCAAATCAATCTTTCATGGGTTCTCTCAGGAAAGATCACTTGGGGTCAAAGGTCAGAGGTCATTATGGTTCTCAAATACCTACCCACTTGGTAAGAGTTCCAAAGTGGACAATTACCCCGCAATTAGTTAGGAACGAAAGTGTTTCAAAAGACGAATTAGGGGGGAAAAAATCAATACGACAGAGCCTGTGCAATAACGTTTCTAATACTGTCTCAGGCCATACCAATGCATCTAATTTTTCCCCCCCAATCTATAATCAGGAAACAAAGCATCGGTGGGCGACCGTCATTCTCTTTATGACAGAGCACTTGTGGTTACATTGCCCTTCCACCTGCACACATGTCCTGTGTTCTCATACATCAGACATCATGACAAAAAGATCCCTCTTGGCTAATGAATTAAGCACTACCCTTAAGGGAAATCACCACGACCCCCAGAGATCTCTCCCCAAATACATAGCTTTGCAGCTCAGTCTTCTTAGGGTGCAAATTGATTTTCAACTTGGACTGACTACCGAATTCAAGTGTTTGTGGGAGCAGGGAAGCCCTGAATGGGAACACGCAGCTCCTATGGGAAGACAGATGGTTAAAGGTCAGTTAAGGACGGGTTCAGGCACAGTGGGTACCGGGAAAGGAGCAAGTTGCTCAAGTAGGTCTGCGTCACCGTTAGTCAGTGTTAACATCATGCAGTGCGCAAGCTTTGCTTTCTAGGAAGCCAGCGAGCTGCTCTGTCATGGAAGGAAATGCTTTCCCATCTAGAGGTGAGAGGGCTCTTCATTCACTGCAGCTTCCAAGTCTGACCTCCAATGCTATATTGTTTATCTTCTTTCTCTCTCTGTGTGTGTGTGTGTGTGTGTGTGTGTGTGTGTGTGTGTGTGTGTGTGTGTACTGGGTCTTGAACTCAGGGTCTGGGGCACTGTCCCTTACCTTTCCTCACTCCAGGCTGGGACCCTACCACTTCCATTTCCAGTTTTTGCTGATTAACCTGAGGTAAGAGTTTCATGACCTTTTTTTTTTTTTTTTTTGTCAGGGTTGGCTTTGAACTGCGGTCCTTAAGATCTCAGCCTCCCGAGTAGCCAGGGTTACACTGGCACCTGGCTCTTGCCCTGTTTTGAATTTAACTTTTAACACAGGTTGTTTCTATGCGAACTTTTAGGGCAAGGACGAAAGGAAAGCTACCTGTGGAGGAATTGTTGCATTTCGTTAATGAAGATGAGGAGAAATTTCCTGCTTGAACGGAATAGCTCTGGTTCATTCCTTCTCCGGCAGCTTCTGCGTGCTCTTGGTGGGACCCCTTCTCAGGAGAAGGGGGGACTAGACCACCTACACCACCGCTTCTCAGCGTCATGGATCCTTTTCTGGTCAGCAGAGTGAGACTCCACAAAGGACAGGCCCGACCCCATGCTGCTCAGTGGATCTATGGCGTCTATGCCCTATGCCCTGGAGGTGGAGGAAGTAGTTTGCAGAGTGTCCTGTGCATAAGACACTGGGCTGGATGCCCGGTGAATCTTCCACAATCCCTACAGTACTGTTTCACAGAGTGGATGACAAATATCCTTGTGTAAATGTGGCATGCAGTCTGGTGCTGGTGGCTCATACCTATCATTCTAGCTGCTCAGGAGGCTGAGATCTGAGGATTGAGGTTTGAAGTCAAGCCTGGCAGAAAAGTCAGAGAGAGTCTATCTCCAATAAATCAGGGGAAAAGCTGGACTAGAGGGGTGGCTCAAGTGTTAGAGGGCCTGCGTGGAGGGCGGGCTGAGCTTCATTTCTGAGAGGGGGAGGTGCCAAGAGCCCCCAGATGCTCCAGCCATCTCAGGTCAGATGAAGCTTGATCCTTTCTCAGCTTGATTTGACCTAGAACTGGGAAACAGATGGGGCTGCACTGCCCCCGGGGTCCGCGGGAGGCTGAGCACACACATGGGTCTTGCCTGTCACAGGCTGCTGTTCTGAGGGCCAGGGCCTGGCTGTAAAAAGAACTCAGCAATGACACCAGAGGGCTCATCTCTGCAATCAGCCATCCAGGGAGACCCAGACCCCAAGGTGCGGCGCCGATGAGGCAGACGTCAACAGGTGCCTCATAAACCACGTGGTGTGGTCACTGGAGGGGGCGCTCCCCCCTCCCCCCCCCCAGAGCGTTCTTCTGGATTCCTGCTCATTTGACAGCACAAGCGCTGTGCCTTTGTCATACGGGGTGGGGGGGGCATTGCAGAAGAGTCCTCTGGTTGATGAGCCGACGGCCAGGTGGAGCAGGTGAATGAATGGAGCCCTAGGCACGCACTCACTCACCCTGTATGGGGGTGGGGCGGGGGAACGGTCCTCTTTGTTGGGGATCTTTGTCTCTCAGTGCTACAGTAAGCAATGTCCTGAGCAAACCGGGACTGGCTGCTTCCTTACTGGGGACTTGTGGCGGAGCACGCGTTGGGGCCTCCATGCGGTCCAGCGGCACACTGGGAGACACACCGCATGAGGGGGCGCGTTAGGCTGTGGTGGCTCACGCCTGGCATCTCAGCTGCTCGGGAGGCTGAGTCACCTCTTTGGGAAGCTAGGGCAGGGCCTTGGGATTAAGAGACGGCGGGACAGAGCCATGGCACGGTCCTCCTCCCCTCCACACTGCAGGAGTCGGGGACACCAGAGCCCAGGAAGAGCTGTGTGAGGGGACGGAGCGTGAGCTATAGACCACGTGCAAAGAGTTGGGAGTGGATAGCAAGCAAGAAGTAGCCACGGAAGTCTGTTCGAGTGAGGAGAGCATCAGATGTTACGAAATGTCTCGTTCACTTCAACGCACGTTCCCTAAGCATCTCTTGTGTGCCAGATGTGCTTGAAGGAAGGATGCGTGACCAGATGCGTGGTGATCACTTAATGTTCCGTTCACAGCGCAGGGGATTGGGACTGTAGCCTCGGGTAGAAAAAGCCATTTAGCAGTGAGCAAATCTGATGCACAGACTGCAGTGCTGGCGCTAGGCACTGGCCTCTTATCTATCCAACCCCTGCCCCCCCCCTCGCTTCCTCCCCCCCTCCCCAAGAAATAAGGCCTTGAGGACTGGTTGGTCTCTCTAAAAAAAAAGTGACACCATTTCCGCGGGAGAAGGCGCGTTTCCACCTTGTGGATGAATGAGTCCTTTCTTTCTGGAGCGCTAGCCAGCGGGGACCTGGCTATGAGGAGCGGCACACGTGGGCTGCTCTTGCCGTGGGTGGGGGTGGGGGTGGGGCAGCGGTTTACTTTTATTCAACAGTCTGCCTGGCAGGGCTTGAAGTCCCAGGAGCCCTAGGAGTGGGAGAAGGGTAGGGTTGGTCAGGTCCCATAAGGTGGCAGGCCGGCCAGCGAGTGGCCTCATTTCCACTGTAGCCCCAAACACCCCTTCTTCCGAGGCTGTGGGTTCCACAAATGGTGCCTTTGAGGAAGCTTCCGTGGGGATTGGGGAGGTCCCTCCCCAGAGCACCCACTCGGCCACGGCTTCTGAAAGCGGGATTGTCCCTTCCCAAGCCCTGCCCTCCTGCGACATTCTCGCGCTGACCATTGTCTGCAGAAAGGGGCCATTGTCTGCGGCTGACATATCTGCTGACGGAGTCACACAACACAAACAGAGCTTTGGGGGGGGGGGGAGAAAGAAATCCACTCAAAACAACAAAGAACCCCAGCCAGCCCCACCCGCTCAGCTGGCCTGTTGCATTTCCTGACTTGCTCTTGTCGCTCGACACCCACCCACCCCCACCCCCCAGAGGAAGTGCCCACCCCAAGGGGAGAGAGGGAGGGAGGGTCCACGTTTTATCTCTGGGCTGGAATGACACCATTTGTGTCTTTGTGTCAATAGCACTGAGAGGCCTTGTCCAGGGTTGTGTGACTGGTGCTGAGAAATGCTTGTTTGAAGAGAAGAAAAAGAAAGAAAGAAAGAAAAGAGTCAGAACAATGTTTACCCAGTGGGCAGCTCCTGCCAAAGCAGCCTCTCCTGTCCCCAGCATTTGGGGGTCCCTGTTCGCCTGGCCCTCCTCCGGGCTCTCCTGGCCTTGGGTGCGGGCTGGGGCAGACAACTCTTCAATACAAAACTGCACCTCTGCCCTTTGTGAAAAGCTGGAGTCCGAGCTGGTGACAGTGGCTCACACCTTTCATTCTAGTTATGTGGGAGGCTGAGATCTGAGGATCCCGGTTCCAAGACAGCTGGGGCAGGAAATTCTGTGAGACTCTTATATCTCCAATTGACCACCAGGAAGCCAGAAGTGGAGCTGTGGCTCCAAGAGTGCTTAGTCTTCAGCACAAAAGCTCAGGGAAAGTGAGCAAGGCCTGAGTTCAAGCTCCAAAACAAAACACAAAAAGGTGGTCCCAGGACTAGGGGCCGAAGCCTGGGCATGGCCAGGAGCTGGTCAGAAATTCCGAATCTCAGGCTCCACCCGCAGTATTGGAGTCTTTAACAAGACGGCCTGGATCTATTTGCATACTGAAGAGCGAGAAACAGATCCTGGAGCAGTGGGTCTCAAATATGGCTGTCCCCTGGACACCTCTGAGAGCTCTGGCAAGTCCTAGAGAGCTGACAGCATCTCTGATTAAATATGTCCGGATCTCTGGGTTTGGAGCTACACCCGAGTTAATTTTCTAACACTCCCCACGGGACCCAGTGTGTCTCCAGGTAGGAGGCCGAGGAACAAGGACGAGGCTTTCTTCCCTTGGCCATGGACTGAGAGTCCATTGATCACGATGTCATCACTTGGTTTAGCTCAGCATCTCCCTGAACATCATTTGCGCATGAACCAGTTACTGAAGCCTCATTAAGAATGATGTGCATGTTCATTTCTGCAATGCCTTTCTGGTTGGTTTTTTCTCGGGGGGGGGGGTTGTTTGTTTGTTTGTGTGGGAGGGGGGCTAGCTGCTGGTCTTGGTTAGAGCCCAGGAGCTGTCCCTTAGCTTTTCCACTCAAGGCTAGCACTGTACCACTTGAACCACAGCTCCAGTTCCAGCTTTTTGGTGGTTAATTGGAAATAAGTGTTGCATGAACTTTCCTGCCCAAGCTGGTTTTGAACTACAACTTCCCAAGTAGCTGGATTGACTGCAGGTGTGAGCCACCAGCATTTGGCTACTTCGACAATCGCTCTCTGGCCCAACTCTTATCCATTCTTCAACACCTAGTCTCGTGTTGCGTTCTTGGATCTCCCGAAGTGAGAGAAAGATGCTCCTTCCTCTGAGCTCACATTGCACACTGCTGTTTTCTAGGCCGGCACTTGTGTTGCTGCACTGCAAGCCTTGAAGACAGTTTGTTTTGCTCAGTGGTCACAGTTTGCCAATCTCTGCTCTAGGGGAGGAAAGTCAGGCACCGAATAAGGCGCGTTAACCAGGCTGTCGTATCACTCAGCATTCTGGTCACTTTGCAGTCCTCAGATCAGCGGGCTGAGTTATATTCTGCAGGTTGTGAAACATTTCCTCACCGATAACAAAACGGTCTAGGCTTCTCTTCTGATTTTTCTGCTTTAAGTCTCCACACCCCTCCTTCTCCCCCCAACCCCCAAACCCCATCAGTCATGGAGCTTGCCATTTTTGTTTTTTGTTTTTTGGGTTTTTTTTTGGCCAGTCCTGGGCCTTGAACTTAGGGCCTGAGCACTGTCCCTGGCTTCTTTTTGCTCAAGGCTAGCACTCTGCCACTTGAGCCACAGCGCCACCTCTTGGTGCTGAGGAATCAAACCCAGGGCTTCATGGATAGGAGGCAAGCACACTTGCCACTAGGCCATATTCCCAGCCCGAGCTTGCCATTTTGAGCTACAGCACCACTTCTGGTTTTTGAGAAGTGAATTGGAGATAAGAGTCTCTTGGTGACTGTTCTGCCTAGGCTGGCTTTGAACCTCGATCCTCAGGTCTCAGCCTCCTGAGTAGCTGAATTACAGGTGCGAGCCACCAGTGCCTGGCTTTCTTCCCTTTTTATAGACAACAACTACCCTAGCACTTGCGCTCTTGGAGTGATGACTCTTGAAACAATGGCCTCTCTCTACAGTACACTGTATTGTGTGACAGAAATGACACGGTGCTACCAGTGGTTTTCTTTCTTGCCTTTTTCTCCCCATTCACTACGATTTAAAAAATCTAAGCTGGTGAAAAAAAAAATCACATTGTCTCTCCTTACATTTTCCTTCTAATTTCATTGCTAGTTCCTCACCATTATGATATCCTGGTATGTTTCCCACAAGGGGCCTATGGGTAGCCACCATCCCGGCTTAGCACGCCCCTGGAGAGGGGCTGTGGGAAGCTACTTCTTCATTGCAGCACTTGTCTGTCTATTGGATGGAGGATCAGCCGGATGCCTGTCCTTACCCTGGATCCTGACCTCCTTCAGCTTGCTTATCAGACATGAATTATTTGGTGAACAGACCTGGGAAGGACTTCTCAGACTCTCCAACTTGGATTCAGCCTAGCAGAACACCTGTGGCGTCCTGAGGGAAGCCCTTACCTGGGCGATACCCCTCTATTGCCTGATGTGTAGTCACTTGCTGACTCCTAGGTGGGCTGGTTCAACTGGGTGCCAGTGGCTTACACCAGTAATCTTACCTATTCAGGAGCCTGAGGTCTGAAGACCTTGGCTCCAAGGAAGCCCAGGCAGACGTATCCCGGAGACTCTTATCATCAGTTAATCAACAAAAAGCTGGAAATGGAATTGGGCCTCAAGAAGCAGAGTGCCAGCCTTGAGTGAAAAAGTCAACGGTGAGTGCAAGGTCCTGAGCTAGAGCCCCAACACCAGTACAAAAAAGAAACACCAAACTGAAACAAAGAGTGCATATACTGTGTGTGTGTGTACGTGTGCACATGCCCTCCTGTGCCCATTCAGCTATTTTGCTCGTGGTTGGGGCTCTATCACTTGAGCCACACCTTCAGCTCTGCTTTTTGCTGGTTCATCACACTTGGAATCTCACAGATTGTTCTAGTCAGGTTAGCTTCAAACCTTGATCCTTCAGATCTTTATCTTCTGGAGTAGTTAGGATTATTGGCACCTGGTCTGATTTCTTTTCAGATTGCAAACTTGGGCAGTGCAGTGGTTCGTTTTATATGTCACCTTGGCCAGGCTCTGAGGACTGTTTAGCCAAACGTTAGTCTAGATGTCACTATGAGCATTTTTTTTTTTTACGTGAGATTTAAATTGAGATTTGTTGACTTTGAATAAAACACGTTACTCTCTAGGCAATAAGAGGAAAGATGAGGTCCCTTGAGAAAGAAGGAATTCTTTTTTTTTTTTTTTTTTTGGCCAGTCCTGGGCCTTGGACTCAGAGCCTGAGCACTGTCCCTGGCTTCTTTTTACTCAAGGCTAGCACTCTGCCACTTGAGCCACAGCGCCACTTCTGGCCATTTTCTGTATATGTGGTGCTGGGGAATTGAACCCAGGGCCTCATGTATACGAGGCAAACACTCTTGCCACTAGGCCATATCCTCAGCCCAGAAAGAAGGAATTCTACCTCAAGATTAACTTTGGATTTAAGACGGGAACATCAGCTCCCATTGGCCACTAGCCTGCCAGCCTGCCCAGTAAAAGGCGGATTAGCCAGTGTCAATAGTCATATGAATCACTTCTTTAAATGCCTCTCCCATCCAACATCTATTCTATGTCTGTCTCTCTGTCTGTCTGTCTATCTACCTAACATCTGTCACCTGTTATCTAATCTTATTTCTATTGCTTCTCTTGGGAATTCTGACTAATATAGGGAGGGTCCAGATAAATTTACTCCAGGGTAAGATTTCTTTTTTCTCATAGAATTTAGGGCCTGCAAGGGACGTTGGGACATTCCATCACAGCCCATGGAGGTAGCTCCTAGCGTAGAGTCACCATACTACAGAAGCGGCCGGTAACAGTCCTGAAACTCAGGTTGAATCAATGGGTTTTACAGGTTAAACAAAGAACACCATTATTTCTTTCCTTCATTTCACTTTAAAGTGAGCAAGCTGTGCTGTTGAGTTGGGGACCAGTCTTGACCTAAGCCTTGATAGTCACTCATCACTCATTAAGACTAAGCTTAATGACAATACAGGGGTCATGACAGCGACAGAGTGCTTTACTGCACAGCCTCTCAGAACAAGCAGCTTCATCTCCAACTCACCCCTACTGCTTGCTTTAAATCTATGGAGAGATTGTTACTGCGCCCCACGAGTTTGATAAATCGCTTTTATTGTTTTTGTGCTGGTAATGTGGTTCGAAGTCAGGTTCTGGTGGTCTTGCTTCGCCTTTTCAATCAGGGCTGCTACTCTACCACTTGAACCACACTTCCACTTACAGCTTTTTATTTTTTCCTGGTTAACTGAAGTTAAGAGCCTCATGAACTCTATCTGGGCTGGTTTTGAACTGGGATCCTCAGATCTCAGCCTCCTGAATAGCTAGGATTATAGGCATGAGACACCAGTGCCTGTGGATAAACTTTTTTTTTTTTTTTTTTTTAACAACAATCTTACAGCCTTGCAAAGGGGCCTATTGGTTCTATTCCATAGAGGAAGCCATGGAGTCTGGCAACACTGAACCTCTTGTTCCTAGCACTCAGGTGGGCAGTAGAGTTGGACCCATGGCCTAGTTTGTGATGTAAGGCCAAAGCCTGGGCTCAATCTGTTGTACTTGGTTTGATTTCCTTCCTTCCTTCCTTCCTTCCTTCCTTCCTTCCTTCCTTCCTTCCTTCCTTCCTTCCTTCCTTCCTCCCTCCCTCCCTCCCTCCCTTCTTCCCCTCCTCCCCTTCCTCCTTCCCTTCTTTTCTCTTTCCCCAATTGGTGTTCAGTGCAGGGTGTGTTTGTTCTAGGCATGGAAGGATCTGGAATAAATCATCTTTTCTTAGCAGACATACAGCAAGGAGCCACCGGGCAGCTTTTCCCGGGCCCCAGGCAAGGCCTTCCGGGGGCCCTCTCCTTTCCCTTCCTTCGGCTCTCAAGGCCCTTCTTTCAGGACACCCCAACCCTTGCTGCTAGGCCACAGAGGCCATTCATCCTCAGAAGCCAGGTCTCTACCTCTCCTGCTGGCAGTCGCTGATTCCATTTTATCAGGTTTGTTTGGCGACTCTGTTTTTTTGTCTTCCTCTTCTTCCTTCTGTATCTGCTAAGTGCTCTTCCCAAAGCCAGGGAGATGTTCCAGAAGCTCATGGCTGCCCAGATTCAGCTCCAACCTTTTGCGCTGGGCCAAGTTCTCTGCCCTTTCATTTCTTGGGGCAGCGTATAGTTAGCTTGATGGGGAGATGCTGGTCTGGAGAGACCATCATGCAAATGAAGTCATTATTATTCATAATAAATGGCAGAGGGAGTCTGAAGGACACCTCCCAAGGCCTTCCATCCACTGTCCTGTGGGCAGCCTTCCTTCCCGCCCCTCAGCCCCTCTGATGGACAGGCCATGAACTTGCCTCCTGTGCTCTTCCCCAGCAAGCTGCTGCCCTGTGATTCTCCATCCATCTGCCCCTTCTACCTGCAGGGCAAATCAGGGTGGGAAGGTTTTGAAGGGGCTTCTTTATTACGGACTGGATTCTAAAATAAGACTTGGAAAGATAATTGAAGGGGGAAAAATGGAGAAGGATGATCTTAAATCCTCCTTAAATCAGTCCTTGATATTCCAAGAGTATCTGGGAAGCAAGCTTTGATGAAAAGGGGGGAGTCGATTTTTAAACATCTTGAAGGGGACTCTGCTGCTCTCCAAGGGCAGAATGAATGTTGCTGGGTCAAACAGCCTGTGTTGGGGGCACAGGAGGTGCTGGATGGAATGGAGGGTCCTGGCCCCTAGATCTCACCCTCTCCCACGCGTGCGCGCGCGCGCGCGCGCGCGTGTGTGTGTGTGTGTGTGTGTGTGTGTGTGTGTGTGTGTGTTCCTTACCGGATGTTGCTTCGAGCTGAACTGATTCGGCTCTGGGTTTCATGTGGGGAAGGACAGGGCAAGGAGGGGCTGCTTTCTTTGTGTTGAGAGCTGACTGGTGAGCACGGATGGAAAGCTCAATTATCAGTGAGGTTAGGGGCAGGGGGAGAGGTCAGGGCCCAATGCCCGCTCTTCCTCTGGGCGCTGAGAGAGGAGCTCTGGTCTCTTCAGCTCCGGAGGAGGATGCATTGATCAGGGTCAAAGGTTATGTGTCATCAAAGGCGGCCCAGGAATAAAGGGAGCCCTTCCCAAGGACTCTAGAATGACCTATGAAAACCCAAGACGATCAGTCCCCTCCCCGGTGAGCTCCCATAGACCCCGACGTGCCTTCTACTCAACAAGTCTAGAATTCTTATTACAACCCTTAGCGAAACTCTGGCTTTATCCTGGGATAGCTTTCAAAGACGCAGGACGCCAGGGGGAGGGGTTGGAAGTATTCTCTTTCTAACCTCAGCCAAGATTTGAGAACCCTCTGGGGAGAGACTGCACATGTCCTTTTTGGAGGAAAAACAATTCATTAAAAAGTTCTTTGTATAAGCCGGGACACCTCAGAGATAGGACCGCGGCTACCCAGCGCCTCACATCTCTCTTTTCCCACGGGAAGAGCTCCTTCCTAGACATGGGAAAAACACAGTAATCTGAAAGTTGGAAGTTAAATTTCAACAATAATTTATCCACCAGAAGACAGAAAGAAAAGAAGGAAAGAAGAAAGGAGTGGAGAGAGGGAAGGGAGGGAGGAAGGGAGGGATGGAGGGAGGGAAGGAGGAAGGTAGGAAGGGAGGGAGGAGAGGAAGGAGGGAGGGAGGAAAGATAGGGAAGGAAGGAAAGAAGGAAGGAAGGGAGGGAGGAAGGGAGGGAGGGAGGGAGAGAGGAAGAAAGCCCATCAAAAAGTAGGAAGCCAGGTAAAAAGACAGGAAGACACTCAGACAATAACAAAGTTCTTGCCTGAACTCAAGGGGCAGCCACAGCCTAGGAGGTGATCACCAGCACATTTCAAAAGGACAGATCGTTCCCAAACTCAAGATTCGGGGCTCCAGGGAGATGGGAGTTTCCCAGCAGATGCACATACATATTTTCAGCAATCATTTATTGCTCGTCATGAAGAAGTATGAGAAATGAATTTAGGGCCTCGCTAGACATCTGCTTAACTTCCAGTGGTGAAAGCAAATTGCGTAGAGGGGACAGAGTGGATGAGGCCTTGCCAGCTTGCATTTCAGAGCGGGTCTAACTCGTAGCCGGCCTCACTTAAAGAGGCCCTTGCTCTCTTAGGAAAGCCACATGCCCTTGAGGAGTCTCTCTGCACCAGTGCCATTCAGGCCTTGCATGCGGCCCTTCCAATGCAATTATATCAAGATGCAAACAGGAACCTATGCGAAAAGTCTGGATTAGCTTCCCGAGAGAACCTCAGAACCCATATGCTAATGGTGAGAGGTGGAAATATTCTTTCTACCTTCCTCATATCTATGAAAATGAGCATAGGGTAATGCATAAAAGGCCTTGTATGCCTGGCTTCTCTATATTTATCTTAATGTGAATTAACTCTTAAAAAAAATAAAATCAATTGTGGGGCTTGAACTCTGGGCCTGGGCACTGTCCGTGGGCCTTGGGCACTGTCGCTGAGCTTTGTCGCTCAAGGCTAGCACTCTGTCACTTTGAGCCACAGTGCCACTTAACAGTTTTCTGGTGATTGATTGGAGATAAGAGCCTTCTAGTCTTTCCTGCCTGGGCTGGCTTTGAACTGTGATCCTCAAATCTCAGCCTCCTGAGTAGCTAGGATGACAGGCGTGAGCCACCAGTGCCTCGCTAATTAACTTTATAGATCTTGATGCAAATGTCACTTCCTGCAGGAAGCCCTTCCCACTTCCTCTGCCTCCGTGGTATTTTCACACATGGGCTTCTCTGTCAGTCTGCCCTGCACAAGTCTGCCTGGTACCTGCCCCTTGCCTGTGGGTCCAGTCAGTTCTTGATATGTTTCTTGCATGCTTTTGGTTGACATTTTTGAAATTTCTGAACAGCACCCCCCTCCCCGCATCCCCTGGGGCTGAGCTGTTGTAGGTCCTCTATAAAAAAGGGGCCTGTAATCCTAGCTACTGAGGAGGCTGAGATCTGAGAATCACAGTGCAAAGCCAGGTTGGACAGGAACGTCTGTGAGACTCTTGTCTCCAATTAACCACCAAAAAGCTGCAAGTGGAGATATGGCTCAAGAGGCAGAGAGCTAACCTTGAGTGAAAAAGCTCAAGGGCAGTTCCCAGGTCCTGAGTTCAATCCCTAGTTCCAGCATATAAGCAATAAACAAAACAAAACCTTGTGACTACTTAGAAAAGACTGTGCCTGCCTTTAGCTATCAATAACCCTGACTTGAATGACTTTCCTGGATCTCTGTTTATCTTGAGAGTAGGGCAGGAATGCTAGTGAAATCTTGTCCTGTAGTCCTGGAAGGGGATACAATCAGTGCCTGCTATCTACCGAGCAGGCTGTTCAGCTGAACTGTTTCTTTCTTTCTTTCTTTTTTTCAACTGTGATTAATTGGAGTCTTTCCTGCCCAGGCTGGCTTCCAAAGGCGATCCCCAGATCTCAGCCTCCTGAGTAGCTAGGATCACAGGTGTGAGCCACCAGCACCTGGCTTGTTTTTACTCTCTTTTTTTTTTTTTTTTGGCTAGTCCTGGGCCTTGGACTCAGGGCCTGAGCACTGTCCCTGGTTCCTTTTTGCTCAAGGCTAGCACTCTGCCACTTGAGCCACAGTGCCACTTCTGGCCATTTTCTATATGTGGTGCTGGGGAATCAAACCCTGGGCTTCATGTATACGAGGCAAGCACTCTTGCCACTAGGCCATATTCCCAGCCCTTGTTTTTCACTCTTATGGCCGCATTTCCTAGATGGAGGAAGCAGCAGAGACGGACAGTGCAGGCAGGCTCCTGGGAATGGTACTCTGAGTTACAGATAGAGAACACCTTGCATGCTACGTGGCCTGCAGTTGAAAGAGAAGAAGTAGCTTACCCAAGAAGGCGCAGCAAGAAATAGACCTGCAATGGCTACCAGTGCTTCCTGATACTCAGGTTTGAAATATGAATAAAACAATACTAGCTAGATGCCTCTGGCTCGTGCCTATAACCCTACTCAGGAGGCTCAAAGCAAAACAAATAACATGTTGGGGAAAAAAAAGACAAACAAAAGTGCATTTGTACTGCGATGTACGGACTTGTCCTCATTCCCTGAGCAGGACCGTGTCACAACTACTTGTAGGGCATTTGCATTTTCTTTTTTTAAAAAGTTTTTATTATAAAACTGATGTACAGAGAGGTTACAGTTTCATACGTTAGGCATTGGATACATTTCTTGTACTGTTTGTTACCTTGTCCCTCATACCCCCCTCCACATTTGCATTTTCTTAAATAATGTAAACATAGTGAGTCTACAAATACTACAGCCTTTTGCCCGATGGCTCTTGAGTGTCTTCAGGTTTGGGTATCTGAGACATTGCTGGAAGGAAGCTCACAAATGCCCAGGAGCAATGGAATCACTCCAACATCTAGGCCATTCCATGGATCACAGAACTCAATGTCTACCTGTGTTGTCTGACAAAGTGGCAGCTAGCTCAAATCACTTTCAGCAAAAGGATGGTGAGATAAAGACAGACACGAAGGGCGGGGGAGCGGGTAGAGCAGCAGGCAAAGATCCTGGTAGGAAATGCTCTGAAAATTGTGACCCCCAGGAGAATGGCAGATGTTATTCTTATGTCTAGCAACCAGCTGTTGGAGGCTTTTCCAAATAAAGATAAGAGGCTGGGATACTTGCTCATTAAAACCAGCTATAAAATCTCTCTTTTATTTCATTTTCATTTTGTAAGAGTATAAATGAGGTCCATAAAATTGTTTAAATGTCTTTTTTTTTTTTGGTCTTTTGCTTTGGAAGTACTAGGAATTGAAGTCAGCGGCTGCCGTAGAACCACTTGCCTCATGCATGGCCCTAAGCCCTGCTCTGTGTTGGTTCTTGTAGAGATAGAATAGAGTCTCTTGGACTTTCCTGCCTTGGCTATCTCAACCTGAGACACTTAGACCTCAACCTCCTATGTGGTTAGGATTACAGACGCTGAGCCCGGTGACGGAATTCTCTTTTGTCTTTTTCTTTGTGTGTGTGTGCTGGTACAGGGGCTTAACCTCAAATCTTTCTGACTTTTTTTTTCAAGGCTAGCATGACATCATCACTTGAGTCACAGCTCCACTTTATTTTTTCTTTTTTGGCTGGTTAATTGGAGTAAGAATCCCCCCTCACTCCCTCTTTCTCTCTTTTCTTTTGGTCAGTCGTGGGGGCTTGAACTCTGGGCCTGGGCGCTGTCCCCGAGCTCTTCAGCTCAAGGCTAGTGCTCGACCACTTTGAGCCACAGTGCCACTTCCGGTTTTCTGGGAGGGTTAATTGGAGATAAAGCGTTCCACAGATTTTTCTGCTTGGGCTGGCTTTGAACTGCGATCCTCAGATCTCAGCAAAGGAACAGCACTGGACTCTACGCGGTCCCCATCCTCCAGGTCCCCTCCTGGGACAAATGCCAGTGACTGAGTGGAATGATGCACAAACAGTATGTCCCTAGGCTGACTCCCTTCCCACGTAGAGGACTGCAGTTTCATTCCCTGTCCATTGTCCCTTCTATAAAGGATGCCCTTTTGAATATCGGTGTCAGTGCCTCCTGCTTGTAATCCTAGCTACTCAGCACCAGCCTTGAGCAAACAAGTTAAGGGATGGCACTAAGGCCCTGAGTTCAACCCCTAGAATTCACACACACACACACACACACACACACACTGTCCTTTGGGTGTCTGGGAGGAAGGGGTGCCCACCAAGAAGAGGGAGACATTTGTTGTCCCCTGGTTACTTGGGGTTCTAAGACACAGGAAGAAGCCGCTGTCTCTGGTGCCAGGAAGCCCCTGCCGATGTCCAGCGAAAGGGACTCAGACGGGGTCTCTGTGTGACCACAGCAATTCCAGCACAGGGAGGAAAGGCAGGTGGGAGGTGGTTATGATGTGTGCCCTGGCCCACTCAGCAAGGAGAAAGAAGGTTCCAGTAGGCTGTGGCTGTCTGGCGCTGGGTCTCCAAGGTGGCTGTGTGGAGTCCGCAGGTCCTCAGCTGGTCCTGGCCACACATGGGGGGGGGGGGCAGAGGCAGAGCTGGGACTGCAGGCTGCGCCCTCCGCTCTCCCCACAGGGGCCTTCCAGACTGGAGCGTGGGTCCCAAGGCTGAGCACTCACCTTTTCTTTGTCACTGGCCTTATCAGCCTTGTTTCAGCTTCGGGGGTTGCAGGGAGGGCTGAGCAGTAGTTCCTCGCACTTTGAAGAGTAAAGTCGGGGTTGAACATGAACAAGAAGTCCGGAGAAGGAAGCCATCTTGTTCCCTTTTTCTCTTGTCACAAAAGAGCTGATGCTCATGGCTAAGGATGCTCACCCAGCGCTTGGGAGAAAAAGCAGGCTTGTTATCTTCGTCACCGAGGATAAAGTTGTTGATCTGTTTACCTTTGGTGAGGTGCCTCTTGACTCTGTATGAAAAAGATTTTCGCATTACCCGTAGAGCAGACTTACAATGAATAAGTAAGGGCATTGTGCCAAGAGCAAAGGGCAGACAAAACCATGTGATGACAGACTCAGAATGAGAAGGTAAAATGTCCCCTCTGGGTAGACAGAGGCCACTTACCAAGTTCAGGGGTGCAACTGGATAGGGGGAATAAGTTCTAATATTGTGGGATTATAGGATAATCATGGTTGACTACAATCAATCGAATGTTCTCTATGAACCGGCACAGGGACTTCTGAGCATCCTCAAATCATGAAATAATAAATGTCTGAGGTAAGAGATATGCCAATGATTCCAGTCTGGTAATTACACATGGTATACATATATTGAAATGTCACCATGCACTCCATAAATATGTATACTTATATGTCACCTAAAAATTGAAATTCGCTATAAAAGTTTCCCCCTCAGAGGGTCCAGGCACTGTCAAGAGCTCAGTTCTTAGCCGCAGTGATGGGGGAAACACAAGATTCACAGCGTTAACCAGGAAGAGGATCTGGGTGTCAAAGCTTAGGTGGTAGAGTGGCTGCCTAGCTAGCTTGATGCTCTAAGGAGGAAAGGACAAAAGGCAGAAAGAAGCAAGAAGGAAGGAAGGGAAGGAGGGAGACAGGGAGGAAGGGAGGGAGAGAGACACAGAGAGAGAGAGGAAGGAGGAGGAGGAGGAGGAAGAGGAGGAGGAGGAGGAAGAGGAGGAAGAGGAAGCGGAGGAGGAGGAAGAGGAAGTGGAAGCGGAAGAGGGAGGGAGGGAGGGGAGAAAGAGGAAGGAAAGAAACCAGAAGCAAAGCAACCTCAGTTAAAGAAGGAACAGTGGTATATCGAAAAATATGACCAATGAGATCCCTGTGGATTTGGCTATTGAGAGATAAGTTCCCAGGGAGCCTCCAGGCTTACAAACGCCTCCAGAGCAGCCTCTCCAAGTGCAGCCTCTCTCTTCAATGTACACAGCTCCTGCGTGGACTCGTGGCTCTGTCTGGGAGACCTGGAATGCTTTCTCTTCCGCCAAAGGCCTCGAGAAGTGTGACTGGAGTAGAATCTTGCTTATGTTTGCTTCAAAGAGTCTTCGGACTGGAGAACCAGCATTGGTGAGATTGTGGGGGTCACAGAATCTGAGTGGCAGGACTGGTTTTCCCAAGGCAGTGCGTGGGAAATAGTCAGGCTCTCTCTTCCCAGGTTTCACAAGGAATCTGGGTTCTCTCTCTTTGAGAGAGTAACTGGGTGTCTGAGATTCTCCTGGCTTTTTCCACTTTGGCCTCCTTTGGGGTCTGGGTTCCATGCTACCAGAGTACATAAGGCCAGCAGGGTTCTGATTTGAACGTCGTCAATTTGAACTGGGCCCCGGGGCCTTTGCACAGCCTCCAAGCTGAGCAACTACGCTTTGAACATGTGATCATTGCTGGTATCAAGCCCCTTCCATTACATAACACCTATGCCAACAAAGTGCAAACTTTCGGTTTCCCAGAAAACTCCCCAGTGCGCCGGGGATGGCTGCAAGAAAGGAGGATCCTGACACATGGGTATCATCCACACGGCATGACCAACACGGGCACTGGTGGGCTCTCAGGAAGGACAAAAGGCAGGGTTCCCGAGAGTCTTCTTGGAGGAAGTGACACTTTAACGGCCACGTAAAGGATTGCTAGGCAGAAGTTCTATGCGAGAGGAGGTGTGGGGTCACATTTGGGGCCCAGAAGGACCAAATGGTCAGAGTTGGCTATGAGTGGAACAGATGGCCAGGGCCAGGGCAGCTGGCCAGTGTGACCTTCCTTGTCCGGGGTCTCAGGAGAGGCTTGGGGGGCAGCCAGGACCGGTAGCAGAACTTGCCCGTCCATGGAACCGCCTAGGGTCACACAGTGGCCTGGGGCCACCCTCCCAAAGGACAAGGCCCCACCAGGGACAGAGGGCAGAGCCCCGACCCTCCGCCATAGGGGATGGCGGGCCCCACAGGAGCTCGTCAGGCTCCCTGCTGGCTCGTCCCTGCCCCTGGGTGGACAGCAGGACAAACGAGGGGCGCCGTGCTCAGCCTGGGTCCGGGGATCAGTGCGTCTTCGGCAGCAGCCGGGATGGAACTGGGCCGCTGGCTTGCTCCACGCCAGCAGCTCGCCCCGTGGTCCTGTTTGGTTGGGTGGATGGCGTGCAGCTGGGGAGAGAGGAAGGCGGCCAAACCCCGTGCCAGGCGGGCGGGGCTGGCAGCGCACTGGACCCTGTGGAGGACCACGTGGGAGGCAGCCAGGGGCTGCGCGTGCGCACGGGCTCTCTACCCGCCTGGGAGCCCAGGGAGGCCACGTGGGAGGCTGCGCGTACGCACTCTCTACACTCCTGTGAGGCTATGTGGGAGGCTGTGCATGCGCACGGGCTCTTTACCAGCCCGGGAGCCGTGGAGGCCACGTGGAGGTTGCGCGTGCGCATGGGCTCTCTACACGTCTGGGAGGCTACGTGGGAGGTTGCGCATGCGCACGGGCTCTCTACATGGGAGCTGCTGTGGGAGGTTGCGCATGCTCACGGGCTACCTGCCGGGGAGCCCACGTGGGAGGCTGCGCATGCGCACGGGCTCCCTGCCCTTCCGGGAGCCATGGGCGGCCACATGGGCAGGCAGCACGGGCCTTGGGTCTTCCTGGCGCTGACTGCACACGTGCACATCAACTCATTTGACCTCACAAAGCCCCGAGGCCTTGGGATTGCTTACTGTCCCCAAGCACAGGCCCTTCTCCTCTGCAGTCATTTTACAGCCACATCAGAATCCACCTCCAGGCGTCAGTGACTTGCTTTTCCTAACCAGGCTGCTCCCCTAAGGGTACACTTTTTTGGGGGTGGGGGGGTTGGGGGTACGAATCGAGAGAATAACCCACTAGAATCTACCTGACCAAATGATGAAAATTCCGTACGTGGTTTTTGAGTATAATGAAATAGCCGCAAATGGTAAATGTCATGATCACAGGGGTGACATTTGACATTGCACGACAGGTGTCAGTCACTGAATTAAGCCTTCGTCGACTTGGTTTTGCCACTGTCATTTTGGACTGTACAGTTGTTTATTATTTTTTTTCAGATGCATTTATTTTTCTTGAGACGGGGACTCCCTGAGTAGCTCAGGTTGGCTAGGAGTTTGCCATGTATTCCAAGTTGGCCTCCAACTTACAATTCTCCTGTCTCAGATTTCTGAGTGCCGCAGTTACAGACATGCAGCGCCACATTAGGGGAGAGTTCAGATATGTTTGCAGGACGATCTCTTACAAAGCTCGTAAGCCGGGCCTATAGCAACGGGGCCTAAAATATGGGATGGTTTTACTCTGAGGAAGTCCGTGCTTGTTCAATAAAAAGAGCTTCGCCAGTTCCTACTACCCTGTGTCCTAAGCAGAAGTCACCGAAAGAACGCATCCCCTGCCTACTATGACCAGTCTGCCTGTAACCACTCAAGGAGTCCAAGTCAGGAAAAAGACACACTTAATCCCCAGCTTCCTAGCCAATGAACCAACTGTGTTACCAGATTGCTTAGAGCAACCTAACAACCTCAGTTCTTGTATCTGGCAAGAGAACAATACAGGCAAGACTTCAACATAAGGAAAGATGATAGAAGAGTTTATTAGAAGAGAGATATGATAGAGAAAGAGAGAACAAGAGAAGGAGAGAGACATGTCAGGAGAGAAAGATGTCAGTTCAGCCAGCTATCTCTGCTATTCCTGCCATCTCTCCATCTTTCTCTTCACAGGGTGTAGCCCTTAGGCTCAAAAGTGAGAACTGAATGGCTTTCTGATGGCTGTGTCTCCTTTCTGTTTCCTGAAGGTTGAGATGACAAAGATTTCCTGTCTCAATTTTATTTCCTCATTCTTTTGCCTTTCTGACTTCCTCATTCTTTTGAACCTCCAACCCAATTTGCTTGTCAGGCAAGTTTCAGTGTATTGATTGAATCCCACCATCTCCAAGTTGTGTAGGCCAGAATTCCCTGCTGGCATTTCTACTAACTCTTGTCCACATTGCTGCTTGGAAGACTGTGCCCTTTGCCTGCGGAGCCCGCTGGGCAGATACTCTCACCTGGAGGCTGATGTCCCTGGATCGTCAGTAAGACTGAGATCCTGATGGTGGGAGATATCTCAGACAGAAGAATGTGGGCCAAGGAAGGGATTTGTCTGGAAAAGAGCACCAGGGAGAAGAAAGACCACACTCTAAACTACATCCAAGCCCTGCATGCCAGGAGGGGGCTCTAGGAATTCCATTTTATCCTCCATTGTCTTTTCACAGTTAATATTCACCCCATTTTACAGAACCAGTTGCCGGGGTTCAGTGAGGTCAGACTTAGTCCACCATGATATAGTCACAGGAACTGCTGGGTTGTTTGGCTGTGATCCATCCTGGGACCACAGAATTGGTCACCACCAGCAGCACCTCGTGAAGTATATGCTTGGAATACCAGAAGGATTAAGGGAATTATAGGAGCAATACCTTTTAGGATTTTCCATTTGCAAAAGCCACAATCCTCTAACAAACACTCAAGATGAAAGAACTGGAAAGAAGTAACTTAAAGGCTTTAGAAACAGGCAAGCAAACCTTTGTCGTGGGTATCAGAGCCAAGAATCCAGTAGCTTTAGTCCACAAATACGCGCGGGACACCTACTTTGTGCAGGAGTGC
The DNA here is from genome assembly GCF_023159225.1 of Perognathus longimembris pacificus. Classification (NCBI taxonomy): domain Eukaryota; kingdom Metazoa; phylum Chordata; class Mammalia; order Rodentia; family Heteromyidae; genus Perognathus; species Perognathus longimembris. The sequence continues at coordinate 69,314,529 of NC_063168.1, read as the reverse complement.
CTGAGGCCTGATAACCTCTTGGTCTTGGGCTCTTGATGGCAAATCCTGAAGTGTGGGGCCCTGAGCGTAAGCCAGAGCAGACTTTGTGAGCTTCACCACTCCTTGGCCCTGGGGCTCTGAGAGAAGCAAATCTCACTCCAATTCTTAACTCTAAGGAGGATGGAGGTGATCCTTGCTCAATACCTCTTAGGCCTGTGATGTCCCAAAGGTCCTGAGTAACTGCTGTGTGAGCATCCTTGTTAATGACTCTTCCTAGAGCACCCCACTTGGAAAAGAGGGGTCAAGAGTGGTGAGAATCCTCCTGCCTATTGATTCCTTAAGCCAGGTCCAGACTCTTTCATAGAAGATGAATTGTCTCTCTCTTCCCTCCCTCCCTCCCTCCCTCCCTCCCTCCCTTCCTTTCCTCCCTCCCTTTCTTCTTTCCTCCCTCCCTTCCTTCCTTCTGTCCTTTCTGTTTCTCTCTTTCTCTTTCTCTATTTCTTCTTTCTTTTTGCCAATCCTGGGGCTTTAACTCTGGGCTTGGCTCTATCTCTGAGCTTTTTTGCTCTACCATTAGAGCCATAGCTCCACTTTGGACTTTGTAGTTAAATAGAAATAAGAGGCTCATGGACTTTCCTGTCTGGGCTGGCTTCGAATATCGCTCTTCAGATCTCAACCTTGTGAGTAGCTAGGATTACAGGTGTGGGCCACTGTGCCCAGAAGAACATGGATGTTGAGGATCAACTTTGAACAGCTTTTCAATTCCAACACAGCAGCAGAACAGGACTTCTCCGACCCTCTCCCAGAAAGGTAACTTTCTCCCACAACATCCATGTCTTCACAAATCACTATGCTTTCCCAATTCATGAGAATTAGGCAAGGGTCTTTTAACTCCCAGAATCTCCAAGTCTCAAGCAGTCAGCTGGGGAGGAACCCCAGGGAGGTTGTATATTCTTAGCCCCCTACTTTGCAGAAGAGTCTCTGCTGAGTGGGAGGGAGTTGTTTGAGAGCACAGAGTAGGTGTAGACCTGCTTCTGTCAACTCCATCTAAGCCCATACCCAGGATGTCTCTGGCAGCTGTAGGCCACCATACTGACTTCTGAAGCAGGGACAACTTAACCCTCCTCGTTCTTCCCCATGGAGGATGAGTGGATCGGATGGAATCATGGCTCTTCTGAAGTTGTTTGCAAGTGTGTTCTTGGCACAGCTCATACCACACGTACACACACACACACACACACACACACACACACACACACACACACCAGAGGCTCATGGCCCCATGAGCTTTGTAGGTGAGGGACAGATTTTTCCTTCTTCTTGCAGTAGTGATTTTTTTTTTTTTTGCCAGTCCTGGGGCTTGAACTCGGGGCCTGGGCACCTGAGCTTTTGTTCAAGGCTAGTGCTCTACCACTTGAGCCACAGTGCCACTTCCAGATTTTCCTGTGTATGTGGTGCTGAGGAATGGAACCCAAGGCTTCATGCATGCTAGGCAAGCACTCTACCACTAAGCCACATTCCCAGCCCTGCAGTAGTGAGCTCACAGGGTGTCCTGCAGGCCAGACCTGGCAACAGCAGCTGCCAGATGGCAACAAGGCTAGTTCTGAATGATGGATTGCACTAGCAGATTAGTTAACTTCCCAACTGGTATCTCTGAGTGGGGAGTTTGCCAGGAAGAGGCCTAGACTTCCTTTCTTTTCCACTAAACCTGGATTAGAGAATGGGGCCCTTGTGCTGTACTTAGGCTCCAGCAGGAAACAAACAGCTAAGACATTTCTCTAAGTGAGGAAGGAAGGCAAACAGCTACGGTTCTGCATCTTCTGTTTCTATTCTTGACACACTGGAATAATAAGTACGGTTATCTACGCTTCAGGCCGCTGAAGTGGGCACTTCAGGCTCTGCCCAGAGATGCGGGCTGCGTTGCCCACTGGGTTGTAGAGCCAGGTTCATGCTTCACACCGTACCTGGGGGAAAGGTAATTTTCTCTTCTTAGCCCAGGGTGGCCCTGCCAAGGTGGCTGACACGGATCCTGGCTTCCTCTCTGCACATGCTAAGGGGGGGACTTTGTAGGCGGCTATTAGCTCCTAGGCCTGCCCCAGGCTGCATGTCCCCCACAAAGGCATCTTTCTCTAGGTCGCACAAACCCAGCAGGCTGTGGGTGACCTCCCATTAGCTGTCATTGATGTCTCTGGACCTGGTTTTTCTCCTCTCGAGTGAGGATCTGACTGCAGACTTGGGCTTTGGGGACACATCAATACTTGGGAAGACAGTGGTACCTTGCTTCAACTCCATCTCCCTGGATTACCACGACTACTTCTCTGGTCACTCCAGCACCAAGGCTCTACCAGGCTGGATGGTGTGCGTGAGCATGGTGCCATTTATGGTTTAGGTGGGTTGCTTTTCCACGCAAAGCATTACGAGGCAGAGGAGTAGTGAGGTATATAGTAAATCAGCAAGTTTACTGAAAGCAAAAGTAGAGTACAGACTCTGTGTAGAGAGTCCCGGAGCTGGTGGGTGGATGGAGGGCAGTAGTGGTGGGTTGTTATAGTATGGGGCTCCTCCCATGTCTCTTCTCCCTGGTTTTGCATTGATTGCTTGCGCGTGCGCTGTCCTGGCTCTTTTCAGTGGAAAGGCAGGGCATTATGGGAAGAAGCAGCACCGTGATGGGCCCGGATGGACTACATGTTATCTTTCCTGTGTGATGTCTGCCATTGTTCTGTCCTAACTTACAGGTCCCTTTTCTTTGGTCAGGGGGGAAAGTTGCAAGTGCAGTGGTGACCAACCAGAAAGGAGGGAGACCTGGACCCAGGGGGTGCGACGGGGTGCTCTCCTCCAAGCCAGGCTTTCTCACCTTTATGCCTTAGAGCACCTATGGCTCTTCTTCCCCATCCTGGGGACTCTCACCAGCTCTGCTGTCCCCTGGAGAGTCCCCAACCTGCAGCAGGGTCTCAGCTCCCCGTAGGTGCACAGGTGAACGGGTGGTTCCTGACCTCCTTCTGCCGTCCTGGCTGGGTGAACTTGGTGGCAGGCCCCCAGGGGGCAGGTCCAGCCCCCACAAGCTGACCATCCTCTCCCACCTTGTTCTCAGCCCCGCCAGGGGGTGGAGTGGAGTGGGCCACGACACTTGGGAGCTTCCCCATTTTCCTTGGTGGTGCGAAGAGTTGGAGCCCCTGCAGGTCAGATCCGGGAAGTGCCGCACCCAGAAGCCATGTCACCTCTGTGGTTTGAAAATACATCATCTTGCCTGAAGCTCATTCGACGGCTCCGAGACCAGACCGAGAGGGGAAGCCTCACCATCTGCCCCTCACCCCTAGGGCAGCCTGAACCTTATCACTGGGGCTGGAGATAAGCTGCTGCAGGTGGGACTCACAAGCTGGGAGGGAGGGCCTGATAGGGTCCTGGAGAAACAGAGCTTTGAACTCTGCCCTCTGAGGGTGTGTGTGTGTGTGTGTGTGTGTGTGTGTGTGTGTGTGTGTGAGGAGGAGGGGTGCTTTATGGCCAGGCTGCACCAGCATTGGGACTGTAGGGCTATCAGGGGGCAATGAGTTCCCAGGGGATGGTCCCTTAGCACTGAGATTGTAGGGGAGACAACAGGGACCCAACGAGGGGGCTGGCAGCGGAAATGGCCCTCCATTGGGGCTTTATTGACTTGTAAACGACCTCACCTTGGCTGCACGCAGCTGTGGGCCCAGCCTGGCTGCAACCCGGAGAGGCACCGAGGCTCAGCGATTCTTCAGAAAGGGCTTAGTGGTGCCAGTGCCGGGTGCTGATTCCCCCTCCCCCGCCCCAGGAAACAAATTGCTAGAACTCTTAAAGGTCGTCATTTGCACAACCAGCCCACAGAAATGGGCCTGGAGACGCTTTGGGATAAGGAGAGGAGCTGGGGCTCATCACCAACACCAGAAGACCCCTGGTCAACCTTTGCTTTTTCACTGGGCATCTTAGATAAGTCGTCATGCTGCCCAGGTCTCAGCCATTTTTACCATTCAAGGTGACACTGGGTGCTGGTGGCTCACGCCTGGAATCCTAGCTACTCGGGAGGCTGAGATCTGAAGATCGTGGCTCAAAGCCAGCCCTGGCAGGAAAGCCTGTTACTCAGAGAAAGCCGGGTGGTGCTGAGGCTGAAGTGGTCAAGTGCCAGTTGTGAACAAAAGGAGCCCAGGTCTACAGTCCAAGCCCCAGGACCAGGAAAAAAAAAATGACTTAACATCTCTCCAAGGATGACTGTGGGGGCCAAAGGAGCACCTCACGTCTATCTGGCATCACAGCAAAAAAAAGGCAGTGTAAGATTGTTAAAATTTTTTTTCCATCCAAACAGATGGACATATGAAACAAAAGACTAGATTGTTTCCAAAGGGCACCCAGTCAGGCTTCAGTTATGAGGATATTGTCTTTAGTAAGGATGCTGCTGAAGAATCTTGAGTGTGTTTTCAGTACTTGTTTGATGGATCAACAAAGTAGAGAAAGGAAGGAAAGGAGTTGCAAGAATAGAAGGGGGAGAGAAGGAGGAAGTTTGTAAGGAGAGATGGGAGGGCGGACAGAAGGTCACCTTTCCTCTGGACCCAGGCCAGACGTGTTTGGAACAGAAAGGAGAGGAGAAGAAAATAGCATTTGTAGGTTCCCATTGAGGGTCAATACCTTAGAAAACTTGATTCTTCGCAGCCAGGAGGGCCAGGGGAAGCTTGGTGGCTTACTTTTTAACCAGTGAATGCATTTGTCTTCTGGATTACCTTTTTGCTCTGTGGGCAAATGACTCTTCTGGGCCCATTTTCTTCTAAAAAGAAAAAAAAAGTGGGATGAGATAATATATATAAGAAGCTAGCATCACAGTCATTGGAAATCACTAAGTGCCCAGTAAGTACTGGATGTCATTGTGCTTCAAGACAAAGCATGTGAAGTTCAGAAACTTAAGTGAAGCTCAGAAGTGACACTGATGAATTCCCTGTGGATGTCTTTCTTTCTCTCCCTTCCTTCCTTCCTTCCTTTTCCCTTTGTGCAGACAAGGCTTGAGCTCAGGGCCTAGACACTTTCTCCAGTGTCTAGGGGGTTTAGGATGGACCTACTATTTGAGCCACAGCTCCACGTCCAGCTTTTTGGGGTGTCTTTTTAGAGGTAAGAGTCATATGAACTTTCTGCCTGGGCTAGCTTTAAAGTATGATACTCAGATCTCAGTCTCCTGAGTTGCTACAATTACAGTGTTTTCAAGGTGGCCCTTGTATCCTACTAGGTTCTGGGACCATTCAGACTTCCTCTGGCTAGCCAAGTACTAGAATCCCCAAAGATATTAATTTTATTACCAGACATTACTACTAACAGTTAATCTTCAGAGATAGAATTGTTATACCACTAAACTCCCGGAACAGGGTTAATTGGGCCATTGAGATTCTTATCTGTGCTTGGGGCATACTTTCATTCATTAAATAGGGAACAAGTAAATAAACACTGGCAAAAAGGAAACAAGAGTTCTTGGGATGGGGGCTGGCCTGAGGCAGGAGATAGCACCCTAAGTTTAGGGCAAGGGGTGTGTGTGTGAGAAGGAATTATTTTAACCTCTGGTGTGACTGTGTGGGAGAATGTGAAATTACTTGTGGCTCTCTGGCCAGAGGCTACAGAATCCCAGTGGGTTCCAACCTCTAGTTCCCACGTGAGTTTGGAGCGTGTAACAGTGATTCACATCCCTGAATCGGATCTACCACACCGTAGTATCTCTGAGAAATTGTAACCTTTAGATACATGGAAATGTAAAACCTAAGTGTTTTGTTCAGAACTAGACCAGGAACCCAAGTGCTATAAGAGTTCTACTCCTGTGGGATAGGGCTCAGGCTTTGGAGTCTGAAATTCACAGCATAATGAAGTTCTCCCAACTCTGCTTTTTTTTTTTTTTTTAATATTTATTTTATCATGCTGCAAGGGAGAAGAATGGAGGGATTTCCTATAGCATTCTTTGGTGAGACCTGGTGAAATCTCAAGGGATATGGGATTCCAGCCTATATTCATACTAAAAATAATGTTTACTTATTGTTTGAGAATGGATCTTAGCATGCAGGCCAGGCTGGTTTCAAACTTGGAGCTTCTTCTGCCTCAACCTCCCCAGGGTGGAAAGTGCAAGTACGTATCAGCTCCAGTCTTTAAATGCTTTGGGATACTGAAAGTGTTTATGGAGCCCTACTAAGCGCAGAGCACCAGTGATTGACTGCATCCTCGTCTTCATCCTCAGAGGATGTCCCCTTGTTGTCATTCTCTGTCCACAAGTGATGCACTCAGGCGGTTTATCAGCTCCCCACGGTGCCATTCCATGCTGTCATCTTTCAAAAAATGGATCACACCAGAATAGGATTCAATGTGCCCAATAGCTTTTCAGGACATGGAGGAATGCGGCTCAAGTGGTAGTGCACCAGCCTTAAAGCAACAACCGCAAAAAGCTACAAAACGAAAACCAAGTGTGAGGCTCTGAGTTCAAGCCCCACTACTGGCACAAAACCCAAACAAAAAGACAACAAAGCCCAGATGGTGTTTCAGTATGGAAAGAGGCAAGAGAATAGAGGAGGTAAAGACTGAGGGAGGGAAGAAAAGACAAAGGGTTGGAAAGGGACATCTTTAGGTACTCATCTGCTAACCCCTGAGACAGGTGACATGACCTTTTGTTCTTTCCTCCACTACCATATCTCCCTCCCCTCCCCTCTCCTGTGCCAGTGGCTTCCAGAATCCCATTCTGGAGAGGCACTGGCAGAGGCCTCCCTTGGGCCAGTGAGTCTTGTTCTGGGTGCAGAGTGCTAAGAGCTACAGAGAAAGCTCGGAGCCAATCAGGACTTGCAGGCCCTAAGCCCGGACCATACCTGCTCCGCTGCCTTCTTCACACTCAAAGCCTCCTATTCTCTTACAAATCACGGGTTCAGGCCTCCATTATCCAGATAAATTAAGCTGCCTGGCCCTTTGTTTTATTGGCATAGACACCATTTTTGTGTAATCTGAGAATATTCTATCTGCCATGGGATTTCTTCCAAAGGTATTATTTCTAACCTCCTTTAAGAAACAAATTTCCTGTTGCCATGGAGATCATCTTTTAGTTAATTTTATCAGGCTCAGGATGGAAGTCACGCAGCTTGCTCATGTTTTTGGGCTCTCTTTGTAGATTCCTGGGGTGTCTTTGTCAATTGGGGCTCCCATGTCTTTACACCTCCCACAGAGACAGTAAAGAGGATGGTGATAGTTCTCTTTGAATGATGAGTCTTGGGTTACCATCCTCTGCCTGGATTTAGACTTGACCTCATCTGCACAGGCGTCTTTGATTTGCTTTCATGAGGAAATATGGAGAATAAAGACTTAGGGGGGAACAATTTCATAAATACATGCTTTCTGGGACCTGCTTGCGAAGGAACTGTTAAAATGAGACAAAGGTTGTAGGCCTAGAAAATCTACAGAATCAGAAGAAGAAAAGGGCTTTTTTTGAGCACCAAACCCCAACCTGCCCTACCCTTAGGTGTCCTGAGGAATCTGGAGTAATACGGGCAACTCGTGTCCTAGAAGTTGCTGATCTGGCAAGAATAAAGGGATTTGGGAGTTAGGAAGGGTTACCGAGGTCATCTTTGAATTTTACACATTGGGACACAAATCTAAGTTCTCAGAACTGGCACTCAGGAGAGTCTGTACCCCAGGTCTGTTGACTTGTAGTCACTTAGGATAAAGTCCAAGCTTAGTCTTCCTCTTGATGTCCCTTCTCAGTCTCCTTTAGACTGTGAGCTATTTGCTGCTCCAAGGTACCCCGCTCTCCTTACCTCCATGGCTGGCATTCCATACCTGCTCTCTAGGAGGGAATTTTCTAGGCAGGAATTTAAGGCAGTTAACTTCAGTTCTTGAATCTGAAAGGAGAAACATTCAGGTGACATGTAAACATAAGTGAAGATGATTGGAAGGTTTTTGTTTTGATTTGTTCCTGTACTGGGGCTTCATGCGTTTGTGCATTCAGGGCATGGTTTCTCTGCCCGAGGTTCATGCTCTATAGATTTAACCACAGCTTCACTTCTGAATTTCTGCAGGTTAATTGGAGATAAGAGTCTCCTGGACTTTTTTTTTTTGGCCAGGGGTAGTCTTTGAACCATGATCTTTGGAGCTAAGCCTCCTGAGTAGCTAGGATTTCAGGGATGAGCCACCAGTCTCTGGCAGGTGAAAAGAAAGTTTACTAGTATAGAATTATGACAGTGAAAAAGAGCACATGACAAAGACACGGCACGGGAAGACAACACGGGAAGACAGCCTGTCTCAGCCACTTTGCATGGTCTTTCTTGTTAGAGAAGTTAGTCTTGGCTGAGACAGGGAGAACTGGGGTCCTTCAAGATGGCTTTCTGATTGGTGTGTCTCCTTTCTGTTTCCTATAAAGTCCCAGTGCCAAAGATTTACTGTCCCTCTTCATTTCCTCCTTCTCCTATCCTTCTGTTATATAGTAAATGATCTGAGAAGCCACAGTTCGAAGGATCGAATCTTGGAGTCTCTATTAGAGCACTAGCAGTCTGCAGGCAGCCAGTTGTTACAAAGGCCTGAAGCCCACAAATACACTTAACACTACCAGGAAACGGGCCAGAGACCAGGAAAGAACAAAAGCAATACCAACAAACCAATTCAGCTCCAATAGAGAGCTGACTTGGGAAGCCACCGAGATGAGTCAGGAGACAGGACAAAGGACATAAAGGCGGAGACATGTCGCATGACATAATGGTGCCTGGTCTGGCTTGACCCTAAATGGGGTCAGGTCAGGGGGCAGGGTCACAGGAAGCTCCCAGTCCCAGGCACTTGACAGATTCAGTAACCTATAGGCCAAGGACCCACCCTTGTCTCTGGGGATTCAGGAACACCCATCACCTGGGGATGGGACTTCCCTTCCTCTAGGAATTCAGCACACCCATCAAGACAAGATGCCAGATAGTGCAACTCGCAATGTGGCCATCTGACCTCTGTACTACACTTCTTCCTCATTCTTTCATAGTCTCTTTCCCCATTTTGTTGTTAGATAACTTGTGGCTTGTCAGCTTATTCTGCCATCTGCAAGGTGTATCAGCCTCAATCCCCAGACTGTCTTCTTTTCTACTAAGTCATTTGACTCTCACTTTATGCCTTCTTTGGATATTTTTTTGTTGTTGTTGTCTTCAAGGCTGACCTCAAATTTTGAAATTCTGTAAACTAGATTAAGTTTTCTCGTGGAATCCACCATACTGTCAAAGTCATTTGTGTGTGTGTGTGTGTGTGTATGTGCAATGTCATGTCTAGTGGGCCAAGGCTCCTGGAGGATTGCGTTCTATTCACGTCTGTCTTCTAGCATCCAGGATGGCGCCTGGGTGGTAAGAGGCGAGGCATGGTGTTGGGAGATGTCAATGATGCTAATAGCTAGCACAGAGTACCTTATCAATGTATTAACTCAGCATTCCTGCTAGGCCTCAGATGGTAGTCATTTTCTTATTGAGGAAATGGAAGTCACTTGTCTAAGTGCATTCAGCTAGAAAGCACTGAAGTCAGGATTTGAACTCTGCAATTTGATTCCGGATTTTTCAATTTTAGCAGTGATGGAGTTCAGGACATGCTTCCCCAAACATGGTACTTTGGTATTTGACCAAATAACACAAAGAAGAACAATTTCTGGCCTTTATCTGCCTTTCAAGCCTGAGGCAGAATCCTCTGTCCCTCTTTTAAAGTAGATCATGGGGGGGGGGTCTCATCCAAGGGTGCCCCCTAAACCCAGAGGAAAGGGATCAAGACACAGAAATTCAGAGAATACGCTGAACAAACTCCCTCCTGGTTTTTCCCTTTAATGGTACTGTTTGACCTTCTTGCTACAGCTCATCTGGGGAAAAAAATGCAGTTTTCTCTGATGCATTGTTTCTTTGGGATCCCATATCATGTAAAAAAAATATTACATACATATATGAGTGTGTATATATATATATAATCTTTAAATAGATGTTCAAAGAGGTTTTAACTTAACATGCCCATTTATGAGTACAATGAGTCTTGATCAGTGTCACTCCTTCTATCATTTTCCCCTTTCTCTCCTAACCCTACCCATCCCTTAGAGTTGCTCTGCTTATTTTGTCTGTCTTATGGATTGGTTGCTTCCCTTTTGTCTTTAGCTCTGCTCTCATTTGAAATGATAATTCCTTGAAAACAATGGGTTCTGATTTCTCTCTGATGCCAGCAAAGTGGCTTCTGGGAGCGTCATTTCTCCTCTTGGTTACTTGTTTATTTATAGACCATGTACATAAACCATGTAGAGTAAACTGGTTGGTATCTAAGTCAGCTTTCCTCTGTCTCAAAGATTTTGTGTCTGAGTAACTGGAGGGGAAATAGCCTTTCTCATAGTCAACACACAGATGTTCAAGAGCAGTGAAGGTCACAGGGCCTGTGTGACTGACACACACTGTTTTCCCAGGTGAGGGGGAATTCTACAGGTTGAAGGAAGAATGGGCAGATGAACCATGTTGTCAGATTCTCTGCTCACACAGTGGTGTGTTCCAAGGTTTGGAGCCTGCAACATCTCACTGTCATGGGAGAGTAGTGTCTGGAGCTCTTGGGAAGAGCGGCCTGAGCCATGGGCAGGGACAGGGCAAGGAGCCCTTCGGCACATCGACTGGGAAGTGGGACTTGGTCTCAGAGGCAAAGCGGGTCTCTGAGTGACCTTCAGCAGGGAGGGGGTGGAGTGTTAGGAGGATGTAACATTAAGTAAAAGCATAGAAGTTGTGGCCCAGCCCAAGGCATTGCATGAGTCAGGGAAGAATGAACCAGGGTGTGAAAGGAGAGGAGAGGAACTCAAGGCTCCTAGATAGGAAGGAGAATGGTATGATTTAAAATGGCTTATAGGGAACAGAGAACAGAAGCAGACGAGGCAGTGGGCAGGATCCTTTCTTGGGTGGAGTCCCCCCATCATGTAAAGCACCTTGGGGCACAGGCTCCAGGAGCAGTACAACCTGGGATATATGGAGGCTAAGGGAGGCTGATAGGGGCCAGTGGCTCGTGCAGTGGAAGTTGTTTTGTAGACAGCTGGCATCCTGGTTGGGAAACACAGTAGATCACAGCGGAAGACAAAGGTGGAGTCATCAATTTCAACTGTGAATAGAATAATCAAGAGTAAACCTCGGGGGTAAAGGGTAGTATGAACACAAGCACTTTTATTGAGGGATAGACCGAGGAGTGATCCCAGAGGATATGGCTTTAAGGAACTCGGAGGAAAGAGTTCTACATAAAGTGTCAACAAGGGCTTGGCATGGGTGACTCACACCTATAATTCCAGCTACCAGGGAGGTAGAGATACAGGAGGGTTATGGTTCAGGGCTGACTGGACAGAGAGAGAGAAAAGAGAGAGGAAGGAAGCAAGGAAGGAGGGAAGGGAGAAAAGGAAGGAAGGGAAAGAAGGGAGGGGGAGGGAGGAAGAAAGGAAGAGGGCAATAGGGTCAAACACGGTAGAAAGGTCTTGTGAGAAAAGAGCTGAAAGTTGTTCCCTTGTGTTTGTTAAGTGACTGTTCCCAGGTGACCTCTTACTGGAATTATTTTGCTTGGAGCACTAAGGACAATCCTCAACTTGACCAGGAAATGGGCTATATAGAACCTAAGTTACAGTAGAGATAACCACTTTGGAACTTGGAGAAATGAGTGAGAAACATTAGATGGTAGGTCCAAAGAGAAATGGGGTTAAGGAAGAAAGTGAGTCAGAGCACGAACATGCTATGTGCTGAAAAAAGGAGCTAGAAGACAGGAAATGACTTAAGATGTAGTGTGTGTGTGTGTGTGTGTGTGTGTGTGTGTGTGTTTATGTAGTGTGTGTATGTACCTGTATTGTGTGTATGGGTACAGGTACATGTGTGTATGTGTGTGTGGTGTATATGTTTATGTATGATTTGTTTGTGTGTCTATTTGCTGTATGATTTGTTTGTGTGTATATGTGTACTCAAGATGGATGAAAATTCCAGAATAGGCAGAAAGGGGTATAGATAGACATGAGTGGAAGAGTCAGTCAGGCACAAGAAACCCACAGTGAAGAAATGAATAAAGAGAATTCGGACCAGCAGGGTAGGTTTGAGATGGAGGCTTGAGGCTAAGGCTTGAGCTAGTTTTTGAGGAATGGGGGGATCTAGTTAAAGCTGGATGCAGAGGCCCCGTAAGCTTGGCCACCTCAACTGAGTAGTGGGTTACAGTGTGACGCTTCTCCTCTAGCCTCCAGGCTGCAGGTATAGGAGCAGAGGTGGAGCATGGAGACACTTGTCCAGAATAGGTTTTGCTGGACGTATACAAGGCAGACATGGTACTCTGGAGACAAGGTGGCCTGTTTACCAGTGGAGACACAAACAGCATTCTAGTCCTGGACCTGGGATCCCACTCTGCCAATGCGGAGAGAAGTACTCTCACTGACCTCTGCTCTGCTTCACTGTCCTCTCTGTCATTGATGCTAACGGTGTTTGCCTCATTGTAGTTGTTCTAGTCAGTGGTGAAGAGTTGATGAAGATGTCCGATACGTTATTGGAAACAAGGGCCAGGGACAAATCAAGACTCAACAGTCCTTCTTGGTCTCTTCCGGGTCCATAGATGGATAATTTCTATCACCCTGGTTGTCACCGCCTCCTGTGGTCTCAGGTCCCATGGTATTCCACGTCAAGCACCCCTGGTCCACCCAGTTCTGTGTTGTTTTGTTCTGGAGCAGAGTGCCGACAGGGTTGTGGGGCTGGCCTCCGTCTGGCTGAGTCAGGAAGCGGCTAATATTGCTGTTGTGGCCATAGGTTATCGGAGCACTGTCACAGACCACACAGACAGCTGCCCAGAACGCTACAGCTGTCCACCATGTGAGTCGAATCATTCTCCAGGACCTCTCCCCAGCTGCTCTGGTGTTCCGTCCTCTAGGCCTACACAACTGTCTGTGGCCAAGCTAGATTCTCATATCATTCAATGGAGTTTCTGGTGCACAGAATGAAAACACATCCTGCACTGTGACCTCTACTTAAGGAAAGGGAGGGTGAGGTTGGATGATTAAGTCAAGGCTGATGTTGGCAAAGGAGCTTGGGACAGAGCATGTGAGAAGACAGAAGACGTTATAAAGGGCTGGGGATATGGCCTAGTGGCAAGAGCGCTTGCCTCATGTACATGAAGCCCTGGGTTTGATTCCTCAGCACCACATACATAGAAAAGGCCAGAAGAGGCGCTGTGGCTCAAGTGGCAGAGTGCTAGCTTTGAGCAAAAAGAAGCCAGGGACAGTGCTCAGACCCTGAGTCCAAGCGCCAGGACTGGCAAAAAAATAAATAAAGTTCAAGGACAAATGAAAATACCAGAAGTCAAAGAGGCTGGATAACTCAGTTGGTTAGAATGTAGTGGCACTAATAGTAATACTAATAGCTAGAAGCAGCTACTTTAGGCCAGGGTTTTATAATGTCATTTTGCTAATGCTCTCAGAACTCCCATTTAGGTAGGCATTCCAGTTCCAAGTCACAAATAAAGAAACCGAGGCTCAGGGAGATTGTGCTCAGTCTCTTCTCCAAAGTCCATGCTTTTCCCACTATACAACCCAGTCAGAATCAGCCCTTAAACAAGCTTCACATTCCAGATCGTTCATATTATACATGGAAGGAGCTTCTGAGGTCTGTGGAGGCTGATTTGCATAATTCATTTTTAGAACATTAATTAGCCAGGATGTGTAATAGTTCTTGTGCCAATTTGTGTTTCAATTCCAAATGCAAATACAAATTAGCAAATGTTATTCCTGTGGTACCTTAAGGATGAAACATTTGCTGCTCTTAGTGAGTATTAGTCTTTACATTTCTGAAATGATCATTGATGGAAGCCATAATAGCCTCTCACTTGCAGGACTGAGGGGAAAGAAATCTAGTTGGATTCAGACTGGGTGAATGAAAGGGAATATTCTCAGGAAGAGAAACAGTATTTTAGACAGCCATCCATCCATCCATCCATCCATTAAATAATATTGAGCTTCTTTTTTTGTGGTAGGAGAAGGAAGTGGTGCCAGGTAGTTTACACTCTTAGTAGGAGAGAGAGTTAAATAAGTAAGCCGTTCTATTACGTTGTATAATGGTCATTGGTATCTATCTAAACCTTACCAGGTGAAGCAGGAAGACCAGAAGGTCCAGGAATGCATCCTGGGGCAATGGGTCACGAAGACTACAAAGTCTTGAAAGGAAATTGTAGGAAAGCAGGAAAGTTGGGTTTGGTGGCGGCAATGGTGGCCGTAGAGGGCTCCAAGGAGCCAAGACAATGATATGAGACCTGGTGTATGTGGCTAACTCCAGTGCCTGCAAACAGCCGGAGCTTCTGGGTTTTATAGGTGAGGGGATGGGTGACCTTGTGTGCCAGCTGTGTGTGTTGGAATTTAGTCTGCAGTCCTGTTAAAGGCACTCATAGAAGCAGCTGGTTGGACCGACACTTTAGAAAGCTCACTCTGGAGGCTGAATGGAGAATTTTATTGAGGAGGAGACCTTAGGGAAAAGGTGAAGACATTACTGGAATAACTCACCAGTGGGAGTAGAGAGTGTAAGGTCCACCCTCGGGAGGGCTTCATGCAGATGCCCCCCACCTGTTTAAGTCTGCGCCCAGTACCTGAGTTACCTAGGTAATAGGCACACCTGGAGGCAGTTACCTCCTTCTTCTCTGAGGAGACATCCAATCCTCCTGGCCACGCCTCCTTCCCCTGCTCTAGATAAGGCAGGGCCCTTCGGTGGTTCAGCCCTTCTCTCTGGCCATGCATCATCTCAGCCACAGGCCAGCAGTTCAGGAATAAACTTTTCTCTCCTGCCTGAATACCATGTGGTGTTCTCCTTTATTGGCTACCTACTTTAATAAACTTTACAGAGAGGAAGGGACCATTAAGAAATATTTTAGAAGTTGGGTGTGGTAGCTCCTGCCTGTAATCCCAGGACTCAGATGGCTGAGCCAGGAGAATCGGGAGTTTGAGATGAGCCCAGACTACATAATGAGGCTGTCTTAAAAATTTCCCAAACCATCTGAGCAAAAGGCAGAAAACCAGCCAGGTGCTGGTAGCTCACATCTGTAATGCTAGCTACTCGGAAGGCTGAGATCTGAGGATTGCAGCTCAAAGCCAGCCCGGACAGGAAAGTCCTTGAGACTTATCTCCAATCAGCCACCAGAAAACTGGAAATGGTGCCATGGCTCAAAGTGGTAGAGCATTAGCCTTGAGCAAGAGTGCTCAGGGACATCACTCAGACCTGGAGCTCAAGCCCTACAACCGGCCAAAAACAAAAACAGAGAACTTTGAGGAATATTATTAGTGGGAAGTAGTCTATGGCCAGGCTTTGAGCCCATTCTGCTTTCTTTCAAGCCTGGCTTTTGCCTTTCAAGCCTGGCAGTTGGCTTCAGTGTGCTTTTTTGTAAAACAAGCCTCAGAACACATTCAGCATCACCTCATAGGACTATTGTTTATATTGTAGATACTCAGGAATTGATAAGCATGATGGTGGTGTGGGTGATGGGGTTGGTTACTGACTGGTTACTGATTGAGGATGCTGAAGTCTGGAAAGTGGAGTTTAAAAGGATACCCAGATGTCCTAACTAAATACTGAAACGGGTGGTCTTACTTGCCATCGAATAAAGAGGGAAAAGAATGACTCAACATTGAGAGGTAGGTGTGGGGATTCAGTAGAGAATCTGTTCTCGAAGAGATTGAAAGGCAGCTCTCTTCTGACCATCCATTCCCGGGATGTTCCAGCAAACCCGACTTTATACTCCAGCATGGTATCAAGACAGCTCTCTGTCGAATCTCAGCTTCCAAACGCACCAATCTCAGGCAGATCCTGGTTGGCCCAAGCTCTCTGGGACCCAGCTGCACTTAGATTTCTGTTGGAGGCACAGCTGTGGCTATGCTTATTGTCAGGATGGATTTGCTTTTAGAAGACAACATGGAAGTCCACGTGGATTTTCTTTTCAGGAATCAAACTTGAGGAGGAAGTGAGGTTCTCTGGTGATCGTTAGACTGATGGGATGATGGGAGCAATAGCAGCAAAAGGGATGTGTGTCCGTGTGTGTGTGTGTGTGTGTGTGTGTGTGTGTGTGTGTGTGTTCTTCCCTGAGGAACTAACATTCTCTAACAGCATGTGAAAGGCAAATAAAAAGTACTTTAAGAGTGTAGGTGTACCCTCACAAGAGAGAGGGGGAGAGAAAGAAAGCAAGGAAGAGAAGGGGAGGGGGCGTGGGAACGATTGAAAAAGAGAATTAGAGATGAAGAGAGATCTAATTAGTATTTTTGGACTAAGAATAAAGACAAAGGCCCAAGCCTCACTCAGTTGTCATTGCCAATGCGATAGCTCTCCTTCCTTCTTGACTGCTCTACTTTCTGTAAAAAGATCAATCAGATTAAGGATGTATTACAGGATGTGGAATCAGGGGCTATTTTTGGAAACCAGGCATAGATTTTGTCTTTGCAATAATAAAGTAATACGATGTCAGTTTGGGAAACGGTTAAGGGCCAATCGCACAAGCAGGCTTTTGGCCTTCACTATTTCATCTTAGTAATATGTTCAGAGATGGATGTTATTACTCTCATTTTGCTTTCGGTGAAATGGAGGTGCTATAACTACGACATCGTAGCCACAAAGTTGTATCGCCTAAACTCTCTGAATATAGATCACTCAGATTGTACTACTCAAGATTTTTTTCTCTCTGAAATGCAACCTCTAAGATGATGCTCATCAGCTTCCTATCACTGTAACCATTAACACCCCAGACAAGGGTTCTTGGCGCTCATGACTTTGGAGTTCTGAGTCCATAACAGATTGCTACCATTACTTTGAGCCTACTGCTGCTCAGGTATCATGGCGGGAACACATGTTGGTAGCAGAGGCCCATTTACCTCACATCCAGGAATTGAAAACAAAAACCAAAAGGCTCCCATAATTCATAGCATGCTCCCAATAGGCCCCACCTTTCAAAGTTTCCACCACCTCTCAATGGTGCCAGACTTTTTAGCCCCTGGGTCTTCAGGGGACATCTAGATGTAAATGACAGCAATAATTGATGATGTCAGAAGCCCAGGAGACAGCCTTTTCCCCTGTTTAGTGGTAACAAGGTACAGTTCACGGCAGGAAGCCACTTATATACTAGTATGGGGAAAATCATTGGGTATTAACTTTATGAAGGATGAAACAAATTTACTTTGGTAACTTGGAATTCAAGCTAGAAGTAGGCCTCTCTCTCTCTCTCTCTCTCTTTAAATGACTGGCCAGCATCCTAGAGAACTCCTTTGTACTTAAATCATATATATCTGGAACCATTCTACAGCATGCCGTGTGTTTTCTAATGCCCATGCTTTTGAGATGGAGGCATGAAACCCCAGCCATTATTTAGTGCAGGGAGAATGTTGTCAGGTTAGTGAGGTCAAGTATAGAATGAGCTAAAATGACTAACTCATATTGCCATGGACAACATACTAAACCTGAGCAAAACTGGACAAAAAGTGCATCTTGAACACCGCGTGGAGCAAAGCAAGTCAGAAGATAGTGCTGAGAACTCAGTTACTGAAGCCTCATTGTGAGCAGGACGGCCCTCCCTCCCCGTTAAGAGTTGAATGACGTTATTCTCCATGGAGGGCGATTAGCCACCTCCTAAAGGAACTCGTTGGAATTCATGACCTTAAGTAAATGTTTAGAAAGCCAGTCTGGAATATATGCTAATAAATCCCAGCCACTAGCAATGACATGGACAGGCTGTTGTCATATTGCTATGGAGTCTCTGGTAGGGATTACAACGGAACTCAACTAGAGAGAATTTTCCTCCAGTGGAGCCATTACTGCTGACTTCCATTGGAGCCCATATACATTCTGCTGTCCTTTCATTGGCACGCCATGATGGAAACTGATTAAGGTTCGAATCACAACTTCTTTGGGACTTGGTTCATACCTAAGGATGTGGGATAGTTTGATCGGGTTTGTCTATGGTTTCTTTAAGAACCCTTTATCATGAGCATTCTAAATCTATCAGTAAGTCATTATTTTTTGGTCTTTTGTAGTGTGGTTTTTTTTTTTTTTTTTTTTTTCCCCCAGAGCTGGGGACCGAACTCAGGGCCTTGCACTTGCCAGGCAGGCGCTCTTCCGCTGAGCCAGATCCCCAGCCCCTAGTAAGTCATTACTTTATGTTTTATATAATGATAGTGATTTTGTATTCTAGGGTTTCCTTAGTCATGGAAGGAGAGTACTACAATAGGTCAGTCTCAAGACTATTTGATAGGGCTGGGGATATAGCCTAGTGGCAAGAGTGCCTGCCTCAGATACACGAGGCTCTAGGTTCGATTCCCCAGCACCACATATACAGAAAACGGCCAGAAGCGGCGCTGTGGCTCAAGTGGCAGAGTGCTAGCCTTGAGCGGGAAGAAGCCAGGGACAGTGCTCAGGCCCTGAGTCCAAGGCCCAGGACTGGCCAAAAAAAAAAAAAAAAAAAGACTATTTGATAGGACTAGCCTCTCACATTTTTTAAGCCAACTGAATGATCTAATTTTCAGAGTTCCAGTCTTTTCTAGTCAAAGGCACATATTAAATCTGACATGCCAATATAAATTCAATTTATATTGTAATTCTGCAACCTGTTGGGTTTTAGAGTCTGATGTTTTATATTAACCCTGCAAATATAATAGATTAGATTCTTTTAAAGCTGTCATAGATGCTTTCTAGTTGGGGGATTGTGCCTTCAGCTAAATATTTAAAGTCAAATTTGTCATTTTCTTCATGTAAACCATCAAATAAAGCCAGAAACAACATTTGACCATCCATTCAAGTGGCTCGAACCATTATTCTCAGCCAGTAGTTTGATCCCTCAGAACCTTGCTTTCCCTGAGCACTTGGACATGGGCAACTACAGGCTGTAACTTAAATAAACAGCTGGCTTTTCACACCTCTTGCTGTGGTCTACCAATTTTCTGTTTCTATGAGACATGCAGCTAAATCTCAGACTCACAGTTTTGCGAGTTGGTTGTCCATTGTCATGACACAATCTTTGCCTATGGATTATCAGGACCTATGGGAGTGACTAGTGCTACTATTTTCAATAGCATCATTTTTTTTTTTTTTTTGCTTGTCTTGCGGCTTGAAATCAGGTCCTGTGGACTGTTCTTGATCTTTGTTTGCTCAAAGCTAGTGCTCTACCGCTTGAGCCATGGCTCCACTTCTTGCTTTGTTTTTATGATTAGAGATAAGAGTCTCATGAACCTTTTTGCCCTGACTGGCTTTGAACTGCGATCCTCAGATCTCAGTTACCTGAGTAGCTAGGTTTACAGGATTGAACCACCAGCTCCCAACAACAGCTCCATTTTTTTTAAAGGAAGCTACAAGCCTGCTACCATCAATATAACAAGCTGTCCAGAGGCTATGATTACTGTTTCTGCCCTGTTCCTCCTAAGATAAATCCTGAAGCATCTACCATGGAGATTGCTAAGTGTAGCTGCCAACCTATATCCAGAGCCTATGATACCATGGGGTATTCCTATGCACGTACTCTCCATTGGGCAATAGCTGACTCCTAATCAGAGTGACTGAATATACCAATGAAAGAAGTTTGGAAATTATAAAGAAGAAGCAATGTGTGTGTGTGTGTGTGTGTGTGTGTGTGTGTGTGTGTGTGTGTGTGTGTGTATGCCACTACTGGGGTTTGAACTTTGGGCCTCCAGTTCTTGCTTAATGTTTTTGTTCAAAGCTGAGGTTCTACCACTTGAACCATATCTCCACTTCAAGTTTTGGCTGATTAATTGGAGATAAGAATCTCTCAGATTTATCTGCCCAGGTTGGCTCTGAACTGCAATCCTCAGACCTCAACCTCCTATGTAGCTAGGATTATAGGCATAAGCCACTGGCACCTGGCACATTCACCTAGAATCCTGTTTATAGAAGTCACTAGTATTGTTTTAGGATCCTTCCTTCCTTCCTTCCTTCCTTCCTTCCTTCCTTCCTTCCTTCCTTCCTTCCTTCCTTCCTTCCTTCCTTCCTTCCTTCCTTCCTTCCTCCCTCCCTCCCTCCCTCCCTCCCTCCCTTCCTTCCTTCCTGATGCTGGCCTTGGTGTTTGAACTCAGGGCTTGAGCACTGTCCCTGAGCTTCTTTTGCGGAAGGCTAGAGCTCTACCACTTGAGCCACAGATCTCCTTTTCTTTTGTAGTTTATGGAAGATAAGAGTCTCACAGGCTTTCCTGCATAGGCTGGCTTTGAACCAGGATTCACAGATTTCAGCCTCCAGAGCAGCTAGGATTACAGGCATGAGCCACTGGTGCCCAGCTTAGTATATTTCTTTCTAGTATTTAAAAAAATATATTTACATAGCTAATATCAAATGGTAGATGTAATTTTGTGTTATCATTTCTATTTTTTATTTCAATTGTAATAGTCTCTCTTATTAAATTATCTTAAAAAGTATGATTAAAAATAGCATTATGGCATTTCACCTTCTTTATGTACCATTATTGATTTAATCTTTTCCATTTTGTTGATATTTATGTTGTTCTAATTGTATTCTAATGTAGGTAACTGTACGGGAGCCACCTTTCTATATGGAATACATTTGTATTGTTTTTCTTAATGTAGTTTGCTTTAATAGTTCACACAATAGTTAACTATAAGTGGATCAAAGACTATAAACTTGTGAAAGTTGATGCATGTTGTCAATTGTTTCTTTTCCTAGAAAGAATATTTGAACGTTCTCTATTTTATAAAGGAATGATACTGCTTATTTCACTTATTGTTGTTATTATTATTATTATTTGGCAGTAGGGTTTGAACTCAGATCCTGGACATTGTCCCTTAGCCTTTATTGCTCTACCTCTTGAGTCACAGCTCTATTTCTGGCTTTTTGGTGATTAGGTGGAGATAAGAGTCTCATGGACTTTCCTGCCTAGGCTGGTTTTGAATCACAATCTTCAGACGTAAGCCTCCTACGTAGCTAAGATCATAGCCACCAGTGCCTGGCTCTTACTCTAGCTTTCCTGTGTGGCGTATCATCCTATATTTTACATAGGTAAGTACATTTATTTTAATGAATACTAATGCCATTTTAATCTGCATTTCCTTGAGTCGGAGGTAGATTGACCGATTTTCCTATGTTTCTCAGTTCTCCCAGAGTCTGACCGCTTCCGGTCTGGAGAAGGGATATTGACCTGGAAGTTCTTTGTGGAAAGCCAGCTGCTCCTGGCCTCCCGTGGGACCCAGGCCTGGCAGTGGGGGAGCTGCCATTTCCTAGAAGGTACTGTACCCCACCGCTGCCTCTCCTGGCTCTGGCTGCGCTGGTCCCCAGGGCGTCTCTACCGGGGTTCTGCTGTGCACAGTCCCCCTACTCAGAAGGGCCTGAGGGCTGGGTTGGGGGTGTCTCCTCCCAGGTCCTGAACTGGTGGCATTTGGGCCTTGAGATTATTGTCTAAAAAGGGTAGAAGTATTCCGAGGGCTTCCAGTTTCCCAGAGGTACAAGGACCGGCTGTGACCAAGAAGAAAGTGGGCGCCCTCCAGGGGAGCGATGCCTGGGTGGTTTTGAGCCACACCGCAGGCTGTGCAGCCCGGCCCCACCCTCCTGTGTCCACCCCCGTGGTGGCAAGTGCCGGGGAGCTTTAGAACGTCATTGCCTGCCCTCAGGACCGCACCACAAGGCCGGAAGAAGAGAAAATCCGGGATTGGTGAACATGTACCAGAGGAAATATGTTTCCTGTCCGTCAGATAGAGACCTTGGTCGTGCAGAAATCACAGACCCCAGGACATTCAGGACGCCCTTTGATCACAGCGTTTTTCTAATCAGCCAGTGGTGCTGCATAGAGGCAAGCACAGTCCCTGCCAGGGGCATCAGGAGGCCTAAATCAATTGATTCTTGCCCAAGCCCTGTAACCACCGTGTTTCCGGCTGCTTTTGGGTTCTCAGTTGAATTATGGACAGAGAGACCCAAGTCTTAACCCCCTGGTAACTCAGAACATGGCTCTCTGTGGAGGTGAGGTCACACTGGAGCATGCTGGGTCTCTACTGACTGGTATCTTTACTGGAAGAAGGACCGGGCCTGGTGACACGTGCCTGTAATCCCAGTATTTGAGAATGAGAGGCGGAGGCAGGAGGATCGTGAGTGTGAGGCCAGCTAAGTGATGTATAGTGATGTATCCTGGAGAGAGAGAGAAAACAAAGGGGGGGGGGGAGAGAGAGGGGGGGGCGCCAGGGAAGTTCAAATGCCCTAGGGGATCAGGCACCACCTCCCTCTGGCCTCTGAAGGAACTGAGCCAGCTGACACCTTGCTTCTGACCTCGGGCTCTTCAGCATTACGACAGAGTAAGTCTCTGATGTTCTAGAAAGCCCGATGTGTGCCACGTCGTTTCAGCAGTCCTGAAGGGGAACACGTGCTCCCCGGTTTAGGGTCGCTTGCCGAACCCAGTGCAGGCGCATGTAAACCCCCCCCCGCCCATGCACACATGCACACGTACACACACATGCTCATTAACCCCCCTCCCCACCCCCCACTTCCCTTCCTCTCACAGCCAAGGCCTCCTTTCTGAGAAACGATCAATAAAACCTCAGGCCTGTGTCTACATCTTTCCCCGGGGCTCCGTTTTATTTCCCTGGAGTGGCCCACGTAGAAAGCTTGCTTTCCAGCGGGAGCTGTATTCGGATGATTCTGCCGAGGGGGGGGGGGGGTCTAGCCCTGTGCCTCCTGTGGGGGTGGACGGGCACGGATTTGCACAGGGTGCTGTGCTCCCGAAGCCACACAGGTGGCTCTTGGGAGGCGCTGAGGTCCCGGCCGTTGTCTCTACAGGCTGTCTGTGTTTTAAGACTGGAGGTGCGGCCCGGGGAGGCCCCGGAGCAGCAGTCTCCTGCATGGAAGCCTGTCTCGGGCCAGGTTCCCCATGGATGCAGCGGTCCCGGCTCGTGTCCTCTGCACCTGGGCTCCTGAAGCAGGTTCAGGCAATGCAGAGGTACCTGATACGGGGCAGGGAGTTGGCGAGATCGAAGCACTGGTTTGCTCTCACGGAACAAACTTGAAGCTACTGGTAGCAAAAATGAAAGCCACGATGCCTTCCCCTCCTCTCCCTCTCCTTCTCTCTTTCTCCACCAGTGCCAGGCTGAACCACAGTGTCTTAGTGAGATCCTTTCCGCTTCATGGACAGACTCAAGATGCGTGGCCCTTCACCAAGCCAGGCAGTGAGCTGTTCCTCCTCTCCACGCCTTGTCCTCCTCACCTGGACAATCCAGGTAAGAAGCCGGGGCCCCTGGCATGAGCATGCTTGGCAACCCTGAGGCTGGTCCAGGCTGGGATGGCGCCAGGCTCACCCCTCGGCACCCTCTTCCCTCCATCAGCAGGCCCTCTAATGGCTTTGGCATCTCTACAGCCCATTTCCTGGAGGGTGTACATTATTTATCACATGGACACATCTGCCGGTGGGCTGGGCTGCCTCCAGTGCCTGCTGGGGAGGGGTGGGGCGGGCTGGCCTGGCCCTGTTCCCACTCCTAGCCCCCAGGGGGCTACCCCCGGTTCACCAGCCTCCGGGACCAGCCCTTCATACCACCCACTGTCCCTGGGCTCTTCTTCCCCGGCCCTGGCAGCTGGGCTCTCAGCCAGTGGCCTTCTCCCTTGAAAGAAGATGGCTCTTACAGGCCATGCATAATTGATAAGCTCTTAGGGAAGGTTCCTGGTGAGACATACTCCCCCATTAGTGACCCCAATATGCCCCTGAGATGCCCCTTTACGCTGCTCTGACACCAGCACACAGCCTAGGGTGGAGCTGGGTGTGGCGAGCAGGGTTTTCTGAGCCCCGAAAGGACTGTGAAAAGGCAGTTCGGAGCCAGGTGCGGGTGGCGATTGAGGCTATGGAGATGGGAAGATCTGGGTTCAAAGGCAGACTGGGCAGAACAGGCCATGAGATTCTTCATCTTCAATTAAATAGCAGAAAACAAACAAACAAACAAACAAAAAACCCAACAAAACAAAAAACCAAGTAGAGGTGAGGGTTGAGGGGTAGAGTGCTAGAATTGAGTGAAAAATCCAAGCAAGGGCTTGAGGCCCTGAGTTCAAGCCCCAGGACTGCTTTGAAAGAAAGAAAGAGAGGGAGGGAGGGAGAGAGGGAAGGAGGGAGGGAGGGAGGGAGGGAAGGAGGGAGGGAGGGAGGGAAGGAAGGAAGAAAGGGAAAGGGAAAGGGAAAAGGAAAGGGAAAAGGAAAGGAAGAAATGAAGTCAGAGTGCTGGTCACTCCACCTGGAGCCAGTGCAGAGGAGTGATTGGCGGTGTCCCTGGGTAGCTATTCATGAGCCGAGGAAGTAAGAAGTGCATGTCAAGCAATCTTGATTGGTCCCAATTCCTTCCTAGTGTCCTCTCATCCTGGGCTGAACCCAGTCTCTGAGTTCTGGCAGAGCTCCCTCCACATCTGCACCCCGCTCGCTGTGCACTCATCTTCCTGGGGCATACCCATTCCCAAGCCACTCCCCAGTTCCATCCTCAACCTCCAGGCCTCAGCAAAATGCCTTCTCGGACCCCCAAAGTGAAGCTTCGGTTCTGGCCTTCTCCAGCATCCTTCTGATGTCGGTCATGCTCACCTCTTGTGGGTTCCTTGCTGGTCATGTCTGGGAAGTCCTCAGTCACTGTGTTCTTCCACTTCCGGGAATAAGGCAGGTTGCACTCGGTGAGGTCTTCTGACATCCCGCCATGATTTTACTTGTAGTCTTCTGTTGTCCTGTTCCCTAAACTCAGGCTTTTATGGTTGCTTAATGATGGAGACATATTCTGATAAATAAATAAATAAATAAATAAATAAAGCAAACATCAGACTGTGCTCACACAGACTGAAATGGCTGTTGGTTGACCTAACATTGTTGGACATGTAGTCTGTCTTGACCGAAATGGCATCACGTGGGGGTATAAATGTGCTGGGAATAGTAAAATGGTCCCTGTCATGTCACTTCCTTTATCTGGCTGGCCTGACTTATTTATTTATTCAATCTTTAAAAACGATTTTCTTTAAGTAATCCATTCAACATGCCAGTTTGTGGATACAGTGCATCTTAATCAACGTTACCCCTTCTTTCCTTCTCCCCCGTCTCTCCCTACCCACCTCTTGAATTTATGTGGATCCATTTTCACATGTGGATTTTGAATATTGTTTCTGCATCTACCGTCCTCTTATTACCTACCTCCCACCGCAACACACAGTCCAGATTCCTGCAATTTATTGTGTTAATGTAAGATAGTTGAAGGAGTTACACCAATAGAATGCAATACATCTGTGTATATATGCATATGACCCTGTATTATGTTTACATATATACTCAAAATTTAGATCTTCTACATGTGATAGAAACCATGTATTCTTTGTTATTCCACTTAGCATCTTTTCTCCAGGCCCATCCATTTCCCTGCAAATTTTCCTGATGGGTGAGTAAAATTTCATCACACACACACACACACACAAACACATACACTTATCCATTGAGGAGCATGTGGGCTGTTTCTCTATCTTAGCTATGATGAATAGTGCAGCAATAAACATAGGATGCTTGTATATTTACTGTGTCCTGACTTGTAATCTTTTGAATAAAGGCCCAAGAATGGGTATCATGGGTTAATTCTGTGTTTACTTTTTGAGGAATCTCCAAACTGCCTTCCACAGTGGTTGTACCAGTTTACATTCCCACCAATAATATAATAGGGTTTCTTTTCCCTCAGATACCCGCCAGCATCTTTAGATAGGAGAATTTAAGTCCTGGACACAGCCTTTGCCCAATCAAGATAGGATTAAATCCTGGATAAAGATGGACAAAGGAGATTAAAGAAATTTATCAGCTTGATTTACTGTTTACCAGGGATTTAGCGCAGTAATTTAAGACTCTAAACCACTCTAGGGGAAGAGTGAGATCAAGAATGGGAAAGGTGGGCTGGGGATATGGCCTAGTGGCAAGAGTGCCTGCCTCATATACATGAGGCCCTGGGTTCGATTCCCCAGCACCACATATACAGAAAATGGCCAGAAGTGGCGCTGTGGCTCAAGTGGCAGAGTGCTAGCCTTGAGCAAAAAGAAGCCAGGGACAGTGCTCAGGCCCAGAGTCCAAGCCCCAGGACTGGCCAAAAAAAAAAAAAAAAAAGAATGGGAAAGGAGGGCTGGAATATAACTCAACTGGTAGGGCGCCAGCCTAGGAAATGCAACAATACTGCCAAAAATAAGAATAAAGTTATATAAAAATAGAGTGGAGGGGCTGGGAATATGGCTTAGTGGTAGAATGCTTGCCTAGCATACATGAAGCCCTGGGTTTGATTCCGCAGCACCATATATATAGAAAAAGCCACAAGTGGTGCTGTGGCTCAAGTGGTTGAGCAAAAAGAAGCCAGGGACAGTGCTCAGGCCCTGAGTCCAAGGCCCGGGACTGGGAAAAAAAACAAAAACAAAAACAAAAACCAAAAATAGAGTAGAAGAGGAGAGAGGAGACCAACACAGAGGAGGGATGGTCCTGTATTTCTCCTATGGTTCTGGGCTTAAACACTTTGAATATCCAGAAGCTGAGGCTCAGAGTGATCACCTAGCTTGCTTGAATCCATCCACACAGTTCACTGGGAAAAATGCAGGGGTGATCTTTTTGCCTGCGATGTGACAAGCATTTCGTTGCTTCTTTGAAGCACATGTGAGCCTTCTGTGTGGTCTCAGGCAACACAGATATCATTGTGCTAATTGTCAAAGTAATGTCTCCTATCAGAGCTACATTTTCTAATTTCCGAAACACTTCTATTTTTTCCAACTCCTTTAGTCCTCTAGATAGCCCGACAGATTAGGTACTGTCCCCTGCATTTCGTAAATGAGCAAAGACAGGGCCTGTAATTTCATAAAACCCACCCAGGAATGTCTTGCTAGGAATGTGTAGAGCTTGGATCTCTACAGATCCAACTTTTAGTCTCAAGGCCAACCCCAGATCGTCCATGCTGGAGACCTTGGTTTCCAGCTGGCAGCATGCTCGCTGTTTCGGGTGGAGAACGACTCTTTTACTCTGTAAGTCTGGTTGATAAAGGAACATTGGTTCCTGGCAGTCAGAGACTTGCTTGGGTCATTGAAAGGAAACACTGACTCCCTTGTGATCCCAAGGCGCCCAAGGGACCTTGGTGAGTTGCCCTGTCTCTGGATAGCAGCAATCTACAAATGTCCCGTTAGCTTCCTGCATCACGCCAGGGCATTGGCTAGACACAGAGAACAACATGCATTCAAATCATTTGTCCCTCACAGAGAGCAGGCAAGCTTCCATTTAGACCCATGAGCCCAGAAGGTATTTGTTTCTAGCATATCTTTTTTCCCCTTTTTGTTCTCTTTTCTTTTTGCTGCTGGATCTAACAGGGGTAATATCTGAATGTGAGGGACTAACAGATGCTTTTATCTTTTGATTCATCCTTTTCATGACTTACTAAGGGATGTCACACTTGCAATAAAGGAAATGGGGTAGAGACTTCTGGAAACACTAAGAACACATTTCAGCTGTTTGCGCTGGGCCAAGTGGTCCCCTCTTGTAGTTTCCTTTGTGATAACAGAGAAGGGAACCGGCGGATATGGGCACTGTTCTGAGTGACTTTGATTAAATTGTTCCTTAAGGAGCAGGGACAATTTGCATCTTGATACTATTTAAAAATTGAAGCTCAGAGTCTTTGCCCAAAGTCATTGAATAAAGGAAGAAGTATTTGTGTCTGATTTTTCAGCTGTGTTCTTGCGAGGGACCCAGTACCATCGCTGGTGGCTGCCATTGCTTTATATCACTCACATTGACAATCTTGCTTCTAATCCTTCTCTCTGCCTGAGGTCAGAACTTCATCAGCCTTTTTTTGTCAACACTTATCTATTGGTTTCATCTTTCTCTAGCCTAGCTATCACGTGGCTTCCAGAAAGTTCCTCCCAAGTTCTGGCTTTATTGTTCCAGTCTTCTGCCTAGCCCTCCCTGGCTCTTTTTTTTTTTTTTTTTTTGAACTCAGGGCCTGGCTTCTTTTTTGCTCAAGGCTAGTACTCTGCCACTTGAGCCACAGCGACCCTTCTGGCCATTTTCTGTATATGTGGTGCTGAGGAATCGAACCCAGGGCCTCATGTATACGAGGCAAGCACTCTTGCCACTAGGCCATATTCCCAGCCCCCCTACCCTGGCTCTTAATTGACCAGAAAGACATTTCTTAGTGTGCTATATACCCCCTTTGCCTTTCCAACCTTAAAAAAGAAGATAACACCTCACACTTGCAAGATGAATGCACTATTTAGAAAAAAAATCACATATGCAAACCCCAGCTGTTTATTGGATCTTTTATTTTCTAATCAATAGGTTGAGGCACCAATCACTGGAAAGCTTTCACGCACATTCTTGCCTTGTGGTATTTTCTCATATGCTCTCTTATGCTTTCAATATGGATGGGTCACAAAATTTAGAGTATGTTCTGACTCCGTGTCCTCTACATGGTATTTAAGGGCCTGGAGAAATGGAGAGCATGCCACCAGGCCCAGCAGCAAGACTCACAGTGCCTTGGGCTGTGTGGTTGGAGCTCGTTAGCAGCCCTCCTCAAGCTCACTCAAGCCTACCTTGGTCACTCACTCCCAGGGCAGTCAGACCAGATGCTGAGAATCTCTCATCACTTAGTTTCGTCCACACTAGATGAGGAGGATGTTTTGGCATGGCCACTTCCCACTGTCATTCAAGGAGCAGTGATCAACATTATCAAGGGAAATAAATTCCAGATGCTTCCCCCGGAAGGGTATGAAAGATGGAAGCAGGCACTTGTGGTTGACAATTCAGCCAGGTGGGAAGACAGGGATGAGGCAGTGAGGTATAGAAAAGGCACCGGGAAGCTGGCTCTGTCTTGTTAGTGATGCTCCCTGAATTTTTCACCCAAGATGCATCTCTCTGGGATGGACCCATCCCTGGCCCCCAGGCCTCCGCGTTTAGTACTGATGAGGAGCAGTAAGGGCCAACATTGAGACCTCTGTGGTTCACAGTGAATTCCACAGGAAGCTGCTCTCTGGGGAGGGCAGAGATCTAGGGAAAGAAGAGATTGTAGCTGGATAGGGTGGTACCCGCATGTATTCTCCCAGTGGCTAGGAGGCTGAGGCAGGAATGTGAATTTGACATCAGTCTGTAGTCTGGACCACATAGTGAGATTATGCTTCCAACAAGGGGAGACAAGTGAGAAAAAGAGAGAGAGAGAGAGAGAGAGAGAGAGAGAGAGAGAGAGAGAGAGAGAGAGAGAGAGAGAGAGGAAGGAAGGGAGGGGAGGAGGAAGCAAAGGAAGTAGAAATAGAAAAACAAAACAGAAGCAGAGAAAGAAGGAAGAAGAGGGAGAAAGAGCTGTCCCTGTAATCTTACCTACTCAAGAAGCTGAGATCTGAGGATCATGGTTCAAAGCTAGCCCGGGAAGGAAAGTCCTTGAGACTCTTATTTCCAATTAATGATCAGAAGACCCAAAGTGGCGCTTTGGCTCAAAGACGTAGAGTGCTAACCTTGAGTGAAAAAGTTCAAGGACAGCACCCAGGCCCTGAGTTCACGCCCTATGCCCAACAAAAAGAAAGAAGAAAAGTAGAGAAAGGAAAAGAAAAAGGAAGGAAGAGGAAAAAAGAAAGAAAAAGGAGGGAAAGAGAGAAAGAAAAGGTAGCTTCCATCTGGGGGGACCGTTGGCTGATTCCGAGACAAGGCTCTCTTGTATGTTGGACTGCGGCAGGGGCTGGCCGCTTCCTCACCGAATCCTCGCCTTCACGTAATGACTTTGACTGCCGTCATGGAAGGATCAACCAGACCTAATTACATAGAATCAAATGCAACCTAATGTCCAGAGCTGGCCGTCTGCTTTTGCTGCAGTGAAGCTCAGGACGGTCACCTCTGGAAGGCAGACGTCCCCAAACCATGGCTTCGTGGATCCTTCAACAGAGCGGAGGAGACGAGGCAAGAGGCACAGCATGGAGGTCCCACCTCTAGTGGAACCCCAGAACTTCAGTCTTATCAAGTTTTCTACATTGGGGCCCTGAATATTTGGCTCCTTTTTTTTTTTTTCATGTGTTTGAGAAAACAGTTGGGAAAATCACTTTCCCGAGAGGTAGCTCAGTAATGGCACTTGAGGACACTTGTCAACCTGTGGCTCCCCGTCTCCCATGGTGGCTCTGATCTGTGCAAGACAAATGGCTGCTCCATCCCCCTGAGAGTTTCCCAGCATGTTGTCACAGCAAAACAGGTCTCACCAATGTCACTAGGATGACCCCAGGGAGGTACACACACACACACACACACACACACACACACACACTTGCACAAAGGTTGCCTGGGATACTGAACCCACTTGTTCCTGCTGTGAGAAGATTCCCGACTTTCTGGTTGCTGCCTCAGGGCCTTACCTAGAGATTCTTCTGGGCTGCAAATGTGATTGAACATGGAAACAAAACCAAGCCTCAGTGTCACTGTGTCAGTGTTTCCTGGGAGGCTGGCACACGGAGTGTCTGTCCGTCCAGGGGACGACTTGTCCAGTGGAGTGTAGCCTTGGAGACCCCTGCAGGGTGCTCCTCAGAATACAACCCAGCTCCCCACTCAGGCAAATAGGATGCCCCCTGCCCATGCTCAAGACACACTGGCAAAAGCGTCTCTTCACTAGTTGTTAATGATCACCAGGGTGGCCATAAATTCTGACTGGCCTGGGACAGCCCTATTTTATGCCTGTTGCCCTGGTGTAATTATTAATAGCTTCCCTTTCACTCCCAAAGTGTCCTATTTGGGGTGGTAAATTATATGGCCCCCCTAATGGTCATGATTGCCATCAGAGTGTTTCCTGACCCTCAGTGCCCGCCATGCTTACCTCCTGCCATGCTGCCTTAGCAGAGCTTCCCTTCCGGGTGACTAACCCCCAAGTGCTCAGGAGTCTCTCCCCACCACATGCGTTACCAGCCTCCCATCCCCCTCATTCATCCAGTAAGCATTTCCTGCCCACCTACAATGCGCCAACATGTCCTAAAAGCACTGGGGAACAGGAGTAGCAAGAGGAAGACCGACAAAAGGCAACCAGTATAGGCCGATTCTGACCTCTGATGATAGACTTGGGAAAATATTTCATGGTTCCTCCTGATCCGTAGGAGATACGTCCCAAGGGCCCACCATGTGCCCGCCATTTGTGTATGTCTGTATACATACACACCTAAGATAAAGTTTAATTTACAAGTTTGGCCCAGGAAGACGTAAACAATGATCACCCATAACAGGATAGAACAATAATAGCAACACACCCTCACAAAAGCTACTTAAAACTTAGGAATTGTTCATTTCTTTACCTTTTCACTTCATATTTTCAGACTGTTGGTAACTAAGGTCTCAGGGAACTTTAAATCTCAGAAGAGGGTGTATTTCTCAGAAGAGTATGTATAGGTGTTAATATAATATTTAATATAATTGAATATATTATATAATGTATAGCTAGATAAAATATTGTCATATGATGCATAATGAACTGTTTCTTGACGGTAAGGGGAGTAGGGCCATGGATAGATGGGGTTAGGAGGGATGGGTCTTCCGCAGGTGAGCAAGGACAGGTATCAGGCCTGACAAAGTTTGATGGAGTGAGAGAGTGACTTTGGTTGAGACAGGCAGGTGCCAAAGACCTAAGGTGGAGAAAACACCTGTGGTCTAGGCGTTCTGAGCACACACGGACTGGGGGATCTGAGGCCCTCTTGCTCTAATGCCCATGTCTTTTTTTTTTTTTTTTTTTGGCCAGTCCTGGGCCTTGGACTCAGGGCCTGAGCACTGTCCCTGGCTTCTTCCCGCTCAAGGCTAGCACTCTGCCACTTGAGCCACAGCGCCGCTTCTGGCCGTTTTCTGCATATGTGGTGCTGGGGAATCGAACCTAGGGCCTCGTGTATCCGAGGCAGGCACTCTTGCCACTAGGCTATATCCCCAGCCCCTAATGCCCATGTCTTGATGGCCTTGGGGATATTGATTGGCTCATGGCTGATGGTCATCCACCAACCCATTCTTCCATCAGTGTGGAGCTGGCTTCCGAGCCTCCCTGTGCAGTCCTTGCCAGTCATACCGGTGTTGATCTGTTATGGGCTAAAGCATCAGAACCCTAAGGCATTTCCCTGATAATCATTGGTGGTGCCAGGCCAGAAGGCTTCATTGCACCTTTCTGTGGCTAGGCCTACTCCATGGACCGTGACAAGGACAGCCTCCAGAAGTGCAGAATCCCCACTCGATTCTCTTCTGTGTAATCTTGTAAATAAAGCCATTCATCAGATGGAATACCCAGAAGGTGCGATGTGCAGTCCCATATTAAATATGTGCTCCAGGCATGTGTTATTGGCACACTTTTGGTTTTAAGCGTCTTCAAATAGCTGTTCACCAGACAATATACATTCTACACTTGACTGTGTTTTTAATTTTCCCTGCCTACTGGGAAGCTCAGTTCTGGAGATGATTGATAGTAACCAGGCAGAAATCTCCATTATAAACTTCTTTAAATTAACTCATCCTGGGCTTCAACTTGTCATTCCATTCTTACTTTTCCCCTATCCTTCTTTTTCAATTTAGTGAACCTTCGAACTTAGTTTGAACCTTTGTGAAGCAATCTGGGCCCTAAATTAAGCCGTGGGGAAATCAGGTTTTCAGATATCATTATTTGCAAGTCAGTTTTAGGCACCTACTATGTGAAAAGAAGTCCCTGAGGCCCAGCAGGAAGGACGAGAGAACAGTGTAGCAGAGTCTCTGCCTCCGGCTTAAGTCTCTATTCTGTTTGTCCGTCAGTTTCTCATGGGTCATTTCTCAATAACCATCAGTCTTCTATAGAATGAGGAAACTGACCCCCAAATTCCATCTCCCCACCCCCAGAAGGATTAATTATTTGCATAATTTACGTGGTTAATAATGATGCTGGGCCTAGTACCTGCAGGGAGGAAATAGATTTTTTAGAAAAGAAGATGGTTGGGTCGTCATTACTCCATCACGCCTGTGTTTGTGCCTTTGTCTGGAAGAGAATTGAGAGCTTTGGTGTGAGTGTTCAAATGTCTCAGCCCTCCCCCCCCAACCCCCACACTTTCACCCAACATGGCCACAAAGGAAGGTTGAAACTAATTCAAACCAGAACTTAGCAGCCTCATCCAGTCCTTGGCAGGAGGGGGAGGGAAGGGGTTGGAGGAGAGAGAATATATTGAGATCTGCCCTTTGATCGTGTTCAATGCGACTTTGCATTTACCTGAGGGATTAAAAGTTCTCATTGACAGAGGCTCCCGGCTTCCTAGTCAGCCTTTGACGGGACAAGTGTTAATTGGAGGATATAATGGGGACAATGTTAATTCCCCTCTTAGAGTTCCTTTTCTTGTTCAGTCAAATAGAAAGGCTCTTTTAAATGGCAGAGAGAGGAAGAAAGGCTCTGGTTTATAAGGGTAATAGACTGTACATCTTCCCCCTTGTCTCAAAACAAGTGCCATGGAGTCAGCACAAAGCAGGCCCCGAATGGGAGAAAGGGAAACGTCGTGGTGGTTTGCCTGGGATCTCACCCTGGATTAGGGATCAGGGAACACAGCCACCAGGTCTAATTTTATATTGGGAGGTGCTGGTGGATGCTGGGGACCAAGATTAGGGTGAGCAGAAGCTCATAAGGCTCAGGGATAGGAGAAGGACAGGGGATGACAAGAGGAGTGGAATATGGACCGATGCTAGAAAGATCTACTGAGCATGTGCGCTGGTCCCCAATCTCCCAAACCTACCTCATCTGTTCCCACCTGTACAATGGACCATGGGCAAGAGGCAGGATTCTAGAAGCAACACCCAGCTTTCAGGGTTTCTGTTATTAGACCCTTCTCCTTGCTAGATGTCAAATATGAGTCGAAATTCAGCCTTCTAGGGATTCTGAAAGCCATCTCTCCATTCCTTGGTGTGCTCAGAAACTTCAGGACACCTTCCAGATTCAATTTCTCTACCACCCCCATTCGTTTCTCTCCCGAGTTTTCCTCCCCAGCCCTGGTTTTTATGAATGATGAGTATGGTCTGTTCGCTTTTCCATTTGATAATTTACTCAGCAAGGTCCTTCTGAACACCTTCTCCAGGGAGAGCACATCCCTGTGTGCCCTTGAGCAGAATGCTTCACCTGGCTGGGCTTCTCTTCTTCAGGGATGGAATCACTGCCTTGGCCTTTGCAGAGTTCTCTTCAAGATGAATGGAGATAATGGATGTAAAAAAAAACAACAACAACCTTATAAAACTGCAAAAGATGTGGGATGAATTATTCTCTTTCTTATTTGCATTCACTGGAGAGATGAAAGGAAGCAGAAGGAGAGACAGGCGACAAAGCGAATCTCTACTGAAAGATGAGTTTGCCAGGCACAGGCAGCATAGGGTGGGATACCAGAGGCCTGCCTGAGCCGGGGGCTGTGGAGGACCAGGCCGAGCCCCCCAGGGTGAGTCCTAGGAGAGACGCGCTGCTGTCCCTTTCCCAGTCTCCGTGCTTCTGTGGGAGGATGGACGGGTCAAGCTGAATTACAGATCATAGCTCAGCACTCCTACCTCAACCTTTCCACGATGCCCACGGGCTCGCTCCTTTTCAAGTTTTCTGGTTTTCTTTGCCAATCTTAAGCTAGTCGGGAATATGTTGAGAATTACACACAAAGAGTAAATAAATCTTCAACTACTCACCAAATCAATCAAATGTTCTTATGGTTTTAGGGTTAACTAAGAAAAGAGAAGTAGCTGACTGTCGCTAATGATGACTAAACCCAGGAGAGGCTCGTTGAAATGACCAAGGTCTTATTTTATGGTGAAAGGGCAGAAGGAGGGCAAGCTTCCACTTATGAATCTGCAGACATTTCCCTCGGATAGCAAAGGGACTGTGCCTAGTATTGAGCTGAGACTTCGTAGCTTTCGGTTCTCCTACAGCTAGAGGGCTGTGAATGACATTTTGTCGGGTCCTTGGTCCTCAGGCTTCTGTTGGCCTCTGCCAGTGGGATCTCTGGTGGGAGAGTGCGGAGGCGAAGGGAACCGGTTCTGCGCTGGTTAAACAGGGTGGGATGGTGGGTGCCTGTTGTGCTGGTGGGGGGAGTGAGGGTGACAGTTGGAAAATGGCTGGTTTTTCCCTGAACTCAAATTGAGCAGATACTTCTTTGGTCAATCCAGAATCAACTGAGACACCACCCCCGAGGACTCTGCAGCAAGATCAGGCTTCTGAGAGGTAAGAATCACTTCCTTTTCCTTCTTCTCTCACAAATGCCCACTCCCTGTCTTCCAGCTCTTCCAGGCCTTCGAACCCCATTCATAAGCAATTGTTTGTATTAAATAGCATCCATTTGAAACACTAAAGCAAACAATTTCTTTCTCCTCTCCTCTCTTCTTTCATCTCCTTTCTTCTCTCCTTCCTTCCTTCCCTCCCTCCCTCTTTCCTTCCTTCCCTCCCTCCCTCCCTCCCTCCCTCCCTCCCTCCCTCCTTCCCTCCCTCTCTCCCTCCCTCTCTCTTTTCTCTCTCCCTCCCTCCCTCTCTCTCCTTCCCTCCCTCTCTCTCTCCCTCCCTGCCTCCCTCCTTCCCTCCCTTCCTTCCTTGCTTACCTTCCTTCCATCCTTCCCCACTCTTTCTCCCTTCCTCCTTCCCTTCCTTCCATCCTTCCTCACTCTTTCTTTCTTTGTACTTTTCAGTGCCAGTTCTGGGGCTTAAACTCGGGGTCTGGGTGCTGTCCCTGAGCTTTTTTGTGCAAAGCAAGTGTTCTATCACTTGAGCCACAATTCTGCTTCCAGCTTTTTTTGGTGGTTAATTGGAGATAAGTGTCACATGAACTTTCCTGCTTGGACTGCTTTTGAACCACAATCCTCAGATCTTAGCCTCTTGAGCAGCTACAATTATAGGTATGAGCCACAGGCACCTGGCTGCCCCAAATTGGTTATCGATGCGAAGACAGTGCAAGTATTCTTTGCTCATGGTGTTCTTGGGGCCTGAAGCAAACAATTCCTTTTGGACAAAGGTGAATCAAAAGCTCAATGAGCACTCCTTCCTATCCTTGAAACCTGGGGAAACGCTTCCATCTCCTTAAGCCTCAGTCTTTCCATCTTTGAAATAAATCCTGGCTTTATTCCCGGTGGGGGAGAGTGATGATTCATACTGAGAAGCCCTGTGTAGCTGTCTAATCTCAGTGCCGTGCAGCCCGGACACTGACTGCACTTGGACCTGACTTACTTCCTCATCCACCCATCCTAACGAATTTGCTCCATCATCCAGTATCCGGCCTTTGATGGGTTCTTTTCTGCTCTGGGCTGAAAGCTGCATGCTTCAGACTTACTGGCCCTTAAATATTTCATAGCAGACTGGCTGGGAATTAATATTTAATCAGAGACTCCTCGGCACTTAAATATTTAATCACTCATGTGGCTGATGAGTAATGAATCAGTGCCCAGGCAAACATGGGGTCTCTGGTCCCAGTTTTGAAAGCTCTTTGGGTCTGGTCTCAGAGGACAGAGGGGCCAATGTCAAGTTTATTTCTACACCAAGTTGACTCACATGTAAGACTGTACGTAAGTGTCAAAAATATTGCATTAGTACAATCTGAGACTGGATAAGAAACTGTGGTTCTTAGAAGACTAATGACAGGTTGGGAATAACCAAAGTTCAGGAAGAGCAGGCTGATGGCTAAAGTAAGAAGAGGTGATGTCAGTTTGCATGCTAAGAAAAGACAGGTGCTGGCTAGCTATGGGAAGGGGAGCTCATGGGAGCGGCAGGAGTGGAAGCTGGGATGGAAGGTCAGATCCCTTCACCTTTCCAGTGGCAACTGAGAGTTCAGAAGGAAGAGGTTTCGGGGAGAGGAGATGTTATTTAAATAGGGACAGAAGGGAGGGGGGAAAAGTGGGACTGGAAGAAGTCATGAAGCCCAAGTTGGAAAAGTAATACTTGTAAAGATTCTTCAAGTCAGAACTGAATGATAGTGTGGATATTCCAATCTCTGACCAGAGCTTCCTCATCAGAATGAAGGAAGTTTCTAGAATTTAGTTTTAAAGGCATTTCTTAGGGGTGGTTGACACTTTCCTTATGGGTCTGGCTCTTGGCTGGTGCTCTACCACTTGAGCCGTGCCTCTAGTCCTCCTTATTTGTCTTTAATTCCAGGGGACTCGAATTTGTGTGAGGGTTCATACTTCTACAAGCTTAGGCGTGTGGGGCATTCTACCCCCTAGGACGAATGTGATTTAGTCTCAGTGGACCATGGAAGGAAGCACCATTTTCCTTCTTTGTCATTGCATTAATGGTAGGCACATAAATCGACTCTTACCAGTGCTGTAGGAAGGGAAACCCTGGACATCTGGCTAGGGGCCATGGGCCAGGTTCCTCACAGATGGGAGGAGTCCCCAGAGCGTCTGGCTTCCCACCTTCAGTTGCTGTGTGTAGAGCTATGGGGGACCTATTTTGAAGACCAGCTGACAACCAAAGCTGAAGGTGGCAGAGAAGAAACTATGTTGGCTTGGTCCACCATAGTGCCACTAAATCAGTCACCTCTGGAATTACACTACTGGTAAATTTCTTTTTCTTGTGTTGTTCAAGGGCTTGAATTCAAGGCCTGGGTGCTGTCCCTAAGCTTTTCTGCTCAAGACTAGCACTCTGTCACTTTGAGCCACAGCCCCACTTCCAATTTCCTGGTGGCTAATTGGAGGTCAGAGTCTCACAGACAGACTTTCCTGCCTGGGCTAGTTTTGAACCTTGATGCTCACATCTCTAGGATTACAGATGTGAGCCACCAGCCCTACTGACGTATTTTGACCGGCTTTAGTTACAGGCAGCCAGAAGCATCCTAATTAATGCACAGCTGGAATATGGGAGGTGATAAGATAAAGGTTCAAGACAAGAAGTGAATGAAAAACTTTTCACAACTCTCAGATCACTAATACTTCAGCCTGGCTCTTGCTGACCTTTGGTGAAGGGTATGGAGTACGTGTGGTCTCTCCTGCTTGGTAGACGAAGCATCCCTTGCTCAGTCACTCAGGGAAGAAGTTGGCAACAGGTTTCACTAATGGAGAAGAAACACAGTCTGTTATAATCTAGCAAGTCTCTTTCTTGACAAAGAGCTAGACACTCTTGTACATGCACGGAGAGAAACCCTTATGATAATAGTAATCACAGCATTCTTTGTCATAGAGATAATTGGAAATAAACCTTAATGACTTCTCAACTAGAAAACAAATAAATCACAGACACAGACTTCGAAGTCTTGCGGAACAGGCACAATGAGTAATTTATAGCCATGTGCATCAACATGATTAAAAATGAAAACACAATTTTGAGTGATAAAAAGTTTCAGAGGAATTTGTAGCATATGAAAATATGTAAATGAGATTTAGAATCAACAATATGATACAGCAAAAATGTAGAGGAGTACATTGGCATTATAGTCACATACAGTTTCCTTTGAGGAAGAAGTGAAGGTACAAATGAAGGAATGAAAAATATCCAGTGAGACCTCAGCAGATTCGTTTTTATTGTCAGCTATGGGAATTGAACTGGGGGCCTGGGCACTATCCCTGAGCTTTTGCGCTCAAGACTAGTTCTCTACCACTTGGAGCCACAATGCCACTTCTGGGTTTTTGTGGTTAATTAGAAGGAAGAGTTTCATGGACTTTCCTGCCCAGGCTGGCTTTGAACCCTGATCCTCAGATCTCAGCCTCTTGAGTAGCTAGGGTGACAGATGTGAGCTACTGGGGCCTGGCAAAGTAGATTCCTTTTAAAGCGTGCAGATGTTACCATCTGTACGTTTTTGGCCTGACTGAAATAATTTCACTAGAAGACTGAGATTGTGAGCTAGAATCACTACCGGAAAATTTCTCATCTATGTTTTCCCATGTCTCAAGACTTCATTGAAAAAAAATCTATGAAGACAGTGCTTATGGGGTACAATGGATAAAGTGAAATTTATCATCTACATTTTGGGAAGTCATGTTTGAAATATTTCATTAAAAAATTGGTGGGGACTGAGATTACAGACCAAAATCAATGAAGTGACGTTTGACAGTTAGTGATTTATAGCTGTGGAGATAGTCACAAAGACAATGAAATAAAATCCAAGGATCCAACAGACACTTCGAACATGAGTACAGAATGGTACCTTGGAGAAGGGCTGGGAGGGGCCTGGGCTTTGACAGGTGATGAGATATGGGAATTCATACCTAGTTTGCACTTGTCTTTCTCCTTGCTATGTAGATCGCAGTGTGGCTTATTTATCTTTGTAAATATGATTATATATATAAATAATTTTATTCCAAACATATCTTGTATATACATAGCTATTATTATGTTGTTCAGTTAAAAACATTTTGAATTAGGTCTCCTAAGTGATTTTTGAAATTATTTTTTCTCTTTTTGATTAGTATGCATTAACATGCTAATATCATTGTAATAGTTTCACACACAGGTATAATGGACTTTGACCAAATCACTTCCTTTAGAGCTTTTCTGAGCCCTCTCCCCTCTACCTTTTGTGCCAGTACTGGGCTTTGAAACTCATGTCCTCATACTCTCCTTTAACTTTTTTTCCTCAAGGGTGATACTTTACCACTTGAGCTCTGACTCCACTTGTGGATTTTTCTGATTCATTGACGATAAGAATCTCTCAGATTTGTCTACTTGAGTTGGCTTCAAACTGCCCTCCTTGGATCTCAGCCTCTTGAGTAGCTAGGATGATAGGCATGAGACAATTTTTAATGGGTTTAATTATCCTGTTTTCATAAGGCACATCAAATATCTCAATCATATTCATTGCTTCCTTCACCTTCACCTTTCTGAGAGTTTTAAAAAGTCGTTTGAGGGCTGGGGATATAGCCTAGTGGCAAGAGTGCCTGCCTCGGATACACGAGGCCCTAGGTTCGATTCCCCAGCACCACATATACAGAAAACGGCCAGAAGCGGCGCTGTGGCTCAAGTGGCAGAGTGCTAGCCTTGAGCCGGAAGAAGCCAGGGACAGTGCTCAGGCCCTGAGTCCAAGGCCCAGGACTGGCCAAAAAAAAAAAAAAAAAAAAGTCGTTTGATAGTTCCTGGTTTCATAGTAGATTCTATGAAAAGAAGACCATGGATTTTGTTTTTCTTAAACCCCAAGAGTATAAGAGTCAACGGTGTGGTGCACCTTCAAAGGAAGCTTGTGTAAGCATTTGTTGTAGAAACAGAATAAGGGAACCACCTGAAAAAGAGGGCGAAGCCGGTTTTATTTTGCACGGTCCAGATTCTGTCCAGAGAATACGCTCATCTAGATTTTTCATGTTACACGGAATAGGGTTGGAAGAAGAGAGAAGTAAATAATCTGATGAAAGCACAGAGAGCATGGTGGATGAATAGACAGTTCCAGAGCAGCACAGTTTCGGTCGCCACATCTTCGATGGGCTCTGTCAGGTACAGAGAAGTAAGATCCGTGGAATGGGTGCCACGGGACAGCCATGGAAGGGCTGCTGGTGAATATATTGGGTGAGTGATAATTTAGCTGTGTAAGAGTCAGAGCTGCGTCATGCTACAAGGATCCAGAATCTGAGCACTGGTCTTGGGAGATGCTAGGCATCCTGTCACTTGGGATGTTCAAGAAGATTGCCCAGTGGGAGTTCTGAGTAGCTGGTTGAGCTGGACAACCTCTGAGATCCCAGGCCTGAAGTTATGTAGTTAGAGAACAAAAGGCATAACAACATTAGTAGGAGAAGCATGCAGGTTACGTGACTAGAAATGAGAGTTTCCTGTTTACCAGGACAAGTCGTAAAGCTATTACTGGATATGGCATGTCTATCAGCTGTCTAGTTAGGGGCACTGGTTTGCATTTGGTATTTCTGCGGAGAGAAAGAGTAGCATGTCTTGGACATAGGTGAGAGGTTGCTTCTCCCATGCGAAGCTGGCTAATGCAGAGGTTGGTTGAGGAGGAAGTTTTACCATTCTCAGTCCTCGAAAGCTGGTAGGGATGATAGTCTAGTGTTTGAAGGTGGTGGAGACTGTGAGCTATGGTGTATGAGAGGCAAGTCTTGCCTCCTGGCTAGCTATTCCCATGACAATGAATTAGGGAAGTGGTGGCATTTTTTTTTTTTTTAAACAAAGACTTTGGTAAAGTTTTGTTTCTCTCTTCTAGTCAGCTCTCAGCTGTGTTTGGTAGAGTGTAAAAAGCTGAGTGACAAATGACAAAACATGTTGGAATCGTCAAAACATCACCACTAACAGCCGTCAAACTCCTTCCTGCTACTGCCAATGGGATTCTAGAGGGCGGGGTCCATGGTGCAGCTGTCTTCCTCTATCAAACGTGGACACGATGTGACACTCTCGAACGTCATGCTGGAACATGGGAGCCATAGGATGGGCATGAATTACTTACCTAGTGTTGCATAACAGATTCTACTCAAATGTAGCAATTCATTCTCTGGCTCCCTCCATGTCAGGAACTGGTTTTGTCTGTGCAGAGTGGCTCTGGCCCAGGTTCTGTCATGTTATCCAGCTGCATCCTGGCTTCTGCTGGGTTGGATGGCTCTGAGGAGCCACTCATTTCCAAGCTGACTCACCGGATGTTGGTAGGTACCTGCATCTCCTTCCCACACGGGTCTCTCCTTAGAGCACCTCATGAGAGTAAGTGAACCAAAGGAAGAGACGAAGCAGCAGCAGGAAAAGCAACAACCACAGATCACAAGAAAACACAAAGGTGGGAAAGTGCAGTGTATTTGATCCTAGCCTTGAAAGTGTGGGACCATTATGTTGGCCATGTTTGGCACAAACACACCTTACTTCAAAGCAGCAGGTGAAAGTCCCAAGAGACAGGGCTCACTGGGGAGTGTAACTCCCACTGAAGACATCAAAGTTCAAATTAGCTCTGGCGAGATCCACATCTCCCAGAAGGACTGTTAATGTTTACTTCAGTCATTCAGAAGATTTAGTGAGTACTTCCTTGGTGGATGCTGAAAAATACTCTGCATGTTGCAGGCTAATGAGGGAGAGAAAAATGAGCAAGGATCAATACTAATCGTTCTTCATCCCAACACCACACAAAAGCAAGATAAAGCACAACAACCCAGAGGTCAAAGTAAGTAGTTATTCCAGTGATGAAGCAAATATCACAGAGCACATGAGAAGGCAGGGAGGAGCAACCTGTCCTTCTGGCTTGTTTCCTTCCCACTTAGTCTTTTTCCACAGCAACCTCAGAGGGTGGTAAGTGTGATGTCAACAGCATTTCACTTCCCATTTTCTACCAACCCCACTTGGAGCTGGAGGTTGAAATCTAATTCTTTTTTTTTTTTTTTTTTTTTTTTGCCAGTCCTGGGCCTTGGACTCAGGGCCTGAGCACTGTCCCTGGCTTCTTCCCGCTCAAGGCTAGCACTCTGCCACTTGAGCCACAGCTCCACTTCTGGCCGTTTTCTGTATATGTGGTGCTGGGGAATCGAACCCAGGGCCTCATGTATACGAGGCAAGCACTTTTGCCACTAGGCCATATCCCCAGCTCCTGAAATCTAATTCTTTACCTCTTTCCAGGCCGGTATGGACCATTTCCGGGTGGTTCCATGAATTGTAAGAAGAGTACCCTTTGTGAACCATAGGCACTAGGAACATCTGTTGACACGCTCTAGTCCCTATTGTGAGATCCTCAGCCACACCTTCTACATCTGGACACCCAGGTTATGCAGAAGTGTTGGCCTCTTTCCCTTGCCTTCTCCTTCCTGGACTGCTCTGTCCATTGCAACTTCCTGGAATTGCTCACCCATGATATACCGTCCTCTAGAAGATTCTCTGGCGGTTTCCACAGCTACCAGTGTTCATATGGGGAAGTCATGACTATAGCAGACACCGTATTTTCAACAAGAATTCTTTTTTTTGTCTTTCTTTTTTTAATTAATTAAATTTTGTTGACAAGGTGCTGTGCAAAAGGGGTACAGTTACATAATAAGGCAGTGAGTACATTTCTTGTGATATCTTACACCCTCGTTTTTCTTTCCCTTCCCTAGATCAGGTAGGCATATATACAATATCCAGTCTACCAAAATCATATACAGTAACCACGTGGTGTATGCCAAAGGAAATTCACCTAGAACTTTGAATGGAATGTCAACAATAGAATCCTCCTGTGTCCTACTCTTGGAGTTGTTTTTGCTTATCCTCGTCTTATATGATCATATGTACATAGCTGTTGAGCTATTGTCATCCACTGATAGGTCTATTCTAGACCTTTTTTATGTTTAGTAGTTGTTTGGTTTTAAATACGTAATGTAAGGTCGTTGACCCAAACCTGTGGACATACCATTTGAAAAGAAGTTTTTTGTTTCGCAGACCTGGTCTCTACTGTCCCCCC
This sequence comes from Perognathus longimembris pacificus, assembly GCF_023159225.1. Lineage (NCBI taxonomy): Eukaryota > Metazoa > Chordata > Mammalia > Rodentia > Heteromyidae > Perognathus > Perognathus longimembris. Next base: position 69,271,333 of record NC_063168.1, on the reverse strand, counting down.
GACCACCCTAACAGTCATATATCAGGGAGACCATGCTCCTTTGTTCTCTGTGTTCTAGGCTTGTCTCACTCAACATTATTTGTTCAAGCTCTGACCATTTCCCTGCGAATACCAATATTTTATCATTTCTAATCGCTATGTAGTATTCCACTGTGTATAGGTACCACATTTTTTGGATCCATTCATCTGTAGTGGGGCAATAAACATGGATGTGCAGATGTCTTTTTGATATCCTGAGACCTGTTGTTCAGGATAGATGCCTAGGAGTGGTATGGCTGGGTCATAGGGTAGGTCTATGCTGAGCTTTTTGAGGAACCTCCATACTGTTCTCCAAAGTGGTTGTACTAATTTGCACTCCCACCAACAGTGGAGGAGGGTTCCTCTTTCCCCGCACCCCCTCCAGCATTTGTTTCAACAAGAATTCTTTGAAAGATGAAAATGTTGGCTGTTGGTCAGAAAAATAGGTCCTTAGATCTACAGGCTTGCATATTTTCTGTCTCATCACCCTGCCTCTCAGAATGGACCAGTGGTAAAGGCAGAAGGGGTTTATCGGGCCATTGTACAGACGTATCAAGACTCAGAGAGATCCAGTCATGTTTCTAGAGTCTCAGAGCTGTGTTTGGAGGAGCTGGGTGATGTTGGGTTCTGTGGCAGGGGGTGCCCTCCTCCCCTCTTGTAACTGTTCCCATGTCAGCTTCATAAAGCAAAACCAAAGACAGTCAAGCCTAGAACAGTGCTTGTCAAATTGCAATGTACTTTCACCTAGTGACAAACTCTCATTCCCTAGGTTGGCAGTGACTCCTGAGATTCGGTATTTCTTACCAGCTCCTGGGTGAAGCCCATAGTTTTGGTCCACATACCACACTTTGCGTAACAGGGCTTCAGAACCCTGACCCTTCTTTTAAAAATAGGCCCAGCGCCTAGCCAATAGTGCTGGTTGGAAGTGCTGCTTTCTATCGAGACACCTAGGCTGGATCACCTCTGAGGGTGCTAGTCACACAGTACTTGCACTAAACTGACTTGTGATCTCAAGTGCACTCAGTCTATGGCCATTGGATGGGAGATTGGGACTCAATAGCTTTAAACTTAGGGTTTGTGAACGTGTGTGTGTGTGTGTGTGTGTGTGTGTGTGTGTGTGTGAGAGAGAGAGAGGTGTGTGTATGTGCTGAGATTGGGGCTTGAACTCAGAGACTGGGGGCTGTTCTTCTTAGCTTTTTGTACCCAAGGCTAGCACTCTACCACTTGAGCCATGGCTCCTCTTGAGTCTTTTCTTTTTTTCTCAAATTTTTATTATCAAACTGATGTACAGAGAGGTTACAGTTTCATACGTTAGGCATTGGATACATTTCTTGTACTGTTTGTTACCTTGTCCCTCATGCCCCTTCCCTCCCCCCTTTTCCCTCCCCCCCCCTTGAGTCTTTTTTTTTGTGGTTAATTGGAAGTAAGAGTCTCACAGACTTTCCTGCTCAGGCTGGCTTGGAACCATGATCTTCAGATCTCAGTTTCCTGAGTAGCTAAGATTACAGGCCTGAGCCACCAGTGCCCTGCAGCTTAGAGTTTTTGGTTTGGTTTGTTTGTTTCTGCTTGTTTGCTTATTTTTAAATTCTTGGCCACCTTTACTATGCATGCATTTTAGTGATAAGATTGTAGAAGACAAAGGTGCAATGTCTATGTACATCTAATTATATAAAATTGTTTATCAAAATGAGCTCTAGGAAATGGAAACAAGAGGCTTTTTCTTTGTTTCTATTTTTTTTCTTTCTTTTTGTCTTGTTTGTTTATCTGCCTCTGGATGGCAAGAGGGGGCACAGAAATGGAGGGAAAAAGGGTGAACAAATGTAGCAGCAGTATTCACTAGACACTATATTGAAAATGAATTATATAACTTGTAGATGGGTCGGGAGGGAAAACTGAGAGAGAGCAAAGGAAGGGGTGTCATTGCCCCAGAAGAAACGTACTCATGACCTGACTTATGTAATTGTAACCCCTCTGTTACATCACTTCATAATAACAATAATAAAAAAAATTGTTGGCACTGGGTGGCCCAACTGAGCCCACTCTCCTAGTCTTTAGTTCTTTTCTCCTGGGATATTTCTCTACCTAAATAACCTGACCGTTGATGTGGCACTGGCAAGACTATACTACCAGGCGGCTGAGCCACCTGAAGTTTTCATTGACATGATGGCTGACAAATGGACACAGGCTTCCTATCTTTCTGTCATCTTCATAGCTGACAAACACCAAGTTAGAGACCACTGACCTGCACTCAGAAAGAAATCTATCCTCCAAGAACCTAGACATATGTTTTGCTTCTTGGCTGTACCAGGCGGTGGTCAGTTGCAGATACTAGCTTCCTGGGGGCAGGGCCCAACTGATTCTCATATCTAAATCCTCATTATCTGGACCATGTAGACATACTCAATAAATTCTCAAATACCAACTGTGATGGATCATGGGCATGTTTTATTACTTAAAAAAAAAACAACTAGGAAACTATTCTTAATACATTTGTAAAGAATTGTTACCTTTGGAGACTCTTTTAAAAGTTTAAGGGTAGGCCATCTTTGAGGTAAAGAAACTCTTATTCGCTTCCATAGACGGAGGGACATACAGGCGTTAGGAGCTGATTAACCCCATCCTGACATTTTTTTTTTTTTTTTGCAGTACGGGCTTTTGCTTTTCAGTGGGTCTTGGAACGCATCCAAAATATACTTAGACATACTTCTCTGGGAGAAAAGCCTTTACACTTCAGAAACACACACACATACCCACATACACACACTTAATTTGAGGTTGAATTTTTCTGCCCTAATTAGCTGTGTCTTTGAGCTTCAAGAGCTAGTTTTACTGCGGTTATTAACGAGGCCAATCTCTGATCGCTGGCTTTTTTCAAAAGCATTCCAGTCTCCTAAACAGTGGCCTTTCATGATTTACAAGTTTGGAATCTTTGAGGGTTTTCAACAATTAAGGTGCTAACTTTTCGCACTCGCCTGGTCTCCAAACGTCTTAATCACAAAACCTTGAAAGTGGGTTGTGGTGAGGGAGGCTCGGTGCCTCTCAGGCGCAGAAGACTCCGGAGGGAGCTGGTCTAGTTCAGGGACATGGTTTCCAAGAGGGCGTTGGCAGGAAGATACAGGTGCGGTGCTCCCGTGTGCCGTGGGAGCTAGGCTAGTTGGAAATCATGGTCCAGAGCGAGCTCTGTCAGGTGCAAACTCCAAAGGCTAGAGAGAAAACAAGCTTTCCTTTTTTCCTTTCTCTTTTCCCTTTCGTCTCTTCTTCTTCTTCTTCTTTCGTCTTTTATATGACAGTACCAGGGCTTAAACTCAGGGCCAGGGCACTGTCCCTTAGCCTTTCCATTTACAGCTGGTGCTCAACCACTTGAGGCATCCCTCCACTTCTAGTATTTTTGCTGGTTTCTTGGAGATTAGGGTCTCTTCCCCTGCTGGCTTGGAACTTGGATTCTCAGATCTAAGCCTCCTAAGTAGCTAGGATTACAAATATGAGCCACTGTACCTGGCTAATAATCCCTTTATCTGAGCATGTCACTGTTTTCAAGTTGTGTGAACACTTGAACATATGCTTGGTCTGTACAAGGCCTTGAGGTGCACAGACAGGTTGCTAATAGTAATGAATGGGTAAAGTGAGAGTCAGAGAGGCCTAATAAATTGTCTGGCGGCACACAGACAGTGGTAGAGTGGGGTTTAAGGACTATGTGTCCATTGGAATCACTAATAGAAATATATGCAAAGGAGAAATGTCAGTGTATCATTGGGAGGGCCATTGTGACTCATAACATAAAGGACAAATCAGTAAACTGTAAGAGCAAGAATTTAGAAAGAGGCATGCAACAGAAGTTCTCCTGGCAGGCTCTGTTGATATAGGTCATTCCCCCATCTGGTTAATTTTCAGGGCTGCCTAATACTCATAATTGTGAATTGGGATGAAGGAGAGCAAAACCTCTGTCTAATAGCGCAGCTTTGTAATTTCATCAGCTTGGCACACACTTTACAATGAAAAGGCACTTGCGGAAGTAGTAATTTGGAGGCTTTCTGTAGGCATTGGATAGGGTTGCCTTGGACTGCAGCATGCCAGGGCTAGAGAATGTGTGCATCTGTAGCTGTACCTCTTTCAGTGTATGACTTTTTCTCTCTCTCCCTGTTTGTGCTTGAACGTGGGGCTTGGGAGCTGTCCCTGAGCTTCTTTTGCTCAAGGCTAACATTCTACCACTTGAACCACAGCTCCATGTCTAGTTTTTTTTTTTTTTTGTAAGAGTCTCATGGACCATCCTGCTTGGGCTGGCTTTGAACCAATCTTCAGATCCCAGCCTCCTGGGTAGCTAGAATCACAGGCATGAGCCACGGTGGCACCTAGATCTTTCTTTCTCTTTCTTATACAGTCACTAGGATGCAATCAGTGGAGTTTTATTTTAAGGACCACAATTTAACCTAAGTCCATCCTCTTCTTTAAGCATCATAGCTTCATTAAGTTTTCATGCCCTTAATACCATTAACTTGGTGGCTTGAGCTCCTGTGTGAATTCACGAGGACAAATCATGTTCCCATCATAGCTTTAGGCCAGATGCTCCCACGGCAGGGACTTTGCTCATTCTCTGGCCCATCCTACAGCGGATTCATCTCTAGGGCCGGCAGAAGGTATGCGTTTGTGGAGTGACTCTGCTATCTTGTCTCATCTCTACCATCTAAAGAAATCAGCTAGAAGCTTGCCATTGTTTAAGAATGGACTGTGATAGAACTAGGGAGAGAGTCCCTGTGTGGGGGAGGCGACCCTGTGTGGGGGAGGCGACCCTGTGAGGGAGACCTCAAACCACTTTGCTAACACTGTCTTCTCTATGGACTGTCCTACTTGCACCCATTTCCAGCTTCTTGTTGCTGCACTGTGAGTGCACCGAGGCCATCTTCAGATAAAGGTGCAGATGGGTACATGGGTCTTTGCTTCATGGGCAAATCACAGCTTGCAAACGCTGTGGTGAAAAATCCTTTTGTGGTGTTATGAATGTCTTGTGAGCCCCCGAGAAGATATGTTGGAGCCCCAACTCTCACTCTCTGAGAAGATGCCTTTATTTATGCATTTATTATTATCATCAAATGGGATAGTTCCTAATCTGTTATGATTGAGGTCCTTATAAGGAGAGAGACCCTGGGATAAAGTATCCCTCTTTCAAAGTGTTCATCTCACACAGAATACACTGAGGGGAAGGGCTGAGTTGCGAGGGATGGGTGAGATTACTGCAAGGGGTGGGATCCGTCAAGGTACACTGCCCTCATAACACCTTTGTACCACTACTTAAAGATAATAGAAATATAATGAAAGGACTATCACACAACTCAATAGCAAAGGAACTATCTGATTTTTAAAAAGTGAACAAAAACCCTGAATAGCCAATCCTTAAAAGAGTATATAAACAACTAACAATTTATTTAAAAGTGTTCAATATCGTTAGTCATAATGGACATGTAAATCAAAACCACAAAGAGATGTCATCTTACCTCAGTTATACTCAAAAGATAACAAATAACAAATGTAGACTTTTATGTTCTGTATGGGGATCAGGGAGTGTTTATCTCTCTTTTCCATTTCCCCCTACTTTAACCTTCTTATACTAAAATAAATCTTTGCTAAAACTTTAAAAAACAATAACCACAAAACACCTCAAAGCCAAAATCTCACACCTGCAATCTTGGCTTCCTAAGAGGTTAAGATCTGGAAGATTGTGATTCAAAGCCGATTTGGCAGAAAAGTTCTTGAGACTCCATCTCTAAAATTACCAACAAAATGCTTAACTGGAGGTATGACTCAAGTGGTAGATGACCAGTCCAGGAAGCAAATGGCGCAAGCGTGAGGCCTTGAGTTCAAATCTGAGTACCGGGAAAAAAATGCACAGATAAACCAACCAACCAACAAATAACAAATGCTGGTGAGCCTATGGATGAGTCACTAGAAGTGTGCCCTTGAAAGTAATACTTTGTCCCTAGTCTCTTTCTATTACTCTCTGCTTCCTGGCTGCTATGGGGTGAGCAACCTTTGCCAAACTTTCCATTGCTGTGATGTTCTGCCTCATCTCAGCCCTGAAGTAGTGAATCCAGCTGGTCTTAGACTGAACTTGTATAACTTGTAAGCCCAAATACACCCCTCCTCCTTGTATGATGTTTCTCTCAGGTATTTGTTGCAGTGGTGAAGATACTAACACCGTACACAGTCTCACTTACATGTGGCAGTGAAACCATTGATCTCACAGAAGTAGGAGAAGGAGAAGAGTAGCTACCCGAGTGGAGGGAGAGTGTGTGGAAGGGGAAGATGGAGACAGGGTGGTTATTGGGTACAGGGGTATAATGGGAAAGAAAGAAAGACTCCAACATTCTGCAGCACAAGTAGGACAACTAAGGTAGAAAACAATTTCTTTTTGTGCCAGTCCTAGGTCTTGAATTGAGAGCCTAGGCACTGTCTCTGAGCTTTTCTTCTTGTGTTCAAAGACTGTGCTTTATCACTTGAGCCACAGCTCCACTTCCAGCTCTTTGCCGGCAAATGGGAGATAAGAGTCTCCCTTTGTTGCTCTGACTGGCTTTGAACTGTGAGCCTTAGATCTCAGCCTCCTGAGTAGTTAGGATTATATAGGCATTAGCCATCAGCATCTGTTTACTTGCATATTTTTATTAATAATTAATAGAGAGGACTGTGAATAGTCTCAACACAGGCATGCTAAATATATGAGATGATGAATATGCTAAGTATCCTGATTTGATATTTACACATTGTGTACATGCATTGAAATGTCACACTATGCTCCATAAATATGCATAGTGGCTACAAAAAAAACCCCAAGAAATTTTGTATTAACAACCTACAGGAAAAAAGAAGATAATTCAGACCTGGAGACACAAGGAAGATGGGCCACATTTAGACAGAGGCAGAGACTGGAATCACTGTCATAAACCAAGGGAATCCTGGGGCTTACAGAACTAAGGGAAGGAAAGAGGGGGGGGGTGTCTCTTTTTCCCTTGTACTTTGGACCTTGATTGTGACTTGTAGTCTTAGAATTATACGTTTCTTTTGTGTTAGATTGCCTAGATTTGTGAGACTGCTATGCCAGCCCTAGAAAAATGAATATACCTAGAAATCAAAACTCTAAAGACTAACCCCTTCACTGATTGCTTTTTAGACAGCTCTCCATTATGTGTGGCCACAGGCCCAAGACAATGGACTGCTGCTCCCAAAACAAGGAGTGACAATGAACTTTTCTCCTAATAAGTTCATTGTCCCAGGAACTTGTTATAATAGCAAAAACCTCACAGAGCTAAACATAACCAGGATCCACTCCTGAACCCAAGAGGTAGGGTGAACCCCTCTCTCCCACCCTAACATGATGCACAAAACCCAGCCTCCTGGGAGGTGTGGAAGGAAGACTGAGCAAGTCACTGCATTAAATATCATGCCTGGGTCTCCTCTGTTTCACCCAGGTCACTGAATGGAGCAAAAGCACCATGTTCTCAGGGAAATTTCCAGAGCCATTCTCAAGGTAATCACACACATGCATCCTCTTGATTATATTTCCACAGAGCTCTCTGGCCCCCCACTTTGCAACCTCTACCTGTCAGATATGAGTCTGACTCTGTCTCCCAGGGAGGATAACCCAGTTGATGAGGGTGGAGTTGGGTGTCCTGTGCACTGGCTGTCTCTTTAGCTAGTAGCACAGTGCCGTGCATACTCTAGATGCTCATTAAATGTGACAAACCAACATAACACATAAAGCTGTCACTTACAGAAAACCGCAATCAACAGCAAACCCTTCATTCATCATAACTCTATCTGAAAGTGATCAATGCCAGCAGTTTTTCCAATCCTTTTTCAATTTTCTTTTCTATCAATGATACATTTCTACAAATGGATTTCTAGGGCACATACAGTTGTGTTTTCTGAAGGTTTTTCCCTTTTCACTACTAGGAATTGGACTCAAGGTCTCACATTTGCCTGGCAAGTGTGCTATCTTTTGAGCCAAATCCCTAGCCCTTTTTGTAAGTGAGAGATTTATATGATCTGGAGAATGCCCCAGCCCTTTCTTGTTTAGTTGTTTTTCATATAGGGTCTTACGTATTTTTCCTGAGCTGGCTGCAAACTGAGATCATCCAGATCTTCACTTCTTGAGTGGCTAGGATCACAAGTGTGAATTTTTAAATTGACATTGTAACACTAATGTATTTATTGAGCCACTTCCATATTAATAGACCCATATGATCAACTTTTTTTTTTTTTTTTTGGCCAGTCCTGGGCCTTGGACTCAGGGCCTGAGCACTGTCCCTGGCTTCTTCCCGCTCAAGGCTAGCACTCTGCCACTTGAGCCACAGCGCCGCTTCTGGCCGTTTTCTGCATATGTGGTGCTGGGGAATCGAACCTAGGGCCTCGTGTATCCGAGGCAGGCACTCTTGCCACTAGGCTATATCCCCAGCCCCCATATGATCAACTTTTAATTGATGTATATGTATATTTGCTTTTTAATATGTTTCGATGAATATCCTTTCACATATCTATATTTTAGGTTGGATATATTCTATGAAACAGAATTACAAGATCAGATGACATGATGAATTTCCTGCATGTAATGAAACACTAGACACCCGGCTGTTTCATGAGCATACATTGGATTTCAACCAGAGTGTAGACTTAGCTTCTATCTGCAAAGTGAAGACTCCCTCCAGCAATAATAGATACTTTGACCTTCATCCAGAAGTAATAAGGATACCCTAAAAATAGCCTTTGTATTTGGTTAGTACCATTATCAGATTATACAAATCTATTACCATATTATCAATTTTGGGGACTCAGAAATACTATGGAAAGATAAGCAAGTCTTTATTACAAAGCTAACAATTCAATATCTCAGTCTTTAAAAAAACCAATTTATTCTCATCTTTGCCAGTGACAATCCCCCATCTTTTCTTACCTTGCCTTTTAAACTTTTCTTACTTCTTTCTTTATCTTTTCTTTCCATTCACAGTGATAAAGCAGGTGGTTTTGGCATGGGGTGGGGATGGGGGTGGGGGTGGGGGATAGCTTGTGACAGATTGTGAGTGACAGAAAGTTAGGGAAATTTTCATATAAAGAAATCAAAGCAGATCATTACAATAAAACAGACTTTGGGTGCAAGCTCCTTTTATTCGAACTTTCCCTTCCTTTCCACCAAGTGAGCACAGGTATTTTTTTTTTAATGCCAATACTGATCAGACAAAGAAGTAGAGCAGGGCACTCTCTTGTAGCTTTTTTTTTTTTTTTTTTGCTGAATGCTGGTGCTCTACAACTTGGGCCACATTTCTACTTCTGCTTTTTGACAGTTAATTGGAGATAGGAGCCTCATAGACTTTCCTTCCTAGGCTGGCTTTGAACCATGGTCCTCAGACGTTTACCTCCTGAGTAGCTAGAGTTCCTGGCGTGAAGGGCTAACACCTGGCCACAGAGGGGACTTTATCTGCTGTCTCATCCTGCTTTCTTCCAACAGAGCGGTGAGGCCTGTGGTCTTGAGGGCAGAATGTTTGCTTTTCTTGCCGAGATTGCCACTAAATGTACCTGTCATATTGCACAAAATCTATTCAGTCACTCATTCTTTCAAAAATTGCTTGTATTGGTCATAGTGCTTGAACTCAGGGAATGCACACTGTCCCTGAGCTTTTTTTCTGCTCATTGCTAACATTCATACCACTTTGAACCACAGTTCCACTTCTAGTTTTCTGGGAGTTAACTGGAGATAAGAGTCTCACATACTTTCCCACGAGAGATGGCTTTCAACCATTATCCTCAGATCTCAGCCTCCTGAATAGCTAAGATCACAGGCGTGAACCACCTATGCCCAGCTCAATATCTAGTCACTCTTTAATTAATATTTGTTATGTATGTGTCCAGTACCAGGGCCCATGCTGGGCACTGGAGACCCTGCTATGAAAGGTCACTGCTATCTTCAGAAAGCTTGCCATCAGGGGCTGGGAATATGGCCTAGGAGTAGAGTGCTTGCCTCGCACACATGAAGCCCTGGGTTCGATTCCACAGTACCACATATATAGAAAAAGCCAGAAGGGGCACTGTGGCTCAAGTGGTAGAGTGCTAGCCTTGAGCAAAAAGAAGTCAGGGACAGTGCTCAGGCCATGAGTTCAAGCCCTGGGACTGGCAAAACAAAAAGCTTGCCATCTAGGGGCAGTGGACAGAACCTGCAGTTAGCACGTACGATCAATGGGACAGATCTACAATGAAACATAGAGTTTGCTCCCAGAGGAAGAAACTCATGCTTGCGTGCGTGCGTGCATGCGTGCGTGCGTGCGTGCATGTGTGTGTGTGTGTGTGTGTGTGTGTGTGTGGTGTCACAGCTCCTAGGGGTATATGGGTGGGATTTAGAGGTACAGTGAACTTATATTTTCTGGCCACATGCAGCTCTGAGGCTGAGTTATTTTTGCTTTAACCAGAATATTGTGGCCCAGGTTCCTCTGAGATATGTATAGGACACCTACAGGGCCCGACTTTGGCGTCAGAGCACCCTGGGTTAGAAGTCTGGCCCTGCTGTTTTCTTGTGTGACTTGGAACATGTTCCTCAACACTCAGGATTTGCTTTGTCCTTGTAAAATGGGACTAAGGACAGCTATATAAAACTGGGACATACAGCAGGGTACTGGTAGCTCATGCCTGCAATCCTAGATACCAAGGAGGCTGAGATCTGAGGATGGTGGTTCAAAGTCAGCCGAGGCAGGAGAGTCCATGAGACTCTATCTCCAATTCACTACCCCAAAAATGGAAGTAGAGTTGTGGCTCACGTGGCAGAGTGCCAACCCTGAGGAAAAAAGCTAAGGAACAGTGTTAAGGACCTGAGTTCAAGTCCCAGTATACATGCATGTGCACGTGTACACACACACACACACACACACACACACACACACACACACAGAGTGATGTTTAGGAAGAATAGCTCAACCTGATCTCTGTGCACAAGGCCAGAAATCTGACAGTTTCAACACTGGATGCAACCATGGTATTGTTTAATCTCTGCCACATTTTAAGCAAGGCTGCTTTTCAAAGATGGCATGTCTGAGCACACCCTCGAAGGGGTGGGTGGCGACAGGGAAATCCCGCCCTCTGTGAACTGGTGACCTCCTTGGCCATGGAAGCAGACAGGTCATTTAAAAAATGTCATTTTTTTGCATTGACATTCTTCATGCTAAGTCCAGGGCCGGCATGTCTGTTCTGCTCTGGGGCAGTAACCCAGAAAGGAGAGGCAGCCTGGGCCTTGCCATTCTACGGCCTGGTCTGCTGACAAAAGAATTGTGCAAATGAACCTTTAAATCCGTAAATAGTGCCCCACAATGCGGGGAAGAATGCAGCGGCGACAAAGGGCAATATTCACAGTTTATCTCAGGGTGACGGATCTGAATAGACGCATGAACACGGGTTTGTTAGAGAAAGAGCTGGCCACAGCCCCCTGCCGGGAACACAGTGGCCGCAGTCTGCCGTGCAAACAGTCAGTCTAAATCCCGAACAATTAGGGGAAACCAAGCTGCCTTTATCTGAACTTCAACTTGTTCTCATGATTGATATGGGAAATGAAAAGTTGTACACGGCTCGGGAAGGCTCCGCTTGCCCTCCATGCTCTCAGGGCTTTAGTTGAAGGTGAAGGATGGATATTTCATACACATAGCCTTAGCGGCCACCGCCAGGTTAGGGCGGGAACTGGGTGGGGCCCTGAGCACCAGATTGGCCCACAGGCCAGGTAAACCTGGCCTGGCAAGGGGTCTGAGCGGTCAGATCTCCCTCTCTGATCTCAGTTCTCAGAAGAGATCTCTCTAGTCACCTCAGCAAGACCCAATCCTGGAAGGGACATGGGCATCTCTGGGTAGGGAGACATGTGTTAGCTATTCATCTGCCTGACTTTAGTCTAGTCTGATCCTCTCTCTGGGTCTCTCTGGGCCTGTTTTTGATGAGTGTGTAATGGGCCTGGTTTGGCTCCTGGCTAGGAAGCGCCACATTCGGTTATCCAGTTTCTTACAGTTGGAGCCTGTGCTCGGGGCCAAGCACTGTTCTGGTAATGAGGATGATCTGACTGTGAGCAGGACAATGCTTACCTTTGCACTGTGTGAACATGGAGCCTAGACATAAGATGAGGCCAGCGGCGCCCAGCAGACCGGGTCCAGCTCTCCAACAGCACGGGCTTTGGTGCCTTCACCCTGGAGTCTTTGGTGTCTCGGATCTGAAGAAGCTTGGTCATGTGTTGGCTGCACTGAAGGGAGGCCAGGAGGGGGAAGACTTTGAACTGGAAGTAGAGGATGATGGGTTTTGGGAGGCTGGGATGAAAGGGAGAGGCGACATTTCATGTTGCAGGGACACCATCGCAAATTCTGGAAAGCCAGTGTGGCCCTGGCCCCTGGCTTGGAGTATGGGTTCATTGAAGGCCAAGCTGGGAAGCTGGAAAGATAAGGAGATCATCAAGGGCCTTGAGAGTTATGGTGATGAGTTTGCTCTCTGGCCCGTCGGTAACAGGGAGCCCTGCAGTGCTCTGGGCAAGGGAGGAGCGCTTTCTAATGCGCGCTCTGGGAAGAGCCCTTCAAAGCCAGGCAAGGTGGTGGTGCGGGAGAGGCATGGACAAGGCAGGGCCAACCAGGCCTGGTGACACCTTGGATGTGCAGAGAGGGGTTAAAGGTGATAAAGCTTGTGAGCCTTTGACTTCCATGCCAATTCATTACTCAGTGAAACTCTTTACTTCTTTCCACCCAGAAGGGAGTGCCAAAATTCCACAGGCCATCTTACCAGTTGCCAGGAAATTATTACCCAATCAACCAGTCATCAATCAATCAATCAATCAATCAATTAATTTTTATGCATATGTACTTACAAGGAAGGAAGCAGAATGTGTGCACTTTCTTATTTAGTTCTTATAACACACTCAGGCTGGAAACGGTTCTCACATGTATTTGACAGGGAAGGTTAATGGAAGCTAGCATTGTTCCTTTTTCACAGATGGAGAAACTGAGGCCTTGGCCAATGATTTGCTCGAGCTCGAGTTAGGATTTGAACCAGGGTCTGTCTGGTGACAAAGCTAGCCATTCACTGTCCTTTATGCTCAATGCCTCTGGCTAGGCTGGGCTGGAGGGAGAGGATGCAGGCGATTGCACAAAAAGACCTGCACTGGGGCCACAGCACTGAAACAGACTTCCCCCAAAGCCTCTTCAAAGCGGCCAGAGACATTCAGCTTCCCTGGCATTCAGGCTGGAAGTATTTCTATTGTCCCTATCATCAGAGGTAAGTGACATCTTGAATGGCTCAGGAAGATTAAATAGCCTGGCTCCTTCGGAAAGCTTAAGAGAGAGAGAGAGAGAGAGAGGCCACAGCAGCCATTATGGAACTAGTCTCTCTCTCTCTCTCTCTCTCTGTCTCTCTCTCTCTCTCTCTGTCTCTCTCTCTCTCATCCTGAAAGAGCTCTCAAGAAGCCCTATTGGAAGAAGCAATGCAGATAAGGAGACAATGACAGGAAGAGGGAGATCTGTGTGGAGCCTGGGGCTGGGCTCCGTGAATGCGGATTACTGTGGTTTGGAGCCGCCAAAGCAAAGGGGAATCCCGGTCAGGATGAAAATGAGGAATTAGTTTTTCCCTTCCCCTCTGCGCCTCCAGTTCAGTGCGCAGCAACAATGAACGCAGGGAGGTGGGGGGCACTTGACATGCCCCTTTTCCAGGCCATGTTGGCACCCCATGTGGGGCTCCCAGGGGAACAAAGCCGATTTTAACCCAATAAACTCACCCCGCACTCCCCAATAGAAATGAGAGAAGCTGGGGACTGCAGAGTATCTATCTGCTTTTCCACTGTCTAAACACACCGGCCAAACGGATTTTCTTGCTCCCCTTCTGTTCTGGCTTGCTTTCAAGGAGATGAGACACGGGCAGTTGTCAGGGTTTCCTGGAGGTGACTTAGGTGTGCTCTGTCCAGGAACAAGAATGAAGGAACTGCCTTTCATTCCCAGGCACTCGGCTTTGCAATGGCACAGCTTGGTTCCACCCAAAGCTACTAGCGTGTACACACGACACTCATTCATTCGTGGAGAAAACGTGGCTTTGAAAGAGCTTTAGATCCCCAAGTTAGGGGCCCTGAGTTCAAGTCATCAGCAGCTTACTGTTAGCTTGGCAAGAATCGGTTAATTATTTCTCCGTTTCCCACCACCGTGCTGCTGGAATGATGCGGTTTAAGAGTTTCAGTATCACTCTGTGCGGCAGGTGCTTTGTCAGGAAAGGCCTAAGTGTTGGGTCCTGCACCCCGCAGGGGAACATCAAGAAAGAAGATAATTGGCAAAATCATTTTTCAATCCCTAAGTGCATTTTTCAGATGGGAGAGATGTTTGCTGTATTGTAGGCGACAATCAATATTTGAAGAAAGGACTTAGTAGTATTTACAGAGTTCCAGTCTCTGTGAGAAATTCCTCCCAGTGAACATTCAAGACTGTGTTCATGGACATGGAGCCTCCCATGGCTCCAACATCTTATAGCTTAACGCCCGAAAAGCAAGCAGAAGACAGGTGCTGAAACCAGAAATGTGATTTCAGATTTGTACAATGGACATCCAGAACTTAGCAACTCTTCATTTCTCCTAAGCCAGTAGGCAGTCAGTGGGTAGCGCATGTGTGTTGAAACCAGCCTTTTCTGTCCAGCCCTCCTCCCCTCCCTTCCTCCCTCCTTTCCATTCTGTGAATTGAATCCAGGGCCTTGCCCGTGGGAATCAAGTGCTCTACCATTGAGCTACTCCTCTAGCCCCTTTCATCAAGTTTATTTTGAGATAGGATCTCATTAAATTTCCTTGACTGGCCTTGAACTTGTGATCCTCCGGTCTCAGCCTCCTGTGTAGTTGAGATTACATAGGTATGTCACAAAGCCCAGCTTTCCTTTTTTTTTCTTTTATAGTGAATAGTACTGGAGTTTGAATGAAGGGTTCTGTATCTGCTAGGCAGTTGCTCTACCACGTGAGCCATACCTCCAGGCCACCTCTGCAGCTTTAAATTTGGATTTGCACTGCAGGATATTTTCGCTCGCTTCTTTTCCTTTCTCTTCTCCTCTTCCCTCTCCTTCCCTCCATTCCTCTTCTTTCCCTCTTCAGGATTTGAGGCCTCAGTGGAGGGAGCTGGAGAAGGTCATTCAAGGGAAGTTTTTGTGATGGGAGCAACCCCAGGTCTGGGGATTTGCACGCGATGGCAAGGTGAGCGGAGCCTCCCCCCAGCTGCTTTGCTTGGTTCCTGGCTCCTCCATCCTGGCCAGGTCCGGGCTAGGGTGAGGAAAGGGCAGTGTATTACGAATAAAGCACTGAAAAAGCAGCCCGGCTCACCTGTGATCACATGGGGGTCGTGGAAGTGGGTGTGGCTTCCTAGGATGACACCACCAGCACCTCACAGCTTGGCGAGGACGAAAAGAGAGGGCTGAAGTGTGGACTGGGGACTCTTCCGTGTGGAAGTATGGGCCTGGCACAGTTTCTTCCCTGCTGTCTAAAGGGGCAGGGAAGACTCAAGTACATGCTAGGGACCCTGGGGTTTCCTTGTCAAAGAACAGGAAGCAAAGTAGTAGAATAAGTGATGACATGGAGGAGAAATCACTGGGCAAAGGCAAGAGCTTCTAGTTAGCATTTGAATGTCTCTCAGTCGGAGGCGATGGGAAGCCAATGTCTAGCCCAGTTCCACTTGGCCTTCTCCTTCCCCACACTTTGGACTGCAGGTGGAACGACAGGTCTGGGAGACTCTGTGGCCACCCCTGGCTTCGGCGAGGTGACTCTGGGTTAGAGGAGTGTTGGGAGGGTACAAAAGAGGGGTGATCTTCACCATTAAAATGAGAAAACCCGCTAGATTTGAGAAGTGGCGGTCACTTGGGTGACAGCCCGCAGTGCCACCGGCTTTCCTTAGCTTGTGTGGTCCAAACAGACTACAGTTCCCTCTTCCCAAGACCCGACGGTGACTCCCGCCAACCGAGAGCCCACTCGTGGCGACTCTTGGTAACACATTGGCTAGACTTCTGCTCCACTCCACGCACTTTCTGGCCTTTCACGTCTCTTCCAATGTTAGATGGTGGAAAACGTCCATCTTATAAGCAGTGGACAGTGATGTTAGATAGAAATAAGCCTTGATTTCCAAATGATTCTACTAGTGAAATGTCTCACCTAAAACACACATTTCAGTTGGTATTATGGAGGCTATGTTTACCGGGTTCTTTGAATTAACAGCAATAAACATATCCTGACCATTCTACCTACAAATTGAATGATGCCGGGCAGTTCATTTACAGGATTCACTTGGGCTAGCTGTATTTTAACACATTATATAATTGACAGTCTAATTTGCATGCAATTGAGCCATCATAGAATCCCTAAACAACAAAACGAATCAAAATCAAAAGTGTTGCTGGGCGTCGGTGGCTCTTATCTGTCATCATAGCGACTCAGGAAGCTGAGATCTGAGGATCATGATTCGAAGCCAGCCCTAGCAGGAAAGTCCCATGAGACTCTTACCTCCAATCAATCACCAGAAAACAGGAAGTGGCTCTGTGGCTCAAGTGGTAGAGGGCTAATCTTGAGTGGAAAAAGTTCAGGGACAGTGCCCAAGCCCTGAGTATAAGCCCTATGATGGACAAAAATTAAAAAACAGCAACAACAAAAAAGTGCTTTTTGTGTTTTGAGGAAGACAAAAACATCTTGCAAGTATTATTCTGGATCCTTTAAATGGACAGTGAGCACAGGACGAAGGCGAGCTACTCCTGGTGGCAGGTTGTGCTTGCTCTTTTTTAGCAAGTTTGTCCACTCTTCGACTTCCCTCCCATTCTCAGGTGATTGGGGAAGCCGCTCTTGCTTCCTTGAAGACTGCAGTTTTCCTCTGAAGCTTTTGTAGGTGTTCCCAAGCCATTTCCCCATTCCTGGAAGTGTGGCAGCTACTTGCTTGTGGGTCGGCTTGGCTGAGGCTTACAAGGACTGAGTCTGGCTTGGGGTCTGAGTCACCAGCCAAACTTTGTGCAAACATGGAGGTCTTTCTTTCCCATACGAATCTATCCTAAGACAAAGGAGGGAGAACCCTATCTTTTTCAGCTCTTTATTCATGTTGTTCACATGTGCTATTTCTCGTTTGCTCTTGAACCTGAGCTCTAGGGATACTTGATCTCAGGCCTTCAAATGTTCTTTCTGTGCGGCTAGAATCGTCAAAAAATTTGATGTGTGTCTCTTGGAAGGATAGAGACTCCATTAGTCACTGCTTTGTCTTTCCTTTCATATGAATGTAGTTTTAAAGGCAAAAACTCCTCCTATGGCTAGTAAAATGATTCTTCCTCGCGCAGTCCTTGGGGCCCTGGGTCTGGGCTGAGTTCCCCAGGCCAGGCTGTCTGTGCCTGGCACCAGGCTCCAACGTCAGCATCTTGCAGGGCCCCTCAGAGGTTCCCGAGGTCACTGCTGGATCTCTGCAGCTTGCCAGGACCCTGCTGGACCCGACAGATGCCGGAGCCAGGCTTGGGAGAGCCTTCTGCCCGGGACCACCTCAGTGCCTGGCAACGGGGGCCCATTTCTGTAGGGGTGGAAGACAGGACCTGGCAAACTCTTCCCAAACTTCCCACATCCTGACTCGTTTTCACACGACTCCAGGATATAGTCTAGGCTCTGCAAGACAGAGAAAAACGGACGCGTGACTCTAGCGTCCCTTGGGCCCCTGGAGGTCCCCAAGTATTAAGGGAATCAGAGTCTCTCGATATCTGTGGCCATTTTGGGTCGGTAGCTGGAAAGCTCTGTGCCGGGAGATGTTTAGATCTCCAGCAGCAGCTATTGTTCAGCTCTTTCTCCTTCACCTTTTAAAAATTAAAGTGACATCCCTGTTATATACTATCAGCCATATTAAAGTGAATAAAGCAACGTGTTTGATATATTCGAAGTGTTGTGCCACCACCACCTCTAAGTTTTCATTATCCCAGAAGGAAGACCACATGACCATTCATTAAGCAATTCCTTACCCTCTCTTGGCCTCTGATAAGTCCATCAGTTTAGTCGATGAAATTCACAATTCTGAACAGTACACATAAATGGGATCATAAACCAGGTGAACTTTTGGGTCTTACTTCCACCTCTTACCATTTGTTTTCAAGATTCATTAATGTTATGGTGTGTATCAGTACTTCATGCTTTTTTCACAGCTGAACGATAATATATATATATATACCTCCATTTGACTGTCCATTCCTCCACGGATGTATTTTGAACTGTTTCTACTTTTGGCTGTTGGAAATAGTATTGCATTGAATATACGTATACATGTGTTCAGTTGTTGGAAAATTAGCTTTAAAACAAGGGATACATTATATTGAGTTACTAGGCCATATGTTTATTTTTGCATTGCTTGGGTTTAAACTCAGAGCCTTGTGCCTGCTAGGTAAGGGTTTACCACTGAGTTACTTTGTAGGCTCTTCAGCTTTTTGAAGAACCACAGAACTCTTTTCCACAGTGCCTGTGCCAGTTTATAATTCCACGGGCAGTGCACCAATGCCTCGATCCCTCTACATCCTAACACTTGTTATTCTCTATTAAAAGAAAACAAAACTACAGCCACCTTCATGAATGTGAAGTGGTATCTCCTTGTGGCTTTGATTTGCATTTCCCTAAGGACTAATGATGCTGACCATCTTTTCACATGCTCCATGGATATCTTTGGAGAAATGCAAATTCAAATCCTTCACCCATTTTAAATTGGATTGTTTGTCTTTTCGTTGTTTAGTTGTAAGAGTTCTTTATGGGTATACGCTAGATATTAGACTCTTATCTGATTTGTAAATGTTTCCTTCATTTTTTTTGTTTGTCTTTTTCCAGTTTCTTGAAAATATCCTTTAGGCACAAACATTTTGAACTTCGATGGAATCCAATTTGTCTGTTTTTTTTCATTGTTCATATGCTTAGTGTTATATCTAAGAATGCATTGCAAAATCTTAAGTCTTAAAGATTTACTACATCTATGTATTCTTCTAAGTGTGCTGGTTTTATCTCTTCAATTTAGGCCATTGATTCACTCTGGGTTCATTTTTATTTATGGGGCGAAGTCACTGTGTCTTCTCTGCTCCAGGGCTCAGGGGAAAAGGGGAATTGTCCATCTGGGGTATGCCATCTTTAGGGCAGAGGGACAGGACAAGGGCTGACTTATAAACCGGCTTTGAAACATGCAGCTCAGACATGTTTGATATATGATTTGTCTGCCTGAATGTGACGTGTCCCCTGAAGGCTCATGGATGAAGACTTGCTCCTCAGATGGTGATGCTATTTTGGGAAGTTGGGAGAACCTTGGGAGGTGGGTCTAGCTGAAGGAAGTAGGTAACTGGAGGCACGTGCTCAGTGGGTTTCTCTTGTTCCAGCCCCTATCTGTCTGTCTCTGCTGCCTGGCCATCATGATGTGAGCTGACCTCTACTGTGTCCTCTCCACCACAATGGATGGACACCTCTGAAAGGGTAAGCACCTTTAAGTTGTTTTGTTCAGTATTTTGTCACAGTGACAAAAATATTGACTCTCAAGCATCCTTCTCATTGCTTTGCCAAGGCTGGTGTCAATGGAGCAGAGAATTCTGCAGGAGGGTTCTGAAAACTCGCATGGCAAGAAAAGAATGTAGTTTCTCAAGGGAGAGAAAGAAGCAGATAATTGTGTGAAGAAGGCATCTACTAGATATGTATTGGAAATGAGAGTACATGAGCCATGCAAAGAGAATTCAGAGTATAAATACAAAATATTTATAGGAACCTTTATGGATACTGGAAATATCAGCCTTATAATTCCTTTTCTGAAACTACTACAAGCAGATGGGTTTAGAATTCAGAATTCTTTTTTTTTTCATTTTAGAAGAAAGTAGAGCGTATTTACTACATGATGGTGATGATGATGGCAGCAGTCGTATGGGGGCTTGAGCTAAGGGCCTCATGTGTTCAGCTGTTTTGCTCATGGTTGGTCCCCTACCACTTGAGTCATGCTGCCAGTGCAGCTTTTTGCTCTTTGATTGGAAATAAAAGTTATGCAGACTTTTCTGGAAACCTGGCTGGTGTCTAATTGTGATTCTCAGACCTCAGACTCCTGAGTAGCGGGGATTACAGAGTTAAGCCACTGGTGCATTGTCTTCACATCATTACGATGGTTATTTTTCACTGTTTCGATGGCAGTGATACTCAAGGTCGGGTACTGGCAGATTTGATATCCAGTCACGGTGTTCCATTTCATACACGGGAAACTACGTGATTGTACATGATGGCAAGACTCAAGAGAACCCTGAAGGATTTCTTTCCTTTTTAAAAATTGTTACCAATCAATTTTATAAAGTTACCACATGCTTATTATTTGAGACTTTTAGCAAGGATCCAGAGCAGAGTCGTGTAATTAATATTTTTGCAACGAGACCGATTACATGCCCCAAAGTAAAGCCTCATTTTTGCTTAGATCAAGTTTTGCTGCCAAAATTGTAAGAGTAATTCTAGTTCAAGCCAGGTTTCCTTCCAAAAATGACCTCAGATATCCCCAGCCCTCTGGGCTTTTGGATTTTGGAACTGCAGATAAGGAATTATAGACTTGTATATTTTTTAGTGTTCAGACATATTCCTTAACATAATTTAGAAGCAATAACCAATAACTATATCACTCCTATCCAGATGCTCCTAGGAACTAACAAGACAAGTTGATTACTAGTCCTTTATACCAACGTGTCTGGGTAGCTGTCTGTTGATCATCTGTTGATTGGAATCAGCTTTGTATGAGGGGGTGACCCATCTGCTTGTGGCCAGATTCCTGCTCTTAATAACCTAAAGACCTGGCTGGAGACTCAGAGAGTGAAAAACAGAGTGGAGTGGTGGCATGCAGGTACAGCCGGGACTTGGAAAGAATTCAGATGGGCTTGGATGGACAATAGCCAGCCAGGAAAGATTCCTTCAGGATACCAAAGGGATTTGGCTGAGCAAAGGGAGGGTCTCACAGAGTTTTCAGCAGGTGAGGGGGGAATCCTTGGAAAACAACTGCAGGAAATCCTTGGAAAACAACAGGCAGGAGATCCCAGAATGCCCAGGATCTTCCACAAAACCCCCCCTGTCTGCCTTGTGGCTGGGGAGTCTCTTCCTTCTTGCTGTCTGTCTGTCCCTCCTTCCTCAGCCTTTGAACTTTGAAACTTGTCTCATGGAACCAAAGGTACCAAGAAGGAAATGGATTCTAATAGGAAATGACATAAGAAAGACAAGGTGGTCTCAGGGAATGAAGGCACGTGAGCGGCTTTGTGACCAGCGGCTGACCAGGCCCTCGAGGGCAGACAAAGCAGAGTTGTTCCTGATTGGCTGTCTTGTTGAGGACAAAGCTCGTTTCAGAGACATATACTGGTCTCTGCTGTGGTCTGTGTCCTTCTCAGCACCACGGTGGCACAAGAGCAGGTGTCGCTGCGAGGTTGCTGAGCATCCGTGGTCTGTCCGTAGAGGATTCTGACAGGCTATTGTGGGAGTCACATGATAGGGTTGGTGTGAGGCAGACACGGAATGACCCTGGGCTCCGTGTTACTCTAGGATCCCCTGACAAGGATTCCCAGTGGGAAATCGAGGCACAGAGAATCATGTTCCTTATGTTGGCTTATCTAGGAGCCCAACACTCGACTCTTTGCACATGCAGTCCTCCCCAGTCTTCTCTCTCTGAAGGACTCTGGAAGAGATGACTTCCTCGGGAGTGCTTTCTGCAAGGCCCCCAGGGAGTACAAGACATTCCCGGGTGCCATAAGCTGCTGCACGCTGTCCCCTTACTTCTTACTTTTCCTTTACTTCTTGTCACTTCCACTAAATCCTGATTTCCCCAGGAGCCAGTCCTGGGCGCAGAGGTACTGAGGCCCGGGGGCTCCATCCGTGGCACGCTGTCACTGTAAATCATTGTCTAGTGGGGATAGATGCGGTGCCTTTGGCTCTGGCCGGGGTGGGGTTGCTCAGGGGACAATGTCCAGGATGCCCTAGAAAGGCTGTGGTGGTTTGATGGAGGGGAGTTCCTTTCTAAATGTCAGCATTTTGGGTAGGGAAGGATACTTCATGTTTCGCTCTTACTTTACGATTTGAGAGAAAGAGGACAAGAGCATTTTATTGGATGCCTTAAGCAATTGGAACCCCCAGGCAGGGCCAACAGTAATGGCAACAGAAGGGCAACATAGAGCAAAGCAGCAGAGGAATGTTGATCGATCAATTGACCAATCCATCCATCCATCCATCCATCCATCCATCCATCCATCCATCCATCCATCCAGACCAGGAGTCCAGGTCAGGCCCAAGAATATGCTCTAAGTCCTTGATACAGGGCCCAGCCCCAGGCAAAGTCTTTTACAGAATCTTCCAGCTTCCTCTCTGTTGAGCAATAGCAAAACTTCAGCTGCCACTGAGCAGTGCTGAGTGCATGCCTCCCATTATGCTAGTCTATATAAAGAGTAAGTTGAAAAGAACAAAATTAGAGACTTGCTGTGTCTGCATTTCAACTTCCCTTTCTATTACACGGTGAGCATTTTCACGTAGGAAAATCTCTGGGACTTGCATAATAAATAGTCCATTAAATAGACATATCAAAGTGTGTTTTCTATTTCCCCCATCTTTTGATATTTAAGTTGTTTTCATTTTTAATACTGAAAATAATGTGGCAATAAACATCCTAGGCATATGTATTTTATTTGCTTCTCTAATTATTTTCCTTTAAAAATTAATTTTTATCGTAAGGGTGATGTACAGAAGTTGTAGTTACGTAAGTCAAGTCATAAGTACATTTCTTTCGGAACAGTGTCACTTCTTCCCTTGTTTTCTCCCACTTGACCCCCTCCCTCTAATTATTTTCTTAGAGTGGACTATAAGGAAAAAATCCTTTGTGATGAGCCACGGTGTGCCTCTTCCTCCTCCTCCTCCTCCTCCTCCTCCTCCTCCTCCTCCTCCTCCTCCTCCTCCTCTTCCTCCTCCTCCTCCTCCTCCTTCTTGTTCTTTTTGTTGTTCTTCTATTTTCCTTGTCTTCCTCTTCTCTTCTTCCTTCTTTTACTTCTCTTTCTCTCCCCCTTTCCTTCTTCCTCTCTTTCTTCTTCTTTTCTCCTAATCTTCTCCCTCTTTCTTTTCCTCCTTCTTCTTCCCTTGCCCCCAATAGGGTCTCATTATGTAATCCAGATTGGCCTCCTGCTTCAGCCTACTGAGGGACAGGATTATAGGAGTGCACCGCCACCGTTGGTTCTAGGTATCAACATTTTAATACTTATATTTTTGTTTTTAATTATGCCGCTTTGACATTTTTTGGAGGGTTTACATTTTATAACTTCCTTTACTATTATCTTAAAAATTTTTAATTGTATTTTTACTGTTTTTGTAGAGGTGATATACAGAGGGGTTACAGTTATATGCATCAGGTAATGAATACAATTCTTTTTGAACCATGTCTCCACTTTTCTCACTCTGGTTTTCCCTCCTGTCCCTGCCCACAAGTTGTACACTTCATTTTCCACATAGTGTCTTCTGAACATACTCTTTGTTCCACCTTTTCCATGCCCTCTTACCCTCCCAAATGCAAACAAACAAGACAAGAGGAAAAGAAAACAAAAACAGCAACAACAGCAACCAAAAGATACATCTTGTTTCCTTTTTTGAGCTCATTTCATGAAATATTATTTTACATGATATATGCACATAGCTATTGAGCCTCTATCAACCACTCCCATGCATATCTTCCTTTGGCCTCAGTGTGTGAATGAGTCCTATGTAATTTACCGTGTGTGTGTGTGTGTGTGTGTGTGTGTGTGTGTGTGTGTGTGTAAAACCATTCAATGTGTTTACTGGTAGATTTATAGGCACATTCTAGTTACTACAAAGGAGGGAAACCATGTAACTTATGTTTCTTTGGCTCTGGCTTACTTTGCTTAATATTATTTTTCCATTTCCTTATGAATGCTATAATACCATTCTTTCTAATGGATGAGCAGAATTACATTGTGTATATCTATCCCATTTTCTTGGTCCATTCATCCTCTGAGGAGCATCTGGATCGATTCCCTATCTTGGCTATGGCAAACAATGCTGCAGTGAGCATGGTTGTGCTGGCGGCTTCAGTGTGGTCTTCTTTGTGGGCAATTGGATAAATTCCCAGGAGTGTCATTGCTATATCATAGGGGAGCTCTATCTTTAGACTTTGAAGGAATGTCCATACTGCTTTCCAGAGTGGCTGAACAAATTTACATTTCTTTTTTTTTTTTTTTTTTGCCAGTCCTGGGCCTTGGACTCAGGGCCTGAGCACTGTCCCTGGCTTCTTTTTGCTCAAGGCTAGCACTCTGCCACTTGAGCCACAGCGCCGCTTCTGGCCGTTTTCTGTATATGTGGTGCTGGGGAATCGAACCTAGGGCCTCGTGTATCCGAGGCAGGCACTCTTGCCACTAGGCTATATCCCCAGCCCCTACATTTCTGCCAATAGTGTACTGGAGTTCCCCTTGGCTCCATTCTTAACAGCATTTGTTATTGTTAGTTCTCTTGATAATTAATGGCCATTCTAACTGGGGTGAGGATTATCTTCAAGTAGTTTTACAAAGGGGTTTCAATTCAACATGTCAGTATGTAAGTAGAATGCATCTTGACTAATGTTGTCCTTTCATTATTCTCTCCCATTATGGTTCTTAATTCTTGTTGTTGCATTGCTTCCCCAACGTGTTCTGCACATTTTGCATTCTCTATCCTAAGGATATACTTGCTATACTCAGAGGCTTGTCTTTTTTTTTTTTTTTTTGGCCAGTCCTGGGACTTGGACTCAGGGCCTGAGCACTGTCCCTGGCTTCTTTTTGCTCAAGGCTAGCACTCTGCCACTTGAGCCACAGCGCCACTTCTGGCCGTTTTCTGTATATGTGGTGCTGGGGAATTGAACCCAGGACCTCATGTATGCGAGGCAAGCAGTCTTGCCACTAGGCCGTATTCCCAGCCCCATGGCTTGTCTTTTTGTATGGTGAGAATAATCATTTGATAAAAAAATAAACATTTTGAGAAGGAAAAAATTACTGTTTTGTCAATTGGATTTTCCTTGCTTTTTGGAAGTAAAAACATTTTCAGATATTTACTTATATATTCCTTTTGCAAATTATTTTCTTCCTTTTCCCAATTTTATGTGATGAATTTTTAAATATATTCAGAAAAAAGGCTTGTGTATGAAGTATTTAACTCTTTACAATTGTGGAGATCCCCCCCCCCGCCTGCCCCCCACTTTTGTGTTTGCTTTGTAATTCCATGAATAAAATGCTTTGTATTTAATTATTTATTATAAAATGCTAGCTATTTAAATACCTAGGTGGGGATCACTGTAGGACTTACTGTCTGAGTTGGTGGAGACAGAGACAAGTGGAGTCCAGGAAGATGCATAGGAATGTAGGTTTCTGGCATGGACCCTGGGGAATGTGAGATATATTTGCTGAATGCCCTGGCCATGGCAAACTGAGGTTGAGGTATCTGAGGAAGAATGAAGCTAACCTCTGAGCCACATTCCTTGTGTACAGCCCAGAAAGAAATGATGGATATTTCAATATAGTCCTCGGCAGAGAGTTCTGGGAAGAGACGGTCATGAGTTTATGTGGGGTTAGAGATGCAGCCCCTGTGACCTGCATCGTAGTTCTGCGCATGACCCTTAGGAGTGGTGGTGAGGGGAACAGTCTCCACTGGAGTTGATTTGTTTTGAACTTCAATGTATCTTTAAAAAAATAAAAAATATGATCTTTGCACTCTTTTGTAGCCCGTGATTGGCTTCCTGGTCCCCTGAGAAGATGGGCTGTGTTTTGAATATCCCAAGCCAAATTAGTTTTGGAGGTAGAAGGAGGAACTTACCAAATGTTTATCGTAATGAATTTGCTTTCCATCTGCATTAATTAATTTAGCCATTTCTACAACAAGTGGCATTAATATAGCATAATGGACTTTTCCATTACACTGGATTAATTAATAGGAATCAATATGGTAGGAACATTAACAACAACAACAGCAAAACCAGAGCAAATACAACTTTCAACAGTTAGTTCCCATTCTCTTGCACTGTCGCCATGGTGGGAGCACTTCTCCTCACCGGGGTGGGGCGAGCACCACCATCAATGTGTGCAAACTCTTTGCATGTGAGCATATTTCATTTTTAAGCTTCTATTTTGTGATTTGGCAAAAATCACAGGAGACTATGGCACTTTGTTTTCCAACATGCCTTTAAGTTGCCAGAGATGGCATAAAAATGCTCCTTCCCTGCCTCAACCATGCTCTCCTCCCTGATATGTTATTAAATAATGCCTTTTCTTTAGGATAGGATCACTGTAAAGGAATTGGCAATGGACGATTTGCAATATTGTATGGTGGGGACAGGAGAGACCCAGGAAACTGCCAAGTGACTGTCAGTCTCCTTGCCATCTTGCTGTCCTGCTATCCCCCTTTCACTAGGAACGTTCTCCAGGGCTGCCCTCCCAGCTCATGGGACCAGCAGGCACCTCATCCCGAGTCCCACTCCATGACTCAGGGCTTCCCCTCAGGAGGCTGGAACTGGATGTCCACCTGCTCGCGATGCTCTGAAAACTGAAGTCTCAGCCACAAGCCCCTTCACTCTTGCTGAGCACCTGGACAGGAAGAGACATGGCGAAGCAGAAGGACAAGAGGGACAAGGACCTGGGACAGATCTTCAGGGAACCCTGATCTCCTCCAGATAAAACATGGTCAGTTGAGAATAGAATAGGAGCCATCTCCACATAAGTCTAATTTTTGGCTGGAAAATCATTCCTAGAATGCAAGGTGTGACTTTATGCTTACAAATAACTATAATTAATTATTTTTTTTTGATGCAAAGCCTATGACTGAAATTCTGCTGCATTTATTTGTTCTATTTGATTTTTTTAGAAGTATTTCTAAATGAGGGATTGCATTTCAGGATGCAAAGCCACATAAATCTGAAGAAGGTCGGCGCTAATGGGAAGCTGATGGGCCTGTGGGCCCACCGATCTGGACCAGGACAGGCTCTTAAGGGATTGTGGAGCCAGGCCCAGCCAGCTGGCGGCTTCAGGGACCTGCCAGCCCCAATCGGGGCCTCTCTGGCGTTGCCTGGAGACGGCGCGACAATGCCTCCCAAGCAGCCCTGAGATGATCTTTTCTGAAGTAGCAGCCCCTTCAATTATTTTATTTCCATTATATTATGTTAATTAAATCAGCAAAAAGAACAGAGCACATGCATGTCCAGAGTAGAGTGTCTGCGAAGGGTTAATCGGAATGGCCCTGGCTGTGTTGGCTGAGTAGAGACAGCAGCAGAAAGGACAGACAAACACCTTATTCCAACGGGCCCAGTCTAGTCTGGAAGCATGGCAGGGTCTCATGTTTGCCTGCTATGGGTCTCTGTTTCTGAAGGTCTCCCAAGCCACCTAGTGTGTGTGTGTGTGTGTTTGTGTGTGTGCACACGCATGCACAAGCACACACACACACGAGTACATGTGTAAATGCAGCAGGAGCACTTGGCAGGGGTCACACACTAAGGGTTCCTGTGGCTGCTTGAGGCACGTTTAGCACTATGACGAGACTTGAGGAGGCATCGCTGAGAGACAGTGAGTTTCAGTTAAGCGGCCCCTGCAAATGCATCCTAAATGCATCCTATGAATACTCTCAGGCAGTGGCTTTTAAAACACTAGGGTGAGCTGGCTGCTGGCTGCTCATTCCCGTCATCCTAGCTATTCAAGAGGCTGAGTTCTGAGGATCATGGTTCTAAGCCAGCTGGAAAAGGAAACTCTGTGAAATGCTTATCCCCAACGAACCAGCAAACAGCCAGAAGTGGAGCTGTGGCTCAAGTATTAGCCTTGAGCCAAAAAGTCTAAGTGGCAGCCCCTCAAGCCCTAGAACCAGCACCCGTGCTCCACACTAACAAAACAAAACACATTAAGGTGCTTTACTGTAATAAGATCTTATGTTCAATCTCCAAAATACAAGCTAAATGATTGCAGGGCCTCTTTGATTGGAGTCAGAGCTGGGCTGGGGGCTGGGTCCGCCTTGCTGCATACTGGATGCAGGGCACAGTCCAGAAAATCAGCATTCAGAGCACCTGCAATACAGGTTCGAACCTGTATTTTTATCTGGGCCGCTGGCATTGCATGTTGTACAATGACAGCTCGTATGCTTACAGAAATAGCTTTCAGAGTCCTCAGAGATGAAAATAGAGAATGCATTCCTGACTCAACCTACTTGTCCATACAATGGAAATAAAGTAGTAACTGGGCTTGGAGGATTCTGAAGTAAGTGGAAACTCCCCTGTTCATTGTAAAGCAATTTTGAGAAGGTAACTGCTCGGGGAGTCTTTTGTGTTTTAGTAAATACACCCATCACACAGATCATCATCCTTCTAGCTCCTCTGTGACCTGCCTGTGTTGGGGTGTGTGTGTGTGCGCGAGCATGGGTGGACCGTGGGGTTGGCTTACCTGATCTTGCCTCCGGTGTATTAGCGATCCTGTTCCAGCCTGGGTTTCCTCACCTGTAGTGTGGCATGGCACTATCAGTGAGCCCATGGATTTCTGAGACATCCTCTCATTTGAATACCATCAGCAAAAAAAAAAAAAAAATAGCAGTCAATGATTTATGTTTAAAAGATGACTGAGCAATTACCCAAAGTTTATTTCCTGTTCTCTCGCCTTTCCAATATTGCAAATCTCCTCAGTTTTGAAATTAAGTTGTAAATGAGACTTGAGTCCCACATTCCCTTCTTTGTTCTCTCTCCAAAAGAAAGTGTCGAATTGCCAGTTCAAAGAAAACATACACATAACTGCAATTCAAAGGGGGCTGGAAGGATTTTCTTTCCCCTAATCTTCATTACTGAGCTCGCCGTCTGATTAACCTTCCAGAGCTGGGGAGAAGGGAGTCCCCATCCAACATTTTCAGACTTGGTGCTTATTTGCGAGACAAAACCCATGGTCAGTACCACCACCAACTTAGAAAACAATAACCAGACCTTTTGCATCTATGAATTAAAAAAAAAAAGTTCTGTCAGGCGCACTGTGTGGTAGATGTGCTTGTGTGCACTTTGGTGACCTGGAAGCAGCCACAGGCACTGTAGGTAACTTGGCTAGGCTACTCCACTCCGTTTCACAGTGGCAACATGGGTTTGAATTCCAACCCAAGCTGTCTGTCCCCGTTCTTCGCTCTTTGTTCTTGAGCTTGCCTCACAGGCAACCTCGCTGAGAGACCGTGCAGCTCAATGCCCAGTGTGGGGGGGCTCGAGTCTTCTGCAAGGCCATCTGTATGGAAAAGGCTGCTGGCGACTGGGGATCCTGCCCCTTCGACAGTGGCCACTCCTGCACCCGGTTGACAAGTTTGAACAGATCTGGCTTAGCTGTACTGGAAAAGGGTGACTAGAGGGTGACGGTTCAACCTGGGACACTGGAGGATGCTAGCACTCACAATAGTCATGTCAGGACACCGGTATAAACTAGGTCTGTCCCCAGGCAAGTGCTGTTGGCAAGGCCCCATGGGTAATGCATCTGCTGGGCCTCATTCGGCTTTCTGAGTGTACACATGTGCCGGTCTGCTGTTAGGAGCCCACACACGGTCCTACCACTCGGGCTCTCATTTCCAGCGTTCCCCACCTGCTTACTTTCCCCCTTAGCTGGGGACCTGGCTTAATACACGTTCTATCCAAGGCTCACATGTGCCATTCTCCCCTAACATTCTTCCCAGAGAGAACAAGTGTCTAGATCTTGAGTAGTGAAGGCTTGGGTGGTAACGGTTGCAGAGACGGCTGGGCATCTCCCAGAGAGAAAGTGAGTCCCCGTTTGGTTGGGATTCCTACGAGATGTGCAGAAGGGAGGTAAGAGCTGGGTCCAGGTGGATTTGTGGCTGGCAGGGATGTGAGTGAGATGTGCATAGAAACGTGAGAGTGGACAGTTTGGGAAGGGGAATCAGTCAAAGGCTTTACTAGTGTTGTGAAAGCCTGGCAAATACAGTTGATTTTAGGTGAGGAGCTTCTTTAACTCAACAGCTTTGAGCCCTCAAAGCACTGTTTATCAACCAACAAGTATTTGCAGTCTACAGAGATGCATAGTTCCTGTTGCCAGGGACTTCAGAATGGCAGAGAGAGCAACAAGGGGATCTGGTGCGAGTATGAAGGAAGAAGAGGCATCTATTCCTAGCACCCCCTGATGGGAGTGTTGGGGGTCACAGAGCAGGTCACTACAGAAGTTTTCCTGGAAGAGAAGAGCATGACTCTCCATGTAGAAGGCACAGCATGCGAGAGAGATGAGAGAGACAAACAGGGCATATGTGTTCAGGAAGAGAGTGTTCTAGGGAAAGGAGCCGGAGCAGGACCGGAAGGCCTGACGCTGGTGCCTTTGGCTCTGCACTGGGAGAGATCTTGACATTCACAGGCGCCTTTTCCCCACCAAACACTGGTGGGTGGATTCCGAATGCAATTAATGCAAGTGAGCACCAGCAGGAAGCACACAGGAGGAAATGCGTCTAATTGAGAGACGTGCTTTTCAAATGCTGTTCGGCTGCCAGCTGACTGCTCTGGCAGGAACGGCAAGTGATACTTAGCTTTCTTCAGGCTCCATTAATCTGCCCATTTCTTTTTCCTTCAAATCCCACTTCAAACAACCCAGCAGCTCCTCAAATTCACAATGAAATAAATGATTTATAATCCTATTGGTAGCCAGCAAGGCTCCTGTCAGGTGGCTGGGGTGGGTTGGGTTGATCCAGTTGGACGTTCTGGGCATGTCCAAGGAAGATGGCGGCTCCCTCCTGCCTCCTTACCCGTGTACGCGTGTATGCATGTACATACACGCCCATGTGCACGCATGGAGGCTGGCTCTTGATGGCTTGACTCCTTTTATGAACATAGGGGTCCTGGGAGAGTCCCGGGAGCTGGTTCAGGGACAATGCTCAGTGCCCTGGGGTATAGGTGAAGGTGCATTTGTCTCTTCACCTGCGCAGTGAGCCTGCCTCTTTGTACTATGTCAAGCACTTCATCCATTTCTTATCTAAGCTCCTAATATGCAAGTGGGTTTTATCTCCTTTTGTAGTGAGAGGAAACCTGAGGCATAGAGCGACTGAGTGCCAGGTGCCTGTTTATATAAAGCCACTAAGTGGCGGAACAGGATTTGATTGTGCGAGAGTGAGGCTTTTGCTCCACTGTAGGAAGCTATCGGGGAAGTGCTCCCAGCTCTCCTCTTCTCTACACGGGAGGCTATGACGAGGAGGTATTGTGATGCTTTCCTATGATGGTATATGAAGGCCAGAGGCAGCATGCTTTGTCTGCTGGTTCCAACAGGGCTAGGATGTTCCTAGTGGGCTGAGATTTTCCTCCCCGAGTGTTGGGTCTGGAGAGAGCACAAGAGACTTGCTTCACCCACTGCAGAAGCTATGGGAAAGTTGTCAGGGAGAGCACAGTGATCAGGCTTTGGGTTCAAAAGTCTCCCAGGAGAAATGGCTTAGTGGTACTCCCCACGGCTGGGGTTCTTGTACCAGGCAGGATAGGGAGGGGGTACCCCTGGCAGAAGGGCAGATGGGAGGAGGCAGAACAGTTAGAAAGAACAAGCAGGAGGGCTGGGGCAGGTGATAGCCCGACTGATGGTTCAGGTGGTGATATCTCTCAGGTTTTAGTCTGAACATTTTCATCCTAGATAAAACTTGAACGAACCGTAAGAGGAAGCCTTGTGCGTACTTAGGATTCTTGCTGTGTTGGTTTCTCTCTGTCCCTATGTCTCTCATATATTCTGAGTGCCTGCTTATTGTATACGTGTTTCTTTGCTGATTGAAGATAAATTTGACGATGAATTGCAGATCATTCACCTTCATCTTTATCATCCACATATAAAGTGATAAGCGTTTGGCTTAAGTGGTGTGAAAATGGTTACACAATACAGTATGGACAAAAAGCCTTACTCAAAACACCGGCCTTTTCTTCTTTCATTGGACATTTGAACTTGAACCTACCTCTTTTACAAGCATAGCCTCAGTTTCGTACTTTGCAGAAAGAGGACAATGAACTCTACCTCGTCATCCTGGAGAGAGCATTAAGAGTTTTGCAAGTGAAGAAGGCCCAGAAATTTGTGAACTCTGGATGGATGCCTGATGGAAGCTTTCCACAGGCTGTGTGGCTATGCAGGGACAGGTCTGCCGCTGTGCTCGTTGAGTCACGTGCCAACTTCTGAAACACTCCTGTTGATTGCCTAGAAGGAGGTGAAGGAGAATAAGATTTTTGGCTTAGACCTAATTAGGCACTTAGGCACCATGACCCCCTATAATGAGCCCTCTGAACGGCTGATCCTTTGACCCATATGCCCCAGGAAGGCAAATACTGCAGTGTTCCCCTCTAGCCATGTCCAGTAAGTAGTGTGTGTTCAATACATAGATAATAATAAATTTATTATGACTCTTAGATTAGTCAACACATGAGAGAGGGCTAGGAGACTTCCTATCAATATCTGCAGTGCTGAGCGTCACATGGCACAAGCCCATTGAGCGACAAAGAACTAGATGGATCATTATATCCTCACTTTAACATTACCTTAAAAGTAAACAGAGCCACTGTCACCCGGTCTCATTTCCACACCATTTGCATTTCCTTCAAGGGATGCAAATCAAACCTGCATCGGTCAGTTTTGCTAGATTACACCGTAGTAACAAACAGCACCACATTTCCGACGGATTCTCAGAACTCATCAGGTTCCCGTTGTGCTTCTCCCATTGTCCAGGACTCTTCTTACAGCCTCTGTTGAGTGTGCTAAGATGTCTTCTGTGGACGTTCCATCAGCCAAGCAGGTCACACGACCAAGGTCAACGTCATCATATCGTGATTCTGGAAAATGAGAAACCAATGCCTAGCTCAGCGCCTGGACACTCAGCAG
This sequence comes from Perognathus longimembris pacificus, assembly GCF_023159225.1. Classification (NCBI taxonomy): domain Eukaryota; kingdom Metazoa; phylum Chordata; class Mammalia; order Rodentia; family Heteromyidae; genus Perognathus; species Perognathus longimembris. Next base: position 69,238,465 of record NC_063168.1, on the reverse strand, counting down.
AGCTCTTACTCAGCACTCAACCAGTTCATCTGCCCATGGTTGACCTGCCACTTGGCCTGCCTCTGCTTCTGAGGTCCTTCCGTCATACTCCCTTATACTTTCCAACAGAGAACTCCCAGGGCTATAGAGACCAGCTGTGGCTCCTGCCCCAGTAGAAGCTGCTTCTGGAGCAGCTAAGCAGCTTCTGAGCCCCGCTTAAACTTGCTCTTATCTTTTGGCTCTAGACACTCACTCCCTGCAGACTTTCTGAGTTCCTTTGACTCAAGAGAGCAAGGTAGGCTTTGTCCCTTCCTAGCTTTCTGTATCCTGAACCCACCTCCTACAGCTGCCACAAGGGCTGTAAGGGTCAGTGACAGCGCAAGGCTGTGAGTACTTCACCATTTCTAGAACCCAGCGTAGAAATTCAGCCCCACTATTTTATTGCACCATCCGATCACCCGGGCCTTTCTCCTTTAGAAGAGCGACTGAAATAGAACCAGTTATTAATAAAATCTCTAATTATGAGTTACGAACGACAGAGGCGATTGCCAGCCTGCACTGTATTACTATTAGGCTCCCAAAGACTGAGACAAACTAGTTGTTGGAGGAGACCACAACATTGCCTGGCGAACCAAAGTCCCCTGGGCACTGGGTGTCTTGTGTGGCCCCAGGTTGACCTAAAAGGCCTCGAAGGGCATCTTCTGATCGAGCTAACGCCTTCATTTAGGAGTCACACATGAGAAAACAAACCAATTTTCCATCAAAAATAGTAATTTTGTAGGTTTCCCAGCAGTATTATCAATAGGTTACGTTTTTGTTTTTTTCAACTAGTGATAGCCTTGCTCTTAGAGGCATCAGAAGATGATTCAGAGAGCCACATGTTTATATCTACTGCTGGCTTGTCCTCTCTCTGAGATGTGAATTAAATTTGAGTGATGTTTGTTACATGCCAGGCCTCTGCTGGGCTCCATGAAAGATATGGAAATAAATAATGACAGCCCCTGCCTCTGGGGAGTTCCCTGTCTAGTAAGGGACACTGGATATATCCGGAAATGGTTCTAACAGAATTAGAAAGCACTTCAGGACCAGGGACTGGGGTAATGGTGGAGGCATGGATAGTTGATTATTTTTAATTAGAAGATTTGGAAAAGCCTTCCTAGAGGTTTGGAGATGGGCCTTGCAGGATGGTAGGATTTCAGCCAGTGAATAAGGATGAAGTGGAAGCAAGGGCGTTGTAGGAGAAGGAAGGTAGTAGCCAAGTTTAGGCTGGAAGAAGTATATTTGGTGAGTGATGGTCAGGGATTTGGAGAGCCTGGGGCATAGGAAAAGATGCACCGTAGATAGTGTTCAGGCTGTAGAGGGTCTTGTGAGTATGGAATTAACCCACCCATCATGTTACCAGGTTAGGTCCAAGTGCTAACTTCGGGATTTTCAATCCTGTCTTCAATAGGCCTATTGTATAGGCCTATTGTGGAAGATAGAAAGAGAAAGCGTTATAACAATATATTTGGTTAGACCCTGTAATGGAATTATAAGACCGTAATAGGATAAATCCTTATCTCTACAGTAGAGATGAGGTCAGAGGAGGAAGTAATTACTCTGGCCCAAGAAAGAGAGGGAGAAAAAGTTGAACAACAAAAGGTCACCCACCTTTGCATTGAACCTCCACATAGAGAGAAGTTCAGCTTAGTTTGCCTTGGATTTCTCTTAAACTGAGGTTCTCAGCTAAGTGTGATTTTGCCTCTCAGGGAAGGTTTGGCAATGGCCTGTTCAGTTGTCATGACTTAAAAGTGTTGGGGTGGTGCTACTGGCATCTGGTGGGGTAGAGGTAGAGATGTTGCCATACACCCTACTATGTTCACAAGAGCCCACACAATGAAGAATGAGATGGCCCCTAACGTCTATAGTACCAAGACGGAGGAATCCCGCGATGGAGAATGCATCCGACTGCAAAGAGGAGATGATGAGGCCACCACAAACTTCCAATGGCTTTGGGTCAATGTCAGCTACTTCTGGTGGACATCAAGCTATTGACCAAATGTTTGTGACCTTCCCCACATTCCTACATTGAAGCTCTCATTCCTAGTGTGATGGCATTTGCAGGTAAGGCCTTTGGGAAGAATGAAGATTAGATCATAAGGGTGCAGCTCCCTTGTGCAGTTGCCCTTGTAGATAAATTGTAGATAAAGAAACACAAGATAGCTCCAGACTACTCCCTTGCGTGCCCTCTCTCTCTCTCTCTCTCTCTCTCTCTCTCTCTCTCTCTCTCTCTCTCTCCTCTCCCTCTCTCTCTCTCTCTTTCCCTCCCTCCCTCCAGTGTAAGGGCACATCAAGAAACCATCCCCCTACCATCTTCCCTCACTGGGAATCAAATCTCTTGGTACCTTCATCTTGATCTTCCTTTCCCTCAGAACTGTGAGGAAAAAATGCCTATTGTTTATAGCCCCCAGCATCCTGAACACAGGAAAACACACCCACTTCGACTCTGTAGCTGTGTCTGTGAGCTGGGTGGTCTTTGTCTTGTTGAGAAGGTTGTTCAACAAATGTTCAGTGCACTCATTTGCTGGCAGAGCCTGGTTTGCATCCATCTGCAGAGTTCTGGTTCATCTGTTGGTAGAATTTCTAGCAACAGTTTCATAAGCTGCTTTGGTGAAGGTGCTTTGCTTGTTTGCTGAAGACAGTGGATGATTTATGTTGTAAAGTTCCTACAGGACCCTAGGGTGGAGGAGGAAGGAAATCACAATTCTCAGCAGTACTCACATCCTTCAGGCTGGAGATGTAGCTCACAGGTCGACGCGAGGGCCACTGAGTTCTGTCCCCAGCACTGCAGAAATAAAAGACGCTCATGCTGGTGCCACCTGTTCAATTTCCTTCACATTGGTCCTCAGCCACAGACAGAGAAACCACTCTCTTGGCTGGGGAACCTCTTACCCCTGCTCACTGTCTATTTCCAAAGGCTCCATCCCTTGGCCTCCGTTCCCCAGGCCTCCCTCCCCCCCGCCCCCCCCCCCCCGCTCCCATCTAACTCCAGTGACCAGAATTCCTTTTTTTTTCTTGTCTGCCTTCTGTTGAACTCATAGTACGTTTGTGTTAGCTGCAGCAAACCCATCATTTCCCAGACAAACATCTCTAGAAGGAACAGCTGGGGCTTACTTGATCTAAAAACCTGCTCAGGCCTGATCTGGTAAACAAGATGACAAATACACGAATCAAGAGCCTCTTAGAAGGACAAACAGGCTCCCTCAAGGAAGTTACTTATAGGTAGACAACTGCATCCGTGGCTGCAAATGAGAGAAGACATTTCCTTGCAGAGGCAAAGGGTTTTCTGTGGGGGCTGGCAAAGTGGAAGGGCTAAATTTGAGATGTGACTCTATAGAGGTTCCCATTAGGCGAGCCAGATCTTGAAATAAGCGAATCTCCCTCCCTCTCTTCCTCCTTCCATCTCTCTCTCTGGCTCTGATTTCTGTTAGCTCTGCTTCTGTGGATATTGCTACCCAATGAAAGGGCTTGAGGAAGGTCTCACGCTCTGATATGTGAAGATTATTCCCTTCCTCATAAGACTGTCCTTGGGAGCTGAGCCTTCATCAGGTAGTGAGGGTTAGCCCCGGGGAGAGCTCTGACTATGGGGACGAGGTCTCTGCCCACCAGCTCTGAGTTACCATCACTGTGGCTCTCTCCTGTGGACTCCCGAGCCTCTCCCTCGGAGAGGAGTGTCAGGGTCTCCCCCCACCTCGTCCGCACACCCAGCCAGTGACTGAGGTGATGAAGGAGTAGCAGGCGGCCGTGTGGAGGGGGTGACACGCGCACACAGTGTGGCCACAGACTGGCATATTCCTAGCCATTATTTTCTATGGCTCCCTCCACATTCCTGTTGGTGTGTCTGCTCCTGAGGAGTGTTGTCTGGAGTCCGGGAGGCACGAGAAGAAGAAGGCTGTCACTTTGAGTTCCGGATCTCATGGCCGTCTGCCTGTTACCTTCTGGAAAGCCATTCTGGAATGGATGGCGCCCTTCCCGGATGTGTGCTGGGCCAGGTGCTGGCCGCAGGGGCTCTCCAGTTAGCCTCATGACACCCACTGGACCCTTCTCCTACACAGCTTCTACTGAATCTTGGGGCTTCCCTGGGCGATCCGAGTGCTCCCTCCCCCTTGCGCTTGCTGACCTGGCCCTTCTGACACAACAGTGGGCCTGGGGTGGGGGGGGGGACTTGGGGCAGAGAAGATAGAGCTCTTCTCCACCTTGAAGTAGAATAGAACAGGTAACGCACAGAAACAAGCAAGCGAGTGAATAAGAAACTGGTTTGAATATTTGGTATCCAAGAATGGTTTCCGTGTGTGTGTGTGTGTGTGCGCGCGCACACACGCACGCTTGCAAGAGTGTGGGGGTGGGGAGGAAATGACCCTAGCCTGCCTGCTGTGGGCACATTATTCAGGGACCCTTTGGCATCCTCCTCAAGCAGCCGGCTTACGAGAGGCAGGAGAGGGTCATGGGCCTTCAGCATCAGAGGAAGAATTCCTCTGTCTGGCTGCAGAGGAGACAGTGCATGAAAAATGGTGGCAAGGGGTCAGGAGGCGAAGGCAAGTGAGAAAACACTTTCATCTATTATCCCGGGGTCAATGGGCTCCCTCCCATCAGGGAACCTTGAGGCCGATGAATGGCCTATTGCAGGAGGTGCAGTATTGTGTGGACCAGGGAGCCCCACATCACAATCCGCAGCCCAGGACAATAGTGCCTAAGAAAGTGGTGGGTGGCTCGCCTCCAGGGGCCTGCCTCATCTTATCAAAGGGCTTTCACCAGGAATGCGCCCGCCTGCTTGGGAAGAGGCAGCGTGTTTGTCCAATAATGTGAAGGCATTGCAGATTCCTTCTACATTCCCCGTCATGGCGATTAGGTCGGTCCGTATTGAATTGCATCCAGAACCAGTGTGGGGTTCTCAGCTGTTGCCGCTTTCCACAAGCCGCACATATTCCTCAAGTTGGGTCATTTGTGTTTGGAAGAACAACACATTCCTGTTTCAAATAAAAATCCAAAGCCCAGGCTGGGAAGGAGACATGTATTTGCTCTGAAGAAAGTGCTCGGATGATTTCTGTTCCACCACAGCATCCGGTTTCATAGAGTCAGCTCCCGGTTTGGGCATCACCTTCTGTCTGTTCCTCCTGGGCATTTCTTTGGATTTTTAAATTGACAACCTATGGCTAGGTACTTTCAAAGGCCTTGCAAGTTGCTTGTGACACGGCGACTTCCTTTACTGGATTAAGGTCGTTTGCTTTGTGCGTTTATAGCCATCTATCCCCTGAGAGGAGGAAAAGCCCCTATCTCGAGTTTCTGCCTCCTCCTGCCCCCCTGTGCTTGGGGATCGAGCCTGGAATAGAAGTGGGCAGTGTCCCGAGATAGGATTTTGTGACGATTGTCAAATCTGGTGTAGAGTGTAGAATCCCAGATTCCTCAGTGAGCGTGCGTGCCACCGAGTGACCCCTGGCTGTCAGGTCCAGCTTCAGTACTTACATGGGGACCCCCCTGGCTGCAATGACTTCCCTGGAGGAAAAGCCATTGTCCACAAGCGGGGAAACTGTGTGAAATGGAATGCTGGCTCTTGTGGCCCAAGGCCTTGTAAATAGTTCTTATGCATAATAAGTCAGTCATTTACTTATGAGCCTGTTGAGGGCCAGACATTGCCCAAGGAGTTGAAGAAATAAACAAACATACAAAATAGGACTTGGTTCTCTGCCCATGCTGGGGACAAATTAATACATAGATCAATGCAAACATGTGTGATAAGCATTATGAGAGAGTTACCCACAAGGCAGACCCAGTGTTGTCAGGACCTTGAAGGAAGAAGTATATCGAATATATTTCCAGAGCATGGGAATAAGACTATGTATTATACCATAGTGGGCTGCATAGTGCCACCGAAATTCAGGCCTGCCTAGAACCTCAGACTGAGATGCTATTGGATATGGCATTTTCTCAAGTGTAATTAGTTATGATTTTAGATCAAGGTAGACCCTAAGTTCAATGACTGGTGATCTTATCAGAAGGTCATGTGGAGCCAGAAGCAGAGATGAGGGTAATGTAGCTCTATGCCAAGGAACTGCAAGCTACCACTGGAGGCTGCATATAATAAATTCTCCCCTAGGAACTCCAGGAAGTACACATCTGTGTGACATTTTGGGTTTGGACTTTTAGTCTCTGGAACACTGGAAGAGAATACATTTCTGTTGTTTGAAACAACTCAGTTTGTGGCCATTTGTTACAGCGATCGTAAAAAACAAAGAAAATGAATCCAATGTGTTGTTAATGAGATTGCACCGCAAAGACGAAATACACGATTCTGGACTTCATGGAGTAGGCGCTGGTTCAGGGGCTAATCATATAGAGAAGTAGAGCTGAGTACCACAGGGGAAAGGAAAAGTGGAGCAAACTAGGATGAGAGCACGTGAAAGAGATGGTAGGGAGCAGAATGGGCGAGGAGAAAGGTGGTATGGGATGAATAGACAGGGATAGATTAGAAGGGGCCAGGGTGTCATGTGAGTGCGTTTGAACCTTATCCTTTCCCTGCCTTTCTGGATCAAAAGATGACCTCTTTCACATAGACATTACACAGAACATCAGCAGATGCTGAATGCTGTAGGGGAAAATGAAGAGATAAAGCTTCTCACTTCTTCATAGAACAGAAAAACAAACAAACATGACAGATTCTAGCAGGGTGATGTGTATAGGCACAAGTAAAAAAATGAAGATAAAATTAAATGGCATATTATAGAACATAGGTTCATTGATATAGAACTTCCCGAACTTTCAGCTCCCCCTCCCCCACAAAAGCTGCTTGTATTTACAGTGCCCAACTTATTGCAATTGGAATCACACTGGGAAAAATCTATAGAAGAAGCATCCCAATTTTGACAGAAATTTTCTAAAACAGAATGTCTATTGTGTCATAAATTACTGCTGATAAAGTAAGATATTTCTTTCTCCTTCTGTCTCTTACAGACTAGATAAATTGATTGTTCTATAATATACCATTTAATTTTATCTTCATTTATTTTTGCTTATGCCTGTACACATCACCCCATGTCTATGGGAGACACAGTGGTTCTCCCTTCTGTGTTTGTGAGTGTTCTGGACTCCTGAGGCCAACCACATTCTTTGGCTGTGGTTTCCATCACATCTCCTGCTGTACCATGAGCTCTGAAGGACAGGGACTTTCCTGGTTTGCCAGTGCATGGGTAGACAGGAGTCACCAATATGCTTGAGCTTGGATTGGACAGGGGTGCACAACAAGACCTTCCATCAGGAATGGCTTGTCATTTCACATACTTTTGTCATCTGTCTATCTTCAGTACAATGCTTATTTACATCTTTTCATCCATTTTTAAACTGCATAGTTGTGCTCTTCCTGTTGAATTTTGAATGTTCTTTGTATATTCTACATACAAGTCCTTCATTGTATGTATGTGTTGAAAATATTTTCTCTCACTTTCACCCTTGTAATAGCTTCTATGGTAGAACGAAAACTTTTATCTTTGATGAAGTTCAATTTATCAAATTTTATATCATAAATCAGACTTTAGGTTCTGATGGCTACTTTTAAAGCTACAAATTTTTAGGTGTCTGAGGCTCAGAGAAAATTAATTTTGGTTTTGCCAATGGCATACACAGAGAATTCAAAGATACGGAATGGCATGAAACAGCCTTGGGAGGAAGCATCTTGCCAAGGTAGACAACTACAGAGTCTTTCCTGACTTTCAAACTGGGGCACCCTGCCACTGACTGCCCTGTAAGAATCTGCACCAGAAACCCACCCAGCTGCTGCCATTTGCACTAAGGGACACACTCCAGGCTTGGGCTTTGCTTTTGCCGGAGCATTCCACTCATGCTTGTTGAGAAATCAGTTACAGGATGGGTTTGCCTACACACATCATGTTTATATAGTAATGCTGTACAAGTCAGCAATTGCTCTGATGTTCTACAGCTGAAGGACAGACAATACACAAACACATCATATGTTTGGCAGTGGGAAATTAAGATAATAGTATAGCTCAATGTAAATGACTTCAAGTCTCTGGACTTGGGAGTTCCAGAGATAACCAGGGCTGGTCTCACAGTGTCAACCAGTGAGATCTCCACAGGGCCCCAGAGCCCAGACAGACCCAGTGCTCAGAGAAGAGTTCCCATTTCTTTACTTAATGCTCTTCTGTTGCTGTCCTGAAATTCTTTCTTTATGAACAAGGCTCTCTTTTTCATTTTGCATTGGGTCTGGCAAAGTGGGCGGCCAGCCTCACCTACAATGTGTCCAGACAGGAAAGCAAACAGACCAGCCACAGGGTTTGCCATCCTTCTTACATCACTGGCCGTCCTGGTGGACTGACTCATTTTGATTCCACAAAAATGAATTTAAGGTGCATACTCCCTTCAAAACTCCACCTAAAAAAGTGTATAGGGAGTCATTAGACAGATACTTGTTCCATAATTTTTTCCTCTACTTCTTTTTTGGTGTGTGGGTCATGGGGCTTGAACTCTGGGCTTGGGCGCTGTCCCTGAGCTCTTCAGCTTACTTTGAGCCATAGTGCCACTTCTGGTTTTCTGGTGGTTAATTGGAGATGAGTCTCATAGACTTTCATATCCAGGTTGGCTTTGAACCATGATCCTCAGATCTCAGCCTCCTGAGTAGCTAGGATTACAGGCCTGAGCCACCAGAGCCCGGTTTCTTCTATTTATTTATTTATTTATTTATTTATTTATTTATTTATTTATTTATATTACTTGGGTTTGAACTCATATCTTCCTATCACTTGAACCATACTCTCAGACCTTATACTTTTAAATAAAGTATCTATTTTTTTTTCAGATAGGGTCTTGTTCTTTTGCCTAGAATAGCCTAGACTGCGATTCTCACACTGGTACTTCTCAAGTGGCTGGGATTACAGGTATATACCACCAGATCTGGCTTATTTTTTATTTTAATTAATTTGTTTATTGTCAAAGTGATGTACAGAGGGGTTACAGTTTCATAGGTAAGGCAGTGAGCACATTTCTTATCCAACTTGTTACCTCCTCCTTCATTTTTCTTCCCACTTCCCCCCTCCCCATTTCCCTCTCCTCATCCCCATGAGTTGTCCAGTTGGTTTATAGCATATAGTTTTGTAAGTATTGCTGTTGCATTGGTTCATCTTTTTTTTTATCCTTTGACTCTCCATTCTGATATTCCCCTTCCCTTCCCTAGTTCCAAAAACTATATATACAATATCCAGGGTACCCAGATGAGGTCTAATTACCTTTTGTTGAGGCTGGCCTTGAATCTTTATTATCCTATTTCTGCCTCCTTGGTAATGGGGATTGATATTTATCTTTTTTTTTTTTTGCCAGTCCTGGGACTTGAACTCAGGGCCTAGGCACTGTCTATGAGCTTCTTTTGCTCAAGGCTAGCACCCTACCACTTGAGCCACTGTTCCACTTCTGGATTTTTCTGTGTATGTAGTACTGAGGAATTGAACTTCATGAATGCTAGGCAAGCACTCTACCACTAAGCCACATTCCCAGCCATATTTATCCTTCTTTACTGACCTTCTTGCTATCTCCATAGGGTTTCTCTGCTCATTTAGAATTATACTACCTACCATCACTTGTCCCATTTACAAATGTCTCAAATGTTTGGTGGTGGTAAAGTTGCATTCTATACCTAGCCACAGATTAAAAGTGCTGAAGCAAGCAGTGTGCTGATCATTTTTTGTATTCATTTTCACTTTATCTTTACAACCACTTATATGAGAGATGTAGAAACTGAGACCCAAAGTAGCCAAATACCATCATACAGAAAGTGATGGAAGTGCCCGATAGCCTTTAATGCCAGGTAGGGAGGGTATTTTGAAGTTAGTATTGCTCTAGTTCCTGATTCTCTCTAGGACAGGTTTAGGAATTTTGGACACTTTCCAATCACCATTTGGATCACAGGCAATAGTTCCTACGAAAGCTATCAACACTTTTTGTAGAGATTCTCTGAATACCTTTGCTCTATTTTTTCAGTGTGACTGATATTTTCAAGGCTCTGTAGGGCGTCCAGGTGGAACTGCTGGAGGAATGCTGTTGTCCTTTCTGTGATGGAGAGCCACATGACAAACACTATCTATGAACTGGAAGTCTCCTTCTGCTTGGAGAAGGAGCGTGGTGTGTTCAGTAGTTTTGACTTGACTGGAGGAGGGCAGACTCAGCCAGGCCGAGTGGAACCCTGGGCATTATGAGAACAGGAAGGAGGCTCTATGGTCCATGTCTTGCCTGCTCAGCCTGGCTGTTCATCCAGGTCACCCTCCCCACCTGGACTCCGTTGGAAATGGGCTCCTGGAGGCCGACACATATTTCTTTGGCTTTAGCTGTTGGAAAGTGTCTTCAAGAAGGGTGTTCTCAGCCTGAGGGCATGGAGTTGTTAGTCAAGTTAGGGATGTCGAGGCAAACCGTGAGGCCTTCAGGGAGCATCAGAGCATGGAGGCTCCCCCTCTATTATCACTTTTGCTTCCCATCAAAACCTGTGCGGCTCGTGTACTGTCTGCATTTCACAGGAAGGGAAACTGAGGCTTAAGAAGGTCATAGGCATCTCCTACCTAGTTAGAGCGAAGGCCTGAATCTAACATTGGCTCTCAGCACCCTCTTCTCCCCAGAGCCTTTTGCACCAACAGACAGCACAGCATCTTCCTGCTCTTGCCAGGAAAAGGCCTTGATTTTGGGTAAACACTTTGCCCTCTTGGGAACACACAGGCGCCTGTCCCAAGCCTGGCTCCTCTCCTTGCCGGGAGGGGCCTCCAGGCCGAGCCCCATTTGGAGGGCAATCACTGAGGATAACTGCACAGCTCCATTGATTAGAATGAGTTCTGTCCCAGCCCCTCTCCCACTCTAATGGCAAGAAAAGCATGAACTGTGCACGGTTTAATTAATTCTGATCTCACAGGAGAAGGCTGCTCACTCGAGAGCTGGCTGTGCACAGACATGGGGCAGGAAAAATTGTGGCGGCTGAGAACACAGTGCATTCAAATGATCCCTTCATTTGGCCATGGTGGAGAATCTATTTTCTAAGGAATTCATAGGAGATGTTTGTTTTGATGGTCACTTGCTGTCCTCTGAGAAACAAGCAGTAACCCTCCAATTCCATTCGCCTGGTGAAAGGAAAGGAGCCCTTGCTTTTAACCTCATAACAATGGCTCAGATTCATGCACATATTGATGGGAAATCTTAAAAAGAATAGGAAATACCCATGTGCACATAGTCTGTTCATCCATCATTAGTAAGGACAAAGCAGGAGAAAAGATGCTTATTTGAATTTCAAGGGAAAGATACCAGGCAAACTGCACCTGTATCTCTTTCTTCTGCTAAGGAGCCCAGAGGTTGCCACATCCTGAGACACCTTACTGCCTCAGTACCAGGGAGCAAGCAAGACTAATTCATAGAGCTGGCTGGAACTCAGAAGGGCTGGGGCACCCCCCATGGCCAGGCCATCTTAGGACACTGGTAGGTTCTGCCTCATAAAGCACCTCAGTTATTCTTCACAACCACTGTAGTAGAGAAAGCTATCCCTACTTCTGTTGTGACACACAGAGGTTATGTCACTGATACGTGGTCACAGAGCAGGGTCAGAGGATGACCCCAAAGCCCAATTGGACCTTTGACCTATAAATGCTGAGTGAACACCTATAACGTAGGAATGCACATGTCTTGTGGGAGTCAGAAATAATCATAGTTTTCCTCAGGGAAGAGGAAGTAAGGCAGGGAGAGGATCAGAGTCTCTTTCCTACTTGCCTGTCCTCCTCTTTTCTCTTGTTCATCACTGTATCTCCAGCTTATGTCAGAGCTTGAGACTCAAAGACACTGACTCCATTCTTAGGTTACTTATAGTGTGCTAGAAGATAGATGTGAAAAAGAAGTTATTAAAAATGAAACTCTGAGATGCGTGCTGGTGGCTCACACTTATAATCCTAACTACTCAGGAGTTTGAGATCTGAGGATCCAGGTTCGAAGCCAGCCCAGGGAGGAAAGTCCATGCATGAGACTCTCATATCCAATTAACAACCAGAACACTTGAAATGGATCGGGATCAAAGTATGGGGGAACAATACTAGCCTGGAACACATAAGCTTAGGGACAGTGCCTAGGCCCTGAGTTCCACACCCTCGCACCAACAAAAATAACACAAAATAAAAATGGGACTACGATTGACGCATCTGCAGGGAATCATGGGAGCGACAGTCACTCTCTCCAACTGTCCTTGATACTTCGCTTGCAGAATCTTAGGTCCTGCAACCTTCCCACCACACGATTATGGTCCCTGGTGCTAGAGTTAGGAACTCAGTGTGTGTGCATGCACGTGTGTGTGTGTGTGTGTGTGTGTGTGTGTGCGCACGCGCTGATGAGTCTGTGGAGACATCAAGATCCCTAGATTCTCCTAGGCCATTCAGGCTACCTCTTTCCCAATCCTTTGCCAGGAAACCAGCTCTAAGTAAGCACGTGGGCATCATGTGCTTCTCACCTGTGTCCTCTTCTACTCCTTTTCTAGTCTTCCTATTCTACTCTCTAGTTTGTTTCCCCCAACCCAAGTGTTTCTTATAGATCACCCTGGGGGCAGCCCTGTGTGGACTCAGGTTCCATGTTGCTCTTGCTTGGGGTTAAACGTGGAGAAAGTTGCTTAGCCTCTCTAAGCCTCAGTGTCCCCACCTATAGAGAAGGTTTTGTGTCCATCCATTTTCTTTAAGGACTGAAGGAGCAGATGCAAGCACAACCCTGAGCGAATGCTGAAGGAGGACATTTCTTTTCCTCCTTCCCCTTGCTACCCTCCTCCTCCACGCCCTCCTCCTCCTCCTCACTGTTCTTAAGTGCAAGGTCATGAATGTCAGGCTTCTCATTCTGTACTCACACTGCTCCGTGTTTCATGTTATGGAAGGGATCCCCAAGGGTCACATTCAGACTCTGGATATCCCATTTGTCCCATCTATCCAGAGACCTTGTGAAGAAGTCTCGGATGCACACCTAGCTGGGCCTAAGTTTCCCCAAGGATAAGCTAGACTGATGACGTCTTTCTCACAGGTTTGGGATAAAGAGAAAAAAGAGTATCCAAGCTAAAAGTTTGTCATAAATAGACATACCTTTCTCTCCCTATCCAGAAGTTGAGTGCCTGCTCCGTAGAATACATTTAGGATCATCAATGTTCCACCGACCCTTTGTGTTGTAGCCTAGGTATGTCCTTCAGCTCCAGTGAGGGCTTTCTATCAGTGCTATAGGATCTCTGACATCTCTCTGCTTGGTTATTTCCCCTCATTTTTGACCCTGAGGGTCCTGGATCTCAAAGTTTGGCTTCTCAAGGAGGAGGCTACAAGTACCACTATGCTTGTGGGCAGTGAGGACTTTGTGTGACAGAGCTGCATCTTTGGGTAACACTTTCCTGACGGTCCCTTCTCTCTGGGCAGCATGTCACGGTAGCCCTACTGAGTTAAGTGTTCAATGATAATGAATATGTCAATAATAATATATAACAAATGTAAAAGCCTCCCTGTATAGGCCTGTGTTAAACCTGTTGCTTTCTACAGGGTAGAGAAAGTGAGCTCCAAGTGGTTTGAATGAGCTTTCAGCATAGATCTTGGCTCCATTGTAGAGGAAGACTTGCAGAGTCCAAATAGCCAGACAGCTCCTCAAGTGTAGCAAGAGCTCTGTCCAAACCTACCCTTCCTTCCTTCCTCCCTTCCTTCCTTCCTTCCTTCCTTCCTTCCTTCCTTCCTTCCTTCCTTCCTTCCTTCCTTCCTTCCTTCCTTCCTCCCTCCCTCCCTCCCTCCCTCCCTCCCTCCCTCCCTCCCTCCCTCCTTCCCTCCCCTCCCTCTCTCTTTCTTCTGTGCTGATACTGGAGCTAGAACTCAGAGGCTGGGCATTTTCCTTTAGCTTTCTTGCTCAAAGATGGTCCCTAGCACTTGAACCACAATTCCCCTTTTGGCTTTTTGCTGGTTACTTGGAAATAAGAACCTCATGGACTTTCCTGCCAGGGCTGACTTCCAGCCCTGCTCCTCAGCTTTCCTAAGTAGCTAGGATGACAGGCATGAGCCACTGGTGCCTGGTTTACACTTGGCTTTCTTTTAGCCTTGGTTGTCAGTGAAGTTGCACTAGCTTTCTTAGGTGAAGGAGAAATGGATGTGAAGCTGGTAATAGGCTATGATCCTAAGGTACACCTTACAGTTTAGTTTGTCATTATCTTCTTGCATGGGATCCTTGGGCCAACATGAGCAGGAGCTGAGCTTCCTGAGGCCAATGCCTATTCATTGTCCTCTGCCAACAGGTGCTCACAGTTCTTCATTGAGATCTGCGTCCTCTCCCATTTACCACACCCTTCCCCCTGAATTCATTCTTCGTACAATCTATGCTCTCTCTGAGAACATGAGCTTCCCTCTGATCCACATCTGACCTGAGATCCAGCTTCTCTCTGTGGGCCACATCCTCCCTGCGATGCACATCTTCTCCCTGATTCAGACCTACTCAGAGACCTGTGTCTCCTCTGTGATCTCTCTCCTCTCTCTCTCTCTCTTTCTCTCTCTCTCTCTCTCTCCTGTCCTACATGACCTACTTCCTTCCTACAGTTCACAGTCATTTTTGACCTCCCCCCCCCCCCGCCCCAGACTATGACCTTAGACTATGTTTCCATTTCCCAACAAAAGCCTGTTCTGGGCAGGGAAGACATGCCGATTGGTCCTCTCCTGAATATAAGCGTAGTCTCCAGGGGAAGCTGCATCCAACCCCTGTCTAGCACCAGACCCTAATCAAGCATCACATTTGAGTGTGAGCAGCATCTTCCTCCATGACACAAGCAGGAATGGATCCACTCAGAAATCTCAGAGGCTCAGCTTCCACGTTCAAGTTCAGTGCTGGTCTTCAGGTCTCCTCACCCATGTTAAGCACTAAGCATTGCTATTTAGAGTGAGGCTTTTCCCATGAAAGTACAGAGGAGAGAGAGAGCTAGAGAAACACAAGCCATCATGTCACTTCTGCCCAGGCCTATGGCCCTGGTGGGATTTTGGTGAGCTCAATTACTCGGCCACAAGCTTAGAGAGGTCAGCTCCAGCCCAGTTTAGGGAAAAGTTTCTCAGCAGAGAGTTTGTGATAGGAGAGGGCTTTTGTCCTAAGAGCCTTAGGACTTACTAGTGAAGGGAAATGAAGCTGCTTCCCAGCTTCTTCTCCAGTGACTTGAACTCAGAGGAAACTCCGCTTTCTGCAAACAAGGGCCAGGGCCCTGGAAGCTCCCATTTAGCCCTGTCAGGCTCAAGAAGTAGTATGTTCCCAGCTCTCGGCGTCCTTTGTCCTTTGAGCTCCCTCAGCCTGCAGAGGTGACTTCTTTATTCTTGGAGCTGCTATTTATAACTTCCAAAGGACCCCTACTCTTTTGGTTCTGTAGCGAGGCTCAGAAAAAGAGTCTGGCCTCTGCAGCAGCCCCCCCTGCCCCCGCCCCAACACCAGGCCTCTCTCCCCCTGAGCAATCCCGTAAATAAAGGATGAAAGGCCCCATAATTATTACCATTCGACAACACAGAGACTGTCAAAACCAGGAGTCCAACAAAAGCCTTTACATAAATCACAGCTGATACAATGGCTCTTAGCTGAAGGGGAGAGGGGCTGCCAGGCTCAGTACTACTGAAAGAAGGCTTGTGTCTGGGGGAGGAATTGCTGGAGTCAGGCAGCCCCTGGAGACGGAACAGAAGACGAGCTCATCATCCTGCTGGTCCAATGGAACCCCCGTGACCACTGAGGGGCAAACTCCAGATGTAGAATCTCCCCATGATGCTGAGATGGTCCAGGCATTTGGGACTGTGCAGTTATACAGGCATCTGTCCAGCCTGGCAGGACGATTCCTCTATTAGGACATGTTGTCCTGTGGCAAGGCAGCCAGGGAGTGGCCAGTGAGTCGTGAAGATTCCCCAAGTTCTGGGTTCCAGCAGAGGGGAGAGGGAGCAGATTGGACCGCATGGGGAAGCATCCCGGTGACAGATGTACCTGGAGGAAAAACCTGTTTTCTGACAGGCAGAGAGGAGCGTGGGATGCTCAGGACTAGTACTGTGGCTCATCAAGTCGCATTTCTTGAGAGTATGTGCCGAGTAGACATTCTTTGGTGGCCCTGTAGAGAAGTCCTGGCCCATATCGTCAGGAAGTGGGCAGTCCTAGAAGCACAAGGAAACTGGAAAGAGATTTCACATCTTTGGGCACAAGTATTCCTTTTGAACAAGTCAGTCAATGGTACATCAAGAATTTACCAACACTTAAGAAACACTGGTAGTTGTTCTGAAGTGCTGAGCAAAGTTTACTTCCTATGGTTTCTTTGAAGATGAATGAGCCATTTTCCTGTAGCTCTTTAGCATCAAGGAAGATGACAGAGGCAGGGGTGAGGGCATAATGTGATGACCATTACAGACAGATACCAGTGCCAAGTGTCTGAGAGGCAATGGCCCTAGAATCTCGCTGGGTTTGAGTCCCAGCCTGGTACTCCTAGCTTGGTGACATTGGGTGTCATTAAATTGCTTGGGACTTCAATTGCATCTGAGTATTAATGGAGCTATGAGGAGAAGCAGAGAATCAGAACAACATCTGCCTCTGGTCCCTGCTTGGTGGCACCTGTCCTTTTCTAGATTGCCACGATAGCAAACACTGTTTATAAAACCTGTTAGCATCCTTTTGTCTCATCCTAACGTCAGGGGCATTCTCCTTTTAAAGGCAGGGAGAGTGGGGGGAGAAATTGATGGGTTCCATCTCCCACAGGGCTCAGGGTGGCAGGGACATGCCCCTCCTCCTATGGAGAGGCTTTCTGGGGAAAGGGTAGTGGAGAAAGCTGGTGGGCTTAAAAAGCCTAGGAAGGACAGAAAGCGGATTGGGGAGCTAAAAAAGGTGTCCTATTCTAGGAATGACCCAGAAAAGGGTCCCTCTACTTACACAAGAACTAGCCCTGAGCTCACTGCCAGAAGAAAGGCAGGCCGCAGGCCCGAACACTGCCATCTTGAGCGCTACTGTCCTGGGTACTGTTGCTGAACTGAACGTCCCGGATTCTGGTGGACGGGAGGGTCCTTCAGGGGAGGTGGCTTGGTGTTTATGAGCCGTGAGGGTGACTCAGCTATGGGTTCTGATGTCAAGATCTGCATTCAGAAAGGAGAGGTGTGCAGCTGGGCGCAGAGGCTCACGCCTGGAACCCTAGATACTCAGTTAAGCACCAGAAAAACGCTGGAAGCAGAGCTGTGGCTCAAGTGCTAGAGCACTAGCTTTGAGCACAAAGGCTCAGGGACTCAGATGTCATGCACTGAGTAGTTCAAGCCCCAGGATTAGCACACAAACAAAGAATATGGATAGATAGACAGATAGATAGATAGAAATTAGAGTTCCATGTACACAAATTGTATATATGTAATATAGATGTATAGAGTGTGTTTGTGTGTGTGAGTGTGTGTGTGCACTAGTACAGGAGCTTAAACTCAGGGCCTGGGCACCATCCTTGAGCTTCTACAATCAAGATTAGCACTCAACCTCTTGAGCTACAACTCTATTGCTGGCTTTTTGGTGGATAAGTAGAGATAAGAATCCCATGGACTCTCCTATGTGGGCTGGCTTCGAACCTCGATTCTCAGATAGCAACCTCCTAAGTAGCTAGGATTGCAGGCCTGAGCCACTGGCACCGGGCTTCCAGTAAACGTTTCTGCATGTCCATCTCCAACAGGATATTGGGTGATTAAGGAAACATTTGGAAGCTGCTGTGACATTTCAATAGATTCATCCCTCTACTCAGGCAGAACGGAGGTCAAAGGGTTGCTGGGGGCCCCTGGGCAAGTTGCTCCCTCTTGAACCTCAGCTTCCACATCTGTCAGAGGTTGATAATTCAGGTCTGACAGGGCCGCTGTGAGGGTCACATTAGAGGAAATACAGGAACGATGATTGGTACAGAGACTGGGCTCAGGATAGATTCCCTTGACGGTCCCTTCCACAGGCAAGCTGTGGTTTCCAGGTGGGGCAGACCAGGCTCCGGTGTTGTGAGGCATCCTTGCTTCTACCCATCAGCCTTGTGGTGCCAGGTGGCACTGCCAGTTGCTCTCCTGTCCCAACTGAAGTCAAGGTCAGCCTCTCTCCTTCCATGTGGGGGTTGTGTGCACTGGGTGGGGGGGCACTATTGAACCTTCTTCCTCTTGTGTGCCTCAAACAGCCTGTGTCGAGGCCTGGGGTAGAGAAGGTGGGGGTAGGAGCAGGGCAGGGGGGCATCTGTCCCTCCGTGTCTCCACAGGGCTGCATGGGTGATGGGACCACCCTCTGCTCGCCTGTTCTCTCCTCTTCACACCACCTGACACTGAAAGCCAGCCTGGCCAGACCTGCCCCCTGAGTTGGTGGCACGGGGGATGAGGAGGGAATTAACTTCTGGCCCGCTGACAGTTGTGCAGCCTGCCAAAGCCGCCCGGGTAATTTGGTTCCTTTCCTTTGTTGACTTGGTGCCAGCACACAAGAGAGGATTAAGCAGAGAAATTCTGCATGGAGAACTCTCCCCCTTGGCGCTCCAATCCCATTGTCTCCCGAGAGTGACAGCCGCCGGTGGTGCCAACGCACACCGTGCCATTGGCATGTCCCCAGAACAGATCAGCTTCCCGTTCCTGAAAAGAGGGATTTGTTAAAGAACTGGAGTTAAAAGAAAGGAGAGGCAGGAGAGGAACGGGTGGTGGAGTGAAAGTTACGCCTGGCTTGTTAATTAAAGGAGTGGGATCCTCTAATTCTAATACCGATGCCTTTGGGAGAAGCATCGGTGCTGGTCAAATGACACCTCTAGCAGGGGGATTCCAGTTTTGCCCGTCCTTCCCCAACACCTATGAGTTCTGGGCACCAGGCAGTTACAGATGGGTTAGGTGGAGATGGGTAAAAGAAATGAGTCAAAGGAGCCTCCATCTTGGAGAACACAGACATTTGTGACACAACCAGGACAGCCATAGCTCATGTTTCTGGTGTCCTTATTTTGTGCCAGGTAAAGGTCTGTGCATACTATTTGTGTCAACCAATTTAATGATCCTCATAACCTACTGAGGTCTGGCAGATTGTTGTTCTCATGTCTCTATTCGGTAGAAGGGGAGCACAGACATGATAGCAATCGGTGTTCACAAGGGCTCTCGTAAAAGAAAAAAAAAAGTCGTGAAAAGCATAACCCTGGCCATTTTCCATGGAAATCCCATCATGTCCAATGTCAAAGTCCCAAAGGGAAGTCACTAGATACAGAGTTGGGAAAAGATCTGTCCACTTAGCCCTTGACAAGTCAAGACTTGTTCCCAAGTCACTTGGTTCTTGAGCCTGTTTTCTGATCTACTGTGCTGCCTGGCCTCTGACAGCAAGTGAAGGGACCAATGCCATCAAGAGTCGATCCTTGATGGCAAGGAGATGAAATACACGATGTGCTGGGAAGCTCACAGCCAGCTGGGCCATCAGTTCTCTACCTCCACCTTGCTTTGTCCTTTTCCTGGACATGCGACGGAGCCCAGTCCTTTCTGGTTAGAAGGATCTGATCTCTTACTGCATACTTCCTGGTGTAAAACATGAAAGGACAAGCCATCTTTGGCATCCTTGGTAAAACATGGCAACTGAGTTCTTTAACCCTCTCTCTGAACGTCATTTTTCATTTCAGTAGCACAACACATTTGGGCAAAATACAGGTAAGGTTTTCTGGGGGGTGGGGGTGGGGATGAAAATGTGGAATCTCGCTCCCAGCTTCCCTCCATGCTGCTGTTTGGTGCCTTACACCCAGATCTGGGAAGTCCCCAGGGGCTCCCATCATAGTGGGTCAAGTCTAGGCTGTTTATTCTGCTTTTGAGTTTGTCAAGTTTTTATTAATGCATCCATCCTAGAACAGGGTAGTTTTTGAAGAGAAGCATGACCTTTAAAATTCATTCCAGCAAGGCAGTGGTAGCTCACACCTATAATCCTAGCTATTCAGGGGGTTGAGATCTGAGGATCATGATTTGAAGTCAGCCCAGGCAGGAAAGTCCCTGAGATTCTTATCTCCGGGAAAATGGAAGTGGTGCTGTGGCTCAAAGTGGTAGCGCACCAGCCTTGACCAAAAGAGCTCAGAGACAGCACCCAGGCCCTGAGTTCAAGCCCCACGACTGACAAAAAAATAAATAAAAAATCCTATTTCCAATCATTCATGCAACCAGTATGTCATCATGGAGTATTTATTATGTGCTTGACTCTAGCGACACAAAGGTAGGTAAATAGGACACCACGCCTACTTTGAAGACCTGTGTTCCAGGCAAATCTATCTGTTTGTTCTTTCCAAAACGTTTTCCAGTCTCTATGTTTCCATACATGCTGTTCTCTCTGCCCTTGGAGGTCTCTACATTTCTCAACAACTCACTTTCCCATTATGTAAGCATACAGTGCTACTCCTTCATGATAACTCCTTAGTTTGATTCCTCATCCTGCCAATCTGGAATTGATTGCTGCTGCTCTAAACTCCCTCTTTCTTTGTCCTCCTTTTTTTCTCTTTTGTCCTGGATTATAGGTATGGGTCTCTGTGTTCATTCTGTTGTGGAAATTGCCCTGTGGAGCCTGGGAACTCAATGGTTCACATGCATATCCTTTAGGGAGGCAGGTGAGCAGAAGCGCCTGTCATCTGGATGTTGAAGTCAAGGACCCATCAAAGTGAGAAAGTACTATTTCATCTCCAGGCCTGAATCATTCCATTGGCATCAAGAGTATAACTAAGCCTTTTTCAAATAGAAAAAAAAGCTACTCTAGGGTCATCTCCATGTCAATAGTGTAGCACATTTCCTTTTCTCATTAATATTTCTCCCAGGTAGTTTTAGTAATATGATGCTCCTGGGAGGGAATTAGTCAGTATAAACACAAAGTATTTAAGCTTGAAGGGACCTGAAAGATCCCATATTTAGCCTCTAATTTTAGATCTGAAAATATCAGACTCAGAGAGATAACACAGCTTTCTCAGATTATCAGTGATGGCAAGTTATTCCACAATGCACCAGATGCTGTTATTCATTCAACAACTCTGAAAGTCAACCATGTGATTCTGAACCACTATTACAAGATTATAGAGACTGATTATGATCTAATTCTTCAGAGATACTTTTTAATTAAGGGCAGCAAATAGCTGCTCACATCAAGTCAATTTCAGTTACCTGGAAGACTGGCCCATATAAAGTATCTCAATTCCCATCTTAGGAGGACAAAGTTGTGTAAATCAAATGATTATTTCCCGCATTGCATGGGAGAGTCCTGGAGTCCTCCTCTTGACTCAGCATAACTACTAGTAGCCTTTTTTGATTCTCAAAAGTGTCCTCAGGCCTGGACAATAAATTATATGGACATGCTAGGCATTAAAGCTTAGTAGCTTCTGCTTGAATTATAGCTTTAATATTGTAGCAGGTTGTAATTAATTGCAGCTTCTGCTCAAAGTGTCAGTGAGTTGATTTGGAACCCAAGGCATTTCAGGCTTCTTCCAATGGAGTCCTCAGAGAACTATGAGAGATACCTGCTACCAGGTGATACCTTTTCCTCTCTGACTGAGCAATTCTCTACTCATCGATCCGGTGGGGCATCCTTTCAAATCTCAGGAAAATTAAAGGAAGCTGTAGAGCAAGGTTCATCAGATTTGCCAGACATAGAAGCTACACGCAGTCCTGGTATTGGAAAGGTAGGAAATGTTGATAGAGTGTCATAGACCAAATACGTATCATTCCAGGGAATTTTGCATAAAACTCCACTTCCAGTCTTCCTGTATGAACTTGTTATTAGGCAAATTATTCTGAAGTATTAAATGAACCACGGAATTATACTTTTGGGAATTGCAAAACTGCCCCTCTTTAAAAACGTCTTTGCCAATTTTGGATACTCAAAGGGTTTAAATTCTTTTTTTCTTCTGTCCAGCTGCTATTCTTTGGGGTTGGTGGGATAAAAATTACTTGAAGAGAAAGCCCAGGGGGCAATTCAAAGCCCAGGCTTTGGAGAACGTTTGTCTGGAGTCCAAAATGTCATCATAGCACCCATCCTTCGCTACATAGCTGTGGATCATAGTTACCAATCTTGGATTGTTGTTAAGACCCAGTTGCCATCTGTGCCCGGCCCCATAGAAGTTGCTTCTTACCTGGGCTTTCATCTAATCTATCCTCTCACAGTTCATCTTCTCTATTGAAGCGTGATAGATTAATTCTGGAACAGAGAGAGTCTGGCAAGGGCTACCTGGAGAAATAATGTCCAAACACAGTGTCACCAAGCCCTCTTCAAGCTGTCCCTTTACAATTCTGTCTTGCTCCATTTTCCAGTACAATGTTCCTTTGATGGATGATGCACTTCAAGTTAAAGTGGAAGCAAAGGAATGTACCAGAATCAAATGTATCCATCTTAGTGATTACAGATGGCATTAGTAGGCACTTGTAAAATTTCACTTTGGACTTCCAGGAAAAAAGGGGGTATGGGTTGTTCTAATTTTCTATAATTAGAGAAACTTCTTTTCTTTAAGTTTACCCATCCATTCATCCATCCATCCAACCATCCAACCATCCATCCATCCATCCATCCATCCAACCATCCATCCATCCATCCATCCATCTTTGACTAGAGCAGAAGAAAGTGAGAAAGACCCATAAGAAGAGATACTTGGTTTTCCTTGATTCTTGAAGAAGGGACAATGTGGGATATGACCAGGCTTTCTTGAGCATGGTGTTACTTCCTTCCACAACCCACTTTCTTTCTTTCCTATCATTTATGGGAACCCAATCATGCTTCACAGTACTGACTTTGAGCAAAACTGGCTTCAAAACAATGGTCAGTGACTGGACCCAGGTTTCGACAGGGGGAATGCTAACACTTTTGGATTGCCATTATATGTTGCAACCTTGGTTGTATCTAAAGAATATGAAAGAGGGAGCCTCCCTATTAAATACTTCTTTACTATTGGACTGTAAGACACATAACAAGAAATTCATTAGTGGCTCAATGACATCTTTTCTCTTTGCATGACCCTAAAAATTTGGGTATTTGACATCCTTCAGTCAATAATTGGTTTCCTTTGCCCTGCACTGATCTTTGCTAAGATTTCAAGCTGGGTTAAATCAATGATCTCTTTTCTTGTCTCTCAATTTGTATTGCTGTAGGGAATTTTTCTTTGAAAAGCTTTTATTGACTTTTCCAGAAAAAGAAAAAGAAGGGACTTGTTGGATTCTTAATGAAATCCCCTTTCAGAGGAGGCGGGAGGTGTCCACAATGAGCCCCCAACAACCGTGATCTTGGAGTTGAAAGCGTTCACAGGGGTCATCCAACCCAGCAGCTCTCTGGCCCGATCAGTCGTCAGGATCCTGTGGGAGCCACAGAAACAGAGTGACAAGAACAACAACCACAGCCCCAGAGGAGTGTGCAGCGAGGGTCTGTACTTGTCATCAACGCAGCCACCTCTCAGAGCCTGTGGGCTGAGTCTTCAGGGATGCAACGTCTCCTAATTTATAGAAAAGTTCTCTTTCGTAGGCAAATAGGGGCATGGCCAAAAAGCAACCCTAATAAGTTTGTTTGTTTTTTAAAAAACTAATGGTTGTATTGGGCTCCTCCCAAGATCATTCTGCCATGGAAATCACGTGACTCTGAATTCTGCCTCTTCTTTCCCTTGTTTTATTACCATGAAGCTTGCTATGGAGCCTATAGCTCACAGAACATCCCATCTCTCTTTCCCAGTGATGCCCCTTGAGGATTTGAAAAAAGGTCACCCTGTTCCCACCAGTCTTAGGATTCTTGGTTAGGATACCTAGCTTGGGTCTCCTCTCTTTCCTCATTATTGACATCACCACTGGTGGACCATCCCTTGTCCATTCATCTATCTACTCATCCAGGGGTGCATACTGTGTTAGCTGGCTCACATACACTGGTGAACTTGTCTGCATTTGATGACACAGTTACAAGAAGAGGGGCTTTTCCTCACTGACTGGCAGCTAAGTACAATGGGAGACTGGGAGTCATGGCAAACTGGTTCCCGACACTTTTGGGAAGCTATGTGGGGTGGATGATGTCTCAACTGCATGTGCCTCACCTATCTGGCAGCAAAGGGATACCAGGCAGTTCTCCCTAGGTTAGATGCCCTAAAAGTTACCCTGTTTCTGGTCAATGGGGGAGGAACTAGGTAGTCCCTCTGTATGTCCATATACTGTCGCCCTCCCAGTCTCTGGAGTCACTCTTGAGAATTACAAATGTGAAAGGGAAGAGAGCTGGGTTGGTCTGAGGCCATCCAGAGAACTGTCTTGCCTGGGTTGTATGCCAAGCATTTGACAATCATTCAGCAAGTCATTATTAGTGCCTATTATATTCCAGCCTCTTCCCAGACTTTGAGATTAAATGACAAGCAAAATAGCACATGTCTTATTTCATGGACCTTTAAAGACAGATAATAGACAAGTAAATTCATGCAAAAGAGATAATTTTGGTGTTGAGCATCAAACACTTTCAAGGTATTCAGGAGTAAGGGGATGAAAAGGTACATTCTGTTCAGTTACTCACACAGTCTAGTGGGGAGGCTCATTGGGTCCTGTAGTTTGCATTGACACACTTAATGCTGAGATCCAGACATGCTGCAGACCTGTGAAGCATGGAATGGGAGGTTTGTGAAGCGAGGCTGTACCCCTTCCCAGAGGGCACAGCCTATTTCCCAGGTAGGTATGTCCCCTTCCTCCTTGTTTGTCTTGAATAACTCTGGTTTGTTATGTTGTATGTAAGGTCATATTGGGAAGATTTGATTTTGAGTCTATTATTTTGTAAGAGTGGAGAGAGAATTCCAGAAGGGGAGAAAACAAGCACCATGTTGCAATTCTCACTGCAGTCTGGAGGGCCTTGGAGCCAAAATAGTTGGTGTACTAACTACGAAGTTATGTAGAGATGGGAGATATTCGGCTTCTTCAATCTGGTAGGCTTGGCAGGGCAAGTTGTCGGTAACAATGACTTCCTATATACCATCCACAGTGTAAAAACTGTGGCCTGTGTTTTGTCTTGCTCTGTGCCCTCTGGGGCCAATTCCAGCTCTGAGCTCTCTTTGAAGTTTCTGAGCCTGGATCAGCTTCACAGGCTCTCAAGGCTGATGAGAAATGGGCCCATTATTAATGGGGGCAAAACATTTCACCCTCTTCACTCAGTGTGGGTGGCATTGGGCTTCCATGGGATACCCTAGGGCAGAGTGTCAGACTGCTCAGAGCTCTTGTGCCAGGCTTGGCACCAGCTTCTTTGGAACCTGTTGGCACCAAGAGTCAGTGGACCGACCAGTAATGACTTTCCCGTGCTTCGCTGCTGATCCACAAGAGGTTACTATGGATGGATGATAGAGTCTGGGGAATTACATGTTAGCAGAGCCAATTAATTCATTATTTAATTGATTGATGTCCTCATTCAGACATTTACTGAGTGTCCACTCTGTGCCAGCTCCCATGTCCCACCACTTTTCAAGGAGCAAACCCCATGGGACACTGGTGGAAAACATGGACATGTGAGCCATTGGTGTAAAGCAGAGTCATGGCATCCCTGCTAAGGTCTGGGGAGTTGGAGGTGAGGCACAGTGAAGGATAGCATCAATTTTCTCTGCCTCAGTGCCGAGAAATGAGTCTGTTGAGGAAGTGGTGTTTGAAATGTATTTTAAACATTAACACCAGAAACAAACTGAGGACTTAGAAATCACATTTGCTGTATTATGATCACATACTTTCTACTCTCAGCCAAGCCTATTGGATGTCTTGATTTTGAACATGAGGGGGTGTTAATGATGCTATTGTTTCTGGTAAGATGTCAGAGACAGGAGAGCAGCTAGTAGTCCAATAATCTGAGTTTCGGCAATGCCTTACTTCTCCTCTCTGGGTTTTGGTTTGCTCACCTACACATGAGAGACACAGACCACCTCAATGATGTTTCCACATTTCCGAAGAACAGTTGGAATGGTTAGTGTGGAGTCTTTTTCCTGCTAGGATGCCCCTCCTCACTGAGGGACCCTTACAAGAAAGCTGTGCTCATCAAGTCGTGATTGGATGATTTCTAAAACCTCTCCAACTTCACATGCAGATTCTGAGTTCAACTTGATTATGGACTTTCCAGTACACAGCTGTAACATCTTGTAGAAGTCATTCTTCCTTTATTCCCCCATGAGGAAGGACTATTGGGCAAGATGACAGAGAAGCTCCACTCTTTCTGGCTTTGTAGACCAGGATCCTTGTGTAGTGGGACCTGATTTTCAGAAGAGGAAATCAGTGCTATTTATCAAGTGTTGATGTTGTACGTACATCTCCATCTAAAGCACAAAAATCTCTTGAAGTAGTTATTTTATGTGAGAGGTAAGGAAATAAACATAGATAGGCAAAATGACTGCATAAAAATCTCCAGAGCAATGATGAGGCGGAGAGTAGATAAGGCCTCTCCCTCTCAGTCCAGAGCTTATTTTATCATTTCAAATATTTGATTTCATTAGCATTATGATCATCTTCTCTGGGGCTACTACACTGAATGAAAAACCCTGGCCCAGCCCTTAGGGAGACCCTGTGCACTAGGTACCTGCTGACCCAGAGTGGGCCTGGATGGACAGGCCGGCTACACACCCATTATGAAAGCATACACCCTTTGGAAGTGGACATCCACTTGATATTTATTCCTAGCATCATTTCCAGCTCTCGGGCAGTAAATAATTCTTATTTTGGCTACCATCCTAGACCCATAGGATAAGCTAGGCTGTCTAGAACAGGCTGTCCGCTTTGACCATGAGAAAGGCCCTTGTTTTGAACAGAACAAGGCCAGACATGGATGAGAAGTATTTTTACTTCCTCAAAGGTCAGTTCAGAGCAAGCTGTGGGGTTTGTGTTATCAGGGTGGAATAGCCCAGCCTAGACAGCCGGACAAGATGGGACGTGCTCACTGCCGTAGGAACATGGGTGATGCATGCCTTGGGCCTGTCGGGGGAGAACTTGGGAAAGGACGAGTTTCAGGGGGCTTCTGGTCCTGAGAAATCTGTGTCTGCCTTCGCCCAACAGTGACTCATGGAGCCTCACCTTCCTCAGCATGAGCCTGACTTGATGGAATGGGCTGGAATGGAAGGGACTAATGAGGTCATGTCTTCTCCTCCTTTGAGTCCCTTTGGGAAAGTTGCTGTAAAACCACAGGGTGTTATTACCACGGAGGACATGGAGAGGTCAGTAGAACAGGACGGCGAGCACTCCAGAGCCCCGGCCTCAGGGTAAGCGCACTTGGGCGCCTCTGAAGTCTTGGGTGAGTGTAAGGAGACCGATGCCCTGTCTCCCAGTCAGAGAGGCTATCATGGGCAGTTTGTCCTCCTTGTCTGCTGCCCAGAGGTGGCCATCTGTCCTTGTGAGCACTGAGGTTTGGTGGTAGGCAACACTTTTTGTCTTATGGAAGTTCCCAGGAAGGCAGCTGTGAGGAAAGTCCTTTCTCAAACCAAGTTTGAGCCTTTAAAAACAGGGACCAATTTCAGTGACACACTTAGGCTGCTGCTGAATTCTATCTGGGCTAGAGGAATCTAGGCATGTAATTTTGCTGTCCTAACGTCATCCAGACAACACTGGAAGAAGCCAGTCAAGTAGTTTCTCTGCATTGTGGAGTAGAAAATGACTTGGAATGGGAAGAAGTCACCCACTGACTGCAGTTCATGTGGCAAATGATTCTTTCACATTCAGCTCTTCTGAGCCTGGGACATGGAGCGTCTTTCAGTGGCCTCCTGTCTGCCAGTGACTCTAGATCAGTGAATGGCACGCACCCATACATGGGTCCACCTTCTTCCCACTGCTCTGGCCCATTCTTTCCACTGTCGCTTATTTGCCATGAGAGCCAAATCTCTTCCTTCACCTGCCTACTCTAAGAATCCTACCACGCGCCCTGCGGGGACCAGTCACCTCAATCCAGCGAGTGTCATTGATCCTAGACAGCACAGGCGGTGGGGAGTCTGAAATGTTTCCATGTCCTCACTGTGCAAAAAGTGCCTTTCTGTTTCAGTTTGTTTTTTCCCCCCAAATCTCCATCCCCACCCCCCCCATGCTCCATGAAGGAAACACAAACTTTGTTCCTTCACTGATCCATTCCCCTGGGGATGGGAGGTCCTTGATCTCAAACACCCAAGTCCCTGGGGAGAGGTGGGTGGGTAATGTGACAGACGCTGATGGCTCCCTGCACCATCCTAGGGTTGTCCGGCTCTTGCCACACCCTTTGTGGGGACATGCAGCCATCACCCCATCTCCTCACATGGGGCAATCCTGCTTTCTAGTCCAGTGCAGAGCGAAGGGTGGTGTCTTGGCCAGATCAGAGCAAGTGGAGAAAGCAATCTGGCTGGAAGTGACAGGAGAAGTTCGAGCAGGATCTGGTCTCCAAGCAGGTGAAGATAGAGCCCTCTGCACGGGAGAAGGAAGGACTGTGTGGAATCCACATAGGGGTGTTTTTGAAGGTCTGACACCCCGGGAATATGTAACATCAAATATATTGGCCAGGCATGAAAGTCAGGCCAGGAGCAGGATTTGGGCCCCGCCAGTCAGGAATGTGATGTTTGTGGTCCTCATGGGGTTTGACATTTATAAGCCATTGAAAACTCTTGCATTAGCCAACACTGAACCATGGTTCCTAGGTGAAATGGAGGCTTTGAGCTTCAAATCTCAATGTTTCTACCAACCTACCAGAGTTTTGTTGTATGCATTTCTCTTCGAAGACAGTTAAGTATGGATGGTAGAGTCAAACACATTAAACTCATGACCCATAGCCCCAAACTCATAAACACAGCTTCCTAACCATTTCCCTATCATCATACGCAGACGAACCTCCTCTGCTCGGGGCACAAGGCAGCACTTCAATACTACGCTTGGGGCTCATTTTAAACAGCAAAATCACCAACAAACAGCACAATTTGAAAAAAAAAAAAAAGACTGCACAAAGGGACCGGTGGGAGCTGCCATAAGACAGCTCAGCCAGGCAGAGACAGATTCTCCAGCGTTTCACGGTCCCTCATTTGTCTGCCAATAGCTGTGTTAGTGCTGGAGGGCTAGAAATGCATTTTAGGGAGTAGCTCAATTTTCAGTTGTGGAATCTTGTGAACAGGGGTTGCCTGGGCATGGGCCCAACCTTGGGTTTTAGGAATTCTTTCACATGAACACAGAGAGGTATCACAGGGACTGTGGCTCACTGAACCTCTCTGAGACATTGGGAGTGACATATTTTGTGCTCTGCTAGCTTCTCAAGAGACTGGGATAGGAACATCTTATGTTGGTATAGTTGTTCCTGTGATCATGACTGGGATTTACCTCCTGGTATCTTCCATAGAATCTGTATTAGGTTTTGTCCTTATATTCTCAGAGAGCCACAAGAAGTCTACGAAGGGATGCCATCATCCTAGGAATTGGAAGTTGGCCTCTGGTGAAATGCAGAGTTCAAGGCAAAGCCAGAAGCAGAGGCCATACCTGACTTAAGGTACACTGAGTCTCTTTGTAATTCATCATTATATACATTTAACCAAAGTGATGCCTTGAATTCAAGGCTATTTCCACTTACAGGTAAACTCAACATATAAGAAAAGACTAGGCAGCACAGATCTGTGTCCTAGATTTTGATTAGCAATTCCAGTGTGCTGCTGACACAAATAAGTGAAACCGTTAGGGGCTACACTGTTGCTTTTTTTTTTTTCTCCAGTCTTGGGGCTTGAACTCAGGGCCTGAGCACCATATCTTGTTTCTCTCTCTCTCTCTCTTTCCCTCTCTCTCTCCTTTGCTCAAGGCTAGCACTCTACCACTTGAGACACAGCACCACTTGTGGCTTTTTCTATATATGTGGTGCTGAGGAATCAAACCCAGGGCTTCATGCATTCTAAGCAAGCACTCTACCACTAGGCCTTATTCCCACCTTCACACTATTGCTTTTTGAGATAGAATTTAGTTATAACTCATAAATATGCTAGCAGCAGATGTGGGGCTGCCACTACCATGTTGCTCTTGTGTTAAGTAAATAAATGTTGGATCTGCAGATGTTTGTGACTACTGATTTAAACTGTCCTTACATTTCCTGGTACAGTCTCTTTTTAATATTTGTTTGTTTGCTGCAATATTTTTTTTTAAAAAGTTCTGTCCTTATGCTACTATGGCTGGGTCATTTTATTTGAGATATGGCCATCAATTGACAAGAAGAGTGAGAAGATCTTTCATAGGCTTGGTAAGGTACTCTTTCTGAGCAGGGGTTGGGTGTCATGGGCTTCTAGGTATTTCTAGAACTTTCATCTCAATAGTGGTTGCTGAAAGATTGTGGGGCTGCTCAGAGATATGACTCTTCTTCTCTCGGGCCTTCTTTCTTTCCTGTAAAATGGGTACAGAATAAATAAATAGCCCCATCTTCCTCCCGGGATTGAGTATTACACCACTGGTTGAGGTGTATATAGGCATCTTGGGAGATGCAAAGTGATTTAGCACTGATTTTGCTTGTTAAACCAAAGTCTAGTCATAGCATCCAGCAAAGCTAAGGTGATCAATTTTGGACAATTATGGAAAGAATAGTATAACAGTATCCAAACTTTGCCAACACACACCTTATTCTTTGATAAAAAGGCTAAAAACTCTTTATCCTAAAATATGGCCTCAAGAATTAGCATTGTTTTCTGGAATCTAATTTTAATTAACTATGATATTGGTATGTACAGATATGTAGTAAATATAGCTTGAGGGAGATATACACTCACACTTGGTACATCTATCTACTTATAGATGTGTATTTCCTTCTGTATGGTGAGAACTGTCAACATGGAATATTCCTGTCTAGACAGCACTGATTTTTATGCTTATGGAAATTCTCGGGCACATATTCACCTATGGGGCCACCCCTGTGAGCACGCATGAAATATTCCTATATGTACATGGCCTTGAATACTCCAAAGAAAAGGCCCATTGTCTTAACCTGGGGTGAGCAGGGAACCCGAAAGCAGGAAGGTCTTGCTCCAGCTTTTCCAGGGATGTGCCCTCTGACCTTCTGGAAGGTACTTAATTTTTCTGCCTGAAATTTCTCTTCTTCGGAGTTGAGCCTTTCACAGGGGTAGCCATTCATGCAGCCCTTTCACCCTGTCCCAGGAGGGAGGCCAAGCAATCACATCAAGATTTCGTCTTCTTCTTGTCTTGAACTCTTTAATTGAAACTCAGGGCAAACCATCCACCACTGTCCTTCAAAGATACCTGTTCTTTGCAGACCTTCAGGGTAGAGAAATTGGAAGATTGGGAGGGGTGGGGGGAGGACAGTGAGCAGCCGGGAGAGAACTCACCACGGCCTGTTTTTAATAACAGGGGGAGGAGGAGGCTTGGTGCAGCAATGGAGGAATTTCCTTCAATGTCTTCGGTTCCAGAATGATCCCTTTTACAAACCTGGCTAAGAAAACACGAGCAAGGACGCTGAGAGCTCCCTGCCCTCCTGGCCCTGCCATTTATCCAATTTACACTGATCAGACCCACATTGGCGAATGAAAGCCCCTCTTTCCTTCTGTTTGTATGAGCTACTCACGGGGGCAATTTGAATGGATTGGATTTCCCCTTGGAAATGCTGGTATTCCTATGATTTGAAAAGTCTGGCTCAATTAGAATAATCTTCGGGCACTTCCTCTCCTTTTATGCAGGTAAATCATGGATAATTTAAAAGCAAAAAAAGAACCTTTTGGACCATTGGGTCTGCCTCTTTCATCTCCTGGCCCTCATAATTGCCCCTCCTTTGCGAGACCTCCGTGGTGAGTTGGGGAGACTGATTAGGAGGTGCAGGGCTAGGCCTCGCAGAAGGGAGGGTCGAGGGCCACTACACATGGCCTCCCCTTCAAAGACACTTCCTCTGCAGCAGGTATGTTAAATACCAAACCTGAGTCGGGTTACGCTCTCAATTAATGCCATATGATCCCGAGTGCCCAGACAAAGGCAGGCCGTGATTAGAAAGTTCAGGACTGTGAATGCTTCTGGGGGCAGGGGGTAATCAAGCGCCTAGAGATGAGGAGGGAGACAGTAAGGCGAGCTGACAGTGGTATGTGGCACCCCCCACAACATGTTGGGAACCAGAGAAATGGTCCTTTTGCCTCACTGCCCATACTTCCACGTGGCACGTGATGAAAGCCACCTTGGTTCCGCTTTCTGCAGAATGTGGCAGGGTGGCAGACTCACCCAGAGAGACACTGTTTTGACTTTCAGTTTTAATTAGGCGTGTTTGCATATTCTCGTCCCATCCACCTTGGAAGGGGGTGTGTGTGTTGTTGTGATGGCTATGCGTGGGGAGATGGGGAGGGAGTGAGGAGCTCCAGATGTTCACAGCTGGGAATGAGGAAGAGAGGGAGGGAGGGAGAGAGAGCGAGAGAGCAGCTTGGCTAGCTTACTTGGCTTATAGATGGGCAAACTGAGGCCCAGTGTCACATGGTCTGTGGTACCTAAGCAAAGCTGAAAGTCAGTATCTCCACGAGCCCCATTCCTACACTGCAGATGGTTAGGAGGTAGAGGTGGAAGAATTCAGCTCCTGCATTTGATTCCAGCTTTTGTTGGTCCTGCCTGACATGTTTCTGACTCTCCAGCCCGAAGCAGCACTAGAGACAGATCTAAGACTTACTTCAGAACTGGGGGCCCCGAGAACTTCCATGAGGAAGGAGGCAGGGACAGGTAAAGGCCTGTGAACAGACCTGCCAGATGTTCCAGATACATTCTGAAGTCTTGCACAGTGGGGCGGACAGCAGGCCAGGAGTCCCAGAGCCTGAGTTCCAGCTCAGCCTTGCACTTTCTTAGGGGCCACTTTGGAGAGGTTTCTTCTTCCCTTTGGGTCTATATTTCCTTCTATAAAGTCATGGGAGCAGAACTGGTAATTCATAAAGTTCCTGAACATGTCCAAGTTCAGAATCACTGGAAAAGTACAGGCAATTGGCTTGCAGTTTTCATAAGAACCCTCCATGCTTCAGACACCCAGGCAACATCCCTTCTATGGAGCAATCTTCAAACACAATTGTCAGGAGTTACTTCTTCTGCGACTTTTTTTTTTTATTATCACTAATAAAAACTGACTAGAAAAACATGCTCATGACAATAGCAGCTGATCTTTACTAGTTGCTTTCTAGTAGCTGGCTACTGTTCTAAGCACTTAGACACGTCTCTTAACTACAATTGTCACGGTTCAGTGGGTTACTATGACTAGCTGCATTATACAAATGAAGAAACTGAGAGTCGAAATGATTTTTCCAAGGCCACACAGAATTCACAGCCAT
This sequence comes from Perognathus longimembris pacificus, assembly GCF_023159225.1. Classification (NCBI taxonomy): domain Eukaryota; kingdom Metazoa; phylum Chordata; class Mammalia; order Rodentia; family Heteromyidae; genus Perognathus; species Perognathus longimembris. Next base: position 69,205,248 of record NC_063168.1, on the reverse strand, counting down.
GCAGGGAGTCTAGGTGTCAAGGCAGCTACTGGTGGCCTCTCTGGGTACTCTTGAGAGCCTGGCTGGGCCTGACCCACCTACTGGAAAGAGCAAACACCTACCTGAGTCTTTATATAGGTCTGTGGGTTATAAATGTACAGAAGAGAGACCACAGCTTCTCATGGAAAACACGTAGGATGGGTCTCAAGGCCACCTACAAGGGAGAGAACTTATACTCTCCCCATGATCTGGGAGCCAAAACCCTGAAAAACGCATGCAATTCCCTGCAGAGGCTCCTGCTGACTGGGAGGAGGGATTTCCAGAGCACTGTCCCCCCCTCCTCCCCCCTCCCCAGACAATTCTCAGGGCCTGTCCTATTCCTGCATGCCCCTAATTAAGTTAAAAGAGAATTCAGGCCCCTGGGTGCTCCTTTCTCCAGGAAGCGCCAGAAAAATGCAGGGAGGTAAAGGAGTTCAAGGTTTGGGTATCTGCTGCCCTTGGTTCTGCTCAGGAATTCTTTAGCTGATTACACGGCTCTCATTTCAACAACACCAGCTTTGTGTTCGGGCTATGGGAAGACTCCTCTCTGTCACCGCCGCCTCTGTGGAGGGTCACCCTCCCAGCAAAACGCATCTGGAGAAAAGTGTTTCCATCAGATCTTACAACACTCTGGGGAGATAACTTTCTCCAGAAGTGCTTTCTTTTCGTCCTCATTTTTCCTCTTCCCCCCCCCCCCCCCCCCGCTTTTCCAGACGGGCTAAACAGTGACTGCAAGGGGCCCCTGTGTTTTAGAAATGTCTGGAATGAAACAGAGCTAAAAGTCAGAATGGAAGAATGCGCATGTCTCCTTCCTGCGCTTGGGTGGGTGGGGGCACCTATCTGTGCTCAGAACGGGGATGGAGGTCCCTCAGAGACACAGGCTCCCCCAGGGGAGTCTTGGGCACCCAGCTCCCTCTGTTCATCCCGAGATACTCCAGCCCTTGACTGAGGCTGCCCGGACACCTCTGAACTCTTTCCTCAGGACAGATGTTGCCCAGGCACTGAAGGCTTTGGAGAGGTAGAACTGTAGTTAGTAACCGAGAGTGCACAGAGCCACTTTGCACACTATTTCTCATTGCTTTCACTGCCTTAGGCCTTTTTTTTTTTTACTCTGACAATTCCTGTACTCACCTGGTGTGAGAAGTCCTGTGATAAATAGGTGGTCACCCTCTGTGGGAGATGTACCATCTAATGGAGGGATTCAGCTGTCAGTGAAAACGGATAGCCATTTCCTGGTGTTAGACCTGGGATGAGGTTCCTTGTGTCGGTGGTGGGAGGGGAAATAACAACATGCTGCATTAACCCAACATCGACTACCCCGTCAGCCATTCATTAGCTTGGTCTACGTTGCCTTGTTTAGTACTCACAAGAGCTCACGGAGTTTGGCTTTTAAATGGATGAAGAAAGAGACGTTGAGAAAGGTTAACTGAGCCTTTGTCAGAGATGAAGGAAAGATTTCAAAGCGGAGGTCAAAGCCAGGCTCACCTGACTTTCTGGCTTGTGTCAGTAGCTTCACACTGCTGAATACCGTCCTCTGGTTCCCCAATTCCCCGAGAGCTCCCAGCCCACCAGAAGGAACATCCACGTATGCCAGGCCAAAGCAGCGTAAGATCATGGGGGTCAACGTGTGAGTATCAGCGGAGGCCACTGGTGCTGCAGCGGCTCCGAGGTGAGAAAACTCTCTTGGGGCGACTTGAATGAGGAAGAAACCCCCATGGAGTCAGAACTTCTCTATTATTCCTTCTGGGATGTCTTACTCCGGTGTCTTCCAATTCTCTGGGATGTTCAGGTCCCAGCTTACCTTCTCCAGGAAGCCTGCTCACATGGCCCCAGTCTCCATGGACTTTCCCAGCCCCTTGGCTACCTAGAACAGAATAAGGGTGGAAACTGCTGTAGGCTAGAACAATTAACTTTCTTCCAGGAGAGTCTTGCTTTTCCAGCTAGACTGCAAGTGCCTGTCATCTGGTTGGAACTAGGAATCTCAATGTTTTTTCCCCCTCCAGGGTGTGAAGGCCAGCATTAGGTGCAAGGGTGTAGCATAAGAAGAATGATGGTCTAAGGTGGAACTCTTGTGAATGCCATATTGGTGATATTTGGGTTATACCGGTATGTAAAAGTGTGTTAATCATAGTTCTTCAGAAGGGTAGAACCAAAAGAACAAAAAGAAACAGACACACAGACACAGTCAGACATATTACCCCAGACCCCCCCGCCAACCCCGTAACAATTATAAAAGGCGATTTACTAGATCGACTCACATGATTGGAGGGTGGGTAGTCTAATGATGCTGTTTTGCATACTGGAGAGGCAGAGAACCTGGTAGTTGCTCATTCCAGAAGCTTGAACCCTTAGAACAAAGGGTGAGGGCAATGATGAAGCCCCAGTCTGAGATTAAAGGCCTTCAAGTTCCCTGCAGGGTCATCTGTTATTGAAATACTAGAGAAGCTGCAGTTTGAGGACCACAGACAATGACAGCAGCAATAGATGAGCCAACTGCAAAAATGAGAAGCTTGATGGATCAGTAGGGTCGAAGGCAAGAGCAAGGTCAGGGAAGATAAGCACTGGAGGAGATGCACTGGATGGGACTGTTGTAGTGTATTGGTGAGAACTTTTCTGGAGGGTAGTGAGGGCAAGCGGATGATGGGTATTGATGGAGAGCCATGGAACATGTTCCATCTTCATGAGAGTTTGTGTCAGAAGGACAGGACAAGCCTGTGATAGCAATAGGAGGACGCGCTCTTTAATCCGTTTTAGTTTCACTACCTTGAACTGGGTACAAAACATGTTTGTACTGTTTAGCGCTCATCTATAAAGTGGGGATTTTACTTCCCTTAGAGTCAGGATGAGGAGACAAATCATGCACAGAAAGGTACTCAGTGTGGTACTGAAGGCAGGACACTGGGAATTGAAGTTGTTAATGGCTGTTTCTCAGGAGGGGAGAGGCTTGAATATATGTGTAGGTGGATAGAAGTATGGGAGAGAGAGAAGGGATAAATCTGGAATATGGAGGTACAACTGATGGGCTGAGATCAGATGGAGGATGCAGGGGAAGAGGAGAATCCTAAGGAAAAGTGAGACTAATTCCGCAATCAAATTTCATTATTTGTAGTGGTTACATTCTATAAGGGCACCTCAAATACTGAATTAGAAAATACTTAATTCACTGCTTCTAGGGCAACACAGTGTTGATTTTCCTTTGCCAACTAATGAATACTTAACCTTTCTTTACATTTGTAGGGATGGGGGAGCCTAAATGTTCTCTTGGCAACAAAAGTCAGGATCATCTAAGAGGAAGCAGCAGGAGTAGAGGAAGTCCAGGAGAGTGTCAGGGTTGAAAGAGTTTCTGAGAAGAACGGGAGGAGTTTCATCGAAGAGGAAAGAGAACTGACCTGCACGCTGAGGCAGGAGGAGAGTGCACGTCAACTCTTTCTGTCAGGACACCTCTCAGGAACACTCCTGAAACCAATATCCTGAGAAATTGGCTGCGTTTTCATTTCAAGATGAAGAGAATTTCTTTATTCTCACCACAAGAGAAAAAGGAAAACAGAAAAGTCCACAAATGAAATATAATTTTCACTGACACAAGAAGAGAGCTAGGGCTTTGGCCCACAGATTATGCAGTGTGCATTGCCAGATATTTTGACAACAGTATCCAAACAAGGTACAAATCTGACATCTTCACATTCTCATCAGACTTGAGCAGTGGACATGTTCTTCCAGAAGTAATTATGAAGGTCTTAAGAGCTGCATCTTGATTAGAGACACACCATTAAAGGCACCAGGTGCTCTGCTGAGCAGAGGACACGTCCCATTAGAGACTCCAGGGGAGATGAGTCTGAAGAAGCACTGTCTAGACATCGCAGGAACTCCCCAGATGAGTGGCTTCCAGGCAAGGGGAGACAAAGTGGTAGAGTTTCTGTAGCAAAGACTTGCTAATTCAAATGTGGTCTCAGGGTCCTCAGCATCAGCTTGACTTCGGGCTTGCTATGGAATTCCAGGCTTTCCCCAGACCATATACATTAGAATCTGAATCTTCCCTGGGTTTCCAGGTGATCAATTTGCCCTTGAAACTATAAGAAGACTCTTCCCAGGGCCATGACGTGAGCGGAACCAACCCCTTAAAGGCATAAGTTACACTTTCCCAGGACACATGAGGTCCTGGGTTCCATACCCGGCACTACAAAACAAAATCAGTTATGGGAAGCTAATACTTCTAAGATAAGGAAATTAGGAGATCTTGGGGCAGATAGTAAAATAGAAAATCTATTGTGAAATTGTATGTTGGATTAGTTCTCTTACAAATGTTCATTAAATTAGTAAGAATAAAGGGCAAGAAGTTGTACTACAAAGAAAAAGAGGGGAAGACCCTAGAAAAGGAAACAGAGAATATACATAGTCTAAGACGACAAAAGACAAGTTCTCAAATTTCTCTATTGTTTCAACCTTTATTTTACTTTTTTTTTTTATAAAATAATATTTGAAAAACTCAAAGCAGAAACTTAAAGCTTTAAAGGCAGGATTTGAGTCAGTATAAGGAGATTAAAAATGAGTTGGGAGAACTGAAGAAAGAAATAGAAAGTAAAATTAGCACAGAGATCAGACAATAAAAACAGAAATAAAAAGAACAATGAGCAGAACAGTCAGTCTTGGAGCAATGGCATGTTTGTGAGCTATAGTAAGAAACCTCACCGATGCTGAGCTCAGAATGAAACGTCCTCTCTCCTGGACAGCGTGAATGAGTGACTTAAAAACTATCCTAAAGAAATTCATGTTAATGGGGAAGATGATACAATATAGAAAAAAAGAGGAAGGAAATTTAAACAACCATTTCCTATCACCCAGTAATACCCACTTAAAAAAATCCCTTTCCCTACATGGAAGTGTATTGTCCTTCCTATTTTACAGTCTAGCTGCCACATATAACCATATTTTCTATTATTAAACAGTCTGTATCATTTCATTGGTCTACAATATTTTATTGTCTTGAGATGCCTGGGTTTACTCGATTTACTGTGTCCATCACTCACAGTTTACTAAGTACTTAGTAAATATTTGTTGAATGTCTTACTTGCAGGAATGTCAAATAGTTAGCTTGTGTTCCTAAATATTTGCTGTTACAAACAGCACTGTAGCAAACAGTTAGCTAAATCATTAACACGTCCATAATGACTTCCTGAAGATCAAGTCTCACGAGTAGAAGTAGTTGCTTCAGGAATATATGACTGTCTTCACAACTTCTGGATAGTTTCCAACTAGCTATTCCAATTTACATTTCCACCTACATACATACAGGGTGGGGTACATTTCTTCATTTCAGCCAACACTCACCATTTTCTAATTTCAATGGTCAAATATGGGTTCTTATTTTGGTATAATTTATAATATTGAACATTTTTTTCACATTCTTACTGAACACTAATCTTATTTATGCCTGTATGTCTCTTGCTCATTTAAAAGTTTCCTCTTGTTTTATAAGTTTCTTATATTAAAACTATTAATATATTGTGTATAAAATTGCAAGTTTTTCCTTTTAATTTTTTCCTTTAATTTCTTGCAATTTTTAAATGTTACATCATCACCTAAGACTTTCCTTTCTTTTTCCAGGCTCTGATTTTGTGACTAGAACATCTGTCTCCACTTCCAGGACTTATAACTATTCAGTTATGGAATTGTTATTGCTATTTTTTAGGTAAGGAAAATAAGAGTCATGGAGTCTAAAAACTCACGGCTCCTATCTTGTGCTTGACTTCCAATCCCCACAGTCTTACTGCACAATCAAGCTGCCTCCTTTATCAAATTATAGTGCCATTATTTGAGTCAATTCTGTTGAGCAGTTAGTTGATCTACAAAACTAGGGCAGCTGAGAGGTCAGTTGGTCATTATTCTAAATGAGAAACTATAACAGTACTCTTGGCCAGTCACACCCAGTCTTCTCCTTTTGCCTCTGTGTGTCAGCACCTCCCCTGGGCAGAACACAGGGCCGTCAGAGCCAGCACCCTTTCCTGCAAGGGCATGTGTGGAGGAGACAGCTGGCCCCAGAGAATGAGGAGTTTCAGCTGCTAATAAATTACGCAGATAGCATGGAGCCTGCAGAGTGCAGGGACCTTCAGATACTCAATGCCAACTCTACCAGTGTTCCCAACGCCCTGTGCAGCCGTCAGAGCCTCCCACGCCTCCTAGCAATGTCTCGCTCCACGTTTGGGCAAGAGCATCACCAGAGCCAAAGCATCCTCTCCTTTATGGTTTCCCAAGAAGAAACCCACCTGAGAAGAAATTGAGCCACAGTAAGAAAGTAGGGCTGTAACAGAAAGAAGCTATCTCCCCCCCACACCAAAAAAACCTCCTACTTAAATTAGGTTTTATTGATATCCTCTATCATTACTACAATAGCTCTTACTCGATCTTAACGTCTAGAAATGACATAATAAGTTGGACGTGAGCTCCAAAGGAAGAGACTTTCTTTTTCTTGTTTGGAAAAGAAAATCCATGATAGTAATCGTACTTCCAATGAGCATTGAATGAATATTACTGGTCTTTACTTTTTTCTAATTTATTTCCATAATTTTCTTTAAGAAACCAAATGTAGAGAGGATAGAGAACCTAAACAACCTGTGCTGTCTTCTGAACTACGAAATAGATTATTTTTGGCCATGGTTGTTATTGTTCCCTAAAATATAAATCACTGTGTTATCTTCAATAACAAAGAAGAAAATAAAGTTCACTTTTTTTTTTACTATGAATAAAGCGTGCACGCACACACACACACAGATACACACATGCCATTTAACAAAGTAGTTTATGAATATATCTCGATGAATGTCACCTCTTTCAACATTCTCACTCATTCTCCTACCCACTCTTTGCCTCCCTCTTCTGAATTTTGTAGGCTACCCATTGGCTTCTTGACAGCACTTGCCCCTCCTCCCATCTTCGTTTGTCTCTCCCTTTCTCCCTGACCCCACCCCACTGTTTTCGAGCACCTGCTTCCTGATGCTTTATTTTGCTGAACACTGGTTTTGGATTTCTAAGGAATGACGCTCTTTGAGATCTCCCTTGAATCTATCATATTTCAGTTAATACGCCTGTATCCCACCCCACAGTAAAGCCACCAGCAGAGCCATGTTCATCCCAGCTGAGGAAAAGAATCAGCCCAGACGCCCCTCAATGGATGAATGGATCAAGAAAATGGATGTTTTACTCATTCATTAGGAAGAATGATATTGTACCATTTGTAAAGAAATGGAAAAGACTTGGGAAAAATTAAGTTACATGAAGTAAGTCAGGCCCAAAGAGACAAAGGATCCATGTTTTCCCTTGTCTGTGGAAGCTAGCTTTCATTTACAAACTCAAAAGTTGGCTTTTTTTTTTTACTGATAAAAGTTAAAAGTTTTAATATTTACTCAACCCATGACTTCTAGGGGAGGGGTGTTCAACAAGGATTTCTCATGTAATTCAGACTTGATAACTAGCAATTGAGGAGATTTTCTCTAGGCCATAAACCTGGGAAGATGCCGAGTAGCTATGTAGAGGGATTCGGGTCGGGTATGGGGTCCGAGGCTGAGCTGGGGTCCTGGTGGAACTGTGGCTTTGGAAGCAATATAAAATATCTTAAGTGGTCTATGTCACCTAGTACCCACTGATCAAGGGACTTAAGGAGGTCAGGAGGTTTCTAGGGCTACAACTTCATTGCCAACAAGTCCTGCATCATCTTAATGTTAACACCCAGTGCTGTCAGCCTTGGGCATCGGTGCTGGTTGGAGCCCTGAGACCCCCACCTGTGGTACTCCAACGTAGCCCATGAATACAGTTGGTATTCAGGGAGGTCCAGCTCAGGCTGGTATTCACATTCATAGGCCTGCTGATTCTTAGATACAACATTGTTTACTTCTTTATAGATCTCCCTTCTCCCTCTCCCTCTTGATTTGGGCCAGGGGTGAGGGTAGGTAATTACAGTAGAGATGTGTCAAGAGTGGACAGAACAAAATGTAAATGGCCAGCTGAGTTTGTACCGAGTTTGTGTGTACTGAGTTTAGGTGACAGTGGAGTTCTGAGACCACCAGATCTCTGGATGAGAAGCAGGCTTTCACGATCTTCCTCTCTTTCTGGAACAGTACTCCCAGGCTGATGTGTCTGGGGCAGGAAGAGGTGTCTAGTAACTTTGTGCGAATTACTTTCCTAGTTCTAGGAGAATTGGGAATCTGCAGATTATGAGATGATTCTGGTATGTTTGAGAGCAGGTAAAGCAACCTGCTGTATCTGACTTTGACAGTGCTCTGGAATTGTGCCTCTCTGGAACTCCACTTCTTCCAGTTACACTGGGGAGCTGTGCACACCTTCCTGTGTTTTGTACTGGCACTTGCTGCGAGTGACAGAGATGCCAAACCTCTTGGAAATGCATGGAGAAGCTGTTCAGAATGGAAATGAATTTCTAAAGCAACAGGACAAAGCAAGGGAAATGAAGGCAGGATGCAGGATTCTGATGGGGGGCTGGGGAAGGAGCAGTTCTCATTTGTCCTATCCCTCGCACTCATCCTGCAGACCATATTTCTGATATCCAAGATGTCTCCACTAATACTTTCACTCACTTTCCAGTTCAACCACCACCACAACAAAAAACATCTCAACTCTAGGGCTACCAGTATCTGGGCAACCCTGGCACGTCTGCCCCTGAAAATAGCACCTCTGCCAACTCTGTGTTTGGTTCAGATCTTGCATATGGTGTGCACAGCATGCTTGTGGCAGAGCATGGGAAGACAGGCTGAGCGCTCATACTTCTCGTCAGGCAGAGTATGGCTAGGAGCAAAGCTGCTTTTCCTCCACAATATTTCAATCAGCAGGGTCTCTACAAACTTACTTTCTTTCTTTCTCTTTCTTTCTTTCTTTCTTTCTTTCTTTCTTTCTTTCTTTCTTTCTTTCTTTCTTTCTTTCTTCCTTTCTTCCTTTCTTTCCTTCCTCCTTTCTTTCTTCCTTTCTTTCTGTCCTCTCATTTCTTGTGTTCGAAGGATCAGACGTATGAGTGATTCTTTCATCCTTTCCAGGGAATTTGTGGGGTGTTGAGCTAGGACGACAGGATTCAGAACCTGAGAGGTTATCTTTTTGTCTGCAGTGGCCTATCACCAGTCAAATCCAGTGTGTAGGTTAATAAGGCTTAAACTTTAAAGGAAGGTTGAACATCTGATTGACAAGCTAGTGAATAAGCATCCAGGGGGAAGTTCTGGGCTTGGAAAGTTACCCGTTTTCTGAGATGCAGTTAAATTTTAAAGAGCCTTCATCTCAGGCAGAGGCAAACACCTCAAGAGGTTAACTTGTCTGGGAAGCCCAAATCGTTCTGCTAAATCGGTTTTCTATTCAATTTGTTCCCAAGATTGGCAAAGGAAACTGCTTTCATTGAGTCCCTTAGCTATTGTTCTTGAATCAAAGAGTGGCTAGGATGCTGATGGTGGGGTCTCCACTATCAGCAGAGAATGCTGGAGCTCATGCTTGAATCAGCCTTGTGAGGGCGCCATGGTGCTGAAGTTTAATGAGTGCTTTGTTCTCTCCCCTCACCGGCCTCCCCAACACTAGGATGAGTAACAGCAATGTGTGCTACCTTGAAAAATGACACTATCTAAAGATACTTTGGGCTTATTATTCTTGCCCGCTCAAACATAGTATTTGTGCTGCATCTTGAAGTAGTGCAAGCTTTGATATTTGCTTCCAAGTTCCTTAAAGGCTACAGACTGTCAGCAGGCCAACGCAGAGATGTTCACTCAGGTGTCCTGGGACCAGGCACAATAAACCCTTATCCTTGCTTCCTGCAATGGTGACTCTCGCCCCAGTGCTCAGAATCCCTCTTCTCTAGAACTAAAAATGAATAGCGAAATCTTGCTATCTATTTGCCAATGGACTCAGAACAGGTTTTAGCTAACAAAACCAAAGCAGCACCATTTTCTTGAAAGACTTGAGCTAAAGACGGCATCTGAGCAGTAAACGGTTAGCAGGAGCCAGCAGACTCACCCGTGGGAAAAAAAAAGGCAAGTGCTGGAAGAAACAGGTACTTCAAGGGTAAGGATCAAAGTCAGGGGATTAATGGCCATCGATGTAAATGGATGGAACCAGTTTCAAACTGATGGGAAAGGCTGCTGTTCACACCCAGCTGGACTGGCAAAAGGCTCAGCTCTTCTGGACTGCAGTGCCCATGTCTAGTTTGATGAGAGACATTATCAGCCTCAAGTACAAGAGGATAGTAGATCAGGGTGTCACTTTTCAGATAAAAGTTGAAATATCGCCAGTGTTTTAACATGTTTGATGAAAGGCATTTGTTTCTCCAAGCTTCATCTCTTCTTGGCCACTACCTGGGATGTGTTCTTTAACCTCTGTGTTATGGCTTCAGTCTCTGGAGACTAGAAGAGGCACACATCTGTACACATCTGTGCACCCAAAGGTTGTTTTGAATATACACTGAATTAATGTAGTAGGATAGAACCAGCTCTCCAGCAAGCTGCGGACTCATGTCGACAGTAGCACGATTCTCATGATTCCACAGAGGAAGTACAGCAGCTGTAAGAATCCACTTTGTGTGACTGTGAGGAAATACCTCAGGCTGGAGAGCTTATAAGGAAAAGAGGTTTCTCTAGCTCAATCTTGGAGGCTGCAAAGCCAGGTTCAGGCAACCACATCCATTTGACTTCTGGTGAGAGCCCAATGTTGGCTCTGCCATGCTGGGGTGTGTAGAAGAGGGAGCAATTACACAGTGGCACAGGAAGTCAAAGAACAATTGGGGGGGGGTGATGTTTGCTGTTTTAGAACCAGCTTCTGTGGGAACTAACCAGGGTTCTAGAAGAACCACATTAATTCCTTCTGTGAATGGCACACTGAAGGTCCTGATGACCCCTCATAGGTCCCGCCTCCAAGAAGCTCCGTACTACCTCCCCATACCACCACCCTGGGACAAACTATGCCTAATCCATAGTAGTCCCTAACCAGGCTTAGCTATTTTGAAGAGATTTTTGCTCTGAACTTTAATGGGTCCCAATCTGCTCATGTGAACAATAAACATTTGGATCCAAGGAACTTGAGGATCTGACAGCTTGGACTAGACATGTGCTCCAATGCCTGGGAGTCAGTCACACAAACACCATTATTGAACCGGACCCCCTCATAGTTATCTTTTTTTTTTTGCCTACTCACTGTTTTTTTGTTTTGTTTTGTTTGTGGCAGTCATGGGGCTTGAACTCAGGGCCCGGGTGCTGTCCCTGAGCTCTTTTGCTCAAGGCTAGTGCTAAACCACTTGGAGCCAGAGCACCATTTCCGTACTTATTGGTTTTAAAGTGGCTGTCTGTTCTACCCATCTTGGTAGGGAGGCTTCTGCGGTATTTTGTCTGCATCCTTGATTTCTAGTGAACCACTCCTAAAGTTCTGGAAATCCGACAAATGTGAAGTGTTTTTCTGCACACAGATGAGTAGATTGACGGCTGGCATCTCCCAGGTAGTCTTAGGACAGCAGATGGCCACAGGAAAGACCAAGGCAGGATTAGAGGTTGGGGCTTTTAGTCTCCCCGAGGAGAAGAGACTGATTGGAACTTAAGTGGATCATAAATGACCAAAGATTCAATTATATCTAATAGTAAAGCTTCCACCAACATCTCAGACAGCAGGGCTGGAGAGCTCCGGGACAGAAGGAGGCTTCCAGAGGGAGGAGTGCTGGAGAGGCCACGGAGCCCGTTGTTTCTCTTCATCTGTACCTCACCCTATGCTCTCTCCATGGGTGTCCTCATCATCCATCAGCAGAAGCAAGTAAATGTTTCCTGGGGTTCAATAAGTAGAGTCACAAATTAATCAGTTTTGAAGAGGAGGTCACGGGAACCCCAATTTATAGTCAAAGATCAGAAGCAGGAATAAAACAACAGAGGGCTTGAGACTGGCATCTAGAGAGGCGTGGGCCTGAGGGAGTGTGGTGGGGATTGAGCCCTCAACGTGGCTGGCGGCATCTTCAACTAGACGATGAGAGAATTGAATTAAACTAGACGTCTCCAGGATGGTGTGTGTCGTGGAACTGATGTGGCGTTTGTGGGGTGGATCTCAACATATTTCTTGGTGATCCAGGCTATGTATGCTATTGAGACTCTTGCGAGGATACGAAGAATATTTGGGTTTTGCCACACTCCCTCCAACTCCCCCCAAGCCCTACCAGTTTATCCCTATTGACCTTTTTTTTTTTTTTCTCTTTCTAGAACCATCACATGCCTTTTAACCTCTGGTCAGCTATAATTTACTAGAGACTTGGATATGACTGAAAGATCAAATATCCATCATATATAAGCTTATTCAATGGTTGTTTAAGGGTGTGCGTATAGATTCACTTGTACCTTTAGATTTATATGTTGAGGCGAAAGCAAGGTATGGAAAGAAATGGGTTTTCAGTAATGTAGAAGAGTTAAGGTCTAGCTAAGAATGGGGTAACTTGGTGAGAATTAAGGATGAAGATCAGAGAGGACTGTAGTAAGCTACAGAAACACTCGAAACCTTTATGCAGTATCAGGGGTAAGCTAGAGGCTAGTGACCACAGGAGAGACTGTGGACATTCTTCAACTGTTTTTGCCAACTATAATTTGTTCAGTGGGGCTTAACTATGTGCTATTTTAAATTACTTAAAGTAAAAGTTATTTAAGTAGTTATTATTGTTGTAGCTGTATTTGGTTAAGTATCTGCCATATTATCGTTAGCTACAAATTCTACATATATGTATCCAAGTATTTTAGCAGCTCTGTGAAGGGCACATTGTTAATATTTCTTCCTCAATCCATGTCACACACAAGGAAATGGACTCTTAAAGTAATTTAGTTGTTTATAGCAAATGCTACAGTTGGAATGCAGGCTCAGGTTCTATTAAGAACTAAGCTAAGGGCCGTTCATATATCAGGAATCCTTTAATATCTTCTCCAAAGAGAAGGATTCTAAGGTGTTTTGTTTTGTTTTCCCAAAGTATTTGGGAACATAGAGCTGGTGAGATGGCCTAATTTGAAGCCATTCTTTTTTTTTTTTTTTTTTGGCCAGTCCTGGGCCTTGGACTCAGGGCCTGAGCACTGTCCCTGGCTTCTTCCCGCTCAAGGCTAGCACTCTGCCACTTGAGCCACAGCGCCGCTTCTGGCCGTTTTCTGTATATGTGGTGCTGGGGAATCGAACCTAGGGCCTCGTGTATCCGAGGCAGGCACTCTTGCCACTAGGCTATATCCCCAGCCCTTGAAGCCATTCTTAAGGAATAAATGGACACAAATGCCATGGAAAAGAGTGGGGAAAAACAAGGGCAGTTTTAGTTTTTTTTAAGGAACAAAAAACCAGGTTAAATTTTATGGAAGGTCCGCTGGAGATGAACCCACAAAAGTGTTCTACCTTGACTGAGCATTTTGCAGCCTGTAGCTTTAGGGAAGACTATCAGTAGCTCCTGAGATTTTGGTGTGGGAGTCTTGTGATCCTTGCCCCATAATTGTTAGATGCTTCATCCATTGTATCAACCTTTTATCTGTGGCTTTATTTCAAAAAAGCAGAAGTAAATAATAGGCACAAGTAAACGAATAGAGTCCAGCCTGTGCTATACCAGTAGGAAAAACCAGCTTGGTGTGTTGAGCCAGGCGACAGTCTGGAAAGTACACAGTTCCAAACATCTGATGCCCAGAAGTCCAGAACATGCTCCCCAAGCCAGAGGCTTAGGAGTTGAGCCTTTGTTTCTCTTTGTAACTTATATTTGCTTTTCTCTTTCTCTTGCTAGCATACTTTACATTTCCAAAAATGCCTCCAGGAAACTAAGATGTTGAAATGTTGGTGCCTACCTGATTGGCACTATTGGGAGGTGGTAGATACTTTAAGAGAAGGGTGAGTTGCAAGAAGTAGGTCCAAGTATGTATTTTTGTCCCTGCCCTTCCCTTTTCTTCTTGCTATTTTCTCTTCCCAACCACCATCACCTGAGCAACTTTGTTCACCTAGTCACTCCTTGCCAGGGTGTTTAGCCTTGCCTCTGGCTTAAAGTGGTGGGGACAAACAACCATGCTACCACCAACTGAAACAAGCCTTCTTTCTTTAAGTTGGTTTGTCTCATGCATTTTGTCACAGTAGTGGAAATTCGAAGAGCACACCTTCCTTTCTTTTCCGAGTCCCTTCTATGACCCAGATCTTGCACTTGTGATACAACACAGATTGCCTGCCCTTGCATGCCTCACACTACCATGGGGGAAAATAATTCTTGGCTTGGGCTATTAGATTCATAAAAGGGGGTCATAGTGGGTGCATCAAGAGAGGCTCCAAGGTGAGTTGTAGGGCAGGAAGCGGTGGGAATTAGCAGACACAGTGGGAGGGGAGACTGTCACCAACAAAAGGAGGCACATGGGCTGAGGCACAGGAGCGGAGAAGCCCCTCGGAAGTTCATTGTAAGTGCTCCCAAATGACTGGGTGCCTTACTGGTGGGACGTGGGATGGACAGAATCTGTTTACAAAAAGGGCTGGACCCTGTCCTATCATTAATGCGGAACAAATGAAGCAAGGGTTGGCACGGTCTGACTGTCTGGAAAGATTTCTAGAGCTACTTGTTTGTCAGTTGTATGGAGGTTGCAAGTCTGAGGGGAGAAAAACACTGTTGACAGACAGCACTGTAGAATCTCATGCTTTATGGCACCTTTTAGGGATGCTTGGAGTTATGAAGAACCCAGGAAGTGCAAATATGGTTGCACGCATCCATAACTTTTGGTAATACCCAAATTCTGAGAGCATCCTGATGATCTCAGTGACTGATTATCAACACCCAGGTTCTCGGGGACTGAGTTGTGGCAAAAGTTAACTTCCATTTTCAAAGATCAGTTTTTAAAAATGTCTTTGCAAATCTCTTAAGTCTCTCAGAAATTCTGTAGAGGACTCACTAGGGAAGAAATAGACGTCCAGAAATAACTGATTACTCCAAGACAGACAGGTATGAACAAAGCTTGTTTTTCCCAGGACTTCCAACTTTATAATTAGTGTCCCTTTTTTTTTGTTAAAGCAATTATCTTCTTAACTACTCCAACGAGAACTCGGACCACTGTCAGCTCCTGAAGTAATTTACTCCCTCCACAAACTGTGGGCAAGCACTTTCTTTGTTTCCGCTGTTCTATTTGGCAACTTCTCCTTGGGTCCCAAGGGGGCATCACACACTTTGCGTCACTGAATTCTTATGTGAACTCCCACTACTCAATAAGAGTATCATCCTCATTTTACACATGAAGATGAGTAGGTTGTTCCAGTTAAATCTCAAGTTGACAGGAATAGTGAGCGGCACAGGCAGGACCTAACGTAGTGTGTGACTCTGTGGTGTTCTTCTTGGGTTACAAGGCCTCTTTTAGGGCACTGTGCTTGCTAAGAGACACAGGAACACACCAATATAAAAGTCTTGGTGTAATAGTTGGCCTTTCCTACACTGAATTCTGGTTTTATCATGTCGAATTTGTCCTTGAACCCAGAGGCTGGAGCCTAAATAATGTAGACAAAGTTCTTAAAGGGCCTGGGTCCAACAAGTGGTCCATAGACCCCACCACTATCAGTAAGAATTTCCAGAAGAAGCCCAACCCTGAACTTTTCTCCCAGTGGTTCTATTGCCAGGCAAGTCTACCAGAGATGTTAAGAGGAGCAAGCCCATGGAATAAAATTTCAGACATAGGCTTACTTGCAGAGAACATTGGTCACATGCCAGATGCTGTTCTAGTATATCCATTCACTTTTATCTACACCTGGACAGTGTCCAAATTAAGGCTCCATCACAGTTAGTTGGCTCTGGAGCCAACACTCGTACTGTCTTTCCTTGTCTTTTGTATTTGTGGATAACTCGGGGGCAAGAATAACCCTGGTGGAACCCAAAGTGTTAAAACACCAAAGATGCTAAAACTTTTGCCTCACTAGTTTGAAAAGGTGAGCATTTTAAGGCACTGCTTCCCATGGAAGGTTTCAAATGACACACATTTGCTCTAAGCTATTCACTTTGCAGAGCATGGATAACACAAATTTTTTTTTCCATAGTAATTGAAACAAAAGCAAGATATTAATTAAAATACTTACTTTAAGAGCTATAGCCTTTTAGTGGCTTAAAGAAGCCTACTCAAGGCCTTATTCTATTACCATTAATTCAAATATTCCTAAGGAGAAAACATTGAAAGGGAATGATTTTACTGAGCATTCAGATTTACATAAACTCACACTGAGCTGGCTATTTAATATAGCTATGTCACATAGCCTCACAGCAAGCTTGGGGTTACTATTATCCCCATAGGTAAAGCCGTGGAGGCTCAGCAATGTTATATAGCTTGCCCAAGTTCAGAGCCTGACAGAAATGGAGCCAGAATTCCTTCATACACGGTGGTCATTCTCGTTTATTTCATTATAATTTAAGGAAATATAGGGATTTGAGATTAAACTAGTGAAGATTTATACCCCAAATCTACCTCTGATATGTTTTTTTTTTTTTTTTCAGACAGGACACTGATCTTGTGCCAAGTGACCAACAAGAATATACCTAAAAGTTAAAATAATTCTCCAACATTCACAATTTGGATTTATTTGAGGTCAGAGAAGACAGGTTGGTAGATATTCAGGTAAATAGGGGATAGGAATCTGCCTGAGAGCAAAGGAAATTTAAAAAAATCAAGTGCCTTCATGGGACTAAGAGCACTAAGGTTTGAACCTCGTTCTGGATCCCTAATTGATGTAAGCAGGTTATCTTACAGATTCTCTGCCAGGTGAGGGACAGCTTGCCAGGGCTGACAGACGTGTGTCTATAGGACAAACATGGAGAAATAGCTCTGTTTGGTGAGGAGAGGATGACAAGTTGATAGAGACGTTGAGTTCTGGTAGGGGCAATGCTGGATAGTAGTGGCGACATCCTTAGACTGTAGTAACCAATACTTTATAGTAAAAAAAAATAATAATAAAATGACTCTTGTGGAGAAGTGGAACTTCTAAGACAAGGCTGAGCAGCAGAGTTTAACCCAGATAATGAAAAGTTTCTGAATTTTTGCTACCCGATGCAACAGACACTGGTCACACATGGCCCAGAATATTTAATGCGCACCAAGTACGAGCAAGCGATGGAATGTTTTTGCTTCTCATGGCTTAACAACTAACGATTGTTTCAAGAGATTATTTTATGATGGTAATAACAAGAAAATAGCGTCTCAAAAGTGGCAGGTCAGAAGACAGATATTTACTCTCCATTAATTTGTCCCAAAGCATTATTAAATGATTCTATGTGGGTTTTTTTTTGTTTTGTTTTCAGTATGTGTGTGTTGTTTAGCTGAGAGCAGGAAGGAAACGATTCCAAAGGTAGATAAAAGTAAATTAATTTTTATACTGCTTAAAAGCCCATATCAAAAGAATGATTTTGTTATTGCCCTTGCATTAAATTGTGCATGAATAATGCAATGCATGTCTGTTGTTTGTTTGTTTGTGTTATGTTTTGTCAGTACTAAGGTTTGAACTCAGAACCCTATGCTTGCCAGGCAGGCATTCTAGCACTTGAGCTACGTCCCAGACTTATATAGTTAGGTCTACATATTCCAATTGTTTTTCCACGATCCCTAACAACAACAAGAAAGCACATACAAGTGTGCTAAATGCTGAACATATGTCCTGGTTTGTCTGGACAAGGAAGGCCAACCTTAGCAGCTTTGTGTCAGGCAGGACCACAGTCATCACCTCCAAATAATTCCAGTGCATGTGGAGGCTCACAGTGATTTAGTAGGGGGAAATACTGTTCCATCCCTTCTCCTTCTAAGAAGGTGGAAGTGGGCTTTGTTCCCTCTCATAGCAACCCAGAGTTCTACAACCAGAAGAAAGGAAGCATGATACCTATCAGGCTGTCTGGGTTATGGCGACCTCCCCTCTTGAGAGACTCCCTGTTCTTCAGGCATCTCTCAATGCTCCCTGGAACAGAAGCTTTTTCAGACTCTGCAAATGGAACAGAACTTCTCTGGTCAAGGGACAGGGTAAATGACTTAATAGGCCTATCACATCTTAATACTGTTTTTTATGATTTTATATCCTGGAGTAACACTGAGAAAGGCATGACTTTATTATTATTAATTATTATTATATTATTACAGTTTTCCAGTCTGGCTCTTTGATGTTGACAAGTTCAGACAACATGTGGTTTCTAAGCCAGATTTCATAACCTTAAACTACCTTTCCATTTGGCTTCCATCCATCCGATTCTGTTTTAGATCTTGTTTATGTTTGGCTTGAATAACGAATTGGCTGTGGAGTTTATTTTGCCACATGGATATAAGGCAACAGATGAAGACAGCATTTTGGATGGCGTCGGCAGTCGAAGCACAGTTACAAAGCTTGGGTGTTGATGCTTGCCAGCCCCTGGCTGGGTGGCTGAGTTCTGAGATGTCTACTGAATTCTGATTCCTACCACTTGCCTCAGAAGAGTGGGAGCTTCATCACTGTAGTCTGGCTTCTCTGCTCAAACTAGAAGGTCTCTGTGCTACAAGGATACTTGGCTTTGGTAGCCACAAACATTGAGTGCATACGTGTGTGGTATGACATGGCATGAAGTAACACGAAAAGCTATTTTGTATGCACATCGCTGAAGATCCTGAGTATAAAGCTGAGCAATGCCTTTCTTGTAGCAGTATTGGGGCCAACTGACAACTTGCTACAAAGGTCAGCTCCAAAGCCCAGTCCTAGACTGACTGTGAACAAAGCCTGCGTATAGGGTCCACCCTATAAGGGTTACTTTAAGTAAGCCTTCCAGTACCCCTGATGCACATTGAGGTTTGGCTGTCATGGGAGTAGGAAGTGGAAAGGTGTGAGTAACATGGTCACTCATATGTATTTTAGAACTCTCTCATCTGAAATGAGAGAGACACAGGAGCCAGCAGAGAAGAGTCAACCAACTTAATTGTGAAAATTTGAGCAAGGGTATGATGAGTGTCTGAGCCAGAATGTAGCAATCATCTCAAACTCACCTGAAAAAATGGAAGGATAGAATTTATAGTGCTAAATCACTCTTCATGATGGAGTCTGAGGACAAGAAGTGTAGGAGGACTCCTAGCGTCCATCCTAGGTAGATACTAATGCCACTTAATGACGCAGAAAACAAAGCCAAAGCATTTTTCCCCCCTTCTTCTTTTTCCTAGAACTAAACAGGAGCCAGCAAAGAATAATTCAATATCCAGTTGCATTCGTGTGGTTTTGGCCACTTGGCCAGAACTCTTAAGAGGAAGGATTCTGTTGAAAGGCCAACAATAAAGTATTGACCGCAGTATCATGAACACAATGAGGCATATTGAAACCACATGCCTCATGAATCTGAGTACATGTTAGGACAGTTCTGTCTTCACGTCCATCGGGCACCTGTGTCTTGAGTGGTGAATGAGTTGGCTGTAAAGATTTGCTGAGCCTGAATGTAGACAAGAGGGAATGTAGACAGAGAGTGCTGTTAGCACTCTAGTGTTATGTGGAATACCAGCCCTTTACCATGTCCTGTCAGATCTTCATCAATACCAAGAATGTGTGTGGGTTTTTTTGCTTTTGTTTTGTTTTGTTTTGTTTTTCAGGTCTATCTAAATGTAGGTATTAGGAAACCATTTTAAAAGAATGTTTATTCTGTGTAGACAGACATCAGGAAGTCTGAGCATAACAGCGTCATGGTGTTTTATGGCAGAAAGAGACCTCAATGATAAGTAATTAAACGCATTCATTTCATAGATGGGGAAGGGATGGCCCAGGGGAAGAAAAAGACTTGTCAAAAGACAAGCATCCCATTGTACAGGATATCATTCTGTTCTCTGGGACCACTTCCAGTCAATACAGGATGTGGGCCAATGTCTTACTCAACAATAGCAATAAGCATAGAGACCTAGGAACACCTCGGGTACCATCAGACATACACCACTCATTCTCTGTGCATATCTTATCTAGTCTCCACACCAACATTGTACATGTTGGACTGGTATCAATTCCATTTCAGCAGATGGGAAAATCAAGGCAGAGGAAGGCCAAGGGACTTCTTAGTGACAGCTCTGATATTTGAAGCCAGATACCCGATTCTACTACCTGCCATTTCAGCAAAATGGAGCCCTCATGTTTTCTCTGTCTGGAAGTTAGCTGCTATATTATATACATTTGTAAAAATGTGTGCAGAGTTATATGCCTAGATAGACAAACAAAGTGACTAAAATACTGTGTACTCAGGGGAGGATCCCAATGCTAGGATTTCTTTGAACTACTAACAAACCGTTTAGCAAACTGAATACCAGGAAGCTGAAACATGATGTGAAGTCAAGGGGAGGGAGGGCAGACAAATAGAGAGAGGAAGGATAGGCAAATACCGCCATAGTATTCAATGTACATATGTGAAGATGAAGCAAGGGAAATTGAAGGGATGGGTGGGGTTGAGAGAGATGGGAGAGAATGATGAAAGTGATGACATGAATCACAAATCAAGATGTACTGTACTCACCATCCAACATGTGGAAATGAAATACCTTTACACAACGACTTCAGGGCAATACAAGTTAAACAAATAAGCAAACCAAACCGATAGTGCCCTGTTGTTCCTCTTACCTCTGAAGTTTCCCTGGGCCATCTGAGAAGAGTGGTCTTTGTCCTGTCTGTTCTGGCAGCTTCCCCATCTCCTTCTTTCACCATTCTCACCTTTCTTTGCTCACTGTGTCCCCTGTCCCACTGTCCTTTGTGTCCATCATACTTGCCATACTCTATTTTCATGATCGCATGATCTAGGGGCATCATCCTCCATCTGTCTTCACACTTAGTCATCATCCAACAAATACTTCTTGACATAAGGAATGCATGAAGGGTGGATGTTTTTTAAGGGCAGGGGGACAGGTGATTCATTAGTCATCTCTTTTCCTCCTCAAAGCCCACCATGCCATGTTAGAGGAAGGGTCCTAGAGAGAGACCAATGATGAAGCATTGCTCACACTATCAGGAGCACAATGAGGCATCATTGGTGAGACTATCAGCAACCTTTTCTAAAGCATAAATGAAGAGGAAGAGTCTTCACAGAGCAAAGAAGTAGGTGGTTGATAAGCAGGTCTGGGAGGACTCTGTATCTTCAGGGGAAGAGAAGTTAGTGCAGAGAGCTTGGCGAATGCCCCTCCAAAGGGTCACCATATGCGAGGAGCATATGGTGAGGAGTAAGTGTGAGGAACATTCTCAAAAGCAATGAGGGACAAGGAGAGGAGTGAGATTTGCCTTTGCTTAGTGTGGGCACCCACTGGTTAGTTCCTTTCTCGTGAACTACATAGCCACGGGACCTAAGATTGAGGCACGTCTGCAACACCTGCCAATAGTAGGCAACTTGTAAATGGCAAATGAATGCGTGTAAGGAGCACCAGAAATCTTCATTGCTCACTAAGTCCTTGCTACCAACAATCACCGGAAGTGTTTTGCATGGGGGTACCACTGTCATTATGGTATGGGGAGTTGGCATCCTGGGGGATGGAGTGGCCTACTCTGCTCACACAAGTGGCAATGGTGAAGTGGGATTCGAGCCCAGCAGCCATGACTTCCGCCGTGCAGGACACCTTGGGGATTTGCCTGGTGAGACAGCGACTATGTGGGGAAATTGCTCAGAGAAAGTTCACGGTCAACAGCATGGCATGGAAGAAGGATCAGTGGTTCAGAGATGGGCAAGAAGCCTGGAAAGTTCCTGAGTGGAGGTAGTTGAGCTGGGTACAAAGGAATGAGTACCAATTTTCCTTATTTTTTTGGAGGTGATCTCTGTCTCTTCCTTATCTACTGTCCCCAAAAGTTGGCCCAGAAACGCCTGCCCCTATGAAACATGCTCCAGGTTACAGAACGGTGACCCGGAGACCTGAGCATTGATTTCCTTGGGAGGAGCAAGGCTAGGCTTAGCCTAAGCACTAGAGTCAGACACGTGGGGGCAGCTTCTCTCACCTGTCAGCCGGGAAACCGAGGCGCTCACTCCTCCCAGGGAGCCATGGCTAGGACCAGGATGTGAGCTGGGCTGGAACCACTCCCAGCGGGCTTCCCCTTGTCAGTGAGCTGCCTAGCTGTGTGGTCCCCAGCAAGGCCTTTCAAGGCTTGCTCTTTTGTCTGTGAAGAGGATGGTGATAATGCTTCTCAGCTACTGTGAACCTTGAATGAAAGTCAGCAGCTGAAAAGAGTATGTGAGCGGCTGGAGAGGAGAGGCGGCCACCAAGACGGTGAATTCCTACTGCATTTAAGCCTCATGGAAGCCAAGCTTTCTGACCCAGCATGGCAACCAGATTATCAGCCTCCTGCAGATTTCAGGTGTGTGTGTGTGTGTGTGTGTGTGTGTGTGTGTGTGCCTACCCATGCTTGTGTGTGCAAGTACCTGTAGGTATTCACTGGGATAGTCAGGGAATTCGTTAGTAGGCTTAGAGACATTCTGTCTTTTCTCTGTAGGATGAACTCGGCCTCCTGATACTCATTCACTCATGGGTCATCCATCTTTTTACTCTGCTTATTTGTGGTTCATCCTAGGTGATGTGCCTTGTCCTCAGTGCACTAGCCTCTTCCATCCACTGTACTCTAGGTGGATCCAGTCCACGTGTGTGAGACTCACTGGGAGAATGTGCTTCAGAGTATAGCCAAGAAGGGCAGACAAAATCCCATCTGAGAACCTGCCGCATGACAGGGCTGGGCTGAAGCAGGTCCCCTGCATGAGGTCCTTTCTTTCTAAAAGGGCTTCTGAGCGGGGATATTTTTATGCCATTCTACTGATGATAAAAACCAAAGCTCAGAGTCACAATGGGAAAGGCCACTGCCCACAGCTAGCCATCCCATCCCATGGTTTTTATTTCGTTGTTCCATCAAAACTTGTGAGACTGAGTAGTGATTCTTCTAAGCTTATTGACAATGGATCTTATGGTCGTATTGGTTGTGCCTGGGTTAAACAGATTTTCTCTCAGAAGGGACACTCATTCCTTCCCTTCACCGGAACAACAGTGCCTATACTTGATGTTTTTCTGACAAACCAGTCCTCATGTTGATTCTCTTCCTCAGTGTCCTTTGTAGAAAAATGCCAAGTTGGCAGATTTTCTGCTCTCCTTCTTGATCTGTACAGCTGTGGGTAAATCTCCTTCTCTAAGCCTCTGTTTCTCTATTAGTAAAATGAGCTCATTCTAGAATGATGTTTAAGGGGGCCTTCCAGCTCCATCGGCATTTGGGTTGTTTTTCGTTGCACCTCTAAGCACCCTGTCCTCTCTGAAGGCCTGCAGTCTCTCCTGGAGCCTTCGCCCCTCTGGCTAGCCTGTCTTAAAGCACAGCACCACCTTCTGGTAATTAGCTTCCTTCCTTTTTTTTTCACCCCCCATTTTATTCTATCCTCCTTTCTCCCTAAAAGCTAGACTGAATACCCAATGATTAGTCCCTGTTTCTAGTTGTGGGCATTTCTCCTCAATGCTTTCCAGGCAAGGCCAACAGGGCCAGGTAGGGCCAGTGATAAGCTGTGGCGAGGCCCTGTTTCCTTCCAGCCATTGCTGGAGTTGAATTTACACCATGAACTTGGAAGCCGCCTCTGGCAGGCAGAGGGCAGAGGGCCCTGGGGCAGCTGCAATGGAACACATCTAAGTGAGGATGGATTTGTTCCATCAGGAGACAGCCCAGAAGAATATGAGATCCCTGGCTTTGTTTCTTTCCTTTTCCTTTTGTTTTTGGTTTAGAGGTAAAGAAATGGACTTCAGAAAAGTAAATGATGACCAAGTTTCAGAGGCTCTTAGAGTTCTTAGATTTGCGGGGCAGGAAGGAATTGTTGTGGGTGAGGAACAGGGACATTAGAAGCAGGGTGCCTGGGACTTTTTTTTTTTCCCTCAGGGACATAGGAAATGTCTCCGAGTACCTAATCTTTGTCCTGAGATCATAAGAATATCCTCCTGTATCTCATATTCAGACAGATGGGAAATTCTGTTTCTAGGGGCTTCTACCCCAAGACTTCTACCTGTCAACTCACTGCCTGTGGGGATGGAGTTTGGGTCGTCTCAAACCTGGAGAACTCAGTTTCCCTCTAACAGGACAGGCTTTCAGTCTCTATACACTGAGTATATATTAGGGGTGTTTCCTGACTGGAAGCCTAGACAAAAGATTTAGTTCCAGAAATACCACAGGTACCTGCTTTGTGTGTTCTCAAGCTACTGCTTTCCCTCTGTTGAACCATAAATAGCTTCTTCAGCAAGGAGAGAATAGAAACAAATGCGTTTCAAGATTTCCGGGCTCCATTCTAGCCCCTGCTTCTGTTAATTGATTCATGAGTTTTCATCTGGATTCTGCCACTTCTTTATAGGCCAAGTGTCCTGACTGGTTCTCACCTTGAGAACCGTCAGTATTGGGGAAGAGTGGGGCCTAGGGAGGCAGAACTCTTCTGCTACCTCATGCACACAGGCTCTGCCTGCTTTGGGGGTGGCTGGAAGGTGTGCCATGTGGTGGTGCATTGAGGCACACACAGATGCCTGGGTCTGCACTAGCACTGCCCAGTGCCACACAGACTAAACACGATCCTATACTCAGGGTCACTAGCTGCCTGAACTGAAGTCACGTATCTGAGTTGACATAAAGGAGGATTCAACAATTTCAACAGGAATGTCAATAAGATTCCGAGTTGTATATTGGTTTGTTTTCGACTAGTCTGGGGGTCCACACCATAAAGCAACAAATACGTATACCTGAGTGGACATACAAGTGCACATAGGAACTCCATGGGGAAAGGCCTACATTGGGTAAGGCCTGCATTGGGAGATATTCAGTTGCCAGATTCCAGCCCTGTGGCAATTGGCAGGAACTGTGGGTAAATCACTTGGAATTCTGTGGGTACAAGCTCTGTGTTCATTGAAGATATCATTAACGCCTTTTGTCAGGAGCCAGAAGCCCACAGTGCAGTCCCCCAATGCTAGACATAGCATGTCCAGTAGTGAAATTAACATCATAAAACTCAGTTAACAGAGATGCTATGGGTTTAATTAGTTCCTTAACAATTAAAGAAGAATGATGAGATCTTGGGCTTGAACTCTCCAGCTTCAAAAGCAATTTGGGTGGATTGATGTCACCGTCTGACACCTCTGCTGAAATTCTGGGCTGGCCAAGTTGGTTTGTGGAATTGCTCATATTATCCTGTTCAGAGACAAGTACATACACTGTCCTACCACCTGCTTCCTGCCACGTGAAAGGAGCCCCAGGCTCTCAGAAGTGGGGACGTTTTATCTTCAGGGTTGTGAAGCTTCTCCTGGGGTGTGGTTGCCTCTTTTCTGCTGCTATCTTTATGCCTGCACTCCTCCGGTACAGCAGAGATAGAGATGCTGTAGCACTGTGAAGCTCTCCAGATTCCCTGCTCATTGTGCTCTTCAAAACCTGTGTGTGATGTAACAATAGGGAATGTGGATGTTATGTTTTCTATTTATGCCCGGGAGGTAGGGATCTGGCGGCCTTCATATCCTATAGTGACTGAAAGCAAAGGAAGCTAGAGTCCACTGCTCAGTCTATTGTTACCCCTGCTATCTGCACTATGGGAATGGCATTTACCAAGCATTCTCCCAGCAACAGGTTCCCTATAGGCCAGAATCAAATGTACTTCACGACCAGTGGCATCAGCTCCTCTCGGGGAGTTTCTCTTGCTTCTTCCCTCATCCAGAAGTAGACTGAAAACTTAATGACCACTCCCCATTTCTCAGTGGGCATTACTCCCTGGAGCTCTCCAGGCTGGGCACTAGACCTTCAGAATCAGAATCTGCTTCTGCGCGCAGTTCCTCCAGGCAATTTGTAAAAGCACAAATGTGTGAGAAGCACTGCTTGCTCCCCTTCTCCAACAGTCTCCCTTGCCTGGGGACTGAGTTAGTTGTGAAGGCCTGTGTCATTCCCAAGGACCCTTTTTCCTACAGGGGAGGGATGGGGAGTCTGGGTTGTGACTCAGAATCCCCCCAGTTCTCTCTGTCCTTGAACCTTTCTTGGTGGTCCAACTTCAACATATTGCCAGTCCAGGCAAAGACACCACAGCACATGGACAGATGGCTCGAAGCAGAACAGTCAGAAGAAATGTACGTTTCTCAAATCTGGGTGGAGAAGACCATGTTCCCCCAGCCTAGGCTGCCAAACATCTGTCATTCAGGAGCATACGGCCCCAGCGGTAAGGGCACAGGCCTGCCTAATCCCACTCTTGGAGAGATTAACTCTGACGAGTGAAAAAAGTTGTGGCTGTCGCCAGGGTGTTTCCTGGGAGGAGATGGTGGGGGCCCTCCTGACTGTTAAGTCTCTGGATCCATGGTTCCAATCTATAATCCAGGCTCCAAGAGAGAAGCAGAGTGAAATGATTCTGATAGAAACAATAATAATGACAACGATACCAAACCTACCACTTACCAATCACCTTCTATGAGTCAAGCACCACACTTGGTTTCTCATTTCTCCCATTTTATTTATTTTCCACAGGATCATTTTTCAGGAGCATATTATTGCTTCCACTTTGGTAGATGAGGAAAGGAGGAATCGGAGGTGAAATTCTAGGCTTCTCATGGGTGGAAATCACGGTCCCTGTGGTCTCTGGGCTGCTCAGGCCATCCCTGTGCTTGGGTACACATCCTGGTCCCCATGTAGGAGAGATGTATGAGATGATGCTTGCATAAGGGGGCTTACACAGGAGCACTTTCTTTCACACTGCTGCATCCAGGATAGAAAAGCTGGACAGGTAGGCCTTCGTCCCATGCACTGGGCTACCTGGATCTATTACAGTTTCTAATTGTGTGTATCCAAGGCACAAGGGACATGATTCCCAGGGTTGCTACCCCACACCATGACTCAGAGTGCCCCCTACAGGAGCACATTCTTTGGAGCATCTATTTATTAACAGGCAGACTCTCCTTAGGTGTGCTTCGCAGAGCCTGCCCAGTGTGATCCTTGCAGGTAGAGGGTGTAGGGGCCAGAGGGACTGAGGAGAACAGATCAGTAGGGTCTGCCAGTCTGCAGAGTAGTCCTTGCTATGTGCTAAGGTGACTGCAGGTGGCTGGCATTCCAGAAGTGGCTCTGTTTCCTCAGCTGAGGATTGAATTGCCAGGTTCCATTCAACAGCGCAGAGAAAGTCCAATCAGATCACAATAAGGGACAGAACAGTGAATATCGTTTTCAGTAGTAAAACATGTCTAACTGTATTATGTACTTGGACAAAAAAGACCACGCAGGTCATTTCTTGGTACGATCTTAGAGGATTTCCCTCAGATGGATTTGTGGCACTTCTGATCCCAATCAAAGTGAGTGCTTTGAATTGAAATTTCAATGAGTGTTCGTAGAACATACCCATGTGCCAAGAATCAGATACCATTAAGTCACAGAGCTTTCTCTTTGGGGAATCAGAATTAAGGAGATAAACAGGCAAGAGAACATTATGCTCAAAGTCTTGATTTTATTGATCCCCTTTTAAATTATTTAAAGAAAACCAAAAGGCTAGTGATACGTACTTATCTTTAAGCAGAGCGTATAAGATGGGCTGTTTCTTAAATGTCCACATATTAGTACCAGGGGTATATAAGAATGTTACCTTACATGGCCCAAAGGACTTTGCAGATGGGGTTAAGTATCATGAGATAGAGAGATTATCCTGGACAACAAGGGACCTCAGAAGTGAAAGAGGGTCTGAAAGGATATGTTAATGGAGCAGAAGTCATCAAATCAATGAAGGAAGGAAGCTTCTAGAAGTTAGGAAAGACAAGGACATAGAGAACCTAAAGCCCCCAGATGGGGAACAGTCTTAAAAAGACATTTAGCCCAGGGAGATCCATTTAGATTTCTAAACCTTACAATAGCAGGCTCATAAATTTATTTCATTTTAAGTCACATATTTTTTACATTTTTATTATTATTGTAAAGGTTATGTACAGAGGAGCTAAAGTTACACTAGTCAGATAAAGAGTACATTTCTTTTTGAATAGTTACCCCTTCTCTGGTTCTCTCTCAGTTTTCCCTCCTGTCCCTTCTCATAAGTTGTATGGTTCAACATACCGTCTACTATCACTGCTACATTTGTTTACTCTTTGTCCCACTATTTCTGTACCTGCCCTCGCCCTCACAAAAAGAAAACAGAAACAGAAACAAAGAAATAAACCTCTGGTTTCCATTTCCTGGAGTTTATTTTGATAAATATTATTTTATGTGGCTGGATGCACGTAGCTACTGTGCCTTTGTGATCTTCCCCTAAGAATATTGTCCTTTGGTCGCCTTCTGTGTGAATGCCTAGAGACCGGTATAATATGTCATGTCCCAGTGTATTCTTTTATTTTACCATCCAGTGTATTTCCTTGTAGATTTATAAGCACATTCTAGTTACTACAAATATAGGAAACCAAGCAACCTATGTTTCTTTGGGTCTGGCCTACTTTGCTTAATATGATTTTTTCCCAAGTCTTTCCACTTCCTTATGAATGATGGTACAATATCATTCTTTTTGATGGATGGGTAGAACTCATTGTGTACATATACCACATTTTCTTGATCCATTTGTTTAGTGAGAGGCATCTGGATTGATTCCATACCTTGGCTATGGTAAACAATACTACAATGAATAAGGTTGTGTGGGTGGCTTTAGTATGGCCTTGTCTGCATTCTGTTGGATAAATGCCCAGGAGTGGAATTGCTAGGTCATAGGGAAGCTCTATGTGTAGTCTTTTAAGGAACCTTCATACAGCTTTCCAGAATGGTTGAGCAAGTTTACATTCATTCTCAGCAAGAGTAAATTGCTAGTTTCTAATAGTAAGTTTCAAACTGCAAAAGGGATGGCAAAATTTGAACCATGGAAGGTATAGAATAGATGAAGGAACTAGTGTTTTTCAGCAGACTTCAGAACAGGTTACAAAGTAGGTTATAAAGTTAGTATATATATATATATACACACACACTAAATATATATATACTAAATATATATATATATATACAGCCAATCTGGTGCTTGAACTGAGGGCCTGAGCTGGCTTCTTTTTGCTCAAGGCTATTACTCTACCATTTGAACCACAGCACCACTTCTGGCTATATATATGTGTGTGTGTGTGTGTGTGTGTGTGTGTGTGGTCTGAGGAATCGAACCCAGGGCTTCATGCATACGAGGCAAGCACTCTACCACTAGGCCGTATTCCTAGCCCCTAAAGCTAGTATTTTGACATGACCATAGTGATTATGAGAAATAAACATCAGCTCATCAAGAATAACATTTGCCCTTACATTTCCCATACTACGAAACCAGAGCTAGGGATCCAAATTCAAAGAGCCTATCTCCTTATCTTGCCATGACAAGAACAGCCAAATGAATATTCATTGTTGGCCTGTTGTATGTCTGACAAAGGGTAGATGCCAACTCTGAGAGATGGTGGGAGTGGTCATCAGATGTCACTTCCAGCAGGAGGATTCCTAGGGGAAAAGTCTTTGGCTTGACCCACTTGGATGCTTGAAAGAAATGGATAACCTTGCTTTGGAAATGAGCCCAGGGAGTCAGAGGAAGGGCCATAGAGGGGTTCTAAATAGAACCCACAGACTAAAAATGTCCAAAAAGCCCAAGTATTTTATTCTTTATATATTCTCTGTATATTTTCTAACATTACAATATTCTCTAATATTCATAGAGTTGGAGGTTCTTATGGTCCATTTGCTTGTGTATTCAATACTCTTTTCGGAGTGACAGGTTTTGTACAGGTTCTGTGCTGAGCAGAGGGGGTATAGGGCATCCTTTTCTAACAGGTGTTTCCCTGGCAACCGATCTCAAGGTAGAACAAGAAACAGTGATAAACAGTAATTTTGCACCCAGCCCTTTTCATACCAGGTAGATCGATGTTCCTCGTGGGCTCAATGTTGTAACTTGCAAAGGGATTTCTCACCGGCTCTTTGATGGTATTTAGCTTGGGAGAAGGGAGAAGGCATTTATTCTACTGTTACCACATTAAGATGCAGTTTTCAAGTCTCACAGCATTGGTTTCTTACTCAGACTCGTAAAGAGAATCATCAAAAAAATCTGATGCACTAAATTTTAATCATATGAAGAAATACTGGTGTCTTATTCTCACAATGAACACACACACACACACACACACACACACACACACACACAATTTTCTGTTCCTGAAATAGATATTGGTGGACATAACACACATAACTAATTTGAGGAAGGTATTTGAAATATGGGAATGATCTTCTACTATCTATACTGAAAAGCATTTTAATTGGATCATTTGTTTCAGAACTTGGATTTGTGTTTCTACTAGATCCTTTAGCATAGGAAAAAAAGCATAACGACCAGTTTTCACGTTTTCTTTAAATCCTAACTCAAGGTCAGAGACAACTAGTTGGGCACAAACAATGGATGTGAGAACCCTTAGATGTAACCTTTTATTTTTACATAACCATGCCCTTTTTGTCACACACATGGTTAATCTTCTGCCTGTTGGACACCTATATCACAGCTCACAAAGCAATAATTACAAATGGGGGGAAAAATCCTGATTGCCTAGAGCTTGTTTTTCAGTAACAAATCCACATAAAGTCACTGAACACTTTTTGCACATGGCTGCCCTCTGTGTACTCTAAGAGCTTAGTCACTGCCTTCCTACCCCTAGTGCTAATAATTGCTCCTTCACATTCCATGCTACTGCTCTTGGTTATTACCCATCGGTGTTAGCTCCTGAAGGAAGTTTGCTGTTTCCTCTTCTCCCTTCTCTCGCTCTCTGAGCATAATATTTGTTATTAACTTTGTGGGTGGTTTACAAGCTCCTTGGTAACAGTGTAATTGCACGTTTCCGAGCTATGAAAATTTACTTTCCAATAATGCTTCTTTGCTTTTCCTTTCTTTTCTACATTCAGTGATACAACTCATTTAATTTTCTATTGGGAAGTATTTTTAACTAATTGTTTTGAAAATGTTCTGATTGGCATAGGAGAAATGCTAATAGACTTCATTCCAGTGTGTTTTTATGTCATAACTGTAACAAAGTTCAATGCAGTATGCTAGAAACCAAAAGATAAACGAAACTTTCATATACCAACCCCAATGTTTGAATATAAATTATTATACTTATTAGTTACATTTCCCTCTTTATTCCACCCTCCTTCTCTTCCTTCCTTTCTCCCTTCCTTCCTCCCTTCTCCCTCCCTTCCTCCACCCCCCCCTTTTCTTTCTTTCTCTCTTTGGTTGCGGAGTAAAATTTTCATCAGTGAGAATGTGTGATGCCCCGTGTGATATTTTAATCTACACTTTCATTATGTTCACTCGTTCATTTTTTTTAGAGACAAGTTCTCACTATGTGCCCGGCTGGCTTCTAAGTTTTGATCTTTCTGTTTAAGTCTCCCGAGTAGCTGGGATTATAGACATGTCTGAAGCCTTGAGCTTCTCAAGCAAGAACACCCTCTGGTCCGCAGCATGTGTGAGGATGGAGAAGGAGACCTAGCTGAGGGCTGGTGGGACAAGCACACATCTCAGATGCAGATTCATGTAGGGTTAGAGGCAGAGACTATGAAGTATATCAAACACCCTGGCCTTTATTTTTCCTTTATTTTTATTTTCATTTTTATTATCTTAAAGTAGTTGTTCAACAGGATTTAATTCAACATGTCCGTTGATAAGTACACTGCCTCTTCATATTCTCCATCTCTTCCATCCTCACCCATCCCCTCGAGTTACCTGGCTCCCATTTTCAAATATGTACACTGAATATGATGGTTGCATTCTGTTTCTACTGATTCATCCCAGCATTTGGGTAGGGGCTGCAAGAAACCCTGGTTACCAGTGACACCAGCGTTTCTGTGCGCATGAGCGATGCTGCCCTGTGGCCTCACCATTGTCCCCTAGGAGGAGGGACAGCAATGTCCAGTGGACATTCACAGGAGGGTCATTGGAGTGGGAAGGAAGGACATGTTGAGTGAGTGGACAAGCATGCACAAGACACTCAGATATAGTCCAAGAATTCGGAGACAATCATCACAGCATGACTCTGGGCCACACACGTGGTGGAGGGTCTTGTAGGCTACCCCAAGCGAGCCAGACTTTGTTCTGTGAACACAGGGGTCCCATTGTGAAAGGCTACAGATGGATATGTATAATAAATGCTGCCAGTTGGGGGAAGAGGTGAGGGTCGGGGAGTCCAAGGACACCTTGTGAAGATGCCATATGGGGGGGACACAGCTCCAAGGAACCCTGGGCTTCTCCATGTGGGCCACAGATCCTGGATTCACAAATGGCTACAGGTGGTGGAACAGGTCCAAACGAAAACGAGACGAAGAACAATGTGTGTGCATTCTCAGACTTGCCCGCGAATTTGAAATTAAGATGACTTGTGATGTTCCAAAGAAATCTTTTCCATCATCATTATATCCTAAATGACTATGTTGTCTGTTCATTTCAGATATTCTGTTCATAAGGTATCTTAGCTACTTTTGTTTTATCCTATTGCATTAGGATATATATTCTGTACGTACACACACAAGCACACACACAATACACTATCTTGATACTTATCTGTCAATATCTATTTATTTCTCTATCTTTATTGTTTTATTTTATGAATCCCTAAATCTTAAAACAATGAATTAATACCATACACGTGGCTTATGGGAATATGAAAAATTTCACATATCCTGCAGGTTCTGCCTGCATGTATTTGGGGAATGTTTTTCCCTTACTAGGGTTCAAAATCAGAGCATTGTACATGGTAAGTAGGTACTCTATCACTTGAGCCATACACTTGAGCCCTATCTACGTACTTTTTATTCTGGTTGTTTTGTGCTAGGGTCTTGCTTTTTGCCGGGCTTAGCCTGGAACTGCAATTCTCCCAATCTCAGCCTCTCAAGAAGCTGGGACAGCAGGTGGAATGCCACCACTCCTAACTATGGGTTGGGATAGGCTCCTGAGAACTTTTTGCACTGGCTGGCCCCTTAACTGTGGTCTTCTTGACATCAGTGTTCTGAGTAGCTAGGATTACACGTGTGAGTGATTGGTACCCAGACATTACCATGTGTTTTGGACTCAGGCAGATCTGAGTTAAAGTTCTAGATGTGCTTCTTATTTATCTTGTGGCTTTGCATTTTTGACTGAACCCTGCTGTGTTTAACTTTCCTGAGCCCTGCTGTGTTTAACTGGGAAACAAGGTTAATGATCCCTACTTTGGAAGGAAGTTGTCAGAAATAAAAGCAACGAAGTCCTTAAAGTACCAGAGCAGGACCACATATGACGCTTGATAAATGTCATTTTTTGCTTCCTTCCTTTCTCTATATTCCTTCAGCATGTTGTTTTTACTTCCATCTTGGTTCCTATTTTATTTTCTTTATAATTACTTGTACTATGCTTGTTTTTTTATATTAAACTGAGAAATTCTTTAGATCAGGAAACCTTTTCTACATCTGCTGAGTCTCTTCTGCACCTCGTTTGGTGCTCTGTAAATGTCTGTTTATTGGAACTGGAATTTTTCTTACCTTTTATACATGATATGTATATACATAATTTATGAATTCACTTTAGAAAGCAATGAAGACAAAGACAGAAGAGACGCTTACTATTTCAGGTAAGGCCATAAAATATCTAACATAACAGGCTCTAACTTTGTGAGTGTGTGTGTGTGTGTGTGTGTGTGTGTGTGTGTGTGCGCACGCGCGCCAGTCCTAGGGCTTGAACTCATGCCTGGGCATTGTCCTTAAGCTTTTTTGCTCAAGGCTGGGCTCCACCACTTGAGCCACAGCTCCACTTCCAGCTTTCCTTGGTAGGCTCTAACTTTTGAAGGTTTGTGTGTATGGCACTATGCAGAGAACACTAAAAGAATCCAAGGGCTTTTTATCTTAGAGGAATACAAAAATAGGGTGACAAGATGTACAGGATGTGAGAGTAAAAGAACATGAATCCATATTGGAACTCATCATCTGCACTATCCTTGAAAAATAATCAGTGACGCTCTGGGAAAATAAAGGATGATGGCACTCAATGAAAACACCATTCGCACATGCGTGTCCCAGATATTAAGGGTTAAAGGCAAAAACATGGCATGTGTGCATGCACACACTGACACACATGCACACACACACAGATGCAGAATTGTTTTGCCTTGAACAATTATAGTCACATCCCCATGCCTGATTCCCTCCAACCATATCCCAATGTGATGATCCTTTGCCACACACAAGACTGTCATTGTATATTCATTCATTAGAGATAATGATTTTGAGTCTCTGTCCCCACTGACCTGTGGACAGATGGCTAGCATGAATGCCATGTTTATCTGGACACCAGATCAGCTCCAATAGCCCTCTGATGGGTCTGATCACTGTAGAGCAGCTGCATCACGGACCTCCTCTTTTCTCCTCCCCCTCTCCTCCTCCCCCCACCTTGGTAAGGGTGGGAGTGAGGGCGGGCTGTCTAGTGGGCACCCTGCATGTGAACTTCAGCAGAAATGGACCCTGTGGTCATGACCAGTTTTGCTTTCTTTTCATGACCATCCAATAAATGTCAAGACCGCTTAGAGCTAATCATTTCAGACTGGAGCGAAAACAAGTTGAAGCTCTGAATGAGAAGGGCTCCTCTTTCTTCCCTTAATGTGTAAGGGTTTCAAAAAGCAGGAAAGTGGGCCAGTAGAATTGCATTTTTAGATGATACTTGTTACATCTTGAGGTGGGCTTGAACTCTGACTACAGTGCTATAAAGAGGGATCCATTGCTGGCTGTACAATTTGTGGTAGAGCCCCCCCTTGGTTGAAAAACATGCATATCACTAATGGGATCATCTTAGACAGACCAATTTCTGCAGTGATTATTGTCTTTCAACAAAAATTATTTCTGTAAACAAGAAGACTTACAAGAGGACAGCTTTCATGAACTATTCCTTCCTTGGCTTAAAAGAGGTATTTAGCTCGCAGAAACTTACAGTAGCTTTCAAAATCAGACTGGTAAGGAGGATTCCGGTAGATCAATTTTTGATTTAACCACTTATTCCCCAACTTCTTATGAGGATAATTACACTTAGAGCTTGTTGCAATTGCTATCATTTTATGAGTTCATTTGATAAACTTTTTTTTTTCTCAAATTTTTATTATCAAACTGACGTACAGAGAGGTTACAGTATCATACGTTGGGCATTGGATACATTTCTTGTACTGTTTGTTGCCTTGTCCCTCATGCCCCCCTCCCTCCCCCCTTTCCCTCCCCCCTCCCAGTTGTTCAGTTCACTTACACCAAATAGTTTTGCAAGTATTGCTTTTGTAGTTATTTCTCTTTTTTTACCCTGTGTCTCTCGAATTTGGTATTCCCTTTGAATTTCCTACTTCCCATACCAGTAAACACGGTTTCCAATATACTCAGATAAGATTACAGAGATAGTGTAGGTGCAAACATAGGAAGGTGATACAAAACATCATCAATAATAGAAACTACACATACACATAAGACGTTTAAA
Source organism: Perognathus longimembris pacificus (assembly GCF_023159225.1). Taxonomy (NCBI): domain Eukaryota; kingdom Metazoa; phylum Chordata; class Mammalia; order Rodentia; family Heteromyidae; genus Perognathus; species Perognathus longimembris. The sequence continues at coordinate 69,169,832 of NC_063168.1, read as the reverse complement.
GTAATTATAACTGTGATATATCACTTGTTTCCATGTCATGGAGTTCATTTCATTTAGCATCATCTTATGTGTTTCTAAGGGTATAGCTATTGGGCCTTGTGATGCTCTGCTATGGCTTGCCTAAACCTGTACTAATTATTCCCAATAAGGGAGGCCATAGAATCCATGTTTCTTTGGGTCTGGCTCACTTCACTTAGTATAACTATTTCCAAGTCCTTCCATTTCCTTACAAATGGAACAATGTCATTCTTTCTGATAGAGGCATAAAATTCCATTGTGTAAATGTACCACATTTTCCTGATCCATTCATCTACGGAGGGGCATCTGGGTTGGTTCCAGCTTCTCGCTATGACAAATTGTGCTGCGATGAACATTGTTGTGCTGGTGGCATTACTGTGATTTTGTTTGTGGGCTTTTGGATAGATACCCAACAGTGGGGCTGCTGGGTCATAGGGGAGTTCTATATTGAGCCTTCTGAGGAATCTCCATACTGCTTGCCAGAGTGGCTGAACCAGTTTACATTCCCACCAACAATGAAGTAGGGTTCCCTTTTGGCCACATCCCCTCCAACAATTGTTATTGTTAGTTTTCTTGATATATGACATTCTTACTGGGGTGAGATGGAATCTCAATGTTGTTTTGATTTGCATTTCCTTTATGGCCAGTGATGTAGAGCATTTTTTCATATGTCTATTGGCCATTCTCATTTCCTCATCAGAGAAGTTTCTTTGTAAGTCTTTAGCCCACTTGATGAGGGGGCTATTGGTTCTTTGCAGTTTTGTTTTGGAAGAAGGTAATTTTTTTAGTTCTGCATATATTTTAGAGATGAGGCCTTTGTCTGTTGAATGTCCGGTAAAGATTTTCTCCCAGTCTGTGGGCTTTCTGTTTATCTTGAGAGCTATGTCCTTTGCCGTGCAGAAGCTCTGGAGTTTGATGCAATCCCATTTGTCCAACCTTTCTTTGATTTGTAGCCTTTCAGGGTCTTTGTTAAGGAAGTTCTGTCCTGTGCCAAGGAGCCCAAGTGTTTCTCCTACTCCTTCCTTTAGTGTCTTCAGGGTGCCTGTTTTGATTTCAAGGTCTTTAATCCATTTGGAATTGATTTTGGTGCAGGGTGATATATAAGGATCTAGTTTTAGTTTGTTGCATGTGTTGAGCCAGTTTTGCCAGCACCACTTGTTAAAGAGGCTATCTTTTTTCCATACTATTGTTTTAGCTCCTTTATCAAAGATTAAGTAGGCATAGTTCTGTGGGTTTATTTCTGGGTCTTCAATTCTGTTCCATTGGTCTTCAGGCCTGTTCCGGTGCCAATACCAAGCTGTTTTTATTACTATAGCTTTATAATACAGCTTGAAGTTGGGTATTGTAATTCCTCCAGCACTGTTCTTTCTGCTTAGGAGTGTTTTTGCTATTCTAGGTCTTTTATTGTTCCATATGAATTTCTGGATTGCTTCCTCTATTTCATTAAAGAATGGTGTTGGGATATTAATGGGTATTGCATTGAATTTGTAGATAGCCTTTGGCAATATTGCCATTTTGATTATATTAATCCTCCCAATCCAGGAGCATGGGAGGTTTTTCCATTTTCTTAGTTCTGACTTAATTTCATTTTTCAAGCTTTTAAAGTTCTCTTCAAAGAGGTCTTTCACTTCTTTGGTTAAGGTTATTCCTAGGTATTTGCTATCATTTTATGAGTTCATTTGATAAACTTTTAAAAAAATACTTTAAGAACTCTAGAGCAACATTTGACCTCTATATATCAGAGTAGTGTGCTCTCTTTTAGGGAAGAACAACTGCCTCTTAAACTTCACCTGGAAGTAGAAATGGATAATCTGAGTTTAGAAATCCCACGAGATCATAGAAATCATTTCCTCCCATTAACAGGTCTCCAGTAATTATCTTCCTCTACATTGTTGGTATTTGGAAACTCGGTCCCAAATGTGTTAAAAAATCTTTGATAGCTGAAAACCTCCTCCTCTTACTGTGCCTCCTACACATCTCTCCTGTGACTCAGCATGCCTTCTCCCTAGCTCAGTTCAGCCTTAAAAAGCCACTGAAATGACAAGACAACCATGGATTCTTATAGTCTATGGCTTGTACTTCATTAAGTTTCTAAGTGGAGTACTTCCATCTCTACCTACCCGTGCTTTATGTTTTAAGAGATCACCCAAGGCCCACTTCCTCCAGTCATGTCTCTCCATCGCCTCTTGACACTGTACATCATCTTCTCTCTGGCTGTACATCCATCCATCTTTGAGTCTCACATCCCTTATCTCTCAATTAGATCCTCAATTACTCCATATTCTTATATCACCATTGCATCAAGTCCATGGACCGACCTGGGCTGTGTCTTCTGGCTTCAGTACTTTAACGAACATACTTTATTATTATTCTGTTAAGAACAGTTTTTAGATTTACAAAATAATTGTGGTTGTAGTGTGGACAGTTCTTCCATGCTCTGCGCACAGGTACCCCACCATTAGCATCTTGTAATAGAATAGCATGTTTTTGTTATAATTAATAAACAGATAGTAGTTTGTTACTGCCCACTAAAATTATTCAGATTTCCTTTGTCTCTATGCACTAGCTCTCTTTTCCTGTCCCCATCCTATTTTGGTAACACGTTACTGTTGGCTGTTCTCCTTTAGCAACTCTTGCAGTGACTGTTTCTGAAATTCATCGTGTTTGAAGACCTTGTCATTTTGGAGAATGCGGATGTGGTATTTTTTAGGATGTTCCTCTATTAGAATTTGTCTGATCTTCTTTCCTCATGGTTAGATGGGAATCCCATTGTGGGCTCCTGAAGGGCAGACCACAGAGGTGAAGAGACAATACCATCCTACCAGATCACGGGCTTCAGCCTGATTCATGACTGTTGATATTGACCTCTACCATCTGATTGAAGTAGTATTTGCCGTATTTCTCCATTTTAAATGACTCCCCCAGCTGGGTACTGCTGACTCATGCTTGTAATTCTATCTACACAGGAGGCTGGGAGAAGATGACAGTCGCAGGCTAGTTTGGGCAAAAAGAGTCTGAGAGACTCCGCCTCCCAAATAACCACCAAGAAAGCTAAGTTGGAGGTGGGGTTTCAGTGGCTGAGCACAAGCCAATGAGTAAGCAAGCTGAGCAAGAAGGTGCTCCCCAGTTCAACCTTGTACTGGTAATAAATAATAAAGAACTGTCTTCTCAATTCCATGGTTGACTCTTTTTGACAAGGTCACATGGAGCCTGACCTTAGGAGTGAGTACTTAAGGTTTAGCTAGCATCACTTTATCTACCCACCTAGTCTCACATTCTGATGTTCCCCTATATACTCTCTTGGCTCCAAAGCAAATGAATTGTCTTTCAATCCATAGATCCATGGTAGTTCATGGCTGCTCTCTGTTTTGCCACAAACTTCTGCATCTGCCTGAAAAGCTTCTCTCTCCCCGAGCCTTGAAGAGATTCCAATCGTCTCAACCTTTGGGAAGCTTCTCTAAATAAGTCAGGAATAATCTCTTTCTTGCTCTATAAATCTTCTTGTCAGTCCCTCTGGCATTATATTTACCAAGTGGCATTTTAAGTATTTGTTCATGTATCTATCTGTCTTTCCATAGGATGGACATTTGTAAGTTCAGGGATTCTTTTTTTTTTTTTTTTTTGCCAGTCCTGGGCCTTGGACTCAGGGCCTGAGCACTGTCCCTGGCTTCTCTTTGCTCAAGGCTAGCACTCTGCCACTTGAGCCACAGCACCACTTCTGGCCATTTTCTATATATGTGGTGCTGGGGAATCGAACCCAGGGCTACATGTATACGAGTTAAGCACTCTTGCCACTAGGCTATATTCCCAGCCCTCAGGGATTCTTTTTGTCATTGTTGTTTTGTTTTGCTGGTGGTGAGGCTTGAACTCAGGGCCTGGGCATTGCCCCTGATCTCTTTTGCTCAAGGCTAGCGCTCTACCACTTTGAGCCACAGCACCACTTTTGGTTTCCAGGTGGTTAATTGGTGATAAGAGTTTCATGAGAACTTTTCAGCTTGGGTTGGTTTTGAACCTCGGTCCTCAGATCTCAGCCTCCCGAGTAGCTAGGATGACAGGCACGAGCCACAGTGCCCTACTGAAAGTACAGGGATTTTGACTCATTCATCTCTTTGCTACCAGGCTCTAACAGAGTGCTTGCCATTCAGCACCTCTGGAATGAATGAACACCTCAATCATTAGTGACTTTTCACACATGCACTCTCTTCACACATACAGCTCGCTCGCTTGCATGGCAACTTCCGGGTTGACCCTTACAGTTTGTTTATCTTTGCAATCTATTTGTGAGAGAAACTAGATTATTTGTACTGTAGTTTTCCCATTCTGTGTTTTCCTGGTTCCTTGATGCAGTCATACATCAAGGTTTATTCACTCTACTTATTGTCCTCACTGTGCACCAAAAAGTTTGCCTTCATACACGTAGTAGGTGGCCCTGTCACCTAGTGGCTGGCTAGCAGTCGGTCAAGGAACGGCTCCTCCTCCTCCAAGGTGGGGCAGTGCCTCATTCCCAGAATGCTGATGATTACAAACAAGCCATTGAACGCAGTGGCTGCCTCCTCTGAGCGGTGGTTTTTGCTGTGGAAAAATGCTGACCATCCTCCAATACTGAGACAGGGAAGCAGCACTGCAATCAAACATAATTGGAAAATTATCCTATTGCAAAAAGAAAAAAAAATCTTTCTTGCTAGGCAGGCATTGATTTTTTTTTTTTTACCCCCATCTTCATGTGACGAAGCCTCTTGAAGATAATCAGATTTCACTGAGAAGATACAATTGTGGATTTTCCCATTAAAGGAATACCTCTGTGGCCATTCAGAATGGTGTCGGAAATAACTCAGGAACCCCTCGCCGGGGTAATTTGGACTTGTATAAATCTGAGTTGACAACACTGTCATGTCGAACTCCATTTATCCTTTGATTGTTTTCCCTGCTGTTCAGGTACAAGGCAACCAGGTGTGGAGGCACCACTGGGCCATAATATCCCATAATAGGCCATTAGTCTTTCTAAAGACGTGGGCAACTGAGAAACACACATTCTTACATTTACCCGAATGATTATATATTCTCTTAAAATATTATATCCTCAGCACTTTTATACACTGCTAGAGGGACTATAAATGGCTACAGCTTTTGTAGAAAGCAATTTGACGATGATTTTAAATGCCTTGGCAGTACTCAGAGCTAGTAATTTTATTTCTGCCTGCATATGTTTACTTTTTAAAAACTGGTCATTATGAGAAATCTCAAACTAATACAAGAATAGAAGAGAATAATGAAGTCCCATGTAGCCAACCTCCAACCTCAATAATTCTCCATTCATGGGTAGTCTTGGTTTAAATCCATGGACACCTCTACCTGACTGGATTGATTATTCTGAAGTAAATACAAGACATCACATAATCCATGTTATTTCTCCTATAAATATTTCAGTATGTATCAGTAAATATATCAGTATATATGGACCCTAAAGATAGTCACCATACTATTTTTTTTCATTTCTTTATTGTTAAAGTGATGTACAGAGAGATTATAGTCTCATACGTAAGGCAGTGAGTGCATTTCTAATCCAACTTGTTAACTCCTCCCTTATTTTCCCCCTGCTTCCCCCTCCCCACTTCCCTCCCCTCCATGAGTTATACAGTTGCTTTATACCATATAGTTTTGTAAGTATTACTATTGCATTGGTTTGTCTTTTTCTCTCCATTTTGGTATTCCTTTTCCCTTCCCCAGTTCCAATACACATATATACAATATCCAAGGTACTAAAATCAGTTACAGTGATATCTGGGGTCACTGTAATATGGAACCAACTCAGATGCCTCTCAGTAGATGAGTGGATCAAGAAAATGTGGTACAGGGGCTGGGGATATAGCCTAGTGGCAAGAGTGCCTGCCTCGGATACACGAGGCCCTAGGTTCGGTTCCCCAGCACCCACATATACAGAAAACGGCCAGAAGCGGCGCTGTGGCTCAAGTGGCAGAGTGCTAGCCTTGAGCGGGAAGAAGCCAGGGACAGTGCTCAGGCCCTGAGTCCAAGACCCAGGACTGGCCAAAAAAAAAAAAAAAAAAAAAAGAAAATGTGGTACAGATACACAATGGAATTCTATGCCTCCATCAGAAAGAATGACATTGCCTCATTTGTAAGGAAGTGAAAGGACTTGGGAAAAAAAAATCATACTGAGTGAAGTGAGCCAGACCCAAAGAAACATGGACTCTATGGTTTCCCTCATTGGGAATAATTATTTCATGTCTAGCATAGTCCTAGCAGAAGATTACTATAGCTCAATAGCTATGTCCAGATGATCACATAAAGTAATGCTAATTGAAATGAACTCGAAGTTACAGGAACAAGTGGTTTATCAGTGTTGTTATTTTCAACATACCATGTGAAATTATGTCCTTTTTCTTTTGCCATCCTACTATTATCACACCATAACAAGAAGTCAGAATTGCTTAACGCTTTCAGGTGTACTATCATTGTCCAAAATTCTCCGATTGTCTCATGAATATTTTCATGTTATGTTTGTTCAATATGAATTCAAAGAAAAGTCAAACATTGCTTTTGGCTGATTTCTCTCTTAAAGCTCTTGTATTTTTGGTGTGCCTTTTTGTTGTGTTCAGCTTTGCAGTCTCATTGGTAGAGAAACTAGATTATTTGTACTATAATTTTCTCATATTCTGTGGTTTCCTGGTTCATACCCTTTGTGTTATTGTTTGTCCTGTTTACATGTCAACCTTCCTCCTCTTACCTTTGTTTCACACAATGGTCATTTGATGTCAAAGCCTTACCGTACACAGGTTTGATGCTTTGGCAAGAATGCCTTCAAAACAGTGCTGCACGTGTCTATGATGGTGTGACATAAAGAATCCCCCAAAAGGTTTACAGGTTGAAGGTTTGGCCTTGGCTAATTAGGTTGTTACAGTGCTGACCTTGTCAATCAATGAATCCACAGGTAAGTGTATAGATGAATGGATTATGCGGAGATGGAGCCTAGTTAGGTGAGAAGGGAGGTCACTTGCGGGGTGGGAGGCTATGAGGGACATCCGTCACCAGGCCTTTCTCTCTCCGCCCTCTTGTCTAACATGAAGTGAGCCAGTCTGCTCCATACAAGTTCTCTACCATGAGGGTTTGCATGATTAGCTTCTGGTCCAGGCCCAGGAACAAGTGAAACAAGCAACTCCCCTCCCTGGATCTGTGAGCCCAAACAAGTCCTTCCTCCTGGAGTTGCTTTGTTCAGGTATTTTGTCATAGCAATGAGATATTGGGAAGCATGCACTAGCTGGCTGTCTCCCCTTTGGTAATGTTAAAGCTGATCAATATGCATTCAAGTGACTCGTTTTTTAAAATGTTTACCAAGACCTTTTCACCAAATGGTTTAGCAGCCATGGGTTATCACAGCTTGGTTCTAGTATTTCCTTAGGACCCCTTAGTAAAGATATTCATATCTTTCTGTCTTCATAATTGCCTTGCTAGACTACATTCCTTTTTTTTTTTTTTGCCAGTCCTGGGGCTTGAACTCGGCCTGAGCACTATCCCTGGATTCTTTGTGCTCAAGGCTAGCACTTTACCACTTGAGCCACAGCACCATTTCTGGCTTTTTTTCTGTATATGTGGTGCTGAGGAATCGAACCCAGACCTTCATGTATGCGAGGCAAGCACTTTACTACTAGGCCATATTCCCAGCCCCTAGACTACATTTTTTAAAAAGAAAATTTCCTTCAACAACTATTTGGTTACTCGGAGGTACAGTTGGTAGAGAAAATATAGGATAAATATTTTATGCATTCCTTTATTTACTACTTTTCAGAATAATAAATTGTTTTCCTGGTACCTTAAAATAACTGCAGTGGTAGTCAGAGTGTTGACTCCCACATTTGTTGGCAATCTAATCTCTAGCAATGGTGACTATGACATCTTGTATGACAAAAGAGACTATTGATACAATGAAGTTAAGGACCTTGGGGTAGGGAGATGATTCTGCATACAGTTGATCCAGGGTAAGAGTCAGAAAAGATGTGAGGACAGGAGGAGAGGTCAGCGTGGGTGTAGGGCCACAAGCCAAGGAATACAAGCAATGTAGAAGCTGGAAAAGGCACAAATAGGGGTTTGGGGTTGTTCCTCCCTATCTACAATATTTAGAAAGTAACAGGTGTGGAGTAAATGCGAAATAGACAGGTGAGCCAAAGGATGGAAGATTATAATAACTAATGATATATGGAGAAGAAGAGAACGAGCAAGAGACTATATGAGAGCAACTATGATTCTGTTTCTTTGATTTGTTTAAATGGATCGCAACCTACATAACTAAAGCAATATAACTAAAGAAAAGTGAAGAAGGTGAATTGGAGGCGAAGAGATAGGGAAGATGAAGTGTGGTACAGATACTGAGTCAACAGACATAAAAAAATTGTAAAATAGACACTGCATACAGGTGCCATTTGACAGTGCTCAATACAGACATATTGCTGTGAGACTGTTTTAACTTGTAAAACAAATTCTATACCTGTTAAACAACAGCTCCTGATGTTGTTCTCTTTCTAATTCACAGGACACGTTCCCCGCGCCTCTTGCCCCGGATTTGACTGGGCAATCACATATTTTCAAGTTGAATTAAGATACAGACTATATCAGAATCACCTTTTTAAAGACCCAATAATGTTCTACTGTATGTATAGACTGCATTAATGCATATGTGATTGTTTCCATCTATTGAATATTGCAATACTGCTAGGAACATAAATATACCAATTCCTTTTGGAAACTTTGCTCTCAATTTTTGGCGTGGCTATAGGTAACATAAATTTATTCTATCTTGATTCTGGAGGTCAAATATCTGATATTTAGGTGTTTTCAGGGTCCTTGCTTCCTCCTGGGGTGTTAGAGCTGAAATTTTTTCTAGCTTCTTCCACCATTTGAGGGGTCAGAAATTCTTTGGTTTGTGGCCACATCATGTTGGTCATATCCCTAATTTCACACCACCATCTTCGTGTTGTCTTTCTTTTCTTTTCTAAGCCACTTGTCCTTGGGTTTAGGGCCATTCAGAGAACCTGGAATGGTGTCATCTCAAAGTCTTTAATGACATCCGTGAGGACTATTTTCCCAAGTAAGGTCATATTCACTGGATCCAGGGGTTAAGAAGTAGACATAGCCCTTTAGGGGGGTGACCATTCAGTCCACACCACGTAGCCTGCCCCATGAAATGTAGAGGCAGAGCCAAGGAGGCCTGTTAGAAGGTTCTGTAGACACTGGAGCCTGAGCCAGAAGAAAAAAGCAGAGATGAGACACATGGATGCACATATTTCAGGAATGGGGCAGCATGACAGAGACTTGGGATAAAAGGATAAATAACCAAGATGTCTCTAAAAGTGGAAGGAAATTAATATTGCACCAAGGAGCATAACCATGAAAGAAGCACATTTGGTGGGATTGGGAGTAACCAAAGACTCATTCTGGAGATATATTTGTATAGATTGTCTCCCCTTTTGGACAGCGAAGCAATGATGTCAAGTAAGCAGTTGCATATATTAGAGAGGAGTTCAGAAAAGATGATGGTATTCCAGGTATCAATGATTAAGTAATTGGTGGGATGGGATGTTGTGTAGAAGATTATCTTGGGCGTAGATTTAGATGGAGCCCTGAGCTCTCCAGTATTGACCAGTTCAGAGAAACCAGAAAAAAATAGAGTAGAAGCAGCAACTAGTTGGAGAGTAGAGTCAAGAGTTGGAATTTAGATGGAAGTCTGTCTGAATCCTTGCTGCTTTTCTAACACCACACTGAGGGGGAAGAACTGTGGGTTATAAAATCTCCTCCCTGGTTTTCACAGGCCCTGGCCCAGCAGTGAGATGTCTGCTTGCTGGCGAGCACACCCCAGACCCAGCACAAGTAGAACAGAGCATACACAATGGAGACACCCAAAGAGACTAGGTGTAGCAGTGCGGAGAGTGACCAGCAAATCACTGAAGACTTGGCTTTGTTCCATCAGCTGAAGTGATGCTGCATCTGACCCTGGCATTTCTGGAAGCCTTCAGCCACAAAAGCCCGTCACAGAAAGCAGGGCTTGAAAAGAAAGCCAGGCAGAGAGCAGCGTGCTGTTCTGGTCCACAGAGTGGGAGAAAATAAAAGGCAGAAAAGGAGACAGGACAGGAGGAAGGTGTGGCCCCAGAGAAGAGAAGGGCAGAAATTGAGATTGAAAAAGAAGTATTCTAGATGCGATGACCTTGGTGGGCTTTTAATCTCGTTGGAGTCTCAACATCTTTCTAAACCTCCATCTCTATACCTTATCATAGGACTGCAATCTACATTCTTCAGGATTTTATGAAACTAATTAATTAGATAATTCAGGTAAAACACAGGTAAAGCAAAGATTCAGTGACTAGAAAATGGAAAATAAAGATCAACAGCAGAAGCTTGAAATAATCAACTCAAAGTACCAGAATGGTGGCTCTGTGACCATTTACTTTTATGCAGAGATGTAGATGGAGTTCCTGATCTGTGCCTAGAGCCATGTTCTGCTTTGGCAGATATAGACAAGATCTTGACTTCCTTGGGGTCCTTGCAGAAGGGCCAATGAGAGACTGAAGCCAGCTCAGCTTACGCTTGGTGTCTTACATCCTGCAGACCCTATGATTGCTTCCTGTATAAGCAATGGCCTTGATGTGGGCTCTGAGGACAGAGTAGTGAATGATGAAGGTATCTCAGCTGAGGGAGGATGTCATTGGAGGTGGGTTATGGAAGATGGACACCATGAGCATCACTGGCGAGTTTACAGCAATGCAAAATCTTGTATGACTTTTCCTAGGTCAAGAGCATCAAAATCTGATCTAAATCTCCAGTTGATTCGTATGTACACTGAAGTTGCAGCAGCAATGACACTATAAATACCTGGCTGAATATTCCTCATTTGGGAGGGAGAATTCCCTGTGTACCGTAGAATATCCAGTAGCATCCTTGTCCTGCAAGGAGAGGCCAATAACACCCCTTCTTCAGCTGTGGAAACTAATAACATCTCTCCAAATGTCCCCTGGGGAGCAATGACATCCCAGCATTGAGAACCACTGGATTAGAACCCAACATGGCATCAGCCTGGTTTGCCAGAAGTAAGTACCTGGGAGCTAGTCAGGAATGCCAGCTTTCAGGCTCTATCTCGGGCTTGTTGAATAATAAACTCTGAGGTTGTGTGCCAAGCAGCTCCTGTTTTACCAAGCATCCAGAGGTTCTGTTGAACACTACATCATGATGGATCTGGAGGCCCATGAGAATCACCAGGACAACTATGGTAACTATATATTCTCTCTCTCCCCACCAATTAAATCAGATCATTGGCAACAAAATTTGAGTGATTCAAATGCATAACCCAAGCTGAAAACCAATGAGGACAAGTATAGAAGGGTGAATTCACCAGAGCCCTTAGAAGAAGCCAATAAGAAGAGACCAGAGCTGAAAGGTTCTAATTCCTTCACCCAAGGACCTTTCCTCACTCGAAAGATAGCAAAGTGACAGCCACTCTCCACTACGGGGTCCTGAGGAATTCCACATCCTCAGGGCGTGGGTAGCACATATTGGATCAGGTGTCGTGGTAAATGACATTTCATCGTCATCATCTCATCCCTGAGATGCTTTGTGACACAGTTAGCCCGGCAGGCTTTTAAGATAGATTTAAAAGAATTCAATGCTCACCATTTTCTGGACACCAGTGAAGAATTGTAGACCCAGATCTTCCTCTTTCTTTTCCTTGTCGCCACCCCGGGCACCCTGAGGTCAGAACATTTTCTGACTGCTTTTCCCAGGGCACCGTAGGTGATGTATTCCTATCAGGAAACACCAGAAATGTCAACACTCATATGAAAATGTTTGTTACGGGTGATAACCCGTGTAGTCACTCAAGCACCACAGGACAAAAATAGGCAGAAGGAGCTTTTGACATTCTTTACGAGAAGATAGGTGGTAAGTAGGCTTTGTACTCTTTTCTTTGGCAGCCTCATACGTTGTTGAAAACAAGCTCAGGGCTGAGGATGTGACTCAGGGGTAGAGTGCTTGTCTAGCATGTGTAAGGCCCTGGGTTCAATACCAGCTGTACAAGAAAAAAAAAAAAAAAGATCAGGACTTGGCTTTTGGTAGAGGTGGGCATTACCCGTGGGAGCTCTCTTGCGTTCTGTACTGATCAGAGTCCAAATGGCACATGGTCCACTCATGTCTATTAAGTTAGTATGATTTATAACTGCCGTGGAAACCGAGGCTTCCAAATATCTTATTCCTCCTGTTCAGTCAACTAGCCAACATTTATTGGATGCTGACAGTGGAGGCTCGGAGCCAAGCACCAGGATACAGGATGCTTTTTGGCCAGCCCGTCAGCCCATCATCAAATGCACGGGTCAATAGCTAGCATGGACTCAGGTCAGCGATTTATTTTCGTCTCTCAGCTGAATCCATCGTATACTCTGTGATGCTGGCACTGGAGTCTGAGAACTATTTCCCAGAATTCCTTGCTAGCTGGTTGGGTCCTGGCGTAGGGGGACGGGGTGGGGGGGAGGGGGTCTTTCTTCCTGTTTCTCTCGCTCTCCCAGCAGCAGTGGAATGTGGTGATTGGAGTGCAGTCCAGCCTCGGCCCTGTCCTGCCCACGAGGCCCTCGAAGCTGCTGTGAATGTACCTCTGTCACACTCGGACATCTCAAAACCGACGGTGAAGGCGCTGAGAGAAGCATTAGACCTAGTGTCTCAACCTCTCATCCCAGCCATCTCAAAAATGCATTTGCAACTCAGGTCACCACCCGCCTTGAAAAGCTGAGCCTCTTCAGGGAGGAATGGATGCCCACGGTCTTCCCGAGGCTTGGAAATTAGGACGAGGAAGGGGTCCTGACATGGCTATCCACTGGAGGTGGCTGGCCCTCCCCCCACCTCCCCTCCTCCCCCCCCCCCCCCCGCCCCCAACAAGAACTTCGCCATTCTCAGGCATAGACATGGCCCACTCTCTATGGCCTTTATGGAGAATAAGGTTCATTTAAACCTCACAAGCCAGTGAGGTGACAGATGAGATGGCTTGACATTGGTTTTGTCACCTGTCTAAAATCTCCTGGAGGCTACCACACCACCCTGCTCTCTCCTGCCTTCACCCAGCTGGCTCTGTTTGTCAGCCACTGGCTCCAATGCTCCTTGCCCACAGCCTGTCTCTTCCCTTATCACTCATTCTCCCTCCCCCTCCCTTTGAGACAGAGGAGTTTCTCTGGAAAAGCAAAATCTGAAGTCAAGCTCATCACACAAATTGAGGTCACTAGGTCCCATCTCCAAAGGGAAATGTAGTTTCCCGAAGTAGTGAGACTGAAATTTTATTCTTTCGGGGAAAGTAGGTCAGGCACCAGAATGTGGTAGGGGCTGGGGTCATTTCACAACCTCCCCCCCCCCCCAAATCTCAGCAATCAGGGTAGAAGCTGGCTCCTCTAAGTGTGTACCTGCCCAGTCCTACTAGACAGCATCCTTCAGCCCAGAGGACAGACAGGCCTCTTCCCTGTCTTCCACATGCCCCATCTTGCTGAGATTTTTCACATTTCTCTCTGGAAGCTCTTTATAGTCGGTGACCCTGGCCACTGCAGAGCCCAAGACACAATAGATTTATGGTAGGCCCGGAGAGCAACAATCCAAGGGTGTGTTTTCCTCGCTTTCAGTTGGTAATTTATTTTTAAATGGTCTTTCTTGTTATTTATGTGTCTCGGTGACTCTGATGGCCAGAGTGAACGGGCGTCTTATCAGACTAGCAAAACTAACTGGATTAACGGCAAACCCTCACAGTTCATCAAAAGGAAGCCCCAGAACCCTGGGTGTCTTAGAAGTGCAGCTGATGTCTCCTCTCCTTTGTCCCTGAAGAGCAGCACAGCTCAGGGCAAGGCCCTGGGGTCACGCTATCTCTGCTCCTCTGTGATGGTGCACGACCCTCGGCTTGCTTCTTGAATTGGGACATTCAAGGCCCACACTGACAGTGGTGGTGCGGGGGAGATTGTAGCAAACACCTGGCTCATGTGTACACAATAAACACTACCTGTGGGACTATTATTCCCTTTTTTTACCTTGCTCTAGGCTCCCCTAGGGGCATACACACCCCCAAACCCGGGCTGGAGACATAATCAGTTTTACACAGGCTTGAAATGTTTTCACAATATAATTGCAAACAATAAACCCACTTGGAGTCCTGAGCCCTGATGTTCTAATAACATCGAAAAGTAGCCAGGAAAGCCAGGATGGCGGTTTATTCCCTCCCAGAAATGAAGATCCTGCTTGCACTCCACATAATTACAGTTAGCGGGGCCTTGTCTGCCGCTGATGATTCTCGAAAGTACACAACTGTCTATTGTTCTCCTGCAGCTCGTTACCATGGTGATCTAATTAAAGCAGCATCCAATGCTGCCAGCCCATAGGTAGGGGCTGCTGTGTGCGGCTCCTAGTGGCTAGGGGCACATAGTCTGTCCCTCTGAGGGGCTTCCATGAATTCTGCACGGGAGCTGATTGTCCAGGATTTGACCCAGAAAATGTTTTCCTTTGGGAAACAGGCAGTGAGTTAAATGCCACTCCCTTCTGTGTGCTCTGATGGAAAGATAGGGCGCGGGGTGCTGCAGGCTCGCTTTGTGACCTCAGGGAAGTTGGTTCATAGGCTTGAGTCTCAGTGTCTGCATGCATTACTGGGTTGCCTGTACCTGCTTTGCACAGAACAGAAAAGGTCAGCACAAGTTCCATAACCAAAGGCAAAGGTTGTGGGCTCTGTCCCTGGGCAGTGGCAGGAAGAGAGTGGGGCTGGGAGAGAAACCACAGGCTTCTTAGTCTGGCAGACTCAGGTCTGTGTTATTTGGTCCTGCCCCAATTCCTCGCCTTAGTCTGAAAGATGGGGATGATGTGCCAGCTCTGGTGAAGAGGAAGATGCAGTGGAATTGTGGGTGGCCTGGCAAACAAGGCCTCTTGCTAAATGCAAGCCAACAGTTGCTGATGTCGTAGACACCGTAGAGCTTTGGCCAGTCTCCCCTGTTGTGTGATTGTTTAATATTCATATCTATGCGGCCTGAGGGAGTCAATTCCTTCACACTTTCAGTGTTTTCTATAGATAGGCTCAGTCGTGACGCAACCAGGACTACATAAATGACAGAATGGTCCATACTCACAATACGTTTGATAGTGGATCATGAGTTAGCTACCATTCCCCTGTTCTGCCAGGGCTCAGAGTTCAGCCATCCGATACAGTGTTCTCCTCCTCTAGCTCCCCACACCATCCTGGTGAAGGAGAGTTTTCTCCTTGCCAACACACACGAATAACTTAGCCTTCCCTCCCCTCCCTTTCCTTCCTTTATCTTCCCTTTCCTTCCTTTCTCTTTCTCCCTCCCTCCTTCCCTTTCCTTCTCGTCTTTTCCCTTCTCTTCCCTTTCTCTTTCTCCCCTTTCCTTTCCTTTCCTTTCCTTTCCTTTCCTTTCCTTTCCTTTCCTTTCCTTTCCTTTCCTTTCCTTTCCTTTCCCTTTCCTTTCCTCCTCCCTCCCTCCCTCCCTCCCTCCCTCCCTCCCTCCCTCCCTCCCTCCCTCCCTCCCTCCCTTCCTTCCTTCCTTCTTTTTGTCCTAATGATACTGGGGCTTGAATGCAAGGCCTTGTACTCCCACTTGCCTTTTTCATTCAAGATTAGCACTCTACCACTTGAGCCACACCTCTACTTCTGGCTTTTCTTTTTGTAGTCAATTGGAGACAAGAGTCTCCTAGACTTTCCTGCTGGGGCTAGATCATCAGATCTCAGCCTCCTGAGTGCTAGGATTACAGGTGTGAGCCACTGGCACCCAGCTACATGTCATCTTCTTTTATATAGATTCCACAATGTGCATACAATCACTGCCTTAGTTTTACCCCAGAAAGATAGACCCGGATTCAGAGATGCAAGGTGACATAAGTAGCAGGATAGGGATTTGAACTGAGGTATATCCTACTTCCTCATCCCAGACTTATGCCTTATGTTAACCACTACGCTCTACTGTACACTCCACTGTACTCACTGGATTATTGAAAACCTATTCACTTGGGGTTATAACAGGCTCTCACCATGTAGCCCAGGCTCGTCTGGAACCCATGATGGAGCTACTCTAATTAGAGGAATGAACAGAGTCCAGAGAAAGGCAGTAGTAACAGCTACTGAAGCTCTTACTTGAGGGGGTGTGGGCTCCATGTTGACATCTTCATGAGAACTCACCTACTGTGTGTCCCCAAGTCAGACGGATCACCCATGAGCGTGGCCAGCCACCTGCCAGTGTCTCCCTGCCCTGGCCTCCCCTCACAACTTCTCCCAGCATTCCTAGAGTCCTGTGTGAGTTGGTCAGTGCACTGACGACATATGCTACCGATTATGTACCCGGCTCATCAAAGGCCTGATCTCTTGCCTTGTAGCCAGAACAGCTCAACACCTCGTCCACCCACCACAGCCCTCATTTCCTTTTTATAAAGATTGAGAAGCAAAAACATTTCAAAGGCTACCAATTAAATGAACCCTGCTGGGCCCGTAACCACAGCGCACCTTCAGAAAGCTGGGGAGTTACAGCCTTCGTAACTGACAGGGAGTCACATGTGGCCTTTATGATCCTACAGCTCTTCCCCAGAGACGCTGGCTGCTCCCCGTCCATGCCTGATACTCTGTTTTCTGCCAGTCTTCCAAGGAACAGGGCCATACTGTACCCGGAG
Source organism: Perognathus longimembris pacificus (assembly GCF_023159225.1). Classification (NCBI taxonomy): domain Eukaryota; kingdom Metazoa; phylum Chordata; class Mammalia; order Rodentia; family Heteromyidae; genus Perognathus; species Perognathus longimembris. The sequence goes on along the minus strand of NC_063168.1, from coordinate 69,153,128 downwards.
TATTTCCCACAGGGCTCTGTGATCATGCACACTCACTTACAGAGTCCATATCACACAAGCCAGGACACATTCATGGTCCTAACAGGGCAGCCATTTTTTTGAGGAGGAAGACTAGGTTTTTGTCTTCCAATTGCTCCTCCTCCTCCTCCTCCTCCTCCTCTTCCTCTTCTCCTTTTTTCCTTTTCCTTCTCCTTCTTTTTCTTCCTTTTCTAATGTCTCATTCCGTTTCTGGCTCAGAGTAGATATTCAACAAAACTCTGGCTATCTGATCCAGGACTGAGTTGGCTCAGGGAAGACGGAATAGTTGGTAAAGTTGGTAATTTGGGGACAAGGTCTCTACCATTTTGGGCTCACTTGTGTGTTTTGCTGACATTAAAGAAAAAGCCAATAAAGGACTTCACAGGTCTCTGATCCCAAGGAGGCTGGTATTTGGGGGGAAAAAAGATAGCTCTCTCTCTCTCTCTCTCTTTCTCTCTCTCTCTCTCTCTCTGTGTGTGTGTGTGTGTGTGTGTGTGTGTGTGTGTGTGTGTTATTTTTATCATCATAACCTCAAATTGAAAATGGGTTGAGTCTCACAGGATTTGGATCATATGACTTACTCATGTCTCAGGGTTGGAAATATATTCTTCAACACTTTCATTACTTGCCAGGGAATGAATGCTCAATCCAAGGTGGCAGATTTTGAGCTCAGCTCAACAAAACCTCCACGGAATGAACCTCCACGGAATGAACCTCCATCCACAGCAAGCCATGCCCAGGGAAGGTCTTGGGGAGGCAGGAAGGAGTGAGTCATGTCTGGTCTCCACTCCTGGAAGTGAGCAGGATCAGAAGGTGTGGATAATAATATGTGGGGATGGGAGTAATCAATCTGCAGAACCGCAAGGGGCTCCAGGGAAGTCTTTGAGCCCACCTGTGTGGGGTTCTAGAAGCCAGGGCTGGTGAGTTCATTTTCAAAGAGCTCCTGGAAACCAACTGGGGATACGATACGGGCGGAAGGATCTGCAGTACATTCCGTGGCCTACTGCTTAGAGGGTCCGCATGTAATGCAGATGGCCACTAACCCCAAACTCTTGTCCTCTGCCCAAGGCAGAGGATATGGTAGCATTTTCTAGTAGCCTCTGAGAGTATTCCTAATAGCCTGGCCTCCAGGACACTCTGTAGCAGGGCCATTACTAATGCTAATCCAGGACTCACTTTTCTAGGAAAGTTCAACAGATCACCGCTCTTAAAGCAAGGAGCACAGTGGAAATAGTTTCCTGATGGACTGGTAAAGTGAAACAATATCTGGAGATGGCTTTGTCCTCCATAAGCTTTCCAACTTTGATTACGCCCCCTTGCCTCTCTGTGCCTCTGTCTTCACATACATATGCCATATTCTGATTGCTGTGGCTTTGGGGTACGCTCACGAGCATCTCCTTCCTCCCAGGTAACCCCACTTGCCCCTGGGCGGGATGCTGAGTCTCAGCAAGGACTGGGAATGGAGTCTGAGATGCTGGAGCTGAGGATGCAGGTGTGAGGGCCACACCTAGATTTCCTGTTCTGCAGTCGGGGCGATGGCACCGGAGCGCAAACGGTCACTGCAGACACAAAGCCTCAGCAGCACCCTGCAATGTGCACAGGTCACGAAGCAATAAAACGCCTTTTAAAATGTCATCTGCTGAACTGCAGATTCCAACTAATAAATCCCCATGACCTGGAGGTACCTGGGGGTCAAACATTTGCAAGATGGCCCCTGGAGCTGCCCTGGAAGATGAACCGGCTTTATGAGCTCGCTGCTTGATGGTTGCCATAGAAGCCGGCCCATCGCTGCAGTGGGGAAGGGAGCAGAGGGCCTTGGTAATGTCCTGTCATGTGCTACTGTCCTAGGGCACCATTTGTCGACACCCACGCTTTGGGGGAAATTGGGAACATTAGCATTAGTGCTCCAGACACCCGCTCTGTCATCTGTAAAACAATGTAATTGCCATCTAGGCCAGAGGGAAGGGGGACAGGCCTTGGCTCCATTCTCAGAGTAAAGGAAGCAAAGAACTATTGACAGTGACTGGGAGGAAACTGAGACTAGCACCTCTGACCGGGCAGGGTGCGGAGGCAGGGTTCCTATTTCACCCTGCTGAACTTTCCAGTAGTTTGTGGAAGCAAAGAGCCCCTCTGCCTCATCATTACCAAGAAACTTCCAGGGCATCAGACACTTTTCCAGAGCTGCGTGAGGAGAGGCAGGGACTACAGAACACGTCTTTCTGGCTCTTTGCTCAGCTCTGTGCTCTGTTAGGATAGCATCCCTCAGTGCAAGTGCCATTTCTCCTCACACATCGAAAGGACTTCTCACAAAGGGCAGGAGAAGGTCATTCCTCCCATTTTACAGATAGAAGCGTGGAGATGGAGAGAGCTGAATTGAGTCAGCCTTCGAAAGCCATTTGGTCTGGTGATCTGTAAGGCCAACGGTGAGCCCAGGTGAGCAGGGAAGACGATGAACTTCAGCAGAAAGTCTAGCACCTGAGGGCTATTAGCCCCCCAGAAACTCTTCTGGGTGGGAGCACAGTGTTTATAGCCTATCATAAGGAGTACGGCTCTGCCAGGGATACTCAGAACCTCGGGGTCTCATGTCACCTTTGTGGATGGTCCTGAGTGAATGCTTAAAGGTCCCTTCCTTATCACCATGGGATCACAGCTTCTCTCCCCAGACATACTCCTAGCTGAGCTGCTTGGCTAGGTCATACTTCCCTTATAGGCCTACGACTTTGGGCATATCTTAAGCCATTCTCTTCTTGCCCTTCCTACTTCTTTCTGGAGAATCCTGTTTTACCTACAGCACCTACTTCAAACTCCAGTGCCTCCAGGGAACTCATATGGATCGCAAATTGCCAAACCCTTCGATGTGGTCAACTACTAAAGGAGAGCAACTTGGTAGTTACTAAGGCTCATGATAACAGCTGATGTACAACATGTAACTTGTACATGAGCTGCAGCTTCCTCTATTGATCTCACACTATCCTCTACCGAATTTTCATCCCTGCTAGGCCCATGTCGCATAGGACAGGGATGCTGCTTGATGTTGGGTGATATCATATCATGACAGCTCCTGAAAAGAATGGATGGAATCAACATGTCTTCTGGTGTCCACATGTTCCAATGAAATGGCTTCCCAGAGATTGGAAGCTGTATTTATTGAAGTAGTTGTCATGTCATGAAACACTGAAATGCTCAGGACTATCCATTCAGCCTAACAGAACATTTCTCATGTGCATTTTCCTGCTTTTTGCCATTGTTCCAGTCATTGTCTCTTCAGTTAGATCTAGAGCTATCTAGGGGGTGGGACGGTAGGTTATACAGGGTCTGAGTCCCTGGCGCCCTTTGGTTCCAGCAGCTCTGGTTTCCTACACACTGATTAGTGTTCTTTCTCATTGCTGGTACAAAAGGAGACAGAGAAAAATGATCCCAGTGGCCCTTTTTAATGGAAATGATAAAGGTATAGGGGATGCTTTGCAATTTGTATGTAAATGTCATGGGTTAAAGCTGACTTTGCCCCTCGGGAAATATTGATGGGGCCTTAAAAATAATGATCCAATTAATTAATGGTGAGTTATAACAGGGTTCCTGGAAAGATCCTTAGGACCTTTACATTTGGAACCCTGATAGGAAGTAGGTATGGCAGAGTAGGCTAGTGCCTGACTCTTGGCTTCTTCTCCAGGAGGCAGAGGAACTGGTGATGGAAACTTTGTCAGCTCTCGATATGATTCTGAAGCTGGGAGGTAACCAGGCACAGGAATTGCTGTGTGATCCCCAACAAAACATCACTTCTAGGTTGAAAAGTATTAGAGGGCCAACGCTGGTGGCTCATGCCTGTAATCCTAGCTACTCAGGAGTCTGAGATCTGAATATTGTGGTTCAAAGCCAGCCTGGGCAGAAAAGTCTGTGAGGCTCTGATCTCCAATAAACTACTCAGAAGAAGCTGGGAGTGGCACTGTGGCTCAAGTGGTACAGCATTAGCCTTGAGCACAAAGAAGCTCAGGGACAGCAGCCAGGCCCCGAGATTAAGCCCCAAGACAAGCCAAAAAAAAAAGTATCAGAGGTAAAACACATGCGTAGCATGTGTAAGGCTCTGGCTCTGATCCTCAACACCACAAAACAACAAACAAACACCAAGCTAACAATCTAAGTCCTCCAAAACACCAAAACCAAAAGTAAATCTTGTAGTTTCAAAATTAAAATCCACAGGCAAAAAGAGTCCATAACTTGTAGTCAGAGAAACTCACATCTTAGACTAAGTGTATGACATTGGTTAGGTTACTTAACCTTTTGTCCATTCAGTTTGCACATCTGGACAGTAGATGTGAAAATGGGACCATAGAATTTCTGTCACACTGGGTGCTGTGTGAATAGTATCCCACCCCCAAAGTCACTTCTGTTGTTTGACATTCAGTGACAAAATTTCTGTGATTTTGTGGAGCTCTTCAATATTTTTGAAGGTAAGCACTGGTCTCGTGTCTGAGCACTGCTGTTTCTCTTTGGAAATGGGTGGTTGGTGGCTTAGGAAGAGAATTTTGTAGAGTTAATGGACAGCAGTTTCAAAATAAGACAAAAAAAAAGGAAACAAAAACCTTCAAGAGGGCATAGCTCAGTAGGATAGAAGTGCCAGGTACTGAGTTCAAGTCCTGGCCTTGGACCTAAAAAAAGAAAGAAAGAAAGATTACCTTTCCAGGAAGGTTTCTCTCACCAGCACGCTTCAGCTCACTCTGAACTCTCCCTGTCTCGTTTGTATCTTGTTTGCATTGCTTTTGGATTTGCAGTGAGACCATGAATCGCTTCACAAATCTGGATTCTGTGTCTGCAAATTTAGGTTTCAGGGAGTTCTGCTATTCATCGTTATTGAGACAAGTCACTGAAACTTTCAGCCTCAGTAGTCACATCTGACCAATGGGGAGAAGACACCTTCTTTGCCATGGTCTAAGGATGGAAAGTGATATGTCACGCTGGATTATGGGATATGGTAGGTGCTCCTGCAGCCTCCTCGAAGAATGCTCAGATATCTTCACTAGAAGTGTCCTATTCTAGCTCAGCGGTCCTCTTGCTTCCCTTCCTCAATGATGCAGACAGACGACACTCACCAACTGTCCACTCCAGAGTCCTCCTCTGTTGCTCTGGTTCCTTTCCCTACTATGCACGTCCTCAGTTTACTCAAATCCTCCTGAATTTCTTAGAACCCATCTCCTTTATCACTGCCACCGTAGGCAGAATGGATGCTAAGCGGCAGCTCCATGGTACGAATCATGCTAAGTGCCTGTGCCTGTACAACGATGCTGGCAACAACAAGACATCTCATATGCTTGCTTTGAGGTACCACCCAGCTCACAGGCCGGACTTCCAGACCAACCCAGCTCCCTGTGCACCCAGGCCCCACCAGAGTGGTTCCTAGGAGGCCTCTGGTGGCCTGAGTGTTCCCTCACCAGAAGGGTCCCTGAAAGATGGGCCCCACAAGGGGAAGCTTTGGCGGGCCTGATTGCATGACAAACACCACACATATTGAAACACTCTGGCAGTTTCCCGGTGCTCCCAGTCAGAGACCTGACCCCTGTGACCTCAAACATCTTATTAAAGCCCCTAGAGCCCCAGTCTCCAGCAAGGGAGAGAAGCAGCAACCCCTGGACTCATTCTCTCCGCTAATTCATTCAAGTAAGCCCAGCCCCAGAGTGGGGCCTGGGTCTTTGATGTTAAAGGCCCCTAATTGGAAGGAAGTGAAGTGTTAGCCTGTCAGCCTTTTAGTCTCTCCTCAAATACTTTTAAGAGTTATCCATACAGAGTAGTTCTCACACTGGTGCTGAGCAAGCTCCGGGTGGACTGCTTTTTGTTAAAATGTTTAAACTTTGCATCTGTCTAACAGAAAGTTCTAGGCAGATGCCATAGTTGGGGGGTGGGGGGGGGAAGGGGGAGCTTGCTCCCTTCCTTTCCTCCACCCCATCCCTCAAGTCTTTGGGTGTGGGGGGGGGGGATTCATCTCTGAGACCACAGCTCACCCACTGGGAGAAGAAGGTGGTGGCAGGAGCTAATTACCAGCCCCAGACGCAGGCCTGCCTGCAGCTCCTGGTTGAGGCCTCCCCCCGGAGCCCTTTTGATCTCCCTGTTTGGGATTGTGTCATTTCCCAGGAATGTGGCCCCTCCCTCAATGTAACCCTTTCGTCTTGCCTCTTCATTTTATAGACTGTGCCCTTGAAACCCAGAAAGGGAAAGTGGTTTGCCCTTGTCCTTCAGGGAACAGGGTGGAAGAAGTAGGTGCATACACAAAGGCTTTTCATCCCCAGGACAGGGAGAAATCCTGCATCTGCTTGACTTTCTGCAGGTAAAGAAGGCCACGATGTGAGCAACTGTGATTGGAGAAATGGAATTTTACATAGAAACTCTAGCCTTGTGGATGGCATGCCAGTGGGTCATGGACTGGCACCGGAAGCACAGAGGCTAGAAGGGATTCTTGTGCGGGTGGAGTGACCCTTCATGGGAGAGACATGCCAGCCCACATGTTGACCTACACAGAGAGAAAGAGGGAAATAAAAGCGAGTGGAAGTCAGAGGTGAGCGTGGAGGGAGGAGAGAGGACTTGGGTGTGGATGTTCTCAGGACCAGAGTCTGTGTGGATGACTGGCCACTGAGGCGTGTAGGGGGAGGAGCAAGAGGCGGAGCATCACAGCCAAGTTCAGGAAAGTGGGGTTAGGAAGTAAAAGTGGCTCTGCTGTTCCCGGGTGCAGAAGGCGAGTCTGGGATTGGTGAACATCACCAGCACTCTTGAGGCATTGACCACCAGGAAGGATCCCCCCAGAGCCCATTCTCAGAGCAGCCTCCTGCACCCAGAATTTCTGCCTAGGAAGAGATGCAGAAGGGGCAGGGATGGGCTAATTGTGACTTCCTTCTTCTTTTCCAAGCATGCTAGTATACCTCTGCTTTAAGCCAGAATGGTGTATCACACCTACCATGTATTTTATGCCACCAGCATCTCTAAAACAGAGCAAGGAAAGGCTGCTGTTCTCTTTTTATGTATAGAACTTGCAAGTGGGAAAGCAGGACTGTGGTCCTGGGTCATGGGTCATGACTGGGTCATGACTGTCTCACTCTACAAGAAACACCATTTCCATTTCAAACACTGTTCCTGTTCGGTGTCACTAGGAGATGTCTACTTCCCAGCCCTAGGGCTTGTGTGATAAGTCCTGTATCTCAGCACATTCTAGGGTTGGGCATGATGGACTGGTAAAGAGAGAAGGCCACTGGAAAACTCAGAGCTTAAGAGCTGACCTGGATTCTGCTGCGTTTTGTCTTTGAGATCTTGATAGGCTAAGTGCTTGGGAACAAGCCAAAGAAGGACCAGAGTCCACCAGGAGGTAAACTGAGGCAGGCAGCAGTAGTCTGACTGGAGAACATGCCCTGGATCAACCCAAGAGACTCTTTCATCTCACATATACCCACCCACCTTTCCATGGCATTGCCACAAAGAGATTTCCAGGGCACACTTCTGCCAGAGGAGCATGCTGGGAACAGACAGGTTGGAGAAATGTTTGACCTATAGGTCCCGAAAGTGGGTGGGGGAGCCAGGCTCTAGGCTGGTGTCCTAACATTCCACACATGTATTTCTAAGTCCCCTAAACCCTTTGAGCATTTCTAAAATGAAGCTATTAGAACAGATTAGCCTTAAGATCTGTTCCAGAGTGAATGTTTCATGATATAATGAGAGCACCAGCACACATGGAATAGTTTAATTATCATTACTAAATATAATAGTCCCCAGGTTGCCAAGGATTTGAATAAAAACAGAGAGACAAAGCCCTTTTGCTTAAGCCTGCTTTTGTAAAGTTCCATGTAGGTTTGCGATTGCACAGCCTCATCTGCCGATTCCGTGTTACTGTAACTCAACTCCATGTTAGATCCTGGTGACGATCCTGACAAGTTGTCATGCTCACCTTCCCCAGGGGTGGAAACTGAGGTTGGGGAGGGGGGAAGACCAGCCTCAAATCTTACAGCCACAGAAGGCCAGTGCTGGCATCTAGAGTCCTGAGCACTAGACTCTGCTGTCTTGGGGAGGGACCCAAGCGACTCTCACCACGCTTGTGGTGGTATGAGGGGCAAGCTATTGCTTCCTCCTTCCAAACGAAGACTGAATTCTTCATTTATCATCTGGTGGTTTGCACGCAATAACAAAAGCTATGAGCTTTTCATTTATTCAATATGAAGGCTGTGCGGAGGTTCAATTGCTTCTCTAGGAGTTCTGATACCTTGGAAATACTTTAATTTCGTTGGGTCAATTCATTAGTAAATTTCCAAGACTTTAATCAACTGAAATTTCAGTGCTAACACAAAACCAAACAAACTTTTTAAATGAAAAGAAAAAAAAAGAGCCATTTCTCATCATCTTGACTCCTACTTTAGGTATATTAGCTAGAATCTTCCTTGGCCCTTCTCTAATTGACTAATTAATGCGATATTAAATTGACACTGAGCAAATGGGAGCTGAATTGTGTGCTAACAGTTTGGGCAAGCTGAGAAGAAGTGTAATTTCTGCATGTAAGCCAGATGGGAGGAGGGAACAGGAAGAGCTGTGTGCATGCTAATTTGCAGTTTGACTGACTTTCTTTGTAAAAATAAACACTTTTGCAGAAATCTAAGGAAAGCAAATGTCATCCGTTTCATATCACACAATGCCTACTCGCAGATATTGAAAATGTGCTCATTTCCAACTGTGTTTTACAAGAATCACATCGAATGAAAGCAGAGAAGTTCGCCTCTTTATACTCTCCCTACCATATTGGCTGCTAGATGCAAAGCGATTGGAGCTGATGTAATTGATGTATCCAGTTCTGAGGAAATGCTCTAAGTTCTTTGTTCTGGGAATGACCGAAGGCCCAGGGGACTGAGCGGCACTACAGGTTACCATACCAAGACCATCAATGGGCAGTTTAGGGAAGGTCCATTATTCTGGCCTACCTCCTCCATCAGGCCTTGAAAACCTTGTCTGAGGGAGAGAGATTTTCTGCATCCCATCTCTTATATCCAATAGAGCCATTCATGGAATTAAGAGGTATAGATCAAGCTGGGCACCAGTGGCTCATTCCTGTAAACCTATCTATTCAAGAGGCTGAGATTTGCGGATTACAATTCAAAATGCATGGGCAGAAAAATCTGTGAGTATCTTATCTCCCATTAACTATCAAAAAGCCAGAAGTGTTGCTGTGGCTCAAGTGGTAGATCACTGGCAGTCTTGAGCAGGAAAAGCTAAAGGACAGAGGCCAGGCCCTGCATTCAAAGCTCTAATATAGGCATGCACATGTGTGCACGCGAACACACACATACACACACACACAAATAAAAAAGAAAAAAAGAATTAGATCAACAACAGTGACTATTACAGTTCTGTAAGCCTTTCTCCCATCTCTAGCTGAGGTAGACATGGAAGTGTACCACCTAGATCTGCCAAAATGGTCTTGCTGCCACAGCAATGGGAAGTGAGGTCAATAGACTGTCTCTAGCTACTTTAGAGACTGCTGTAGCTGCAGAGATCAGTGATGGGAAATGTCATTCCAGGGCACCATGTATTTATCAGGTCCCTATGCAAGGCAAGGAGGGAATGGAGACCCAGACACTTTGTCATGATATGTGATGCTCTAGAGAACAATTCCCTAGAAATCATCTACTGAATAGTTGGCCTGCATGCACCATAGTTCACCTTCTCCTCTACCTACTCTGTGTCTTCCTTCTCTTTAAAAGCATTAATGTCCAATAAACATTTTGCTCTGAAACACCTCCTATATCTGCAGTGTCCCTTCCCTCGCCTTCCCTTTCTCTTTCCTCTTCCCCTACCTCTTCTCCTTCCCTTATCTCCTTCCCCTTCTCTTTCCCCTTCCCCTTCCTTTGCTCTTCCCTTCTGAGATCTCTTTTCATTTCTTATGATGTTACTGGAGCTTGAACTTTGGATCTGGTTTTTGTCCTTTAGCTTTTTTTTCCCACTCAAGGCTGGTGCTCTACCACTTGATCCGCAGCTCCACTTCTGGCTTTTTGGTTATTAATTAGAGAGAGTTTCATGGACTTTTTCTGCTGGGTTTGAACTTTCAGGGTTTTTCTGCTGGACTTTTCTGGGCTGGTTTTTGAATTGTGACTTTCAGATATCAGCCTCCTGAAATGCAGTTAGGATTACAGGCATGAGCCACTGGTACCTGGCCCATAACTGTGTTTCTTGCTTGATTTGTGTTTGTATTGTTGTCTGAAGGGATTAGCAATACAGTCCTTTAAAATTAAGGAATTCTTGTAGTGGTGTTCATGGGTGTTAGCAATGAAGACAATGTTGTCCTGCTTTGGTATTTAGGGGCTTGGAGATGGGCTAGGAGCGCTCCTACTAGCTCTGTCTCAGTTATGATCACCAGTGAGGCCCTTGCCTTGGGTGGGCGTGCTACGCTAGCACAGAGCTAGGCCCAGGCTGATTTCAGTGTCAGGAGTTAACTCCTAACACTTAACCAGTCAAACAGATGCCATTGGGGAGCCAATCAAATTAATCTAGAAAGTTCAAGGCCCAAAGGCAATTCCCTACTGAAGAATAGCCAATGGCTTGCATTTTTATAACAAACAACCGTAAGGTCTATTTCTTTGTAGGACAGAGATAGACTCCACAGCTAGCTACCTTCATACACAGAGATCCAAACTGTGCTAGACTACAGGAGCAAGGCTGCAGTAGCGTGGGTATATAAGCAGGTGGGCATGGGCCTGAGCTAGGAGAGGAACCACAACCACAGCAAGTGGCACAGGGAGAGAAGCTGCCAAAGTGACCCTATCAAAACAAGACTCACCTGGGGCCTCTTCAAGAAGGATCAGCAATATAGGCCTCCACAAGAAATCCAGCCCGTCACGCGCCCAGACATTTCACTAGGGCAAGCTCAGGCCTCCTCCAGAACAGGAGAAGGAAATGCTGTAGCTCAATATTTACATGAAGCTAATTGTTATTTTGGCTTTATTTGTGGCTTAGAGAGATGGCTCCTAATTAAAACCGAAAACTGAAGTGTCTCCGCTACCATTGCCAGGGCAGAGCTTCAGACCCAGGGGCAGAGGAAGTGTGTTAACCCAGAAACTGGCAAAATAGGAATTATTAGAAAACATACTGACATCTGGTGATTAGAGGAGAGAGGACTCTAAATTGAAACCAGGAGACAAAACCACTGTGGAGTTGTTTTGTTTTGTTTTGTTTTGTTTTTCAAACCACAGGGAAGGATGCAATTTCAGCTGAAGTGAAACAAGCAGGACTTAAGAATGGAGAAAGATGAAAGATAACTCACTTAAGGCCCTTGCACTGGTCCTGATTGGATACTTGATGGTCCATTAGAGTTCTTGGAAAGTATGAAAGGAGAAAGATATTGTTGCCAATTATCACAGGGTCATCAGGAAAACACCTTCTGGCCTGCCTTCCTGGTGGCCATTTGGCAAAGAGATGTCAGTTTTCCCAAGGCCTCTCCTTTGAATCAGTGTCAGAGGATGGGAGACTTAGAAGACACTCCTTGCTAAAGATGAGGAAACTTGGGACTTGGGGATTGGAAGGGGATGGGACTGGGTCCAACCTATTCAGCCCAGTGGCATCAGGCATGAAAGCAGCTTTGTACCTTCTAACTCAGATTTCCTTTTTCTTTGGCAATCCTTGGGTTTGGACTCAGGGCCCTGAACCATTTTAAATTTCCACCAAAAAGTGACAAGAGTTTTGATTTGCTCTCAGTGATGCCATTTTGGAAGCTTGTGTGTGTGTGTGTGGTGGTGGTGTGGGGGGAAAGTATTTACTTCTGGCAGCTCCTGAAGGGGCAGTGTCTTGCTTAAGGCTGATGTTCAAGGAATGAGCTCAGGGTCTCATATGGATGCAGTGTTGAGTAAATATTTTGGGAATAGTGAATGTTTCAGAGACGGTATGGCTGGAATAACCATTAAATGGCTCTTCTGTGAAGTCCCCAAATACTCCCACAATGAGCTTCCTCACTCATTGCATTCACATTGCAATTTGATTTTCTTTTAAAGGACATATCACATTCTATTCAATTATGAAAGCAATGGGGCTTCTGTCTTATTTCTCCCCGAGGCAGTGAGTTTCTTAAGAATCTATAAGTTGGCTCTTTATTATTTTTGTCTGTCCACATCCTTTTCTAACTCTTTACTCTCCAAAGTAGCTTTTGAAACCATGCTCATTGTAGTTCCTGTACTCTTGTACATGGTTTTTATTTTTCCTTTGGAAGTTTTAGCATCTTCCCTTTGATACTGCTAATTCCATTATAATATATCTACATATGGCTCTCTCTCTTTTTTTTTTTTTTTTTTTTGCCAGTCCTGGGCCTTGGACTCAGGGCCTGAGCACTGTCCCTGGCTTCCTTTTGCTGAAGGCTAGCACTCTGCCACTTGAGCCACGGCGCCACTTCTGGCCGTTTTCCATATATGTGGTACTGGGGAATTGAACCCAGGGCTTCATGTATATACGAGGCAGCCTCTCTTGCCACTAAGCCATATTCCCAGCCCCATATGGCTCTCTTTTGAATCAAGCATCTTTAATCTGCTTGCTGATTCTGAGGTATTTATCTCCATTATATATTTAACTTTTAAAAAAATGGATAGTTTTAGTGCCCACTGGGCAGAGTGCATGTCTTCAGGTATGATCAGGAAAATGGAGATGAGCTGCCCTGGATGGTATCAAGGCTAATAAACTATTTTAATCCAGAGGATTGAGGTCTTTTCCCCCCTCGTCATGATATCCTCTATCACAATATGAATGCATCCACTTCTAAATGGCTGCACTTGAAGTTCTTATATTCATTTCTACTTTTTCAGTTTTTCTCTCTCAGCTGTCAGCTCTTGCGTCTGGTGTTCCATTTTTCCCTGGTGACCTGTTCAGTAAATGAGCACATAAAGAAGGCACTGATAATCTCCCTGTAGGGCACTGAAATATGTCTAGTGAACTAAGGTATGGATTCAATGAGTTCTGCTTTCTCAGAGACTCCCTTGTTTTTACTTAGTATATAATACATAAAGAATTTAATTTGCACATACTAGAAAAAGTAAATTTAGCAAATTAATTTATGTGCAGACATTATCATCAGTATAGATCTTGGAGAAATCTTGAAATACTGACACTGCCTTGGACTAGGAGTCAGAATACTGAAAATAGGTGAGCACAGAGTGGTACTGCTCAAAGCTGTTTCTATAACTCTACAAGGTCAATTTGCCTCCCCACTATCTCCTTAGGTGCGTTTGTGAGTTTGTTACTGGGTCTCTGCTTTCCCATTCATGTGGAAAAGAATCTCTATAGTCATGTTCAGCTCTGAAAACCAAATTTTCCTACTTGAAAAGAAGTTGAGTCTCTTACACTTCTGCAATACTATGGTTTTACAGAAGATTTTTTTGTGATAAACATAGGCTCATTTTTAAAGCCAGAGCAATGATCAACTCTATCTCAGCTACATAACTTTAGATTTTCTATTTCAAGGTTTTAATGGTACCAAGTAAGATCTTTTGATTTTACTTTAATTTATTTATATATAGTATGATCAAAGTTGTAACATGTAATTAGGCAATCTGATATCAGAGTTTCTGCTCTTCCTCCTTCAAATATAATCCTGCTTCAATCACTGTACAATTGAGTCCTAAGAATCAAAGAAAACTCCAAGAACATATTGGTTTAGCTGGTGGCTAGATAATAACCCTGATGGTTCTATATGTCCCACCAGTGTTGGCCACTCGGACAACCAGCAACATGCACAAATGTTTTAATGTGTTGTCATGATTTTACAGGCCTCTCTATTCATAGACAAAAATCTTAAAGATTCCATTCTAAATAATGATTCCATTCATTTATCTTGTTCCTAAAATAAAATACCATATTGAGCATGGTGGGTTTTCCATTTAGGTTGACTTTCTGTTATTCAGAATTTTTATAGCTATTTTTCTGCAATATTGCTAAGTATTGTATAGTAACTTTTTGTATTTTTAGGTCAAAATACTTTCTATGATCATCTTTTATTGTAAGCAAAATTACTCAGTTCTGTATGAAACATTTGCAGAGTTACCAGTATTAAGATTGTTCATGTAACACAACCTGTTACAAAACAATTGCAAAATGGTCCCTCTTGATTTTATGAATTATTTAATGTACGAATTTTAGGAAGGCAAATGCAGAAATCAACACTCAAAGAGGAATGGGATATTGATGGAAGGAAAAGAAAGATATTTCAAAGAAGAAAAAGTATCAGGACACCTAACTGAACTCACCAGACACTTTTCTAAGTTGTAATTCAAATTACATCAACATGGCTTGAATAATATCTTGGTAGTAGAGTGATGGAGGTATCCATATTGGAAAATGGCCAAAGGGTATATTATGGTCCATACTTTCCAAGAAAAAGAAACTGAGGCTTGGGGAAACTGAGGCTTAGGCTAGTTCCAGGAAGGGCCGACAATGATAGGGCCTGTGTCAGTGTATGAATGGTTCCAGCATAGTTCTCTCTCCTTTTCTAGTCTCACATCTATCTATAAATACTGGGTTATCATCAGTGCTTCTCAAAGTAAACACGTTTTCTAGTTTGTACCTACATTTTGTCCGGTGCATTATGGCATATTAAGCATCTTGAGCTCTCGAAGGAAAAGAGCTTGTAGCTCAACTATAGTTACTGTGACAACTAAAAAGGTCCCCCACAGGGCTGCATTTTCTGTGGTTGATTACCATTGGTACCTGATGGTCCCTAGAATTTGTTTTATTCTGTTTTTTTTTCTACATATAGTTATTTTCCCCATATGAAAGAATACCCTGGGGGAAATGAACCCATTATATTTTGGAACTCTTGTAAAATATCATTCATCTTCTTGTGACTCAAGCCCACAATGATCATTGCCTTCTGGAGGATTATTTTGATCTGCTAGTTATACAGAGGCAGTTCCTCCCCGGGGTTACCTTGCACCTGACTTATCTCGATAACAATAGCTGCCACGTTACTGTCACTACTTGGGTATGTTCATCCCCTTCAACCTTAGGCTGTGATCCTTGTGAGAAAATAGATGGCACCTTACTTTTTCTCCACCTCCAGTAAAGAACAGTTCTGGCATTAAATAAGCATTCTGCAAAGTGTTGACAATTGGATAAACGAATGAGAGAATACTAAAGTTGAGTCTTGTGCTTTTTCTGCTGTAATATTTGCTTTCTAAAGGAGTTTTTACTATATTTTCAGCAAAGAGACCAAAAATGAAAAGTTAAGAGATGATTTAAGATTGGTAATGACAATAACACAAGAACAGTCATACAACTGGGGCCCTTCTGGCTCTCACCTGTAATCTTTCCTATCTGTCTGTCTGTCTGTCTGTCTCTATCTGATGCTTCTATAAACATCTCTGTACACATCTTCTGTAAGTATGTGTAAAAATTATGCTTCAGTACAAGAAATTCTGCACAAGCTAAACTTATCTTTTTGAAGATGGGGGAGGCGGCTAGATAGTCATTCTATCATTTTACCCTGACTCCAGTCCTGGTTTTTGCTGATTAGTTTTTGGAATGAGTCTCGCTTTCTGCCTGAGTATGCACTTGAGTGGTGCCTACTTTACTTACTTATGGGTGCTGGGGTCACAGACATCTGCCACCTCATCCAGCTTCTCTCTGTAGAGATAGAGTTTTATGGTGTGTGTGTGTGTGTGTGTGTGTGTGTGTGTGTGTGTGTGTGTGTGTGTTTTGTCCTAATTGTCCACCAACTGTGATCCTTCTAATCTCAGCCTCACAAGTAGTTAGGAATACAGGGATGAGTCATTGGCTCCAGGTCAAGCTAAACTTAAGATAACTCCTAAATTATTATTTATCATCATTTATGTGAATGAGAAAGCCTGCGATTACATCTTCTCTCAATTGTTTTTTTACTGTACAACTTCTCAGGTTTTGTCAGTTAGAAAGGCGGAAAGTTCTGGCCAGAGGCGTTTCCTCTTCTCTGTTCATGTCTGTTGAGTTTTCAAACTATTGACTTGGTTTTTCTCATTTTGATGTTTAGAAGGTCTTCATATACATTTCCCCTTTGATAAGTCATGAAACGTATCTTTGTTTAGTTTATTAACTTTTACAAAAACTTTCCAAGGATTTTTAGGAGCAAACTTTTTTTTTTTTTTGTATTTTAATGCTACCAAATTCACCCGTATTATTTTATCCTGTTTGAGACACTCTTAGCTATGCTAAATCCGGATAGTTTTGCTCTTATATTTTCTTTCAAAAAATTTTATGTATATTTTTGATGGCATGTGAACCCAAAAGAGAGACATGAATGTATAATGTGAGGTCACAATCCCATTTTAAGCTTTCCATGTAAAAAATAAAATTTAAAACCAATCTCCCTTCCTTTTCACTCTTCTCTTTTGTGCCTCTTCTCCCATGTAGGAAAGTGTCTCAGATGACTTGAGTCTGTTATTCTGTTCTCCATTTTGCATACAACAAGGACATTCAGCATGACAGACTGATAATAATTGGTTGTGAAATGGGCATTGACAGTAATGAGTTATCTATCAACCATTGCATTGGGTAGTTTGCATGCATCGTATCCTTTAATCCTGGACACATAATCTGAATTGTACATACCATTATTCATACTTCGCATTTGAGAGAGCTAAAGCTTGGGAAGTTCTGTGACTTGCCTAATATCATCCAGTTTGTAAGTGGTGAAGGCCAGGACGTGCATCCAAATTCTGAGTTCTTTCTACTATACTATATATTGTTTTCCTAAATCATCCAAATTGAATTAATTCACATCTTTAAGAATTGGAACTGGAGTAAGATCAATGTTAAGAATGATCCTATAAAATTTAATTTAGGCATTTCTTATAGTTGGAAGACAGACTTTGGAACACAGTGTGAAGATGAAATATGGAAGCATCTGTAGGCTCGTCCCTGGCAGTTGGAGAATGGGCTTTGGGCCACAGGCTCATTCTGCTACCTACCAGCTGGTGGGGTTGGATAGCTGCATACCATCAGGTCTTATTCTCATTGGCTGTGGTAGTGGGTAAGGTGGAGCTCACAACATTTTGGAGTGAAAAGAGCAGGAACCAGCAAGATTGCAATTCAAATTCCAGCTCTTCTATTCCATGTTGTGTATACTTGGAAAATCACTTTCTCTCTCCCAGCCTTAAGTTTTGCATTTGTGAAACAGGGAAAATAAATGTCACCTTGTATGGCTGTTGTTGAACCGGAAGCCTCTGTTAAATGTCTAGCACAGTGATTGGCATGCCTTGGGCAATTAGTAGGTAAGAGCAGGAGAGACTCCAGGCTATTCTCAGAGATCCTTCTCTAGAAATACTTCCCTCGGGGAGGGTAATTTGTGTTGCCAGTGAGGACTTAAGCCAATCTGAGGACCCGTACTACTAAGCACAAGTTTACCATTTTGACTACAAAACATGTTAGACATGGATGGTTAATCCCAGGACATCCTCAAATGAGGAACCATTGGGCACAAAGGACAATACAGCTCTTAACATGTGCCTCTGGCTGCATTACCTTCATTGACACACCTCCAGCTTCACCAATCTTCAAAGGTAAGGTTATAAGTAAGCCATAGAATGTCAGAATGAAGAACGACCTTCAAGGTAGCTATGCTAGCCCTCTCCACAATGCTGAGAGAGAAGGTAAGGGATCCCTAAGGACTGGACACTGCTGTGAAAGGGACCATATCTCAGACCTTACCTGGTTAGCTGCTACTGTGACCAAACACCTCCTCTAAGCATTCCTAACCCCAAGCCTGAGAATCACCCCCTGGTAAGAATCAGTAATGTCTACCCATTTGCTATATAGATCTGACATTTGAGCTCCAAAAGAAATGGTGACGAAGCTTCAACAAATTTGTAAGAGCAAATACATGCCCTAATTGTCCATATCTGCAGGTACTTGCTATGTAACAAGTATGACTTAAGTAGGTTGAAAGTATTCTTTCATTTAACCCTCACAATAATGTGATAACCTGATATTATTACTCCCATTTGCTGTTTGTTTATGTATGTGCCAGATTTGGGAATGAACTCGGAGCCTGGGCTCTGTTTTTTAGTGTTTTGTACTCAAGGCTGGTGCTCTACCACTTGAGCTACTTCTGACTTTTTGGTGGTTGTTTGGAGATAAGAATCTTACGGACTTTTCTGTCCAAGTTAGCTTTGAACTACTCAGAAATCACCCTGCTGAGTAGCTAGGATTATAGGCGTGATTCACTGGGGCTCAGTGATCACTGCCATGTTTGAAGATGAAGCTGACTCTTTGAAATATCCAACATGCCCACGATCACTTTGTTCCTAGCTTTACATTTTTGCCTTCTCTATACAGAGCTTTTCTTCCATGCAAGGGAACTGAAATCACAACAGCCCATGAAATTCCCCTCTCCTTCCTCTTACAATAGTATTCAATGCTTAATGGCGGGAATTAAATATAGAAAGATGGTCTTAGATAATTTCATTAATAAATGTAGGTATGTCTAGCTAAGTAGACTTTACTTGAATGCTACCTCTATAGGTCATATAAAGCAAAAAATGTGTCATTGTCAGGACAGAATGTTTCAATCTCATAGCTGTGAGACTTTAAAGGGACGTAAGAGCCTTTAAAATATCAATTTATAAAATTAGTCTCTAAATACCCTTCTGTGCATAATACTGACACCTATCCTTAACCTTTGTTGTTTGCTACTTTTAAAGAGATTAAATATTTGTTATAAACTGCAGAGCACACCAACCAAACGAAGTGCAGAGTGAAATTCATTGATTTTTTAAAGAATAGTCTTACATTAATTAGGAGAGTAACCATTTTTTAAGATATAGGATTTGTGTAATGGAGAAAATTAACCTTAGATATACCCGGATGACACACAAAGCTATTGGCAAACAAGCAGTGGGTAGGGACTGTCCCGCTGAAAGACAGAAGAGAAAAATAGAAAAAGAAATGGCAGGATCAAAACTCTTAGAGAAATCAACAAAGTCTTGTCCTGGATATTTTTTCTAAGTATATGATCTTCTTGATTCTGATACAGTAAAACCCAAAGGTAATTTATTACATTTTTAATTTGAAAGGCAGACTAATGCACTGTGACACAGTATGCAATTTTGCCTAGGATAAATAATGCACCTCAAAATATAGTATTTATTTCATTGTGCTGTAACTTTTTGTTCAACATAAGGTTAAAATTGATTCTTTTTTTAAATTTTAGTGTTGCTTGAAAACAAAACTGACCCTTAAGCTGGCCGCTGATGGCTCTTGCTTATAATCTTAGCTACTCAGAAGGCTGAGATTTGAAGATCACAGTTCAAAGCCAGCCCAGGCAAGAAAGTCCATGAGACTTTTATCTCTAATAAACCACTAGAAAACTAGAAGTGGTACTATGGCTCAAAGTGGCAGATAGCTATCCTTGAGAGAGAACACTCAGGGGCAGCATCTAGGCCCTTAGTTCAAGTCCCATTACTGACAAAAACCAAAACAACAAGCTTTGTCTGTATATATCTTGAATTTGTCTTTCCACAAATTTCACCATTATCCTTGGTTAGTGAGCACAGCTTGTAATTTAAGTGTAGGCACACATGTTGTGTTCAAAAAGAATTCTTAGGAAAGAAAAAAATTACAAGTATCCATTCAGCGAATAAACAAATGCCTATTGGGTATCCACAGAAACACTACGACTAGAAACTGAGTCACCTGATTATATTTAGAAGATTTATGTTCTGATCATAACTCCTCAGTAACTTCCCTGATTGGTGTAAAAACAGAAAATAAGAAACAATCTAAAAGGGTCTCAGGTGATTATAAACAAACACCAGGTGCTTTTAGTTGTACAAGTAAAATCAGTGGCTTTTGCTGATAAGTTATTAACAATCACATTTCTTAGGTTGAGGTCTTTGATTCATGTTGGATTGATTCTGGTACAAGGTGATATATCACAAATCTAGTTTCAGTTTTCTACCATTTGTTGAAGAGGCTCTCTTTCTTCTAATCTATGCTTTGGTTCCCTTAACAAATATTAGATGGCTTTAGGTCTATGGGTTCATTTCCGGCTGTTTCATTTTATTCCATTGGTCCTCAGATCTATTCTTGTGCCAATATCAAGCTGTTTTAATTGCTAGGGCTTTGTAGTAGAGTTTGAATGTTGGTATTGATGTCCTTCCAACACTGTTTTTCCTGCTAAAGATTGCTTTTTATGTTTTGGGTCTTTTGCTATTCCATATGAGTTTTTGGATTGTTTTCTCTATTTCAGTGAAAAATGTTGGGATCATGATGAGTATTGTATTGTATTTGTAAATTGATTTGGGCATTATTTTCATTATGTTAATTCTTACAATTCAGGAGCATGGAAGGTTGTTCTATTTCCTTAAGTCTTCTTCAATTTCCTTTTTCAAAGATTTAAAGTTTTCCCAATAGTGGTCCTTCACATCTTTGGTTAAGTTAACTCCTAGGAGTTTTATTTTTTAAGGCTGTTATAAATGTACTGTTTTTCTGATTTCAATCTTGATCTTCTCATTGCTAACATACAGAAAAGCTACTGATTTTTGTAGGTTGAATTTTTTTTCCTCAGTTGTAGGGCTTGAACTCAGGGTCTGGGTATTGTCCTGGAACTCTTTTGCCCAAAGCTAGGGTTTTACAATTTTGAGCCACAGTCACACTTCTACTTTTTGAGTGGTTAATTGGAGATAAGAGTCTCACAGGCACTTTTATTGTATCTGGCATTAGTATTGCTACTTCTGTAGTGCTAGAAATAACAACCATCCATCAAGAATACCCAGCAAAGCTTCTCCTTCATAACCAAAGGATAAATACAAACATTCTGTGGTCAAGAAAAGTTGAGACAATTTATCTCCACCACACCAGCACGACAGAGGCAGAAATACTGATGTCAGATAAATTGTGCATGGAAGGATTTGCTTCTCACTTTGCTGGAAGGCAATTGGCTCACAGATTCCCTGGGCAGGCAGTATCAAATCTTTTTAAGCATACATCTCTGCATAATTATATCTTATTGGTGTGATTCTCTAGAGATGGAGTACCTGCTAGGAACTTAAATCTTGTTTGGTGGGGGGCGGGGGACTGGTTCCCTTCTTTACTGGGCCATCTTTTGTCAGGACTCTATCTTTTCTTTAAAATACTTGTGTTTTCTAACTTTTCATGCCAGCATGTAGGGACAAAATATACTTTTGGATAATTGTTTTTAAAGTATCTTTTTTTTGTTGTTTTTTTTTGGCCAGTCCTGGGCCTTGGACTCAGGGCCTGAGCACTGTCCCTGGCTTCTTTTTGCTCAAGGCTAGCACTCTGCCACCTGAGCCACAGCACCCCTGCTGGCCGTTTTCCATATATGTGGTGCTGGGGAATTGAACCCAAAGCTTCATGTGTAGGAGGCAAGCACTCTTGCCACTAGGCCATATTCCCAGCCCCTAAAGCATCATTTTTGTTGGTCTCATAATTTAGGTATAATGTCTGAATTTTCCATACAAGCAACAAAATTATGTTGGTGTAATCACAATTTGGCTTTATTTACAATTTTTATAGAGCTTACTTTTCTTGCTTTATTGACTTCAGATCTTCAATATAGCCCTAAGTAGAACTTATTGTGGTAGGCATTATTTTCTTATTCCTAATTATTAGCAGTTTATTAATGAATATGATATCATCACATTTGAGGTAAGTCTTTATGAATTTAATAAAATTCTCATTTATTGTAGTTTAGTCTTTCTCGATTTTAGTTTTACAAATATATTTTTGTTTCTCTTTTTATACCTTGTGACTTTTGCTCCCATTATAATTTGAGAAGTGTTTCCTTTTTTCTCTATAAATATGCAGTGACGATTGTTACCTATACTGTATTTTAGGTTGTATTTAACAACTTTTGTATTTCTCGATTCCATTTCTTTTTTTCTTTTCTTTTTTTTTTTTTTTTTTTTGCCAGTCCTGGGCCTTGAACTCAGGGCCTAAGCACTGTCTGTGGCTCCTGTTTTTGCTCAAGGCTAGCACTCTGCCACTTGAGCCACAGCACCACTTCTGGCCATTTTCTATATATGTGGTGCTGAGGAATTGAACCCATGGCTTCATGTATACGAGGCAAGTACTCTTGCCACTAGGCCATATTCCCAGCCCCACAACTTTCGTATTTCGTTTTTTTTTTTTTTTTGGCCAGTCCTGGGGCTTGGACTCAGGGCCTGAGCACTGTCCCTGGCTTCTTTTTGCTCAAGGCTAACACTTTGCCACTTGAGCCACAGCGCCACTTCTGGCCATTTTCTGTATATGTGGTGCTGGGGAATTGAACCCAGGGCCTCATGTATACGAGGCAAGCACTCTTGCCACTAGGCCATATCCCCAGCCCTCGTATTTCTTAATTTTACTATTTTGCTGATTTTTTACGGTGTGTACATAGACTATAGTATTATTTAGAAATTAAAGTTATCTTTCTTTTATGCATTATATACTATCTTTCTCTTCTATTTCTGTTTCTTTATGTCCATGCTAATGAGGAATAAATGAGTATCAAAGGATAATAGTTTAGATCCTTGTTTTGTTTCTAATTTATTGGAAATGACACAAAAGTTTTATTAGTTAAGGTTAATGCAATTCTAGCTTTTCTAATGCATTAAGGTTTAAAAAGTTCCTTTTAATACTTGCTTAGGAATATTTGCTCAGCTTGAATAATTACAGATTTTTACCTATTGTTTTAGTTCCTCTGATTACTGAGATGGTCATGCATCATTTATTTTAGTATAAGCTAAATCTAATAAAATTTCTCATACTTAAACATCCTTTTGACTCTAATTAAACCTTACTCAATCATGTGTGTGTATGTGTGTGTGTGTGTGTGTGTGTGTGTGTGTGTGTGTGTTTGCTAGTATTTGGGGCTCTAACTTGGGGCCTGGGCACTGTCTTTTAGTGTTCTTGCTTATGGCTGGTATTTTGTCACTCTAATCACATCTCCAATTCCAGTTTTTTACTGGAATTTTACTGGTTAATTGAAAATAAGACTCTTTTGGATATTTCTGTTCAAGCTGGCTTCAAATTGCAATCTTTAAGTCTTAGCATTTTAAGTAGCTAAGATTATAGGCATGAACCACCAGAACTCGGCTGATGAGTTAATTTTTTAAAAACACATTTATAAATTTCATTTTCTAGCACTTGGACTTTTACATTTCTATGTACTTGGGAAGACAGCTAGCTTTTCTTGTTGTGTTATAGCATATTTATTTAGTTTTTGGACAAGATAAGCTCATTTTACAAAATGAACAAAAAGATTTTCTAATCTTTTTTGTCACTAGTACATGTTAATTTTTGTCAGTTTTTTGCTTTTATTGAGATGATTGTAATCTGTCCTTTCTCATTTATTAATAGGGTAGATTATATTAGTTGGTTTCCAAAGACGGGGGGCGGGGGAGGGAGGAGGTAACAAGTTGGATAAGCAAGTATGCACTGCCTTACATATGAAACTGTAAACCCTCTGTACATCACTTTGACAATAAAGAGACGAATAAATTTAAAAGAAGTTAGATGATACCAGGCACCGGTGGCTCACATCTTTAATACTAGCAACTTAGAAGGAGCATCATGGCTTAAAGCCAACCCAAGCAAGAACGTCTATGAGATTCTAAGGTCCAATTAACCACCAAAAAGCCAGATGTGGAATGTGGCTAAGTGGTAGAGTACCAGCCTTAAGTAAAAATGCTAGTGCATAGCACCTAGGCTCTGAGTCAAGCACCAGTATGCGTGCACACACACACGCACACACACATACGTTGAATCAACTTTGAATTTGTAGGCTAAATCTTACTTGGTTATGATATATATATATATATATTTTACTACTATAGGGTGTAACTTGTTCAAATGTTTTGAAGAACATTGCACCTATATTAACATATTTTTCTTTTTATTAATATCTGTCTGTTTCTAACCATATAGAATCAGCTAAGAAATGTTTTCTTCTTCTACAGTTTCTTAGAAACGTGTGATTCGCATTTTCTCTTTCTCAGTGGAGATCTTCCTGCCTCAGTCATTGGAGTGCTATGACATGCAGGTAGCACTATGTCCTTAACATCTTTATTATTATTAATTAATTAATATTAATTTATTTTTTGTGCTGTTTCTAAGGCTTGAACTCAGGGCCTGGGTACTGTCCTTGAGGTTTTGTGCTTGAGGGCAGTGCTTTAACACTTTGAATCACATCTTCATCTCTGTGTTTTGGTAGTTAATTGGAGATAAGAGTTTCATGGACATTCTTGCCTGGGCTGGCTTTGAACTGCAATCCCCACATCTCAGTCTCTTCAGTAGCTAGGATTACAGGCATGAGCTACTGGCATCCATCTTTTTGACATGGTTTTAGTCATGAATCAACTGTGGTCTATACTTGGAATGTAAAGATGGGGGTGAAACGTTGATTTGGGAACTTAAAGCTCTATCCTGACTGAAAGCCAACATAAATTTTAATAGCAAAATTTTTGAAAATTTGGATGTTAAGCTAACTAGATCAGAGAAATTTATAGTATGGAATTTTATTCAGACTTTTAAAGTTAAAAAAAATCTTAATGACATAATGTTAACTGGAAAAATGAGGTCTTAAAACTGTATATGTACTATAATACCAACAAAATAGAAATAGTATACCCTGCCCAGTCACATATCAATAGACTGGGAAGAGCCAATGTAAACTAATACCATTCTAATACCATTCTCTCCCTGGTTTTCTTGAATGGGTAAATACTTATATAACTTTGGGAGTTTCATAATGAGTGTCCATTTCACTTGTAGGCAGGAAAGGGTCAGAAATAGAATAAAGCAGCCGTTCACTGGTTGCTCTGGGCTTATCTTGCAGGAGGCTTCCCGTCATTCTAGCTCTCTTCCTCTCTGCACTGAATTTAAGACCCCCTCCTCCTGACTCAAATAATGATGCAATTTGGAGTGATAACACTCAGGCTCCAAAAGACCTCCAAGATCACGGTGACAGCCCACAGTTATCTTCCTCATTGTTAACATTCTCTGTACATGTGTGAGACATATGTTGGTCACATTCTGCCTTGCTAAAAGACCAGATGTCTATGTATGTCATCGAAAACACTATCAACAAATTACATGTACACCAACACTGGCCTATGTCATATAGACACAGGAAGTACACCATAGACAGGTGCTTCATTCTGTTTTGATTATGACCTAGGCAGCCCTCAATCTCACAATCATTTTTCCTCAGCCTCTGAGTCCTAGGTTTACAGATACTCATCACCATACCCGATTTGCTTAATACAACTTTTACTATTAAAAAAAAATCATCCTTTCCTGCATACTGTTTTCTATCTTTGTCCAGGATGAAGGAAACATGAAAATAACAGGTTAGACTTGGTAGAAAAATTCTGTATGATTCTAAGTTTTTAACTTAAAGTATTTAGTCTGGTTACTTCAATGTTTTATATGAGTTCTTTAATTCCTTTGGTTTCTTTACTATTGAGTCATGGATGAAGGGACCTTGTTTCAAGAGATCAAGGTTTGGATGCTAACCCCTTTGTCCTCAGTGTGGTTTTAGTGAGCCATATTGTCACGCTGACACTCACATCTTTAAAGGAGTATAATAATTTAATAATGGTACAGGTGTGGAAGGGTTGGCGTGAAAGCCAGTCAAGGTCCCTGTGGAAAGGCTCTTGTGCATAGCAGTTGTTCGAAGAGAAAGTCACTCTCCCACTGTGGCAGAAGAATCCAGGCAGGCTTACAGAGCCAGTCCATTGGGGGTTCCCCGGGGGAGAGGGTGTCTTGGCTGCAGCTGAAGGGCCCCTAGCCTGCGTTCAGAGCCGGTGAGCCAGCTGAGCACACACTCTTCTTGTTGGTGCTGCCTCCACTGAGAACACATCTCAGGCACTGGAAACTCAGGCGATGAGCTGATCTCTTCTGGGGGATTTTCCTTATAGGATGAGCCAGGACACCTTTTTAGTATCTCAGACACCTCTGCCATAGCCTTTCATCTCAAAGCCCTGGAGAAGAGAGTTTGATTGGGCCTGTCAGTATCTCTAAGGAGGCCACTTAAGCGTCATTTGAAGAATTCCCACACCCTGGGCACATCTCACGGCAGCCTGGAAGGTGTGGGCAACCTTGAATGTCCTGTCTGTTTTTTTTTTTACCTCAGAGCATGAGCTTTTGAATGGAAAAGGGATTTCTCTGTGTGAAATTTTCAATGGGAATGTTCATCACCAACGGCCTAGTGCCTTTGTATGCATCTCAATAGTAGAGACACCATAGTCGTAATCAGACAGGAAGTGTTCTTTTTCCAGATTGTATCATTCTTAATTATAATACTAATGATGCATAATATGTAGAGCATATCAAGTACCAACTGCCATTTGCTCCAAGCACTCAGCTAGACACGTTGCCGACCTTGTGCCTAATCCTTACCACTTATGAACTGGGAATTCTGGTTTTCAACTATAGATGAGGAATCTGAGGTTCACAGAGGTCCAATGACTTTCTAAAGGTCACTTGCTGGAGGAGCCTGGATTAAAGTATAGTCTATTTTAAATTCTGTGCATCTTAAAGAAGTGAGAGAGCCTCTCAATGCATATAAAGATAGCAGCAGGAAGGAGATACAGGAAGTTGCTGATGTTTAGAGCCACCACTGGAGAGGGGGGGAAACAGGCCAATTCCTTTAGCTGATGTTTGAGTTAAAAGGTTCTGGCTGGTATGACGCATAGTTAAACGGGCACCAATTAGAGTCAAGTATAATGAAAAATAAATACAGCTGAGCTGTTAGGCTAGTTGCTATGGCCCTGCACCTGTCAGCACTTCTATTATACATTGAGGTTTTTTTCAAGGAATTATAAGGGTTATAAAAATGTGTGCTATGGGTAGAACTTGACAGAAAAAAAGTTTCCATTTAAATAGCTTTTCAAATGTACCTTCTAAGGTTTCTAAAAAAATTGGTTTGGACCTTGAGTCATGAAGTTAGCAACCATTTAAATAGCCCAACAGCCTTTAACCAATGGTGGTGGGGGGGAGGGGGGTCGACAAAGTACGTCAGCACAGGGACAGAAGCCTTTGGAGGGAGTCCAGCCTCCTCTTGGCTTCCCTGTAGCGTTCTTCTTTGTTTCTCCAGTAGTCCTCACTAGCAGCAGGCACCATGTTCGGAGGGGCTGGAAAAGAGGGTGGGAAGTCCCAGTGGGTATGACATTTCCCAAACGAGATGCTCCCCTGAGGGCTGGTCCAGACAGCAGCCCAACTTTGTTTGAACCATTTTTAATCTGGAGGCTGATGACTACCTTATTAAAAAAAAAAAGAGAGAGAGATTGGAATTAGGGAAGAGGCTAGAGAGATGACTAAAGGAGGAAGTGAAAAGTCTTGCTTTGATTGAATGAATGAATGTATCATTTTATTCTGAGAATACTAGACTTTGACAGAAAACTGGTGTAGACCCTTCTATACCACACAGTTCTATGTTTCATTGTCAGAGGGGCATCTCCAAGCTCTGTGGCAATCCATTCATTTTTCAGGTTCTTCTTTTCCCCTCATCAAGGAGTAATTCCATGTTTTGTCAAGTAATTTCTCTTTCTCTTTTAAGCTCCCATTGAAGTTCTTCATTCTGAAACAGTATCTTCTTTCATTGGGAAAATTGCCACTGTCTCCCTAAACTTCCCATCCACTCTCTGCAAACATACCTTCATCCATTCCCTCTTCAAACCCTTTCCTCTGGTCTCTGAGGATGAGGAGCTTCCTGCATCAGGACTTCGTTTCTCCTGACAAAGTTGACTCAAGATTTTCTACCACGTAGGTCCATTCATTTAGCTCCATGCCGCTTCCCTTCTTGTGTTCTCAGATTAAAGCCATGTTTAAATCACTTCACACTAAAACATAATGTCTTTCCACACTCTGTTCCCTTCTAGTTTCTCTAAAGACGCTGAAGAGATTTCCTTTTTATCCAAACTTCTTGAAAGGGTCGTTCTTTTTTCCTCTCCATTCTTATTCCCCTTTACAGTGTTGGTCAGTTTTTCATCTTTGTGGCAAAATACCCAGGAAATCAACTTAAAGGAGGAAAGAGTTATTTTGGCTTACCATTTCAGAGGTCTCCATCCATTTTGACCAACTCCATTGCTCTTGAGCCTGTGGCGAGTCCAAAACTCATGGGGGAGAGTAGGTGGTGAAGCTAAGTACTTCAGGGAGAGAGAGAGAGAGAAAGAGAGAGAGAGAGAGAGAGAGAGAGAGAGAGAGAGAGATTGAGGTGGAAGGAATGATCAGGGATGTACTTTTGAAAAAGCATGACCCCAGTGGCCCACTTCCTTAGTTCCAACCACATCCCAACTATGCCACAACATTGTAAACCCCTCTGTGGGTTACTCCATTAGACAGGGTCCCCATGATTTTATCTCTTGCCAATGACTAGATCCACCAACTGGGTATCTAGTTTTTAACCTTACCGGGATACTTCATGTGCAGGTCATAACCGTTTCACTTCAGAATGTCTCCTAGTCACTTCCCTTTAGAAAGCTGTAGCTGCTAGGTTACCCACGATGCATTGAGGTTGAGTGGCTAGCAGGCACTCATATCCTCACATTCCCTTCCCCACACTGGGGGAGACAAGTGCTCTGCCCACCCAGCACCCAGCTTTCCAAATACTCTCCTTCCTTTGAAGATCTGGAGTCCCACCTCTCTTGGGCAATGTGCTATCTGCAAAAGGTTTATTGCACTTCTGTGTAAGGCTAGATTCTTAACAGGTTTTTGAACTACCACTGCGGGACCTGTCTTATTGCTTGCTCTTTAGGGACAATCTGTGAAGGCTCTACCAATGGAGCCCCCCGCTAGGGCTCCAGCCACGTACCTAGGGAACTACAATCCCTAGGTCAGCCATGGCACAGTCATTAGACAATGCCTCAGAACCCCTACATGGAAATGGTGGGGTGGGAACAGCCAAAAATAAGAGATGAGGCTTCTATGACTCGAGCAGGCATTTCAGTGCCTAACATCACCTCCAAAGTCCCCCCAGAGGACTCAAAAGTCCAGGCAAGCCTGACTCTGAGCCTGATAAATGGGTGGATGCTGACAAGCTCTCTGTTGCTCACAAATGGAGCTTGGTTTAAAGTTCAAGTAATAACTGGATGGTGACTATTTGTCTCTGACCAACACTTGGCACAAGAAAAGGTTGCACTTTTCTCTAAAAGGCAGCAAATGTGGACAAATATTAGCTCTTGGAAATAAAGGGGAAGTTATTCATTCACTCAGCAGCATTTTCCGAAGCCATCAATCTTCTAGGGATTTCTATTGCTTTAATCATCAAGCTTGTTTATTTGGAGCAATTTCTGAGAGAATAAAAGTACCTTTGGCCTTTATCTGCTGTCATCAAAGCATCCATTAGGGGACAGGAGCCCCGTAGGGAGGCTCAAGGGATTATTCCCAGAAGGGTTCTGAAGCTCACAGGAATCTTGCTTTTCTCCTCCCTGGTGTAGAAGTTGAGTTTAGACTGTAATCTGAAAGGTGGGGTTTATCTTCAGGTTTGTACCATTTGAACAGGATTTTCTTCAAGGCAAACCTACAGATAAAAGCACTTAGGGAGACATGGAACAAAGGCTGGCTGCGGGAGGAGCTGTGTGCTTGCTGACATCCCTGAGCCCTGGGCTCCTGACAATGGACAGGGAGGCTCCAGTGGCCTGCGGAATCACAGGGTGTCTGTTGTCTTCCGGTGGGAGGGTGGTGGGTGGGAAGAGAGGTGGGTTGAGTACTCCCTAACCTGCCAGAAGGTGAGAGTTTATCCTGCTTGGTGGGCTGGAAATAGAATGAGAAGGGAGTAAAAGCATGTGGCTGTTTTGGTTGATTCCTTTGTCCACACATATTCATACACACACACACACACACACACACACACAGAAGTAAACCCACAAAACACAATACACATACAACACATAAACTATATATGTACACACCCAAGTATCTGCGCAACATATACACACAGAGAGAAAGATAGAGAAGCAAACCCACAAAACACAGTACACATACAGCACATAAACTATATATGTGCACGCCTGTGCACCTGAAACACACACACACACACACACACACACACACACACACAACACATTTGTCATTCTGTCTCCCAGGGGCCATATTTTCCTGGGACCCTTTTTGAATCTCCCTCCCTCCCCCCCCCCCCCCGCTCAAGGGCACCTCAAGGTGCCCTCCTATCCCTCTCCTCTTGTCCATCTTTAGGGCACTGCATGTTCTCGCTTCCTCACACCATCCCTGGTCTCTCAGTGTAGAGTCCTCAATACCAGCAGAAGCCCCTTTCTGTGAGTGTTCTGGGTCATTGCTAGCCCTCCTCCAGAAGACTTTCTGGATCCTGGGGAGGGAGGGTTGGAAACCATGGCTGTCTGGAGACAGCAGAGTGTCTGCCTTGATTCTCCATGAGTCTGTGAGGACTGTTGGCTGTGACTTCCTCCTGAGGGTTCTCTAACATCAGCCATGTGATGGGTGTTCATGGAGAAGCCAGATCAGCATAAATCCAGACACCTCACAGGACACAGGGATTCATGCCCACAGAGATGGCTCCGGACAGGTCTAAATCAGAGATATCCAAGAAATGTCATGTATACACTCCGTCCTTCCCCTGAAAAGCACACATAGCACAAGACATCTAGCTCCATGATCACATGCAGCTCTTACATGCACCATAAAGCAGGTATCTCAAAGACATCCACCAACACACACACATGAAATACACCACCTTGGGTTGTCACTACACACACACATACACACATACCACGAAAGAAAACACCCACTATGCTCCACTCTGCATAGAAAAGAGGAAACACAGGTAGACAAACAACACGGCCACTGACAGACACATGACCCATCCCTACCTACACACACACACCAAATGTGGAAACTCCGTGAGTCCAAACTGGCCTATGTTGGAGGTATTTCTAGAGAGAGAAGGGGCAGGACTGTGCCTTCTAGTTCTGGCAAAGAAGGTGGGAAATGTTAGCAGTGGGGTCTCTTCAGACCCTAGAATGACAGGCCTACCGAGTAGAGAGGGATCCTCTGACTTGTGAAAGGCAGGGCTGCTGAGACCATAGAGGGAGGAAGAACCAGTTTTTCAGCTCAGGCTCTGTGGCTGACTTTCTCTTTGACCTTTTGAGAGAGAATCTCCCCACTCTGAGCATCAGGTCACCTATCTATGAAATAGAACTAACAGGAAAAGCAAGAGAAGGACAGCAATTGTGGAAGTGCTGAGCAGGACCAAAGTGCATCAATGGTATTTGTGTATTTCTTCATGGCCTTCTTGTCCTGTTTGTTTCACATGAGCACTGGGGCTCCAAGCTCCTGGACTCGGAGCTCAGTGCTCTGCCTTCTTTTCTCCACTGTCATGACTTTTGTTTAGCAGTGCTTTCAGGACCACCTATTTGCATTTTCCAGATTGTCTGGAATTGCTGAGTAAGGGAATGAGATGATTTCAGGGAAGAGAGATTTCAGCTGGTGGTAGACTTGGGGTGGCACCTGCCCAGCTGGCAGAGGCCAGGACCTGTGTGCCAGGAAGTGCTGGTAGCTAGAAAGGCACCTGTCTCTGGCCACTGAAAATTTTTCTACCATGACAGCAACCCATGCACTTTGATTCCAATCTATGCAAAAATGGACCCCTACTAGCTAGTGCCTAGCATGGATATATAGAATTTCTACAAGATTCTTTAAGACATAGGTCAGCTGTCTCTTGTGTAGAATCTTGTCTGAGCCAAGTGTCCCCGGAGTCCAAGTGTCCCCAGAGTCCAAGTGTCCCCAGATCTTCTACTGTTCCTCCAACACAGTGCAGATTCTGCAGGTCCTGATTGCTATACTTATCCATGAGTATGTTTTCCACGTGAGACTCTGAGTACTTGAATCCTCAACTCTTAGTGCAGCTCACTGGTCAGAGTAAGTATGCAGTAAAGATTGTTGGGATCATTTTACTTAGTTACATTTTCTGGCCCTAATCTTGCTGGAAATTCCATGTAAACTTAACATCCTTACTGTGTGTCATGGAGCAAGCATGCAAAGAAAGGATTATGCAACTCCAAGGAAGAGAGCTGAGAGATTCTAACTGCTACTCCAGAACATAAAGTGCCTTCTGAAAGAAGCTGTCCTTGAGGTGCACTGAGCAGGGTGTGATGTGCCATTGTTTCTATCTTCCACCATGGAGACTGTGGCTACTCTGATTTTGACATCCAGGCCAATCGTAGCCTTGTGAGATGCTTAGACTGGCTTCCTAAGTTTGCTCATTTGTTCTCCCTTAGCAAATAGGTCCAGAATGAGGTAGACAGGATGTTTCTTGTTTTAGGCTTCCTAATTTGACTGGGCAGCTAACTCTTGGAAATCCAAGTAGCCCATGCATGCAACACCACTGTAGCTTTTGTCCTACTATATTAGCGGCCATTTATGTATCCAGACTGCGGATTTCTGTGGCCATCCATTCAGTCATCCTCATTCTCTCCATGTCTGATATGCCGAAGACAGTCAGTCTCCAGCAGGTATGCCCCGAAGGATTCAAAGAAGAAAGAAGACATTGTGGTAATGGAGGCTGGTGGCTCCAGTTAGCCAGTTGTTTCTTTCAGACACCCAGGAACCTACTTCACTGCTGTTTTCTGTACAGAGGAAGCAGGCATTGAAGTTGAAGTTGGTCAGAAAAGCAATGCTATGGGAAGCAGTATTTTTTTTCTTCCTATTCAGATATGCAAACCATTAACCACTGAGAGGGCAGATTTTCTCATTTTGGTGTGAGCAGAAATTTTAAAAGAGTGAGTCTTTTGGTAAAATCTGATCACTTAGAAACTGTTTTAATTGATTTTTTATTATTTAAACTAAAGAATAGCTTTGCAAACAAAATATGCTCCCACCATAAAAAGGTAAAATTATTACTTCCTTTTTTCTTCTACTTCATTTTTATGCTTTCTTAAAATGTGACAGTTACTAAATGACCATTTCTCAGCAATTTCTTGAATGCAGAATCTGTGTGTGCGTTGACCTTTTGACAAATGGATTCTAATTCAGCCAATAAAAGTACTGCAGCCTCTGTCCAATCACTGCTGTGCCCTTCTGGTCTGCCAGATGGCCCCCGGGCTGTGGATTAGATGGTCACAGGGAGCAGGTATAGCACTCTGTCCAGTCAGTTTGTGATGGGTAGTAGCCTTTGGTGTTAGAACCCAAATTCCGGCTACATGATGGGCTTGTCACACACTTGTCTGAATGTCCTTGAAATCATCTCATGATCTGTGAAATAGTATTTCTCCACGATAAAGGGGGCATGGTTGTGGGGAGATTTAAAGTCGATGTCTATAATGTAGCTGGCATTGTACTGAACAGACAGCAGATATGGATTAACAGTTCTATCACTGCAGTCATTATTATATTTAGATAAATAATAAGTCTTAGAAATTCATATAACACTTGGTTCCTAGAATTTAGGAAAGTAAGAAGGCAAGAGACTGAAAAAACACCTTTTAATTGTCATTATAAATGTGATATACAGAGGGACCACAGTTACATAGGTCAGGTAGTGAGTACATTTCTTTTTGGACCAGGTCACCCCTTCCTTCATTGTCTCCCAGTTTTTCCCTCCTGTTGCCAACCACAAATTGTGTAGTTCATTTCAACATAGTATCTAGTGAGTACCACTGTTGCATTGCTTCACCTTTGTCCTCTATTTCTGTGCCTCCCCATAGCCTCTCATAGACAGATAAACAAATAAGCAAGACAAAAAGAAAACAGCAACAAAGAAAAGGCCTCTTGTTTCCATTTCCTGGAGTTCATTTTGATAAACATTTTGTATGATCAGAAGCACATAGGCTTTGTGCCTTTGTGTTCCTCTCTGAAGAGTATCCTGCTTTGGTCTCTCTGTGTGTGAATACCTAGAGTAGGAGATTTATTTTGAACAACAAAATCCATCCTGTTTCTATTTAACTCATCACAGATCTTTACTGTTTCTTAATATGTGATCATAAATCATGTGATAATAATCTATTGCATTGTTTCTTATAATAAAAACACATATCAGATCACAATTTCAAAGTTTAAACTGGAAGTAACTTCTCAGATTATAACTACACATAGGGTAAAGGTCTGTGTTTATGTACAGAGATATAATGTGTTTATATAAGGTTTGTATGGTACATTTCATGCACTATGTATATGCTGTGTATAACACAACTACTTGGGAATTGATAAACTATAGATGTTTGAATAGACTTATCTAATGCTTTAAGATAGATTTATTTCTTTGCATGCCAATTTACCACACAATGCTAATTGGACTTAATATAAAATTTTACATAGAGACATTAATAAATATGCATATGATGTTTGATTACAAAAGTTAATGTGTTTAGTCCAGGAGTCCAATTATGTTCAGAAGCTCACGTTTTAGGAGAGCCCACCTTGAATCACACCCTCAATTACTGGATGTCCACTTGCACGAACCCAAGTTTATGTAACGGTATCTAGAGGCCATGATACAGAACCCAGACACCACCCCGATTCCTGAGGTGAGAAATCCGCATGGCATTGTGTGTATTAACCCCAATGGACCTTGGTTTGACAGGATATTGACCAGGGCTTGCAATCTGAGGATGAGGATGACCTGAACCTGCCAGACAACTAAGAAACTGGCCATCTGTACGTATGGCCGGGAAGGACTATGACGTATCAGGTTAATATCTCTCTTTCTGTAATTCTTCCCCATTTCCTTTCTGTCTCTCCCCAGGAGACTGGAAGAGCAGGTCACGACCTTTCTTATATTCAGCTGGGTCCAGCGGGAACTATAAAGATAAGCCCAGCTCTTCAAAGCAGTGTGACCCTTGACAATTGCACACGGGATTTTCCAGGCACTTAGAGGGAAGAGGTTTGGGGAAGCTGATGCGCTTATCAGCTGGGAAAGGTTGCCAGGACTCAGCTAAGACTTAATGAACGCTCTGCTTTGGGGATAACAAGGCACTTCAGAGTGACACCTCTGCTGGGGATATCACAGGGCAGCCTCAGAAGCTGGGAGGGCAAGGGTTAATTAGCACAGCTTCTTTGGGGAAGGGAGTAAATCTCATGGAATAGAGCCCGCCTCAGGTGGCTTCAGGAAGCTTTGCAAAATTTGCTTTTGTTTGGGATGACAATAGGGCAGGGTAGGGAGTAGAATTGGGTCTATTTCTGAGAAGATACTTTGGTAAATTCTGTTGATACTTAAGACAAACCATGTACATATACCCATATTTATATATACATGCATATGTGTACACATCACATAGAATTGCATGTGTGCACATCTAAGGGACAGTATATATACTACCGAGCCGAAGGTCTTGAGTACCTACTATGTGCTATCATTTTCATGTCTGTAATGTAACTAAATTTCTGCAAGATTCTGAGACAAATAACAGACTCGTATTTCCAATGAGAGAACTGAGGACCAAGCCTGTCTGATTCTGACCAATTTTGTTCCAACCATTGTCACTGGGGAAAACACCATCTCCATGTGGATAGATTGGCTTTAACATTATGCACCATGGCCTATTCCTGCTGTTACTTTTCTGCATTATTAGCTCTTAGTTGACACTACATCAAAGATAAAAATGTATATTCTTGGTGTATTTTTGCAAGGCATTCCTAGTCTCTAAAAGCCAAGTGATTCACTTGCTGATAATTAGAGCTCTTTACTTGCCAGTAGTTATCCCAGTCACAAGAATATAATAATTTAGGGAACAGAGAGTAACTGCATACCTGTTATGTGCAGTGAACAGTCAAGGGATAAATTGCAGATGTCCCTAACTTTATCCAGCTTACAATGAGGTGACAAGTTTGGTTTGCAGGTGGACAGAGGCGGCTTGGCTTCAGGTGAGCAGTGACACAGGCTAGAAGAGAAGACGTGGAGCTGGTCTTGGAGACCCAGGAATCCAAGCTCTCAGCTGCTATAGTCGAGGTTGTTCCCACTCAGAGGACTTTCCTGGCAAATGGGTTCCATGTGTCTAGGGGGTCCTAAATCATACTTATTGGTCTCCAGAGTCCCACAGGTTTCAATGCCTTGCCAGGCAGGGCCCTTTCTGTGGTCTCAACTTAAATGATGTGGGGGCAAAAAGGCCCCAATGACCCCAGTAGATCATGTGCCCTACCTCGTATCTGCCAAAGATATTCCATGATACTCCATGCGAAGAAGCAGCTGTCTTGTGAACATCTGGACCTCTGGGTTAGACAGCAAACAGCATTTCCTGGAAGAAGGAGCCATAATGGGAAAATAATCCACGCCCAGTATAGATGTCCCATGGTTCGTATTTCATCACTGCAACAAAATTTTATGGGTGTTGTCCTACTTGTGTCAACCCCATCAGCTCTGCAGGATAGATCTTCAGTCCAGAGATGAGGAGGAAATTTATATCAAAGAAGAGAAACTGAGCCACAGGTTACATGGCTAGGTCAGAAATCAAATGCCTATTCTTTCAGACTGAAATTTTTTGTGAAATAGACTGAAACCTTCTGAATTTAAAGATGTTATACTGAGTGTGTGTGTGTGTGTGTGTGTGTGCGCGCGCACGCATGTGCATGTGCATATACACATATATTAATGCCCTTACTTGGAAATTTCAATTGTACTGTTGTGGAAAGCATGAATTGGATTTTTCTAAATCATCTGTTTACTTTACCACTGTGGGAAATTCTACAACATCCATCGTGACTATATGCCAAAGTTTTCTGACTATTTCCCTTTAAATTGAAGAGATAATCAGGGTTCCAGTAACAGTTATTTGCTCATCCATCCAAACATGTCTCCACAATCACATCCATCCATTATAACAAAAGTCTATTGACCACGTGTTGTCTGCCAGGCAGTGAGCTAACCATTGAATGGCACAGAGATAATAGAACAGAATCCCTTTCTTCACAGTGCTCTCAGTCAATGTTGGGAGGCATCATCTATTAACAAATAACTCCAGTACCAAAGGCAGCTCTACTGAGGCCACCTACAATTCTTAGAGTAAAAGAAATATTCAATGCATAGAAGGCAGTGGAGCATTTCCAGATCAGCAAGGCCTGTCCCTTGAATACAATGGGATGTGACATATTTTTCCCCAAAAGATATCAAGAGAAGGGATTGGGCATTGAAAATCAGGATTAATAGACACAAATGTCAGGAAGCTCCTAACATCAAATGATAGGCATTGGTCCATTCTGGAGGCTGTCCTCCTGTGGAATAACAGAC
The DNA here is from genome assembly GCF_023159225.1 of Perognathus longimembris pacificus. Taxonomy (NCBI): domain Eukaryota; kingdom Metazoa; phylum Chordata; class Mammalia; order Rodentia; family Heteromyidae; genus Perognathus; species Perognathus longimembris. Next base: position 69,115,954 of record NC_063168.1, on the reverse strand, counting down.
CTGACCTAGAGCGCACTTGTGGTACCCTTCACAAGTCCTTCTTGTGTGGGAATCATGTCAGGAGGAGGCACGGGACAGGAGTTTCTCAGAGTTTCCAAGTGTCTCGGCACATGCACACATACATCCTTCAGTTATTAATGGATGTGTTTGCATTCTGAGTTACTCCTATAATCTTTTGTGCTTTTAGTTAATGTGACTCTGGCAGCGAGATACCTTTGAGAATATTATCATATCAGGGCTAAAAAATCTCATCATACATGCAAAACTCTTTTGGTCACAATACTGTCCTGAACATTTCCATTTGCTTTGTATCCCAGTCTTCATCTCTTCCCTATCCACTTCCTCCTCTACCCTAGAAATACATGGCAGATGCTGGACCACGCAGAATCATCTAGGCAAGGGGAAAAGGTGCTGCAAACTACTGGCTAGACCAGAAAAGACTGCAGAGAGAATTCAACATGAGTATAATTTTTTCTGCAAGGAGTACTGGGGGTTAACCTCAGGGACTCACTCTTGCTACTTGAATCTCCCCTCCAGTCTTTTTAAATTTTAGTTTATTTTACAGATAAGGTGTTACATTTATGACAGACTGGTTTGAGCTTCTGTCTTCCTACCTCTACCTCCTGAGTAGATAGGATTATAGTTGTTTGCCACTTGGTTTGGCCTAGTGTGATTATAATTTTGACAGGTAAGACTATATGCATTCAAGGATCAGGAGAACACATGCATTGGCATGGGAGGGGGGGGTCAAGTTCAAGAAGGGCTCAGAAAAATATGAATAGAGAGGTTTTGGAGGCTAAAAGTTAGCAGATACTTGAAATAAGGATTGGTGCAAATGAGGAAAGTCACCATGTTTTATGAGGTACTTGGCTTTTTGCCTAGGGAAACAGAGGTATTAATTGGGGGAAAATTGACAGGATCAGATTCATGCTTCTGCATGGTTAGCCTAGAAGCAATCTGAAGAACAAACAGAGCTCAAGGTGGAGAATAAAATTAAGGGGTGGATACACTGGTCCAAGATAATCAGTTTCCAACCTGTAAGGCAGAATTACAATTTCCAGGGACCCTATGATGCTTTCTACATAGGAGGTCAGATTTTCTTCTGAATAATTATGTCTATACTCATAACCACTTCTGCATTTTTTGATTTGTTTAATCATTTCTGCCAATCAAGATGAAAATGTCAGTAAGCTGTTTCACATGTGTACCCAAACTCATGAGAAATTAAACTCAGCTCACAAATATTTACTGAGCACAGCCAGATTCTGCACACTACAGGCTGCCAGACTCCTCGTGGGCGATGAAGAAAAAAATCCAATATATGGGGTTATGTCTCCTTTAGTTTACTTCTCAACTTATGGGTGGGAGGAAGCTTTGGTTTACCAAATCTTGTGATCCATTGGGTTCTTTTCCATGGGACTCTGCATCAAGTTGACAGGTCCTTAGACATCAGGAAGTTTGCAACTAGATTTGAAACAGAACACTGGATGAAAGGAACTTTGTGGATGAGACCCTGGGTAGCCAGAAGAGTTATTCCTAAGGATGAGCTTCGGTGGAAGTAGCATTGGGATTCCACCCCTCTGTTGAGGGCTGCATTTCAATGGAGTAGTTCTGGAACCATTGGGGTTGCTGACACCCAGATGTCAATGTGTCACTCAGAGGAGATGCTGTCAGGAGTGGCTGGGTTGTATTCTTGTCTGGAGGTAGAAGAAGTCACCCTAGGCATGGATGGCTCCCCAGATTCAGCTACAGCAGTATGGAATCTGCCCCTAGCTTGTCCAGAAACAACAGTGATCACGGGACTTTGCAATCTTGGGAAAATCCCTTTCTTGATGCCTGAGAAGTCGGCTGGTCTAGGTGGCTGCCTAGGCCTCATGCTGATACCCTGAGACAGTGCCAAGGGCTTCCTGAGTGTCATTGCCCTGTTCCAAGGAAGGAGGCAGACCAGAGTCTAGAGATGGGAGGCCTTGGTGGACCGAAGGCTCCTCTGTAATACGGGCACAAACAAATGTGAGTGCAGAATTCTTGTTCATTCCTTTGCAAGTTTTCTAAGCAAAAGATCTCAACTCCATGAAAACATTACTTGGACTTCAAAGACTCCCACTGGTAAGGTTGGGACCTCAGTCCATGTCCCAACTGCAATTCTCTTCTCCTTTCTGCCCCCAAAGAAATATTCCTGAGAGCCTAGGCAGGGAAGTCTGTGAGACTCTTATCTCCAATGAACTACCCAAAAAGCCAGAATGGAGCTGTGGCTCAAAGTAGTAGAGCATTATCCTTGAGCACAAAATCTCAGAGACAGAACCCAGGCTCCGAGTTCAAGGCCCAGGTAAGTGGGCACGTGTGCATGTGCACACACATGTGCACACACACAACTAAAAAGGAAGAAAAAAATAAATATCCCTTAAACCCCCAAACCCTCAGCTTTAGAATGTACTAATTTAGACAGCAATGTAATGAATGCTTATCTTACATGCTTTGGTAGCCATAATAAAACACCACAGATAGGGGCTTTCTCAGTAGAAATTCATTTCCTCACCATTCTGGAGGCTATAACTGCTGTCTACTAAGTCTCTTCTCTTTGGCTTATAGTTAGCTGTCTTCTCCCCGTGTTTTCCCATGTCATAATCTATTCCTACGAGGATATCTGTCATGTTGCATCAGGACTCACATAATCTTATTTGAACTTCCTTACTTTATTAAAGACACAGTCTCCAGATACAATCACATTGCGAGTGTCTGGGGTTAGGACTTCATCCTGTGGATTTGGAGGGGATTCAGTTCAGCCTATATGAATGATTAACAGATATTTATAGTATTAATGATTTTTCCCTTTAATGTTTAAGATAGTTCTGTGAGGATCAGTCATTCATTTGTTCAAAATGCTTCTATACTCCTCCCCATGAGAGTGTCTTAAACGCTAGTGGATGGCATTGTTAGCCACATGACATAGTGGTTGTATTTCCACCATTTCAGGGCAGAAGGGCAGGCTTCGGGAAGGTCATAAAGCTGTCCCCAAAGTTGTACACATATAGCACAATGAATAAAGGATTTGAATTTATATCTTATATATTTACTGTCAAGCTCATTCTCAGAAAGACAGCAAGTACAAATTGTTGGGAATCACTGGCAAGCTCTTTCTGTTCCTTTCCCAGATGCCCAGCTTTTACTTGCTTAGGAATTATTAAACTGGGGGTGGGTGGGGGTGAGAGGAGAGATGGGTGGAATGCAGATACTATTGCTTTCAGAAAATGAGGCTCCATTGGGAGACCCTTTCTTAGTGTCACAGTTGGGGGAAAAAGCCCCTAGCCAGAGGGAATCAAATACTTTTCAAATGTCTCATTAAAATAAAAAGGTGATTCTTGCATTGGTCCTATGATAAAGACTACAAAGCAGTGCTATGAAAACTCCCTGGTTTACCCTTCTGAATAGGCCTCTGCTTCAGCAGCAGAATGAATTAGCGGCCACCCCATTATCTGTAACCCTTAGAGAGCGCAGCCCAGGCTTTGATCTGCCAGTGTCAGGGAAACTGATAAAAACTCTGTTCTGTTTCTAAGCTTTCCAAGGCCTGAAATTCTCCTTTCCCTTCAGTGTGCTATAAATGACCCTCTGAAGTGGCTGGGCATTCTTTCACAGTCTTGTTTCCAATCTATTCATAACCACGGTTATCAATTATTATACCAGCTGGAATTTCTGAGGGCCAGGAGGCTGTCAGGAGCTCTAATTGTGGTTCAGGGATAAAAGCAAAACACACAAATTTTAACCAATCATAATTAACTTATTCTCCAAGTGCAAGGAAAAAGAATACCCCCACCCCTGAAAACACACACACACACACACACACACACACACACACACAGCACAACACAAAACCAAGGCCTATGAGTCCCCCTCTGCTAATCACTCTTGAAAGCAGCCAGGCGGGGGTGTGGAGGGGGGGGCTTTCATTACCATGGTGGTTCCTGATTGGCTCCTTGAGAAGGAGTGAGGCCAACTGGCAAACAGAGAAGTTCTCAAATCATTGGAGCTTTCTTCTTTTTTTAATCTTAAAAAAAAAACCCTCATTTTTCAAAGTAGCATGTTTTCCAAGCTCCTGACAGAGCGTTGAATAAAGAGGCATCGCTTTCTCATTGAACCCAAACAACTGACTGAGTGGCTCAAAATATTTCATTAAAAAGAAGTTCTGTGGCAGCTATCACGCGCATAAAGGAGGCACGTGTGACCTGGAAGGGGACCCTTGGAGTCATCCGATCACCAGTCGTAAGGTCAGGCAGCAAGATGCTTCCAGAAAGGCCTGTACACAGGAGTTTGCACATGGTAGGCGCTCGGGAGGTTAGCCGACGTCCCCACCCAGCTCCTGTCTTAGACTGGACAGCCGCCAAATGACTTGAAGGCATCTGGCTGGTGGCAGAGGCATCTGAATGGAAGGCCTATGATGTCATGGAGAAAGCATGGCTTGGAGCATGACAGGTCTCCATTTTTAAGCCTCGCTGAGACTCAGTGCCCATCCCTTTTACAATGGCAAATGGCATACCCAATTTGTACAGTTGCTTTGAGGGATTGGGGAAAAACTCTTAGCAAAGTGTCTGACACGACATGGGTGCTAAATAAATATTTGCTGTGGTTCCTGATGGTGTTTTTGCGTTGCATAAACTCAATAAATGCCATTGTTGAGAAGGGGCTACAAGGACCACCTCTTCTACTGTTAGTTTTATTTATCCTTTGCACAGAATCCTTTTATTCTCTTCACTAGATGAGTAGATCTGAGGAAGAGTTAGCAAGGATTCTGGGGTTACATCACAAGAAGACATATCATTGAACTTTTCTTAGACCAGGGAAAGGCAGTATAAGGAAACGATTAGGCAGAATCATTATTTCTGCATTGAGTATCTGACTACAGAAAGTGCTCTTGGGCTTTTGGTCATGGTGTCTACCATTTCAAAAGCATCTGACAATCTCACTATCATGTGATTTTGTTGTGCTTATTCAAGACCAAAAACCCAGGCATATTGGTGACATTTATGGATCCAATTACATCTCTGCAGTTTGAAGCTTTGATTTAGAAAAGATGTGCACATATTCTCTTGGTAGCTTGTGCTCACAGCAACAGGCAGAGCCATGTCCTGAACTTTTTCTTTCACCCACAAAGAATCATTTCCTTAGAATATTTATGTACCTAGTAGGAAAAGGATCTTTGAAGACATGATTCTTACTGAGTATGAGTTGCAGGAAGGATCAGTCAAAGTAATTACTATTAACCACACCCAAAGCCAAGCCTAGAAATTGTAATATTTGGACATAGGTTTCTTTCTCATTCAGTTCACGTGCTTGGAGGACAAGCAATCTCATCTGTTCTTGTGACCATGCTTTGGGGATTATTGCATCCATAATTTGGGCAATGAGGGAAGAAAGTGGAAGAAAAAAAAACCTATAACAGAGTCAACCTGGAAGTGACATAGACACTTTCACCCATTCTGCTCAGAACTATGAATATGGCTTCATACCCATCACCAGGGAGACCAACAAATGTGGGAAAACACAGGAATGATGTTCTGAGTAAAACTGATTTCTGTAGGGAACAATGGAGATAGTGTTTTGGGCTCTGTGTTATGGCATAGGGGTCAGATATAGCTGTTGGGATATAAATTCCTGAATAAAGTAACCCAGGGAATAGAGTGGGATCTTACAGGGAGAAGTTTGTTGTCCCCAAGGAGCCTAGATCTTTGGCCAGTTGCACTACCAATGAGGTGGAACCTCTGTGGAAGTTTCTGCTCTCAGGTTCCACCATCAAGGGAGGATTTCTGGGCTAAACATAGATTGCAAAGGTTCATCAGTGCCCTTGATAGGGAATCCAGAAAAGGGTATAATCCCCTTTCAAGATTTTGTTCTAGAGTGCAGGTTTCTGTTGGTCAGCTGTATTTGGGATCCAGCTGTTGTTGGAACTGGTAGGAAATGGTTACCTGGTTAGATAGTGAGGAAGACAGAAGAATGAGCAACCTACAACAGAGGAAGATAGGGAGATTGTGGCATTAGATCGATGCAGGTACCTTGCTAGTACCACTCATCCTTGTGGACATCAATGAGAGAAACAATAACATCGTTCTAGAACCTACTTAAGGAGTCCCAAAACATCATGCCAATGTAACTGAGTAATACTCCTAAATGGATGTGAATTCCCAGTACTTTAGTTTGAGTAAGTTTTTGCGCAGCTTTCCTCTTTCACAAGTGAAGATCCAGAGGAAGGATGAGATCTCATAAAGGACACAGTGATGACACCTGGTAGAGAAAAGACAAATCATCTTAATTGTAAGCCTGGCACATGGCAGTATTTTTCATTTTTATTCTCAAGCCAGTTTGCCCTTTGCTAAGAATTAGTTAGGCATGCCGAGTCATACTTATTCCTTTTCCATTAACAGGAAAGCTGAGATCTTTCAGAAAAGTGATTAGGCTCAAAATTTAACTGGCAATATGTAGAAAAGCTGGAATTCAAACCCAAAGCTGACTTGATCTCTGTGATAGCTGAATTCTATTGTTTCCGAGCAGGGAGGATGCAATGATTATGAGAACTATAAAGGGAGTGAGCACCTCTCCTCCTCTGTCGCTTGCTCCACTGTCACAGTTCTCCTCTTCCCCCTCCTTACCTTCATCCTCATTACCATCACCACGGCCACCATCATTATGATCTTCATTCTGAAGGCAATCCTATTGCTTAGAGTTAACTAATATTTCTCCTCTGGTTTTCCCTTCAGTGGGACCACACTGGTTTGATTTCATTAAAACAAAACAAGACACTTCTGCACGGATAGTTTTATTCAACCAACAAAGGTGGCGATGCAGCATTCATACCACCAGCATCATTTATTTGGCCTCATTTTGCCTCCTTTCTCTTTCTGAAGTGGCTTCAGAGAGGGCTGAGTTTTAGCTGAGGTACCAGGAGAGAATGAGTCTGGGAGGGTAAGAATGATCATTCGTTTATTTGATCTACCAGTAAAAAGTTGTTAATGCACCATGCAGTTAGTCCACAGTCATTAGACAGAGCCATGTGTTGGCCTGATGATACAACTGAGGTAAATACAATTTGTTCCAGCTTGAGGGGTCTTTACTGAATCACTATAGAAAAAGTGAATTCTTGTTTCCTTCAACTCCAAAACTTATGAATTCATGAATTTATGGAGTCTCTGTCTTCAACTCATCATCAGTGCTGGAGTATTGGATCAAGAACACACGTGAGTATATTGTCCTATGATCATACCCTAGACCAAGGGTCAGCAAGCAGTCCACTTGTTCATGAGTTGGATGAGAACACAGTCCTACTTACCATTCTCTTATTGCCTGTGGCTATATTATCTGTATTAGCAGAGTTGAGTAGTCTGAAGAGGGAAATAATTGACCCCAACCTAAAATAGTGACTATGTGGTCTTGGAGAGGAAATTTCTTGGTCCCTGCCCTAGATTTGGACCTTGATAGCACCTGTAACTGAAGCCATTCCCTTCCCTTTGTGTAGTAGGTCCCACCCAACTGTCTGCCAAGAATATCATCCCAACAAATTTCCTCCATACATTCCTTTCACACTCGCGTACAGACCACGCTTCTATTTCTCTCATCTTAGACAGTAAGAACTTTCTGGACTCTTCTGCCCATCTCCACTCTTCATTTCAGTGCAACTTATTAGAAGAGTTGTGGACCTGAAATACACCTCTGCTATCCTTTCTGAAACCTGCTGTGATGCTGAAACTCTCCTTGTAAAATGTCACCAAGGATTTCAAGTTTGCCAAGTCTGGTGGCCAATTAGCAGTCATCATCTAATTGGACCTCCTTACCGATCCACCTCCCTTCCTTGGCCAGCCCTCTTCCTTTTTCACTGTCTTCTCTAGCTTCTAGAACTCATTGCTTTCACATCTTTCCCCATCTACCCTGTTCCCCCCCCAACCTTCTCTGCTGATGCCCCCTCCCCCTTCCACCTTTGTATAACAGTGCATAGTCCATGGTTCCTCTTTGCCCTCTCTTCTTTTCATAGTCTTGGTCTTGTCTTAGTTAGTCAAGGCTTCTGTAACAAATGAGTACAAACAGTATTTATTTCTCAAGGATCAGAAGGCTAAAAGCGCAAGCCATTGCCAATATGGTTACATTTTTGGTGAGGTCTCTTCCCTTGAGATAGAAGGAGTGAAGAAGAGAGACACTAATGTTATAATGTGGCCCTGCCCTTGACCTTCCCTAAAATAATTACCTTCCAAAGGTCTCATCTCCAAATACCATCACATTGGGAATTGGACTGTCAACATGCAAGTTTGGTGGGGACACAAATTTCAGTGCATTTCAAATCCCAAGGCCTTTAAATGCAATCTGTATGCTGAAGGTGCCCCCATTTTTATCTTTATACCAGAAAGTTCTCCCATTTTCTGCATTTGAATCTTACTGTCTTCCCCATGGATAATGTATGACTGTGGATTAGATATCAAAATAAATATAACCACAGTGAATCTTGACACCTACAGCACACACGTATTTGATAGTCATACTTCAGTTGCTTAAGCTCCATACCTTGCAGGTGTCCATAACTCGTTTTACTTTCACATCTTCTGTCCAGTCCACTAAGAGAGCATACCAGTTCTGCCACTTGTCCCTGGCATTGCCATCTGTTAGGCTCTAGGTCACCTGTAGTTTTCTGACTGGTCTCTCTACTTCTATCCTTGCTTTCCCTACCAAGATCCATACCCTCAGCCTGCTCTTCCACAGTGCCTCCTTTCAGTGAGATTATATGCCTCCTTTCTTAGTCTTGTCTAGCGGCTCCCCACCACATTCCGAGGAAAAGCCAGGTTCCTTAAAGGAGCCTTCAAGATCCTCTGTGACCTTGTTCTATAGGAGCTTGCCCAACCCCTCTTATCCTATTTCTGCTTTTCACCTGCTGCAGTCATGTAAGCCTCCAGTATGACTGCACCACAGTAGCCATCTTGATTCTATATGACTTCTGAACACATTTTCTCCAACGTCTAAAATTCTTTTCCTGGAGATAGGCAAGCCTTTCAATATTGCCTGTTCAATGCCAGAGAGTTGCCTCATTTCAGATTATACACCTCTTCCTTTGGCACCTTTTTTTTTTTTTTGCCTCTGATATTTCCCATCTGTAACGTCTCTCAACCTGTAAGGCACAACATTCTCCACGTATGGCCTCTGGTATTAATGCTAGGCCTGCTTTTACAGAATATAAGATCTCTGAGGGCAGACCCTCACCGATTTATCCCATGTACCATAGACAAAATCTGGGTGAAAGGCCCTTGACAAAAGTCTGCACAACTTATCAATCATTAAGCCAGGAAACTCAAGTCGTTATCCATTTAGACGGTCGGTCATGTTCTCAACCCTTAAAAAGACAACTCTGGCAGAATGAGCTAGACATGGGAAGTTGTCAGGAAGAGGCAGGCTCAGAGCAGCCAGGATGCTCTGGTGTCCGTGCTGCGGAGCAGCAGGGAGCCCTTCCCCGGGCATGCGGCTGAGGGGCTCACTGTAAGAGAGGCCTGCATGTGGCCAGATAAGGAGGCATCATGTGCACCGTCTCTGACTACCATGAGTGCAGGGACTATTTTTACCAAACAGAGGAGAAGATAATCCTACAGACATGATGTAAAGGTCTGAAACATGTTGTACCATCTCAGCCAGAGCCGCACGTCATGCTGTTTATCCCGGGGACACCTCACTCTCAGACAATGTTTGAGAGCCCAAAGAAGGCATTTGTGTTTTTCCTGGCCCCATGACCTATGAGTGGTTTGGGATTTCTCCTGGAGGGATGGGCACAGACTTGGAGTGAGGGGAGCATTTGGGGCTATATCTCTATCGCTCCTGACGTCTGTCTCCTTGAGAGAATGACTTCATTCCTGATGAGCGTGGTTTCATTTTCTGTCCTTACAAGATTAAGTTTAGTCTGAAGTAAAACAACATATTCAAAAGCTTTTTGATCAATCAGAAAGCCAATATAAGGCATTTTCCCTATTGACACATGAAGACAGGTAATGAGTGATTAATGTCAATCTGTGAAGTATCAATTAATAACCCCTCAACAAATTAGAAAGTATTGGCTGATCTATTCAGCATAGTAAGGATTAGCAGGTCTGGATTAAGGTCCAGACCTGCCTTAGTATGTACTCATAAAGTCATGGAGCAAGACAACACAACATCACTGAATTTCCCAAGTATATTTCACCACATCTCCTAATCTTTCTTATTGCCTATTGCTACTTATTGATTTATTACTATACTCCAGCCTTTCAAAGATAAGTGACTTCATTGGCTATAACAACTAAGGAAATATCTACAGATAGAATTTGTAATTGAGGATCTATAATATCTGATAGGTCAAGTGGTTTTATGGACATTTTCAGTTATCTCATGGCAGGCAGAACAAGGTCTTCTGAATTTCTCTGATTTCAACTCTTAGGAATTTTTTAGTTTGTCTAAGTGATATGGGCACACATCCCTATACTCATAGGAGTATAGTATTAAAGATGGCACGCCAGTATTGTGAAACCTCCAATAGATATGTATCTGTTTCTAGGAAGTTAGTTATATACTCTTCTGGAGTAAATGTTTGTGTCCCTACAAAATCCATATTCTGAAGCCCTGAATTCAGTATGGTAATATTAGGAGGTGATGGGGTCATGAGTATGGAACCTCATAAATGGATTCATCCCAAGGACCCTAGGGAGCTCACTGATCCTTCTCTTCCTTCAAATGTGTTTTTTTCTTTATTTTGATTGGTAGTTACATGGATAGAATGAGGAAAGGAGAACATTTAATTAAAAGAACTCTTGAGTTTTTCTAGTGTTTTTAGTCTTAAATCTGTGTGACCACTGCACACTACAGGTCAATTACTTTTTAGACTTTCAATTTCTACTTTGATTCAACAAGTGTCTGTAAATATTTATGGCCAGGTACTGGGTCAGGGACAGGTTAATAATTGAATAACAGAAACAAAGTCACTGGAGGAGCTTACATTCTAGTGTGAGAATGGCAATGATACACATAGATAAGTACAGAACATAAGGCAGATTAAAGCACTGAGAACTCTAGAAGGATATAGAGATTTATTTATTTAGATCACATACACATGTACATGACAGTCACCAGAGAAGATTTTTATGAAGGAGGGACCATTGAAGTGGAGCTACAAATGAAGCATTTTTTTCTCATAGACAATCTTCTGTAATCAAACCCACGTGACTAAAATCTTATGTATTTAAAACAGTATTTTGACTCTATACAAATGGCATGAATATGTTTAGCATTTCTAGGCCAATATGAGTATTATTTCCTGTATATCCACTCAAATAAACTGGGATGTTTTCATGTCAGAGAGGACAGCATGACATTTCCAAAAAAAATTGAAGTACATGTGTATGTACAAATACACATACATGTATAAAATAAAAAGATAAAAAATAGCAGTAGGTTCTGCACCAGTAACAGAAACAACTTCTCTAACTTCTGTAGTCATCTGAACAAAGTTATGGACACCTTTAGCACACTGCATTCAAAAAATGCAAAAACACCAGGAAACAGCAAAATTTTGTTACTATTGCAATACTTGTTATTAGCGTCTCAATTACCAAGTAATTTTTTAAATGTATGAAATAGACTCGTTATACTGCAAGTTATCATGAGCCAAGCTGACTTTTCTGTTATTTGAAAAACCATTCCCCAGGCTAAAGTAATCTCCACTGCAGCCTTGTTCTCTGGGTATCTTGATGTCAATCTTGATGTGATGAAACATCCTCACAATGTTACAAAGAACGGTGATGGACATCTCAAACCTTCAGTGTGTTTGCCTTTGACTGAGCTGAATGCACCTTAAAAAACAACATCTACTGGAACTATTTTTTTTCTATGAATAGATTTTTCTAATTGTTCATCAAAGTCTTTACTTGCTTTTTCCTGGCTCATAGCTAGAACCCCTTTCTCAATCGCTTTTGGACTTCATTGTGGGCATGCACTTGAATTACAGTTGAAGCAATTGGGCCAATGGATGGTACTGCTAGATCTGCCTCATAAAACCCTTTGGCATGAATCCCCTTATGCATTTCTCCATCAGCCAGATGAATAATGGAGGTGATGAGACCCAAGGGAGAGAAGAGCCACAGGTTGGAAGGAGAGCTGGGTCCCAGAATGGCCAGGGAAAAGAGAGAAACCACATGCACAAATTCACCTTCCCACATATTCACATTCTGCCATCATAAATGAGAAATGGGCTTTGGTTTTGTTGAGTCAATATCTGTCAGAATTTAATTCCATAGCCATACTGAGCGAATATGTGTTAAGTTTATTCCTATGGTGGTCAGTCTACCAGAACTAATATGCTCTAGAACAAAGCAACGTGCCTGTCAGACAAACCCATGCCTTTCCACACCTCAAATCTACCTCCTTGATTATGTCTGCAAACCTAGACTCATATCAAAATTGATTTATATAAAACCTATGTGGGAGGAACAAGTACAAGCAGGGGTATGATCTTTTCTTGAAATTTTCTTTATAATGTAGAGTGCATGGTCTATGGTAGATGGTATAGCAAGTGGTCAATAAATGCCTGTTCAATGAATGAACATTGCTCTCATCTGGCATATTGATATTCTACACCAAATAAGTCAAGAATGGAATACTCAGACAACTTTCTTACTTGTCTGTGGGATACTGTGGAGACCGTTAACATTGTACAATGCCAAATAAGTGTGTTAGTTTATATCTAGCTATTTTCCTCACCTGTCTGATTTTTCACAGGGATTTGAATGATTAAAGTTTGAATTACAGGTTCTTTATAGAAGGATTTGGGGAGTACAACAACAAATCAGTACCAGACTTAGAGCCCTAGAGTGGTCTATCTGTTCACTTGGAACCTTGGGTGCTAGCTTCTTCCTGAAGGGATAGCCAGTGTAAACCACTGATTGGGTGCAGGAAACACAGTTCGCTTTTGAAATTCATCAAGCATTAATTGCTATGTGCCTCACAAAGGGCTTCATGCATATGAATGCACAAGTGCACACACACACACACACACACACACACACACACACACACACAAATCACATCACAATCCTCAGACTGAGCTCTTCTCCTGGGAGGTAATGTGCATCCCTGCCCTTTGGTTCAAGCAAAGTTGGATGAATCTGGCTGCTTAGAGTTCATTAAGAAGGGATGCTGTTTTCAATCCTGTTGCTTTTCCTCCTTCTCATTTGAAGGTCCCCTTGAAAAACTGGTAGAATACTGGCAGAGTACTGCCAGACAACAAAAGACAAATGATGGAAAGTGACTGACAACAGAATGTTTTCTCAGAGAGGTACATGTATTTGAAGAAGAGCATAGTGGGTGAGGATTGGGACAGAAAATGATAAAGACCCGAGAAGTTTCATTCTTTACACACATGTTATTGTGTTAGTCAGACCTGCCCTAATGTCTTGGGCCACAGATAATAAAGCAGGAGGTGCCAGTGGGATGCTGGGTAGACCTCTTAGGAATGTCTGGTCTCAGTAAGGGTGAGAGTCGAGGTGTTAGCAAAGAAGGAATAGGGTAGGTTTGACCAGAACAAAAGCAGTGGAATTCAACTAGTAGGGAGAAATACTCTCATTTATTGACAATGCTATGATCTGCCTAGAAAACCAAAGGTACTTTAGGCAAATCTTGAAAAAATTAACAGTTCAATGAACAACAAATTATAATGACCAAAAAGCACTTTTCTTATATAACCATCCTATATTTCAGCACTAACCAGAGGTTATAATCAAGAATTTTATGTATTTGCGATAGCAAAAATAATTTGAATTACCCAATAGTTATATGAATAAAGTATATTAACAAGGAACTTGTATTTATGGACCTAAAAGAAGATACATAATTGGAAAAAATGTATATGTCTTCAGAAAAGATTTTCCTCAAACATGTATAGACCATATGCATATTACTTCATAAAGAGTTTGGAGTATTTGAGGGATTTATTTGGAAGACACACAGATAACTTATACTTGTGTTATAGTTTGCTTTCAGTTTGCATTATAGTTTGATTTCAGCTGAAAGGAATATGGAGGAATTTTCCCTTTAGATATCAAGACTTCTACAATGAAAAAATAACTTTGAAAATTATATTGCTGTTGTAAAACTCACCCATCACTCTGAGAGAAAAGGGGATATATTGGGTTGAAACAGAGGACAATGTATATTAAAAGTGAATGGTTATGCACAAACCAATACAGTTAGTATTATTCATAGGAAAAACACCATTGGCTATTTTTTGAGCCATAATGGTTGGCTGAAGTTATCATGGTAAGAAATAAATGTGTACATTTTCTAAGCTTTGAATTTTGCACTAGAGGCCCAAACTCAATGTACTCTTTTATAATGATGTCAACAATAAGGTTAAATTTTATTCCAACACTTTTCTTGGCAAATAGAATGTAATAAGTGTCATAATACAATGAATTTGTAATATTCCTTTTCAGTTGTAGGTATTATCCAATGTGGTTATAAAGTCTTTTGAGTCTGTAAGTTGAATATATATTGAAAACATATCTCGACTATATTGAATATATATAATATCTCATCTGGATTCCTGAATATTTTTGTCCAATATATTCTTAATAGTTTTATAATCTTTAGATTTCAATTAATGATGATCTTCTTGTATCACTCTCCTGTGGTAGTACCTACACTATCTCTGTATCTTATCTGAGTATATTGGAAACTGTGTATACTGGTTTTAGAACTAGGAAATTGAAAGGGAATACCAAATTCGAGAGACACAGGGTAAAAAAAAAAAGACAAACAACTACAAAAGCAATACTTGCAAAACTGTTTAGTGTAAATGAACAACTCATGGGGGGGGAGGGGAACGAGGGATGAGGTAACAAACAGTACAAGAAATGTATCCAATGCCTATCGTATGAAACTGTAACCTCCCTGTAATTCAGTGTGATAATAAAAAATAAAAAATAAAATAAAATAAAATAAATGCTAGTAGGCACACATATTTGGCTGTCTTTAGTACATTGTAGTGCTACTCAATGGAAAGAAACATGAAGATATTTTCTCTTTTCTCTCTCTGTCTGCATTGCCAAGTTCACTTCCATAAAGCATTCAGATTAATATGGCTGAAGAGAAACATCTTAAGTTTAGGGGCATTCCCCAGAATATTTCTAACTTTGTTTCAATTTCCTATGAGACTCACCATTTCTAAATGTATCAAATTAAGTGATTAAACAATAAACATCACTTGACTTTGTGCAGGGGGAATTCAGATTAGCAGCAAGTTCATAAGCTTGCTCTGAGGTTGGTTGGTTCAGGCAGGATAATGAGGGGATCCCGTCAGAGACAAAGCAGATCTCATATCTGCTTCCCTGAGATCTCACAGGTTGTAAAGAACCACAGGGGCTTTGCATGCACTTCCTTATTCAGTTCCCTTCAGATTGGAAGGGAATTATATATATATATATGTATATATATATACATATATATATATTGTGTGTGTATGTACACACACATACACACATTGTCATTATTGAAATTTGAACTCAGGATCTCATGCTTGTTAGGCAGGCATTCTACCACTGAACCACACTTCTAGCCCTTTTTGCCACTGGTTATTTTTTATATAAAGCCTCACTTTAAGCTTACTGTGATCCTCGACATTCAACTACTTTACGTGTCCCATCATAATTTCAAAGACAGGCATGCACTATCACCCCCAGCTTTTTCCATTGAGAGAGCGTTTTACTTTTTCTTCTGGGGCTGGTTTTCGACCGTAATCCTCCCATCCTCGGTCTACCAGGTAGCCAGGACTACAGGTGTGAGTTACCACCCAGATTCCTGTTCACATATTTGAGAAAGAAAAAGAAAAACAACAACAACAACAGTGACACTGAAAAGAAACTAAGTAGCTCTGTCTACTGGATTCATCCACTTATAATGAAATGATTGTTATTGTAGCATGGTTTTTAAAAATGTTAGTGACAGAGTCTTAGAATATTCACTACCTAGTATATGAGAAGTTATTTGTGTCCCCTACTAAGTAGCTATATGGTCAATAGGTGTTAGTTGGCTTAGGTGAAGGCCCATTAGGTATTTTGGGGCCTGGTTAAATCTATCCACAGGCAGGGTTGGTGTTTATATGGTAAGTATAGAAATTAATACCCTACACTCTCTACTTAAGACTCAGTGTCCTAGAGGGTAGAGGTGCAATATACTGAAAGCCACACCTTCAGTTATAATAATCACAGTTGCCAATCCAGGCCCAAGATCTCTAAGGTGAAAAGGGAACATGTCCATCCAGCAGGCAGGTGAATTTCCCAAGCCTGCACATGTCAAAGCCTTCTTATAGAATTCTTGTCTTGAATTCAACTGGATGCCCTGAGCTCTTTTAGTAGTGTCTTGGCAATTAGTTGAGGCATATATATTAGTTATCTATTGCTTCATTACCTCAAGAATAACTTAGCTATAAACATTTATTGTGTCACAATTTTCTGTAGGTCAGGAGTTCAGGAGCGGATGGACTGAGTGGATATAGTTAAACTGGGGTTACAGACCATCAACAGGGGTGCCTCCTTTTAGATTAGGCTGGGGCTGTGGGGTCCATATGTAATCTGAGTCACATGGATTTTACAGACGGCCTCTATTCTTTGCTAGCTGTTGGCAGGAACCGTCAGTTCCTCGCGATGTAGACTCTCCACAGGGCTTCTTGAGTCTCCTCCAAATATGGCAGACAGCTTCCTGCAGAGCAAGTAGGCCAAGAGGAACAGCCAGGCACAGCTGCGGTGTCATTTCTACCACTTTCTGCTGGTCAGCCCACACTGGAGGGAATGAATTAATCTTTGTTTTTTCATGAGGGGGTGGTGCTGGTGGTGAAAAAGGACTTGTGTGCACATAAGACCACCATGGTAGCAAAAAAAACCGAAACAAACATCATCCTGTACCCTAACATCTGGAATGAGCTGATCATAGAGAAAGGCAGTTCCTCTGCAGGACACACATATGTGAAAATGGCCCTTCATGGGAGTAACAGATACCCCTGGCTCATTTGGAATTACACTGGAAAAGAGACTAGGGATTTGATCTAGGCTCATCAAGGAAAACCTTAAGTCGGCCTGTAGCAATGCATACATTTTGCAAAGTCCCTTACTTGTAGGGTGGCAGGCAGTGAGTGCCCACTCGCGTGAATAAACCACACGAAACCCTTGAAACAAAATAACTATTTTCTGAGTTCTGTAGGGTCTTGAGGTACCTGGGTCTCTGTCTTAATTTTTTATGATCAGAAAACCCACCATCTTCTCCTAGTATCCTCTTAGCAGCTCCTAATTCTGGAGTGCATCTGGCCCTCAGAATGTCAAGCACAGAGTGGTACACTTGCCCCCCCCCCCAACCTTGCATCCCCAGGCAAGGCTTTCAGCCCAATGGCTTCATCCTGGGGAGCCTTGGGAGAGCTGGCAAATACTCTAAACAGATAAAAGATAATTGAACAAGGAGTGAGTAGTAAACGGTGACAAAGTGCTATTTCCATAATAAGCTTATCTGAGTAAACTTTCTCAGAGCCCCTGAGTTCCCGAGCAGGGTGTGGATTTGGCAATAGTAAAGAAACAGGCCACGCCAGGAATGTCTGGGGAGCTAATGAATGCCCCTGAAGTGGTTGACGTTCCTATCTCTGCTTTGGATCCCTGCCACCTTGACGCAAATGTCAGACTGTGTTTAATTGGCAAACAGGGCTTCAAAGAGTTGCTGGGCCCTGCTCCCAGGCCCCCGGGCCTGTTAATGTTTAATTGTCATGTGCAAGGGCCCACTGGCCCTTGATAGACTTGGGCATTTTATTACACTTTGAAAAAGTGATATTATGAGCCTCCTTCTTGCTCCATGGGTATTTTACAGACATGCCTTGGAGCCAACTATGAGTTGAAAGTCACCAAGTTATTCAGCAGAGGTAGAGAAGCACCTCGAAGCTGGAAATGTTCCAGCTGTACCTGCATTTGCCCTAAAGTACAAAATACATCCAGGGAACAACATGGAAAGAGCCATGGAGGGAAAAAAACATACACATTTTGTTGGATGTTTGGACTCGGAGGGAGAAAGGAACTAAGACAGAGATGAAATTGCCAAATCCAAATAGTACAACTTCTCCATTGAGCGTGGGTGCTCCTCAAAGCAGACTCTGTCACCCACAAACTCAGGGAAAATGTGAAGGTTTTCATATCTTCATTCCTTTCCCCAAAGAAGATCTATCTGCTTTACAGTGTTCGTGCACTTTAAAAAAAAATCGAGAGACTGCATTGATAAACACTGTACGGTTTCCATTTAATTGCATAGGGAAATAGGAGAAATAACAGAAGACAAATGCTTTTTTTTTCTTCCCTCAAAACTACACAAAAACTGTGAATAAAGAGTGGCTTCTAACTTCCTGACATCTGAAAAGCTTGACTTTCAATTGAATATGAATGATTTCTTTGATTTTTCCAATTCAATTCAGTTGAATGTATCTTCATTGAGTGTGTACCAAGTGTTCATATCAAACAATTTCTTTGGTTTTGAATTGGTGGCTTTTATAGAAATGGTTTCTTTTGTAGAATTCTGGAAGTGTATTGGTTTGTTTTTTTAATCATTCTTTTGCTGATTGTGAATATCTCTCTAAGGAATGTAAAGAGAAATATCTAATTACACCACTTATATCAGAATGGCAAAGCGTATATTTATCTTGTTTGTTAATTATATATGTCACAGCTAGAGACCACACATCAACTAATGTCGACATTAGCCAGAAGGGCCTGGTAGACATCAAAAGCTAGGTGCATAACAAATAAAAAACAATATGGCAAGTAGAAAGCATATATACTTTTTATATGTTTATATTAAATAAAAATTTTCTTTGTTCTCTTTCTCTCTTTCCTTTTTTGCCCAGTTCTGCATTCTAAACAGAGATTTTTTTCATAGCATGGAAGTTTTATTTTCTTTACAGTAGAGCAATTGTGGTGAGCAGGTTTCAGGGGCTCAGAGAGTGTGGTCAGGTTTCTTAGGCAATGTGGCAGACACTTAGAGGATTTAATGCATTTTCTCTAGTTCTTACTTCCATCTATGCCTGCCCTTCCATTTCTACTGCTGACTCAGTGAGACTTCTCCTCTGCCAAGGGGTAAGCCTTCTATGGAGGAAGACTTGGGAATAACCACAGCGCAGTGTACACAACGCGCTTGGCCTCTGAATCCATATGCACAGTTAATTAGTTCAGAGCCCTACAATGTTCTGTGATTCCTTTCATGATAGAAATGAGAAGTGATTTTAAAGAATGAAGGACCTTTATTCACACTGTATCAGCTCTTTTAAATGAAGGGGTATATTATATTGTCCTCTGGATAGATTTACAGAAGCTTACATTATGCACCTAACTCCTATGATCATTAATGGCCGTAACTGCATTCACACAAGAGCATAGCACTGGGGTTTTACACAAGAGGCCTCTCTTCCTTCTATTATGAACAATCTCTGCTGCACATTTCTTAAATATGTGCAAAATGAAACAAAACATTGTTCCCCATTTAAAGTCTATCTGAGTGTGTGTTTGTCGAAGGAAATGAGATTGGTACGTTACAAAGGTTTTCAAATTTGCTTTAGGTTAGCAAATGATTATATCTGCCATCCACCCTCTGAGCATCTTGAGAAGCCCACAAGGAGGAGCAATTTAAGGCTCTGCCTAGCAGCACAGGGTGGGCTATACTAGGGAGGAACTCTAATCTCTAGCCTGTCAACTGTTTTCTTTGAGTGTTGGCAAAATCAGGGTTAATGCAAAACAGGGGCAGCTTCCAGCTCTGGGGAAGAGCCTGTTACATCCATCCACTTATTCATTTATTCATTGGTTTGTTTATCCACCTCACATATTAAATACCTACTATGTGCTAGGCTTGAAAGACATAACAGTGAAGTCAGGGGAAAGATGGAGTCTTTCCCCTCAGAAGACTCACAGTTTAGTGGAGAGATAGAAATTTTACAGCTAATTGCATAAGTTTCCTCATTAGTCTGTTATACAGAAGCACAAGGTGCTATAAAGAACGTGAATGGTGGAGACAGCACAAGAGGCTCCTGTAGGAATGAAAACAGGACCTTCACACTGAAAGAATTGCAGCTGTCTGTCACCATGGTGATGGGAATTGGTTGAGGAAGTGCTGGTCAGATGGAGGAAGCCATATCCACTAAAGCCCTGAGACTGGCAGGATACAAATTCAATCCCTAATATGTGGAAACTATGTTAATAACATTGATAGAAAATTCAATATACATAAAATACAATTTTAATAGCAATAGTAAATAAAAATGCACTATTTTCAGTAGATTACAAATAACAGTGAATGGTGCAGTTACTCCATTCCCTTTGCAGAGAAATTGAGACCGGTTTAACGAGTAGCTCTCATGTGGACAATCCAGGTGCAAAGGCAGTCCAGGTATAGGAGAAGCTCACTGGGGAGCCATTTACAAAGAGACCAGTGAGAAAAGAGGCTTGAGTGTTTTAACCATGAGTACATTTTAGAGAAGTCTTGCATTCAGCAGCAGAAGAACCACCGGCTCTTGAGATCACAGATCCTTCATTCATAAACATTGGATTATGCCAATAATAGCTTTCTTTCAGGACTATTATAAGGATCAGATTGAAATAAAGGATAAGAATCAACTTTATGGGTGATCCACTCCAGTGTCGGCGTGAATGTGTGGGCTGCTATACCAGTGTGTCACAGGCTGGATCATTCACATGATGGGAGTTTGTTTTCTCACAGATCTGGAGGCTAACAGTCCAAGATCAAGGTGCTGGAAGGTTGGTTTATTTTCTGATGAGGCCTTTTTTTTTTCTGGCTTGTAGACAATTGTTCCTTGTATCCTGCCATGGAATGTTCTCAGTGCTTACATTTCTGAGTGTCTCATAAAAACAACAGTCCTGCAGGCTTAGGAACACACCTTATGATCTAAAAATCCCTATTATATAACTGAAGCCAAAGACATTGAAATGTCTAGAGCTGGGCAAAGAATTCCAAAGCCTAGTTTTAAAAGTGATCAGTGACCTCAAAGATGATTTAGAAAAACTGATAAATGAAATCAAGAACTCATTTTAACACATGAACAAGAAGCGTAGTACGTTGGATGAGAAAGTCAGTAAAGATTCTGAAAAAAAAGAAAACCAAAGAAGTACCTCAAACATGAAACACTTAATAAGTCCAATTAAAGAAATAAAAAATGAACCCTCAATGAGAAGAGTGGCCAATGATATTAAACCAGGTGGAAGAAAAAAAATCAGGAATTGAAGAGAAGGGTGAAGAATTATTATACTCAAAAATAGATAGATATGCAGGCAGGCAGACAGACAGATAGATGCAGTCATTACAACAACCTTCAAGACCTCTGGGACAAACCTATAAATCAAACTGGGGAAGCTGATATAGAGACTGTATCTTCAATGAAGTGATAGAAGAAATGCAAAGGAAGAAATGGACACCTAACTACAAGAGGAATTTAGAACCCCAGTAGACATGACCAACAAAGAACCTCTCCATTTCATATCACAGTTAAAAATCCCAAGGGTACAGAACATAGAGAGACTAATGGAAGCACTAGGAAAGAAGTGCCAGGCTTGCTTGTCCTTAAATCCAATCCCTCTGGAGATCAGGAGCCCAATGTATGAATTTGAAGGGAGGGTGTATGTGATTTAGCATTTATGAAAGTAATACTATTATAATAGAATCATCAGGAAACAAATATGAATCAGCCATGAAGATTTTTCTAAAGCAAAATCTTTTTTTAAATGAATCCCCAGAAAATGAGGATATTTCCAAAGTAACATTAAGATGTGTCCTTTTTATCATCTCTTTATTCACCCACCTTGCTTTACTGTCAGGACACACTATCAGACTGTATTTCTCCATGGGGGGTAGGGTGGGGTGGGGAGGATTCAGGGATATACAGGATCTAAAGCCACTAAATACTAATTTGTGCCTCCAGGGGGAGAGCTGGTCCTGCTCTTGGTAGAGAGCTTTCCTGGTTTGTGAAGTAAAACCACAGATCTTGGCTCTGGACCTCACTTAGAGCTCAGACTTTGGTGCCTCTAGGACATAGAAAATGACACATGCAGGTCACCATAACCAATGGACTGAGCACAATCCTGTCTGTTTACCAGCACGGAAGGGCACACGTGAAAAGTCCTCTGTTGAATACAGATGCCATTTGGAGTGATTTCACCCAGGAGCCATTTCATTGAGGTGTTCACATAGCTGCGGACGACAGGAAGGAGAAAAACAGAACAGATCTTTGGGGATAGAACAAACCTGCCAGTGTCATGAATCTCAGGTCGTTATTCTTAGTCAGGTTAACGATGGATAGGAAATGAGTCAGAGGCTCCCATGAAGCAGATAGCAGCAGGAATGCAATGTAACTGTCTGTCTCAAAGGTGAGCTCTTGATTGAACTAAGCGTTTTAGTCTTTCAGTGCTTCCTATGATCCTAAATGATGGTTAATGAAAAAGAAGATGTGTTGATCAGAAAAGAAGCAATTGACATTGCATCTCTGATTCCCTTAGGGTTACCTCACCCATGTCGCAGAGCAAGGCAAACTGAGAGTCTGAAGAAAAGAAGTGCACCAATGTGGAAATGAGATTGGGAAGGCTAAGCAAAGAGCCTTCGAAGAGTACTAACATTTTAGGTGTCCTCAGGGAGGAGTAAGAATTCTTATATTCTTTTGCATTCTTAGTACCATTTTGCCTATGGGCTAAAAAGCATTCATTCACTTTAAAACAATCCTGAGAACATTCGGTGCTGGACAGAGACCAGAGGGAGCTTCTGTGGAAGGTGTATGATCCACACAGGACACTGAATAGCTGGGTGGGTACCAGATTTGGTTTACTCAACTGCTTAAATACATCACTGTGGATCCTTCTTCCCACTGTCTGCTATAGCTCCTGTCCAGTACACTGTCCATATTGGATTACATCAGTTTCTAGTAGTACTTGGGGCTCCTGGCTTTCTTGTCTAGATTACCTCTGTGGAGCCACTAAGAGCAGTCACTCTGTTCCAAAGTGGTTGTCATGACAACCCTCCAAGCTCGGCCCCTTTTCCTGTGGACACGGTTTAGTTCATCAGAGAGGAGAGGGCACAGGATGACATAGAAAGCACACTTCCTGAGTTATACGCTCCATGTGCCAGCGATAGAGCTGCTTCTCATGCATTTATCTCAGGTGATGCTCTCTGTACTTTCCTATGTGAAGTCAGTTCTCATAGATTCCCTACTCCCCACTGATAACAATCATAATCAGACAAGAGTAATATCTCCCCAAAATAGCGGTCATGAGTAGTTGGGGCCAGAAACCGAACCCTGGTCAGTTTGGATCATTACATTATAGTATCACTCAACAAAATACACTGGGTCTCATTTTTAAGATTGGTCTTTTCTTTCTGAAGGGAGGTAAATGTTTCATACACCAGGGAAAGTAGTGTGCTAGATATGTGAACCCATACTTGTGCTCCGAGTTTATACCCAGCCTGGACTTCTTCTATCAGTCAACTCCGTAAAGCGAGGGGTTGGAGTTCGTATTGGGTATAGTGGGCTACAGCTCTAGGGCAAATGATATCAACATGAATAAGGACATTATAGTAAGGCCTCTCTTCGTGCACAGAGCAGAAAAGGCAGCAGAGAAATGAAAAAACTGTCTTCCTGCTTCTGGAAGCACTGAGTTGGTTAATGAACTCATGGCTTAGGAGCCACTAGACCCTGAAGTCTAGTCTTTGAGCTGATCCAGACTGGCACTCCAAAGAGAAGACATGAAGCGCGATGCTGTGGGCAGCTCATCCCTGCTTCTCACTGGGCCCCAGAAAAATAGAGACATGGCCTCAGAGTGATGAGCTCTGGCACCTTGTAGTGAAATGAGCAGGCGTCTTCCCCAAGTCAACTGCTCTCAACAAGCCAAGAGCTTGATTCATGACTTCTGAGAACATGTCTTTCTTCAGAGCCACTCTGGCTTTGCTTTGGGCCAGGGGGACATTGTCTGCCGTCAACCCCTCCTAAAAAGGTGGTTTCCTCACCACATAACTCTTCCTTCTGTGGACAATGGTTTTGTCCAATGTGGTAAAGAGGAAGTTTAACCAAAGGAACAACTGAGCCCACACTGATAAAACATCATTGTTATCAAGGGACAGCCAGGCATGAGAGCTGAGGAGCCCTTGTCTTGTGGTGGCACTGGGAACACTCACTGTATGTGTTTCTCAACTGTCCCCAAGCATGAATGTGCTCTCTTGAAAACAGTAAGGACAACCCAGACCACAAGCAAGTTGGCCTTTTTCATGCAAGCTTACTCTCTAGGCAGCCCTATCTCTTGCCTAATTATGCTGTCTCTACAAAGCTCATAGTGTACATTTTGTGAAGAACATGACAAGTCTTGTTTCTAGTCAAGGCTGGTGTGGCCCATAGGGTTTCCAGTAGACATTGACATTGACTTTTGAATGTCTACCAATAAGAAAAAAAAAACTGTAAGAGTACTTACATTTGTGGTTTTATTGACACCCTCAATTCCTAGTTCTTGTCTGTGTTTAGAAAAAGATTTGAAGAGTTAAGGGTTGTTTTTTTTTTTTAAAGAAATGTAGTTCTAGGTCAAGGCTTAAGGCAGGACTGTCTAATGCAATGAGGCAAAAGTGGCTGCTCTTCAAATACTTCTCTTTATTTCAGCAAGTGAATCCATGCAAGCCAAAATAAAATAGATCCAGGTTTGGGTTTGCTTGGACTTCAGGGAGATCAGCAGTGTCTTCTACATTTCCAAAGCATAAGAGATGGCCACCGGGAGAGCAGAGTGCATTCATTTCTGTGAGTCGACTGCACCATAGCTCTTGTCACTGTCGTCATTATGATTCCACAGCTCGCTACCCTTCTGCACTATGTGGTCCTGGAAGGACACGGACCGCATCCTCTCCTCTTCACCCAGCAGCTCCAGAGAGTTCTGAATTCCATAGTCACCTGGCCAAATCCCTTCATTCTCGGCAGGTGTTCATTGTTTCAGTTCCACATCAGCTGTGGCTTTGTCCTCACTGCAACATATGAGGGAGCTCAGAGAGGTAGCAATCGTGATCGCATCTAAACACATCTGAGGACAACAAAGGAGTCCAACTAAGGGTCAAGCTATGCTTGAGGCTGGAGGGTAGTTGGAAGGTAGCCGGCCTAGCTTGGGTTACATAGTGAGATTTTGTCACACATGGAAAGAAGGAAGGAAGGAAGGAAGGAAGGAAGGGAAGGAAGGAGGGAAGGAAGGAAGGAGGGAAGGAAGGAAGGAAGGAGGGAAGGAAGGAAGGAAGGAAGGAAGG
Organism: Perognathus longimembris pacificus; assembly: GCF_023159225.1. Lineage (NCBI taxonomy): Eukaryota > Metazoa > Chordata > Mammalia > Rodentia > Heteromyidae > Perognathus > Perognathus longimembris. The sequence goes on along the minus strand of NC_063168.1, from coordinate 69,090,625 downwards.
AGGGAAGGAAGGAAGGAGGGAAGGAAGGAAGGAGGGAAGGAAGGAAGAGAGGGGAGGGAGGGATGGAAAGAAGGAAAGCAGGGAAGGAAAGGGCTGTGTCCTTCCTACCTTCAGCTTCATATTCACAATGGTTCAGAGATCCCCAGATACATGTGGGAATGGCAAACAGTGTTAGGATTAATTAATATGTATGAAGAAGTAGGGGGAACCTGGAAATTTTGACATGCATTCCAAAGATTAGCATGTTTTGTGGGCCAAAGAATAGTCTGCAGTAAACTTCATGCTGGTTATGGCAATCATGAAGGGCTATCTGTGCCTTAGATGCATCTTGTCAATAACAGGACAGGTGAATAAAGATGCCCCCTTCTATCCTATCAACTTTTCTGTCTTTCTTTTGGTTTTTCTGTGGACTTTTCCACCCTCCTCTTAGTCAGCCAATTAAGAGATGTGTGAGCTTATTTTTTTTTTCCTCCAGAGATTAAGTGAATAAGGAACAGCGTAGAGCCCTGTGCAATGGAAGATAAGTGGAGCTAGAGGAATCAGTAACTCGGAGCATGAAAGGGGAGTTCCTGGGGCTTACTTTCTATCGTAAGGCATTTACTTTAATAGCAAAGTATTAGAGAGAAGGATCAATATTCTGAAACAATCTTATCTATTGCAGAAGACTGAGCTCCCTATACTTATCGGTAACTCAGGTGTTAGGGAAACCTTGGGCAAGTCTTTCTTCACACCATACCTTGGTGGCCTCCTATGTGGTGAATGGAATAGAGAGATGACCTTTGCCTTCCGGAAGTAAAAGATGCCTGCAGCTGCCAGAACTCATGGCTCAACCTTGATGGTTGGTTGGATTTATTGAAAGCAAGCAAGAGGGTCTTATGTTGACTTTATGACCTTTACATATAGTTATGTGGGTTATACCCTGCTCAGCATTAGGAGATGCTATTTTCCTGAACACTATGGAGCAACACTCATGCGTGCAACTTTAATATAAATACAGTCCCTAAGAGCTGAGCAATGCCCTGGCGAATGATAACCCTGCCTAGAGAAAACTTCAGATACTCCAGAATAGTACTGGGCCTCCTATGACATAATCTACAGTTGAGCGAAGTGTGCTTGCTTTTTGACTGACACCCCTAAACTCAGAAGACCTTCTCTTCTAGAGAGGAAATCAGGATCATGGTTAGCAAAGCAGATTTACAATATTCACAATATTAGTAATGGTATATACTTTTAAAGAGTATAAAGACACATTGCTCTTAGCTGAGTGATATGTCGCAAGGGGTAAACTTAAGTTTATCCTGGAATAATATTAAAATTCTTGGGACACTTGAAAGTTATTCAGTTAAAGACACTACACAGAAATTTATGGACCAGCTCAGGTCATCATACTAAAATACAAAGATTGGGTGGTATAAATAACAGAAATAAATGCATTTATCATTCTGGAGACTGGGAAATTCGAGATCAGAACACCAGCAGTGTTGGTGTCTGCTGAGGTTGCTTTTGCTGTTAAGCAAAGACTGCATTCCCACCTCCATCCCTACTAGGTATCAACTAGAAAGATGTCACCCCTACACATTAAGGGCGTCTATGACCTTGGGTTCTTTTCATCTAATGTTGGTCACCTCAAATTAGGTTGGGGTCATAACAGTTGCTGCTGTAACCACCAACTCCAGCTGAGAAGCACAAGCTCAATTTCTAACTGAATTTGTATTAGAAAGAAATTCAGGCACACTGCCATGCTTGTGCTTGCAAAAGGGATCCAAATATCCCCTGGGACTTGTTTCCTCTCAGTGCTTCCTTCCAGGAATGTCTACAAATAAGCATGTGCTTACACAGACTTTGGGGCCCAAACTCATTTTTATGCATTTTCTTTGCTCTGGGCCCCTCACCAAATCTACCTGCAGAGTCCACAGCCCTGGCTTCTCCAGCTGTTTAGGATGAGCTCAAAGCACACCTGCTCCGTGATGGTCCTGGGGTATTAGCTGACATCTCATTGTCATTGCACTACAATCTTACCTGCTGCCATCATCTTGGCCCATTGGTTAATTTTTTTATGTTTCTTCCCCTAACTGGCTCAGAGTCTTTGAACTTCTATAGTAGAGATCATTCCTAGTATCAATTTATGTTCTCTGAATATTTCATAGATCATTGTCTAAACATTAGTAAGTAATGCTTATATTGAAAGAAAGGAAATGAAGGAGGTAAAGAAGGATGAAGGGAGGAAGGGAAAGTGGTAGAGAGGGGAGGAAGGAAAAAAAGGAAAGAGGGAGGGAGAAAGAGAAAGGATGACGAGAAAGGAAGGAAAGGAAGGAGAGAGAAAGAAAAAGAAAGGAAAGCAAAGACGAAAGGCAGGAAGAAAGAAAGTAAGGAAAGAGGGAGGGAGGAAGGAGAAAGAAAGAAAGGAGAAACAAAGAAAGAGGAAAGGAAAAAAGGAACTAAGGGAAGAAGGAAAGAAAGGAGGAAGGAAGGAAGAGGAGAATGTACACAGAGAGATTGAAGACTGCTTACTTATCTTTTCAAGTATTCTAATCAGTTTCCCTGTGGTAATCCTAAGAGGTATTATTATCATCATTTTACAGAGAAGAGAACTGAGGCTTAGAGACTGCCAATAATTAAACAGCAAGTACGTGATGGACTGCTAAGAAATGCTTCCACAGGTAAAGAAAAGAGAACAGAATGTTGGAATGGAGGCTAAGAGGACAGGGGCTGGCTGAAGATTTGATCTCTTCCTAGGTACCACACATAAGAACATTAATAGAACATTAATAACATCTAATCAAACAGAGAAATTGAAAGGGAGCTGTCCCTTTGTGATTTTTCTTTGAAGGAGTGGATACTTTTATGCAGTGTTTATGCAGCATCAGCATTCATAAATGGCGTAATTGCTGTAAGGCAAACCTGTGCCTCCTACCAGGCTAGGCAGTAACTGTCACTGGTCTTGCTTGTGATCTGAAGAAAGTTGCCAGCACAGTCACTACTCTACCTATCTGCATCTTTGGCTTTGGCCTTCTGAGTTTGAGCCACATCTGTGTGGTGTTCCCTACTCTCACCGCTCCAATTAAAGGATTAACCCAAATGACTTTAACAACACATCCCAGTTCCATCCAGGATTATAATTGTCTTCTTAGAACCACCCACTGGACAAGCTCATGTTGAATTGCCATACTTAAGAGCTGGCTGCAAGCATATTTTATTAGTAATACATTGAAATGTTGTTCTCTGCTCATCAGTGAAAAATTGGTTTTGAACTTGGAGTTGGACTGATGAAAGAGACAAAGTTAATATTGATTCTTTAAACCCCAAGAAGACCCATTTTACAGATGGTGGAAACAAGTCCTGAGACAGATGGAAACTGAGCCCCAGAGGGTAATTATCTCATCTGAAGGCATTCATATTAAGTAGCAAGCTTGAGTTCTAAGCCTTTTCCCTCGATCCAAACCTATGATTTCTGTGGTACAGGTTTCTTGGAGGGGGTGGACTTATGTTGGAATAATTCAGCTATCCATGTGGCATTTCATGTAAGGCCATTTATTGGGAGCTTTGAAATTATTGAGGATGAAAGACAGGGTTAAGTATCAGTGGTCATTCTCATTACCACCCGCCTCTTGGTTTGGGATAATAACAGTTGCTCTCTCCAACCACCAACTCTAGCAGCCTCCAGAATCTTGTGCTTCAGATGTGGGAAACATTCAACCTCACCAACAACACCGACAAGTTTCCTTCTTCTAATACTTGAAACTTATTTCCAATACTTAAAATAGAAATGTCAGGGAATGTGTTGTCTTAGGTAAACTGCCTTTATTTATGATAGATGGAAGATTTGCAGAGTATATTTTTTAAAGACTCAGAACGTACCCCTTTGTACTTCAAAGGCCATTTGGTCGTAGGCCCAACAGGCAAAGTAGTTATTATGGTCCCATGTGGGAAAAGGCGGGTAAGGCTGGAATGTACCCAGTAAACATGAAACCCCATCCACAGAGCTCCACTTGCTGCAGCAGCTCTGCTGAGGCTAATTGGAGGAGAGCAACCTTTTTGAGAAAGGAAAGAAATTTCTGGATTTGAAGCAGATGTCTGAACCTTGCACAATCTACAATACGGGCCTTTAAAGGAAATATTGCAATAATTAGGAGTCCAGTTTGAAGTCAATGTGTTGCTGTAAAAATTAAGGATGTTTACAACTGTGGGGAGGTTTTCTTTAAAAACTCCATTCTGATTCCAATTTGCTAGCAAATTGCATCCTGGCCCCATGGAGGGAGCGATCAGGAGACCTGTTTGATATATTAGGATACATCCAAGAGGTCCATCAAAGGAGGGGGGAGCTATTCAGAAGGCTAAATATGAATTCTCATGTATGGTTCAGAATTATTTTTCTAGCTATGATGACCTGAAATGATAACCTGAAATTTATAACCAAACAAAATGTTTTCTCAATTGGTTAAACACACACACACACACACAAACACACACACGCACACACACACACACGCACACACACACACACACACACACACCCTGAGTTTGGTTTTCCTGTGTGGTCCCTGGAATGACAATCTAGTATTTGCTAAAATTACCACAGTTTTTCAGATATTGGTTAGTCATGAAACACTGTATTATACTGAATTTCAGGTTATTCAACAACAAGAAATTAGTGTATGGATTGTTGCCCTGTAGTCATGGATCATTATTATCAGGAAAAGGTAGTTTTATGTGCATGGAGCAGAAGGGGAAGAAGAAGATATATATAATTTACCAGTTCAGAATGTGAGAAGGAAATTGTGCAATGAAGAAGAACTGGAGTTAGATACAAATGTAAATCCAGTTTCTGTTACTTAGCTTATTTGTGTCCATGATGTTTTTGAGCCTGGATTAAGTATATTGGAGGTAATAATGTCGACCTCTCATTATGGCTTTGAGATAGAGCAGCATTATCTGAAGCACTTATGATCAATGGACTCTAGGTATGTAAGAATAATAATGTCATTTCTAGTGTGCCTCCTCACACACACATAGCCTCCCCCCCCCACACACATTCACACTGCCTTGTTCCCAAAGTCCCATATTCCCATACCAGTAGGTCAATGTCATTGTTGAAATAATTGATTATATAGCATTTCAGGGAGGAAGAAAAGTAAGCTGTTTTAGCGTCAGTCAAATGTTTCCTGATACTCCCCTTTACTTTTTGTAATAGAATCCTGAGTTCTAGTTGGGAAAGGTACTATTCAGATGGCAGCTATGCTTCTTATTTCTTGCAGTGAGATTTTTATTTGTTCAAATTTTATCGAAGACGGATGAATGGGAGTCATGTGTGCAAAGCCTACGTCATGCAACATATCCTTCTCCTCTTCTTTCTCTTTGATAACAGGAAGAAACAGGTAGAAAATGGTAATGAGTCAATTCTACCTGAAAGTTGAGGTTCAATTCCAATAGAAAGAAGTATATAGAAGGGAAATACAGCTTGGATCTTTGCATGGCCTCGTGGAGCAGAGATTGCTCCAGGTCCAGCATCATCCACCATTTTGATATAAATAATGAATAAATAGCTTTGTTTCCATTGTATTTACTTTACTTATTGTTAAAATGATTAAAACAATAATCTAACTCTTAACAGGAACTTGTCTTTATTGTATTATAGAGTAGAAATTAGATTGTATTAGTTCTTTGATCCGAGGATGTTTGTCCTTCTCCCTGCCTTGTACTTAAGGTATAATAAATGGGATTTGGGAGAGGATTGAGAATGTCCTATCCTAGTTAGAACAATGACTGCTGAATAAAGACAGACAAGGTGAACATGAGCCAGGACCATTTGTGAAGATCTTTATTAGATTATGAAGCAATGTCAGAAATAAGTCCTAAACCCTAGGAAGTAATTCTTGGGATTGTGATCTAGCCTGGTTGGACACTAGATTATTTGGTTTTATTCATGTATTGTTAGATAAATTAATTTTAGACCTCCATGTTAAATACAGAAGCAAAGTAGTCCTAGCAACTTGGAAGGCTGGGAATGGGAGGACCAAGGTTTGAGGCTAGCCTAGGCAGGGAAGTTTGGGAGATCCCTGTCTCAACTCATAGCTGGGTAGGGTGCTACATGTCTGCTGTCCTAGCTCCCTGAGAGTCTGAGAACAGGTGGTTCAGGTTTCTAGGACAGACGGAGCAGAAAAGTCCACAAGATTCCTCCTAAACAGAAAAGGCTGGAAGTGGCGGTGACACCTGTCATTCCAGATTTGATGGGAAGCCTAAACTAGGCAGATTGCAGTCCAGGCCTGAGCTGGAAGCAATAACTTATCTAAAAAATAACCAGCGAATGAAAGGGCAGGAAGTGTGGCTACAGATAGAGCACCTGCCTAGCAAATATAAGGCCCCAAGTTAAAGCCCAGTAAAAATAAATGCCACTGAGCTTATTCCTCAATGGCAACCTCAAAAGCTACCTGATTCTTAAAAGACTCTTCTCATTTCCCTGAGTTGACCAGGTTGAATTGTGAGTTCCTCATCGTCCCAGGGCATTTGATTACACATTCAGTCATTCTGAGGTCACTGATTTGACAATTTTCTTCATCATTGACTACCTGCCTGATCTGTTCTAGACACTGTGAGTTCTAGACACATGCATGGCATCTGACCATCCTTGTCATGGTGCTTGTAGTCCAAATCTGTGAAGAGTCACCATCAATGAATGACCTTTCTCTCTGTGGTGGGACATTTTTAAAATGCTATAAGCAGAGAGTCTTTTTACCTCAGGAAACACACAATTGCCAATATGATTAGCATGGTTCTCATCTAGTATTGCTTTCAACTTATAGGTAGCCATGTTCTATGCCTGGTTTTATTACTGCAGAGCAAGACCTTCAAGTACCCCTCATTCTTTCCCTTGGCACAGCAATATTTCCTCACTGTACTGGGAGAAAGGCTGTACAAATGTTTGCAGAAAGGAAACTTAATTCACGCAGTAACATTTTTCACTCAAAACTAGACGTCTCTATTCCACAAAATCAAAGCAACATGTGGGACATTTTTAATTTGTCAATCCATATTAAGCACCATAAACTAATTTTTGCCCAGGGGATCATTTGAAAACACAAAACAAATCATGTCTCTTTTAATAGCCTTCCTCATTCTTTTTTTTTTTCTTGTTGTTAAGGGTAAGAGAAGGTGACAATTCGTTTCTTCTCAATGCTTTCCAGAAACTCTTCTATAATTGGTAAAACTCAAGTCATTTTTACATTTCATTTATGAGGCAGTAACTGAATAAGTGGTTTGTACACTTCATTTATGAGGTAGCCAAAAGGTATACATATAAAAGTTATTTTAACTAATTTTCAGGACAATTGCAATATTCAGTACTTGAACTTACATTTGCATAAAAACACATTCGTATTTCTAAATACTTAATCAGTAATAACTCATTTTGTTCAGAAGATAAATGAGTTTATTTTTAAAAAGTTCCTAAAATGCATTCCCCATTCTACTCTAAGATACCAAATATAATAATACATTTTTTTCAACATCATGAATCATATCTGTATATAATAATACATAAAGGCCAGAGCAAGGCTACTTTTAAGATGTGGTGAGACATTCTAAATACCCACAATGGAAAGAAGCTGAAAAATAAATCTTATACACAGTGTATAGGAAGTTCTTAAAATGTTTTTCAGAGGCACACAGAAAAGTCCTGAAGAAAGCATCAAATAAAAACACTAGCCTCCGTTAAACATTGCACTGCTGGCAATTAGAAAAAAAATATATAGAAGATATTTTTTATTGGTGATTTAAAAAGAAAAGAAAAACCTGGTTTATTTCATCCTGAAGGAAGAAAAAAATAATTCAAAGCTCAGAGTTGTGTTAGCCAGTAGTTCTTGCAACACATACCTGAGACAAAGCAGTTTGAAGGAATGAAGACTTATTTTGGTTCATGGATTCAGACCCAGGTCACAGACAACATTGTTTCTGGGCCTTTGCTGTGGCAGAGTATCACTCAGGAAAGGCTTAGTGAAGCTGAGCTCTGTACTTAATGGCAGACAGGAAGAGAGACAGGAAGGGGCCAGGATAGCATGCATCCCTAAGCACAGGCCTCCCAAGGCCTATTTCCTCAAGTGAGGCATCATCAACTAAAGGTTGCATCATTTCCCAAACAGCCCTGGAGCCGGGACCCAGCCTTTGTAAGCCTGTGGAAAGCATGTATAGACAAGTCACAATGCTCTCCTTTAACTCAGGGCCTTACTTTTTTTTTTTTGTTTAGATAATTGAAAGAACTCTTTAGAGCAAATCAAAACAACATTGAGATTCTATATCATCCCAGTTAGAATGGCCATTATCAAGAAAATTAATAATAACAGATGCTGGTGGTGATTTGGCCAAAAGGGAATGCTACTACACTGTTGGTGGGGAATAAACTTGTTCAATCACTCTGGAAAGCAGTATGGAGGGTCTTCAAAAGACTAAACATAGAGCTTTCCTATGATCCAGCAAGCCCATTCCCGTGCATTTACCCAAATGACCATAAATAAGGAAACACTAAAGCTACCACTACAACCTTATTCACTGCAGCATTATTTACCATAGCTAAGATATGGAATCAACCCAGGTGCCCCTCAGTAGATGAATGGATCAAGAAAATGTGATATATATATATATATATATATATATATATATATATAATATGTGTGTGTATATAAAGTGTATATATTGTATATATAGTACACACACACTGGAATTTTATGCTTCTATCTGAAAGAATGGTATTACTCCATAAGGAAATGGACTCATAAGGAAACGGAAAGACTTGGAAAAAATTATATTAATTGAAGTAATCCAGACCCAAAGAAACATAGACTTCATTGTCTCCCTCATTTGTAATAACTAGATTATGTCTAGGATATTCTTAGCAGAGAATCACAATAGCTATGTGCAAAATGATGCTTATCAAAATGAACTCTGAGAAATGGAAACAAGTGGTGATTTTTAGTGTACAGTTGGCATCTATTTATTTTTATGTTTTTTTCCCTTTTGGTTTATTCCCTGTTGACACTTTTTTTCTGTACCCTTTGTCTTGTATATACGTTTATTTGATTTGGGGAAGGGAAGGGAAATCACAGAAATGGTGAGACAAAGAGTGAACCAATGTAGCAGTGATACTCACTAGACACTATGTTGGAAATGAATTTTACAACTTGGAGAGGAGGGGAGTTAGGGGGGAAATGGGAGAAAATAGAGGGGGTAACACTGTTCAAAAAGAAATGTATTCATCGTCTTTTTTATGTAACTATGAATCTTTGTACATCACCTTTACAATAAAAGTTTAAAAAGAATTCTTTAGCACACATTTGTAAATAACTTGAGTGAATATACAACTTATTTTCCTTTTTTTGGATTCTATTTTTTAAAGTTATGATTATTTTTCTGATAGTAAATATACTCGCATGTGATATGAAAGATGCTTGTGTTAAAACATAAAGAAAATGTTACCTGAAATCTTCCCACTAAGAAGTAATGTTGGAACAGCAATGTCTGCTTCACACGTTCAAGATGTATGTACACATAGAAGACATCATTTAAGTGGAGTATTATATAGGTATTTGCAGACTTCATTTTTTGCTTACTATGTCATGGATAGTTTTTAAGTGAAATATATCTCTATGTATTGTAATGTTTTAAAAAGTTAGAGTATTTTGAAAGTACAGAATGGAAATAATAATCATTTCTTTTCTCATGAAAATATTAATTGTTGTCAGTTTGATTATTATAGTTTAATCCTATGCTGGATACACCGACATACCTATTCTGCAATGCTTCTTTAATTAGGTGCTTAAGATTAATCTGAAAAAGAAGATTTTTTTAAAATATCCAAGCACAAATATACCTGTGTGCAGAATATACATTACTAAACTTTTTTAAAAAGTCATGAATTTACTTTCCTGTGAACCATGCATGAGATTGAGTGATGATTTCCATAGAGCCGAGCGGGGGTGGGGGTGGGGGGGAGGGATTGGTTTCCTGCTGAAATAATACACTGTGATCTACAACGAAATAAGAGCCAGAACAGAAGAAAATAAATCTTAAAAATTCATCCACAATCTTCTGACTACCAATTGTTAGACATTCTTAGTAGTCAAAGTTTGGGAGTAAAGCTACTATCTACTAGCTTTTACGAATAAAGGTATCCTCTACATTTAATTACAAACCTTTTGAGGACATATATTTTTGTTTCTCACAGGTAAAAACCTAAGGGTGAGATTTTTGGGGTTAAGGAGTAAATGTGTACTGAACACTGTGGGAAATTACATAACTATTTTCTACTGTTACAACTTGTATTAGTCAGTGTTTCATCTATATAGTAAAATGTCTGAGTGGAACAACTTGGAAAGGATAAAACATCCTTTGTGGCTTCAGAGATCACAGTCTACAGCCAGCTGGCTTCGTGGCAGTGAACCATGGGAGGCTGGACAGCCTGGCAGGGAGTATGTGGTGAAGCAGAGCAGCTCTCCTAATGGTGGACAGGAGGCTGAGAGGCAATCAGGCAGGAGTGAGAGTAATATATAACCTTCAAACATAGAACCCGATGACCTATTGCTTCCAACCAGACCCCACCTTCTAATAGTCCATTTAGTATGAACTCATCCATGGATTAATCCATGGATGAAAGGAGCACCCTCATCATCCAACCCTCTCCCAACAGCGCCACCAACTGGGAACCAAGTCCTCAACACCTCTCAGAGGTGTTTCATATACAAAACTTGGCATTCTATCCCTGGCCTCCAAAAGGCTCATTTCCATCTTGCAATGCAAAGACCACACACACACACACACACACACACACACACACACACACACACACACACACGCAATGGGGCTCAACAGTGGAGAGTCCCCTCTGAAACTCTTAACTCCGAGCCCCTATAAAATATTAAGGAACCAGGCATGACAGCTCATGTCAGTAAGCTCAGCTACATAAGGAGGCAGAGAAAGAACGATCATGCTTTGAAACAAGCCTTCCTCCCCACTCAAAAAAAGTTCAACATGTCCTTATTTCAAAGAACAACCCAAATATGGTGGATCTTGTCTGTAAGCTCAACTGCATGGGAGACATAAATAGAAGAATCATGGTCGGCCACCCCAGGGATAAGGTATGAGACCCTAACAAGTAAGTAACCAAAGCTGGTTTGGGGCATGTCGCAAGGGGGAGAGAGCCAGCTGGAAAGCATGAGGCCCGGAGTTAAAATACAAGTACTCGCCCACACCCACCAAAAACAAAAGGTAAGATCTTGAGGACCTCTCAACTGCTGAATTTCAAGTAAAGTTTGTTTTGTATGTATGGTAGAGAAGTTGATGAAGTTCATAGCTTTCTCATTCCTTTCACTGTGCTACTTTTTTTTTTTTTATAAATGCACATCCTATGAAATTAAATGAAATTAAACACATCCTATGAATTAAATCATTTTGGTGGTAGTATAAATCCCAGTTTAGAGAACATCTCAAGGCATGCAAAAATATAAATAAATGATTAATAATTTGAATTTACAAAAAGGAAAATTGTGGAGAGGGAGCGGGTTGGGAGAGAGGAGGGAGAATGACGAAAGGGGTGATATTAATCAAGATGCATTGTATTCACATGCTGATTGGTTGAATGGCAACACTATAAAAAAACACAATAAAAATGAGATGTGTGTGTGTGTGTGTGTGTGTGTGTGTGTTGATATCCAAACTATAACAAGCACCATTTGCTTCTCTTAAACGCTCTTGTGTTTTCCATTCCTTGACAATATCTGTTTTGCCGGTGTTTCAGTTTTCACCGGTACAGCATACAAGGCCCTACCCTGCAATGGCCAGGAGTATCTCTCATGTGTATGAGTGCTATGCACATATTCTCCCATAAAGTTTCTCTCCAAATTTTGCTTTTTTAATGAGTGTATTTGCTTCTTTTTATGGAATTGGAAGGATTTTCTACTTTCATACAAAAATACATGTGCATTAATGTCTTCTGGCTATCCAAACTTCATGAGATACATATTTTCTAAGCATTTGCTCCCAAGAACTATCTTTCAACTCAACTCCCATTTTCTTTTGGGGAACAAGAAATGTTCTTTCTCTCTCTGTGTCTCTCTGTCTCTGTCTCTGTCTCTCTGTCTCTCTGCTTCTGTCTGTCTGTCTGTCTGTCTGTCTCTGCCTCTCTCTCTGCTCTATTTCTCCCTGCTTTAATGAAATAAATCCTGGTGAAACTTTCAATAAAGAAGACTTAATAGTTCACAAATAGCATCTTTGGAAGAGTAATGATAATTTAACAAAGCATAGTTTTTAAGTCATTTTAAAAAGAATTATATATTTTGCTTTTTATACAAGGAAGCTTTGCCCATAATTAATGTGAAAGATTCTTTTTTTCTCCTGCAACTTTCGTGTTTCCAGTTCTTATGTTTAGATCTACTAGCCATTTTGAGATGATTTTTCATATGGTGGGAAAATGCACTTGAGATTCATTATTGCTTTGCATATGGATATCCAATTGTTACAGAATCATTTTACAAATTAAACTAATTATTTTCCCCCCTGAATAAAAAAGTCATTCTGCCATATATGTGGGGATCTCTTTCTGGACTTTTTATTGCACTCTAGAGCTCTGCATTTCTTCCCTTAAGGGTTCATTGTTTGATTTTCATACACGAATTTGATGCAATTTGATCTAATCGATCTTTCATCAATCACTCTTCATTTACTCTGCCCCATCCTATTTGTATTCCTCTTTCAAGCCATCCCTCCTTTACATTTGCATCTTTTCCCCCTTGGGGTTTAAATTTTTGCAATAAGAGAGGGTATGTGCTATTCTCCACTCTCACTCTCAAGTAGATGGATTACGGGCATGTACAGCATACCGGTCTCTGTCTTTAGATTAGTGAATGGAGACACAACATTTAGCATTGTTAAAGAGAGGTATGCTGTACTTCTTGTCATTGTTTCTGTTTCTGTAATGATTTTTCCCCCACAAAGCCCAATTTGCTTACTTGCCAATCTAGAGAGATTTAGTTTTACCTGTTTTTATGGTTGTGTTTATCTTCCTACCTGTGTGTAGGATTTTCTTACTTTCTTCAGTGCTGGCTTAGTCACTCTTTATTCCTTTAATGTATTATGGGAGTTTTAAAAATCATCCTTCAATTATGAAGGCTAGCTCTGCAAGAGACAACAATCTAGATTTGTTATTTTTTTTTTCAGGGCTTGGAACATATCACATATGCCTTCTGTGCTTTTAGAATTTCTATTAATATGTCTGATGTCAACTTGGAATAGTTATCCCTTCATATAAGAAATGGCACTTCTGTCTTGTAGCTTTCAATATTCTTGCCATAGTTGTATAATCAATGTTTTAATTAGTCTTTTCTGGCCTTGCTTGCTGTTCTTAAAGCTTCCTGTGCCCAGATGTCTATGTCAAGATTTACAACTTTTCTGTTATTATTATTTTTATGTTTTTGTGCCTTTAATATGCATTTCTTTTTTAAAATTTATTTTTATTGTAAAGGTAATATACAGAGAGATTACAGTTACATAAATCAGGTCATGGGCACGTTTCTTTGGCAACAGTGTCCCCTCTTCCCTCATTTTCTCCCAATTTTTTTCTCTCCTGACCCTCTGTCTCATAAGTTGTATAGTTCATTTTCAACATAGTGTTTAGTGAGTATCACTGCTGCATTTATTCACTATCTGTCCCTCCATTTCTGTGCTTCCCCCTGCCCTCCCCCAAACATATAAACTTACACACAAGACAAAAAAAAAAAACAACAACCCCAGAAATCAAAAATAGAAACAAAGGGGAAGGAAAAATAAAAACAAAAAGTAAAATAACAAAAAACTTCTTGTTTCCATTTCTTGGAGTTCATTTAGATAGACATTATTTTATATGATCATATGCACATTGCTACAGAGCCTTTGTGATCCTGTTTATCTTATCATGGCCAAGCACCTTTTTGTGTTTGTGTCTTTTATGATCCATTGTGTTTACTTGTAGATTTGTAGACATGTTCTAATTACTACAAATGGGGGAAACCATGCAACTTATGTTAGGTCTGGCTTACCTCTCTTAATATAATTTTTTCCAAGTCTTTCCATTTCCTTATGAATGTGAACTTCTTTTATGCCCACCATTCACACGTTTTTTTTTTCTTTAATGGTTTCCCAGAGGTCTTCAGTATTGTTTCCTTAATATTTTCTTACATTTTTTCCTTATCGTCTGAGTATTCTAATTCGCATCATTTGCAATCAAGCCCTGCTAGTGTGTCTTCAGCTTTAAGACATCTATTGATAGAACTTTCAACTGTGCTTCCTACTTGACTTTATTAAGGTGTATAATTCTAGAATTTCAGCTGCATCTTTCATCATTTTTCTACCGTCATTGAATTCCTCCTTATTTCCTGCACTGTCTTATTATTTCATTCAGCTATGCATTTGCATTCTCCAGGAATTCAGTCAGGTGCTCTTCCATGGTCTTTAAATTGTGTTGATCAATCTTCTAAGTATTCTTTTGAACTCTTCATCTGGTGTTTCATGAACTTCACTGCCATTGTCCTTCACTATGAAATAACTGACTTTTGAAGGAGTCACAGCGCCTTTTTGTCCCCACATTTCTAATGTGTCTGCGTTGAAGGCCATGTTGCTGGTTGGAAGTTTTAATTACCTGTAATCTTTTAGTTGAAGTGTTCTCAGTGCTCAGGGACTTGATTGTTGCAAGGTTGACGTGCGTTTCCTCACCACTGTACCAGTAGACAGCTCAGTGCCCATGTGCTCACAGCACTGGCCTGGACCTACCGTATCACTCAGAGAGAAGAAAAACAGCAATTTGGTCAAATTGCTATATAAGACAGATCAGTGGAACTCGGTCATTCATGCCTTTTCTGTTTGTTTTATCAATTACTAAGAAACAAGTGTTAAAATCTGCAAGTATAATTATGTATTCGCCGATGTAACAATTCTTTTATTTATAGCATAATGGTTTTTGAGGCCATTTTATTCAGCTTATGTAAATTTAGGATTATTATCTCCTCCTAATTTTACCTTAATGTCTTCATGAAAGTTCTGATTTACCACTGAAAACATTGGTTCTAAAGCATTTTTTTCTGATATCAATATAGAAACTCAATTTTTCTATAGATTAATGTTTAGATGGTACATTGTTCTTCACTTTAGTGTATTTCCATGCTTATAATTTATATTTATACTGAGCTTCTTGCTGAAGATATGCTAACTGAATCTTTTTAACAAGTTAAATACTCTGAATTTTAGTTATAGTGTCAAACCACTTGTTTTAATGCAACAACCAATAGGGTTGGAGGTATTTTCTTTTGTTTGTTTGCTTTTTGTGCTGGTTCTGGGGCTTGAACTCAGGGCCTAGACTCTGTCATTGAGCTTTCATATTGAAGGCTAGTACTCTACCACTTGAGCCACAGCTCTACTTTTGGCTTTTGGTAGATAATTGGAGATGAGAGTCTCATGGACTTTCCTGCTAAGACTGGCTTCAAACTGCAATCAGCAGATCTCAGCTCCCAAGTAGCTAATACGACAAACATGAGCCACCAGCACCCAGCGCCAATTGAGTTTTAAACTACTAGGTTGTTACCAGCATTTTATTTACTTTACCTGTTCTTTTCCCTTGTTTCATTTTTTTTTTTCATTTTTTTTTTTGGCCAGTCCTGGGCCTTGGACTCAGGGCCTGAGCACTGTCCCTGGCTTCTTTTTGCTCAAGGCTAGCACTCTGCCACTTGAGCCACAGCGCCCCTTCTGGTCGTTTTCTATATATGTGGTGCTGGGGAATTGAACCCAGGGCTTCATGTATACGAGGCAAGCACTCTTGCCACTAGGCCATATCCCCAGCCCCCCTTGTTTCATTTAAACTACTTTTTGGTGATTAATTTTATGTATTTTAAGATTTCTTTTTGTCTATAATTTGTTTTATTTTCAACTTTTATTTTCTTTTCTAGTCTCTTTACGTTATTTTTGTGATGAATAGCAACAACACACACACTATTTTTATTGTGACTTCTATGCCCCCAAAAGTATAGTAAAAAATGAGAAAGAAATGTTTTGCATTCATTTACCTACAGACCTCATTTTTAATGCTCCTCATTCAGGATTTCTACTTTATTTTTATTTTCTTCCTGTCTAAAGAGCTCTCTTTTTAACATGTGTTTAATAAAACATCTTTTCCCCTATACCTCTCTCTTCTCTGGTAAGTTATTTTATAGATGTGTTAGTTGGCATAACATTGATTGAAAGGTAAACAATTCAGTGGTTTATTTTCATTTGTTTCTTTTTATATTTCATTTTGAAGAGTTCATGTTCTGATTCCATGTTCCCTCATCATTTCTCCTGCATGTCTAAGGTGCTAGTGATCATTTTTAGTGTATTTTTTTTTGTTAGGCGCTCTATCCTTTGCCTTCATATATTCATACTTCTGTTACATTCTTGAGCTATTCCAATGTATTTATGAGAATTTATTAAAATTACTTTAACTGATAATTAAAAGCATAAAAATTGTATATATTATATTAATGGGGCAATAATGTTTGATACGTATACAAATCATCTATCTTTAAATCAGAGGATAATTAAAAAATATTTATTATTTCTTTCTGGTGAAATCATTTGAGTCCTTTCACCCAGTTTGCTGGAATACATAGTTTTTCATTATTATCTATAGATATCCTACTGGATACTAATACAGCAGAACTACTAATCTGGTCGAACTATATCTCCAGTATCCATTGATCAGCTTTTTCCACTCCTCATATTAGCCACTTTAATATACTATCTTCTGATGCCATCAGAACTATCTGTTTGTTATATCTATTCATTCATTGTTTTCCTCCTACCGGCGGGTAATAGTTTTCTGCTTCTTTGCCTAAGTCAGTTAATTTTTATTTGATGCCCCACATTGCATTTTTTTTATAGTGTTGAGTTCTCTGTTGTGTTATAATAATTTAAGTCTTTTCTTTGGCATGAAATTAAGTCACTGATAATCTTGAGAGACTCAGAGATTGCTTTAAAACTTGATTTGGGGGAGTCTATAGAAACTTTTAGTCTAATTTAGTCTTATTACTGAGTCAGCACCTTTCTAGTGGCTATGCTCACTGTATGAACAGTCATCTTTCATTAATTACTCAGTCTATTGTTTTCTGGGCTTCATATCTACCCTCCTACTTGTCTCACAGGTTTTCCCTGTGCAAAGAGTTGAGGGTCCTTCCTATAGATTTCTAGAAATCTCGGTGAAGGCTTTTCTTTTTAGTGTTCAGCCCTGCACACTCTAGTCTGGCTAATTGGCTTCCTGGAACTCCATTCTCTATTTTCAACACAGTGAGACTGCTGAGTTTTGTTTGGGATCTCCCCTTCTGCACTGTGTCCTGGAAACTGCCTCCAGGCAGCAAACTGGGCCACTGTGGGGTTCACCTCCTTTGTTTCTCTTCTCTTAGGGATAACAGCTTGCTTTGCCTGTTACCCTGTATCTGAAAACAGTTGTTTCATGTATTTGTCTGTTTTCCTAGCTGGTTTTTGGTGGAGGGGCAATTCCCATAGCAGTTAAGGCTTTATGTCTGAAGCAGATGTTGGCATCAATATTTTATGCATGTCTTTGGGCTTCCTATTGTACAGCCGAAGCTGAAAAGCAGTGCTTTATATACTCACCAACGTTGATTTTGTTTCATTAATTGTTGAGATAAGAAGTGAAATATCTGCTTTTCTGGTTCTTCAACTATTTGTAAGATTAAATGACATTTTGTCCGTAGTGACCATTTGCATTTTATTTGTACTTTAGCTTATTTGTATCTTTGTTTTTACCCTTTTTAAAATTGTAAGGTTAGCTTCTTCCTTATATGTTTAAAAGAGTTCTTTATGGGTTACTGAAATTTTTACTTTTTTTGCCAGTTAGATTGCATCATTTCTTGTTTCTTCTGAACATTTTAAACTTTTAATATAGATGACAGTGAGGGAAATATCATAGTGCGTGCCATGAAGTTAGTTCTAGTTTTATTTGTAGCTGAACATAGCAATTGTTTTTGTTATGATTTCTGACTTACATTCCATCTCATGAAAATGCTGTTCTGTGAAAGAAGAGATGATTTTTATTTTATTTTAAGCATTTTTATTTAAGGGCATGCCTCTCTGAAAATACTCCAAAGGATTATTTAGTGGTACTTCATTTTTTTTTGTTAACATACTGTTAGAACTATTTGAGGACATAATGGATTACATAGTCTCAGAAAACTGCATAACTGAGGTTTTTTTTATTGTCAAAGTGATATACAGAGGGATTACAGTTTCATATGTAAGGCAGTGAGTACATTTCTTATCAAACATTACCTCTTCCCTCAATTTCTCCCACCTTCTCCCCTCCCCAATCCTCCCCTCCCCAGGTTATACAGTAGGTTTACAGCATATAGTTTTGTAAGTATTGCTGTTGCATTGGTTTGTTTTCTACCCTTTGTCCCTCCATTTTGATGTTCCCCTTTCCTTCCCTACTTCTGATAAACTTATATACAACATCCAGGGTACCAAAATCAGCTACAGTGACATCCTAGCTAAAACCATGGGGAAGAACAACAAAAGAAAATGGCATAATCTCACATGGTATGTTGAACATAACAACAATGATAAATCACTTATCTCTGTAACTTCGAGTTCATTTTGCTTGAGTTTTATATTCAAACTTTGCATAAATTCTGTGTCTTGGACTCCTGAGTAGTAACCCCTACCAGCTCGGTCAGGTTTCTTAAAGAAACAGACTGAATAGGAGATAGGCAGACAAACAGATAGATGGTAGGATGGATAGATGACAGATAAATAGATAAGCAGATAGACAGATGACAATTTAATGTACAGTGATGAGTTCATTCTTTTGACTATAGAGTCAGAGAAGTCTTCCAGTATGCTACCTGCAAGTGAAGAGATGATGCACTTCCAGCCCGAGGAAAGGATGAGACTCTGGTTCTAGCTCAAGCAAGAAGACAGGAAGCAAAATGGAATACGTTCTTCTTGTTCTGCCTTTTTGCTCCACCTAGTCCTGTCATAGTCCATTTTGTACTGCCATCATAGAATATCAAGCAATAGGAGATTCATAGTAACAGAAATTGATTTGTCCTATGGTTATAAAGGCTAGAAAGTCTGTGATCAGGGGCCGTGCCTGGGAAGTCCTGTTGCTGTGTCATTCCATGGCAGAGGGCATTCATGATATAAGACACAGCCAAACTCCTGCAATAACCAAACCCCTCTCAAGACAACAATGATTCCTTTAGGAGAGCAAAGCCTTCATGCTGTGGTTCAGCAACTTTTCACAGGACTCTATCAATACTCTTGCACTGTAGATTAGGTTTCCTATATATGGAATCTTCAGATATATTCAAACCATAACAAGACCCACAGTGGATTGGATTATTTCCACCCATACCCAGGATGGCAATATACTTCTTCAAATCTACTAATTTGCATGCCAATCTTTCCCATAAATAGCTTCACCAGTATACTTGGAAATATTGTATAACCTGGTACCCCATGGCATAATCATGATGCACATAAAATGAGGGAGCACGATTACCATAGGGCAGCACTGACCGAAAAATTGTCAACTGATATCTGACTGTAGGACCCAGGAAGGCTTGGTGGGCCTCCCTGTGGTCATCTGGAATAGGAATATCCTCTTGGAGGGGCTTGGTCCTAGGGCATTGTTTTTCTCCTTGGATCCTCCCTGCTAATTCAGTCTTTGGGGGCTCTGCAGGCTACAATGAAAAGCCAATCTGGATTTGTTCCTTTAGAAAAACCAAGTTCTACACAAGGTCCAACCTTGAATCCTTCCCAGGCTTTGAGAATCCATAGGAGATTCATAGCTGACTTAATATTCTATGCTAGTTTCTCCCTATGGATGATGCAGGAAGCCAGAGGGAGTAACGTGAGAAAGTCCTTTACTCTAGATGGGTTTAGGACATGCTAAAATAATTTCTGTGGAGAACAGTGGATATAGTAGGCTTTTGTCATGGAGAATGCTCAGGGCTACTTCATAATCGTCATAATTGTTCTACCCTCCTTGCCACAACCCTGTGAGATTCTTCATGGTTCTTTGAGAACTTGATGAGTTATCTGAAGATCAACTGTAAAATTTCCCACCATGCAACTCTTTCAGAGAAGCCAATGGAAAGATTTTCCTGCCCCAAATTTGTGGCCCTGCAACCCCAGCAGGTGCACCAGTTTTCTCTCATCTACACAGCAAAGTAAGAGTGGAGAAGTAATAGATGACTGGCAGCAAGGTCATCTTTCCTATGTCCATCCACGAGGTGGTACAGAACAACCTACAGGTACGTTTTTTATGTTCAGACTTTTCAGACTTGCATTTCCAAAGGTCACCCAGTCCCTCAGGAATAATGAGTTTGAAAGAAAAGAGTTAGGAGTCTACTGTCAACATGTGGGCCAGGGCCAGGGAATGAGTGGATTGGAGAGATTGTCCTACGGTAGAGGAAGGATGGAGTAGCCACGTGTTTGGGGGGCTGAGACTGTATGGTGGCAGAACAGAGTCTGGGCAAGTAGCATGCTACAGTGTCAGACACTGTCCCTCCTTCTAGAAATGCTTCCGAAAGCTCCAGCTCCAGCACAGCTGGTGTTCCTCTTGCTCCAAAGAGGCGATCAAGGGGGACATACTGTTACCTTCCAGCTCCCCTTCATCCGCCATCGACACAAGAGGCAACATGTTCGCAGGTAATTGCGGGGCAGTCTAGTCAGATTCTAATCATACCACAAAACACTTATTTGAAATTCTTGACACAGGAACAGTGCTGTTGCACTAGGAAAGACTGGCAAAATATAAAACGAACCTCATTTACATGACTAACGTAAAGGTGCCAATTAACCTATCTTATGCAATTGTTTTGCTTTTGGGAAGGCTCTCCACAGGAAGGGGCTCGGCTGAGTCTAAAAGGGAATTTTCCTCACAGGTTCAGGAAACATTAGACAATTATTCAAGTACCTTCACATTACAGTCTTTGAAACATCAAGAACACCATGAACTACTGCCTGGGTTAGAGCCCTGCTTTCAGGAAAGGGGCTATTCCCACTTCACAGATGAGGTAGTTCATGGCAGCACCCAAACATTAAACATTGACAAGTCCTTGCTTGGAACCAAGCATGTCAATGACGGATCAGATCCTAGGATATTCTGTTTTGAAAGATAAAAATCCCTGCTGCAACTTGGATCTTAGATGTCCTCCAAAGCTAAGTGTTAGATGCTTGCTCCTCAAGGTGGTGACTTTGGGAGGTGGTAGAAGCTTCAGGGCCTGGGGTCTAGTGGGAGGTCTTTAGGTCATTGGGGGAGTGGTCTTGGAGGAGATAACAGAATCTGGCCTTTTCCTTTCTCTTTCCTTTCCTGGTTCATCAGGAAGTGAGTGGTTTGGTTCTGTTGAATGCTCTCTCCATTATATACTACTTCACTCACCACAGGTCCAAAAGCAAAGTGAATGGAAGATCAGACAGAAACTGCCCAAACTGCAAATCACAATGTATCTTTCTGCTTTGTAAGTTAGTTATCTCAGGTATTTGTTATTAACACAGAGAGTAGATTTTCACAATACCAATGTCACTTTATAGTAAACCTTTATTCTTCCCATTTGATCTTCCTGGAATGATCTTAAATGACAAAAATAAGATCCCGAAGATATAAAAATATGTGCATGTCTATAATCAGAGGAATGGTTTTATTTCTCCTGACACTGTCTTCCCAAGATAAAGTCAGTATATTATAGTCCTTGGTTCTAAACAGCATAGACTGAAACACTGACCTTTTAACACTGGACAAAAGATTTCCTTCTGAATCCAGTGGGCATAGAACACCTCAGAATACTTGGCAGTCTGGATGGCAAATGCTCATGGTGACCATTCCCAGAAATGCTTAGGGATTTGGACTCCCTTCAAGACGCAGTGTTAGTTAAAATTCCCTCCTTTCTGTCCTTCCTTCATTCCTTCTTTCTTCGTTTCCTCTGCTGCTTCCTCCTCTTCCTCATTTTGTTCTTTCTCACTCTCTCTTCCTCCTTCTTCTCTCTCCTTCTTCTCTTCTCTCTCCTCTTTTTATCCTTTCTTGTTTCATATTTTGGGTGGGGGAGGCAGGATCTAACTACATAGCATAGATTGGTCTGGAACCTCAGCTCTTGAGTGCTGACATCATAGATATGCACCAGCATACTTAGCTGATCAAAACTCTCTTGGTATGAATTACATGAACATTCCCACTTCCAGGGCTTCTCCATTCCTAAAATGACTTTCCCCCTCATTGACCCTTACTTCGATACCCTCTAACAGCTGGTCACATGGGAAATAGCTCAGACATTGAGTCAAACAGACTTGCATATGAGTACAAGCTCCACTAACATCTGAAGGTGGATGTTTGGACAAGGCACTGCTTCCTGTACTTTAGTTGGGCTGTCTGTCAGGTGGAGGGCCGAGAAAATATCATGAGATTCAAAGAAAGAAACAACAAAAAAGACTAAATCCTTTTATAAACCTAAAGACCTATATAAATTTAAAACGATTATCTTCTTATTATGTGGTATGGATTTTTCTGATATTAATCTTCCTTGAGTTCTAATGGACTTAAAGTTCAGAAATATATCTTCAATGAAGATACAAAAAGCAATACATACATATACCATAATGCCTGTGAGCATTCAATGGATTCTGCTATCAGTGCCTAATGAGCTACAGGGGATAGACCAATGAACTAAAGGCTGACAGTATGGTTATATTGTATTCTCTTGAGGTACCATAGCCATGCATTTAATGTAGCATCTTTATTAATGGTGGGCTGTTACCAGCTTAAAATATTTTGGTAGTCTCAGATTGATATTGACAATGCCCTGTGATGAAGATAGGAAACTAGAACCTTGGCCAGATGGTTCCCTGGCTAAGACATTTCTCTCTGGTTTTTATTCTATGCCTGTCCATGTACATCCTCCACAATCTGTAACAGGAAGACAAGATATTGCTTCTGAAAGTAACGAATTCTCTATAATCAGAGGTCTTCAATGATGATCAATGAGATGTGTAATATAGAATATTCCAGTGATGGTGGGTTTTCTAAAGAGCTTTGGGAACTTCTAATCAATTCCAAACCTATAGCTCCAGTTCTCAGATATCAAATGCAATGATGAAAGATAACTGGGGAAGGGATTTTAAGGACTGGGAGAAGCCTATTACAATGGTCCCTAAGATGATTTCATGTGTCTTAGCTTAGAAGCAATGAATTTGAGAACATTTTAAAACTTATGAACACTTTTCACAGATGTACATAGGCATACATACAGGTAGCCAGTCACTCTCATGATATATCACAAGTATTGTTCACTTCTTTTTTAATTGAATTTAAGTCAAGGTAGAGCCAAGACAAACATCCTGAGTAGGTATTTTCCTATCTCTTGTAGTGATAGGCAGCTTGTCCTCCTATGGTTAATTCTAAGTGTTAAAACTGTAAATTCACGAGGTACATCTGATCATATAAAATAAGATTTATTGAAATGAACTCCAGGAAATGGAAACAAGAGGTATTTTGCTTTTTTACTGTTTTTGTGTTCTTTTCTTTTTGTCTTATTGTTCATTTATGTGTCTTTGGAAGGGTAAAAGGGGCACAGAAATGGAAGAGCAAAGAGTCAACAAATGCAGTGGTGCTCACTAGTGAGCAGTGGTGGTCACAAGACACTAGGTTGAAAATGAACTCTACAACTTCTGGGTGGGGATGGGAGGGGAAAACTGGGAGAGAGTGAGTGCAGGGGTGACATTATCCATAAAGGAAAGTATTTATTACCTGACTTATGTAACAGTAACCCCTCTGTATATCACCTTCATAATAACAATTACAATTTTAAATGCAAACGCAATCTTGCAACAGCACCTTCTAACTACATGCAAAGAGTTTTAGTTGTGTAGAGGTCCTTCATGGACAATGCACTGAGGATATGCTCTCAGACAGCTTTCTCTAATTTTAGGTCCAATTTGTTTTAGACCAGAGGCTTTCTTTGTCCAGGGAGAAATCGCGTCTGTCTGAGACCATCTCCATCCTCCGTGGACTTGTCTGTCTCTCCAGCTACATTTCTTGCTCTTGCTTTCTCCACGCACTATGCCAAAGACCTGTGAACATGAACCATGCCTAGAGGTCCCTTTTCTCTACCTTTCTTATATTTCTTTATTTCCATTTAACTTTTACTTCAAAACTTATGCCATTTATCTCCTTCCCTCTCTCATTCCTAAGCAGAAGTTGCCCGAGGTATTTTCCCCCTGGGACCTGTACCCCCTTGTGTATATCATGGCTTTCTACCCAGGATCTTTCTGTGGTCTGATCAATGTGCATGTTCAGGCCTCATTCTAGAACAAATCGTTTTCCTCTATACGAAGATGCCATTGCCTTTCACAGTGAGCCTCGCTCTAAGTGGAAGCCGGAAGAACTGAGATGCACATGTTACACTAGAACCCACAGGAACAAGGAGCTGGGCCAGAGCCACTGTGGTTGGCCTCACCAATCCTGTGGCCAACTCTGCCTGCAGTGACAAGGGGGCCACCCAGGATGTTGACTGATGTGGCTAGAACAGGACTGAGTACGGGTGGTCAGCCTCTCTGGCTGGCCACGGTGTGGGTGTGTGGAAATCCACTCCCTGCCCACGCAACCCAGGATGGCAGAGCTCGCTTGGGGCAACCCAAGAAGAGGGCATGCCCACTTGCTGTGGGAGAGTGAGCGGTTCAGGGGCTTCCTAGGCTTTCCAACCTCCGTGAGGTATGGCCAAAAGTTGATTGGAGAGGGAGGGACATTGTCTGAGAGGAAAGACAGCAAGCAGCACACAAAATGCCATTTCTGTGACACCCTCACTCTCCATTGGGGAAAGTGATCTTAGAGAGGCAGGACCGTCCACAGCTACTCAACAAGTGAGCTTCAGAGTGGTTACCTTTCCGCTGCAGGGAGAAGGAAGGATGTAGATCGAATCCTCTGTGTGTGCTTGAGATCAGGGTCCTCCACACCCTGAGCCTGTGGAATAAACACCATCATGCACTGCAGCCCTCTTTCTTTTGTGTGAGCTTATCCCCAGCTGCTGTGTATCAGAGCTGCTTGCTGACTGAACAGCAACTTTGTCTGCAGGTGGAGTCATATTGCTCTGCTCACATCTACAGACAGGCCAGAGGTTGTGGTAGACCAGAATGTCGATGAGGAAGCTAACCAACTGTGTGTGTCATCAGCCCCACCATTAACCCCTCTGGGGCTGAGGCAACTTATTTTACCCCATTGGGCCTCCGTTTCCCCAGCCTTTTATTTATACACTGATAATGTTTATTTTGATAGGTCTGTTTTGTTAGCTATGGCTACCTCTGATTGAAAACCCTATCAGGTGCCACAGCCTTTAACCTGCATAACCAGCTAATCCTAAAATAACACTCTGTAAAGCCTGCATGCAGTGATGCCCCTTGAATGCAGAAATATACCAACCCAGCCTAGAAGAGATGCTAGAGAGGTCAAAGAAGGGCTGGCTGTTCTCACATCCGGAGCTTTTGCTCTGACACCTTGGGAGACTTAGATATTTCAGTTTTCCTGGGAGGTTCCGATTGTCTGCCCTCTAGGAGTAAGCATATAGAATCCCTCTATCACTTCACAAAGTATTCTGACTGAAATCATATGTTCTATGTTCCCCTAGTTACCCTCCATCCTTCCTTTAGAAAAGAAACTGCTGCCTTTGTATAAAAGATACATTTACCTTCCAAATTCAGACTGGAGTGCCACAGGCGACTGGGCAAACTACCTGGTTTTTGGTAAGAACATTGGGCACCATGACTCATTAAGCTGCATCTGACAGAATCTGGTGCCAGCCAAGAAGAAAATACGGGAAAGAATATATTTTTGGAAATCTCACCAAATTCATCTGTTACCATCTAACTTTTTCTTTGTCAGTCTTGTGACTTGGACTCAGGGCCTGAGCACTGTCCCTGGCTTCTTTTTGCTCAAGGCTAGCACTCTACCACTTGAGCCACAGCGCCACTTCCAGCTTTTTCTGTATATGCGATGCTGAGGAATCCAACCCAGGGCTTCATGCATGCAAGGCGAGCACTCTACGGGCTAAGCCATACTCCCAGCACCTACCACCTGCCTTTTAACAGACTCTAGAGTAACTGAGAGGCCTATCTTTTGGTAGTTATCTGCCCCATACACTTGGATATTCTCTATACAAAATTCTATACAAAAAGGTCAGCTTCTGTAGACACACAAGTTGATAAATTCAGAAAACTTTTCTATTGGCCTTTACTTTCACTTTTATTTCAAAGTTCAAATACTTTAAGTACTTTTGTTAATTTTCAGAAATGCTAAGTGGAGAATAAAACAAGAAGATAATCACAGTATACATCAGAAAGCAAACAAAATGATCACAAACAAGTCAAAAGAAATGTTGGACTTAAATAAATAATGGAAAAGGGGAAGAAAATGGGGGAAATAGATAAATGTATTTATTATATATGTATAATATATGTGTAGATGTAATATATGTATGTTATGTATATATGTTAATATATGTGTATAATGTTGTATATATAATATGTGCATTATATATGTATATATAATATATGTACATATATATATATGTCTCTAGCTTTAAGTTGACAACTGCAGGACATTAAGCAAACCATTGTCTATTTTTTGCCTCAGTATTTCCTAAAGGTCATTCCCAAAGGCTTTTCTCGTTTGAACTTGCTAATTCATTTACTGATTACTCCCTTTTATTTGCCCAAATTGCTACTTGATGCAATTGAGAAAGGGAAGTCAGTCTACATAAACAGGAGACTGACTAGGTCGTTCTGCTTATTGTGGTCAAACATCCGATCTTTAATACACATTTTCAATGGTCTTTCCTTTTTGTATAATTTGAGCTCTTTGAATAATTACATTACTGTCACTATAATATTGGCAACAACTGACACATGCCCAATACTTACTTATTGAACAAAAGAATAGATAAATATACTGTCAGCAGCACATAGATTTGAAACCTGGCTCTACACTGCAATCTCTTTTAATGATGCTTATGGGATTTATTCCATAAAATTGGGAGGGAAAAAGGAAAGGGTGAAATATTAGCATGTTGTACTAGGTAGTTGGCATTCATTTGGGTACATGCTAAGGTCAGGCAAAAGATTGACTTATATGTGCCTATTCTATGGCTCAGGAAGGAAACCACACTACTTGGCTCCTTTACCTTAATCTAGGTCAGGTAAAAGGTAAGGTTGGTAGTCAAATGTAAATACATACAATAATTTCTCACAAACACTGTAGCTGAAAATCCTTAGATGGGAAAAAGAACAAAAGTCTTGTTAAAAATAAGGTGTGAAAGAAAAGGAATGGCACTGATATGGATTTTAAAACACAGTACATACAACTTCTAGGAAAAGCCTCCACTGTCAAAACAAGCTTGATTTGTTCAAGTTATAAGTTGAATGTCAGAGGCAGCTCTCTTCTTACTGATTAGGACAAATGGTTGCAGATTCGTGATGCGCTGCGATAGATTTTCATGGTGTTACAGTTTGGAGATAAAACAATGTACAAAAACCTATGGAGTTGAATTCTTGATTTTTAGCCTGTGATGCTTTGGGGAAGTGGTGGAAGATTTACGAGGTGGGAGCTAGTAGAAAGACATTTGGTCATTGGGATACACTCTTGAAAAGGGGATTCTGGCCCTTTTGTCTGTCTTTTGCATTGTTGCTGTCTCCCTGTAAATAAAGCTCTTTCGTGGGACGATCTTGTTATGACACAATATGTCACTATCGGCCCAAAGCAATACAGCCAAGCAACAGTTGACTGAAACCTATGAAATGGTGAGCCAGAACAATCTTTTCCTCCTTATAAGTTGATCACCTCAAGTGTTTTGTCACAGCAACAGAAAAATGGCTAACACAATCTGTGATTTGGAATGGCTACCCTAAATCATGCACATCCATGAGCCTGACTCTAATTAGAGTAGTGTTCTAATCCGTCATTGACTGTCGAGGTACGTTGTACTTGCAACCTCTACTTTCCCCATCTCATACATGCTTTTTAAAATTTTTGTATGATTTAGAAAAAGGCATCTGTAAACATCTGGCCCTTTCACAGGTAACTGTGGAAATCACAAATTGTATCAGATCATGTGCCCCAAATAGGATCCTCTCTCTCTCTGCAATATTTCACAGAGCAAACCACATATTTTTGAAAAGAGAGTGAGAGAGAGGAGGGGAGAGAAAAAGACAACGGGAGAGGCTTTTATCTTATATTTTTGCTTCAAAAGACAAAATGAAATCTCAAGACTATTTCTTTAAGACTTTAGATGCTGCTGAGATGCAGGAGCAGTGGCCACTCCTTCACGGATGATGGCAACGCAACATGAAGTGGCTAAGCTAAGGATACATTTTCCATAGGATCCAGCAATCCAGCTCCTTGGTACTCACCTGGGCACGATAGCTTTAACAGCTTTATTCATAATAACTCAAACTTAGAAGCAACCAAGATGTACTTTGGGAGGTGAATGGATGAGTCAACTGTGGTACTTTCCGATGATGGAATAGTATTCAGCATTAAAAATAAAAATGAAAAGATATGGATGAGATTTAGGTGCATATTTCTCACTGAAAGAAGCCAATCTTAAAAGGTCCACAATTGTATGATTCAAACAACATAATGTACTAGAAACAGACCAAAGTATGTATGTGTTACACAACATCAGCAGTTTCCAGGGGTTGGGGATGAGGGTTATGGGGAGAAACATGCAAAGCACAGAGCGTAAACACTCTCTATGTTACTATACTGATAGATAGGTGGCACTTTGCATTTGTCCAAACCCATGCAATATATAAAACTAAGGATTCCAACCTAAACTCTGGACTTTTAGGTGGCTATGTTGTATCAATGCAAGTTCAGCAATAGGAACAAATGAAGACCCCTGGTGGCAGATGTTGCTAATTAGGGAGGCTGTGTATGTGAGAGGCAGCAGATAACAAGAATTCTCTGTGCCATCCTAATCTTACTGTGAACCTTTCTAAGAATTAAGTCTTTCATGATAGACCGTCATGAGTTTGAACATTGTGATACACAATTGTAAGTCAGTGTCAGCTCTAATCCATAAATTGGCAAGAAGTGATTAGAGTTTCTCAGTGCAGGTGACACCTGAATCAAGTAGACTGCCCCCTCCTCCTTTCTCCTTCTTTCCTCCTCCCCTGACAATTCTCCAACACCTCCAGGAGGTTGAGTAAACACCGCGGTCCTGTGGGCTTGGAGGAGTAGTGGGAGTATCTTCTACTCTGTTGCAGAAGGGAGGTATTTGTCACTGTGCAAGTTGAGAACTGTGGATAATTAAACTGGAGAAAGGGTCCAAATGGATTGCCGAAACAAGGAGGGCCTCCGGCTTATGTGAGGAATCAGATAACAGAGTTATGGTGTGGGAGAGACACTGGGGCTGGGGAAAAAAGAAACATCGGGAATAACGATGTGTAGGAGGCTCTCTGGGTGAGTGTCAGACTCCCGGAGTGTACAGTTAAGAATGGCTGGGCCTTTGCATGTCCTGAGATGGGTCTTTGTTGGATTATAGCCGTACTAAAAGCCTGAGGAGAAACTGGCTCATCACCTTCCCTTGACTTCTCTTGGAATTTATTCCTGAACCTTCTCTTCTTGTACCACATCTTCTCACTAAGTCTTAAGACCTAAAGCCTCCTCACGAGACATATCCCATAGTATTCCTATGCAAGATACTGAGGTTTTGTGTATCTTGTGCCTGAGAGTATGAGTGGGTATAGGGTTGGGAGAACATAGGGAAAACCCTCTACAGCTCAGTTTCAGTTTAGATGGGACTGTTCTTCCAGGAACCTCAAAGCTATGGGACTACCCCATGATTCCAAGCTTCCTAAACACCCTTGTTGATGTTCTTCCATAGTTGCAAAGTAGGACAGGAGAAAGAGCCCCGGACACCAAGCTCAGGACTTCCAGCCTCAAAAGCGAGGACTGTGAAACCTTGGTGAGGCCAAGCACTGACCAAGGTTTCTATGAGAAGGAGGTCTATGGACTCTCTTCTTTGAAGAAGAGTACCATAGAGCAAAGGAGATGGCACTAAATCCAGGACCTCAAGCAAACAACCTATAAAGGAAAGAAAACTGGTGTGATGGCCTCAGTGTAATCATGGATGCTGATAGGTGCTTGGGTGGGCCAGAGCACCCATGAGAATGGTCTACACACAACTGTTAGAAACTAATAATGATGATGGCCTAACTAACACGTTGAATGTCTACTGTATGCTGGGACAGTGTCCTGGGTGCTTTAATTTAGTTGTTGTTGTTGTTATTTGTACTCGCATACAAATCCACAGTGAGGAATTTGTTGGCTACATTTTATGGGAGGGGACATAGAAGCTCAGAATAAGATTCTGGCCAATGCCATACTGTTTATAACAGAGCAGGGGACAAGTCCCAAATCTGACAGTTACGGAAGCCACAGGATGCTCTCTCTTCTATGCGATCGTGTCTCAAGTCAGCGGGGAAAGTTGCAATAGACAATTTAAATGCCAACTTGATGGGTCAGGAATGCCTAGAGTATTGTAAAGCATTGTTTCTGGTGTGCTGTCAAAGTGTCTTCAAAAGAGATTAGCACTCAGTTCAGTGGACTTAAGGAACAACATTATCCCCACCAGTACGGGTGAGTATCATGCAACCTACTGCAGGCCTGAGGAGAAGAAAAAAGCACCAATAACTCTTTAAAATGGGGTGGGGTGGGCAGGAGTTCAGGAAGAATGCTATGGATCTGGTAAACTGGATCAACATACACTATGTGAATCTTGTAACTATCACAAGGAAACCACTGGGTAAGTCAATTTCAGCTAATCTTTTTTAATATGGCAGAAGAATAAATTCACTCTCTGCTTGAACCAAGGCCTCCGTCTCCTGCTGCCTCACACGTGGGTGCTCTTTGGCTCTTGAACTTACAGCCTCAGACCGAGACCTTCACCGCCAGCCTGCGATTCTCTGGCCTTGAGATTCAGATTGCATTCTGTCAATGGCTTTTCTGCTTCTCTAGCAACAGACTGTGAAACTGTTCGGTCTTCACGGATAGCCACATGAGGCAATCTCCTCATCTCTATCTACATTTATCTCCTGTAGATTCTGTTCCTGGCTCATACACACTTTTTCACTGACCAAAGTAAAAACACATTAGCCCCTTGGTGGGGGCCAGCATTTGAGTTTCAAGTTATTCAACCCTTGCTTCCACAGTTCATTTACAAAAAGGCACATCCATAAAACATGTCATAAACAGGACTTTTTAGCCAGAATATAAACTGGAGACAGAAGACTCTGGAATTGCTTTGGGCATCTTATTTCCAATTCCTTCACTGGGCTCAAAATAAACACTCAAACCATGTGGTCAAAATAAATTGGGAGAAAGAGTTATTATCTTAATTTCCCTTCAAAATCTTTCATCATCCATATTGACTTGTTTCTTTAAGAACCTAAGCTGCATTACTCGATGATCTGTTCATTAATTCCACTTGTTTTTGTAGGAGTATGTACTTCCTCAAAGAGAACAGAAACCTCACGTTCTCGGTGGCCAGCTGCCTTCATTGAAGCATTGGTCCTGTCCACAGACAGTGCCCTCTTTAGGCATCAGAAAGACTGGTTCAAGCTGGACCGGCCTTGGCAGACTGCAATCTTCTGTCACCAAAGATGCTGAGTTTTGTGATGACATGCTTGAAGACACCACCATCGAAGTATGAAAGGGGTGAGAATGGTATGTTTATCCGAAAGGGAATGTGTGTGGTGTAGGAGAGAGGGGTGGGGAGAAGCAAGGAGAGAAGAGATTGAACGAAGAGATCGGACTTTCAGCTACACACTGAATTTGATGCCTTGCCCGAATTTCAAGCCACTCTCTCAATGTTGAAAGGTATGCAAATCACTACATTTTGGACGAGACAAGTAAAACTGAAATGGAAATGATTCACCCAAGACCACAGAGAAATCTGACTGATTCCCAGATTGCTCTCATTCCTCAGGACGTACACAGATGTTTCTCGAGGACCTAACCCTGTGAAGTGGGAAGAAGGAGGTGATGCGTCTTGGAGGTGGCGAGCTGAAAGAGCATGAAGTTACTTACAGTCATGGAACAAATGGTCCAACTTTCCCATTTCCCTGTTAAGAAATGAAAGTGAAGACTCAACTGAAGTTGTTCTGCTGTGAGAACATGTCTTTTACACTCTAAGCAGTCAAAGCAAGGGCGTGCAAAACACACAGTGATGACCTACATAATTTTAATTTAGCCTATAATTCTTTTTAAATCCTACTGTTTTGAAGTGCAGCCCACCGCAATATTATTGTATGGTATGTGAATGGAGGTGTGACTTTGAAGACAAAAACAGAAGCAAACCAAAGGAAGTATAGATTTAAGCATGATAATTCACACTCAAATGCATGAGTAACGAGAAACAATTACTTTATCTTAAACACCATCCACTTAAGAAGATAAGAAATTGCTTTTCTAAGCTAAAGGTATTTCCATAGAAAATGCAAATATATTTTCATAATTATAGATATGACTATAGTCGGCGAGAGATAGCAGGTTGTAGGGGAAGCCATATCCATGTATTCAGAAGGAAAAATAGGCATTGGGGACTCTCCACTTTTTGGACATCAATTCTTGGTGTCTGGCTATATGTGCTGTGATTACTTCTTCTACAAAATGGAAACAAACACTCCAAGACTAACTTGTTGATGGATTTGTGTATGTTTGGGATTGATGTATTGATATTTTACTGGAAATGTGGGTTCTTTCAGATGCCCAGTAAGGTAATAATTTCATAAGGCTATCTGTTGTGGCCACATATAAATCCACTTTTCTGTAGCTATTCCCCAGAAGTGTTAACTATTCCCGGGAGGGAGTGTTCTTTCTTAGCATAAGAAATTGGACTGAGTGGGTAGACCTCAGACAGAAGAGCAAACTTAGCCCCTTTCCTGTCCTGTTGTTAGATTTTGACGTCTCAATGTACATTTGACACAAACACTTCTAATCAGGGATGGGAAGCCAAGAAGAAAGGTCTCTGTCACTACTTGGCTGCCTCTTTACCACAAGTATGGTTGTTATTCCTGTTGGATTAAATTCCCAGCAGGGGCTATTCAGGGAGGCTTTGGGTGATGGTTTTTGTCATGGACACAAATTTCATTTCTAAATAAAAGATGTACTTATTTGAAAGAGCATTTGGTTCTTCCAAATGTGCTATCTGTATTTAACCAAACATATAACCCGCAGGGGAAGATGACTCCTTGGGGAAGTTAGGCTTCCTTCCTGCTCTGCCCACAGATTAACCAGTTGAAGATTTTTATCTTCCCTGAAAGAACTAACAAAAGGCTTCAAGACAAGCCAACATTTTCCTGAATGCTTGTCCCACCTCCTCTAAAACTAAAACTTAGAGGCCACGCCATTGTCTTTCCAGAGTAAATAGGAACTTAATTTCATCAGAAGTTATAAATGCAAAACCAGAAGGCTATAACTTTCTATCCTGAGTTAGAGGAAAATTACTGTTATTATTAATTTTCTACTTGCACTAAAAAAAATTGAGCCCGTCTTCCAGTTTAGGATACACGGCTTTTAAATTTCCACTTTTAGATATTGAATTCTATATCAGAATGATTCCTTTCCTTTCCTCCCCTCAGTAAACGCAACCCCTCCTTTTAAAAAAAAATAATAGCTTGAATTATGCTGGCTACCCTATAATTGAACTCACAGCTAATTTAACCTATCCTTTCTGTAATAAGAAAATATACCATGGACTAACAGCAGCATGGGAGAAAAATGAAAGTCAAGTGATTTATAATTGAAAAATACATACAAATTAGTGTGTAAATATACTCTCACAATTGCACTAGTACACATGATGGAGCCATTGACATTTGCACCTGAGACAGACTCACCATGTAACGGCTATAAATTCAGACTAATAAAAATGCATTTTGTTGACAAAACTCATGCCTCATAATGAGTGTCACCATTAGTGATGGGATTATCTGAAAAGATGAGCAACTCTTGGAAGAGTATCAAACAAAGTACAGTCACCCCCTGTGTTAAACAGTGGAAAGTAGCATGCAAATTAACACTATGAACAAAGGGAAATGACTTTGTATATGTGTTCAATGCACTTAGGCTGTAGGGTCACAAAATAAGTGGGTCTCCCATTTACCTGAAGGTGCAATGGGTCATGAAAACATTGTGCAGGATAGAAGATCCTTCATCATGAAAGCTACTTCTTAAATTCCATACATCCATTATCGATAACATCCTTCTCTTTCAATCATTTTGACAACATAAATAGTCCTTCAGTTTTCCAAAATTGCATCGAGAAACAGCTCTATGGTAAAGTAAATTGATTTAAATTGTGAAAGTGATGTACTTTTTCTCAATAGTTCTCTGCATAACAATTTCAATCCCAGCTTAGCAAGATGGCCACAGAAGGAATCTTTATCTGCACAGGAGCTCCTCCAAAGGCAGAGCATACCACCTGTGCCGGGGGGCTTTCCGGATTTAAGAAACTTCTTTTGCAGCAACATCAGGAAATAACCTTTGGATCTTATTTGGCACTGTTGTAACATCACAACTCTGGAAGAGGTAGAATTAACTACCCTGGTCAATCAGACCTAGTCGTGGAATTGAGAGTGGAGCCAGCTTTCATTAAAACACACACACACACACACACACACACACACACACCAAAAAACAAAAAACCAGAAGCAGATAGGGAATGAGTAGATGGCAAGAATAAAAGTTGGAGATAAATGGATTCTGGATAAGGCAACCAAATTAACCCCTGCATCTTTGCAGGCTTGATGTTGAGCAGGGAGATTCCAGGTTTGTTTATTCTGTGGAAGAACACCCCAGCCAGAGGCTGCACATACGTGAGCTGAGAGATGCCCAAGGTGAAGGCAGGGTAGCTGGGGATGGAAGGTGGGAGCCAGGGAAAGGAAGAGGCGGCTGCCACAAGTCCAGACCCGCTGCCTCATAAAAGGATCAAAGCTCTTTGAGATCCCTCTGCCAAAGCTCTTGCAGCGGCGTGTGATGGAAACCCAGGTGAAAGAGGGGTGGGAGTGGAAACTGAAGGAGACCCTGCATGATTTCCTGAGGAAACTCACCTGTTTGGCAATGACTCTGCCCTGCAAGTCTTCCTCCTGCACCCACACGCCCTCATCGACTCCGAACTCACAGGAACGCATGGGGCCCTGTGAAATGGGAAAGCAGCTCTTGGCATATGCAATCACTCCAGTTCAAAAGGAGAGGTTATGCAGTCCCGGCTAAAACCCACATTACCATTCTGGGCTCCTTTCTCTCCTTTGTGCTGCTCTTAAGCCCAGGTCTAATTTCACCCTCTTTACCAAGTCAGTACCTCCTATCACCTGTAATAGCTATTTTTGCTATTGCCTCAGCATCTGTCCTCTGCCTCCCTATCAGCTTTCTTTCAGCCCTTTGCTTCCAACCCTTCCTCTCATAATGGCTGGGTTCCCTTAAAGCGAAGCTCTTACCTTCTACTTTCTCTGCTCAAACACTTTCAATGAGTGTCCAGTCGGCTCACAATTAAGTAACTAATCCTCATCTTCTATGCCAAGAGAGCAGCCAAACCCAGCAGACCCTTACGCTCTAAAGCAACTCTTGCTCCAAAACAAAAG
The DNA here is from genome assembly GCF_023159225.1 of Perognathus longimembris pacificus. NCBI lineage: Eukaryota > Metazoa > Chordata > Mammalia > Rodentia > Heteromyidae > Perognathus > Perognathus longimembris. Next base: position 69,054,937 of record NC_063168.1, on the reverse strand, counting down.
TCTTAGTCAAAGTGCACTGCGCTCTGCTCTGTGTCAGGTACCGGGCAAAGGATGAGGATAGCTGAGCCTGAATTTCACCATCCTCCTTCTTTTTAACCTGATAACCAGTAGAGGATGAGCAATCTCTGGAGTATTTGGACTGATTGCTCTAATGACACCGGTATTGGGGTCTTACTCATTCTTGACTAGTATCCCAGCATCTTAGAGAAGGAGTCAGTGGTGGTTGAATTCCCTCATCTGCTTCTGATGATCTGGCTTGCTGCCAAAAGATGGACATTCGGGCACTCTTGTAGCTCTGGGACTATTACAAAGTACCCCACGCCTCTCATCTCCACCCCCCTGAGAACGGGAGAAACTGTCCTCACAACATGCACATTTTCTTTTTCATTTAGTGCTTGGAGTTGCTTAATACTTAACATTTTTGAAGAGAAAAATGAAACTTTGATCCTTGCACACTTCTTTTTGTTCTCCTCATTGTATATTTGGAACTTGTCATGCTACCAACCTCAGGTAAAAGCTGTTAAGATATTCTTCAGCCATGCCTCCAACGTTTTCTGCTCTAGTTTATTTATTTGGGTTTTTTTTTTGGGGGGGGGCGGGGGCTAAGGTCTCATGCTTTGAGCAGGGCCAGCCTTGAACCATCCTGTACAAGGGGGAGTACAGATGAGTACTCTCAGGTTGCCTGGCTTTGTGAAATCAAGTCTCACCAACATTTTTTTCAAGGCTGAACTCACATTGCAATCCTCACATATATGCCTCCTGCTATAAATGGAATTAAAGTCAGCCCTAAAGATACAGGTTTTCAGTTTTTCAACTGTACTGACATAAAATACCTTTCAAAAAATAAGCATATTTTCCAGGTACCAGTGGCTCATGCCTATAATCCTAGCTACTCAGGAGGCTGAGATCTGAGGATCACTATTCAAAGCCAGCCTGAGCAGAAAAGTTCCTGCAAGACTCTTATCTCCAAATAACCACTCAAAAGAGAAACTGGAAGTGGAGCTATGGTTCAAATTGGTAGAGTGCTAGCCTTGAGCAAAAGAGCTCAGGGACAGTACCCAGGCCCTGAGTTCAAGCTCCACAACTGACCAAAATACAAAATAAATAAGTATATTAGAAAGCATAATTTTAAATAAATTACATGATTTCCTTTCAAAAGGTCCCTATTGTTTATGGAGGTGCCACTCAAGCCGTTTAGCCTGCACATTGATAATTTGGAAATTTCACATTCAACTTTTTTTTTTGGCTCTTTAAGTTTTTTTTTTTTTTTCTGTGACGAGGAAAAACCAAATGTCAACATATGCTAAGCAAGTGCTCTACCTCTGAGCTACCTTTCAGCCTATCTTACTTTCTTTACCTGACAGTGCACAGTCTTTTCCAGGAATATTTCCTGTTGCTCCCATACACATCAGTGCAAGGAATATTTTTGTGTATAGAGAATTTCTTGCATTTGTGACTAGTTCCTAAGGCCATGATTCCAGAATTGGAACTGCTGGGGCAATGAGTGCAAGAACTTGAAGGCTCCAGATTCATACTTTGCATTGCTTTGGAGCAAGGAGAGCATGAATAAAGCTGACCGCTTAGAACAGAGCTGGGGTGGAATCTTCACATTTCAGCATCTCTTCTTAATTCAGTGCTTGATTTAATGTTCAAGTCTGCTTTTCTTCTTCTTATCAATTTTGTAGGGAAAAAAAAAGAAAAGAAAAGAAACACTGAAACTGGAGTGAGAGTCAGCCTCTCCTATTCACTTACGTGAGAGAGTGAGAACTTTACATTTCTTTCTGCAAACCATGCAGAGAAATTGGAGATGGTGGGACCCAGACGCAAAAGCATCCGAACAACTGTGTTCTCCCAATGTGTTGGGAAGATGAAACGCTCTCACAAAATCAAGTTGAGACCAACTCCACACAGCTCACGTTTTTACTCCAGGAGCTCACGTCACTCTCACTGGGCTCAGTATAGACAGATGCAAAATCCAGACAGACAGCCCTTCCTTTGAATCACAAAACAGTGATATCTGTTGAAAGCCATTGTGCTTTGAGACTGGTTCATCTCTGACAAGGTTGTCTTCTATGTGGCTTCAGAATAGATCACAGCCCTGGTTACTGAGGAAGAAGTAAGGAGGAGAGTTAGACGAAGATGAAAGAGCAAGGTGTTTTTCAGAACTCTGAACTCTCAAGTGAGAGCCCTCTAGAACAAATTTAAGAGGTTATATGAAGAAAAAAACAACTAAAAAAAACAAAAGCAACTGGATTTGAAGGTAGTACATCTTGTTCTGTCCGTATAATCCTCGTAACACAGGTGTCTTTATTCCAGAATGGAGTATGGAGGGGTTTTCATTAGCTCTGCCCAGATTGGTATATATGCCTGCTCTCCATTTAAGTGTGTTCAATCTAACCAACTGAGGAGCAAATAGATGAAAGATTCCCCTCTTTCCCTCAGTCACCACCAAGCACCCCTTCTAGGGGAAGTGAGCCCCTAGAGTCAGGGAGGGTGCCTTTATCCATCCAGAGGGGTCAGCCAAAGCTGTATCTGGGACACCTCTGTGGGATCTAGCATCAGGCCCCTGGTGGATGGCTCTGCACCCTGTCAGCATCCCGGCTGAGCAGTGCCCCTGGGGTGGCTCCTCCACCTGCAGTTCTCATTTTTGTGATTTGCTTTGTGAGGTAAGTCCCACGTGGAAACCTGCAAGCCTGTGCGGAGCTGGCCTTCCTCCCCAGCGAGGACCACCGCTCTGCTCTCTTCCTAACAGTTTCTGTCTTCTTTTCTATGTCCAGCCACCTCATTCAGATTTCTTTCATTTCTCATGCATGCCTTTGCGAAAGTCTGGGGTCCCTTCTGCATTCTCTTCCTGGCTCCCCACCCCCACCCCACTCTCCATCCATTCCCCTCACTCCTACCATGGTACACACAGTAGGGCCAGAATGACCTTCCTGTAACCATTTCATCAGATTTCTCCCCTGGTTGAAATCAAGCCCAGCTCTGCTCTTCTTGAAGTCTACATTTTTACTTCCAACTGTATTCCGGTCAAGATATATTTTCCAAATATGCCAGGCTATTTTGAACCTCCACTTTTTCAAACAGGGACTGCCCCTGTCTGTGATGGCTTCCTCCCACACTTTCTTAAGTAAGTCCACGGCCCGACTCCCCTAAGACTACAGTGCTGACCTCAGAGCGCTCTGCCCACCTCCCAGGGAGAGTGACGTCCGTGAGGGCTGTAACGACCACACTCTAAGCCCTTCCGTCAATCTGGATCGCCGCAGTGTTGGCTCCTGGAGGAGAGGCGACACCTCTTCCACAGGCTCACTTCCTAGGAGCCTTCAGTGAATCCAGAATTCAGTACACGTTCAGAATGTCACACTGAAAGAGTGAACACAATAAACAAAGGGGAAAAGTCCTGGGTTCTCACTGGCTATTTGGCTCAAGTAGGGACCTTGGGTTGCGAGTGTTCTGTATTAGAAAAAAAATGTATCTTGTTGATTTTAGGTGTATTAAAATGAAAGGGATTGTGTATGCACATGGTGTGTGTGTTTGTGTGTGAATGTGTGTGTGTGTGTGTGTGTGTGCTCCACTTTGGACTTGTTTGGATGTTATTCTGATATCACAGCACTGAATTATTTGCTTATCTTTGGTGGTACTAGGGGTTGAGCTCAGGTGCTCGTGCTTGGTAGACGAACCCCTTACTGAGGAGCCACACATCCAGCTTTGACTTTTGCCGGCTATTTTTGAGTTAGGGTCTAGTTTCCTGCTTGGGGATATGTCTTGTCATGATCTACCTTTGTTAGGATCCTCACAGTGGGGAACCTTTTGCCTAGCCAGGGCTATTTGGATATTTGTAACACCGTTATGAGTCAAACAAAATTATCAATACAAGGAGAGAGAGCCATGGACAGCCAACGAGAAGCATTGCGATCAGTCCTGGTCTCATAGGCTCTGAGAGAGCCCACGGGTGGGGTATTCCCCCACCCCTGACAGGTACATTCCACTGCTGCTAGCTCTTGGTTGAGAAGAGGTCTTGAGCACTTTTCTGGCTCGTTTCAAGCCACAATACTTCCAATGTTAGCCTCCTAACTGGTTTACAGACGCAAGCCACCAGGGCCTAGCACCCCACGGTATTTGGAAAAAGAAGTCAAGATCTCAAGTTAAGTTCATGTTTCATGAAAGTGCAAACTCAGCTAGGAAATGAAATCAACTCCAAATTCTGTAGCTTCAGAATGGAAATTTTTGATTTGTAACCCGAGTCCGCTGGTGAGTATGATTTCCGTGCTCCATGCGATAAGAATTTGTCGATTCTTTAGACTTGGTCTTGCCCATTGCAGAAATTAATATTGAAGTTCCCAGGGTGACTTCCCCAATGCGACATATTCAGCAATTCAATTAGTCATTCCCAAGTGAAGCTTCCTAATTGATTGTTTCCTAGTCTCTGTTGGTGATAAAGATAATAGATGTTTGTGTGGCGTAAATTGGCTTCCTTACTTAATATCTGTTACTTGATGTCATTGCCCAGCGAGTAAGTGGTGAAGAGCATTGTTATAAATAGCATTATGGTTGGCAGAGGGGAAAAAAAATAGCTGTGTTTCCTGACAGTGCAAATTTCACACTGTTTTAATTACCACAAACGTTCACTCCTATCTCAGAGAGCTGGGCAGGAAACTGGGAATAACTGTCCACAGTGTTTCAATGACCTGTCTGAGACGCAGCCTCACCCCACCCAGAGTAGCCGGAACTCTAGGACATCCTCTAGCTGCTCAAAGTGTAGGTGGTAAATGTGGTCCTCCTGAGAATCTAGCAGATGGGACTTGGAGATTGGTCCTTCTGTTTGTGCTGCTGCTGTAGCTATGAATAAAAGGACAGACACCTGTCTCCCCAAAATAAACAGTTTGAATTTGAAAAAAAAAATAAATAGAAGCAAAGAGTGTTGGAATTTTGCTATTCAGTCACACACCTACATGCATTCACAGTTCTCAATTCAAGCAATGTTAGAAAAATAACAGGGGTAAGGTTACCTTAAAATATTTTCTGAATGCTAGACTTTCTGTCTCTCTCTCCATAGTATGAAAGCCTTTTGTCTCTAGTGCACAACATTTCTTTCTATTCCCTCCCACCTTGTGTAGTCTCCCCCACCACCTGGAACCACTCTTCTCCGAATTCAGATCCAGTGCTGGTTCTCCTAACACCCATGTTAGTAAAAGGACAGTATTAAGATGTCTTTGCTCCAAGCCTAAAGATCCTATTCTCAAGCCTTTGGTGGATTTTGAATTTGGGGTGAGAAATCTCTGGCTTAAGTCCAGAAATCTCGACAACACTTTGTAGTCATGGGAAAGGCATACATTGGCACAATGTAGGCTCCACCCTGGTATACACCTTTTCCCACAAGAGGCTAAATCTCACTGGACTGAAACCTAATCGAATTGCGAATGACAGTGTCTTATAATTACCCAGAGAAGTTTTGTGGCGTAAGTGGGTGGCAGAGAAGGGGAAATCTTCACGTCTCAAAGTAATAAAGATGTAATTTCTTGCACAGGGAAGAAGACCGACTTCTAACTAACGCTTACAAGAGGCCCAGAAGGGATTGGCAAGGACCAAAGTGCAGAACCAGTGCCGCAGCTCTGTAGGCTCACGGGAAACAGCCAGCTCATCTAGCACAGAATAAACAGCCAATGAATATTAATTGACTGAAAAAATGAATGTCCAAATTAAACAAAGGCCACAAAATGGTGCGGCATAGATGATAAACAGCACTACTCAAAGTTTTACTTAAAGATTAAAAGTTACCGATTTGAAATGGCCAAGTACGTAAACATGATCTCACGCGTCACTACCAGACAAATGAAGAAAATTTAGGTGCAGTTATCCTTCATTCTGCACTAATCTATAAGCCTAAGAATATTGGCTAAAATGCTGTAGAAGCTATGTTGTTCAATCCTTAGGTCACATTGGTGGATCACTTGCCTATGCACAGTAGGGTATAGAAACTCAAAAAGTCAAAATGTAGACAGTGCTGGTAATCAATTTACCCTCTCTTCATTCCTAAGCCTCTTTCTGCCTGCTGCTTAAAAATGGATCCGATCCCTTTAAATAGTTTTTTTTTTCTTTTGCCAACTGAGAAAAGAAATGAATGTGACGTTTTGCTATTACAACAGGGGACAGACATTGCAAGAGTCGCTGTTGCTTCCGGGTTTCACGGGGCATGTTCAGCAGGTTCCTGCACTGACTTCTCCAGTATCCGCACGTGCCTGCAGCTTCTCCAGTGCCAAGCTCCTGTCTGTGGGCGGCGACCAGAGCAGCAGGCTTTCTTCAGCACACACAGCTTCCTTACTGCAATGGAGATCAGCAGCACCAGTGGCTGACATCCCAGGGCACCCCAGCTACAGATGGCTTCCTATGGAATGCCTCCGTTAGATTCCTCCGGATGTACAGTGCTCTAGAGGGAGATTTCCAGCATTGTTTTGCTGGTGTAGCACCACAGTGACTCTCCTCCATCTAGTAACTCACGATCTCTCCAAGTACAGTTTGGGGAAACTTCTTGCTTAGCTACTCTATCTTAGTCCTGGGCATAGTGTCTCCTTATACTTGCAATTCCTCTATTATTTGATTCTACATTTCCTAATGAGGGGTTTAGCTAACCCCTCAGTGTTCCTCTGAGCTTACCAAATCCCTGTATTGAAACTTTTCCTGTTGCTATGAGGGTTTGATTTCTCTCTACAGATTGGACCTTGACTGATAACATCCAGCAGCTGTGCTGAGTTATCCAAGTTAACAAAGAAGGAGAATGAGATATTGAAGGGAGAATAAAAGCATTAAGATCCATATTTTCCAAGTCTATTGTCACATGTGTATCTTAACTGTCTCCCAAAGTCTCATGTCCCTCGTTGACGGAGCCACTGGGAGGGATGGAACCTTCACAAGGTGGGGCCTCCATTTGGGAGCCTGACTTCTTACTCTCACATTGCTTCCTGCAGCCCCCCCACCCCACGTCACTGTGTGTGAGCAATTTCTTCCTCTTGTGCCCCTTACCATGATGTACTTACTGCCTTACGAAAGGCAAAAAGGCCAAACAACCATGGACTGAAACCTCTGGAAACTGTCAGCTAAAATAAATTTTTCCTTCTTAGAAATTGCTTATCTCGATAGCTTTCTTGCTCACAACTGGTGTTTTACCACAGAAACAACATCTCCTGCCTGGCTTTTTGCTGGTTGGAGATGAAATCTTTCAGACTTTTCTGTCCAGGCTGACCTGGAACTGAGATTCTCAAGGTCTCAGCCTCCTGAGCAATCTGCAGAAGAGGTGTGAGCCACTGGCATCTGACTATCCTTACCTTACTTTTTAAGGATGAAAGACCAGCAACAAATACACTTAATCAATTATAAATCCCTTAAAGCAAAGACTGTCTTATTCTTGCACAAGGCTTCCAATATTATAGAGCTTAATCAGAAAAGGAAAGCTGGCCTCAAATACTAATGGTTATTGGCTAGTCAATCCATTTAATCACAATTGAGACCTGAAGAGAAAGACTACTTCTAATTGCCTCTCTCTTGAAGTAATATTAAGCTAATAATAAATGAGTTTTACATGTATGCTCTCTTAGAAACTTCACAGTCTCTATAAGCTAAGTGTTACTATATGTGAACTGCAGAAAGATCATGCAACCTGTCCACACAAATAATAAATGTTCAAACCAGCTTTTAAACCAAAGCAGTCTGATTGTATATCCACCATATTTGGTCAAAACAACTCCTCAGTCGTGTTGAGTACGATTATGTCTATCATAACAAGGATCATTCCCTTCAAAATCAAGTAGTCTTTATAAATTAATGCAAACAAAAAATTTTAATGAATCAAAATGGCTCCCATTGAGAATAAAGAAAGAATTTCAGAACTCTCTTAAGTTTGGGTTGTTGAGATACTCTGTGCAATACATGTTACATAATCTGTGAATAGTTGACATCGCTCAGCTCTGGCCCTCTAAGTGCTCTCTTCTGTTTCATTTCCTTAAGTGATTATGGGCGTGCATGTCTGAGTACCATTAAAGACTTTCAGAAAGCAGTAGGCAGAGTTCTTTGGAATGAAGGAAGATTCTTCACACGTTTCTCTGAAATGACTTTTCATTATATTCAAGATCTATTCTTGAATATATTCCTTTGCCATTGGAAACTCACTCCATCCTATACCCTAGTCTCCTATCTATACATCATGTACTTTTATTTTGGAGAATGTGGAATCTAGGGCCTGTCTTCCCCTGTTTGAAAAGTAACACCTACAGAACCACAATTTGGAAGGCTTTTTTATTTGTTTATATCTGTAGTGCCCTACACATGTTATTCCTTCCATCTAAAATGTTTCATTAACCTTTCCCCTCCCATAGGTCATACTGTAAGACTCTATTAAAATCAGGTATTTTTGGTGAGGCCATTTCCAGTCTTTCAGAATTACAGTCTCTGATCTTCTCTACCTGACCATTGTTTCTGTTGGACCATGACATATTACTGACGTATCTGTCCTCTCCAGACTAGAAGCTGTTACGAGGCAGAAGGCTCTCTTGCATCCATTTCTGTCTTGCCACCGTCTGATGTTATGACCAGGACCATGTAGTTACTCAATAATCATTTATTACTTAAACATGAGTCAATAGGATTAGATAATCTCAAAGGTCCCTTCAAGTTCTAGCCTCTTATGAATTTATGATTCAGTATGGTTTTCTGAGGTTGTCTAAGAATTGTTTACATATCCAAAGTTTCCCTTGCTATTATTTAAATGTTGTGTATAATCTTGATTACAAAGATCTTAGATAAAGTTCTGTTCATTTCTACCTCAAAAGACTCAGAGGCCCAAATGCTAATGAAATTTTCATGACTATGGAAAAAGAGTCCACTAGAGTGAAAGGAAATGCCCCCTTAACTACTGAAGCATCTTGTTGGGTATTGGGCCTGATCAACTACATCTCTAGAAGTTTTGACATTCATCAGTAAATCTGAGCCCAGGTTGAAATTGGTTCCTGTGCTACCATTTACAAATACCTATATCATGTCTTTTCCACTCCTGTTGAGAAGGTTGGCAAGGATCCTGGTGGCTTCATTTAGATGTTTGGTATAATCAGCATTCCCCTATGAAACCCACTATTTTGGTAGAGGAAGGTCAGATCCTGAGCATGAAAAGACAGCGAAGAAAAGTCCTTACTAAGACCTATATGCTTGAGTCACTAGCACATGGGCCAAACCATAATTTTAGGAGGAAATACAATTGAAGGAAGGTTACGTTTTGCAAGGGTATCTCTATGTTGTCATACCTAGGGCAGACAGCCCAGACCTCTGAAGTTTCAGGACCTTGAACACTATTAGAATTATCTCTCTAAAAATTGCCCATCAATGAGAGAAGATTGCCATTAGGGCTCTGCATTTGAGACATGATTGCATTATTTTTATTTTAACTTCATGGAACTATGAAATCATCCATTTTCTGGGAAGCACAGTCTGCGCTTTGGATCAAGAAGCCGAATGTATAGTTCATGTTACAACCCGATTATCCAGGAAGGGATTCTCTCCTGGTGAATTAGAACCTGGGTGGCAGCCTCTGTATCTACCTCCTTCCAGATAGATGCCAGCCGTTGCACAACTACCAATTACTGGCTGACTCATGCCAAGGGAGGCAACGCCCCCAACTGGCCACACAAAAGAAGGAAGAAGAAAATAGTGAAAAAATAAAGAATGCCTTTATTGACTTCTTTTTTAGATAAAGAAACTGACTCAGAGAAGTGAAGTAGGCAGTCCAAGCTTAGAAAACCAGTCAGTCCTATTGAAAACGATATAATTTTCCTCACATACTATACAGTATGTGCCTGGAACAGGCTGCCTTTTAAAATACCAAGACCTAGATGTTTGTTAACATTCATTCATTTCAAAGAAGGAGAATACTGAGAAGAAATAAGAGTGTTCAAAGTTATGTATGACAGACACTGAATTAAGACCTAAGTTGCTTTGGCCTCAGCATGTTGGAATGTACAGGACCTCATTGAGAAAGTGTGGGGAAACTAGGAAGGCAGTCCTCAACAAGGAAACAGCAGAACTCTGGCCCTGAACTGAACATCTTCTTGACCAATTTGCTGTCTATATTTTACCAATGAGGAATAGACTCAGAGAAGATAATAACCAGTGTGTATTCTGTATGTGATGAATTATCCAAGATGATATATGCAGAGATATGTATCCCTCTCAATAGGTCTTTTGACCCTCTTTCTTGGAATGAGGCTATTTAACCTTTTAACATGATTATTATCATTACCATACTAATTCATGCATGCAGTAGACATTTTAAAGGTTTTTTAAATGAGCATATAGTAGTTATACACAGGGAATTTCCTCGTGACATTTCCATATATGAATATAGTATAGACCAACCAAACTCCCTCTCCCATTTCTTCCCCTTTGCTTCTTCTTAAAAAAAAATACAATATGTTTCATTGTTTATTTTCATACATGCGTATAAAGTCCTTCAAATATATTCACCCTCATTCACCTTCTCTTTCCCACCAGTTCCCATACTCTATAAAGAGTCAGTTTTACTTCTTGTCACTCATATTTTAGTGTCTATTAATTGTACAAAGGAGTTCACCAGATCCTTCTACCTTATTGTCTCTTTTTCCCATCCCGCCATTCTTACTATTCAGTAGCTTTTGGGAGGCAGAGGGAGAAGGAGACAGAAAGTAGAGAAAAGGGTGGGAAAGAGGAAGGGTCTAGTTACAAGATGCATGGACTCTCTTTCTGTAACCTACTTCCTCCAGCTCTGCTCCACCCCTCAAAGTTTTTAGAACCTTTCACTATATCATCACCAGCTGGGGGAGCAAGGGCTCAACACATGAGACTGTTGGGAATGTTTCAAATTCCAGCCACAACACAAAGTAAGGGAGAAAGGGTTTACTCTGCAGAGCTCACAATTTCAGAAGTTTTACCCTATGACCGCCTGGCTTGATTGCTTCTGGACTTGTGCGTGGTGCAGCAGAGCATCAGGAAGGAAAGGGTCTCACCACATGGTTGTGAGAGAGAAAGGGCCTGCAGTGGGCAGGGGGAGGGGAGGGAAGGGAAGGAGAGGCACACCTTCTAAATGCAGGTGTATGCACGTGGGCCACATCTTCTAATAGTCTATTCAGCCAGGAACTCATCAATGGATTAATCTAGTCATGAGGTTAGTGCCCCCAAATCTAGTCACTCCTTTGCTGTGCCACCAGCACATGAGTCCTTTTTGGGTATGCCTCATTTGTAAACCATACCAATGTGTATTTGTTTATTCTTTCATTGCATTTTATCTTCAGAAACAGTGGGTGAGAACAAACACTCAATTCTTGTCTTGATGCTGTAATGTTTGAAGATGTCTTCCTTCCTTCCTTCCTTCCTTCCTTCCTTCCTTCCTTCCTTCCTTCCTTCCTTCCTTCCTTCCTTCCTTCCTTCCTTCCTTCCTTCCCTTTTTTTCTTTTTGCCGATCCTGGGGCTTGAACTCAGAGTCTGAGCACTGTCCCTGAGCTTCTTTTGCTCAAGGCTAGCACTCTACCACTTGAATCACAGCATCGATTCCAGCTTTTTCTGTTCATGTGGTACTGAGGAACTGAACCCAGGGCTTCATGCATGCTAGGCAAAGACTCTACCACGAAGCCACATTCCTGGCCTCGGTTTGTTTCTTTTTAAAATTATTTTTAAGTAGTTCTACAAAGGAGGTGCCATTTAACAAAGCAGTTTATGAGTGTAATCCATCTTCATCAGTGCAACCCCCTTGAATATTTTCACCCCTCTTTGACTTACCCCTTCCCTAAGTTCTCTTAATTTTGTGGTATATACAATGGACTCTTGACTACCTTCTCCCCCTTTTCCTCCTATCATTTGTCTACCTCCTCTCTCCTCTTGGTGCCCTCCTCCTCTTGCATATACATATTTTCTGGTGTTTTTTGTTGTTGTTGTTGGGCATTGACCTAGTCTTTCTAAAACATTATACTGTTTGAAATTTCCATAGAGTCTATTATACTTCAGTTAATTCATTTGTAACTACTCACATATGGCCCAGTGTGTTTGCTTATAGATCCAAAGGCACATTTTTTTTTTCTGTCTGCCACAAATGAGGGAAAGCATGCAACAGATTTTTCTCTGGCTTACTTCACTTTGTATGTTCCCAAGTCCCTCCATTTCCTTACAAATGGTATAATCATTCTTTCTAATGGATGTGTAAAATTCCATTGTGCATATATACCTTTCCTTGATCCATTTGTCCATTGAGAGGCATCTGGGCTGATTCCATATATTTGCTATGGTGAATAGTGCTACAATGAACATGACTGGCTGATGGCTTTATTGTAACTTTTTTTGTATTCTACTGGATAAATGCCCAGGAGTAGAATTACTGGGTCATAGGGAAGTTCTATGTTTAGCTTGTTTTGTAGGGCCTTCCATACTGCTTTCCATACTGGTTGAACAAACTTACATTCCCACCAACAGTGTAGTAGAGTTCCCTTTTGGCCAAATCCTCACCAGGGTTTGCTGTTATTTGTTTTCTTGATAGTGGCCCTTCTAACTGGGGTGAGGTGGAGTCTCAGGGTTGTTTTGATTTGCAATCCATTTGTCACTACTATTGGTGAATAGAAGTTGACTGGAAATCTGCTTATCATTCTTGCCCTAATTTTTTTTGAAAAGGTATCATAAATTTTTCCTGTGTCTCTAACTGAACTTTCCTAAGGGTATGGTGTTGTAATTTGTATCATTTTTCATTTATTCTCATTGACCTTCACTGACCTTTACAGCTTAAGGAATGGAAATCTTTATTTCTGTAAATATTAAACAGTATTTTATATTTGATAGTTTTCCTTTCAGATGTTCTCTATTCGTTTCTGTGAGTGGGGGCTCTTCTTAATTGTGCTGTGGATAGAATAAATTGTTCTTGCTCACCTTCTAATTCTTTTGTTTACCTTTTTATACTTCATATTTTCTATTGATGTTTTGATCATTCAGGTCTTTATAAGGCTTTTTCTTCAAATAATTTCAGGTTAATTTCTACTGGAAAATACTTTTAATATTGTATAAAGTCTCTCTAATGATTGTTATATTTACATCTTCTCTTGTTCCTGGATTGATTATTTAGGAAGTGAGTTCTTCTTGTTGCTTATCTTGCTTCCTCCCTCCCACTCCCCCTAAATGTAGAGCAGATCTTAGGTGTTTATTCATAATTATGAATGTCGAATTGCTTGATTAATTCACATGGCTGCCACGAGTCTCTTCCAGTAGTATGTTGATTTTTGTCCAGCAAGCTTTTCTCCTGAGTATGAGAGCCGATCGGAAACTGCCTGGGATATGTTTTTGTTGACTGGTTAAACTTCCAGTGGATTGTGTGAGCAGATTACTTTGCAGGTAAGATTTTGTCCTACTCCACCAGCCTGTTAAATAAGAATTTTACACTGAGGCGCTAATACTTGCCTCAGCAACTGTTCATTTTTTATAGAATAAAGCACAGAGTGATCTCTGACGAGAGGCAAGTAATTGAAATTGCTCTGTATAGAGAAGGAAAGTTGAACAGCTCAGATGGTCCATAAGCAGTTTCTTGGTTAAATAGCTGATATTACTGCTTTGCTTTTGCTTTTCTACCCCCACAGATCTGAAGTTTAAAACTTGTTTATGGTTCAATTAATGAAATCAGCTGCTACCTCTCTTGCCAATAGAGATTTATACTATAATCTTTATTTGGTCATCCCTATCACTTTCTCCACTATGGGTTCTCCAAGGATGTGAAATTAATCTGATTCTCGTCTTTTGGAGCACATGAAATTTCTTTGTATTCAGATGTATCTGCTTTAGATACATGTGTCTGCTCTAGATTATTATGAGTTTATGGCTGGGTGTTTAATCTTTCTTTTATTCTGGCATCATATGGGAAGAAAGGGGATGGATATGCGTATGTTCGGGTCTCTATCATGAACCAGAACACTCCAATCACTTTTAAAAGTGCTGTAAATTTTGGGGAGGATTATGTAAGGTCTCTGGAATTCAGCCATGGATTTCTGTCTCTATGTGCTTAGCTGTCTATAACAAAATACCACAGATTGATTTGGTATCTTAAACAACAGAAATTTATTTCATTGCTGGAAATTCAGGATCAAGGTAATAGCACTTTGATGCTCGCTGAAGGGTCTTTTCTTGGCTCAAGGAGCAACTCCTCACTGTATCCTATGTGTGTGTGTGCCACAGAGTGAGATAGAACAGAAGGTGGACACTTTGGGGGAGGAGGAGGAGGAAAAGGAGGGAGGGAAAGAGAGAGAGAGAGAGAGTGCTTCTTATAAGGTTACAATCCTATATGATTATGGTTCCATTCTTATAACCTCTTTTAATTGATTTACCTTCTAAAGACCCCAATTCCAAAGTGAATATTGAAGTTAGGCCCTCAATGTAGAAACTTTGAAGGGGCTCAATTCCTTTCCTAGTAGGCCCTAATCATTTTGAGGGGAATTATTTTAAAATATGTATTGTATTATTTTTTCTTAATTTATTGTCCAAGTGGTATACAGAGGGGTTACAGTTTCATACATAAGTCATTGAGTACATTTCTTATCAAGCTTGTTACCTCCTCCCTCATTTATCTCCCTCCTTCCCCGCTCCCCATTTCCCTCCCCACCCACCATGAATTAGTTGTACAGTTGGATTACGGCATATGGTTTTGTAAGTATTGCTGTTGCGTTGGTTCACCTTTTACCCTTTGTCTCTCCATCTTGACGTTTCCCTTTCCTTCCCTAGTTCCAATTCACATATATACAATACCCATTATTTAATCACAAAGTAATAATACATTTGGATAAGACCTGCACTACTCAAACCATTTCAGAGACCAGTTTTTCTAACATGATAATTTTAAAAATAGACAAAAATCTCAGCATAGGTGAGGTCAGTCTCACCATACTCCCTACTACCCCCTGCCCATCACCACACACACACACACACACACACACACACACACACGCACACACACGCACACATGCACCTGCTCTGGCACATGTGGGTACACACATTCCCTCCTCTCCTAGTGAGTGAGTGATGGATTCTCTACACCCCTGCATGCCACTTCAAATCCAGTTCTTTGGCTGCATACTTCTGTAGTCAGACCTTGCCAGGCCTTATCTTATTTGTGAAGGTACAGGACAATTAAATGGCGTTGACAATCTTCAGATCTTCCCTTGTGTAATAGAAAATTCAGAGTAAGAGAAGATTATGCTAATGGCAGAGATGATCTTAAGAGCTGGGAAAGCTTTTTGAAGACAGTTTGTTCAGTTCTCCGACTGACACACACAGTCTGTCTTTAACATCCCGCCTAATGGTCTTTTCCTGATCATCTCCAATAACGAGGATCTTGTAACCTCCAGAGGCAACGCTTTTGCTTTAAGCAGCATAGTTAAAAGGCCTTTATAGGAGGCCCGATTGAGCTTTGTGTACCTCCCACTTGTGCTCACCAGCCTTCTTTGCAAGCGAACAGTGCTAGTTGAAGCCACTGTCACATGGACGAGGAATTTGATATTTTATATGCTTAACAGGCTAGGTAGGGAAGAGATCTTTTTAATGTCAGTGACAGTTGTCACTTCCCTATGTAAAGATGCTCACATTCCTTGAGTGGGTCTTTTACTAAAGAAAGACTGTTAAGTGAATGCTATAAAAATAATTCCATTACCCATCTTACAAAGACAGAGTGACAGCCGATCATTAGAAGAAGAAAGTGCTCGTGGATGCTGCACACCTCTCAAATGATGCGATTTCACCTGTTCTGAAGGCAGATGTACAATCACATCCCACCCAGAGAGCTGTAGATGCTGGTGGCCCACTTTTCTGTCACTTTGTTTATAGATGGCATTCACTGCAGATGCCCCTCAACTGCTAAAGGGCACCTGGGGATGCAAGGATATGGGACACTGAGAATGCCGGGCACTCCATCCTCCTATCTGTTTCCTGTCACTGCCTCTGAAGAACTCAAGGGCGCTGTGAACCCCTGCTACAGTCCCTGATGCAGAAAGATACCAAAGGCTCTGTGTCCCCTCTGAGCGGTCTCTGTCCACCCTAGGGATATACCGAAGCCACATCAGATCCCCAGACCACAGAACTAGAAGGCCATAAGAGTCATTACTTCCTGCTCCCTCCTGTCACTCATTTCAGTGAACTGGATGTTTAAATTCACTCTGGAATCAATGGCAGAGAAAATACTATTTTCTGAAGTTTTGGTTCCCAGTCTTCTGTTACAGCATGCGATTCTTCAATGTCTGGTATCACCTCTGCCAATCTCTCTCTCTCTCTCTCTCTCTCTCTCTCTCTCTCTCTCTCTCTCTCTCTCTCTCTCTCTCTCTCATTGAGCTCCCCTTGTTTGACCAGCTCTCTCTGCTCAGACATACATGTCTCTCCTCAGGTCCTTTGCACTTTCTGTCCATCTGCAGCTGCCCTTAATCCATTCTCGCTGCACAGACTATTCCCTCACTCCATGCAGATGTCATGTCCTCAGAGAGAACTTCGCTAACCACCCCACCTAAGAGAGGACTCCTTGTCATCTTGCTTTCTGGAATTATTTTTCATCACATCCTTGGCCAGTGACCTGGCATTTTATTCAAAATATATGTATGCCCAGTAGGTATGCATGCATTTCTGTATGTCTGCAATAAATGAATAAATGCAAGTTTTGTGAGCTCAAGGACATTGAGAGTCTATTACCATACCCTTCGCATTCAGTGGGGACAAATAAATATTTCTGAAGGCATCAGGAAGTAACACCTTCTCAGGTACAATGAATCAAGAGAACATTCAGAGGGGAGAATACACAGGCTCCTTCTGGACAAGCATAGCTCCCCTGTCTCGGATCTGCTTTCTCAGTTCTTAGTTGAACTCACAGATTCACGGAGCCTCTACCAGCCTGTATTTGTAACTGCTCAAGCCACTGGGGAGTCCGTTTAAAGAGATCTATTCTTTGCCTTTAGCTCAAACAAAATTCAATGGGGCTCAACGTAAGAAAAGATAACTACAAATCTCTTGATAAATTCAGCTATGGAAAATTAGCAGTGTCTCAAGGAAAATGAATAGGTTGAGGAGAGGCGCCCACACTGGCCCTCCTCAGGGATGAGAATGGGAAGCTAGCTGGAAGGGATCCGCATGGGGAGGGGAATAACTGCATTTATCAACACCAGAAGTGGACTCAGAGGTAGAAGCAGCTCAAAGGATGACATGGAAAGGCAAGTTGTCAATACAGACAGTTTCTGATGCTTGGACCCCCGGGACGTGCCTTGCTGCCCTAGCCGTGTGGCCAAGCACCTTCCCTTACCCTCCACTGTTGGTACCTTGCAGACAGGGATGGGGTCTGGGAAAACCTAGCTCATGCCCCCATATGCACAAGAGATATTTGTTACATTGAACAATGAGCACAGTCACTTATGTAAAAGGCACATTTGAATGGTAGAATCAGCAGAGGGTTGAGGACCTAGGAGACATAGAATTCAAGGACTTGCTCTACCACTCAGTGTATTCTTTAGATAAGTTTCACACCTGATTCTTATCTTCAATTAATCACCAAATTGTCACAAAAGAAAGAGGAAAAACAAAAGGTAAAATGGACATCCTAAGAGACCTTCCATTTCTGGCATCTGACATCTTAGAGTTCCATCACATATTCTGTGAGGCTGCTTTCCTTTCTATTGGCTTGTATTAATTGTTTTTAGAAGCACATTGTCTTTGCAGGGACATGAAAGTTATTTCCACAGTGATGATCAAGGTCCTTTCAAAAAGCCAACTTGCCAAACCACAATTAGACCCCATTTATCTGCAGGTCCATTTCCCAGCAATATGACTCATTCAAGACCTTTTGATCCTGAACCCATCAGAAAAGTCCCTTGAGCACTGACATTAGCTGTCAGAGAGTCTCAGCATTAAAGATCACGTGCATTGCTCTCCATGTAGTCTTTCAAAGCTGAAAGGCTCCAGGTCTGTGTTTCCCATCAGTGACTCAAGCCTGATGACCCTCTGCAGTAAATGGTCTTCCTGTCTGTGCGTCCAGGTGAAATCCTATGTGATCTGAAGTCTATCTGAACCTCCTACCCATTTCTCCTGCCTAGGTGATCTGGCTCCTAATAATTTAGTTTCCTGGAACTTAGCAAAAGAAACACAGTGCCCTGGAAGGGAATGGTGGTCAAAAGCACTCAAAAGAGACAGATATGTGAGTTCTAAGCAAAACAGTAGGCGATGTTGTGAGATACTGACAGACGAGAAAGACCTAAAACCAGCCATAGCACTGCGATATTGCTCAGGATGCTAATGGGTGCGTAGAATGACATCTTAGTGTGATTTTGAAATTATGTAGCTCTGTACGGCAGATGGGAATTCAGAATTTCTGGAAATGTCAAATACATTTCAGAAAGATGTCTATTAAAAAGAGCTTACTATCGTCGGCTGGTGTCTGACAGGCTCAACTTCAGTTATCTGGAAAAGGCCAAGATGGCAGATGAACGAGGCACTACCTCAAATCACACACTGACAGAATCGGATGCAATGTGATCATTTGTGTAGCCTTGTCCGGCATGGACCATGACAAGTCAAAGACCGGACGTTCAAGGAAGCCAAGAGAGAAAGCTGACACAACCAGATGGCTAGAGTACATGCTAGCACAAAACTGACTGGCACCAGGCATGGGGAATGTAGGCCCTTAACAGAAGGAAGAGGGGTCTGGCCAGGCTGGAAGGGACGGGAGAGAGGCTCCCTGTGGGACTTGGATCAACCCTTGCTGTCTTGAGAGGATCAAGATTAGTAAAAGGAAATAGGAAGTCTCTGCCCTGATGCAGGCCACACAAAGAAAGGTCCTGGGGTAAGGCTGGCAAGAATGAGACCAGTGGAGTTCAGTAGAGTAGCAGATAGGATAACATAAGTCATAATGTGTCATATTAGAGGGACAGTTGGGCAGAAGTACTTGGAACTGGGCAAGGAAACAAATAAGCTGACAAATGAGGGAAGCAATTAATTATCTGGTCTAGTTTGGCCTACCTAGTCAAATCATACATAGCCCAATTGCATTGATTTTTGCCCTTATGAGAGTAAAAATCCCCAGCGTTTACAAACTCCCTGCATTTCTTTGTCCCCTTCTCCAACCACAGCCTGAGAAGAGGTATCAGAGGCTGTACACTGCATTGCATAACTTCTCCAGCTCTGACTTGCCTCCCTAGTACCTTGCATTGAATCGTTCCTCTCAGCTCATTCATGTCACACAGAGAGAAGCTAGGGCTTACAGACCAGAAGGCGTGGTTCTCTGTTTTCTAGTTTAGGATCACTTCTGTCCATTACATCCTGCTGCATCCTATGCATTTGCATGTAGTCTACACTCCATCAAGCTGATAATAAGTGCCACATTAAGTGCAATATCAACCAAGAGGGATAGTGCATCGGGGGCCATCAACACTGGGAAACTGATATCATCCATTGACCCCCAAAACACAAGAGAAGATTGGCAGAAATCCAGTCACTGTGGCAGGAGAAGGGTTGTCATAACCAAGGGCAGAGGAACACAGGCATTGTCAGACAGACCTGCAGCTCAGAGGTGGTGGTGTAATTAAATGGTGGAGGAGATAAAAACCCTGGTCTCCTTTTCCTAGTACTCAGGAATGTCTTAACTAACTGAACACCTAAGTGCGAGGAACTCCTGGAGTGGAATCCGCTCTAGATCTCTGCTCAGATCCAAGTGGGGCAGGATGGGCACACAATCAATGTGGAGGAGAAAATGGAGGTGATTTTTCTGAGCACTTCTCTTAGGTTTCTAACCATCCATCTTCCATGTTTCCAAGACCAAACAATCTCTCCCTTCTTTTCATCCCCTAATGATATATAAAGTGTGGACACAGGGAAGGAGAGAGGCCCTGTGGAAAACCAATAGACTTGCTGAGCATTGGAAAGCCAATGAACACAGAATTAAACTGTATTAATTTCTTCTATGTCCAAAGTCACAGAAACAGTGAAAGAGCACACCAGACTTCATGCGAGAAGCATGAAAGATTTATCTGTTTTCTTGGGTGAATAAATTAATGCACAGAACAAGTAAAAGCACCACAGGTATCAGGCCCCAAAGGCCATTCACCAAAGCAGTACTCTAGGGACTCCTGCACTGGGACAGAAGGCCACTGACCCTTGCTTTCCTCAAGACAGCAAATTTGTAACTGGCTGTGTTTGCAAAGCTGGCTCTGCTCACACTTAGCTCACATTCTGAGTGTGTTTCCTTCGGCATGCTGCCGTGGGTTCTGGAACCCCATAGACTCAGCTTGAAAGATCAGGAGCTTGGTGAATGCACACCACACAGACTCACAGCTTCCCAGTGTCTCACAATCTGGTGTGCAAATTTTCTGGCACCCATCCTCACAACATTGCTAAACAAGGATGGACCACTGATAAAGAGTTCGACACCATTCAAACTGAAAGGAACCACAATCCCCGGGAAGTCAGTCCTTCGCTGATTTCCATATCTCCTTACAGGTCAGCAATCTCACAGTAACATGGAGGGACAGGGACATCTCCTTGCCAATCACACGGAGAGAGCTTCCCATGAGGCCTCGGGAGGCAATCACTGACAAACCTTGAGTCTAACATTGGGTGATCAATCTCACAGGCGGCATTATGGTGACCATGTCCAGGAGGATCATCTGTTGTTGGCTATTAGAGGTCAAATGTTGACTTCCCTTTCACAGACTGTGTTCTATCCACCCATTGTGACTCATAACACAGGGACTGGTGACAGTCCCTCTGCTTGTGTCAGCCTGCCTCAGAATCAGGCAGTGGATGTTTAATGGTCACACAGAGCATTATGTTTAGAATGCAGAAAGGAGGTGAGAAATGCTTATTGAGGCAAACTGAAGGGCAGACAGGGATATCTTTGGCTATGCAAAGGGCTCTACACCTCTCAGCATTTTCTATTGAAAACACACTCTCCCTGAATATCTCAGCAACAATCAGCTTTCACATGGATCCACTGTCTCCCAAAGCTGCGTTCTTCTGAGGCAAGAATTTTGAGCTCTCTGATTTCAACCTAGCAGTCAGCAAATCTTGTCAGCATCTGTATTATTGAATCTAATTTTCAAACCAGTGATTCTTCATCCCACTACCATAGCAGCTGGCCTCCACTCTAGTGCAGATGATTGTCGCAGTGCCTAGATCCATCTCTCTGTTCCCAGTCTCAGTGTGCCTCCCCAAGAGCGGGGTGACTTTGGGGAAATCTCAGATATAATATGTCCTTCCATTGGCCTGTTTTCCTCAGCAAAACTCTTTCCACCTCTCCTCTGGTAACAACACCTGGGGAAACTGAATTGCAGTGGGCTGATTTACAATCAGAAATGGATAGAAGAAGACTCAGCCAGAATGTTGTCTTTTCCTCATTCGAAACATTCCATTGCTCTCTCCTATATCTCAAAAGTGTGAGACACACAATCAAAAGGTTGGAGTCCTAGGGCTGGGGATATAGCCTAGTGGCAAGAGTGCCTGCCTCGGATACACGAGGCCCTAGGTTCGATTCCCCAGCACCACATATACAGAAAACGGCCAGAAGCGGCGCTGTGGCTCAAGTGGCAGAGTGCTAGCCTTGAGCGGGAAGAAGCCAGGGACAGTGCTCAGGCCCTGAGTCCAAGGCCCAGGACTGGCCAAAAAAAAAAAAAAAGGTTGGAGTCCTAGAAGGGAGTTGATGGAGAGGCTCAAGTGGAAAGGATGGAAAGTCTGGACTGGGCCTTCTCTTTGGGACCTATGACATCATCCCTATTTTCCTGAAGGTTGAGGAACTTCATCTGCTAATATCTGCACATAGAAGCACAGCTGCAGACAATACAGTGCCACCCTTCGCTGCTGCAACAATACCCCTGATTTATAAAAATAGACACTTATTTCTCCAAGTTCTGTAGGTTGGGAAGCTCAAAATGGAGATTCCAGTGTCTAAAAGATTGTTCCTCATCAATAGATCAGTCCTAGGTGTCCTCACCTGGCAGAAGAAATAAAAGAGCACAAAACACCTAAAACTGATCATTCCAGCCCTCTTGTAAGTCACTAATTCCTTCTGCATGAGCAGAGCCCTCATGTCCACTCAGTCCTGTTATGTTCGATGACATTTCAACACAAACTAAAGACGGGATGTAAACCTTCCATCCCAGCACTGCGGACAATGGGTATCGATGCACCTGTGCTCTAGGCACTGGAAATGAAGGCTGGGCCAGGAGATGAAGGGTGGGAGCCTCCTTCTTCCAGCTGACACTCAGCCTGTCAGCCTGAACTCTGTTTTGGCTAGTGGCAAAGCTGAATGCCCAGCTATAGCCAGAGGCTGATCCATTATACACGTCTGGGCAAAAGGAAAATTGGGACACGGAATGGACTTCTGTTGAGGCAGGATTTTTCAAAGGGTTGGATGCCTACGCAGATAGTTTCTGTTGGCACAAATACATTCTTTTCAGTTGAAACTGAACTTCTCCGTAAACTTCTCTTTCTCTAGACTACTTTTGGCACCTTTTTTTCTTGTGCATTGCTGAACAATATGAAGAAATAAAAGGCCTTTTAAAGCAGTTTCCAGTGAAAATAAATCAGATCATGGCTGTGGTATGCTCCAGCATTGTCATGAGCTGATGGCTAAATTTTCAAAAATTTGGGGGCTTAAAATTAAATAATATGAAAAGCACACAAAACATACACAAAACCATCACTTCCTAATATTTATTCTTTATTTATTGTCAAAGTAATGTACAGAGAGATTACAGTTTCATACGCAAGGCAGTGAGTACATTTCTTATCAAGCTGGTAACCTTCTTCCTCATTTTTTCTCCCCCTACCTGTCAAAGATGACATAAATTAACTTTGACTTGTTAGTCCCCTTCCCCAATTTCCTCCCTACCCCCATGCTGAGTTGTACAGTTGGATTACAGCATATTGTCTTGTAAGTATTGCTGTTGCATTGGTTCTCCTTTTACCCTTTGTCTCTCCATTTTGATGCTCTCCTTCCCTTTCCTAGTTCCCATAAACGTACACACAATACCCAGGTTACCAGAATCAGTTACAGTGACATCAGGAGTAGAACCATGGGGAAAAAAGGCAAAAGAAAACGGCATAATTTCACAAGGTATGTTGAAAATATCAACAACAAAGATAACCCACTTATTTCCCAAAGTTGGAGTTCATTTCACTTAGTATCATCTTACGTGTTCATACATACATAGCTATTGAGCTATTATGATCATCTGTTAGGACTATCCTAGATATTTATTTGTTTTTACCAATGAAGGAAACCGTATAGCCTTTGTTTCTTTGGGTCTGGCTCACTTCATTTAGTATGATTTTTTCCCCCCAAGTCTTTCCATTTCCTTATGAATGGAGCAATGTCATTCTTTCTGATAGAAGCATAGAATTCCATCACTTCCTAATATTTTTTTACTATAGTTTACAATTTATTTTCTAAGATCTGAAGTTTACTTATACTACATAACTGTGTGCATCTTTATAACTATGTGTTTAGTGAAGTTACCCTTAAACTGATGTGCAAATATTTTCAGCCATAAAAATATGCAATCATTCCAAATCAAGGGATGAAATACTGATTTGTTAATTATCTAGACACAAGAAAGTGATGGATAGAACATGCATAAATGCAAATTAAACTTAAGAGTCCTTTTTTAGTAGCAACTACTTTGAAAATAACATATACACATACAACTGGAGGAAATATTTCAGTATTCCAAAACAATCATCTGAATCAGCAACAGTGTTACTTAGTTGTTGATAAGCAAGTGAGAATCTGAAATGGATCTTAACTATTCTACTTTCATCTTATGTGTTAACCAAAGTGAGAATATCAATTAACTTTCATGTCCAAACTACATGCATTATTCATCAATAACACATAGGTTGGCAACAGATAGAAGAGTTTGGCAAAAATCAATGAAAGCATCATGTGGAAATCAATTGGCTATATGGAATTTATAGTAGAGATGTCTGTTGTCTTTTTATGACTTGTAAATTGAGTGCTAATATACTTTACATTATTAAAATTTATACTTGACGATTTCACATATATTTATGTATATGTGTTCAAAAGTACAAATAAATATAATATATAGAAATGTATAAGTGAATACCCACTATTCTTCCCTCCACAAAGCTTGTTGAATAGAGAAATACATAACCATCATACCCCTAATTTGGGGGATATTATTTGCCCAACAGGAAGAGGTCTATGGGTAACACTGGGCCTCAACAGGGTTGAGCCCAGAATATAACACGATAGTTTAATGATTCAGAGGCTAGATCAAGCCTCCAAAAATGTTAAAGTAGTGTGCTATTTTTATCTCTAGTACTTTTTATTGAGTTCCTAACACATTCATTCCGCATCTCCAGATAAACATTTCTTTTTTTTTTTTGGCCAGTCCTGGGCCTTGGACTCAGGGCCTGAGCACTGTCCCTGGCTTCTTCCCGCTCAAGGCTAGCACTCTGCCACTTGAGCCACAGCACCGCTTCTGGCCGTTTTCTGTATATGTGGTGCTGGGGAATCGAACCTAGGGCCTCGTGTATCCGAGGCAGGCACTCTTGCCACTAGGCTATATCCCCAGCCCCAGATAAACATTTCTAACAGTAAGTCTTAGACTCTGAGGAATCTTAGAAGGGCAGACAAGACCTGGGGTGGAGCTCAGGAAGGAGGCTGAGAGAAAAGTTTCCTGGGTCATGCTTTCCTTTGCTCACTGGGAAGCTAGGGCATCCTAGGAACAAGGACCCAGGCCAGAAGAGCAGGTAGGTAGACATTAGAAAAGGCCAAGCTCTTGACAGCCTGTTTACACCAACCTATTTTACCTCTGTGAGACATGTTAAGCTCTCTGCAAATGCAGTCAACAGCAAGTCAACCCAAGACTGACTTTTTCAGGAGAAAGCCTCTCCTTTTGAAGAACATACTCTGTGTCTTTCTCGGTGCTTTGGGCTTCATGTACATGAGTGGCCACCCTTAAATAGCCCTTAGCAGCCATTGCTATGATCTGACTCTGTTTAATAGCCATTATTTGTCAGATCCATGCCAAGACTAGCTGGCTTTTGCTTACAAGCCTTCCCTATTTTGATACCCATCATCTTACTCTGTTCCTCTTGAGAAAAGGTTGTCCAGGAGGGGAGACAATGTGCACATATCCACTTCCTGTGTCCTGCAAGTTGTATAAAGATAAAAAAAATAGCAGAGGGTGCTCCTTGGGATCAAACTGACATGAAGAGCCTCTGGAAGGGACCTGATTTCCAGCAAGTTTCTCTCTTCATTGGTAGGGAAGTAGATGCCTTAGAGAGGTGTTCACCTGGCCAACATGTGCCTGAATTCACTGGGTTTTTGATATAGAATAGTTTTGACTCCCTAAGAATGCAGTGCACCAATAGCTAGAAATTCTACCTAGAATTTCAACACGCTCTTAAGAGCAAACAACAATAAGAATAGTAACGGCAAATATTGATCTAATGTTCACAATGTGCCAAGTATTGTTCTTAAGGAATTCACCACATAGTAAGCTAATTTTATCCTCAAGAGAACCCTGCAATGTAGGTCACTGTGACAGAGGCTGCTAATTTCTGCAGCCCGTCCTTAATCTTTCTGGGCACATAGCTAAGCATCCATTTCCCAGTTTCCCCCTGGGCCTGTTGTGTCATGTGACTCAGACAGCCAATGGACTGACAGTAGAAGGCATATGAGTCTCTTCCAGTCTCTCCTTGTTCTACTCCCTCAGGGAGTCTTCCTTAGAGTTGACAAAAATTACTACCAACCACAGTCCCTGAATGACTGGAACAGAATTGGCTGCTCATCTGAAGATGCCTGGAACAATTTTGTAACTGAGAATTAAAAGAAGTCTTTTTTTCATGTATACCTTTTTTTTCTCCCTGATAGAATTCTAGGTACTCAGTCTGCCACTGATTTAAATATCCAGCCTTGAGAAATAAACTTCTTTCATGTTGAACTAATGCATTCTTGAAGGCTATCACCATTTAATCTAATCTAATAAATGAATTTTATGCTATTGTTATTAGCATCACTATCTCTATTGTACAGATGAACAAATGGAAGCACAGATACCTTGCCAACAGTCACACCTAGTACAGCTGTACTTTCTGTGTGTGTGTGTGTGTGTGTGTGTGTGTGTGTGTGCTGTTAGTGGGAGTTGAACTCATGGCCTGGCACGGTCCTTAGCTTTTTCAGTCAAAGCTAGTGCTCTATCACTCGAGCCACAGCTCCACTCCTAGCTTTTGATGGTTAGTTGGAGGTAAGAGTCATACAGACTTTTCTGCCCAGGCTGGCTTCAAGCCATGATCCTCAGATCTCAACATCCTAAAGAGCTAGGATTATAGGAATAAACTACTGTGGCTGGGCTTATCTCTAGAATTTAAACCCAGGCAGTCTGGCTCCAAATTACAAGACCTTAGCCACTATTCCCTATGTCCTCTTCCTGAACTGAAGAAAGGGTCATCAGTAAGCACCTAAGCTGCCGGGGTTGGTGGAGGTGACAATAGCCACCAGGTGATCCCATAGCTTTTGTTGAATATCCAGCACATCTAACAGCCAAGGACAAGAGGTTCCCCCAAGATCTCGCAAGACGGCACAAATAGAACCCTCTCCTGAATGCCAGTTCTCTGAGTTGCACGCATCCTGGTTACTGGACCCCAGACTGCAGTGTATATTCCTGCAAAGCTGCTGGGTGATCTACTGAATGTAGTCTTCTGATAGAGGGGAAAACACATACCAGAGAGGGCCCAGGACCTGTCCAGGGCCACTCAGGTCCAAGTTGGGTAGAGCAAGGGTTCACACACATCCACTTCAGAGCTGTTGCGAGGATCTGGGAACACGGGCTCGTACAAGCTCCAAGTCAAAGGATGCAAGCAGAAGAAAGGGGCTCTGGCATGGGGAATGCTGGCATCCACCCCGGCCTCCAGCAGGCTGGCGCTCATCGGGAGGTTGTTACAATGGTCACAGGGGCTGGGCGCCTCCCAGACATCTCCACCAGCTTTACGTAGGCCGGAGTTTCCTCTCACTCTGCATTTGTGCTGGGCACCGCCTTTGCCTTTGGAGAGCCAGGAGCCAGGAGCCTCCTCCAGCAGCCAGGGCTGCTGGATCCCCGGGGCTGTCTCCGGGCAGACGGCTGGGCCCCAAGGTGCGGGGGGAAAATGCAAACTGGAGCAGTGCACCCTCATTCCTTACAGCCCCCAAACCTGTGATCAGTCATCAACCCGAGGGTGGATGCCTGGGGAGCCCAGGTTGGCGAATGACGCCACCCCCAAGGCCTGGCACACGAAGGAGCAGCTCGCACCCCACACCCCCAAACTCCTCCCCGGCCCCTCCGCAGGCGGGCTCTGCCCACCTGCCGCCCCCGGGCTTGGCGTGGTGGGGGGGGGGGGGGGGGAAGGCGTGGACGGGACCCAGCGCCGCAGACCCGTCCCTCCCGCTGGCCCCGCGTGTGGCTGTCTCCGCAGCGAAGCCCAAGTCCTGCATTGCAGGGGTCCCCGCGCGCCCCGGCTGGCCGCCCCCACCCGCCCGCCCGCCGCCGGCTTCCTTTGTCCTGGCCCGGCCGCCCAGGCTGCGGCATTCAGAGAGGCTCAGCCAGGCGGGGCGCGCCGTGGTGCTGCCCGGAGCACCAGCACCACCTAGGGGCGTCCTGAAGAGAGCAAGCGGGGTGGGAGGGAGACAGACAGACAGACAGACAGAGAGACAGACAGAGACAGGAGATCAAATCCATCCACCCTTTCTTTACCTGTCAGGCCCTTTCAATCCCTAGTTAATTTGGATCACTCTTGACAGACAAGAAGGGAAACTGAGCCCTGCAGGTGACTACCATGGCCACAGGTCAAAGGGCAGCACAAAAATCAGATGCATTTGTGCATGTCCAGTCTTTGCTACCCATCATGGTAATTTCTCCTGATGTAAGTAAGCCACCGTGGGAAAGCTCCTTGCGTTCTTCTCCCTTAGCTTCTGCAAGCTACTTGCAGTGTGACCGTGGCTAAAGCAAGGGATCTCGCTGACACTCGGTTGTGTCACTTAACCTTTGAGATCTTCCCAAGGCCTAGGACTTTCTTCGTCCTGGCTCCCAGGAAAGTGTGCACCAGCCATGAGGAGGTGACCAAGTTCAAACACAGTCCAAACAGCTTAGTCAGATGGTGTGAGTCACGGTGTTGATCAAGAAGAGATCTCTGAGAAGACAGCTAGCTCCATAAACCAGCCAAATGATCTTCCCCACAAAGGCAGGCTCCTGACCTCTCCGGCAGAGCAGCTTCCTTTAGACCCTGGTTTGGAGGCCTAGAGCCTGTATCATTATCTCCATTTTACAGCGGAGAAAATGGAGGCACAAAGAGCCCGAGACATTTTCTCAGAGCTGCAAGTCCAAGGGAGCCAAGGCTGATGTCATAGCCTGATGCTGTGGTGCTCAGGCCCTGTTCCCAGGCCGGGGGCTCTTCCGGGGGATTCTGGAATGATCTGAAAGCCGAGGGGTTCACTGAGCCCCTGTGAAGGCATGCTGCCCCGAAGGCCAGGAAGAGGAAAGTGGGAAGGGTGGTCTGGAAAAGAGAAGACCTCAGGATGACTAGGGCTATTTCTAAAGAAATCCAGAATGGCTGACTCATGGATTTCTGAGGCAAGGAAGGGCAGCGCAGAGCGGAAGGATACGCAAAGCAGATGCCTTTTAATAAGGATGAACCGAAGCAGAGAGGAAGCCCTGTGGTCCAATGACATGCTCAGTGGCCTCTTCCCCAGAGCTGATTGCGGTCCCCTCCTCCTTCCCTGAGCCTGGACAACACACCCGTGGGCATCCAAGAGCAACGACAGTAGCCCTGAACTTGCCTCCCTTCTACCCACACAAGGACAGCCCAGGCTACTGGGGATAGGATGAGCCCGTCCTTTGTATGGGCTTCTGCAACTCTCCTCAGCTCTGAACAATCCCCCTTGCTGCTTTAAACAAAGGTGCTTTATTTCTTACACCCCACAACCTCACCTATCTATACATCCATTTGTCCTTTCTGGAACCACCTCCTCCTTCCCCAGGCACCAAGGCTCTTGAGGCCGCAGACTGGTTTCTTCATTCTTTGCCGGGCACATTCCACCGTTCCCAGCACAATGCTGAGGAGACAGTTTTCCAGAAACATCTCAAGTGACAGTGCTTTTCTTAGACCTGTTGTGTCCCAGGCCTTCTGCCATACCTAGATAAAACTCTGGCAAATTGTCCCAATACCGCTACATGGCAGATTTGAGGAACTACTGAGCCAGCTTGGGAATGTAGACACATCAGACTGATTTCTTCAGTTAACCAGCCATGCACCATTTGCTCAAGTTAGCAGGAAGTTATTCATCTCTTCCTAAGATGGAGGTCTACTGTCTTCTGCCTCTGCATTTCAAGTGCCTTTTGGTGTTTCTTAGGCCAAAGGGATCCATCTTGCTCCCAAATAACGGATGAGAAGGATGGTATCTATTTAGTACCATAATACACTTCATGGGAAAATGGCCTACTCAGAATGCCAAGTTAACTGCCTCTCTGGAGCCTTTGCAGGCCTAAGGTCCTGCCCAGCTCCAGGGTTTCTATGCATACCTCAGACACATGACTAAATATTATCCCCAGGGCCACCAAAGCTTGTTCTAGAGGTGTTCCATCTGTTTTCAGCCACATAAGATGCAAAATTTGGCCTTGTTAGGCCTCAAGGCTGGACCATCAAGGTGGCTCGCCCTCCTGAGCGGCAGTGGTAGGAGCTGTTTAATTGCCCCCAGAGAAGACCCAGTAGCAGTAAAATCTTAAAAGAGGGGTTTAGATCTTAGCCTCTTTCTTTCCAGAAGGTTCCTTGAGAAAATGTGCCTACTGCTTTTTCATTTATCAACTCTGTTGATCAGGACATACTGACTTTGTTAGAGCAGAAAAAGTTCCCACACTTTTTTTCCCTTAGCAGTTGGTGTCAACTTAACCTAGATTTTAACCTAAGAGGAAGCTATGCTGTTGACTGCATGGTTATATTGATAGGAAAAAAAACAAAACCCTGCCATTCCTCTCATCAAAACACTAAACAATGAGCTCTGCCTCTCCAGACACTCTGAAACAGTAGAAAAGCTACAAGTCAACCAGACCGAGAGCATTGTACAAGGTCATATAACTTGGGTGGGAAAGGAGATTCTAATACAGCTCTGCTTTGCTCTAAATTCTCTGGCTTATATTGTTGTTGCTCTTTGGATGTTTGTGAGATTTCCTCCATTATATTCATGCTGGTGGCAAGGCATTTTACTGTCTCAAGTATGACCTACATTAACAGTCTGTTGGAGCTCTGCTATTTTTACTTCCAGTGCTATTAAAAGCTCAGCTCTCTGCTCCATCTCATTCCACTCTGGCAAAAGTGTACTAATGTCAATGGGTCCAGCTTTGCTATTTACTCCCTAAAGTCTGTCTGCAGGCCAGTACCAGTGGCTGTCTAGAGAAGAGGGGATTTCCCTGCACTGTCCAACTTCATGACCTGGGAGATTCAGTGGGGGCTCCTGTCTAATTTCTTCCTGGAAGGTGTCCACATCTCATAGACATCTGACCTTGCCAAGAAAAATCTAAGACCCAGTGGAGGGGAAAAGGTTGTGAGTTTTCAGACCTAGAAGATTCTCGAAGCATTTAGGTCCCATCTGCATAGCACAGTCTATAGGACTCGGGATGGGAGAAGGGGGAGAAGATTTTCTTGTGGTCACCCAGAAATTCTGAAGAAAATGGAATCAGGGAAGAAATAGGATAAGTACCACAGAGACTCTAGTTAATCATTACTTTTGCTTCAAGACATTATCACTGAGAAGTTAGCAAGTTAGTATCATTGATTTATAAATAAGGAGGTAAAATCCAGGGAGTAGAAATGTCTTTTATTTTAATTAATTAATTTATTTATTTATTGTCTGTGATGGGGACTCAAACTCGTTCCCTGATGCTTTTGCTTATTGGCTATCACACAACCAATTGAACCATGCTGCATATCCCTCCAAATGTCTTTTGTAAGATCAGTTGGCCGCTAGTAGAACCAGAAGGAAATCTATACAGCTTAACAGGAAATTTTGTTCCTGCTGTTCTTTCTCACCATAAGTGAAGTGCTAAAGTTTTCCATCTCAGATGTGAGACTGCTTTCTGGCTCTTTCTGGAGGTGCGCTGAGACTTCTGGCCAGTTAACTACACAACTAGCCTCATATCCACTTGTCTTTGACTATGCATTAGGAAAGGAAAAGAAAACTTTAGCTTTGTGACGTATAGAATTAAATTGAAATCCTGATTCTTTTCTTAATGAACATTTACATGATCCTAGTCTTAGTTCTTTAAGCCAAAATTGTTTCCAGTTTCCGGAAGTGATCAGACCTATTGGTACTTTGATATTAGTTGTGTTGTTGCTGTCCATTAGATGGAATTGCAATACCTGTGTCTAAGCCTTTGGTATGATTTGAACCCAAGTTGCCTTCCTCTACAACTGACACTTTGGGCCCAGAGAGCACAAAGCCTAGAATGGCTTTGTCCTTCTTTCATTGTCACTGGGCATAGGGGCCTCTTAGTCCCGGCTGTTGTTAAGTAAATCAGAACCCCTATCAGAACTAAGAAATATTTGTTCCCAGTAAGACAACGTACTGATCCAAACGTAAGGTAATTGTTCAATAGCCAAAGCTATTGCCTCATCTAAGGCTCAGGTTGGTGTCACTGATTCGTGGGCCCTTCTAGATTGTGTTCTAACAATGCTACCAACAGGTGGCATTGAGGCCACCTGCAGGATTCCACCTTGGTATGAGGCTGTCACTTACAAACATCCTTTTATTAAAAAAAAAAACTGCATGTATTAATACAAGGGTTGAGTCTGTGCATAAAGAAGAAAGAACTCAGAGAGCTACTTCAGTTGGATTTCAGAGTAGGCCTAAAGTCGACAGAATCCTTATCCTTTTGTCCCAGATTATTACAATGCAAAGTAATTGTTAAAGGT
Source organism: Perognathus longimembris pacificus (assembly GCF_023159225.1). Lineage (NCBI taxonomy): Eukaryota > Metazoa > Chordata > Mammalia > Rodentia > Heteromyidae > Perognathus > Perognathus longimembris. The sequence goes on along the minus strand of NC_063168.1, from coordinate 69,022,972 downwards.
TTCCTGGTGCCTCCACGTCATGTCCCCCACCATTCCTTGATAAATTAATAATTAATTAATTTTTGTGCTGGTATAAGTGCTTGAACTCAGGGCCTGAGTGATGTCCCTTAGCTTTTTTGCTCAAAGCCAGCACATTACCACTTGAGATACAGCTCCACGTTCAGTGTTTTGATGCTTAATTGGAGCAAGAGTCTCACCGACATTGCTGCTTCAGGAATGGCTTCAAACCATGATCCTCAGATCTCAGCTTCCTACGTAGTTAGGATTACACCTATGAGCCACCAGTACCCGGTTTCTTCTCATTGATTGATTGATTGATTGGTCATGAGGTTTGTACTCTGGGCCTGGGCATAGTCCTTGAGTCCTTAAGTTCTTTTGCTCAAGGCTAGTGCTCTACCACTTTGAGCCACAGCCCCACTTCTGGTTTTCTGGTGGCTAATTGGAGATAAGAGCCTCATTGACTTTCCTGCTGAGGCTGGCTTTGAACTGGGATCCTCAGCTCTCAGACTCCTATACAGCTAGGATTACAGATGTGAGCCACTGGCGCCTGACATTTGTCTCTATTCTTACTGCATCTCCCTCATAAGAAGCCATATTGGATCCTCCTGCTTTACCTAATGGAAATTGTGGACAGGAGAGGAAAAGCTCCTTCAGTTGTTCTGGGTTCTTGTGGGTTTTGTAAGCAGCAGCAGCAGTGATGAGAGAAGGATGCCCATCACAGGTTGTTCCTTTCAGCTTGCATTTTCCCTGCTTCAGCAGTTGGGCCTGGGGTGATTGACAGCTAGAACAGAGGCTTGAGCTTCTGCACTTTGGGAATTATAGATATAGACATGGGTGAATGATAGCTATCTTCTGCCTCAAGATTGGGACCATTGGGCTGCTGTTGATCCCAGAAGCAGTGGATTTTGCTGTCTTTGTGGCAGCCCCCCCCCCCCTTGCAAATGCCTATGTTCTCATAACTTCTAGAGGCTTTGGTTGACACTCTGATGCAGGAGGCCTTGGCCAGCACCTCCAGGCATTCATTTGCTGCTGCTACCCTCTACTACCACGGGTCCCATCAGCCAACATCAGCCCGAGGCTCCTCGTGCTTCGGCATGGGGGGTTCTCCTCAGCCCCAGGGCTTCCCTCACAGAGAGGGTCCCAGCTGCCCCAGTGTTTCCCTCTCATGCTACCTGCTTGTTCTGTGTTTGCTGCCTGTGAAGAAGCTGTTCTATTAGTGACAAAAAACCAAAAGTCGGTAAGGAAGGCTACTCCAGAGAAATGATGATTATACCTATGGCTGAAACAGTAGTGAATAGCACAAGAGGTGGGTCGCAAAGATTCACCCAGGGAGCTGCACAGCCTGTTTATATGACAGGAAAGGGGATGTGACAGGGATGTCTGCACCAATTATATCCATCAGTCCCCTCACGGATGCTAGGCATTGTGTTTGTACACAGGAGGATTGTGTTGGCACACTCCCTCATGGTACCAGTCATGGTGGTCCTCTATGCAAATGAAAGCTTGTGTTTGCGTTAATCATACGTCTTTTGCCGGGCCACCGGAAAATGTTCCCTGGGTCATGTAGAGTTCATTGACGCTTATGAGGGTAAAATGTCTGGAGCAAGCTATTTCGCTGGGCCAGTGCTCTGAGGAGCCAGAATGATGCTTTGGGTTCAAAGCAGCTGCTGCTGGCAGGAGGGGAGTCCAGCACCCCGGATGTCAATCCTTTGGCTCCAGAAAGGGACCTAACAGCTGACAACGAAGGAGGCAAATCTCCACGTCCCCTAACATCTCATTTGTGGGGAAACAACATTAAAAAGGTTGGTGACAATAAAGGCCTACCATTAATATCATCAGTGCTTAACAGTATTTAACATTGTTCTAACAAGGCTTCGCACCTGCTCCAGTGCCTAGGGAGTTCCTAACATCTGTCTCATGTTCACTTGTCATGCAGTAGGTTTGAGTGTAGCCGGCCTAAAAATACCCATCAAACTAAATGAGTAAAACCTCTCTTCATTTTGCACGGGCAAATCAAAGCCCAGATAGAGGCGGTAACTGGGCCTAAGACCATTCGGTCAATGCTGCTAGCCAGGCATCCTGGTTCCTGTTGAATACTTTCTACTCCAAAGTGCACCGGAGGGGAGGCATAGACAAGGGCATCACAAGTTGCATTTGGGAAACAGAACAGTGAGCAGAAAAGATGGCAGAGAACGACGGTGCTGGTGCTGGTGCTGATCACGACGCATTGCACTCATAATCTGACTGGTTGAATTGAAATCTCTTTGTACCACTATTTAAAGTTGGGGTGGGGCGGGGGAACAATCTTTCGATAACTGGTGAAGTGACTGAAATCGTCACTCTGGGGTGAATTGCTGGCTCCTCTAAAGCCATACGCTTTGTGCTTGTGAAGCTTTTCCCAGCCAGATTAAAGAGGGGACCAATAAGAAGGGTTGTATCTTCAGTGGACCCCAGGAATCACGCGCATCAGAAATCCCCTTGTGATTGGGGAGTTTGAGTTTCAAAACACAATACTAAGAATATCTTAGTGGAGGGACTGGGAACATGACCTTGTGGTAAAGTGCTCGCCTCGTATACATGAAGGCCTGGGTTCGATTCCTCAGCACCGCATATACAGAAAAAGCTGGAAGTGGCGCTGTGGCTCAAGTGGTACAGTGCTAGCCTTGAGCAATAAAGAAGCCAGGGACAGTGCTCAGGCCCTGAGTCCAAGCTCTAAGACTGGCAAAAAAACCAAAACAGAATATTTTAGTGGGAAATACTCGGAGGAGATAGTGAGCAAATATAGATCCCAAAAAGAATTTGCATTCAAATTTCACAAAAAAAAACACTTACAACTTTGTACTATGACAAGTGATATAATTTCAGATAGGAGAAAATACATATGGATAGATATTTTACCGAGAAAGATGTGAATGGCTCAAAGGCACAGGAAAAGATGCTTTCCATAGTCAATAAAGGAACGCTCTCTAAACTCATGGTCAGATAACATGACACGTCCACTGATAAGAGTAGAATAAATAAGACAAAAAGAAGTAAAGTAAACAAGAGTAGACAATCAGACTATATTTTGGCTTGGCTAAGGAAACTAGAATGTGACAAGGAAGCGACTAATGAGGATTAATTATGAAAGAATGGAAAGAATTGCATTTTCTTTTTTAAACTTGCACTGCAAAGTTTCACCCAAAAAAGTTCCACAAGTTTCATGCCTAGCTAGTTACAAGAATTTCACTTTATTTAACAATAATAATTGTAAGTTATTTTCTTTTTCCTGTTGGTGGTGATGAGGGATTGAACTCAGGGCTTTATGCTTACTAGCCAGGCATTCTACCACTTGAGTCATACTCCAGTGTCTCCTGGTTTTCCTTGTTTGTTTTGATAGGGTCTCACACATTGCTTGGGCTAGCCTTGGACCATTATCCTCCTGGCTCTGCCTCCTGCTTACTGGGGTTACAGATGCATGTGGCCATACTTGGCATGCCGATTTTTTTTTAATTTTAATTTAATTTTAAATTATAGTATGAATCCAGAAATATATTAAAGTATGTTAAACTGTTAAGGTGATTAGATGCTCTTCTATATGGAAATAAATTGCAGATGAATGAAAAGAGGGGGAGAATGCAATGTATATCCTACAAAATTAAGAAGGGTGAGGGAAGGGGGGCAAAGGGAGGGATGGGTGAGAATGTTAAAAGCGATGACATTGATCAAGATGCATTATACTCATAAACTGCTTTGTTAAATGGCAACTCCTTTGTACAACTACTAAAAGATATTCATAATCAAAACAAAGAGTATTGGATGCTTCTATGTGGAAATTGCAAAGATAAGCACTTAAATTAATTACAGAAATGCCTTTGGTTTATTAAATACCTCAAAATAGGACGTTTCACCTAGGCTGGAAGGGGGAATGCTCTGTAAATGATAGAATACAATAGGCAAGGCCTGCCCCATGCACAGGTAGAGGAATTAGTAGTCACTTGTTGGGACTTTGTGTTCCTCCAGAGAAAGGTCATCATTTCTTCATTCAAGTAGCACATTTGATATCCTGATTCTGGATGTCAGTACAAGAAAGTCTTGGCTGAGCTTCTATCCCTCTTGAGCAAGGCAGGATGTGTGAATCTCAAATACACATGTGCCCCACTGCCTCCGTGTCGTTATTGATTGTCCAGGAGTGAGTTTAATGAAGACAGAATGTCTCTTGTAAACAAATCATTATCCCTGATCAAGGAAGTATAAACAGAACCTGGCCTGGGAAAGAGGCTCTTTGTCTTTCCCTACCACAGACACATGAAACACCCAGGCTCTGGGGATTTACTGAAGTCTGGAGTCAATAATAAACTTCCTGGAGCATAGTGGGAAGACCCCAAGACAACAGACCCTGAGAGAGAAAGAGAAAGAGAGAAGGAGGGACAGAGAGAGAGAGAGAGAGAGCGAGAGAGAAAGAGAGAGAGAGAATTGGAAAGAAGGAATTAAGAGAGAAATAGGTAAGCCTCATTTCTAAAATGTTCATTCTGATTCCATAAAAGGAATTATGACATCATTATTATTAAATTCTTACTAAATCATAGAAGTGAGAGATATCAGAGTCATATTTTACTCATTTCCCAAGAAATATCTTCTACTTTCTCTGTGAAAATCATTACAACTTCAAATTCTTCATTGATGATGTATCATCTATCTACTTTATAAGCTTTTCATAGCTCCTTTTATCCTTGATGAAGACTGAAGTACTTACTAGACTGTAAAGTACCAGATACATATATGGGATTACAATAGTCCACAGTTTAGCACATTGTAGGCCTTCAATGGGTGATTCTTTCTGATCACTATCATTGTCATCAATTATCTTGGAGTGAAGCAGATGCTAGAAGTATTTTCTATTAATAATGTGATGATAGATATCTCTTATTGGTCATAATGTATCTGTCAAGTTCTATGCCTTTGCTTCACATACAAATTAACCTGTTAGTTTTATCAGCAACTCAGAGAGAACATTATTATCGTCATTTAGGCTCTTGAATTCAGGCATCTTGCACACAGTCCATGGGCCTATTTGGGGAAGTCTTGGTTCAAAGTCAACTGAGATTTCCTATACCCTACTCTTTTCACTATTCCATGCTGTCTGTCCTGGATAGATTGACAGCATATTTTCGAATTATTTGAAGTTATTCCTCCTGTCCCTGTCAGATGTATTGTATTCACAACTAATGGCAAAACCATCTGAAATATTGTCTAAGCCTTCCTGAGACATACTGAGAGAAGCTCATATTGAGAGAAGCTCTTTGGAAGTTTCTTTCCTCTTTCATTCCCTCAGTGTCTTGACTATTATCTTCACACACTGCGACTCCAACAGCATTTCCTGGGCATTGTCAGTTCGCTGTGCCAAACACTTCTGAAGGTTTGCTGCTAAACCTGCCACCCCATCTCCCCCACCTAGACCTGCCTACCAATCGCCCGGAAGAGACTGTGGTCATGGGCTCTCCCTGTAATTGGACATAGCTTGGATCAGAGTGAGGTTATTGTGCACACAATTTCTATGTGTCCTGTGCCACTTGGAGAGTGGCAGCCCATCAGTTCACAGTCATGTGATGGTTAAACACACATGAACACATCCAATCATAAGAGACCCACTACCTCTCACAGAAGCCGATTCCATGGCTGCAGAGCTGTAGGAATTTCTAAGTGGGACATAGATATTAGTATAGAAACAACTAAAGGAGCATAATTTGGCACACACTTTCTGGAGGTCAGTTTATCATTGCGCATCAATAGCTTTTAAAAATGATAAGACTTTTCAATCAATAAATTCTGTTCCATTACTCATGCTTCTCAAAGAATTTAAAATATTTTGGGAAAATGTTACTGTTTTCAGTTGTTAAAATTGTAGAAGTAAGTATAGTACCTTGCATCTTTCTTTTTAAGTACTTGGGTTTGAACTCAAGGCCTTCCGCTTGTTGGGCAAGTCTTTTACCTCCTAAGCCCCTCTAGCACTTTTTTGGGGGGGATTAGTTCGGAGATAAGATCTCGCTTTTATGTCTAAGCCATCTTGATTTCAATCTCGTTCTTTATGCTTCCCAAGAGAGCTTGAGGTAACAGTCTCCCCGCATGCACGGCTTTGTATGGGTTGAGATGGAGTCTCTTGCACATTTGGCCCAGGTTTACTTTGAGCTATCATCCTCCCAATTTCTACCTTTGGGGTAGTTAGGTGTAAGCCACAGTATTATGCCAAAATACCTTTCATCTTAATGATTACATGTGCATAATTAAATATGTCCATTGCCTTAACTTTTGCTCAAATAACTTGTATACAAACCTTCAAAAGATTTTCTAGAGTAGAGTTTTTACACTTCAGCTTCTCACTCGCATGTCTCAGACCAACGAAATGTACATCGGTGGGAAGAAACCTGGGAACTGGTGTTTTTGTTTTCAAGCTGTCCTAGTGATATTCATGAGGAGCTTCATTTAGTCACTGAAGTGACTTGTGAAGATGGATTGAGGTTATAGTCCACAGGAAAGCAAGCAAGAGGAAAAGCATGGCAGCTACTCTTTGTGGCCCTGAGGTGGCCAGGGATGAGTGGTCCTGTCAAAGGCAGTGAAGGGGCTCAGCACTTGACCTCCAATGACGCCTCAGCTATGGAAGCCTCCTAAAAGCCCCTAGCGGAGGGGGTTGCCCACGGAAGCTGGATGTGAAATCAGACCCCAGTCTTCCCCTAACAGAGAGCATTCAGCTCCATTCATTTCTTCTCCACGGTGCCTGGCCACATCAGAGCTTCCTGCTGGGGGCTGCTGTCCCAATCTGCCAGCCTTCTCTGCTCCTCTGCTGCCTCCCTTCCTAACAGGTATTGGCTTCTCTCCTATTTCCTTCCATGGGGTCAAAGTGTCTGCACTGATCCTCTTTAGTTATTTCTCTTGAACACATTAGGCAAAGAACCAAAATGAGTTCAACCAGCTGGTTGTTTGGTTTGTCTGTCCGTGCCTTCTTTCAAAGTCAGCGCTTCTTGGCCCACTCCTCCCACATCCGTGTGCTGCAGGGTATCAGACTGAGGTCACTGGAGGACACCTGTGAACGGAAGTGGCTCTGAGCACCAGTGTCCACACCCTTCCAGATGTGCTGCTTCTGCTTGGGGGTTTGTTCGTGGAGAATGCAGAAGCACTGTAGCCCTGTGGTGCAGATCTGGGTACACAGTAGCCTTCTGGGATGGGCATTAGTTAGAGTCAGAGCATGAACAGTCAGGAAGACTGCAAAAAGCATTCACACCCCAGTCATTTCTCACCTCTCCCGCCACTACCCTAGTGCAAGGCACAGCTGTCTTTTATGTGGACAGCATGCAACTATCCATAGCGAGCAACTACTATGATTGGTCATTGAACTCATGCAAGGAGAGAGAGTCCCAAAGTTTGATGTTAGTGGTATGAAGAGAGTGTTCAGAGGTGTGGCCTCTGGGGTAGGATGAAGTTACATTTAGTCACACGTAATGGAATTGTGGTTGTTTTTATGAGTTGGGCAAGGAGGCCACACAGACACAGAGAGAGATACAAGCAGCCACCAAGCTGTGGTGCAGCCAACAGGGCCTCTTACTAGAGCCCGCACCATGCTGTTTGCACATCCAGCCTCCCAAACTGTGAATTCACTACATCATCTTTTCTTTATAAAGTAGCCTGCCTCAGGTGTTTTGTGATAGTAAAGAAAAGCAGAGCAACACAATGGTAGTCTTCTAAATATTCCTCTCACTTACCCTCTTCTCCTGCCCCAGCCTTTAAGAAGTTAGAATGTCCTTTTAATAGGACATGGACACCATGCCATTCCTTGATTCAAAACTGCAGAGTGACTTACCACTTGACCCCAAATAAGAGTCCCAATCATTATTAGGATTAACACACATTAACTGATCTTTCCCTGGCCTGGTCTGGTCCCTGTTCTCAGGGCTCCATTACAAATCCTCCTGAAACACAGGTACAATTCCTATTCCAGTAGGGTCTGCTATCTCTCTCCTCCTTCCTTTACCAACTTCCTGCGATTCCAAGCCAAGGCACTTTATTTCGCAGTACAATTAAGAACACCCAGTTCGTGGCAGTCTCAGTACAGGAGACAGCAGGGCGGTTGGTCTGGAGGTGAGACATGTTAAGAAACACTCGTCTGTTTATTGAGGATTTCCTGGTCTGCTTCTACCTGAAGCCAGACATCTGGATGGAATATGTAAAAGCCAGACCACATATTTGGGTGTTCTTCACATGGTAGCGCTAGCCAGGGAACACAGACCATCTGGTGACTAGCACTTTTCACTTTCTGTCCTTCCATTCAGGTTCAGTGGCTCTAAGTTTCACAAATGTTTGTTTATAAGCATTCTTCTGGATCCTGGGCAGGTCACAGGGGATACAGAGATAGACAGGTTCCATTTTGGGACCCAAAGAATGGGTGAGGAGGTTGTGGATGATTCCTCCCAGGGAAAAAGAGCACCGTGAAGGCTCTACATTGGAATCCATGGGTTGTTCACACAGGGGCTCTGAATAGCAATTCTCAGGAACCAGTGAACTGGAACCGGGAAGTTGTGTCTGCCTTGGCAAGGAGAGCGAGGTAAAGAACTGAGGTCCATGGTATGGGGGAAAGACTCTTAACTATCAGATGATGGACATATGTGCATCTACTACTGCTGCTAATACATTTCTTCTTTATGCCTGAAAGTAGAGTTTAGCCCATGGACTAATCAAACATAGGAGTTCCTTCTTTCCTGAAAGAGCCCCTTCTAGTGTTTTCTCCACTGCGCAAACATTTAACTGCCCCCTAAAGCACAGATAAACTCTCCTGGCCCCCATTCTCCTTGGAAGCTCCTCATTGGCCCCATGGGCTGTTTTGCCGTCTCTGCAGCCGCCTGCCACCAGCTTGTGTTTTGCCATGGTTATTACCACCTCCCCTCATCGCCAGGCACCTGGGTGTTCCCACCAGTCACGCTTCAACATGGAACCTTCCCCAGATGTCTGCTAGGGAGCAAGTCCTGCAGGGGCAATTAAGGAAAGGATGTAGGGAACTGGAGTGGGGAGGAGGGGGAGGGAAGGGGCATATAGCACCAAGCCTTTAGGCTTTCATATAACAGGGGACATGGGAGACCCTGGGATATTTCTGGTACCTTATGTTCTTGCGTGAATAGAAAAGTCACTCCAAATTCTATTTTATCTATGTTACTTTCTGTTTTCCTTTTCCCTTGGTTCCTCTGTGTGATTTCACTGCTTCTCTTTTTCTCTTCTTTTACTAACCACCCATTTTTATTCCTGTCTTATTTTTAGGAAGCTCTGGACTCCTATAGTCAAGGACAAGTTGAGGAGGGGAGGAGAGCACCGCCTTTGTATTTGCTATGGGTGACACATCATGCTAAGAAGTGTCCATATAGAGTCTGATCTAATGCTTAGCCTGCTCTGTCCACCAGACTGCCTTGGTCCTGCTTTGTAGATGAGACACACGGGGCTGAAGAGACCAAAGGTGTTTCTGAAATCACACATTGGCTGAGAGGGGGTTATTCTGCATTTTGAATGATCACATGTAAGGTACAAAGGTGCATATGGTCTTGAGTGTCAATTTCCTAATCTAGTCCAAACACACATGCATGCATGCATACACACACAAGCACACATGCACATACAACTGTTAGTAAGTGCTGGAATTGAATGATAGGTACTTGAATGTTCATGTGGTGCTGTTGTTCAACCTAGTTCATATCTGTAAGGTTTCATGTCACATGACGTTTCACACATAGAGTCTCAAGTTTAAAGTGGAACATCAGAAACTATGATGTCTGGAAACAGAACCCGGAGACAAGTTTGTCCCTAGGAGATTCCCACGTCTCTGGTGTGCATAGTTCCCTAGGATGAATACAGCTCTGGAGAAAGGAAAATTTCATGTGATGAGCAACTCATCGTCCCTCTTCCTGAAAACAGAGAGCCACGTGAAATCAGAAGTGTATCCAGTTCAGACATCATGTGGTACTTGGTCCTCTGTCTTCCAAGCCTTCTGTTATAGGATTATCAGGGTGATTATTTTAGAATACACTACAAATCATTATGGTATGACCAGAATCATGGACCATTATGTTGTAGCCTTATGGGAAATTCTTCTCTCCAGTGTTGGAAAGTCCATTTTTAAGAAAGCTGTAGAGTTATCATTTCCCTACAAGAAGGGTTCCCCCCCACCCCCATGGAAGTATAGAGCTAGATCGAAAACCAGAAGAGATTGTCCCATCTTCCATCGGCTCTAAGCAGCTTCTCTCTGGGCCCTTTGAAATCTTTGGCTCTGATGGCTTGTTGGCAGCATGGGTCCATCATCACACTTGGAGATGGGGAGTGGCAGATGTCAGATCTCCTCCTGCTTCACACGCTGCCCATGACCATCTCAGAAAGCTTCCCCTTCAGTTGTCTGGTTTTAGGTGGTGGTGCCCGGTGCTGACATGGAGCTTCTGTGACCTGTATAATATAAATACTGAGTTTGATCAAACACAGCTCTCTTGGTGACCAATTTGGCCAGGCCATAGGGAATGTAGACAGTGCCAATCTATCGGTGAAGTGCTTTGGCTTTGCATTTGTCCTGGGAAACCGGGGGAAACAAACAGAGTACAATGTGGTCCATCCTTGTGGGACTTGGAGTGATGGAAATGTAGCTCAAGCTGAGCGCACTCCAAAGCTAGATCTCATTCATACTGTGTATGGATGGTCCTATTTCAAGTGAGTGCTTGCACATCTCCCAAGCCACTCTTACCACCCTGGATAGTTTTCTTGACTCTCTCACGTATACGCAGCTACCACACTCTCCAGATTATTCCAGCCTTCTCTCTGTCCTAACCTCCTGACGTTGACCTTCTTTACTGTGAGGCCACATCATGATGGCTCTAGGCACTGTCCCTTTCCCAGATTGCCAATGTGCCTCCATGTTTCTTCAGATTAAGGCAGTCTGACCAGCCATCAGAAGGTCAGATACGCCCCACAGTGCTAGCCCAGGAGATGTTTCCCACTCCGTTCCCCATGATACCCTCAGGGAATCCAACCAAACTCTTTATAATATCGCCTCACATTCTCCTGTTGCCTGTGCTTTCTTTCTGCCACTGAAATTCTGTCTGGAATGTATCTCCCTTTGAATATTCCCCATACATTGCCCGTAACTCACATGCTATCTCTTCCACAGTATCTATCCCTATCAAGAAGCAGCTTCCCCTTTTCTAAATCACTGTAAGACTTCTGTTTATAGAATCATTTGAATCCAAGAGGAAGTTTTTATATAAAACAAGGTGCAGCTTGGAATTTAATTAAACCTCTAAATCCTCTTGTGTTCTTAAGTAGCTAACATCCTGAAATTCAGGCTTTTTTTTTTTTTCTTTTTGGTGGTATTGGAATTTGAACTGAGGGCCTCACACTGCTACGCTGGTGCTCTACCACTAAAAACACACCTTCAGACCTATTTTTTGCTGGTTATTATGGAGATGGGGTCTAGAAGTTTTCTGCCCTATCTGATTTCCAACTGCGATCCTCCAAGTCTCAGCCTCCTGAGTGACTAGTATTATAGTCATGAGCCAACAGTGCCCAGCTGGCACAGTATTTTGATCTGTGAAATGAAAAATGATCAAACTCCTTACGTCAGAGATAATATGCACAAAGAACTTACAAAAAACATCTAGTAGATGCTTGATAAAGACTAGAGATAGTTACCATTAAACATGCCGGTTATTGTATATCATCTTTGAGTTATTCTGGTATCAATCAGCCGAAGCTCCTGGCATCTGAGGCCTGAGTCCATTTTACAGGGCGGTGGATCCAGGCCCCGCCCCTAGGAGTGATTGATGGCTGATAGCCAAATTTCCTGCAGAAGGTTGTGGAGATCTGCTCTGGGCAAGCTGAGGGCATAGAAAGGTCACAGAGAACAGCAGGCCCAGGCCCAACAGCATCAAAGGCCCTCAGCCTCACAAGGACCAGCCTGTTCCATTCAAACAAAGGGAAGGGTTTCCTTGAAAATCTTACCCTTTCCTCCCTCAGATTTCCCTCTCGGCTGCTTCTGTGGCCACACATGTTTCCGATGAATCCACATTCAAATGAATTTCGGCCGACAAATAACTCGATACAGCTCTTTGGTGGGAGAGAATTCCATCGGAATGAGGTCATGGTTTGGCAACAGTAAAATTAAAAATAACCCAGAACCCCCTGCCGTCCAGCCTGGCATCAGCCCAGGGCAGTGCATTTGGGAACCATTATCGGGTTTATCGGGGTAACGTATCGCAGAAAACCTGCTTCTGTTTATAGACCATTTTATTATTCCATTTTGACATTTCCCTTTTTTCTTCAACCTTTTCCCCCCCTTAAGCAAATATCTATTAGAGCGAGTTGAAATGTGATCCAACCAAATATACTCTTTTATTTTTTTCAACTTCAGGCTAAAGCAGGTCTGACTGGAAGCAGAAATGCTTAAGTGAAAAGTTATGATTTACTTGGTTTCTAAAGAGAAACAGTGTCAGAAGGAGAGTTTTATGTGACAAGGGAGGTTGGGTGCACTAGGTAGAGCTGGCCACTGACAGATTTCCTGGGAAAGTGCTCGGAGATAGATGGGAAGGCTGGGCCTAGATCTCCAGCGCCCCTAGTGGCAAGGGGGAACAGGACATAGAAGCATCAACGGTCAGATTGGAAAAAGAACTAATGTACATTCTCACCAGCGTCATCTACACCCCTGGCTACAGTGACTTGCCCAAGGTAATTTATGCAAGAATCCGGGAACTGGTGGCTCCCATGTTTAATCTTAGGTATTCGGGAGGCTGAGCTCTAGGGATCATAGTTTGAAGTCAGCCCAAGTAAAAAAAAGTCTAGGAGATTCTTACCTCCAAGTCACCAGCACAAAGCCAGATGTAGAGCTGTGGCTCAAGGGGTAAAGCAGCAGCTTTGAGTGAAAAAAATGCAACTGAGAACTCTAGGCCCTGAGTTCAACTCCTGGTAACACGTGCACACACACACACACACACACACACACACACACACACACACACACACACTATGGTATAAGAAAAGATGAGCCTTGGAGCGTGGGCAATGCCGGGGTAAGAATGAGCTTTGTCAAATGATCCTAGGAAAAAGACTTTACCTTGTGGTATCTCAAGCATGCGTATTGTCTATGAAATGATGATACTTGTGGTCCATGGATAGATGATTAGCTGGCAGAGCAAATGAGTATGTGCGTTCCACAGTTGCATGTGTTACCGCAGGTGTAAGCCTCACACAACGAATTCATCTGCTACTCACGGCGTCCTGATTGGATACAGTAATGACCCCCTGAAGGCTACTGAAGAGGAGCGTGCTGGGTGAGGCTCAGAGGAGTTAACATGATGTGACCAAAGCTATGTAGTGGGAGGTCAATGGAGACGTGACCTGAACCTGGGGTGTCTGACTGCAGAGCCTGTACTCTTAGCCGTGAGGTTATCTAGTCTCTGTGACCAATTAAATCAGAACCCAGACTTGAAGGTGAAAGGTGAGATCCGGAACTGAGCTAGAAACAGACCTATCTCCTGACTGCAGCGTCCAGATCGTTTTCCAGGACCATGGACGGTCCCAACTTCTACAGATGTAAGGGAGATGCCCTGGGGTTGCTTTTCTGCCCTTTCCGTCAGGTCTGAAGCAACAGACTGTGTTATGAAATAGAAAGATGGTTTTAATTGTTTTTGGAATGCATCAAAGTACAGATCTGAAAAGAATATGTGCTGGTGAGGGTTGGGGTACAAGGAGCAGGGCGTCGCCTAAAGGTTGACACACATAATAGCATTTCACGGCTGGAAGCTGGGGAGCCTCTGCTACTGGCTGGATTTTAGTCTCTGCGTTTCCTCCATTCCCCTTTTCCTACTTCCCTTTGGCTTCTGATTGTTCCCAGACATGGCTACTTCCAGGCTGGCCTCTTCACAAAGCCCCCGACGCTAGATGGTTTGGCCCTACCTTCCTCCTTAGGTCTATGTTTTCCCTTTGTTCCTCGCTGCTCCTACGTTGATATTTTAACTCATTCAACACACCAAGCTTTTGTCCTGTAGGACTCTGGACTGTCCAGAACAATCCATGCTTCACTTTTGCCAGTCAACATCTCACCCCTCAGGGTGATGCAATGTCCCTTCTCCAGTATCCTCCCCGATTCTCAGTTCTCTCTCTCTCTCTCTCTCTCTCTCTCTCTCTCTCTCTCTCTCTCTCTCTCTCTCGTGTGTGTGTGTGTGTGTGTGTGTGTGCGCTCTCCCTCTCTCTCTGAGAGTGTGTGTGCGTGTGTGTGCATGAGCGCATGTGCGTACCAGTACTGGAGCTTGAACTCAGGACTTCATGCTTTTGCTTGGCTTTTCCACTCAAGACTGGTGCTTTACCTCTGGAACTACTACTAAACCTCCACCTAAGGCTTTTTGCTGGTTAATTGGAAGTAAGTGTCTCTCAGATTTTCTTGCCAGAGCTTGCTTCAAACTGCAATTCTCTGGTCTCAGCCTCTGAGTAGCTAGGGTAACAGGCGTATACTCTCAAACTTAATCTCTTCCCAAACTTTTGGTTTGTAACGTCTTTTTCCCCCAACCTCTTACCCTCATAGGTGCATTATTTTGTATTTATTTCTTTACTGCTACAGGGATCACTACACTATTACTGTAATGAACAGTTTCCTTTATAGGCCATACTGACTGAGGGTTAAGAATGGCACTATTGGGCTGGGGATATAGCCTAGTGGCAAGAGTGCCTGCCTCGGATATACGAGGCCCTAGGTTCGATTCCCCAGCACCACATATACAGAAAATGGCCAGAAGCGGCGCTGTGGCTCAAGTGGCAGAGTGCTAGCCTTGAGCGGGAAGAAGCCAGGGACAGTGCTCAGGCCCTGAGTCCAAGGCCCAGGACTGGCCAAAAAAAAAAAAAAAAGAATGGCACTATTCACCATAGGTTAGACATCTCCAGTGGATGAATGGATCAAGATTTGTGATATTTATTTTTAAAATGAAGTTTTACTCATCTATTAGAAGAATGGTATTGTATCATTTGTAAAGAAGTGGAAAGACCTGGAGAAATTATGTTAAGTGAAGTAAGTCAGGCCCAGAAAGACAAAGGATCCATGTTTTCCCTCATATGTGGAAGTGAGATTTAGCTTACAAACTCCTAAGTGAATACATTGGGTGGTATGCCAGTGTATACAAATGTATTAACTAAACTATGGGGAGGGGTGGAAATGCAGTCAGGAATTCAGCCTATATCCCACAAAATTAAGAAGAGTGAGGGAAAGTGTGGGGGGAGGGAGGGGTTGATGAGAATGTTGAAAGGGTGACATAGATCAAGATTCAATGTATTCATAAACTGCTATCTTAAACATCTACTCCTTTGTACACTACTTAAAGATAATATTTAAAAAGAATTTGAATCATCAGGTTTTAGAGATTATAAAGCATCCATCATTTCCTCAATTTTTCTTTTTTGGCTATGCAAAACCTAAATTGTTAATATTATTTCTGATTGTTTGTTGACCCCACTCGAGACTGTAATCTCCACAAGAACAAAGCTTGCATGTCTCTTGCGTACCCTCCGCACCTGTGCAGGGTCTTGTCTGGACCTGCAGGTTCGCTGTCCATGGGTCAACTGGCCACACATTGGAAACATTTGAAAAAAAGGCACAGGTGCTCACCATGCACAGAACATATATCAGTATTCCTTGAATGATAAATTATGACCTCTATTTACATTGCATCTGGCATTATGAGTAATCTAAAGATGACTTCACATATAGGGCAGGGTGTGTGGGGGTTATATGCAAACAAACATGAGGACATTTTACATAAGGGATTTGGAAATCTGCAGACACTGAAGTGTCTCCCCCAAGGAGACCAGGGAAAGACTATTTGACTCAATGCTTGATGCGTGGTGAATGTTCAAGAAACAGTCTATTGAAATCACCAATGATTTCTTTCCATTCTTTCTAGTTCCTTCCCCCCCGCCCCATGGAAAAACTAGTATGTTCAGGAGGACGAATTCAGGTTGCTTCCAAAAATATCATTTGAACTCCAATTCTGTGGGACTCTGAATAAGCCCTTTGCTTTGAATCTCAATAGCTCCTTTCTTTAAATAAAATTAATAATTGGGAGAATGAATAAGATAAGAGATGGAGACGTCAATAAAGTAGTAAGCATACAGGTCACTTAAGAGACTACATAAGATGTTCATTATTATGATAATAGTGTTATTGAGCTATATATCAACCTATTGCTCCAAAGCTTCAGATCATCTTTCCTTACTTGTTCTGTAGTAACCAACCAGGAGGAGCCGGTAAGTCTCACTTGCTTACTTGTGCAATGTTTGACTCTCCCAGTAGAGGGCGAGCAAAGAACACATCCAAGAGGAAGGGCTTCCTAATTCCCGTGTGTTGCTTCTTGCTCTCAATATGCAGCCAATATTAAATTTGAGGGGACATTACAAGTGACACCACAAATGGTGCTTACCTTTGTCCATGTGGACAGTATCTTAGTCCTTTTCAGTGGTAAGTAATCCTGTAGCAGATTCTCAGCTGGACTTACAAGAACTCTAGTGGCTTACTTCCCATCCTGGCCTATACCATAGTGGGTTTCCAATTTGCCATTCATGGATGAGATTCTCTCTGCTTGCAAGCTTGAGCCAACAACCATCCCATAGACATATCAGCAATTGGTAGAATCCTCACATTGACCATCAAACCCAGGGAACAGAATGACTATGGCAGAAAAGCTAAGGGGGCATCCTTGGAACATTCCCTGCCTATCAAGACTTCAGAGTTTAACAATACCACAAGAAAGCTGAAGGAATCAGAAGAGGTGCTACCTACCACATGGCCATTCAAGTCAGCCAAATTCTCAGCCGACCAACTATTAGCCACCATCTAGCCAAATAACCCCGCATTGCTTTCCTCTACAGGAGTCAGATGGGTCTTAGAGAATAACTAGATGATGTGAATTTAGTTAGATGTTAATTGTAATTCTAGCTCCAGTTCCACATGTAACATCATTATTTGAGCAAATTAACCCTAACATGTGGTGTGAAGCTACTAAGATAGATAATTCCTCTTTTTCTCTCAGCATCTTCTCTTTCTCTCCCTCTCCCCTCCCTCTTCTGCCCTCCTTCTCCCTCCCTCCCTCCCTCCCTCCCTCCCTCCCTCCCTTCCTCCCTCTCTCTCTCTCTCTCTCTCTCTCTATCTTTCTCTCTCTCTCTCTCTCTCTCTCTTAGGTTTTGCTATGTAATCAGGCTGACACAACTTGAATGCTCTCAATCTCAATCTTCTTTCCTCAGCCTCCCATGTGCTGGGATTACAGGTATGTATCACCATGCTCAGATGATAATTCCTTTCTCTTCAGGTCTATTTGAAAACATTACTACAGCTGTTTTTTGTTGTTGTTCTCAGCATGACCAAGAATGTGCCATTCCAGTATCTCCTCAATGCTAAAACCATCCTTCCGCCCACAGTCACTTGAGATCCCATCAAACATCACATGAGGCCATGTGTTGATGATCTTCTATTGCTTAGAATTTGTGCGAAGAAAGTAATACATACTCTTGCTGCCTCAGGAAAACATGTGTGCAGAGATAAATCAGAAAATTCATGGGCCCATCACCTTAAAAATCTAATTAACTTGAAAAAAATAATATGGATTGTGTGGAAAAGACACCTGTAAGGTTAAAAATGGGTTATGAAGATGGACTTCATACTACCTATGATAAAAATAAAGGTTGTACAATTTGGTAAAATGAAGTCATGAGGCAGGTGCCAGTGGCTCACACCTGTGACCCCACCTTTGCAGGAGGCTGAGTTCTGAGGATTGCAGTTCAAAGCCAGGAAAGTCCATGAGACGCTTATCTCCAATTAACCACCAGAAAAGCAGAAACAGGGCTGTGGCTCAAGGTAGTAGAGCACTAGCCTTGAGCAAAAGAGCTTAGGGACAGGATGCAGACCCTGAGTTCAAGCCCTATGACTAGCCAAAGAAGGAGGGGGAGAAAGAGGGGGAGGGGGAGGAGGGGGAGGAGGAGGAGGAGGAGGAGGAGGAGGAGGAGGAGGAGGAGGAGGAGGAGGAGGAGGAGGAGGAATGTTGTGGCTGAATATAAACTAACTAAAATCCAACATTAGCTCATTAGCCAGCATCCCCCTAGAGAAATAGGCTCCTTACTACTAGGGTGGTCGGACATCAGCAGAGCAATGTTCTCATTAAGAATACAGTAAAAGCCACTGCTGCCCTTGGAACATATGCCAAGCAGTCTGTATCTGGACATACGCTGATTAAACATATATGTATCTATGTGTGCATGGTTGTCACCAGAGATAGCTCTGCCCTGAGTATCAAAGCTGTAAAAAAGGATTTTCTTCATAGGCTCATCTTTGCTTTCATGGATATTATAACTATTCCCTTATTGCCCCAAACTTTCTTTTTAGGTAAAGTGTAGATGAGTGGGGGAAAAGAGAGAGAAGATACAGACATCCTTAGTGATTGCCACAACTCTCTATCAAATAGTCATTGGATAACAAAATAAAGATGAAAATACTCTATTATTTTTAAGTTTTCTAAATCTATCAGAAATGTTTAGTTATACCAATGTCTTCTGGATGCACTGGGTTTCACAAGGGAGATAATGATGTTAATGGAATTTAAGACAGGAGCCACATTATTAGTCACACATAAATATAAAAAGAATAGATGATATGTCAGAAAACCATGGGAAAATAGAATAACATATATGACAAGAGTAAGAACAATAGAAGGAATAATCATAGGGTTTTCTAATGGATTTCTAATGGTTCTCAAGCTATTGGGTTTGACTTTAGAGTATTTTTGCAGGATGTTAATATCCATGATAAATTATAGATGTTCTAAGAAACAAGAGTTTTGTAGACAAATTCACTTAGAAATGGCTACATATCATATAGATGACTTGTTTGTGGAGATCCACAATACATAAAAAATTGGAGAGCAAAATGAGTAACATCTTAACTTTGGCAAACTTTTAAAAACCCTGTGGAACACGAATTAACCTGTCTGGGTATATATTTCAGGAAATTTGCTGAAAACTCAATATAGTCAAATACATATCACAGACAGGTGAGTGTTGGGTGTGGAGAGAAGGGGCTGGAGGATTTACGGGAAAGACCAGTGACCCAGGGAAAAGATAAAGAAGTCTGGTGTAAATAAAGCAAAACAAACTGAGAAATCAGTATATTTTAGGAAGTGTATGTGTTCAGGTTTAATGAACAAGAGGTATGACATAGTTTAAGAATGCAAGATCATGCTGCACATCTGCAATCCCATAACATGGGAGGCTGTGGACAGATGA
Organism: Perognathus longimembris pacificus; assembly: GCF_023159225.1. Classification (NCBI taxonomy): domain Eukaryota; kingdom Metazoa; phylum Chordata; class Mammalia; order Rodentia; family Heteromyidae; genus Perognathus; species Perognathus longimembris. Next base: position 69,003,664 of record NC_063168.1, on the reverse strand, counting down.
CTGTACGAATGAGTTTGTGACCATGTATGCTAAATTAAACAAAAAGTCATTCCTAAAATTTGGCTGGAAATCTAAAGACCCATAAATATGAAAATCCAACTTGATTTCTCAGCTTTTCTTACTTTTTTTGCACTACTTATGTGATTTTCACAAGTTCCAGGAAGAAGAAAAATCCTTTTAGAGAAACCCAGCAACTTTATTGTTAGAAGAAACACACCGTCTTTGACCATGGACTTCTAGAGACTAAGTTGAACAGGCTAGTAAGACTTGTGGATTTCAGGACCATTGGCAATGCGTAGATAGGACAAGATGCCTAGACTGCTATCCAAGGTGCTGAACCAACGTCCGTAGGTACCAAAGCATTGCTTCTGTTGCCCTTTTGTTTCTGACTGTGTCAAACTCAAGTTCTCTGACAGAGTACCAGTTTCCCCCAGACCAAGCAAGACCTTATCTTATGAGCCCATTGGCTGCCTGCCCTGCCAGGTCTAGTTACAGCTGACTCCAACTTTTACTCAACAATAATGGATTTTTCATTTGAACTTGTGACAGATCAACCACAAGCTGCAAACTGTGTCCACAGAGAAAGTATTGATATGTGCTTGTGTGTGTGTGTATACATGTAGTGTATATGTATATATGTATGTAATGATACACACACACAAACACACACACACACACACACACACACATACAGGTACATGCACACACAAGTAAATATTTCCTCTAGAAATAAAATTGACCATCCCAGGAAGAAGATAATTTGTTAGTGTGGATGGTTGCTGAACTTGAGAAATTAATCCACAAGGATTAATTTTGGCACACCCAGGTTTCAGGACCCTGGATTCCACTCAGCATAGGCCACTGGTGTGTACTGAGTTCACTCCCCAGAAGTTCAAAATCTAACAGAGAAAGAAAGCATATATTTCCAACATTTGGTAGTGGCCTATATTTATTAGAAAATAAATTAAGTGCAGTAGGGTTTTAACTTGGCCTGGGAGGTAGTTAGGAAAAGAGGTACCATGGAGGTAGTTAGGAAAAGAGGTACCATGGTAGAATGATCTTGGCATTGATGACCGGGTAGCTTTAAAAGAGAAAAGAAGATGGTGTGTGTGATGACAGCATCATGGAAGTGGAGAAGCCCATTGCCTATTTGGGAGATAGTAACTACCTGGCTCATACCATACCTCTCTATCCTGCATGGGTGATCTCATTCTCTGCATGCACATTCACATGTATCATTACTGCCCTTGTACAAAGGTACATAGAAATTGTACTATTTCCTACAAAAGGGAGAAATATATTTTAAATTGGCTAGCACTTGGAAGAGTACATTTTGATAGCCTCTCTCAAGTCCTCAAAGTGTTTCTTAGAAACATACTTCTTCATAGCGTAAGCCTTCTGGTCCTCAAACCACAGCCCTGGAACTTTTGGCTCTTAAGAAGCTTAGGGAGGGTTGATAAAAATATCACTCCTACACTGGAACTAAGCCTGTCACTGGGCCAATAGGCCCACAGGAAATTTAAGAATGAATGGGGGGGCTGGGGATATAGCCTAGTGGCAAGAGTGCCTGCCTCGGATACACGAGGCCCTAGGTTCAATTCCCCAGCACCACATATACAGAAAACGGCCAGAAGCGGCGCTGTGGCTCAAGTGGCGGGGTGCTAGCCTTGAGCGGGAAGAAGCCAGGGACAGTGCTCAGGCCCTGAGTCCAAGGCCCAGGACTGGCCAAAAAAAAAAAGAATGAATGGGAAGTTCAGAAAGAGAGCAGAAAGCATCCCAGGCATATGAGGTTTGGTGGGAACAATGGGAGATTTCACAGAGAAAATACTTCAAAGAGTTTACAAGAACAGTACTCGTAGGAGACCTATGTAAAACTGAATTCTGAGATTTATCTAATATTCGAATTACCACAGTCGGAGATAGAACGTAGAATGTATTTTCATGTCTGTTTCTAATAGTTACAATATCTCTAGACTTTTGTGTAAAGAGAAACAGAAGAATAATGAGAACACGAAAAATATAGTCTTGAAGATATGATATGAACAAGGAAAAAAAGCTCTCCTCTCTGGTGCTAGATTTTTGAGCTGGGGCAGGAATGGTTAAGACTTCTTTTTATTTGCTATCTATGAGACTGTGGATTCTGAACCCATTCATGCTTAGATTTTGGCATTCATGTATTTAAAGGATATAGTTTAATAAGTTTATCAAACTTATTTAGGGTTATTTAAATAGTCACTGAAGTCGTGATGGACCAATACAATATAGACCCTACAAACTGTAAACACCTCGCAATTCTGTCTACTCCTTGATTAGGTAAAGGGTGAAATTAGGTGCAAATACAGATTGCCAATATTCATCAGGTTTCATGAATTGCCTAGTTGAGTTCCTCATCTTAGAGCTAGAGAATCCTGAATCACAGCCAACTTGTAGGGTGGTGTAAAAGCTCCTCTGCATCTTATTCTTTTCAAGTTCTCACTAGTTGTAGTTGTCTTGACACACACACACACACACACACACACACTGTACTCTGCAAATTTTTCATGTCTTTTGGTTGTTAATACTCATTTAGCTAGGGAAAGACACATGACACATGTGTTTGTACACACCCCCCCCCCCCACTTTAAAGCTCTCCCACTTTCCTTCATGTTCCTTCCAGCTTTTGTTCATGAAAAGTTTGACCATTCCTGTTTATTTCCTTCCGTGCTCCAATTCTTCCTAAGTGCTGTGCCTTGTTTTTGTACAGTGTCATGGAAAATGTCTCTTGGAGATTCTGACCCATTAGTACCTACACAATTAGATCTGAGCAGATGGGCGCCAGAAGTACAGGGGTTCAAATGAATGCCATGGGACAGTTTTCATCATTTTATCTTTTTTCCCTTGTTTTCTCCCAGTTTTTTTGCCTCCCAGCCCCCATTCCCCACAAGTTGTATAGCTCATTTTCGACATAATTAGTATCACTCCTGCATTTGTTCACCCTTTGTCCCAACATTACTCTGTTCCCCTTTACCCTTCCCCAAACACATAAACTTACCTACGAGACAAAAAGTAAAGAAGTCAAAAAATAGCAATGAAGGGGGGAGGAAAATCACAGAAAGTAAAATAACAAAAAAAACCCTCTTGCTTTCATGGTCTCCATGGAGGAATCTGTAGTGGTTTTCCTTTATAATATTTTGTCTCTGACAGATTTAAGGATCCTTTCCTTGGTCTTTAATGATCCCGGGTAGATTACGATGTGGGGGGTGGGATGTTCTTTTCTAGTCTGGTCTGTTTGGAGTTCTAATGGCTTCTTGCATCTGAATGGACCTATCATTTTGTATGTTCAGGAAGTTTTCTGCTAGAAATCTGTTAATGATATTTCCTATGCTTTTTGTTGTCTTCTCTTCTCCTTCCTCAACACCTATCCATCAAAATTCCAATGCTACTTATTAATACCAAGAAAACTCTGTAGTGGTCTGGGATATGAGATTGAATGAGAAGTCTCTGAACTCTATTGTATAATTGAATCCCAAGATTGGGCAAGATTCATTTTTTTTCCTCCAAAGAAGCATGTCATTATTTTTCCTTAAATGGATTGATATATTAAAAAAAAAACACCTAGGATTACCATGACTATTGTACTAAGAGCTAATCTTGGTGAAACACGATATTAATTAAATATGAAAAGATAGTATCCAAGGCTGCCTTTCTGGTTGCTAATTAATATTCTGGCCCTAATGCACCAGCACAATCAGAACATCCATTTCCACCTGTTTTTTTTTTTATTTGTTTGTTTGACTGAATTCAAAGCAGCAGTGTTATCATGCCACAGAAGCAATGTATATGAGAAACACCATTTTCACTTCATTGCTTGCTGAAAAAAAGAAGTATCAGAGTCATGAAAAACACTGTTTATTTGAAAACCATGAGACACCAAATATGAAACATAGTTAACACTGACATTGTCACTAGCACACACCCCTAAACCACCCACAAGTTTTGGACACAAGAGCATGCACACACAAGAAAACTGATTGTTCAAGGACTCCTGATGCCTGGTGGATAGTCTGTTATCAAAATTCGTCTCCCACAACAGTTCTGGAGTGAACCTAAGTCCCAGCCCCCCGTTAGTGATCACAGACGTGCAGCCTGTCCTCCTGAACATCAGAAGCAACTATTGAAACCCCAGGGGTCTTCAAACCACATCCAGGTGGTGAATCTTGGCTTTGAGACAGTTGCCCTGGTTAAACGAAAAGCAAGCCAGCAGCCCCGTGCATATATTTGGTCCCATTTGATAGAAAGTCTAATTAAAAATTATAAATGTGCTCAACTATTTATATATGTATATATATGTATATATATGTATAATTTGACAGATAATCCCTAACATTTTCTCATTTCGCCAGCTGAAAGGCAGCTGTGGTATAAACACATGGCTTGGGTTCAAGTTGCTGAGTCTGTGCCTCAAGTGCCAAGAGGGCATCGGCAAGTCCTTCCTTCTGTTTCAACTTTCATCTTTTCCTCCGAGGAAGGGGTAAAATGTTCCCATGATGATAAGCATTATGTACCTCTGTATTCCTAGGCGTGGCAGTTATGGCCCAAGCAAAGCATGTGGCTGCCAAATAGATCACCTCTTAAGCTGAATATTTAATGATTTTCTTGCCCTACAGGACCATATTTTCTGGTTTCCTCTAGGTGTTTTAGAATTCCTAGATTTGAAAAGGTCGCAGAGACCATCTAGAATGATGCTGTTCTGGTGAGAGAAGCTATATTCAAACAGCCTTACTTCTTGTACCTGAGAAGCTCCAAGGACAGGGGCCTCTCCTTTATTGGTTGACATTTATATTTACATCAGAATCTTTATCATGACAATTGAACATTCTTTGTTAAAACAAAACAAGTATTGATCCACTTCCTCTTACGGGACTTACGGGAATGTTGCCTGGTCCCTCAAAGCCCAGAAAGCAATGGTCTCTTACAGCTCAATCTTTTGAATGTTGTGATTGACGCCAAACCGTGAAGTACCCAGACAGGACTGGGGTTATCATTCACAAGGAACACCTTTCCTTCTCTACCAGTGATAGTAACAACATAGGCCAGACTGAGGATTTCTTCACAAGGGTGTAGTTCCATCCCGTAGTATATGTACTTACAGGCTCCGGGGCAGAAATGGAGGACTGTAGATTCAGGAGGGATTCCTTCTCAGATTCTACATCATCCCACATGACCACATTTTCTGGGTCAGAATAGGTTTCCAAGTCTCTTAAGTCAGGTCTGATCTGCAGACAGAATGACTTTGGCCTTGTAAGATTGAAACTCATCAAGGCAGGTGTGATAATGCTCATGTAGATCTGCTTAGGAATGTAGCAGGAAGTAAAATAGAGTCAGCCTTTCTTTATTTTTGACACTTGGCCTCATAAGGCTTCTGGACATTGCCTGTCTTAATTGCCCATTTTGTGAATAAGCAAGCTGAGATGCAGAGAACTGAACCAATTTTCTAAGTCATTCTGACTATGGCTTTCTTGCTTCAATAAGTTAGTATAGGTAGCCAGAAAAGTGGGCATATTCTCTCTCCAAATTCCCTTAGTTTTCTGGTAACGAATGCAGTGCCCTGAATCTCTGTTCTTAAATGAATCATACAGATAGAAAAAAAGAAAGTGCTCTTTATCAGAAGGAGCTCTGTGCCCAGTTACTCAAGAACTAATTGGGAGGTCAGTAAACGTACCTGCGATCTCAAGGTCAGAGTCAGGGAAATCCCTATCTCTGTGGACAGAGTTGATGTGTACAGAGACTGTTCTGGAAACATTTTTCTCAAATAGGCTTGAGATAACAACTCTTGCCAGTCTAGCTGTAAGACTCGTCTATTTATCCCTGCTGCTCCTTCCTGATTACAATGTAGGTGATTTTCCTCCTACAAAACTAAAAGGGAGGGTTAGAGGGATAAAAATCCAGACAGAAAGGGAAAAATGCTGATTTTAATAAAACACGTGCAAACAGAAAAACTGCACGTGGGTTTTGCTTGCTGAGCAAAGGGGAAGGGGGGGGGCGTGCTGAATTCATAACACTTGGGTTTGATTCTCCACATGCATTGTTCTTTTCTTGGATTCCTCTCTTCCTCTGTCAGGATAACAGTTGTGTTTCTTGTATCTGAGCCGACACAGGAAATCAAATACTTTGTGTTTCGATAAACTATGCTTCCCAGAAACATAACACATCTAGAATTAAAATACTATGACAAACTGTTATGAATTTCTGATTGTTACAGGTGTTGTTAAAGGACTCCAGTAGCCAAGATCAAAGTCTCCAAATTTGGCCTTTGGAGAAAGGGTTGAGGGTGGGGGTGGGGATTTGTTTCAGACATCAAAGGTAAGGCTCTCAAGTCAATTTATGCTCTGCTGGGTTGAGTCAGTCAGGATACAAATTATGGTCCATATATTTCAGTGACAAGAAGGAAATGGTTATGTAAATACACAAGTATTAACATCAATCTGTATTAAATTATGTAAACATATACATCTTCTGAGGTCAGCACAGAGATCCTCTTTTTGGAGCGGGGCTCTACTGAAGCATTGCTCGAATCTGTTTGGAAGTCGACTCATCATTCAAGTGCTTTGTAGTGAACCTGATAGAGACAGAAGGTCAGTGAGCAAATAGTGCTTGCAAAAGTATCCAGGAGTTACTCACCAGCCATCCTTTCCTCTGGGGAAAAATTGGTATTTGTACATCAAACAGGTGGACTTCCTTCTTTAGACAAAGAGCCACACTTCGGAGCTCTCTGTATTCTGAGAGTTCATAGTTTCTTCTTTCTTCTAAAGATGATGAATCTTTATTTTTCTACCCAATAATTACATGGAGAAGATACCATAGATCTAATTTTTGAGGGAGATAGACATCACAGGACAGGTTGCAGAATTTCAACTCCTCTCCTTCTGAGTTATAAATTCCAAAATATGACCAACCAGTGGCTCACACCTGTAATCCCCGCAACTAAGATCTGAGGATTCTGGTGCAAAGCTAGCCTGGGACAACAAATCTGAGAGACTTTTATCTCCAATTAATCAGGAAGAAAAAGAAGACTGTACATGGAGGTGTGGCTACAATGGCAGAGCCTTGAGCAAGAAAGTTAAGCAAGAGCACAAGACCATGAGTTCAAGCCCTGAACCAGCACACACACACACACACACACACACACACACACACACACACACACATTAAATTTCAAAATATGGATATCCCCCAAATTAAAACATCCTTGGTTCTCTACTCTTGTAGTAATGCTCATCTTCATTAACACCACAAGGGGGCACAAATGCAGGAGGGGAAAGCAAAAATTTGGTGCACTCTTCCATATCCCATTGGCCTGATGCAGAATCATCTGTGCTAAGGAATGTAAAGAATTACCATGGTACAAAATACCTTGACCATGTCATCACTACTCCACAGAAGTTGCCATTTGCTTTTCAGGTGGGGTTATTGCCTTAATTTTACAGCTGAGAAAACCAAGATTCAGAGAACCTAAATGCCCCACTGTGGACCACAAAGTTGATCTTTTTGATTTGGGAAGAATTTGTGAGTTCGATCTAGATGTGTGTGGTTCCTTCAAAAGCCTATATATATATTTTTAAATCATGTGTCTGCTGGAGACACAAATTCCAAAAATCCAAAGGGCTCCTGGCCTAGCACAGTGCCCTGATCTTGAGGAAGTTTTGCTAGATTGAATGAAACTTGGAATTTAAGAAAATCACAGTAAATCTTCTTACTTTGTGTGGAAAGCCAGTCTGGTGTAAAATGATCACCAGTGCCAAGTACTGTGGGGTTAACAGTACATGTGTTCTGAAGGCTGAAGACTTAGTCACCCTGAAAAACAGTGTCAGCCTCAGTGTCTACACCACTTTATGCGCATCTAAGGTTCCCCATTTATCAGATAGGTACGATCTTATCAGCCTTACATTCATAAACTGTAGGGGTTAAATGAGGCAATGTGTTTAGAGGTGAAATGCAAAACCTGAGTACATGTAGATGAAATAGCATTGGTCTGTTCGCTTTGACTTGGTATACATGTATAACAGAGTGAAACAGAGGGAAATTAAGCTGGGACTACGAGCCTTCCACATAGATTGCAACCTAGCACTGGGATGATTTACACAGTAGTCCAATTCAATGAGTTCCTGTATATACATCACAGCTAAAAAATTACAGTCCCTCCTTAAAGCGGATGAAGAATATGCATCCTTTGGAAGAGAAGAGGTGTCTGGGTAATCCTAGTTAGCAGTGAGGTACTAGAATGAGCCACAGCTGGCCAAATAGTTAGGTATCTCACTTAAGTGTTGAAATATGGCATATACATTTTTCTGTACATATGGTATCTATTTTTAGTATATTACAAGGTTCTAGGTTCTGTGACTCCTCTAGATTACTTTAGAGCAAATAAAAACCAACCGAATACAAATTGTGACAGCACATGAGCCCAGAGATTTGACTCATGTGGACTGGGTCTATGTCTGAGTATTACTGTTTCCAGAAACTATGCATATCATCTTCATGTGTGGCCAGCTATGGGAACCAATGGTGAAGAGGGAAACAAGATCCAAGGGCCCCTTCTTTTGAGGAACTTCCAGAATCCTCAAAGCAAAGAGGCCGTGAACCAGGCTTATGGGCCTTGTGCCATCATTCAGAATCAGGTTCAGACTCTAGCTTGGTCATTCACTTGTCAGACAAGTTATTTAGCTTCAATACATCTCCAATTATCCCCTCTGTAAAAAGAAAATGATGAAAATGCTGTTGACAGAGAGGGTGCAGGGAAGAGTAGATAATGTTAGAAGACATAAGGGCTCCCGGGTCTTTGGTCTCCAACAGCAGATCTGCAGGGCTGGTTGCCTTGTGTTAGTCTACAACAGAGTCAACTCACCTGAGGGCATTCAGCAACCCTTCCACACTGTCCGGAGCTTGTTCCTTCAATACCTTTATGCAGCCTTTCATCTAGCGGGGGGGAAAAGCACAATGCTTAATACCCTGGAAATCCAGTCCATTCTAGTGCCTATCCATCATAATAGCAGCATATGGAATCAAACACAGAAAGGGCTTATAGCAAGTGCTGTATGGGTGTAATCAGGGGTGAGGAGCACTGGGCATGGAGATCCTGAGGGTAAAGAGGGCTGAACTCTGAGGTAGGACGATGTCTGGCTTAGCTACTGGTAGGAGAATGGGGAAATACTCGAAAGTAGAGAAGGAAGGACAGGTGTGTGGGGGAAAGGAGATTCATTGGTTTGGGGATAGCCACAGGAAGTAGGGTCTGGAATTATAGGTAAAGAGTGATTCCTTATCAGAACGTTTCATAAGAATCTAAAAAAATATATTTGAAAACATCGTGTCACCCTTTCCTGGTACACAAATTAATATCTATTGCTGAAACGACTCATCCTCTTGGAGTCTTGGTGATTTTGCTCTAATGATTCTGTCTAACCAGACTACTCTTCATTCCCTTTGTGTATTTTGGGAGATTCTACACCTTCTTCAAGACTACTTCAAAATCACCCCATCTCTGCCCCTAGGCTGGGTGGGTTTTCCTCTTACCTGGGTTTCTGGATCTCTGTAAACCACAGCACAATCTTTGTGCAAACTTACACCAGATCTCGTTGAGACATTGTAAATCAACACTTGTCTCTTCCTAGTGGATGGTGATGCCCTAAGGATGTATAAATCTGGTGCCTGTACCTGCTGGCTGAGAAGCAGACTGGTGTCTGACAGAAGACCCTTCCTATTATCACAGAAAATAACCCAACTCAAAGATGTGCTGAGCATGGTAAACCCTATGCTTTCTTAGACTCACAGGCAAAGTTTGATATCAAGAGAGTCTCTCTTTTTTTTTTTTTTTTGGCCAGTCCTGGGGCTTGGACTCAGGGCCTGAGCACTGTCCCTGGCTTCTTTTTGTCAAGAGCCTCTCTTGACCTGAACGAACACAGCCTTCATCAACACTAGAGCTGAAGATGAACATCATACAATGCCCAACAGAAAGACGCAGCAAATGATGTATAGTCAAGCTTTTCAAAGGTTAGGGATACCAGGCATAGTTGTATCCAGTGTATTTTAAATTGCTGACTCTGTGTTAAGTTAAATAATGGCTATGGTAAATGAGAATGTCTCATGAATTCTGGGTAACAAACTCAGTTCCTAGTTAAATGATACCTATGGAAGGATTCATAGTTACTTACAATCAATCTGATTGATTATAAGCATGAAAATGCCAAAGCAGTCAACACATTTGTTGGGATGAACATAAGCCTATAACATACTGCTCTGCAAATTTGCAAAACCTTTAAAAATAATATGTACAAGGTCCTAATTTGCTAAGCAAACCCACATGTAAAAAGAGGGGACATATTGTTGAAATACCAATAGTGCTCAGGACTATATTGAGGTTATTACTAATTACTTTAACTTTGCATATATTGCTATCCCACATTTCAAAACGTTTTTCATAATAAATATTTGTTCTTTTATCAAAGAGATATAATTACCACAGTAGACATAATTTTATGAAGAACCAGGCCTAGCTATGCTAGGAACCCAGGACCTCAAAATGATAATTGGTTACATCTTTTCGTCTATAAATGTCCTCCCATTCTTCAGGTTTATAGCCCTTCTTGGCATCTAGACTTTGTGTCGACAGTTCAGTTGCATCAATAGCACTGTTTTGTGCAGACAAATGGACAGGGCATGTCACCCTGCCCGAGCCTTGCCACAACAAGGACCCAAAGGTCCTGTTTTGCATGCAGAAAGTTTTATATGGAACACACCATTGGAACTGGTTGCACTATTTGGCAGGCAAATTCTAGAGCAAAATGGGTGGGGGGGGGGTGTGAATCCTGAAATCCACAGGAAAGCACCTACATGAGCGAGTCATTCATTCATTTCATTAATTCAGTGAAGGCTCTACAGAGCACTGCTGAATGTCATTCATAGTCACTGTGATCCAGATAGAATGCTAGGTAGTGGAGCAGACATTAGATATATTGGTCATGACCCCTATCCTTATCAAAATCTTAGAGACTCTGGGAAGGTCAGAAAATACAATCTGGTAAGTGCTCTGAGGACCAGAGAAGGAAAGCACTACATCTACAGTGCAAAGGGAATGACTTCTTTGTTGGGACAATCCTTGAGGAGTGTAGAAAGAAATTTGCCCCTGGAGAGGAGGAAAAAATGGCTGTCTGGGCAAGCCCATTCATGCCCAGGATCATATTCGCATGACAAGGAAGGCAGAAGACTCAGTGGGACAACAGGTAGAAAGACACAGAAAAAAATCGAGAAGGTCATTGGCATTTGACCATGGTGCCTTGAAATCCATCATCTTCCAATTCTTCTCACATGAAGACACACAGGACAGAGAAAAGACATAGCGGCAGGACACAGAAGGTCAATGAAAGGCAGTGTGCAGCTAGGGGCTGGTCATCTTTTAGCTCCACTGAGGTCAAGAAAATCAGCATCTTAGTATTCTAACTTTGTATATGAGGCTGGTAATCTCACCGTACACACGTGAAAAAGAGTGGAGTTCTTGCTGTGAGAATAGCGATTAGAAGAAGGCGCTCTCAGTGGGGACAGAGGTTTGTGTGTGTGTGTGTGTGTGTGTGTGTGTGTGTGTGTGTGTGTGTGTGTGTGAGAGAGAGAGAGAGAGAGAGAGAGGAGAGCCTATCCAGTGGCCTCCCTGAGCTCTTATTTGGAAATGCCAATGCATGGCTGTTCTTACATCAATCTTGGATGTCTTGCAGAACGCTCCCACAGGGTGCACGTGGTCATAGAGAATGATGACACCCACCATCACCCTCATGCAGAACATCAGAGTTTCTTCACTCGTAAACCTGCTTCTGTACTCCCTGAAAGAGAGAAGCATGGGGTACAGGCATCACTTCCATGTTAGGACATATAATTTTTGGTCTCCACACTGACTTCCCTTGTAATTCCCTCTGGAGAACAATCTCAGGCCTGTAACAACCAGGTTAATATGCTCTTGAAGAGAGTAACGACGATAATTCTCCTTGAATCTACCCAACCGGCAATTCGGTGCAAAAATAAGGTAAATTAGAGGGCAGTAAATTCCCTTCCCTTCTGCCCTTCAGCTGCCAGCTCATCATGTACATTAGGCCCCCGCCCATCAATCTTGAATATTTTATAGCAGGTCCTTCTGGCTGTCCAAGATTATAGAGAATAATGGCTTCATTACAGAGAAAAAGAATCAGGCTCATTTCTACAGAATGGCTATCATGTCTCCAGTTAGAGTAACTTCCTTTGTTAGGACACAGGCTGCAGATGGAACTAGATTGGCAAAGATGCCTCAAAGAAATTATGTACTCTTCACTGACCCGAGAGTACATGTGGACTTTGAATTTTGTTCACTTACCTTGATAGGGACTCTGATGATTCAAAGAATTAAGGCCAATCGTGGAGGCTTTCTTAGCATCTATTTCATTAGGAAATGGCCCCACAATAAAGACGAGTACTATTTCTGTCTTGGAATAAATCATCTTAACTTTGGTATAAGTGAAATATTTGAAATTAATGTCCTCTTACATTTGAGCAGAACATCACGTTTTCTAAAGTACTCGCGATGCCTTTGCCCTGCCTGACACTGCAGAGTGGATGGCATGATGGGAACTTCAATGGAGGAAGAAAGCAAGGGGGCCCAGGGAGGTCAGGTCGCTCATCGGTAGGCACAGGAGGGCGAAAGAGCTAAGTGAACCTTAGACGTTGAGTCTAGATTTCCCCATAACTGTACTGTAGGGCGAAAGACCTAAGTGAACCCTAGACGTTGAGTCTAGATCCCCCATAACTGTACTGTAGGGCGAAAGACCTAAGTGAACCCTAGACGTTGAGTCTAGATCCCCCATAACTGTAATGTAGGGCGAAAGACCTAAGTGAACCCTAGACGTTGAGTCTAGATCCCCCATAACTGTACTGTAGGGTGAAAGACCTAAGTGAACCCTAGACGTTGAGTCTAGATTTCCCCATAACTATACCATGTCTTCTTCAACCACTTTAACTTTCTTAAGAACCTAGAATCTAGTAATTGCTAGTGGTTCAGGTACAGAGAAACTTTAGTGTGTATGTGTGTGTGAGAGAGAGAGAGAGAGTGAGCGAGAAAGAGAGAGGGAGAGAGAGACAGACAGACAGACAGAAACAGAGAAAAGAGACAAAGAGGAAGATAGATTAAAGAGACAAAGAAATAAAGATGGAAATTATCACTTGTTAGCTGGTTAGCTGGTAAGCGAGTCAGCTTACTATATCTACTTTTGGTTCTAAAATTCAGATCTTGTCTGCAGTATTTTTATAATAAGATCCAGTCATCTAACTCTCCCTTCCATTTGGTCCTTACATATCTTTTACAGCATCTTGGAGTGTCTTGCTCTTCCATCTCGTAAGTGAAGAAACCTTTGTGAAATCTATCAACGAGGTTGGACCTCAGCTGCTTCAGCTACAAAATGGGCACAGCAACAGGGGGCACGCATGGTGCTTCATGAAGCTGAAGCAGATAACATACATGTAACCTTTTACATGATGATATCTGTGTAACTCTATATGTACCGACGGTACATGCTGTCATCCTCATTATAAGATCACCATCATCTACCTTATCAGCATCATCATCACCATCAGTACCATCCCTGAGTGTGCTCTGGTGGGACTTACGGAGTTTCCAGCATGACTTTACAGACACTGGTCATTGTACTGAGGCAGTCTGTGGTGTTCTCTATTGGCAGGGTTTTGTTCTAAAAGGGAGACACAAAGGCACAGCCTCAATAGCCATTTTTTTATGCACAGTGACGAAAAAGAACACAGGGCTGCTCAAATTCACTAACTTCAGAGACAAAGTGCATCGTGGCGTTGCTGAGAGTTTTCAGCATTGGTGTGGCTTCTGCATAGAAGAGGGACATCCGGTTGGCCATCTCATTATTAACTTCATTCTCAATGTCTAGCTGGTGAAAAGAAGAGAAAATGAAATTAGAAAGGTAAAGCAAAACGAAACCAGTGAACACCCCCCTCAAATCAAATCCCTTCCTCTGGATATTGAATTATAAACAACTGTCTTCCCTCTGAGTTCTGCTCCACAGTCATGGAGAAAGGTGCTAGGAAGGAAGATCCGGAGACTCACATGCATGTTATTGATGCGGTTGCGACTGATTGTTCTTCTGTAGTAGCTAAAGTCATTCTGAATAGCTGGGTTCCTCATCTGAAATTCACAAGAGAAGGCCACCTCTCAGCATCAGGTGGGAGGTAAGCCGTGGAAGCAGAGACAGCAGATTTTGTAAATATGCTGAAACATCTCTTCGTCGTGGTTAAAAATAAAGCCTCAGAACTTCTTTATTCTAAAGTATGCCCCATTTTAATTATGGGCTAGATTTCAGGAAAAGTATATGTGTTCCTAACAAGGAACAGACACTTGATCTTATTTCATTTGGCAGATTTTGAAGATCCCTATACACACCATCATCTTAAATTATTCTAACCACATGGAATGCAAATATTCACTATATTATGTATCTCTCTGGGGAAGAGGCTACTGTCGTACTCTATGCTCCCGCCCCATAGCTTAGGCAGGAGAGATTTAAGCAGTGGTACTTGGCATAAGTTCATGACACATTCACAGTGCGTTTGTCCAGACCTTCAGCTCATCGAATCGAAGGGTAAAATGTAGAATTTCTGCAAACTCCTTTGCCAGGGCCTGCTCCCGTTCCAGGTGCTGGGTTGGTGTATAGGGCGGACAGGTCAGAGACTCCAATAAACTCTGAAGAGCTTTCTCTGAAAGTCAAAGAGACCCATATAATTACCTCACGTAGCCCACAGAGATCCTTCCACAATCACGATTGGCCCCATGTGACAATCTCAGGGACAAGGTGGGCGGGTCTCTCTTCCCCATGTGTTTCTCCCCCGCCATCGCCAGGGTGACTTTCTCAATTATGCTCACATAGCTATAGTGCCAATCCTAGACACTGTGAGAAGACTTTGGGTGTGTTTCTGTCTGACGCTGTGTATGATATGAGCACCACTCGTAATACAAGGACGAGAGGAAGCAGCAGCTCTGGACCCCTGGCTCAGATCACCCATTCCACAGGTGGGAATTCTGATGCTCTTCTAGCTTTCCTCTGCATCTACCCTGAACCCAACTCTAGGAATTCTTTCTACAAAGCTATCAGCACATTTACTTCCATCACTGTTCCGACAATGATCTTATTCTTCCCACTTGACTGTTTCTAAACATTCTTTGCAGTTTTTAAAATTTTCTACGTGTTTATTATGTTCATCTAAACTAGCCCTCTCTCACAAGGATTGATAAGCTATGGCCAATAAATTGAATCTGGTGCATTGTTGTGTTTGTAAATCAAGTTTTATGAGAAGGCAGAGCCATTCATTCCCTCTTGTTCTGAGTAGAGGTATAATGGGAGTCTGAGTAGTTATGAGACACACAAGGCATGTATAAGATTTGAAATTTACTATCTGGCACTTTACAGGGCAACCTGACAATGCTATTTCTGCATGCCCTTTATATCCATATATACATGATGGACACACGCATGCTATAGATGCCTTTCATGGCATCTTGATAAGGTTTACCTCTAGCCTTGGTTAACCATGTCTGGCTAGGGAGACACACTGCCTTTAAAGGCAGCTAGCAGCACTACGGTCTATTTTGAGTGGGGAAGCTTTATCTTGCTGAGCTGAACCTGGCTTCCTTGGAATTTCAGGTGAATTCAGACACACACCTTGAGGAAACATGGGAGGGGGGTGTCTGGTTTCTCTTCTATTTGAAAAAAATCTAAGGAAGGCCTCTTTTCTTAAGAAACTGGCTTGCTGCATTGAAAGACTCCTCCTGGACGTAGCTTCTAATCTTCCCAACTACATGGTCTTTATTTACCCAGTGTATTTCAACTTCTGTTTTCCAGCTAAAATGTGGCACTTGTTTCATGGCAAAAGTAGAGTAGACTCTAACTACTGCCTTTGTTTCCTTTCCAGATAAACTGCATGAAGAACTCTTGCATGAATTTCCTGTTGAGACAGTGATTGCGTCACTATTGTCAAGTACCTTGCTCCTATCATCAATCAGACATGGCTTAATTCTGGCTTTTGCACAGTGACTCCTTCCCTGTACAGCTCTGAGTTTGTTTTTTAAAGCTTTAGGGAAGAAAATCATGCTTGTTTATTTTGTATTTTACCATGTTGAATTGATCTCATAACTCTAGCCAACTAAGTTTCTTGTGGATCAGCACGTAACTTTTTTTTTTTTTTTTGGCCAGTCCTGGGCCTTGGACTCAGGGCCTGAGCACTGTCCCTGGCTTCTTCCTGCTCAAGGCTAGCACTCTGCCACCTGAGCCACAGCGCCCCTTCTGGCCGTTTTCCATATATGTGGTGCTGGGGAATCGAACCGAGAGCTTCATGTGTAGGAGGCAAGCACTCTTGCCCACTAGGCCATATTCCCAGCCCAGCAGGTAACTTTTAATTCCCAAATTTACTGGTATTGATGGCTGAGATCAACCTACAGTTAACTACAGAGTGTAACAGAGCTGAGCATGAGCTGAAGGGCAGCTCATTCTCCAGGTGCCGGTAGGGGTACTCCCAATGTGCCAGTGATTGAAAGGGAAGAAAGATTGTGGTGGATTCAAAGAAATGAGAGTAACAAGAGTTGTCCACAAATGGCCTCATAAGACAGAGTGAATGGCTGCAGTATATTTTCCAATACACATTCTTGTTCCTGCTACCTTCTCAAATGACAAAACAGAATTTCACATGTGGGAAATGGTGATGATAAACACACTCACCTAGCCGTATGGAAAACTCGTAAAATCTCTTTAGCCTCACAACCAGAGGGCATACCGCATTCCATGCTTTTTCTTGAAGCTGAATGTCATTGGGATTTTGAATTGCCTACAAAGAACAGGGTAGAATGGTCTGTTTGAAGAACAGTAATAAGTATCTCATTAAAAAGACCAAAGATGGAGAAAGGATTTCAGTTTTTAAAAAAATTTCAGTCCTTGTGCATTTTGTGAATGGGTGTTATTTTGGGTGACAAAGATTCACTGAACTGTCATCCCCTAAGGGGGGTTATTCTGAAAGGGAATTTTAATACTTGAACACAAAGCAAATGGCTACAGCTAGATCCGCGCTGTCTTACTTGTTTCTTCATCTTGAATATAAAAACAACATGCGAGTTCTCCATTAGCATTTCATTTTCCTAAAGCTGAGCGATGGTTTGCTATAAAGGGCAGATTCGGTATATATTATCCTTTCTCTCTGTTATAAACTATATAGTTGGCAGTCTCTATGTTATCTAAGTCACCTAAATTAAATGACGACCTCTGCACAAAGAAAACATGCTTAGGCCGGCTACCAGTGAGTGGTTCACTTCTTAATCCTAGCTATTTGGGAGGTACAACTGGAGGGACTGAGGTCAAAGGTCAGCCTGGGCAAAAAAAAACTGTGCCCCTCCCCCCCCACATCTTAACCAATAACTAGCTGACTCAGTGGTATGAGTCTGTCTTGACAACTACACATGAGGCTAAGCAGGTGAAGGAATGGCTCCGAGAGTAGAGCACCTGCATAACAAGTGTGCAACCCTGACTTCAAACCCAGCACCACCATAAAAACAAAGAGAAAACCTGCTTCAGAGACTAGCGTTTGTTGAACAGGGTGGTCTTGCCTGGGTCTTAGATTGTGATGATGGTGGTACTCTTCTCAGAGAAATGGTGGCTGGGTTAGTGGTGAGCATGTATGTATATGCATATGTGTGTGCGTACATGTTTGTGCATTCACGCAGGCATACGTCTGTGTGTGCACATTTCCGCAAGGATTAGACAGCATTAGACAGTAGTGCATGCCTGTAGTTCCTAGTTACTGGAGAGCTGAGGTGGGACGATCACTTGAGCCAGGGGATTTAAGACCCATCTGGGCAACAGAGCAAGAAGCCCCATCTCAAACAAACCAAAAGAAAACAAACAGGAAAATCTTGATGCTTTGAAGCAAAAGGAGTGCGATTTTTCTCCTTAAAGGAATTATGAATTCTAAGAAGTCAAACAGACTATTTTCCTTCATGCTTTGTCTCTTTTCTTTTCTTTTTCTAGAAAAATCTCACACTTGCTCTTTTTGGTCACCTGGTGCTTATTTGGTCAACTGGTGCTCTACTACTTGAGGCACTGCTCCAGTTTGGCTTCTTGTTGGTAATTTTGGAGATGGAATCTTACAGACTTTTCTGCCTAGGCTGGCTTTGAACAGTGATCCTCAGAATCTCAGCCTTCTGAGTTGCTAGTAGGCCCGACCCATCCATGCCTGGCTTCTCTTTCTTTTTTATTTCTAACCTAAGGCATTGAAGACCACAGGTGCTTTTCGTCAACTGAAAGCAAGATGGTCTACAGCTGTTGTTTTTGTGATGAAACCTAACCCAAACCATCACAGGCTGTGGGAAGTACATCACCCGAGACCTCCTGACTCTTAAGTCAACTGTTATTCACAGCCTTTACGTGTGCATTTCTCTTAACTAAAGTAATCTATTGACATTACTGTCAGAATGTGAATCTTCATCAAATGAAGATCTGGAGAATGGCTAACACTCTACACTGTCTACATCTCTGTGTGTTCACGTTAATGTGCCAGAACTAAAAGGGGCCATTCATACATTTTCTTAAAGGACTCATTATGCATCTTGACTTCCCTAATACTCTAGGAAATGCCAGGACTATTAGTTAATCCTTGTACGCATGTGTGCATATGCATGTGTGTGTGTGAATGTGTGTGGTTTTCCCTTTTCCTCCCAGGGTGTTCTCAGATCACAATACGGTTGGCATACATCTCTGATCTCGGGCCCGGCGCCTTTGTAAGCCTGCAGGTCGGTAAGGATGCTCTCCGAGTCCTGGAGGACAGCGCTGATCTGGTTCCATATCTCTCTCTCTCCTTCTGTGGGCTGGGCATCTATGTGGCAGAGAAATAAGAGACACAGAGGGGCTGGTGTTTATAAACCACTCTGATAGGATCAGTGATCAGGTCTTCCTGCTACACAATCCTATCTCCTCCCAGCAAGTTTGGTCGTTACTCTTTAACCTAACGAGCAGCTAAAAAAAGAAAACTAACACAGTGTCTACCCGTGACTCAGTGCAGAATATCCAAAGATCTTTGCACATACCTTAAGTAGCATATTAAAATCACTCTGGGGATTCATTTGTTAATTTATTCATATGGAAAACCTGTTCTTATATACCTGGCTGTATGCACAGGATGAGAGAAAGTGTAAACATTATCTTTTGGAATCAACTTTCCTTAAATTTTTAGAAGTTGTTTTTCATAATAAAAACTTATTATTTTTATCGTGGTAAAATACAGATTACATAAAATGTACTTAACCATTTTCTTGTGACAGTACTGGTGCTTTAACTCAGGGTTTTACACTCCTATTTGGTTTTCCTGCTCAAGATTGGCACTCTTCCTCTTGAACAATACTTCCACTTCTAGGTTTTTGCTATTGACTGGCGATAAAGAGTCTCATGGACTTGGCTGCCTGGCATGGCTTTGAACTGTGACCCTCAGATCTCAGCTTCCTGAATAGCTAGGATTACAGGCATAAGTCAGTGGCACCCAGTTACGTAGCCATTTTTAAGCAATGGTAATCATAACGCAAAATGATAGCTCCCCTCCTGTACTTGACTCTCAGATCTTAGAAAACTGAAGCATTATATTTAGCTCTTAATGGACACTGCTGCATATTCCTATGATGACCGAAAATCTGTAGGTCTGAGTACAGATGGAAAAACACTCCCTTTCTCATTTCCATATGAAAATAAGCTTTAGGAGTTGGATAATTACTCCTTCAGCATCCTAGTAGCGGCACATCATTCTGGAACACAGAAAGCACTGAGACTTCAATGGACATGAATGTGTACTAAGAGGTCTGGCAAAGAACCACTTGTTTTATTTATTGTTGGTCTACACCGTGACCACTGCCCACAAAAAGAAACGACAAGTTCAAGCTTATAGAATGAGGGCAGGACTGAGGACACAATGGCCTCCCCCAAGATCTTCAGTGAATTCACTGATTGCACCCCAGAGTACCTTTAGGTTCTTGTTCCCAGGGGCGGTCTGTGGAGGCTGAGAGGTGGAGCTGACAGGTGGAGCTGACAGGTAGGAAATGTTTGCTCTAGTTTTGTCCTCACAATTGCATTAAACACGTTAGGTGCTCAGACCACTGGGGAAGCACAGGCCTCGTGTAAAACAAAGGCACTGATCAAGGAGGGAGAGGGCAGATAACATCTCACAAATCCCCATTTCCCAGTGTTCAGATCCTGAGACACTGGAAGCTTCCTACAGACCTGACTAAATAGAAAGACAAAGGCAGAGCTGCAGCTGGTCTCACGCTTTCCGGTCCCAATCAATTTAAGTCCCCATTGCCATCGGTCTTATGGGAGAATAAAGAGCTGATCTTGAAAAGGGGTATGCACTAGTGCCACGGTCACTAGTGTTATCACAGAACATAAAAGACTGAATCCACAAACAGGTAACTAAGTGGACAGTGGTCTTGATGACAAAGGGTCCAGCTAGGTCGAGCACTGCAAGAAGGCAGATGGCCAAGATGGCTACTCTCCTCATTGCCAAATCCAGAACCAGAGGCTTCAAGCCAGGTCTTTGAGGGGCGATCGTCGCTAGTGTTTAGATTACTTTATTTATTTACGTCCTGCCTAAGACCTAAGAAATTCATAGAATTTCCTTAGAGAAGGAAGAGTGACATGAATCACTGCATGGCAATTCTTAAGAAAGAGTGAGAGCGAGAGAGTGAGAGAGAGAGAGAGAGAGAGAGAGAGAGAGAGAGAGAGAAGAAAAGTAAGATGATTTATGGACCTGTACGGGTATCCACTTTGCCAACTCTATCTTCTAGAAATGAAAGGATTTCAGCTATGACATGGGGTCAAAGCTCATACATGTCAGGGCTCAGAAAATGAAGAATGTAATTGGGGAAGAGTAGAAAAGTTAATTGAGATCTGGATGGGATTGGGTCAAAGGCAATGAAAGGAAGTACATCTACCAAGATGGCACTATTCAGACAAAGGCTGGAGACTGAGCTAAGCAGAGCTGGACTAGAAAGGGGAAAGAGATCTGTCAGGATAGAAAACAGAGGCTACCTCGGGAACCTAAAGGAGAAAAAGAAGTATTTCACTCCAGTAGCTCTGTACCCTTCATTTGTTTCCCAAACACATTGCATATATTTTCTCAGGTATAATCTTACTCAGAAGATGAATCACATCTTATTTTATTCTTCCTTGCTTTCCCAAACACTTCTCAATATAACACACGTGTCTTAAATATAGAAAGCCATAGGCCAGGAAGACTATAAGTTCAGCAAGCATTTCAGTGATACTGCCAGAATTTCAGGGAAATGTTGGCAGTTTCTGAATGGGAATGATATCAGAGGAGAAAAAAGAAATAGGAAAAAAAAAGTACAAATCAAAGAGGTTAGCAAACAAATAAAAATCAACCACTCATTAATTCAAATCCTCTCCCCCTTTGATGAATGTATCAAAAAATCGCAATCTAAACAAAGAAAATTTCCTCAAGAGATATTTATTTGGAGAAGAGGGAACGTAAGAGCTCAGACTATTGAATATAATTATCGGATAGCTTGTGAAAGGAGGAAATACTGGAGGCCAAGATAGGAGCCTTCTGATCTTAGCTGCCACAGGTCCTCATCTTAGCAAATTACCACTTGAAAAGTTTCAGATGGAGGAATAGAATTAAAACTAAGTGGGTAGGAGAGGAGAGATGGCAAAACCAAAACAAACCATCCTGTTGATGGTTAAACATAAAAGGGGAAAACTATCACAGAAGGCTTTTTCCTTTAATAGAAGGTTTTCTTAAGTGCTTTAAAAAATAAATTCTTCAATAGGATGTCCATGCAACGGTTCTGGGGATAGAAATAGGTAGCTCCTTTCTCTCTCTGAGGGGAGGTGACACTTTTGGGAACAACTCAACAGGGACATTTACGTGACCACAAGGAGTTAGGCATATGGCGGTCACTTCTGTTCGCGAGGAGCTAGACCTGGGGCAGGGGTCGTGGAGAACATTTTACATCACCCAGCTAGGATCACATCCTGCCCTCCCGGCAGCCAAGGATCTGTGAAACAGGACCCTCAGCCCCCAGCCTCCCTCTCTGGGAAATTGTTTCTTTTGGCAGATTTCCTGGTATCCCATTAAAAATATTCTCGTGTGGTCCTGTTTAGCAGCAGTAGGAGATGGTGGGAGAAACCCAATCCATCGTTCTCTCTTTCATCTGGGCTTAGAAATGTGTTGGCTCATTTTCTTCCACTATTTGTTGGTCTTATGGGATACCTGATTTCTTCCGCCTTCCCTGTCACAGAACTACAGTCACATCCTCTCCCAGTAGATAATTAGGTCCTTTGTGTCGACAGCACAGCCAAGCTCTGCCTTCTGAGCCAGAATGCAGAAGATTCTCAGAGGATTCAAGTCACACTGGCGCCGAGGTCCCACATAGAGAGTGACGGCTGGGAGAAGCGCTAGTGTCTGTTTTTCTGTTTCACTTTTCACATGAGAAAGGATTTTGTAATCCAAGGTGTCATTCAACATTGGTCCAAATCCTTATGGAGGTCCATGCATTCCCCAGTTAAACAATCAAAGCTAATGAATGAGATTTTGATCCACTGAGACCTGAGACTCTGGCTATATTTGCTTCATGTGTCATTCTATTTTCAGTGCCAGGTACATAGAACATGCTCAAGAAAATTTTGCTGAACCAACAGTTGGAAAAAATGATTTAAAGATACTTTTCACATTATATTTTGTGATGGCTTCTCTTTGCTCGTTTTGAATTCCTAGAGCTTTGGAGACAAGGTTTGTATTCTTATCCCTGGTGCCCACTTGATGTCCTACCCATTGGAGATACTCACTAAATATGTGATAAATGAATGCCTCGTGAGGAAATTGCTGGGTGACAAAGAACAATGGTTGTTAAGGAGCAATCACTTTTCTCGCCTGCCCTCCCCTTTGTCCCCAGATGGCTTCTATGCTGTTAACATCTCTTACCACTGCCAGTGAGAGATATGTATTTGTCTACAATCACCTTGGTTATTCATATTTTGATTATCACCTGCATGTTATCACTCATCTATGGCTTCCACATCTCCTCAGTGGGGATGGACCATGCTTTGGGCACTGTTCTGTCTGGTGGAGTGAAAAGCAGCACTGGGTTTACCCTTCCAATAGGAAAACAACAACCAGGTTTGCTGTCCAGAATAACCCCATGAGAAGCTTGGGGCCTACTTTTGGCATTTTCTATATTCAGATCCAATTGTTGACCACATTAAAATATTATTGTGTGTTCAAGATGTCAAAAAAATGACATCTTGAAGGGGACCTTGAAGAATCAGTGGTTACAAAGTTTTTTGTTTTTTGTTTTTTTACTATATTTAACAACAACCTCTGAAAGCATTAGTTGAGTGAATAAGAGCTCTGAACTCTGGGCTTTACTTTTCTATTTTTTAACCATAAGATTGACCTTTCATCAAAGAAGGTGACAGGGCATGCAGGCATGTGTGTGTGTGTGTCTGCACACACACACACACACACACACACAATGCTCCTTTGATGAGAGTAGGTCTGTATTTTCAATCGTAGTCAGTGAATATGAATTCTTTGGTAATGTTTCCTCTGAGAACTGCACTCTAAACTTGTAATCATTGGCTATTATTTCATTGAAACGGAGCAGCATGGTTACACAAAGCCAGAATCCTCTCATCTCACAATGGAGCTGTTAAAATTCCTGTGATTTACACAGGCCATTTCAGAAACCAATACTTCTAGTTGCCCTGAAACAAGTGTATCCTGGCCATTAGCCTGGCAATGATTTAAGGCCTATTCTGGATCTGCTATTGTGGAAAAGTAGGAAAACGTATTATGGGCACTGTGACCTTGCATTCATGTATTTATTGTGGAAAACTCACTAAATTCCAAGTGTCTACAATTTTTAATAGAAAAAAACTGTTCTCTTATCAATGAAGATACACTATGAATATCATTTGGAGGGAATATATTGACCCGCCTTTGGCTCAAATTGCAGACAACGGTGAATGTCAACTATTAACATTCTGGAATCCTAAGAATCAAGATGAAACTGTAGCTGCTCAGGACTCTGATATTTATTCAAGGTAGAATGTTTGGCATTCCCGGGTGCTAATGGACAATGAAGGTGGCATGCCTCTTGTCAAGAATGAGCTTTGCCTAACCTACCACAGGAAACAAGATCAAGGCTCCTACTGAAGAGGGGCTGTCAAATCAAAGGCTTCTTATCTTTGCAGATCAGCCAAAGACTCTTCCAGTCTTCAAAGGCACCAGACTCTGTGCTTACCCTCTCCAAATAGCTTATTTGGGACGGTGCGGAGACTCTGCCAGAGGCCCAAATGAACTTAAGATAATCGAAGGAGAAGACACAATTTATGAGATGTCTTTGGTTCTGAAGGAAACCTGCTGTTTCATCAAGAAGATAGATAGCTACCTTTGTGCCCCGTGACTACAGGATAAACATGGGAGGAAGAGCCAGCAGAAAGAACTTGTCAAAGCCATAAATTACATCTGTAGCCTTGCTGCTCCACTCACTTCCTGGTGGCCCCTCCCCATTTCCACTTCGGGGTCAACTAGGAAACATAAATAATTATCTATTATTAACATTGTGGGGTGGGGAATGTAAAATGGCAAGGACTGAGCTGAATACAAACTGCTTAGGGAAATAGCATGACATTGTAAAGGTCCGTTGGAAAATTTAAGTGGACATGGCTGACATATTTATTTGTGCAAGACCTCAGTCACTGCACAGCAGAGCCGAAAGCTCTTTCCTTGGAAAGATTCTACCGGGGACAGAAAAGGGACAGGAGGGTCGAGGACAGTGAGGAACGGTCTATTTCACCCACTGTACTGGGACCCATGGTGGGGACAACATTCCAAAGATGGAATTGTGAGGATGGCGTTTTGAGATGGGATCCTTTGGCCAACTTGTCACTGACTGAATGTCAGCGCTCACGGAAAACCAGGTCCTCTCCCTGGGCACGTCAGTGCTTTTTACGCTGGGGCAGAGTGAGTGACCAGGGCACTGACAGAGCTTAAAGTGCTGACAAAGCCAAAGGTCTTGGGACTTCAGGTGTCTGTGTCACCCAGCAGCCACAATGCCATCAACAAACTTCTTCCCCGGTCAACTCAAATTCTTTTAAAAAAAATGTTGGTCGTATCTGCACATCCATGTTTATCGCTGCACAATTCACAATAGCCAAAATATGGAAACAACCCAGATGCCCCACTACAGATGAATGGATCCAAAAAATGTGGTTTCTATACAGAATGGAATACTACATGGAGATTAGAAATGATAAAGTATTGGTATTCGCAGGGAAATGGTCAGAGCTTTAACAAATAATGATGAGCGAGACAAGCCTAGAACACAGAAAACAAAGGCGCACGGTCTCCTTGATATATGATTGTTGCTGGGGGGGTGGCGGCGGCGGGGGGGAGACAGTAGAGACCAGGTGTGCAAATTAACAAACTTCTTTTCGAATGGTATTTCCACATGTTTGGGTCAGCGACTTTACATTATGTATCTAAAACAAAACAACTAGTAAACAAACATAAAAAGTTCTAGGATAAACCTATCAGTGGATCACAATAGCTCAACAGCTATGTACACATGATCATATGAGGAATTAGCAAAAACAACTCCAAGAGAAGGACACAGGAAGATTCTATTGTTGTCGTTACGTTTAATGTTCCAGGTGAATTTCCTTTGGCGTACCCTACGTGGTTACTGTATATGATTTTGGCACACTGGATATTGTATATATGTCTACCTGAACTAGGGAAGGGAAAGAAACATGAGGGTGTAACAAATATGACAAGAAATGTACTCACTACCGTATTATGCAACTGTACCCCCTTTGCACATCACCTTGTCGGTAAAATTTAATTAAAAATATTTTGGTCGAGGGAGCATACTAAATCAAAAAGATACCAGGCTATTGATGTTTTCTGATATCCAGCCTCTCTTCCAAGATTTTTTCAGCATCCTTTGGACACTGGAGCAGATGTGAAGAAGCCTTTAGCAGAGTCCTGATGGATGGAAAGATCAGTACTGGCAGGTTGGCGGTCCTGATTTACCAGAAGCATCCAGATGCCAGGCTAGCCTCACTCAACCCCTGGCTGCAAAGAACCGGAGACTGTCGCTCGTGGGGGAGTGCAATAACGGGAAGATGGTAGAATTTCCTTACTAACATCCCTGCCTGACACTGCTATTGTTCTTCATGCTCTTGCTTTATTTATAGGTGTGGATCTGTCTCATCAGAGCGCCATTTTTTTTTTTTTTTTTTTAGCCACTTTCTTCTAAGGAACATTTCCAGGCTAGAACTTGTTCTAGTGCCTGGCCTATTGCTCTTCCTCTCTTGTTCTTCCCTCCTACCTGTGCTATTGTCTTTGCACTGTGTCCACAGTTTGTTTGCCCAATGAAATGTTAAACTACTTGAAGAAGAGTTGTGATCTCCATCCAGACCTTCCTGCCCCCACCAAGAACCCACCTTCATTGCTGCATTTTCTGTTCAAAGAATGCAGGGAATTCTCTGCATAAAATGACTCAGCATCAAAAAAAACAAGCAAACACCAGTGGTCCTAAAATTATGCTTCACACACAACCCTATGGTGTGGGAGTGGATAAGGCACATAATAAACACAGGATACCATCCAGAACCAGGAGGGTAATTTGAGCTATGTGCGAAGTAGAGACAGGAAGACAAAGGTTTGAGGGGAAAAATGAGCAAGAACCTTTATCATAAAACCAGCCAAATGTGGTGTTTCATGCTTGTGGTCTGAGCTACTCAGGAGAAAGAGGAAGAATCACAATCCAGGTTCATTCAAGGGAGATTTTTGCTGAAGAAATGAACTAAAAACCAACCAAGCAACAACAACAACAACAACAACAAAACTAAAGGCAGAAGGACTGAGGATGTAATGCAAGTGGTAGAACACTTGCCTACCAAATACATGGCCTTGAATTCAATTTCCAGTTCTGCCAAAAAATGAAACAGATCCTCACTTCAAAGAGGAGACCAAGGAGAAGACCAAAGACCAGGGTGCACAGATAGAAGAAAAACAACGCTGCTTGGTTTTGCCTTGCTGGAACATTCCCGGCATAGTTTTAGGGGGGGTCTTCTCATCTGCCTCACCAAGTAGACTGCAGGATCTATAGCTACTCATAGCACACACAAGATAAGTACGTTCTAGAACCTATTGTACCATACAGAGTGTGATGATGGTTAATGCCATTGTATTGCATATTTGCAAATCTGGTCATCTCATGGTATCATATATATTTTTTTTAAAGAAGTCATCAGATAAATTATATAGATTTAACTCGATTAGACCTCAAACTTGCTACACTGGTTTTGAGAAAATCAGAGTAATTTCAATATGTACTCTCTGTTACATGATATGAAAGAACTAATTTTGTCAGGCATAAATCTATGGTTCTGTAACCAGTTTTCATGTTAATGATGAAGAGGCGCAAAAAAAAAAATCACATATTATCAGCTGTCTAACAAAGCACACGGGAAATTAGATAAGTATGAAAACCTCTGCCGTTTTTCAAGTAAGAGAGCTGAGGTTGCCAAGTACCCAATGCAATGCCGTCCAAAAGGTTCTGGCAATGTGGGCACAGGTGCTTTCAGGATTGGCAGAGAAGGGGTGAGAAGACAAAGCTTCCACACACGTGGCTAAGAAGGGAACAGCTGGAACGTCCTTATAGCTCAAGAGGAGGCGCAGGAGAGGCCCCTGGGACTCCCAGGCAAAAAGGCCAGCGTTTTCCCAGGGACCGTCACCCAATGCTCATCAGAAAACCTGAAAGCAGGAATAAAAACATGGAAAGACACCCTGGGTTTGGGGCCTGGAGCCTGCCTGAAGCTACACAGGAGAATGCAGATACACACTCTGGCACTGTAGGTCTTATCTGAGGACGAAGCAGTGCCCCTCTACTCTTAGGAGAAGGAAAGGAGCCCAAGGATGATCACGAATAGACTAGAGTTACTATAGGAGCCAAAGAAGGAAAATATCGTGTCCAGTGAGTAGGGGCACAACCACATGTGTAAGGTATCGACCAACAATGAATCCACTTCCGGTCTCTACATACTGGTCCATTCTACACAGTTCCCACTGATGGAATCCACGGGCGGTCTTTGCGGCTGGCTTACTCCACTGAGCTCATGGTTTCAAGGTTGATCTGGGCTGTCCCACACCACACTACCTCATACCTGGCATTGCTCAGTAAGACTCCACTGAAAAGTTATTGTATCGGTCCATCTTGAATAGTGCTCTGAGGGTTAGTCACATACAATTTTTCATGTGGACACCTGTTGTAATTTTATTGAGCTTATCCATGGGAATGGAACAGCGAGGTCAAATGGTAACTTAATGTTTAACCTTTTAAGCAGCTTTCAGACTGTTTTCCAAAGAAGATATACCATCCTGCTTTCTGCTGAGCAGTGGAAGAGGACTCTGACTTCTTCATGTTCCCGCCAGTGGTTGTTAGAATTTCTCCTTCAGTGAAAATAATCCTACTGTGTGTGCAGAGCCAGCTCAGGTGGTTTTGATTCACATTTCTCCCCTGCTTTATGCTAGCAAACATCTTATTCATGTAGACAATTTGGATATTTGTTTATCTTCATTGGAGAAATGTGTATCTGGATCCTAAAGGAATCCTTGATAGATAAAATGTGTACTGGTTGGGGAAAAAATGTTTCTTGAAAGTGAAATGCTCTTGAATAGGCTTAGGGATTTTTAAAATGTTATTTTTAAGTCGTTATACAAAGAAGTTAGGACTCCCTGAGTCAGGCTATGCGCACAATGCCTCTCAATCAGTGTCGCCCCTCCATTGTTCTTTCACTCTTCCCCCCTCCCATCCCAATCCTCAACTTTTTGCAGTTCAAGTTTTACATCATGCACATTGAACGGAATGACTGCATTTGCTCATCCTCCCTTAGTGTGTCTCCCCTCTCCTTACCCTCCCCCGCTCAGACACTGTCCCATTTCTTGGTATTCATTTTGTTAAACTGTTCAGCATTTGCTTGGAGGATTTACACCTGTGGACTCCTCTCCTAACCATACCATCCTTTAGTCAGTTTATTTGAGGGTCAAAGATTTCTTTTTCCTTTTGCCAGTCCTGGGGCTTGAACTCAGGGCCTGAGCACTGTCCCTGGCTTCTTTTTGTTCAAGGCTAGCACTCTACCTCTTGAGCTACAGCGCCACTTCTGGCTTTTTTCCATATGTGTGGTGCTGAGGAATCAAACCCAGGGCTTCATGTGTGCAAGGCAAGCACTCTAACATTAGACCATATTCCCAGTGAAAGATATTTTTATGTTATGATTTGAGCTATGATTTGAGATTTCATAGATTTTCAGCTATCATTTTCTTGAGACAGGGCCTCACTATCTAGATTAGGCTGGCCTCAGATCTGTGATCTTCCTCCCTCTATCTCTCAAGTGCTAGGATTACCGCCATGTCTGGCTTAAGCTACTTGAACTGCTACCATCTTGGAGAACTACCACTCTCAGGTTTGGCTCATACAATTCAAGAGGTTGC
Source organism: Perognathus longimembris pacificus (assembly GCF_023159225.1). Lineage (NCBI taxonomy): Eukaryota > Metazoa > Chordata > Mammalia > Rodentia > Heteromyidae > Perognathus > Perognathus longimembris. The sequence continues at coordinate 68,974,048 of NC_063168.1, read as the reverse complement.
CTGGTTTAGTTTCCTGGTCCCCCACCCTCTGAGAGGGGGCAGTGTGTCACTGAAGGTTAAAGATGGTGATCAAGCTAGGTCATCAACAGAAAGAAGCACTGGCAAATGTGCAGAAAAGCAAAATCTTGTGGAACTAAGTCACTGAATGAGAATTCTGGGGTGAGGTCTATATGAAAAGAAGACTGGCCAGATGCTTCTAATGATCATTTCTGTCTGGGCATCATTGAACTACTTACCTGGAAAGCCAATGCCCGCCGCTCCCATGGTGTTCCTCGGCTGAGGGTGTGGCTGAGTAACGCTAGGCACAGCTTTAATACCACATGGCCTCTCAAGCCAACACTCATGGAAAAATGGGGAGTTCTTTGCGCATGGTGGTATATGCCTATAATGCCTGCTACTGTGGAGGCAGAGATAGAGAGGACTGGATTCCTGGCCAGCACAGAGAAAATGGCTTATGAAACCCCATATAATAAGCAGGGTATGGCTGTGCACTCCTGTGACCTGGTCCTATAAAAAGCTCCAGATCCTCTCTGAAAACAAGTGCCTCTACATGTGGTAGAATGCTTGTCTAGCAAACAAGGCCTTCAATTTCCTGCACCTCTCAAATAGAAAGGGGGAGGGGAGGGACGGGGAAATAAGGGAGAAGAAAGAATGGGGAAAGTTGAATTCATGTCTTCTGTTCTCTCCTGTCTCCCAGTCTTCAGAGGAGAAATGAAGATATGGCAAAGAGGCAAAGGGAGAAAAAGAAAAAGAGGAGGGGGCTGAAAAAAGATGCAAAGTAACTCTGGAAAAGTCGAAGCAGAAAGTACCAGAATTCACTTCAAAGGTCAACAGGAATTTAAATCATACTTTTGCAACTAGAAAACCTAAGGACAGATGTGTCTAATTTTGTGTTATGTTTTGACCTAGCTTAAATTATGTCTATTAGACCTAGTTCAATTATATCCCATCACGGACTTCAAAAAGAAAACTCAACATTGAAAGTAGAGGTGCCACATTCACTTAAGCTATTACTACATGCTTTCAGGTTTCCTTCCTTCCTCGACCCTACTCATTAACTCTTTCCCACCCAGCCTCAGTGTGCAAAGCAGATGCTTTCCCAGGGGCCACCAGTGATACCCACAGTCCAGCGGGTCATCCCTCTGCTTTTCCTGGTGTTGGTATTAAACTCAGGGCATTGTGCTCTTGCTTGGCTTCTTTTTTGTGTGTTCAAAACCGGGTTCAGGGGTTGGAGGCATGACTTGTGTGGCAGAGTGTCAGCCAGAGTGTGAAAGCATTAGTCAGTTTGAGTCCTTGTCTGAGACAAACAACAACAAAAACCCCAAAATTGGGTTTTGCCATTTGAGCTTCATCTCCACTCCCAGCCTTTTGCTTTATGCACAAAACCAGGTAGGGTTCAAGACCTCTGGAACTTCAATGAGTAGACCTCTTACCTCTACAATGTGGCCTCTTTCCCAGATCCTTTACTTCCCTAAGCCCCTGCATGCACAGACACAACTCATGTTCTCATCATCACGAATCCTATCGTCTCTCCCTCTTTTCCACAGAGATTCTTGCTCTTCTGTTTAGCAATCAGCCACAATGGCTGCCCTCCAGTCCTGAGAGACTGAGGGAGAACCCGCTATGGTCTAGCCTACGCCAGCCTTCCACTCCACCCCCATTTCTTCTCAGCCAGCATTTGGTACTCTGTCTAAATCGGACTTCTTGCTGTTCTTCAAGCAAGTCCTTCCTATTCCAATCTCTATGCCTTTAGTCATCCTGTCTCCATCTGTTGGAAAAGTCCTTTTCCCCTAAGTGCTTCTAAAAAAAATGACTCATTCTGTTGCAAGAAGAGCTTTCTACTTCCTTCCATTGCCTTCCATTTCTAGCAGCTAGATAGATACATGGTCTCACTCTTTCTTCACTCCTGGCCAGGATGCCTCTCTTAAACCCCCGCATTTCCTTTATCTCCAACTGACTGTCTATGCTGTTGTCTATTCTAGCTTGAGGCTTCATTAGGTGACGACAACTCTCAGCACTGTATCTCATTGTGTGGCGCTGTGTGTGTGTGTGTGTGTGTGTGTGTGTGTGTGTGTGTGTTCCAGTCGTAGGGCTTGAAATCAGGGTTTTGTGCCCTTGCTTAGATTTTCTACTCAAGGCTGGTACTCTACCATCTGAATCACACCTCCACCTCCACTTCCAGCATTCTGCTGGTTAATTAGAGATGAGTCTCTTGAATGTGTCCGCCTAGGCTGGCTTTGATCCTTAGATCCTCAGATCTCGACTTCCTGACTAGCTAGGATTACAGGAGTGACTGGCTCATCACATAGACTTTCAGGATGTGATAATCATGCTCAACTCTGCCTCACTGGATTGAGCTGAAATGTCCAGACTCGGGGGGAAATTGTGTCCACTGCCCTCTTCCTCTGCAGCCTTCCATCACTGAAAATCTTCACTACAAAGAAGCTTTGTCCAACCAGAAAGCTGAAGCTGGGTGTTTCTGTGACATGTCCTTGTATATAATGGATACACCTGCAGTCAGGGGTACATGACAGTCCTGTACTTCTAGAAGCTTGCCCTGAGCACCGGAAGGCAGCATGGAGGGAGGAGAGGAGAGATGCAGACTGTGTTCCCATCTCGCCTTCCTAGTCCCCCACGAGAACGTCAGCCTCACACATCACCTGCCCAGGGGCTCGGGGGACTACAGTTTTCCTTGGGAACCTAAGGGAATTCCCTTTGATTTTTTTCTTTGGGAAAATAAATCGAATTGTATATGTCTTTCTCCACTCCCAGGTTGATGTTTTCTCTAAGTCTTTGATGTTAAAGTAGCAAAACAAGCAGGCTCTTGAGCCCCTACCTGACAACTATGCCAAACCAAGCCAAACAACGTCACGAACACCGACAACAAGTGAAGACAGACGTAAGGTGTCTTCAGTGACCATGATCCAGAGTTTTATTTTTTCAAACCTATGAGCTTCAGGTGTCTATTTGAAATAAAGCAAGGAGTCTATGTACTGGTCTGTGTATGTGTCCACACTGAGTCTGTACAGGGCATTCACCTCCAGTTAGTTCACCTGCCCAAGGTCTCCTGCCACTTACTTGGCAAACCTCAGAAGTTTTTTAGTCTATTTGTGCCAGCTCATCTCTCTCTCTCTCTTCCTCTCTCATGGTGGTACTGGGGTTTGAACTCGGTACCTCACACTTGCTAGGCGGGCACTCTTACTGCTGAGCCATACTCCCAGCTCTGGTTTTCACTGGCTATTTTTGGGATAGAGTCTCACTTCCTACACATGCATTGGCTATTTGGGGGATTGCTTCCCACACAAGCATGTGCCTGAACTGTGATCTGCCTACTATATACAGGCTCCCCACCGCTGCTGGGACTACAGGCATGATCCACCACCTCCAACTTCCTTCTGTTGAGACTGAGTCTGGTAGCCTTTTTTAACCAGGCAGAGGTCTGGAACCTCATTCCATTCTCAGCCAAACATAGAGATGGGATTACAGGTGTGAGCTACCAGCGCCTGGCTAGATGGGAGACCTGAAAGAAGGCATTTAGCTATGCTCGCTATTATAGAATTAAAAATTTAAAAAGAAGACACAAGAGTAAACAGGGACACCTAAGCTTAGTTTTTGTTTTGTTTTGTTTTGGTTTTTTTTTGGCCAGTCCTGGGCCTTGGACTCAGGGCCTGAGCACTGTCCCTGGCTTCTTCCCGCTCAAGGCTAGCACTCTGCCACTTGAGCCACAGCGCCGCTTCTGGCCGTTTTCTGTATATGTGGTGCTGGGGAATCGAACCTAGGGCCTCGTGTATCCGAGGCAGGCACTCTTGCCACTAGGCCATATCCCCAGCCCCACCTAAGCTTAGTTTTAACACACATAAATGTGTCAATCCTTTGTATATGTCCTCAATCATTAAAATAAACCAAGCTGGGCCCCAGTGGCTCACTCTTGTAATCCTAGCTCCTCAGGAGGCTGAGATCTGAGGACTGAAGTTCAAAGGCAGCCTGAGCAGGAAAGCCCATGAGACTCTTATCTTCAATGAGCTACTCAGAAAACTTCGGGAGTGGCGCTGTGGTGGCTCAGGTGGCAGAGTGCTAACCTTGATCAAGCACAAAAGGCCCAGGGACAGTGCCCAGGCCCTGAGTTCAAGCCCGGGACTGACAAAACAAACACGCAAGCAAAACAAAAGAAATAGGGACCTCTGTGCTTATTCATTCATGCCTTCTAAGCTATTTTCACTCAGAACAAAGTTCAATGATTTTGATAATGAAAACTATTTTTGGATTAAGAGCATATCCATATCTCTAAATCCTGAAATAGTTTTAAATAACTATGAACTACATAAAGAATAGGAGAGAGGAGCCAGAGGTAGTGGTACACACTTGCAATACCAGCTACTCAGGAGTTAGAGATAGGAGGGTTGTAATTGTGTTTTGAGGCCAGCCCTGGTAAAGTAGTAAACCAACTGAAACTAACTAAAAGCAAAAGGCCTGGGGACGTGGCTCTCGTGTTAGAGTACTGTTGAGGCCCTGAGTTTAAAACTCAGTTCTGAAAACAACAAAGAGCTGGAGATACTAGGGGGAAAAAAATCTGTAAGCCTTGCATCTGGTTCATCACTGTTTTTCTTCCATAGGCAGAGATATTTTATGAAAGTTAATGTTTATTATTTTTCTATGAAAATTAATGTTTATTATCTTTCTCTCCAACGTAAGAAAGTAATTCATTACAAAAATTAAATAGATACATGATGATTTGTCCTAGGCCTACCACGTCTGAACACTTCTAGAACCAAAGAAAGAAATGGAAAAGGCTTTCCATTCAATTTCTAAAAGTCTAGGGAAGAGAGAGAATAAAAATGATTTTAGAAGTAATCTAAAAAAGATATGCATAATTTCAAATGAATACGGTTGGCATGCACATAAACATCTTTATTACCTCCTAACCAATAAGCTATAAAGAAAACGAAAGGTTTCCATTATTTTGTTGTAATAAATTTGGGAACTTACTTTCAAAATCCAGGAAAAAATGTGGATAGTTCTCAATTTCCCTGGTCAGGACTTTAAGCAGGTTTCCCATCCCAGCAAACCTAGGAAAGGCAAAACCAAATAAAATAGCCATGAGTTATATTGAAAATACAGACTCACATGAACACCATGGGAACTCTCTCTACCTCTGAGGACCAGAGAGAAAGCAGCTGTGGAGATGAGCGATCACCTTGTAGTCTGTTGCTGAACTGGTGAGAGATAAAGTAGCTTTGAGGCGGTGGCTCACTACCCTTGAGAGACATAGGGCCTAAACTATCCAGAGGACGACAAGGGCCACAGTGGCCAGAAGTCTCTGTGGAGAATACGCATGCCCCATGCATCTTGTTTTCTCGAAAATGATGAACCAATGAACATCCTATTGAAAGAGTCTGGCACTTGGGTACTGAAAGTGAAGTGTCAGCATATTCTACCAGGTGCTTCCCTTTTCCCATTATTCATCTTCAGAATCCTTACAGAGAGATATCTCATGCTGCCTTTGTTTCCTACCATGAATACAGAAGAGATTCTCTGAACAGACAAGTGTGACAGAGGGTATTATTAAAATACCTTTCCAGAAAGGTTAATTTTTAAAAAATGGATTGTAAAGGTGATGTACAGCGGGGTTACAGTGACATAAGTCAGGTAACGTGTACATTTCTCTTTGAATGGTGTCACCCTCGCACTCATTTTCTCCCAGTTTTCCTCCTCAAGGTTAAATGTTTTAAAGTCCACGAGAAACAGAATCCAGAAGCCACTGAGGCTGGGGCTTGGGGGGGCGGGGGTCCCTTTTGATGTGTACAGGAGATTGGATTTCTCAGAGCATGATCTGAGGCAGGTTAAAGGCTCTCATAATTTGATATTTCAATGGTAAAAAACATTGGGTGCTTTATGAAAAAAAGAAAAGGCATAGTATCAAAAAGACACTCGGTGGAGCAGCAGTCAACAGAAAAATACAAGTTTCTTTCACACCTGCAGTCTCGATTAAAAATAAGAGATGAGATAAAACATAGGTTTCTTTTTTAAAGTGAACACCAAACCTTCTGCTCTTAAGCCTGGACATTAAACGGACTTTCACCCATCTACTCGTCCCCTCAATGTGTATTCACGGAGGAGCAAGCAGGGCCTGGGCCTTCCTCTCACTCTGCCCTATGTGAACTCTCGCGGCTCTGATGCTTCATGTTGTGCCAGGATCAATGTGAAGAATCACGGGGCAAGTACGAGGGCGAAGATAGACTGCAGGTTCCCACACTCACGGCGCTGACGACGACTAGGATGATACAAGGAAGTAAAGGAAGACATCGCTGCAAGAAAGACGTGGTGAGGGAAGGATGCACGGAGGAAATGGCTTTCAGTGCCATCCAGTCTCCGCAACCTTCCACGGAGAAAACACTCGCACACTCGCAGGCATTCCAGCGGGGGAACTGCACTAATGAGGAACTGGAGAAATAGGATGTTTACTCTATGCCACAGTGCCTACTTCTTTCTCCCCCTCCCTCTGTCCCTCTGTCCCTCCCTCTCAGCCTCCCTCCCTCCCTCCCTCCTTCCCTCCCTCTTCTTTCCTTTCTTCCTCCCCCCTCTTTCCTCTTTCTTTCTTGTACTGGTCCTAGGGCTTGAACTCAGGAGCTGGATGCTGCCTCTGCGCTTGACAGCTCAAAGCTAGTGCTCTATCGCTCGAGCCACAGCTCCATTTCCAGCTTTTTGGTGGTTATTTGGCAATAGGAGTCTCATGGACTTTCCTGCCCAGGCTGGCTTCAGACATGGACCCTCAGATCTCAGCCTCCTGAGTAGCTAGGATGACAGGCGTGAGCCACCAGCGCCTGGCAAAATGCCTGCTCAGAATCCCAGCTCTGCGCCCAACGGCCTCTGCTCTTCAGGGCAAGTTACTTCCTCTCTCACAGGCCTCCGTCCCCATCTCAACAGCACGGGCTAGGTGTGGTGGCACAGGCCTGCCGTCCCAGCTGTGGTGGGAAGCACGAAGGGGAAAGCTGCTGTCCAGGTTTGCCTAGGCAAAAACGCAAGACCTTAGCTCAGAACTGCCCACAAGACAAGGGCCTGCAGGTCGCGGGCAAGGGGGAGAACAGCTACTTAGCAAGCTTGAGGCGCTGAGTTCAAATCCAAGTACCATCTTGGGTTTTTGTGTTTTTTTTACGGAGCGAATTGAAAACGGCTTAGCATGGCACTGACAGCAAGGGCTGGTGAAATGCTACGTAGTCTCACTGAAGACACGCCAGAAAACAGTAGCCAAAAGCATGCGCTGAGCTACGGGGGGCACTGAACTCCAGGAGCACTGAAATCACTCTCACCCTTCCCACACCCTCCCTACCCCCACCCATCTCCCACACTCTTCCCCTCCAGGAATGGGCTTTCCTGAAAGTTCCGTTCTCCACCCAAGGCCAGATCCTCCGCAGGATGACCTTGCAGGAAGGAAGATGAAGGTTGACACCACACGGAGCGCCCAGGTCAACACGGCCCCCAGCCTTCTGTCTATTCTTGAGGTGCACTCCTCTCTCCTAAAATCACACTTCCTCCAACGTGGTCTAGAGCTCCCATTTCTGCTCCCTCCTCCCATTGCAGAGTTTTCAAGCGGCAACCCTGTTGAGGTTCACACTGTGTGGTTCCTATGCCGCTTCTCCTGCTGATCCACCCTTGTGGGTCTGATCAGTAGACTTAGTTGTTGAACCTATAGGGGTGGGAGGAAAGAGGGACCCTTTCATCCCTACAACTTCCCCAGCTAGAAACAGATGAGAAACAATCCAATTTCAGCCTCAGGGATGTTCCTGATGTCTGGATATTATTTTAGAAGAGCGATTAAGATAATATGTTGTTCGAGCTGAGGTGCAAGGTTCAGAGCTTTAGTCATCATGAGGGCAGCCTGGGAGGCAGCATCTGTCAGTGACCTTGCAAGCTTCAAGGTCATTGTGGTCATCTCACTACACCGTCCCATACTGCCCGGACACCTCTGGCTTTGCCCATAGAATTGGCTTCCAAGGAATATTCCTGGAAAAAGGAGCCCAGCCTGAATAAACTAATAGTCAAACTGCCCACACAGTCATTCTTTTCATGATAACTGCTGAGCCGCGTGAATACCATTTGCGTCTGTTTACTGTCTAGAATCACAAGCAAAACAGTCTACCAGCTTCCAGTTACCAATCGGCCTATACTAATATAGGATGCAAAATAGATCATTTCCAAAAATGCTTCTCCACAGAAGAAAAGGTGGGGCTGGTGGTAAAGTGCTCGCCTCGTATACTTGAAGCCCTGGGTTCGATTCCTCAGCACCACATATATGGAGAAAGCCGGAAGTGGCGCTGTGGCTCAAGTGGCAGAGTGCTAGCCTTGATCAAAAAAGAAGCTAGGAACAATGTTCAGGCTCTGAGTCCAAGCCCCAGGACTGGCAAAAAACAAAAACAAAACAGAAGAAAAGGTGGATTCAATACTAGGAATCGTACAAAATGATGCTTTAAAATGATTTACGCTACTAGATAAATGATATCAGCTACTATATAAACGGCACAAGCTACTTTTCTGCATCAGTGGAATGAAGCAGTTCAACATGTCAATTCCAGGAGACTGACTTTGCTAAGCCAGACCAGCAGTGGTCGATAGCCTGGCTGGGCTGCATGTCAGTTTCCCATCTGCCACTGATGTGATCGTCGTGAGGTTTTTCTGTTCCACTGTTAAACATGTTGCCAAGATTCCCACAGATGATTTCATTCCAAAATAGACGAAGAAAACCAAAGCGATGTGAGCCTACTAGACTCTTCCATCTGACAATAAAAACGAGTGCACGGCCAAATTTGTTTAAACAACAAAAAAACCCCAACACGTTTTAGCACCACAAGTGAGGGCACTCAAGTGGGAAAGTGCTTTGAATGTTCCCATCCATCACGAATGCCGTGGCGTGCCGCGGAAGGGTGGTATTCTCTGTGGGATACAGGCTGCGGGAGTCCAGTCGGAAGGCTATCCACTTCTCACAAGAAAAATACCAAGAGGCCATTACGGAATTGAACAATTAAGTGCGGCTTTAAAACAGCCCTCTCAAGACCTGAGTTCAGTTTTCTAAAATAGATTATTAGCTCATCACAGCTAATTTCCCTCAAAACAGCAATATTACAGCAGCAGAAAGTCTCCGGGAAATAAGGGCTGAGTTAGACTCGTTTGATGTGAGCCCAAGTCAGTGTGCTCTCAAATGGCAGGCCGTGTGTGGAGAATCGGCCTGAGACGCTGCTCGGAACCAGCCCCACCGCTGAGAAAGGATGGGTGAACTTGTCCACTTCCATCTGTGAAGCCAAGGGCACAGCTGTGAAGAAACCATTTGCAAGATCTGCTTTTGACCTGGGCAGGCTCCCCGTCTCAGCCCACCCACGCCAATTCTGCCCCATTGCCACGGGAAGGAGACGCCACAGGTGGAGCAAGATGGCCCCCGAGGCCCACGCTCTAAGCCATTCACTTACAGTATCACGCTCACTGGGTGATTCCTGCCTTCTCGGATGGCTCTGACTTCAGCCTAGCAGTGAAAAAGAGCCTCTCGAAGTCACCCGAGTCTTGGGCTGCTCTGACAATGTGCGTATGAACTTACATAGACAACCAGTTCTCCTGGCTTGCTAGCCTGTCTCCAGAGTTCTTTCTCAGGGACTTACACAAAGGATAGCCAGGACTCTCCTCCTCAGAGTGGCGCTTCCAAAGGAGGCACCCCAAGTTTACTCACGGCCTCCTGAGGTGCTACAGATCCCACCTACTTCTGGGCTACTACCTAATTTCTGTCTGCTTACCATCCTTCCCATGTTGGTCTCTAATGTTGGTTTCTCACTCTCCTTGGAGAGGCCTTCTTGACTGTTACTCATCTGCTTAGAACTTCTCAGCTTCTAACCACAGTTTACTTCCGTCCTCAGCTGCAGGGCTGTATCATTACATCTCAGCAGATTTATTATGTCCACTTCTGTGGCTTTGATACCCACCCCCCCCCACGACTCTCTCCCCCTCCCCCGCTTAGGTGGTGAGTCTGATTATCTATGCAGGAGCCTTAGCATCATCGGAGACTTCTCTACCTGTCATACCGCTTTATGTCAGTCTCTCGGCGAAGCCTACCAGTTTAACGTTTTCCACACTTCTTCACCTTCCTAGATCCCCTTCCCCAGACTCTACTTGCTGGTGCAGTTGATTCCCACCTCCAGTGTGTCCATGTGCCCCATCCTTCCACATTGGGGGCTTCTCATTTCTTGGATCATTCACCAGGCTCTGAACATGTCACAGGAAATGTCACCTAGGAAATACATGCTGGCGGGTCAAATCTCTCCCATTCCCATTATTTCATAATACAACACATACAACAAAGAGGAAGCTTTCTGCTTGTCTCTGCCTGGCTTTCATTTTGTGGGCAGCTGTGTCACACATCTGTTCTTGAAGTTTCTCTGCCCCCATCCATATTTCTCTGTCAGGCAGGGAAATATGACCTATCAGGTCAAGCTACAGAGCGACGAAGTGCTGCAAGAAAGGGTCCGGAGAAGGAAAACCCCCCAGGGGCACGGGCTGGCGTGGATTGTAACTCAAGGCTTTCAGATGTTGAGTTTTCTTAAACTAAGCCCCACCTGGGTACTAAAGGTAGCTTTGGAATGGACACAGCAAAGCATTAAAAGCAAGTTTCTAAGTCAGATTTATTTGGGGGAAATAGAAAATGTCAAAAATCATATCAGCATCTGTCTATCTATCTAAATCTCGGTCTGTCTGTGCTAAGAACCTGAAGCCTGGGAGGCCAAGGGAGGCTGGACAGCTTCATCCCATCTCTTGCGTTCCGAATGTCCAAAGCGTTACCATCTTCACAGGAAAGCCTTGGCTTGCACCCGGCTGAGCTGTGCTAACCACTGACTTAAGCCTAGGATCCCAAGGCGGGCGAGGGAAAGCTGGCAGTTAGGTGCTAGGAGGTGAAGTGAGGGCTGGAAGCCATTTCCTGAGTCAAACGACATAGAGTAGGCAGGACTCGGGGTTGGCGGAGCGTTCAGATGGTGCATTTTAGGGGACTGCCTCCAAGAAGTGAAGGTAGGTAGCATTCAAGGCCCAGACATCCTTTCAGAAGCTTCTTTTCATGCTGTGTCCTTTCTGAACCCTGTGTTTTAGTCAAGGAAGGCAATGGAGATGTCAAGGGCTCTGCTTCTTTCTGCTTTTCCTAGGATGCCTCTTCCCTTTCAGCCTGTGGCCATCCCAGCTTTCAAACAAAACCAAACAGCAGTCCTCCTAGAAATCTCCTTTGGACCCCTAGACAGAATTAACCACAACCTTCCTTGCTGTGGATTCTTGGAGGGGTTTCATCTCACTTCTTCAGAGAATATTCCAGACCTCAAACACTCTTGACCACTCTGCACCCCAACCCAAGCACCAAGCTCAGGGCCGAGCTCTCACTTTCTTCCCTGGAGTTCTCTGCAATGCACTGGAAGGTCAAATAGCAATAAACACACAGGTGCTGTCTATAAACAAACGGAGCAGAGACGAACAGTTGTGGCGAAGAGCAGGTGGGCAACATAAGTCTGTATCAAAACAAGCCTTTTGGATGGCTTGACCCTTTTTGTTGCTGTTTGGAATCGATTCTGTAAATCTGCCGTATTTCCAGGAGCTATGCACAGAAGCTCAGGAAGGAAAATCCCCCATCTATTTTTGAGTCATGATTTTCATTTTACTGATAGTCAAACAGCCAGACAAGTGAGTGAAAGACATTCTCAAGAAAGAAAGAGAGCCAGGTACAGGTGGCTCACGCCTATAATCCTAGCCACTCAGGAGTCTGAGATCTGAGGACAGCGGTCTGAAGGCAGCCCAGTCAGGAAAGCACAATTAAACACCAAAAAAGCTGAAAGTGGGGGTGTCGATCAAGTGGTAGAGCACTAGCCTTAAACACAAAAACTCAGGGACAGTACCAGGCCCTGAGTCCAAGCCCTAGGATTAACACACACACACACACACACACACACACACACAATCATTTAGTGGAACCACTATGTTTGTGCATCAGAGACTTGGCAAGCGTTAGAATCTGAGTTATCTTTTTTTTTTTTTTTTGGCCAGTCCTGGGCCTTGGACTCAGGGCCTGAGCACTGTCCCTGGCTTCTTCCCGCTCAAGGCTAGCACTCTGCCACTTGAGCCACAGCGCCGCTTCTGGCCGTTTTCTGTATATGTGGTGCTGGGGAATCGAACCTAGGGCCTCGTGTATCCGAGGCAGGCACTCTTGCCACTAGGCTATATCCCCAGCCCAGAATCTGAGTTATCTTAAGCAGTAAAGTGCAAGCAGTAAAGTGCAAACCACACGATTTCCTTTTCACTTGGTAAGAGAATGGTGGTAAGAAGCAAGTGTCCTATCTCACTTGCAGGAAGACCTCTGCTTCCCCAACAACAAATATTAACAGTGTGCGCCCTCTACCTTGCATTAACAAAACTGCAACCTCCCTGCAAACGAGCTATTTTCCTTACAGCAAGCAATTCTTCACAGTTGCTATGGACTGAGGGAAGAGAGCTGGCTCTGGACCACCTTCCGGCGAGGAAGGGAAGCAGGGTGCTGAATGGTTGCTCGGGGCTCCTTCGCATGGCTATTAATCGTACAAGGCCTCATTTACGACAAACACAGCTCACTGCCTTTACATGACAAGGTGCAGGAGTCCACAGAGCCCCCTTACCCACCCCCCACCCCCCAAGAAAAACCCCAAACAAAACAAAAAACAACAGAGCACTGTGGACGACATGGGAGAAGCTGAGTGCAGGCACACAGGCAGACATTGTAAGGCTGTTTGCACAACCCCGGCGTGCTCCTCAAGGGTTTCCTGCCAAGGAGACATTTAGAGCTCACAGCCTCCTTTGCAGACATTTGCTCATTCAACATGGCTTCGGGCAGGGTGTGCTGCCGAACTGCAGAGCATGCTGCCCTCTCCTGGCTATCGCTGGAACCGCACGCCAGGAATACTGTGCTAATAACGCAAATCCAGATACCCAGGATACAAAGCATCTTTCTTTTTCTAAAGGACGCAGCACCATAGGAATGAACTCTGGGGTCTCGGAACCCTGAGTCTAAATGAAAGTATCGGGAGTCACATGAAGGACCTTGAGTGATTCATTTTTGCAAGGTTTATTAAAGTAGGTAGGTGATGGAGAACACCACACGGTATTCAGGCAGGAGAGAAAAGTTTATTCTCGGCTTGTGGCCGCGATGATGCATGGCCAGAGAGAAGGGCTGAACCACTGAGGGGCCCTGCCTTATCTAGGGCCGAGGCGGGAGGTGTGGCCAGGTGGATTGGATGTCACCTCAGAGAAGAAGGAGGTAACTGCCTCCTGGTGTGCCTGTTACCTAGGTAACGCAGGTATTGGGTGCAGACTTAAACAGGTGGGGGGCATCTTCATGGAGCCCTCCCAGGGGTGGACTTTATAATATTATTTCTCCGATCACAGATTCCAAATGGACTCCACACTACCTTTGGCTATGCCTAGGCAGTGCAGTGTCTGCCACTGACCAATGCCGAATGAGCACCATTGGTAATGTCCACACGTCAACTTCATCCAGTGCTTATGTCATAACCGTGCCTTCTTTTCCTGATGCCTTGTCTCCACAGCGCTGCTCAAAGGGACTAGCTCTGTGTCAGACCCCTGACACAATTACGCATTGTGGGCTGGCAGGCGTACACCGTAACCATGTGTCCTTTTCATTCATTGTGCCACGGGAATCTTTAATGTCATCCTTAGGATAGGTTTGATTTGATGCTGATTGGGGGCAGGGGGGGCGGTGTGATCTGGTAGAGATTCTCAGCTACATTGTGTATTTTTGAAGACAGATTGTTCAGTTGAATTTCTTGAAGTGATCTGGCTGTTGGTATTTCATGTAGTGACAGAATATGAACTCTTGGAGTCAGGAAGAGTAAGAGGGAAATCTCAGATCAGCCATTTTCCAGCTAGACAGCCTTAAGCAAGGCACAGAACACTCCCTTAACCTTCCCAAGTCTGAGCTTCATTATGAGCGAAACAGGAATCATTCCAACTCCTGCCAGGAGCATTTTAGAAATAGCAAAACAATGTGCCAGACATATAAATGGGGTCCAGAGTCTCATGTGGCGGAATGCCAGCTGTGCAAGCAAATTGAGTGAGAGAGAGGCCCTGGAGTCAAGACTTGCTACCAAGAAAAAAATTGGCCTGGTACCTGAGGCTCACTCCAATTATCCTAGCTACTCAGAAGGCTGAGACCTGAGGATCACAGTTCAAAGCAAGTCAGGAAAGAAAAGAGGTCTGTGGGACTCTATTTCTATTTAGGTAGCAAAATGTCAGCCTGGAGGTGTGGCTCAAGTGGAAGAGCGCCAGCCATGAGCAAGAAAGCTAAGTAAGAGTGTGAGGCCTAAAGTTCAAGCCCCATTACCAGTATACACACACACACACACACACACACACACACACACACACACATCTTCTAGTCTTATTTCTGTCCTTCCGGCAATAGAAAGAATTCCTTTGCCCTTTGAAACTATGAATATGTGCTGGCTTGAAGTGGAATCCTAAAGTATATGTACCAACAACATCCTAGTTTATATTTTTTCACTGTGTCCCCTTCCCTTAAGTCTACATTAACATATGCAATCGGCAACTTGAGTTGTAATACACCTCTTAAACATCACACATCCATAATTAAAGATTAAGCTGTTTCCTTCCAAATCTACCCCTTCACAGGTCAGTAAGTGGTAGGCAACTCCATATTTCCAAAAATGGACTTCAGAATTCTGTGTTAACCTTGACTCTTATCTTTCTTCTTACCGCATCTAGCAAAGTCAACAAATTCTAGCAGCTCTCCCTTAAGGGTAGGACTCAATCATGTCTCCCTCTCTCCTCCAGGCTCCCAGACAGAACCATCGTCAGAGCCATCACTGGGCTGTGGAGGATCATTAGCAGTTTCCAAGACAGGTTTTGCTCTTTGGCGTTTGTCTACTCCCAGCAGCCAGCTGTCCATTCGGCAGCTCCAGAGATGGTTTAAACGCTGTTTCCCATCCCGTCTCCACCTCGATCCCTCCAATGTCCTCAAGCGTCACTGAGACAAGGCCTCCATTACAACCATCAAGACCGGCACTGTTCCCCTCCCTCAGCTCTCCGCTCCTGCGCTCTGCTTCGGCCACGGTGGCCAGCCCGCCTTTTCTTCTTGAGTTCATTACGTATTTCTTTCTTTCTTATTTATTTATTTTGGGGGGGGGCAGTCCTGGGCCTTGGACTCAGGGCCCGAGCACTGTCCCTGGCTTCTTTTTGCTCAAGGCTAGCACTCTGCCACTTGAGCCACAGCGCCACTTCTGGCCTTTTTGTATGTATGTGGTGCTGAGGTATCGAACCCAGGGCTTCATGTATACGAGGCCAGCACTCTTGCCACTAGGCCATATTCCCAGCCCCTCATTACTATTTCTTTTGTGGGTCTTTTACATGTACTAGTCCTTCTGTCTGAAGCACTTTTCTCCAATACATTTAGGCCTCTGTTTATTTTTCAGCAGAACCCGACCTTTGTTGTCCAAAATAGTACTTCATCCAGAACAGTGCTAGAGCGACCCCACACACTCTGTATTTCCTTTTGATTTCTGTCCCCATCAGTCCATGCATCCTCCACTTCTAGAACACAGGGCCCAGCACCTAGGGATGGCTGCACATGCACACGCATGTAGATAACACATACACTGGGGAAAAGGAAGACATTTATTTATGAAGACACTCCCGTGACTCTTTCAGAGCATCTCTCTTTAAACAAAACAGGTTTCTACCTCCACATCACAGAGAAAGGGAAATCCTTGGGTCTTCCTGATAGGTTTCCCCCATTCTCTCTGTCTCCCTCCCTCCCTTCCTCCCTCCCTCCCTCCCTCCCTCCCTCCCTCCCTCCCTCCCTCCCTCCCTCCCTCCCTCCCTCCCTCCCTCCCTCCCTCCCTGATCAGAGCACAATTCAGACTGTGCTATAGTAGTCAGGTTTGTCTCCATCTCCACTCGTGTAACCCCAGATGGGGCTGAGAGGTTCTGGCAGACAGCTCATGGCTCCTAGGCATTGAGTTACAGCCAAAAACATGACATTGAGTACTTATTTTTAGTGTTTACTTGGGGTTCTGGATGGTAATAGTACACTGTGTGTGTGTGTGTGTGTGTGTGTGTGCATGTGTATTCTGTGAGAGGCAATGTACTTAAAATTTCACAGATACTACCTTAACCCACAAGGGTAGGCATTATTCTGGTCTCTGATTTACTAGGAAGAAGATGGACGCAAGTTGAGTTGTTTGCCCAAGATGACTCAGCGAGCAGCCAAAGTGAACACTGTCCATCCCAGAAGACTCGTAAGTCACTGCGATTCTCCACTCATCTGCTGCTCGGAGTCGTTACTGGGCATTACCACGGAGGGCAGAAGGGCAGGGCTGCGGGCACACCCATTGGAGTCATGAAATCGCGGTTGCTCTGTTAGGAACATCTCGAGCTGAGAATCCATGTAAGGGAGGCTGGCTGGGGAAGTTAGCCAGATGAGCCAGCATGGGAAAGGGTCTTGAGGAAAATAGGAGACTGATCTGGGTAAGGGTAAGAGAGAACAGTGGCCATTCCCAGGGGGAGGGAAGCAAACGCCTGGTCAGGGCAACTGGGTTTCATGAAGGACAGCAGCAGATCATACAACAGAAGATGATGTTCCAGGGAGCAGTGGAGGGAGAGAAGGCCAGGAAGACTGGCTAAGACGGACTACTGAGGAATCTGCAACCCAGTAAGCAAGAGCAGGGCCACTCCTGAGCAGAAACGTGACTCCGCCCTGTAAGGCAGTTAAAAGTCTATGTGTATCCCCTGTCGGGGGGGGGGAGGGGGCTGGGGATCTCAGTATCCAGAAAGCCAGCCCACACAGACGGAACCCCAGAATCTCACTTCAGCATTTTCAAGGGGACCTTGAGGAAAGTCACCCCCTGTTCTAAGTCTTAATATTATCTGTTACCAACAGGACTGGCTGCGACTAAAAGATCAAGGCAACTCCTTCCTGTTCCAGCATTCTAGGGCCTGATCCATTGAGAAGGTAAATTCCCAAATAAAGACTCAAGTACCTCAGTGCAAAATCTGAGCTAAGCTAAATCAAATTGTGAAGCCACTTGGATTTAAGATGCAAAACAGCCATGGAGAGCATTCCGCAGCGCACCTGTGGGCTCGGCCCCTCATGCTGTGAGAAGTTCTGATTCTACAGAAAAGGCAGGATGGTATAATCACAGCCCCTTCTGAGGGCACAGGCTGTACCCAAACGGGCCATAGTTAAGAGGTTGTGTGCTGGAGAGTTCATCTCTAGGAAGGAAGAGTTACTTCAGAAATCATGGGAATGAATGCATTGCTGAAGAGAAGTTTCTCTGAGGCTTTTTGTACACATTGGTCATCAAATGTCATAAAAGGAATCAGTAGAAGTAAATAAAACCATTCTTCATATATTCAATAAGGAAGGCCCCAACACCTGCATAGCCTGGCTTAATCTGTTCCCCAGAGTCTAAGGTGATATTTATCTAATCCAGGATCCTTCATTTTGGATTCTAGAAGCAATCGAACACCTTCCACATACCCCACCCCAGAGATCATTTCATGGGGTCTCATGTATCATGGCTATTACATTACCAGTAAAATGATATAGCCTTCGGGCACTAAGATGAAGATGCTTTCCAATTACCAAAGCTAAGTCCAATAGCATTCGAGAATATTCCATGAGAGGACAACATCATATTATTAATAAAGATCCCAAGGCCTCAGAAGCTACTTACATTTCCCAGGAAATGACATTACCTAGTTGGAATAAGTTATAATCTTCCCCGAACTTCTAGAAATCATACATTTAAAAAACGCCTTTGGGCTCCACTCTATTCATGTTAGAGTTTGCCCTTCAACAAACCCACCTGGTATTCTCTTCCCCACCCAAATGTGCCATTCTTCTCCACCCTTGACATTACCCCTGAAGGAAGACCCACCTCTTCCTTTTTGCATTCTCAGATCCTGCATATGTTTTCTTTAAATATAACACACAGCTGGGTGACTATGGCTCACATCTGTAATCCTAGCTATTCTGGAAGCTGAGACCTGAGGACTGAGATTCAGAGCCAGCCCAGGCAGGAAAGTCCATGAAATTCACATCTCCAATTACCCACCAAGAAGCTCAATATGGAGCTGTGGCTCAAAGTGGTAAAGCGCTAGCCTTGAGCACAAAAGCTCAGGGACCGTGTCCACATCCTGAGTTCAAGCCCTGGGACTAACACAAACACACACACACACACACACAGAATATAGATAATATGCACACATGTCTGATGTGCTCCTTAAGGACAGGTCTTAATCACTGCTCCATCCATTACTAGCACAGATGTTGGTACGGAAATAAAATTGTCAAATAGTCAAAGGAATAATTTCATTTCCATTTGTTTGTTACAGAGACTAGAGCTAAATAAAACTCACTGCCAGTAAGAACAAGACGCTAAGTTCAAAGATGACTCTAATGGAATTGGCTCTTCTGGGCACCATTTTCTGGGTCTTTGAGGAAAGGGTTGCACAAAAGCAGGTGGTGCATCTGGGCTGAAAGAATGTAGAAAGGGGGTGGGGAGGGAGGTAGAGGAGAAGGAGCAACTTCTCATGCAAACCTCACCATCTGTCCATGGGTGAGCCCCTGAGCTTTGGACAGGGGAGCCCTGGCTCTTTGCTCTCAGCCCTGTTGGGATCACGGACCCTGGGTGGGGTGCGAGGAGGTGTCCCTGGGAACCCCAGCTGTCACAGGCTGGGCTGTGAGACGTGTTGGCACAGCCCAGTCTTCAGGTTGAGAGGAAGTGGCAGGACCCGTTTTCCTGTGGGGCTTTTAACCTTCTCAGAAGGCAGTTCCCTGCCAGGCCACGATGCCTGCCCCAGCTCTGCCCTCTGCCTCTTGGCCGGCCGGGTTCCACAGTCCTCTCTCACAGTGCATTCGTGCAGTCCTAGTCACTCCTGCCTTCCTTCCCCTGTCTTCTACATGAGCACCCCCAGGATGGGGATCTGCTTATGTCTCAATTATGCCCGCAGCAGGGAATGAGTGCTAACTGGAAAGAATAAGTGGACCAAAGGTGGCATGAGAATGTCCTGTGCCAAGTCCTTTAGTCCAACCACTTAGAAAGAGAGAAGAGGGGAAGGGAAGAGGGAGGGTGGGTAGAAAAGGAGACAAGTGAGTGAGCAGAATGAAAGAAGGAAGAGATGAGGGAAAGAAAGCAGGAGAAAAGAAGGAAAGGAGAGAGGGAGGGAAGGAGGGAGGAAGGAAAGGACAGAGGGATGGACAGAGGGATAGAGAGAGGGAGGCAGGGAGATAGGAGAAGAAGGAAAAGAGGAAAAAGGAGAGGGAAAAGGAAGGAAGGGGAGGGAGGAAATAGAGGAAGGGAAAAGGAGAATGGAAGTGGGGAGAAAAGAAGAAGGAAGAGAATAAATACTTGTTTTTTACCATGTTGACAACTAGTGAAATAAATACGTAGCTAGTGTTAAGTATGTGAAGGAGTCAGGGATCTTATGCTAGGCTTGGACGTTACAAGGAAGAAAACTTGAGTCACTAAGGAAAGCCAAATATGTCCTCCATGATGCACAAATTAACTCCTGGAGGCAGCAGAAATCAAGAACTCCCTCCTACCACCAGGATGAAATTTCCAGTGACTCATTTTCAGCAAGAGGAGCTTGGAACCATCTCCTCGTGGGCTCTGACCTCTGACCCCACCAATCAGCTCTGGGAAGCCAAGCCATGAGAACAAACTCCACTGTCGGGTCGTGGCAGGTGTGGCAGAAGGGCAATGTCTCCTCACCAAGCCCAAGTGGATTCAGTGTTTATGCATGCTAATCCTAATCAATGCCAGGGGAGGGAGCCCAGTGCCTTTGCACAAGTGTTACTTTGCATCTTCGGGTCCAGGAGCTGGACACTAGTGACAGCTCTGTCCCAGGTGAAGGTGTCCTCTTTTACCCCCTTTCTTAAAAGCCATCAGGGCCCTGACACTGAAATCTCGCTGACTCACACGTTACTACCCTCATTCACCTGCCGGCACCCAGGCCTCCACCGAAGTCAATCAAGAACTCTTGATCAGAGGGCTCCAACTACATGCTGCATGCTTAATTCCCACCCTCAAGGGCTGACTAGTGGTTTAGAGGTTTTGAAGGTTAACTCTAGCCAGGTCTCAGTGGCTTACACCTATAATCCTAGCTATTCAGGAAGCTGAGATCTGAAGATTGTTGTTCAAAGCCAATGTGGGAAGAAAGTCAGTGAGATCCTTATCTCTGATTAACCAAAAAAAAAAAAAACAAGCCAGAAGTGGAGGTGTGGCTCAAGTGATAGAGCACTAATCTTGAGCAAAAGAGCTAAGGGATAGCACCCAGGTCCTGAATTCAGGCCCCAATACTGACATAATTGTATACTAACAATAGCTTGCCTTGCAGTTACAATGGAAAGATTCAAAGTAAGAGTGTGCAGTTCACCACGTCCTCCACTAAGGGGCGTTGTCACCTCTCAGGTAGGTTCTTGCTACAAAATAGAAGCTTGGAGAAAAGGACAAAGCAGAAGATTCATTGCAGCATTCTGAGTGTTTTCCTAGACAATATTCCTCTTAGTAGTAAAAGTGCTTGAACTCATAGTAATAGTAAGCAATGCTTACTGGTTATAGTTCCAGTTATAGTAAGCAATGCTTCCTTAATATAGATAATTCCTGCTTCAAAATCACTTCAAAATCATTCGTCTTGTGCAGTTTGCCAGATGGAGCCAGAGTTTTTTGAGAAAGAGAAGTGAATTAGAGGTGGCCACTTAGCTAAGCTTCCTCTCCCGTCCCTTTGACTGGTTTCTTAAGTCATGTTTTCCTCTGAGAAACATCTGTCGTAACAGCTGAACGGACTGGCCTTCATTCACAAAGCCGGAGTGTGAAAGAAATGTAGTTAGTTATAGATTATAACTCCAGAGAGACTTAGCATGAGGAGTCTCTGTAGATCCCTTTAATAAAACCTACCCTTCAAATTACATTAAGAATGCTACAATGAATCCTCTGGAGAATATTCTGGAAGCGCTAATGAGGTGAGGTTGAAAATAAAATCCTCAACTCACGATCTCTGCCCACAACTCTGTGCTCACAGACAGACAGACAGACAGACAGACAGGCAGAAGTACAAGCTGCTACCAGCTTCCAGTTGCTGTCCCTGCCGGAAGCTTGTAATATACAAGAGAAACAGTGAGGTCCCCATGGAACTTCCCTGTTTAGATTAACAAACCAAGACCACGATTAGACCAAACAAACAAATGCACCAAGTTTACCTCTGGCTTTCAGTTTAGGCCCTGCCTCGCTGCTCTGCGCTGCGCTGTGCTTCCAGCCCTGCAAGCTGCATTCCCAGGCTGGTGTCTGTGCCCCCCCCGCCCCAGCCTCCACCCCCACGATGCCCAGCTTGAACCCTTGGTCCTTCCTCAGGATGAAGGCCTGTAGGCTGTCTAGACAGATCAAGTGCTCTTAGGACTCCATCTCAATTCTCATCAAAGAGGATACGCTGCTGTTCCCATGTCATGTCTAGAGTTGCTGCTCGGCTGATGCCATCCAAGAGCCTCACTCACCCAAGCCACCCGAGGTGGCTTGGGGCTCAGCAGAGAGTGGGAAGTACATGGAAGAAGAAGTACAGATTCAGGGACACCTGCCACTTCCTTGCTGTGTGGCCCGGGCTAGGCCGCAGCCCGCTCCACCTGTATGTTTCCGAAAGCCGATTGGATGTTGAACTCTTGGCTACCCATGAGTCTTTCTGCAAAGCAGTTTTTCAGATAAGGAAACCAGGGTGTATGTATTCTGGAATCCTTTTAATGTCCCTCCTCCCCCATCTCCCGTCTCCAGTAGGTACACAATAGCAGGTTTCACACAGGTATCCAGTTGTTTTTACCTCCAAAGGAGCCTCCACGAGGAATTCCTTAATGGGTTTCTAATCATAAAGTTCCACGGAGATTTCTTTCTTCCTCTGAGCTTTGCTGCCTCTTGCTGCTCTAAGCAAGTGCCAGCACCTTCTGCTCTCTGTTGGGAATGCAGAATTAATTGCAAGCTTGCCTCAGACCTATGGAGCCAGCCTGAATTTTGGCAGGCCTGAGGTGCTTCATGATGGGGACCAATGCCCTCCGCTAAGCATCTATCTGTCCATCTATCTATCTGTCCATCCATCCATCCATCCATCCATCCATCCATCTGGCAGTACTTGTGTTTGAACTCCGGGCCATGAGTTGGTTTAGAGTCTCTATCATGCAAACCAGCTGTATTTTTGCTTTAATTTCAAATATAAGCCCACACTTTTTTGGCCAGGTGGCATTTTCCTGCCTATGCTCTCTGTATAGCTGAGACGACAGGTGTGAGCCATTGGGTCCAGTTTGTTTGTTGACATCATGGTGGTCTTGCTAACTGTTTACCCGGGTGGATCCAAACCAAGATCCTCCTGGAGCTGGGATTATGTGCCACCATGCATGGCTAAGTGTCACTCCTTGAATCCAGGACCGTATGCCTATAAATACCTTTCCTCTCTCTACTATTAGAACTATTTCTCGCTTTCCTTGACTCAGTTTACTTGCCAGCAAAACAGCATCAGACAGAAGCTAAGACCAGATGGTTTCTCACACTCCTCCAAACACTAGAAAAATTTCAAGACAAAGAGAGAAATGGGGAGGGGAATACCGTCATAAAATTCCATGCACATCCTACAAAACTAAGCAAAAGGAGGGAAGGGTGGGGTGGGTGGGATGGGTGAGAATCTTGAAAGGGTGACATTCATCAAGATGCATTATATTCATAAACGGCTCTGTTGAATGGCAACCCCTTTGTACAACTACTTAAAGATAATAACAAATAAAAATACATTAACAAACAAAAATACATTAATACATTACTTCTCATGCAAATACTTCTTCTAGCAGAAAACTCCAGGCATTAAATGCCATCTTCGCTAACTTTAAAGAAGAGGAGCAAAATAGAATCCACCCCTTGCACAGAAGGATTCATTAGGGTGGGCCTCGTATTTTGCTGCTCTTGGACCAGACAGCTGTCATTCTCTGACCCGGTGCCAGCAGCTCAGCCCCCTTGGGCCTGGCTGGGGTGCGAGCTAGTGCTCTGTGCCCTCGGTGGGCAGGCGCCATCTTCCCTCCCCCTGCAGGGCCCGCGCGTTGGCATGGTGACACTGAGACAGTCTTCCCTTGATTCATCGCTTCCCTTCTCTCTGTTATCACTGTGTGAGATCTTGCCCCAGAAAGACAGCGAAATCCTGAGGGTAAGGTCCAGTGTCAGGAGAGAACAAACCGGGCATTGTGGGCCCTTCAAGAGGACGAAGCCAGCGGGGCCCCGGCCCGCACAGAGCTGGCCTGCGCTCACCCAGCCCGGCAGCATAGAGAGGCCGGCTTGGGCCCTGCTGGTTCTACTTGCACATCGTACATTTTTCCTCCTCTCTGACACCAGGGCTTGGCCAAGAGGAGTCGTAGAGGCACCTGAGGCCTGAAAAGATTTCTTTAGAAAAGGCTTTTGGCAGAACTCACTGCCTCCATCAGCGCCACACAACCACCGTGAGCCCAGAGCACTGGTCCGTGTTGATAATATAGCTACTGGGAGGTGGAGATAAGGCGGATCACAGATTGCGGCCAGCCTAGCCAAAAAGTACACAAGACCCCCATCTCAAACAACCTAAAGGTGGGTAATGTTGTATGCCTGCCCTTGTAGCTACACAGAGTAGAAATAGAAGGACAGTGGTACAAGCCAGATGGAGATTCTACTCAAAAGATAACTAAAGGACAAAGGACTGGAGGTGTGACACAAATGGTAGAGCACCAGCCTCACAAGCAAACGGCCAGGTGTTCAAACCTCAGTACCACCAAAAGAAGAAAATCTCCATGAACCAAGTCTTCTAGCTGGTCTTCCTCTCTCACTCATAATGCCCACGATGCCACCCATCACCCCCCGAGCCTCTCATGGACCTCCTCCCTGCCTCTGAGAACCTCCTTCTTCAGAAACATCCCTCCCCCATCTGTGGTTGCTTAGCAGCCATTGGGCATTCTGGTGGCACTGACGGTGTGACACACCAGTGACATCTGACTGTGCTCCTCCCTGTGGCTTGCTTCAGTTCTGTAAGCCTGTTGTATAGGACCTGAGTATTCGGCACCATGGAGATGCAGAACACCAGGTGTTTTCTAAGCCAAAAGCCTACATGCCAAGGGCATCTCTCAGCTGCAGAATCTCCTCCTCAGTCGCCTCAGAACACCTCCCTGTTTATAGAATATTGACACACCGTGTGCAAGGGGGAAGGTGGGGTGACTAAAAAGTTTGGGTAATGAAAAAAACCTAATAACTGTAGTATGTATATACACTCTCATATGCTATATATGCACTTGCATGTGTGTGCATGTGTCATTCATGCATGTGAGCATCCATGTTTCCCAGAAGAAGGGAAGAGGAAGGACAGCTATAGTTCTCTCTAGGAGCAGCAGACCCAGCTCCCTGGTAACCTGAATTTTGCTACCAGGGAGCCAGTGTTTCTTGAAGACAGCGGTGGATTCCTCCTCCCCCTCTTTTTACTACTTTTCATAGTCTCCATTATCTATTCCATTCGCTAACACCTCCATGGGGTCAGAAAAAAAGATCAGCTCAAATGAGTCAGTTCGCTTCTTTTCAGTCATCCTGGGGAGTAGGGTGGGAGGATGAGGAGGTGGCTACTAATGGATTTTTAAAAAGCACAGTTGAGGCATGATCGGTGCATGATGAGTTCTCTGGCTGTTTCCTCCCAACCACCATCACAGAGACTTGGAGATCGGATCCTATTTATAGTGTACTTCCCTACCAGGAGTATCTCTCTTGCAGCCTCCAACTCCTGTTCATTCTTCATTTCCCAGCTCCTCTGGCCCCTCTTAGAGTCTTCCCTGATGTCCTCGGGTAGAGAAAATGCTCATCTGCTCCCTGCTTTGTACTCACATCATTTAGTTCATACCAGGACTCCTATCCAATATTTGCAATTCTCATTGTTGGCACCTTTGTCATCTCTGTCACACAATTATAGCCTCCTTGAGGGCCTGACCATGTCTGATCTGTCTTGATGGTCACAGACCCAGCACAGGGTCTGGCCAGTTATACACACTTAGTTATTATCTGTTTAATGGATGCTGACTTTCTAAAAAGAAAAGTCATATTTGAGTGTTTAGTAGATCAAGAGGGAGTTAAGAAGAGGAAGCTCTCCATTTGTGTGCTGACCAAGAAAAATGAAAAGGACATAAATTTTATCATCTTGATCAGAAGAGTATAGTTTTTTCCAGTCACCCTCCTATCAGAAACAAGGCTCTTGATTTACCCATTTCCCAGAATCTGCACATCTAAATGGGACACAAAACCTCCTAGCATTCTTCACTCATGGGGGCACCAGATGGCAGAAGGGGTCTTTGTATCCATCTCCTGCCTTCAACCTTCTTATTGGGCTGATGTTGGCAAACATCCTTAATAGCAGAGGAGATTAGGACCTCATAGCAACCCAGAGAAGAGGTATAACATAGGCATGTAAAAGAACTGAGGGTCAAATAACATCAAGACCTTTCTACAACTCCAAACCTATCCATCAATCCATCTTGCTAAACAACTGTCAAGTTCTCTGTGGTTCTCAGAATAGAAGGCTACAAGGTCCCTTGCTGGTATGCTTAGTTTCCCTCTGGGAGCCGCTCCATCTCACAGACATGGCCCTTCCACTCTACAACCACGTGAAGCATTGCCCACCCCATCCCCTTTCTCATCATGGAAGTTCCTAACCCCTTCCCTGAGGCTTCACGCCTCCTCACACTTTACCTGCGATCCACTCCTTAACTCTTGGAAACAGTGGAAGGAGACATGTCCCTAGAGAGCACCCCTGCTCCATCACTCTTCTGCATGGGTGAGAAGCCCCTCCTTGGGCCCTCTGACATCCATTTCCATCCCCACACGGTCCCGTAAAACTACAACTAATTCATGGAGCTGCATGGCATCATCAGGGACATGCAAGGTTGAGCGTGGGAGCTGACAGAGAAGAGGCACCCAGACATTTGCTGAGCGAACTGATTCTCTTTTATACAAAAGAATTCAAAATGTCCACAGAAATGAGCCATAGGTAGGAGGCTCCAGTGGAAAACTCCTAGTCTGGAAGATTATTTCTGTGACGATCAAATTTTAACAACTGTTTATTTCAACCTCACTGACTGGTGAACTCCATGAAGTATGAAGGAAGCATTCAGGCCAAGTTCTAAAGATGGACCCAAGACTCATTCATCTCTAGAGTCTCCGGAGCCAGGGTCCAGCAAAGGTTTTCTAATGAATGACTAATATTCATTCCCATAACTAGTATCCGTCCTTTTGTCTACTTCGGGATGCTTTTGTATGGGGTCTTTTTTAAGAGTACTGGGGAGGAGAGAGGAAGGGGAGAAGAATCTCAGGAAAAGCCAACTAGAATATACATGCCTAAGAACTTCCAGGACCCTCTCCATTTTGCCTTCACTTCCTTGGTCCCCTCATTCCTGCAGGGCCAATCACATTGGTTGCTGTGTTCCACAAAGGCCAGGCACAGTTCCTTTCAGAGTCTGTGTTGCTCAAATTCCTTCCAGCCTTGTTTCTTCATTTTATTTGGTCTTGCCTTATCTGGAAGCCCTTCCTCAGCATTTAACATTTGTCAGCAGTTAACATTTTGCTAACTCCCTAGCTCCTTGGCTTGGTGTTTTATTTTTATGGGATTCTTTCTGCTTTCATTGTATTTTTCTGCAGTACTGGCTACTGCCTGCTGTAATACACATATGCTCACTCCTTGTGGATGGTCCCTGACCCTGCTTGGATGCCAGCTCTCTGAGAACAGAAACTTTATTTTGTGATGAATCCCTAGCACCAAGCAGCACCTGTCACATACCACATAACACATGCTCCATAAATATTTGCTGAATGAATGGATGGCTAGAGAGACAAATGCCGCAAAGAGTGAGCATCCAAGGAAGAAAATGAAAACCCAGATGAGAATGTGCTTGACATTTAGCTGCCTTGCTGAGTCTCAGACCAGGACATCTGTCTCTATATAACTAGGTCCCTCCTTTTGGGACTTGAAAATATGTTTGCCTGCATGGAAGAAGCTTGTAGTATAGTTTAGTGTAGTGGACAGGGATGAAGTCAAAGCATTAGAGGAGTAGTGAACCTCACCACAATAATACACATATACTGTCCCCATCTTTAGGTGGGCAAACAGAAATTTAGGAATTGAGAAAATGATCTAAGTAAAATAACTGAGCCAATAAATAGCCAAGCTAAGACGTCCACAAAGTTCTTCTCTTTCTTCTGGATACTGTCACAGCACAGGGACCACTGTCAATGAAGAAAGCAGGAAAAGAAGGAGGAGAGAGAGCACAAAGTCAACCTGTCCATCACAGATAGAGAGTCTAGTAAAAAGAACAAGTCTAGGTCTAATAATCCCAGGAAGTTAGCTTCAGAAGGTGCATTAGTAGTCATCTGATCCTATGCATGGCTTTATAAAATGCTTCTGATTTTTGTTTTTAAGGAAACTGGGTGTCATCTCACTGAAAAAGACCTTCAGGATGGAAGACTACAACAGCTTAACACCAGCCACCAGTGAAAGGGTAAAGGGTATGGACATGGCCTTCATGGTTTCTGAACTTGATCTTGAGTGTGCCTAGGAGTATTGTGTATTTATGTACTGGAGTCCAGGGAGCCTAACCAATGTTTTGGGGACTAAGAGGCATGCCAGCCCACATTAGGTGCAAATCCAATGAAGAAATTCAAATAGATGTGGCCAAATTCTCTGACACAAGAAGGAAAATGCCCACAACTGATTGGAAAGAGGTGAAGGAAGATAGAAACTCAACAAGATGGTAGTCAGAAAGATGGAAATGGTTTGCTGTAGCTTGTCCACTGAAAGGCTCTTGGACAATAACTTTATGAAGCAAATTTGTCCCTAAAATGTGATAACAAGAAGGAAGTACATCAGGTCTCTGACTAGAGACCTTAATCTCATCTCAAGCAGTCTACCAAACGACATGCCCCTCTGGGTGTATGAATTTGGTTGGTTCAGAGGGGAGGAATGAAACCTCAGCTAATGAAGGTTATCTGCTTAATCTTAAATGGATTGTAAAAGGAAGTGACTAAAACTCCAGTTCTAATCTGTTCTTTTTTTTTTTTTTTTGCCTATTGGCATTAGTTTTATTTTATGGGAAAGCAGAATTTGGAATTTTCCAAAAGGCACTTGGTAAGGTGCCTGCATGTCATTCTTCAGTTCCTCTGCTTCATGCTTAAACACTCAAACTACACAGAACAGCACAGATTCCATTGAGAATACAGTTTTAAAAAGCCCAGAGGCTTTTGATCAACTTCAAAATTACAGCTCCCTTGAAACGCATGTTATTTATTATTCATGCTCTTCTTCTTGGGTTTTCTGTAAATGTGTGTGGTATGGGAGACACAGCTTCTAATCAAACCTGGCGAAATGGCCATCTTTAGTACTTTCAAAGCACCTTAGAAGCATGCACATTACATACTTCGTACTGAAATGCTAGCGACTGCTGTACTATAACCAAAGTCAGATGGTCATTACCTGGAAAAGTCTCTTGTGATCTTGTTTCACGACTCCAGGCTGAAGCGATGAACCAACAGAGCAGCTGTGAGCCCACAGCACGTGCCTTTCCAAATTAGGTCTGTAGTCACGAGAGGCTCTCCGTCCTTAAGGGAGTGCTCCCTGCAGAAAGGGAATGCAAGGCACATTATTCCCTTTCCTGGTCACAGTGTGTTTCTATGGAGAGTACAGAAAGTCAGAGGACCAGCAATTTCTAGGGATGATAATCATCTGTGATATTACCGTGCCTGAATCTTCTATCCTGTAGCTGGGACACTGAGGCTTGGAGAAGGAAACCACCTCCAAAGCCCAGTAGTTTGAGAGCAGAATCCTGATTTAAACACACCCCTGACTGTGTTGGACCTTGGGATTTTTTGGAAAAAAATAGCTACATGGTCAAGCTGGCATCCTAAACAAGTGGTTATGGATCCTGAATGAAAAAGATTGTTTTATAAATGGAGATGGCACTTTTTCATGATTGCTGGAAAAAGATTTTTTTTTTTTAAGCATGGGCAACTAAGTTAGTAAAGTAGTCCACTTTCAGACATGTGGGTATGATTTTCTCCTTGTTTTTCATCGGAATTGCTGTTATGAGCCGGACACTAGTGGCTCATGCCTGTAATCATAGCTACTCAAGAGGCTGAGATGTGAGGTTTATTGTTTAAAGCCAATCAGAGTAGAAAAGTCTGTGAGATTCCACGTATTCAGTAAATAAATGGAAGAGGAGCTTGGCTTAAGTGATAGAGCACCAGCCTTTAGCAAAAGAGCCAGTAACAGCAGGAGGACCAAAGTTTAACACCCAGTACTAGCCCAGAAAAAAAGAATGGAAAGAGAAAGAGAGAGAGGAAGAGAGGAGGAAAGGAAGGGAAGACAGGAGGGAGGGAAGTAGGGAGGGAAGAAAGGAGGAAGGAAGAAAGACCACTATTATAGAAGACTAGGGCCCATGGACATAGTGGTAGGTGCATTGTTGATTACTGATGGCCAGTCTCTTTTTATCTGCCCCTCTCTCTGTGTTTTAGAAAAAAAACACAATAACAGAAACGGGCTCTCCTCCAATGACTACCAATTCTTACAAGATTGTTTCCAGCTCTCCGACATTTGAACAACTCCTCTGTGTCAAAAACCAAGTTAGAGGGACAAAAGCAAATCTTATCTGTCAGGCATATCACGTGAATTTACTAGAAGTATTTCTCTAATTTGATCCTTAGAAACTTTGAGATTTGCTACTAACTCCATTTTCTTCTTAAAAAAATTTTTGGCACCAGGCATGACACTTTCCTTTATTCAAATGAGGGACCCAAGAGTTTCCGCCATTCAGTCAAATGAGAAATGCAAGTTTGGGCTGGGAATCTGTCCGTCCGTCCCTCTGTTCCTCTGTCACATGTCCGTCCATCCATAATATATCCATCAGTCACATGTTCATTTGACACATGTCCGCCTGACACATCCTTCTGTCCATCACATGTTCATCACATGTTCGTCACATGTTCATCACATGTTCGTCACATGTTCATCACATGCGGATCACATGTACATTGTGTGTTGGAAGCATGTCAGTCACATGTCAACACATGTCCATCACATGCCCGTCACATGTCAATGTTGGTTCTATGACAGTTGCATGCCAGCCACATGTCTGTCACATGTCCATTGCATGTCATTCCACATGTCTGTCACATGTCAGCTGCATGTTGGTCATATGTCCATCACATGTCCGTTGTGTGTCGGTCATATGTCCATTGCATGTTGCCCCACATTTCCATCAACTGTCAGTCACATGTTGATCATGTGTAAGCTGCATGTCAGTCACATGCCAATCACATGTTTGTCACACGTCCATCACATGACACCCCACATGACTGCTGCATTTTAATCACATGTTGGTTGCATGTCAGTCACATGTTGGTCACATGTCTGACACATGTCTGTTGCATGTGAGTCACACATCAGTCGCATGACAGCCACATGTCGATCACATGTCTGTCACATGTTGGTCAAATGTCAACCTCATGTTGGCTGCATGTCTGTCACATGTCCATCATATGTCTGTCTGTCCTTCCATCATGTCTGCTCGTTCGTCACATTTCCATCCATCACATGTCTGTCCTTCACATGTCTGTCACATGTGTCCATCTGTCACATGTCCATCCGTCTGTCACATGTCCTTCCATGTGTCATATGTCCGTCCATCCATCACATGTCTGTCCGTCCATCAAAAGTCCATCCATCTGTCACATGTCTGTCCATCACATGTCAGTCTGTCACATAACCGTCTGTCCGTCACATGTCTGTCCATCTGTCCTGGGCTGAGGCTCAAAGGAGCCTCAAACCCCGACTTACTCCATTTTCTAAGAAACTAGCATACCATGCCTTCCAGCCCTGAAACAGTCATAAAGAGACAATAGTTTCGAAGCAGAAATGAACCTACATCTAACTTCTAAATCTACTTTTTCGTCCACTTGAACTAGACTAGTTATTAGGCCCGAACATAAGACTTGTCTGTTCATGCTAAGGTTTTCTGTTTGTTTGTTTGTTTTTTTAAACACAAATGCATCTTTGGGAAGTTATAAATGTCCGAAGGACCTGAAGGATCTTTCCTACCAGATTCTATTTGTAGCAGGGAGGCGCTGAGGGCTAGAGTCTCCGCTAGGACCTCCCTTCAGGGACTCCGTGCCGCAGGGAGGCAGGGCCATTCCCCAGCTCCACAATCCACAGCCAGAGGGCATGGCAGGAAATTATGATTATCAATGCTCTGGACTTTGTTCCTGTTCTCAGACAAGCCAGGAGAGATGGGGTGGGAGTGGAGAAAGAGGAAGGAAAAAAAAAACAGGAAGTGAGGGGGGAGGGTGGAAAGGAAATGATAACAGAAAACACAGCAACTTTAAAATGTCCTTGGCCTGATGAGAAAGTGATTTCTGGGCAGACGTGTGGAAGCTGGGCTTGGAATTGGGGGAAAGTGAATTGTGAGGGAAATGGGAATGAAGGTCCTGGAAGACTTGAGCGGATGTCCGATTAATTCCATTTTTCTACCTCAGAGCACAGGTGAATATAGACAGGGCTGTTTCCAGGACAAGGGGCAGTGAATTTCCAAAGAAGCATTCAAGGTAAGAAAACGTCCCTCCATCCCTCATCTCTTAGTGGAGGCTGAGTGGCCAGGGAGTCACAATGGATCTAGACATGAGAGAGAATCTCTTGACATGACCAGTTATCAAGGAGAGAGAGTCCATCCATGCTCCTTGCTTGCTGAAGTGTTCACACCTTATCTCAGCAGGTATGAATGGAACTGATTCACCTCACCAGGGTCAGAAAAAAAAAGTCCTACTAGCTTCTATGGGAACCAGCAGTGGTGAGTCACATCTATAATATCAGGGGTTACTTGGGAGGGTGAGATCTCAGTTCGAGATCCCTCTCTGCAACCTGGAAGTAGGTCTGGTGATGCAAGTCTGTGTCACCTCAAACTGCATGGGAAGCTGAGACACAGAGGACGTGAGCTTCAGACCAATCTCAGGCAGAAATGTCTCCAAGACTCCATCTGAATGGAAAGAAGCTGGACGTGGTGCTGCAGGCTTATCACTCCAGGTACTATGGAAAACCTACAACTGGTAGACTGTTGTCCAGGTACGTACTTGGACAGGAAGTAAAACCCTACCTCGGAAGTAACCAGAGATATGATTAATCATGAGTCCTTCGTGCTGCCCAGCAAGCAAAGTTCTCAATTCCAATCCCACACCATCCAAACAGATAGGCAAACAAATAGCACCAAAAAAACAGAGGTTAACACAGCAGAGAGCCCAAGCCCCTCAAAGATCTTTCCTGATGGCTTTCCTCGCCACTCTGTCCACTCTCCATCAGTCCAGAGGCCCACAGAGATTCCCCACCTAATTTGCATCTTTACAGATGCCAATCTCCTGGTAACCCCAAGCAAGCACACAAAGGGAAAACCCTAACAATACTTGAATGTGGATGCTACTCTAGCATTCCCCTGATGAACACCAGGGTGAGCGGGGTACATGGAGTAACAGAAAGGACAGACCCACCCGGAGAAGGAACCAGGAAACTTGCATGTGGGGAGCGTTTTGTGGGCATCAGTCTGGCTGTGGTCCACAGCCTAGTGCTTGGATAACAGAGAAGCGAATTCAGCTCTTGCCACAGCCCCACCTCCTTCTCTCTTCTAGAGAGGATCACAAAAGCCCTACAAGGGCAGTCTCAAGGTCCCCCGGCAAATGGCCTTTTGCGGGTGCTGCCCTGGATTCTGTAGAATGTTCCCTCCCCATCCAAGCAAACAGAGCAACAAAGAGCAAGTAGATCTTTGAGAGGAGTCCAAGCTCTTTGAAGTGACTGCTGGCCTCAAATGTTAGTGAGGGAGAACAGAGATGAAGCAGGGAAAGGAACGGCAAACTCTGGTCTCTTTATTCAAGAGAAACAGAAGCTCTCATTCTACCAGCACTGATTTCACTCCTTAACCGGCAGCTCACGGATACCAGGGAGGCGTCCTCAGCTCTCCTCGCACATGGAGGAGATGGGCACCATGGAGACGAGGGCGGGCCACCTGCAGCATCTGGACACCTTACCCCATCTTTGTGCATCTTGAAAGAGGTGCAACGCCAAAGAGTCATTATCCCATGTTAACGCCCGAGAAGCCCCGATCCCAAGACATGAAGTGATTTGTCCAGGACCACACAGAACCAGTGCGAGAACAGGAATCTGCAGATGACTCTCAGCTCCCCGTCATGGCGTCTTTGACATCTCACACTCCCGGTCCCCTGTCCCGAGCAGGAGCTGAGGGGCAGCGTGAGCCAGCTGCGTGTCTTCCACTCTGAGACTTTCTCACAGCAGGAGGCCAGGGCAGGAGCAAACCAAACAGAAGGCAAGCTAGACAGCCAGAGGACCAAAGGCCTGAGAGAGCAAATTCCACCCCCTCAGGACAGGCAGATACAGGATCCCGGGCCCACGTAGGAGCATGTGCCTTCACAGTGCCTCAGTCCCCAGGGCAGCGCTTAGTCTCCAACTGGGAAGTGTTCTGTGGCATTTTTCCCACAATCCCATACGGGGAAACAAGAAGGAGGAAAGTTTGAGATGGGAACAGGATCTGACCTACATGGAGTCGTTTCTATGCGTCAGGCTCCATGTAGCACCATCCAGTCGTCTCCTGAAAGCTCACACCAGCCGCCTAGGGTGAGCCCCGCTGCCTCTGCTCCTCTGAAGATGAGAGAACTGAGGCAAATGACTAGGTGACTTGTTCAAAGGAGTCCGAGTAACTGTGGTAGAGACAGGTGTGATGTTAGACCGTCTGGCTCTAAAGCTTGCGTTTAACCTTTCCATAAGACTCTTGCTTAAGGCAATTGTCTTAGAAGGCCTACGAGTAGAAAGAACAAAAGTAAAGCCAACATCCTAGAACCAGACTTCACTCAAGAGATGGGGACCGGAAGCTCAGCTGGCAGGGGATCCCCAGAGGTGCTCCACAGGCAGGTGTGGGAATTTGGCCACTGGTCTCCTTGGGATGGTGGCCGACCCGTGTCACACTGGCAGCAGTGAATGACATCCTGGTATTTACCCCGCCTCACTCAGAGGAGGAGGAAGTGGTGGGCCCCGGAGGGGCTTTAAAGAGAGGCTCAAGATGGGAGGGTCATCAGGGTAGGTAGTGAAGATGGTGCTTTGGGAAGGTCCCACGTCCCAGAGGACAGAGCAGTTAGACTGGCAGGCAAATGATTCTCTGCTCTCAGTCGAGGCCCATGGGGAACCATGGCCCATGCCAGGTTTCAGCCTTTGAAAGCATGAGGGACAGAGATCGGAACAGAGGTCATCTCTTACCATGTCACAGATGGTGAGAGTAAAGCCCATACTCTAGAGTAATTGATGATGATGATGGCGACAATCATTAGTTATTTGTCAGTTAGGGGCCAGGAAGTAAGTTAGATGCTTTAGATAGATCATTAATAACTGTAAGGAATTTGTGAGGTTCGTAGGACTTCTCTGTGAGGATGATGATGATTCCTGGCTTATATCTAAGATAAGCTAAGTAAGTTTGTAAAGGTCAAAGCAAATAGCCTAGGTAAAACATCCTGGGCCACTGTTTAGATGACATTTTAGCCCCTGATCTCTCCTCTAAGCCACGCTGCTAAGAAACACTGAGGTAACCATGCCTGTTATGGCGCTTATGCCACGGCCGATTTCAGAGCTGTCAAAGCACCCAGTGTAAGTTTTCACTTAAATTATCTACCCACACATCTCTATTAAGTGCTGTTAACCACTTCCACGTATGTGGTCACATATAATTAGGGTGACCTCGTGATTTATCACCCAAATGGGGATACTTTTTAGAGAGTAAAGAGGTCCTGCTGGTAATATGGTTGAATTATAACACAGAACTGACCAGAAACAAAAAGACAGCCATCCAATTGTAACCTACCATCAAATGGAGTTGGTTATTCTTATCATCTCGATGTGATGGAGCTGAGAACTTCTTAGACAGTTCCATACTTTCCAGTCTACACACACACACACACACACACACACACACACACACACACACTCCTTCAGGACCATTTACCCTCACCTTCCCTTGGTTAACCAAGCTATTTTCTAAGGTCCTTGAGCTGGTAAGGCCTTATCTGTGAAGCGTGTACATATCTAGAGTACAAGACAGTCATGCTGAGATTGGATATGTAGGGTAAGTCTAACAAGGTATTTGAAAATAACCAGTATGTTCCTTATACCCTGGCCACCCAGAAATGGACCCCTCACCTGTACTGATAACTAAGTAGACCCCCAGATGTGACCGCTCTCTGGCTCTCACTGTAGGATAATCCGAGGCCCCTGGATGGTCCGCTGTGGTAGGGAGCAGCAGCCTCCGCCTCTGTGTATGCCGGCTGGAGAGGGTAGCCTATTGGAGGGGAGCAAGCCCCGGGTGCCCGCGGGTTCCACCCTGGCTCCCCAAGCCCTAGCCTTCCCCCCTGCTAGCAGATAGCAGCCGTGTCTGGAGGTGGGCAGCTCCAGCCACTCTGGCCTCACTGGACTCTGGAAGGAAGGAAGCAGAATTTAAATCCCTCTGCCTTTGTTCCACTTCTTCCCTAATACCCCGCCTTCCTAAGAGGAAAAGAAAGAATTGGCTACCCTTTTGAAATCAAGAACTCTGTGTCAAATCCAACTCACCCAGCAAAACAGGTAAAGCAAAATACTAACAAGAAAGCAACAGGGCTGGGAATATGGCCGAGTGGTAGAGTGCTTGCCTCATATACATGAAGCCCTGGGTTCGATTCCTCAACACCAAGGCCAGAAAAGGCCAGAAGTGGCGCTGTGGCTCAAGTGGCAGAGTGCTAGCCTTGAGCAAAAAAAGAAGGCAGGGACAGTGCTCAGGCCCTGAGTTCAAGCTTCAGGATTGAAAAAAAAAAAAGAGAGAGAGCAACAGCACCCGTCCATTTTTCTGAAGGAGCTGTTTCTGACCTTTATCCAACCATGGAACATCACAAGGCTTGCGAGCTGGGGATGTTCTGCAGCATGAGAAAGCCCTGGAAGCTCTGGGAAGTCTCAGCCTCTGGTGGGTGTCTTGGAGACACCCTGGGCCTGGCCTGAGAGAATACAGTAAGGCTGCTGAAAACCGTAACTGTTTGTAACTAGGTGAGGCCCACTCTCTGCATCAGGTTATACTAACAGCGTAAGTACGTGGGATTCTCAGGGGGTGGTTACACCTATGACTATTATTAGTATTCTTGTGGAGGTAATCAGGGGAGACTTGACAGCAAGAAAAGGGATAGGACTTGCCCAGTGCTGCCCAGAGAAGCCAGGACTAGAACAGTTCTCTGGGTTACCATCCGATTTCTCGGGCTCTCATGCTGAGGAATTCATGGTGACCGTGCGGATTGGGAGCAAGGCATGAACCTGGTGGAGGCCATCCTGGGTGACCCAATTCAAGGAGCTGATGATGGGATGGTAGTGATACGGGCTAAAGAACATAGACTCTCCTTCACTGATCATGAGCTATAGGCACTGCCATGAATGCTACAGGGATGTTTCCCTCAGGCCTCAGATCAATACTCCTGGCACTGGCAGTATTTCTAGTACCCGCATTTTACAAATAAGGAATGGAAGAGCAACCCAGGCTGAGACTGGCTACCCCATGTTAATGTGAACCCACAGCTGTTGGATCCAACCTATGTGCTACTGTAGGAATGATCTAGATGATCCACATAGATGGCTGCTTGGATTATGGGGTGAACAGGGCCAAAGAGTGACCACTGGTCACAGAATAACAGTAAGAGCCAGGTTTCATTTCCAAGGTTGGAGTTTAACATTGATCACGAGCTTCCTTCCCTAAGCAGCCATTAAAGTGAGGCCCTGTCAAATAGATTGGATCCTTCTGAAGACTCCACTCAGCCTTTCAATGAAGTCATGTCTCACTCTCTGCACAAACTGCCTGGGTGGATTCCCTCTCCTGGAGACCATTTCCAGAGAATCCCTCACTCAAATTTCCCCTTTAGGGGGAAGGAGGGACATATTTGAAACTTAAGGAGATTGGTCTCCTCTTAAAAGTTGTGAGCAACAGGACAATTATATGCCAAACACAAGGCATGTTACCTTCCCTCCTCTCTTTCAATGGCTACCATTATAGGAGCATCATTTGGGAGAGGTGTAAAAACTTAAGCAGGTTAGAGAGTTCAGCATCTGACATCTCACTTTGTCTCCATTGGGAAGACAGAAATAAATAGTCCAGATGGTAGAGTCCATATCTGATCACCTGCAGGAGATGTAAGGCAAGAGGATGTCTTGATATAGTACAACTGCTTTATGGAAGGGCAAGGAGACAGTTTGACTATGTGACTCTTGGCCTCAGTTTGACTATGTGACTCTTAGACACTATTCCCTAATCTACAGAGACAAATTTGCTTACATGCAGCTTATATGGAAATACACATCAGCAAGCCTCTATGGGCTACTTTGAAAGTCAAATGAACCTTCTCTTCCAAAGTACTATAGCTTTCGGGGCTCATGGTTTCTGTCTAGCATTGGATAAATGATTCCTGAAGAGAAGAGGCCACATTGCACCTATCTCACAGGCCATGGTAACTAGCCCAGAGGCTTGTATAAAAGAGAAGTTTGGTTTCATTTGTAAAACTGAGGATAGTGAATAGCTCAGGGTGGCAGGGAGGGAGGAAGAGGGTAATGGAGGTGCAGTGAGTAAAACAAGAGGCTGAATTTAGTCTAGGTAAGACTTGAGGTGGAAGAACAGAAAGACAGTATGTCAAAGGCTTTTATGATTGGCAGTGGGAGGAAGATAGGGTTGTGGAAAGAGCCTAGGGTCTCCGCCTCAACAGCTGCAGTCTCAACTTTGTGCTAGTTCTTCTGGCCTTGGGGCCTTATCTTTACCTCTGGAATGCACGTCATCGCAGGGTGATTAAGGCAACCTAGAATTTCAACCGACCAATGTAGTACTTAGCACCTATATGAACGTTAGCCAAATAAGGTTGACTTCCCTAAGTCAGTGAGGTAAAGTTGCCTTGGACAGTCAAATCCAACCTTTGTGTAATAAAAGGTTACAGAGGTTCAAGCCATGCTGACTCAGAGTAAGGAAGCAAGACACATTGCATGGTCATACTTCACTGAGAACAATCTGAGAGCCACTGTGATGAGAGGCATTTGTTGTTCAAACTTCCAGCAATTCTGGTTATGGGACAGCATACCGTAGGAATACCTGCAGCACTCACAAAGACACGTGAGTCTCACATGACAAACACTACAGGCGTCCTACAAGCTCCTTGGAGCACCCTCCTTTACGACGGACACCCTTTGGGAGTTCTGTGGAGACCTTATTTATGACATGTAACTTAGTAGAAGAGAAAGCATTGAGGCTGAGAAGTAGAACTGGAAGGCTACTTATGCTTTGACCCTAAATCTCTTTCAGACACAAAGGCAAGTCACTTACTGCCATTTATATAATGAGAGGCTTTGGACTGGGCTGTCTTGGACCTGGAGACTGTGCATGGCTAAAGCCTGTCAAGGGGACTGCTTCTACAGAGGGTGACCGACCATATACAGTGACATCTGAGGAAGGAATCCTTTACACCGCAGTTTCTACTTAAACCACTGGGAAAACAGGGCCTTTCCTGTTTAACGCCCCATTCCACAGTCAATGGGATTGTGCTGAAGTTCAAGGCTCTCCCATTTTTAGTTCCCAAAGGGCCCACTCCTCTAGGTGCTGCCTCAGGCATATCACTATATACTACTGAGCCTAGCCGTCTTCATGTGCGCATCAGAGATAAAACTTCCCTGGCTTACCTCACTTCCCAGAAAATTCTGTTTTCTGACACTTCAAGGAGGGTCCAAGTCTCATTTCCCTAGACACTCTGAGGCTGCCTTACTCCACCTTTGTGCATAGTGATAGATACACTTGAATGCAACAGACACTGTGAAAACGACACCCTGCCGTCACTCTTGGTAAGGGGGAAAGGGTCAGAGCACTCCAGTACCTGGGACAGCTGGGAAGCAGCTTATCTGTGGTGCCCTCAGCCTGGGCCTCCCAGAAGAACTCGATCCTACTCCAGACAATATAGCACAGCTGCTGCCCTTCCTGGGCTTCCTGCTGCAAGGCAAATTTGGGAGTCATATGATAAGCATTCAGTACTTCATTCATCCTCCGGACAAGGAGGGAGCCCGCTTTCCCAACAGCCCGGGCAGGTCTGACAAAGGTGACAGTCTTCCTCCCCACCACGGCCCCGGGCACCTCACAC
Source organism: Perognathus longimembris pacificus (assembly GCF_023159225.1). Lineage (NCBI taxonomy): Eukaryota > Metazoa > Chordata > Mammalia > Rodentia > Heteromyidae > Perognathus > Perognathus longimembris. The sequence continues at coordinate 68,934,734 of NC_063168.1, read as the reverse complement.
TTGGCTGTGGAGAGAAAGGAACTAGAAGCAGGGGATAGAAGAAGAAGAAGAAAAAGAATCAGGTCCCCAGACAAAATCACCACGAGAAAGACAGAAAGATACACTTTCCAAGTGAGATAGGCCGTGTTCTAGAGAAATCCATATTCCTAAACCAGGTATTCAAGTCCCTCCATAAACAAGTTCCATGAGCTCTGACTGTACGTCCTCAGATTCATCATCTCTGACCCTGTGCCGAAGACTTTCACTTCCTCTGTTCCTGCTGTCTTTCAGCAAGTTATTTCCTCTAGAAAGTCTCTCTGATTCCCCCTTCCCGGGACACTGCCCATGGCAGTCCATGCTGGCCTTTCCCTCTCCCGAGCCCGCACAGCAGTTGCTCTGAGCTGTATAACACCCATGAGCTGCCTCGTCACCTTTTGACTGGACTGTCATACCAACCTCTTCACTAGTTTCCTTCTGCCTGGGCAGAGGCCCTGCCCTCTTCAGAAAGAAGGAACTTTCGAATGCACCCATCTAAAGATGTGCTTAAACTCCTTTAAGGACCTCCTACAACTTCAGAGGGAAAGTCTAATGCACACACGGTCCTAGCCCTTCCCTGGGGCTACCTTCACTCCAGTTGCCTATACATTACATAGACACCAAAGGTAGGAGGAGAGCAAAGATCCCTCCAATTACCAGCTTTTATTCTTCTCTAGTCTCAAGCCCTTCTAGAACCAGGTCCCACTGATGCCTAGGAGCTTACAGCACTGAGCTATGGCAGAAGTAAAGAATGCTAAGACCAACCAGGTCCTCAGGAACAATAAGCTCATATCATCGTGACAAGTAGACAGGCCATCAAGCAGCTAAGGGGAAAGAAGGTACCTGAGTCTTCATTTCTTCTTTATAGTCATCTTAGAAAGTACTATGTTTCCTCTCACAAGCAAGGAAGGCTCACAGTCACCCCTACCTTACACCTGGCCTGAATTTCCAGCCAGTTCTCATCTCTTAAGGTCTAGAGTGGTATATCCACTAGCCTACTGGCCACTCCCACATGGCACCTCCCACCTGCCATGACTGATAGGAGTGACAGCACTCAGTCCCTGCCCAGAATTCATTCTGTCCAGGAATGAATTCTTGGAAAAGAAATCCTGATGCTTTTTTTTTTTTTTTCTAAGAGCAGAGAGACCCCATTGCCTCTCCAACTTCTTAATGAAAGACTGTGGAAAGAAATTGCCTGTTGCCAGACAAGAGAAAATTCCACTCTAACTGCTCTATATTTACCCAAAGAGGTTATCAAAAAACCCTTGCCATATCACATCACAGGGCACAGTCAGTGTGTGTGAGATGGAAGAAGAAGGTCTGGAAGAAGAAAGTACAGAAGTGAGTGAGAGCTCAATGCTGTTCCCTTGGGGAACAACAGCACACAGGAGTGCAGTGACACCCAGGAGCCACTAATACCAGCTTGGCACAGTTACCTGTGCAACCCTCTTCCCATCTTTACATTCAGCACTGTCAAACAAGTACCTAAAAACAAAGCATGGTGGGAGATTTACACCATGGAAATAGGCATATGCCCTTTCATTGTGTTTTGCTTTGTTTAGTCTAAACAATCGATTAGTAAACATTTGCCAGTGTACTACTGAATGGATCTGGGAGAAGACAGAGGATTTGCATTGTACGTGTGGTCTTGTTCCAATCTCATTGTTTCGACTGAGGAGGTTTCCTGTTGGCCCTAAGTGTCCTTCTTTGAAAAAGTCAGAAGGATACTTTGGTAAATGTAAACCATGATTAGATATTTGGCAATGTCTACAGACTTTTGTCACAGTAGAAGTATGTATGGTGATACTGGCCATATTCCTGCATGCACAGGGGAGCCCTCCCCCAACAAAGAGTATTTTACTCAAAACATAGCAGCAATGCCAAAGTTGAGATATCCTAGTAGGAGGATATTCACGCATAGAGAGACTCATTGAATTTCCTTGTGTCCATTTGACTCCAGAAGAAGAATAAAAGAACTCAAGTATATTGGCAGGAGCCCTGGAAGGCCAACGGGGAAGACTGCCATGGTGTATGCTACGGGTGGCCAGTGCTCCTTGGTTTAAGACACGGACCCTGCTCTAACACAAAGATAGGTACAGAGAGGGGTTTAGCAGTGGCATACAGGAAAAGCAACTGGGTCTGGCTGAAGTCATGGTGGAGGCACTCCTGTAGGATAACACTGACGGGTGTAAAAAACCCTTCACAGGGACACTCGGTGGTAGAGAAATGTGACAAGTGTGCTTTCAACAAGTCTGAAAGCTTGCAGGAAGGAATGGTGTTATGTTCAACCCCAGAGACTCTTCTTAGACAAATAATCCCTATGCAGGAGACCCGGACAGCTATGGTCAGAGGAGCAATTGTATTTAAGTCCCTTTGTAACAGGAGTTGAAATATTTGAAAAGGCTAGGCTTTCAAGTGCCCCTCTGGAGAAGCAATTGTTAAAGACACAGCAGGCAGCCTTGCTTTCCACACGTACTATGCCACCCTCCTTTTATTTCCTGGGCCAGTGGGGATGGAAAATGCACTTAGCACAAACCACCCAAAGTGGAAACTGTGTTGGGTGAGCAACACTAACAGGCTGTGTGGTAAGCTCTGGAAACCACAAGAGAATCCACCAAGGGGAGCTCAGCTCAGACTTCCCTCACACTGAAAAGACCAACGCCATGCATGCAACGGACCTACTGTCCCTGTGCCATCAGAGCCTGGAGTTGGCCAAGCCCTTGCCTGAGTCACAGGTGAGACTCCAGACTTGGCCCTGAATAAGGCAGCTGATTTCTAAAGTACTCTAAAGGCCTCGCTGAATGGGGACCTCCCTCTGTGTCTCCCTAAAGATCTGAAGCTGACCATAAACAGTCTGACTCACAAAGCCCTTTAATTAAAATCCCAAGGGCTTTGAGCTAATTCTAGATGTGGCAGAACCCAGTGGCTTCACAGGCCCCAGTACTGGGAGCAGAATAATGAGGATAATTTTGCCCTTCCTGGTTCATGAATGATAACTCACTCAACTATAAATTAAACTCCCCGAATGGGAGAGCTGGAGGCCACCTGAGCAAGGGCCTGTGCCTGGCTTCTCCATGGAAGAGGGCCATGACTGGGAAGAACACTGTCCCAGGCCCAATGGTGCCTTGCTCAGTGGCTCTCAGTGGAAAGCAGGTTGTTGAGTCTCCAGAATGAGTCTCATACCTTATTGGAGAGAATGATCTTTTGAGTTCTCTACAGTCTCTCTCCAAGGAGCTCAGAACTCTTGTTCTTGGAACTCAGAAAATAAAAGGGTACAACTCAAATAGGACTCCCAGGGCCTTGGGAGGAAAGTACAGCAGCTTCAGGGAAAGAACAATCCCAAACACGTCTAAAAGCCAGCTCCGGGCTACGGACATGGCTCAAATGGTAGAATGCTTGCCTAGAACACATAGGGAGATCCTGGATTCAATCCCCAGAATAATACATATCTACACACATGTGTACATATAGATGCATACATATGCATACATATGTGCATATGTATACATATATAATATGCCAGCACTGTCTTTAACATGGTCTCTTCATCCCTTGTATGTTATTTATCTTTCGTATCTACATCCCAGCAAGACAAGTCCAGGTTAAGAAAAGTATAGAAGTATAGTTGGCTAAGTAGCAAATGGATTTCATTGATTTTTGCTCAGACCTTAAGCAGAATCCTTTTCTTTTTTATTCAGAGCTACCATGTCCAGGGCAGGAGCAGCATGACTGAAAAGGGCTGGAGAAAGTGATCTCCTCTCTACCGCATACTGTCTCTGCATGCCAGGCAGCAGACCCTCATCCAACCCTGGGCTGTTGGGAGCCTTGCCCTTGGACTCCTAGACCTCCCACCCAAACTTCGAGGAATACATTTCTGTCGTTCAAACCACTCCTCTATGTATTCCATTACAGCAACCTGAACTAGCGTAATGGGTAATGGCAAAATTATTTTTCTCTACTATTATTAAACATCTGTTATCTTGGACTGCAAGCCTGAATTTTGTTTTGCACTAATGGTGGCCAACATTTACTCCTATCTTTAGCAAACCTTTATCAAAAGAGATTCACGCAGAATTGATCCAGCCTTTCACTGACGCAGAGTCAAAGGTTCGTGGGATTTTCTGAGCTCACACAGCTAGTCAAAAGCAGAGGTATCCGATTTGAAATCTTGTGTTTACTCTTCTGCTGCAGCTCGCTTTATTGTTCTCTTTTTTACCAGCGGTTGTGCTGCTGGAGAGTTAGCTCAGAGTCCATAGATGCAGGAGGTCACCTTCAGTGCTGAGGAGTGGCTACAGGTGACGGGAAGGATGGCAGCTGTGACCTATCTTGGGACCAGCACGTGGCTGCATACCTGATGGCCCACAGGACAATTACGGAGCTCCAGCTGGTGTTCAGACAGAGGGGCAATGGTGGGGAGGAAGAATCTCCAAGGCCCTCACCCTGTGGACTCTCCCCACTTCCTAGGATCCTTATACCTCTGAGAACAAAGCTGGCACCTCACTGTTATTCCCCAGCAGCTCATGAGATAAAAGAAAATACGACATGAAGTGGCAATTAAGTGCAGCATGACAGTTGCCACTGCTGAAGTCCCAGGGTGGGGAAGGTGTCGGGCCCTCTTCTGTCTTCTTGGCCTCTGTCCCTCATTCCAGTCCCGGCCTCTCTCCTATCCCCCCCCCCCCATCCCACCCATTCATTTTCTTCCACTCCTGCCACACCCTGCCGCATGCTGTTCTGCACATCAGGAGCTTCGTCACTTCTGTCTGTGTTTATTGCTCTGAGCCTTCCGCCGGACACTCCCTCCCCCGCCCATCCTCATGCTGTCCCCTCTGCCTGGCAAGGGGCCATGCAGTTCAGGCACTGTCCCTCTGGGAAGCTTTCTCCAGCCAAATTCCCACCACACAGGTGGTTGGTGCCCAGCACGGGAGTGGAAGTCAGCAAGGAATAATCCACACTCTGAGTGTAGGGTTTGCCTTTTATTATATGATATGGATGGGGCAATAGTGTCCCATCTCTATTTCATGTGATTATCTATACTGTCAAGTTCTTTTATCTACATCCATATCTACATCTGTACTCCTGCTCCAGCAGTAATGACTACAGCTAAGTTCCTTCTCCATTATTTAAGAAATAGTTTATTTATTTAATGTATTATCTGTAAGTACCTATATGAAAGAGTTGCCATTTAACAAAGCAACTTATGAATACAATGTATCTTGATCAATGTCACCCATTTCAAGGTTCTCATCTATTCCTCTCTACTTCTCCATTCTGACTTCTGGTTATTTTTTATCTTTCAAATGGAACAAAAACATCATGCACACTCCATATCCCGGAAGTGTCATGAGAATAAAGTGAGACGATTAATACATGATGATTACAGATTAAAAACAAATGAGAAGCCCACATATAGAACTAGACCTAGCTTCTCCAAAGGCTGAACAAAGGGGCACTCAGAACTTTAACATTCCCACTTAGAACTGGCTGCCACAGTTCTCAGGTCTACTCAGGTTCTACTCAGCTCTGTCCTCTGTAACTGCGTCTTCTCGCGCCCTGGATCTGGGCTAGCTCTCTGATGCTGGCACAGCAGTAAGGAGGCATAATGCCAGGACTCTCAAATCCACCTTTCCTATTTATCCCATGAGTGTTTCTAATTTCAGACAAAAGGAGAATTCTCACAAGGCCCTTTTGAAATCTCAGTGAATAAACAGACATGCAAAAAGAGATTTGATATTCAGAAGAAATAGAAAATCCTTTGCCAGAAAGGATGGGCTTAAAACACCCAGCGTATTCCAGCCACCGCTATCTCCCATAGAGCTCTCTCACTCGGGCTGTTTCTGACTGCTGCTTAAATGAGGCAAGACAGGAAGATGGCCAACCTAAGTACCTGGAGCGCAGGCAGTGTGGATGGGGGATAAAAGCCTCCTTTCACAAAGGAACATTCCCAATCGTTGCACAATCTCCCTTATTAGCATTACTGCTTCATCTGTGCCATGTTGTAAAAGGCTTCTAGCCCATTGCAGGCAGAATGAATGCAATGACAGAAATTGCTGCCTGTAAAATTCAATCCACGGGCATTTGTTCAAGGCTCCTGGGTAATGATAGCTACCGTGATATATAATTCATGATTGCCTTAAAGCTTGGCCTACTTCTAACAAGAGATCAGCTAGTTTGGAGAAGTCAAAGAGGGGTAAGGAGAACACCCATTCGCTGTTTAAGAAATGCCAGATGAGATTTTGGACCACTCTTTTCCACCATAAGGGCTTCCCTTGAAGAGTATGTATATATGTATATATATATATATATATTTTTTTTTCCTCTCTCTTAAATCGAAGAGGCAACATGTCATCGAGTTTCAGTTTTATCTTTTGTAACACCGGATAAAAGATAGGCTGCATCCATCTGTTAGCACATACAGGCTACAAACTGTGAAAGCGGGCACGCCCACACACACATGCGCACACATCCTTGCAGAAAGAGGGAAAAAATCCACACTAAAAAAAAAAAAATTATCATCAGCCATCCTACCCAATGCCAACCAGATAGCAGCGCTTTTGTCCTTTTATGGGCAGATTCAGGAGGAAGCCAACCTTCCCTGCCTGCGCACAGGCTCTTCCCCTGAGCTGCCTGCCACAGGCCCAGGATGACACCGAGTTGATTGCAGGCCAGGCCCTTCCTCCCCTCACTGCCCTCTGGCCTCCTGGAGCCAGTGTGGATCCTCTCGAGGGCTGTCACCTGCAGTGTCTCTGCATCCCCGGCCGAGGGCTGAGACAATCTAGGGCCCTGAATGGGTTTGCATCCTCTGGCATGATGGCTATAGTCCTACAGCTGGTTTTCTAGGGAAAATGAGTAGGCAGGCAGCCTGGGCCTGGCCCACCCTGCTCCGGCCCATCTGGTCTTTGGTCCCTTCCTATGACATTGCCAGTTCCGGGGCCTCAGGAACTGCTTTTGCTTAACAGTTCTTGACAATGCCGAATGCAGTTGATCAGAGCAGATGCACGAGAAGAAGAGATGGGACCATAGGAGCCCAAGGAGACCAGGATGTGCCAGCTCTGAGGCTTGACAATCGCTTTGTTCAGATGGGCACATGGCACAGGTAAGAGTCTCTCGTACAGGGCTCTTCTAGTCCATTAAAGCAGATAGGATGCTCATCACAGAGTCCCCAAAAGAAGTACGCTTCATGTCATAAGCAAGTGAAGCCTGAACACGCAAGGGCTCAGAAGAGGGTGGCGGTAAGGGTGACGCATGCGTGTGACGTAGAGACCAAGGCCACTGTCCCCAGAAAGCTGATGTGGGTTTTCATGGGGGACCAGCTCCACACCACGGCCTGGTGCTTTTGAATGCTATGTCCTGTGAACTTCCCCATCTGCTCATCCCTACTTGTACTGCTGCCTCGATTTAGCTCCTTATTATGTCTGCCAGAAGACCCTTCCTGAAGCAGAGAAGCCCTGACTCCGTCATCGCCCTGTTGCTCAACATCTTCAGTGATGCTCCTCCTTTGACTAGTAAGGAAGCCCAGCCTCTCATTGCCAAAGCTCTGTTCGTCAGTTCCCTGACCCAAAGTTCTAGCTTTATTCTTTATTTCCTCTATTTCTTCTCAAGACTCTGTCCCAGGACCAGTGCTACACTTCCAAGCTTCCCAGAGTCCCACTGGCATTCTTTTGCCTCTATGTAAAATAATTTCTGATATATTCCCTCTATGTAAACTAATCTCTCTACCTCTCCCTCTTAGCTAATGAAAATCCCAGGACAAACGCACTGAGTCATGTTAGCCTCCTCCTCATTTTGGAGGGAATCCTTCTGGCATTAACTTAAACATCCCCAGTATCCTTCCATAACCCTCAGTCCTTAGTCTAGCTGGACTCTCTTCACAACACACCAGCCCCCCCTCTCCCCACTTTTTGGTAGGATGTAGGGCTTGAACTCAGGGCTTGGGTGCTGTCTCTGAGCTTCTTTTGCTCAAGGCTAGCACTCTACCACTTTGAGCCACAGCACCACTTCTAGTTTTCTGGTAGTTAATTGGAGATCAGAGTCTCACAGACTTTCCTGCCCTGGTTGGCTTCCAACAGTGATCCTCAGATCTCAGCTTCCTGAGTAGCTAGGATTACAGGTGTGAGCCACTGGCACCAAGCTAAAATCCCATTCTTGACCCAATTTGTCTACTTCCCGTAAGCAGTCACAGTGACGTTGTAAGCACCCACATGCTCCTGGGACCCTTCTTGGATCTAATCTCTCCAGTAAGCCCCTTTTCCCTTAGCCACAGGGTCCAAGTTCTCCCCTCCCTGGGGCTGCTCTGACATCACCCTCTACTTCTCTCTTTTGTTCTCTGTGCTGTTCTTCATCAGTCACACTGAATTTTCTCTCTACTAGGAACATTTCCTCCAGGTTTCCTCTCCTTTCCCCTCATCTTTAGTAGTTTTGTTTATAGGTCACCATTTGGGTAAGAACACTCCAGATGGATCTTCAAACACGTCCCTTCCAGAGCTGTCACAACTCCCTTTACTCTGCCCCACCTCTCCTACTGGCCTCCAAATACATTAGAGCACAACAAACATTACCTTATTACTTTTGCCTTAAGGCTAACCATTTATATTTTATTAGTTTTCTATACAATAGATAGCATCAATTAGTTCTTTTATCACATTCATCTTAGCTATTATGTTATTACTAACATCCCTTCCACATTTAAAAAGTTAATTAGTATTGACAGTTTCACTGGTATATTCACAATGCCTGGCATAAAGTAGAAATTCAATAAATATTTATCAGATGCATGAATGAATGGTTTTATCCCACAGTCTCTGAGGTTAAACAATGATATTCACGTAACAGTGTAAGGTACCTGTAGGCAGAAAGAGCTGGAGAAAGTAAGGCCTGAGGACATGGTCTTTTTAACATATAACAGTCTTGTTAAATCCTGTCTGAATTATTCAAAATCACCAATGAAGCATGGCTGAGCAGCTTCAGACTTGCCCAGACCAGACAAAGATTCCACAGACTTCAATGGACACCTAAGCTTTTTCTAAAGATAAAGAGTCACAGGTAAATGAAACGTGCAAACGCTGATAAATAACTATTTATCAACACCCTGTCCACAAATCTAATCATATTCCATTTTCAGACATTTCCACACAATATGACAATGACAATATCCTTCGTACCATCTATATTCTTCTACAACTGAGTAGTCTCTGAGCATGCTTTTGGGGATCACATCAGTCCTGACCATTGTCCTGTCTTTAGTGCCCATCCAAACTCATTTCTTTTTAAAAGTATCTTTTGTTGGATCAAGAAACAAATCATCAGTCGGGCACCAGTGTCTCACATCTGTAATTGTAGCTACTCAGAGGACTGAGAACTGAAGATTGAGGTTCAAAGCCAGCCCAGGCAGGAAAGTCTATGAGACTCTTATTTCTAATTAACCACCAGAAAACCGGAAGCAGCACTGTGTCTCCAAGTGGTAGAACACTTCCTTGAGCAAAAGAGCTCAGGGACAGCTCATAAGTCCTGAGTTCAAGCCCAAAGTCTGACAGGAAAGAGAGAGAGAGAGAGAGAGAGAGAGAGAGGAGAAAAAAGGAAAGAAGGAAGGAAGGAAGGGAGGGAGGAAGGAGGAAGGAAGGAAGGAAGGAAGGAAGGAAGGAAGGAAGGAAGGAAGGAAGGAAGGAAGGAAGAAAGGAAATGATTCCTTCCGAACATTTTCTCTCAGGCCTAATTTTCTAACTTGCAGTGGGATACAGCTCTCCATCAGGCTGGTCCTCACAGCAGAAAGCACATCTCCTCCCCACCCCCACCCCCAACTGCCTGGCACAGAGCCTAACTGCCAGCAGACATTCAACCAATGTTTTTGTTGAATAGAAATCAAGTTCATCTTTCTGCTGGGCCCGGAAAGGTAAAGGCACTTGTCACTTCTCAGGACTTTGCTATTGTGCCTCGACTAAGGCTAGAGAGCTGGTGTGAGGTGGGGTGGGCACCTTGCTCGCTGCAGTTTCTACCTTTCCCAAACAGGGGTTACAATGAGAATCACAGAGACTCTCCTCAAAGGTCCATCCTTATAGAGGACAAGTTGAGTCACAGAGGATTCAGCGTTTGTCACAGAGAGAAGGGGAATCATTACACCAACAGCCACCCAGCTATGTGGGAATTTGCAAGACCCTCTGAAGACTCCCATATTCTGGTTTTGGATAGTCATTCACGTCTCCTGCTACATAATCTTCCACATCCTGAGCCAGAACACATCGTGGTGTTCCGGAGGCATCTGTTAGCTGGGCTGCTAGCTTAAATACTGCTGTCCATCAAAAGCTTGCTTCCCAGATGTTTGTGAAAAGACTTGCCATTACCAAGTTCAGAGTCTGATTAGGGGCTTTCAGGCTCTGATTAAAGTCAAGAATTAACTAGGCTCCAGAAGTAACTTCCTTGGAGGCCACACATAGATAATCACATGGAAGATGATTTTAGCATCGCTGTGCATGCTTTCTTCTACCTTTGGGGAGTCTTTAATATGGAAGGGGGTCAATTATTGCTATGGGAAATAAGAAGAAAGTAGAGCAGAAAAACAAAGCAGGATGTAAATTTCCTGCACACACACACACACACACACACACACACACACACACACACACACACACAGAGCTTCCTAAAGATCAGCCAGCAGCAAATTAGGTATACCTCATCTATACAAGACACATCAAGCAAACTGATTAACATCAAGATGAAAAATGCATATATATGTACTTTTTTCTGTTTTAATTGTAGTAGAGGTCCTGGCAGCTAAGACTTGAATAATGATGGTATTTATTCATTGTGAAATCATATTTCCATTGAACTTGCAGATATAATGGGGATAACTGGAAGGCAAGTAGAATCGATCTATGAGAAACAACATTCTTTTCATTTTTGCCAGCAGTTTCATAACCACAAACAAAAATTACCAGTGACTTAGGTTTGGCATTTGTGAGCCTCTCTAGATGAATGAACTCACCTATTCTTGGCTTGTTTATTTATCCCACAAATATTTGCTAAGGCAAGCAAGGAAGTATCTTGGGCTTGTGCAAGGGTATGGAATTTAGAAGCCTTGCCTCCAGCTTAAATGTTGTTCTGAAAATGGAGCATGCTCCAATAGGCCAGAGGAAGAATCTCAGGAATCTAGAGGAGTTGGTCCATGCAAGGAACAAAGCGGCCCTGGAGCAAGCAGGCTGTGGCCCTCCTGTAAGGCAAAGGAAGCCCGGAGAAGAGTTAGAGCCTCCTCTTGGTAACCCCTCATTTCCTGAACTTCTATTATACTCATTAACGTGTTCTCTGGGCCAGTTCATTTTATGCATCCACTTGACTGGCCCAGGGATGCCCAGTTATGGGTAAAATGCTATTCTGGATGTCTCTGGGTGAGGTGAACATTTTAATCCGTAGACTGATTAGGTAGATGGCCCTCCTCCAAGTGCCTGTTGAAGATCTAAACAGAACAAAATGCACAGCAAGGGAAAATGCTCTCGCCTTGTCTATCATCTAAGAAATGAGTCTTCTCCTGAATTTAGATTTGCTTAGAACGTAGACTGGTTTTTTTTTTTTCTCTTGGTAATCAGCCCTTCAGACTCAGGCTGAAACAGGACTGTTAGCTTTTTGGGTCTTGTCAACGGCAGATCTCAAAACTCCTGAGCTTCCATAACTATGTGAATTAATTCCTTAAATCAGTAGTATCTTTCCCTTTCTCTCTCCCTCTCCCATCCCCTTTTCTGTATATGTATGTATGTATGTGTGTGTGTATCTCTACATATCTCTCATTGGTTCTAATTTTCTGAAGAACCCAGTCTAATACACACCAGATAGCAGAAGATATGTCAGTTGTTCAAGCGATGAAAGCACATCTGATATAGTCTTCCTTTTAAAAGGATGTTTTACAGTCATTAATTGTGATCATGCAAATCAGTGAATGGAATTTTGTGTCCTATCTCATACCAGTTGATACAAAGGAAAAAAAATAAATCGATACATTCAAATATTAAGTAATGAACACAGGTCTAAATTTTAAGCAGACCTGGGGCGTGTTCTGAAACCTTGTGTGCTACCTGACCACAGGCCTCTTCATCAGTTCAGTTTTCTCATTTTTTTGTACCAGAGTCTTTTGCAAGGTTGTTAAAAAATGAGACCCAGTCCAGAGCTTGGCACATAGTGTGTGCTCAGTAGGCATTCTTTTGCTTTCTCCTTGTTCAAAATCCATCTTACAGGCGCTCTAGGTAGGGTCTAGGCTCCACCTGGCCCATTACCTCTCTTGGGCACATGTGATCCTCCCCTGTGGCTCTCTGAATTAGGAAAGCACACACTCTCTCTCCAAGGCTTAAAGCCAGCTCAGGCAGACAAATCCCCAATTAAGTAACAAAAATCCAGTAGTGGATGTATGGCTCAAGTGGTAGAGGGCCAGCCTTGAGTGAAAAACCCAAATGAGAGCATGAGGTCCTGAATTCAAGCCCCAATACGCAATAAAGAGGAGAAAAGGTTCTGTAATTGCAGTTACAGCATAAACAGGAGAAGACGCTTTGCTTTTTCAGGCTCGCATTGCAGTTCACACTGATCCTTTAGGACATTATCGAATCAAGGTCGTAGAGGGAAATGATGGCACGTCTTGTGTAAAAGGTGCCTCCCACTGCCGAGGTACTCTGGGAAGTCAGGCACTTGTCAGCATTGTCAGCCTCCCCTGGAATCCCATGAACCGCTCTGAGCCATGACTCCATGCACATTTCCTAAGCCGTACTTTATTACTTCACACACATAGACCCCCCATATTCTGCCCATCTCAGTCCATCATGGGAGACACAATCCAGAGGCCTAGGACACAGGCAAACAAAGTCCCCATGAATATTTCTTATGCTTCAAATAAGCACTGCTGTGGGGAAACTCCCGCCCATGCCATCCCCCACAGACGGGAGACTCAAGAAGGAACTCACTTTAAGTCTTGCTCAATCAGGAATCCTATTCAGTGTCCCTGTCTACCCAAGCTCCAAATGCTTTCCATAGATCATGAAATCCTCACAACATTGCTAAGGGGAAGTGTTATTATTGCTATCCCTACTCCATAGAAGTGAACAATGCTATCTATGAAGGCAGATCCGATAACTTTCTCAAAGCCATACAGCTCATGAGTAGAGGGGCCATGGTCCACATGGTCTTATCTGCCCGGGAGAAACGCCACTGAGGAGAGAGACCACTGCAAGGCCTTTGTTCCTAACCTCAAGTCTTGCTTCATTGGTGTTCTTTCCTCTAAATTGTAAAGGCCACTATTGCTCTCCAGGATGACAGGGTAGGCACAGTCAGAATGAAGAAAAAGATATCCACAACATTCAGTGTTTTGGTTAGCCTCAAAGACACAACAATGATTAGGAAAACCACAGTGCGATTACTGTCCCTGCTGAGGATGCGGCGCTCAGCAACAATGGCTGGGACCTTGACTGGCGTTTATAGCAGGAGGATTCTTTGATATGATGGCATAACGTCCATCCTAGTGGGGGAAAAGGGTTCTAGGGGTGTAATTATACTTTAATTAAAAAAAAACACTATAAGCATGCATCTCTCTAGGACGTAGTTGAAATAATGCTTATCTGCAATAGACTATGGAGACTCTAAATATACAGTCATTTCTCAATACCTCACTTTTCCTCTGGACATCTAAGTCAAAAGATTCTCACATCCATTCTGTAAGAAAGTGTGATGCTTCCATATATACCTTCTACACTTGCACACATTTTCTCTATTACTTTAAATCATCTGTAGATTGCCTAAAGTACCTACAACCATGTAAATATTATGCAAATAGTTGTTAAACTGTATGGCTTAGGGAACAATGACAAAGAAACTGTCAGCACGTGTTCAGTACAGATATAATTGACATACACACATCGGCAACAAGGCAACACGTCTTTCAAATATTTTCCATGTGCAGTTGTTCAGGACTGTAGGTAGGCAAGCCATGGTATGGAGGACCAAATGTATTTGACTTTGTTAGATTTCCAGAATATCAAAGCAGCCACAAAACCCCAAAGTCATTTATTTATTCAGAGCAGCAGCGTATATCCCCAGAGAGAATGCGAGGTTTCCTCTAAGATCTGGGGATACGACACACCATTTCTTCCATCGTGGCATTGCTATATATTAATGTGATATTCCCACGAAAATATCAGCACCAGGGATTTCTCATTTCCTCATAGGATATTATTTCAGTAAGACCATAATGTTCATATGGTGTATAATAGGTTTCCAGGTTGGAGGTGAGTGTACAGTATTTTCTCCACTCTTAAAAGTTCCAAGGCCTTGCTGGTTTCCAGGTGACTTGCATGTGTCAAGGCCTCTCCCCTGGGCGAGGGACAGACTGAAGGGAGACGTGGACATCCGCCCAGTCCCACAAGTGGAATGTGAGTGGAATAAAGAGCCACATCCCAGCAGGACCGGCAATAGCCATCTCATGTTTCTGTCACCTTGCTCACTCTCCTCTCACTGTCTTGACTGTCATGAGCATGACACATTCTCAAAATAAATAAATAAAACAGCCGGTTTTCCAGCTCAGGACCCAGAGGAGAAAGAAATGTGGGGCAGGACCACAGACATTTACCTGTAGTCATGACATGTGGCATAAGACGTGTCTGCGCTTATGAAAAACTGAGATTGAGGGGCTATTTCTTACTGCAGCAAAACTAATGCAAGATGTCTTCTCCTATTAGATCATTTCACACTCACACATATCATACTGGATATATATAACGGAATCACATTCATTTTCTAGGTGAGATAACTAAGACCTAACAGTAGATAAGCAATGGCTCAGAATCCAACTGTAAAAAGACAAAGCAAAGGAACAAAATAATATACTTTAGTTGTTGCTGAGTGCAATATAAAACAAGACCGCCCCATCAAAATGAAAAAAAAAATTCTCTTCTGCAAAGTGTGAACTTGCTAAAAATACCAACAAATCATAAAGCTGTCATTGGTCTCTGGGTCAATGCCTCATTATCAAAGATGATGGCACAAAAGAACAAGGTGTGTAATGAACCAAACCCGCAGCCCAAGGCCAGAGCTGCTAATCTCTTCAATTTAACAGACTAAAGCCTCCGCTCTACCCCCAAGGCTGAGCAGGTCCCTGTAGTCACACTGAAAAGTGACTTTCCTCTTCGAGTGTGACTGTTCCTTTCTGGACAAGGGAAGGTTCCCTAAGCTCAAGAGAGAAGCTCTCTAGCTGTCCATGACATGTGTTCCCGGCATTCCAATTACAAGCCTGGAACAACCACAGGGAAGGACAACAGTCAGAGCATTGGAAGTTTTTCACTAGGTCATAAACACAAAGAACCCCTGACCTTAATTCCTTATCCAGAAGCAGTTGTTCCGGTCAGAAACTTGCAGGCTCTGACTTCAATGACTAAGGCAGTTTTCCTGCTCCTATTTTTTTCCTATTGAAGTCCATTTCTCCTCCTTTTCTTTGCTTTGTTCTCCTTTCTCTTTTACTAACACTTGGAAAGGGAAAGACAAGGAAAAGACCAAACTACCTAACAAGGGCAAGTGAGTCACCTTGATCATGAATTCAGACATTTGAAGCTGGCTCACCATCCTGCCTGCTGGCAGATATGGAAGGTATTCTACAGCAGCTCAGCTGCTAACCAGCAAGCTTGGTTCTCAAGAGCTATTTCGGGGGAGGGGGGAGTGGTCTGGGAACACTAGCACCCTGAACGTGGCTTCTCATGATAATTCACACCATGGCTGACCCAAACAGGGCTGACTTCTGACACTTCCCCGCTCTGCACCCAACCCTTTTGTCCACAGACAGTTTCTACATAGCACCAAGCCTCCTCAGAGGTTGAGCAACCATCTTGACTGTTCCTTCATTACTGTAAGAGCAGCGAAATAAAACAATCGATAAACTGGTAATAAGACAAATATACATAAATATTATGATGTTAAAGCATTGCACTGAATTACAGAAACAAATGACTAAGATAAACCAATCATTCTGAAGGATGGAAGAAGGCACAAAGACATATCTAGGGACATACTATCAGGAACAAAGCTGATACAAATTTAGCTGTAAACAAACATAGAGTTTACCCTAAACCTTACCACTTGCCATTGGGTGAACAAAGTCTCTCCTGGCCCTGTTGTTCATACCTTGAAATTCGTACAGATCTTCTAACTCATATCAAAATATCCCTGAATGGGAGGCCAAGGGGCAGGATGAAGAGGGGAATGCTTGGGTTAGATCATTGGCCAACACAGAATTAACTCTCGACTCTTATAATATGTGGTATCAGACGTGTTTGTTATTGGTTGGTGACCCCATTTTAAAAAAACTTACAGCATGCATTTGAACCCTGAAGAATAAATTAATCTTACTGCAAATGCTTTTGATCTACAAGAATGTAGGTCCCCCTAGGATAGGACTGGACCCACCCACCCTGGCTCTCAGCAAGGCTTGTGTACTCTGCAACTTTCACAAACTGTTGGACCAGGCACAGGTAGCCTATAATCCGAGCTATTCAGGAGGCTGAGATATGATGACCACAGTTTGCAGCCAGTCTGGACATAAAAGCCCATGAAATTCGTGTCACTAATCAACCAGCAAAAAAAGCCAAAAGCAAAAGAAAGCCAATGGAAAGCACAAGACCCTAAGTTCAAGTCCATGTACTAGCTAAACAAACAAACAAGCAAAAAGCCCAAAAGCAAAAAAAAAAAAAAAAAAAAAGAGTTGGGAAACTAAAAAAGAAAGCATAAAAACAAAGATAGTAGAAAATTTGCCTTAAAAATTATTTTCAACAAGATTTACTACCTAACCCACCAAATAAAAAAAAATTTACTCTCTTCCCCAATCTCACGAACAATCACTCCTTGATCTTGCAATGGTGACACACACACACACACACACACACACACACACACACACACACACACACACACACACACCCATGGTTGAGAACCCAAGTTCATCACTCATGCAAATACTCTTAATAGTCTCCTTCAAATCTCAGAGTGTCCTTAAGCTCGTTCGCATTAATCCCAGCCCTTCAAAAGTTGTGAGTACACATTGTTAGGCACTTTCTTTTGTCCCAAGGATACAGGCTGAGCCTGACAGGGACAGGAAGAAGGGAGTGGGAAGTCTGCAGAGGGGAGGTGCCAACCCTGGTGGTCACCAGAGGCTAGTGCTCTCCTTAGCGCTCCTCTCTCTTGTTCTCCAGCCCTGTCTGCACTGCCCAGTATTATTCCTTGCCCAAGAAGAAACACAGTGTCTCAAAGATCGGTGTTCTGCTCTGTGAGGGGAAGGGCCCCACTGGGAAGAAGGCTATTTGCTTTCAGCCAAGGTCTCGAAAGACAAAGGCTTTCAGGTCTTGTGGGAGCCCCCCCGCTCCCCACCCTCTGAGTCAGCAGTCTTGTGAGTGGAAAGTCCTGGCAGAAATCCTACCACACTTCAGGGTTTCTTAGGAGCCTTCTTGTTCCAGCTGTGGTCATTCTTAATAAACACCAGTCCCCTGCAGGGATCCTGCCTGCTGCTAATCCCTGAGGGTTCTAGAGAAACCCTCTTCCTCTTTCTAAGGTCTGTAATTAACACTCTCCTCTCCTAGACATGCACGCACTTCCAGATTTTTCTGGCCCTTCACCTTTCCATAACATTCCTACTTGCCTGATGTTGCCCAACAGAGAACTTGCAAAGTGAGACGTAGAGCCACTATTCTTTCAAAACCCCCATGTTTCAAATCATCTTTAGGACTCTTAGCTTTACAAACAACAACCACAAAATAAATACAAATGCTGGTGGGGAACACCTGTAATTCTAGATACTTAGAGGGCTGGGATCTGAGGGTCTTGGTTCAAAACAAAGCTGGGCAGGAAAGTACTGGGACTCTCTTATCTCTGATTAATCACCAAAAAGCTAGAAGCAGAGCTGTGTCCCATGTGGTAGAGCTCCAGCCTTGAGTGAAAATTCTAAAGGAACCTAGTTCAGGCAGTACCAGCACACACACACACACACACACACACACACACACACACACACAGAGAGAGAGAGAGAGAGAGAGAGAGAGAGAGAGAGAGAGAGAGAGAGAGAGAGAGAAAAGAAAAAATAACAGAATCCAGGAGGGGAGGAGAGGGAAAGGGAGAGAAGAAGGCCTGACTCATTAAGAACACTGGAGAGGAGAACCAGGAGGGAAAATCAAGGGAGAGGAAGGCAAGGGAGGGAAGAGGAAGCAAGCATGCAGAGGTGTTCAGGAAAGTTGTGCTCTTTCTCTGTCCTAGGCATTGAACTCTGCACTGAGGGTATAGCCCAGGTTTGCCCTCTGGGAGCACATGGAATTGTTCAACAAAGGAGTGAACCTAGGAGAATAAACATGAAGTCAGTGATATTGGTCAAGGGAGCCGAGAGGTGCAGAGATCACAGGCTTGCTGATGACAGCTTGCTGACCTAATTGTGGGCCACTTGTTCACTTGGCTATGGCTTCCAGCCTCCTTGCCATTGCTTCGGGGCACACTAAGCTCTTGATTTAGCATTTTCCTGTTTATCCTCATGGGTCATTCTCCCACTTTCATTAGGTCTTCTGGTAAGGCCTTTACTGGACCATTCTGCTTGAAATACCAATTTGTTGTCTTTCAGTCCTCCTTTACTGTACATAGAGCTCAGCTTCATTTTACTTGTTTGTATATTCCTGTCTACTTTTTCCTAACAGAATCTAAGCTCCCTGAGGCCAGGGAGTTTTGTCTCTGTTTCACTGTTGGATTCTTAGAAACCAACCTAGAATAGTTCTTGACTCATTGTGAGTACTCAATAAATGTCCATTGGCTCAGTAGATGGATGATGGATAGGTGGATGTGAATGGATGATGGATAGGTGATGGATGGATGGATGGATGTAAATGGATGATGGATGGGTGGATGGATGGATGTGGATGGATGATGGATGGGTAATGGATGGGTGGATGGATGGATGGATGTGGATGGGTGATGGATGGATGGATGGATGGATATGGATGGATGATGGATGGATGGATGGATGTAGATGGATGATGGATGGGTAGACGGATGGATGGATGGATGGATATGGATGGGTGATGGATGGGTGGATGGATGTGGATGGATAGATGAATGAATTTGGTAATCAGTTGGGGAAGGCTTATAGGAGAATGTCCATAAGAAGTGGCTGTGAAAGGATTTATAAGAGAAGAATGTTTAGGAAAGCAAATGCAGCTCAGATGTGATTTTAGGTAAGTTACATGATCATTTTCTCTTCTATAAGATGGAGCCAACACCCAATATGCTCAAGTCTATGATGAGTCATGAAACAAACAAACTAACAAACAAAGGAGTATGGGTCAGTAGAAATAAACCAAACATGGTGCAGGCTGATGCAATGTGGGAAAAGCCAAGAGGAAGTGTGTCTTTCTCTACAACCACGGGCTTGAGGTTTGACCACAAACAGACACTGGGGAAGACCGACACTGTGAGGGTAGAAGCTGGTGGGTTGGCAGGACTCAAGCGCAAGCTCAGACTTCAACAAGGGATCTGTAGTTTGGGGCCAACACGCAATCTCAAGCACCCCAGGGATCTCTGCTCTGTGAATTGCTGGTTCACAAAGCAAACCACAGTGTGCCCTGTGCTATCTGCCTTCAAGTAAATAACTGCATGGCTCTTCCTCTCAGTTTCACTCTCTACATAATGAAAACCACAATGTCCTCTTCCATTAGATGACACGTGTGAAAGTTTCCAGAACAGTGTCTGGCATCTTGGAAGCCAATGACAAAGGTTTGTTAGAAAGAAATACAAGATGATATATGCACAAAGTTTACATTGTGGTAGAGAGAGCCAATCACCTCCATTCTGGAAAAAGACAAAGAAATCACACTATGATTCTATTTGCTGAGAGGCTTAAGAGGCTCAAGAAAAGGCAGGAGAAAAGATTACATTTTCATTTAAAGAAACTGTGGCCCACAAGTGTGTGAGCTATGTATTATGAGAAGACAGAAAACTTTCAGAGCTCTATTTCACCCAAATTCTGGTGCTGACTTCTTGTGCTGTGTCTTTAATCAAGTTGTAAAAAAAGTGTTTTTAACACTAGTGTCTTGATCGTCAGAAGAAGAATAAAATTCCCTGCCTTGGAAGGTAAGAACTATTAACTAAAAGAAATGAATAGGTGCAAAAGTAACAAAATTCATTTTTATTAATATAATTGAAAGTGTTTTGAAAAAAAATTAAGGGCCACATTGGGTCTTGGTAAATCATTAGTTAGGAAAACAAATAACTTACATGGATTATACCACAACATAGCAAGCACAATGCATCGATCTTCGTTTGTATGTGCTACGCCTGAGACTGAAGTTTACCGGGTAAATGTAGGCAGCTCTCTGCCTTCCTGGCAGGTTACTGAGTGTCCAGTGTGACAGGTAAGGAGGGAGGCGCTGTGGCTCACAGGTGGCTTCAAGGAGGGGCTGTGCAGGTAACGATGCCATCGCACCTGCGGGCTCTCCCATACCCATCCTCGGTTATTCCGAGGAAACCCCAGCTTCTTCTCATGGAGCAGAGAGCTCTTGGCAGTACTAACCAAGCAGGCCAGAGATAAGGCTGCCCACCCTACTGCAAGAACACCTGTGGGGCTGACAAGTGAGTCCAGACCTACCCCCTGACCCAGCCTCGGCCAGCACCCCCTACCAACTTGCTAGAGATGGAGGAACTGAGGTTCACAGACAGGGAAGTAGGCTTCACCAGGGCTAGGCAGGGGAAGAAGCTGAGATGCCGGCTCGGAGCCCAAGGGACTCCCCAGACTGTGCCCTCCCTGCCCCCAGCCTCCCCATTGTTGCTAGCTCAGGAAGCAGAAATGTGCATGACGGTGAAGTCTCATGCTCAGATGATTTGAGTTTTGAAAGCCGTGTCTACAATTCAATTTTATAGGGTTTCGTGTTTCGGAAGGAGAAGGATTAGAAATTTCACCCGAAGAAAATAATTGAGGTGCTTCCAGCCAGCCAGCACTGCCCTTCTCCATGGTTGCTGGACGCCGAAGGACAACGGCCCGAGCCTCGCCAGGGAGAGGCTAATTCCACTCGTGAGCTCTACAAAGGCCAGGGCCGATCTGAGCTAGGTTCAGAGTGTGCAGGGCACAGCCCTCTGCCTGAGCAGCACCCCCCTAGATGTGCAAGGGAGCCCAAACACATACACGCCAGGCACATGCATGTGCAACACACATTCACACCAGCCTCGTGCCCCAGGCACATTCACACATACACATGCACAGCTCAAATTCACAAGAACAACCCTGGTATGCTTACCCACTCACTCACACAACTGGCATCCTCCCACCACACACGCTGACGCTCCAAGAGAGCACATCCACAGACTTCCAAGCACTCACAATCCATACTGCCCCACCCACCCAGTAGGCACGCTCACGCATGTATCATGCACACACATCCATCCACATACCACGCATACACCCCCCCCACACACACATACACACGTGCACACAGGCCTGGGCCTCTGTAATAGGAAGCTGGGTCTGCATCCCACACGTATCCTCATGGAGATGTCTCCCAAAGCAAGTCGGTCACATGGACAGCCCTCAAAGGACTCCAATGGTCTGCACAGTCTCAGACTGTCCACTGTGGAAACCACCCTCCCTGGTCAGGTCCGGGCTCTGGCCACAGTTACTGTTAGCAGAGGTTGTCCTCAAATGAGCAAGGTGAGCCCTCCGAGAGAGGTAGGCTTGACAAACTCACCAGGTTCTAGAAGCTTAAACTTTCACCAGGGCCAAGCTTAATATTATGATACATTAAGCATGACCTCCAGAAACAACGGGATGGAAAAATGGGAGATGATAAAAAGAGAGACAAATAGGGGGAATGGAGTTGATCAGCCATTAATTCCCAATCGCTTTAGACGTAATTGTGAACCCTCCATTTCCTTGGGCTTGCCCGAGACCTTGGCTCTCCATCAGGGAGCTGCCATACTCCTCTTTGCTACCCTCAGTAGTGCTTAGCCACAGCCTTCCGGGTAACTGCAGAGTATAGGGCAACCAACAGCAGAGGCTACCCGCTGACCATCAGGGCTACGGTCATCTGCCTGTCAGGTCCTGAGCCCTTGCTCATCTCAGCCCTACGAATGACACACCAGCCACACAGAAGCAGTGAGGGAGGAGCCCTGGGGAGACCAAGGCCAGCATAGGAAGCCTTGTTGCCTCACTCCAGGTCAGCCTGGGGCTGGATAGAAGCAGGCAACAGGTAGCCAGATGCTTCCCATTCCAGCTCTGCTCCTGTCCTCTGGGGCCCTGGCTTCCGCTCCTGGACTCTCAGCGGAGGAAAGGAGGAGATCATTTGCTTAAATTCAGTTCCGAGGAGCAAGAGAAGAAGAGTGGCAAGTCCGCAATCACTGAACGAGTTAAGAGCAGAGAAATAACCAGGGAAGATCTTCTCACGCTCCCCTGAGAGCTTTCCACTTCCTCCTGTTCACTCTGGCTCTGGTTCCTCCTCACAAGGCTAAAGCGATGAGTCAGCCCGAAAAAGTCCCTTTTACCTTCCCCCAAGGCCAATGGTAAAACTTTGATTATAAGACACACGCTGTCAAAAAGAAAAAAAAAATCCCAGCTTATTTTTGCTTCTAAGGAATTTTTGTAAAAATTACTGTGTCTCAATGACAATTTCCCCCCCTGGGGTTTGAATTCCTGTCGAGCTGTGGATTAACATTTGCACAGGTAGGCAGTGACTCTACCACCTGCAGTGTGCACCCAACCCTTTTTTGTTTATTTTTTTTTTAAATTAGTATCTTGCCTTTAGCTCAAGGCTGGACTGCACCATGATCCCTCTCTTTATGGTTCCTGCACAGGTGGGATGTCAGGTGTGCATTTTCATCCGGCTTTTTATTGGTTGGATGGGGTTTTGTGAACTTTTTGCCTGGGCTAACCTCAAACTGAGATTCTCCTCACCTCAGCCTCCTAAGTCGTTAGGATTACAGGCCTGAGCTACCTGCTACTATGTTCCAATACATTTTTTGAAACCAGTTAACAATATGTTGTTATTTTGCTTTTGTGCCAAGATTGGCCATTTAATCTACTTCCTATTTTTTGTATAATTAACAAAATGTAAAAGTTGGCCATGAATGCTTTTGACTAGTATAGATGAACCACGTTGCCACAACCAATCATGATCCAAGGTGGGATACTCACCCTTTGTCTTCCCAATCTTCAGGACATAATGGCTACCCTGAAGTATTTTTAACACACTAGTCCACATATCCTTCTTTGAAATTCTTTGCCCAGATATGTTCTGAATTCTTTATACTTTAGAGAGGCAACTGAATAGACAGCCACATATTATATCAACTCCCAGGAAGGTCTGAGGCTCTTCTCGTCCAGCTGAAAAACCTCATTCATCCCTCAGTGGGGTTCTTCTATAGGATTGGGACAGATTTTGCTTCTTAATAAGCAATTGCAGTGCTTGGGGGGGCAGCGTTGGACTTTACAATAAGAGAATGCATATATGTGAGAAAATGACTTATGATCCTACTTATTATTTGTGAAGGTATTCAAGGATAAGATTTGAAATCTAAGGATTCCAGGGAGGGGAATAAAACCCACATGAATAAAAAATAATGAAAAGAAGAACATGTACAAAATAATATAACACAGTAGATACAACGCCTGAATTTTCCAATTATCATTGTCACAATCTAATAAATTTTATAGCTAAGTTAATTTGGGGTGTGATATAAAATAGAGACTCATAAGCTGGTGACAGGAGCCCAGAAGAGTCTTTCATGGCTCTATCTGAAGGGATCTAGAAATGGATTGCAAGAGGAAGGAGAATTACTATGCCATTTTCCATCCAGAACCATAAATAAAGAGGAACCTAAAGGGGATATCCAAAACTTTCCAAGCAAAATTTTTTCAAACTTCAGACAAAAAGGGAGGGAGGGGAACTGATAAATATTTAATTCATTATTTTCTCACAATATCCCTGAGACACAAACATTATGAACCTCAGTTTACAAGTGGGGAAAACTGGAAGAGCCAAGATTTCAATCCAAGTCTATTTGCCTCAAAAAAAAAATCTCAAGAACTAACAGGCATACATGTTATTTCTGTGGATTTCAGAATTGTAAGAACTGAAGTCCTGTCCCAGCCTTGGAAAAACCATTAGCCTCCCCCTCCCCTCTCTCTTCCTCTTTAAGTCTCCCTCTTCTCCTATACATCCATCTAATCTCCCTAACTTTCTGTAGAAAAGTTACACAGAGACAGTCTTTCATCTGACTCTGTCATTTGAGAAGCTGAGAGCATAGTTCTCTTGCGCTCCTATGATCACCAGCCACACAGGAAAGAGCCTGAAAAGGAAGTTATAGATCACCTGATCAGCAAGGCCATATCCCAGAGTTCCCCAGGCTCAGCTTATTACTAGTGGATAGCATCTTTTGACAGGACACACTGAAGGATGTCAGCCACTCACAGGAAATCACTTACAGTACAAGGTGCATTTTCATATTATTTACTTCAATTTTAAGGTGTGGAGGTACCTGTGACTAGCATGAAATTCCTAGCTTTTCGAGGTGAGTATTTAGTATTTTAGTAAGACACATGCTTACAAACTTCATGCTTCCCACATACACATGGTTCTATTTTTTTTCAGTGTGGCTGGTAGCAACCATGAGATGTGAAAGCACACACACAATGTTACAGGACATACTAGTGATGCTGCCTTCCTGGCAAAGCATTACACGAGTTCCTTCAGAGCTTTAGACTTCTGTTTCCCCACCTATACAATGGGGCTAATGCCTGTTCAGATGCTCCTCAGAAGATTGCTGAAAGTGGTTATTACCTCCTTGTTGTAAACCTGATGACAAGACCCTACATTGCTCCATCTATGCAAGCTTCCCTGCCCACATTTTACCAAAGGAAACATAAGACTCAAAAAGATGAGACAGCAGGGCATCGGTGGCTCCCACCTGTAATCCTAGCTTCTCAGGTAGCTGAGATCTGAGGACTGAGGTTCAAAGCCTTCTTAGGGAGAAGACTTATGAGACTTATCTCCAGTTAACCACAAAAAGTGGAGTCAGAACTCAACTTATGCTTGAGAAATAAAGCCAAGCAACAGCACAGGGTTTGAGAGAACTTGAAGGGAGCAGGGTAGGCATGCTGTTCATTACTTCTAGGGTAGCTGGATTGTTACTTCTCAAGATCAGAAAGTATGCATGTTCATTTTTGAAAATCATCAAACCAAAAATAGAACATTAAGCTCAAATCAATGGAAGAGCACAGTGCGGTCAGAAAAAGGCATCTGTGAAGGCCAGCTCTTTCCCCCATTCACGTTAGTGATAGTTCTGAAACATGGTTGTAGTTTGGGGCCTGTGTTCCACTCCTGCATTGTTTTCTTTATTCTTTCTGTTGTCAATAACCTTAACTTCCAATAAGTATTGGAATGCTTACTCAAAATTAGTTCCCCTTCTGGAAGGGAGAGCAAGATTTCTCTTGTCTTTGGGAGCATTCTGTGAATCCACACATGGCGCTCTCTAGCTCCAGCTCTATCGACAAGCTTGTTTGAGAAACCAGGTTTCTCTTGCCCTGTGCTCCTCAAAATGAGTCCAAGAACTTATTAGAATCATCCAGCTTGACAGGGAAAAGCCCTTTGAAGTAATCACAGCCAACCTTTCTTCTTTATCAACATTCAACTAAAAGCCTTCCCCAGGATATACGGTATGGAGCTGAGCATGAAGCCCAGGAGCTCAGCCTTTCTGGGCCTGTGCTTTTCTGTTTCGTGATTCCTCCCTGTGCACCATGCTGGGAGGAATTCAGGTGGCTCACAGATGATGTCCATGTGGGAAGAATGAGCTGTTATAATATTCCAACAATGGCATTTTCCTCGTTCTCCTGCTTCCTGTGCTTTGTTTGTGTCACTGGGGCAAGTACACCCTCCTTTTCTTCCCTGGGGGAGTGAGGGCTACCCCGAGGGCAGGTACAAGGCCACACTGACCACACCCTTATACTCTCACACCTTGAGTGCATGCAGCAGGGATCAAGAACCACACGTGTGACATGAATGGTTCCGCTTTTATGCTCCATCTCTCATAAAACTGCAATTAAATTCTTTGGGGCACTCCATTTCCCAGTTTCATTTAAAAAATCTAATTATCTATGCCACACAGAATTTTTTTTTATTAGAAAGTGAAGTCATTAAATAAGCAGATACCAGTCTCAGGCCCTGAGATAATTGCAAATAGCAGAACATCTGTCCACAGTTTTCAGCTGGACCTGGTAAAGAGACTGTTAGAAGTGGATTGATTGGAGCAATAAGATCCTCAAAATAAGGATATTGAGCTTCTGTACTACCCAAGGACAGCAAGGAAGGAAAATTATATAATTGTTTTTCAAAACTTCTATTTACCTAGATGGGAGATATAGTGACAGACTGCACCCATCTCACCCTGGTATTTGAAGAGCCAACCATCCATGTGTCTAACCTCACTGGGTCCCTTGTCTCTACAGCCCAGGAAAGCACCTGCTATGCTTTCTATTCATACGTTCAATTATAAAACCCTGACCTGTCCAAAGGCTCAGGGTGATTCAATGACAAACCAATAATTCATTCCTGTGCTAAGGAGACTACTTCTAGTGTCATCAAGTGTTTTCTCTGAACTCAGACATGTCAAACTCCTCTCCCACTCATGCCTTACAAAAATAAATCCTCAGCCAGCTGCAGAAAGCCTCGTTAATGTGGTGCTGAGAGCAAACCCCTAATAAAGTCTCTAAATATTTACTATGCGTCTGAGTTACAGCACTGACCAGTTCCACCCCTATTAAAATCCGCCTGCATTCTCCAAACACAATTATTTTAGGTCAGTGACACGCCAGCCAAGGAAATGACAAGACTGTGCACTACGGGAAAAAGCAAGCAGGACTCAGTTTTATATTCAGGTCCTGCCATTTATCAGCTGCTAGATACTGTGCAAGTAAATGTACCTTTTTTCCCCCCCACTTTCTTAGCTGTAAAAAGGGGACAATAATAACATCACCAACTTGCATTAACAATTAAGGAAAATGTGTATGTCTATCTACATATACCAAGTGAAAACAAACACATAAAAACATTCAGGCACCAATGGCACGTGTCTCTATCCCTCACTAATCAGGAGGCTGAGATTTGAATGTCCTGGTTCAAAGTCAGCCCGGGCAGGGAAATCTATGAAACTCTTATCTCCAATGAACCAACCACAAAAGATGAAAGTAGAGCTATGGCTCAGGTGGTAGATTGCTAGCCTTCAGTTTAAAAGCTAAAAGAGAGTGCCCAAGCCCTAATGCTGGCACAAAAACGTCAATAATAAAATCAACAATAAATAAGTAAAACAAGAAGGAGCTAAATATACACAGAAGTGGTGGGGGGAACATGGAGCATTCATTTTAAAGTTGTCACAAATACAACATGGTCCTGAAATTGTGAGTTTGGCTGCCATTTCTAGTTGGTTCTCCTCTGAGCAAACAAGGATGGTGGAGCTTGGAGCACTGTCATGGTAGTGTTGTACACAGCTTATCTGGAGAAAGATAACTGGAAGATTAACTCACAGTGCCAGGATCCTGAGCACGAGCAATTTTTAACCTGCTCAAAAAGTAAATGGATCTCCAAAGACCAGAACCCACTAACAGGTTGTCTACCACAATCCCTCTAAGAGGACTCAGAGGCCCAGTAATGGGAAAGTCTTTTTTTCTTTTCTAATCAATATAACTAAATAACAGCAAGTCTACCGTGAAGTAGGCATCATGCCAACCCCTATAAATACAGAAGATCATTTAATTCTTAGAAGGAAGTATAATTACTGCAATTTTACAGATAGAAGAATTGCAACTAGAAAGGTTAGCTATGACTTCAGGATCCCACAGTGGGGACACAGCAGTAGTAGAGTTTGAACTCAGATTGGACTCGAAAGCCCTCTTTCTTTCCATTTGCCAGAATGCCTTTCCGGAGCAATTCATGCCGCTGCGGAGGAAGCGGCACTTCAACCCAAATGAAGTGGGAGCCCAGGGGTTCCGATGAGTGGGTGAGTCAACATTCACAGAAGGGGACAGGCAGGACCGCCACCCTGCCATGCACCACTCTTCTGCTCTGCTAACCAGAGCTGAGCAGGGATTCTCCATCATCTGCCCATTGCTGTGAGGACCCAAAGAAGGTTTCCAAGTGGGCAGCAATAGGACAGCTGTGCTTCAACCCTGATGCACAACCTAAGGAAAGGCTTGGCCTGGTGGTCCTCTCTGCATCCATACCAGTCCTCTGGCTATATTACTGGGATCTCTTTCCCGGCCTAGCTCCCCACCCCAGTACATTTTTGTTTTCGGAAGCAGAAGTAGTGTTCATGTGTTAACCCTCAGTTTCCCACAGAGTAGGAAGGATCTCCACAAAGGCAAGGTGCATCAGTGAAAAGGTGGTCTTCACATAAAGGGTACATGCGAGGACTTACAGAATGTCTTGAACCCTGAGAGGTTAGGAACTAATTATCCTGAAGTGGTTCTCAATCTCCCAGGCGTTTCTTGATGCCATCTCCCAACCGGAGGAAGACATTAAGAGTCCTTCATACATTCAACCATTCAAAACTCTCTTTGTAGGCGTTCCATTCTGTGTGTGTGTGTGTGTGTGTGTGTGTGTGTGAGAGAGAGAGAGAGAGAGAGAGAGAGACAGAGACAGAGACAGAGACAGAGACAGAGAGACACAGAGAGACACAGAGAGAACTGGAGCTTGCATTCAGGGCCTGGCTCTTGGCTAGTGCTCAACTTACTTGAGCAACAGTTCCACTTCTAGCTTTCTGCCAGTTAGTTGGAGATAAGAGTCTCTGGGATTTGTCTGCTTTGGCTGACTTCAAACAGGAATCATCTGATCTCAGCCTCCTGAGTAGCTAAGATTACAGGTGTGAGCCATCTTAATAAGAGAAAATGAAGCCAGTAGGACAGAAGTTGTCAAGTCCATTTTAAGGATGGGAAACATAAATCCACAGGAGTGAACAAGGTCATCACCTGACCCCCTTTGTGATTTCAAGCTGTCTTAAGGCAATACAGTTTGTGATTAACAAGACTACAGCACAGCAAGGCAAAGCGGTGCCAGGGAGAATGCAATGAAAACAAAGAGGAAAAAAATCACTAGGAAAGGAGGGAGCAACTTCATTGGAGGTTGTCATTGACACTGGGCAGTAGGTGACCCCTTGGCCCTTGAGCTGGCTCTGAACTCCTCGCCCAGGGCTGGCTCTGTGTCCCTGACTCATCCGGTTGCATCGAGGCCCTGGGAGCGTAAGCAAACTAAATTCTTCAGTCCTGGGTAAAAACAGGAAGTCACAAGTGGCTTTGCTCTGCTCTCAACTTGAGTCCCCAACAGTTGGGGTCAAGGGTGTCCCAAAGACACGATAGGCAGCTCCCTGGCAGCTTGCCCACACAGGGGTTCAGCAGCTCATCAGAGGAGGGGAGGAACTAGGCACACTTCCCAACGGGCTTCCGGACGCATGGTTTAGGGGCCTAGGCCCCTGTAGGAGCAGGACAAGGGAGCCCAGCAGAGTAGAAGCCAGAGATTCCATAACTGTCTCCACATTCAACAAAAGCTCACTGCTGACTGTGAGCTAACAGCTGTGTGACCTCAGGGACGCAAGCTCACTTGATACAGCTTAGGTCTTTTCATCTGAAAAGTAGAAGCCACCCTCCCCGACAGCACCTTCCTAAAGGTGAAGGTACATCAGTGAACTACTGCAAGCATTTGGAGTCTATTATTAGCACCCAGGCTATGTACTGTCTCCTGTGCTCCCCAGCCTGGGATGCTGCTGCCTTCCTCCCCAGAGCTGAGAGCAAGAGGCAGTGTGGGCAGGTTGGACCCCACCTCCTTCCCCTTCTCTGGCTGCTCTGGAGCCCAGGATCAGCTGAAGGTGAAGTTCTGCCAGCCCCCAGCTGGGCCTAGCGCCCATGTTTATGACTGTTTATTTCAGAGCAAGTAGAAAGGAGAAATTAGAGCCATAAAAGACAGGACAACAGACCAATAAAATCCAGCTCCCAGAAGAGTCAGAGGGAGGAAGAGAGGCAAAACTGTCACCATAGCAACACAAGACAGTCAGAAACACGTAGGAAAAAGAAAAAAAAAAACAGCCTCTTCTCTTCACAGGGTAGAAGCCCTGGAGCCTCACTCAGCAGCGCTATGTGAAAGCCAGCAGACCCATCAATCCTAACCCCTCTGGCTCCCAAGTCCAGACCTGGTCAGGGAACCACCCCTCTCCTCCTATTGCTGGCAGCGCAGATTCTAGCCCCGACTGGCTGGGGAACTCAAGGCTGCGTGGATGGGTGGTCTGGGCCCATCCAGAGGAGGTGGTGAAAGTTTCTCATGGCGAAATGAAGGAGGTCTTTGGAGCTCTAGAAGCCACCAAGGCCCTGAACTCCAGCCCCTTGACCCTGCCCTGGGTTCCCTAGGGACTAGGCAGGGGGAAAATAAGGCCATGGGATCTGAAGGCCAGGCCCAGAGTTGGAAAAGGTGGTGGCCCCCATCCTCCTGGATTCCCTCAGGAGTAGCTGTGGGAACCTGAGGTCTGAGGGCTGGTGGGCAAGAAGCCTTTGGAGGGCCTTACATGTCACAGCTCCTGGCCCTGGTCTCGGGGTGGGGGGACGCTGGCCAGCATGGCTGAGCTGCTTGGGGAAGGAACAGGGACCTGCTGGCACACTGTGACCGAGGTGTTCTCCGTCCTCTCAGTCAAGAGGCAAGACAGGTGTCTCCACCGAAAAGCATGGCTGGCCTGCGACCAGCGGTCTGGGGAAGTGGGTCAAATTGTTCCCGAAGCTCGGGATCCAAACATCCCCGAGCCAGGCTCTCTCGGGCTGGGAGTTCCAGCAGGGGGGCGCGGAGTGGGGGGGCGGGGAGAGGGGTCCCGGGAACCTCGGCGGCAGGTGTCGCAGGGCGAGGGTCCCGGTGTGCAGGGGGCTGGGAGGGGGCTCACCCCCGCCCCTGGAGGACCGGGAGCCGAGCCGCGGATCACGGCGGCGGGGCAGGGGTCTGGGGTCGCGGCGGAGAATAGCCCTGGGGCTGGAGAGACACCTGGGGGCTGGGATGGGAGTGGCCGAGGGGCAGTGGGGGTGGTCTGGAAGAAAGAGCACAATCCGGGGACAGTCCGGGGGAGAGGCACCCGGCGGACCTCGGGCCGGCGACCGGCGGGAGAAGGGCCCCCAGATGAGATCGGGTGCTCCGCGCTCACTCCCGCCTTTCCCCCCAAGGCTGCGGGGTGCCGGGAGCCCGGGCAAGGATGGCCAGCGTCGGCTGCGCCCCTTCCACTTCGCCCCGCACACGCCAGCCCCGCATCTCCTGAGCTCCTGGGTCCTCAGAACCCCGCCCGAGCTTCCCGCCGCGCCCCGGGCCGCCTCCCCACCGCGCTCACCCGAGAGTCGCCGCCGCCCAGCTCCGCCGCCCGCTCCGCCGCCGCCGCCGCCGCCGCCTTGGAAGCCTCTCGCGCCGCGGCAGCAGCCAGCGAAAAGGCTCGGAGCCCCGCCCGGGCCCCGCCCCTCGGCCGGGCCCCGCCCCCAGAACCACTTGCCCCCCCACGCCCTAAGTGCGGCCCCGCCCCTCCCCTCGCCATACCCCGCCCCTAGCACCACTCGGGGCCCGCCCCCAGCTCGGCCACGCCCAGTCCCTAGCCCAGTCCTACCTCTAACACTATCCTCCCTGTCTCAGATAGGCCACGCCCCCATCTAGGCCACACCCCCACCTCATCCAGGCCCCGCCCAGTTCCAGCCACGCCCAGCAGAGAACCAGTTCACTAATAGTATCCCCGTTCTTGTCTGGGACAGTGAACCTGGGCCCAGCAACACTCTGAAACCTGGCCTTGCCCTTTAGGAGGCAGACTCAGGAAAGGCATCCCCCTCAGGGCTTTCCCCTTAAGAAAGGCATCCCTTTCCATTTGCACACCGTGAATTCATCCATACCCACTAGTCCTCTTCACAAAAAGAATACCAAATCCTCAGAACCCACGGAGGCGCCCCACCCCACACTAGTGCCTATGCACTCTCAAGTTACTTTGGCTTGTGAATCTTGCTTTGCTCCCATATCACAGATGCCTACTCTATTAACATGTACACCCAGCCTTGAGGGCTGCATTTATCTGAGGGATACACTTAAAAAGCCTTTCCAAATGCTTAGTCTAAAAAAACTGCAAGCACAGTGGTTCCTGCCTGTAATTTCAACAATGAAGGGGCTACCGCAGAAGATCTGGTGCTGGACCACCAAGTCTGGGTGATTTAGCAAGATCCAGTTTTACATATATACATACATACATACATACCATACATACAGTTATCCTAAAGAATACTCACACCTGTAATCCTAGCTACTGAGGAGGCTGAGATCTAAGGATCGGGGTTCAAAGGCAACCAGAGCAGGAAAGTCCCTGAGACTCCAAATAACCATCCAAAAGCCAGAAGTGGAGCTGTGGCTCAAGTGGTGGAGGTAAGCTCAGAGCCAATGCCTAAGCCCTGAGTTCAAGCCCCAGGATCAGCAACCCACCCACCAAAAAAAGTCTGTAATGGAAGGAGAAAGCAGCAAATTACAGTTTCATTGTCATGGTCATTGTTTTAAGACATCTGCCACAGAAGCTTTTTGCATTAGAGAGAGGGACATTCAGGAAGCACAGAGAGGACTAAACGGTGCCAAACAGGTTGTGAGTCAGAACGTACGTGTGTGTGTGTGTGTGTGTGTGTGTGTGTGTGTGTGTGTGTGTAACTCCTAGCCCCCAGTTTGGCTGTTTGTTTGTTTTTTTCCCCAATCACCCAGAGCATCACAAAACTTCTATGAAACCTTCCCAATGACCCAGGCGGTGTGCCTGGCAGGAGCAGCTGTGCTCAGGGAGCATGGTCTGTTGGAAATAGGAGGCAAAGCCCGGGTCTGGAGCACAGGAAGCACCAGCGGGACTTGTCAGGTGCATCCCCTTCCTGAGCTCCTCACGTGTCCCCAAGGAGGACTTGTTCTGCCCAAGCCACTGTGGGTCTCACAGGCTTTTGTGAGCTACTTAGTGAAACTCCCGCTCTGACTTTGGCGCACATTCACAGTCTAGTTTAATCAGATATTCCCCCTGGGAAGGGGACCATGGGATATAAAAGAACACTTTTTCCTTCTTCATTTGAATCTCTTGTGGTTTCCCCTGCTCGGGCCTAACTTAACTTTGTTGTTAATTCCTGCAAAGACAATTTATTTTATCTTTCTGTGGCCCTATTACAAAAGATTTATTTCCATGAACTTAGCCATGACTTCCTTCACACACACACACACACACACACACACACACACACACACACACACGTTTACATACACCGCTCCCAGACACACCTTCCAGAATTTCAGAACTTTTACTTATTCTGTCCCAACTTGAACATTTTCAGACTTTGTGAAGGACATAAGTGATTCAGCCACAGATTCCATCCCTCCATGTGAAACACCATTGTTTCAGAACCTGGGAGACCTTTTACTTTACAGGTCTCTAATAACATAGTTGATGTTGGTGAGTTGAGCCTATTGATGTATGAGACTTTTGCTTCCACACACTTAGAGGCAGCTTTGGTTTCTGTAATTGAGGGATACCTGCATGGCAGTGCCCAGCCCATCATGAAATAATAGGGTTTTCTAATCATCAGTGTGGAATTTAATAATTAAGTGTTTCCTAAGACGCAATAATCAGATGAAATAGTCTCTCCACTTCATCAGTAATGCTAATAACAAGTTCACAAGTTGTTATAATAAAGATTACCATGAAATTAAAGTGCCATTTAGGGGGCAGGTAAGCTGAGATCAAATTTCTGATGGTTCATATTCACAGTATAAGTTGGCTTAACTGAACCTTACTATCTTAATTAAATTAAGTGTAAATGGAACAGTTCCAATTCCAAGGACATCTCTGTGTGTGTATGTGTGTTTAGGATTGATTGAATGTCACCCAAGTGTTAGACACTGTGCTAAGTGATGGAATAAGGACACTGGCCCCTGATTTTGAGGACACAGAGTGTCTACCAGCCCAGACTATGACAAAGCAGAATAAGAAAGAGGCTGAAGACATTGCTGTGTGGTTATAGGAATCCAGGAATTCACTGTGACCAAAAAAGCTGGGAATGGGTTGTGAAGCTAAACCCTTAGAGACGAGTTCGACTATCAACAGGGGAAAAATGTGATAAAGATACCCCCAATAGGGGCTGGGAATGTGGCCTAGCAGTGGAGTGCTTGCCTAGTATGCATGGAGCCCTGTGTTCTATTCTTCAGTACCACATATACAGAAAAAGCCGGAAGTGGTACTGTGGCTCAAGAGGTTAGAGTGCTAGCCTTGAGCAAAAAGAAGCCAGGGACAGTGCTCAGGCCCTGAGTCCAAGCCCCAGGACTGGCAAAAAAAAACCCCGATACTCCAAATAGAGAAACAATGGTGGGGGTGCTCTACAGTACTGGGGACTTCCTACATTGAAATAAGTAGAAACTGGAGACCCAGAAGGTGGGTCTGAGAAAGGCTACACTTGATCCTGAGAGCCCCCCGAGGGAGG
Organism: Perognathus longimembris pacificus; assembly: GCF_023159225.1. Classification (NCBI taxonomy): domain Eukaryota; kingdom Metazoa; phylum Chordata; class Mammalia; order Rodentia; family Heteromyidae; genus Perognathus; species Perognathus longimembris. The sequence continues at coordinate 68,900,218 of NC_063168.1, read as the reverse complement.
GGGAACCACCACTGAATCCAACAATAGCTTAAAGGTCCTCAGGAACTGGGATCAAAGAACAAAGAGTGAATTCCACAAGTGGAGAACTATTGTCACTGCCCAGGAGCTGTAGGCCGCCCTCCATGGCCCAAGCTCTGCGGCCTTACATTGGCAAACACATCGTCTGCCAGAATCCCAGAGATAAGAACAAAACTTAGCACAGACAGAATCCTCTAAGATTACTGCATGAATAGAAGAGTCATGGAAGATGACATCCTCTAAAAACACAGCCCCAACGGGTGAATCCTGTCCAGGATCTTCTCTCCCCCCGTGACCCATCCTAAAGCAAAGAGAAGATGCCCCTCTGTGTCTCTCATTACAACATATGCATTGTACCATGTTTCTGGGGAAGGACTGGTTTTATTCCTGGACTGTTCAGTGTCACTCACCTGAGGCTTCCTCCTCAACTCCAACAATGAAGGTCATTCGTTCCAGTGCCTTAGGGGCAGTGTGGCACTGTGGGCTTGGACTGGAAGGTGAATCCATTCACCCATCTGATATATTATTTGCCTCATTGTCTATTTGCTGCCATCAGGGGCTTGGCATGTGTCTAGGTCTCTTGTGGTGAGGGACTTTTAAGAGAGAACACTTCATCTAGAGCTGGAGTCAAAGCTGAACAGGAATCCGGATTCTGCACATCACAACCTATGAGGACTTCAAAAAGATTGCTTAAGCATTTGGAGTTTGCCTTTTTCTCTTTCATAAAATGAAAGCACTAGAGCTTGCTTCAGAAGACTCCAGTAACAACACCTGCTTCCAATGGCTTTGTAGTTGTGTAACCAAAGCTATGTAAAATGTTACATAATCATGGATGTGTGACCCCCTCAGGTGCCTTAAATTGTACCAGGCATACAGTAACTAGTCATTTTAATCTCATCAGTTGGCAGGTTTATTTATACATGAGAAAATGGTGAGGGAATCCTGTGTTCTACAGCCCCCCAAAATGCTCTCTCCACCTTCTTCAATACAGGTGAGAAAAAGAATTTTTGCCCTACCAGCTTGCTGATCTTCAACCAGAATTACATATTATTTTTCCTCTGGCATTATTATAGTGACCTCCAAAGGTAGTGGGGTTGTTTTTTCCCTCCCTCCCTCCCTCCCTCCCTCCCTCCCTCTTTCTTTCTTTCTTTCATTTTTTTAATAGTGAGAATTGAACTCAGGTCCTTATGCTTAACCAGACCACTTCAGTCATGTTGCCAGACCTTTAACTTGTTAGGTTATTTTTCAGATAGTGCCTCCTGCTTTTTCCAATTATATGCTTTCATTCTGTTGTGCCAAGTCGCGAGAAGACCACCAAGAAGGCCACCGAGACTCAGACGTTCCGAAATGCAAAAGCAAGGCTTTATTCAGGCGAGCTGCAACTCGGGCCTGGTCCTACCCACTGACACAGTGGAGGTTAGGAGGAAGCCCCGAGCTGTGATTGCACAGGACTTATAAAGGCAAAAAACAAAGTTACAGCCATCAGGTGTTCAAGCAAGACGAAAAACAAAGTTATAGCCATTAGGTGTTCAAGCAAGCAAGATTAGGACACGGGTACAAATCTGATTGGCTCAGGGCTCGAGGCATTCTGGGGGCGGTTAGAGTTAAGCATTTCCAGGCGGTTAGAGTTCTTGACCAACTGGGCCCTAATAAGCTTGTCCTGGGTTTGCTCACAGGGCCTGCTTATCTCAGGTTCGTGTGGTAAAGTGGGGCCTGACTTCAAAATGGCTTTAGTCTGTCTCTTCAGTTCTTCTTCTGACTTTGGGAGCACAATCGTTCTGCCCATTACCTGTCTCTCAGGTATCTAGGATTATAAGTATGTGCCACCACTCTAGGCCTTCCGCTCAGTTTTGTATAACCTGGCTCCAAATCATCAACCCCATACTGATGTCTTTAGTTTTCCAAGGCAGTCATGGCTCTTCCCCGAGTGCAACCATACATTATGTTTCACAGTCACCCTCACCAAGCTGTGTGGAGTGGACCACTGGATGTACAGTTGATTCATCTTACATGCTGCCAGTATGTTCTACAAAGTCATTCTGAACAGAATTAGCAAACATCAAACTGGAGCTTCTAGGAGAAATCAGTTGGGCTCCTGAGGACTTCCGGTCCCATTGTCATCAACTCCTTCATGCATCAGCTCTTCCTTACAGTATGTACTTATGTAGACTGTTGATTTACTAACATTGAACTCTAGGCCGACAGCAATCGACACTCAGCCTGAACAAAGCTGATCTACCAGTGTTCTCCCTCTGTAAGGAGCATGTCACCCTCCTATGTTGGAAAACTCTGTACAGCACTTCAGCTCTACGCTTCAAAACCACTTTAAAGAAGGAAATCGCCAACAAAAGAACAGAAAAACTCAGCACTAAATAGATTGCATAGAGGGCACAGTATGAGAGCCAAGGTGAGCAGGAAAAACCTTGTTCAAATTCAGCGGAGTACACGCACATCAGAGTGACTTACATAACTCCCAGCTGACGCATGCCATCAAAAGACCATAACAGCACGGAGAGTATTTGGGGATTATAAACAAATTTTATCAAAGAGGCAGATACATAAACACTGAGTCCTAAATAATGAGGGGCAGCCACTGAACTGTGAACGGTGAGGCCAGGACCTCTGCTTTGTCCTCTGCATTTTCCTACTGCTTCAGAAAACATCTGCTAACTTAAAAACTCAAATGCTCAATAAATGCCAGTTGAGTGAATAAACCATTCAGTGAGGCCTTGCTTTTATTTCTTCTTCTTTTTTCTTTTAGGTTTTTAACAACTTTTTAAACTTCCATTAATAAAGGAGGAAGAGTGTTTCTGATGTACTCATAGGTATGATTTTGTTTTTCTCCATCTTTTCTTGCGTGTGTGTGCATGCATGCATGCGTGTGTGTGTGTGTGTGTGTGTGTATGCTGGTATTGGGGCTTGGACTTAGAACTTCACACTCTCATTTGGCTTTTTTGCTAAACGTTAGAGCTCTACCACTTGAAACATGCTTCCACTTCTGGCTTTGTGCTGGCTAATTGGAGTTAGAGTTTCATGCACTTTCTTCTCCAGGATGGCCGTGAACCCTCATCTTCAGATCTCAACTTCTGGAGTAGCTAGGATTTCAGGCATGAGCTATCAGTGCCAGGTTTTTGACCAGATCCCTGACCTCTGACCCCTTCCCATCCTGTGTGGAGTGTATACCCTCTTGTGACACATCTGGGTATGTGTGGGCTTCTAAGAGAGACAAACCAATATAATGCACTCACCTCCCTGAAAAGAGAAGTGGAAGAAATAAGCAGGACCTAGCTGGGTACTGGTGTCTCATGCCTGTAACCCTAGCTACTCAAGAGACTCAGATTTGAGGATCACATTTCAAAGCCCCCCCAAGCTAGAAAATCTGTGAGAGTCTCATCTCCAGTTAATCACAGGCAAAGCTAGAAGTGGAGCTGTGGGTGAAGTGGTAGAGCTCTAGCTTCAAGCAAAATAAGCTCAGGGACAGTGCCCAGGCCCTGAGTTCAAGCCCCAAGATTTTCACACACACACACACACACACACACACACACACACACACACACACACACACGTAGGACCTGTGAAAATAGAGTAAAAAGATGGCCCATGATAGAAAAAAAATGACATAGCTTAGGAACCAAATGAAGAATAGGCCATGAAGTAAATACCTGAAGGTAGAGGAAGCAGGATCACAGTGTACAAACTTAACAATGTGGACCTGACCAATAACAGTAGACTTGACAGACTTCTTCAATTCCCTCCTTACACAAACAAAATCACCCTCATAGGACTTGACACACAGTATTGTTTATGCAATGCACATTTATTGTCTGCTTTATGCCAGACAGAAATGAGAATAAAGTAGTCAATGTGCAGAAAACAAATGAGGACCAAGCCTTGTGTGTGGTGTACCTCAGCTACTGAATTTCAAAGTTATCATAGTCATTTTCACTAATAAATTCTCTCATTTATCATCCTAATTTGCAAGGTGTCAATATGTCTTCTCTCTGCTAAGTACAGACTCTGATACTTTTTCATAGATCACTTGATGTCAATCTGACTAGCTAGGCAAATTTGGAAATTGCTTATGGCATCATTTTTGGGACCCTTGACGAATGAATCAACTTCTGTAGGAGACTCAACCTCATCACCCACAAAGTTCACACAGTCTCCAAAATCACTACCAACAAAATAATGACACCTATCTGGAAGCCTTTGAGCAGAGGCTTAAAACGTTTTATAGGCACATCCTAGTCATCTATGAAGCATCACAAACAGGCAAGTAAGGGTCATGTATGACTGTGCTCATTTTATAGCTGGGGAAATTAACCCTTGATACAAACTTTTTCAAGTCACCAACTGAGTCATAGCCCAAGTGAACAAAATAATACAAAGGTGTCATGACTCATGGTGAGGGCCAAACTTGAATCCTTTGGGCTTCCATATCTTCTTCTTTTCTGTGACAAGAGAGACTTTACTGTATTAGTGAACAGGTAGACAGATTTGATTCAGACATAGGTCAAGATATTCTCTCTTGCTTTCAGAGATTTTTGTCAAATGTCAACATCTATAAAAACCCAATCTGTACATGATGACCATAATAGAATTCTCATCACATGGAATGGTAGACCCTACCGAGCATTTCTGTGAGCCATGATACCAACACAAAGATGCTTCATGTTTACATTTGTGTGACTGACTACATGGGACACAACTACATAAATGGGTAGTTAAACAGTTTTCAAAACAGTTTGAGAGATGCCTTTGAACAGTGATGTTTACAAAGACCTTGATATATATGTTTCCTTTAGACACTGTCCCGATCACTTCCTCATCACCTCTTGCCTGAGTTATTTTAAGAACTTTCTTCGTCCTTTCTATTCAAGTATCTCTTTCTATTCAATATCTTCAAGAAGTTGCACAAAGGACTTACCATTCAACAAAGTCATTTATGACTATGCTGCATCTTGGTCCATGTGATCAAGATCACTCGGCTTGGCCTCCCTGCCTACAGTTTTTTATGGTGGTACTGGGATTTGAGCTGAGAGTCTGGTGCTTGCTAGGCAATCCCCTTCACTGCTTCAGTCACTCCTCTAGCTCTCTAGTTATTTTGCAAATAGTGCCTTGCATTTCAGGCCCAGTTGACCTTAAACTGTGCTTATCTCCATCTCTGCCTCCTGCGTAGATAGGATTGCAAGCATGTACCACCATATCCAGCTTTCCTGATTACATAGTTAGTTGACACAATTCACTGTCCACCCCGTAGCTCTAGTGATGTTTCCAAAAGAAATATGTAATAGTGGAAAGTCCTCATCCAAACCCCTCAGTGCCTCTCCCTTTGCATTAGAACATCTTATATCTCACCAGAACTCATTTAAAATCTGTTCTTGTTTGTTCATCCTGTTTCATGTCTTTACAATCTGTGTGCAGTGTGTGTGTGTGTGTGTGTGTGTGTGTGTGTGTGTGTGTGTAGTCCTGGAGCTTGAACTCATGGCTTAGGCACTGTCTCTGAGCTTTTGTGCTCAAAGCTAGTACTCTGTCACTTGAGCCACAGCTCCCCTTCTGGTTATTTGGTGGTTAAATGGAGCTAAAAGTCTCCTGGACTTTCCTGTCATGACTGGCTTTGAACTGTGATGCTCAGCTTCGTGAATACAGGTGTGAGCCAGTGGCATCCAGCTACTTCTTTACAATCTTAAAAGCAAAATGTCATGTCACTCCTGTCTGCCTTTCTACATTGTAGTTTCTCTTCCTGAAATCTCTCCTTTTGCATTATCAGATGGATAAACTCCCAAGTTATGCTTTAGGCTGAAATACCACATTCTAACAAAGTCTTTCGGAACTCTAATTCTATCACACCTCACAGTCTCACAGTGTTTTAATTTTTCCCATCATTTTATGAGATTCTAGGATTTGGAAATAACAGATGTGCATGCATACATGCACACGTACACAGAAATAAGGCAATGTCTTTGTTCCCAATACTTACCATCTAATGTACGCTAAATAAATATCCATTAAGTCAATTTAAGTTACACTGAATTCCTGCAGACCCTAGATTAGAGCATTGTTCCCTTTGAAATTATTTATGGAAAAATAAAATATAAACAAACATGAACGAGCAATGCAAAATGTTTTCAGCTAAGGAGAGATTTTGTTGTTGGTGGTGGTGGTTGAGGATCCATGTTTTTCTGTGTAAATTAAATAATACTCACACAACATCTCAGGATCCTAAAATAAAACCCACACTGGTGATAATTAATCAAATCCAGCCGAGTTCTCAGCTTCTGATGTTGATGTGCTTCCTAGTCTCATGTGCCAACACCTCTACGTTTTCTTTGTTTTAATTACACTTAGCAGCCTTTTGTTCTTCCCTGCCCACTAGCCAAGGGGGTTGGGGCAGGCTACAAATCATCTTCATCATCATTAGAAGAAATATTATTTACATAGTCTATTTTTAGAGTTGACAATGAAGCCACACACAAGCCCACTGTGACCCCGACAGGGTGCAGCAGTTTCTCGAGCAGAGTCCTGGGCCCTGGAATACTTCACCTGTCTCATTAGTGTCACTCATATGGTGTGACTGCTAAGATGGCAGCTGCTTCTTTAAATCAGCTCCATCAAACTGTGTCCCATCTGGTAATAGGACAAGAAGTGGAGATGCTAGCAAATCTGGTGACTTTCCTATTTTTATACATAAATTTGCTCTCCCAATTTACATTTCATCTATATCTAGGCTCCAGGAATCTTTCATCTGGGTGTATGTGGTGATTTGTTTCTGTCTTTCCTAGAAGGAAAAGGGACATTGGCTTTCACTGTACATATTTAAACATTTCAGAATCTCAGAGCAGAAGGGACCTTTGATATAATGTAATATAACTAATTTTATCACTTGCACCCAGAGTGGGAAAATGATTTCCACAGTCATAAGGCAAGTGTGTATCTGTGTGCTGGGGCCTGGCTCCTGTTGCTGAGTGAACACATACCCTCTGACATAGAAGCTTACGGATTGCTGGGTTCCCAGAATGCTAACCTTCTGCTGGGAAGTTATCAAGTTTCCTCCACAATGTCTCAAGGAGCAGAAAAATGCTCAGGTTTGCATTAGACCTGCTTGCAAAAGGGACCAGTGTGGATCACAAAAGTTCCAGCTGATTTGGTGACGAGAATCTGCAGCTGCATTTGAAACAGGCCAAGTAAGCTACTGGGAAGAGTTAATTGTCCTGAAAGCGGTGTTCTCAGTGCAGCCATGTTCTGAATTCGTTGTACAATTGTTGGCAGGTTGGCAAACTTGTCTCAGTGCTTTCATTTGATCACTGTAAACCATAAATAGTGCCCTGCCTACCTCAAAGGCGTGCTGAGAAGCAAGTAAACTGACAGAGGAGGAAAGACTGTGAAAAGCTTTGTGAAAGAAGTTATTTCATCAAGCAGTCGAAATATAGCAGAATGTTTTGCCTTTACTTATTGTTAAAGTGACATGCATATAAATCTGATATTAATTTTCTATGGGTAGTCAAGTTTTCCTACCCAAGAGCAAAATAGAGGGGGAGACTGGAGTACATCAATACATCTCAATTTTGATTTGCTTAGGACATTAAGAAGACTTTGGGTTTGCTGCTCCAGAGGAAGAGATAGGCTGATCATGGTTAAAGGCCAAAGTTAGTAATACCTTACCTAAATAATAACCAAGACATGTTTGTTTACACCTGTAATCTCAACTACTGGGAAGGAAGAGGTACAAGGATGAAGGTCTAAATCCAGCCTTGGGAAAAGTTGAAGATCTTATCCAAAAATCACACTAAAATCAAAAGCACTGGAAGAGTAGCTCAAGTGCTAGGCACAAACATGGGGCCCAGAGTTCAATCCTCAATATCACCAAAAACAAAGAACAAAAACGAAACCTTTGGCTTGACCAAGTGATAAGAAAATGCAGGGTAGATTTAGACAGAGGTCCTTATAGATAAAAATCTCTGGTATAGACTAAAGAGCATATTCTAGTTGTTGAAAGTGGTGGAAATATGTTTCAGCTCCTACTGCTGATTCCAACAATGTCCACTTCCTCTTTTTTGTATTTTGTCTTAAAATGATAGACTGATAGTCTACCTCAAACTAAAGAGTAATGACAGACGTCTTACCAATTCCAAAAACTGTCTAAAGATGAATATAACAGACATCCATGTTCTATAGAACATCAACATTTCTTTACTTTTGGTTCAAGTTTGTCCATTTAATAATGGAAAAATCACTTACTAAAAATTTCATGTTCCTGCCTGAGTACTAGAAATTTCCAATGTTAAATCTCTTCCTGTTCTTTTCTCCTTCTGGCCACTGGCAGTACTACCTTTCCCAGCCCCCTTTGTAGGATCACATGACCTTGTTTCTGACCAATCGTTTGTCAGCAGTCATAAATCACTACTGGGTTGTAATACTTAAGATTCCAACAACTGTGTCCCATTCCTGTTGCAGTTGTTATAATAGCAGAACGTCACCTAATCTGACAGATACATCTTCCCACCCTTTCCCATTCTTCATCATGAATATTTCAGCTATCTTTCCATTTACATTTTTATGCATTTGCTAAGTAAATATACATGGTATTATAGTATAGTATATACTTAATGTATAGTATTATCTTTTAAATTTTTACTGTAAAGGTGATATACTGGGAGGTTAAAATTGTATGTCAGGTAATGAGTACATTTCTTTTTGAATAGTGTCACCTCTTCCCCTTGTTTCAAATATAATACTATATTGCATGATTTTAATTTACACAAACTCATCATATGGCATTCTGTTCTTATATTTCTTCACTTATCAGAGTGGATTCTTAGGACCATCCTTGTGATAACTATAACAATTCATAGATTGTGAACATGTTCAGTCTTATCAGTGACTTACTTTTCCTTACAAATTGTCATATTATTTTATTCTCTACAGTATCAATGTAATGTATTGATTCTTTATATGCAAATTTCAATAGTAATGTTTTCTTTGGCATTTAAGAAATTTCTAGTGGGTCTATTTTAGTCTTTTTGTGCTGCTTTAACAGAATACCAGAGACTGGATCGATTATAAACAAAGAAATGTATCTAGGTGCCCATGGCTCATGTCTATAAATCTTAGTTGTTCAGGAGGCTGAAATCTAGAGGATCACAGCACAAGGCCATTCCAGGTTAAAAAATTAAAAAGGCCAACAAATTTCATCTCCAATTAACTATGCTGGACTGGAGGCATGGCTGCAGCGGTACAGCTCTGGTGGAGCAAGCAAGCTGAATGAGAGTGTGGGATTCTCAGTTCAGACTCCAGTACTGCCAAAAGGAAAGAACAGAAGAGAAAAGAAAAGTGCTAGCTCACAGTTGTAGGGTAGGGAAGTCCAGGAGCACAGTGCTGACATCTGCAAGAGCATTTGTGCTGTGTTTTCCCATGGCTGAAGGCAAAAGGGTAAGAGAGGAAGGATCCAGATAGCCGGAGATCCAGAGAGGGCCAGGTTCACCAGGAAAACAACCCACTCTCACAGTAATTACCCAGGCCTGCAGTAACATTATTTACATGGTTAACAATGTCAATCCCAACTGCTGTGCTGAGAATTAAGTTTCCAACACAAGGACTCTGGGAAACACCTTCAGACATGAAGAGATAGAGCAATGTTCATTATTTTGATTTGTTTTCTTTGGGTTAGTAAAACATATACCTATTTTTAAGAATTGTATCTTTTACATGGTCTACAATGTACAATTCAATCATTTGTCTATCTATGTTTATTTGTGAAAGTTAGAACAGTCTGTGTATCAAGTCTATTGTGTATTATACATATAGGTAATTTTTCATCTTAACTATGGCTTCCCTTTTAGCTTTGTGGTACTTCGTAAAAAATCATATAAAGGGATTAATTTTGATTAATTTCATAATCAACCTCTACTTTGTCTCCCTTCTCCTCCTTCCTCACCCCCCCCCTTTCTCTTTCTTCTCTAACTTCTCCTCCTCCTTCCTCCTCCCCTCCTCTTCTGGTTTCTCTTTCTTTCCCATCTTCATCCCTTCTCTCCCTCTCCCTCTCCCCCACTTTTCTTCCTCTCTCCTGGTATCAAGACTTTGAACTTTTGCCCAGCATTCTTCTTCAAGGTTGGCATTCTTCTGCTTGAGCTATACTTCCAAGCCCAATCCGTCATTTTGCTGGATAATTGGGGAGGGAACCTCATGTACCTTCCTGCCAGGGCTGGCTTGGAACTTCATTTCTCCAGGTCTCAGCTCCCTAAGTAGTGAGGATTACAGGGTTGAGCCACCAGCTCACAGATGGCTTAATTTAATTATTTTAAAATTGTAACTGTACTTGCATTTTGTTCAAGGCACACAATCTTGTTTGTATCCTAATACATATATTTTAGAAAAAGCTCATTTTATTTTTTATTAATTAATTAATTGATTTGTTGTCAAAGTGGTGTACAGAGGGCTTACAGTTTCATACATAAGGCAGTAAGTGCATTAGAGCAAAAAGTTCTTTTATAATCGAAAACTCTCCATGAATGTATTGTCTATAGAATATCAGATTTTGTTTGCTTGTTTTAATATGGCTCTAGAGTTTATCTTCCTTTTTGTCGTATTAACTTTTCTTTTCTTTTCTTTTCTTTTTTTGGCCAGTCCTGGGGCTTGGACTCAGGGCCTGAGCACTGTCCCTGGCTTCTCTTTGCTCAAGGCTAGCACTCTGCCACTTGAGCCACAGCGCCACTTCTGGCCATTTTCTATATATGTGGTGTTTGGGAATCGAACCCAGGGCTTCATGTATATGAGGCAAGCACTCTTGCCACTAGGCCATATTCCCAGCCCTTAACTTTTTTTATATTATGATTTCTGTTTACTTCTGTATTTATGTAAGCATGTAAAATATTTGTTTTGTAGTCCAAATCATACCAGTATCTTCAGGAGTATTTAATATGCCTCTTAATTATGCTTCCTGGTCATTTGTTTTCTTATGTGATTCGTAACTTTGAATGCAAACTTCTTGTCAGAGAGCATATATCCCATTGGAACCCCAGGTGGCCTGTTTGGGTGATTGTTTCTTGTTTGTATTTGCTGAGACTTGATGGGTTTAAATATTAGACAGGTCATTATGATAATTTATTTTTCCTTCAGGATCTTGAGTTATTCGGGTGTTATAAATTTGGATCTCTCTTCCTGTATTCTGATTCTGTGAAGGTGAATCTATGTCATCAGCTGTCTTGCATGGCTGTAAGACTCAGTGTGGTTTCACAGGGTTGGGTGAGCAGTAATTTTCTTAAAAGTGTCAGTACCTGTTGGGTGCTGCTAGCTCGCACCTATATTCCTAGCTAGTCAGGAGGTTGAGATCTGACAACCACAGTTCAAAGCCAGACAGGAACATCTGTGAGACTCTCATTTCCAATTAAGCACCCAAAAGGTCTCCAGTGGAGTGGTGGCTCAAGGGTGCAGAGCACTATTCTTTAATAAAAATCTCAAAGACAGATCCCAGGTCCTGAGTTCAAGTCCCCAGGACATGTCCCTTCCCTCCCCACCCCAAGTGTCAGTACTAGTGAATGCAAAATCAGTTCGGTCCACTCAGTTCCAGCTGTCCACACACTTGGAACTGCTGGCCAGACCCTCTTAGTCACAGCTGTTAAGGCAAAAACAGGTCCCAATTCCCCTGGAATGTTCTTCACTCTTTACTTTCACTTCTTAAGCTTGAAATTCCCTTACTTACTATTTTCAAAGTGGAGCTTTTTTTTCTTGTTCTCAAGTTGGGTTAGAAATTTCCATTTGATAGCTGGTTTCCATTTTTAACCGAGCATTTCTCTGGTGCCTGGGTCGTCTCCCATACTAGCTCAGTTTGTCTTCCTCTCCAGAGGACCCAAGGACACACAGGAAAGTTCTCCTGTGGGCTGGTCAGGGACTTGTAGAGGCATAGCAAAGAAGCAGGCTGAAGAGCTGGTTTGATGTTGACGCTTGGACCATGCCCCAGATTTAGCCAAGGGTCAGCACTGTCTGATTGTGAAAGCACCTCTTGATTATCATCTTTCCTTGGGCTTCTGCTATTACTTATGACTGTGTCTCCTCTGGCTGCTGCACAGGTCATGCCCTTTTCAGAGTGGTGTTCAATGTGATTTCTAGCCTCGTGTGTGTGCTTAGCCACTGGGTAAAGCTTTGGTCTTCTCTGCAGGCAAACACGATGCTGTCCCCGGAGCCATGGCCATATTATTTCCCAAATGTTCACTCCTTTGGAAGTGATGTCCTCTTTTTCTCAATCTGGGTCAGTTCCTGTGTTTAATGACTTTAGCTAGAGTATGTGATTGAAGTTAAAGATAGCAGAGACATAAAAGACTGTTTTTCTGTTTCAGAATCTATAAACTCGGGGAGAAAAAAGTGCAATGCTTTCCGGACTTCAGGGATTTCAGGCGGTATGTCCTTTAGTTCCCATTTTGAAATTTGGTTTGAAAAAATTATCCACTTGCTGAGGTTACTAAGTAATCAAAATAAAGCTACATGAGATTCATTAGTGTCTAATATACTTTTTTTTCTCCTCATTTTATTTTCTAATAAGGGAAGCTTTCCCAAACGATGTGTTTCAGAGATTGAAGAGACAGAAATATGATTGGTTTCTTCATGGCTATTACCAACCAGAAGAGAAAAATTTAGCTAGCTTGCAATTTTCAAAGAAGTGGAGAGATTACTTTGTTAATGCCTATTCAGTTCATTTTCTATTTGGGGAATTGTAAACTGGAGTGTAGTTGCAGAGGAATGACTGGAGAAAGCTTAAATTGCTGCAGTGTGGCCTTGTTCCATCTGCAAAATTTCTTTACATTTGTTAGAAGTAAGTGGATGTGTTAATGGAAGAGCAGTAGCTTTGTACCCAGAGTTGAATATTTATCCTCAACTAAGACTTTTGGTAAAATCATTATTATCTTGAGAGAATTTTTATTAAGTAATCATCTGGTTTCTTACAAGGACAAAAAAATACAAAGCCACTGAAAACGGGGGCTCATGCCTATAATCCTAGTGACTCAAGAGGCAGAGATCTGAGGTTTGTGGTTTGATGGCAGCTCAGGCAGGAAAGACTCTCCAGTTAGTGAGTCTCTTATCACCAATTAAAAACCAAGAAAACCCCACAAAACCCCAAACCCAGAAGTACAGCTGTGACTCAACTGGTAAAGCACTAGCTTTGAGCAAAAAAAAAAAAAATGTCAGGGACAGCACCCAGACTCTGAGTTCAAGCCCTATGACTGGCACCAAACAACAACAACAAAAACCAAAGCCTGGTTAGAAATGATACTTGCCTTTGTTGCTGTTATTAAAGGTGGACAGGGTGATTAGGTTACTCAAGAGGATATGCAGATACCTGAATAAGTAAATAAATTATATGTATTGAAATTCTATGCAAGCAAATTGAGTATATTGTAAAATATAAAAACATGAGAAATAGAAGTCAGAATACCTTACTTATTCCTAACTGAGATAATATTTAGTGAAGGGGACTCAGTGAAAGGAATTTCCCCAAACCCTGGGGACACAATTAGGCACAACCAGGAAGTTAAAGCAACATTTTTGGAGAAAAACTCAAATATGGCTTTTTTTGTTTTTGCTAGTCCTAGGGTTTGAACTCAGGGCTCTGAGCTTCTTTTGCTCAAGGCTAGTGTTCTACCACAGGTCCACTTTTGTCCTCTTTGGTAGTGTTTTGGAGATTAGAGTTTTACCCACTTTCCTGTCCTGGCTGGCTTCAAACCACAATCCTCAGTTCTCAGTCTCCTGAGTAGCTAGGATTACAGGTATGAGTCATTAGTGCCCTGCTGAATATTCTTCTTTATACGTGGGTAAGAAAACATGAGTCCCTGTCTACACATAATGCAGTATATTTTGGAAACGCAAAGAGACACATGTAACTGGGCCAAGATCATAACAAATGAGGAAGGATTTTTGATTAATATTACTGAACTACTACAGAATAAATCAGAAGTAGGGAAGATGCATTAGGAGATGTGGCTTCTAAAGGAAAGTACTAGAGGCTTTGTCCAGAAAGAAGGGCTGTATATGAAATAGAAAGAGGAAGCCAGTTGGGCAATGGCTTGTATGAAGTCTGCAAAGGACAGTTGTCAAGTTAAGAACATAGGGCACTGAGACTGAGTTTCCTGGATCCAGTGAAAGCAAATACACAAAGTGCTTGTGGCCACAGCAAGCAGTAAGAGTAAAGGCTTACACAACAGAAGAATCTGTAGACCTAAGGGACACTGTGTCATGGCATGTGTTCATCAATGAGTAGTCAGTCACCCTTGTTTAGCCCTAAGCTTTCCCTGACTTGGTGTGTGATTTTGGACAGTTCATTGTAGCTTTCAGGCACTGTGTCCTCCACATACCATAATACATTTATATTCCAGGAATTTTACAAAGCTCCTTTCAATTATCTTTGATTCATTTTTTATTATTAATTTTTTGTTGCTGTTTTTTGGTGGATATTGGGGACTCAGGGCAAATACACTACTACCCGAACACTGCCACCCCAGTTCTAATGATCATTGGTTTTGAAAATTATTTTGTCTTAGAGTTCTACAAATTGAAGAACAATTGGTGTGTCAGGGAACCTGCTACCATGCAACATATTCAAGCAAGGCTTCACCTTAGAAGGCTACTGTAGGGGGCGATGTCCACATTGCTTCAGTTCCTTTCATTGCTGAACTCCTCTGGTTTGGGGAGAGAGAGAGAGACAGAGAGAGAGACAGAGAGACAGAGAGACAGAGACAGAGAGAGACAGAGAGATAGAGACAGAGACAGAGAGACAGAGACAGACACACAGAGAGACACAGAGAGTGAGAGGAAGAAGAAGACGACGACGAAGAAGAAGAAGAAGAAGAAGAAGAAGAAGAAGAAGAAGAAGAAGAAGAAGAAGAAGAAGAAGAAGAAGAAGAAGTAGAGGAAGAAGAAGAGAAGGAGGAGGAGGAGGAGGGAGGGCAGAGAGGGAGAGGAAAAGGGAGAGGGAGAGGAAGAGGGAGAGGGAGAGAGAGGGAAGGACAGCAGATTCTGGTGAGGTTATGTTGGAAGCGTAGAGATAATTGGGTGAGAACTCACATATAGAGGAATGGCAGCCATTCCGGGAACGGAAGGATTGCTCTGAGTGGGAGAACTAGACACAGGGAGATAAGCACTCTTGCTACCAAATTCACTTGTGGTGGGATAGAACTTCTAGCCAAGTCTAGGGTTCCATTTCACACATCTTTGCAGAGGCTGTAAAAGCTGTTCAGAGAGTTACTGTAAGGACACAGACATACTCATCTAATCCTGGCACATATTGTTTAACCTATTAGAGGAGGTGACCCATGTGCTCAGAGCTACAATGCAAGACGATAAGGCACCAGGTTCACACTCAAGACTGAAGCTGGAGATTTTGATGTGGCCAACCTGGTTGTCTTTTAAACCTGCAGAATGAAATGTTTGTACCTTGATTCTGATGCCAATCTTAAACTCTCCCTCAAGGCTCAGGATAAAGCAGTCATCAGGAAGAGAAAAAAACTGAAGCATGGCTGGAAGTGTTTGTTCTGCCATTACTTGGAATGGAAAACAGCTTAAATTTCAATGGTTTTCAAAATAGCTGTGAAAGCAACCACATTAATATTCTCAAGAATCTCAAAAATTGCCTTATGAGCCTCATGGCAAAATAATGTAGACTCTGCCGAAGAATAAACACAGCTCTATAGGAACACAGAGCAAAGACACAGTTGGTAACGGAATATGAGCAGTGCGCACACATCAGATGGGGAGATTAATTTCCCTGATAATTCAGTGGAAATTTCACAGGAGTTCATCACATTGCTTGGAATTTTCCAGCCACAGTGGAAGCTATGTCATCAACCACCGAGGCTCACCTGTATATAGGAATGCTCATATTGGCACAATGACTTTGTGATGAAAGCTTTTATCTGAATTCCAGCATAGTACCAGGTTCAGAGCAGCCACTGATCAATGTTTGCTCCTTGAACTGTGAATGATGAAACTTGTAGGACGACCAGATTTTCCTCTCTTCTTCATAGGCCTGAGTTGATGCCATCCAGTCTTTTGCTAGCCTGAAGTGTGAGGCTTTGGAAGAAAGAAAGCTGGAAAGTAAACAAGATGGGAGGTCACTGATAGGATGCCGGGGAAGTCTTGAAAACAGCCCAGCCTGGCTAGGTCCTCAGCTCCCAGCACTGGCTGTTCCACACAAAAGGCCATTTTAGTGCCCCTTGAAGAGACTCTTTTCTTTTATTCTGCTTCCTGGTTTTTATCTGATCCTATGATTCTGCCAGACTGGTGCTCTAATTTCTCTCCATCTCCTCTTTCAGCTCTCATTCTTTGTACCCACTAAGGCTCAGCTTTGGATACTTCCATAAAATAGGAATAATGAAAGCAGGAGAGATGGGCCTCAGAAAGGTATTGGACAGGCGATGGGAAGGGATTGGGTAGATTAAAGGATGAAAGAAATAGAATTTGAAGGTAGATTGGGCCAAATTATGGAGTCAGTTAAATGTCAGGTTAAGTCAGCTCTTGGGATTATATCCCAGTTTCCTTTTCTTCCCACTCCTATTCTTTCTCCTGGGTAAAAAATTTTAAAAGACACAACTGTGGGAGGAAATCACAGGGTTAACTCTCAAAACAACTTGTAGTTTCAGAGAAAATGGTAATTATTTTTAGAGCTTTGTGTGTGAGATTCAGTGGAATTGTTCCTAAATTTATATTATACTGGTCAGCCAGAATGCAACAAAAGACACACACACACACACACACACACACACACACACACACACGCACTAAAACACACATATATACCAAACACCTACATGTATAAGGCAAAGCAAAAAAGTATTATTCTAATCTTATACAAATTAGTCTAACCTGAAAATGATAATCTTTTGAGTCATTTTTAAAGGATAAAAAGGAGCCCTCTCTCTGTCTTCCAGTAGAAGCCCTCCCCGCCCCCCTTCACCCTTCTGCCTGAGTCTGTGGGGGAGTAAGTCAGTATGGCTTCCTGACCTTGGAGGGCAGAGGCCCCAGCATTGTCTTCATCCTCAGAGCTGTTCCAAGTCATACCATTGGCTGCCAGAACCATGTCTTGTTGCCTCCATGACTGCCGGGAGCTCTATGGTCACGGATGAGCTGTTACTGATGAGCTATTCATACTTTAATGGCCATTTCTCTTTGTGGTATTAGCCTCCTTTGGCTCTTTCTCTGTCTGCTGACTCATAGACCCCTGGCTTCCTCCATGAAGGCCTTATTCAGCTACCTTCCACCAGCCCCAAGGTTTAAGTTTTCTACCATAGTGAGTTGCTAGATATAAAGCCACCATCACCCTAGAACAGGTAACAGGCAAGGAACATTGCCTTGGGTGGGGTTTCTCTTCTCCATCCTCTGTGTCATAGGCTTCTTCTTTGGATTGCAGGAAACATTGGAAGGGGAAGTGGGTTCCTCTGAACTTAGGAGGAAATTTATGAACACAGTTATGAAAATTTGGTTCTCAATATGCTTACATGACAGAAGGGAATAATCAGAAAATTTCTTGGAAGATGACATGGCTTGGGTGCTATTGTGTTGCTTCATAATTTTGTTGTCTTTGTAGTCTGTCTGTCAAGGCCCCTAATCTCCAACCTTTATCTCTATTTCCCCACTGTATATGTGTGTGTGTGTGTGTGTGTGTGTGTGTGTGTGTGTGTGTGTGTGTTTATGTTCATGTGAGAGACAGAAACAGAGAAAGAGAAAGGTAGTATATTAAAGTTCTGAAATTTGTAGTGTCCAAAGAACACATTAGTAACAATCAAAACATCACTTTTCCTGCTTCCCAATATCTCAGTGCCTGGCACCTAACTGACCTGAACTACGGCCTCCATGGATCCCTTTATAAACCAAAGGAGCTGTTTCCTCCATCGTACTGAGTGAAAGGGTTAGAGTATTATGAGAAATGAGTACACAGGGAGGGAAATCACTGGCCTTCGTGGGGGACAGCCAGAGAAAAAGATGAGGGCCAGGAGGCCAAGGAAGTGACTATAGCTATCAATGAGTCCCCTCTGAGAGACTCTAGCTTTGAGCCAGATGGGACAGGAGAGACAGAGCTAGTGGGGATGGGGGTTGGAAAGGAACTTCACAAAGGTACAGTCACAATGCTTTAATACTTGATGCTTTTGAAAGGACAGGAAGAGAAGAGGAGGAAGAGGAGAGAGAACGGTAGCAAAGATGAAGCCATGATTGTGACTGAAGCAATTGTAGAAGGGACAGATAAAGAGGGAGAAGATTAGAGGGGAAGAGGAGAGGCTAGATCCTACATATGCAAAGGAAAGGGGGAAATATCCTTTTGGAGGAGACAATGTATAAACGAGTAGACTTTAACAGATCTGCACTAAAGAAATAGCATACAGTGTTCATCTGACACCAGGCAGTGAATAATTAATAACCAGGCAAGTGTTATTCACAAACCAGCAATCATAAGACAGGTGATAGTTAAAATAATACTTGAAGCTTTGCATTTTAGTTTATCTTTCTGGAATTGCTTCCCTCTTGGTCTGGGCCATTCCTTCTTATCGATTACAATTCAGATTCAACATCCATCTCTGCTGGTAACCTTCCTGATTTTCTCTCTTACCTTCCAGCCTTCCCCAGGCAGAGAGGAGGATATGAGCTCTGTGTAGGGCCCGTGGTTCATTCTAATCCTTCTTCTCACAAAGCTCATGGAGTGCTACCTAGCATCACACCAAGAGTATCCTGAGAATTGCATGGCAGTTTCCATTCTCCCAGGTGTTCTATGGACATGCACAACATGCTGCTTCTGAAGTAAATGAGCAAATGAATTCAGCCATACATCACTTTCCAAATTCTTAAAGTATATTTTCTTTTGTATGCTTACTTCTTGTTTCCAAGAAGTCGGCTGTTAACCACACCATTTAACGAATAAGGAAGTAGAGAGCTAAATCAGTGTGCAGAGGTTTCATGGATAATGACATGCTTGTGTTAAAAAGACAGTTCTTGATGCAGAGATAATATTCTCAAAACAACACTTCTGACACTTAAATGGAGATGTTTCAATTACTGTATAATTGGTGTTCTGGGTGAAATCAAAATTAGAGGAACAGGTCAGCTGTAAGGGGGTGGTAGAAAGCTGATACTGGCCCGTTGAGTCTGTTGAGGCTTGATGAAGTCGAGCGTTAGCCAGTGGGCACACACTTACCAATTCTAGTCACTGTCCCAAATCGGCCAGCCACCAGCCTGCTGTGAGAGGAAAGCAGTAGGTATGAGACACCAGTTGTTAGCAAGCAAAGCTTACATGCAAGAGCATCTCTTTAGGACATCCTTAAGAGAACCTTCCTTCTTTCAGTTTTAGAAAATAGATGGGTTGGCTCAGTTGGTAGAATACCAACCAAGGAGCAATAGTGGTAGGTACCAAGTTCGAGTCTTGGTCTCAGATCTAGAAACAAAAAGAGAGAAAATAAATGATACATTATGTTTGTAGGCTAGATATAAAATAGTAAAAAATTTCCCTCTCATACATCTCTTATCAGTTATAGATTAATTAATCCATTTATTCACTCAATAACATTCACAACATCTTCTTTTGGTCATGAAGGAGATCTCTGTCGTCAGGCTTCTTACAGATAGAACTAAAAGCTAAGACTTTTTGGGATGAGTGGTTATTCACCAGGAAGACAAATAAAAGAAGGTTGATATCATAACAGAAAAAGGGAAGGGGAATCCCAAATTCAAGAGGAATGGAAGGAACAATCGTGGATGAAAATGTATAGGAAAATTGTGGTACGCCACGCAAACATTAAAATACAGAGGAATAAAGTAAATGAAGAAAATTCATTTAAGGGCTGGGAATATGGCCTAGTGGCAAGAGTGCTTACCTCCTACACATGAAGCTCTCGGTTCGATTCCCCAGCACCACATATATGGAAAACGGCCAGAAGGGGCGCTGTGGCTCAGGTTGCAGAGTGCTAGCCTTGAGCGGGAAGAAGCCAGGGACAGTGCTCAGGCCCTGAGTCCAAGGCCCAGGACTGGCCAAAAAAAAAAGAAAGAAAATTCATTTAAGACAAAAGCAGGAGAGAGAAATAACAAGCTGCAGAAACAAGCAGAAGAAACAGGCAGCAAGAAAGCTTATGACATAGAAAATAGGAGTAAAAGTAAGTTCAAAAGATACCATTGTAATGGCTATAAGAGAACCAGATTTCTAAGGTTGAGTAACAGCTCAGTATTGCAGACTGAAATAGAATGAAATCAAAAAGGCTAAATTTAAATTGACTTGATTATCTATACCAGTCACATTAAAGTTAATTTAGGACAAGAGAAAAATGCAAAGTGAGGACATTTAAACACCACTACAGGAATGAGCCATTAGTAAATGTTATAACTTTTAAGAACCAATGGAGCCATAATCCTGGATTTTTAGACCTCTGACTATCTTGCTTCAAAATATGTAAAGAAATATCTGATGAGTATGTAGGACATCTTAATGTATATTTTTCTGAAATCAGCACGTTAAGTAAGTAATTTGAAAGGGTGGAGGGCTGAGCCTCCCAAATCTACAGTGGCGAGCAGTGCTGAGACTACAGAAGTACTGAACTATCCATCCACGGGCCATGGTGGTCCAGTGGGGTCACAGGGTACAACCGATTGGCTCAATTACCCCAGGTTCCCAAAGGTTTCATTGATATCCTTGGCCTTTCCTTTCTAAGACTGCCTTAGCCACTCTAGCAAATTTAATTTTACATATTTTCATTTATAAATATTGTCATCTCAATTTTCATTTTCTCTTCAATCATACATTATTTAAGATGAGTGAATAGTCCAAATTCATATGCTATTTTTACACTGTTTAACATTTACAATAAAGAAAATTTAGACTGAAGTATTTCATCAAATTCCCAACTCACCATCTTCCTAGTCCATTTGTTCCGTCAACGTTCACAGAAAATTCCTCTGAAGTAAAAAGTCAGGGTGTCTTTAATTTGGGATGTTTAAAATCAATACCCCAAGAAAAGGGATGAAAAGAGCTTTTCTTTGCTTGGCTCCTTTTCCTGGGAAGCACTTGGACTCACGCTGATTAGAATACCCTTGCCAAGGTCTTTGTTCTCTGTGGCGAACCCATGTGCTTCCTGCATTATTGAATGTTCGGGGCTGCCATATTGGTAATTAAATCAGTGTCTGGGGAGCCATTGGACCTCTACAGCACAGAATGCAGTGACTAAAGTCTGAAGTATTGGCTTTTAATGTGGAGAAACCAGAATCAATAAGTCAGCTCAGACAGGGTTTTTCTTTCGTGTGTGTGTGTGTGTGTGTGTGTGTGTGTGTGTGTGTGTGTGTGTCAGTCTGAACATATATGCTTGGTAGCCATACTGTGTTAAAATAAGTTGGCTATGCAATAAATTTAGGGCTGTTTGGTGCAACTCAGACTTGTCTCAGCATACTCAAGGCTAACCCTTTCTCTAAATGGACACTGAACTCTGCAAACGGGAAACCCTTGTTGAGATCCATTTTGCTCAGTGATTTAGGAAAACTGAGGAAAAGGGAGGAAAAGTTTTGCAGGTTCTTGAGGATCAATATCCAAGTTTTGTAGGCTGGAATGAAACAAGGGAAATTGACTTCCAAAAGCTGGATGTGCGATAAGGAAAATGACATCTGGAAAAGTCCTTGTTGACTTCTTTGCTCATGTCTTAGTCATCTCCTTACTTTAATATTCACTCAGAGAGAGAGAGAAAAGCAAACGTTAGGTCAAACTGGTATAAGGAGAACAGATTATAAACAACATATGCCTGGGGATGAATTGGGCTGTGTCCTTGGGATAGGGGTTTTGGGCTTTCTAGATTAACTGCGCAATCTATATTAAACTTCCCATATGTTTTCCCACCAGAGGTGGGAATGTTTCCTGGTTCTTAGGAAGGTCCTGAAGTACCACAAATATCATAGTTCTGAGCTCTGAGGGCTAAGCAGTGTTCTCCCTGGCAAAAGGGAGCAATTATACTAGCAAGCTCCTTAAATCGGTGGATGTTTATTTTCTATCCTAGTGATTGATTCCAAAATAGACCCCTGATTTGTTGGTAGGATCTGCAGACGTAGAAATGCTTGTTATGAGCAGACATTCACTTGCAGTTCTCTGGAAATGGGCCACCAAAACGGGCGACCCAAACAGGCGACCCAGACACCACATAGAAAGGCCAAATGCAGACGCAACAGCGTGGGTGTGGGGGGAAGAAAGTATAGACTTGAACCCTTACTGTGGTCTGAGGGAAAAACCAAGCAGCGAGGCTAGTAGGCTTGGGATGGCTTATTTTGAACATTTTCCGCAGGCTCTGGAGCATAGAGATTTTCCTGTGTTACCTGGTCTTGACCCTGGCCTGTATAGGTCGTGGGAATGATACCTATTAGCTCCTGCAGTGTAAAAGCCAAATAAAATAGGTGGCAGTGGTTCTGCACTGGTTACTTGCAAATGCAGTGTTCTCCCAGGAAAGTGGTCTTGAAGAATTAACTTGCCTGGGAGGGACAAAATCTCCCTTGTCAGTGAAGCCCATTAGGCCAGACACTCAAGAACATCTACAGTAAAGAAGGGAGTAACGCACCAACATGGTTCTTCTAGTTTTGCTTACCCTCATTCCTCTTTTTCCAGCTCACAAACTTCCCTCCTCCTCCTCCTTCTCCTCCTCCCCCCTCCCCTTCCCCCTCCCCCTCCCCCTCCTCCCCCTCCTCCTCCTCGCACTCCCCATCCTCCTTCATTAAGGCTAACAGAGTGAATTTAAAGTAAAAGAAAACAATATGAATGGAAAGTGGCAAGACTCTCCATTCAGAGAGGGAGGAATTCACCTGTTCTTTTCTTGATCTGATGCAAACCAACCCTTATTTTTGACTTTTGCCCAGATGGCTTGTTTTCTGGCAGGTGAGCCCTCCTCCATCCTTCTAGAGTGCCTACTTCCCACCTGATCCTTCCCTCTGTGATGCCAGCGTGGTGTGAGCATGCTCCAGAATGTAGAGAGAGGTAGGAAAGACCCAGGAAACATCACCTAGGAGAAAAAAAAAAAAAAACACGTCAAGGGGCCTCCCAAACCCCTCCTCCATTGCTTCATAAGCAGCATTGGGCAGAAGTGGGAAGTGGGGTAAGGAACAGAGAAATAAAGCAAAAGGCGTTCACATCAGGGAGATAATGAGGTGGGAGTAGCATGCATTTAGCTTTCATCTTCCTCCTAAGAGAATACAATGCTTCATTAAAGCAACTCAGAACCCTTCCATGTTTCTTAGCCAGCCAAGCAGCTTAGCCAGCCCACTTTGTAAAACTTGAGCAAAGATAATGCCTTTGCAGAAGTTTGTGTGTATTAAATGGACTTGGTATGCGAACTTGCTAGAATAGATCCTAGCACACAGTAGGTATGTGAATTTGCTATCATTCAGTCCTGGCACACAGTAAGATTTGTTACATTTTTGTGTTTTCAATTGAAAGAATTAAAATGTCGGGACAGCCATTCCCCTTTCTTTGTCTTGGGAGGCATCCAACATGGAAACAGCCATTCTAGCCACTTCAGCAACCCTACACCCATGTTCCCAGGCCCAAGCCTGAAAGTTTCCAAACCTAACAGTCTCCATTCTGGTAAGGCAGTTCACTGATGAATTTTCCATCATTTTCCAGCTCTTCCAACATTTTTGTTGTTGTTGTTCATGGAAAAGCTTTCAAAATCGAAGCTGTGCTTTCCACTAGTTAGAGGGCGAGAGGCCGTGGGATCAGGGTCACAGTGGGGCCGAGTAACAATGTGGTTCTAGAACAAGCTTGGCTAAGACTGAAAATGGTCGTTAAGAAAGAGTGTGCCAATTAAGGAACCAGCTTTATTTTGAGTTCTTTGTTTAGATGGTACTAGGGCTTGAACTTGGGGCTTTGGACTTGCTATGACCACACTCTATCAACTGAGCCACTACTCCAGGCTTACTGCTATACTAATAAAGAAATACATAGCCACTGTAAAACAAGGTACCTAAGAATACAGAGTTAAAAAAAAAAAAAGGCCTACACATTCAAGACTGTTGTAACCTGCTCTGCTCCCCAGAAGTGGCCACAATTACCTATTTGGGGGTATATTTCTAGAACTTCTGATACATTTATATAAAATACATACTGGTATTAAGCCATGCGTATATGATATTAGTTAATGTTTTATAATTTATATTTTTTTACTAATGACCTGAAAAATTTCATGTTAGTACAAATAGATACATCTACATTGTGTGTGTGTGTGTGTGTGTGTGTGTGTGTGTGTGTGTGTGTGTGTGTGTGTGTGACAGTACTGGGGCTTGAATTCTGGGCCTAGTAGATGTCCTTGAACTTTTATGCTCAAGGATGGCCCTCTACCGCTTGAGCTACACCTCTGCTTCTGGATTTCTGCTGGTTAGTTGGAGGGTCACTGATTTTCTGTGCTGGCTTTGAACCGTGATCCTTACAGCTCCGCCTACTGAATAGCTAATATTTAGGCATGCGCAACCTAAAATTTTTGAAATGTTAACATTTTACTACATAATAGAGGCGTTTCATTCAATGTTTAAGTCATTTCTTTTAGAAGACAAATTAGATCTCTTTCCGAATGTCCCATTTTGCAAAAAAAAATATGGTAACACACACGCATGCACGCATGTGCACACACACACACATACACACACATAAATTGTGGGGGGTTCTTCCTTTAGGATATAGTTAGTTTTCATTTCCTCCATAGCTAGTTTACTATAACACTGACTTAAAGAGCAGGAGTCAATTTTCTTACACATCTGAACTCAAATCTCAGACCAAGGTTTTGGCAGATTTTTGTTTCTGAGGAAGCTTTTGTCCTTGGCTTAGAAATGGCTACCTTGTCTCTAGATATAAATAATGATGATGAGGTACTAGGGGAAGAATTTCAGCATATAAATTTTTTGGGAGACACAATTCGACTGAGAACAATATTATATCTACAAAAATCACTGTCTAAAAGACCATTTATAAAGATTTTTCATGGATTCTGACACTGAAGTTGGATTCATCTAAAAACTCCAGGGTCTGACATTTCTCACATGGTTTTCCAGAACATTTTTACTCCCTAACAAGAAGCAAGATTCATTTCCCTTCTCATGGAGTTGGCCAAGACTTAGTGTCCATCTCTACTGAGTAAAATATAGTCACAGCAATACTGTGTAACTTCTGAGGCCACTTTAGAGCAGACAATATGACTTCTACTTTCATCTCCTTATTGTTATCTCCCAGGAACTCCTTCCTGAATTCTGGCACCACATTGTAAGGAACACCAAATTAGCCTGGATGGAGATCTGAGATCCTCAACCAACAGCCAATATCAACTTCCAGACATGTAAGAGAATGGACTTTTTTTTTTTTTGCCAGTCCTGGGGCTTGGACTCAGGGCCTGAGCACTGTCCCTGGCTTCTTTTTGCTCAAGGCTAGCACTCTGCCACTTGAGCCACAGCCCCACTTCTGGCCGTTTTCTATGTATGTGGTGCTGGGGAATCGAATCTAGGGCTTCATGTATACGAGGCAAGCACTCTTGCCACTAGGCCATATTCCCAGCCCCATGAGAATGGACTTTTATACTACCCCAGAGGCCCTTTTCAAATTTTTTTTTTCTCTTATTTATTGTCAAAGTGATCTACAGAGAGGTTACAGTTTCATACGTTATACCTTTGGTACATTTCTTGTACTGTTTGTTACCTCCTCCCCAGGGTCCTTTTAAGTTGACTCTTTTTGTTCTCCCTTTGGTTGAGTTTTGGGACTATCTACCATCTTTCACGGGAAGTCAATGTAGTTTCAAGTAGGGCTTAGGAAGCATTCTCTCATAACCTTATTGCTTTTAATACTCCAAAAGAAGAGGAAATCATTGATTATCTAAATAACTCTGGTATTCAGAGTTGGTACAATTCATTCGGTAATGTAAGTAGGCAAAGAAGCATCACCTGCAGTTTATAACAAATCTGTGGATAAGAACATGTTGTTTTTCACAACTGATTTTTAAATCTTTATTTATTTCTTTGAACTATTATTTATTTATTTATGATACAATTCTTTTTATTGTTTTTGAAAAGCACTACAAAGAAGGTTCACTTCAATATGCCAATTTATGTGAACAATGCATCCTGATCAAGGCCACTCCTTCCACCATTCTTGCCAGATGTGTTCTGTTTTAGTAATCCTACAATATATTACTTTCCTTTGCCTATTGTAATAAGTTGCCTCACACATGATGGCTTTAAGCAACAGAAAATGAGTTGGACACTGTCCTCAGAGCCATAAATGTAAAATCAACATCACCGGACCAACAGCTAGGTGCTAGCTGGTCACATTCTCTCTGGAGGACCTGGAGTAAAATACATTCCTTGCCACTTCCAGCCCTTCCCTTCACAGTCATTTGTTGCTTTCTCCTCTTCTATTGGGGTTCAATCTCCCTCTGTGTTTTTCTTACTTATAAGAGATGCTCATAACTGTCCTCAAAATATAGTGGATGTATCAGGATAATTAACCTCTGTTAAGACCGTTCACTATATCACACCATATCATAGTCTTCACTTTGAAAGGCAACACTAGTATTTTCTAAGACCAGAAGTTTATATTTGGAAGGGGAAATTATTTAATCCACTTTAGATCACAGTCCGGTCCCCAGTTGTTCATATGTATCCCATAGGGAAAACACATTTTACTCTACTTCCACACCTCTGACATCTTTAACCCACTGAAGTATTAACATGACATCCAAAAGTTCAGTTAGATATCCACTCAGAAGTTCTCCATCTCATTATCTACTTTATCTAAGTCAGGTATAGGCGAGGCTCTGGGTATGATGCATTCTGGGACAAAAGGCTTTCCCTCTTTCTTTTTCGGGGCCTGTGGACTAGAAAAAAAAAATCATCTGCTTTTAAAGTACAGTGAGACAGAAATAGGCTAACAGCTACAGATATTTATATTCCAAAGATGAGGAAATGAAAAGAAAAAGGGGGCCCTTGGATCAAAATTATTTAGAGCTCCAGTGGGGAAAATTAAGTTTCAAGGTCTGAGAATAATCCTCTATGACTCAAGACTCTGCTTTCTGGTCCTGTGGCTCATTTATTCCCATGGCCTTTCTTAAAGCATATATTGAGACCGAATGACTTCTGATTCTGATAATCTTATGAAAAATATATGTGGATTTTGAGTTAGAATTCAGAGACAAATAAGAGCAACACAATTCACAGAATCTAGGATTCTACCCTACTTGTCTTTGTTTAGTATCTTATAGGAATATGTTGCTTATCAATTTATTAATTTAAGAGAAGACATTGATTGAGAAAGTTCTATGTGCCACATAGGCAGGTGGTATCAACCTTTGTGATATGGTGGTTCAAACAATGATGGCCAATGAGAACTACATAAAAATATAGCTTAGCTATAGATAAACATTATGAAAGTGAATGGGGAAATACGATAGAATGTTATGGGGAAGCTTCTTTTTGACTGAGAGGTGCATAATAATTTAACTGAAGTAAGAACATTTAGCTTGAGACCTGAGGGAGAAGAAATCACCAACCATGGGAAAATAAGAAAGAATGGATTTGCATGCAGACAGGACAACAAATGGAATCACCTTGGAGTGCTGGAAGAAGGACAGTGGTCAGCGTGACTGGGTGGCCCAGATAGCAGTTCAACAGGAAGCTGAGGATAAATGCAAGGGAAGAATTGAACACAAAGAAGTTTACGTGTTATTTTAACTTCTGTTAAAATAAAAACTGGCCTTTATTATTATGATGATGATGTTACTATTAAGTAGTGGTAGAAAGGGATTGCAGTTCTATAAATCAGGTTATGAGTATCACACTTCTTGGTCAGTGTCACCCCTTCCTTCCTTCTTCTCTATTTTCCTCCTGTAGTCCCTACCTTCAGGCCACTGGAATTTTTTTAAATACCAGAATTATGAGAGAGAGATGAGAGAGAAAGAGAGAGAGAGAGAGAGAGAGAGAGAGAGAGAGAGAGATTGTTTGCTTTTGGTTTGAATTTTTGGCTGCCACTGATAGCTTTTATGACCTTCATTTTCTTCATTTCTGAAATAAGACGGTGACACTTACTTTGTAGACACACACACACACACACACACACGTATATGCTCAGTATCATGTGGCGTTGCTTTCTTTCCCTTATGATAGTCCTAGGAAAAGTTGGAGATTTTGGAGATCACCCTATATGCCTTTTGAAGCCAAGATTTCCTTGGCTACCATTTATCTTCTATCCTTTGATTTCTTCTCCTATGTCTAGTTACTTTTCCAGATTCTCTTTAGAATTATAAAGCAAAGGAGAGCCAAGGATTGGTGGCTCATGCTTGTAATCCTAGCTACACAGGAGACTGGGATCTGAGGATCACAGTTTAAAGTCATCAGGAGCCGACAAAACTGCAAGACTTTTGTTGTGGGACACGACCGGATGTCAACCAGCTGGCCCCCACCTGTTTCTCAGTCCTGGGGCCACGTGTGGCTAAGATGGCACCTAATGATGAACCCGGAGGCGGTTCTGTGGGCTGTAATGCCCCCCCTTCTGCCCTTACACCCCTCCCCTTCCTGCCGATCTTTGACCTGATTGGCTCCTGTGCCCTATTTAACTGTATGTACTTTCTCAATAAAGGAGATCTTGTGCTGACTTGACTCCCAGGCGGTCTGATTGTCCTCCAGTGAGGGAGGGATGGGTGCCAGCAGTCTGTCGACCCTTTCCTTTCTTGGCTTCTCTGGTCGGGGCGCGCCTTCCCCATGTCTCCTGCAGGTCAGGGGAGCATGTGGGGGCTCAAACCCTGACATTTTGTCTCCATTAACCAGCCAAAAGCTGGAAGTGGAGGTGTGGCTCAAGTGGGTAGAGCATCAGCCAGAAAAGCCAAATAAGAGCATGAGGCCCTGAGTTCAAGTCCCAGTACTGGCACAGAAAGATGAAATGAAATAAGACAAAGAAATAATACCACACAGGCATATAAATGAAAGAGGATGGGATATTTTGTAAAGTGGAGGAGTTGCTTTGAGGAAATAGAATGCACTAGTCAAAAGCTAAGATTCTTAATTCATTTTATGTGGAATTGAATTTCATTTCCACCACACAGAAGCTATGTGGACGCTTGACTTAAATTTTCCATGTCACTTTCTTATTTGTCAAATAATGAGGGTAAAAGTGCTTATCTGGTTGAAGTATTCTAGGGATTGTATGACCTAAAATGAAAATGGATAAATTGCTTTAAAATTCCATGTGTTCAAAATCAAACTTAATACATGTGAGCAGTTGTCTATATGCAGGATTTCAAGTGGATGGCTGACAGCCAGGATTAGGTGCCAGCTATTCAGGCCTCAAGGAGAGGTGTGAGGTCCCTTCTGGCTCAGCCATATTATGATTTGGTCTCTCGTGAAACTCAGTGGTTTGGGGATGAGCTACCTCCAAAGATGAAGGAGGAACAGTAGCATTTGTCCTTGGCTCTCAAGGAGTCAGGATAAGCTCATAAAGAGCTATGAAATTGGGTTAAAGAAAAAAAAAACAAAAACCAAGTCTTCAGTTTTGGATAATGCCTTTTCAATTTGTTTAAATGCCAAAGTTTCAACTGCTTTTTTGGCTCCAATTTCCTGCTTCTACTTTAATATTTTTCTTGGATAATTCATCTTCAGTTAGAGGAACAGCATGACAGAGAAATAAAGATCCTATGTTCAGAGTCAGTTCTAGATTCAACCTTCATCCCTCTATTAATGCAGAATGGATCAATGTCGCTGATCCTCAGTTTCCACAGAGTGCGTGCACTTCCAGCCTTTGTTGTTTTTTTTTGCCAGTCCTGGGGCTTGAACTCAGGGCCTGAGCACTGCCCCTGGCTTCTTTTTGCTCAAGGATAGCCCTCTACCACTTGAGCCACAGTGCCACTTCTGGCTTGTTCTATATCTGTGGTGATGAGGAATCGAACCCAGGGCTTCATGTATATGAGGCGAGCACTGTACCATTAGGCAATATTCCTAGCTCCCCAACCTTTTTTTTTTTTTTAAGACAGTTAACTGGAGATAAGAGTCTCATGAATGTTCCTGCCAAGGCTGTCTTTGAACTATGATTCTCAGCCTCCTAAGTATCTAGGATTACATCTATGCCCAGCAAATTTCCCCACTTTTCTTTAAAAAAAAAGTTTTCAAAGAAATTATAATCACTTCTTTGCAAAGCTATTGTGAAAATTAAATAAAATAATATACATGAAAAGACTCAGCAATATGAAAATCATGTTATCTTTGTTTTTTTTGTTCTGTTGGACGATAGCTCTTATTCCTTCTTATTCCCATTTCCTGACAGATTTCCAAAATTATCCAGATGGTTCTTTATGAATCTATGAAAAGCATACCTATACATTTTTAGTCATGGGTGATGTTATTAGATGATATTTATAACCCTACATCATTTGAATTAATAAAAAGAGTACTTTCTAAAGTTCTAAAAATATTATCCAGAAATAATGCTCTTTCCAGACCCCCAGTGATGAGTAAGGTAAACCCAAGCTCTCAGTTTAATAGGCTAGCTGATAATTCTCCTAGTGCCAACAGGGAAATTAGCTAGTGCCAAGATATTTTTAACTGGTCTGAACAAACACATCTTCATTTGCATCCAGCAAGATGTAACCTTAGCAACAGTGTGTATTTTTGGACTCCTTTTCATTTCATGCAAATGAAGCACCACTGATAGACCCAGAATCTGATGAAAGAATTCAACGTGACCAGTGCATGTGTGTGAGGCTCAAGTTCCCAGCCAGCCATGCCACACTCTGAATTTCTGTCACCAGGAGGAATCAATATGGCCCCCACTGAAATAATTCAAGAGCACCGATTTTTCATGTTTACTTTTAAGTCATATTTGTCTGTCACTCCTCTTAGAAGTGATCTGAAGTGTAAGGAACTGAGGTTTCGGAGAGTGAAAGAGACTTGAAAAAAACACGCAACTTAAAATACATGAGACTATGCAAAGCAATCCACTGACATTTCTGCACCCTGTGTTCTATCAAAATTATTAATTTGACAATTTTTCTCTCCTTGTAAAGTTGGATAAAGTATAAAGTTGTTTTAGAAAAGATATTTTATTTTTGTACTTTGTTCCTTACTTTTGAATATTTCTTATTTATAGGATCTGATGTGGTGTTTTAATATACTATGATGGCATTATGCATTCAAGCTGTACGACAGATGATCAGTTTTCCTACTTATCATCTTTTGTAGAAGAGACATTTTTAAAGGAATGAGAGGAGCATTAGATTAAGGACATGCTATTAACATTTGAGTTCTTCAGTTATGTCTGCCATCATGAATGGTGCATAACGCTGGTGGCACTCTGAGTTGGACAGAACTGGCCCCTGGAGGCTGGTGATGGAGATGGAGGAGACTGGTGTCCAGGAAGACTAGTCCTCTCCACCCTCTGCTTAAGGACGGCTCTACATAGAGTATTGGCATATCTGCATGAATAAGATATTCTCATTTCCCGGGCTGGGGATATGGCCTAGTGGCAAGAGTGCCTGCTTCATATACATGAAGCCCTGGGTTCGATTCCCCAGCACCACATATACAGAAAATGGCCAGAAGTGGCACTGTGACTCAAGTGGCAGAGTGCTAGCCTTGAGCAAAAAGAAGCCAGGGACAGTGCTCAGGCCCTGAGTCCAAGCCCCAGGACTGGCCAAAAAAAAAAAAAAAAAAGATATTCTCATTTCCCATCCAATGTAGAAGGAACTCCCCACCCCAATATCAGAAGTCTCTGGCTGACCTGTGTGAGTAGCTGAAGCTCATCTCGCACCTGCTGTCTCTCTTCTGTCCACCATTCCTATGTGCCAGTGTGTCTTCAGCCTTCTCTAACTATCTGTGCCAGAATAAGTGTATGTATAAAGGCATGGTCAGCTATTTGTCCTCTAGTCACTGTGGTCACAGGGCCACTTTTGATTAAACTTGACCATAATGTATAGATTAGATAAGTAGTCGAGATTTGCTTGTTTAGATATGTGTGTGTATTTAAATATATGTTTGTGCTTGTATGCCTAAGTTCATGCATCCATGACTTTGTGAACAAGGGTCGTTGGCATGCATGAAAGTCGATGAGTTCATATGATATGTGTACATATAATTATGTTAGTAAATCTAGGCACACATAGGTTCTGCGCGTTTGTGTTGTGTAGCAGGAAGGGAGAAGCTGAGGACTGGGAGAACATTCATACATTCACTCGTTCATTCAAGAAATGCTCACTGAAGAGGTGAGAAAACCAAGTTCCAGGCCTTTAAGGTTATTAGTTCGACCAATGAAGGGATCATCTCAAACACAGATGGAAAAATGCTGGCTTGTTAGGGTACTTTTACTGTCATTGTGCCAAAGTCCTCTAGCTGTTGAGGCTGAGATGACAGTTCTGGGGCTCAATAAAGTTCTTTAATGATTCTTTTTTTTTCTTATTTATTGTCAAAGTCTTTAGTGATTCTTGAGGTCATTAGCATAGAGGGCCCTGTCCTTTCCTTTCTATGCTCTATCCTGTTCTCCTGGGTCCTGTCTTGGTCATCCTACTTTATTCTAATCAGATAGATGCTGAGCCAACTCAAGTTCAAGCTCAAGAGGGCTTGTCTGTGTGCATTTGGTGAAATTTCTGTTCCCACAGTGCAGGAAGGCCCTAGAATGGTCTCGAGGGGCTTAGAACACATTCAAACTCATTTTATGTTTCAAGTCAGAGGACTTAGGGACATTGGGATCATCCTAATTGTCAATAAGGCGTAACATTTGAAGAGTTCTGAGAAGGAGAAAGAAAACTTATCCCCCCCCCCATCAATCAGGCAGAGGAAGGCTGTACTTTTCTTTCTGGATAGGAGAAAGAAAGATACCCCATCTCAGAAAGGAGATCTGATATGTGCAAAGTTCATCCAAGGCAAACTAATGGGAAGCTAGTGTCCCAAGCAGTGAAAGGATGGGTGTGTGGAGTGGTTTTTATTGGGAATCACTGGATATCCACAGGAAGGCCTTAGGTTATTCAGAATATGCCCTGAAGGGGAGCCAAGATCTTAGGCTCTTTCTCATTCTTTATTGCTTCCTGGGTCATGAGCTGATTGGCTGGATGTGTCCCAAATTCCCTACGGTTGCTGTTCAACACCCCCACCAAGGGAAAGATCCCGGAGAGGACCTTAGCTGAAAGTCAGCTGAATTCAGAGGAACTTACAGTCCTGTGCTCCCAGCACTCCTAACAGCTGCGTGTCTGAGTGACTCAGCCTTGCATGGGGAATCTGGACGTGACTGCACAGAAACACTGCAGGGTTGTGAAACCGGGCTTTCCCTTTAACACACTTCTAGATCTCTAACCAGTGATCACTCACGCTTGGGATTTCCTGTGGTGGCAGTCATGGATCTTTGGACACCCTGCTGGCCTGCAGCGAGTTTGCTCTGCATGTCCCTTCCCCACCTCTGCGTGTGTGTGGCTCTGCCCCACCGCATGCGCATGCGTGTTCCCCACCAACCTCTCTCCAAGGACATGGCTGTGTCCATTTCTCATTTCCTGGCTACCTTGCCTGGTATGTGACGCTGTGGTGGTAATTGGAGCATCCAAGCCCTGCCTCTGTTCTGAGGCTGTTTCAAGGCACGTCTGGCCTCCCAAACTCTGAGTCCCAGCCAGTGCAAGCGTGACTCTGGGCTCTTCAGGGTCAAGACTCAGAGCCTCCACAGAGGGGAGTGCTTTGGCAACAAGGCATTCTGAAGACAGATGTGGTGGCTGAGGCCCGGTGGAAACAGTGGCTCCATTCTCCACGAAAGGGTCAGCGGTCAAGCTGCGGCAAGTTTACTACAACACTCCCTCAACCCCTCAATTCAGACTCTGTGGAGCGTGATGAACTAGGCCATGGGCATACACCCCGCCCTACAGTTTGGTCATTGGATAGGTCACCACAGAGGTCACGCTGAGGGATTGATGAGAAAGGTCCTCCCTTCCACCCCTGAGTTTATCCTGCCTGTACTTCAGTCTCAAGCAGAAAGCCAAGGTTCGATGAGAAGACTGACCTGCATGTCTGCGGAATTTGCTTATTCTGAGGCGGTTTCTGTGATGATGAGCAGAGGGTGGAGGAGGTTGCTGAGAGCTTTAGACTTCAGCCTGGAGAAAGCTGATGTATTGAAATCAGACTTGGGCAATTTTCGGGTGTATTGAAAGACCTTGGGACTCCTCCTTTTTTGAATTTCTGTCTATCAAGGAGAAGAGGGATGAGACTCTGAGATGAGAATGTCGGGAGAGGGTCGGACCCAGAGGCTACCAGGGAGCTAGCTACAGGTTCAGTGCTTGGGAATTCACCAAGTGGTCAACATCGTTTCAAGCTGGCTGGCATGTGAGCTTGAGAAGAGCAAATGGAGAGGATGGTGCCATCATTTCCCCGTCCATTCCCTTGTGGTTTTGGGGGGGATCTCTGGGAAGGGAGGTTATACCTCCAAGGTTTCTTCTGAGGAGGCTGGTTTGCAAATCCTGTTGGATGCTCATGTATAAGAGAGTTCACCTTTCATGGAGTTAAGCAAAGTTGCCCCGAGTAATGGATGAGTAATTCTACCAGCAAGACGTTGCCCCTGTTTTGCTTCGTGTTAGGGTGTTCTCACTGGGAAGGCCATACCCATAAATGTTAGAGTCTTCTGAGAACTGGGTTCCAAACCATAGTCTTCATCACTGCATAGGTCGACAACAGGTAACAGTCAGAAACAAAGCTGCTTTGAGAATTACACCAGGAGGACGAACAGAGTGGCTCAAATGGTACAGTGCTTGACTAGCCAATGTGAAGTCCTGAGCTCAAACCCTAGGATGAATACTGTCAAGGACGAATACAGAAGATAGTATGTCTTGTGAAAATCAAAGATAGTTTTGTTCAATTTCTTTCTTTCTTTTTTTTCTGGCCAGAATCATGAACCTCGTAAGGCAAAATGGATGGAAGAGGTAGGCCAGGAAAGGTTAATTCTTCAACAATCACTGCTTTCCCTCTCACAAAGAAGTCTGTGAGATGGATGTGGCTCTATGGGAAGAGTCTGGGGGTGAGGCCATTCGCTTGTTTTCTTTTCATCTGCTCTGTGAGCTCACTGTGTATCTGTAGGCTAGACCCCTGTCTTCTCTGGCTCATCTTTTGCACGTGCATCAGTGTAAAGGGACCTTCAAATCCTGACTCTCTACAGACTATTTTTATGACAAAAAAAATCACACTTACTCCTACAGTTAGCGTGCCATAACGACATTTGTGCTATGAAAACTTCCTAGAATCAGAAAGAAATAGCATTTGTGAAGTGTCAGCTCATCATAAATGACTGGCAACCCATGGGCTCCCAAGCCCATCCCCAAAACCTGCTCCATGATGTGATGTGGACCCCAGCCAGGCTGAGCTGGCAGCTTCCGGCTGCCTCTCTCTCTCTCTCTCTCTCTCTCTCTCTCTCTCTCTCTCTCTCTGTCTCTCTTCCCCCCCTTTCATCTCGCTGACTGTGCCATGTGTTCTCAGGAACAGAAATAGAACCCGTCTGTCATGCGGCGAGTGCACTTGTAGGAGGGTAGAGCGTGGTGTGTGTGTGTGTGTGTGTGTGTGTGTGTGTGTGTGTGTGTGTGTGTGTGTTTATTTTCCAGGTAGAGCTGTGTCAAAGACAATAATTTTGGAATGAGGATCCTGGAAAACTGTCAGCTCACTGTTAGATCACTTATTACAGCATCTCCATGTCCTAAACTAAAGATAACACTAAAAACAGTATCAAAAATGCTTAGCACCCAGCAAGGAGGGAGGGGCTATGGGTCCCCTGTCGGGGTCCACAGAGCTTTTGAGTGTGGAACTTCATGGAAGGGAAACATTGCTAGATTCTTAGCATATGCTAACCACATTCTCCCAGTCAGGATTCCCACGTACTAAACTTGGAAGTGCTGAGCTCATACTGTCCTTACATCGGAGACCATTTGCTCTGAGGTCACCCTCCCAGTGTCCTCTTACAGCAGTGATGACTTCCTCTGTGGCTCTGACAGGTGGCACCCAGCTGTCCAGTTTACCATCCTCTGACCTAATTTGATCTCACTACTGACACTGTGAACAGCTTGAGACCCCTTGAGAGGAGTTAGGCTGGATTTGAGTCCATCTTGTTCCACAAACAGGCTTCATCACCTTGAGTCATCTTAGAAAACATCCCTTATAAATGCATCCTCTGCTGGGCTTAACCACTTTGACTTGCTCATTATTGAGCTTAGGAAGGAAAGTCACATTTTTGTGGAGTTCGTGCTATCAGTAAACACCCAGAACAACAAGTTATTTCTTTTCACAAACACACAGACTTGCTGAGAATTTTATACTCCATTTTCCTGATAAGAAAATGAAGGCTCAGAGAAAACAAGTGAATAATAGGAGTAGACTTTTTTTCCCTTTTAAAGGTCTTGGGGCTTAAATTTGGGGCTTGAATGCTATCCCTGAGCTCTTTTGCTCAAGGCTAGCACTCTACCAGTTGAGCCATAGCCACACGCCCAGCTTTGGTTTTTGGTAATTTGTTGGAGATAAGAGTCTCATGTACTTTCCAGCCTGGGCTGGCTTTGAGCCATGCTCCTCAGATCTCATACTCCTGAGTTGCTAGGATTACAGGCGTGAAACACAGGTGCCTGACAGAACTGGATTCTTAAAGTTAATTTTTAATTTTAACGATTCTTTTTTTTTTTTTTTTTTTTTGCCAATCCTGGGCCATGAACTCAGGGCCTGAGCACTGTCCCTGGCTTCTTTTAGCTCAAGGCTAACACTCTGCCACTTGAGCCACAGCGCCACTTCTGGCCATTTTCTATATATGTGGTGCTGGGGAACCGAACCCAGGGCTTCATGTATACGAGGCAAGCACTTGTGCCACTAGGCCATATTCCCAGCCCTAATTTTAACGATTCTTTTTGACAGGAATGAATTTTGAACTTAGGGCATTATACTCAGTTGGCTTGCTTGTCTGCTATCACTTGAACCGTGCCTGCAACTTGTTTTTTGTTGTTGATTATTTTGGAGATGGGGTCTAGCAGACATTTCTCCACAGGTTGGCTTTGAGCTATAATCCTCCATATCTCAGCCTCCTGTGTAATTAAGATTATAGATGTGAGCTACCAGCACACTTGCAGATTTTTGATTAGACATACAGTACTGTAGCCCGAGGTAAGGTACATTCTTAGTAAAGCAATGTTCTTGGGATTTGTGAGAAGCTCAAGAGAAATATGTGGATGAGAATCATGGGAAGTAAGCTAACAAGTAATTCGTGATTGGGATAAGTTATTCAATAAGTGGCCATGAGTCAGTAGGGAGGCAGCATTTCCTCCTTGAAAAACATGTGTGTAATTCTGCAATTATAAGTTCCAGTAAAAGAGGGTGGGCCATCTTTAGACCATATAAATCACTACCAATGGGCAAAGATGAATGAGCAGCTGCAACCACACAGGCTGGGGGCCGGTAGTGCTCAGGAACTTCATGCTTCATGTCATAGCAACCTTAAAACCCACCCCCAACGTTACCCATATGTTCCTAGTTGGGATTTCCCCCTTCTGTTTTGCTATTACCACTCTATCTTCTCCCAGCTATCACAATGAAAGCTTTTAAACAGTATGTATATATGTGAGTACAAATGCATGTGCAGACATGTATACAGTATATTTACAAATATACATTTGACACCCACACATAAGGTAATACACTGCTTAATGATGGTGATAATTCTCAGAAATGTGTCCTGAGGGGATTTCATCTTTGTGGGAGCATTGTAGAGTATAAGATGATCTGGCTGTTAGAGCCATAGATGAGCACGATGCTATCATGTGGCATATGCCATACATACGAAACGATATCACACTTTCTTGATTACAATCATCCACGGATTCCCCTAGCTCCACAAAGCAGAATGCGAACTCTAAAGTATGGTTGTCTTGATTTGGAGTTCCCTCAAAGCATTTCCTGAGGTAGAGGTTTGGGTTTAAGACTAGTCTTCTGCGAGGAACGACCTGAGGCTTTCTTCCACCAATCCTGGTGCCTCATTGGTTCAAGCCGATGTGTTCAGTTCCCACCATATTTGATCTGCTCCTTGTATGGTAGCCCTTTGCTGGGAGGAGAGGAGGGAGTACTGTTAGATAGAGCTGTGTGCATGATTGGAAATCACTGCATGCATTCTCTTCGTGAGCCTCCTTTTCTGTGTCTGCAAAGAAGCTGGGTTTTGCAGAGTTTGTGCCTCTATAAGGAAACCTATGTCATCTTTGGTGCCTTTTGCATGAGAACATGTTTCTCCCAAGAGGCAAGCCGTCATTTATTTTTCATAATACTGTACATAGATCACAAAAAATCTGGACTCTTTTCTTTGAATTTTAGTAGATTGTTTACTATGATCATATTATCACCTAACAGGAACCAGAGGGAGCCGAATATCAATAATAAAACAAAACCCGCCAGCGACCATCAAAAACACACTCACTCCACGTGATGGCCAGGAGTTAAGGCTGTGTGTGCTCCTGGAACCTGGGCACTCTGCATATTAAGCCTTCAAGCACTAGAGTTTGCCTGTTACTGAGAAGGAGTTCAAGTATACTCTTTAGATGCCACTGAATAGGTCAGAACCAGAGCTCACACAGGCTTACTGGAT
The DNA here is from genome assembly GCF_023159225.1 of Perognathus longimembris pacificus. Lineage (NCBI taxonomy): Eukaryota > Metazoa > Chordata > Mammalia > Rodentia > Heteromyidae > Perognathus > Perognathus longimembris. Next base: position 68,861,625 of record NC_063168.1, on the reverse strand, counting down.
TCTAGCTTGAGCTCCTCATCAGATAAGGTTTGGAAGCTGTTCCCCTATAGGCAGTATTTTCCCAGACTCCCAGAGTTTGCTCAAGGCATGCCCTGGCGGGCCTGTTCAGCTCCATTCAGGGGTCTTCTCTGTCCAGTGCACTTGGACTTATTCCACATTATACCACTCAATACCATACCTTGTTCATACGTTAGTCCTCAATACCATACCTTGTTCATACATTAGTCCTCAAAACCATGAAATCTTTTCTGGACTTTATTTTATGTTCAGTATAATGAAGTTCAAGGCCTAAGATTGTCAAACTTTGTGATTTCTATCCTGTATTTTAGTAGTATAATCACCTAATTACAAGGGTATCTTTTTCTTCACATCCTCTCACAACATGACACACTCACCTTCCTTTCAAATTGCGTACCAAAGAATAAATCCTTGATTCAAAAGCAACTATTTGAAATCTTGTATGTGCCAAGTCCCTCTGTGAGGGATGTATGTTACATGCAGGTAATGGGGCACATCTATTATTTATTATCTTTATCCCAGAGAAAATTATTATCCTGCTAGGAAGTTTAAAAAAAAGCACTGGAAATGCCTCAAAAATAATTTGTCACTTGGCAGATTGGCAAGAACTCATGCCCAAGTGATATTTGCCCTGGGTTAGGACACTTGAGTGCAAGGATTCAAGGCTCGGGGTGAGTTTTGGGATAAGAATGTGAGGTTTGAGGACTGTAGGAGAGTCTCCAGAAACGAGATCAGTGTGTGTTCTGTAGAACCACTGTGGGAATAGCTAGATGTGTGGTGGAGAGAAACGGAGATGGCAAATTTTCCTGGAACAGCCAACCCTTGCCGGAGTGGAATTGAGGTGCAGTTGGAAGGGCGCACAATGAGAATTTCATTGCCAGCCAGCGGGATGTAAGTTCCAGTTCACATGAGAGCAGTTACTTTTTAAGACAGAGAGGAATACTAGATGTCTGTGCTTAGGAAGGCCAGTGTGTCAGCTCTGTAGAAGATGGATTTGCTGTAGATGAAGAGTAAAGCCAAGAAGGGACAAGAACACAGGTAGCTAGCTTCTCATAATTATAATGTAATACCCAAGACAGTTAATTTAGAAAAGGCATTCTGAGCTCATGGCTCTGGAACTTCCAGTTTAAGACCGAGTATCCATTTTGCTTTGGGCTTTTGATGAGGACAGTTATGACAGGAGGGCATGGAAAAGCAAACTGAGCGAGGATGAGGGGACAGGAAGGTATAAAATCCCATAATGCCCTTCAATGGGACGCCACCAATAACCTCTCACCAAGCCCATCTCCAGAAGATTCCGTCACTTTCCAACAGCACCGCCCCGAGAGCCATGCCTTTTACATGTACCATAGCAGATAGCTACTCAAGAAGTTACCCCCTTGAGATTTCCCCTCGAGGAGGATGGGATGGTGGAATGTTGTTTTAGAAAGCAAAGAAGCAAAGAAATTCGATGGTGATGGAGTATATAAGGTTTGACTTTGGCCAGATAAAGTGGTGAGGTGGGGGTGGGGCGTGGGGAATGAATAAGAGATATTAATCCAAAGTGGTGAGACTGAAGCCACATAAATGATGTGTGTGTGTGTGTGAGCACGTGCACGCACTCATGTGTACGCACGCACGCACATGCACACACATGTGTAGGAAGCACAGTTTTTCTTTGTGAAGAGGAAACTGAAGCAGGAAGGAGATAGAGACAGTCAGAGGTAGACTTATCATAGCTTGCTCAGAGATATTTTGCTACTTGAGCCTATGTTTGGAGTACACAGGTCCTGCCTTCCCAAATACTCTGTAATACAGCATGGAAATCACAAGCATTGGGATTTAGAACATCAGCCATTCAAGAAGTTCTTCCTTTATCACCGTCACTATAAGCTTCGCTTATATTCCGGGCCTGGCATTCAATTGGATGCTTGACTTTTCAATATGTGAACTCACAGTTATACGTTTGATTTTACTCAGATGATTACTGAATTTTGTATGTGGATAACAATTCAGTCATTTCCAGTCTATAGACCCATACATTCACATTCACGTGTGTTCAGTGTTTGTCACAATATTAGATTAGATTAATGACAGTGCATTCATTTCTGTCTCTCCAGTCCCAGGGAGGGATAGACATGTGTCCATTCCTCAGTTTTTGAGCTAGAGTCTGGTGATGGAACAGCAGGAAGCACTCCAGCTGGTACCAGACGGCAGGTACTGTAGGAATACTTCCTCTTCTCTAGTTTTGCCTCACCTATTTTCTGCTCCCATGTAATCCTAAACCTCGTTTCACCCGTAACTACTCATCCAAAGCGCACTGTGGTTTCTCTTTATCTGGTAGATGACTCTTACCTCACCGAGTTGAGGCAATCACCTCCATGGGCTCTCCTCCCCTTTGCATTCCATATTTGGCTGCTTGTTTGTCCCTCTCTCCCACCAGACCTTGTAAGCACGCACTGTGTTTTATTCATCTCCCAACTCAGCATCTACTACAGTACTCGGCCTGGGTAGTCAGGCCCTGCTGATGAGTAGAGTGAATGAATGAAGTGATTCGTGGCTCTGTGACACTGAGATACTGCAAAACTCCTCACATGTTTGGATCATTTCAACACCTTGACCTCCTTGACATCCTAGGAAGCAAATAGGGAATAAGCGATGATCCTTGTTAGGCAGAAGAAATGGAGGTTCTAGAATAAAACATGTAACGAGGTTGACAGTAGCAGATGGAGGAGTTAGAACTAGAAACCAGGTGCTCACACTGCAAGTCTGGGTTATTTTCAACTTTTTCACATGTTGTCATTTTTATTCCATGGGCTTTACCTTGCTGCCTTTCGTGATTTGTCTACTGTTTCTGCTCTCAGAGCCATGTCTGTGGATGTGGTGGGGAAAACATCACAATAAATATCTTGCTTCTTCTGATTTCTTCTGGAAGAAACTTTCCCCGGATGCATTTTTTTTTAAAGAAGCTTTTGTTTCAGAGATATGCAAAATCTGACCTCCCATACTCCACATGTTCCAATTTTCTTCTAGAAGACATGTTGACCCCAACAACGTTGGAACTGCCTTCTGAGGCTTGGGGTATGATTAATTGTCAAGTAGTGCTCACTCTCTTCTTAAAATAGAATACTAGAATATTCATTGTTCCGTTTTTAATTTTTCTTCTCATTTTTTCTCCACCTCTTCCTTTTCCTCTTCCTCCCCCTCCCTCCTCTTCAATTATTCTCTCCATGTATTTTTCAACACCATTTTTTTTGCCTATTTATTTCTTGACACATTTTTGAGCTATTCACTTGCATGGACAATTAAATTCATGCGCTAAGTCACTTTGAATTTATCAAAAGCATAATGTAATTTTTTTTTCCTGAGAAACTTTTGTAAAGTCTTTGACTGATTCTGTCCATTTTCTCCTAGTCATTTTTCTGAAGTCACAAACTGTAGTTTCCATCCCACATTAGCTAGATTCAATGGAGCACTGAACGCCAGAGAGAGGATAGGAATCTACCAAGAGAACAGCTTCAGAAGCTTTGTTTCCATCTGTTTGATGCTTCCCTTGAGATCCAAGAAGAAAGCGTCAAGGTTCAAGTGGTAGAAGGTCTGATGAGGATGTTGATGTTGATGATGTGTGTAGATGACCAGAGTTGTTGACAGAAAAAGAAGGCAGGGAACTCTGAGTCAGAGAGACCCAGAGGGGGGAATTGTTTAATATTAGGATCTGATGTGGCCAGGAAAAAAGATATATTGGGTTAAAATTCCTTGTTGAAATGCTCAAGGGACACATAGTCGATATTCACATTCTGAACACTACTGTGTGGCATAGCTGGGACCCAGGGGATTCTCTAAGTCATTATGCGGCATAGGAGAGTTGCCAATACCCAGAGTGGCCTCCAACTTCTCAGGCAGACAGAGGACAAGGAAAGGGCAAAATGATACCCAGTGTATCCGTGCACCATTCCATTTCTGAAGAAATAGGGAGGCACACCAGGATTTGTTGGTTTTGAAATTGCTTCCTCTTAAAAAAATGACCAGAGAACAGGTTATTATGTGCCAGAAAACCATAATATGACAGTGGAGAACACACATGCCGTATGACAAGGATGATGGGATAAACATGGAGGAGGAGAGTGACCGCATTGTGACTAGTGTAAATGAGATGAAGACATTGCGAAGAGGGTAATTTTTCTCAGCTCTATAGCAGCACAAGGGATACCACAAATGAGTTCTCAGAAAGCACTCAATTGATGAGGATGGTGAGAGTAGGAAATATTCTTCTAGGGATGTATTTTCTCAGAATGCTTCAAATATCCAGTTTTTTTCCCCTTGGGGGCTAATTTCAACCTTAAGTTGATTTTCAAGATAGTACACATAATGCCATTTATATAAGAAAATGTTTTGTGGTAAAAAAAAAAACCCAACTCAGATTATCAGCCATCTTTGAAATTATTATGTGTTCTCTGGTTCTCTCAGTAACAATTTTCTTGGAATTAAGATTTCTTGGGAGTTGGCAGCTGTTCACCAACTCTCAAGTGCTTTTTCATTATAATGGCTAGGGGAAAGTCCTAAAAGATGCCTGGCCATTTATAAGAGGATTTAAGGGGCACTTGAACAACTCAGCTGGGTTTCAGTTTCTCCAAGTACTTTTAAGGTTATCTTTCATTCAGGAACGGGAAGAAAAGAACAAACAACGAAAACAACTCTTGTGAGTTTTACATCTCATACAAATGTAAGAACAGTGCAAACACTTCCTGAAAGCATTGAGGTAACTTTTTCATGAAACCACTGGTCTTATTTGTTTCTCTCAGACTTCAGAAGCAGAGTCTTTCCTAGCATGATCTCCAGATATCAGACACAGGGGTCTGTTTCCTGCACGTTGTTTTTCTGTAGAGCATTCGCTTCTGCATGTCGGGGGCTCCCTATTTTCTGGGATTCCTTTCTTTCTTTCTGATTATGGTTCACTAAGGTTTTATTGGATGTCAATGCTCTATTCGAAGGGCATGCTTTCTGTTACACCAGGGACCCATGGCAGAATGATGGAAGATAAAGGATATTGCATCGTTACAGGGAGTAGCATGTCTTTTGTAGACACAGCTACCTCTCCCATAAGTTAAACTGAAATCACCTAAGTCTGGCTACATCAGAGCCCAAACAGGGGCAAGAGAATTTAGCTTAGTTTGAATACAAGTGAGTGTGGAGGAATAACTGAAAGGAAAATAAATGAGCTGAGCGTCAGAGTGCAAGGGAGCATTTAACATGGAAACACACTCAGGGCTGAGGTGACTATGGATTGGCAAAATCAGTAACTGCACAATTCTCAGCAGTGCTTATTTCCATGCCCCGCACAGCAATGCTTGGTTTTCTTGGAACCTTTAAGAAATTAGTTTTTTTCTTTACCTAGTTTTTTCCTACCTAGAAACATGATGCATGATGGCATGGTCTCTGCTAGTCTTCTCTACTCATTGACCTATTTTCTCCTTCTTTAATTTACCATGTCAGGTGGACTCCACCTATGACAAGCACCTGTTATCCCTCCAAATGAGATTTATTCTCTTTGTCTGCTACCTCAGTGTGGAGAGGATTGGCCTTCATATCCACATTCTGTTCTCCCCCCATCCCTTCCCAGACAATCTTGTGGATTGAACTCTCTAGGACGAGAGCCCCTCCCCCCACCCCCGAACTTTTAGCGTTTAGGGTTTTTGTTGTTGTTGTTGTTTGTTTCTTTGCTTTTGTTTTTTCAGACAGAGTCTTGTGCTTTTGCCCAAGCTGGCCTCAGACTGTAATCATCCTACTTCTGCCTAAGGCCAATATTTCTTGACTTTTCTCTACTAAATTCATAATCTTAGAGTTTCTGGGGAACTTGGGTTCTAATCCCTAGTCTGGCATTTGATTGCCATGCAATCTTCTTTTCCCAGGCATTTTACTTCTCTCTTGACCACAATTCTACCATCTGAATTTTAAACCTCAAATCAAATTCTGTACTTGAAAGCAGAAAACACATTGGAAGTAAAAAGGATTTAATGTAGTCATGAGACTTTTCCAACCACAGGGAAAAAAGATCTTGTTGGCTTGCTTGTTTTTTTTTTTTTTTGCTGAAAAACTGACAGTCTGTGTCGGCTGGGACATTTGTCTTCTCTCTACCCAAGAAGAGCTCCTGCTTGTCTTCTCGGGGTTGAGGTTTACAGCCCTTTCTCCAGCAAGACCAGGGTGAGGCTGCTCAGAAGAGAGATTTATGTGTGCTTCGCTTCTAGTGCATCTCATCCCTGTCACCCCTGTAAAATACTGCATCTCAGGCTATCACCGAGAGGAAATGCCAAGTCTGGAAAATGACTTCCTGCTCAGGACACCAGGGCACCAGCGAGGCTCCCAACAAGCTCCGACGCCTGCCCTGCCCCGGTTCCCAACATGATTTCCCCAGGCCCGGGTGCACCCATCGTGCTGACAACACAGCCACTTGTATTTTTCCATGCTCATCCTTCAAGTAAGAAAGACATCCACCCCCAGAGAAGCCCCCACAGACCATGGCCCCGTTAACGATGAGACGATGTTCCCATGGCTTCTCCTTGGCATTCGGAGCATTTCCTTTGCCTTGAATTAAAGACACTCTTTTTTAAATTAATTAATTTCTTGTCAAAGTGATGTACAGAGGGTAATGTTACAGTTTCATACGTAAGGCAGTGAGTACGTTTCTTATTAAACGCGTTACCTCCTCCCTCATTTTCCTCCCCCCTCCCCAATCCCCTCCTCCCTCCAAGTTGTACAGTTGGTTTACTGCATACTGTCTTCTAAGTATTGCTATTGCACTTTTACCCTTTGTCTCTCTTCCTTCCCTAGTTGCGATAAACATAAATTACAATACCCAGGGTAAAGACATTATTTTTTAAAACCAATGAATGAGTATACTGTCAATTATCTAAATACTTTAAAGAATAAAAATAAAACAATAATCCAGATAGCCATCATCTGACTTACTACCAGTGTGTGTGTGTGTGCGTGTGTGTGTGTGTGTGTGTGTGTGTGTGTGCGCGCCTGTCAGTGCTATGGCTTCAGGCAGGTTGGGACCTTGCATTCTCCTTTGGCTTTTCCACTCATGACTGGTGCTCTAGCACTTGAGCCACACCTCTTTGGGCATTTAGTTGGTTAATTGGAGATAGATATCTTGCAGATTTTTTCCCCAGGCTGATTTTGAGCTAGGATCCTCAGATCACAGCCTCCTGAGTAGTTAGGATTATAGGCATGAGCCACTAGCACCCAGCCTACTTACCGACCTTTCAGAAATATCTGTACAAGTTTCCTTAATTCATTCCCACCATCTTCTCTCAGAGGCTAACTTGCCCCTCAATTCAAGTTTTCATTGTTGTTTATTTCTGTAGAGATTGACCACATCTGTATGTGTATCTAAACAACACATTTAATAACACAAAGTGTACTTGAACTTTGTATACATCAGACCAAATGATTCTCTTTGGTGACTTACTTTTTTCACTCAATATTATATTTCTAAGACATATTCGCAATTTTTTTTTATCAGATCAAAGCCCATCAGTCTATTCCTTGCTCTATAGCTTTCCCTTGTATAAATTATCACAATTCATGTAACCATTCTTCTGGCCTTTTTGTGTTTTCATGACGAATGTCCAACACATTCTTAATTATTTCTCCTAATATAGATTGCAAGTGTTTTAAAGCATATATTTAAAGCCAAGTACTAGTGGTTCACACCTGTGATCCTAGCTACTTGTTATTCAAGGCCAGCCTGAGTAGGAATGTCTGTGAGACTCATATCTTCAACAAACCACCAAAGAGCTACACGTGGAGCTGTGGCATATTTCAATTCATTGAGAAGTTCAAAATTTTTCTCAAAAGCCAGTTATGCCAGTTCATCTTTCCTTCATATAATTTGTTATAAGTAACCTTGATCAGTCATTCTTCTAGTTTTTACTTTTTTCAATTTGTTTATTTCTTTTGCCCATCCTTTTTTTTTCCCTCAACTACTGTGGAGTTGTATACACACACACACACACACACACACACTATATATATACACACACATATATATACATTTAGATACTATGTATATTTAACTTAAATTTTAAATGTGGCTATTGCCTATAATTACTTCCAAATAACACAGGAATTTTGCAATATATTAACTCTCCATCTCAATCCTAAATAACGTAGTATTGTCCTGAATTTTAACGTTTTCCTATTTATTCACCTGTATACAAATTATATATATTAAGATTCCTTAATGCAGTAGAAGTTTTACATCTAACGATGTATTTGGTTTGTTTAGGATTCCATTTTTTATTCTCCAACCTTCCTTATGAAGTTATTGTATATCTTCCTGAAGAATCCTAATTATAAGCTGCAGTTATTTTTCTATATAACAGTTTGATTACTACTACTAAAAAGTAAGATTACATATAATTGAATTTCTGAATAAGTATTCTATATTTTCTACTTTTAAATTTTCTTTTATTGTAAAGGTGATGTACAGAGGGGTTACAGTCACATAAGTAAGGTAGTCCATACATTTCTTTTCAAACAGTATTAACCCCTCCCTCATTTTCTCCCACTTTCCCTCCCCTGACTCCGCTCTCCCTGACACCCCTCCCCCAAATTGTAAAGTTCATTTCCAATGTAGTGTCTAGTGAGTATCGCTATTGCTTTGGTTCTCCCTTTGTTTCACTGCTTCTCTCAGTCCCCTTCCCTTCCCCAAATCAGATTATAAATGTATATACAAGACAAAGGGTAGTGAAATCAGAAACAGTGACCATGGGGAATACACCAGGGGAGAAAGAAATGCAAGGCAAAAGAAATAACTGCGAACATAAGAGAAAAGAAAAACAGAAAAACAAAACAGCCAATATCATGCTTCAATATCATGGGGATCATTTCGATTAGCATCGTTTCATCCGGTCATTTGTACAAAGGTATTGGGCTATTGTGAACCTCTGCTAGGACTGTCCTAGGCTATACTGATTATATACAATGAGGGAAACCATGGAGCCTGTGTTTCTTTGGGTCGGGTTGCTTCCTTCACTTAATGAAATCTTTTCAAGTCTTTCCATTTCCTTATGAGCATTTTCTTCATGCCTTCTTGCAGGTTATTCTTTTTTTTGTTGTTCTATAACTTAATTGAAAATACCTGAGCATGGATTTCTCTTTAGTTATTATGCTTGGGATTTATTAGTTTCCTTCGATCTGAGAGTTGTTGTTTCTCATCAGTTATTAAAAAAATAATTCTCATTAAAATATTAAATGTTGCTTCTAGTTCAGTCTTTCTTCTTTCTCTCCTGGGAACTCCAGACATAAGAATATGGTCTCACACCATTTCCCATATTTCTTAACTGTTCTTCTCACTCTTTAGTCATGTCTCTTTGGTTAAAGACATTCCTCTGAGTGGATAGATCAGTCCAAGGAGAGGAGAAAGGAGTGACGAGTGAGCAGAAGTCAGCTAACAAGCAGGAAAAGGAATCGCTGCAAGTTCAGTGTACCCTCAGGGATCACACAATAGGGTTAAGACAAAGTGCTTTCCCACTCAGGGATATCATTCGTGGTGAAGCCTGAGCCAATGGCTGAGGTGAGGAGGAACTGAACAAAGAATGGGAGAAGGTACTTTGGGGGAAGAGAGGACAACATGAGAAATGAAATTAGAAGTGGAAGTGTGCGTACAGGGAACTAGAAGCTGTTGGATGTCAGAGTAAAAAGTCCAGCTCAGAGTAGTCAGAGATGGCTAGAGTGTTCCATGGATCCCAGTGGAATAAGTTCAAGTAGCATGACATTGGCATGGATGAACAGCAGAAAGCCATAGAACATTACAATCAGAACAGTATGGAAGTCAGCTTTCTGTCACGGTGACAAAATACCTGAGATAAACAATTTATAGGGAGGAAAGTTTTGTTTTAGCTCAGTTTCAGCGTTTTCAGTATATAGTGCGTTGGCCTTGTGGCAGTGTACATCATGACGAAAGTTCACAGTGGAGATCTACTCGCCTAATGGTGGCCAGAAAGCAGGGAGAGAGGGAGGGAGATGGAGAGGGAGGGAGGAAGAGAGAAAAGAAAGAATGAAAGAAAGGAAGAAAGAGAGAGAGAGAGAGATGCTGGGGTATCTTATTTCTCCTTCCTGGACAAGCTCCTGCTAGGGGCCCTAATTTTCTTACTCAAGGCCCCACCTTCTAAAGGCTCTACCACCTCCCAAAAGTACAATGGGATGGGGACCAAATCTTCAACTCATGTGCTTTTGGGGAACATTTAAGATTTAAACTGTATCAACCAGCATTCTCTTGTTTTAGATGGAAAAAACTAGAAGATATAGGTATTACTTGAACCACACAAAAACGAGATGAATATCTGTGGCTATGAAAGGCACAGCCATTGACAAAGTCAGTTTTAGGAGCACAGTTCAATCTATTTATTTATTACTGGTACTGGAGCTTGAAGTAAGGCCTTGGGGTCTCATTTGGCTTTTTTGCTCAAAGCTGGCACTCTACCACTTGAGCCACACCTCTGCTTCTACCTTTTTGCTGGTTGATTGGGGATAAGTGTCTCCCAGACCTTTCTGCCCACACTGACTTCAAATCAGATGCTCGGATGTCAACATCTTGGGTAGCTAGGGTTATAGGCATAAGCCACTGATTCCCAGCTTTGATCCTTTTAAATGCCTGCAAACACCATAGTTGAAAAAAAAAATCTCATTTGGTAGACTGTGTAGCAATGGTTGGTCCTGTTGCAATGGGAACAGAGAAGAACAATCTCGAACAGCAGTTCCCATCTTTCCCACCATACTAAATATTACCTAGTTCCTTCAGCTGGCTCTGCTGCTTTTAATCTCCCCGTCCGTTGTGTGTGTTTTTCGTTGTGCCCATCGTGTTTTCACCACCTACTGGCCTTGTCAATGAAGTTCAGGTGCCTCCTTTGGAACATCATTTCCTCTGGTACTTCCTCTTTCTGAGCCCCAGCTATGGCAAGCCCCAGGCCTTTATGTTATTAAACCTACTATGTGTACCCCACCATGAATGTATTTGGACCTCCATACAAAGTCAGGTCTTTGAAGACAGGGACTCTCTTAATGTGTCTCCCCAGAACCCAGTGCTTCACACCCCAAATCCAGGTTAATATTGAATCAATACATTATTTATTCCTGAGCTTCTTTCACTTTCTAAGATGGCCTCCTCACTTTTGCTTTTAAACGAATTGCCCCTAATCTGAAATATATCTATGAAGCTGGGCTTTTGAACTTTATTTTACAGAACTGTATCTTCTTTTATATCTCATTTTTTCCAGCATTATCTCACTTCTTCAGAGGTTATATAAATCCCATGACAGTGGCCAAAGTCATCCCCACAGGCTGATAATTATCATTATTGCTTTGCCTGTAAACTAGTTTCAGGCCCACCATTCATGTCGATATTTTCTACCCTAGAAAGGCTTTTCTAACAGAATAAAATAGAATCGTGCATCTGTTTAATTAGAGTTCAGTTTTCCGGCTGATTTTTTTTGTGTCTTACACAGAAGGAGGCATTTAGGAATGAGCTGAATGCCTGTGATTCACATGGTAGAGCTGGGTGATGATGTGTCCAGGGCCCTTCGAGAAAAGAGAGATGATAGAATACACTCTGGTCCCTTGAGATCAAGGCTCTTCTGTTTGCTAAGGATGGAAGAGTGCTAAAGAATTCAAAAGTCTGAAATGTGTGCATCTCTGCACGCAGGCAGGTACCCAGACAGATACATAGCACTTACCCTGGTTATCTCTGTCCTCCAGCCCCAGAGCATAGAGCCAGAGACTCGACATAGAGGAGAGACAGGCCAGAAAAGGCCACCCAGAAACTGCTTCAGTTTGCTGACTGTGTACAGAGTATCAGGCACAGAGCTGGCATTCTGTAGACATGCTCTCATTCAATACTCACGGTCCCTTTATTCACTCAAGAAAAATGGACTAAACCTCTTCCAGGTGTCACTGTGTGCAATAGAGATCCACAGATGATTAAAGTGCTAACACAACAATGCCCTAATTCCCACATGTACAGCTTATATTACCTTGGGTAAGGCACACAGACAATAACACAACATGCAAACAAGAAGATACATGTTGAGTGTTGAATACAATGAAGTATGTAAACAGGAACAAAGACTGTGCTACTTTAAGAGACAAGATAAGCTGACACTTTGGCAGATCTGACTGACAAAGGAAGGCGCCTTGGCTATTCAGTGAAAGGAGGAGAACAATATATTGGATGGGAAATCAGCAAATTTGTTTATTTATTTATTCATGTATTTTTTTAGATTTAAAAGTAGTCGTGTAATCTTGAAGTAGTTGTACACAGGAGTTTCCATTCAACAAATCAAGAAGCAGAAAACATAAAGGCTCTGAGGCAGACTTTAGAATAGTGTGCTTGAAAAAGAGTGATCACACTACAAAGTAATTACTGTTATTTCCATTTTCCATAGAAGAACTTTGATATACCATAAGATGACAAAGTCATCTATCCAAGGTCACGGGGCTGGAGATTACTGATCTGTCATACTGCTCTCAGTGTTTCTCACTCCAAAGCCTTCATTCTCTTCACCACCCATCCATGTTTGAAGGTATTTCTTTTTTTTTTTTTTTTTTTTTGCGCCAGTCCTGGGCCTTGGACTCAGGGGCTGAGCACTGTCCCTGGCTTCTTCCCGCTCAAGGCTAGCACTCTGCCGCTTGAGCCACAGCGCCGCTTCTGGCCGTTTTCTGTATATGTGGTGCTGGGGAATCGAACCTAGGGCCTCGTGTATCCGAGGCAGGCACTCTTGCCACTAGGCCATATCCCCAGCCCTGAAGGTATTTCTTGACAGTATGGAAAGATAGTGTGGGATCCCCTTCTCCCCTGGGATTGTCTGTAAATGCTTCCTCCTTGTCTACCTCAAGAGTTTGTGTTGATTGAGTACTTACCAGGTGTTCACTTTGTTCTGAATTGGCCTTATCTCTCAGGAGGCAGTTAGCAGAGTGCCTGATGTTAAAGACTGGAGAAAGTAAAAAAATAAGCTTCTTCTCAAGCTAGGCTGGATGTGAAAATTAAGAAATGTAGGGAAGCTTCCGGCTTGGTGACTGCTCAATTTTCTTATCATCTTCCCCCTCTCTGCCTCTCTCTTATGCTGATTTCCCAGACAGCAGAGTGTTGTGGGTACCACTGACTTTGGTCTTGGACCTATGACTCACAACTACCAATGGACTGTGGGAGGCTGGCATGTACCTGCTTTGGTTGGAAGCTCTGAGCGTCATGACAAGATTCTGACCCTCTTTTTTTTTAACCCCTACACTACACCACAAAACAACATACTTTCTTTCCCAGAATGAGTAGACACAGGGAGCTGACCTAAACCCCCACAACTGTTTAGAGCCAATCTCAGCCAAACCCAGCACAGGCTATTTGTGTCACCAATGACCCATTCATGTGTGAATGGGGTGTGCATATTTGCTTTAATAATCTAGTAAGTACTTGGGATTGTGCATTAGTCAGGATATAGTACGCCTCTATTGTTAAGTAAACTCACCTTGACTTAACTCTCCTGGGAAATGAGCATTGGATGGAAACCAGCCCTCCCTCCTGAAATACACTAGTTACTCAGATTCAAAAGCTCTACAGTTCAGGACTATATCTCTGACCTTATAGGGATCTCAAAGATTGTGCTTTGGGTCACCTTCTTCACTCCCACTATCCAGCCAACAGATTTTATATATCACAGTGCTCAAGGAAGCAGAAGGAAAGGTTCCTGAGTCGTAGCCCTACGTTTTAGGTATTAACTATGTTCCTCAGAATACACAAGCCCCACTGAGGGTCCAGTCAGGTAACAGATGGACACTAAAGCCTTCTAGACATCATTCAGTCTGTAACTTCCATTTTTATTTGTCTCACACACATCACATTTTTAGAAGACTTTGGAGTTGGAACCTACTAAAGAATGTATAGAAGCAGTGCTGGATGTACAAAGATACAGCTCCACATCTAATAGTTAATGGCCTCCATAACTCTCCTTGATCCTTTCATCCATTTGTAAGTCCACTTTCTTCCTTGACTCTACTCTGGCTCCCCAAAGTCCCCATGACCTCTTGTCATTAAGGCTTAAGTTTCCATACTGCTCTTGCCTCTGTTTACAGAGACAAAAAGGATCTATTCCAGTGCTGCTAATTTGTAAGGTTGTAATGATGATCTATAAATGCCAGCATCTGTTGAGTATTTAATAAAGAAATGCACTATTAAGGATTTTACAAGAGTCAGCTCAGCAAATCCATCAATACTTTGACCCATGACATTACTATTTTTTTTCCATTTTTCAGGTGAGACATTAAATCCCAAAGAGGGTAACTCGATCAAGGTTTCCCACAACAAATTAGTTCATTGTTCATATCTGCATTTAACCAGGATCTAGAATTCCATTATCACCTCTTCTTAGTATTGACTCTCCATTTATAGGAGAAGAAAAGGTAGTAGAAAGGAGACTTACTTCAGACCACACAGTCAGTCTATGACCCAACAGTCAAGTGTCTAGGCCCCCAGGCATCAGATGTACTGGCAGAAGGCAGAGCTGCATGTGTGGCCTTAACAGCCCTGGCTATGCCTACCTTGTAGGCGCAGAGCTGATGACAGATCCAGAAGGAATCCTTTCACTGGTGCCTCCTTCTAACTGCCCCCCTCTGCGCCCCACTCCCTCCCGGTGCGGTCCTGCCTGGGCATTTCTTTTTTTTTTTTTTTGACCAGTCCTGGGCCTTGGACTCAGGGCCTGAGCACTGTCCCTGGCTTCTTCCCGCTCAAGGCTAGCACTCTGCCACTTGAGCCACAGCGCCGCTTCTGGCCGTTTTCTGTATATGTGGTGCTGGGGAATCGAACCTAGGGCCTCATGTATCCGAGGCAGGCACTCTTGCCACTAGGCTATATCCCCAGCCCCTGGGCATTTCTTTTTGCTCAGAAGTTTTCCATCACATTTGCTTGTTGAATTATAGTTCAGAACTTGAGGGCATCTTGAAATTTCTCTCTGCTAGTGATGTGAACCTGATGACCCACTAGAGTCATCTGGGAAAGTTGTAGAAAGGCTGCTCAGCTGCGCTCTCGGGACCCTGATTTCATGGTATAGAGTTTGAATCAGGACATTACTATTTTTGACACATAGCTTAGTGATTCTGAATCACAGCCAGGCCTGAGGTGCTTCGGTGTAATTCAGCATCCTGCCAGCCCACTTCATAGAAAGAGCAATGACCTGTATGTGTCCCTATGGGGGTAAAGCAAAAAGACTAGCCTGGGAGTTAAGTCATTCTGACTCAACGCTCATACTCATGCCACCTGAAAAGGAACTGACCCCTAAGACCTTCAGATGTCCTTGTCATGTGACAGAGACTAGCACACAGCTATTCAAAAAATTCCTATCTGGTTGAAAAGGAAATTATATTTTTAAAAAAGGACAGTTGAGTATTGTGCTGTTGTGTTAGGGCTGCTGATACAAAGAACCATAGACACTGGAGCCTTATGAGTGCTACTAATTTATCTCTCACACTTGTAGAGGTTGGAGATCTGGGGTCAGAATGCCGCTGTGATCATATTCTGGTGAGGGTCATATTCCAGGTTGTGGGCTGCAGACTCCTATTCTCATGAACATGAACTAGCATGCTGACTTCATAAGAAAGCACTAGACTCATCCATGAACTCATAAGGGCTCCACCTTCACAATGTAGTTACTTTCAAAAGCTGCCCTCCCACCTCCAAATTCCATATAAAGATTAGGATTTAAATACATAAATATGGAGGGGACACACACATTCAGACCATGGCAGGAAAAGAACCCGAAATGTCATGAGGATTCTTCTTGGTGGTACTATCAAATGGTTGGGGATTAGGAAATGTCACCACCACCAGCTCTAGCCATTGTCCTTTGTGCTAAGTTGTAACATGGCTTTCTCCCCCTCCACAGTACACTTCCTATTCTCTACCTTTAGCTGGACCCTGGACTCTCTCAGGTTCCTTCTGATGAGAAGAGGGCCCAGATCTAACCACCATTTCCCTATCATACCACACAGCTTCACATTTGAAAGGTAGCATCCTCTAAGTAGTGACGCTTAAAACACTATGGCCACAGAGAATGACCAAATCTCATTATATGTTCACATTTCTTTGGAATCAAAGGGCTTTTAAATCTGATGTGACACTTTAAAAAAGAAAAGAACCCCCATGTGTACGGGCATGCCATTTTAACTCTGATTAAAATAAGTGATTTTTTGGTAGCCTTTTTCTCTGTAGTTCTTCATGGTTACTGTTCTGCCTCTGTCTCCACAGAGACGACTTTGGACCCAGTAACCATGGTGATAAGAGAAGACGGGAGCAGATGGGAAGATGAGAGCTCCACTTACAGATTTAAACATCTTTTTTTTCGGGTTGGGGGAGTGGAGGTATGTGGAGAATGATGGAAAAAGAGGAAAGAAACTTTAGATGCTAGGGAAAAGTTTTTAAAAAAAAGGCTTCGCTCATGAATAGGTTGTGTTGTTGGGGACAAATTTTACGCATGTTTCTTGAAGTCAAGTCAGGCTTTTCCTAATCTCAGTGATGATTTGTTCTCCGTCTTCTTGCAATCAGAACCTTCTAGCCTAACCTTGCTAGGGAAATAGAGACAAGAAGATTTTGACAACATGCGGAGTTAGACATACTGATAAAAGGTATTTAGTGGTATTGTAGGACCATTGTTTTAAGCTATGTAGTATTCAGTTCGCACAGCAAGGGTCAGACCCTATGTTGGCTTGGATTAGATGCAATGGTGATGTGTTCTGAAGCTTAGGGGTATTAAATGAAGCTGGGGAACTTGCTGTTACCCCCTGGAAGTCTGAGACCTGTCCCTTCTCCCAGATACTTGGCTTATAGCTGTAAGATTCTCGATAGCTGTTGGCTCTGAAATTATGTGAAAAAAATCTTTTTTAAAATAAATTCCATTTTTAATTTTTTTTGAATTAGCATATGCCATTAACACAAAGGGGTTTCATTGTGATAGTTCCAGACACAGGTACGGCTACTTTGAACAAGCTCAACCCTCTTTATATTCCCATCCTCCTTTCCCCTCCCTCCCTTTTCAAGGGACTGGTGGGTTTCATTGTGTCTTCATACATGAATATGTAACATTCAATGCTCTTCACGTCTCTGTAACCTCTCTCTTACTCCCAGAGATCCCCTCAATTGTCCCCTTGTACAATGATGTCTTATTATTTTAAATATCATCTGCACCATTGTTTTAGATCCAGGTTCCATAAATGAGCAAGAATAAGTGACAACTGGCTTTTAGGGTGTGATTAATTTCACTCAGCATAATAATCTCCAGTTCTATTCATTTTTCCACAAATGACATAATTTCATTTTTTCATTTTGGCTAAGTAATATTCATGGCATATATACATATATGTGTGTATACATATGTATATGTGTGTGATATATGTAAGTGTATATACTTCTTTATGATATTATTGAACATTTTGATTCCAGAGTTTGGCTAGAGATATTTGCCTGAGAATGATATGATAGAGCTGTAAGGTCTATTTTCAGCTATTTGAGGAACCTCTATACAAATTTTCGTACTAGCTATGTTACTTTACATTCTCACCAACAATGTGTAAGGGCTTCTTTTTCCATGCTTCCTTTGAACATTTTCCAGTACTGGGGCTTCACCTCTAGACCTTGAATTTTGGACCAGCTTTTTCTGCTTATGGCTGGCCCACTACCACTTGTGCTACCCCTCTACTTCCAGAGTTTTACTGGTTAATCGGAGTCTTGTAGATTTGTTTGCTTAAGCTGGCTTTGAACTGCAATTCTCAGCGCTTAGCTTCCTGAGTAGTTAAAATTATAGATATGTGCCATCAGTGTCCAGTTTTTGTTGTTTGTTTTCTTTATAATTGCCCTTCTAACAGGTTAGATGGAGTCTATGTCATTCTGATATGCATTTCCTATAAGTGTAAATTTATGACCACAGAACAGCACTTTATTTTTCTCTCTCCCATCTCCTGGTAATCTCTATTCTATTTTCAGAATGTGATTGTATTTGAAGACAAGGCATTTAAAGAGATAAATTAAAGTAAAATTGAGGCCATGGGGTATTAGAATACAGACAACATCAGAGAAAAGGCCACACAATGATACTGGAATGTGGCTGTATCCACGCTAAGAGAGGCCTCAGGAGAAACTAACTGCTAGCACCTTAATCTCAAAATTCCAGTTTAGAGAACTGGAGAATAACGGTGGTACTATTCTTGCAACCCTGCAAATCCAGACACTAGTAATTGGTTTGGGGTGTGTGTGTGTGTATGTGTGTGTGTGTGTGTGTGTGTAAGAGACAGAGAGAAAAGAGAGTGAGAAAGAGAGAGAGGGAGAAGGGAGAGAAAGAGAGAGAGAGGGAGAGAGAGAGAGAGAGAGATTATGCTGGTCCTAGAGCTTGAACTCAGGATCTAGGCACTGTCCCTGAGCATTTTGTTCAGGCTAGTGCTCTATGACTTGAGCCACAGCTCCACTTTTGCCTTTTGGGCAGTTAATTGGAGATAAGTCTCATGGACTTTTCTGCCCTGTTTGGTTTCAAACCATTGTCCTCAGATCTCAGTCTCCTGAGTAGTTAGTATTACAGGTGAGCCACTGGTACATAACAACACTGGCAATTATTTTGTGACAGAGGGAGGCTCTTGAGAAAGTATCTGTAAAGCTGCCACGTCTTGCATGGGAAATGGGAAATGAAGCTTTGCCTCTTCTCCAGCTTCACCCTAGCTCATTCCTCATCACTGTTCTTGAATCGGAGCTAGTTAGAGTCATGTTTCATTTCTCTCCATCATGGGACATGGGGTCTTGGCTTTTTGGCACCATGTATTTACATGGGAAGTTTTGGTCTTTCCTCCTTAATCTCATGACTGGAAGTCAATGCCAAAGCAAGCCACGAAGGAAAGTGAGTCAGGAGGTCCCTGTGCTGCAATAGCTAGGGAGTGTGGACAATCTCCTACCACCACACCTGGCCAAAATCAAATAAAAACTGAACCTAAACCGAAGCTCTTCTGATGCTGAAAACACTTTTCCTGAGGTTTCTACTCATCTCTGCAATTCCGGAGCTGGAAGGAACCCAGAGTCTACTCCATCCATCACCATGATATCTGTCCATTTATATTCCTATTCATCTGATTACCTTGAATAACCCATCAAAATGAGAATGAGATACATCAACTAATGGTATTTCTATCTTTCTTGGAGCTCTCTCTTATAATTCTTTTTCTGTTTCAATTGCTTCTAAACAGAAAGAAGTTTCTATAAATAAAAAAAAATGCTCCATTATCAAATGACTAGCAAAGAGGCTTGAGCTACTTGATTGCATTGATGTCTCCTATTCTAGTTGAGATCAGAATTCTCAAGTCCAGTAAGGACAAACCCATACAGGCAGAACTGATCCTTTCTACTCATGTTGCTGCAGCATTCCTTGTATCTAGACATGGCCTTAGGTTCAAAGATGCCTGGGAATTGTCCTTTCAGGTCACAGCCATGACCTGGAACAAGGCCCGAACGCCAGTGATTGCCAGCATTGATGTTTGGAATGATCGTGATTGCCTCTAGTTTCTTGTAAGTGCTCTGGAAACTAGACAGTGGGATCCCTAACTATTCATATGAAGAAAAGGGTATTCAAAGAGAGCAAGGAGTGGGTGTAACGTCCCTCAGTAAGATCTAAGTTTAAGTAACACAAGACAAGTTTGTGTATCTGAGTGTGTGTGTTTTGTTGTTGTTTTATTGTTGTTCATTTTTCATGTTTTTGTGCCAGTATTCTTGCTTGGCCTTTTCTACTCACGGAGCCCTACAACTTGAACCATGCCTACAATCTGGCTTTTTGTTTCCTGGTTAACTGGAGGGAAAAGTCTTTTCTGCCTAGGCTATCTTCAGACTGTGATTCTCTGATCTCAGTCTCCTGAGCAGCCACGGTTACAAGTGTGGCCATGGGACAGCCATCTCCTAAGGGATGATGGGACTGTGGTCTACCTGGCAGCCTCAGCTGCTTCTTTCTTTAGATAATTTCTTTTCACCAGCCTGAGCTGGTGAGTGGTCAGCATCACGGAGGCATGGGGTCACACATAGCTGGCCTTTGGCCCTCAGCCTTGTGTAGGTCTGAACCTAGGTTTCTTCCCTTACTCATAATCCTATGTGTAGCACAGTGCCATCCTCTTGGCCCATCTACTCTCTCCTTTTAATGCATGATCAGTTGTGGTTGTCCACCCATCAGCCTCTTCTCAATTGCCTCACATGCTTCTTATCCTGCATCCCTATAACTATCGTGGAGTCCCACAAGCACCTGTACGCAGACTCACACCACTGTGCAGAGTGCCCCTTAAGGATATTCATGGTCTCCGCACTGAAGCTGCCAGGCGGCCCTTCCCTTTCCCCACTCAAGGATATCACCCATAACAGATATGTGAAACTTCCTTGGCAGCTCTCAAAGTTCCCACCCATCACTTCCTACTCTTTCCCTATGGGATAAGCTTATCTTTTACTTCACAGAGAAAACAGGTGAAACCAAGCAGGTCCCATTCTTCTCAGCTTCCTGCCCTTATATCTCTGGACCAAACACAGTGCTTACCCCATTTCCACCTTTGTAGAACCCTCTCTACAGTCAAGTGTAAGCCTTGTTCTTCCCAAACCTCTAAGATAAGGTTCCCTTGCTATCTCACTTTCCCAAAGACCTTTTCCGTTGACAAGGCATGCTTTTGAATCTTTTACCTCTCTGGATCCTCTGTTTCAACTCAAGTTACTTGCGTCTTTTATTCAGTTTTGAATAGAGCCCCTCTCTTGTTTCCCTGCCACAATCTGTCATGACGGATACCTTGGGGTAGCATCTGTGTCTTGCTCACCCCCAAAACTGTGTTCACTTAAGACCCCAAACATCTCTGACCACAGTCCTATAGCTACTTCTCTGAATCTCTCCCATTGCCACGCAGTGCTTTTTGTAACCCAATTTCCTTTCTTCCTTTCGGATACTCTCTCTCCTTTGTGTTACCCTTCCTTCCCAGGTTTTTCTCTAGCCACTTGGACCACTTATACTAAAGCTTTATGTATTTTTAGTTATTGTTGTTATTTTTATTCTTATTATTTTGTGGTCCTGGAGTTTTAACTCTAGATCTTGCATTTGCCGGGAAGGTACTCTACCTCTTGAATCATGTTTCCAGCCTCCTTGAGGCTTTTTCAAAGAGCTCCTCACCTTCCTCTCCTTTAAAGTTTAATGTTTTTGCCTAAATCCTCTTTCCTAATATGTATTCCCCAGGGCATTTTGTCCACCTGTCACTGACTTACTGACTGTCTGATTCCCTGGCATTATAGTGCATAGAAGGCTTTAGTCATAAATCTGATTGCCTACCAGATAATTCTACCCAGAAATCTTTAAAACACCTCAATCCCAATAACTTATCATGGGTTATTTGGGCCACCTTTGTCCTCCTGTATGCTTACCTTGATGGATACAGTGGATTAAAGGATGCACCTTTGAAAATATGTTCATCAGAGCCCGTGAAGGTAGTTTTATCTGGAAAAAGGGTATTTTCAATTGTAATTGTGATAAAGACCCAAAGTGAGGTTGTCATGTATTAGGGTGGGCCCTAAATCCAATGCTAAATGTCACTGTAAGAGCAGAGAGGGGAGAAGATCCTTGAGACGGTAAAGGCAGTGAGTGGAATTATGCAATTACAGCTAAGCAATGCTAATGATTGCTCTCAGCTCCAAAAGCCGGATGTTCTTCATTTTCTAGAAGGGACAACTCTGACATCACCTGGACATTCGATTTCCAGTCTGTAAAACCACAAGAACCACCATTTTGGGTGGGTGAGGAGCAATGTTTCTTACAAAAGTCCTCGGAAATGACTACAGTGGGCACCAGACCTCCCATCCCTGTCTTTGAGGCTGGAGACTGTGTTGCTCTGACTCCTCTGCCACAATCCTTCATGTCCTGTTGGTTTTCTCAAGTCCTTCTCATTTTCAGTTGCATCTCTTCATTCCTACTTTCTTGGGTCCCTGCTTTGGCACAGGGCAATGTATCATGGCTCAAAATCCCAGATATACAATTCTGGTGGCAGGGGTTGGATTTAGCAATATCTTTCCCATTATAGTATTTAATCTGTCTTTAAACTGGGGGTTCATGTTTACGCTAACCTAGGTGGTTGAACAGTTCCAATAGGTATTATACATGAAACCCTTAACATGGCCTGTGGAACAAGGGGTGAAAAATATTGTCTCATACCATCAGGCATCTCACATAGATTATAGTGGGAGCTGGTATTTGCTCTCTCTTCCTTCAGCTCATCTCTGCAAGGTGGCTCAGCTTGACTACTGTTTCTAAGGAGAAAACAAGTTAATTCCCTTCCCACTTAACATCTCTTCAATCACGCACCATTGTTTAAGGATAAACTCTACCTGCCTCCCTTGTGCTGTGCAGGCGCCCCATGAACTGCTTGCTGTTTCTCTGTCCGATCTCACCTCTCATCGCTCAGAGTGTGTCCTCCAGCTGAGTTGAGCTCCTGGAAATGACCAGCCCATCCACCTCCATGTACCCTCTTACTTCTGGTTTTCCATCCGCTCTTGTCTTTCCGCTCAGACAATTCACCCCCACTCCCCGTGGAGATCATCTAAACTTAAGAGGCTATGGAGAGTTTTCCAATAAAACAGCAGAAGTGAAGTTGATGTAGGATGCTCCCTGTCACTTGCATGATGGGAGGTTGAGGCTATCACTTCCTTGGGCCATGCCGTCAAGATGTACCTTTGTCATAGCTCTTCTGTCACATGGTGCCACGATGATTCATTGGTCTTGCTTAGGTTTCCCACAGACCGCAAGTTCCTCGAGTAGTGAAATTTCTCACTTAAAGATGGCTTCTAACAGGTAGCCCAGTACCTGGCATATACGTAGATATCTGATGACTAGCTGTTACAGAATTCACTCGTGTCTGTAGCTCAGACACAGTGCTAAGCCCTCAAGCAATGTACTGATGAAGGAAACATTAAACACACACGCACATCTGAAGCCTTAGTGACATACTATAGGAAGCATCTGATTCCTAGTTCCACAGTTCTATCAGAATCAATTATTGGTAGTGCGGTGGGATAGCTCCGTTCCATGAGGGCACTTAGGGAACAAACAACGTCTTGCCATTTCATGATTTTGTGAGGTTGTACTAACTATCAATCTATGGTTGGCAGATGAGGAGAGAGGAGGATGAAGTGTGTCATGTTGCTTTTCCTTATTGGAATGACTGAAACTCAGGCTCATGTCCTTCCTCCATACATGTGTCCATATGAGCGCATGCGCACACACATGTGCACACACACAATGTAATGAAGACTGGAAAACATACGGCTACACACCTTAGCTTTTACTTCTGAGTAGCATATGTTTTGGGGGTGAGCCAGCCCTCCCTGCCACATATACCCATATTACTCTTGCAGTCCTGCAAGGAAGTTAGTATCAGTCCTGTTTTGGAGGAAGAAAAGGCTCAGAGACATGAAAGAATTAGCTCAAACTTATCTATGACAGGATGTCAAACTAGACCCAAACTAGCTCTGGAATCTGGCCTTTGGAGGCCTATATTGTCTTGGCCTGTTCTATCACCTAGTTTATTTGGGGGGAGGGAAGGGGCCGGGAAAGAGGTTTCCTCGGTGCCATGGAGCTCGTGGAAAATTCTGCAGTTCTGCCAAGAATGGAATCTCATGTTCAGCTGAATTCCTTGTCCTTTTCAAGCTGTGGACATGGCCTCTTGTGTTGAGCTAGAGAGAGAGGTGGACATTGTGGCCCTATTCTTCAGGGAGGGCTCTATCTTTCTTTCCAGGAGGTCTCAGTAGGAGAGGAGCAGTCATGGCCTTGTGTACTGGTCTTGCAAAGCATTCAGCAAACAGATGCCTCCAGCAGATGTGCACACTGGATTTGGAGGGAGCTCTTCTCAAGTGTCCAGAAGTTGGCTTGACTCCCCAAATCTGTTCTGCTTCTGAGGGTGGAGAGGAGGGGGAGCAGGACAAGCTACATCATTTCGAGAATTGCAAACAATAAGTCAGAACAACTGTGAGGAGAAACAGGTCCCGGGACCCACGCTGCTTCATCATCATTTAAATTTTTTTTTTCCTTTTGATTTTGGCTTTATCTTCCTTGTGCATTCTTGATGTTTCACGAAGGCAGCTACTGCTGAGAGATGGGCCATAATACCATATGAAGCCGAGGGTGGGAAAATCTGAAGCCATATAACACTTGGGATTTTCAAATCATTTCATCAGAAAGTATCCGTGAACAAAGAGGGAGGATGACAAGATCTTTAAATAGCCTCTGTGGTTAGCCAGTGAAAACACGGGCTGATTTACACATAAATTACATCTTCAGGATTTCTCTCCTGTGGCTTTATCAAAAGGATGATTTTGACCAGGAAAGGGGGGCAGTTTTCCCGTGGCTGACACTACTGGCAGGCAACACTCCCTTTTGGATTTCTTTTTGTCCTGTGGCCAAGGTGCTAAGTCAGGTCTCTTCATCTCCCTATAAGGCTCTGACCTGTGAGCTGGTCAGGTCTTTTCCCACAGAGATCTTGTCTTCTCAGATTCAGCGTCATCTGTGGCTAGTCATTCTTTCAGTCTGACCATGCTGTTCTCCTGGTTTAAGGTCTTTGATGATCCCTCATAGCTCCAATAATGGAAACATCTTTACTTTGGCTTATACAAGTTTTATTTGCTGCCTACCTCTCCAGCCCCTCCCTGCCTTTTCTCTTAAAACAGAAATGCCAGCTATATAAAAATACTTTCCTCCCTCAAAACTCCAGGCTGTCTCTCTTGGTCTGAAGCCTTTGTTCTCGCTGTACCTTTGTATGACTAGGCTCACCCTTCAGTTTGATAACCGCATGCCCATCTGCTCATGATTCCTGACCAACCTAGATTGCCATGGAAATGAGAGGGAGTAGCTTTCATCCAGGTAAACCAGTTGCCCCTCTTTAGCCTCTATTCATTACCTACAGAGATATGTCACCTCTGTCCATGTATTTGTGGATCTATGTGCTGATGAGATAGCGACAGAAAGCTGGGTCAACGCTGCCCCCTAACAGCCTAACTTAGATTAAGGGTCCAATTCAAGTTTGTTGAATTTGTCAGAGCCTGAGAAGAGGTCTAAGATGAGACGCTCCCTGATACTTTTCTGTAGTCCCTGTCTGCCTTCTCATGTAGAGACAGCTGCAGGGCCCACAGGCCAAAGCCCCTGGGTCAGAGAAACAACTGTCCGTGTTTATTCCAAAAAGAAAAAGAAAAAAATGAAGATTGCAACATCCTCATGGCCTGGAGTTCACAGCTGTGAGAGGTTTCACAGGGTAATAGTTGGTCAAGAAGGACGTGGGTGAGGGTGTGGAATCACTGGGTCAGAGCAGCTCTGAGGGGTTGCCTAGCCCCTACTCTACAATCTTCCCCAAGTCTGGGTTACAAACTGTAAGGGGAGCTCCTAGCCTTAGCTTTTGTCCTCATGTGCTCGTTTTCTCTGTGGTTAGTTATGTTAATTCCTTCTTACTCCCACAGAGCTAGCACCCCCCTGTAGTTGCTAAACATCAGCAGGAGTATTTTCCTTTTCTTCTTTTTTGTGGATCATCAAGCACCAAGGACATTCAAATGACCTTCTAGTGGCCTACATTGTGCCTTGGAGAGTGGCTCCATCTGGTGGTCAAATTGAGTAACTGTTCATATTCTCCTAATGGAGGAAGCAGAGAGCAACACCTGTTTTTTGGGGGCGCGGGGAGAGGTGGTGGAGGTGTAGATGGGGTTGAAGAGGAAGAATAAGCACATGGGTTTCTGGGCTCCCAGTCTGAAGCTCTTCTTTTCCAGCACTTTAGAGGACCTCCTGGGGAGGCAATACATATAATTTCAATTGCTATTTTAGAGAAAAAGACCCATTACAGGTTATCCTCAACTCTAGCATCAATCTCTTTCTTCTCTTCTAAATTTTGATCAGTTGGTCCACAATGCCATCGCAGTTCCTCCAGTTCTTCCCGGGGGCACTGGAGACCACTCTTCTGAGGTTCCAGACAGACAGTCAACCATCTAGTATCTGTGGAAGAAGCAAGGCAGTAGAAATACACAGACACAGTCCGCTCTGAGGGAGATAGTATTTTGTAGTGGGGGAAGGCACGTGATAGGCAGACAGACAGACAGATACATAAACTACAGACAGACAATATCCATAAGATACGGGCTAGTACAATAGTCAATGGCTTCTCTAAAATACTTTAAGCTAGACTGGTTATGGGAGATTGCTCTGAATCAGACTTAGTTAAGGAAGAACATTCCCAGCAGGAGGAAGAGCATGTGCAAAGGCCCTGGATCCCGAATGAGACTGGTCAGTTCAGGGTGAAGCACTTGCCTCTGCCCTCTAGGCCCATTCTTTCTATGTATCCAAAGATGGAATATGAAGGATTGACCCCCACCCTGTCATCCCAGGGGCATACAGACACGAGATAAAACCTCAGGTGTATGTGGACCTGCTTTGATATACAGGCAGGGCAAGTCCCAGCTGTAAACACTCCTTTGTGGGCCAAATGGAAAAGCCCCCAACTTTCAAGACCTAGCAGCTCTTCATTAACTTCTGCCTCCTTGCTCAGATCCCATAGAAGCCTGGTCCAAAATTCACCCCCTCGTAGAATGTCTAATCCCATAGGAAGCTCTGTGCTCCTCACTGTTTCTCAGTAAACAGTCCTCGCCTGTTGATGATCGAGTCTGGCTTATTCCTTTGCTGTTCTCCTCCATTTTCCTAACACAGGGTACAGAGAATGCCTGAGAAACAGCAGACTAATGGGCAAAGAGATGCACAGAGGCTGATGGGAGCCAGGAAACAAGGTGAGGCCAAACCTGATGACAGACTTGAGTCTGTGTGCTACTTGAAATGAGGGAGTCATTGAGGATTTCAGCAAGATAGTGACCAGTATTTATATGCAGTTAAATCTCTATCGTGTTAATATTGGGAGAACTTCCACTTAACACCTACTCGTCACTTCTGGAAAGTTCTTCCTCACCCTAAGGAGGGAAGTTGACTTCCTTTCCCTCTAGCAGGTAGTGTAGAGCGTAAGGTAAGGACTGAGGCTGGACAGGTAGTCTAGAGGCAATATGAATAAAGTAAAAAAGGTTTATTTGTTTCATGATTCCTTTAAACAACATAAGTGCATAAGAAAATATTGTACCCAATCATCTTTCAGGGCCTCAGCTTGTCCCTCTGCAAGGACCATGAGGCCAAGGTGTACAACCTGCTCGGTGTCTCCACTCTTGATCTGTCTTCAGTTCCCTTGTCTTGCCTATGTTGAGCGGAGGATGCCGGTTCAGGCTATGTCCATACACACCTGTGTATATCTAGTTCTCGTTTCTAGAGTAGAGGAATGGGTGGGGAGGAATCTCTCTTCATGCGGCTTGGATCCTAAATTCTACACTGGAAGTGTTTGAATATACTTTGAACTTTGGCTCCATATATGTGTAGCAGACACTAAATTCAGTTGACCAAATTCACTTGAGCAACAAATTCCTTCCTTCTTCCTTAACCCTATTTCCTAATTTGAGAGTCCTTCTATAGCATATCATCTTTGTTTTTTTTTTATCTTCGGTCTAGTCCCCCATGCCATTGCTGATAGGATCTCTTTGATATGAAAAGTTGAAGTGTCCTCAGTTCCTCCTTTTAAAAATAATTATTCAGTGCTGGGCACCAGTGTCTCACGCCTGTATTCCCAGCTACTCAGGAGGTTGAGATCTGTAGACTGTGGTTTGAAGCCAGCTCTGGCAGGAAAGTCCATGAGATTCTGATCTCTGGTTAACCACCAAAACAACAACAAAGAAAACAGAAAGCAAGCGAGCCAGAAGTGGTGCTATGATTCAAGTGGTAGAACACCAGCCTTGCACATGAAAGCTCTAGGACAGTGTCCAGGCCTTGAGTTCAAGCCACTTGGTTGGCATGTATGTGCAAGTGTACATGCACAAACAGATGGTTGTTCACATAAGGAGGACGAAGCAGCTACATCTATTTAGGCTCTCTCTGATGTGGCCTGACACCTTCTCAGACTTTCCCCATTGCTCAGTTGGTGCTTGGCTGGTGGCTTCCTGGTAGTTGAAAGCATCCTTTATTTTATTGCTCATACTGTAGGGAGAAGATGGCTGATAGTTGTCAAATACCTGCTACATGCCCAGTCTGTGCGTGATATGTTACACATATGTCCTTGAAGTTTCAGAATAAGAGTTACTCTCCTACCTGTATTGTTTAGGAAACTTTAGAGAAGTTAGTTCACAGGTTGATGATTCAATGATATAGCTGGAATCTGCAATGTTTCCCAAAGGCCCATGAGGTAAAAGGCTTGGTTTCCAGATTGGTACTATAAGAGGATGGTAGAAAATTTAAGGCTCAGTGTCACCGGGGGCACACACTCAAAAGGAATTGTGGGACCCCAGTCTCTTCCTCTCCTTTTCCTCTCTCACTTCCAAGCTATGAGGTGAGCAGTTTTATCTACCTCATACTCCCCACCCTGACGCACGGCCCCTCTACAGACCCAGGAGCAATGGAGTCAACTGGTTAAGCACTGAATCGCTAGAATCTAAAATCTCTACAAGTGCGAGCCTGACTTCATTTCGCTGGTGCTAAGTGTCAGGATTGGCCGAGGCAGCCATTTCCTCTAAGGCTACACATTCCTGTTCTTTGGTCAGTTTCTCTCCTTGGCAAGATCAGCCGTGGGAGTTCCCAAGGGGGGTGATTCTGGGTCACATGATAACTTGTGTTGTAAGAGAACAAGGGTGGAAGAGCCCACCAGAGGTCACCAAGGGTGCTTCTCATCCGCCCCAGCAGGTGGTGATTGTTATTCTCACCATAGATAGTCTAAGGAAAAGTCTTCTGCAAAGGGATCTAGGTAGCAAGACTTGAATGCTGGAGACAGACTGCTTGAAGTCTCAAGTTCCAGACTGTTCTTTCTAGCTGTATTTGGTTTTTTGTTTTGATTTCAATTCCATTGCACCATTCTTGGGTAGCAAAGGGTTTTATATCTAGCAAATTTACAGCTGTAAATGACCGCGCTGATCATTGAAATCCCACCAACCCCTCTGACTATGGAAGGTTGGGTCTCTAGGTGCTCTGATGTGACTTGTAAGCTCTAGGGAGCTTTATGATGTTTCTTTGGGCCTTGATTCGGACAAGGAGGTGCTAATCCCCACTGCATTCACCAGGGCAGGGTCAGAGGAGCTGTCGGAGCGATTGAGCAGTTCCTACTGGAGGCTTCATACAAGAAAGGACCTGAGACGCCTCAGGCCTTTGAAATTTCGAATGGCATGGAACAAACACCCCCAAATAAAACTGGTATTTGAAAATGAAGTATTTTCAGACAGGTTAAGAATAAGCTTTTGTTGTTGCTTCTTTGTCAAGCTCCTTCTTATCCTATTCCAATCTGAAGTCTTTGTTCTTTTTTTCAATTTATAATTCACCCTCCTTAATAATCACAACTACACATTCAGACAAGTTTGTGTTGGGAGGTGGCAGAGATGAGAGCCTAAAACACGGGCCCTGAGCCTCCAGAATTGGCTTTTATCTTAGGAATAAACGTGTGGCCTGATTTACCTTCTTTAACTTACTGGGACCAACTACCCCTTTGTAAGATGAAGGTAATGTAGTACCTTCCTCTGGGGTTACTGGTTCTGCCTAGAAGAGCATCAGACACACGCGTTTGGTAGTGAGGCTTGTTATTAATGTTGTTATAACTCCCAGGAGTGATCAAGAACTTTTTGTGAGAAGGAAAAGAATAGTATGCCAAGGGGTTAGTAACAAAGTAGCTCTTGAATTGAAATTCCATGTCTATTTTTAAGTGAAAATGACACACACCTAAAAGGGCAAGGCGAGCAGGTTCTCCCTCTGGCCTAGCTGCCACCCTCTCACCTGGATTTTTCTTTTTAGCCTCAGCCTCCTCACAGACCTCCCGGCCTCCATATTTGCCATCCTGTCGTTTCTTTTCCCTACAGGAACTAAGGCAAATCCCAGGGCTTCCCTGGCTTCTAGAGCCCATGTGACTCAAGTCCAAAGACTTTTGATTCCTTGGTACTTTTCTCTGGGTTCATGCCTCTACTGGTATTCTGTATCCTCAGTGAGGGAAAGCGACCCCTGCAAGTATGTGTGAACACGAGTGATTTGTTTCATAACTTTCCTTCTCCTTCCCCTTCCTCCTCTTCTTTTTCCTTTTGTTTTTACTCCCCCAGTTACTAAAGAACTGATTATGCTTCTCAACCAGCATGTAGGTCGATCCCCTTGGTACAAGAAATAAGTATTCTGCTCTCCTCTGAGTTGAAGGCACACTGCATTAAACACGATTCAGAGGGAGCCTTGCAGAAAGTGTAAAGCTTGTTAAAATTAGTTTCTAGGCACTTCAGTTAGGGCTTTACAGTATGTCAAGAAATTTGCTGTAAGAGCAGACACCAGTAGCAGGCCTGTGGGAAAATTCCACAGTGCTAGACATATTTTATTGGAAGATATAAGTGGTTAATTATTGTCAAATTGAATTCAAGGAAAAAAAAAACCAGTTCTTTGTTGAAGATCATTCCTTTTTTGCCCTGTGAATGCTTACTAGAAAGTTAGTCAAACCATTTTATAGAACAAAAAAAAATCCTCGTTTTTCCCAGAAGGTTGTCCATAATTTTATACATGGAAATATTCTTTCCAAGTCAGATTTGGTGTAAATGTTCCTGTTTAATATTTGGTGAGAAGCCGTCGGAGTGGAATTTCACCAAAGTCCTGGTCTCCACCATGTGACACAGTTTCCCAGATGGAGGGAGTTGGCATTGAGTGAGTCTGAATCAGATGTTAATTTGCTCATGGTTTGTACATAGACAGCGGCTCAGGACCCAGGGGCATTCTGTCAGACACTCCGCAGGAACACTCCAGAACTCTGTCATCACAGGGAGCGTAGCCAGCTGCCTTCAGGCCCAGTGGGAGTGGCTACCCTGCTGTCACTCAGGATCATTTCCCAGTGAAGTCAATCTTGGGTGACTGACCTAAATATTCTGATATTTATGCCCCTGGCTGATAGCAGTAGCCTAAAATCTATCTCAGGCCATGGCTAGTTCATAACCCAGATTTTCTAGTTATAAAAATAGAAAATTATATCAAATGATATTGAGAAACATATTTTTATGTAAAACAAAAAGACAGTTATGTGATATAAAGCTATTCAACGATATGATTACAAATAATAAAATTTAAGCAGTTGCACAAAAGATTTTAATTTAACACGTCAGTTTGTGCACAATTTGATAACAAATTTAATAAGGATAGACTGAGAAAAATAAACTGCACAATGAGACCTACAAAATGAAGCTTTCTTCCTCCAGAAAATATTTACACAATGATAACCTGAACATTAAAGATCATTTCCTAGAATTCTAGTATTTTATGTACTTGTTCCTACATAGTTCATGCATTCATTTATGGGTTCCAAAATGCAGTGTCAAATTTACCTAAAATGTGTAACAAGTTAGTTGTATACAAAGCATTTTCCCGTGTAAAGTAAAACTCATTCTAATAACCAAGCTCATTTTGCTTGGTTTTATTAAAAGCTAAACAGCACATAGATTTACAAAAATCAAACGGCCTGTAGGGGTAGCCAATAGTGAGTATGTATCGCTCAGTCTAGACAGTCTACTTCCCCCCCCCCCCCCCCAAGTCTCTCCTCAGTGTTTTCGGAAGTTACAGTGATGAGTAACGCTGTATCACTGAAGGCGATGCTAAGGCTGGTCTTTGTCCCTTCAGGGGAGAGCAGTACCACAGGCACACAGTCTCCTCACCTGAATGCAGGTGTGAGGGCTGAGTGTGAGTGTTCTTTACACACGCATGTATGTATGTATGATATGCTTGTATGTCTGGCTGCATGCATGACTGTCTTCTACACCTACTCTTTTGACCCAGTCCAAGCTTCTAAGCCTGGATCAGAACTGCACTGGGATATATTTGATGAGATAACCAAAATCCAGACAAGAATTTGAAGTTCTTACTAAAACTCTGGAGTAAGGAGTCTTTCTAATTATCAAAAGCGATGACTGTCATGTGAGAGAGTACTTATTTCTGTGAGTGTGACAAGACAAGCTTTGTGATCTGCCAGCGTTTTCATCTAGGGGGGCAGAGGAAAACCTAGTCACAGGACCAATAGAAGAGATAGTGAAGAGAAAAAAAAGATAAATGACCCCTCTATCCTACTGAGTCAAGTGAATATGATAACTCAGCTATGCCAGTTTGTTTTTAATTCTTCCATAGAGCACATAGAGAGATGTCTACTCTCACTTCCGTGGATTTTCTTTGTACTTGTCTTCATCAAGGGAAGAGAACACAACCTCCAGTTCATAATACTACCGTGAAACCATGAGCAATAAAAGGTCATGAGGTTCCTTCCTGCTTTCCTACTATTCCTCAAGTTGTGGTTTATTTGGGGCAACCTTCCATTTTCACAGTGCATTTCTAAGTACTCTTCTGTGTTTCCAAGCCCCACTTTCTCTGCAAAATCTTTGCCTGGTTCAATGATGTGGTTCTATCTTGCCTCTCCATCTCCATATCTAACACATCACAACCGTAAATAAAAGCCCAACTTTGCCAGGTGCTGGTGGCTCAGGCCTATAATCCTAGCTATTTAGGAGGCTGAGATCTGAGGATTGTGACTTGAAGAGAGCCCCGTCAGGAAAGTCCATGAGACTCTTATCTCCAAGGAGCCACCAGAAAACAGGAAGTGGTCCTGGGGCTCAAAGTGGTAGAGGGCTAGCCTTGGCTTAAAAAGCTCAGGGATGGCATCAAGGCCCCGAGTTCAAGTTTCACGACTAGGGAAAAGAAAGCCCAACTTTATCATTTTTTCCACCAGTTCACTTCTCATTTGGCTAATAAATTTAAAAGAAAGTAGACCAAGCATGTTACAGTACTCTCTCCCCACGAAGGCTTGTGACAAACTACTCTTAGATGACAGTCAAAGGTCATTCTGAAATAGTGCAATCAGGTCTGGCCAGCGCCACGTTGGCCACGTGGTGGATGGTGGGGTCTGGCATCTTGTCTTCATGGTGTGGAAGGTGATGCCCCTGCCTCTCAGGTGATGGGCGTGCCTGAATCCCAAGAGGCAGCCATTGGCACTTGGCTGATAGGTTGCTAAACCTGTCAGTCCAGTGCCTGGGACTGGGAGTTTCCTGTGACCCTGCCCCCTCACCTGACTCTGTTTAAGCGCAGACCAGCTCAGGTGCCATTACACCACGCCTTGTGTCTCCATGTTCATGTCTTGTCTCCTGTCTCCTGGCTGTTCTCCGCTCATCATGTCATCCCACTTTAGCTCGCCATTGGAGCTGAATTGGTTTGCTGGTGGTGTTTTGTGCTTTCTTTCCTCTTTGGCCTTCATGGCTCAGTTTTCTAACAGTGTTAAGTGTATTTGCTGGTGGCTGGTCTTTGAAATGGGAGTCCACCATTTAGTCGGTGGCCTTTTAATAAAGACCCCAAGATTTGACCTCTCAAAATGTGGCTTCTCCATTTTCTCCCCTTATAACAATACAATGATCATTTGTCCTATCAAGATTTAGAAATATACTTAACACATTTCACCTCTTAATTATATTTGCTTCTATAGGACTCAAAGTCTCTCCGTGAATATTAACTGGGAACTGGACTTTCAATATCCAAGTGGAGACTCGGGGTCAGCTGTCTGACTCTAGCCAAACAGAGAATTTAATGCTTTAAAAATAGATGAAGATCTCATTAGTCGTCATACTCAGGCCCCATGAGGCCCCTGGTTCTGAGTAACTGACACTACCAGGTGTCCTGCTGGTGGCTCGAATCAATTAGTAGTCTTTATTGAAGCTAAGTATAATTAATTACACAACTTTGAGATGTTCCAGTCTAATTTTTCTAAAATTATATCCTAAAACTGGGGCACTGGCAGAACATCCAGCAGAAGGGTAAGCAAGCATGAATAATTGCCCCGCGTTAAATTTGACATGTATTCCAGCAACAAAATCAGACTCCTCTAGATTGCTGTTGTCAAAGGTGCAGACGTCCTGAGGCTACACACACGTGGCTCACTGGATAAATTCTCAGCACAAAAGCAACGTGTGTGTGCATTTATTGCTACTGTAGACTACTATGGAGCTGTGTGCACAGATAGTAACTTCGCAGACATCTAAGCTAATTATGTATTCGTTAGGATAAAATCTCTGTGGAATGAACGCCTCCTGTGGTGTGTGGTGGGCTATCTGGGGCTTTGACCACCGTGGAAACCTGAGGATCAGGGGATTTCAGATCCCCAAATCTCAAGTGTGACACTTACAGAAACTTGAGGCACAAATGGGCTTGGGAACTGAGGGTGCCTCTTGTCTCTAGTCTCTCTAAGATGTTAAAGGTATCCAGGGTCTTGTGGATCTGCACATAAACAAAATATGGTACATGCAGGGGAGGATTCAAATGGTGTACCTCTTTTGAACAATGAATTTAATGAGTATGAGGAAGAAGGAAAGGTTAAAAAGCCATTGGGGGAGCAGACAGATGGAGGCATGTGTGGGTGAATAGTGTCATACTACTCAATGCACATAGGTGAAATGCTAGGCCACTGTGTCAAACCACCCGGTATCTGTGTTTTCAGAAGCTCTTAGAACACCCCACGGAGATGTGTCCTAAGACGCCCAGGGCTGCACACACACACACACACACACACACACACACACACACACACACACACACGTGTTTCTGACTACTCACTGCTGGCTGTCAGGCTGTCTCTGTTTCAGGGCTGCCGGTTGTTACGATGGGCTTCAGGTGTCTGTTAGCTTCAGGTATGGTGATTTGAAATCCTGGGTTCGGCCTGCAGCTCTTCAGGCCCCGGCCCTACTCTCCATGCCGTGGGGGAAGGTTTCCTCTGCTCTTGTGCTCAGGTGGAAAAACATTCTCCAAATGTCGTACTTAGCCATCCTACGCGGGAGCCCCTTCGTAAACGTGGCCTTCCCCACGGGACTCCAGAGGATTCCTTGATGATATGCCCAAGGAGGTTCTCAGGTGCTTATTATGTTCTTAGCTATTATTAAACATTGTAAAGTTGACAAACTTTGCATGTATTTAAATATTCAAATTGATGGATAGCGTAATCAAACTAATTAGCAGCTATATGGAGATGACCCCACATGCTTATCCTCTTTTGTAATGAGAACAGTTAAGGTCGACCTGGGAGCAGGGCGTCTTCAGGCTCAGAGGTCAGCATTCCCCGCTCCCATCTTCCAGCCCCAACAGCCACCCTTCTGGGTTCTGTTTCTATGGGCTGAGCTTTGTAAAATAGGTGAGATCTGGGCTGGAGGCATGCTCAGGTTACAGTGCCTGCCTAGCAACTGTGAATGCCTGAGTTCAAATATAATTACCTCCAAATTATGTACACACACACACACACACACACACACACACACACACACACTCTTTCATTGTCTCATTTATTTCCTTCAACATATTGCCTTCGGGGTTCATTCATATTGTTATAAATTTCCTTCCTTCCTTCCTTCCTTCCTTCCTTCCTTCCTTCCTTCCTTCCTTCCTTCCTCCCTCCCTCCCTCCCTCCCTCCCTTTTTCCCTTCCTCCCTCCCTCCCTCCCTCCCTTTCTCCCTTCCTCCCTCCCTCCCTCCCTTCCTCCCACCCTTTCTTACTTCTTTCCTTCCTCCCTTATATCTATGCTACATTTTCTTTATTTATTCATCCATCTGTTGACTGACAGGAACACATTGTCTTAACAGCTATCACAGGTCATGATCCTGGGAGAAGTGAAAAGAAACTGTTAGAAGTTTTTAAAAAAGATTTAAAAATTATCTTTAAGTAGTTGTGCAAAGGAGTTACCATTGAACAAAGTAGTTTATAAGTGCAATGCATCTTGTCCAATGTCACCGCTTTCCACATTCTCACCCATCCCTCCGCTACCCACCCCTTTTCTCTCTTCTCAATTTTGTAGGCTATGCATTGAATTCTTGACGGCATTCTTCCTCCTTTCTTCTCTTCACTTGTTTACCCCTGTGCCCATGATCCTTCCCCATCCCTCTCAAGTACCTGCTTCCAGATGGTGTTCATTTTGTTGAACTAGTTAGCAATGGTTATTTAGTGTTCCCTTGAATCCACCATATTTTAGTTAATTCATTTGTATGCATTCTCATTGTGTGCTTTGTTTATTGCTCCCATTGTGGACAATATAAAAAAAATTGTATTGCTTTGTCCCAGCAGTCTACTGCTCTGAGTGGCAGCTGTTTCTACTTGAACAAGCACCTTACAGAGCCAGTCAGCGGGGCTCTGCTTCCAGCCATCTCTGCCCAACAGCACCAATCTCCTCTAAGCAGCCAGAGTTTGCTCTTCCACCAAAAGGAAGGTCCAGTTCACCTTTCACAAAGTCATTTGGTGATTCAAAGTCCTTTTGGCCCAGTGTGGTCTGTTCCAGAGTGACCCCTCTCGTTTCCAATTCCAAACTTACTCCACTGCAGTCTTAGCAGCTTCTTCGGCATCACAACTGCACAGGCTCACCTCTGACCCAGGCCCTTTGCACGGGACACTCCCCCTGACACAATCAGCTGCCCCTCATTCATGAACATGACCCCTGACTCAACTCCAGTGCTGGTTAAATATCTTTTTCTGAGCTTGTCTCCATTATCCTCCCTGCACAATGTTGGGACCATAATAGGGACTCAATGTGTTCAATATGTATTTTCTGACTATATTATCCATTAGTAAAGTGAATGGCTACATTTTATATAAAGAATGTAATATAATGCTGAAGATGTATCAGTGAAATTCAACACATTAAGGTATATGCTCATCACTATTTTGCTTTGTGGATCTTCAATGTGCTCTCTGGAGTGTGAAAAGAAGATTAAAAATCTGTTATTTTATTTATCCATTAGTAAGACGTACTCCAAGAAGACACTTAGTACACATCTTAAAAGCAAGAGATGATGATTTGCCTATCATCTTTACAGTGTCTTTAGATTGCCCAGCAGATGGCGCTCTTCGCTAACAAGTTACTAAGTAGCAGGCCCAAACATCAGTTCTGCTAGTTCTGGCATGAGTGCAACAGTACCTCTTATCCACAGTTATAGTAGCCCATAGTCAATCACAGTGTGAAAGAATATGAGCCAGGTTCTGGCTCCTCAGGAGGCTGAGAACTGAGGAAAGTCTGTGAGACTCTTATCTTCAATTAAAAACTAGGAAACCGGAAGTGGCACTGTGGTTGTAAGTGGTAGAGCATTAGGTGCCTTGAGCAAAAGAGCTCAGGAACAGTGCCTAGGCAGAGTTCAAGCCCCATGACTGAGGGAAAAAAAGATAAAGAAAAGAATGTGCAACAGATAACAGGTACCCCACAAAATAAAAAATAATTGCCATCTGACCCTTTATAAGCAGATTTCAGAGATAAAGTCAAACCATGAACTTCCTAGTAGCCCCTTGAAAAGAGAAGATTAGATTCTGATCAAGGATGAGTCTGGAGGAAAGAACCCAGCATGTGTAGCTGAGCTCAGGATGAACGCCTACAGTAAGAGTGTTTGTCCAGCCTGGAGGCTACAGCAAGCAAATCAGTCTGTCCAATACTTCAGCATTGCCAGCAGTGTTTTGGTAAACGGATACCAAACGTTCTAGATTACTGTGTCAATAGTAAGGGGGGTATCCTGGCCTGTTTCCTTAATTCTTATTTCTGTATCTTAGTGATGGTAAAACTTGGCAGGGTGGGTTTTTTGTTTGTTTGTTTTTTGAGATTTTCCTGCTTCTCCCAGGCCTACACTCCAAAGGTCCACTTCTCTGTAGAATTTCAGAACATGCACATACACACAGACCTTGCTTTCTGGACCTTCTTACTGTTGCCACTAAATAACTCCAGTGTCAAACGTCATCACCAGCTCATCGTCACCTCAGAAGGCTCTGTACGTGTCAGAATTCCAGCACTGTGCTAGGGAGGTTTTGGGGATCCTGGGCTGGGCATGTTTGTTTCCAATCTGTCAGGCATCCTCCCCCAACCTCCTCTAGGGAGCAGCCATTACCCACTCTACAGCAAGGGGACCCGAGACTCCAGAAATCAGGCCTGACTTCACAAACACAGTGGCCATAATTTTTGGTCTTGCAGGTGTAACCATGGAAATGAGATCAGATGCAAATCCATTGCTTAATGCAGGCAGCATGCCACTATACGTCCTGGTTTGGGGGTACAGGTTGAATTTTAGAATCTGAGTTTTGCTCTTTGGCTCTTTGAGTTGATATTACTTTGTAAACCCATTTCTTTCTTTAGCATTAGTGTCCCCATAGGAATATTGATTCTTGAGGGAACAAACTTTGTCTATTTGCTGTTGTCCAGGATAGAATGTGGTCCATGAGGCTCTCAGTCATTGAACGGCATGATGGGAATACTTGATCAGTGGGGGAAGGGTGATTTCTGTTTTGCACCAAGTAGAGGGAAAAGCTGTCTGGGATTTGGGCAGCATCATCTCTCCCACTGTGCCAGAGGGCTCATATTCTTCACTCAGTACTGGGCAATTGATGAGTTAGGAAACTCCTTTGGGAGGCAATGGTAACTGTTACAAGTGGTCCTAGTGTTCTAGTATATTAGGAAAATTCAGGAGCGGATATATACTAAGTAGCAATCACAAGAAGAATGGAATAGATGTAAAATTTGTCCTTTGGGTTATTTATTTCTATTTCCTCAGTCATTTGGCTTGACTTAGCCTAGGGTTTGCTAACTCAAGGTCATGGATAAAAATCTAATTCTTAGGCATGAATCTATCATGCTGTATTTAAAAATTGCTCTGTCTTCGTCATTCTTCCCCAGGAGTCTCTTAGCCTTGTGCTGTTCAGGACCAGCTCAGTGCTTTGTTTATAGTAGATGCTCAGCAAATATTAAGTCGAGTCAGCAGGTAGAGAGATGAGCCTTCCTTCTCAGCCTTGCATGGCTCGTGATGCCTACACAGAATTCTCATTCTTGGCTGACTTGCACACATTAGTGCCAGGATGCCATCCTTGTTGAATCCTATGTTCCCAGCTGATATTTCTCTTGCTTTTATCTGGAGGTTTCCAGTTCCATCTTCTTTCTGTTCAGTTTACATGTCTGCCAGGGGTGGTGATGGAACTATTTCACAGTTTTGCCTGGGAGAGCTTTTTTGTTCCTACCTGCTTCTGATCTTTTGTGGGCGGAAGTCAAAGAATACAAATTGCTTCACATCTGTAACGGATTAAAGGAAGCTGCAAGGGCTTGGACATCAGGAAGTGGTCTCTGTCATCGCTTCTTAAATCTGGGGAATTGTGCAGACTGCTTTGATGAAGTGAGTCTAGGATCCATTTCCAAGCACAGACGCGAGAAACTGTGACTCGGGGCCTTCTCTTGGTGTCCTGAACCAGGAGGTGAGACAGTGACCTCTCTAAGAGAGGGAATTAAGAAACTTTCTGAGACTACCCACCTCTAAGTCAAGAACAGAGATCTCATTGGTAGCCAACTTCTTATCCCCCAACACTTTGATCTTAGACATCCAGCCTCTAGAACAGAAGTATAGCAAGCTATATTTCTGTTGTTTAAGCCATCTGGGCTGCGGCACTTGGTCATAGCAAATGAATGAAAACCAGTACAGTGGCGGGCCCATAGTTCCTACCGAGTTGTGGGCATGCTACTTCACATTTTATGCTGTGAGAAGATGGCAGTCACTGATCCATGACACTCCGTTATTGTTTCTGGACATGGTTTTCTGTTTCTGAGAGTCTGAATGAATTGGTCTAGCTGAATTCCTAAGAGCCTTCTCTCAAAGTTTGATTGTTTAAAAGAGTAGAAAGAGTGAGGAAATGACGTATATAGACTGAATATCTCAAACCTTAAAACCGCAGACCCCAAGTGCTCTGAAATCTGGGACTTCAGGTCCTGATATAATATAAAATAATAACACATATAATATGATATAAATATAGTATAAATATAAATAATATAAAATAGTAACTGTAATCAGGTTTCGAGACATTAAAAAATGCGTTGCTCAACCAGTAACGTCTATGAAGATATCTCTAAATCTAAAAAGGTATGCTATCCCAAAACTTCTGGTTTCAAACATAATAGATAAAGGTTATACAACCAAAAAAATTGTACATGAAGGAGAGCATTTCTTTCTTAGCTCAAAGTATTACATTTTACAGCAAAATCTCTGTACTGTATCAGATATAGCATCTGCAATCATTTGCAGGGGTGGAAATTATTATACACCAATGTCACTATCATCAAATAAAACGTCGGTGCTGACAAAGATACAGTGTGGTCTACGGAGGTTGGCAAAGAACCTGTCATTGGTACCCCTCAGTTCAAATCAGCAGGGAGGTAGGCACTCTGGGAAGGAGCTCCTGGCTGTGGTTTGTCTGTGATTCTCAGGAGCCTTGAAATGTCTGGCCTGGGTCCCTCTCTCCGCCTCACTCCCTGTCTTATGCAGCAACTGCTCCTCTGTCACGGGCAATCAGGGCTGAGCAAGGATGTTCTTAGTCCCCCCCCCCCCACTGCCACACACACATCCTGAGGGGAATTTTTTTATAGCCACGATGATGAGTGATGAATCTGTGTGATGTTGGCCCTAGAAGTTAGCATGGCAAAGCCCCAGGACATAGAAAAGGATGCAGCTGCCTGCCTGTGTAGCTCAGGAAGTGGGCCAGTCCACAATATTCATCTTTTTAAAAATAAATACCAGGGTTTCACTGTGAAGAGATGGAGAGGGGCAAGTACATGGCCCATGGTCGGCCCAAGGCTGTTCTGAGAACTCATCAAAAGCAGCCCGGCGTGGCGAGCCACAGTGCGGGAGTGCTAAAATCTCAGAAATCTACCATTTAGAGTCAGATATGACACAGCGCTCTTTAGCATTGTTTTCTGATGCTTTCT
Source organism: Perognathus longimembris pacificus (assembly GCF_023159225.1). Classification (NCBI taxonomy): domain Eukaryota; kingdom Metazoa; phylum Chordata; class Mammalia; order Rodentia; family Heteromyidae; genus Perognathus; species Perognathus longimembris. The sequence continues at coordinate 68,820,747 of NC_063168.1, read as the reverse complement.
GTTGCTTTGCTTTACTTGACTGACAATGGTATAATTGAACTTAATGTATTAAAAGAAGCTGGCACACTGGAAGACATTGAAGTCATTGAAGTCATCGAAGGCCTTGATTACTGTGTGAAAAGTATAAATCACATTTAGATCATGCGGGTTGCTTATGACGGATGGGACTCATGCCACTTCTTAATTCTTATCTTTTCATTCATTCATGCCACATGTATTTTAAGTGTGATTTGCTCTGAGCCAGACAGTGTTCAACAATTGATGAGCTTGATTGAGTCCTTACCTGCAAAGGGATCCACAGTATAATGATGGCGAGGGGAAGGGAGGAACAGAGAGGCCGAGAAAGAGACAGAGGGAGGCGCCCAGAGAAATGGACATAGAGACAGAGGTGCACACACACAGAGCTAAATTAATGAAGACTGGAGTGAAAGGGAGAATGTACAGGCAGAGGGAAAAATGAAGATCCCAGCAGGGCCTAGAAGAATCTTCTAACGAAGGTGTAGCTCTGTTTATATGCTCACTTCCGGTAGCTCCTACTTCAGGTATAGCATACTTCATTTTCTAGAGTATCTTGCTGCTATTGACTCATCACTCATAATTACTGTCTTATGAAATAGAATAATCTGGCCGTACGTGCAGTCTGAGGACAGGACTTGTTAAGCAATGAGCACTGCATTATGTATGAAGGGTTTACAAAGACGCCAGCGCCTCCAGCAAGAACATTGCAGAGATAAGCAATCCTTCAGGCTCAGCATGGAAGAGCAGACTTCTTTTGAAGAGGGGCAGGCTCTGGGGAAATAAAGATAGTAAGACACAGCCCTGTAGTCCAGGGGCTCATCATTTATAAGACAGATGAGTAAATGGATTTTATGCTTCCATTGAAAAGTTCCAAGGGATAGAGGCCCAGAGTCCAAAGAAACACCCAGCAGAACAGAGGTTGCTTCCATAGAGAAATGCAATTCAGCTATTCAGAATCCAGTAACTACTGCAAAAGATCGGCATGTGTAAAGTAAGTTCTGTTCCAGGCTCTGCTAATGGAATAGAAGGTAGGAAACATACACAGAGGAGAAGAAAGCAGATAGCAAAACAAGGACAGATGGTAAGAAGCTTGGGAGGGTCAGATAATTTGGGGGAGGTCTCCTGCTCAGTCTTAGAGGTATCTGACCTCCTTGCCTCTTTTCATTCTCTCACCTTTCTTTACTTCCATTTTCCGCCCTCCTTTAATTTATTTTTTGTCCTATACCCTTCAACAAAAGGCTTCTGCAGTGGTTGGGGAAATGGGTTATGTCATCAAAATATCAACACTTCAATTCCATTCTATAGTTTTCAGATCTTAGCAGGTCATTTCCACTTTATGGAGTTTCTCTACTGTAATCTGCAAGAGTGTGTAGGTAAGTTTATTCAAATTGACAGTCAGTCCTAAGTAGTCTTATTTTGCTAATGAATTCGCTTCTCAGAGTTCTTCTGGGAGACTGTTTTTCAGTTTCGCTAGGACTAAGAGTGCAAGAAGCAGATACCATTTTGTTTTTCTTCCAATGGTACCTAGTAGGCTCTTTGTGTCTGCAGCTTCAGGTTCATGTCATGGAATTCACAAACTTGGAAAAATGCCTGTGAAGGAGAATTATCTGGACCTTGTACTTTTTAAGTCTCTGTTCCCTCACTTTTTCTCCTTGGTACTTTCTGAATCATAATTGTTAATTTTAAACACTTGTCATTTGCCTATGATGCACCATGCGCTCGTTGAGTCATAATACATTCATTCTCTTGCTTATTTTACACATGAATCCATCAATGTATGTTTCCTCACTCTGCTTTCTCTCGTGAGGAAAGAGACTTCCTCCAGGAGGAGAGGCCCTGGGACCACAAGATGCAGAATGAGATTTCAAACCAAGTAGATGTCTACAGTGCAATTCATTCATTCAACAGAAACAGAATCCCTAGCCTTTTCTATGGGGCTCTTCTGCTTGGCCTCTGTAGGCTGATAGCTCAGGGGTTCACACCATTTGGGGGATCTTATTAGGATTTGGTCTTAATGGCGTTTTCTGGCCTCTACCTGTGGGAATCCAACTCTCAGAATCCCACTGTGAATGAAGAGTATGCAATCTGCCACTCTGCTCACCCATTTTCCGGGCACACAGTCATGTGGGTGCCCGTGACCCTGAAGTGACTCTTCCTCAAGGAAGGGCTGTTTTATAGAAGCAATGTCTACACTGTCTACCCTTCAGTCAAAACTTCAGAGTAAAACATTGTGTCTAACCTCTCACTCCTATTTTTTTTAAATCAGTTCATCAGGAGAGTTTATAAGCCCTGTTTCTTTTTTCTTTTCATTTTTACTTTCTTGAGATAGTTGTACAAAGGAGTTGCCATTTTATAGTGCAGCTTATGAATACACTGCTTCCTATTTGATGTCATCCCTTTTGAAATTCTCACATATCCTTCTCTCACTTTTTTTAAATTTTTCACCATTTAACAAAGAAATGTATGTTTGCAATGCATCTTCATCTGTGTCATCCTTTCAATATCTCCCCCGATTTACACCCATCCCTTACCTAACTTTTCTCAGTTCTGTGGCATATACAATGCATTGTTGCCTGCATCCTACTTATTTCCCGATCCATTCTTCTACACCTTTCCTCTTGGCAAGTATCCCTTGCAAGTATCCATTTCTTAGTACTCATTTTGTCAGGCTTTCACTAAGTCTTCCTAAAGAATTGTACTGTTTGCACTCTCCATAGGTTCTAGTATGCTTCATTCATTTACAACTGCTTGGGTGTCACCCAGGGTGCTTACTTCTAGGTTTATAGGCACATTTTAGTGCTCACTAATGAGGGAAACCCTGACAGGTACCAAGTTCTACACAATGGATCTGGGAAGCTAACCAGAGGCCTGGAAGTCATCCTCTCACTTGTTTCCATTGGGGCTGGGTGAGTCACTCTTGGTTTTCTATGGTCTGGCAGTGTTGCTTTCATTCTGTCCTCTTTACCTCTGTGGTCCAGAGGCTGACTTTCCTTTATGGGGCTGTTGCTAGACTCTCACGATCTCCTCTGTGAGTGTGTGTGTGTGTGCGTGTGTGTATGTGTGTGTGCGTGCGTGTGTGTGTGTGTGTGTGTGTGTGTGTGTGTGCTGGTACTGGGGCTTGAACTCAAGGCTTCCCACTCTTACTTGGCTTTTTCACTCAAGGCTAGCAATCAGTCGCTTGAGCCACACCTTCACTTCTAGCTCCTCTTTTTGAACTTTCTGCTTTGTATGCTCCCAATTGGTATTCTCTCCATTCTAGCTTTTTTTTTTTTTTTTGGCCAGTCCTGGGCCTTGGACTCAGGGCCTGAGCACTGTCCCTGGCTTCCTTTTGCTCAAGGCTAGCACTCTGCCACCTGAGCCACAGCGCCACTTCTGGCCATTTTCTGTATATGTGGTGCTGGGGAATCGAACCCAGGGCCTCATGTATATGAGGCAGGCACTCTTGTCACTAGGCTATATCCCCAGCCCTCCATTCTAGCTTTTTGAGGGGCATGAAATTGATTTTTAAGAAAACACCTAAAACTGCTCAATACCTACATGCCTATCACCTCATATTGACCAACATCTTGCCATTTCTGTTCATAATTCCCTACGCTGACATATATATGAATGTATTTATGCATGTTTAGGGCATTTTAAGGCAAACTGTATATGTTTATAATGTCATTTGGTAGTAATCCCCTGTCTTTGATGGTAAAGCAAAGCAATAATGACACTGGAACATGTTCAGTGCTTTTAGATGGTGACAGTGACTTCATTTCTGGCCACTCACTGCCTCATCCCCTTAACTAGCAGCCTGAAAGGATTCAATGATGTGGAATACTTTCCTTCCTCCATAGCCAAGTCTAGAGGCTGATAATCTGATCAATAATTATGTTCCAGAGACTTTCAGAAAAGAACATTTGAACAGGATGTTTATCCGGTCACGTTGGTGGATGTGACTTTATCTCATTACAGCTCCTGATGCATTTTCTGTCATCCAATGAGAAATCAGACTTTAGATGGAGAAACTGATTGACTAAACTTCACAGCACTGAGTGTGTCTACTTTACTCCAATATTGATGCTCTTGCCATTGTACCACATTTTAATATCTACCAGTCAGTTCCATCAAATTAACACTAGGAATCAATTACCTGCCAGATACTGACACGCTGAGAATAATAGGATGAACAGAGCATGTTCCATAACGTCAAGATGAAGTGACACATCCACACGCACTAAGTCTAGAATAAGGCATGGTATAGGATTTACTAAAAAGGAGCCATAAGTGTAGAGAAGAGGGGGAGAATGCAGCCACATCATCAATGTATAGCCTACATAATTAAGAAGAGTGAGGAAAGGATGGATAGGGGAAGGATGGTAAGAATATTGAAAGGGGTGAGATTTATCCAGATGCGTTATAGTCATTAACTACTTTGTCAAATGGCAACTCCTGTGTACAGTGACTTAATGATAATAAATACGGGTGCAGAATGTTACGGGGTCCGAGGGAGGGGATTCCGTGTCCCGCCAAGAGTCCACCACTCAGAGACAGTCTCAAGCAAAATGATGGATTTATTGGGGAAGCAAAAAGTAAACTGACTGGCAGGGACGCAGTACAGACTCGAGAGCTGAAACTTCGACCCCCAACAGTCCTTGAGCTGGGGTTTAGCAAGGTAAAAGCATAGCACAGATGGAGGGGGTTGATGGAGGGGGTAGAGACAGCAACAAACAAAGCTAAGCAAGCCATTTACAGAAGCAGAGTTTTGCGGTCAGGTTGACCTAATATTTAACTTCATTTTAACAATTGCTACCATGTTTCCCTAATCAAGATGTAGTCAACCCAAATGCTTGAGTCCTGAGGATCATGGTTTGAAGCCAGCCCAGGCAGAAAATTCCACGAGATTCTTATCTCCAATTAACCATCTGAAAACCAAAAGTGGTGCTTTACCACAAGATGGTAAAGTGGAGAAAGCTCAGAGACAATGCCAGGTCCTGAGTTCAAGCCTCATGATCGACAAAAAAAAGATGAAATAATATAAGAAATGAGCTACAGAAACAGCAGTACAGGGTAACTTGTTGACCTGTTGAGAGACCTGTAGCTGGGTGGACAGTGAAAGTATATTCTCAATGTTAGAAATACCTAACAGGTGTTTGTGGAATGGGTGGATGTGGACACCCAGAGGTGGGAAACGATTTCTGGAGAGCTGAGTAACAGTTTGACAGTAGCTAACTTACAGTGTGTAGCAATAACTGTTAACCACATAAGTGGGTCTCATGCATTTGACATTGCATTAGATCCTTTGCTTACTTTATTATTTTGGACTAGGTAGTCTTCTCTAACTCTCCTGTACACATGAGGGCTGCAATTGGCATAGCCCCATGTCTGCCTAGCTGTAAAATCTAAGTTCTAGTCCACAAAGGTATTGATTCTGTAAAGATGCTTTGAATGAAGAAGCAATGGCAACCCAGCCCCAAGAGAGGCACAGTCACCTCACAAGAGCTGTTGCAGGCAGGGAGTATGCGTCCTCCTGTCTTTGAGGCAGAGTGCACTGTAGTTATGGGATGCAGGCAAGTTTGTTCTCACACCTCTGTGGGTTGTAGTTACCTCTTGCTGGAGGCAATTCAGTATGGTCATCTAGATCTCTCAGTTAAATACCATGAAATCAGATACTTTTTTTTTCTGGCAATTATATTTCACAACTGTCTACTTCATCAAATTTAGCATAAAATACACAATTTTCCCTGATTCTTTGGATTTTCATTTCTAGAGTCTCTGGTGTCATAGAAAACATGAAGTACATTTGTACACTGTTTGTTTTAAGCTGAAGGTTTATAGCATGAACCTAGAAAATCACTGAGAAAAGAAATTTCTGTCCCCCCACTTCTCTATTATACTTCTCTGTTACCAATCTTTGCTCACATCCACGATCTGCCTTTTGCTATGAAGCCCTTAGTCTACTCTTCATAGGAAGTGGAACTTAGACGTATTTTCTCCTCTCAGACCGCAGCATCCTTAATGGAATCTGAGGTTCAAATGAAGAAAAGGAGATGATCAATTCACTTGCCTTTTAAAATGAAGTCCAGTGAATTCATATTTAGGGTTTGAATTAAAAACTCAATTTAAAGCAAGCAGCCAATATATAATGGTTGTATTGTATCAGGGTTTCTTGAAGTGAAGGCCTTTAAAAGTCAAGTGCTTCCCACCAGGCAGAAAAGCACATAGGCACAATAGAAGTCTTAAAATATGTCCCTGGTTCAGCACACATTGTGATTAAAATTGATACTGTCAAGAGAAAGTTCTTAATGAAAGAACCTTGTCTCTGAGCTCTTGTGATCAAAATCTTTTCATCTTAGTGCTTTCTCATTGCCAGCATGTCTCCTGCTCAGGTCTAATAAATACTCTACTCCTATCACCTTTGCAATCAGGTGCTCTATGGCAAAAGGCAGAGGAAGAACCAGGGACTGGGTCAGCCTAAAACTATCTTTTCTTTAAAGTATTCCAATTCCTAGACTCTCCTGATCTTTCACTCAATCATTCACTCCTTGGCTAATTAAAACCCTCATTACTTTATTCCTTCATTAAGAATGCAGTAATGACCCACAGCATTTCAGCAACTATCAGTTGTGAATAAAGAGAATAAGACTGCCAGACAGCTGGGTTAATTACAGAGAAGATGGACAGTCCAATCCCTATTTACAGCACAGTATTGTAAGTGCTGTGTTGAGAATGGATACAATAAGCAGGCAGTAAATGTAAGTGTGGAAATCAAGAAACCAGTACAAGTTAGGGATGCAGAATGCTAGACAGAAAATAGCACTAGAGACAAAGGGAAGACCAAACTGATAGTCAAAACACTCTAAAACCCGGATCAGGTCCTATGTCTCTATAGTCTCAAGAATGAGCTCAGGGACACAGAGGAGTACAATGGCAAAGGTTTCTTAACGAGAAAAAATAAATAAGCAGAGCTCCTGCTTGACAGGAGGGGTCTCACTGGAGGACTCCTGCCTAAGGGGTGTTGTGAAGGGGTTAATAAGCCCTCTCTAGGAGAGAAGCTCCTGGACTCTCAAGGTAATGGGACAGTGGACCATACCAGACCCAACCAGAAACTCTGCGCAGCCAATAGGGGCTCTTTGTGCTGTGTTCAGCCCCTCTGGGTGCTAATTTTGGTGCACATTCCTAGCTAGGGTCCAATTAGTTGACTGTTCATGCACAAGTCTTCCCGGAGCAATGGGCCATGGAATGTATTTGTGACTACTCAAGGCCATACTGATGTGATGCTTAGTGGCCTGCATACAGGACCACTAAAGGCCATGGAAGAAAGACTTTCCCCTTATTTCCTAGCTAGTTTCCCCCCTCTTTCCCAGTCCGCAAGTCCGCATGCTCTAACAGGGCAGAGCAGAGAGGCAGGAATGTTGAGAAACGAGATGATGTTACAGGGATGATAAAGAAAGCGCAAGGCCTCTCAAATCATGCGAAAGAGGGAACGATTCCCTAGGCGAGAGGAAACAGCTCCATCTAATGAGCTAGAACTGGCAGTGTTTGCTTCCTTTCAACTTTTGACTGCCAGAAACTTACGATTTTCATTAAAATGAAATTTTGTGGTCGGGTGCCTCTGGCTGATGCCTATAATCTCAAGTCAGGATGCTGAATTCTAGAGGATTATGGTTTGAAGCCAGCCTTGGCAGAAAAGTTTGTGAGACTCCATTTCCGGAAACAACTAGCAAAAGGCAGGACTGCAGGCATGGCTCAAGTGGTAGAGTATACTAGCACAACAAATTCCAGTACAACAAAATGCGTGTAATTTCAAAAATTTTAAAACATCAGTATAGAACACATGTAACTTGTCTATGTTTTCACAACTGAGATAGATAGTAAATCTTAGTGCTCTGGAAATGTCTTCTCTCATTGGGTGAAACTTTTCGTGCTCCCAGAAGCATCCTATCCTGCAGTTGTTTGACTAAAATATGTTCTGTATGTTTACAAGTCTACATCTATATACACTAACTATAGTGTGGCTTTCACGTTAAAAAAAATCTCCATACATGGTATTTTAATTTGAACACTTATTTATTGAGTTGTAATATTTACATATTAAAGTCCTTTTATGTTAAATGTCCAGATGGCACGCGTGTATTCTAACGGCAGAGTTCTCCCCTCACACTTCTTCATGAGCCACTTGACCACGCAAGGTAACAGCTATCTTGATATTTATCATAATAGATAACTTACCTTGTAGTGTGTATCTTTCTATACCTAGATGTTTGTTGTGTGTTGTCATAATACTTGTGAGATTCATTTAAGTTGCACCATAGGACCACATTGAAAGTTTGCTCTTGGAGATCAAGAGTCACTCAGAGAGTGATTACATTCTTCTCATTTTATCCCCTTGGTATTTATTTGAATACAAATTTTATCTTATTTTGTCATACCAGAAAGAGAACCCAATTAGCCTTGATACAGTTTCTAGCTCTCCATCTCTTCATGATGCCTCAACACGGTCAGTTCATCTATCTGTCTCTTCAAGACTGCCTCCCTATAGCACAACTCCACTCCATCTACCTGCCCTCCCCTCCCCATCTTCATGCATGGGCCATGCAGATAGGCCACCGTGACCACTTGACCACATGGCTAAGAATACTGACTGCTGCTGCTGCTGATAATGATGTGGGTACTTGAGAATTCTTTATGTATTTTGCATAGAAGTCATGTATTTATTATAGAGTACGTAGTAACCTTTCCTGAGAAGCTTCTTCATGTTAACACAGTCAGATGGCCCGTTTCTGTCATCATGATTTTTATTCCCGAGGTACAATCTCACGATCTTTCACTTTCTTACTGACTTCATTCATTTTCAGGGTTTGTTTGGGAAGTGTCAACCTGAGTGTGTCACTTCCCACAGCCTCGGTGTGTCATAGGAGGACGGGGGCTGAGACGCACAGCGGTGATGGCATTGCTTTCCACGTGTCAGAGGCATCTGCCACAAGCACAGAGGTCTTGCATTTGCAGCCTAGGTGTACAAATGGCAGTGGAGAGAAAACAGAATGGTAGAATTTTCTGAGTAGTTCCATGGGCTGGCTAGGATTCATTATGTAATCATCACAGTAACTTTAAATGATGGGTCTTTTAAAAATCACTCTTTTTCTAAAGATGAAGTGAGAGAAGCCAGAGAAGTTCATTGGTTTAGGCAATGTCGTGTGGCTAAGAAGAAAAAACAATCAGGGAGTGACCCAGGCTGTTGGGTAACAGAGCCTGAGCATGATGCTTAAACCAAACCACCCTGTCTTATTCTGTGTCTAAGAATTCATTTATTATGGAAAGTCATTTCTTTCTCTTTTAGTGTTCTTGTCTAGAAAATGAAAATAATGACCTCTGCCTGATATATACCACAGATTTTCTGAGAACCAAGTTATTATAATATGATTGAACTCATGGCTGGCACTTGTTTCTGTTTTTTTTTTTTTTTTTGTTGTTGTTGTTGGAAGGCTAGCATCATGTAATGATTCCATCTATCCTTAGTAAATCTATTTTTTTGAATATTTTCAGTGAAGTAACGTGAAGGCTATAAGTTGATTCAAGTTTAACAAATGAAAAGTTCTATAGATCAATTCTTGCTCTCAAGTAAGAGAAAGTTAGGAAGAGGTAACAAACAGTACAAGAAATGTACCCAAGGCCTAACGTATGAAACTGTAACCTCTCTGTACATCACTTTGACAATAAATAAGAAAAAAAAAAGAAACAAGGAACGATGGGAATAATGAAAGTACATCTTTATGTGAACTTAAAATAGACTCCAAGCCTTTCTCCAAAGGTAACCCAAATATGGAATCACAAGTATTAAAATGAAAGTATTTCTCCCTTCCTTTCCATTAAGTGCTTGACTTCAGTGTCATGGGCTTTTAATTCAATTTCCCTTTCAACTACAGAGATCACTCTAAAGCAATCAACTATCCATGGGCCTCCACACATCTCCAGCCTTATAGAGCGAGAAACTTCAAGAAAAGTCTGCTTTGCTATGTGACAGGTCTGATTTGGAGATGGTCTCTCTTATACTAAATGAAGTTTGTTTCTTTGGTAGTTCTCAAGTTCTATGATGGTTCTAATCTTTTGTGTGGGGCTATGTAAAGTATTTATAGTAAAATTGTGTGTGTGTGTGTGTGAGTGTGTGTGTGTGTGTGTGTGTGTGTAGCCATGCATCTGTGGATATATTTGTGCATAAAGTTAGCTTTACAGGAAAACTACATACAACATATGATATATGTAGTATATGTATTATATAGTATACCTACACTATATAATGTGTGCTACTCTACATAACATACACGTAACATATTTTAGGTATATACTTACGTATTTCATAAGATAGTCCCTTGAAGAAGATGAAGATCTTAAATAAACTACCCATTGATTTGGACCAGGTGCCTGCATTTAGCCTTGACAGATCAACCCAAAACGAACTACCATTCTAAAATTCCACATTACCAAAGAAAACTTAACCTGTTTACTTGTTATATTTCCCCTCTGAGAAACCAGGAGAGGTGGTAATCAAGCACCTAGAGGCCATGTGTTGCTCATAGCAACAACCGAAAGGGACTAGGTCAGCCTACATTACCATGTTACCATGGTTAAGAAGCCTCTCTCGCTTTAAATCATATGAAGACAGTGACACGAGGTGAACTGGTATTAACCAAGCACGCTTTTCTTCCTTGCCTTGGGTTTCTTCAGCTTTTGCTTCTGAAGTCAGCCTCCACTCAGCTCAGTGGAGTGCCTTCATGTTTTTGAGATTCATTCATGAATTGCTAATACAAATCAATTAGCCCTAATGTCCTGAATTTCTTCTTTACTCCATTGAATATCTACATTAATCTACATTTTTTTATTGGACAGTGTTCTAGACTTTTCTGTAGAGTCGGTTCTTATGTCTGGAGTTTAGAACTAGACCAGCAACACTGATGTACTGAGGAAGCTACAGAAGGCTTTGTTTCTACTGATATCTTTATCTTGTTGGAAGTGATAAGCACTTCTCTGCTGGGTCCTTAAGAAATGTACAGTGGTTCTCTGCCTAGAAAAGAAATTACCAGATGAGAGATAAACAATGTAAAAGCTCAAAGCTGTTCTAGTGCCCAATTCAGTAACTTGCTCTAGATTTGGTATTCTGTTTTCATAGTGATAAAATCCAGAATTGGCTAGCGATGGTGACTTAATGAAAAGAGAGTAACTCAAAAATGATTTCACTCACTCTGGGATGAAGTTTCTTCTCCTTAGCTGCCCTAACTGTTCTGGGAACCTTGCAGGTCCTTTTGTTTAAATCAGGAATAGAAAAATACATTTATACATATTTCCTGGATCACATGGACTTTTTTTTATAGTGGAACTAGTTCATAGTGGATAGGGAATATGAAATGATTGTCATAAAAAAATCTGTGGTTATTCTCGGTTACACTATTATGTTTCAAAAATTATATATTTTTAAATCTTTAAGTCGTTGTACAAAGAAGTTGTCACTCACCAAATCAGTTGGTAAGTACAATGCACCTTGATGTATGTCACTTTCCTCATTCTCTCACGTCCCTCCTGCAGGCCTCCCCGCAGTCTTCCTAGCTTCACAGGACATCATAACTGCATTCTCATGTTTTGTTTTTGCCCTAGGATCGCAACGAAAGTACATATTTATTTCTCTTTCATCAGAGGGACCTTCCGATCTCCTGAAAGAGGAAAAGTAAAAGTCACATTTCTACCAGATTTCTATATTTGCCACGGCTGAGTTGCTTGATCAAATTATAATATGCAATGGTCCTGATCTGTACTTAATGTTTGATATGCCTGGAGTAAAATAACAGAGAGAAAGACAAATGTTCTCTGATTGCAACTTTATTTTTGTTCAAAGATTATGGCAAGAGTTCTGGAAAGGAGGGAGAATGACTCTATAAGTCTAAGGATAGATGACATTTCAGTTTATTTTCCAAACAAATTGTCAGAGTAACCCATTGTCATGTTATATACCAATTAAAGTAGGCTTAGATATTAATTATCAATTCTCAAATGTTATGCTAAGAATGGTTCATATTATGTAAGATACTCAGTTACAGCCTGCATGATTCTAAAGTATGAAACAAGTAAAATTATGTTTAAGAACTGTCTTACACAGTATAAGAGGGAATAAAAAAATCTAGTAGTACTTTTCATACGATGGATTGCTTTATATATACATATGTATCTGTAGTAATTCCTGCCGGGCCAGCCGGCAGGGGAACAGAAATCCTGACTGAGGGGCGGCAGGGATACGGAAAAGGAAAAATAAGGCAAGAGAAAAAAGACAAGAGACAAAGATGGGGTACGGGAGGTCTGCAGCCATGAGGTTGAACCTCAAGACTGCAGCAACAGTTTATTCCAACTACCAGCTTATATGCAGTTTTGGAACCAGGGAATAGCATAGGATTGTTAAAATTCCAGAACATAAAGAGTCTTGGAAGTTTGCAACATTTGATTACAGTAAACACAGGACAAGGTTGATAGGAATCTACTCCAGCGGACATAGCAAGGTGGGGGCATAGCAAAGCAATTCCGGACAGTAGCTGTGAACAAATGTCCTTGCCTTTAGCATATCCTGGCGGTAATAGCACAGCCAGAGGTGATAATTTACCTAGCTGCAGGTCTGGCTCCCTAGCTGCAGGTCTGGCTCCCGTCATCTTGGCGACATCGGCACAGCCAGAGGTCAGGATGAGCTTAGCTGCTAGCTCGGCTCCCGACAGTAATTACAGTTGAACTCAGGCCTGTATTTGAAACCCATTTTTTAGCACTGATATTGAGTAACTTAGTTTCTGCCCAAAACAGAACCTACTTATTGAATGATTGGGCATAGATCTTTAATAAGAGATTACAGACTCCACCTGGGTTGGCAGCTCAGTGGGACTGAGCTTGCTTTGCATGTGCAACGCCTGGGTTTTATCCCCAGTCTCACCAGTACAAAACCATAACAAAACAATCCCACAGGAAATAATTGTGTGTCTAACTTCTAATCAAAAGCATTGTTATCCATTTTAGTAAAAGCTTTCTCTTCTTACTACCTTATTCTGGAAAACTGTCATAATACCTACCCCAAACAAACCCTCAAACACTTTTAAGGAGTGTGATATCATTTATTTATTTATTTATTTATTTATTTATTTATTTATTTATTTATTTATTTATTTATTTATTTATTTATTTATTTATTTTTGGCCAGTCCTGGGCCTTGGACCCAGGGCCTGAGCACTGTCCCTGGCTTCTTCCCGCTCAAGGCTAGCACTCTGCCACCTGAGCCACAGCGCCCCTGCTGGCCATTTTCCATATGTGTGGTGCTGGGGAATCGAACCGAGAGTTTTATGTGTTGGAGGCAAGCACTCTTGCCACTAGGCCATATTCCCAGCCCTGTGATATCATTTAGAATGATGTGCTGTGTGTGTCACACCTCGTTAGTCCCTTTCTTCCTGTCAGGCTCATGGCCTGTGTGTGGCAATCTCCATGTCCAGGCCAGCAACTTTTATTGCTTCAGTTTTAATGGCTAAAGAAGCTCACCACGGTTTTAGACAGACAAAAAATAGCTGAAAATAGCAAATCACAGCAATCACTGTAGTGTGCAGTGTTTATTTAAATGAAAAAGGAAGAACAGAAGTGGAAATTTTTGCCTTCATTACTGCATGAGATTTTAAAATAAGGAATATATAGGTCTGCAATGTTGAGTTACTGAAAAGTGAACAATAAAACCACAGAATCATGAAACTGAAAATACTTTGGGAAATTTTTATTTAAATTATAATGGGTTGTCAAGGGTAACTAATGGACCCGGGTGCTCAGATAATGGAAGCATTTTCTTTCAGCACCACCCCGTTGAAAGCAGACTGCACGTCAGGCACAGTGCTAAGTGCTTTCCATACAAGGTATGCATTTTCTGATTTGGGACCTATAACCTGTTTCTTTTCAGGTCTTCTCAGTAGATGGCCACATCATGCCAATGCAAAAGATAGGGAGACATCTTCAAATTCGAATCTTGTTTTTTTTTTTTTTTTTTGGTGCTGGTAATGGGGCTTAAACTTAAGGCCTGGACATTGTCTCTTAGTTTTTCTGTTCAAGGCTGGTACTATCACTTGAGCCACATCTGCACTTCTGGCTTTCTGGTGGTTAATTGGAGATGAGACTCCTACTGACATCCTACCTGACCTGGCTTCAAATCAGGATCTATAGATCTCTACCTCCTGAGTAGCTAGGATTACAAGCCTGAATCACTAGTGCCCAACAAATCTCTTCCTTATCCACACACTATGCGATATTCTGACGGGTCCTCTCCATCCTACGAGACGCAGTGCCATATGCTATCTATGGCATGGGTTTTCTTACCAACCTGATGTGCTCTGCCTCTTAAGCTGTCTATTTTTCCCTTGCTCCTTTGTCAGCCACACTCTAGCCAGAAGGCAAATTCTTAATAAATACAGATGAAATGAAGCCATTCTCAGACCTGACACTTTCAATCCAGCCTTGCCTATCCTTCTTCTCTAATACTGGGCCCTGCATGGCTAGGCTTGGATCTTTTCCTTTAGCCTACCTCAAGATGATGTCCTGGCCCACTTCTCTTCAGTTCTCTGGCCACCACAAAGAACATTCCAGCTCATACCTTCTTATCTGACTCTCTTCTTTTCCAGTTTCAGACTCAATGTCATCTCTTCAGAGTGCTTTTTTTAACAAGCCTATCCTGCAAAGTAGACACCCCTATTTCTGTCTGACAAAACAAATTGTTTATTCTGTTAAGAATATCGAACACAACCTACCATTACTGATAAACCATTTGTGTATACGTGTGTTTTTAAATTTATAGCTTCTTGCAGGTTTATTTTCCCCTTTCATTATAATCCCTTAAGCACAAATAAATTCTTACGTTCTTACATTCTTATCCATTCTTTATATTTTGCTTTCAAATATTTCTTTGCCCCAAATTGACCTTGTTCAAGCAACTGAAGTCACATTTAGTTCACTCATTTTACAAAAACCATAAGCATAGATTTTGTGACTCTCAAGTTCATTATTATGCAAAAATTATTATCTTGTTTTCTATATCAAATATACAAACCAAAATATGTTCAGTGAAGTCTGCCTTCTATTCTTTTATGTGCCTTTCATTCCCCTTGTAGGTAAAATTATACTTTATTTGTTCCATTTTTATGTATTTATTTAATGTAATTTGTTGTGGCACTGGAGATTGAAATCAGGGCTTCCTGCTTCTTAGGCATCAGAGTTCCTCAGCAAAGAATAAGATATTTCACAGTGCTTCTCATGGCAATCATAATGAGAAGAGTGAAATGAAAAAGAGATGAAAGAACAGAACATTCTCTATGAACTGGGTATCATATAACAGAAATGGGTAAAATTTAATTTTCATAAGATTAAAAATGAGTTTTTTAATTTTTTTAAATTAGATTATCTTTTAGTAATTATACAAAGGAGTTACCATTTGTCATGTCAGTTTATGAGTATAGTATCTTGGTTGATATAATCTTTTTCATCATACTTCTCTATCTTTGTCTCTCCTAACACCAACTCTTCCCTCATATTCCTAGTTTCATAGGACAGGCATTGTATATTATTATTTTATGATCTCATTCCTCCTCTTCTCTGAAAACCAATGAGATTTAGATGTAATGTTTTCAATGGAGTAGAAAATTTTCAATAGTCTCACTGATCTAGTGACAAACTGGAATTCTAATATAAGAAACAGGAGTGAATGTTTGCTAAATAAAAATAATAACAGGGAATGACTTTATTTTAATACAAAATAAAAGATAGAATGAAGGTCTGTGACATCATATAAGTAATCAAATTGTTCCAATATCCACTTTTTAATCTCAAAAGCAAGGTTAAAAATTCATTACGTATATAGATACTGTATTAGGATAAGTCTCTGGCCAATGTTTAATAAAAGAGTGGATGCTTAATGAAGTTGTTACTACTTTTATGAGCATTATCTATTGTGATGGGAATACTTAGTGGTTGATTCCCTATTACCACAACTAAGTCCATATTTCTTTCTAATACCCATTATTCCTTTTCTCAGACTGGTGTAGCAGTTGCCAAACAGTCTTCATATCCAAATGACATTGAATAGAAGCATATTATTATTTTCTGACGGATCTTGGCTGCAGTTTTAACAGGAGTGTTAGAAACTGATACTCTAGGCCTGCTCTTTCTATCAGGCCGTCTATAGATAATCTGGTATCTGTGCAGCACCTCTATTTTTTTCCTTGTAGCATAAAGCATTGTAGTCAATGCACAAAAGCAGGGAAAGGTACAGGAGAACCAGTGCTTGGCTCTTTCCCCCATCTCCATGTAAGTTTCAGCTCTCTCAAGGTCATCTAAAAAAATGATAGGTTTGCATCATGAGATCTCAGTACCATGTGAACAGGTTTGTCTTTGGAAGTCATTTCCCTTCCTGCTTTCTTACCTTTTGCTATCCTTCCCCTAAGGACGCTCACTAGTTACTTCAGTGTGAGAGAAGTCTCAGTGTAAAGTCCTTCTGAGGGGAAGGGACTAGAGGTTGATACTTACATTATGACTGAGTGTTCCATGCTGAAAATTACTTAAAGGCTCTGAAATCCAGGGTGATTCAAAGGCATTGGGTTATTCCGATAGACCAGTAGGAGCACCAAGGCAGGGGTGCAGAAAGGCAATCTGGAGGAGGTCATGATTGAAGATGAAGGAGGAGAAAGAGAAGGAAGAGAAGGAGAAATAGGAGTTGAACTTTACTGAGAAGCTATTTCTAACAAATCTCATATTTGTAGAAGATTATTTGGCTCTAACCACAACCCCACTTTTTATCACAGTCATGATTTTAGTGGGAAAGAATTTCCAAAATTTCTGTTGGGCACAGTGGTACACACCTGTTATTCCAGGGGAGACAGGAGAATTTTGGGTCCTAGTCAGCCTGGACAAAGTTGGTAGGAGACCCTATCTGTAAAACAAACTAAAATGCAAGGCTTAGGTGTATGGCCCTAGTAGTAGAGTAACAACAAGGCCTTAAATTTAAGCTCCAGTATTAGAGAAAAGCAGAGTAAAAAGAAAGGAAGGAGAAGAAAAAGGGAGGAGAGGGGAGGGGAAAGGAGGAGAAGGGAGGGGAGAGGAGAGGAAGAAAAGGATTGTTAATTACCTGGTCAGAGCCAAAGAACTTTATTGGGCTCTGGCCCTGAGACCCATTTCTGAGCTTCAGTAGATTTTCAAAGTAATCTTTGGGAGTCACACAATCTAAGATATGATAGATGATTAGAGGAAGGATTCAGGAAAGCAAATTTTTCAGTTGGGAACAAAAATAATCAAGCAAATGACATCATCACAGCCTAGCAGAGAAATGTATGTTTTCCTAGGTACCAGCATCAGATACTCAGGAGTGACACAGGACAGTATTTCACCCTCCCTGATTCCTCGAAGAGAAAGGCACCTGTTCAGGCTCTAGGATTCAGGCCAGAAGAGAAACCAACTGGAGCTACAGGCAGACAAGGCTTTCTTGAGAAGTGAAATTGATCACCTGCCTCCCACAGGAGAAGGAAAAGGGAACTTGCCTGCTGCTTCTGCATTTCTTTCAGTTCATCCTGATTTACATACCAGAGCTGGACAGACTAATCAACGAGCAGCCTGTCCCTCACAACGTCTTGAAAGTTGTTAATATTTTAAAATCAAATTAACACAGGGACCCAGGTTTAAAAACCACATCTTTCCTCCCCTCTTGCTCTGTGAAAGTAGGTGCTCCACAATGGTCCCTTTCGCCGTTGTCCTTCTAAATGACAGAGTCTGACTTGTTAAATTTAGATGTGACCTATTGATTTCTTCCTAGGAGGGATTCAGGTTTAGCTCATTAATAGCTCTCTCTTCCTCCCTCTCACTTTACAAGAGCGTTATTTCACTATTTTTAGTTCTATTATTTTTTTTTTTTTTGGTCCGTCGTGGGGCTTGAACTCTGGGCCTGGGTGCTATCTTGGCACTCTTCAGCTCAAGGCTAGCACTCTACCATTTGAACCACAGCAGCACTTCCAGCTTTCTCGTGGTTAATTGGAGATAAGAGTCTCACAGACTTTCCTGCCCAGACTGGCTTTGAACCATGATCCTCAGATCTCAGCCTCCGGAGTAGCTAGGATTACAGTCATGAGACAGCTATTTTGGTTATCTTTATAAAGAGAAATATTATGCACAAATACTTCTAGTCTGTTTACCATCAATTGTAGACATGACTTCTTTTTCATTGATTGAAATTGGATATTGGCACTGTTCACTCTTCACCATATTTCTTCCTATCAATATCAGGTAGGTTATCTTTATTTAAAAATTTTTATCTTAATTTAAAAATCTATAATATTATGTTACTTTCTGATACCATTGTACAGACTTTAATGATTTATCTGAAGATTGACAGACATTAGAACCTGAAAATCTGAGTATTTTTATGTGATTGTAGAAAAATATGGAGAATTGTAACTTTCTTGTGTTTCCTCTTTTCCCCCTGGAGTTTCCAGTTGCCTTTGGCCCACTCAGTATCATCACAGAATAATGAGGGTGCAGGCAAATGGAGTAACTAAGCTTTTGATAGACTATTTACAACATAGCAGGGAAGTTAAAGGGAAACCAATAGGCGTGGTGAGTACCAAGGACTATCAGGAATAGGCAATTATTGCCTTGAATGATGTGAAGGGGAGAAGGGAGTGTTACCAGAGCTAAAAGAAGGTAGCTATGGAGATGAATGAAGATGTGTTCTATCATAGAACAAGCAGAATGGCAACCAGGAACTGTGGTTGTCCTTCTTGCTCACATAGGTCATACCACCTGAAGTAGGAGAATGAGAAAGTCCTGTGAATAAAATCTATAAAGCTCTGACTCATGAGCCATACAAGCAGCAGAGAGGCACCTGGAAAGTCAATCTGGAGAGGAGAATATGGACAATATTCAGAGGAACTAGGGGAAAGAAAAGGAAGGGATGACATTGTTGCCAACAAGAGAAATGTGCTCATTATCTGACTTACAAAATGGGAACCCCCTCTATACAACACCTTAATAAGAACAATAATATCATTACTTCTAAAAATGAAAATATTCAGAGATTTTTTCTTTTCATATCCTTATTTTTTCATACTTGATATTCTGTTTATCAACTGGCATCCATTTCTTCAGTGTAGATTTGGATAGGCAAAAGGAAAAGAGAAATCACAAGCTGGTAACTAACTTTTCACTGTCAAATAAGCCTAGAATTGCAGAGAATATTCAAGCTTTTATAATCAGAGTTTAAAAAAGCCAGACTCTCTTGAAGGATAAAATGTTTTTTGTGTTTGTTTCAGTAGTACCTTAGGGCTCAGAATATGTTTGTGCTACTAGTTTAGATAGAAGAGTACTTTTATCTCTGTAAGAATAAAGGCTGAAGAAAGGGCGTTTGAAAAATAAAGTTAGAGACTAAGACTGGTTGTGTACCAGACATAAACATTGCCTTTTTTCTTTTGGTTACTTGAATAATTTTAGTTATTTTGGTTTCCTGTGTGAGTTTTTGAAAAAAATTTAAGCCTTATAATGTCTTTTTTTTTTTTTTTTTTGTCAGTCCTGGGGCTTGCACTCAGGACCTGAGCACTGTCCCTGGCTTTGTTTTGCTCAAGGCTAGCACTCTGCCACTTGAGCTGCAGCACCACTTCTGGCTATTTCTGTTTATGTGGTGCTGAGGAATTGAACCCAGGGCTTTTTCATGTTAGGCAAGCACTCTACCGCCAAGCCACATTCCCAGCCTTTAAGCTTTATCATTTAAAAGTCATTTTCAGTTTGTTGCTTGAGGAGGACTTACCGAATGAAAAGCCTATGCTGATAATCAACAAAGAACAAATAATATTTACGTTGCTCTCTGGGACAATTACGCTTTACGTTGAAATTATCCTGTTATTTCATGCTCACATCTCTACGAAGTAAAGGATCATAGAGTTGATCATCAGTGGGGCTGGGAATCAAACCTTCAAACAAGGGTTCCTCCGATGTCTGCACCATGTATCAGTGAACTTATTGAAACTAAGTCTGGAGGCAGCTGCACACAGTACAAACACCGTGTCCTGGGACAGAAAGATATCCAGTCATTCAGCAAGTACACTTGGAAGGACTCAGAGTGTCTGAGTGTGGTCCAGAAGATCTGGCAAGGAACTGAGAGGGGCAAAGGAAGATGCTGAATGACCTGAAGAAACACATGCCCAATTAACGCACACGCCTGGGGAATGTTCAGAAGGTAGTGACAAAGAATGACGTAATCCTAGAGGATGCCCCGGTAGATACAAGCTGCTACTGATAGGTGGATCTCTTCTTCTCATTGCTTTGATAATAGGATAATATATAACTGGACCTCCACCCCCACCCCCACACATTAGCGCATTAAATCAAACATAGGCAGATATTAATAATGATTAGGAAATAGATCATCCTCTTGAACTACACCTTCAGGAAAAGAGAAACGTAGGCAGAATAATAGGGAATTGATTGAATGGTTTCTCAGGAGACAGACTTTATTAAGTCAGAAGTGATCATCTCTTGAATTGATGATTCACTTGTCTGCTAGGAGGGCGAGTGGTCACTCCAGAGATAAATTTACTTATAGATGAAGAAAGTAAGCAATATCTTCACTTGTCTTAGACATCTTACTTGAGCTATTTAGACCTGTTGTATTGTATGTAATCTTACATGTTACTTTATGTGTTTGTCTTCTTCATAAGGCACTTGGTGGCTTTTTTTTCTGAGCTTACTTAGACATCATAACTACTTCTATCATTTATGTGGCATATAAATGCAAATTATATACAATTATATTGCAATGATATGCAATATATTTTGTGCAATTTGGGTCATCTGAAATTATGAACCTGTAATATCTTTCAGAAAAGACATACATTGTCTTTCCCTCCCTTCCGCTTTCCTTCCTTTCCTTCCTTTCTTCTTTCTTTCCTTCCTTTTTCCTGTCTTCTCTTCCTTCATCTACAATATTTTTTTCCTACCTAGAAATATCTGTCACAGTAAAAAGAGGTTCCATAAATGAGTTTCCTACCAGAAGAAAGTGTAGCTACTCATTAAGGCTCTCTATTAATCTTGACTCCCTAATTCTTTTTTTTTTTCTTTTTGGCCAGTCCTGGGCCTTGAACTCAGGGCCTGAGCACTGTCCCTGGCTTCCTTTTGCTCAAGGCTAGCACTCTGCCACTTGAGCCACAGCGCCACTTCTGGCCGTTTTCTGTAAATGTGGTGCTGGGGAATTGAACCCAGGGCCTCATGTATACGAGGCAAGCTATCTTGCCACTAGGCCATATCCCCAGCCCAACTCCCTAATTCTTGAACACCAAGAATAATGGCTGCTGTCTGGTTTTGGGGAGAATAAAGGTATTGAAATTAGCTTCTGTACCCATCGAAAATGGGCCGTTCCCCCTTTTGGAGTGAAATGAGGTAGAGATAAGGAGAGGAATACAAGTGAGACTTTCAGAGACTCTTGATAGTATCTCAAGCTATTGAAAATAAAAACAAAAACATTTATATTTCCAACCAGTAACTTGCTGAAAAACGTAACCAAATAAATGATGAAAATTAAATACTATTATTGTTATTAAAGGCTTATTATTAGAAATAACCCAGTAAGACATTGTTAAATGGAAAACTCTTTTAGAACTTTTAGAAAATAGTGTCTATATGTTTCATGTGTACATTTTCAGAAGCAGAAATCTAAATTTAAAGCCCTAGTACATTCTATGACACAATAACAAAATCACTCACATAAGAATTTTGCTTCTCATGATGTTGGACTGATTGGTATGGGTCTAGCTTCAATGTAGATGGCCATAAAATGACTCCACACAAAACAGAGATACACTTTGAGGAATCTTGGTGAGGAAATGTGGGACAAGGGCATAAGAATAGAGCTGGACCTGTGTTAACCTGTCATCCCAGCTACGATGGGAAGTTCAAAATAGGTGGATCACAGTCTATGAACCACTGGTTGATCATAATAATGGATTGGAGATTCAGCGAATTTAAAATCTAATCAGTATAAATGTCTAATATGAAAGTAAAAAAGAAAATAATTGATGAAAATAAACATAGAGTTAAAAAAACAAACCAAACAGTAAACTTTGAAATATATAGAATCTGTAGGAAAATATGAAATATTATTTGTGTAATACAGGCTCTAAAGAAAAGTATAAGAGAATTGAACAACCCTAAACTGAAAATTTCCCCATTTGATAAAGCAGAAACAAAACAGAAAACCTTTGGCATATATGAATGATTGTAAATTCAAACAAGGAAAGGTACAACTGAAGTCACATATAACTCATGATAGTTAAACCATACTTGGGAAAATCTTGACAGTGTCTAAAGAAAGGAAGGCACATACAGAGGAAGAATGGCACAAATGACAGTTATTTTATCCTCAGCAAAGGGAGAATGGACTGCAAAAGAGGACAAATTGACAGCCTTACATTGCCAAAAGCAAAATCAAATCTGTTAATCAGAATCCTTTAACCAGCAAGCAAACCATCCCTCAAAATGAATGAAAAGACATTTGCAGAAAGGTTGAAAGGTAAACAAATATTTTCTTGACAGTAGACTTGCACAGCAACAAGTATTAAAGCACGTTCTTCAGGCTGAACTGAAAAGATGCCAGATACAAATGGTAATGGAGTGGATGAATTAAAAGGATCTGATTCATTTTTTCATAATTTCCATAAAAGAAAATTATTTAATGCAGGGGAAAGGTAAATGGAATTACTTCTCTAAAATCACTACATTTGTGAACTAGACAATAGAACCCAGCAACACAGTGTATCTGATGTGACATTGGAAGTCAGAATAAGGAACTGAGTGAGTAAAATGCTAATTCAGTGTGAAGCAGGAAGAAGAGCAATGCTGATTCAGAACAGCCATGTATAAATTTACTATGGGTGTTGTTAGCCCTCAGGCAAGACTGGGGTAGGAAAACAATAACATGCAGAACATAAGAAGGAACTCTAAAATTAAAAAAAATAAAGATTCTTTGCAGTGAATTAGAGAAAAGTGAGTAGGGGAATGATTAGAAAGCACAGCAGAATGCAGACAGAAACCACTGGCATCAGTATTTGCACTAAATATAATAAAAAACTGATGACTCATTAAAAAGAATGAATTTAAATGATAATATCCAACTATATGCTGGGTATAGAATTGTATTTTAAATATGAAAACATAGATAAGTTAAAAGTCATTAGTAGGGCTGGGAATGTGGCTTAGTGGTAGAGTGCTTGCCTAGCATGCATGAAGCCCTAAGTCTGATTGCTCAGTACCACATAAACAGAAAAAGCCACAAGTAGCCTTGTGGCTGAAGTGGTAGAGCACTAGCCTTGAACAAAAGAAGCTCAAGATCAGTGCCCAGACCCTCAGTTCAAGCTGTAGGACTGGCAAAAAAAGAAGTAATATACAATCCCAGGAAAACTGTTTTCAGAGAACCAATAGACTTCAAGAGAAAGTATAGAAGAGGATAAAAAGGGACATTTTGTAGTGACACAAACAGTAGCTCATTTGGAACATCAAGCAATCATTAATATGTGTCAATGCAGAAGCATTTTCAAAATAACTGGATGCAAACATCATACAAAATTAAAATGAGAGATAGACAAACTCAGTTACAGTTTTGCATTTTAATGATCCTCTTTCAGTAATTGATAAAGCAAGTGAACAAATCTCTGAAAAAAAATACTCTCAATTGAATTGGGCTAAAGACCTAAAAAGAGACTTCTCTGAAGAGGATATGAGAATGGCCAAGAGACACATGGAGAAAGTGCTCTACATCACTGGCCATAAAAGAAATGCCAATCAGAACAACATTGAGATTCCACCACACCCCGGTAAGAATGTCCATTATCAGGAAAACTAATAATAACAAATGCTGGAGGGGATGTGGCCAAAAGGGAACCCTACTTCATTGTTGGTGGGAATGTAAACTGATTCAGCCACTCTGGACAGCAATGTGGAAGTTCCTCAGAAGGCTAAACATAGAGCTCCCCTACGACCCAGCAGCCTCACTTTTGGGCATCTACCCAAAAGATTACAAGCAAGACCACACTAAAGCCACCAGCACAACTATGTTCACCGTAGCACAATTTGTCATTGCTAAAATATGGAACCAACCCAGATGCCCATGTGGTACATATACACAATGGAATTTTATGCCTTTATCAGAAAGAATGACACTGCCCCATTTGTAAGGAAATGGAAGGGCTTGGAAAAAATCATACTAAGTGAAGTGAGCCAGACCCAAAGAAACATGGACCCTATGGTTTCTCTCATAGGGAAAAATTAGTACATGTTTAGGATAGTCCTAGCAGAAGATCACAATAGCTCAATAGCTATGCCCGTTTGAGCACATAAGATGATGTGTTGGGATCCATCTTTCCCCTTGATGGAAGGGGCTTGATGCACCCCCCCCAGCCCTGGGGAATGCGGCCCTACTACCCCCTCTGGATTGGAATCCAGAGAAACTGGTTGGGCAAACAGCCCCCAACCTTCTAGCCAGCCCAGCGCCTACCAACCCCACCCTGGTTCGGCGCGCTCGAGTGACGTTAGCCCTTGGGGGTCAGGTGATACCTTTCAGCCTATCGACATCCTGGTCAAACCCCTCCCTCGGAATCATCTCCCCTTGTCCTTCTCTTAATAAAGTCAGTTTGCTCTAAGAAGCTGACCCCGTTGCATATATTCACCAGACTTCTAGCGTAAGGAGGCGAGCACATATCTGCGGCAGATCACGTGCGCGTCAGGTCAGAGCTATCTCCTCCGTTCCACTCTAGCTTATTTGCAGGTTGAATGACTAGGGGAGAGGGCGTGAAAAGGAGAGTGGAAAGGAAGAAGTAAGAGTCCGAGCCGGGAGGGGCAAAAAACCCCAACAATGATGCTAAGTGAAATGAACTCCATGTTATGGAAACATGTGGTATATCATTGCTGCAGTTATTTTCAACATGCCATGTGAAACCGTACCTTTTTTTTTCTTTTTGTCCATTTGGTTTGCTTTTTCTTGTGTCTTTTGCTTTTGCCCAGGCAGGTCCTGAACTGTGATTCGCTTATCTCAGCTTCTGAGTAGCTGGAATGACAGGTGCATGTTACCATCCCAGGCCCCTGACAAACCTATTTTAAACATAAAGAAAATTCCCAATACCTGAAATGAATTTTGAGAGTCACATCTTATTCAGTATGGACTATTTTGAAAGAAAGTGTTTCCAAAGCACAATAGAATTAGCAATCATGTTTAAAAAAGAACAGCATAAGAGGTATCGCATTGCATACCTTCAGGATACCTGGGCCTTCTCTGAATGTTCACAGGTCCAGCACTGATGGGTCCTTGTGCTATGCAGTAAGGATCTTAGGGTGACTGAGCTAGGTGAGGAATAGGGCACATCACAAAATGGTCATTAACTACCGCGATTTTCTCTATTTCTCATATGTAGCCTTCACTCTCATTTTAAAAAGAGAAAGTGAAGAGATTTTTTACACAGGTATCTGCCTATAACTCCTCATTTTCCCTTAATTCTTTTGCTTCTTTGTTTTCCATGAATTTGGATATCACTGAGCATACATTTTTAAGCCTTTGTGTAGAGTAAGGATAAATAGACCCTTAACATGGAATCGACGTTCTTGG
The DNA here is from genome assembly GCF_023159225.1 of Perognathus longimembris pacificus. Lineage (NCBI taxonomy): Eukaryota > Metazoa > Chordata > Mammalia > Rodentia > Heteromyidae > Perognathus > Perognathus longimembris. The sequence continues at coordinate 68,795,069 of NC_063168.1, read as the reverse complement.
TGAGTGCAATGAAGAGACCTTGGTGTGGATTATTCACTTGCCAGACATGCGCTCAGCTTCCTTTTCTTGAAATTTTCTGGATAGCGCTCTCTCTCAAAGTAACAGTTTATACCTTGACATCAAGATACACAGCTGAGATATCAAATCGTTCCTCTTGCCAGATCTTGAGGTGGATGCTATTTTCACTGAAAAACAGTGTTTATAGCTTCAGTCTAGTTTCAGGGAATGGAGATATGAGAGGTTCTTTTCTTAAATGAGAATTATTTTTTCTTCTTGCGTTTCAACGGAATAAATATTTCATTAATGAAATGGAAGACTATGTATATGAGCCCTGGCATCTGAGTCATCCTCTCATGTGGAAGAGTTGTGCTGTAATCAAGTGCCTGGTAAAGGTAAATATGCTTAGGAGAACTCCCAGGCCTTTGGAGGCTCCCCCTGCCTCTAGAGACACTTGCAAAACAGCATCCTAGTGTCATCAGGAGGACCTTACTATGGTGCAATAATCTTCCTAGAAAGGATGCACCGCAGGACCTGAGAAGTTGGTGTGTACCAGGAGCAATAGGTCCTTACTGGGAAGAAATGGATGGAAAGGACAAAAGTAAGGAAAAGAGTGGAGGAGGAAGAGAGAGAAGAAGGAGGAAAGCAGGTAAGGAAGGAGGGAATCCAGAAAGGGAGGAAGGGAGGGAGGGAGGAAAGGAGGGCACGTGAGAGAGGAATAGGGATGGAGAGAAGGAAGAGAGGGAAGGGGAGAGAGAAGGAGAAAGAGTTCATTGAAAATAAGGAATTGCGGGACTGGGAATATGGCCTAGTGGCAAGAGTGTTTGTCTCCTATACATGAAGCCCTGGGTTCAATTCCCCAGCACCACATATACAGAAAATGGCCAGAAGTGGTGCTGTGGCTCAAGTTGACAGAGTGCTATCCTTGAGCAAAAAAAAAGCCAGGGAGAGTGCTCAGACCCTGAGTTCAAGCCCCAGGACTGGCAAAAAAAAAAAAAAAAAAAGGAAGAAAATAAGGAACTGTATATTATTTGATAGTCCAACCATTTCACAGGCTGTTTGAATATTCAGAAGTATTATGAGAACCTAGTTTGAAGTTTCTTTTGGTATGTGTATCTGGGGGCTGGTACGGGGGCTTGAACTCAGTGCCTTGCAATATCCCTCGCCTGTTTGTTCAAAGCTGTTGCTGTACCACTTAATCCACACCTCCACTTTTGGCTTTTTTGCTGGGTAATTGGAGAAAAGACTCAAATTTGGCTGCTTGGGCTGACTTCAAGCCTTGATTCTTAGATCTCTAGGATACAAGCAGGAGCCACTGGAACCAGGCTGCGTTTTTAGCTTCGTTTGTCATGCAAAACCAAATACCAACAGAAGCCGTGATGTTTAGAGAGTTTGGCTGTGTTGCTGAATGACTCAGATTAAAAATATTGGGGTCAGTTACAACCTACACCCAATCAATACCTCATATCCAGAAGATAATGGGGCTAATACATACTGCATTTGAGCTGAGACTAAAAATGTAATTACCTGAGACTGTATAATATTTTCTGCTGAATGGGAGTGGAACTTAACAGAAATGCTGCTTCCTATTTTCTTCCAGATGCATTTCTATGAATTACCTTTTGGAATATGCACATAAAAGAAAACAGACGATGAGAGACTAGGGGAGCTGTTCATTATGGCAGTGTATCTCTTGGGACATCAAATAAGCCATTGTCTCACTTAATTATAGGCTCCTCAGTCATTTTCTTTTCTTTATTTTTTGAATAAAATTAGACAAATTGTAGATCATAAGTTTCTCACCTTTTCACACCTACTGTCAAAAGACATCTTGTTACCTCCATGATAGTCTTCTTCTTCTTCTTTTTTTTTTTTTTTTGCCAGTCCTGGGGCTTGAACTCAGGGCCTGAGCACTGTCCCTGGCTTCTTTTTGCTCAAGGCTAGCACTCTGCCACTTGAGCCACGGTGCCACTTCTGGCTTTTTTTCTATATATGTGTTGCTGAAGAATAGAACCTAGGGCTTCATGTATGCAAGGCAAGCACTCTACCACTAGGCCATATTCCTAGCCCCCTTCCATGAAATTCTTTTTGTGGGGTTCTACTAAGCACGCTGCATGCTTGCCAAGCAAGTGGGAAAAGTCAATGGGTGAAATGTCTCTTGGCTTTCCTTGGCCCACAAGATTTCCCTTGAATTCTAAGTAACAGAGCTTTCTCGCATAGAGGCAGCAGCTGTGCCTTAGAAGATGTATTTCCTTCTTGGAAGCTAGGAAATATATGCTCCACCCAAAAGATAGTAATTGCTTCATAGTGATGGCTTTAAGTGCACTGAAATTACTTAAGAAAATGCTGTCATTAAATCTTTCAAATCTTATGTGAACTTAGCGATTTCTGATTCCTTGAAACAGGTAGCTTTTTTTTTCCCCTAGAAGGGAAATCATCCAGTAAAACAGCTGGTAGGAAATCTGTGTGGCTGTAGGCAAAGGGGTGGATGGTTCCAGCTTTGAACCTGGAAGGCATTCAGGTAAGTCTCAATTCCATTATCTCATGGATAATGGAATTACCTTAGATGTCTGGCTTGCAACTTGAAGCAGAATCTGTGCAAGCACTGATCCATTTCAGATTAATTCCTCAGGCAAAGCAGAAATGTCAATACAGAAGCTGAGATACAAGAGGTGATTTTTAAATTGACTTTCTCTTATAGCAATAGCAACATTTGTGGGTCACTTATGTGCCAAATATTTCTGTTTACCATTTACATAGTCTAGGCAACTGCAGTAGCTTCATGGTATTATTATTATCTTAATTTGCATACATGGAGACCAAGACATAGATTATTCCTCTATTTCTTCTTCAATCATGACATTAAAAATGATTTGAACCCCTGTGGTTTGACAAAAAGGAAGAATTCTTCACCATTTTGGTGCCCCCATTTTTTAATAAGGGCATGTTAATTGTGGAGCATGAGAGATTTAACTGAGGTAATTTCACATATGCATATAATAGTGATCATAATCAACTCCTAAAATTGCAGTTTGACAATTATTGAATTATTTTATTAGTGAATATTAGTTATTCAGAGTAATGAGTTTCATTGTAATATTTTTATATGTGTATGTAATGTATTTTGTTCATATCCAGCCCCTCTACTATAGTTTCGAATCCTCTCCCTTAGCCCCTTTTCTCCTTTCATATACCTTATAGTCTTCTTTAACCTCCTTGGCTCCATTTACTTCCTCAAAGTCCACATAGAAGAAAGATGTTTTCTTTTATTGTGAAGAATCCTCTTAACTTGATGCAGTCTAACTAGTCAGTTCTTGCATATACTTCCTGAACTACTGGAGTCTCCAGCAGACAATCATTGTGCAGAAGTAGAGGAAGGTGGAAAGGGTTGAAGTCCATTTTCCACAGGTCTCTCCCATTAGGCCACATCTTACAAGCAAGGATACTGGTGGGTATTGTTTCGAACCACCTTTTGAATCTTTTTTCTTTTGTCTGTCATATTAGGGTTGAACTGGGACCTTGCACTTGCTAGGCAAGGGCTCTACCACGTAAGCCACACCTCTAGCTCCAATCTTATTCCTAAAGCAATACTCTTCTTCTAGAGCAAAGGTCAAGACTTTTTGTCTGTAAGTATTAGAAAAGATTGATGTTCCATAAACCCAAAAGTTCCTTTTTTTCCCTTTATTTTTCCTCCCATAAGGCAATGGCAATATGGGAAGGTATCTTCTAGCAATTTCTATTTCACTCTATGGGATCTAGGAATTGGGAAATGGTTAAGAAAATAGTGACACACTTTTCAACCTCACCCCGGAATCTAGTACCTTCTACAACACCCACGAAGCTGTGACAGGATCATTGACTTGTTTGTAAATAGGGTGAAATCTTAGACCCTATGCAATTCTTCACAGTTTAAAAAATACCAGATGAGGTCATAGATCCATGGTGAGAGAACCAGCCACGTAAATGTGGAGATCAGAGTCCAAACCCCAGTACAACCAAGAAATATATACATGTCATACTACTCATAGTTCTTGACAAGCCTATTTTTGAGAAACCATTTGAAGGCATTGCAGTATTACTGTGATTGAAAACATTCACAACCAAGAACAAGAAGAAGACAATCTAGAGTGCCGAGAATAGTATTATGTAGCACTGCTCCCTTTGGAATGGACTTTTATCTATCTTTCTTAATTCAATAGCAGGAGAAAAATAAAACCAGATGAATTTCTCTTCAATGTGGTAGTAAATAGGGTCTTCAAAAATATATATGGCTGGAGGCTTCTTTTCTTTTGATTAATTTATCTTGTTCCTTTTCTGGTCTTTCATGATTGGATTCCAAATCTGTAAATCTCTTTTGGCTTCATCAGGTACCATTACACTGTTTCCGGGGCTGAAAGCATGGATGACTTTGGGATTGTATCTCTCCTCTCACTGGTTATGACATGGCTATGAGAACTGGAATAAAAATGAGAAGGAAATACCACAGGAGGTCAAAGTGATTGTTCTTCCATGATGTTACTATGTTTTATGCATGAAATAGATTATTAGCATTTCACATCTAATATATAAAATAATGCACACACTTCATACTTGTTTTTTTATCTTTAAATATTTGTACAGAGGGATTTCAGATCAACATGCCAATGTATGAGTACAATTCATCTCGATCCACGCCACCCCTTCCATCATCCTTCCTCTCTGCCATCTATTCCAAGGCCATTCATTTCCTCAACTTAACTAGCTGCATTTTTCACATGTGTACATTGAGTATTATGAGTGTATTTTCCCACCATGTTTTTGGGAGGGGGTGCTGAGGATGGAATAGAATCTAGGCTGTCATGAATGTTAGGCAAGTCCTCAAAGGCAGAACTATCCTCCCAACCTAGCACCATCTTGAATGCTAATTAAAATGTCCTAGCAAGAATAATCCACAAATGTTTAATTTATGTGGCTATTTCACTTGAAAAAGTTTTAGGTTTCATCGGGAGCTAAACTCTGGGAAGGCTCCTTGGGCTGAGACAGAGCTGGAGGCAGAAGTTCCCTTTCATTCAATTCCATTGGTCAGATTTCTATTCTTGCAGCAAAGCTGGTCTAGCTTTGTTCACCTCCAAAGTGCAATGATGTGTGTGTGGTATGGAACGATGCTCTTCCAGATGAGAGGAGAGCAATGTTATTTCCTCATTTTAGGAGCACACATTCCATAGGGTAAGAGCTGGAAAACCAGGTTGGTGGCATTGAATTGCACTCAATACAGACACCTGAAAGAGCCAGTGGTGTGGTACATGGAGCCACCTAGAAACTTCACTTAGACAGAGATCTGTGATGAATGAGAGACAATTTACTTTATGTGAAAAGAAAGTGAAGAAAGGTCTCAAAAGTGTTGAACACATTTCTCTAGCTGAGGACGACTCGTTAGAACTGGCCTGTGTTTTGGAGATCTCAAATAGCACCGTTCCCTATGTGGACACACACAGGTCAGACTTACCTGCTGCCTACTGGGGCTAATTCCTCAAAACTGGGATTGTTGAGACTGTCTTTTCCCCAGAACTTCCTCTTCTTCTGACTATGCCTAATGGGAAGAGTTGATGGCTTGAATGTTAGGGGCTAGAACTGTTAGGTTGTGATGCTGTGGACCTGGCTCCCAGAGGAATGTATCCATGCAGTTGTGATGTTTGGGACCATACATTCACTCAGGTTGTAGGTCATAGCTTCAGTGAGCATCATGGAACCTAAGGGCTTCTTTCCACCATCTGGAAGAGAAAGAAATCCCCAGTACAAGTGTAACTGGGTACACTGGAAGAAGTGGCCTGGGTATCCTCCATCTTTACCAGTCCATTGAAGCTTCAGGAAGAACATGCTATTCTTTTCCTTCTGCTGTGCAGGTAGTAAGTAACTAGGACAATCTGGTTAACTAATAGGTAAGTAGATTGGCAAATGATTGCGTGAGCTTCTTCATTAATCTCTTTTCTCTTTATTCTCAACTTTAACTACAAAATAGCCATTGTATTAAACAGTTTATAGACTAGAATGTTGGCAAAGAATAAAACCCTACTATGTTCAATTAGTTATTCACTTAACTTGTCATTTAATTCTTTATTTATCCAATCATAGTTGAACACAGTCTTTGAGGAAGAAAGAGTATTTGACACTTTGTGGCCAAGAGAAGGTTCTCAAGATCAGAAAGGAATGTTTTATGAACACATAGCTTAGTAGGAAAGTAGGAGACATGCCCTAGACATGCCCAAGTGAAGGAACTGGGGTGAGCATTTTGCAAGGGAATAAATCGAATCAGACAGGCAAAGTGACTTTCCTTCGCTTGAATATCCCTTCCAATTAGAATCTTTTCTTTGATTTTTTTTCTTCAGAGTGATAATGCAGAAAATACAGGCTACAGGACTTTTTGACTATGTGGTGTTGGTAGAATTGAGGTTGGTGGGGCAGTTGGGCAAGTTCAAGGTCTCTGAAATGATACCGATTGATACCTTCCCGTTTTGTGAATGTTTACTTTGCAAATCATGTTGCTCTCTGCATTGCAGATGAAAATGTATAAAAGTTAACATGCCCATATATGTATAGAGATAGATAAAGACTAAAGGATGGCTGTGCTGCATGAGTTCCATTTTCATTTTTATTTTCTCTTTTGTTCCCGAGGCTGATGTCATCACTGAGTGGATACTTACGCATATGCAATCACACACCCATATGCATTTCTTTGAGAAAATGTGGAGAGTGTATAATACAACTTTGGTCTTATAGTTAGCACAATAATTAAAAAGAAGACACACAAATTTATTTTTCATGTTTTCTACTTACAGTGCCGTGTTGAGTATCTGTTCTTGAAAAATGAGAAAAGTAATGCAGTTGTATTTCCTCTTAAGTTCCTAATTAGAAACATTAATTTCTGACTTATTATTAATTATATCACTTTACATTTTTAGAGTATATGAGAGTTATGCTTTTGCTTCAATCATAAATTCTATATTGTTTATAGCCTTAAGCCTATTTAAATAGACTCAGTGTGAATTACCAGTTCATTCAAATAAATGACATCAAATTTCTGGGTTCCTTTGTTTGATTAAACCTTGAAGTTCAATGGCTTCACCAGGCTGTGTTTTAGCTTTATAATTCTCTTTTAGCTCTTAGCAAACACAGTGTTCTGTTTTGAACCTTCACCTGCAGGTTTTCAGTGTTCCAGAGAAGTGCTCCTACACGATGTGTTTGAATATTAAAGTCTGGTTTCATTTGTTCTATTCTCTATTTTTTAGGAAACCAATCAGGTGAAAGTTAGGCATCCATTGTTTTTGAACATAGAGATCATTTTTCTCTCTAATAATTTAGACCTGCTTGTAATTTTCCAACTTCATGATTCTTTTTCTCAAGTTGTGTATTTTCTGCTTTATTCTGCTTTGCTTTCTGCTTTTGCTGCTTTTGAATTGGCTTTTAGATCTCTACTTGTTTTTACTACAAATTACTACATGTTTTTGGCTAAAGTACAGGATGAAATGTCACCATGTATTGGAATTTTGAAATCTTTTGTTACATATGCTTTTTCTCTTACCTCCCCAGTAAATCTCTGTAAGTGTATTAGGTGTCTTCCCCGTGTTAACAAGGCAAGAATAAAGAAATATTAGACAAAGGAGACAAAACTTTTACCATTAACTTAAGAAAACTATTCTTGGCTTGTTTCTATTATGTTTCTATTTTTATATGCTGTGTTTGAAAATATTTAGCCATTAACAGGTTATGGACCGTGCTTACTTTGGTGCCTAGTTTATTCCATTTTGTTGGCTTATTGCAAACACAAGTCAACTGGATTTTATTAAATCCTCATTTCGACTCCAATAAAATAATCATATTATTTACTCCTTTAATTGGTTAATGGGGAAGGACATACTTATCAATTAAATCCTTAGGAAAAATCTTATCTTGGTAAATTCTCTTTTTACATTTGAATTTGATTTGTTAATGTGCTGTTAAATGTTTTACATATATTAGCTAGTTGCCGCTGTCTCTGGCCTGTAACTCCAGCTACTCAGGATGCCCAGATGTAGAGGATTGAGGTTCAAAGCCAGTCTAAGCAAAAAAGCATGCAAAACCCCATCTCTAATTAGCTAGTAAAAATGCTGAACTATAGAGTAGCCCCAGTAGTAGAACACCAGACCAGAATGTAAGTCAAGTCAGGGGAGGCCCTGAGTTCAAGCCTTGATACACACACACACACACACACACACACACACACACACACAGGAGCATATGTGTTCACAACTGTTTTACATTATGTATGCACTTAACTGCATGTACAACCAGTGTCTTTCATTTTCCTTCCCTGTACTGTCACTGTGAAGTTTGATTATTACCTTCTTTTAAGTGTCTCCTCCTCAATTGTGGTGGGGCTTTTTCTGTTTTTGTTTTTGTTTTTTTTTTTTGTCTGCTGAAGATAATTGAAAGTATCTGCATATGTTGTGTCATGGTCATGATTGAAGGACAGACTGTGTTGTCATCTAGTAAAGACTAGTACTGCTGCTGCATAGTCTACTGCCCAGGACAGCCTTCATTGCAAAGGACGGCTCCCGTCTTGAGAAACTTTGCAGTAGCGCGTTTAGGATAAAACTGGAATGATCATGTTTTTGAAGCAAGGTAAAAAAAAAAAAATATATATATATATATATCATATATATTTCATATATATTGGGAGGGAGGCTTGAACTCAGGACTTGGGCACTGTCCCTTACATCCACATCTGGCTTTTTACTGGCTAACTGGAAATAAGAGCCTCAGAGACTTTCCTGCCTGCGATGTCAATGAACCACCATCTTTAGATCTCAGCCGCTTCAGGAGTCGGGATTATAGGCACCAGCGCCTGTCTTAAAGTTAGGTAAAATTTACCTATAAGATAAACTAGCCTTGGTTATATAAGACTTCTGAAGCAACAAAATTATACTTTTGATACACACAAATATCCACTTGAATCAGATTCATTCTTACAGGGTCTGGTAAAGTTATTGACCGTGATGATAGATACTTATTATCTGAAGCTTAAAGTCAGAAGTTCTATGGAAATAATAGAAAAGAATTCTGAAAGACAGAGAGGGCAAAAAAGAAAGCCAGATATTGTTTCACATCCTGGCCAAGGGATCAGAGAAGTCTGACACAGTCTTTTATGTAGATAGACCCAGGGGGGCCTGGCTGGTCTGACTTTGCATAGAGTGGTAAGTCATTTTCAAGGCTGGAGAAAGCAACTTTGGGTAAAGATGTTGCAAAGAGAAGTTCAAGTTTGATGGTAGAGGGTCTTAAATGACTACTAAAAGTTTAGAGTCCCAGAAATTATCCCTAAGGGCTGCTGGGAGCTGAGCTCTGGCAAAATCTGCTTTAGAAACCTTTAATCTGCATAGCAATAGATTAGCTAGCATTCCAAAATGGAGAGTTCATCTAGTCCCATTCTGCCTACATTCTGGTCTGTCCCCTGGAGTTTCTAGGTCTGCTTCTGACTTGCCGCTTTGATGACAGTTTGTGTTTGAGGATTGTAATTTGTTCATGCCTGTCTGATACTCTTCTAATCTCTTGCCTGCCGCTGAAATTAATGTGTTCAGTCATGGTTCACAAATGAGGAAGCCAACATTCTGTGAGCTAGCGAGTCCCCTGCTGTCTCCAGGCCGCTGTGGGTAGAGGAGAAATTGGCTATTGCTACCGAAAAACAGAACAAGCAGCTGCCGAACCCCGGGAGACCAGAAACCTGCCAGAATCCTTGCTCCCCTCAATTTCAGTACAGCAAGATCCCTTTTTATTTTGTCTTGTGTGAGCTCAGCCACATGTGAAATTCAATCGTCATAAACCTGGCTGGCATGACCAAACACACCCAAGGCTGAGAAACCACAAAACAGTGAATCTTTTTCTTTTTAAATCAATTTTTCTAAGCAAACTGAGAATGATTACTCCTCCCAAACTTGCTTCAGTGAAACAGCCTCTCCTGAGGAGTGACCGATGGCCACCCATGTCTGTAGTTTGTTGACAAGGGAAGAAAAATGACAGATACAGTGTCAAGACTGCAAAATCCATTTCCTCCTGATAAATCCACCAAATTCGAACTACCAGGCTTTTGGGACAATAAGTGAGATAGAGCAAGTTCCTGGTTTCTGGGGAGAAGGAAATGAAAGTATCTCACTTTCGTAAGACATGTTCACAGGAACCCCTGAACATACATATGTATGTGTTTATCTGTTTGCATATGTGTATATGCATATATATAATGTAAACACAATGAAACATATCCATATATAATTTTGAACCATTGCAAATAAAACTCATGCGTGTGGTTTTCTACACATAGGCATATATATATATATATATATATATATACACACACAAATACATACCTATCTACTTAATAGATAATTATAAAAACAGATACACATGAAGGCCAGTATAGAAATCAAATACACTGCAGATATAAACACATGAAGATAAGGAGAGAAAATGTAACATTAAAAATTGTGTAAGCACTTTGTGATGAAATGCAATCTTTGGTGAACAGATCAATAAAAAGAGAATTTTAGGGGCTGGGGATATGGCCTAGTGGCAAGAGTGCTTGCCTCTTATACCTGAAGCCCTGGGTTCGGTTCCCCAGCACCACATATATAGAAAATGGCCAGAAGTGGCGCTGTGGCTCAAGTGGCAGAGTGCTAGCCTTGAGCAAGAAGAAGCCAGGGACAGTGCTCAGGCCCTGAGTCCAAGGCCCAGGACTGGCAAAAATAAATAAATAAATAAAAATAAAAAACAAAAAGAGAATTTTAAACACATGTGAAGATTTTAAAAGCAATTTCTTTCCCTAACGTTTGCTAAAAATGTTACGTGACTAAGAATACATTACAAAATCTTGACACTGTTTCTGTGGTATAATTTGTTGTCCCAGCATAAAGTGAGGGACTGTTGGAAATAGTGAAATTGAGGAAGGAACAGGTTGGTGACATTGTAAGACAAGTTAGGAACATCAAACTTTCAGGAATTGTCTTCCCACTGCTTTGTGAAATATTATAGGCAGGAAGAATATGCCAACAACAGTGGCTTTGATTGTCATCTTACAACTCCTATTCTGATGAATGAGTGTAGGAGAGTGGTGTACTCTGAATACTGTGATTGACAGATATCCCATGTTGAAAGTAGCTGGCAATTTCTCCACTATAAACTTTAGTTACCAAAATAGCCCAGGTTGTATATAGCATGCGAACGACAAAGAATAAGGATGGTGTCAGAGCTAATCTTCACCCTTGGGTACATCCGGTACTCTTCAGGCCTCCTTCATAGGTTACCCCATGACATTATTCAAATCTAATTTCCATATGCAAACAGAGTTCTCCTTTAAAATAGAACTCAGTGTAAATAACACCAATTTTCAAGTCTGCCACTCTCCTTCCTGACTGGCTGGACTCTTTAAGGCAAGATGGTAAGTTTTTTTTTTCTTTTTTCATGTTAGCCTATTGAATAATCTCCTCATTCCCCTTGCTTTAAGCAATCACGACTTCATTCGAGCACTCAGAAGAGTGAGCTACAGGTTTAGAATAGATTAGGCCTATGTGTGTCTGTCTGGCTAACAGATCTGCAGAAGTGGGGAAATTCCTAATGGATACTATGCAATACATTCTAGGTTGGTTTGGAATTTTCAGCATTTTGGTGGAAGGGCCAAAGTCATAATAGCAGTATTTGTAGGGCTGGAATGGTTCTCCTCTTCTAGACTTCCTATAATGTTGTGGGTAGTTACAGTCTTCTAGGAGAGGATAAAATTCATGGAAAAAGATTGGGGAATTTCTTGATATTCAGCAGTTGACAATTATAAAAGCCTGCCTATGTGAGAATTGGTCTGAGGTATTACCTAATCCCAAATGAGAGTGCAATATGATAAAATGTTAACCATTAGAATTTTGTTACTTACTCGTGGGAGTCATGCTGAAAGAGGAGACAAGCAACGGGCTGGTTAATTAAGTCTAATAACTATTCCATGGGAGAGAAACAAAGTGACGATAATAATCCCAAAACATTCAGAGGAGAAAATGCCGAACAACCCATGAGAGTAGAGGATATGTCAGCAGATGGAGAGCAGAGGATGGTGAAGGAAGCAGTGTCCCTGATTAGAAGCCTGTGGTTCAGAGAGCAGCAGGAGCAGCAGGAGTTGGCCCAGGTAAATGTATCTTGGTTCGGGAGATCAGGAACAGATCCCAGGCAGGTGTGTAAGGTTTACTGGAGCTTGTAAACACTAAAAATAGAGCAGAGAGGACCTTAATAAGAGAGAAGCATACAGATCTTACAGTGTTCCTTAGACAATGAGGCCTTTATGAGTGGCTCCAATCCAACTTTGGGAGTACTCTGAAAGAGAAAAATAACAATGGATGTGGTTCATCAATGGTGTGTCAGGCACTCCTATGCTTATTTTCATGCATCATGTTGCATAATTCTCAGAACAAGTCATGACTATACTATATACTATATACTAGACTATAGACTATAGACTATAGACTATATACTACTAGATAATACATCAAGAGCGTTGATGCTTGATCTATGGATCTAGCCCTAGATCACACACCTCGTTCTGATTTACAGATGTTAAAATGACCATAACTCACTAACCTTTTTCTTTCTTTCTTTTTAAAGCATAGAAAATAAATAATGGAATGTGTTGGTCAAAATCTTTGGACATGGGCTGGTTAGTGTCTGATGCTAGTAATCTTGGCTACTCAGGAGGCTGAGATCTGAGGATCATGGTTTGAAGCCAGCCTTTGAAAGAGTCTGTGAGGATTTTATCTCCAATTAATCTCTGAAAAGCTGGAAGTAGAGCTGTGACTCAATTTTTAGAGCACTAGCCTTGAGCAAAAATAGTCCAGGAGAGTGTTCAGGCCCTGAGTTCAAGCCCCAGAACTGGCAAAAAGAAAAAAATAATTGGGCATGGGAAGTATTGAAGCAAATCATTGTTGAGCACAACCTGGGGATGGGAATCGTCATTTACTGGTGAAATTTAAATAAATGAGATTTATTTATTTGTGTATTTTTTTGATCAATCCTAGGGCTTGAATTCAGGACCTGAGCACTATCCCAGGCTTCTTTCTGCTCAAGGCTAGCACTCTACCACTTGAGCCACATTGCCACTTCTTGCTTTTTTCTATACATTTGGTGTTGAAGAATTGAACCCAGGGCTTCATGTATGCAAGGCAAGCACTCTACCACTAGACCATATTACCAGCCCTTATTTGTGTATTTATTGCTTTAATTTTATTGGTATGCATTAAGTTGTGCACAATAAGGGTTTCATCATGACAGTTCTCCACATTCATAATATACTTTGGCCAAATTCACTACCTGTATTATTATTATTTTTTAATATTCCCTCCTCCCTCGTCCTTTTCCTTGTCCTTGTCCACCTCCACAGTAGTAATTGACAATTCTAAGATTCTGTGATAATAGGGTCTATGAATAAATACATACAAAGTTAATTTTTATCATAGCCTTGGCATGAATATGCCCTAGCATATTCATAAGTCCTCTACTTAACTGGTGTTTTAAAGGCTACATCTCTGAAAATTACTGGTGAAATGCAAAATATGATGATAAATTCTATCCCTATGTACTTTGTGGCTAATTTGTCTGCAGAGCTCAAATCTTGCAGAATATATGAGTTGAGGCTCTCTATGGAAGTGTAATTAAGAGGCATGTCACAATTTTAGGTTCTAAATGACTTAAGTGCAAGGATAATTTTTTAAAGGTAAGAGCAACCTAAAATTACCTTTCATTGAGTATGAAAGGAATTGATTCTAAGTCTGCATTTCCTGATGAGTGGGGCAATGTCATTTTTTTTTTTCTGATGGAGGCATAGAATTCCATTCTGTATATATACCACCTTTTCTTGATCCATTTTTTCCACTGAGCGGCATCAATGCTGCAATGAACATGGTCATCCTGGTGGTTTAAGTGTAACCTGGTTTGTGGTCATTTGGATAGCTGGGAAGTGTAATTGCTGGGTCATAGAGAAGCTCTATATTTAGTCTTTTGAGGAACCTCCATACTTCTTTCCAGAGTGGTTGAACAGGTTTTCATTCCCACCAACAGTATAGTAGCGGTCCCTTTTAGCCACATCCTCACCAGCATCTGTTTTTGTTACTTTTCCTGATAATGGCCATCTAACTGGGCTGAGGTGGAATTTAAATGTTGTTTTGTTTTGCATTTCTTTTATGGCCAGAGATGCCAAACATATCTTCGTGTCTACTAAGGGCAGTAACTCAGACCCAAAGACATACAGGCTCCATGTTTTCCCTCATTTATAATCATTAGAATGTGTCTGTAAATCTACAAATAAAACCCAATGGATATTGAATGACAAATAATTACACTTGGACATGATTAATCAAACAGCAGTCTAAACATTTACACAGTGAGAGCAAAGGAAGAAGAGTAGGGAAGGTGCCTTCTATTATCTTTGTGATTTTTCTCTTGTATGGAGTTAATGTTTAAAATATGTCCTAAATGGTCCGTCTGACACACACCCATCATTTCTGAACTCCATCTCTCATTTTTTGTACCTTCTGGAAAAGAGGGAAGATAAAAGTTAGCTCTTTGGGCTTTACATCCTTATCATCTGTGTTCATGTTACTCTGTACCTGTAACCTGTCTCTCCTTTGCTGGCCATGCCCGGAGTGGGCAGAGAGAAGGCTGAAGGGAATTAGGGCCGGTTCTTGTCTCCAGGCCAGTTTGTAAAGCAATGCTGGAGACAGTATTTACTTTAGAAATAGCTAAGGGCTTAGTCTTTTTAAAGAACTATACTAGTTGAGCTTTATTATTCTTCAATTAATTCATTTGTAACCACTAGCATACAACCTGGTATGTGTACTTATAGAGTTATAGGCACATTCTAGCTACCACAAGTGAGGGAAATCTATGTTTCTTTGGGTCTGAATTAATATATTTTTCCAAGTCTTTCCATTTCCTTAAAAATGGTGCAATGTCATTCTTTCTGATGGATGAGTAGAATTCCATTGTGTGCATTTACCACATTTTCATGAGCCATTCATCCATTGAGGGGCATCTAGGCTGATACCATAGCTTGAGTATGGTAAATAATCCTGCAGTGAACATTTTCAGAGAAGTACTATAGAAAAAAACATAGAGATGGAAGTGCTTCAAAGTTTTCTTAGGAACAAGGAAAGAATCAGGATGACAAAGTAGGAAGTTTACACTATGAAAAAAAAGAGAGACTTGGAAAGAAACACAGACTCAACGAGAACAAAGGTTTATGAAGCAATGTTGCGTGTAAAAGGAAAGGGTAGTGAGGACTTCGGTTATCTAAGTGATTTGACACAACTGAATTAACTACAACAAAATTGGAACTGGAAATGCCAAATCCAAGCTGGCCTCTCTGATCACAAACACACGCAGAAATCTAAGCAGCGCCTGCCTTAGTCTTGCCCCAGGAGTTTGGCCCACAAACGAGAAGCACGAAGAGAGACGGACTCACTCCAATTACTCTTTTGGAAATGAAATAAGGAGAGGAAGTAAACTCACTTAAGAGCTCAGGGACACTGTGAAGTGCCTGTCAGAGAGCCATAATTGCATGGCAGCCTTTCCTGAGCCTGATGGAGGACCAGCTAGGTGAGGAATAAAACCAGGCGAGGAAAATGCCTGCCTCCCCTTAGCGATCTTTAGGAACAAACTGTGGCCATGGTGTTTATGTGCTTTCAGTGAGTTTCCATGGAGGAAGGAATGTCCTGTGGAGAGGAAACCTTTTCATTCCTAGCAAGTAGACATGACCTGAACACATAAACCTCATAGACCTTCTTGGCTGTCCTGTCTTGTGTTTTGTGCTTCACCACCAGAGATCTTTATGAAAAACCAACCCAAGGATAATCTGTGATCCAGGAGTGAATCTTCAGTCATAGTGGTTAGCACTACAGAGGTTTAAGAAATACCCAAGCACACATACCTGACTGCAAGGTAGCAAGTAAGATGTTTTCACTAAGGAAATTAAGCTGCTGTGGAGGACTGAGGCCCAGGCACACTGTAGGAATGACCTATTGTCCACAAAGGAAAGTTCTAGACTCCAGACAAAGGACCTTGGAATGTACAAAATTCATAGCTCAAAAAAACAAACGTTTGCTTAGAGAATGATAGAATGAAGCAAGTTTCCAAAGAGAAGAGCAATGTAGCATCTCACTTCTGGTTTCTTCTACTAAATCTGCCTTTGAGTGAAGTCATCTCTCTTTCTTGGAGAATTAGTGACTTAAAGCAAAGGAGAGAGGCTGGGAGAGTTAGATATAATAACTTGTCAGATATAAAGCTGTCAGGAAAAAAAGTGTGATGACAAAGGCGTGGCACCACCTAGAACATTTTTGCATTGTCTGTGTTTTCTGTGTAACTAGAGAAAGTCATTTCAAGAACTGGCACAGTAATTCAGATCCCAGGACCAGAAAAAAAAAATACATGTAAACCAAGCTCTTTCCTAACATCAAAGTCTGCTGTTTCCTCAGTCTTTTACTATCTTTAAGGCTGATGATCTCAGAATACCCATGTACAAATCAATTAGGAAGGAACTTCGTAATTTCCTCTGATGATGCTATATTACAAGTAGGGAATGGAACAGTCTAGTAGTGTAATCCCTTCCTTCCTACATTTCTCCCTTCCTCTTTCTCTCTCCCTTCTTTCCTTCCTTCCTTCTTTGGTCTACAACCCATCACTGTATGATGAGTGACTATTACTTTTCTTTATTGAGCAGACTGAGGTCCTTGTACATCATAATTTATAGTGACATAGCACAAGAGTTTCTTTAGTGAACCTGCCATTTATCTGAAATCAGATTGTCAGAGTTGATAAGTACGATGTATAGCAACGTCTGTCAGAAATCTGAAGAAACTGCCCTCAAATAGACATTCCAAGTAACCAAGGCATTTTTCTTTTTACTAGTGTCTACCAGGAAAATCAGTAGGAGTATCCCAGTGAAAAGCATTATCTGTCACTGATGAGCTTTCAAGGAGGGAAGCAATCTACCAACATAAATCTACCAACATCCTAAAGAAATAAATGTTCCTTCTCTTTTAAAAAATTCTTTATGATATAATTTATATACTATCCATTTTAATCACCATTTGCACGTTAATGATCTTTTTAATGTATTCAAATAGTTATGAACCTTCCACTACTAATTTTAGAATATGTTAATCACTACCTAAAGAAATGTATATTCCTGAGCAACTATTCTTCATAGAGTAGCAAATTTATGTGTAACCTATGAATAGTTGCTTGTTTAAGCAGTATTTTATGAAAAAAAATACTACCTTTTCCATATTGAATTGTCCCAACAGTTGTTTAGTCATTAGTTGACTATAAATGCAAGAGTTCATCTCTTACATGCAAATTCTATTCTGTTGATTGATGTTTATCTTTATGACACTACACTGTGCCTGGGCTATCCCTGACCAGCAATCCCTTGATTTCCCTGTTACAAGTAGCTAGGCTTGAGCCACTGTGTCAAGAAAGAATTCTGTTTTTGTATATCAACCTCCATAGCAAACAAATCAGCAAAATTTTTAAAAACTCTTTCAAAATGAATACCAAAATCAAGAGATACAGGGTAAAAAAAGACAAACAACTACAAAAGCAATACTTACAAACTGTTTGGTGAAAATGAACTGAACAACTCATGGGGGGGAGGGAAAAGAGAAAGAGGGAGGGGAGAAGGGGAAATGAGGGACGAGGTAACAAACAGTACAAGAAATGTATCCAATGCCTAATGTATGAAACTGTAACCTCTCTGTAATTCAGTTTGATAATAAAATATATATATTAAAAAAAGTATTTAAATTAAGAAATTCTAAAATACTGGTGGTGAAAACTTATCAGGACTCTTGACTGTTACCAGAAAGTAGGTTATTCTTTCTACCTTTCTTCCTTTCTGCTTCCTATTAGTTTTTTTCCTTTATTTTTAGATATTCTGGTTATCTCCTTAGTTGCCGCTGGAGAAGTATCTGGAAGGAGCGCAATATGCAAGTCTTAGGTGATCAAAGCACCAGCAGGCTTGGGAAGAGAAGAGCTTCATTCAAGAGTGCGAGCAGCAGGTGAGTTGGTTCTTTCCTGCACTGAGGTGATAGGTCTATTCCTACACTCCCAGAGATGGGTACTTTTGCTCAGATGATCCACATTGGCATGCAGCATTTTCTAGAAGGCAGGAGATTGGAATGCAATGAGAGTGAAGCAAAGAATCATAGTTTCTCTGTGCTAGTGATCTCAATGTAGTTCTGGCACTACTCTTAGCTAGGATCATAATGTGAAAGCTATTCCTAATACCTGTGCTGCACTGTTCTGGGGTAAAATTCAATTTCCTTTCAATTTACATTAAAACTCATAGTCTCCTCTCAATGTCTTAAAATCACTGGAGCAGAAAGTTCATATTGGGATCTCATTTTGTTTAGAGAACCAACTGCATGAAATAATTTCTGTTCAAATGATGCACATTTTCAAACATGTTATGAGAAAGAAAATTCTTCAGATTAAAAGTCTTAGTGTCATCAAACAGAACCAAGATCAGGATTCAGGTCAAGATCATCATCATTCCTGGTAGGCCAAAATGATGCCAGGAGATATTTACATAAAAATAAGGAGATCATTATACATATTTTTGTTGTACCAATCCTGAGGTTTGAACTCAATGCTTAGGCATGGTCCTTAAGCAAATAAAGACACTTTACCGCTTGAGCCACAGCCTCCACTTCTGGATTTTTTTTTTTGTAGTTAATTGGAGATAAGAATCTCACTGACTTCCTGTTCAGGCTAGCTTTGAACCAACTCTCAGATCTCAGCTCTCCTGAGTAGCTAGGATTACAGGCATGAGCCACCAGTGCCTAATTTGTTATACATATTTTAAAAGATACTAAGAATAATTCAAAAGCTGTGGTTACCAAAGTGAAAATAACTTAGAAAAATAATTTTTGTTGGTTTGATAGCATCAGTACAAATAAAACTCAAGTAGATATAGAAGAGTTAAACACTTTTAAATCATGTGAAATTGGTTTGGCGATATCTACTCTACTTGAATTTAATCTCCTGGGATTGTAGGAGGAGACAGAAGATAGAGGATCTAGCTCTGGTGACTAACATCATCCCTAGATATTAGAGGAGGAGGGGAAGCCAGTCCAGTGGAGCATGGAGTAGATAGACACTGTTTCTCTGGATGGAGTTTGTATCCAGAGGATGCTGGTGAGCAAAGGAAAATGACAAGCTCAGAAGTCACATCAGGAATGAGAGATACCGACTGGCAGTAGTACTAGGATATGTGTGACTTGCCTATAGGAAGTGGCCTCCTGGCCTGTGAATTAGCATTTTGACTCTAGGAATCAAATCATTGGTGTTCAGAAAGAGCTGACAAATATAATGTAGAGTGCACGAAGGTCATCAAGCAAAACACTTGAGCCCTGGAATACAAGACTGGGGCTGCTCCTCTCACTGGCATGAAATGGGGCATCAGGCTAAGTGTTAGGTTTGCGTGACTGAGTAACTCTTGTGGGCTTTGTAACAGATTGTGAATACAAGTGAAAAACTGGAACTGACAATTACTCTGGCTGAAGTTGGTATGAGAATAGACAGAGTTTGGCAAGGGTGAGTCTCATGGCTAGTCACCAAGGATAATTTGCCCACCAGTAGCCTGCTACGCTAATCATTAGCCCACCAATGATCCAGTTTATAGATGAATATGAGGTTGGAACTTCATGAGATGTTTAGCTTGTTTTCTCTAAGACCATTGTATCACAACTTAGTTGCCTGAAACAGAGGAACAGAATGATATATTACTGTAGAGATGAGGAAGGTTGATGGATTACTGGTTGCGTTGGCAACATGTATTCCCTGAGGGTATAAATGTACAAAGGAAAGTATGTCAGGCTTACAGTACCTGTGGCTGGGTTTAGTAACTCGAGTCATCTGCAGCATACCAGACCCACCTTCTCTTTAGTGATTTCCTGGTAACAAACTTTTGCCTGCCAAAAGCAGAAATGAAATGCCAGCAACAGCAGTCTTCGGCTCTTGTGATTTCACAGATGAATACCTTTCCATTTTATCACTTGCTAGAGAGGACAACTTGACTTCTGGTTTCATCGCTTTCAAATGTAATTTTATTTTTCCTCATGCTGTTTAAGGCTTTCTGGCACTGCCTGAGAGACACGTCCCCATTTCCCCCACTTCACATATGGCCCGTCTTAGGTAAACTCTTGCCAAGGACATGTTTATGAGGTCACTTACCATTAGACAAAGATGAGCTAGACGCACATTTGGAAAGTCACACGAACCTCGCCATCCTACAAAGGACTCTGCATTGCACATCAGGGATTCTAGGTCTGGATCTTTCAGAAGCATCAAGGGCACCCTGGGGAATTTTCTGGGAACCAGGGCAGGCAAGGAATGAAAGGGTTGCATGAGGCCACTAGGGTGAATTTGATTTTTACATGAGGCGCACTTTCCTGTAGAGGGAAGCCCCTCGAGAAGGGTTTTCTTTTAGCATTGAATCCACAATAAGGAATTACATTTTGTTTCTTAATATTGCTTCTTAATATTTAAAACTTGAGCAGTTAAAACCATTGTTCAACCCAAATGCCCCCAAAAGATTCAGGTCAATATCTACAAGCACTATGAAGCATCAGGTATAACCTAGGCTCAGAACAAAATTGACAATATTTCTGACCTCACAGCATTTATATCCTACCTTCTCTTCTTAAAGCATAGCTTCTGGAAAAAGTTTACTGTTCATGAAACCTTTCACAATGAATTTGAATCCATTAAAATGTTAGGTATGTTGGGCTACATAATCCTCAGTACTCTCTAAGTCAAGGAAAACTCCATTTTTTTTCCTCAAGCCCAGAGTTTCCAATAAGATCCCTTGTGTAATCTAGCTTCCTCCAAGTCAATTAAGGGTGTGTGTTTAATGTGTGTGTGGGGAGTTACCTAGATCAGAAGTTCATGTGGTTATGAAAGTTGACAATTCAAAACTCTGTAGCATGGGCAAGAAAGTGAAGACCCAAGAGAATCAGTGGTGTAGGGAAAGTCTGATGGCAATGAAAGGGACAATTCCCTCCTGCTCACAGGGCTGGAGTTTTTGTCCTATTAAGCCTTCAACTGTTTGCAGAGAGTCTACCAACAGTAAAGAGAGCAAGTGTTTAACTCAAGTTCACAGATCTAAACGTGAACCTCAGTCCAAAATATTCCCCATGTGGATGTGAAAATGTATTATCACAGAGGGAAAAAAATGACTACTTTCAAGGGATGTGATTCTCTACTTAAACATATTAAATCATTTACAATTTTGGCAGTTGCTGAGTTTAGCAAGTTATGAATTCTTTCCAAATTTTATATTCATAATTAACTAAATTCAAGTGCATTTCACAACATTTATTTTTGCTGTTGCTATGTTTTTCTACATTCAAAACTCACATGCTAGTGTTGATTTTAATTTTTTAAATTAACTTTAGATAGTTATACAAAGGAGTTGCCATTAAACAAAGCAGCTTATGAACACAATGCAATTTTTTTGTGGTACAACAAATCTGAAGATCTAAAGCAACTCTTGTATATGTAACATGACTTATATTGTCCTACTAATAGCAAGATGCATTTATTTAGTATAAGTGCACTTGTATTGATTGATTTAATAATAAAATCAGTCCATTTATTAACAAAATAAAAGAACATCATAACCAAATCTTAATGGAGTCATCATGATACAATATAGGACTCGCATTGCCAACCAGATAGATGCCAAGATACTACTATTACTATCTATTTTCCTACCAGCCTCCACCTATACCTCTTGGGTAAAGGTGGGATTTTGCCATTCTAGGGCCATCAGTGCACAGATGCCTCAGTTTCTAGCAGGACACCCATCTCCCTTGCTTATGAAGCTGACTCAGAGAAGCTACTGCTGGTAAAGGGGCTATTCACATGGCATCCTTAGGATTGTATCACCAGAATTCTATGACCAAAGAGATTTAGAGGAAGGAAATTGTCAACCAATGCTAAAATGAAATTGAGAGTTGCTCTTTGTTCGAGACACTGATTTTCTGGAAACAGTGAGGACACCATAAAGAGCCGTGGAAGAGAAAGTGTGCAGGTTGGGTGGCCTTGCTCAGAAGAAGCACAACTTCTCATCCCCTCTTGAGTGGGCCGTTCTGAGCTTCTCATAGGGAGACTGTCTATATGGGATGGAGTTCTCCATAGCACTTTTTCACACTGGACATTATTTTTTATTGTCAAGGTGATGTACAGAGGGGCTACAGTTACATATGTAAGATAGTGAATACATTTCTTGTCAAAGTTGTTTCCTCCTCCCTCACTTTCCTCCTACCTTCCCTCCTCCACAATCCCCTCCCCCTGAGTTGTATAGTTAGTATTGCTGTTGCATTTGACTTTCGCCCTTTGTCTCACCCTTTTGATGCTCCTCGTCCCTTCCCTAATTCAGATAAATGTATATACAATACCCAGGGTACCAAAACCAAATACAGTGATTACTGGGGTTAAACCATAGGGAAGGAAAACAAAAGAAAAAGAAATAATTTCACATAGTATGTAAAAAGTAACAACAATGCTAAACCACTTATTTCCATAACTTGGAGTTCATTTCACTTAACATCATCTTATGTGATCATATGCACAGAGCTATTGAGCTATTGTGATCATCTGTTAGAATTATCCTAGACATATACTAATTATTACCAATGAGGGATGGAAAAAGACAGTCTTTTCAACAAATGGTGCTGACAAAATTGGTCAAACACCTGTAGAAATCTAAATCTAGTTCCTTATATATCACCCTGCACCAGAACCAATTCCAAATAGATCAAGGGCCTTGAGGTAAAACAGATACCCTGAGTACACTGCAGGAAGGAATAGGAGAAACACTAGGGCTCTTTGGCACAGGTCAAAACTTTCTTAAAAGGCCCAGTAACACAACAAAGCAAAGAAAGACTGGACAAATGGGATTGCATGGAACTGCAGAGCTTCTGCATGACAAAGGTCATAGCTTGCAAGATAAATAGAAAGCCCACAGGTTGGGAGAAGATCGTCACTGCTCATACAACTGACAAGGGCCTCGTATCTAAACTATACATAGAACTCAAAAATTTAAGGGCCCCCAAAACAAATAATCAAAGAACCACTGCCCCATTAATAAGTGGGCTAAAGACTTGAAAAGAGACTTCACTGAAGAGGAAATGAGAATGGCCAAGAGGCACATGAAGAAATGCTCTACATCACTGGCCATAAAAGACATGTAAATCAAAACATTGAGATTCCACTTCACCCCAGTAAGAATGGCCATTATCCAGAAAACTAATAACAACAGATGCTGGCGGGGATGTGGCCAAAAGGGAACCTTAATACACTGTTGATGGGACTGTAAATTTGTTCAACCACTCTGGAAAGCAGTATGGAGTTTCCTCAAAAGGCTAAACATAGAGCTCCCCAAAAGCAACATCACTTTTTGGTGTTTACCCAAAGGATCACAAATAAGACTATGCTAAAGCTACTGTCACAACTATGTTCATTGCAGCACTATTTACCATAGCTAAAATATGGAACCAACCCAGATGTCTCTCAGTAGATGAAAGGATCAAGAAATTGTGGTATATATACACAATGGAATTCTATGCTTCTATCAGAAAGAATGACATTGTCCCATTTGAAAGGAAATGGCAAGACTTGGGGAAAAAAAATCACACTAAGTGAAGTGAGCCAGACCCCGAGAAACATATAGGGATTTTCTATAGAAAAATTTTATGTATAGGATGGGGGATAAAAAAATTTGAGGTGGTCCAATGAACAATGGGGAATATGAGCCAATCTTCAGTATCGTGAATTGTCTAAATTCTTCTAAGCTGTTAAGAGATGCCTTGCAGAAAGAGTTCATCTTGGAGACTTAAATTCTTAGTCTCAGGCTCACTTGACAAGCAAATGTAGACCGTGTTGGAAAGTACATAATAATAAGATTATTACAAAGTTGTCAAAACTTCAAGGGAATGAACACCTAACACATTCTTTGAATTCTTATATCTGACACAGATGCTAGCTGCCAATGTGGGTTTGTTTTATGAAACTAATCCATATATAATATATATAATCCATATATAATATGTCAGATAGCTGTCAGGTACAGATGGAGAGCAATAATTAAGAACAAAAGCTAGTGAAATATTAAGTCACTGTTTCTAGAACTAAAATGTCATCAAATAAACAAGAATTTTCTGGGTGGGATTGGGAAAGATAAGGAAAAAATGATAAAAGGGGTGACACTGAAAATGATGCATTGTATTCATAAACTGACCTACTGAGTTGAAACCTCTTGGTGCAACTACTTAAAGTTAAAAATTAAAATATTTCTCTCACACCTATGGGCTTGCAAAGGAAGCAAACAGCACAAGAGTATGGTACAAAATGCGCTGGACACCAGGTTCAGATTTGATTACTTTCAAACCTATCTCTAGAGAAATGTATTCATGGAAACAGAGAAAGGGTAAAGCGATTGAGTCAGAGAGACACAGGAGATGACAGAGAGAGAATGACCGAGAGAGAAAAAAAGAAAGACTGATTCTTTATTTTGATTTTAATTCCATTCAGAATAGATTTCGGTTGGACACATCTTTTATTTCCTGTCCATTTTCAAGGTGATTAATTGCTTCATAGCTCTGTGAGTTCACTGTACAGGCCGAAAGAATTACAGAACCTTTTCTCACTCAGGTTCCCTATAGAGGTAGCCCCCAGTGACTTCAATTTTGAAAGCAAAACATTTAAATCACTTTTTTCTTCCAAAAGTGAGAATGAAAATAGTCCCAGAATACCTAGAAACCCTCCACGGATCTGAAACAGGACTGACTACAAAGATTACCAGGGAGAAGGAATGTGAGAGGCACAATTCTCTTCTAGTAAATTCTTCTCTGAGAAAGATGCTTGTTAACTCCCACAGAAAATAGGCCTGCTGTCCAAGTCAGCAGTGATTTGTGGAAGACATTGTGTGAAACTTCACAGCCTGAAGAGAGAAAGCCCCAGTTGCACAGAAGCAGTGCCTTGAAAATGATTCCTATATTTCATGGAGAATTATTTTATCGTTTGCTAAGTCCTTGAAATAAATAATCATACAGCTAAACTGTGAAAAAATAGGAATAAACATTGGGAAGACTTATAGCATAATTGTTTCTACTCTTTGTAGAAGAATGAAAATAGTAAATAATCAAGAATATGTCTATAACATGCAAAATTAGTTTCCATGTGTTTCAGATGAGACATTAATGGTTAAACAAACTCAGCTACCACTTTCCCAGGTCCACCAAGATGAATGGTCAGGAAGTGAACATGCAAGTTCAAGTCTTGGTATCAACCCACATCTTTAAATCCCAGTCCTGGACATTGAAAAACATCCTGAAAGCCAATTCTGTTTTCATAGTCCTGACTGTGCTGTTTCTTTCCTTGGGTCCTTTGTTGAATTCCCTGAGGACTTCACCAGCTCCATCATAAATGTCAGATAATATTTGTATTTATGTATGCATTATAGTATAAGTACAGTTCTTCCACTTCAAGATTTACATTTGGATTCATAGAAATATGCTGGAAAACAGGCTTTGATATCGTTAGTTCTGAGCAACTCACTGAATGTCATGTGCCATTTCTCACATATTCAGCTATGAGAAATAACATTTGCCTGAGAATTATATTATGGCTCCAGGGCCCAGTGAGCAGTGCACACTCAGTACCTGGCAGCTGTTCCTTTCCCCTCCACTATAATGCCTGTGAATGCACACTGCAGGGCTATAAACAAAGAGGAGTTAAAATAGAACTGCACACATAAGATGAGAAGCTAGGAGATGGCGGAGGGTGGTGGTGGTGCTAGGAGCTGCAATCACAAGTGCCACCGTTGCCAGGTTCCTTTGCAGCTTCCTGTAAGCCGGGAAGGACAAGCAAAGTGATTCACTGACTGGGCTGTGACCCTGACTCTAGCAACTTGAGCTTGGCTTCTCATAACCCTCACTTCTTACGTGGCTGCGCTCTTCCTGCTCTCTCCCTCTCCCTACCTTTTTTCCTCCCTCCTTCTCCCTTTCTAACTCTTCTTTTCCTTTTCCACTTCCTTTCCTTTCTTTTCTTTCCCTTTTCTTTCTTTTCCTCACTTATCTTCCTTTCCCTTCCCCTTCCTCCATTCCATCCTCCCCTCTTTTCCCTCCCTCCCATATTTTCTCTTCTTTCTCTTTCTTTTCCCTTTTCTTCTTTCTTCCTTCTTCCCACCTCCTCCCTCCCTCCCTCCCTCCCTCCCTCCCTCCCTCCCTCCTTCCTCCCTCCCTGTTTCCCTTCCTCCCTCTTCCCTTCTTTCCCTTCCTTCCTCCCTTCCTTCCTCCCTCCCTCCCTCCCTCCCTCCCTCCCTCCCTCCCTCCCTCCCTTCCTTCCTTCCTTCCTTCCTTCCTTCCTTCCTTCCTTCCTTCCTTCCTTCCTTCCTTCCTTCCTTCCTTCCTTCCTTCTTTCCTTCCTTCCTCTCTGTCTGCTGGTCTGTCTGTCTGTCTTCAAATGGGAGATTCTGCAGTTATTGTAGCAATGTATATACTCTATTAGCACAAGTACTCGTTCTTTGCTTTGCTACCAGAGTGGATGAGAGTTGGGGATCCAGGACTCTCCTGACAGCTCTCTATGGACTCCTCCCATCTTCCCATGTGCCCTGCGCACCCCAGGTTACTTTTTAGTGACACCTCCTCTTTCTGCAAGATTCTCCCTGAGATGGTATGTAAAGCATATGTGTAGCATGCTCAAAGCTCTGGGTTCAATGCTCAGTACAAGAACAACAAAATAAAAAGAGAAAAATTTGCAGAGTTATCATTTAAACACAGAGTAAATTCACTGTCTATGCACTTAACACATATTTTATGCTCTCTATCTTTAGTTATGTTCCTCCACAGTACTTAGGAAAGTGACTAGGAGAAATAAGTGACCATTTAAATGATATCTGAGATATTCACAAATGCCTAAATTTGCATAGCCCAGTCTATCTGAACCAGCCTCTAAGAACCTGAGGGGAAGATTATGGTATCCTAGAACCTCTTGATCTCTAGTTCTTAGCCCCTCCTATTTTCCTCTGATACTTGATATTTGATATTTGGAGTCAATGTGAAGAGTATCAGGAGACTTGAAATGGAATCTGGAAAAAGATACTGTTCTCCACCAGCTTGCCCATTTGCCCAAATTAAAAAATACCTATATAAAGCACTCTCCATCTAGTAGGTGAGTCAGTGAGAAAGAGAGGGCCACATATGGCCTAGGAAAATGCGTTGTACTGGGCCACAATAAATGAGATGTCAGGATTGAGATTGTCCCCTTGGTTTTAATGTTCTCTTTCCCACAGCACAGACTCAATGAGCACTTAGAAGTTATTTTACTTCGGGAGCCAAGTGGATTAATTAACTTTGATTTCCCAAAGGCTCACTTAGTTTATGGAATTATAGAACTGAGCCCTGGAGCTGGAAGTAACTAAATGATTATCTGGTCAAAATCTTAGAATGAGACAGGTGCCAGTAGCTCATATTTGTAATACTAGACACTCCAAAGGTTAGATCTGGGGAATCACTGTTTGAAAGCAACCCAAGTAGGAAATCTGTGAGGCACTTAGCTCCCATTAACTACCACAAAGCCAGAGTGGAGCTGCGGGTCAAGTGATAGAGCACTAGCTTTAAGTCAAAAACTCTGAGGGACAGCTCCCAGGCCCCTAGTTCAAATCCTAGGATGACCATGCACACACACACACACACACACACACACACACACACACACACACACACATCTTAGAATGCTAATTCTGTCTAGAATGGAAAGCCTGGGACCCTAGTGGCTATGCATTTTTTTCCCCTTATATTGGATTTCTGTGGTTGCATTGCACATTCTACATACAGGGCTTTTATGTAAACATGAACTCATGCTGTTAGTAACAGGTCTCAGGAAACAACATTCACTTCTTACATAAAGAAAAATAGTTGTCAACTTGAGAACTATTTTTGTTACTGATATTACTGGAAAGTAAGGCAAAATTTTTACTTTTAGAGCCCTTCCATGGAACCCAACTTGCATTTAATCCTTGTCATAGTTTATAATCCTATAATTGTAGGACTATACATTTTCTTCCACATAAAAATTTTCCTACCACTGAATTTGTCTCTCTTATTTCCCTTCCAGAGTTCTATCTCCTCTTTCATTTCCTCATGGTCCCAACATGTCTTATTTCTCAAAAGACAGGGGAAGTAAGTTCTCTTCTGAAAGCTTTTCTTTGCTGAGTACCTCTTTCTCTCCTTTATTCCTTAGTAACTTGAATCTGTAAAACAACACATAAGAGTCAAAACTGTCTGCTTATAGTTGTCTGAATCTACTAACTTTTTAAATTTTTGCTATTGTTTCATATCACCTAGCTTAATTGATGAAAATTGGCACTTGCCCAATAAATATTTAACACATTGCATTGAGTTACTCATTATTGTTTGGAAAGAATGAATAATAAAGCATAAGGCTGGATATTGCTGTGTTTATGTTCAAGTCTTTCCTACCTTCATTGCAGTAGCTATGTTATCTGACTAAAGTCACAAATCTTGCTAAACCTCAGACTTTTCATGTGTAAAGTCTGAGTCAATATGTTTAGCTCAAAGATTTATTGTCCACATAGTTCAAACTGATAATTGTTTTTAAGTATGCTGTAAACTGTAAAGTTCTGCACAAGTCATTGATGTGAAAAGCTGCCTGTAGGTTTTGGGATCTGTTTGGTTAAGGATGTTCTTTTTGAAGGGAAATATGGAACTTTATGCTGTTATTTCAAGCTAATTAAGCTGGCTGTCTTTGCTTCCTCAGGCATAGAACCCCCTACCTCCCATCCCATCACAGCTGGATAAAGCTTGCTTTCTGATTCAATGACTTTTTACAGCCCCCTTTCACAAGCCAACAAAACAGAACACATTCTTCCTACTGCTAATCAATGCCACATGTAGTACAATGAGCAATTAAGCCCAGCAAAAGGAAGAGGATATTAATAATAAATGCTTGATTACCGGCAGATTAGAACCTGAAATTGTGTTTGCATTCTCTGTTGGAAGGTGTAATTTAATTAGCCAACTTGGAAAGGTTTTAGATGTGACAGAAAACGAATCTTCTATGTCTGTGATCCCACTGTCCTCTGTTCCTCTAAAAAGAAAAAGAATTTCAGAATGAAGCTTTTGAATATTCAGCTCTGTTGGCATCTCCTGCTGTCTAGACCAAGAACAATATATTACAAGAGGGGACACAGCCAGTGGTATTTACCGAGCTCCTTTGCCATAGCCAAAATCACCTCAGAAGTAGGAAGATCAGACCCCTTTCTTGTACAAATTGTTTCACAAGTATTACTTTCCAGAAGATTCCTCCCTAATTGCCATCACCTGTCTAGACTTAAATGTCAACCCAGCTCTCCACAGATAACAGCCTGCACCATTGTTCACTTCCCTTCTCCTACCTGTGTGCTTACTATACAGGCTGGACAGTAGGAACCATTAGATGCCTTGGGCTAAAAGTGAAAAGTAACAAAACCAATTTTGGTACATTAAATCCTCACTCAAATGATGGCAGTGGGGGTAGTCTTCATTCCAATCCAACCTGTTGGATTTCTTGCTGGAAGGCTCACAAGGAGCGTGTCCTTAAAGACGTAGAGTTTAGAACCCAACAATGTTCTAGAAGAGTAAAACTCTGAAGTGGCTTAACAAGTGGGAGACATTGCACACGGCAGGAAGTTGACCTATTCCAGAAAAAAACAAGAATTAGCTACGTGCAAATATCTGCATATTATAATGGTTGACAGCAAATTCATGAGTGAAGGTCTGGACATTACTAATTTCTGAATAAGGAGAGAGGCTGGATATACTGACACTTTGGCTATGAATACATAGCACTTTAAGGACAATACAAGTGAGAAGGTGAGCTGAGAATGAAGACTTACCATCTCTTAGGGACATGTTGGGGAAGGAAGCAGGGAGATATTGGGAGTTCCTAAACACTCTCACAATTTACGCTACCAATGTATTTGACCTTTATCATCTTAATTGGCCAATACCATGGAAAAAAATCTAATTGTCACATGTGTGCCCTGACTGCTCAACTGCAAAAGCATCAACTGAGTAGTAATGGTATCTGGGGATAGATGTATCAGAATAAATACAGAACATTAAATCTGAGTTTCAGGTTAAGCAGAACTTTCTAAAAAAGAGAAATACCCACTTAACACTGTGTGACATGTACTTATCTTTAAAGATAAGTTGCTCATCTGAAAACAAATTTTGACAAAAGTTCCTGTTGTTATTTAAGATATCTTACCTACCCTCCTTGAGGGACTTCTCTTGTCTCAAAATGTGGATTCCTGCATTCATTTCTATAGTAAGCTTGGGGGTTGGTTTTTAATCTCATGTTATTATCACAAATTTTTGGAAGAGAACTATGTTTTTGGAATCCTGAATTCTCCAACACAAGCTTATAATTTTGAGCAAATAAAGCTGCTTCTCCGTTACTACAGTGGGCATCATAGTAACTCAGGTTTTAGACTTCTGAAGAAAAGATAAGCAATTACACATAATATTATCTGAACAGCACATGATACTGTTAAGCAAGAATTCAGGAAGTATTGCTGAAAAGGGGCTACTTGGTACTTTAGCAGTTCTATACTCAGAGGAACATGAGTTGTCTTGTTGGATGTTATCTTAGAGCACTAAGACAGCCCTGGTAGAGCAGTACTTCACTACTTTCCCCTTAAAATACGCCAAGCTATGGGGCCATGAATGACAACACACTTAGGTTAGAAGGAGTCTGGCATATATGTAGGTAGTGCCTCTTCTTTTGAAGATATAGCCCCAGATTGACACCAGATAACAGAGACTGCCATGCAGTTAACAGATCAGTTTTGAGGCTGGGAGATACTACTGTCTGTTTAAATGATCCTACACATATCACCCTAGTAAACAATAAATACAGGGCCTCTTTTCTCCATCTGTCTTTTAAAGTATGGGCAGATGACCCAGGGACCTCAGCTCCAATGTCTAGCAGCATCCTTTCTCCCTCTCCAAGTTAAAGACTCAGCTTGATCTCCTTCCATCTCTGTCTCACCTTGCCTACACTCATACCCTGGCTGTGTAATCACTCACATTTTCTTCAATCCTATTGTCTGTTATCTCTGAAGATAAGAACATATGGGTCTTTTTTTTGGATTAAAGTATTTTAGCTTTTTGAGAGAAGGTGAATGACAGCCATATCACAGTACCAGCCTGAAATAATTTGAGCTCTGGAACTGACAGCTGCCACCTGGGTCTGTTGGGTTCTAATACCACTGACTCACAATGTGACACTGGGCTGACCAGTCAACTAACCTGGGCCTGTTTCCATATCAGCAAAGGAGACTAACTCTATCCCCTGAACCACATAGAGTTGATCTATAATGCTAATAAAATAATCCTTGGGAAGATATTGGAGGAATCCTTAAAAACACCAAGGAATTGTTTTCATTTCAATTAGCTCTCACAGTCTGTGAAAGACTGAAAACTTGTGTGAGAGACATTACCATATGCTTGCACACACTGGTTTTGTGGGTATTATTCATTGCAAGAGAAACAGCCAAATTAAAATTTTAAAACCAAGAGTGTACTTTGCTATGTTAGTATCCAATATTTTTATTTCTGTGATGTGAGTAAAATTCAGGCTGTCATCTTTGAAAGAAGGCAAGTCCTCCTAGCTTATACAAATAGGTCTCAAGGACAAACAGTGGCTGTGTTCTATAACATAATCAAATTTCTCTTGGAATGATGTACAATAAATCTACCTAGATAATATTATAATTTCATGTGGACAAGGTACAACCTCAAATGCTTTCTTCATCAGCATTCTCAAGAATTCTAGAAAAAATAGAGTGGGCTAAAATCTTTAATTGAATAAAGTTTAACTTTAACTCAATGATTGGTTCCAAGGTTAAAAGAATTCTTTCTTGCCCATAATGCTCACAAAACCAACTTTAATACAGCTTTGTTCATGCATAACATTTCCGCACATTTGCTCTAACCACTCTTCCCTACTGGCTCTCTTCAATAAACAGTAACCGTCAACTGTATTTTAGTCTTTTTGCAAAACAAAACCAAAAAACAGCCATGTATATTACAGAACACCTCCTATGTTTGTGAAATGTGAGGACACTATCGTTTTCATTTCCTTTGCAATTCTTTTTCTCTCACTCTCCTCTCTCTCTCTCTCTTCTCTCCTTTAGAATAATCTTGGCTCTTTTGGAACATTTCTCTTCTCCCACTGGAAATGGTGTATCTGTACTTTTCTGTGCTATAGTTATAGAAAGGAGGGAGGGAAAGAAGAATAAAAAAGAGACTGAGAAAGAATGAGAGTGCAAAAAGGAAGAGATGAGAAAAATGGGGAAGATAAAACAAAAAGATGGGGTGGGAAGGGATTGGGAAGAGAGGAGGAGGAAGAGAGGAGGAGGAAGAAGAGTGAGAAGGAAAAGGGAAGTAGGAAAGGTTGCAAATGGGGGAGGAGGAAAGGAAAGGAGAAGAGACTTCCTTTAGGCCATGTTTGTGCCCACATTTCAAATCTCTTAGCATAGGCACCAGGTCTATTCTGGTGCTGCCCAGGCAAAATTCTTTTGTCACACATATTGCTTTCTCAGGCCTTCTAAAATGCAAAATCTTTAAAGGCAAGTAGTTTAACAATGTCTCTAGCCATTCCATGGGCCTTAAACTCAATGTAATCCTAATGGCTTCATAAAGGAACCACTAACCCAAACAAGTGGCACATCCCGAAGATAGAATGCTTTCTTACACGTGTACAGTGTGCAGACCAAATAACAGATATGAGACAAGGTCTTCATGATCTGGGCCAGATTAGTTTAGATAAAGTTTATATTTGGGCTCCCATCAGATTCTTATTCTATTTATTTTAATGGAAAAAATGGACTTCTACTAAGTTTCCTTGCGGGTGGACCCTTTATAGATAGTCTTGGATAGGCCCCCAAACATTGTTGGCTTATTATTTATTATGTGAATCTGCTTCTAGAGTCAATACAGTAGTGTGACTTGTCACTTAGAGGAGCTAGGAAAAGGCAGGAGAGTTAACACATGGGAAGCTTCCATCTGTGTTACCAGTGAAATGGCCAGGACAGGAGCTTTCATGAACATCCAAAATGTGAACATTGGATCTTGAAGAGGAAATTAAACTGGTGAGCAGGTAAGGCTTGAATCTGAGAATGTTGAATCTGAGAATTTTGCACATGGGCAAATTCACATATTTGAGAAGTTCATGAAAATCAAATTCTAAAGTCATAAAAAGAACAAAGTTAAAGGTTTGGGGGATTTTTTTTTTTAAGGAAAATGGCTATAGTCTCAGTTTTCCTCTTGACAATTTATCTGAGTACTGAGTATTGAGTATTGAGTACTGAGAAAAATAACTGAGTTTCCCACAAGAAACGTCCATATAATTGACGACTGACTTAGAGGCCCCAGCCTTATTTTGCGCTTATTACATTTCTGTCATCTTTAAGTAGTTGTGCAAAAGGATTTCTATTCAACATGTCAGTTTGTGAGTACAATGCATCTTTTTTTTTTTTTTTTTTGCCAGTCCTGGGGCTTGGACTCAGGGCCTGAGCACTGTCCCTGGCTTCTTTTTGCTCAAGGCTAGCACTCTGCCTCTTGAGCCACAGCGCCACTTCTGGCCATTTTCTGTATATGTGATGCTGGGGAATCGAACCCAGGGCTTCATGTATATGAGGCAGGCACTCTTGCCACTAGGCCATATCCCCAGCCCCGGTACAATGCATCTTGAGATAGGGTTTCAATTCCTGCTCAGGCATGTACCTGGATGATGATCTATCAGTTCTGGACTTCCTGTTATACTTGAGATGACAGGCGTGGACACCCAGCTTGTCTCTGTTGAGATGGAATCTCATGAAATATTCTACCCAGACTTCCAAGTGGCCGACTTCTTCCTGAGAACACTCTCAAAAGCTATGTACAAACATTTACCACCACAGGCTGTCAAAACTATTACCCAATTTTCATTGTTCTCTTGGACATGTCAACTAAATGCATTATCTGTAGGAAAATTGGCCTGCTGCCCTGACTTTATTATCTAACTGGTTACTTTGTTTGTTTGGTTTTGTATTGTTCTGTTGTTTCATTTTGCTGTGATTTTTTGGTAGTACTGGGGTTTGAACTCGAGGTTAGTTTTGGAGGAAAGGTCTCTTGTTTTTGCCCAAGGCCAGTTTCTTTTTTTTTTATTTTTTTGGCCAGTCTTGGTCCTTGGACTCAGGGCCTGAGCACTGTCCCTGGCTTGCTTTTGCTCAAGGTTAGCACTCTGGCACTTGAGCCACAGCACCACGTCTGGCCATTTTCTGTATATGTGGTGCTGGGGAATCGAACCCAGGGCCTCATGTATACGAGGCAAGCTCTCTTGCCACAAGGCCATATCCCCAGCCCCCCAAGGCCAGTTTCTAATCATGATTCTACTTCCTATGCCTCAAAAGAACCTGGCATTTTAGGTGTGTGCCATCATGCCAGACCTTCTACAGGCATTTGCAATCTTTCTGAGATCTATCTCTATCAATATCCTGTGAGTTTCAGATTTATATTCTGGACAATAGTGCACTCTAATAAGTGAAGTTTGATTTTAAAAGATGTCAGTGTTCTCTAGTGCCGATAAAACAACTGTTGAACACAAGGTAATGGTTTATTATACGTGGGAAAGGTTGCATTTTCAAATTGGGCCTGGCACCAGTGGCTTATACCTGTAATCTTAGCTACTTAGGAAGCTGGAGCTGAAGATGGCAGTTCGAAACCAGCAGGAAAGTTCGAAACGCAGGAGAGGCCGTGTTACTTTTCTTTCCAATTAGCCATCAGAAAAACAGAAGTGGAGCTTCTGGCCTACCCTTTAAACTCATGTTTTCCAACATATGAATTCATGTGAAACAAGTTCTTAAAAATCAATTCCTCTCTCTTTCGCTACCTGAACATATATTTCTATTGGTTCTGTTTTGCCTATGACATCTGACTAATATAGATCTATGGAAAAGAAATCCAATTGGACTTTGTTCTCTTTTTGATGTTCAAAGTATCATCAGGTCTGCTTTAAGACTTTTCTCATTTCCTGTGTCATTTTCCCTCAACTTCTATGAGGAGGGAATAAGGCCCCGGTTGAAATATGCAATTTAAAGTATCTCATGTGTAACCATGGTTTGCAGATGGTAGAATTGTGCTCTTCATTATTTTCTGTATGAATTCAAAATTTAGAATGGCCTATTTGTCATTGACACATCCTGTTCTCAAAAAGCATTATACTTGTTTCAGCATCTGTGCAAGTTCTGACATGTGCAAGTATTTTTCTCCTATTTACTTAACCTGCAATTTAGTTTTAACTTATCCATACTAAAACATCTCTGTTGTACCTGTTTGTTCTTGTGATCTTTAAAAAGCAGGTGGTTGGGATGTTTATTTAGCCCTTGGAAAGTCTGCGGATATGATCGTGACTCACAAGGTTTCTACAGGGCAGCGCAGTTGGAATTAAACACCAACATGGAGCCATTATCCTTTAGCTGACCTTTGTAGAGGACAGTTAGGCTTTAGATTCTAATGTTATGATGTCAGGAGAGATGAGATCTCCCCTAAACTAATGGCAAAGACACAATGATCTATTCTTGGTTTTAGTATATATTTATTTCCCTAGATACTAGATGAAAAAGACTAATATATAAGCATCGTTCCCAAATGTACTCAAATTTCATCTGCAATTTGGTGAACCCCCTAGCATCTTATTTAGGTTTCTCATTACTGATTTTAATAATATACAAATGCTTTATTAAGCCTTTAATAGAGATTAAACGAATAGAAATTAGATAGTATATTATTACGAGGATGTGCAAATGACTTTCCTCTGTTTAGAACAGTTTTTAATACATAGACTCAAAGGCTCCTCCTAGTTTTAACAATCTGTATTTCTTAGAAAACCAGTTTGTCTTAGTGTCACATCCATACACAGATATAGATATGGATTAGATAGATAGGATAGATAGAATCATTAAAAATTAACAAATAAAATTGTCAATATTTATGAAACACAGTGTGATATTTCCAAAACACGTACAATATGAAATGATCAAGTCAGGGTAAACTTCCTTCATATATATATATATATATATATATATATATATATATATATTTGTTTGTTTTGGAGGTCTTGAACATCTTCCTTCTAGATGTTTGAAATACTGCACACATTAGACACACTCTTTTGGTGCAGAACACTTGATCTTTTTACACCCACATTTGCTACTCTTACTCTAGCCCTCCTTTGTTCATCCAACTTGCAGTACTTACCTTGTATTACTTGTATTACCTTGTAGTACTTACCTTGTATTACTCTTGTAATAGCTATTTTACGAGGCAAGCACTCTTGCCACTAGGCCCTATTCCCAGCCCCATAATAGCTATTTTATATTCAAGTGAAGACGTGTACTTCTAGTCTTGACAATTCAGAGTTAGCAGTATATTCTTCAATTACAAACATTTTGCTTCAAGGGGTAGAATAGCATGTGTGTGGTGTGTGTGTGTGTGTGTGCGTGCACATGCGTGCACACGTGCATGCCCATGGGCACATGCACTTATGCACCAAAAGTGGGACTTGAACTCAGGACCTTGAACTCTTGATCTGGCTAGTCATTCATTGCTGCACTCCATCAATCAAGTCATATTTCCAGTTTGGCTTTTTGCTAAATAATTGGAGAAAACATTCTAATTATTTGGAGTAAGATTCAAGATCCAGGCTGGCTTCAAAGCATGGTCTTCAGATCTTAGCCTTATTAGTAGCTAAGATTACGGGTGTGAGCCCCTGATACCTGTATGATATTTTTTACAGTTGAATATTATTGTAGTTACATGTATATGGCCATTTGGTAAGGCATATGCACACACACAAACACACATAACTCTCAGAATCATGCAAATTAACTTATGTTCAATCATAAAAATTCACACTTAACAATGTTAATCATCTATAAGGGCTTTTCTTGGTCAATGAATGGATTACTTGAGAAAATATACCTATCATTCTCGAAACATAATTGGTTATTTGCCTTCTTGTCTACTTGTCAGCATTTGATTCTGTTCCTTGATGATGTCATTAATACCAAATCCTCTTGCCAATCCTGAGCATCTACTGAGAAATTTCCTCTACTTCAAGATGATACTGTGAGCGGGCTTCAAGAATTCTCACTAAGTTAAGAGAAATCAGTATAAATGGGAGTACAGAATTTTATCTGGAAGAAGTAATATGAATAAAGACATAGGATTTTTGTTAAGCTATATGTATTTTACCTCCTAAGTCCTGGTGCCTTATATAGAATCTGACACAGTATACAGATTTATCTCAAGTTTGTCAAAGGAAAGGAAGAAGAAGAAGAAGAAGAAGAAGAAGAAGAAGAAGAAGAAGAAGAAGAAGAAGAAGAAGAAGAAGAAGAAGAAACTAGGAAGGGTGGAAGAAGGGGATTCAAAATTAAGAGTTCACTCCTGTAATGGCAAATGAGTTTTGAGACGCATTCAAAAAGATACCATTAGAAGAAAGCATCCTGTTTTTCTGCAAGATGAGATTGTTTTGATTCTAGAAGTGTAAAGCTAGGATTTATTAAGAATAAAGTCTAGGCAGTCTGTGCAACCTGAAGAAATTGGTCCAAGAGGAATAGTGTACAGTTATGTTTCTGTAAATTGAGGTTATCTTTGCTCACCTTGATCTTACTTGTTAGATGTGAATCAATGTTTGCCTATTCTTCTATTGACTTTTTATTTTTTTAGGTTAGAACTATGATAGTAGGGCTCCTCCATTTCCCTAGTGTCTCATTCTCAATGACAGTTTAGCATTGATCAATTGGCTTCCTGCCAGAGCTCAGACTGTCTCAAGTTTTTTTTTGAAGCTTGACGAATTCATGAATTAGAAGGAGTGATCATCTGTCAGTGCAACCGGTCATTCTAACTCAATATCTTTTTACTTGAGAAGCTCTGGGGAGAAGCTCATGATGAGAGTGGAGACTCTCAAGAGCACACTTGTTGCTTGCGGTTTGACTGATCCACACTAAAGCGTAACTCTGTGAACCTTGCTTCCTTTTACCTGTCATATGGGGTAAAGTTTAACATGGTTTATTCTCACAACATTGGAATGCAATCAGTCATATCAGATGCCTGCTAGAGATTCATATGCCCCAAAGAAATAACGATAAAAATGCATAAATAATACCGCTGTGAACCATGGTTCTATTACCAAGGTTCTATTCCTATTCCTATTTCATCCCCACATGTAATCCAAAGGTATTGTCAAGAAAAGGAATACTCAGATGGATTGTTTCCCTGGGGAAAGACCAAGAGGACACCAAAAAGCTGATGCTTTCTCAAGTCTCCTGTTGCCACAGATTTGGAAAGAGAGCTCACACTTGCCTAGCATTGGTTGATTCGCAAAGTGTGTCCAACTCCCCTCCTGCTCAGCATATTGGAAAAGCCATTCTGTGAATAGTCTGGGGTCACGATGGAAAGCTGTCACCAGGAGGTCTATTAATTTCCATGTTTTCTTCTCACTCCAGTAACTCCAGCTGATACAGCTGAGGAACCGATGACCCAGAGCACATGCCTGTGAAAAAAACCTGCAGCCCCCTGCTTTGAAAACTAGCGCTGAGGTTTGCAGGAAAAGGATTCTAGCACTAGGCTGTTAGTTTGATTTTTCTGGATAATATCCTTTTACCCTCTTCCCTTAAGAGAAGCAAGTCTAACAAAAGCTGCATAATATTTAATAATAAATATAATATATGTTAATAGTTAATATAATAAAGTACAATAATACATTAATATGTAATACAAGTTATATTATTATATATAATATGTCAAATATAATAAGGATAAATATAATATTTAATAATAAATATATAGTTATATGTTTTAAATGTATACAATATATTTCATAATCATACATTTTATTATCATAATTTTATTAAAATGTATTTATAATTAATAATCATATTTGAAATGTATTATATGATATTTAATGTATTACATACATAAAGTATATATAACACGTTTTTGGTCTTCATTTGTCAAAAGTCCATATTTATTTCTTGATTTGAACGCGGCAAAAAGAACATTTAAATGGCTGAAGAATAGGCATAGAAATAGTCCCTTTCTTAACAACATCATCGATTTGGAGTACGTTTTTTGCAGATATGAATCTCAGTTCTGGACTTTACCTAATTGGAGCCTCAGACAGTTAATGTTACCTTTCTAAAGCCTTTTTTTTGTATTATACTCAATTTTCTTCTCTCTGGAAGCTACGGCTATTTGCAGATAACATTATTTAAGAAAGACATAGGCAGGTTCAAGGGACATTTCACTGTTCTTTTGAATTCAAGAGGTTCTTTGGAAGAGCAGAATCCCAGTGCTGTAGGCAAGACAAAGTGCACAATGACTCCTGTCTATGGACATCGGGGTTGCTTTGTCTTATGATATCATAGGAGAAGAGACAGAAGCATTAAATTTTATAGCCAAGTATTATTTCATGGTATTCATATTTTCTAGTAATCTTAGAAGTTAAGAGTTGGATAATAACATGTCATTGGCTGTTGGGGTCCATCTTTCTCGCCTTGATGGAAGGGGCGTGATGCACCTCCCCCAGCTGGGGAATGCGGCCCTTCCATCCTCTCTACATTGGAATCCGGAGAAACCGGTTGGGCAAATAGACCCCCGACTTAGCTGGCAGCCAGCCTGGCGCCTACCAGCCCCGCCCTGGTTTGGCGCGCTCAGAGTGACGTAGCCCCTTGGAGGTCAAGTGACCGGCCCCTTGGGAGTCACGTGACAGCTCATGGCCTATGGGAATCCTGGCCAACCCCCTTTCTTCGGGATCATCTCCCCTTGTC
This sequence comes from Perognathus longimembris pacificus, assembly GCF_023159225.1. Lineage (NCBI taxonomy): Eukaryota > Metazoa > Chordata > Mammalia > Rodentia > Heteromyidae > Perognathus > Perognathus longimembris. The sequence goes on along the minus strand of NC_063168.1, from coordinate 68,755,099 downwards.
CTTCTCTCAATATAGTTAGTTCGCTCTCAGAAGCTTACTCCGCGGTCTATGTATGCTAGCTCCCAGGGTAGGATAGTGGTCACATTGCCACGCGGGTCGCGCGCATGCCAGGCCGGAGTCGCCCCTACGTCTCACCCTGACAGACCTGCAGGCCGAGGGTTAGGGGAGAGGACGATAGGAGGGTAATAAGAGAGAAAGGAACAAGCATTTGAGCCGGAGCAGAGAAAGCAGACCCAACAATTGGCTTTGAAAATTAAGGGTTTTTACAATAAAGGAAAACATCTCTATGGGGTCACACAAGTTCACAGGGTAGATCACCTTTACTAATCGAGCAATTAGCCTATTCTAAAATGCAGGTGTTGTCTTAGAGCCACGCTGTCAAGGATGTGCAAGCAGTGGTACCTTTTCAAAATGATGGAACTTGCACTTACTTTTGGCTGCAGGCATAATGTTGAGACAGATCAGAAGGTCCTCACTTTTCGCTGGACTTTGAAGCAGGAATTAAATAATGTAAAATATTATACAACGTTGCTAAATGGTAGTACAATTGTAATTTCACTGTCAAGTTTCTATGGAGTCATTACTGTAAACATGCCTTCAATGCTGACTGTGAATGAATGGGTAGAATTGCCAAGAACAGGCTTATGACCAGTCTTTCTTGACTGGGGAACTGTCAGCCAAGCAGCCCCTTTACTGGCAACTGGCCAAACACCCGCATGGCAGCTCAGTTGTTCTACACATTTTATTCTCCTTTGAGGACACTACAGAAGCTATAGAGAAGGACTCTAATCAAGCCTGAAGACCCAACCCAGTCATGACCACTCCAGAGTATCCATTGGCCCTGGAAAGTAACACTCCAAGCAAGACCAGACTGGGCAAGAGAATTCTTCCAGAGGTTGTCATAACATGTCTAAAATTATAAACCAAGGTACTTCTTGAAGTCCTTCTCAAAAGCAAAGATGTTCTTAACTGAAGAAGTATGACTTTCAGCAGTATACCTACACATTACAAGGAGAAGGGAGTCCACAGGTCAAGATGCTGTCCAAGAAAATGTTTTGAATCCTAAAGGGGCATTTTAGGGATGGTAATAATATTTACTGTTTATGGAGAATGTATAGTAAGCACCTTACATTCAACCAGTCCTATGGATTATTATTAGCTCTTGAGGTTCTTTCCTTTCCACAAGGTATTCTCAGAGAAATGAACTTTACAGATAATGTCCAGACTTCTGAGATCTATAAATGACCATTGTGTTAAGATATAGAGTGGTTGGTTGGTTGTTACTAATCCATGTAACTTGTCTAAGGTAACGGTGAGTTGAGGAGCTGGACTTCGAAGTAGATGTTCTCATTAAAGGCCACTTATTTAAGCCTCTACACAAGAACTCTGGTCTACCAAATATTAAATGCAAAATTTGCCCTTGCTATTCAAGCAAAATTCAGGGGAGAGGGCTCCAGAGACTCAAAGATAAAGATTTTTTAAAATTTTTCTAGGGACTAGCAGCATTGTAAAGCCAATGAAGGTAGAAATATGTCTGCTGTGTTTACTGACTACCTAGCACAGAGGTAGGAAATGCCCAACAAATATTCTTCAATTAATTTAGAATATAGTTATATAGCCATTATATAACTTCTATTTGTCATACCCTTTAATGAAAATGAGAAAGCCTATGAAATTGTTCAACGAGAAATTGATGTAATAAAATTTAATCCAAACTACAAATACTATCAGGTTATTAAAAACTATGAAGTTTCTCAAGAATCCTCCAGAAAAAATTAAATGGTTTTCAACGTCAGGTTTTCACTGTTGGTAAGTTCTTTCCAAATGAAATTGCTCTTTTCTAGTAGACTTATCTGTAAATTCCAAGGGACTTCCTGTGCTAACTTTAAATTATGTTTACTGAAGCTCTTGGTGGGATTGTGTGTTGTATGTCTCTGGAATTGTTCCAATGTTTTTCTTTGGTATACTGTTGATATAGTACCATTGATTTTAATTTTCACATAAGTCAAAATAAAAAACTAAGCAGAGATTATGTGAAATTGTGTACACTTTTATTTTGTGTCTCCTTTTCAGCATATTTTCTCTGTCCCCATTCCTCATAACAAAATAACTCATTTTTCCCTGAATTTTTCTTTTAAGTAGCTGTGTGATTATAAGACAATTGTTCAACTTATCAGAGCCTCAGCTTCCAAATTCTCTTGTCTGAGTAATAAAGACACTGTACTTAATTAAATCTAAACTCTTTTTCTTCCCTAAAATTTCTCCAATTCTGTATAGGAGTGACCACCGAAGTAGAACCATTGTGTTATGGAATAATTTTGCCTGCAGGCTGAATGAATATCACTAAATTATCTTTGAGTATTCCCACACTGGACTCTGCACTGGAAATATCAACAAAAACAGCATGCAGGATGGACTCACAAGAGCTCAAAGGTGCCTCCAGGATACCAGGAAACAGAGCATCGTTGAATTTTAAGTCAGAAAGCAGCAGGCTGGCATTTCGAGAGTGTAGTGTTTCTAGAGGGTACCAGAGGGGAGGGGTAGAAGGAGGTATCTTTATCAGCTAAGCACTTCTAAGTTGCTGGGAACAAAGGTAAGCTCTGGTTGTCTTAATAAACGGAGATTCATTATCATGGCTCAAGGGTAAAGGAAAAAAAATGAGACATTTTGTCATCAGCATTACAGCCTTTCCTCCCAAGAAACCCAAATGCATGACATATTAGTAACTCTAATAAAATAGTGACCTCCAGTGCAAGATAGAAAGAGTACAGAAAAAAAACAAACAAACAGATTAGAACATCTACTATATCTGTTTTTATGTTTTCACTGGTACTTTTTATATTTTAAGTGTATATTATGTTCTAGGAGACATAAGTAAGTTACAAATATATAAATATATAGTATTTGTTTGTAGGGGAAGAGAACAATGGTTATCTAATATTGCTTCTTTCTTTTCCCAGTCTCATCCAATTAGATGGATGCATGTGATCAATCCTGGCAAATAAAATTTGAGCAACTGTGGTGGTTGTTCTCAGGTTAAGGCTTTCTATGTAAAACCCACATGGAATTTTCTCATCTCCCTTGTCCCTGAACATAAACACTGAAAAATGTATCCTCTAGTTAAAATAACCATAAGAGAGTAAAGAACATCCATCAGACTGAGATTCGGAGAAATTGCCTGGAGTGCATCTTCCATCAGCACTAGGTAAGAAGATTTTACAAGAAAGATAACTATTAGATCCAAGCACTGAGATACTGGACTTGTTGAAAATGATAATATCAACTATGAATAAATTAACCTGAATTTGAGAGGTATTAGAAGAGAAATTTTTATTTTTAATTTTTTTTCTATCCACGTTTATGGTTTGGCTCACTCTGTCTTGTTTCCTCAAAGTATCATCTGATAAGTTATCTGGTCTAAATAGACGTAGCTACTCATCTTTAGTCTAATTAGCTGTGACTAGGGTTATCAGTTTATGCCACTGATGGGTATCTCTTGTGCTTATGTCTGCCTTTGGATGGCATTCTTATGTCATTGGAGGAGTTCCTAAGGACAATCTAGAACTCAAGAAGCAAATAAAAAATTTTATAAGAGGCATTAAATCAAGGATGAGAATGTAACAAATAATCTTGTGCTTAAGGAGTTTATGTATGCCAGCTAGTCATTCTGATTTTATACAAATCTTCACCAGCTAGCAGAAAGGCAATTAGTAAGGGATTCGTGAGTGAATTAAAAGGCTGAAAAATTACATACATGCTAGAATTGGTGGCTTTTTCAAGAAAAAGGTGACCGAGGAGTAAATACCAGGAAACTGCCTTTGGTGACAAGCTGGGCCTTTGGGAATGGCATCTTCCTAATGGAGAATTCCAAGACCTTTTTCAATTCACACTTTCTTTCAACAAATAGCGATTGGGTGCCCTTTCTCTTCTCAGGTCACTTTTCTGAAATAACTGCAGAGACAATAATCTCTGTTTACTTCTTCTTCATCAAGGAAGTTCTATTTTAAAGGGTAGTCTTAGGGACTGCTTTTGGAACACAGTCACGAATCTCAGCATTTGGTCCAGGCAGTACTGAGAAGAGAGAGTAATGATTCTAACACCCACTCATTCTTCCACCAGCAACTAATCTTAGGTCTTACAAATGCAATACCTCAGTGACTAGAGGATAAAACGAAATGAAAGGTGAAATGCTGCCACCAGAAAAGCTGAAAAAAAAAAGATCGCTCTTTAAGGATAGCTCATGGGTGTCAACTTGGGTCAAAATGCTGTTGAAATGGCCCAGTTTACTGATGGGTGCTACTCTGCCCTTCAGCCTGGAAGATAGGATGAGAGCAAAGGCTGCTGGATTTTAATAGATCATCTAAACAACTTACTTGTAAGTAGAAGAGGAAATCTGAGAGAATGACTTCATGGTTTTCTTTAGTCATAACTCACAGGAGATTTTCTAACTGAACTGCAAAGGTTTGACCACTGTAATTTACCAACCAAGTATTTCTAAGACACAGATTCTATTCTTAGGGCTAGATAAATTCTAGAGGAAAGTCAACAAATTTCTCTCTTTAAAAGCCTTACCGTTTTCCTGAGGGGACCAGAAGATTTGAGTGAAAATGATAAATGTGCAAAATGAACCTAATACAAAAATATGCTTTTATCAACAAGCAGAATTTTAGTTGTCAATCGGCCAGACTATGGAACATGCTAACCTAGGTTGAAATCTCAGCTCTACCACTGAATAGCTTAATGGTTCTAGGCAGGCTACTTTAACCTTGTACTGTTTCCCCATCTGTAAAACAGGTACTTATAATAGATTTAGAACAGTAAATATAATGTGCTAAGCAATGAGGCTAATTTTTAATATGGGCAACTGAGGTTTAGAGAGGCACTTAGTTTTTTGGATCACTGTCGCTCATCAAATATCCTTATTGCTTCATTACATTTTCTGTTATGACTTACTTGACTAGACAGACTAGGCTAGACTGATGCTGTGAGCAGAAATGATTTGGACCCATAGAGCACCCAGGTCTGGAATCTAGGAAGCCACAGTGTACCATTACTTCCATTATCTTGATGTCTTCGTGATTTAGATGAAAGATGATCCCAACACTTAAATTCCTCCTGGAATCACAAATGATACCTGTTTAAAAAATCCAGAGATTTTATTATAGTCTTCTATCCCCTCCTACCAATATATCATTTACCCTCCTCGCCCATCTAAACCTGACAGGACTCAGGATCCAGAGTCAGGTTCAGAATCTGTATATCAGGATAGTATGGGGAAAAAAGGAGTGGATTTGTTGAACTTAAATTATTGATAGTCATTCTCTACATATCTTGACCTTTCTCAGAGTTGCAGCTCTTAGTGGTGTCTATTTTATTTGCTGGCCATGCCCCTCTGTACCAAAAGACTTTCTCTGATGATATCCAGTTATCACTTGTTAAACTTCATAATTAGCTTGATTCGTCTATGAGAAAGAAATGTTAAGCAAGGTTATCTTGGGATGGACCCTGACCTAGCCATGATGATTACCTGCTCCTGCCCTTGTCTCAGGACTTTTCATCACTATCCTTGACTACAGACCAAGTCTTGTACATTTAGTGTAGTTCACTCAAAATAATGATGGCCTTTGTGTGAAAATGATGCCAACGAAAAAGCTGAAAAGTGAAAACACAAAAATCCTTGCACCTCTGAGTTGTTATTCTCATCAGTCATGTCTGTTCTATCTTCCGTTGTAGTATGTTTGTGTACTAGTCAGCTAATATCCCAACTCAGCCTGTGAAAGACAGATCCTGACACCGCGATGAAGCCATGCTCAAGATAAAGAGGACAAGTGAAGAAAGAGAATCACAAGTGGGAATCTAAGAAGCAGATTATCTCTGCTGTGTTGTCAGAATGCTTTTCAGCTAGCCATTATATGCTCTCCTTCCATTTTATCTATTCATGTGTATCCTAGCCCTTATCTCTTTTCTTCTTCTATTCTCCTATACTTAGTTCTAGTTTTTTTTTTTTTATTAAATAGCTAAAATAATGCCCCGTGCTAAGTCCATATGCTGGGAAAGTAAACTAACAGATCAATTACAGCTCCACAACATTGTTATAGAAGTCATTTTTCTGTCTTAGACAAATGCTAATCAAGATGACCTTTTATTACTAGTTGATACATTCTGTGGTTAAGGAGACTCAAGTTCTGTCTCTAAAACTGTGAAATAGTCCTGAAACTGTTTTAGGACTTGTTTACAGCAAAGGTTAATTGTACCTCAAGGTCAACTTCCTTTTTATTTATTTAACAACAGAATTCTGTGTATTTTAGTAGGAAAATGAGAAAGAGATTACATGCTCAACATTCCTTAACTATGTGGGTGCATGGTTAAGTTATATAAGAGGTGTGGTCTGTCACTCCTGGGTCATGAGATGATGTGGAAGTTCTACATTTTCTACTTCCTATTTATCTTTTCCAGTGGATGCATTGGCTTCAAAAAGAGAAAATGTATGTTCAAGATGGTAGCTTCCGCTTTAACCCAGCTTTAAACTTTTATAAAATAGAGTCATACAATGAATTTTATTTGATCCCTTTCTTTTCTTTAAAGTGCCAACTCTGAATATTTATTTGCAAAAGAAAAAGGATATGAGACTATCCAGTATAGAAAATTTATAAAGAAGGATATATTACAAATGCCATTGAAATAAAGAGTTTCAGATAATGAGAATTACAAAGTGTTCATCAACCTGTTGTGCCTACCCATATACTGTATTTGTCTGGATAGCAACATGATAAAGATGTTTTAAATATTAGAAGTAAGAGGCGGATGTAGTATTTTTTTTAACAGTTGAGTGCTATTGAGCAAATTTTAATATAGAATATAAAAGATAGATATAAATTTAAATGTTAAGCCAATTCTTCTTAAGAAGAAAAAGATTTTTGTTTCTTTGTTTTAGCAACTTACACTAAATAAAATGTAGATATAAGAATTTCCTAAATAAAGTTATTATGTGAGCTTGACATTGAAATTTTAATCTTTTCAATAAAGTTGTTTGACCAGAGAACAAATCCTTAAAGGAAAATTGCAGATTCAGTACTACAAAATTTGTGTCCTAAAATTTGGCAAGTCTGAGGAGATTCCCTATGACAGGCTCTGTGACAATAAGAATGACAGGATGAGGATAAACAGCATCCTGATGGGATCTCTAATGTTCCTGCTGCCTAGGCATCCTGTCTGAGTCTATTATCTTCCTGCTGCAGGGCTTAGTAGTACAGAATGGAGAATATGATTGACCTTGTGTAACAGCACCTCTTCTCCTTAGGGACTTACACTTCCAAGTAATACCTGCCTTATTTTAACTACCTCCCAAACTCTGATCTGATCAGCTTATAGACTCCAAGTACTGCACATTTAGATTTTTAAAAAATTGCTTGCATATATCTGCCTTTCCAACACTTTAGATCCTTCAATTCATTTTTTCCTCCAATATCTTCTCTGCATGCCTGACCGGTGCATCCATCCACTCTTACCATCTCCACTGTCAATTTGATATACACCGAAAATTATCAGAACATGGAATTTTATTTAGAGTACACATAAAGGAAAGAAGCATAAGGAATTTGTTTTTAGACAGTAGACTCACTTTTAAGAAAGTAATTTTATGTAGAATTTAATATGCTATATAAGATACAACAACTGAACCTCTCTAGTAGAGCCAGTAAATGGAGACATAGAACCTACCAGTTGTTTTTTTCTCCTTGTGCACTATTATATCACAATGATACATAAACTATGTTTTGGATATCGATGATTTTTGTCACTCAGGATTGTAAACCACTGATCTGTTTCAAGAATTATAATGTCTTACTCCACCGAGATTTTTAAAAATGTGTTAATGAAGATGTTTTGGGAACAGGATGCAACAATTTGTAGGTTCAAACAGTTCTCCTGTGTGAGCAGCTTCTCCTGTGTGCAGCTGAGACTACAGGTGGCCAACATCCGGAACTTAAAATTTTAGATACACTTAGTTCAGACATTTTGTTATTCTTTAAGTGTTTCCCTCCCCCCCACCCCGGGGCTGTGTGCCTGCTAGGAGGCACAGTACACTGAGCTATATACCCCTTGTCCTTTTCCCTTTGTTGATTTTTTTTGCACAGGTCCTTGGTTTTTCCCTGGGAACAAACATGTACACCAATCCTTCTGTGTCTCCATCCCATGGGGTATGGATTCTAGGAGCTTTCCACCACATTCAACAGGACAGATTTGGATCCATAATTTGCAATTATGGATCAAGTGAATATGTTTGCCCATCTCTTCTAGGCATTGCTCCTCTTGATTCCATCTTGCATATTTGTGGATTAACTCAAGTAAACACAACTGTTAGCATGCTCATTCGCTTGATGAGGATTCTGTCTACTGTGTTCTCTTGGGAGTGTGGTCAAGGTCTTATATTCAAAGATTTCGGCATTGTGTACTTAGAATTACAATCCATTGTGAATTGATTCATGCTTGAAAATGGAAGTCACAATGAAGAAGGCTTTGCTTCACTGTTTCAATATGTGTCCTTCCTCTCCAGTGGGAATTCTTCCATATGTTTGAAGTATGCTAAAAGAAAAGAAGCTTTTTCACATTTGCACCCACAGTTTCTCTCTGGTATTTCTTTCATGTGCATGAAGGGTACCAGAACAAGTGAAAACATTCTTTATATACATAGGGTTATTCTCCATTGTGTAGCCTCTTGTGGAATTAAAACAATTGGCCGTACTCTAGCCCCTTTTATATATTCCTTATTGTTTTGAGGTAGGCTCTATTTTTCTTTTTTGCCAGTCCTGGGGCTTGGACTCAGGGCCTGAGCACTGTCCTTGGCCTCCTTTTGCTCAAGGCTAGCACTCTACCACTTGAGTCACAGCACCACTTCTGGCCTTTCCTGTATATGTGGTGCTGAGGAATCAAACCCAGGGCTTCATGCATGCTAGGCAAGCCCTCTACTGCCAAGCCACATCCCAAGCCCCTTTGAGGGAGAGTCTTACATTTGTTATTTTGGGCTTTCACATCTCATGAGGAGATGACAGACACACACCATTGTGAACAGCCATTGGTTAAGATAGATTCTCATGAAACTTTTCTCTGGCTGATCTCAAACCACAATCCTCACAACACAACCTCTCAGTAAGGATGACAGGCTGAGACACTGCCCCAGGTCTTCAAGGGATTGTAAGGCATTAGAATCAGTGTAGGCTTTCCCATAATGAGTATACTGATAGCTTTCTTGGCAATGTGAATTATTTCACTTATTTGAAGGTTTCTGGGAGAAAGGGAGATACTTTTATATTGCCGATATCAATGACATTCCTCACTAGTGAGACTAACATGTGCTGGAGGGTCACTGGAATAAAGCTTTCTCACATTACTTAAATGCTAAAGGTTTATTTCATGTTCTTGAAGGTAATGGAAGGAGTGAAGGCTTTCCCAGATTATTTATATCCATAAGGTTTCTCCCTGGTGTTAGTTCTTTCCTTTCTTGGAAGGGCCATGTTACAAATTAAGTCTTTCTCACATTGCTTATATTCAGAGTTTCTTGTCTGTGTGAGGTCTTTTAAGCCTTCAAAGGTAACCAGAACAAATGAATGCTTTTCCATACTGCTAGATTCATAGGCTCTCTTCACAGAGTAAATTCTTTCATGGCTCTGAGGGTACTGGAAATAGAGAAAGCTTTTCCATATGCTTACATCCATAGGGATTCTCTTCAGTGTGAATTTTTTCATGTCTTCCAACAGTAGTAGAACAAAGAAATGTTTCCCCATATTGCTTACATACATGGAGTCTCTCTCCAGCGTGAGTTATCTTGTGGATTAAAGGGAACTTAAATAAATGATGTATCATACTGCTTATATCCATAAAGTTTCATTTCCGTGTGAGTTTTTTTTTTCATGTATTTGAAAGCCTTGTTAACAAATGATTTATTTCCCATGTTGTTTGGATCTATGTGGTTTTTCTCCAGGGTGAGTTCTTTTATAACTTCCAATGACACTGTACCTAGGGAAGGTTTTCCCATATTGCTTACATCCATAGGGTGTCTCTGCAGCATGAGTTCTTTCATATCTTTGAAGAACACTAAAATAAGTTAAGATTTTCTCATATTGCTTATAACAATAAGCTTTTTCTCCAGTGTGAGTTCTTGCATGTCTTCAAATGACACTGTACCCAGAGAAGTCTCTCCCACATTGCTTACATCCATAACTTTTCCCTGCACCGTGAGTTTGCTCATGTCTCTGAAGGAAAATAAAAGAAATGGAGATCTTCTCACGTTGCTATTATTCATAGGGTTTCTTTCTAGTGTGAGTTCCTTTATGTGTTGGAAACCCATGTGAACAAATGAAAGATTTCCTACATTGTTAACATCCATCAAGTTTCCATCCAGTGTGAGTTCTTTCATATCTTTCAAGTATACTGACACAAATAAATGCTTTCCTAAATTGCTTGCATCTATATGGTCTCTTGTTTGTGTGACTTTCATGTTTTTCAAGGGTAGTGGAATAAGTGAAAGCTATTCCACAGTGCTTCCATTTCTGAGGTTGCTCTCCAGTGTGAAGTCTTTTCTGCTCTGGAAAGTGATTGGAACAAGTGAATGTTTTTCCACTTAGCTTACATCTATAGTGTTTCTCTCCTATGTGAGTGTCATTCCATGCTTTTGAAGAATAACGAAACATGTGAAGAGTCTCCCACATTGCTTACAAACATAAGGTTTCTCTCTAGTGTGATTTTTTTTGTCTTTTCAAAAGGGCACTGTAACAACTGAAGCCTTTCTCACATTACTTGCATCCATATGGTCCTTCACCAAGGATTTCTTTATGGCTTTGAAGAGCACTGGGGAAAACAAAGGCTATCCTACATTACTTGTACATGCAGAGTTTCTCTTCAGTGAGTCATTTTAGGTCTTTGCAAGGGAACAGGATGTCTGAAATCTTCTCCATTTTAGACATGCAAATATTTTCTCTCCTTTGTGAATCCTTTCATGCATTTCAATGTCACTCAACCTCCTGAATGCTTTTCCACACTGACTAAATTCCAAGTGTTTAAATGCAGTGTTCTCGTGAGTTTGATCTGAAATGATGGCCATATATTTGAATGCATGATTACATGGTTGCATCTCTCTGGGTTCTCTCTCTTCATATCTGAATGAATGCACTTGGAAGAAATAGAGGTGTTTTTTTTTCTCACATTCCTTATCATTAAAGCCACCTCCACATATTCTGGATACTCACAGGTCTTATGTCCAGTGTGAAATCCAAGGGCACATTTATAGGTGAATTACTTAAAATTTCTCCACATGCATTTTTTTTTGTTTTGTATTCAAGATCTTACTCTGGAGAGAAATTTCTTGTTCACAGTACACTCTGGGAGCTATTGTAAGGAAGAATCCTTACTAACCAAAGAATACCTATTTCTTGTCACAGAGTCTCTCTATCTCTTCAGTTCTAGAGAAATCATGTTCCTGAACATTCCTCAAAGTACATAGCTATAGAGTTCCTTTGGGGAAGGATCTTATAAAGGCCACTCTTCTAACATGAAGTACATAGCTACATCCTCAGGGGTCATTGTTTTCACTTACACCTTCCTCCATGTTTCTAATCCTCCCCAGGGCTCTTCCATCACAAGCTGGCTATGATGAGAAAGAGATAGAGCTATATAAGCTCTTACACTGGCATATGTGTGATTCCAGTCACAAAACATTCTTTGCCCTAGGTCTATAAAGAAACTGTTGTGCATCACTTTTCAAGATCTTAAACCCTAATTATAATTTAATAGTTCTTTCAATATATCTTTCTTAGATTGTCCTATGACCAGCAAGTAATCTAGCAGCAGTTCAGAAATGCGCATTGCTATCAACCAGGCTCATCCTGTACAAATTATACATTCTCATCACTGCAGGGACCGGTTTCATCAAGATTTACCCTCTTTCCAGTTTCCAAACGCATCCTTTTCCTTTCATTCTAAGCTTTCTTTGGTAGCATCCTGGAAGTTCTTATTTTTAGTAGTATTTTTGAGAAAAATAATGCTTCCTCTGTTATGATATCTCCAAGCTCTGTCCACTACCTGACTCCAAAGTCACATCTATGTTTTTAGGTTTTCATTATAGCAGGACTTTAGATACAGGTACCAAAACCTGGGTAAGTTATCTATTTATGAATAATAGTTTGTCATAAATTTCCAAGGAAGATCAATAACCACTTAGGAAGAGTCTGGGCATGACTTAACAAGGTCCTGTATTCAGTTTCTCACAGCTCAGTAGCCACCAAAACAACTGTTTCTTCTGATACCCAAAGTCCACACCAAACTTCATTTGGTTATGGAAAGAATTTTTTATTAGAATCTGTAGAACGTATGGTGGACTACTTGTTCAGGAGCAGTAGAGGAATTTCTCCCAGATCTCTGACTTCTTTTAGCAACCCATTTAATTAAGTAGTGCTGAAATAAGAATATCTCCCCTTTGATAAGCTCGAGGTCAAATCAGTTGGTTGTACATTTACGTCTGCAAAATCCCATAAGCTTTACCATATAAAGCAAACTAATGATTGCAGTTATGTATATTCTTTTTATGGACAAATTTAATGGTAAGCATTATACAAGGGGGTATATCATGGAACACAAATGAGAATCAGAGGGAGTTTTTTAAAAAAAATCTTCCTACACCAATCCGAGAATATCTTTAAGTAACTATGAAGCTGTAGTACATTTTCCCATTTCACTTTTATGCAAGTGTACATTTTTGTTTGTCACATCACCGTGCAAATTCTGAGATGCTTTGTGTATGCGCTAAAGTCAGCCTCACTCCAAACATTTGAACCACAGCTGTAATGCACACTCCTACTTGGGACTCAGGAGATTTGTTTTCTAATCACATCTCTTTCCTGAGCTGAGATGTTGCGTATTCTCAGTACACAAAATAATTTTTATTCCTTTTCATATGTGGAAATATTAGCACCAGTTCACATGTTCTTTAGTTCAAAGAGATATGTGCCCTGATTATAATTGAGAACATATTCTCAGTAAAAAGAAGAAATAGTGATGATAACAAAGAGCCAAAGGAAAGAAAGAGAAAATAATGTACAAAGAGGAGACTAGGCTTGCTCTTCCCAAGAGAATGCAGCCTCTTCATGGGAGTCTAGATTTCTACTCTCCAGCTCAAGGAGATTGAGTCTTTCAAGGTAATCAGAGGAAGATATTCATGGACATTCCATACACTTACCCCTCCAAGCATGAGGCCAATATACTGTGTCCAGCCATCATAAAAACACAGCTCACTCATACAAGAATAGATCAGTAAGAAAACTGTTGTAATCCCCTTTTTACAAATGAGATGAACTGATGTGATCAATGCTATTCAATTGTGTGTGCATGTGTTGCATATCACAAGGGTTGTGAAAAAGAGGCCAGAAGCATTGTATCTAAATATTTAGGGAACTATACTTTCCATTCATTGCCTTGAAGGCACTCAAGCTGTTTCTAGCTCACAGTGATATAAATGCAAAAAAAAAAAAAAAAAGATCTTGCTTGCCCTTATATCAACAGATAACATTTATTTACTTACTATTTTTATTTTCAAGACCAGGCCAGCTAGTCTTAACCTCATAACAATCCATCTATTTCAGCCTCCCAAGTGTTGGGATTACAAGCCATTGACCATCAAGAGATAATTTAATGGAAGACTCAAGCTATGAATTAAGATTCTCAGGTCAAGGATACTTTGATATATGCATGCTAAATTAAAAGTGAGCCATAAAATTTGTGCTAGTAATTCAGAAAGTATCCTCCAAAGGGCCACAATTTACTTTAACAGAACTGTCTGCCCTACAACTCAACTCACCTATAACTCTGTCTGCCTTATAACTCAACTCCTAATGCATTCTGACAAAGAAAGATGTACCCTGTATTTCTTTGTGTCTGGATTACTTTGCTTAATATAATTTTTTCCAATTCATTCCATTTCTTTACAAATGGTACAATATCATTCTTTGTGACGGGTGAGTAGAACACGTTTTCTTGATCCATTCATCCATGAGAGGTATCTGGGTTGATTTCTATATCTTGGCTACAGTAAGCAATTCTATAATGAACATGGTTGTGCTGATAGCTTTAGTGTGGTCTTGTTTGTATTCTACTGGATAAATGCCCAGATATGGAATTAATGGGTCATAGAGAAGCTCTATAAGATAATGTTTATCAAAATAACCTCTAGGAAATGGAAACAAGAAATTTGTTTTTCCTTGTTACTGTCTTTGATTTCTTTTCCTTTTGTTTTATATGTTTGTTTATCTATCACTGAGAGAGTAAAAGGGTGCACAGAAAAGGTGGGACAAAGGATGAACAAATGCAGCCATGATACTGACTAGACACTACATTAAAAATGAACTATACAACTTGTGGGGTCAGGAAGAAAAATCTGGAAGAGAACGAGGGAAGGGATGACATGGTTCAAAATGAAATGTACTCTTTATCTGACTTATGCAACTGTAACCCTTCTGTACATCATTTAAACAAAAAAGGGGGTTTCAAATAAGCAAAAGTATATGGATGAAAAGAAGACAACTATAATATGAGAAGATCAGGAACTCTTCTTTAAACTGAGTTCTTTGAGTCTTTCTGAAGGAATAACATTTGAACTGGGACCTGAGTGATTTGATAATCCAGGGACACAAAGACTTAGGGATACACAATTTCAGGCAGAGGAAATGCAAAGTTCAAAGTCAGAAGATAAGCTCATGCTTATCTTGAACATGGGCTGTCATGTTCTAAAATAAAAAGCAGGGTGACAAAGCAGGTAAAAACTCATAAAGGCAGCTGAAGTCTTTTTGACTATAGTATAGAATTTGAGTCTTTTCTCGAGTACTTCTAAAAGCTGTTGGGAGATTTTACATGAAAGTTGGCACTATTTAGAATATCAAGAGAAGACAGATGAGTTAGAAGGTTATTTCCAGTAGCCCATAGGAGGGAAGAGGGAGGCTTGGAGAAATAGAGATCAGTGATAGATTCAGAGCATGCTGATAAATGGTAGTTCCATTTCACAAGGTTAATCAATACTACTTCTGAATGCAGACCTGTGATTATTTTCAGGGTTGTCCCAGTCAATCAGAAGTAGGTAGGTTATTTAGAGAAGGTCAATTTACTCGTTGTTGTAACTTGTCCCAAACACTGAAATATTAGGCAATTATTCTCTCTGAGAGAAATGCTTTCTCTGCTGTCTGTTTATGCCTGAGGAAGAGAAGCTGATCCTTGCAACATTATGCAAGAACGCTCTAGTTTTCACATCTCTGGGGGACACAGTTTGTGAGGTCACTGCTTACCTCAGGGTCTTGATGGATAACTCAGAATATTAATTAGGAGCGTTTTAAGGTGACTCAGCATTACCTAGAACTTCTTGGCAGGCTATGCTCTGTGAATATTTGCTGACATTTGTTTGGAAAAGCACAATTATTAGACCCTAGTGCTTTTCGGGCAGAGGTTCTTTGAATGTTCTCATATATTTTCATGCAATATCAGATTGATCTTTCTCCTCCTCACTTAGAAGTGATAGTGAATAAAGACACAGCTGTGCTTTGTGCTTTGTATGTGTTCACATCTCTACTCAGGCCTCTAGAATTCTCCCTAATATTCAAGATCCTCAAGAATCCAAATACAGGGACATGGGTCCCTGGATGCTTTCACAGGACTCACAGAGAATTGCCAGAAGAGTTGAAGAAATTGATTAGTCTACTCTGAACACCTTTTTATTATTACTGGTTATCAATAGTACTATTGTCATGGTACCTATTTCCTTAGTAATTTATCACATGAGTGGGAAATTTCACACACTATAATTTAAGCTTCCAGTTTAAAAACATATGTTTTGTCTTTAGTCTTTTTAATATATGTGTTTTGTCTTCTGTCCTTTTCATTTCTTTATGATACATCTATGGAAAAAGCTGAGTCATTTAGTTTACAGTTTCACACAATCTGGATTTTTCTGTATTTCTTGCAAATCAGTTATAGAATCCAAAGCTTCAGAAGGTTAGTGTTTAATCCTATTGGGAATAGTAGTAGTGTGTTAGATGTAGTTAGTAGATGTTTTTTGAGTGCTCAGTCATCCATTACATGTGAAAGTGCAAGAATAAATACTTTATTCCAAATTTTAGAAAGAGATGAAGTTCAAGGTTGTGTATCACATGTTCCTTCCTCGTTTTCATTTTTCATTCAAAGGTAGAGGGGCCTTCTTTCTAAAATTTTTTTTATTTAATTCCCTGCACTTAGTTTAAAATGTCCTCATTTTCACATCTTTCTGTCCAACACCAAACCTTCTCTTAATAGTTTTCTTTAGTGCAGGGCCCAGTATGGAAAGTTTGGTGTAGATTCTGTTCTGGGATTGACCAAGTCTTCTTTGGTTTCAACTGTTGTTTTCACATCAGACCACAGTGTTTTCACAACGACACAGTTTGGGTATATTTAGGTTCTAGTCTCAGGCCTTTTGGGTCCCTTGATTCATATCAGTTTCTGCTAGCATGGAGGCTGTTGTTATTTATGTGAGTAGCTTTTATGCTCATGCTTTGGGATTCAGGGAGATACCAGGGATCTAGTTTTATGTATGTGGATTTTTGTTTATATATATATGTGTGTGTGTGTATATATATATATATATATACACATATACATATATATATTTCACTTATGAAACAATTAGGCCATATGGCCCCACTGTTATGGGTGGAACTGCACTGCTATGTGAGTGCATAGTTAGCCTCTTTGTCCCCTTCTGATTTTCTGCCTTCTGCTATAGGATGATGTAGCAATAGTCCTTCTCAGATGTAGATACTTTATCTTGGGCTGCTTCTAGAGCAGTGACCCATTACATTTCTGTCCATTATCAAAAGTTCAGGAGTTCTCTTAAAACCACACAAGCAGATTGACAATACTTTGAATCAGATTGATTTTACATCTGGAGACTAGAGACAGACCCATGAAAAGATTCTAATTCTCAGGAAGCTTACATTCTTATGAGGGAAAGAACAGAACTACAGTAGTAAAGCAAATGAGATCAAGGTCCTACTGGCATTGCATTAAAATAAAGACCTTAGGTACGACAAAGTAAATGGCCAATTGAGTGAAGAGGCAGCCTACAGCATGAGAGAAAATCTTTTCTTGTTGTGCATCTGGCAAGAGATTAATAACCAGAATATACAGAGTGCTCAAAAAATTAACAATCCATTTAAGAAATGGGAAAATAAACTGAACAAACAATTCTTGAAAAATAAGGAAAAATGGTCAGTATATATATATATATATATGTATATTCAACATCTTGATCTATAAAGAAAATTCAAGCACAAATAATATTAAGATTTCATCTCATGTCCATCAGAATGGGCAATATAAAGAATGCAAACAATAACAATTGCTGGTAAGATCAGTAGTGTAAGGGGTAAGAAAGCCTTATATTCTGGTGGTGGGAATGTAAACTACTGCAACCACTGATGCACTAAAGCTAAAAGTAGAATTACCATGTGATCTAGTGATACCACTTTTGGGTATGTACACAGCCAAAGGGTTGCAAGTCGGGATACAATAGAGACACTTGCATACCATGTTTACTGTAGCACTATTCACAGTAATCAAGCTATCTACATATGCATATAGAATTGTATTCAGCCATAAAGAAAACTGAAATTATGTCCTTTGCTGGGAAATGTATGCAACTGTATTTCATCATGCTAAGCAAAATAAGCCATGTTTAGTAGAGAAAATATCAACTTTTTGGACATATGTACTTGCTAGACCTAAAAGATAATTATCTATGTAAGCACACATACATGCATGTTCACACAAACACACATACATTTATAAGTGGAAATGTCTGATTAAGAGTGAAGAGAAAAAGTAGGTAAAACAAGGGAAAGAAAGGAGAGGAAAAAACATAGCATAGGTAAGAAATAGTCCTTAAAAAGGAGAGAAAAGATAGAAGATGGCAGTGGCCTTCATTATGCTTGCGGTAGTGAAAAAGAAATGAGCATTTTAGTTTTGTAGAAAAACATTTTGAGCAAAGCACAGTGAGGCACTATTTCTAGGAGATTATGTAAACTGGAAAATCAAGGACAACTGCAAGGTTTTGGCTTATAGAACTGGGAAGATAGTGAAACTGCTTGCCGAGCTAGGAAAAGACAAAATGAATGGAGTAGGCAAGAGTAGTACTTGAGAAGAAAGCAAAAGTTTTGTTTCTTTAGGTGCACACCAGAATTTAGAATGATATATCAAGAAAATCTCAAATAGGTGAATCCAAATGTGTGCTTCCTTGGAGATATTCAAACTAGGAACATAAATATTAGATTTTTTGCTGTATAGATACTAGTTAATACTATCTGAATTTTAGAGCTTACAAGGGAGACCGCACTGAAGAGGAAACTTATAAACTACAATTGAGAGAGGACTGAGAATGAGGAAAAAGGGGTAGAGAGAGAATCAGAAGAGTATCCCAAAAGTAAAGGAAATGATGGATTTTAGTAATGATGAAATATTGCTGAGAGTATGTTATTTAAGAGTAGATATAATCATGGGACATGAAGTCCAGTTCATTGTCTTTAGTAACACTGACAGTTCCTTGGAGTAATGAGATCTAAGTCCTACCTGGAATGAAGATATCAGAGCTTCAGATTATGAACATATTATAAATAAAGAAGAAATGTACTCACTGCCTTACAGAAATAACTGTAACCCTTCTGTACATTACTTTGACAAAAAATAATAAAAAATTAAAAAATAATAATGCTGAACTCTATGATAATTTAGAAAAAAAGTTAATCAACACAGACCAAATTTTTAATGGAGATATTTTCATAGAATCTAAACTGGTGGACCCATCGGGAAGCTAGAGATAGGTCATTTTAACATGAAAACTAGTAACAGTGTGGAATGAGAAACCAACATGTCTTTGATCTTTCCCAATGGAGGGTATCAAAACGATTTCAAATTAGAAAGGGAAACTTTGCTTGAGGACAATACTCATTTTTATAGCCATAGACACTCAAGACATCAACAGCCTGTATCTTCTGAAATTACACTATTCAATTACACTTGCTACTAAGCAAGTCCTATTGAATACTTGGAGATCAAGCCAGGAAATGTATAAGGCAATAGAAAAGCCAAATTCGTTACTGCTTTTGCTTACTGGAGCTTAGAGATCAATGGAAGAAACTAATATTGCATCCTGTAAAGGAAGGGTACCTCATGTTCTAAATATTTGCCTAGGGTCTTCTGTTCCAACATCACTTCTTTTTATTGTGGTATGTGAGTTTTCTTCTGAGATCTCCAAGATGCTGTTCTTAGGCTCTTCCATCAGGAAGTAATAAATGGGGATATGAGGCAGAAAATCATTCCTTGACTGAGCTTGATTTGTAACTTTACCTCATGGAAAAAGTTTGCTTAAGTTTAATTCAGCACTCCTGGAACCAGCTCTATACTACCCCCCTCAAAGAAACTGAGTCATTTCCTTGACCTTAAAAACAGGTTGGTTGATTGGTTGATTGTACTGGAATTCTTGTAACAAAACAAGATAGATAGAAAAAGGAAGGAAAAAAGAAGAAAAAGAAAAGGGAAGGAAAGAAGAAAAAAGGGAAAGAGGGAGAGAAGGAAGGATATATAAATACATATATATGCATATATGTGCATATAATATATGTAAAATGCATACAAATACTATATAATTTATTAAATAATATACTATATAACATACAAGCATATGTAACATATACACAATATGTATTATCATATAATATTATATATGCACATATATTATATCTTCTCCTTTTCTCTTTACCCCTCTAATGGATACCTCTCCTATGCAGCTCTCCTCTTAAATTAATGCTCTCTTCTTCTCCTTCTCCTCTTCTTGTGCTTCTTATTCTTGTGCTTATTTTTCTTTTCCTTCTTCTGTGACATAATGCAGACAAAAGATAGACCGTCTCGGTGAAGGGAGCTTTAAATAGCCACATTTGGGAAGCCTGAGTGAGGTGTTTGGGGTTGAGAAGAGCTTCCTGACTGTGATGAACAGTGTGTGCAGGGGCTGGGGAAGGGGTGCCCTCTCTGGCAGAAGCATTATGACATGGAAAAGCAACACAACAGCGCAGTTTTTATTTCTATGCACTCAAAAATGTATAGGAGAATATATTTCTCTTGCGAAGATGAGAAATTCCTCGTTCAGAATACATCACGACCTTTGGAACAAATAGCAAAACCCCACTGACTCCTTATGAATGTTTATTTGTGGTGAGCTCCTTCAGAAACTCTGGAATAAAACCCTGATGTGACAGCGCTGGAGAAATAGGAGGTGGGTTGCAATAATGGGGCCTCCCACCCTTGGTAGATATCCCACAGATCAGAACACGCTTCCATCTTGGCTAAAGAGTTGGGAGAGATGATGACAGCCACCTTCATACATTAAAGGGGCAGAGTTGGAAAAATGCAAGAAGAAACTACATATTCTGGTCTTTTAGCGTCACCTGTACTACTGCTCCCAACAGTTTCTGAGAACTTGCTTTAAGTTGCAGTGATAAACAAACATAGCAATGGATGCTGGGAGAAACTCTGCTTAATGATTAGGAAAGACAGCATGTTTTCAGTATAGGAAAGATGATCAGCTGTATTAGAGAGTGTTGACTGTGAGAGTCCTCTCTAGTCCATTGTTCTGTATGGATAGGCACAGGGAACCCATCTAAAAGAACAACAAAATGAATTCTGGGATCATTTTCTCTTCCTGAACACACTTCTGGTATTCCTTAGCCCTTGCACTAAAGCAGAAAATAGGCCTTTACCAAGAGGGTAGAATTCAAAAGTTGCAGCACAACAAACAGCTACTCAGACACTAAAGAAATATCCCAAGAGTGAAAGACAGTCCATCACACCAAACAGAGCCTCTCAGAGGTGGGAAGGCACTAGTGGTGACACAAAAATGGTAAGTACAATTCTTAGAAAGTAAACACCCCATACTCTCGTGACTAAGGCAGGAAAGATGTTTAAAATACAGGAAGGCAGAGATGTGGCAGCTTCTTTGAGAAGCAAGTGACAACTGAGGGCCAGGGAGGGGTTAGGAGAAAGACTGAGAGTCTGGACTACAGGAAAGAAATGGTTTTCTCTCTCTCAGCATTGCTAGCTAGCAACAGAAGACATGGTAGTCCGTTATTATGATTTTATCATGAATGTGGAAAGGACAGGGCAAAAATAATCCACAATCCTAACCTCAGTGCACAAAATGGCCAGGGTGATTGACCTACCAAGAATATCTTTCTGGGACTTTAGGAGTCCTCATAGTGACTAATTCAAATTGAGAGTCACTGTCCTGTTCATAAATGACCAAAATGTACCTACAAAGCTGTGGTGTTCATTCTTCTAGATGCTTCCACATGAGGAAGCCAGGGAGCCCTACAGCATCATACTAGTGATATGTGCCTTTCTGCAGTATATTCGGGTGGCCCCTACTGTCACACTGGGATTTAATGGGAGAGAGAAAGAAAGGTTTGTAAGATCCAAGGCAATGCTTATCAGAGCAAGGTAGACTCTGTGTGCAGTAACGCATTGTAGAGCATTTGTCAGCTTGCTTTCATAGACGTGAGAAGGACACATAAAAATCCCTCAACCACTTTGCACACCCCATGGGATTAGAGCAGGTCATCCATACTAGCTCCCTTCCATAAGCCAATTTCAAGAGTCTAATGTTTTCATATTAAATCAGGTCTCTGAAATCCACTTTTTTTGCTGATACTCTTTAACAGCTGACTGGAATGACTTTCTAATTTGAAAATGAAAACCAGGAGGATTCAGATCAGCCTGGCACAATCTGGCTCTAAGTGTTCTCTCTCCTCATGGTGGAATAGGTAGGATCTTCCATACAGGCTGAGGAGCAGCTCT
The DNA here is from genome assembly GCF_023159225.1 of Perognathus longimembris pacificus. Lineage (NCBI taxonomy): Eukaryota > Metazoa > Chordata > Mammalia > Rodentia > Heteromyidae > Perognathus > Perognathus longimembris. The sequence goes on along the minus strand of NC_063168.1, from coordinate 68,733,193 downwards.
TCCATATTACTAAAATTTATTTCTATACAGCAGGAAGCCTAATTCACCTACATAAGTGACCCAGGCATTTACTATAAGAAATTTCTGATGTAACAATAGGTCAGCAGGGAAGATATTTATACTATCCAGAGGAATAAGCAACATGAAAGAGACCAAGAGCTCTTCACCATATGCCTTCAACCATCCTCTCCAGCCCTGCCCTATGAATGGAGACCATGGGACCTGGAAATGCCTTCAATTTGGGGTTGCTGTAACACAAAGGCTATTTTACAAGCATCTTTTTCTTTGGCTCATGATTCTGATAGTCTGAGGTATATCACTGCCTGCAAATATGAATTGAGACGGGAATCTCTCAAGCTTTTTTTGCCTACACTGCCACCCAAGTTCCTAGATCACAAATGAGCCACTAGTATTCAGCTTTAGAATTTTTGTTCTTTATGGATATACCCTAAAAGAATGTTGTGTTGTATATTTAAATGGTATTATATGTAATCATATGGCCTGTATTATTCTTTTGAAATCTGATAGTCTTAAAATCTTGAGAGATTGGACATAGTGGTCCAGGCCTAGAATCCTAGCAATCTAGAAGAGGCAAAGTGGAAGGATTATGGTTGGAGGCCAGGTCAGGCAAAAAGTTTATGAGCATATTTCAATAAATAAGTCAGTTGTGTTGGCCCACACCTGTGATCCCATCTATACAAGAAGGTTTAGAGTCTGAGGCTCGTATGGCAGAAATACAAGACCTTACCAGAAAATAAAAGTTCTGGGACATGCCTTAGGTACTCGGACACGTGCCTAGCAAGTGCAAGGTTTCGATTTCAAATCCTTGTACCACTGAAAGTGAATCATTCACAGATATAAATCTAGTTACATTAATAGCTTTAACAAGATGCAATTTGAACACCATAAGATTCCACAAATTTAAAGCCACAATTCAGTGGTTTTTAGAGTGATTACAAAGTTCGTGTAGTCTATTAACTAACGTTGTGAAATGTTTTCGCCTCCCCAGAAAGGAATTCTATGCCCGCTAAGAGTGACTCACTATTTCTCTTTCTCTGTCTCACCTTTCATGAATATGGAACCAACTGGCCTCTGTGTCACATTTTTTTTCCTTTAATATTATACCTTCAGGGCTCACCTTATTATCGTACGCATCACTACTTTTAATGGCCACTAAATGTTTTATTGCATGGATATACTACCTTTTATTTACTTATTTGTCAACATTTGGGTTACACCTATTTTCTTGAGTAATGTTATAACGAATATCCACATTTCATTTGGAGATATGCTCTATAGGTGCTGCTAAACCCTGGAGGAACTGTGTCAAACACTTGGAGGAACTAGAAAACTTCCCAGAGCAGCTGCACTAATTTAACATTCTACCATCAATTTCTCTATACCCTTAGCATTTCAAGTTGTCTTTTTATTTTAGTCATCTTAGTGGGTATAAAGTGGCAATCTTGTTAAGCTTTTCATTTGCATTTTCCTGATGACTAATGGTTTTGAACATGCTTTCATATGCTTGTTGGCTATTTATGTATTGTTTTTTGGAAAATGCCTATATAAAACAATGTCTATTTTTAAATTGAATGATGCACAATTTTTTATTATTGAGTGTAAGACTTCTTTATATATTTTGGATACAAATGCCTCGCTAGGTATATGATTTACAAATGATTGTCTTCCATCCTATATATTATAGTTTCATGAAGCCAAATTTCTCATTTGTATTCTATTGTCTTTTCTGTTTTACAGAAATTTTATTTATGATGATTTATTGTGTGGGAAGCATACATCAATGAAAGAAGTACACAAAAACATGATGACATTTGTCAACCAAACCAAATTTTAAATGATTTTTCTTATTTTCTCAATAACTTAATGCTGTGGATCAAGAACATCTCTTCAACATATGAAATTTTAATACAGTAGTATACACACTGATTCGTAGGTGTGACAACCTCTATGGAACTATATTCTGGCCAAAAATCCACTAAAAGGAGAAGAAATGTATAAGGTTGGTCAGTTGTGGTTTTGGTATTCCATCTAAGATAGGTTTGCCCATTTCATAGTTATAAAGATAAATTCCTGTTTTCTCACAGTAAATTTATAATATTAGCTGTTGATCTTAGTCAGCTGATGCATTTTGACGGAAACTTTTTATATCATGTGAGTTAAGAGTCCTGATTTATTTGCTGCATGGGATGTCCAGGGGCCATAGCAATTTTCGTTGACAAGAGCACAACCTTTTCCTCATTGAGTTTTTGTAGCATCCTTACCAAAAATCAGCTTACTAAATGTTAGTGTTTATTTCTTTCATTTATAATTCTGTTTTGCAGATTTATGTATCTTCTTATTTTTTATAGCACTGTAGTTATTGTAGATTTTGTAATAAGTTTTGAAATTGGAAAATGTGAGTCTGTCCTACTGCGTTGTTTTTCAAGACTGTCCAGGAATTTCTAGGTCCTTTACATTTACATAGTGAATTTTAGGATAAACTTCTCTCAACATTAATGAAACGAATAGTAAAAAAAAAACTGTGGTGTGTTAAATATAGATTACATTGAGCATATAAAATAATTGAATAATATTCAATTTTCTAATCCAGGAATGTAGGATGTATTTGCATATATTTAGGCTTTCTTGAATTTGCTTCCACACATTTCATGATTTGCCATCTACGCAAGGCTTAGAGCTACTCTGAGTCTCTGCTTTTGTACACTGAAAGTAGTAGAGAGAAAGCTTGTTGTTTTATTCCTCCTAGTGAGATCTTCATTCCACCCTATGCTCTTCCACCACTCAAGAGAGTAGTTTCTCATCAGATGTTTTAAACACTGCTGTAGGAAGTGCCCCATTTACTAGTATGCAGGTTCAGTGTGTATTAAGCAGCCCTTTAAAGGCATGAGAGCCTTTACTTGGTGCATGGTCATTTTCTTGCTCTCCTTTTCCCTTCTTCCAGGAAGAGAAGGGGGGCTCATTTGTATTGAAACCCTGAGAAGAAGTGGAAACGAGCACCTTTTCTTTAGAGAGACCCTGTTGGCACCGCCTCTGCTAGTTGAAAGATACATTTTCATTTTCTTTCTGTCCTTATTCACTGAAATTTCCCTGAGAACAGGAATCTATTATCTACACAGAGAAGTGATCTATAGGGTTAGAGATAAGCTTTATTTTGTTCCTATTTCCATTAAAAGCCACAAACATAATGAAACACAATCACAACCAGGCGCCGATGGCTCATGCTTATAATCCTAGCTACTCAAGGGGCTGAGATCTGAGGATTTGTGATCTGAAGCCAGACTAGACAGGAAAATCTGTGAGACTCTTATCTCCTCCTACAAACTACTCACAAAATGTCAGAAGTGGTGCTGTGGCTAACGTGATAGAGTACTAGCCTTGAGAACAAAGAGGCTCAGTGACAGTGTCTAGGCCCTGTGTTCAAGACCCAGGAATGGCAAAAAAAGAAACAAAACCAAACCACAAACACTTCACTAGTAATATAACAGAATTTAAATATGTAATTCTACAGGTTTGGGTTCCCCGCCCCCCCCAAACACCTTACTTACATTGCTCTATTACAAATGATGGAGGGCCTCATAAGGTGGTTGCCCAGCTGTGAGATCACTTAGATTACAAAAACCTGGGTTCACAGACTGCATTAGTGCCTGTTCAGTGCTTGCTCTTGAACAAGCTTAATTTATTCATTTATTAGCTACACATGGGATGCTATCTTCAGTAAGGTTAAAATGACAATTTATTTCATCAGAAAGAATACCACCCCCAAGGACTTGGGTAAAATGTAAAAAGCCATTGCAATTGGGCCAGTTAGTCTGATCTGTGCATTTGGTGACCAAACACCAATATGAAGGAAAGCTCTCTGACTTCCTGTCCCATTATCCTGATGACTACTGCATTTTGATTTCTAAAAAGAGAAAAGATGGCAAAGAGCTAGAGATAGGATATGTTTTTAAAAACAGATTTATGTTGTCCAGTGAAATAGGAATTACAGTTCCTTTTATTGTATCATGATCTATTGCTGCCTCTGTTAAATTTGATCTTTTTCCCCTTTGAAGAGGTAAATATTTCTTACAAAATATCCCTGAAGAAGAATCCTTTGCAGTGTCTAGAAAAGTGAGAAAGTCTCCACGTAAAAAAACCTTAATGACACAAGTTAATTGTACACATTGATGTGATTCAGTGGGATATTTCCATACAAAAAATATTAATTGATATTATATCTGGTCACCCTTCTATCTTGAGCCCATACCTTATCCCAGGCACCCCTTTGAAGGCCTAGAAAGCACTATTCTATTTTCAATTAAACATGTTTATTTTATACACATGGGAGATAGTCTGCTTGTCTTTCTGTGTCTTGCTTTTTCCCTCTTAACAAAGTCTTTTTTGCTCAAATGACAGGCTTCAAGGAGCTTCGTTTTTGCCTTGGCCAGCTGCTGTAACAAAGAACCATAGACGCAATCACTTACGAACACCACAAGCTGGATTCTTACAGTTCTTGGATCTCAGATGAGCATGTTGGGCATGGTTTGGTGAGGAGTCTCACCCCATCCTGAGGGGCTCTACTTCCTGACCCTTAAGTGTCGCTGACGGTCCCACCTCTTACAGTCAGCTTGTTAACTGAAAGTTCAACATATAAGTGAAGGATAATATATTCATCCCGTTGAAGAAATTCGGGGTTTTGCCCCTAAATAGAGTATGACAAAGCATTTTGGAATGAGGTAACATTACAGTCTGAAGGGGTACCCTTCATATATAACTCTCAGCATACAGATATTTTGATTTTCCCCAGGACATTGAGTTCTGTGTTCTGTAATAGGAACAATTGCAGGGAAACAAGGTGGTAAAAATAGCCAGAGGCCTTCTTTTATTCAGGTGTACATAGTGAAGCCTTCACAGAAAGCAAGCTTCCTTTCCTGGGGTTGGGTGAACCTATAAACTCATTCATTCGAAGACCTACCCTTATAGCTTACATTTTGTAACCAGTATAATGCTGGAGAATTTATCATGAGAAATGTTTAAAATCTCCTTTATAAAAAGCAGTATAGATCTCCTACTCAACACAACGTACAAAGGAGAACTGTTTAAATTTACTTCCATTCAACTTAAATGAACTGTTATCTTGGACCTTCCAAATAAGCTACATATTGTTTCCTGCCACTGTGATCCTTGATTAAATGCATACTTTTGAAGACTAGATAACATTACACTGTGGGGCATGCTATCTTTATTTTCTTCATTTGTCAATCAGTGTGCACTGCTTTGTGACCATATTTTGTTAGTGTTGGTAATGGTATATCTCTTTGAGATCACAATTTTATTCTTCTGGGTAGAGATGGCATCTTCTGGGCCACAAGGTAGTTCTATTTTTTAATATTCTTCAGAAAGGTACTATTGCTTTCCATCTTCCATTCCCAGAGCAGTGGGGGAGAGTTTCAATTTCTCTATATTTTCACCAACCCTTGTTAGTTATTTTGGTGTTTTTTTTTTTTTTTTTGATAATAGTCATCACAACAGGTATGAACCTTGAGGACATCGTGCTAAGTAAACTAAGCTGGTACAGAAGGACCAATACCAGAATGGTTCCACTTACAGGTTAAACTCATAGAAGCAGAGCCCAGATAGACAGTTTCTTCTCTACGAAACAAAACAACTATGTTCTGAAGACTGTCTCTACAATGTAGTGTCTGTAGTTAACTATAGAGTAGTATGCCTTCAAAGTATGGCTAAAAGCAACTCTCAACTGGGTAGGGTGCCACATGCCTATTCTCCCAGCTACTTGGGAGATGGAGATGAGAGAACCAATGTTCAAAGCCAGGGTAGACAAAGTTAGTGATATCTTGTCTGAAAAACAATCTAAAATAAAAAGGATCAAGGTCATAACTCAAGTGGTATAGTACATGATTGACAGGCTATAGGTCCTAAGTTCAGGCCCCATGAACTAACACACACACACACACACACACACACACACACACACACATAAATCATATTAAGTGTTCTTTGTTAAAAACAAACAAAAAAACGGAATACAATGTGTCATAAAAAGACATAGGGTTGTTACCTTCATTTTGGTGATGGCTTCTTGGATGTCTTGATATTTCCGAACTTAGCTAATTACAGACATAAGACATATGCTGTGTGTGTGTGTGTGTGTGTGTGTGTGTGTGTGTGTGTGAAACTTCTACAAGTACTGTTTTTCATTTTCTTTAAATGAGAAAAATGTACCTCTTCGTCCTTTCTCCCATGAAACCCTTCCCCAAGGAGCATAATACATCTTTGGCTGAATATCTGATTGAACTAACAACCAGCAATGCCTCCTTTCTCAGGGCAAAGAATTGTTATGTCTGCCATATACTATTAATTTCTTGACAGTAAGCTTCTGAAAGGAAAGAACCGAGTCTCCTTTGTATTTGTATTGCCAGGACAGTAAGGTAGATCCATAGATTTCCCAAATAAGCCACAGTCACCATTAGTCCAGCTTAGTATGTTTGCTTTAGTTAAGGACCCCTGCCATTGGACTTGCTCAGGAGAGGCAAGAAATAAATGGATAATGGGGTAAGCTCCATCCACTTACCACTATTCCTTCTGAAGGAGAAAAAAGGAACTTCCCATTCTCTCATTGGAACTTCTGTTAGCCTGCTTGTGCTTGCGTGAATTAAAACAAAAAGTGAGAGGACAGAAATTCCAAGGTAGCTGCATCTTTAAGGTACTATCCACAAAGACAATGACAGTTGACTGCTTACTCTTGGAATTTGGGGGTTGTGGCTTTGCTTAAATTCATGAAACTGATGAGGACCAAAGTCCCATATGCCAATAATGATAATGAATTGGAAGAACTAAATTGTTTCCAGAAACCACTGGGTTTAAGTAGCTAGGGAAAAATGGTGGGACATGTATCACTGCTCTAATCAGATCAGGCAGAAAGGAAAGTCTAATGAGGTGATACACTTGAAACTCAGTGTTTATCTCATTCACACTGGGTTTTGGGCTTTAGCCAAGGAAATTCTGTGAATTATCAAAGCTTTTAATTAATGCATTTCACACCTTAATGACACAAATTAATCTGCTTAATCCCATTTATATCAAAGGATAGAGAGAAACTAAATGACTCAGTTTCAGAAGCTAAGCGAAAAAGACTCAACCAGAAATCAGTCTTACCAGGACCATTTGCTAGAGAAAATATTATCTTAATTTTCTCAGGAATTAGTTTAAACAAGTTCTCTCCAATGGGAAGTTCTTTCCATTAATCCTCCTGAGAAAGGAAAGGATAAGAGCCTCGCAAGGAGACCTAGAATTAGTAAGAGGTTAAAAAAAACAACTAGCAAATGTCAACAAAAAAGAAGGGACTAGAAATCTCAGATGACATCAGAAATCTTGCATGACATCAATTGAATAAAATATTACTTTGGTTCGTGAAAGAGTACTATAGCTTCTAAGTTGTTGTGGGTATTCCATTATTAGCTAAATATATTGTATTTAATATAATAGTAATTCTATTAATATGTGTATTACCCCGTTTATTCTATCTTCTCATCTACCCCATGTTATAGATTAACACAGATAAAGTAAGCCAATATTGAGAGATTTAAAAATAGCTGATGGCATTATTAGTAATACTTGTGATACAGAATGGTTCTAGAATCCATTCTTTTTGCATGACACTGTTCACATTTCACATAACTAAGAAGTTGCGTAGACTTTGAAAAAAAAAGGCACTTTACCCTGTCTTTAAAAAATTAGAGAATTGGAGTAATTTCTTAGCAGCTCTAAGTGTGTATCTCTGAACGAGAAGTTCTTTTCCACCTGTCATAATCAAATGCTAGTCTTGCCACGAATTAGGAAGTGGTTGAGACTTTTTTTTACCCTATTTGAAAGCCAGTAACATGTCTAATGTCATAAATTTTGATGGAAAATATAAAATTTATGGGGGTCAAAGACAGAGGACTTTATTCCTTGGGACAGCAGTCTGCGACAAGCTCCACTCCAGGTGTGCCGTGGTGTGCTTCTGGGGACACCTGGCCACACGCATGCTTTACACGGGGTAGGTGTGCATGACGGTAAGTTCAGGAAGCCCCAATCTTCTCTTTTTTTTTTTTTTTTTTTTTTTTGCCAGTCCTGGGCCTTGGACTCAGGGCCTGAGCACTGTCCCTGGCTTCTTTTTGCTCAAGGCTAGCACTCTGCCACTTGAGCCACAGCGCCACTTCTGGCCGTTTTCTGTATATGTGGTACTGGGGAATCGAACCTAGGGCTTCATGTATTCGAGGCAAGCACTCTTGCCACTAGGCCATATCCCCAGCCCCTAATCTTCTCCTTTTTAACTTCCTGAATAAATTATTTTATTGGTAAAGATTGAGGGCACAGTAGCTGCTCTCAAAATTCTTATCTCCTTCTGAGAGAGTAAGTTTTCATTGAATCACCAAAAGACATTCATTTATAAAAACCATGGTAGCTTAAAGATTTCTATCAACATCAAAATACTACCATATTGTTAGTATTCTACTTTATATCAATACAAATTTTATAATACTTAGAATTAGTTATGTATTCGTGTACTTACCGATCCATTTATTATATACTATAGCAATTTTTCACTTAGAATTTTTATAGCATTCTTTCTCCACTTCTTGCCATTAAAAAATCATGACATAGATGTAAAAAAGAGTTTCAGTCCAATGTGTCAGTTTGTGAGTAGCAATTCATCTAGCTCCATGTCCCCTTCCATCATTTGCCCTTATCTCTCCCACCCATAACTTGCATGTAACCCATCCTAGTTAGAATCCATTTTCACATATGTAACTTGGATATTACAACTTTATTTTCCCACCCTTCCTTTTTCCATTGGTCTATACCCTTTCACCTGCCTTCACTCCCAGGAGACCCCAAATCTTAAAAGCAACTGTTAGAACATATCCTCTAAGTTTGGCCCAGAGTAAGAGATATTTTTCAAATATACAAATGAATCTGACCTCTGTATTAATTAGAAGGAGACATTTTCACTGCCTTTCAGGATGGTTTAAATTACAAAAGTCCTTGAGACAATAGGGTGTCTTATTCTTTTCACTCTATTCTTCATGTCCAATGTGTTGGACAAGGAGACTCCAAGGATACTTCTTCTATAACAGCTCACAGTTCACACATTCAGGTTTATAAGTTCATAGGGTTGTTTTATTTCTTTCCTCTACTTTCTGCCTCTAAGTTATTTCCTTGGAATAAAGCATCTGAAACAAGTTTACCACGCAAAATTGCATAGAGATCTCTTTTTATCGCCTGTAAAATTAATTGCTATTATTCAGCATGGTGAGCAGTGCACAGGCAAAGCTCCAGTTTTACGAGTTCTTCCTCGCATTGGACAACATAATCTTAGTTCCTTTTTCTCTGGCTTGCTCCTTACCATACTACAGCAATACAGAATAAAACACTTTATGGTCCAGGTTAATGGAATGTGTGCCCAACTAATAGGATAGAAGAGATATAAAGGTACCAGTAAAAATGAAAATTCAAATGATTATTTAAAGAGAAATTTTGAATCATCATTTAAAAAGAAAGAAGACAAATCATCTCATAAATAGTTATCTGGCTTTTTGTTTCTCCCCTTTCAGACAGGTTTGTACAATCTGTACACAGATTCAAATTTAGTTACTTCAGCTCTTTGGGCCCCAGTAGGGAATCGACAGAATGTTATCAAGCATTATCTTATATTGCATTGTGGGATTTTTCAATATTAACCTACAATGAAGGAGGTGGAATTGAAAGAAGTGAAGGCTTGATGAGGATTTGAAGAGAGGAACAACTTGCTCTCAAACTGTCAGGCAGCTCCCAAGAGCAGCCCTGTACAACCTGACAATTAACTTACCACTGAACTGTTGAAATTCATAGAGTCTTCTCTCCAAGCTTCAGTAAAGATGACTGATTATAGTTATGAAGTCTGAAAAAAAACTCCTGACTCTTCAATCCTGTTCTCTCCATTTCTGATGGTTTGTAATTCCCAAGAAATGCCAGTTGAAAATAAAATGAAAGATGAAAAATAAAGTATGGGGGAAAGATACCAGTGGCTCATGTCTGTAGTCCTAGCTATTCAGCAAGTTGAGATCTGAGAATTGTGGTTCAAAGCCAGCTCTTTACCACAATATTTATTCATTCTTTTCTTCACATTGCCAGTCAGTAAATAGTTCTAATTATTTTAGAATTGTAGTGATGGAGCAGAGAAAAATAGTTATATCACATTCTTTTTTGAAATGTTCTTTTATTGTTTTTATGTTTAAGTAGTTATACAAAGGAGATGCCATTTAACAAAGCAGCTTATGAATGCAGTGCATCTGGATTAATGTCACATCTTTCGACATTCTCTCTTCCCTCCCAGTTCACCACTTTCCTCCAGGTCTTGGCTGCATTTGCCCCCATTCTTCTCATCATTTGCCAACTCTTTTCTAGTAGGACAACCAGACCCTATCCCCATGCACACAACAAAAGAAAACAAACACAACTTAAATAATGCTTACCACTGGCCATTTCCCAAATGTATCAGTCACTCATGTGGTACCATGCCCTTTCTCCCCTAGTATCTAGTTATCTTCAGGTCAGGCTCTTTACATGGTAACAAATACCCCCTCTAAAGGAACTTCTCCTCCTCCACTCCAGACAAAAGTAGGCACTATGTGTCTGAGACCCCACCTCTGCATTTCTCTCTCTGGCACAGTACTTAGTCCACCACGCTAGCTGCCTGCTTCTTGCAACTTCTCCATACCAGTTCTGTGTGTTTCTGGATCCTTAAAATATATATATATATATATTTTTTTTCTCCTTGTTTATTTGGTTTGATTTTTGGTTGGTGTGGTGTTGTGAGCCCTGAGGCTTGAACCCAGGTCCAGGGGGCCATCTCTGAGCTATTTTTGCTCAAGGCTAGATCTCTGTCACTGGAACCATGGCTCCCTTACTGGCTTTTTTAGTAGTTAATTTGAGAGAAGAATCTCATCGATTTTTCTGCTTGGACCAACTTCAAACTATGATTCTCAGATCTCAGCCATTTGAGTAGCTAGGATTATAGATAGGTGTTAGCCACTTGTGGCCAGCTTGGGTATTATGTGTGTGTGAGGGGGCGGTGTATGTGTGTGTGTGTATAGGTACTAGGGCTTGAACTTAGGAGGTCCTGGGATCTGTCCCTTAGCTTATTCCCTCAAGGATGACACTCTACCATTGTGTCACACTTTCACTTTCAGCTTTCCTGACTAGGCTTGCTATGAACCTTGATCCGTAGATCTCAGCCTCTTGAGTAGCTAGGATTACAGGCATGAGCCTGTTTTAATAGAAGGAAGAAATATGGGAAAGAAGGAAAGAGACAGGCTCAGGGGAAAAATTAATTAGTGAACATTTTGTTGTATATCAGTGGCTTTTTGTGGAAATGCCTTTGTACTTCATTTGATTATATTTCATGAAAATCATTGCAGAGATTTCCAAAATTCCCATGAAAATAGAAACCTTGGAAATCATTTGATCATCACTCCTCTTCGCAAAATACAAATTTAGGCTTGCACAAAAAAACTTTCAATGGTAGGTTGCATCATGCACTCCAGATATACATATTTCCATGGATAGGCCAGCTTTGTTACCATGGTTACAGGATCTTCATCAGAAAATGAAAACTGATATGGAGGAGAGAAGTTCACATGCAAGACAGAGGATCCAAGCTGGATGTGCGTGGAGGGACTGGAACGGCAGCCCTAACCGAGACCCAGAGCTGTGCACGATTCCTAGAAGGTAAAATCGTGAGTTTGAGCTAGAGAACATGCAGAATTTTCTTGAAGTTATCAACATATTCACCATAGGAACCTTCGTGTCAGACATCTGAGTTAATTATATCTCCCTCCTTCTATTTGCATTATAGTATCGGCTTTGTATCAGTACTCAACTCTCATTGTCATGTTGGATTTTTATTTTCTTTTACCTAGACCCTTATGTCTAGTCCAAAGGTTTCCAGCATAATGTAATCAGATACAACTTTTCAAAGTTTTGTACGAAATTGTTAGTTCAAAGAAATGTTTCCTCTCTGTTGACTTTATCCTCCTTTGACAACAATGTCAAGTCTCCTCATCTTGCTATTCATTTACTTTACCTACGTAACTCCGTACTATAGATTTGCCACTTCTAACATTTGACCATCCAAGGCCGTGTCACATGATCTCATTCTAGGTGCTACTTTATGGGAATGGTAAGGGAAAATTTAAACCACTTGCAAAAATGAAAAAAAAAAGACAATATGCAAATGTCATTTCTTCCTCTTATCATTACATTACCAAATCACCATTCAAAGAGACTATACTTAATAACATGACAGAAAAATGAACAATGGGCTTGAACAAAGATCCCATGAAAGCTTTCAGCCGCATAGAGCTCTACCATAACAGAAGGCCAGGGTATCAAAGCAGCCATTCGGCTGGTAAACATTTCCTCCACCTAAACTAACAAAATTCAGACAGGAAACAACTAGAACATAATACTCTCAACTGATAATTTGTAAACAAGAGTATTTACGTGATACCTCCAAGTAGAAATCCAAAGAACAGAAGACAATACTGAAAGAAGGTAGAACTCCATAAAACAAGAGTTGATTAAACTCACAAAGGCCAATTCATTTTTTAAAAGTCATTTCATAAATGAAGCATAGTTATATGGTTTCTAAAAGAGAATAGAGTCAAATAAAATGCAGCAAGAGAAACTGAATAAAGAAAGGAAAACAAGCAAGGGAATAAAAATGAGGCAGTAAAGAAATAAACAAGGTCAGAAATAAAATAATTGAAAAAGAAGACAGAAACAGATGATATATAATGGAGACCTCTGAATAATACTTTGAACCAGAACTAATATTTATCCATGAAGTGCTGATCTAGAATAGTCAATTCTAAGAACGTTGTTTTTAAACCACAAGAGAAAGAAAACTTGTCAGGACCTACAGGAAACTTTGGGCTTGTTGAGAACAAAATACTTAAAAATAATTGGGCAGATAATTTTATACGGAACTCAAGAACATTTAGCTTTGCTCTCATAAAAGCAGCAAGGCTATAGACTACTAGTTTAGAATGTGTAATGATTAAAGCTACATATTACACATCACACAAACACAACACACACACACACACACACACAGACAGACTCAGAGTTGAGAAGAGGAAGCTTTGTCAAGGCAGATAATAAACACATATGTACTGATTGTAGAGCTGAGAATTAAACACAGTTGGGGAAAAATTGCAAGAATAGTATGTGCTTTAGGCAGTTGTCTTTACTGTGCTAAAATACCTGGGGGCGGGGGGGGGGGGAAATACCTTAAGGGAGGAAATATTTAGTTGGCTCTCAGTTTCAGATCTTGTATTCCATAGTCATTGGGCTGAGTGCAGGCAGAATATCATGGCCAGGAAACAGAGTGAAGAGAACCTGCACAAGGTACACAGACTGAGCAGGAAAAGTTCTAAATTCAAGTCACATGTGGGATTCACAAAATAGAACTTAATCTTACTTTCTCCAGATACAAAATGCAAGTGCAAGAGAAGACTAGTCTAGAGTAGACTAAACTAGACTATAGTCCAAGGAAGAACACTTCAGAGCAAAGACTGTGCAATCTTGGTCCTAGGTGCAAATCCTGACTGAATTTCATACTAACTTTGGAACCTCACACACAATATTTCTTTTGTCTCAACATCTCATCTTCTAACTATTATTATATCTTGTAATATTATAATCATCTATTAGTTGTATAGTGTGTTTGGCTGTCTTATAATTTTCTTTTTAAAAAATGTGTTTATGGGCTTGAAATGTGGCTTAGCGGTAGAGTTCTTGCCAAGCATGCATGAAGCCCTGGGTTTGATTCCTCCACATCACATAAACAGAAAAATCCAGAAGTGGCACAGTGGCTCAAGTGGTAGAGTGATAGCCTTGAGCACCAAGAAACCAGGGACAGTGCTTATGGCCTGAGTTCAAACCCCAGGACTGGGAAATAAAACAATGTGTTTCTATTATCTTCAAGTAGTTGTGCAAAGGAGTTACCATTCAACAAATAGTTTGTAGCTACAATGCAACTTGATCAATGGCACCCCTTTTATCATCCTCCCCCTCTCCTCACAACTCAAATCCTCCCTTCAATTTTCTTAGCTTCATAGAACATGCATTGCTTTATCTGTGTCAGAAGTGTAGTATAGAAACTAGCGGGTAATGTTTACATAAGAAATGAGGGATATCATAGTCAAGAGTTTTTTATCTTGACTATTCCTGTCTCTGCCTGAGTTCCCCTTGCATTCATGATATACCTGCAGAATAAACCATTGTAAGTCATTTTCTTGCCTGTGACACATTAATAAGCTCCTCCGGTGTCAGCTTTACTGCTGTGATATGCACTTTTAATTACAAACATGATCATCATTGTTAATATATTCAAATATAAAGGTGTTTTGTATTTTTAAATTAAGTGGGGAAATACAGCTGTCCTGTGTGCATTTGATACTGACGTTTGCTGCATCTTCCGAAGATGATGGCCCTCTAGGGAAGAAACTGGAGTGAAAAATGTGATTTGGTGAGCGAAAAAATAGTCACGCAGTTCTTCCTTGATCGATGTTTCCTCATGGGGTATTATAGAAACTTCTGTTCTCCTCTCTGATAGCTTGTACAGGGAAAAGAAAGGGGGAAAAAAGTCAAGAAAACTTCCAAAAGCAGAAAATACTCAGTTACTCAGTCTGAGACCAGAGTAGCCATTCCGTGTATCAGTAAATTGATCCCTCTGAAGTTTCATGGCAGGAGAAACTAGGATTAGAACAGGAGCTCATGATCGCATTAAAGGCAAATGAAGTCTTTTGGAAATACGTATGCTCACAGGTTAATAATGTGAGTTTCAGTCCTCCTTGAGAAATTTTCCTTCAAGGCCAGCCCCCAGAGCCATTGTGTAAAACTTGACACCTCTATTCCCAGAATGCAATGATCTAGTTTATGGGAAGAAAGAGTGTCCAGTTTATACAAGAAATACCTTCATAAAAAGTCATCCTAGAATCCCACCAGGCCTTATCTACTTATCTACTTTTGAAATATATAATCCTTGGACTTTTCAAATAGCACAGTTTGGACAAAGAAAGATTATCTTCTTGTCCAGAGGAACATGAGGGGTAAATGGCAGAGTCTAGTTTCAGATAAACATAAAATCTGTGCTCCCAAATTCTCTGACAACCTGTACCAGGTTATAAACGGCTTTGTGCAAACAACTCTGGGAATTCCAGATATCCCACGGGATCATGTGGTATCCGTGACAGACATTTTGGAATTATTGATCAAAAGCTGTTAGTAAAAGTTGTGGGACTTAACAGTAATGGTACTAAGTCCTACATTCTTTTCTCTCTTTTTTTGCCAGTTGTGGAGCTTGAAGTCAGGGCCTGAGCACTATCCCTGAGCCTCTCTGGGCTCAAAGATAGCACTCTATCACTTGAGCCACAGCGCCACTTGCAGCTTTTTCTATTTATGTGGTGCTGAGGAATTGAACCCAGGGTTGTGTGCATGCTAGGCAAGCACTCTACCACTAAGCCACTATTGCCAGTCCCCTAAGTCCTACATGCTTAGTAATAAGAGTTCCTGGAATCCCATTAAAGTCATGGTAACATTTGTTGATTTTCACAAGGAAAGCAAGGTGGAGTGACTCAGAGGAATGGAACTTTGATTAGGACATTGGAGATGAGTATTCCTCATGATGGTACCTGTGGCATGGATTGTGGAGAGTTTGGCTAGTATACATGAGGCTTTTAAGGCATCGCCCAAGAAAGATTGTGCATAGAAAGTGGTACGTGTAATTCAAAGCTTACAGACAAGACAATTGAGTATCAGGGCTCGTGGCCTCAGAAAACCTCAGCCATAGAGACCAGAGCTTTTACTTTTCCCATTTTCTTTTTTTTTTTTTTTTGGCCAGTCCTGGGCCTTGGACTCAGGGCCTGAGCACTGTCCCTGGCTTCTTCCCGCTCAAGGCTAGCACTCTGCCACTTGAGCCACAGCGCCGCTTCTGGCCATTTTCTGTATATGTGGTGCTGGGGAATCGAACCTAGGGCCTCGTGTATCCGAGGCAGGCACTCTTGCCACTAGGCTATATCCCCAGCCCTCCCATTTTCTTTTTACGTTTTCTTCTCTCTCTCTGTCTCTCTCTCTCTCTCTGTCCCTCTGTCTCTGCCTCTGTGTGTGTGTGTGTGTGTGTGTGTGTGTGTGTGTATGTGTGTGTGTGTGTTCTCTCCCACACATTCTTTTCTTTTATAGTGCTGGGAAGTGAACTCTGGGCTTCAGAAGCAAGCACTCTACCACTGAAGCAGCGTCTCTTGGCTTGATTCATTAATTGATTGATTGGATTATACTGAAGAATGAAGCCAGAGTCTTGCAAGAAGCAAGGCAAACACTCTGGCTCATGAGCCATGTCTCAGGCTCTAGATCTTCGTCTTTACAGAATCCCCTGCCCAGACCCTGAAGGGCCTTGGAGCAGTGGAGAAATCATAGACTCAGGATGCAGAAGACCCAGGTTTAGAGCTGTATTCTGTCCTAGCCATAGTTGCCTCAACATTCTTTCTTTGCTTCTCCTATAAATGAATATCCCAGGGTGTCATTCTACATATTGGTTATGAGGATACAATCACAACATTAGTTGTTAGAATTACTATTACCAACTGTAGTTAAATTATAATCTGACTTGGTGAAATGACACCATGCCTTGCAGACTCCATAGCCAAAGCTCTATCTAGCTCAGGAGGAATGGCATTGTGAGCCACTCAGAGTACAGGGGCTCCAGAGTCACTCATCAGTCACTGGCTTGTGAGCCATCTTCAAAGCACAAAAGGGAGGGACCAGAGAGGGAGCCTCACAAGACAGTTAAGTCAGTTTAGATAAGCCCAGGACAGTTGGCCTCAGTGAAAGACATCAGAGGCCTTCATGAAAGAGTCACTGAATTTCTGGTATGAATTTGTAGACAGCATGGGGTCTCTGGATAGTTCTCTAAGATACAGAGGCATTTTTTAAAATGTAAATCTGTCCAAGCACAACTTCAATTCAGATTTTATAGCGTGTTTTTAAACGATGGACATAAAGCTCTGTAACAGAAGCACTATCTCCCCCCACCCCTTCCATTTGATCTATCTCCTTGCTTTCCTTCCCATGTCTGCAGCAAGTCTGGCTCACCACTTCGGCAAGATGGCTGTGAACCTTTTGTTTTCCCTTGCTCCTGCTTTGTCCTGCACAAGCATCAGATTTCAGATAAATCTTCACCTTGACACATGTTCAGTGGTTCCTGCTTGGAGATCTCTGCAAAACAAAATCTCCATACCTTACACTGTGGATTACCATGTATCTCACCTTTCTATCAAATTACTTGTGACAGGTGATTTTTCTCTCCCTCTCTCCCTCCCTCCCTTGTCCATCTCTTCTCTCTGTAGAAGTAGAAAGTTTCAACTCAGCACCAGGCTATGTGGTTTTTCTGGAAAAGAGCTGGCATGGAAAATGTGCATTTAGTAGATGTGGAGACTTCCAAACCACCCGCCCCCCGCCATCTCTGTATGGTAGAACATGCCATCCGTCACACAAGGCCTGTGGGAGGCCGATGGTACAGAGGTCAAATGCTATTTGCCCACTACTACCTGGGTGGGAGCCGAACCCAGCTTCCCACCACCATTCCCAGAGCACACAGAGGAGGAAGAGTCGTCTCACTCTGGAAAGAGCCACTTTCTGAACTGTGAGTGAGAACACAAGCACATCCCGTGACTCACCAGTATGAGGTTAGAATGTGGGAAGATGGCACACTTGAGTCAGCCTGGCCTTGGAGCAACTTTTCACTGAATAAATGGGATTGTTACAATTCCCTCATCTCACCGTAGTTTTACTCCACGTCAGTGGTGTACATTCTGTGGGTTGTAAAAAAAAAAAAGTTCAATGTCACATATTTATTATTGGTGTATCATGTGCAGTAGCTTCACTGAACTTCAAATGTCCTGGAAAGCCTTTGCATCTCTTCTCCTACATTAACTCACAGAAAGTTAACATTTCCGCAGTACTTCTTTTGCAGAATACCCTAGAATTAGAGCCATACACAAAGTAGCCTTTGCAGACAGTCTTCCTTTACTTAGCAATATTGTGAAAAGTTATTCCGTGTCTCCCATGGTTTGGTAGTCTTCTCCCTACTTCCTTTATTTAATTATTTATTTAATTATGTATGGATGTAAAGAACTTAGGTTTTAACTCATTTTTACTAGACAAGTACTCTACCACTTGAATCACATCCTCAGGCCATTTTGCTTTCTTTATATTTCAGATAAGATCTGGTCCCTTCTCAGTATTTTGAGCTGACCTAAAACTACAATTGTTCCCAACTTTACCTCCAAAGTATCTAAAGTTATAAGTCCACGCATGCCATATCCACGCATGTGAATAACATTCTATTCTATGTGTACATCAGTGTTTGTTAATCCATTTACCTATTGAAAGATAGTTTGAAAGTTAGTCCAGTTTGGAGCACTTGTGAATAAAATTGCTATAGTTCCTTTCTGCAAATTTTGTGTGGACATATATTTTATTTTTCATTTTTTAAATTTAATTTAATTGTAAAAGTTTTGCACAGTGGGGTTACAGTTACATAAGTAAGGTAATGAGTACATTTCTTGTCAAACATTTTTACTCCCTCTGTTTTCTCCCACTTTTCCTCCCTCTGACTCCCCTCTCCTCCAAGTTGTAAAGTTCATTTCCAACTAAGTGTCTTGTGAGTATCACTGTTGCATTGGTTCACCCTTTGTCTTTGGTCTCACCATTTTGTTATTTCCCTTTCCTTCCCCAACTCAAATAAACATACATAGAAGACATAGGGTACCAAAATCAAAAGCAGTGATAATAGGGGATAAAACAAAAGACCAAAAAGAAAGAAAAAGGAACTTGAAAGAATGGCATTACCCCATTCTTAAGGAAATGGAAAGACTTTGAAAAAATCTTATTAAGTGAAGTAAGCCAGACCTAAAGACACATAGGCTCCATGGTTTCCCTCATTTGTAATAATTAGTATAGGTCCAGAATTTCCTAGCAGAGGATCACAATAGCTCAATAGCTATGTACATATGACCATATAAAATTATGTTAATTGTAATGATCTCCATGATATGGAAATAAGAGGTGTTTTTAATGTGCAATGTGGACATGTTTTAAATTCATTGGAGTAAATAATTCAGAAGTACAATTGTTAAATCATGTGCTGATTGTGCTTAGCTTTTTAAGAAACTGCCCATTTGTTTTCCCAAATGGCAGTACCCATTGCATTTTTGCTAGCAATGAATGCGAGTTTCTGTTGCTTCCATTTTTACCAGCCTTTTGTATTGCTGATGTTTCCAATTTTAGCAGTATCACTGGATATCTCATGAACAGAAGTTATCTTGTTGATTTATCTGAGTAGTAAATAGCAGAATCTCCAGCCATAGGTGAAAGCAAGAATTTTGCCTGTGTTGTGATTGCTCCATTCACATATATGTTTAGAATAAAGGAAACATGACAGACATATGCATGAAATAAACACACGATTAAATGGATATTAATGGATAAATTATGAGTTGGGAAGTCAACTATTATAATTCATTCACTTGATTGATATACCTGCCAGTTTTGTCTGTTTTCATATTCTGACAGTACTTTTGTGTTAGCCTTTCCCTGTGCTTTCTCCTCTTTTTTGCTGTCATGGGCAGTTCTATGCTCTGGAGTTTTAGTTTCAGGTGAGGGGCAGAGATACTTCTTGCACTATTTTTATCCAACACAAATGCAGTTTCAGATCTTCACAACTGAATTAATGCAGTTATTTTACTAATATTTCTACTTATTTTATGGGTTCTTCTTTGATAGGGGAACATAGCCTTGTTTCCTCTGGCCCCTGCTAGCTTGCTATTTTTTGAGGAAGAAAAAACCAAATTGATAACATGAAACATGAATTGTGCAACAACTTCATAACCTTATGAACTGAGGAGATAAAAGCTGTCTATTCTTTCTCCCTCTGATACAGCATATTTCTGCCAGATCCTCCCGGGATTAGGCAAGGTGAGACTCAGGAAGTAGATGTGTGCCAAGGTCACTGGAGAGTTAGCTGGTCATGTTACCAGCTCATCTCTGCTGTTCCCTAAGAATTGGGATAACTGAGTGTGGCTTGAATGCAAACTGACACCACGGGGATTAACAAAGGCACAGGGAAAAGCTAAATGAAGAAAGTATTAAAAGGCCGTATAACTGGGCCAACTGTATTTGCTCATTTATCTGATTTATGTAAGTGGCTCTGCATATCTTGGTGCTATCTTGGGATTTGGTTAATAATTTTGAGCTCTCCTGGCAGGACGCACAGTAAATGAATGAGTATCAAAATAGGATTCCTGCTACATAATTGCAGTGTGACCTTGGACAGGTCACAAAAATCCCTATGATATGGAATATCTACTTCAGGCAGATTTATGTCTAAATTGCTCGACATTATTGCTTTGCCGATTAGGTATAGCATACTTACCAAACTGAGATTTTTAATAGCCAGAATGACCCAAACCAATTTTGCTTGCGTCTCTGACAAGTCCTGAGTTCATTGCAGAGCTGGAAAGAAAGTCCACTTCTTTCCTACTGTATTTTGGAAGACCAGTATGTCCTTTAGAAGAGCAAAATGGCCAGGTCAGGTGGTAAGGGATGACAACAGACCTGATGTGTGTAATTCAACGCCCATCCCTGTGCATTTCCATAAACTCCCTGTGCAACCATTTCCCAAGTCAATAGGTAGAATGTATTAATAGTCATGAAGAATGGCTAGTCATCTGCACTGATAATTTGGACAAGGCTTAAGGTAGACTGGGTACTGGAGTCTGTCTCTATTTTTGGATATAAAACTTGAGGCTTTAAAGACTTCAACAGAGTCAAGTGCCGGTGGCTCATGCCTGTCATCCTAACAACTCAGGAGGCTGAGATCAGAGTATCTCCATTCAAAGCCAGTCTGGGCAGGAAAGTCAGTGAAACTCTTCTCTCCCATTAAACACTAGAAAACCAGAAGTGGCCCTATGGTTCAAGTGGTAGCGTGCTAGCCTTGAGCTGAAGAGCTCAGGGACAGTGCCCAGACCCAGAGTTCAAGCCCCAAGACTGACCAAACAAACAAACAAACAAAAGAAAGACTTCAACAGATGCTGAGATTACCATTTGCTTTATATAACGTGGATGAGACTTCATAAAAGTGTTTTTGGGGACCTACATAAGTAGCTTGTTAATTTAGAAACCAAAATGATTGGGGAGAGACTGCTCTTTTCATCTTCTGTGAAAAATGGAGTTAAATCAGTCAGCGGACATTTTTGATGATGTTAGTTTCTCTGAAGAATTTTGGTCATTCTAAAAAGGCTCAGAGTATGCTACAATGGACACATAACTGAATTTGAAACTCGGGATTTCTCTGACCAAATCATTCATTCACTAAAGTATTTTGTTAACCAAAAGCACTTAATACCAGTCAAAACCCTGATGTTTCTTGGAGTGTTCAAAAGCAATAGAACTTGTCTCTTGATGTGGGCACTAATTCAAAAAACTCTTCTCAGTTACTCTGAAGTTTATAAAGCACTCCCAAAACAGTACCATTCCTATATGTATCCACAGGAAATCCTAGACTGGGAAAAGCCTTGGCAATGCGGGTCCTCTGTTTCTTCAGTGTCTCTGTGTGTCTGAAGGCTAGTGAGCTAGAGGGACTTGGTGAAGCCCTCAGTGTGTTTCTAATCAGGACCATTAGCATTCCACAGTATGTCTGCTTTACACAGCATCATTTTGGAAAGCCCTTTTGATTGAGCTCATGAGACAGCATGATATTCTATTTCTTCCCAGACGTAGAAAGCCAGTTTATAAAGACATGAAGATCCAGGATATTACATAAATATATATAATTTGGACCAGGGTATCTCTGTGTAGCATATTTGCAATGACTATAAAACCTTGTTTGATCAGTAATCTCAAATTAGGTGGGCATGACTTTAAAATAGATCTGCTTTCTCCCTGCTTATTTATTCCTATCCCATCTTCTCTCAAATGAGAGGAAATACCGGCCTTATGCTGACGCCTTGTCCTAAGACCTCATCCTTATCCTCCCTGCCTTGTCTCAAAGGAGAGCTCTTCCGTGAAGATGTCGTCACCCTTTTTCTCAGCTGCTGGCAGGTATTACTCACCTCTCCATCTCTCTGTCTGTATCCCAGCACATTGCACATTTCTTTACATTTCTTTCTCATTTGTAACTCTGTTGCTCAGAAGTGTGATATTTTACAGATAGGAGCCAAGTCTTACATAACTTTTTCCACTACTCAGAACATTGCATGCAACATAATAATACATGCTCTAAAAATACTGGTTGCATTTCTTTACAAAACCATTCAATATTCTCTGAGACAGAAAACAAGCCCAGCTGTTGATATGAGGTCTCATTTTCTGGCTTCTTCTAAGCCTCTGAAATTGGGAATGGAAACAGGATGCACTAATTCAAACTCCAAAGATTTTTTTTCCTTTATAAAATGAAGAGGGGAGGTAGGCAGCCTACTGGATGAACATGACTTGTAGTCAAAATTGGTAGCTGAGAAATAATGAAGATCCTTAGATTTGTTTTGCTTTCAGTGACTCCATGAGATTGAAGTCTCAAATGAGTTTTATCTTCCTATCTCCTTTCGTCTGTAATGCTCAGCATCCATCAGATACTGATTCAAAAAATAAACCAGCAATTACTTTTTCTGTGTCCAAATAATGAGAAAAGAAAAAGGTTAAGAGGTTCCTATCTATTGTGTGTATAATTTAATGTGTTTTTATTTTCCCGACCATAATCTGATACAAAACCATATACATTTCATTAAAGTCAATAACAATATATCAATGTTTTAACAGTGTGAAAGATAATAATTAATGTAAGGAAAAAAACACGTGCATGCTGTGGATTTGCTACTATGGACCAAATGTTTAAATGATTTCATTTAATAAATAAGTTTTCCCAATTTGCAGATAATAATACTGGGACACAGAGGCACAAATGAACTTTCCAAATATCACCAAATAGCACCCAACCTTGGACTGTTAGAGTTAGGGGGTTCGAACTACCATCTACCTGAGTCCATGTCTGTATTTATTTCACTACACCTTAATATTGAAGAGGAGCAGCTCATCACTCAAGAATGAGCAACCTGTGTCTCCCGCTTGGTTGCCCTCCACGACTGAGCCGTGTGAATTTCAGCTCAGTAATGAGAGGAGCCTTGGAAGGCCGCCAGGTAACCTCCCCGAGAGGGAGGGCCGGTCAGGGCCTCCTTCTGTAATTACTAGAAAGGACATTAATTATCATAGCCCTAGGGCAGAACTGTTCTTTCTCTACTGCGGAAGGTTTGTCCTGGTGATGTGAGGGAAGTGAACACAAAACATTATAGAATCCAAATGCTGTCTGTGAGGCCAGGAGGCCCTGACTTCTGAGCTCCTCCACCATGTCCCCTTGGGCTGTGCTGTCCTGCCCATCTCAGCGAGCTCACAGCCTTGGCAGTGCTGTGAAGACTGAGAGTTGGTGCTTTCAGGGACTTGCACTGGTTTGGTAAGGGCAGGAGTGGAATGGGTAGATGGGATGAGGGAAAGGAGCGGCACCATTAGCCTCTACGTTGCATGTTACAGACTGGGTATTTGTAGGCTCCCCAAGCTTTGAAGGCCTTATCTCCAAGGTGACACCAGATGGCTTATACTCTCTTTCTCTCCTCAAACTCACACACAAAAGAGGTAATGTGAGTGCCCAGTGGGTTGGCAGGTACCTGCCTGACGACAGAAGCCACAGAGGTAGGCTGTTCTTGGGATCACTTTAATCTTGGATTTCCCAGCCTACAAACTTATGAACAAATAAAACTGTAGAACATGTAGAACAATTATTTTTTAATGACAGCACAAATGAACCAAGAAATTGGGACAGGCTTATGCGAGCGAGTCTGTAAAAGTGAATTATGGAGTTAAGGAGTTTGGATTTCTTTAATGAAGGCAGAAAGATGACAATACTTATTTACTTAATATATATTTTTAACCAAAATCCATGATCTCTAAGGAGTCATGTAGAATGGCCAGATCTGCTCATTAGAAATACATGAACCCCCTTGCCTTTATAGATTTCATTTTGCTCAGCCTTTATAGATCACCTCCTTTTTGTGAGGTATAGTGGAAGGAGGCGAGGTATAGATTCTATAAAGCATTTTCTTCAACTCTAAGCAAAAAAAGGAATATTAGGCTGCCATTGACACTTAAGCATGGGAATACCTAAAGTAATACACTGTGTTTAGTTTCTGGCATTCTTTACAATCCACACTGTCCCAAGTCAAAGCAAGCCATTTGCAAATGGGCAAATAAAATCATAATTTGGTGCTTGGCATCCTGAGCAGTGAGCTCAAGAACACAGTACAAGGGGCTTTTGGAGAGGGAATCCACTTTGACCTCACTGGTCAAGTTGCTTAAAGGATGATGCCTGGAAACTGCTTTATCTTTTGGAAATTGAATTAACTGTCAAGCAGAGGTATGATAAAATACAAATGGAAAATAAATATGAAGCCTAGATTTCATTTTCAGTAAGAAATGGCAAAGAAAAGCAATTATAAAATATTTAGGAATAAGTTCAAAGAAAAAGATAAAAAAATCTTTTGGAAAGAAAATAACATTGCAGGGTATACAAAGAAAATCCCGTGGATGAATTTCAAAATGATACTCAACAGAAATAACTCAGAATATTGCAGTACCGTTTTTAGAATTCAAGAAATGGTTATGAAAGCCATTGAGAAAGAAGGTGTTAAAGAATTAAGAGACAAAATGAAAGACCAACAAATTGATGTGGCAAAGACATGAAAATAGAGCTGCAGGAAAGTGTAGCAGAAGAAAGAATCTATAAGCAGAAAAGATTTTATGTGTCAAGTTCACATAAGATAAATATAGTTTTTAAAAAACAAAAGAGTGATCTAACATGTGGAAGTTAAAGAAAAAATGGAGAAAACTCAGATAGTCAGTTTAGTTTGCACTATGAAGCAAATCTGTAAGATTAAAAGCATTTATAGGGCTAGGAATATGGCCTAGTGGCAAGAGTGCTTGCATCATATACATGAAGCCCTGGGTTCGATTCCTTAGCACCACATATATAGAAAAGGCCAAATGTGGCGCTGTGGCTCAAGTGGAACAGTGCTAGCCTTGAGGTAAATGATGCCAGAGAGAGTGTTCAGACCTTGAGTCCGAGCTCCAGGACTGGCTAAAAACCAAACGAACAAAAAAAAAAAAAAAAAAGAAGAAGAAGAAGAAGAAGAAGAAAGGCATTTATATGGATATATCACTTCATGGACATTGCATTGCATCAATAAAATACTTATTAAGTTCATAAGGCAAATCATAACATCAAATATCTGATGAAATGACCAAATCTGAAATAGACACATTTACTAAGACTTTGGCAATAATTTTTTAAGTTGTATTCTTCAATCTTAAGAAAGAGAAGCTAGCAATCAGAGATTCTATATTTGCAGACTTTAGGAAAGATAGATAGCATCCTTGCTTGATAAGAGAGCTACAGGGCTACAGGATTCAAAGCTAAGCAGCAAAGTGGTCCAGCAAGACTATGATGTTGTTTGAATTAAGGGTTCCTAAGGCTTTCAAATTTCATCTTTAGTAGATCACATACACCTCTCTTTCCGAAGTCTGCTCTTTCCAGGCTCTGTCTTTAACCCCTGACCTTTGGGAAGAAGCTGAGGCTTGAGGACAGGAGAATTAAAGTGCTGTGAAAATGGACATGTGACACTTAGCGACTTACATGTCCTGAGATTGGAGTGTATCTTGGATTTGTTTACTTGCTGGAAGAAGACAAGCTCACTTCTGTAGAAATATCTCCAGAGATATAAACCAATACTTTCCTTTGTGGTCTTCACATGCATTCCTGTCTTCCCCTTTTATGATGAAGTCATGGAAAGATTACTCTGCCTTCCCCCCTTCTGGTGATTTTGAGACAAGAATGTGACAACACAAGACTCCAACCCTGGGGTAGCCTGGGCAAGTCTTGAAGCGGCTTCCTACCCTCTGACCATAGCACAGACTTCGCAATTCCTTGGAATTATGAGGATGATGACAAAGACGTTTTTTCTGACACTTTCTAGTAATAAGCTTGCCAGAGTTATGTTATGTCACTGTTAAATATAATCTCCAATTCATAATATCGATCAAAGAGGAGGTAATGGGAAATGGGCTTTGAAGACGAGACAATGTAGGCATTCTGTTATGCTGCATTCTGGATAGTTGAAAAAGAATGTTCAGCACTTGTCCTTCTCCAAGAAGGAAGTTGGAGTTCACCAAACCTGTCTGTCTTTAGTTTGTTTATTAAAAAATGGCACAGAAGATTTATCCTGAACTAGAAGCATATTCATAAATCTTTACAGTCTTCCAATTTTCCTCAGATGAGATATGCTGCCCTTAGTCACTTACTCACTGATGTCTCCATCTTTTTATTTGTTTAAAGCAAGCTCACAATTCTCTTTTTATTGAGAGAGCTTGAGTTTGACAGGGAGATTGAGAAAGGGCACTGCATCACGGAGGGGTTGGAGATAAAGGCAGGGACTTTTGTTTATTTGACTTAGGACAATAGAGTCCAAATAAATTCTTTCTGACATTCCTATTAATACCCTTTTCTGAGAGGATAAAGTCATGGTGAGAAGCTAAACTTAGGTGCAAATTCCAAGAAAGAGTTTTACAGGAGGACAACACAAAGAAAGCGGAATGACTCCTGGGTTATTACCGGAGAGTAGTTTGCCAGGAGTGACGAGGATAGGAATGGGGAAATCTGGACTTGAAAAGGCACAGATATTGTAGAGTTTTAGACTAATTGTGTGAACATATAGATTAAAAACAAGTAAGAACAACTTTGTGGTATAGTCACCACTGACCTTGATGACTCTAAGTAAAATAAAATAATAATAAAAGAAAAGTTTGCTCTGAATGCATGCGAAGGGCACTACTGAATTACTTACCTTCAGTTTCATTTTACTTATATACAGCATCACATAATATATAATTTCTTCTTACATGATTAAAACTGTCATTTCAGTACCTATAATGTAACAGTTATAACACAATCTGACCTTTTATTTTTGGCTGGGTGAGATATAAAATAATGATGTTCTTACACTTAATGGCATCTCAGATTTGAAACTTGCATAGTATACCCTTAGAAGTAGCACCCTTGAAAATATAAAAGCGTTTGTTTTTAGAGCTGCTTCTTTCTCTTTAAGCTTTAAAATAAAGCTAATTTCAATATTATTCTATTACAGACCTCAAAACAAGATGCACTTTCCAAGTCATTTGGTGATAATTGGTATAACAGTATTATCAGAACCTAATAAAGAAAATACCAAGGAGAACCAGTGTTTAGTTTAACTTAGTAATATAGGAACAGCAATTCTAAGCAAAAAACTTTCAAATCAAATCCATTAGCCTATCAAAAGCCTCACATATCAAACAAAGGAGTTAGCCCAGAATTGCAGTGACTTCCACCTACTAAGCAGCTGAGATTACGGGCATGTGCCACTATATTTGGTGAAATAATAGAATTGTGTAAAATAACGTTGTGCGTGATGAATTTACTGATTAGTTTTTCATGGAATGGATATTGCTAAGTGATCATTATATACCAGTTATTATTTGGGGTGCTTGAAATACTGAGGTGAGTAGGCGCCACCATAGAGCAATCTTTTACTAAAGAGAAACAGATAAAAGAAATTTAAAAATCAATAAAGCTACCAGACAATGAATATCATAATGAAACAAAAAGAAGATTGAAAGCTAAGGGGTGTCCCTTTCAATTGAAAGGTAATATAAGATTTGATAAGGAGGCAAGTTCTAAGCTAACTACTCAGCATGGAAGCTGAGATTCTAAAGTCACAATTCTACAGATTTTTAGAAATAGAATTGACAGAGTCAATTCACACGAATGCCAAACCTCTACAGCACACCTAGATTAAAGTCAGGTAAAAGGGTATAGGACCTAAGAGAAGAAACCTATTTAGAAGGACATAAAAATGATGGAAAGACTTAATGCTGTGATAATGCCAGTTTTTCTAACATTACCTTGCCCACTGAGCTCGGCATTGCTGAGTCACTGCCAAAGTAAAGGAACAGGAAAGAGAAAAATCTTTCCGCTCCCTGATTTGGAGCACACAGAATCCTGAGGAGAGAGATGAAGATCTCTGAGGTGGGATGTGATTGGGCTGTAAATTGGGGTGTCAGTGGGGCATTCAGACCCACAAGCCTGGCCTTGTCCACTCTGTCATAGCTAACTGGAGTTTGAGCAGTGACAGAAAGGAGCAGCTAGCCAAGACTTTAGAGAAACCAAGAAGTCATTCAGAATAGACTTGTAGAAAATCAGTCAAAAGTACCTGCTAGAGATTTGAGCAGACCGAAGAGAAACAAATCAGAAGTCCAGATCCTAGACAATAAATAAATAAATAAAATAAAATAAAACAAAATCTGTGCACTTTTTCAGGTTTAACTGTAGTCAGCTACAAAGGCTTTTGCCAACACATCTCCTAGGGCACAGCTGGATTCCCCACACAATCTTGGGACACAGCCAACTCATCATAGCTCTTAAAGGGGAGTTGTAGTCAAGGACTCAGCCCCCCCCCAACCCCCACCCACCACCACCACCACCACCACCTTCCCACCCTCGGCCAGGCCAGCCAAACTTTCATGCCTTTTTGCATTCTTAGTCAGCTGACACTACTACCATAGTAAATGATTAAAGGCCATAGTGTCATTTTCCTTTCTGGCTTGTTGCTTTAATGGACTATTCTGACACCTAGCATGTTTAGCTCTCTTTCTAGCTCAGCTGAGCCTTGGACAAAAATCAAGCATGAAAACTGATGAAAACAAAAATATGTTTTAACTCAGATGTCGGGAAGTCTCTGGCTGTTGGAAGTTCTGAAGAACCTGGAAGAGCAGGGTTTCTGTTGACCTCGAAGTTTGTCACATGCGTGAGAAGTACTATGAAACCTGGATTAAGAATGCATTTTACAATTACTCCCATTTGAAAGAGGGAAGTTGACATCCAGAGTGGTGCTGGTTGGTGCAAAGTAATAGCTGTATATAACAAATATATACACATATATAGCATATATGTATACATGTATATAATACATATGGTGCTGATATAAGGTAATACATGACTGAGCTGAAGAGACTGGAGAGATCCTCCCCAGAGCACTGTGTCCCAGTTTTGTCTTGGGGAAGGATTTGAGCTTTCAGGGAGTGAAGGATTGGATAAGACCTTGAAGTCTAACTCTACTAACATTCATCTTCACTACCACCACAATCCATCTCTCAGGCCTGACACCGCCTGTCCCCTGAGGAAAATGGGCTTGAGAAATTGGGGTCAGGCCTGACCAACACCGAAGGCAGAGGACAAACAGCCTACAAGAAGAGGTCAGGTTCAACATATTCCATACCAGGGGTCTCCGCTGGAGGAGGTCAGCTGGAGGTAACTGTGTCTGACAGGACCCTGGGCAATATTTGTAGACAAGCCTGGTTGGCTTTGACTTTGCAAGAGTTGCTTGTAAGTAAAGGTTGTTGCCAAGTGTTTTACTATGCCCAAGCAGCCTTCACCACAACAGAGATTACTAGTTCCATGGATAACAGACACAACCTTGAGAAAACTATTCCGTATAAAGCATCCATAAAACACAGCATTGAGAAGCCCCCTTCTTATCTCTGTGCTCTAATGTATCATCTTTTAATTAGCTAGACTATTTTTTTGCTGCTGCTGTTTAAACAGTGTGCCATTTTATAGCAGAATAATTACAGCTATATTTCTAAAAATCAAGAGAAGTTTAGTGGCCCAGAAAATGTTTTTTTCTAAATCACACTTAATATATTTTCCCCCATGGTGTGATTCTGTCTGGACGAGTCCATCCTCTGAGCAGAAAAAAATGAATCAATTGGTACTCTGCCCACCTACTTGCTTTTGTCCCCACTGTTTATCCAGTCATCTCTACCAGCTAGCCATTGACTAATATTAAAGGTCCACCTCAGTAACAGATGTTTACCCGCTGCTCCAGACTACCTGCCTAACACCCCTTTGCCATGCCGTGATTCAGCACTAAGCTGCATTTCCTAGGATATGTCAGGCTGCCAAAGGGTAAGGAAATGAGCTGCTGACAGGAAGTGTTGACAAGCCCCTGGGAGCTGACTTGCCCAGCAGGTCCCTGCTTAGTGCTGGCTGTAACAAAAGGCATTTTCTAGGCCTCTTTAGAGATGAATAGGAAAGGCTATGGAAAGCGAAAGAACAAGGGGAGGATGGGGCCATTACTGGGGACCCAGCTGAGCACAGACATTTGGAAAGGGAGGGAGGGAAGGAGAAGAAGAAGAGGGGTTTTAGTCCATAGTGTTTTCTGTGTATCCATTTTACACTTTTGTCTCTGTGTTTAGAATAGTGTTAAGGTCTCATTCAAATTTCTACCCTGTTCTTCAATGCAGACTTGGAAGCTCCAACTCCTGTGAAATGCCAGAAACCACATTTGGGGAAGGGAAGTGTCAATTAGTCATCTTCAGCCTGCAGGGGGGTAGATGGAAATGGGATTCCATGAAATGAGGAAGGAAGCTTTGGAACCCAAGGGAAGTTTGCAGGGAGAAGTAACCGTTGCCTCTTGATTTCTTGGTTGAGATCACATCTGGGAGCCGGTGTCACGCTGGAGTGTGGCAGGATTTGTGTGAAGATATTAACACAGGATCAAGGATGTGAAATCTTCTTTTGTTCTTTTCAGCCAGTGGCTTGTTACTGATTAACCTCCTCAGCAATTTCCCCAGCCCTCTTCCAGTTTTATTACACTTAGAATGGATCAGTATTGTTTTCTCAAATCCTACACAGTTCACAGAGTGATCTGAACAGCTAGTCTGAGGTATATAAAAAGTAAGTTTAGAGGCTATTGTTGTGGTTGTCCCTGCACTATCACTGTATCTCATCTGAGTACACTGGATACTGTATATATTGGTATTAGAACTAGGGAAGTGAAAGGGAATATCAAAATCGAGAGAAAAGGGATAAAAAGACAAATGACTCCAAAAGCAATACTTGGAAAACCATTTGGTGTAAACCAACGGAACAACTCATGGGGGGAGAGGGAAAGGGGGAGGGGGGAGGGGGAATGAGGGAGGAGGTAACAAACAATACAAGAAATGTACCCAAGGCCTAACGTATTAAACTGTAACCTCTCTGTACATCACTTTTGTTAGCATTTCCCTAGCCTCAGGTCCTCAGCTCCTCCCACTAGCCCCCAGATTCACCCATACCTAATGAGCCACTCCTACTCACTACCTACCTACTTCCCCTTTACCCCTAGAGAGAGAAGCTGCCACCTGGGTAAGGTGCAGACGCCATGTAGCTCCCTCTCCCGTGGGAACTATGGCCCCACTCATAAACCTCCTTATGAACCTTCTCTTGTCTGTGATTTATCTCCACATGGTCCTCTGGGATGGCTGGGACATATCCTTTCATATTCTATCCAGAACATATAGCATAGGACACTTCTTCTCATTAAAGGGATAGAATTTATAAAACCACAAACACTAGAGTAACTAAAAGAGAATCTCACATGTCTATGGACTATTACTTTGCTATTCGAGATTGCATAGCAAGAAGTCAATGAGATTAAACTACCTATTTGGAGGCACCATGGTGAGTAGTTATTTTAAGTGTAGAAAAAGCCTTGATTCATACTTGTCCATATAGTCATATTTAGATCAATCATTTTGAATAAAATGAGCTACAGAGATTTGGAAAAATTTCCCAAGGCAGAAGAGAAAACTCAAAGAACAAATAGCGAACTAGGTAAGAAAATGATGTAATCCATATTTCAGCTTATCACAAAGGACTTGGATCACCAATATGCACTTTTTGATCATGCACACAGAGTCTAGTTGCATGAACCTCTTTTTCTTTGGACAACTGTCAAGGTGGATGCTCATGTCAGCTACATGGATTGTCATTGTGGCCGTGTTACAGGAGACACTGGGCATAAATGGATTCTCTCTCTTCCTTTACTGCTTTCCTATTATATAAGCAAAACATGTGAGCAATCATGCAAATCCAAGGCTGTTCCCCAGAGTTGTGCATCACTACTGGGCATGCAAGCTGCTTTTGCTTCCAACTTCTCCTAATCTGTGAGAATCTGAGACTAAGCCCATTCTGTGCTCCAAGAAAGAAGAGGGGCGACTGGCTCATTACCAGACAACCAGGAGAGAGCTGTCAGATAACTGTAGTCCTTTTGCTCTTTCTGCACAAAGAACTCATTTTATTGACATGGAAAGAGCTCCTATAAAGTGAGAAAACACCAACAATGTAATATAAAATTGGTAATGAGTATGAACAGAAAGCCTATTAAAAAGGAAAAGTAGAGGAAGATGATGGCGCCGAGACAATAGGGAGGCACCCCGACTCGCACCAACTGAATAGCGAGCTGGGAACTCCAACACCCAACACTCCACCAAGAACCCAGCAAAACCAGCATCCAGAAGCAGTGGAGAAACGCAGGAAAACAAAAAGGAGCAAAAAAGAAGAACCGAAAACCTACACGGAGCCGGAGATTAATCGGGGCACCCTCCCCCCACCAGCCGGCCCTGGCCCAAACAGGGTCAGGCTGGGAAAGGGAAACCCGGCGATCGGCAGACAGGTTGCCAGGAGCGCAGAATCCATATAGCGGGAGACCCCACGGACACAAAGCAGGGTGCGGACCAAGACACACCCAGCAGCGACGAGAAGTTCGGGTCCACACCGGATTCGGACAAGGGAACCCAGCGCGGCAGAAAGAGGGAACGGGGGAGCCACCACGACACTTCGCCAACCCCTGAAGGGCCAACGGCGGTGCGGGACACGCACACAAAGCAGCAAAAGTGAGTCCCCCATAATCCCTTCCCCCAACGGGAGACCCAAGCCCGACAAAGACGATATATCTCCCTCCCTCCCCCTCCCCACTCCCGTGGGAACAAAGATTCCCCAAATCAGGCGGGAAGCTCCCAGCAGGCACTGGGAAGCCAGTCTAGCAGGGGAAGGGCGGAACAGCCCCAAGCCCCCAAAGGTTCCTGAACTGGCAGAACCGGCCCCGTCCCCTTCCCAACAGGGGCCAGGGACGGCCGGCAGGGCAAGCCCCACCCGAGGCGCCTAGACCTTGCGGACTCTTACAACTAAAATCACAGGCGCTGGTGGGCAATACCAGCCCAGCAGGGTCACCTGAGCCTGATCTCGTTCCCCCTCCTCGAAGCGGAGGCGAGGTCTGAGGGTGCCAAGCCACACCCGGACAGTCGATCCCACTGGGCCCCACACATACTGCTTCCCCCCCCCCAACGGACTCGCGGGAGGGCGCAAGCACAACCCAACAACCCAGGGCTCGCTCTGGGAGGCAGACCCCACTTAAGTGCCTGTTGTAGGGGACTCACAGTGCACAGGAGGGCGGGGCCCCGGCGAAAGCGCCCGCTCTGATAGGCGTGCCCTGCACTGGTGGGCGGGGCCACAGCGACAGCACCTGCTGACGCAGACACGCCTACACAGAAGGGAGGGAAGAACTACACAGACTTCCAGATGCGCAAATCACAAAGAAACATAACTCAGTTCATCAAAGGACAAGCCAACTCGCCAGCTCCAAAAAGCAGCACGACTGGAGAGGAGATGGAGAATAAAAAAGCAAATGAGGACATGTTAACAGGAATGATCGAAACCGTCAGAAATGAAATCAGAAAACAATTCCAGGAGTTTAGAGCGGAAATCTGGAAGGACACCCAGGAAGCCAAGAAAGAAATGGAAGCAAAACTGGATACAATGCAAGCCTCGTTTAAAGAAATGGAAGCAAAAATGGATATAATGCAAGCCGCCTTTAAAGAAAATCTCCACACCCTGAGAATTGAAATGCATGAAAAAATAGATTTAAAATACAACTCTTTAAAGGAAGAAATTTCCACGATCAGAGCTGATATGACAACCATGAATAGCTCTCTGACATCCATAAACTCCGCAATTGAAACCATAACACAAAGAGTGGACCATATGGAATCCAGAATCTCTCGCCTGGACGATGAAGCAGCTGACAACAACCAGAAAATGACCACACTCCAAGAAAAGGTGAAGCTTCAGGGAAGATTACTCCAGGAACTAATGGACAAAGACAAGAGATATAATCTGCGTATAATTGGAATAGAAGAAGGAGCCGAATATCAGAGCAGAGGGCTTAATCATGTTCTCAATAAAGTTATTGCAGAAAACTTCCCCAATCTCACAGGGGACCCCATCCAGGTAACCGAAGCCTATAGGACACCTGGCAGGCCAGACCCCAGGAAAACCACCCCAAGGCACATAATATTCAAGACTACAGACCTCAAGATTAAAGAGCAAATTCTGAATTCAGCCAAAGCGAAGAAGGAAACTTTTTTCAATGGGAAGAGGATTCGAATAACATCCGACTTATCCACACAAACTTACCAAGCTCGAAGTGAGTGGAAGAACACCATCCAAGTACTTCAGAATAACAATTTACAACCTCGGATCAAATATCCAGCGAAACTGGAGTTCACATTCGAAGGGAGAACCAGATCTTTCCACACCAAAGAGGAGCTAAAGGAGTATGTGAATAAAAAACCAGCCCTACAGCGAATATTAAGAGGGGAAGCCCACCCAACAGAGATCGTAAAAGACACACAGACAGATTCAGAAAGAAACTTCAATAGCCAAAGTCCAGCAGAAACACAAGCTCACTAAAGACAAGAAGAAAAAAAAAAAACAACAGGAAAAAACAGCCCAACAAGAAAATGGAAGGAGAAAAAACACCCTTATCCTTGATCTCTTTAAATATAAATGGCTTAAACTCCCCGATCAAGAGGAGCAGACTGGCAGAATGGATCCGCAAGCAAAAAGTTGATATCTGTTGTCTACAAGAGACCCACCTTACAGCAAGGGACAAAAACAGGCTTCGAATGAAAGGATGGAGCAAGATCTACCAAGCAAATGCACCCACCAAAACGGCAGGTGTAGCCATCCTGATCTCAGACAAGCTGGATTTCTCTTTAAAGTCCACTCAAAAAGACAAAGAAGGACACTACATATTGATACAAGGAAAAATCCAGAATCAAGACATCACGGTGATAAATGTATACTCACCGAACAAAAGAGGCCCGACATATGTCAAGCAAATTCTCACAGAATTACAGAGCAAGATAGATGCAAACACAATCATAGTGGGTGACTTTAATACTCCTCTCTCTCCAAGAGACAGATCCAACACCCAGAGGATTAGTAAGGGAGCTGAGGACCTAAATAACACCATTGCCCAAATGGATCTAACAGACCTATATAGAACCTTCCACCCTACAGAGACCCAATACACCTTCTTTTCAGCAGCCCATGGATCATATTCCAAAATAGACCACGTCATAGCCCACACAAAGAACCTCAGCAAATACAAAAGAATTGACATCATCCCATGTATTATATCTGATCACAGTGGATTAAAGGTAACCCTCAACAACAAAGGATACCACAGAGCCTATACACACTCTTGGAGGCTAAACCCCACGCTGCTATCCAACACTTGGGCCACAGATCAAATTAAAGATGAAATCAACGAATTCATAAGCCACAATGACAAAGAAAACACATCACAAAGAAACCTATGGGACACAGCTAAGGCAGTACTGAGGGGCAAGATCATTGCACTCAGTACCCACATTAAAAGAATGGAAGCAGAGCAGGTGAATACCCTCACGATGAAACTAAAACAACTGGAGAAACAAGAAATGACAGAATCTAAAACGACTAGGAGGGGAGAGATTACAAAGATTAAAGAAGAGATAAATCTGATTGAAAATAGAAAGACCATTCAACAAATAAATAAGACTAAAAGCTGGTTCTTTGAGAAAATAAACAAAATTGACAGACCCCTTGCAAGACTCACAAAAAAAAGAAGAGAAGAGACTCATATACGTAAAATCAGGGACTCCACAGGAAAAATTACAACAAATACACACGATATTCAAACAATCATAAGGAGCTATTTCCAAAACCTCTACTCAACAAAAAACAATAATTTTACAGAAATGGATCAATTCTTAGAGAAGTACAAACTGCCCAAACTGAACCAAGAAGAAATAAATCAACTAAATAAACCAATAACTTACGGTGAGATACAGGAGGTAATCAAGAACCTCCCTACTAAGAAAAGCCCAGGCCCAGATGGATTCACCAATGAATTCTACAAAACCTTTAGTGAGGAGCTAATTCCAATACTCCTCAAACTCTTCCGCGAAATAGAAACGGAGGGAAAAATCCCGAACTCATTCTACGAAGCTAATATCATACTCATCCCCAAACCAGGCAAAGATCCAACAAAAAAAGAGAACTACAGACCAATATCACTAATGAACACAGATGCAAAGCTCCTCAATAAAATATTAGCTAACAGGATCCAGAAAGTGATCAAGAATATCATACATCATGACCAAGTAGGCTTCATCCCTCAGTCACAAGGATGGTTCAACATCCGTAAATCAATCAATGTAATTCACCACATAAACAGAACTAAAATCAAGAATCACATTGTTATCTCAGTCGATGCCCAAAAAGCCTTTGACAAAATACAACATCCATACCTATTAAAAGCTTTGGAGAGAACAGGAATAGATGGAACATTCCTCAAAACAATAAAAGCCATATACAACAGACCAACTGCTAATATCATATTAAATGGAGAGAAACTTAAATCATTCCCCCTAAACACAGGAACAAGACAAGGATGCCCACTCTCCCCACTTCTGTTCAACATAGTACTGGAATCCCTAGCCATAGCAATAAGGCAAGAGGAGGACATCAAAGGGATCCACATCGGCAAGGAAGAAATCAAGTTATCCCTATTCGCAGACGACATGATCTTATATCTCAAGGACCCAAAAAACTCAGTACCCAAACTCCTACATCTAATAAACCAATTTGGCAAAGTAGCAGGATACAAAATCAATCCACAAAAGTCAGCAGCTTTTCTGTACACCAGCAATAGACAAACAGAAAAGGAAATTATGGAAACGATTCCATTTACAGTAGCCAAAAAAAGAATAAAGTACCTAGGGATCAACTTAACCAAGGACGTGACGGACCTATTCAATGAAAACTACAAAAATCTAATAAGGGAAATCAAAGAAGACACAAGGAGATGGAAAGACCTCCCATGCTCATGGGTAGGCAGAATCAATATAGTGAAAATGGCCATACTGCCCAAATTGTTATACAAATTCAATGCAATACCTATCAAAATCCCAGCCACATTCTTCACTGAAATAGAGAAACCAATCCATAAGTTCATATGGAACAGCAAAAAACCTAGAATAGCCAAAGCAATTCTAGGCAAAAAACATAGTGCAGGAGGTATCACCATACCAGACTTCAAGCTCTACTACAAGGCCATCATAACAAAAACAGCATGGTATTGGTATAAAAACAGATCGGAAGACCAGTGGATTAGAATTGAAGACCCAGAAATAAAACCGCACTCTTACAGCCAACTGATATTCGACAAAGGAGCTAAAGACATACAATGGAATAAACATAGCCTCTTCAACTACTGGTGCTGGGAGAACTGGGCAGCCATATGCAGAAAACTCAAAGTAGACCCAAGCCTATCACCATGCACCAAGATCAACTCAAAATGGATCAAGGACCTCAACATCAGACCTGAATCCTTGAAACTACTGAAGGACAGAGTAGGAAAGACACTAGAACTTATAGGCACAGGAAGGAACTTCCTGAATAGAGTCCCAGGCGCACAACAAATAGGGGAAAGACTCAACAAATGGGACTACTACAAATTAAAAAGTTTCTGCACAGCTAAGGTCATAGCCACCAAAATAGAAAGACAGCCAACGATATGGGAAAGGATATTTACCAGCACAGCAACAGACAAAGGCCTGATATCTGTCATCTACAGAGAACTCAAAAAACTAAGCCCCTCCAAGCCCAATAAACCTATTAGGAAATGGGCAAAAGAGCTAAAGAGAGACTTCACAAGAGAAGATATAAAAATGGCAAAGAAACACATGAGGAAATGCTCAACATCCCTGCTAGTAAAGGAAATGCAAATAAAAACAACCCTGAGATACCACCTCACCCCAGTTAGAATGGCCTATACTCTGAACTCAGGAAACAACAAATGCTGGAGGGGCTGTGGGGAAAGAGGAACCCTTCTCCATTGTTGGTGGGAGTGCAAATTAGTACAGCCACTTTGGAGAACAGTATGGAGGTTTCTCAAAAAGCTCAATATAGACCTACCCTATGACCCAGCCATACCACTCCTAGGCATCTATCCTAAACAGCAAAACCCAAGATATCAAAAGGACATTTGTACTTCCATGTTTATCGCAGCACAATTCACAATAGCCAAAATTTGGAAACAACCCAGATGCCCCTCCACAGATGAATGGATCCAAAAAATATGGTACTTATACACAATGGAATACTACATAGCGATTAGGAATGGTGAAATATTGTTATTTGCAGGGAAATGGTCAGAACTCGAACAAATAATGTTGAGTGAGACAAGCCTAGAACACAGAAAACAAAGGGGCATGATCTCCCTGATATATGACTGTTAACAAAGGGAGATGGAGAGACAGTAGAGACCAAGTCTGTGAACACTGTATATGTGCTTGATACATTGTATACTGCATATGGGTCTACCTGACCTAGACAAGGGATGGGAAAACAGGTTGTAAGATATCACAAGAAATGTACACAATGCCCTACTATGTAACTGCACCATCTTTGCACAGCACCTTGTAAAAAAAAAAAAATTTATGTTCAATTGATAATAAAAAAAAATAAAAAAAAAAAAAAAAAAAAAAAGAAATGTATCCAATGCCTAACGTATGAAACTGTAACCTCTCTGTACATGAGTTTGATAATAAAAATTTGAAATAAATAAATAAATAAAAAAAAAAAAAAAAAAAAAAAAAAGGAAAAGTAGAAATGGCTCTGAAATACATGTCAAATTTCTCAGCCCTGTTAATAATGATACTAATGCTCACTAAGGGGTGAGAGATGTATAAATGGAGAGGACTGTAGATGAAGTAAAACCATATTTTTCATGTTATTTTTTGGCTGATAGTGTATGCGAATACTATTGCTGATTTATCCTCTGTAATTTTCTCATATTTAAATATTTCATGATGATATCTTGCAAAGAAAAACATTACAGCAGTACATCCTGTATACTGCTATATTTTCTAACAAGGAGAAAATTGAAAGAGTCAAAATGTCTATTTGAGGGTATTATTTAAATAAATTATATTGCCTTCATCGAAAATAATAATAGTTAATAAAAGAATGGGGTAATTCTGCTTGTATCACTGACAAATAGTCACTGATACATAAGTCAATAAAATTGTCCCACAGAACCTTATGTATAGAACACAGTCATACATCCAAGTAGCAAAATGGTACATGAATGCCTGAGACACCAAGACCAAGGGACACACTGAGATCAACTGCTAGAGCATCTTCAGGTAACAGAAGATGACTGACCCAGAGAGGAACAAATTAGTGATGAGACCAAGGTATTGGGTTGGAAAGAGAAAAATTGCTTTTTAATATATGCTCATTTGAACATAATTAACTTTCTTGTACTATTTTTGTAACTTACCATTTGGAACATAAATGGATATTGCTAATGAACAAATTCTTATGAATTTTCTTGGTGGCATACATTAAGGCTATTTCATATACCATTCTACAATTATTTCTTGAGTATCTATGATGAGACTGTTGTGGTTGGTAACGGAGCTACAGCAAGTGGCTTTTTTTTTATTTTGTCAAAGTGTTGGGTACATTCAGCTACATCTATCTCTCTCCTCAGTTTGAAGTGGCTCCACATTTCTGGGGTCTCAAGTCTAATGAATTGAGTTTGAAATCTGTTATCTCATGCTCTCTCCTGTCCTTTGTCACAGCGACTGAGCCAGGAGCATTCAATATGACCTTTATTGTTTCATGGGACCCTTATTGTTTCCTCCAGTTGGAACTTCATTTCACTTCCTTTGCCTCACGACTTTCCCCAGTCAACATATAATCACAAGATAAATTCAAGACCAAAAGTTACCCCTAAGTAATTAAATCAATGGGTGAAACATTATCCTAAAAGATGATAGAACTAATGTGCTACCCATTAGAAAACATCAGCTTGCAGGGAACGTGTGCATTATCCCAAGGGAAGCTAATATTAACCACCCCCACCCCGAAAAAAAGTGTCTTAAATGTGATCGGCAAAGAAAAGCACTCCAGAGAAAATGAGGTGGAGGCAAAAACCTTCCAATAGGCTACCTCCACCCACCTGGAGGCTCTGAGCAAGGCAAGGCTCATCAACTGTAATTTTTTTAGCCACAGGACTATGTCTACCAGCAAGGCTCATGCATTGATTTTATTTTTAGCCATAATGAACTATAATCCTAGTACCTATTCAAAATGAAATTAACATGTTTATTACTTTTAAGTAAGAGCATTAGGCTGCACGTTGCCCATTTATTTCAGCTGGAATGCTAAGTATAATATTCCTTTTAAACCCAAACCAAAAATAACTCATTTTAGAGTATATGGCTTCATATGAGGCACCTCAATTGCAGCTGCCCATGATCCCGTTAGATCCTGTTGCTTCGGGCTTATTATAAACCATCAATAGCAGACCCGCCAGTGTTTCCTTGGCCTGAGACACTGTGTATTTTTCCTGGATAAAAGAAGTTCAAGCTGTGACTTCTTGAATTGCTGAACCATTTTATGTTCCATCTATTTGACAGTTGTTTCCTGCTGCTTTTTTTCTTCTATACTGCTAGGTGCATATACCAGCTTTATACCTGAAAATATAGTCAGTACACCAGTGGACCCATAGTTTTAAACTTTGCTTTCCAAAGGGAGCACAACCCTTATAACACTTTCTATGAACTCAGTGTTAGCACATTTTTAAGGGAAACTTTAGAATTGAAAGTCTGACTTTATTTCATTTTTAAAAATATTATTCTCTTTAAGTAGTTGTACAAAGGAGTTACCTCTTAATAAAGCAGCTTTTGAATACAATATGAGCTTGGTCAATGTCACCTCTTACAACCGTCTCACCTGTCCCTCTCCTACCTACCCCTTCTCTCACTGTGCTTGTTTAATCCTTTCCCCTAAGCTACGGTCACTAACTCTCCACTTGAAATATCTCTGCCTCTGTCTATGTCTGTGACATGACTGACTGATGAAATAGGCACACAGTAGACATATCAGCAATGGTTCTCAAACTGAATTAACAAAAGCAGCTCAGGAAGTAGCAGTCTGATCCAAGGAGTGAGATTTATACTCCCTATCACTGCTTTATTCCCAATATATGTTTATCCCGAATATTTCCTCAGATTTTGGATTAGAACAACGTGGATAGCTAGGGTCTGTTTTGTTGAAATATAGTAACACAATACGTGGTTAATTTCTGTCTGGATTATTTCATTCAAGAGTTTATTTGTGAGATTCTTCTGTGTGAATAAATATGCTCCTACATTATTCTTTGTCATGTTGGTGTAAAACTCTACCGTGTACATGCATGTTTCTATTCTACTAATTGTGGACATTGGAAGGCTACTGATGGGGCTTTAGTGGACCTCCGAACATTCTAGGGGATGTCTTTTGGTAAATTATGTAGACATTTCTTACTCATGGGATTTGCTTGTTCTTCATTTTGGTAGATATTAATCTCTGTGAGCCTCTACTCCCAAAGGCAAAGAATTACAATTCTAGTAATTACAAAGGCTGGGCAAAAGTTACTGTTAACTTTC
The DNA here is from genome assembly GCF_023159225.1 of Perognathus longimembris pacificus. Lineage (NCBI taxonomy): Eukaryota > Metazoa > Chordata > Mammalia > Rodentia > Heteromyidae > Perognathus > Perognathus longimembris. The sequence continues at coordinate 68,691,307 of NC_063168.1, read as the reverse complement.
ATTTTAGTCATTGTATTGTACAATTGGTAGTATCTCAACACGGCTTAATCTCAATTTTAAAATATGACTGTTTTGCCGATATATTTCTGAATTTATCATATCACTAACTAATAAGAAACTGAAGTCATAGATTCGTTTCTCTAGACTGTGCTTAAAGTCTTACACAATTTTTTCACTAGACATTCTATTTGAATTTTATGTATTTGTAACCTTTATTATTTAAAACATAAGAATTTTGCACTTCTTCCTCTTTTTCCTTCTTCCCCCTTCTCTCTCTCTCTCTCTCTCTCTCTCTCTCTCTCTCTCTCTCTTCCTTCTTTGTGTCTTACTTTTTTTGGCACTGAGGATCAAACCCAGGACATGGCACTTGCTAGTCAAGTGTTTGTCACTGAGCTACATCCCAGCCCTACTTCTTCATTTATTTATGAGCAATTTAAATATCCTGTTTCATGGAGTATCATTTTACTTGCTTGCTAATTTTAATTAATTTGCTAATCCTTCATTGATTTCTAAGAATGTATATTTAAATACATATATATGTAAAATATATTTACTAAACATGTTAAAATGTATGTATTGTGTTTTCTTTCTGTTAGTTGCCTTTATACTCTGAATTGTGATTTGATAAACAAAATCATTTAATTTTAATACAGTTTCATCAAAATCTTCTTTAGTGATTATACATTTTCATTCAGTTAAATAAAGTTACTTGAAGTGTACAAACACACATACTTTATTATGTTGCCATCTAAAACTTTTATTGTTTTAACCTTTATATTTAGAACTACAATTAAAACTAGAATTGATTCTTTCATGTAATTTGTAACAAGAGTCAAGATAATGATTTTTCTCCTTGAAATCAATTGTCTCAACTCTACTTTGAAAAATGACACTTTACCCATCACACAACTCTATCTTTCTTTTTCATAATTAAGTGACCACAATATGTGGGGTCAGTTTCTTGACAATCTACTTAGTTACTTTGTTCAAACATCTGTCCTTGGCTTAACACCAGTCTTAACTTTTATATCTTTCTATTGTATACTGCTAACTGGGAATTTTATGTCTTCCAGATTGTTTAATTTCTTATTCATGGCTGTGGTTAGTTTTAGTCTATATTATTTGAAATATGATTGTCAGTTTTATTCCCTTCTTTTTCATCAATACAAAAAGAAATCTGCTAAGATCTAGAATTACATTGACTTTATACATTAATTGAGGGAAGATCTGATAGCTTCAAAATATCGGAATCTTCCATTTCATGAGCAAAGTTTACTTCTGTTCTTACTCAGGGGATTTAATTCATTTTGGTAAGTTTGTGCATTAGATTTTGTGTCTATAATAGAGGATATATTGTGTTCTCTAACCCATAGCAAGTCAATGTACTACTATGGATTTAAGTGTCTTCATTCCTCAAATTTTATATATTGAAATTAATCAACCCCATTTGTGATGACATTTGGGACCTTTGGAACCTAAGTGGGGTTGGCCATCATAATGGTACTGATCTTCTGGCAAAAGAGGACACAGGAATTCTTTCACTTTCTACCTTGAGAACAAAGCAAGTTGACTCTCATTGGCAAGTCAGCAAGTGAGTAGCCCCTCACCAAAAGCTGTATTGGCAAGTACTTTGATTTAAAATTTCCTAGCCTCTATAACTCTGAGAAGTAAATGGGTTTCTTTTATAGAATCCCCAATTGAATGTAACAAGTACTACAAAGGAATAGGTCATAGTGTGCTTTACTTAGTTACATAACACACAAACTTAGTTACCCAAATTTCAGTCATCAAGTTCATTAAATATTGTCTTAAACAAATAGGGTTAAATCACTGTAAAAAGTCTGTAAAATTTACAAATCATTTCTATATTGATCATGTCACAAACTGTTAAGAAACAAAATCATGGACTGATTTTGTTCCATAACCATATTCTAATTAGCAATAGTATAGAGCTTTGTGCATTTTATACTAGATCTTTTCTATTTGATTTTTTATGCTTTTGTAAATGGCATTTCTTAAAAATTTACCTGTATAATTTTACTCTCATTACTTCATTTAGCATCTTGCTTGCATCAAGGAAATTCACTTTTAGAAGCCATTGTTGACAAGAACATTGGTGTCTAACAGATTCTGTTGTCTTTGTTATCTTCCATGTTTTGGAAAACAAGCTAGACGATCATCCTGGCAACAAACCCTTTCAGAAGAAAGAAAGATGATTTTGTTTTGTCAGTTGCAATAGCTTGAACTTGGTGCCTGAATGCTGTCCATGAGCTCTTTTTGCTCAAGGCTAGTACTCTACCACTTTGAACTAAGTGCTACTTCTGGCTTTCTAGTGATGAATTGGAGATAAGAGTTTCACAGCTTTGAGCTGTGATCCTCAGATCTCAGCCTCCTGAGTAGCTAGGATTACAGAGGTGAGCCACCAGCATCCAGCTGAAACATGAATTTTTAATTTGCTATTCTGCATTTGCTATTCTCTTTTGATGACATTAGGCTGATCTTCTTCTCTTTCATTAAGTGATTCACTTGAAGTTTAATAAATTGTCAGTGTTCTGTCTAGGTAAATTATAGATGAGAATTTCTGCATTCTGTAAGAACTTTAATAGATGTATTGATTTTTTGAAGGCAGAATTACCTTTCTATTTCACCTCCAGGGCTTATTATATTGCTTTTAAACCAATACCGTTTTATGTTTTTAATAGTTTTTGCTAGAATAGAACTTACAGTGTAGAGAACTTAGGCATTTATCTGAGGCAGTAAGGATTGTCAAAGGGAAAATCAATCTAGAACTTTCTCCCAGTGGACAATTCAGCCCTTTCCCTTCCCAATTATATAGTTTGCAATCACTGCCAAAGATTCCTCTACATTTCTCTATTCTATTACAGTTTGTATATTAGCCATATGTGTTGATTAGAGAAGGTAGAGAGGGCACTACTTTCTGCTTTTAAGCATTGCTCTTTCTTTCATGGTCAACAAATTCCAGCTTTTCTTTCAATCTGTTGTTTTCCTGAAATCTCATATTCATGTCATAAGGACTAGTTCTTAGTAGCAAAGTATTAGATTGTATTCTGGACACAAATCATCTTTGTTAACATTTAACCCCAATTTACTCTTCTCACGCTCTAGCAATTTTAGTCTGCCTTTCAAGTGAATGGTAGCCATGGTCTCTATGAGGAACACATAGTCTCGAGGAGCTATGAGCAGAGGGCCTCCCTGAAGTCCAGGCATATTGTGAAGCAGTCAGCTGCTTCATTGACTTATATTTAAAAAAGAAACCAATTGTAGATTGAGCAAGGTGGCTCATACCTATGATCTCAGCTACTCAGGAGATGGAGATAGGAGGATTATAGTTGAAGAACAGCTCAGGGATAAAGTTAGCAAAACGTTGTCTCAAAAACAAACTGGATGTGGTATATGACTAAAATCATAGTTCCTTTCTACTGAGGAGAAAAGGTAGGAGAATTGTGGTTTGAGGTGAACTGGGAAAACAAGGTGAGACTTTTGAAAAACGTTCATAGCAAACAAACAAAAAAAGCCCAAAAGTAATGTCATCAGCATCTCAGCAGACGGATGTGAAAGCACTTTGAATTTCAGCTATTTAGTACAGTTTTCTGGAGCTCCTTTACTATCTGGTCTGCAAATATTTGGACAATAATCTAAGAAGATTTCGCATACTGGCCTACGAGGCTGGTAAGGGGTGAATGTGTAAGACACATGCAAGGGTTTGCAGAGCTCGGCTTTGTTCCCACTCCTCTTAGACTCTCCTTTGCTCACCTCATGCAGAAATACAGAATATTAAGGTCATGTATACTGATTTTCAATGTCTTTCTGAGTAAACTCAGCTCCAGTGTAAACATTGCAACGACCCTCTTTTCATGCTAAAAACCCACATAAACCAGCCTTGACAGGATGTCTACATTCTGCAAACATCTCAGCTGCTCAATGGCATGGAGGCACCCAGGTACGCATTGAAACAGCAAATCTGCAGCCCATTGTATGGGAACCTAGTGAATATGGCCAGCTGACCACGCTCATCACTACTAGCCCAATGCTGCTGCTTACCACTAATCACTTAGCTTGCAGCCCCCTAAAATTAGGACCTAATATGGTTTTTCTAATTGTTCAGCTGAATTTACTGTCATTACTACAGGCAATTGTGAACTTTCAGAATATTTGTAAATTAGAAAACCATCCCAAGCTACAATACTTGTGGCAAGTCACAGTACTTTTCACCTCTCTTAAATAACCCAGAAGTTACTATGTTATCTTGAGATCTACTTGTTTTTCTTCAATGCCAAAGAGAAATGGATAGCTAGCATAAGGGAGATAACTCCTGCTCTGTTAGACCACACCAGCCCTCTCCCATTTTTAGAAAGCATTTCAAATGGTTGTACAGGGGGGTTAGAATTCAACATGTCCATTTATGTGTACAATCAGTCTTGATCAGTTCCCCTTTCCGTATGTGTCCAATACCAACTACACTAGCCTCCCCCCCCCCCCCCCCCCAACTAGTCACAGTACCTCTCATTCCTTTCTGCATCCTATTTTCAGGAAAGTTTTCCGGGAAACCTCTGAGATTTTTCATAGTTTCAGAATTTTTCAGCTTGTTACTTAAGATCTCCAGCATGCCAGTCTACATCTTATGTTTTCTCTTACAATTTTGCCAAGTACAATTTTGCCAAGAGTTCTCTGTTCTAGTAAAACACGTCAACTCTTGCTCCTTTGAAACTGTTAGCCTAGTTTTTAGGTGTCACTCAAAACTTATACCTTTCTTTCGCTTAAGCTCTGAAACATCTACTCTGCTTAAAAGCAGTTTGAATCTCACTTTTTTAAGGAAAAATTTCACATGACCCAGTGTTCTTTAAACTTTTCATTCTTTCTACATGGTTCAGCTACTATTGTTCTTGTTGCATTGTTGGAAGTATGTGCATTGTTCATTCAGCTGAGGCTTAATAAAGGTCACATTCAGACACTGACCTGATCAAAGAAAGCAAGTTGATAAAAAATTTATTTCTGTGTTTTTAAATGGGTTTGACAGAGAAAGTATTCGGGAAAGCAAAATTTCAGAAGTACACATGGAGATTTTTGTGCATCCCATCAGAGTAACTAAGGTGGAATAATGGAAAGGTTAATAAAAGCCTGACAAGTCAGATGCCATTTGCTGTAAAATAAAACAAAGAACTAATAATTACTCAGCATATAGGATGTATGTTGGGTTCTAACTAGTTTATCTCTCTTCTTTCATCTAATCCTAATGTGGGTTAGTTAAATTAATCATGTAGGTCCTAACAACATGTTTCCTAAGGCTCTTGTTAAAAATACAGGTTGAAATTCTACAGATCTGGATTTCCAACAAATACATAAGTAATATTAATGCTGCCGATCCTATACTATGGATAGCAAAAAAGCAACATGATGTCTTCTCTCTTCACAGATTAGAAAAGTAAGGCACAGGAAGGATCTCTAATAAATCCAAGCTCACACAGTTAAGTAAGTGAGGGAACCAGAATTTTATCTCAGTGGATCTGACTTCAAGAACCTTTGATATAAAAATCTACCTAGGTTGATTTTGTTACAAAATTAATTGTGGCCAAAGAGCTGTATGATAAAAACCATAAAGACATGAAAAGGTCAAATCAACTTTCATGAATAGTCTCTATTGAGAATAAGAAAAACAAAGAAGCCATTGCATACTAAAGTTAGCTCTGGGAAAATACAGTGCACAGTCTCTGCTTTTCCTGGAAGTCTTCTCTATCACCCAACAGCTTTACTAAGAAGAGTTGGGGAGGATCCTCGGGAGATTTGGAAAGAATAGTTTGGAGGGAATCCTTTCAATAATTCCCCTTTCTTTTCTCCTTTCTACAGACAGAAAGTTTAGAACTCAAGGATTACACATGGTCACCTTTCACATGCTAACATAGCCTTGTCAGTAGGCAGTTGTCACTGACATGTGAATTAGGGCTTTGTCAATAGGTAGGAAACTAGGGCAGCATTGTATTGAAATTCTTCTGTATGTCTAACATGCCTGTAGTCAGCTATTTAACCTCAAATCACATGGTGCATTGATGGTAATCAGGGTACTAGGTCAAGGAGTGCAGAGCTCCTTGTCTTTTTTTGTCAAATAAGTAACAAGGCAGTGACTAGATAGTATTGACAAACTAACTTCTGTGTAGAAATCCACAATGAAATGGTCTCTTTGCTTAGCATATTAACATACTCTATCTTCATCCTCACATTATTTGTGCACATAATTGTGTACATTAGGTTGTTGTCCTTATTTCACTGTTGATGAAACTGAAACTGTGTCAGTCAATTAAGGTTCACAGAACTATTGAGGATCGGGGCTAGAATGTGAGTGGTGTTTTCCTTGCTCCAAAGCCCATTCTGTCCACCAACTACATCCTGCCATTTCGTTCCTTAACCAATCAGTGATAGCCCTAGATGGGTTAACCCTCTCAGCTTGTGAAACACTCTCAGCTTGTGAAAAGATAGAAGCAGATATTCTTGATTGTTGCCTGTAGCACATCATGCTCTTCCTTGCTCAGGCTAGAAATGTCACCATTTAGAGGAAAATGAATAATCAATATTTCATTAAATGTGGTTAACGTGCTTGAACTTGTCTTGGAAGAGCAAATGTTCAACACCATTATCACATATGAGTAGAAACAAATAAAGGGAATGACAAACTCTGACTTAAAACAAACATCAAATCTATTTTGAAAAGCAATCCCCAGAATTTGAGGTCTAAAAGGCACCCCATTCTATGTGTAGTATCTTTACAAAGTACTCAGGAGAAAAATCACACCAATTGAGCTTCTTGGAACCCAGGTCATTGAAACTTAATCTACAAGTGAAGAACTGAGGGTCAGCAGGTAGGACACTTAGTAGAGGCTATTTGTGCTAGTAAGGTGGATTTGCTGGTATTTTCCTTAGTTCATGGGAAACTAATAAATAGCAGTGACTTAACAAGGAGCATAACAATGTTAAGAAAAGAAACCATTCTGGCTTCTGTTTTAACCACTACAAAGTAACGCTTAGCTAAATAATTGCTTTGTATGTTGGCTGATGGTTTTAGAACTATTTTAGATACTTCATTTCATTCTAGGATCAGAAACAACTAAGAAGCATATAATAGCTTGGCTTATAATGGAATTGGCTCCACATTGTGTTTGAAATTGCACAGTGAGCATGGAATTCAATGCCAACCAAATTTGAGCTGCCTTGCATAACCTTGGTCCTGGCCCAGTGTTCCTAAGGGGCCATCCATACCTAAAGAGAACAAGGTAAAATATGCTCATTGTGAAAACACATAGCATTTCTTTGCTGGTAGAAAATATTTAACATCAAGCAACCATGAAAATAAATGTGGCACTTAAACTTGCCATAGTTTTTGCAGGGAAGTATGACCTAGCCTGTAAATCTGTCATTTAACCGTTCCTATGAGAAGAAGCTGGTGCTTTCACAAATAAACAGCAAGTTGGGAGGAACTTAAAAACACTCTGATTTCCTTTAAAAAGGAGTGTCTTTATTGTACTGACATGTCTATGCCGGTGGCAGATTTTACCATCAGCAGATTTTGCCCAAGCGAAGAGGATTATCAGACCTTCAGAAAGCATGCCAGGCTTACTTAGAGAGTATCTTTCTGCTGAGTAATCACAAGTCATTTGATCAAGTGCTGTCTCCCTGTGACATCAACATTTTCAAGTTGAGATTCAAGGCTGAGTTGTTCCAACAATAACTAGTGAGAAAACAGGTTTTGATTAGAGAGGTAAAAAGTGGTAGGAAGATAGGACAGAAGAGGCTAGTGGCTCAATTGGTTTCCTGCAGAAGAGCATCTTTATGAGCCAGCTGTGGTACTCAGAGGGCTACATGTCTGACCTCTTCACACGGACATCTGGGAAAGAAAACAGAGGGGGATCCAATTAAGTAGTTTCCAGTAGAATGGGCCATGCAAAGACCACTCTGACTCTCACTGACAATGTTGTCTAGCAACAGCCAAACACATTCCCCTTCAGGCATGTCTTTTCTTCCAAATCTGAGAGTTAACAGTTGAACAGCTTTGTTCATGATCTGCTTGGCATTCTAGTCATTAATGAGATCATTATTAATGACCTTTGAAACACGTCTTCCAACTCATCCTCTATATCATTGTTAGGTTAATAATTAAAATATTCAAATGTGATTGTGCTATTTTCCTGTATAATGTTCACCAGTCATAAGATCTAGAACTATTAGCTTGGCAAAGAAGACCTTTGATGTTCTCACATCTTTTTTACAGATAGAAGAGCTAATGAAGTCAAGACAACATGTCCTATCAAGTCTTTATTGTTCTCCTTCCAGTTCACATTTCAGGCTAATTTAACCCCTTAGTGCTACTGAACTTCTGTCCTTCAAATGTCTACTCCAGGCTAGGCAATCTACAAAATATGTTGTCTATCCTTCATATGAAATGTTGAATATTTCTTTTCCATAATTACTTTCCATTCACCCCTAGGTAGATTTAAATTCTTATTTCTCAATGTATTCATAGAACCTGCAAAGCAATTTAGCAAGCATATTGTAAGAATGTGTTTACCTCTATTTTTCCGGTCCTACTGAAAATTATTTACCAGCAGGGAGCCTGTCTTTCTTATTTTGGTATACATAAAACACCTCCATGTTTACTGTAGAACACAGAAAATACTCAGCATATGACAGGTGAAAGGGGAGGAAAGCCCTATATATGTCTGTAGTTCATATCACATTTACCATTATTTCTCCATTAGATCATGTGGTTCATTTTAGGCATTTAGACCTTTCTCATGTTTGCATTCTTTTGCACTTGGGTAGTGGTATCAAAAAGCTAAACTAGTTTCCATGGGAATATCTGCCATTGCTCTAGTCCCTTGAGCCATCAAACATAATCTAGCACAAGCAGGCAGACTAATAGAGCCCATGAGTACAGATAGGTTCATAAAGCAGCTTGAGTTACTCATGTACTTTCTACTGCTGGTGTTTGAGCCCAACAAAACTTGTCTCCTACACTCTTCCAATTACTCTCTTTTATCTTTCTTTCCTCTTATGTCAGATGAGATAAAGATAGTGGGGAAAAAAGGCCATTTCCTGTACTTTGTTCCTTTTCCTACCCCATCCACTCCCGCCAGATGAGAGCAGAGGCTGTACTTGTATTCAGACATCTGCTGGCCAGAGTCACATGTGGAAAGGTCTTTTTGTTCATAACTATAGTGGAAAAAGTTAGTAAAAGTTGATCAATTTGAGTCTGGAATTGGGTATAAATATTTGTCATCTTCTACACTAATCACAACATCTTTTAGTTTACAAACCTATAATTTAAATTCACTAAGGTCTGAATGAATTCAGCAAACATAGGCTTAGCATCTAGAATGTATCACAGACCCAGGATACGCTCAGTATATGAAAATCATTAACACAGTCTTTCTCCTGGTGGATGCTGATTTCTGGACCCCACCCCCAAGAAACATCTATAATCCAGACCTAAGGCGAGCAGCTGAAATAAAATGAATTTATACATCAAAGTATCACACAGAAATATCAAAGGAGTAATGAATTTTATCAAGTGATATCTCAACAAACTATCAGTGAGGTTGGGCCATGATGAGATCGATTATTTCTGAAAGCATTTGGCATTTCCTAGTACACATACATTCCTACATTCCCTTCTCCAAAGGTGCCAACCATCTCAGAATTTTATCTACGTAAAGAGATTTTTCTCCCAGGTGTTTTGTCAGTCCATCAGTAGGCTACCATGAAACAGAATGGAGTAAGTAAGGACATAAGATGGAAAATAGAATGCAGGACACGTTGATAATTCAATCACCTCAACTTGGAGTTAAGGTTTTGTTCCAACAAGAGAAAACAAAAACGTAAGAATTCTAGCAGGGAATGATGACAAAGTAACCAGTACTCTTACTCTCATTATGTATGCATGTAAACATTTTTGGGATTCAAAAATAGCATTTACAACACTTCAAAATTTTAAAGCACTTAGGTGTGCATTTTATGTTCCATACCCATAAAAATCTTTCTACGTGTTTATTTGTCCCGACATGTCCCTTTCAGGATTTCACAGCTCCATAAAGACATTATGTTGCTATACAAATTCCTATGAAAGGGCAGAAGGCATGGACTCTGTCAGCTCCAAAGTGCAAAGCAAATTCTGGAGGAGTTTGAAGGTAGGTGAGATGATTGACATGTCTTCCTGGTTTGAACTGCATCCCACCCCAACCAGATTTCTGTGTTCAAAGCCCAACCCTAGTACCTCAGAATGTGATCTTATTACAAATATGGTCCTTTCAATTGGTGACTCTGCTGTCTGGGCTCTGCCTTTGGAGTGGTAGGCAGGTGGAAAGGCCTCTTTATGGGGTCCAAAGAGCTGAAATCTTAGTGCTCAGGTTCCAGGATGGATGTTGTGTCTTGATGACCATCAAGGAATGCAAAGGAAACTTGCAGTGAGCCAAGGAGATACAAGGATTGAAGAGAATAATTCAGGATTTCTCAGCTCAACATTTCACCTTTAATGAAAAATTCTGATTCTTGACATTGTAATACTGTTTAGCAATGGCTCCTGACTTTAGTCCACAGATGCAGCTGCAGGTAGGGTGGGGACTGGTAGCTAGCAGAGCAGTGCTGAGAAGAGCAGTCAAACGGAAGACACAGAGTCCATTTGTCAGAAGAGCAGGCTGGGCAGGAGTAGAGGGAGCAGATAGAATACGGGCTGAGTGATTCTGGAGTGCTACAAGTGGGCAGACCGAGGCATTGCTCAGCACTCAAGTTGTCTACTCTCATCTTTGTTAGATGTCCTTTTATTTTTATAATTCTGTATGTCAGTGCTGTCTTTTTCAAGAAACCAGCTCTGACCACATTGTGGCCCAGTAGTCTTTGCTCTCCTCCTCTTGACTTCTACCAGCCTTGACTCTACTTTGAGTCTTTTCAGACAGTCAGGAAAAATGGATTCTTGAACTGTTCAAATGCTCACTTGTGGATCCCCTCTCCATTGACATTAGTAGCTCCTGCAGAGTGGATCTGGCTCTGGCTTTCGGATTGGCAAAGAAGAATGAGTGTCCGGGTTTTGAATGCTTGAATCAATTTGTGATGGGAAAGACTATTTTTACATTTCACTGTCTTCTTGTATACACTGCCCCTCAGTCATCAATCTAGCCAGCTTAAGCTAACTTAGTTTATGTTAATCGTATAGTTTATACTGACTTCTTTCCAGAGCCACTTCTAGATTTGTATTTTGCTGTGTGTCAGTGAAGAGGAAAAAAATCTACCTGGGAAGAGCCACCCATTTCTCTTTGTCACATCTCCAAGGCAGGGCCACAGATTCATCTTGAGCTATCTGTGTGTCCTACAGCAGCTGGAGACAAGAACATAGTCAGAAGTTCTTTTCATGTGAGACCTAGCAGTCTCGATCTACAGGGATCCAAGATCCACCTTCTTTGTTGCCACTATTTCTATGTTCAAATACTCCCAAGCTCATGGTCATGTTCACTTTCTAGTTTGGCCCTAAACAGCTAAAATACATCCACGTACCTGGAAACATTCAGAAGTGCGAGTGGTTCTACCAGATATGTGAGGTAAGGCTATTCTCATTATTAGCACTGATTCTCTCGAGCAGCCAATGTTCTACTCACAGAAAGCACAAAAAATGGTAGTAGACAGTGAATGAGGCTAGATAGGACTTAGTCCTTAATATGAATTAGCAAACCACCCTTATTACATAGTATATGAAATGTATGCCATCACTATTACGTACTGAACCATCTCTGAAAGCTCCCCAAAGACGTGACGTCTGCTTTCCATGTCTTCCCCTATTATTTCTCTGGAAAACATCTACTCACCTTTCTAGGCTGATACCCCAAATATTTATTTAAACATTTGCCGTGCCCTGCAAACACAGCAGTTGCCCCATTGTCCTGGGCTATCTCTATCTCTGTCACCCACTTCCATTAATTGTCCTGTGTCTCTCAACCATATGTTTTCTCTACACAGTGAAACTTTGTTCCTCTTGGCTTTGTAAACACCTCAGAAACCCGTGCCATTACTGGGGGGCTTGTTCCATGATAGCTAGCTGAACTTGTGTTATTTTCCTTCTCTATCTCTTTGCCTCTGCCTCTGCCTCTGTCTATCTGTTTGCCTCTCCCCCACCCTTACCTCTCTCTGTCTTTCACTATTATTTTTTAAACTTCAAGTTGTTTCCCATGCTTGGCAGACTCCACTATTTATCCACAAGCTCAGCATATCCTCATTCTAAAGGAACAAACCCACCAATAAGGAACATCTTCCACAACTTACAAGTGGAATCACTGGAAAAATGGAACAATTGTGACTTAAAGATTTCATAGTTCTCATCTCTATAAGTTTTCATGACATTGATAAAACTACTCATACTGTTTTTTGGTAAGTGATGTTTCCTTGAAGTTGTGGATTAGGATTCATTTGAAAGAAGTATTGAATAGCTGAATTATTTTTTAATACTAATTTAAACTAATTAAGATGTATCAGTCTTTTCTGTGAACTAGAATTCCTTAGTTTACAATAAAGGAGAAAATTGTCATTTAAAACGTATACATTTAACCAGGTGCCAGCGGCTCACACACCTGTAATCCTAGCTACTCAAGTGGATGAGATCTAAGGATCATGGTTCAAAACCAGCCCAGAAAGAAAAGTCTGTGAAAACTCATATTTCTGATAAATCACTAAAAATGTCAGCAGTGTAGTCGTGGCTCAAGTGGTAGAATGCTAGCTTTGAACACAGAAGCTCAGGGACACCACCCAGCCCTTAAATTCAAGCCCCAGGCCTGGCTTGAATTTCACCAACTTTCCTTCCCAGGGTGGGCTCAAATAGTGAACCTCAGAACTCAGCTTCCAGAGTAGCTAGGATTCTAGGTGTGGTGCATCAATGCCTGGCTACAATAATATTTTAATTTATATGGTCCCTGTGCTAATTGCAAAGCAGTGTCGGGACACATGATAGAAGTCTTAGGAATTCTTGTGCTTGTTTCATAACTTCCAGCTCCACTAGTCTGATGACTTTAAAGTCAGAAAGCTAAAATGGAGCAAAACTAAAAAGTCAAGGCCAAGCATAGTAAATTTCAGTTCATTGTAAGACTTCTCGGCCTCCATAAGTGCCTGAGTCAAATTCTTATAATAAATCACCAGCCAGGCAGGTAGGTAAGTAGAGGAAGAGTGGAAGGGAGAAGGAAAGGAAAGGGAAAAGGAAAGAGACTTGACTATAGCAATAGATCCCCTATTAGTTATTTTTTGCTGGAGAATGATGACTAACACACACACATACACACACATTTCAACCTTGCCTAACCCTGGGAAGCCTTTAACAGGTGCATAAAACAGCGATGTTACATCACCAAGGTTGTTCTAGTTTATTCTTCAGGCTCGATTAAAACACATTTGAAAAACTGTCATACACTCGGTGTTGTCCTATCTGTCTTTCCCTGGGAGAGATTTTTGCAGATGAAGGATTGGTTGATGTTGATTTTTTTTTAAAGATGTTTTAAAGAACACACACACACACACACACACACACACACACACACACACAAATCTATGCATAAGTTGAAAATGAATCAACTCTTTTTAATATAAACAGACAAAAATGTGCTGTTCTCTCTGGAGGTTATGTACGGTGATGCTCAAGGTGGCCTCAGACTCCATCCTCTCACAGAACAACGAGGATGCTTCTCAGATTGACTCTCAGACTTGCACAGTCTGTGTTTGCTGGTGAAGAGCATGCACTGCATACAGATGACTTCACCTCTGCAGCACAGAATTTAAATCAGGCCAGCAGGAAACCAGCTAGTCACCAAAGCGCATATTAATCCACCCGCAGAAGAAGCCCACGGGCTGACTAAATATTTTGGTTGCATCAGAATTCTACCATATCAAACACAAATTCAAAGAAGACTGCTAAAAATCCCCTGGTGTTTATTGAACTAATTTTGCATTTATTATAAGGAGTTCTGCTCTATTTATCTCCTATTAATACCTCCATAATTGACATGCAACAAAATTCATAATGTTCAATGGGATACATTTTGACATAAATATGCACCAATAAAACCATTGTCACAACCAAGATAATGAATGTACCCGTCACCTCCAAGAGCTTTCCTGAGGGGCTTGCGATCTCCTTCTCTGTCTTTTCCTCCCCACCACCCGCCCCCCCCGCAGTATGTCCCTCTCCTACAATCAACTACCTGTCTACATATTACTGTAGATTTATGTTTGCATTCTAAAAATCAAGCCATATAATGTTTTCTTTTCTGCTTGACTTCTGCTTAGAAAACGTACAGCATTGCATCTATGTCATATTGTTTTTATCACATCTATCAGCACCTCATTCATTTTTAGTTTGGAAGCACCTTTGTATGGGTATAGTGCTACATGTTTAGCAGGGCATTTTGGGGTATACATTTCTTCCCAAAATTTGATTCTTTGAAATATAGGAACCATGAACATTGGCATCCAAGTGCTTGTTTATGCCAGCATATGTATTCTTTCCTCTTTGATACATATGGAAGAAGTGGTTGGGTTGTACAGTCAGTTCATCATGCTCAATTTTTATTTCTTCGTTTTAATCTTTGATGGTCCTGAGGCTTAAATTCAGAGTGTTGAGTTTGGTTTGGCTTGCTAGCTGATTGGCTGGTGCATTAATGCTTGAGTCACACTACCATCCCTGCTATTTGCTGGTTATTTTGGAGGTGGGGGTCTCCGGGGCTTTGGAACACAGGCTGGATTCGAGAAGTTCCTTTGCCTCTTGAGTAACTAGGACTACAGACATGAACCATCAGCACCTGGCCATGTTCAACTTTTAAAGAATAACTGCTGAGCTGTTCACCAAAGATTTGTGCTTTTTTTTGTGTGTAGGTGTTGGGGCTTGACCTCTGGGCGTGAGTGCTGTCCTTGAGCTTCTTTTACTCAAGTCAAGCATACTCCCACTTGAGTATCAAAGCTCCATTTCTGGCTTTTATGGTGGTGTAGTGGAGATGAAAGTCTCATGGACTTTTCTACCCAGCTTGGCTTCCAACTGTGAGCCTCAGATCTCAGCCTCCAGAGTAGCTATGATTACCACCTCTATGATCAGCCACCAGCATCTGGAAATTTGTACTATTTTGCCTTTCTATATCCTCTCCTGCTGTGCAGCAAACTGAGTTCTCACCATCCTGTCATACATAATTTGTCTTTACTTTCTGGCATTCTATTACAAGTACAGTGTTGTCTCCCACTTTTCAATTACATACCCTTAGTCACTGATGATATCCAGTATTTTTTCATGGGCTTATTTTTCATCCTTATTTTTACTTTAACAATGTTCATGTCTTTTACCCATTTTAATTTTTTGTTTATTTTATATAGCTTATGATTTACAAATACATTTACTCTTGGTCTGTGGATTATCATTTTAGTCTATAATACTTTCCTTTGAAGAGTAGATGTTTAATTTTAGTCAAGTCAGGTTTGTCAGTTTGGGTAAGTATATTTTGTCTTTATTATTTTATCATAACATAGAGGTAAACCTATTTTAATTGAAGTATGGAAGCATTGAAATATGAGAGAGAGAGAGAGAGAGAGAAGAGAGAGAGAGAAAAGGATAATAGAGTCTATGGTCATAATTTCCTGAAATAAAATTATTTTTAACAACAACATATAAAACAGTTTTAAGATCTTAGCTAGTAAGAAGCACCTGAGTGTCAGAATCAGAGGCAATGAGTTCTGTAACCAGATTGCTGTTTGCATCTATTCCCTGCCTGTGTCCCTTATCCTTAATGTGAACTTTGCCTCACTTCAAGTTTCATACCTTTAAATCCATACTATTATTATTAAGATAAAATGAAGTAGGATGGTCACATACATGCATGAAATGATTTGTAAACTTCTTATATACAGCAAGTACTACAAAATGGTAAGTTCTTTGTAAAATAAAAGGTTAAAATGATAAAAAAAAAACACAAGCAAAATGAAAGGCCCAGAAATAATGCATTATGCCTTAGAATAACAAAATATAAGTACTTTAACTTCCAGACAAGTACTCTTTATTCTTGTGAAAGGATTGAGGACAAGAAGTCTAGAGAGTAAAAGGTCATAAAGGAAGAGTTGGTGTTTGAGTAGAACCAATTCAGATCATATAACACTCCTCTTGAACATATCTCCAGGAGGCTTATGAGCATAGTGTAGACCCAGACATCCTTCTATCTGGTAGATTTTTCATAGTGATGGAATCTTATGGTTCTGAAGAACAGATCAATTTTCAGGTACTATGCTATTGTATGCTTATCTACTTATGAACTACTAATGTATTCATCATTTGCCAGCCTTCCACAATATCTAATGTGTTAACAACATTGTCTCACAATCTAAAACTGACATCAAACTCTAAACCCGTGGCTCTTGTTTCAAAAACTTCATTATGTGGATGGGAAAAGCATAGGTTTAGGAGAAGACATGCTAGCCTGCTTTTCTTTCATTGGTAGGACTTAATTGGATTCAGATTTTCCATGCAGACTTCTTTTATAAATAATTAATCAGACTAATTACTGGAAAATACCAGAGACAGGAGACTGGTTAGTACATTTGATGAAGCGTCAGAAAATCAGTATATGTGAGTGGAAGGAAAAAAGGAAGGGAATCCTGGAGCTCTATGGTTCGCACAGCTTGCAGGTAGGACTTGGGTGTCCTCTGTAGATGGGGGACGTGAACAGTCTTGGGAACCGTGGCTCCTCCTGTCTGATACTAAGTGAAGTGAGCCAGACCCATAGAAGCATGGACTCTAAGGTCTCCCTCATAGGGAATAATTAGCACAGGTTTAAGCTAGTCACAGCAGAGGATCACAAGAGCCTAATAGCTATGCCCCTATGAATGCATAAGATAATGCTAAGTGAAATGAACTCCATGTTATGGAAACGAGTGATATATCACTGTTGTAATTACTTTCAACATGCCATGTGAAACTGTAGCTTCTATTGTTAATGATCCTCTTGTATCCCCTTCCTGTGGTTGTACCTGCACTATCTCTGTATCTTATCTGAGTACATTGGAAACTGTATATACTGGTACTAAAACTAGGAAAGTGAAAGGGAATACCAAAATCGAGAGACACAGGATAAAAAGACAAACGACTACAAAAGCGATACTTGCAAAACTGTTTGGTGTAAACCAACTGAACAACTCATGGTGGGAAAGGGAAAGGGGGAGGGGGAAGGGGGGAATGAGGGAGGAGGTAACAAACAGAAATGTATCCAATGCCTAACATATAAAACTGCAACCTCTCTGTACATCACTTTGACAATAAGAAAAAAAAGAAAAAAAATAAAGGAAGGGAGCAAGCAAATCATATAGCATGTAGCTGGGAAAAGATGGGCCTTCACTGAAATGAGTTGAACAAAATCACATGTGATCAGTCTTTAACTTTGACAGGTTCATTCTATGTAGTCTGTTAGAGGAAAAAAAAAGGAAGACAAGAGTGAAGAAACACAATTGCTTAGGAGATGATGCCTGTAATCCAGGCAAGTGAGAATTGGGGGCCAGAATAATGGAACTGGTGCTAGTGAGAAGCAATTACATTCAGGTGTGTTTCTCAAATGGAGCCAAATGATTTCAGTATGGGATGGACCAAAGAGAAGTTAAAGATGACTCTCATGGTTTGGTCTGGGCAACCAGAGGGATGATTTCCATTTGCTGAAATGACTGAATGCTATAAGAACATATTGAGTAAAGATGGGGAAGATGAAGAGTTTAGGTTTGCATTTGCTACTGATTCTAGTGGAAATGTCAAGTAAATAGCTGGACAAGTGAGGCTGAGTTCATCAGACAATCTGGGCTCACAAGACAGACTGAGTGTACATGAAAAAATGACTTGCAAAACTCGAGAGCTGCACTGCCTCCCAAGTTTATGAATATATACACACAAAGATGCACACATATATAAATACATAGATATGCACAGATGTATACACAGGCATTTATTTGCATTATGTGTGCATTCACAAGTTAATTTCTGATCAATTTTAGATTAATATTTGTATAAAAAGAATCACAGTAAAGACAATGAATAAAGATAAAGAACTATAAAATATAAGCCCAGATTTCTATCTTAATAACAACAGTAATAATAACCAAGAGATAATTAGAAAATATACAACAAGAAAATGGTCAAAACTACATATTGTTCATATGTAGTTACATATGAATACAAATTACATATACAGTACATCAATAAAAACCTTCGCCTTGTAAATTTTATTCTTTTATAATTATAGTTGTTGGGGTCAGCTGCACCTTTAAGGGGCCACAGCTGACCTCAGCCTGCCCCTCCCCTTCCTGTCTTTAACAGGAAGAGAAGGAAGTCTGACATCACTTGAGGGACAGCTCCTTGGGACCAATGAGGGGCCCCTCTCTTGTGCCCGCCTTTGGGGTATATCTGGGAGGATCCTCATTTGAATAAACAGAAGCCCTAGAGGTTTTCTCCAGGGGCCTGCGCATCAGTGTCGTTCTTGGTGGTTTGGGGGCACCCTGCGACCACACGCCACCGAGGCTACCCGTGGCCATCGCTCCCGCGTGAGCAATAATGGACCACCCAGGAAGGGGCAGACAAGCCCCTTCCCCCCCAAGCGAGGGGAAGTAGAGAGAAAGAGAGAGAGGTGAGGCTACCTGTGGCCATCGCTCCCACGTGAGAGTGATAAAGGACCACCCAGGAAGGGGCGGACAAGCCCCTTTCCCCCCCAGCGAGGGGAAGTCGAGAGAGAACCCACAATAGTTTAATAAAACTATGAAATGAAACTCATTTCCCATTTTCAAATTTCTGCTCACATTGAATAGTCAATATGGATGTCAATATTTAATTCTGAGGAGTGATAAACAAGCTTGTTTCTTGCTTACTAAATTTTCTAATGTAAGTTCAAAATAAGTTGTATTTAAGCTAAATGTATAAACTTAAAGTGTTTCTATATTTTGCTTTTTTATTACTTGTGGAAAACTATGTGGGTAAGAATGTGAAGAGAGATTTTTACAAAAATTCTAATAGTGTTTAGCCAAAATGAAGTAAGGGAAATCAAATTTTAAGTGTGAATCTCTGTTCCTACGTAGGTATCCACTTACAATAATTTATCCTCTAATATTTTAGAGAATTTGAGTTACTTTTGTTCAGTTTTACTGAGGTAATATTATCAGGTAAACTATGTATTTAAAGTATATAAACTGATGATTTGATACACCTATCATTCTGAAACAATTGTTGCCAGCAGAATGCTTAATTCATACCCATCATCTCACGCTTGTTTATGAGCACGAGGGGGTGTCTGTTCTTAGACTTAGGATGTTGTCCAAAGTTCAGGTTCATTCCAGACATAACACAACAAGTATATGGAGTTACTACCTATAATGCCAGCATTAGGAAGCCGAGGCAGAAAGATTAAGAGTCCAAGGCCAGCCTGGTCTACAGAGTAAAAGGCACTGTCTCAAAAAATTCTTTAGTAAATTTCAAGCATGTAATATAATATTTACTATCTATAGTTAGTACTAGATTTTTTTTTAACTAAGTACATTAAGATATCATGTATTTTCCAATTGGTTACTTAAACTTATACTATCACATATTGTAACATGGGCCTGTTATACATGCCAAATACCCAGTTTTCCTGATGAATAACTTCCACAAATTCAACACCCAAACCAGTCTCCCCCTGAGCAGGCTATGAATGCCAGAAGGGCTCACAAACTGCAGGTGTGGTTGTAGCAACACTTTCTACCAACTGTTCATGTAGCAATGATATCACAATGCTCAGAATGTTTCTAAATGTGTTCTCTCCTCCTTTTCTTCTCACAAAAACAACAGTATACAGACACACACACTTGCTGTTCTGTAATCAAGCTGTGTTGCTGGTTCATGTGAATAGCTGGGAAGTGCCCAGCTTCAGTGAATACCCGGTGATGGATACAGAAACCTCTATGATGTCACCCTATGGAATTATCCAAGGGAGCAACTTATGTGTGAGGAGATATGGGGAGCAGATCTAAGAACTAATCACTTACAGACTGCAAGGTTTAGAGGTCAAATTAATGACAACTCCAGAGCCATATAAGATGGGAATGAGGCAAGCTGAGAGACTATGGAGTCCTGGAAAATAATGAGTCTATCAAGTAGTACTTCAAGTAATAAATAAATAGATTCAGCATGAACTTCAATGACCTAATGTGAATATAAAAATATGGAGTATAATTGGGGGAGGTCAAAGAATGGCACTACCAACCAGATCAATCCTTCTGCTTTTCTTCAGCCTTAAGAAAAGATGCTTAAGGACTTGATGAGGAGCTTTTAGTCTTTACTGTGTTGACAGTGGCTCATGGAAATGCTTCCCCCAAAGGAGGTGATGCTAGGTGAAACCAAGGAATCTGACATAGCTGGGCTTCCAACTGCTAGACTTCACTCTTCATCAGGTCCAGCCTTCATTCCTCCTAACGTCTTCGTGAATGTGGGCACTGATGTTCAACACTACAGATTGGCCTGTACTTGATTTTGCTAATATTAGTCTGTGCCTGAGGGAATGCTATTTTCCCACCACATGTAGTATGGAATCTACCACTGAATGTATATCCAATTCATATTAACTGCCATCACCAGAAATCCATGAGTGATTGTGTGTGTGTGTGTGTGTGTGTGTGTGTGTTTGCCTGAAAAGTTTAGAAGAAGGAAGGCTCTTTAATTAAAAGGAAATTAATTCTTAGATCAACACTGTCAAATAGAAACGGTCCTGAAAGATAAAGCTGTCTGAATTCCAACCCTCTCCCCAAGGACAAACCTGGCGCTGGAGCCATCCCAGTATGTGCGTAAGAACCCATTGTCTCTTCTTGCTGCTGCCTCACATTTAAAATGACCAGTTCATGCATCTGCCATACTAAGAAACAAATCCAGAAAAATATCCTTACTGAGTGTGGTCTCAGTGAATTACAAACACTAGCAAAGCCTTTTCAAAGAAGGGTGCTTGGACTGGGAATGTGGCTTAGCAGTAGAATGCTTGCCTAGCATGCACAAAGCCCTGGGTTCAATTCCTCAGCACCACATAAACAGATAAAGCCGATGTGGCACTGTGGCTCAAGTGGTAGAGTGCTAGTCTTGAGCAAAAGAAGCCGGGGATAGTGCTCAGACCCTGAGTCCACCCTCCGAGACTGCCCCCCCCCCCCAAAAAAAAGAGTAAAATCAAAGAAGGGTGCTTTTGAAGATGCCATGGCAGGTAATAAAGAGCTGTGAAGTATTTTGCCATCCTCCAAAATTAGGGAAGCTGGCTTGGTTGGTTTGTCAGGAACCAAGGAATGCACACGGTGGTATCTCCTCAAGACTCTGCCTCTATTTCATCTCATCTTAGGAGAAGAGAGATGTAAACAAATTTCTAAGCTGAAGCCGCTTGCCATTGAGGTTGTTATGAGGGTATCATTTCAATGCTCCCTGACTTCTGACGTGACCTCAGAAAAAGTGGGGGACATTGCAGGGAGGGAGAAGGCCCACACAGCCTCCCCTCTCCTCTTCACCTGTGAAACGTGTGGGCAGCTGAACATAGACTGAACAGCCTGGGCCGTCCGGGCAGTGATGCTGGCTCATCTCTGTCCTTTATGTAATGATTTGTGGAGGTGTGGGCTCTGTTCTCTTGACATTTAAATGCTGAATCCGTTTTTCCACCCCCCTGAGGCAGGAGTGGTTTTGGCTGTGTCACTGACAGCAGTGTGAGACCAAAGCCAATAGCCACAAGAGCCACTCTCGCCTTTGAAGACACAAGAGGTAAAAGTCACAACTTACTGTAATAAATCCCACTGTTCGTGAACCCGAACACAGTGCTCAAAACTCAAGATCAATCCTGGATTGGGCCTGAAGGACAACCTGAATCAGAAGCGCTATGATCTAGGATGGGACTGGCAGGGAGCAACCTAGGGGCACCCGCAAGTCTGAAATGAAGGCTTTCCTGAGGTTTGTTTGGTTCCGGAACTCTTAAAAATTGGAGAAGGACATCTAAGCTTCAGCAAAAGATAGGAAGCATTCTTCTATTTGACAATCTTCAATCTGGTCCCAAACCCTACCAAAACTAGTGAAAGAGAAGCCCACTCTGAGGAAGACTGTGAGAAACAGCTTCTTATAAGGGCAAGGCCATCCATGATTGTCAGAGAGTAGAGAAGAAATGTCCTTGCAACCGTGTGCTGCGCATAGCTCAGCCACCCTTCAGCCCCATCACCTCTGGACTTGGGAAGGAAGCATCTCCCGCACACAATGGGTTACAGCTCACATAGAGGGTGAGGTGTCTGACAAATCCAGCATCTAAACAAGGTGAAGGCTTCAATAGAACCATAGGTGCTCCAATTTGTAGAGGAAAGAAGATCAATTAAATGGTATTCAAAATGGATGAGGAACAATGTCTTCCCCAAATCTAGAAGCTCCCTTTAACAACCCCATGGAACCCTGGTGGGAAGGACTCCAAGTCTTCTCAGCTCGGAGCTCATGAACAGGTTGCCAGTTTGAATTGCTGGGGTCAGTAGATCCTGAGAAATCAAACGGGCTTCTTCTAAAGGATTCCACAAGTTTCTTCTCATTTACCCAAGGAAATCTGCCTGGATGTGTTCACTGAGGAAATTTTGACCACTGTCTCAGATATTCTGGCACTTTGTTATTCTATTTGAAATACTCCTAAAATAAAGTTTCAATATGACAATTCACTTTTCTTTATAAAATAAAGTTGGATATGACAAGTAATTTTTTTTTTAGTAAATACTACTGAGTAAGTACTTGGCAAAAGACTATACACTGAAGACATACCAATGGCCAAGAATATCTGTGAAGATTTCAGGCAAATATAACAGGGAAGCAAACAGTTCTGAAGGTGTTTTCAGGCCCAGTGTCAGAGGGACACACTTAGTCCTCCAAGGCTGAGGACATAGTGGACGGATCTTGAGACGTGGAGGGAAGCATGCACAGAGGAGAAAGTATGTGAGCTGCATCTGAAACCAGTGAGACCAGTGAAACCAGTGAGTCACCATGTGACTAATATTGAGGGACAGAGTGTGGGATTTTATGGAAATTCAATGGATTGGGATTGGAATATTCAAAGTAATATGGGTCTGAAACAACAATATTTACTTGTTTATACTTTTACCTGAATTAGGGAAGGGAAGGACAACATCAAAATTGAGACAAAGGATAAAAGGCGAACCAAAGCAATGGTGATACTCACAGGACAATATGTTGGAAATTAACTATACAACTGGCGGGGCCGGGGGTGGGGGGGATTGGGGAGGAGGGAAGGTGGGAGGAAAATGAGGGAGGAGGTAACAAGTTTGACAAGAAATGTACTCACTGTCTTATGTATGTAACTGTAATCTGTACATCACCTTGACAATAAAATTAAGTTAAAAATTTTACTTGTGCGGGAAGATACATGGCAACCACTGTGAGATGGGACTAACCAATCACCACCTGTTTAGGGACCGTCCTCCAGTTCCACAGAAATGAAAAAAAAATGGACCAGGCACAAGGACAGATGGATGGGGCACCTACATCTACAATCCACCTGTTTGCTCCGTGACCGTGCTCCCTTCTCTAAACTCCCTTATGGGAAGCAGGAATAACACTGGGGAAATGGAAAGAATGAGACTTTAGAAACACATTTTTCAGACTGAAGCAAATCACAGGAAGATTATGTTACAGTGGATCAAGACTACTTTGCCTCTGGCAAGTCTGTAACACTAAAATGGAACTCTTATAGAGTGCAGAGATGAGATGGGACTGAGTTAAAAAAATAAGATTTGCCTTTTTTCAAACCACAGGGCTACAATGGAGGATGAAGGGGCTAAGCAGGAAATGAAGTTGGAAAGGCAAGTAAATGCAGATGAAGGCTGTAAGAGCTCTGCTAGGGAGTATGGACATAGCTCCTTATGCCTGAGAGCTTTGGAAGAATTTTAAGCAGAAAATTGGCTTCACCGCATTTATGTTTTAGGAAGATTACCTTGGCTAGAGTACAGTTGGATGGATATGAAGGAAAATAGGAATCAGTGAAATGAGACTTTCTGATGTTGTTTCTACCATCCTGGTGAGAGGTGGCTGGTATCTAAAATGAATTATAGAAGATTTGGAAGGTATAATTTTGTGCCTCATCTGATACTTGGGATAAGCATGAAGAAGGTCCTGCCTGACTCCATGATTTCTGGGTTGGACAACCACATATTTGTCTTGTCATTCACTGTCATTCCTGGGAAGAGGGACAGGTCTAGGAAGGGCAATGCAGAGGTGGGATAGCAGGCTAGGCAGATATTGAGACAATGCAAAGTCCTCATGCCTAACACCAAGGTGGTCATGTGGTTGGTGCTCAGAATAGCAGCAAATGATAGGGAAGGAGGAATCACCTGAGCACAAACATCAGGAAAGAGCCTAACATGGTGGTACACAGAAATGAAGGGAGGAAGTAGATGTACAACTGAGTACATGATTAAATCTCTCAAGGATAACAGCAGAAAGGGTAAATGACTGGAGAAATTTGGGAGTGAGCACCTTGACATGAAGAGTTTGAGCCAGTCTGTAAGGACTGAAGAGCTGGAGTAAAGTTAGCTGAGGAGTGATCAGAAGAGACCAGGGGGAACTGTGTTCAGCGTACAGTGCTGAGTCGCAGGAGAAGTTGGTGAGTCTCTCCCCAGTGTTAATTTTTTTAATGCAATACATGTATGCAAGTTATCTACTGAGTATGCTGTGTGCTTTGTGTGTGTTACCTGTTAGAGCTTTAGACCTACCCAATTTGTGCAAGAACACATCCATACACAGGCAGGCAGTTCTCTTCATGCTGAGGAGAAGCAAAGTGTTGACTACACACACTTATAAATTAATTTAACAGGTGGAAGACAAAGGCTGAACTCCTCTATTTTCAAAATTGTCGGGGTCCGTTGCACCCAGCACTCTCCTGGCCAGCGGAGGAGGCGGGGAAACGTGCCCCAACTGAGGCAGGCCAAGAAAAGGTGAATGTCGGGGTCTGGCTATACCTAAGAGACAGGCCCCTTCTCCCGCCCTGAGGCTGCTTGGCTGTTATCCACTCCTACCTTCTCCCCAGGTCTGGAACCTCCCCTGGAAGAGAGAGCTAAGCCAGCCCCGCCCTCCCTCTGTAAGCACGTGTGCCACCATGGCGCCAGCCAAGCCCAGGGGAGGCAGTTTTGTGGGCCATGATCTCCACCCATAGAGGAAGTTCTGTGACATCACTATGATGAGCAGCTTGTCAGCCAATCGCTAGTACCTAGTTAGGCAACCCAAATCCCTCCCCTTCCTGCCTTCATCACTATAATAAATGCAATTGCCCTTCCCCTGAAAAAATGGAAGCCCACCAGATGGCTCCCAGAAACCTCCGTGTCCAGAGTCTGCTTTGATGTAAGGGGGGCTTTGGGACGGGTGGTTTTGCGGGCTCGATCCCCATCTCGGCTTAGCCCCAATCAGGACATGCTCTAGCCTCCTGCCGGCAGGAGAAGTGCATAGAGCTGAATGTCCCGCACAATTTATGTAGCCCGACAGGTGAAGAGTGGACGGACCGCCAGCACCCAGCCCCCTTTTCACCGGAGGACAATCAGACAGCCCGGGAGAGTATCACGCACAGTCTCGCTTTATTGGGAGGAGCTTTAGCCTTAAAACGGCAGGAAGGGGAGGGGTGTAAGTGCACCTATCTAGGGACTGTGAGGGGCGGCCTGAGCTGTCTGTCAAGGGTGGAGGGCCGAGGGACCAATCCTAAGAGGCAACCTAATTCTATGTCACAGCCCACAGGATCGCCTCCAGGTTCACCTCCAGGCGCCATCTTGGCCCATGTGGTCCCAAGGCTGGGAGATGGAGCCAGCTAGAACCACCTTTCCGGTTGCATAATAGCCACACGGCCCCAGGGCTGGGTAAACAGGCCGGGCCAAGCGGGCATGCCTCACACAAAATGAGCCTAAAGTGGATGATAAAATGAGTCTCATGTTTCCCAGTAGCTTTTATTCTAATCTAAAAAATAAGAATTATTCCCAAATATCACAAAAGATTGCTTTATTTCTTACCTGATTTTACCAAGAACTCATCATCTGAAACAGCTAGGAGGTGAGGGTACACAAAAGAAACACTTCAGCTATTTTGTGAAGACAGCTCTAAACTCCAGTACCCACCTAAGGTAAGCTCCTGTCCTGCATGTGCCCACATTTGAGCCTCACATGGTGGTTGAACTATGGAAGTCATACGGAATTTAAAGAGCAAATGTTCTCTATCGATATAAAAAAATCGGGAATATAGCTTAGTGGTAAAAGGCATAGGTTCAGCTCCCTAGGGATGAAAATGAAAATAATCGATCACTCTGTTCCTACCAATGCAATACATAAATTACTGCTTATCTATATAACTTATTTCAGTGTCCAAAATCTTTTCCTTAGCAGGGAATTGGTACTCATCATAATGATACAAAATGGTACCTGGATGATGAGAAAAGAGACTGGTAGTGTGAGAACTCTGTTTATTGTGGACAGGAACTGTGCTTTTCCTTTTTCCTTTCTCAATACTCATTAAGATGTATGTACTTTATGAATGCATCTTCACTAAAGAACAAATGATTAATGGAACTATCTTTCCAGGAACTCTGCCAAGATCTTATCACGTTTGTACAAGAGCAGTCACAGACTTCAGAGCCATCAGAAGATGCATGGAAAGAATCTGGAAAAGGAGAAGCTGATCATTGCCTAGCTTAGGACAGTGGGGCAGGATTGGTGACAAACCACCAATTGCTGAATTTCCACTGGCTAAGAGGTAGGTCAGTTCCATATTAAGTGGTTAGGCCCTTCCTTTCTTGTTTGTCTTCTTCTTTTTGATCTTTTATTTTTGCTTTGCATTTTTTAAAATTCATCATTATTTAATTTTATTGTCAAGGTGATATACAGAGGGCTTACAGTTACATAAGTAGCATAGTGAGTACATTTCTTGTCAAATTTGTTACCCCCTCCCTCATTTTTCTTCTACTTGCTCTCTCCACCCAGTACTCACGCCTCCTGAGTTGTACAGTTAATTTCCAACATATTGTCTTGTGAGTGTTGCTGTTGTATTAGTTTACCCTTTGTCTCATTTTGATGTTCCCCTTCCCTTTTCTAATTCAGCTAAATGTATATACAGTACCCAGGGTACCAACATCAAATACAATGACAACAGTGGATGGAAAGGCAAACAAAAGAAAAAAGAAATACTTTCACATAGTGTATTAAAAACAACAACAACATATAAAAACCTCTTGGAGTCCATTTCACATAGCATCATCTTATATGATCCTATGTACATAGATATTGAGCTATTGGGATCCTCTGCTAGGACTATCCTAGTCATGTACTAGTTATTACTAATGAAGGAAACCATGAAATCTGCATTTCTTTGGGTCTGGCTCACTTCACTTAATATAGTTTTCTCCAAGTCTTTCCATGTCTTTATGAATGGGGCAATGTCGTCCTTTCACCACAACCATGTTCATTGCAGCGATATTCATCATAGCTAAGATATGGAACCAACCCAGATGTCCCTCTGTAGATGAATGGATCAAGAAAATGTGATATATATATACAATGGAATGCTGTGCTTCCATAAGAAAGAAAATCTCTTTGTTGTTTGAGAACTCTGGATTCCCACTGTGTCCTCAATGTCATAGGTGAAACTTTAGGAGACTGTTTTACCACTCAGTCTGTAAGATTCACCACAAGATAATTCCCACCCCTGGTATTATCTGTGGCAAATCTAACCCAGGGTGACTTTGTCTTTAATCATGAGAATGCTTGGAAGCATGCAAACAGTGAGCATCCAAAGCTTAAAAGACAAAATATATTATTAGCACAAGGCATAGTTTCCTTATATTTTATGATCAGTCAAAACAAAAACTAATTTTCATTATGTTTAGTTCTCTGTTTCCAAATGGTATTTATTTATGATGAATATCATTTTTACCCTTAGAATTAAAGTTCCTTTGTATTTATTTATTTTAACTTATAAATAAAATGCATGCACTTATTATGAACAACATGATATTTCAAAATATAGAGCTATTCAAGTGGTAGAGCTCTACCCTTGAGCACAAAAGCTCAGGGAGAGTGCAAGATAGATAGATAGATAGATAGATAGATAGATAGATATGTATATATGTGTGATATATATAGAGAGAGAGAGAAAGAGAGAGGGAGATGGAATGACAAATTTAAGCTAATTTGCACATGTATTACTTTATATCCTTCTCATCTGGGAGATGAGAACACTTCTGATCTATTATCTTCACTCAATTATTCTTACAGAAAGTTTTGTCTTAATGAATATTCTTACAGTAAATTTTGATTATAACTATTACAATTATTCTTGCAGCAGGCTCTAATCAGGTACTCTATTTCCTTGGGAACTGTCCACCTCATTTACAAAAGTGGGTTCTTCATATCTGGTCACATGAAAGGCCTCTGTATTCATGATCAAGGTTGCCTGAGCTGAGGCTGGACACTGAACACAGCCTGCACAAAGCCCAGCCCCTATCCTTTCCAAGACATCTGGAATTGTGTCTGGAGGTTTCAGCCCCTGTGTGGCCTGGTTTGTAGAAACTGAAGCTGTAAAAATTCAAAGCAGTGAGGCAGAGCTCTCCTCCATATCCATGAATGGTGAGTCAGCATGGTGAGAAAATGCAGAGAGAAGCAGACCTGAGAGAGGTAAGTTATTCCTTGATTTTCACCTAATGCATTTCCTAGTGCTACAGGGCTCTGTCTGCTATTTATTTAGCAAGCTTTCACCTGCAGCATCAGCAGCCCCTAAATAAGAGTAAGATTTCCTTTAGCTCCAGCCAGCCACCTAATATGCCTGAGCTGCATTTCCTTTAGGACTTTCTGAAATTCTCTTAAATCCATTTCCTCACAATAGACACAATATTAACCAACACAAGCTTTATCACTTTTTATTCTAGGAAGTAAAGGACTCTTAAAAGTGTTGATGGAATCTATTTTGAAAATGCAAATACTTGAGACTGTTGACAGAATGGAGTTTAGGCAGGTCTGTCTATTACAGAGTTCGTGTGTGTGTGTGTGTGTGTGTGTGTGTGTGTGTGTGTGTGTGTGTTCTTCTATGGAATAGAACACTCATTTACCTGAAGTGCTCACTTGCATCTGTGTCAGAAATGTCAATAGATTCTCTTGTCAAAGTCAAGCCTGTCAGCCTGATGTCATTATGTCATTGTTCAATCTATTAGCCAAATGGAGATATATATATATATATATATATATATATATATATATATATATATATATATATATAGATTAGATTAGACAATCAATAATCTGGAAACATTGCCCAACTTTGGTTCTGTCTTGGTCTATTCAGGCTATTAGAGAATACCACTGACTGGGTGATGGATAGACCAGACATTTATCGCTTACCATTCTGGAAACTAGAAGCCTTTTTGTCTGGTGAGAGTCCATTTTGTGTGCCAAGAGGCCACCTTTGGGCCTTGTCCTCACCTAGCCTGGGGCGGGGGTAAGGTTGGTCTCTGTGTCTCTTTCATAAGGACATTAATCACATTCACGAGGACTCTATCTTGATGGCCTAATCACCTCTAAAGTACGCCTACTACAATCGTCCTCATACTGCGGAGCAGGTTTCTGTCGATGAATTTTGAACAGATATGATGAGCATTTGATCTAGTAGGAGGATTCTGTTTTTTCATGTTTGTGTGTGCTGGGAATGGAACTTGAGCCCAAGGCCTCATGTTTTCACTTGCTTTTTATGCTCAAGGCTGATGCTCTACCACTCGAGCCACACCTTTTTTGTATAACATTTTGGTAATTCATTGGAAATAAGAGTCTCCCGGATTTGTCTTTTCAGGCTGGCCTTGAGCCAGGATCCGCTGATCTCTTAAGTAGCTAGGATGACAGAGGCAACCCCTTTCTACCCATAATACACTCCAAAAAGCATGCCACGGACGGGGACGAGTTCACAAAACCCAAGGAAGTGGTTATAGCCTAAGAAATCAGGGTGAATATTTGACAATTTTGTTGACAGCTCATTGCTTTAAATTAAATGATATCGTGATTTCTAATGATGTCCCCTAATTAATAAATATGAAAATACGAAGTAACACCACCCATCTCTTTTTAAGAATTTATGTTGAAATGTTCTACCAAAATTATTTGTGGAATATAATGCCAGGACAACAACCCTAACTGCATGGTTTAATTTGTCATTGTATAGTTATTAGTTTCCTTCATAAAGCTGCCTCCTCTAGGGATCTGAGGCTGCCTCTTCTTTCATGAAAGATTTACTGAATAGTGACTTACAGTGATTATTTTCCTCCTCCTTTCTGCATCTTCATTGAAAATTAGAGTGTGCTAATTGCTCAGTGACCCAGTCAATGGCAGCCTTTTTCCAGAAGTCTTGAGCCCCAACTGGGGCTTTGAATACTCGCAGACATAACTAAAAATGTACATAATGCTTTTTCTTTTGTCAGCTTTAGGGCTTGAACTTGGGGCCTGGGTGCTGTCCCTGAGCCTCTCTGTGCTCAAGCCAGCTCTCTACCACTTGAGCCACAACAGCACAGTTTTGGCGTTTTCCAGGTAGTTTAGTGAAGACAAGAGTCTCGTGGACTTTTCCTACGCAGGCTGGATTGAACTGTGGGTCTCAGATCTCAGTCTCCCTGGGTAGTTAGGATTACAGGCATGAGCTACCAGCACCCAGCTAAATTATATTTCTATTATCTTTTTTCATTGTTGTTGTAAAGGTGATGTACAGAGATGTTATCATTACATAGGTCAGGTAATGAATACATTTCTTTTTGAACACTGTCATTTCTTCCCTATTTTTCTCCCAGTTTTCCCCCCCTGCCCCCTCCCCCACAAATTATATAATTCATTTTCAATGTAGTGTCTAGTGAGTACAAAGGGATTACAATTCAATATGTCAGTTTATGAGTACAATGCATCTCCATTGATCTCACCCCTTTTATAGTTCTTCCCCATCTTTCTCAACTCCACTTAACCCCTGAATTGTCTTAGGTTTTTTTTGTTCATTTTTTTTTCTTTTGACCAGCTCTGGGGCTTGGACTCAGGGCCTGAGCACTTTCCCTGGCTTCTTTTTGATCAGGGCACTCTGCCACTTGAACCACAGCGCCATTTCTGGCTTTTTCTGTTTATGTGGTGTTGAGGAATTGAACCCAGGGTTTCATTTGTGCAAGGTAAGCACTCTACCACTAAGCCATATTCCCAGCCCCTTGTCTTAGTTTTATAGGATACACATTGACTATTACAGCAATCCCTCCCCCGATTCCTCTCATTTGTATACACCCATGACCGCCTCCTGACACACTTCATGTTGCACATAGAGTACAGGAAAACATTTACTCAGTCTGGTTTCTCTAGCTTGTTTGCCTAAAACAAAGCAATTGTCTTTAATAGCATGGAATATGATAGCAAAAGAGATTTCCATGTGCATAATTTATGATCAAGCAACTATGCAGATGATGGCTTGTCAATGTAGACCCACTTGAATGCTCCTTCTGGACTCCTGGGAAGTGCACAGTGCGTTACTCCTCACTCAGGCAGAGAAGGCATCAGAATGACTTGGAGGGAAACATTTTGCATAAGCTCTGTTCATAGTTCCATGTCAACTTCATTCTATACTCAAAATTGTCAGTATCATTTAAAGTCCCAGTATCTTCATTCTGTAAAATAAGATAATCACACAGGCCTGAATGATATTCAAACGAGGTGTCTTAGAACAAAGCCATTGCATTTGTCACATGTATAAATATGTTCCCATACAATGTGAAGAGCATGTTTCACAGCAGAAAGTCAGCTAAACATACAGAGAGAGAGAGAGAGAAAGAGGAGAGAGAAAGAGAGAGAGGAGAGAGAAAGATAAAGAGAGCACGCCTCAGAATACGCTTTTTAATTACAATTAACTAATTTAAGCAGATACCTGAGATACCCACTCTATGGCATAGCCACTCCTCAATAAAGTTTCCAAGGAAATTACTGAAGCCTGAAAGCAGAAATAATTACTGGTACTTTTATATTCACCAAAAATACAACATCTATGTGTATATGACAAACATGCAGGGCTTTGAATGTACATAAACATATATGCAATACATATATGTATATATTCACAGATACATATTTAGATACATGCATGTATATGCTGCATATATTTATATACTATATATGTCTACACATATGCATACCAAGAACTGCCAGTAAGTAGCAAGGTTAAATAGGTCCATCTTCTTAGCTTGTAAAAAATATCTACAATTAAAATATTCACTTTCCTTGGTTCATTATTCCACTGAGTATAAAATTCAGTAGACTTTTACTAAGTGATTCTAAAATATCTCCCTCATAGGAAGCATTCTCTGTGCTGTGTCCCCTACTGCTAAGGCAATTGTCTTGAAGCCTTGAACTAGCTGTACTGGACCATGCTACAAGCTCAATTTAATATCTTGGACCTGAACCCATCCAGCCTTAATGACAGCCCCAATACATCTCTAGTCCACAGAATTTTAGTAATATAAACTTGCTTCCTAAGGACCTGATAGTTCTAGGTGGCATTGCACAGGAATATGCTCTATTTTGCATGAAGATCTCATGGTGATTGTTACAACCATGTCTGTTGTTCCAAGACAGTTCCATGAATTGTATATCCCCCTCTTACCTCTTGTTCCCAGGATAAGAAAGTCTGAGCATTCTTCCATCCTGTCTCAATAATTCAGTGTTTCATTTCTTTTAAATGCAAGATAAAAGTCCAAAGTCATAAAATATTGTTGATCAGGTATCTTATCTCCCCAATATTATGATGAAATTTGTAGCCACCTCAATTTAGTTCGGAACCTATCCAGTTTTATTTTTCCTAGTTTCTAATGCAATTATTAATAATGCCCTTTCTACTCTAAAAGATTCCATAATTTGATCTTTCCCATGCCATCAGCCTCTTCAGTGTTCTTAGGCACCAAACTGACTCTCATCAAGTGTGTGTTGGTTGAAACAATAGTGTGTGCTCTGCTACCTAACCTACTTAGTGGCAGGTGATCCTTCCTATATTTATTTTCCCTTCGCTCTTCTCCAAATACTATATCTCATACAAAAGTTTTTTATTTTTGACATATCCTTAGCCACCTTTTCCTTGTCTTTATTAATTATGGGTTTAAAGATGTCAGGCAATCGAAGCAGAGTGATGCATGGAATGGAAAAGAACAGTGGCTATTGTGTCAGAGCAGCATAATGCATTACTAACCATACAAAACTCACTAATAGGGCTTATCGGGCTTTTCCCAGTAAGAGTTTTCATTTCCTTTGTTACCAGAACTCATAAATCTCTGCCATATGCCTAGACTAGGTTCTATCTCTGTCACATGCCTGGACCAGATGCTTTATTCAGGATTGTGACCGTTTCTCATGGGAATTGATGCTTTGGTCATCTTGTGCTTCTAGCAGCCTCTAAGGAAAACGCAGATCATCCCACACAGATCATTGTTTTAGGCTCTTTATCAATCTCCCAGTGTATTTATACTGAGAGAGAAAGAGAGAGACTCCTGACACTCTCCTTCTCTCATTGTGCTTATACTGAGAGAGAGGGTAGGTGGAGAGAGACAAAAATAATCTCCTGAAACCCATTGTTCTTTTTTATATTATATTTAAGTGTTCTAGAGGGATCATTTTCTGTTATAGCCTCGTTTTAATAGTGTCCATGGAGATTCAATCAAGGCAAAAGTTAATTACAAGTAATTTCATTTTCATCATAAATACCAGCCATATCGACTACAAATATGATAGTTAAAATCTATAAGTATTATTTTCTTTGCCAAAATAAAATTCTTCCAACCAAATAAAAACACCAAAGTTTTAATTTTTATTCCATGGGACAATTACAACTTTGGGAGACATTTGGGGGGCAAGGCAGGGGGAAGTTCCATTTCCTGGAGTTTGTTTTGATAATTATTATTTTATATTCTCAGAAGCACATATTCATTTTGTCTTTGTGGGATTGTACCGTAAGAGTGTCCTCCTTTGGTCTAACTGTGGGTGAATGCCTAGACTCCTGTATAGTTTGTTGTGTCCTGAGGTATTTTAGATCTATCTTCTGCATATAAAATAAAATATGTACCCATTTATATCTCTGAGTCTGGCTTACCTCACTTAACATGATTTGTCCTAAGTCCATTCATTTCCCTGGGAGATGTTTTTTAATGCCATAATTCATACTAGGGGAAGGGCATATCTAGTAGTCAATCAGGAAATTCTCTTAGACATGTTATCATACAAATGGCAGCTTAAAGTAAAAATAGCATTTCTATGGAGAATCACTGTTCTTTATTAGTTTAAAATATATATAGTCAGAGAGGGAACACTATTTCATTATTCAATATCCATCACCTAATATTTATTCTGCATTCTTAAATGAGAGAGGAATATGATACAGTTCTAAGAGAACCTATCTAGGCAACTTGATTGTCTAGACATCCTGAAACCCTCTTATCATACAATATTTGAACCTTTTCAATGTAAAAGATGGAATCAGGTTGTATGAGGGAAGAAAGAAAGACTTACATTCATGTCAAGAAATTATAACACTGAAATGAAAGGTGCATGCACACCCTGAACATTATTTATTTATGAACCTGATTTATTCCATGGACCAAAAATTCAAATTAAGAGTAATAAATGACAAACTATGAACTGAACCTTGAATGACAGGAGAATATATGACATTGAATGTGTGTATGTATTTTTAAGTCTATGTGTATGTGTGTGTGTGTACATGTCAGTACAGACAGGAGTAGACAAATGACAAAAAATGAGAATAGATGCAGTATAGATGGAGCCGGGTATATATTTTAAATATGTATGTATATATATATATATATGTATATATATATATATGTATTTGGTAACATTTTAACTTAATTTGTATCTTAGAGAAATGTTACTAAATTAGGCATGCTTAATTAAGTCTGCATATAATTTCTAGAGCATTTCACAATAAGATTTAAACCATGTCCACGCACTCAGTATATTGGCACAAAAGTGTGTGCATGTGGGGTTCTCGCTAAAATTTTCTTCTTAGTCATTCTACACATTTCCTTTGAGGAATCTTTCATCATTATGATTATATAATGTTGGCTAATGTCTTATTTATTTCATGTCAATGTACCCTACCTAGGAAAGACCAGTGTTGTCAAGATAATTATATTTGACTTGTTTACTCTTTTAAACTCAATGATTAGAATCTCACCTGTGTGGTGTGATGAAGTATTTGCCATTACATTTGAATACTTTAAGGTAAATTCTGGAGAGTGGAAATGCTAATCTGAAATACACATTACAAACCTTTAAATAGCTAAGTACTGAAACTTTCCCAAATGTTCACACTGCTAACATTCAATGATATCATCCACCATGCCACCTTCAGAGAGGTAGCATGATATCTCAAAAGGTGAGGCCACAAATACCACTGGGAGTATGTGGCCTCTACCGCATACTTCTCCCTCTTGCCCAGCTCTCACCAGGAGACTGGAAAGCCTTTCACTGGTCAGAATAACCATGCTGTTACTCTTAGGGACCTATTTTGAGTAAAGTTCTCCAGATGTGGAGTGTGAGGCACATGTAATTAAAGTAAAATATAAAAGATTGCATACACACTAAAGGTCAGGCATAGGCTCCAGCCCACCATTCTGGATGAAAAGAGTCACGTTTCCAATGATACAGTTGCCATTCTAAAATTGATGGGGGAAGAAACATACTTAATGAAGACCACTCAGAGTAAATGTTGTAGCTGAGATTAGGTAATTTAAAAATATCTTTTCCCTGGTACATTATATTATAATACCCTTAGAAATTGCCATCCCAGTCAAAGGCATTCTCTCATTGGTTTTATAGGTCCAAATTGCTTTTGCATGGCATGGTAAGGCATATACTCATTTATGTTTCTAACCCACAACGTTTTACTTAAATGTCTTATAAAGTGGATGTATGTAGTGTGGCTGTAGTAGAAATTCTATGGTATCAAGATGTCAATCACATAGTCTGATTTTTAGCATCCTGTAGTTTTCTGTGGGCAAGATATAAATTTGGCATTTTTAAATGAATGCTTTCATTCTAAATTTTCTGTGTTTCTGTTGTTTCCAAAGTCCTGGGTTACCAGTGCACAAAACCATTACATTGTTTTCTTTGCAGGCTGGTGAGTTGTTTGCTTCCCAAGTTTCATAAAGTAGGTTGCATCCCTCACATTTTCTAACACGGTAAACATCAGAATTCACTTTGACATCATCTCTGCTCTATTACTTGGAAATATTTCTGTCTTACAAAACAGCACTCTTTAAAAACAAAACAAAACACCTCATGTTGAAGAGCAGTATAAAAGCTTCAATTTCTCAGACTATACACATGGACCAAGGAGAATATCATGGTCTTGAGTCAGTTCTGCTCCCAGTATATGCTAAGCCAGGAGAAGAAAGTCTAATTGGATTGACCAGAGCTCCACATAAGGATCCAGATGCTCCACATATAGAATAAAACTACATTTCTCAGCCTTCGCTTTGTGCCCTTATAGCTTTGAATGTGATCTACAAATCCAGACTCTGACCTAACAAAGTGGCTTCAATTTGAGATTTTTGCTTCTTCTGCTAGTAAGGTTCTACTTTACGTGAACCTGACCCTGAACTCTGGGATAGATAGGTCTCTTTCCCTGCAAAGCAAAGTTTTTATCTCTAGAATGATCCAAACAA
The DNA here is from genome assembly GCF_023159225.1 of Perognathus longimembris pacificus. NCBI lineage: Eukaryota > Metazoa > Chordata > Mammalia > Rodentia > Heteromyidae > Perognathus > Perognathus longimembris. Next base: position 68,654,522 of record NC_063168.1, on the reverse strand, counting down.
TGTATAACACAGTGAGAGCTTTGCCTCCAACAATCTATTATGAACAACGAAATTGCATAATGATTGATTTAATCAATATTCAAAGTTAGAACAAGCTGCCAGAGATCTCAGTGCTGCTTTTTATTATTTCTTATGAAGATAAATCACCGTAGTTCAATTTTCTAGTCTAAATTGGATGGCATTATAAACTAGAAAGAAATGATCTATAGAGGAGAATTGGAAAGGAGTGGTATGGTTAACAAAAACAATAATAAAAAGGAAAACAAACCAAGCATTTTTTTTCTGGCACATTCTTGTAATTCCAGCACTCAGAAGAGTGAGGGAGAGGAAAATAACAAATTCAAGTCCAGCCTGGGCATCATAGTAAATTCTAGTCAAGTCTAAAGCTATTATTAGACCCTGTTTTAAAAAAAAAATAGGAAAAATGACTTCTTAAAAGAAAGTGCTCCTGCTTGCTTTGGCTGCCTTTTAAAGAAATTACAGAAGGAAAGAATGCATGGAAACTGATACTGGAGAATCTATAATTTGTGTGAAAAAATTACAAAAAAAAGAAAGCTAAACCAAGATCTTTTACTGGCCAAATAAAACACTTAGAAAAGTAAGAAGTTCATGTGTGAAGAATCCAGACAGCAGTGTTAGATTTATTTCTCTCACTCAAGGTCACCAGTCTAGGCCCCAGGAAACAGTCTGTCACATTACCAGTTACTACAGTGTGACTATACTATAGACAAGCCATTCGAATCCTCTGAGCTACAAATGCTTTGTAACTACAATGAGCTCCAGTGTCTCATGGCTACTTTGTACATTGTATTTCCTAAGGGGGTCTGAGAATTAAATGAGAAAAAAACATTGAATTCTTGGCATTCTATGAAATGACATTCTGTCTTTTCATAATCTCTTGATGTGATATTAAAAATTGAAAGTAGTATTTCTGTAATAATAAGATGAATGTACAAGCAATAAAAAATGTAGCAGTCCAAGCTGAGACTAAAACCATGAATTTGACTAGCAGGAAGAAATGATAAGGTCATGTTATAGGCAGAGAGGATGACAGAAATAATCCAGAATAACTACTGTGCAGAAACTCACAATCTAGAGAAAAATGGTAGTGTATGGGGCTGAATTGATTTCAGCAGCAGAGGTGAATGTTGAGAACTATGAAACTCCAAGGAAGGGTAAAAGAAACTGGCAGATCTGTATTGTTAAGAAAAGGGCTTGGGGCTGGGAATATGGCCTAGTGGCAAGAGTGCTTGCCTTGTATACATGAAGTCCCTGGGTTCAATTCCCCAGCACCACATATATAGAAAAAGGCCAGAAGTGGCGCTGTGGCTCAAGTGGTAGAGTGCCAGCCTTGAGCAAAAAGAAGCCAGGGACAGTGCTCAGGCCCCGAGTCCAAGGCCCAGGACTGCCAAAAGAAAAAAAGAAAAGAAAAGAAAAGAAAAGGGCTTATAGAGGAAATAACATTTCTCCGGATGATGCAAAAGTGAGTGGTGAATTTGCAAGAGTAATGTGGTCTCAAGGTTTCATAAAGATCAAGGACTGGTTTTGAGACCAAAGAGTCCACAATGCAATGGGTAAGTAGTTTAATACACTGGAAGTAGATAGAGGTAATACAAGGAGTAAAGGGAAGTCAGGGCATGAAAGCACTCTGTGAACAAAAGCTGGGCCTAGTGTTTGAATAGCCTGGCAAGGGGTGTTAGAAGTGTTTGCATCACTTGAAAGATAAAGATGGATTGAAAGTAACTGCTCCAGGGAGAGATACATGTTCAGGCTGCCATCGGGGAACAGGAGCCATCATTGCAGTATAGAACACTCTAACTTAGAAACATCTGGGAGGAACCAGTGTGGAAAAGTAGAAACACATATCACGTAGTGAACAGCACTTCCAAGACACCCTAGGAAAGAGCAACTACTCTAAAGAATGCCTTGAAGAACAAGTGAGGCTCACACATCCACCACATAACAGAGATTGGTGAATCACCCCTTGTGAGAGACTTTGTTGCTCTCCCTCGCCTGCAACCTGACCAGTCCCAGTGGCCTAGAGGTACCAAGTTATTTATGGATAACTTTATTCCAGCTCTTGGGCATGATCTCAAGTGTAGAAGAACCAATGAAGACACACAGTTGAGCCAAAAAGGCCACCAAATTTTGCTTTTGTGACAGTCTTGGTTGTCTTAATAGGGTTGTTTATATTATTATTTTCTATATCTTTATAAGAGAATTTTGTGGCTATTATTAGGGCTGAAATTTTCTGAGGAGCTGTGAATTGCATGAAGCTTGTTTTAATGTGACTTTAAGACAATATCATATTAATTTTCAAGTAACATTGGCTATTTTATTAAAAGAATATCAGTAAATGATTGCTATAGCCACACTTGATGACCTGGGATGGTTAATTTTCAAGTGGAAATTCTAGCAAGTGTATGAAATAATTTGTTTTGCTCTAAAGGTGTTGGAATCTGTGGCATAGTTAAAAGCCTTTTCAAAAGATGAAATTTACTACTTCTCTTCTCTGGGTTCCAAACTATATAATCAATAAAAGGTGATTCATTTTCCACCGCCCCAAATGCAACTTGATTTCCCATCAGCTTACTAGCCCAGAACAATAAAAAAATCTTATCATCTGAACTATCTGAGCTTATCTCATATCTTCTAGGACACTGACTTGCAACTTTATGAAGAGCCATAAATTATTAAAATTAAACCCCAGACATGTCTTGATCTACTCACTGAATGCATAATGGAGAGTTATCATTGTTAAGGGAACTAAAAATGATACAATGCAAGGAGCCAAAAAGGTTAAATGAGCTACACTAGTGCCTCAGTTTATCCATGTATAAATGGTATAAGGCTTGACCTGAAATCTGTCATGTTTATCAAGAACACACATTAAATGATGTTGAATTTTTATGTAGTGCACAATGTAAATGTCTGCAGGAATTATTGGTATTCAAAATGGTGCCATTTACACTGGAATTTTAAACTGACAATTCATCAGAGACTCATTTTCTGCCGTGGGTTCACTAATGCTTGACTCTTTCTAAAAATAACCAGTGATTTCAGTAAATTGTAAAAGGAGAACATTTGCAAAGCTTCCTGTCAGGAAAGACAATTTATGTGCTTGAAAGAAGTACTATTTAGATAACACATAAAATAGGATTTCTCTATAACGATTCAGCAAAGAGAGACATCTCTAATACAAACTCATCCACATCAGGAAGATTACCCTCGGACATGAGAGCTTTAGCCCAACAGGTAAATTTATTTGAAGAGAGCCCATATGTCTCACTATAATTTTAAAACTTTTTTTTTTCAAATGCAAGTCGTGTGTGTGTGTGTGTGTATGTGTGTGTCTACATATGAGACAGTTCTGGGGCTTAAAGTTAGGGCCTTATATTCCTGATTGGATTTTTAGTCGAGGCTAGTCCTCTGCTACTTGAGCAATACCTCCACTTTTAGCTTTTTCCTTGTTAATTAGAGAAAAGAGTCACTTAAATTTGTTTGTCCAAGCTGGCTTCAAACCTTGATTCTCATATTTCAGCTTCCCTAGTAGCTGAAACTACAGGTGTGAGCCTCTGGCACCGTCTCTAGATCCACTTTTTACACGGCACACAAAAAATGCTGTGACAATAACTCCAAAAAACATATCTCTATCTCAATTGTCTTTATTTTGATTAAGCTTCATTCAGTCCAAGAACCAGCTTGACATCCTACACGCAGTATATATCTATGATGAAATTCATCAGCCTTCACATCAAAACGGTCAAGATTGGTTTCATTTACACAAGCCATGTCTCCCTCGTCAACCAAGCCCAAGGACATGCCATCCAGTGTACACATGCCATTGAAGTACCAAGCATCCATCTTCCACCCCCCTTTTGTGTCTAGCCTTGTGCCTGCTTCAGCTTTTCCTGAGCCAGACTTACTCCACCATTTCCACACTTCAGGAAATAGTAGGGAAAGAAAGAGCAGAGAAGTTGTAATAAAAGCAGAGATGTTTTTGCTGGATGCCAGCACTAAGAATGTATGGCATGTCTAGAGATATTGAATTGGACAGCCATTGGTAGAGTTGCAAAAGGAGACTTTAATTGAGATTAAAGTCCTGTTAATAATAATTTAGGTGGAGAAGCTATTATGTTCCAAAAATAGTTTTAATTTTTCACTTTTCCAAATTAGTAACCATTTATCTGTGATACCGTATATTTATGAACATATGAGTATTTATTTATAGGATATGTATATCCTATGTATGTAAGATGTATATGCCTATTTATTATAGGATACATTTCCTTATGAATATGCATATAGGCATGTGAAATAACAAGGTAGATAGGTGTTTCTTGTACTGTTTGATTTTTATACTTGTTTAAAATCAATTTATAGTGACATCAACATTATCTAAGTTGCTTTGTTTCTTAGGATGCCTCTGTCTTAGACATATATATCCATCTGTTGAGTAGTACGAATTCTACATAGGTGTAGGAGGCACGTGATCCTCCATAAAGTTTTCCCTAAAAGCAATACTTTTCTCATCTTGGTCTTAAAGCTCATTCACTCCTTTATTCATAGATGGAAGAGAAGTCATGTTTTGCATTTCCATTTTGTGGCATTATAGGTGGAAAATTTATAGACACTATGTTCTTTGGAACACATAAATATTTATTAGGGAATAATGTAAAAATGCTTAAACATACCCTTTTTCTGTAGAGTTCAGAAAGAACAGAAATGCATGGTCATGTAACAATCACCACACCAAAATGCAGTATAGTCTCATCACTCCAAAGGACACCACAGCCTTTCCCCATTCCAGGTCTCAGCAATCAATCACATGATTTCTGTAGAGACTTTTGTTTTTCCAGAATACCAAATAAATAAAATCATACGTTATTCAACCTCTTCAATATGGCTTCTTTTCAGAGCAGAATTATTTAAGATATATTCACATTGTACTTATCAGCAGTTCATTTCTGTTTATGGCTCAATAGTATTCTCTTCAATGGATTTTTTGTTGTTGTTGTTCACTTTTTAAGGTTCTTACTTCCTGTGCCTTGGAACTTGTGAATATGTTACCTTATGTGGCAAAAGAAAAATTTGATGATGTGGTTTAATGTCCAGATGTTGACATGGGAAGGCAATCCTAGATTGATAAAACACATATAATCTCTAAAATCAGAGCTATATTAGCATTAGAAGGTTCAAGGCCATGTTGTAGATTATCTAACAAGAGGTTCTAGGTCAGAATTGGAGAGTGTTTTCTAGTATCTAAAGTTGTCACAAGTTGATAGTAAGGAAAGGAGTAATGAAAGGAGTCTTACAACTGGATAGAACTGGGTCCTACAAATACTTGAACAAGTAAGAAAATAGTTTCCCCAGCAGTCTTCAGAAGGGAATGCAGCTCTGAAGACACCTTGATTTTAACCTACTGAGTCCTCTACTAACTTCTGTCCATTAGAAATGCAAGATAATAAATCTATGTGATTTGCAAGTCAGTAAAAATTGTGGAAACTTATTGCGGCAACACGAGCAAACTTATCTACCAATTGAAAGATTTTTGGTTTGCTTCTAGTTTGGGTTCATTACAAACAAGGTCTCTGTAATAGTGAGACTTCATTGCTGTAACAGATAACTAAGAGAAACTATTTAGGAGGAGATAAGATTTGTTTTGGCACATAGTTTCAGAGCCTTCCATTCATGGTCAGACGGCACCATTATTTCTGAGCCATGGTTAAAAAAAACAACAACAGCATAGAGAAAAGTTAAATTAGAGCAGAACAACTTATCTGCCAGTGTTTGAAAGAGAGAAGGGAGAGAAAGTGAGAGGAAGAGGGAGCTAAAGAGGGAGGGAAGGCACTGAATGAGGTCTACCCTCTCAGTTCCTGAAAACACATGCTCAGTGACCTACCTCTTTGAGATAAGTCCCATGTTTAGAAGTCTCCACTAAATCCCAATAATGCCATCAGATTTTTCCATATATGGATTGCTCCATTAATGAAGGCACAGCCCTCAAATTCCAATCATACCTTTTAACTGTATCCACTAACTTTTCAAGGCATGCCCAACTTTTCAAGACATGAGCCTGTAGAGGATATTTCATGTAAAAACCACAACAAACACCGTAACATGTGGGAACAAGGTTCTGTGAGAACTTGAGGGTGTTTTTTTTTTTTTAATTTCCCTTGAGTAGAATTGCTCAGTAGGCCAGTGTATATTTAATTAATTAGAAATCGCAAAATGTTCCCCAAAGTAAGTGATTCCATAATTTTACATTTTTGCAAATAATAATGAGAGTTCCAGTTATTATAAATCTTCATCAGTATTTAGTAGTGACAGGAAATTTTTCACTTGTTTACTTCACTGTAAATATTTATTGGGTAATGGTTTCATTTGCATTTTTATAATGATTGATGATCGTGACTTAGTGAAGAATCTGCTCAAATTTTTTGCCATGTTTAAATTGATTTTCATATTATTGGATTTTGCATGCTCATGTATTATGACATATTCGTTTCCTGCAGGTGTATAGATTACCTCGAGTTTGGGGCTTAAAATAATAATCATTTATTATTACACTGTTTGGTTTTCAAAAATGTAGCTGTGTGAAGTTATTTGATTTTTCCTTCTTCCCCCCTCCCCCCCCCCTTTGGTCTATACTCTGTTGTCACGTTTGCTTTTATTTATTTATTTATTGGTACCCTGTGTCTTGTATATACAATTATCTGATTTGGGGAAGGAAAGGGAAATAACAAAATGGTGAGACAAAGGACAAAGGGTGAACCAATGCAACAGTGATATTCACAAGACACTGTATTGGAAATGAACTTTACAACTTGGGAGGGGAGGGCTAGGGCGAGGGAAAGTGGAAGAAAAACGAGAGAGGCAGTAACAATGTTCATCAAGAAATGTACTCATTACATTACTTATGTAACTGTAACCCCTCTGTACAACACCTGTACAATAAAATTAGATTTTTTAAAGGAGGGGGGGAAGAAACGGGAAAAATGTAGCTGTGATATCTGAATTCTCTGCATAAGATCTTAAGAGATTCACTCAAGAGGACAGCAGTTTGCGTTCTCATGGGGTTTCATCTGGAATTGAGGGTTCCTTTCCAAGTTTATTCAGGTTATGGTCAGAATGCAGTGCCCTGCTGCTGTATGTAGGACTGAAGTCACTATTTTCTTGATGGCAGCTGGCCAATGGGTGCTATCAGCTTCTAGGGCCACCTCAGAGTCCATGGTAGATAGTTTTCTCACAGTGCGATGCTTTCTTCTTCAAAGTACAGAGAATCACTTACCTTATTGATAAAGTCTCAGCACACAAGGGGCTATCTTCATGTCCAAGTCATATTTCCCACTTCAGGAAATCTTATGTGAAGGTTTTGCCATCACTCGAAAGAAGACAATTTTAGAGGATTTCCAAACTAAGACTTGATAGTCCTGGAGTCCAGTTTAAGTTACACCCATCACATCTGGATACAAGTCTACTGTTAGTGAAGTGTTTTACAAAGGTGTCGCTTGCAGCCTTTTTACTTTTCATCCCAGTAGACTTTTGAAGATTCTTCTGTATTTTCCACATGGATCATTGTGGCATGTGCAAATAGAAAAGTGTAATTACTTAGTATTCAACCTGTATGCTTTTCTTTTACCTTTTCTCCCTTGTCTCATGGTCTATAACCTCCAGTAAGTTGTTCAGTAGAAGAGGAGGAAATGGGCATGCCCATCTGATGCTAATTTTAGGGAGAAATCATTCACATTTCCCCCTAAGTATGATGTAAGCTGGACTAAGAAAGTATGACATATCATACATTAGTAAGATGTTAGCTGAATCATTAATAGAATGTTAGCGGGACAATGATGTTTTATTGGACTAAGAAGGTTCCCTTCCGTTCCTAGATTTGCTGTGAGTATTTTATTATTAGAGTGTGGGATCAAATACTTTGGACATCTGTTAAGATGATTTTAAGTTTTTATTATTGTTATGTTGATATGATGCATCATATCAGATTTTGAATAAAGAGCTAGTATTTCTGGAATAAATTTATTTGATCATGGTCACTATCTTTTTTTATGCATTACTGCCTTTGAACTGCTAAGCCATTAAGAATTTACCTCTGATTTCATTTGGTTTATTTCTCATTTTCTTTTATTGCAGGCTTTTGCTTGTTTTGGATTTAGGTTAATCTCCATCTTGCAAAAATAAACTAGGAAATATTACTTCTTCTACATTTTGTCTGGAAAAAATGAATACAATTTGTTTTTTTCCCCCCTTAAATATTTGATAGAATGTACCAGTAATGTCAGCTAAACCCAGCATTTCATTATTGGAAGTATTATTGTCATATTTTAATTATGAGTCAATTTAGTTAAAAGCAATAGAAAGTATCAACTTACAACTTTTTGAGAGAGCTTTGGGGATTCTTCTTTCAAAAATATTTTATTGTTCAATTTGTTGCCATGGAAATACTGCATATTCTTATCATATACTTAATGTCTGTAGGTTCCCTAGTGATGTCTCATCTTTCATTCACAGTGGTGGAAATCTATGGCTTTCCTCACTTTTTCTTAGTCTAGCTGTGGGCTTACTGATTTTATCGACCTTTAATAAAAATCAATTTTCAGTTTCACTAATTCTCTTTATTGCTTACCTATTTTCAACTTCATTGACTTTCGCTTTCAGTATTATATTTTTCCTAATGCTGAGTTTGCTTGTGGTTGGAAATATACTAATACTCTGTGTTAACAACTTACAGTTTCTGTATGGCTAAGGAAAGAATGTACGATTTCAGTTCCTTAAAATTTTAAGTTTGTGGTAAATGTTTCCTATGCAGTTGAGAATAGTACGCATCTGCTTAGGTTAAGTACAAAGTTCTACCTGTAACATTTGAGCACCTTGACTGACAGTATTATGCAGGATCCCATGTCATTGTATTTCCAATTTCAATAGTTTCATATTTCTCCACAAAGAAGAATCTGGAAGTGTTTGAAAATTCTCACTGTATTCATTGACCCAGGATTAAGGAGTTTCACATTATTATCTCCCTCTGTTGGGGTCTGGCTATACCTAATAGGCAGGCCCCTTCTCCCGCCCTGGGGTTGCTTGGCTGTCAGCCATTCCTACCTTCTCCCCGGGTCTGGAACCTTCCCCTGGAAGAGGGAGCTAAGCCAGCCCTGCCCCCCGTCTGTAAGCCACCATGGCGCCAGCCTGAGCCCAGGGGGCCGATCCTGGGGGGACTGTGATCTCCACCTCTGCGGGAAGTTCCATGACATCACTGTGATGGACAGTTCATCAGCCAATCATTCATACCTAGTTAGTCCCTCCTCTTCCTGCCACCATTACTGTTATATAAACCCCTCCCCTGAATAAAACTTCGGGAAGCTCATGAAGCTTACTCCTAGATGCCCACATGTACCTGGCCTCCTTGGCAAGTATAGGGGCGGGGGGGACATTCTCGCAGCCACACCCAGTCTGGAGCTTACCCGTGGCCCTCGCTCCCACATTACTTCCTACTGGCCAGAGGCTATGCGTGAGAGCGAAAGGGGAACACACAGAGGGGGCAAATAGGCCGGGGATCTACACGGAAGGAGGTATAGAGTTAGCCTGGCATCCCCCCCTCATTTTAACAACTGATTACATATATCTGTTGACTTCTTTCTTGCTTAAATAAAACTCTTGTCTTCTTCATTAACTTCCAAGGGTCTTCTGTCATTTTATGCCTATCTTTCCTTAGATACCAGGTTACTTGCCTGGTAGTTCACAACCTCATCTCTACGAAACGCTTAAGAATAAATATTATTTTTAAATTCTATGAGTTTCTCTTCCACTTTAATGGAAACAAAATTCTTTCTAAACTTCTATATTGTAATAAAAGCCAAAATTGTACAGTTTGTAATATAATAGAAAAAATGAGAATTCTAATAAAACCAATCCAGAAATCAATGAGAAACTTAACTAACCAATTAATTCAGTGGTTAGTGTTCCAGAAATTGTATTGTGCTCAAGACAAAGAATGAAAGAGTCAGAACCCCTTTATGTTCATGAAGTGCTTAAAATCTAGAAGAAAAGTGTAAAGGGCCAGTGTAGAATTCTATCTGCTATAAGTGTATATAAGGTTTGAACTTGAAGTGTAATATGAGTTTCTGCTAAGAAAGGTTTATTAGATCTTAGCCTGTGACTTCTGACAGGTGTTTACTAGTTAATGAGGATCCTAAAACTGCCACCCCACTGCACTTCTCATGCCTTAATAAACCTCAATCAAAGCAATAAACTATCAGGTTAGTAGTACTTAAACTTAAATTCAGCTCAAAATTTGTGCTGAAAAAATTATACTACTCCATACTCTGTAGTCTTTGATGGGTATTGGAATTATTTTCAGCAATTAATTTCCCCTTTTTTTGATTACAGTAGAGAAATGATAAAAAAGTGAAAGTACAATTATGTAGAGCAAGGGAAATACTGGAAATATAAAAGTTCAGAAAGAGACTTAGCCTTCCAATATATATTTGGAATGTGATATAAAGTTTTAAAATTCTCTACAAAACCAATCCCAATTTTATGCTTTCATGTAATATCTGTGGCCTAGGAAGAAACACAGCTCTTGAAGCAGAGAATAGCAGAGAAGAGGATCCACCAGATGTTCAGATAAATTGCTGAGGCCCAGAGCAGTTTTGCTTAATACTGCCCTATCATCGGCTTTACCCAATTTAAGATACAGAGCACAGTCAGACTGACAAATGCATCTGCTCAAGACCTTCTCAATTATATTTCCATTAATATCGCTGGGCCCAGAGCCAGACAGAAACATCTGGAAGGGATTATGATTTTGCAGAGATAAACATAAAGATGCTCAATTTATTTTTAAGAAAATGTGTGTCTAAAATTTTATGGTGGTCAAAAGTTTTTAATGGCAAAATGTGATCAGTAATGATATACATGTATTTAGGGAAATGGGGTGTTTAAATATTAAAATCTAATAAAAGCAACATCTTCACAGAACTTAAAATATGTCTTCTCAGTTTATTATACCTACAGTCCTACTCCCCATTTAATTTCCCTTACAACTGTTTTTGTTGCCGTTGGTTTTCTTGTTGGTTGCTGCTGTTGGTGTGTGTGTGTGTGTGTGTGTGTGTGTATGTGTGTGTGTCTGTGTGTGTCACTCAGTATCAAACTCAGGATTTCAAGCATGTTAGGTAACGACTCTATCACAAAGTACTCTACCCGGTCCTCTTCATATTTTTCAACAACTTCAGTAGTTTTCATCCCAGCACCAACTCACTGTTCAATTTCATAAGCTTAAAATACTGTTTAAATATTGGCTCTCCATTTAAATTTTAGAATACTGACTAACCTAGCACAATTTATCATTTATCAAATTTCTTGGTTAATGTAAATCTTATAGGTTTCTTTTTCATAGTTTAAAAGAGCATACTGCCTAGTAACTTACCTTTACAGTTGAGTGTCAACAAACCTGTCCTGATGTAAGGGAGGGATTCTGTAGTCACCAATTGAAGGTAACTAAAACTTAACTGAGAACATGAAAGATATGTCTAGGAAGAAATGTAAAAGCTAAGGAGAACTTATCCAGCTGAGGAAACCAAGACTAGTGTTTGGGCAACTGAGGAATAAAAGGAACTTGAAGTGGAGAAGAGTTAGTTCACAGAGGAAAACATAGAACAACAAAACCCAAGCAAGACCTTCAAAATGACTGTGCACAGACCACAAAAAATGGGGTGGGAGTAAAGAGAGAGAGAAGTTCTGGACTTGGCTGTGAACGCAAGAACTTGGTTTTGTTGGTTACCTTTAGGAGAGTCACTTCAAGGTCTATGGTAAGATAGTTCTATGTGTGTTCCTTTAAGCAGCAAACATGAGACACATTACACATTCTCTGGCTGTCCTGGGAAGAGGAGCTGCTGTTGATGGGAGAGTAAGTAGTAGATGAGATTGGATAGGAAATCGTATGTGCAGATTGTAGGGAATCACCAGAAGGGGGAAGCAGTAAGAGATTGGAGAGAAAGCAGGAGAACAAGTTGAAAACTCCTTCACAGAATCTCATTTCTAGATGTGGAGTGGGGCGGGGGGTGGTAAGGAAATAGGGAGACCGACCATGTCCCTGGGTATTAAAAGTGGAAATGAAAAATCATTGTGTCTTATCCCTTCCCTGCAGAAGAAATACTAGTAGTGAAAACTTGAGTTCTACCAGAAGAAGGTTCTTGGCAGAGCAAAGAAAGGGCTTTGGTGTTGTGAGAAGGCAGAGATGAATTTCAGGTAAGTAGGAGAAGAAAAGAAATACCAATTTTGTGTACTTAGAACAACTTTAAAACTAGAAAAGAAGAGAAAGGTGAGTAGCGAAGGGAAACAGGAGTCAAAGCAGAGGTTATTTGCTTTTTAAGATGGAAGGCATTTGAATGTGATCAAATATATTACCAGAAACCAGATGAAAAAAGAGAGGAAGGTAGTAGATAGAGGGATTTTGTAAGGAGGGAAAAATAAGAATGTATGCGTGCATATGAGTGTTAAGAAATGGAGCCACTTACTAATAATCTTGGAAAGGAAAGGAATTCATTAGCAATTGTTAAAAGCTAGACTGTAAAACAATGTTAAGGCTAGAAGTAGATATATTTCTGATGAGTCTCTGAGGTTCATGCTGTTAATTTTGATTATATACAGCATTAGACTATCACTGTCAACTATGGCTCAGCAATGTATAAAGAACTTGGACCATTGTGTTGCCTCATCTTCATCATTTTTCAAGTGACTAGCAGAAAATAAAGAAGGGACTGGAAGGCATTTGCAAAAGTGATTTCAGGGAAAGACCAGAGACCACATGCTGAACCTGGACAAAAACAAGAACAAGGGTGCTAAGAGACAGGAACCAATGTGGGGGTTTACAGCCAAAGGATTTGGTGGATATAGTGAGTGATTGAGAGGAACCATAAAAAAAAGATTCTAGTTAGATCTGAGAAGCTGGATGTCCTAGTTATGGCAGAGACTATTGTAGATGGACCTAAATATATATGCAATTGAAACCGATAAATAATGATGCAAGTGCAATAGAGAGGCAGTCAAGTATGGCAGGATAGATCTAGGTGAAAGAAGGAAGAGGAATCACAAAATGAGGTTATACAGGCAAACAAAACCCTACCAGACCATGGGCCCCCAGAAGAACGGAGAAGAGTTTGAGGACTATAAGTTCAGGTCCCTGGACCACATGGGCAGAGAAGGAGATAGGCAGAGAAATGGAGGTCACAGAGACCTTGGACTCCCATTTATTCCAAAGGAGCTTGTAAAAGCATGTTCATTCCACAACAAATTAATGGACAACTAGATAGATGTTTACAAACACATATATCTAAACTTTCTGAATTGAAGTACCAGGTTACACGATGGGATGGCTGTGCAGTGGACCTGTGATTAGAACAGAATAGAAAAAGCCATTGGAAGCTTAAAAAGCAGTTATGACAACTTCCACTATTTGCCTTTCCATCTCCGGAAACCATCTCAAAGTGGAAACTTGATGAGGAGGTGACTTTAAAATGAATAAAGATGTTTTCAGCAGAAAAAAAATTGAAAGAGCTGCTGGAGGAAAGAGACAGAGTTGGTCTATAATTAATATGAACATCAATCTTTTTGAAATGTTAGGATGAATGCCTATTCTTGCTGAAATAATTTGATTCACTGCTTCTTAAAAATAGCACAGGAGGGAAGAGAAACGGGCACTGGCAAGAGAAAGGATTGTGCAAGCAACAGTGCCTGCTTTCTTCCTATGTTTTCTTTGGGGTGTAGTCAGAGTTCTAGAAGAGGAGGAGTCTGTTGGTATTATATCCTGGGTATCACTATATGTTGATATATACATATATGTGTATATATATTTGTTATATATATATATATACATTTGCTCTCTATATGTATATATATATGAAGTACTGTTCCTGAATTATTTCAATACAGTGTGCAGTCTTTCTTCATGATGCATCCTCACCACATTTCTGAGAAATGTTAACAATATTCTTCCCATGACACCAATAGAGTATTGTAAATACAAAATTAGAATTACCTTTTATTGAGGGGCTACTATGAGACAGCCATGGGCCTTATACCCAGCATTTCTGCAGATCTTTTCATCAGCCCTATGAGACAGATATATTCCTCCCTTCATATCAGGAAAAATAGAAGCTCTGAAAGAGCAATTACCGAATAATATATTTTAGAGGCTGTTCATCCTTTGATCCTGCCACATGGAACACTGTTTCTGAGTAAGAGCACCTCTGGTAATTGTACTTCCTTAGGAAAGGTCTAGGAAGGACACAACAAATGGCATCTTCCTGCAGCTCACAGCAATGCTCTTTCCAGCTCAGTGGCTCCATGATCAGGAATCAAACTTGAGACTCCGGGCTAGTACAACAGATCCATGTCATCCTTCACAACCATTCCTGAGAGCTATTCTGTCAGGAAATATCCCCAGAACAACCTGGTGATTCTTTTTTTCTTTCCCAATGCTGAGAGAGGGCTGAAGCACCGTAGTGGTGGTAACCCAACCACCCTTCATTTGCCCAATATGAATTTAGTGAACGCAACTATGTCTATATAGTGCAATGGACATTCCCAATATTTACATCAATGAAACCCTGTCCCTTCCGTGAGAGTTCAAGGGTCAGTGAGGGCAAAGCCATGAGAAATTATTGCATGGCAATGTAGCTAAGGAGCTGAGCAGGAGGAGTACGGCATCATGCGGGCCATGGTGACAATGGCTAGGACATATTCTAACATATACTGCCTGGAGGCACAGTTTACTTGGTCAGAAGTTGTGCACAGCGGCTTTCGTCATTGTTCAACCATATGTCATTGAAGGAGCCAAGGACTAACCAAGCAGTATTGAGAACACACTTGCCAAAACTCGAATTTTTCATTACAAATTTAATGTTCACAAGATCAAAAATCTACTGGTTGGTTATTGGCTATTTCTAAGACACATACTTAGCTCTTTCTAGGTTTCTGAGTGTACATGGATCTGAAGATAAATTTTGTCAGTTAGGAGTGACACTTCCTGTGAGTGGCAGGAAGCACCTTTTTCCCATTTTCTTCATAAAAATACAGTCTAGTAGCAAGTTATGGATACGTTGGTTTGAAGGCTTTGCAAAGTCCTCGTGGTTCTTCCTTTTGTCCTTAGAAAGAGTATAGAGATTGCTGCTGCTGTCCCAGAGGAAACCTGGGTATGTTTGATAGGAAGAAGGGAACCAGCAGAGAAAAGGAAGCTGCAGCAGGCAGAAAGGAAGGAAAAAGGGGGTACACCAGGAATTGGCAGAGGACAGGGACATAGAACAGCTAAGCCTGTAGATTCCCTGGAGTTCCACACACCAACTCCTTTTTGCTTATTTGCCACCAATTTTATTTTATTGTTATTGTTATTGTAAAGAGGGGTTACAGGGTACATAAGTCAGACAATGAGTATGTTTCTTTGTGAACAGTGTCACTTCTTCCCTCATTTTCTCCTGGCTTTTTCCTCCCAACACCCCTCCCCCACAAGTTGTATAGCTCATTTCCAACACAGTGTCTAGTAAGTATCACTGCGCATTTGTTCACTTTTGGTCCCACCATTTCCTTGCTCCCCCTTACCTTCCTAATGACAGATAAGCTTACACACAAGACAAAAGGTACAGAAAACAAAAACTGCAGCAAAGGAGAAAAATATAGAAACCTCTTATTTCCATTTCTTGGAGTTCATTTCAATAAACATTGTTTTATATGATCATATGCACAGAGCTACTGGGCCTTTGTGATCATCTCCTAAATGTTTAAATTCCCATATAATTTATCATGCCCTGGCCACATACCAACTTCAATGTATGTCTCAAAAGCATCCCCTGTCACTAACACATGTACTAGGAACATCCCCGTAGAGTTCTGTCAATATGAAACATGGAGAAAGACTAATACAGGTATAAATAATAATCTCACCAAAATCAACAACATTTATTTTAAGAAAACTAAATTTTATTGGTATGTTTGGACATTCACAAATCACTGTATTAATAAATTTGAATACAGCAGGAAGAAAAATATGTTAATGTGCTCAGATCCACTAGGAGCAACAGAAATATTTATGACTCTGGAAACAAAGACCTGCAGGCAGACAGGAGGTTTAGGTGTTCATTTATTTGGAGTCACTGGTTCAATTGATGCATTTTCATTCTTTTATTTTATCCTAGTTATTGGCCAATTAATTGCTTTAGACATGATACATTTGACCACTGGTTCCCAGACCATGTGGCATTTTCTTTCTAAGAGATATGTAAGGTGTCAACAGGAAAGAAATTTCTATTTTTTTTCTACTTGGACTTATTATTAAGCATTCAGGAGGGAGAAAATATAGCATGAAGCAAAAATACAATCTGATTTGAGATTAGTATTCTTGGATCAGCAATTTCTAGCTAGCAAAGAAATTTATTGACTCACAATAAGAGCGTTGTTAAAGAGAAGGTCTGTGTACATACATATGTGTTTATGTACATATGTATACTTGTGTTATGCATATGTATATAGAACTTCTCATTAATTCAATCATTTATTTCCTTTTGAAAGGTTTGCTTATAAGGGTTTGCTTGATGTGTTTTACTAAAGAACCATTTCTTGAAGTAAATCTTTCCATCAATCATGCAATGTTGTATGCAAGATAATGCTCAAAATGCATCTCATTGCAAAGGACAAATTAGCTAACCAATTTATTTCACTGAAAAAGAGTTGTTCTAGTAATGTCCCAATTTCTTAATGTCCTAATGTCTTTCTGCTTCAGTCTTTCCTATCTGCTTCATTACTCCCTACTTAAGGGAGGTAGCATCTGCAATGGTTACCAGCATGTGTCGTGTGGGCAGAAAGGAGCAACTCTGAGCCAGAGGGTTTGGTCTGGTTGCTCATCTGACAGACGAGGTGTCCACATTCATGCCATTAGGACACCATGAGAATGAAAAGACTATGTGAGGTGCCCATCCCAGTATGCAGAGAACACTCCATGATTATTACCCACCATTTAAAAACACCTCATCATTTTCCTTTCATTAACTGGTGCTGTTTAATTAAAACCAGCTGAGGTATAAAAAAAGAAATAGCTGTTTAGCATGAAAAGGCATTGGCCATTAAAAAGGCCTATTTCTACAATTTATTTTTACTATTATATCTCAAACTGTCAAGTGATTTTCTCCTTGCCCAGAAGGAATGCACTAAAATTTCATTATATACAACTGTCAAAACACTAACTGAATGACTTAGAACTAAGTCAAGAAATATTTTCAAAGCCTTATATTTATTCATTTACAAAAGAAATATTTTGAGTTTCTCTAATATTTCAAATAAACATTTCCCAAACTATGTTTCCTGTCAAGCTGTCTAAATTACATGTTTTCTTTATGCTATCTGTTTACTGTAAAAAAAAATGAGTAAACCCAATGAAAATAAAATAGGACCTAAATAAAGAAAAGTATATATTCCAATCAGAATTATAAAAGAAGAAACCTTGAAAAAGTGAAACAAATACATAAATTCTCTATAGTTATGGTATCAAATTCAACCATAATATCAACGGTACTTTTCTTACTGGTTGTACAAGGTATCCAAAATAAATATTTTGATACAGATAAAAAAGAAATCATCCTAAAATATATTAGCATATTGTATAACATAGAAATGGTTATAATGAAGTAAAGAGACCGAGTCAAAGTAATCTTGCTCTCCCAAGCCATCCTGGTGCCTAGCTGGGTGATGGGGGATTTCCACCCAGATGCCAAGTCTAGCAGATACCTAGCAACAGAAGGGCTGGGGGAGTCCTGCTTTCAAGAATATGCAGGTATACCATGTTGTTTAGCCCCAGGAAAATCCCTGCTCCTAGTGTTGTGTGTGTGGTCTGCTTTCTTTGGGCTTGAGTGCCCCTACTCAAGCATGTGGTTTTTGTCTTTAAAAGCTTGGTACATGCTCAGTTCTGGGCTGCAGATCATTTACGATAGGAGTCCACTGGCAGCCACTCACTCTCCACTAAAGACTTCCAATGCAACCTCTCAAAATGTGCCTTTGCTATTTTCTTGGGGCTGAGTTCTGGTATAACACTAGTAAAGAACTAAATATAGATCTTAGTAGAAGAGAATACATGTTCTAGCAGTGGGTCATTTCCTTGACTTACACTTTCTTTGAGTTTAAAGTAACACTCAAATCAGTACAATATCAAATTATTGCAGCTAACAGAATAAGAACAGGGCTTTAACTGAATTTAGAGTTACATTGTACCACTTACAAACATGGGATGAACTAGAATGCAAAATTTAAAGGACTCACAGACATATTCGAACACATAACAAAAGAAAAATAGTATGAATTAAAATTATCTTTCAGAAAAGAAAAATAGTAATCTGTAAACCTGACTTCTACTTTGAACTTGGAATTGGCTCTGTTCTCTCCAACCCTCTCATGGCTGTTTCTGTAATATGGAAGTCAGACCTGGCCAGGGAAAGAGGGCAGAAGCTGACTCCACCTCCACTCCCTCCCCAGCCCCATTGCTCAGAGGCCCTGGAAGATTTCCTCTCCCTGTAAACAATAGTGCCCCAAGCCCCCTGAATCACCATGCCAATTCTTGATGGGCTTGCCTGGATTCCAACAGGAAGGGAAGCCCCATCCCCAGGTAATGGGAGTTCCTGCATCTCAAGAGACAGGGGCAGCATATGGCCTATAGGTTACTGAACCTGTCTGTCAAGTGCTTGGAACTGGGAGCTTCCTGTGACCCTGCCCCCTGGCCTGACCCTATTTAGGCGCAGGCAAGCTCAGGAACCATTATGCCATGCCACGTGTTCAAGTCTTGTGTCTGTTGTCCCCATGGCGTCCAATTCAGCTCTCCATTGGAGCTGAATTGGCTTGTTGGAATCCTCCGGAAGTAAGTCTCTGTGCCACTGTCCTGTTCTGTGTTATATGTTTTTCTGAAACCTGGGACTGGTTCATCTGGAACTTCCCCAATAAATTCATCTTTTTCTCTGAGTGGTGGACTCTTGGAGGGATGGAGGATTTCCGCCCCCCCCCCCACCGACGCCATTACAGTTTCTATTCAGAGACTTGTCACCAACAATTTGGTGGCCTGACTCTTCAGAGAGAGAGGCCCTAAGAAAGGAATCCCACAGTGGGTTGTTTATTGTCTGGTGTCACCATGAAGCTAAAAGTGAAACCAAGGCTCAGTACCAACAGCACAAATTCCTCAAAAATCAAGGAAAGAAAAAGGGAGAGCCTAGCTCAGAAATCAAGTTTTCAACACATTATGGGTGGGAAATTCATAAACACAAGGCTAATCTTACCTCCGGAGCAGAGCCTGCAACTATGGCTGATTGCATCCACTGGGGAAGAAGTGATTGAGAAGATCATGGTTTGAGGTTAGTTTAGAAAAAAAAAATAGTCAGACCCCTCCTCTTAATGAATAAACCACATATAGTGGTACACATTGGTGGTCTCAGGAGGCACAAGGAGGAGAATTGTTGTCTGGTACCTATACAAAGACTAAACTGTGAGACCTACCAGAAAGTTCAGCGAAGCAAGGGACAAGTACCTGGCTCAGGTGGTACAATATCTGGGTAGCAAGTCTAAGACTTTGAATTCAAATCCTACTACTGACAAAAAAAATAATAAAGAAATAAAGAAAGGCTGACTACAAAGAGAAATGGACACAATGAAGCCTAGGTCAGAAGCTATCTTTGTCCTTATTGAGTTTTCTATTTAAAATCTAAAGATCAACAATGGAACAGAGATGACACAATCTTGTCACTTAGGATCCAGCTACTATTCAGCAAAGATGTGACCACACATCTAGGCTATTCAGGTTTATTAAAACCATTTTCAGAAATTTCATGTACTTAAATGGTGCTGTGGTTCAAGTGGTAGAGTGCTAGCCTTGAGCTGAGGAGCTCAGGGACAGCACCCAGGCCCAAAGTTCAAGACCCATGACCAACAACAACAATGAAGAAAGAAAGAAAGAAAGAAAGAAAGAAAGAAAGAAAGAAAGAAAGAAAGAAAGAAAGAAAGAAGAAGGAAGGAAGGAAGGAAGGAAGGAAGGAAGGAAGGAAGGAAGGAAGGAAGGAAGGAAGGAAGGAAGGAAAGAAAGAAAGAAAGGAAAGGAAAGGAAAGGAAGGAAGGAAGGAAGGAAGGAAGGAAAGAAAGAAAGAAAGAAAGGAAGGAAGGAAGAAAGAAAGAAAGAAAGGAAAAAAAGAAAGAAAAAGAAAAAAGGAAGGAAGGAAGGAAGGAAAAAGAAAGAAGAAAGGAAGGAAGGAAAGAAAGAAAGAAAGA
Source organism: Perognathus longimembris pacificus (assembly GCF_023159225.1). NCBI lineage: Eukaryota > Metazoa > Chordata > Mammalia > Rodentia > Heteromyidae > Perognathus > Perognathus longimembris. Next base: position 68,634,224 of record NC_063168.1, on the reverse strand, counting down.
AGGAAAGAAAGAAAGAAAGAAGGAAGGAAAGAAAGAAAGAAAGAAAGGAAGAAAGAAAGAAAAAGGAAAAAAGAAAGAAAAAAAAAGAAAGGAAGGAAGGAAGGAAAAAGAAAGAAGAAAGGAAGGAAGGAAGGAAGGAAGGAAGGAAGGAAGGAAGGAAGGAAAAAGAAGGAAGGAAGGAAAGAAATTTCATGTACTTGAAATTAAACAAAATAAGTAAAAAAAATTATTTCAGCGAGAAACTTTAGACCTATGGTTAGTCCTAAGAGTTTATTTCGCTGCTCTTCTTTAGAAAGCCTTCACCTGAACAGCCAGCATTCAGCCTCCAAAAGAGCACCAGCCTCATCAAGATAGGCATCAAGTTGTCTCTGACAAATGCTGTTAAACCGTAATGCACCTGAATTTTAAAGTGAGATTTTCAGGATGTAGAAAAGTTTTTTGAAATCTTTGAGGGATTAAAAAGTACCCCAAAGATTGTCCAATAATCAGACGTGCCTTCATATCTGTGATTCAAGACGTCTTCATATCTGAAAGAACCCGTCACGCCCATCCCAGGGGACCATGCAGAGATAGTCATGGACCGGAAAAGGTTTATAAGAAGGTTTATTAGTGGGGCCCTATCTCCCACGGGAGAGGGAGCAATATGGCATCTGTACCTTAATCCAGGTAGTAGCTTGTGTAACTCTGGGGCTAGATGGGAAGCAGGTAGGCCTGAGATGCAAGTGGGACTGGCCAATTATAGCTCTAGGGCAGGGAGTTCAGATATGGATTGAGCTGGGGGCTAGTGGGGCCGAAGATCTCAAGTGGGAGAAATACTAACAATATCCGTTATCTCAGTGGGGCTGTAAGATCTGATAGGTAAGAAATAAGCCAGAAAAAGAGGAAAGAGTTCCATAAACTCTCCTACTGAACAAGAGATTCCTTTGCACAGTAAGGTCAGCGGACGCTGGAATCTGACAGTCGTTCCAAGAAAACATAAATAGTACGGGGCAGAGCCCAACATGGTCACCACTTCCTGGTGCCATTCAGACCTGTCCTTATTAAGATAAGTCCTAGGAAAATCAGGGGACAAATACAGTCAGAATCCCAATACACCTATGTGATACAAGAAGTGGCTGATGTGGAATGAGCCTGGAGGGAGGGAGCAGACAAGAAGGGTGAGAATGATGGAAGAGTGACTGATGGCGACGCACCGGACACTTAGATGGCCACGTCAGAGTGTCACCTTTCTGTACCACCTTTTGAAGTTTTGAAACTCTAAAAAGACCTAAATACAATTTTGAAAATTAAAAAGACAATTCCTAAGGTATTTGTAAATTCCTAGGCTGGGGAATATTCTTTCCCTTGAATTCTGAGTTTGTTTCAACTGAGAGGACAGGAAGCAGGGACCCAGGGAATGGAATTGCAAAGGAAAGTGGGATGCTTCATCAGCCAGGGAGAATTGGGAGCCGGTGAAACAGTACAAGGTCCCAAGTACAGGGTGACAGAAAGGCCCTACCAGATAGTCAGAGCACGAGGAAGAAGGAACGGTGACCGCAGTCTTGTTTTACTGCCATGAGACTGGTTTAGCTTTTGATTTTTAAAACTTTACTCGTTATGTTTACTGATCATTTTAAGTTTCACCATACCTCAGGCATTGTGTTGTGGCTATTGTTTTGCGTTACTGCTTCTAAAGAATCAAGGTTTCTCAGAAGTCAATGCGTTAGATTTGCCATCTATTCCAGCTCTGACATGATAACCCCGAAGTGAGAAGGCCAAGGCCCAAAGGCAGGCCGTTGTTTAGAATGACAGCATCATACTTCATTCTTGTGCTTGTACTGGGGCTTGAACTCAGGGCCTGGGCAATGTCCCTTAGCTTTTCTGTGAAAGGATAATGCTCTTCCACTTGGGCTGCAGATCCACTTCCAGCTTTTGGGGGTTCATTGGAGACAAGAGTCTCAAACTTTTTTTTTTCCCCTGGGCTTGGCTTTGAACCACAATCCTCAGATGTAGCTAGAATCATAGGCATGAGCCAACAGTGCCAAGCTTTAACTATACCATTTTTAAGCTTTAGATGTATTTCTATGGCATGGGTCACCTCTTAGAATTATTGCCCTTGTTTTCATTTAAATAAAATTTATTCCATCATTTAAATGAGTCCATCTTTCTTCCTTGTGTGTGTGTGTTTTTTTTACCCAAAAGCACAAGTTTAAATTGAACTTGAATTATTCTCCAGGAGGAAAAATGTGATATTTACCCAAAGGGCATGTTTTACATTAGGAGAGGATATAACTCTTGCAAGTGACCTTGGGAAAAAAGTCAAGGTCTGATATTCATCAAACACTGAGTATCTGATCTACATGGGGCAGCTACTCAGAAGTAGTAGATGTCATGTCTGAAGAGGAAGAAATCAATGATGTTTGTCTCCTCTCTTTGCTTTTATAGTTTCCACAGTCATGTAAGGCAGCTGTACTTTCAGTCTAGGCGGGTGAGATAAGAGCAATTGCACACCTCATGTGGTCAGTAAGAGCAAGGCAGATGTGGAAAAGTCAGCTAGGCATCAAGTGAATATTGACCGTGACAACATCTTTTAGCATCACAGGAGACATAGGAAAGCAAAAGGAGTTCAGAATAGGGTCACTGTTTAACAGCAAAAGGTTAAGTTGCTAGTATGACTTGAGTACCTTTATTTAATTGTTTAACTGGACCACTAAGTATTTCACCCATTTTCTTGATTACAATGAAGAAGAAAATAGTAGACAGGCACTTGTTGTTTAGAATAATTTCATACATCTTATGGTGTGTCAGGTATAACTGTACCTAAGTGTATTTGTTACATGCACAATTGTATAAGTGTGTCTAGTTCTACAAGATGTACGTTGCTAGCATCACCATAAATTACATTTTAACAACAGAAGAATATCTCTTTATGTCTCTGTCTAGTGTTTCTCCCCCCCCCCACACACACATATACACATTTACCTCAGATTTGAACTTGAGATCCCTAGCATTATACCAACTATATATGTGTGTATGTGTGTCTATGTGTCTGGCTGTGTTGTTGTACAAACAAGTTGCTTTTTAGCAAAGCAGTTTATGAATACATTGCATCTTGGTCAATGTCATCCCTTTTAACATCTACACCTATCCCTTCCTACCTACCCCTTCTGTGATTCTTCTTAATGTTGTAGGCTATATATTGAATTCTTTTTTTTTTTTTTTTGCCAGTCCTGGGGCTTGGACTCAGGGGCCTAAGCACTGTCCCTGGCTTCTTCTTGCTCAAGGCTAGCACTCTGCCACTTGAGCCACAGCGCCACTTCTGGCCATTTTCTGTATATGTGGTGCTGGGGAATTGAAACCCAGGGCCTCATGTATATGAGGCAAGCACTCTTGCCACTAGGCCATATCCCCAGCCCTATATATTGAATTCTTGACTGCCTTTTCCCCCTCTTATTCTCTTCTCTTCTTATTCTCTTCTTATTCTCTTCTCTTCTTCCACTCCTTTCCTCTTCACCCTATCCCATCCCATCCCTTTTAAGTACCTGTTTCTTGGGGTTTATTTTGTTGAACTTTGATTTACCTTTCTGAGGAAATACATGATTTGAGTTCTCCCTTGAGTCTATCATATTTCAGTGAATATATTTGTCTGCATTTGCATACCACCCCAAGTATTTACTTGTAAATTTGTAAGCTAAATTTAGCTTCCTTACATAACAAAAAGCATGCATTTTTTTTTGTCTCTTGACCTGACTTACTTCACTAAACAAAATTTTTCCAGATCTTTCCATTTTGCTACAAATGGTCAATACCATTCTTTTATGGTTCTTCTGGCTTCCCATCCTGTTTTGGAATTCAGAATATTCCAGTCTTAGAACAGGGGTTCTGAATATTCCTTTTGCCTCTGCCTTTACTTTCCTCCAATCAATCCTTGAACGAAATGGAGGAGTTGAGATTCTGAAGAACTGAAGAAGGTTCCGGTGAGTAGACAAGAATATCTGGAAATGACATCAACTTGGATTAAAAACTATATAGTACTGGATCACACCACTGGCCATTTCTTCTGGGTTTGAAAAAGCTAATTCTCTGCTTCCACAAAAGCCATGATCTATTTCAAACCACCTATATTCCCAGATACCTACTCACCACAAATACTACCCTGAAGATAGCTTGTTCTCTGATAATTTTAATTAGATATCCAGTGTTAACAGGAACATCCATATTCAGGAGCATCTGCAATAATAATAATAATAATGTGAGAAAAATCATTATTAATGAGAAATCACTGAATTTTGTTTCCAGTTACATGGGAAACATGAAGTGTTTCTCCCTATGGTATTCAGTGGTCCACAAATTGTGATTTTTTTTTAATGGAAAATGTGATGAAGCATTCTGCTGCAGCCTGGGCTACCCAGCTCAAACCCCTTCACCCACCATTTATTTTCTATTTTAATACTCCAGTCATTAGAAACTAGGAAGCACTCCTGAAACAAATTTTTCTCCTGTAAAATTTGCTAAATGATCATCACAATTGAGTGTTGCTTTTCCAAAAGTTTCCATTTAACTGGACAACTACATTGATAGTAACATTGATGCTCATGGGCGCAACTCAGCAATTTGGCTATGAATGTGAAATGAGTTCATTTACATATACAAATGAAAAAAGAAAAAAAACACCTCTTTTCCATCTATGTTGGTGACATTTCCAAATGTGTGCTAGCATCCCCTCATAACTTCTTGTTCTAAGATCTTGACTACTCAGTTTTAAGGTTTTTTTCTTTTTTTGTCAGTCACAGGGCTTGAGCTCTGGGCCTGGGCACTGTCCTTGAGTTCTTAAGGCCAAGGCTAGGCGTCTATAGCCACAGCACCATTTCTGGTTTTCTGGTGGTTAATTGGAGATAAGAGTCTCACTGACTTTCCTCCTCCAGCTGGCTTTGAACCATGATCCTCAGATCTCAGCCTCCTGAGTAGCTAGGATCGCAGGTGTGAGCTACTACCACTCAGACAGTTTTAAGTTATCTGAAGCGCATCATCTTGGTACACAGACCTTCTGTCAAAAGCATAATCTCCACCTGAATCAAACCTCTTTTCTCCTTTGACAGCACAGGATGGAACTTTGGCCTGGACGGTGATACTCAGGTGAAGAGGGAAGTAAGGGTGGGCTGGTGACTTTCCTGACAGCCAGGGACAATTGTTGCTCAGGCTGCAGTTGCTAAGGAGTTACGGATGGGCAGAATGTGGGCAAGTAGCCTTCTCATTTTGTCATTTTGGACTGGAGAGATGATAAGTCTCTTTTGCTGTTGCTCAGTCTCACGCTCCTTTTATGTCTTTAAAGGGACTTGGGCAAACTTCTCTTGAGGCATAGAAATGAGCTTTCAGTGGCCCTTTCCTTTGCACTGGTGTGTAGATCCCTAGTAGTGATCTGACGCTTCTTCCATTTAGTCCCTAAGAGAAGGTCTAACCTTCAGCTTTTTGGTGTAAGAGCCCCTCTCCTGGCAAGCAATCATCTTGAATGGGTTTATGGCTCACAGCTTGATGCCACCTGTTTTCTGTGATCTTCATGAAAGCTCCTGAGGAATGCATATGTTCTCATAAGGAAAAAGTATGAAAATGTTCCATTGCCGTCCCTTGGTCAATCTCATGGTCATTTTACTGTTTTGTATTTTAGCTGTACAAGGAGTATAGAAGACAGGCAAGATCACCAGCCAAGAATGACCTGAAAGCAAAAGGAAGCGCAAGAAATGATAGCATCTTTCTCACAGGTGCTCTACACTGGAGGGGTCCTCTGGAACTTGTCCTGTCAACTGGTTCACAGAAGGGAAGCTGATCCTGAGAGAAAAGTAGCATGTTTCACAGGGCAGGGTTTCTTTCCTCTTGCTTAGTTCTATAATGGTTGAAAGGAGGCTATATTACAGGAACTGTTTGACACTGTTGGGCTTGTTCTTGGGTCTTTCATTAAGCCCTGCAGAAGGACGACTGATCAACACTACTGTTGGCATTTGGCCCCTTTTATTCTCATTTTGGACCTTTAGTACGTGTCTGGGAAGACCAGAAAGAAGTACAATTGGCATCATCTTATAATGAAGTGATAGCTATAGTTCTGCTCCTCTGCTACTGAGAAGCTCCTTGGTTATAAATGAGAAGCCTATACACATTAAAGCAAAGAGGAGTGGTTTGGGTCTAACTTCAATTCTTACTGGGAGATTTGACGCCAATGTTTTCTATGAATCACACTAGCTTTCTCTGCAATCCTGGTTTCCTTGCAAAAGTCATCTTTGTTTTTCTTTTCCTGGTACTAAAGATAATTGACCCTGAGGTGGATCCGGAGTGTTAGGTAGTGTGCACCTTTTGTTCTGTACTGTCATGCATACTATGTCATCCATAATTGTTTCCATCCTTGGGATGGAACTGCTGAACCACTGGCAAATCATGATTTCTTTTTGAAGTTCAAACTTGTCCTTATTTGCCCCTGATACCCAGCTTCTTTTTTTTTTTTTTATGGCCAGTCCTGGGCTTGAACTCAGGGCCTGAGCACTGTCCCTGGCTTCTTTTTGCTCAAGGCTAGCACTCTGCCACTTGAGCCACAGCGCCACTTCTGGCCATTTTCTGTATATGTGGTGCTGGGGAATTGAACCCAGGGCCTCAGGTATACGAGGCAAGCACTCTTGCCACTAGGCAATATCCCCAGCCCGATACCCAGCTTCTTAAGGATCTCTCTTTTTTTTTTTCATCAGGGCAGTTGCTCATTCATCTTCCCTTTGTGGACACGTGTATTAAGAGCCCCAGGCCCTACCACTGGATTCTTCCAATCTCTTCTGGCCTTGTCTCTCATCTTTGCTTCTTTCTAGGATGTGGTGATAAATAATGCAGGGATTTGCCTCTGCTAGTTCCTTCAGAGGTATGGATTTTCTAGACTAAACAAAGCAACTTTTGAACAATGTGCTTCCACTTAGTTTAAGAAAACTCATTTTTCAGAGACCCTGGATTCATCCTCAAATGTCTATCCCCAGCAGTTAGTTTCTGGATGGGACATAGGGTTCATCAATCCTAAAACCTTATACTACAAATAGGTTCCCATTATGCTAGGAATAGAGAAAACAAAATCAACAAAACTGAAGGGTTAATGCGAGTCTTGAAGTAGAAGCTGTGGCTCATGTTGTTAGAGTGCAAGCCTATGCATCTAAGTTCAAACCCATGACTGCACACACACACACACACACACACACACACACACACACACACACACACACACACACCACCTCTAGTTTTTAAGTTATAGTATGCCTTTCAACATGAGGCAGTAAAGGAGGGGATTCAATTTCATTTTTATTTATAAGCGCATGAATAATCAAAATGTCTGACTTTTAGAAGCTTACCATGATAAACAACATCTACCTAAGTAGAAGAGTTGATTCTGGTGGAAGCCTCTAGGGAGGCCACATAGAAGAAATTTCTCTTGATTGGATACTGGTAAAGAGTTTGGGGAAAAGAAAAAGATAGTCTAATTAGAGGGGAGGCCAAATCAAAGGAAAACCAGAGTTCATGACATGTTCCTAGAATAGCAATTTAGTCCCATTATCTGAAGACACAACAGAAAAAGCAGTAACAAAAGAGATTATACAGGGAAAATACTATTTTTATTAACATTATTAGTAGTACAAAGGAGTTTCATTTTGATAATTTCATTGGTGAGTAAATGGGACTTTAAACAAGTCATTAAAGATCAAGTTTAGTCTGGATTTGATTACAGATGAGCAAAGAGAAATTGGTGAAGACTTCTGGGGACAAGATGTGGTTGGAATCAATTGCAAGAGTTCACATGTGGAAACACATTTGATTAGAATAACCCATTATGATAGATGTTGTCACCAACCCTAGCTCCCAAGTAAAGAAATTTAAAATTTAATGAATTAATGTCCTTTTCCAGAGTATCACAGAGCACTAAATACCAAGCAGCACTGGGACCCAGTACATCCAACTCTGATGTTCATATAGCTTCTGAGCCCAGCTAGTGACTGTCCCGGTTTTATGGAATACAGCCCATTGGTAGGGCTTTAGGATTTAGGGAAAGGGTAAGCTAAATGAGCTGCAAGGTAGATGGGGAAAGATTACTGGAAGGAGAAAGTCACTGAGGTGTGGTAGAGTGTTGTGTTCTCTGTGATATGCCAACTTCCAAGAACACTGGGTAACCATGATGTTGGAGAAAAGTGAAATTGATATTCAGGGGAGGGAGAAATTTCTTTCATCATGGAAATTAAAAAAGAGATGAAACATTGAGTACAACCACATATAATCATCTGCTTTTTCACTACTAGATCCCTGTCAAGTACAGAGTGAAGTGTCTGGAATTCAGCAGATGCTCAATAATTGGATGAATAAAGGCATAAATGGTCAAATTTATTAGCGAGTGAATGGATGATGACCTTAAGAGGAAGAGACTGAAAATGTACACACTCCTCTGTGTATACATCTCCTTCTCCCTAGCCATGGTCACTCCCCATCCCTGACTGCCATTCCAGAATGAGTTTCTGACCATGCTCCTTGCAGCAAACATAACCTGGCTGCAAGTCTGACTTTCTGCCTAGACATCTTGCACATGTTAGGCAGGAAAGTTGGTAGAGCAGAGATGGAAAGACTTGAAATTAAGCCTACTTGACTTTGAGTCCTAATTCCTGATCCTGGACAAATACCTGAGAGTACATTTCTCCATGTGTGGAAAGGAGGGATAGTAGCTCTTAAAATTAACTATCTTTAATATAAACATATATTCTGTTTATCTCACGAAAGGCAAGGGCTGCAAATGCGTTCCATAGTTGCGTACTGTACATTTCTAAATTTGGGAAGATAGGTTTTCAAAGGCAAAACCTGACCTTCACCAACCACCAAACTGGAAAACCACTTACTTGGCACCAAGGAAAACTGGTAAGATTCATAAACCTTAAAATTAAACTGTGGTTCTCAAGATAAATTGTTGAGTAGAATGATACTCTGGGCTCACTCTGTTATAATGATACAACCTCTGCTTTATATGAGTTTATTTGAAAACTCAGTGATCCAAGAGAAATATTATATTGGCAAATATCTGGGTCATGAGGAAGATTCTCCTAACATTTATAGATTGGGCACATGCCAGCTAGGAAATCACATTTCTCTTGTGGTACTGCTTGAGAAAAAAAATATGTTCTGACTAAGTTAGCTACTGAACTTTCATTTCCTTGGAACTATTGTAACAGAAAGAAAATACCAGCAACGTCTGCCATCTATTAAACTTCTTAGTATCAACTGCTATAAAATGTAATTGTCATTTAATCCTATTTTATTGGCACAACAACATTGCAGAAATGATCACCTTCTACTTTCGAATTAAAGAGATTGAGTTTGGGAAAAATTAAATGATCTTTCTGACATCACCTCCTAGGAAGTGCCTGAGCCAGGATATGTTTCCAAAGCTCTTTGATTCGAAAGTAATTTTAGCATCACAGCTTTGACTGGACAGATGTTTTCTCCAACCTACAGCTCTAAAATCTTATTGCCAACAAATACAGGTGACCACTGGCTGTTACCTGTCTACACCTTCTAAGCTCTACTTTGTGTCCTGTTCGTTGCTATGTGATCTTCCTATTTTCAACATGGCCCTTGGAACCATTGTGCATTTTGTTCTGACTGTTCTCAGAGTGCATTTCCTCAGACGGTGCCACCTGGAATTGGGGTATGGTTGATCATACTAAATACTCTCTCCTATGCTCTCTAATAAAGAATGAGCTCGGTGATACTGTACTGTCAAACTTCCCACTGTAACCAGGATATGTTTAAGCTTTCACTCCTGAATGGCTCTCCGGATACTGGCCACCTCAATGGCTTGATTTATTTCAGGGATTTTGAAGAAGAGCTCAAATATAAAACACCAGTCTAGCCATACTTCTGTTAGTTTTATTACTATGTTAAGGAATCTACTTTTGACTTATTTTCCATTTTCCCTTTCTTTTATTAATTTCTACTCTAATCATAACTACTTTCCTTATTGTTTTTGCTTTAGATTTAATTTGCTCTTACTTTTCCAGAGTTACAGAGTAGGGAAACAGGTTATTGGGGAAGGACTTGTTTCAAACATAGGCATTTATAAAAATTTAAACATGAACATTTTTAAATATTTGAATATGCTTTATGCAGATATTTAAAAATTAATTATAGAATTTATACAAATTTCCTGAAAGTACTCCATTAGCTGCATCCTATATGTTCTGGTTTGTTGAGATTTTGTTTTATTTTTTTAAGTTATTATAAAACTGATGTACAGAGAGGTTACAGTTTCATACGTTAGGCATTGGATACATTTCTTGTACTGTTTGTTACCTTGTCCCTCATACCCCCCTCCCCCCTCCCCCTTTCCCCCCCTGAGGTGTTCAGTTCATTTACACCAAATAGTTTTGCAAGTATTGCTTTTGTTGTTGTTTCTCTTATTTTACCCTTTGTCTCTCAATTTTGGTATTCCCTTTGAATTTCCTAATTCTAATACCAGTATACACTGTTTCCCATACACTCAGATAAGATTACAGAGATAGTATAGATACAATCACAAGAAGGTGATACATGAACATCATCAATAGTAGAAACTACAGATACACATGGATGTTGAAAGTAGTTACAACTGTGATATAACAATAATTTCCATAACATGGAGTTCATTTCATTTAGCATCATCTTATGTGATCATAAGGGTATAGCTATTGGGCTCTTGTGATCCTCTGCTGTGACTTGCCTAAACCTGTGCTAATTATTCCCAATAAGGGAGACCATGGAGAGATTTTGTTTTAATTTATATCAAAATATTTTAAACTTCACTTGATCCCCTTAGGATTGAGTACTTAACATCCACATATTTGTGACATTTCCAAGTTCTCTTATGCTATTAACTTCTAATTCTGTTTTGGTATAGTCATAGAACATACTGAGTATAAGAAAATCATATGAAATTTATTGAAACATGCTTCATCACTCAAGAGCTTGTCTGTATTAGACATTATTGAGTGTGCCTAAACTGGACAACTTGTTGTCTGCACTGGATACTGTTCGTGTACTTCAGAAGAAAGTGCATTACATTGCTTCAGGATTTTATAGTCTATATTTTGTATTCTATAGAGATACGCTAGGGGTAATTGGTTTATCATGTTTCCAAGACCTTAGTTCTACTAAGTTCTATCAGATATTGAAGGCTGCAGTTATTTTTATTGGTATATAATTCACAAAAATGTGTACAAGTCCATGGTTTCTTGTGCAATCATTAGGTTGTGTAACTATCTAATTCCAAAATATTTTCATAACTCTTAAAGAAACTCCGTAATCATTAGCAGCCACACCTCACTTGTTTTCATGGCACATTGCTGATGGCAGAGGCCAAATTGACATGCAGCATGAAGTCTAAGCTAACACAGCTGGTGCCATCACAGATAACATAAGGAACATTCTTTCAGCTCTAGGTTAATCCTCTTAAAACCCCTAAGCTGTTAACCATCAGAATAACTCAAAGATGAATTATGAATGATTCTCTAGGTTTTAGAAATATCCAGGAAATAGAATAAAGACAAGTTCAAAGTGAGGAGGTAGAATGGAGCATTCTCATAACATGTCACCTCCTCTCTTAATTTTCTTTGGCATACATAGATATAATAACATCTCCACATAACTGGTGGGGCAAAGGGTAAACTAATGCAGCAGTGATACTCACTAGACACTATGTTGAAAAGAAACTGCACAACTTGTGGGGAGGGAACTGGTCAGGAGGGAAAATTGGGAGAAAATGGAGGGACGTGGTGACACTGTTCAAAAAGAAGTGTACTCATAACATAACTTATGTAACTGTAATGCTTCTGTACATCACCTTTACAATAATAATGAAAAAAAGAGAAAAAATGTTGGAATTTGTGACTCAAAGTCCACACTGATATACATTGTGTTTCTATAACTCCACAGGGGAATCCTTCTCTTTCCCTACACCTTCAAATCTACAAGGGAAAATGCCATTGCTCAGAGAAGTGAATCCCCACAGGCAATCTATGGCTTGACTATAGCTTCATGGAAAATGATCCATCATTTATCCTAAGACCTTTAATGGGATAACTCTTTATAGATACTTTCTTACACTAGTCTCTCCCCTCAGCTTCTCCAGCCCCCAGCATCTGAGATAACCATCAGGTCTTCCTTAGGTGGCCTGGGTATTGGGAAGGTCATCTTTCCAGCCCATGTGTTGTCCAGCAGAAGCTGTTCAAAGAGTTCCAGCACATGGGTTGGCTGTGTCAGGAACCATCTGGGGCCATGAGATCTCCCATGCTGCAGTCTAGGTTTGGATGGGTCCATAAGGACAAAGGAGAAGAGCTGCTCAACATCTTCCATTAAATTATCTTCCTGGAAACTGAAATCCTAAAATCAATCCCTAACTTTCACATTTATAAGAAAATTAACTCAGATTTCATCTTTCTCTTTCAGCCTTATTTTCTAGTATTGGGACCTTATTTGGCTAAATGCTTAATTTTATTGATATAAAGGTGCCATGGCTAGAAAATGTCCTAATGGCTTAACGTTCTTTGGTCTTCTGTAACTGAACCAGTTTGTTCTGTGTAAAAGAGAAAACTAAGGGAGAAAATAAGCACCTTACTCAAGGCCAGTTGCTTAATTAGTGAGATTGAAGATATAAAACACTGGTCCTAATTGGTCTGCAAATTCAAGTCATCTAGGGTTGCTTAAAAGATTTGATCCTTAGACATATTCCACAGACCCATCATATCTGAATCTCTTAGGGGAAGAACTAGAAATTAGCATTCTTAAAGATAATACAATTTAGTTGTGCAGCCAGAATTAAGCACCACAGAGTAAGACAATGCTTCTCAACCTTTAAGATTCAATGACGTTAAAATGTTGATTCCAATTCAGTAGTATAGAAGGAGAGACATGATCTGTGATCCCCACTGGAGCAGCCTCCTTAGTGGAACCACCTACAATAGTGAGAGCCTCTAACATGTCTCCTTCACTCTTGACCTCCCTTTCTATATCTTCTCGTACCATCCAGATGAGCCTTTTTATAGCACTGATTTTGTCATGCTAGTCTTGCCATGAGAAACCTCCATCACTATCCATAGCATTTAAATAAAATTTGCATCCCTGACCACAACCACTAATTCTCTTACTTTGTATTACTGCATTTCTGTCTAAATCTATTTATTGACCCTGGTCTCTCAGGCCAGTCCTCAAGATATCCTCAAGATATCCAACCACATGCCTCCTTGCTACGTTGAACATGCCAAGACAAACCACTAAAGCAATTTCACAATTTTCATTCCCTCTTTCTTGAAACCAGTGTGCACACGACAAGTTCCTTATTGCCATCAAATACCCAACCCAACTGTCACTTCTTAAAGAGAATTTCTTTGTTTACTACTTTAAAATGCCCACATGGGTCTTCTAGTCTTCTTGAATTATATTATTTCATGTTGTTTTTAAGTAATACTACATAAATTATTTCATCTGTGCTCACCAAGTATTTATTGATTTAAGCTTCAGGTGGGCATGTAGGTACCGTGGATAGAGATGTGGTCAAGAGAGCCAAGCCCACACCTTGTGGAAATCACATTCTAGTAAATGTTTTTGCTCATGATATGAATAATATGTTATTTTTATTCTGATATCCTCTCCTTCCCGTAAACACCCAAACAGTAGGGATCCTGGAATTTTTTTTCCTCACCGTGTACTTAGTTTCTAAAATAAATATGAACATAACATAATAGCATTCCGATATACCTTTGAAGGAATTAATGAATATTCTTTAAAGCATCAGGGGTGCCCACCACCCTTGCATCTTATTCAGCCACATTGCTGAGTGACTTGTGGGTCTGAATGACTCTTCTCTAAGGCCATTTCTTGGTGCACATTCAGGCCCTGGATTTTCAACACAGCACACTACGTCCTCATCTTATTCTTGACCATTAGATGGTTTTCTTTTTGAACCATTCTGCAGGGACAATTGCCTTCTGCTCTCCATATAAAAGAGCTTGAGAAATCTTCACAGCATTGAACTCCGTGTGTCTGTCTTGAGAACTAACTGCAGCTGCTCTCTGCCCCCAGCTAGCGCAGCCCTGGCAAGCATGCTCCGGTTGTTTTCCATGCAGGAGCTCCTCAGCCTCTGCAATGCAGTAGCTTTGCTCCGGTGTCTGCTTTCTGGGTCATCACATTCTGATCAACTCGCAGACTCTCCTCTGCAGAAAGGCTCCTGATGAGGCAGTTCCATTTCTAGAATATTTTGGAATATGTGCAGCAGATGGTATTTCTTAGAATTAGCAATGCACAGAGAAAGGGAGATTTCAAAAGGCTTATGTTACCTATTGTATTCGAATGTGTGCCATTGGGGTCCCTGGCATGGGCTGTACCAGAAAGTGGTTATACTCTCATAGTGGCATCATATCATGTGGTCACTCCATTGCATATCAAACACAAAAGGATTGAGGAAGATAAAAAGAATCAAAAGAAATAAATGTGAATGATCACTAGATAGCCTCACCTTGAGAAGATAAAACTGGCTCTTCTTTCAGCAAGACAAAAAGCTTACAAGTATGAAAATAAATAGACATCATTTATCTTCTCTGCATTTTGGAAGGAAATTTGGAGTTAGGAACAGCTTGGGTTGAGATCATGACTGCTGCTTGTTCACACTGTGATTTTTTTAACATGCCATTTAATCTCTCTCAACCAAGAGCTCTGTGTTTTAGTAGGGGACAAATTGGCCACCAAGGGTAAGTGTAGAACCTGCCCAAGAACTCCTGCTATGTGGCAGTGCTGCATAGGCTCAGCATAGTCATTACAACAGTTGTCATTATGAGTGGAAGCAGTCTGCACTAGTAATGGAAGAAACATAGAAATATATCATCTGTGGAGAGGGCATGGCAGTACATGTCTATAACCCTAGCTGTTCAGGAAACAGATACAGGAAGATCAGAAGTTCTAGGCCAGCTTGTATAAAGTTAGTCATACCCTACATCAAAAATAAATATCGACACAAATTCCAGGGGCTTAGCTCGAGTCATAGAGTACTAGTCTAGCATGCTCAAGGCCCTGGGTTCAATCCCTAGTCCTGTGATAATCACCAAGAAGTTACAAGTAGTGGCCTTGCATCTAGGCAAGGTTAAATACAGCTCTTTTCTTCATGGATTTTACAATTTCATAGATAGAATCAGAAACTACATCCATTTGATGAGCACCTCTAAAATACGTATACCTGACTCTTACAACAGAAATAGATGAGAAGGATCTTCTCTTTATGTATGTTTCATTTGAAGAAACTGAGGCTCAGGGATATTAAGAATCTTATTCAAGGTTATATAGCAAATAATGGAAAGGTTGAGCTAAAAGCTGTGGGTTACCATATTCTAAAGTTGTTTGCTTGTTAGAAATATAACAGGAGGGGCTGGGGATATGGCCTAGTGGCAAGAGTGCCTGCCTCGTATACGTGAGGCCCTGGGTTCGATTCCCCAGCACCACATATACAGAAAACGGCCAGAAGTGGCTCTGTGGCTCAAGTGGCAGAGTGCTAGCCTTGAGCAAAAAGAAGCCAGGGACAGTGCTCAGGCCCTGAGTCCAAGCCCCAGGACTGGCCAAAAAAAAAGAAATATAACAGGAAAGGAAGAGTGTATGAATAAGTTGTCAGCCTATCTCATCCATGCTTACCAGAGCAGTAAGGCCAACAAAGTGACAACATGAACGTGGCTATGAAATTAAGGATATTTAACTTGTTAGTCTATGAGGTAATATGTTCAGTGTTTTACTCATATTCATGCATCCAACATCCTACTGCCTGAGATAGAAACTATGACATCCAGCTTTCTGCCTTTGTCCTCTCTTTCCTATTTCCTTCCTTCTTTCCTCTCTACTTCCTTCCTTCTTTCTTTTCTATTCCCTTCCTCCATTCCTCATCTCCCATCTTTCCTTCTTCTCTCACTCCTATCTCCATGTGCTCTTTAAAGGTCCTCAAAATATATTTAACTACTCCAAATGATTCTTGCCTCGATTTGGTCTATGGAAACCTCATCTGGTAAACATGTTACGCTTTTTCACTCTGCTGTGTATTTGTGCATGCTACTCATTCCCAGAATGCTGATTGTCCCAGTCTCCTCTCTTGACCTATCTTCATTTGGCCCCTTTCCCAGACACCCATACCAAGTGAATCAGTCCTTCATCTGTGCTCTCAGAGCTCCTGAGCTTTATCAAAACGCTATCAAAGATGCACTTTGAACTTGAAGGCTGAAACTATTGTTGATTCCATTTGTAATTTAATTTTATTTTGGTAATGGTTGCTTTATTCATTATTTGTGGACCAAGAATTAACAAGTCATTTTTTAAACATCTAAATAGATGGTAAATGTAAAGAAGTATACAGTTGTTTTTTTCTCAGTCTCCAGAAGACCAAAGAACAAGAGCAACAACAACAGCAACAACTCCTCTGGTCCCAGTGACCCTGGGACATGACTTCCAGGACTGTAGAATGGATGGCTGGCAGTCTAATTGTGGAGCCATGGGGGACCAGCAACATCATCATGATTCCCTGAAAGATTTTTTTGCATTGGAAATGTGAAAATAAGCCACTATTGTCATCGGAAGATTGGTAAAATGGTAGAAATGGTAGGAATCCTCAGGAAGCCAGCATGTTTCCAAATGTCCCAAATGCCTGCTTCCTATTACCTTGAATGAAAGAGCTCTCATTTCTATGTGACCTTCTGTGCCTCATGACACCCCCCACCCCACATACACACACCCCTTCACATCATGGAGCCGCTTTCATCCTCAGGCATCATTCCAAGTTTTCTCTCTTGAATAAAAGCCAACCTCAGGATGGCATTGTACAGCAATTCTTAGCAACATATATGGTGTGGAACGACTCATTTCTATGAGGAACACTCATGAGGCTCAGGGTAACAACATGGCATTACTTAGTAACATAAAAAATAACTGAGGATTTGCCATCTAGTCTTGTAAGATAGGGCTTTTGGTTCCTGGGAAGGGGATTCAGGCTGGGAAAAGGAACTTGGAGAAGTCCCGGTACTGTCTCCATGTCTGAGGTGGGTAGTCACGCAGTCAAATATTAGTGTTCGTATGGTCGCCACTGGTAATGTGCTCAGCACCTCGGTAACATAATCTATGACCCTTACACCAACTCTGCAAGGCATCTTCTCCTGACAACCCTTCTGTCTCAATTTCAGAGATTCCTGTATTCCCCAACACCCTTCCACAACATTCCCAAAACATCTTGTATTATTTCCTGGAAGCCTTGATCAGTTTGTCTAATTATCTCTACAATGCTGCCTTCTATCCTAGGTCCCAAGACCATAAAGATGACGACCAAGTCTATTTCATTCTTTACCCCAGGAACTAGGAATAGGAATTTCATAATTACCTTTACTAATGGTTGATTAAAGTAAATAAGGTCATACAAATATTACAATTTCATTAAGAAGACATATGAGCTCACTTCAAGGTCACAATATGAACTCAACCTAAGGTCAAAAATGTATGTCTTGATAGCTTAAGGACAACTGAACTACTTCACCTATGTGTGTCTGATGTCTGAGCTCACACTTTTTGCCACACAAGGTTTTATCTCTTTTATTTCTAGGAGTTCCAGTCATCTTTTTATCTTCTTTCTCTTAATTCTCTCACATTAAAAATCTAGACCAACATTTCTTGTCATCTGCACTATCGTCTTCATCATAGGATTTGACTAGAAGTATCACCATTACCAAATCAAGAATCAGCACTAGATCATTTCCATGTTGTTGTCCTTCTGGCTGAGGCAAGTAATTCTAATCTGACTTTAAAATGAAGTGAGAAAAATGTGCATTAAAAAGTCTCCATGAGTGCAGAAAATTATATCTGGAAGATGAAGTATTGTTATGTAAGTAAGTGGAAATCAAAGGAAACAATTTTGGACAGTTCAGAAAAGAAAAACAAGATAACAAACAAACAAAAAACTTGGAGTTTCCACTAACCAGGTACTTAAGGGGTGAAAGTCTAACTCTGAGAATCAGAAGACATGTATCTCAGCCCCAGATCTTCTTTTGACATGATGAAGGGGGGAAAAACAAAACACTAAACAACATTATTCTGAGAACTGAGTAAGATGTTCATGAAAGCCCTCATAAATATGAAGAGCTGAAGGATGACAAAGTCTAGGAAATTACCTTATTTTCTTAGACTACCCAACCTGACAAGAAAACATTTTTAATAGAATAAAACAAATATTCTGATATTTGAGTACCTAGGACCAACAAATTCACATATTTCCATGTAGGAACCATTTAAGGTTCCTGAATTTTTCGAGACTCTGCCTGTCAGAGTCAGACTGACAGAACAGTCCTCACAGAATCCATCAACTTCTTTATTAGCTCCAAGAGCAGCCTCTGAAGCTACGAGCATCGTTTGAAGCCCAAACTTAGGTTAAAAAGTTTATAGGCAGGAGAGAATGTCTAATTTGCACATAACTGATGACAGGAAAATGAAAGATGAATTCCATAGCATTTCAGCTGACTTTGCAATGCAGCTGAGGTTTTTTTATTGTTATTAATTTCCCCAACATTCAAAGAGAAGGAAATAAAGGCATGATTTTACTGCCTGAGGATGGAACTCTGTCATATTGCTCAAAAGTCAACATACTTCAAAACTGTCACGCCTTTTATCCTCCACTAGATCAGGACCACAGGAGCTACTTCTGAAAATATCCCCCGGCATTCTGTGCCATTTCACCTTTCACTTTCAGTCATTAAAAAAAAAAATACAAAAAACATCTCTGGTGTTGAAACTTAAGACCATAATAGCAAATTTCCAAAGATTCCCAACATATGACCCCACTGTAAACTCCTGAGACCTAATACCCCTCTCCCATTTTCACTCATTGATACCCTATCTCTCTTTCTTAGACATTCTTTATTTCCTGAAGTCTTTCCTGAGCCCTACAACTTGGGATCACTGTTCCTTCTTCCCAGTAGGCCTAACTGACATTTCACAGCTGATATCAAGTAAGCACTGAGTAGCAATTGCAGAGCTAAGTATAGTGTACCAGGTTTGAAGTTCAAAATGACACCCTGAAGTAGACAGCCTGGTTTAACCCACTCTTACAGATGATGACACTGGAATTTAGAAACACAACGTATCCAAGGTCATTTGGCCCAGATTGGCAGAGCCAGGCTTTGAACCCATGTAATCTGCTTCCAAAACCTGCACACTCCATCATGACATGGTTTTCTGACCTTACATACTCCATACTCATTTGTCCTGTCTCCCTTTGCTCTACCAACCCTAGGTAGGGAGTTTACATCTCCCACTACATCTCTCTGCCAAGGTGTCCCAAAGGACCAAACGTGAGCTAATATTTGTTGACTCTAATTGCATTATAAGGATATCCACTTTAAATTCTGTGATCTATCCTTGAACTATCTAGATATGACCTTTAGAGTTTGTATATCGCGTCAGCTCACTTCGTACTAAAATGTTTTTGTGTTTTCATTTGCATAAACTCCTCTGTGTCTCCAGATAGTTTAACATGCTAGAGAGCTAGCTGGGTTTGTCTTTATTTATTCAGCTGCCACTATGGGAAGTGGGGAATGAATTTGATTTGTCCAAGAGGCTGTAAAGCATTTCAGAGGATGGATAGATGGGTCTACAAAAGAGATTAGTGAGTTTGCCAGGAAGGCGCAGCTCTGGAAATGCCATGAGCGCTGGTTCCTGCAGACTCATCCTCACTGGCGGGCCCCGGAGAATGGCTGCCTCCATCACCACTTGTGAAGCCGAGGCAACAGGACCAAACCTGAGAGCATAGCCCTGGTTGTCCTCTTGCCCTGACACCTTCCTACATTCCCTTTCTGCATTTCCTGGCCACGATGATGGGAACCGATCTGATCTATCATATCTTCCCTCCCACAAAATGAAGGACCCCTTTTAAACCATGAACCAAAATAAATTGTCCCACTTAAATTAATACCAAGTCTTTCTTTATAAGAATACAAATTCTGGGAGCTGGGAATGTGGTTTAGTGGTAGAGAGCTTGCCTAGCATACATGAAGCCCTAAGTTCAATTCCTCAGCACCACATAACAGAAAAAAATCCCAAAGTAGCGCTGTGGCTCAAGAGGTAGAGTGCTGGCCTTGAGCAAAAAGAAGCCAGAGACAGTACTCAGGCCATGAGTTCAAGGCCCAGGACTGGCCAAAACAACAACAACAAAAAAAAAAAAAAAACACAAAAGAATAGAAATTCTGGGCTGGGAATGTGGCTTAGTGATAGAATGCTTGGCTAGCATGCATGAAGCCCTAGGTTCAATTTCTCACTACCACATAAATAGAAAAGGCCAGAAGTGGCGCTGTGGATCAAGAGGTAGAGTGCTAGCCTTGAGCAAAAAGAAGCCAGGGACAGTGCTCAGGCCCTGAGTCCAAGCTTCAGGGCTGGCAAAAAAAAAATGTTTAAAGAATACAAATTCTAATATGATCTTTAAAATTAGTGTGTAAATAATAATTGAAAAATCAGTGCTTTTCTATTTTTAAGGATAATTTTCTAAAATCCATCAAGATAGAGAAAGCTATTAGGAGGAAGTTAAACAAAAATGATTAAGCTTCCATGCATGGTTCCTGATTCTGTTTCCTAACAGAACTGCAATCATCAGACTTCTACTGAGGACCATCCATAATTTGACCAGTTGCCAAATGGGATATGGTCAATGATCCTAGCTTTCAAGATAAAATATAGTTTGATAGTACACAGATTGTTGTGAGACATGCTTTTCCTCCAATGGACTTCAATGAAAGCAAGATGCTGCTCCAACACATCTCTTAGAGAATAGTCACTCTGTGTCAGATCATGAACATATAGTTCTCTCTCTGCTTTGGCTCCATTAGTTCATCTGGGCTTTAGGCCAGCTCTCAATGGCTTCCTACATTCTACATTACTAACCTAGCAGTTCACACTTTAGTATTTTTTTCAGAGAAATTCTTAAGCATGTACACTAAAAAATATACTTAGGAAGGTTCATAGTTAGGGTTAAACCATTTCCTTTCAAACACTCATGTCTTGAAGTTGGCCCTAGAATGTGACAAATGCAATGTTATTGGAAAATAAGGTTGTTACAGATGTTACAGATCAAACTGATTCAAATGAAGTCACCTGGGAGTAAGGTAATCTTCCAAAGAAATTACTATAGAGTGGACAGGAACATTACTATATCACAGTTTGAGAAGAACACAATCAATACTGTGGTAGTTGTGTTGACCAGGACATGTGCCCAGGCTTATGAGTGTGCTTTTATTATATTTCTTTGCATTCATCTTGTATTTTTTTTGTGCCAGTCCTGGGTCTTGAACTCAGGGCCTGGGCATTGTCACTGAGCTTCTTTTGCTCAAGGCTAGTGCTCTACCACCTGAGCCACAGAACTACCTCTGGCTTTTGTTTTTTCCTGTTTAAGTGGTACTGAGGAATCGAATGATCAAATTTATAAATATGGAGTGCAAAGGTGATGGCCAGACAATGGGCAAATTAGTAGACTGCAGGATATGTATTTACAAGAACACACTCTCAATTATAAGATACTTTTTAAATATAGGAGTCTAAACGATAGCCCAACAATTATATTAGAATTTCATTGCTATGATAAATACTTGAAAGAAGTAGCTTTAAAACTAGATTTACCTTGCCTCACACTTTCAGAGCTTTTAAGCCATGGCAACCAGGCTCCACTGGTTTGGGGTTCAGAGTGAGTCAAGGCATCTTGTTCAGGAACAGAACTGCTTACCTCATGGCAGCCAGGGTGCAGGGAAAGAGAGGGAGAGGGAGAGAAAGACAGAGAGAGCCTTCCCAATCCTCTCCTTCCTCCAGCTAAGCCTCTCCGGTTAATGTTTCCACCCTCCCTAAACAGCGCCACCAGCTGGTGTTCAGACCTTGCACATATGAGTCTATGGAAGCTATTTTGTTTTTAAACAGTAACTACAGTTAATAATAATGTGTTGTGCACTTGAAATTAACTAAGTGTTCTTAGTACATGCACAAAAGTGATCACTTAACTTATGGATGTATTTATTACTGTGTTTGTGGAAAAAATTACACATCGCAAAGCACTAAGTTTTATGTTGTAAATACAAATAAATTTTGTCAGTCATACTAAACTAAAGCTGGGGAATAAAGCAAAGGGAAATTTAACAGGAACATGAGGAAAAAGCCTTTCTCATAAATAAGGAAGGACCCAGTGAGTCACACTAATGACGGCTTGAATACTCATTACGCATTTCTGCAAAGATTTAGCAAAGCATAAACACATGCAATATTAATCTCGCACACAACAAATCCATCATAAATTGTATCTGGCTTATCCTCAAAGAACAACAGAGCTGCATCTTAATTCTACCTCGTATTACATTTTAACACATCCGAGAGTTTACCTTACTCTGAATCACTATTTAATCTCCAACAATTGATTGATCTATTCTACTTTTCAGAACCAAAGTTTCCTTTGAAATTCAAATGAAGCACATCCTTATAAACACCTAAATTCTATTCCATATATCTTTGCTTTCTAACAGGAGTTTTTAGGGAGCAAAGATGATATTTGGGAGGCCTTTCTCTTTGTTTTTGCTCTCCTGGTTTCAGAGGGTTTTTAAGAAGTGAGAAATTGTATATGTTCAGTGCTGCTCTGTATAAGTCATCAATAGTTGTTACAATTGTTAATTTAATGGATTAAAGCTCTACCTTAAATCGTTTCTACAGTGGCAAATCATTAGAAAAAGTTTCGGTTTTCATTTAAAAATAACTACAAAGCTATTCTTTGGTTCAAAACCTGACTCACTTCTCAAGTTGCAAATAATATACTCAAAGATTTTTAGGCTTCTTCAAAAGCAAGACTTTCTGCTCAGAAAGGGATTTACTGTGAATTTGAACCTTCCTTGCACAGTTCCCTTTGGACTCAGAGAGAGGCAAACAACACAATCAATTAATTATGAGGTTTCATAAAGTCTTCAGAGTAAAGACATTTAGCAGAAGAAAATTAAGACCACTGACTTTCATCTTTTTCTCCCTGTCCACTTTCAAGTGTGGAGTAAGAAACTGAAATCTGAGAAGCATTTGGCTTGATTACAGAAATAATAGGGCTCCCAAACTTATGCCATAGCAGGCTGCTCTTTAATAAAAATTTTTAAAAAAGCAGCTTCATCGGATGCATGCTAGCTCCCTCCAGCTCAGGTAGGAAGTGTGGGGCAAACAGAAACATGTGCTATTGAACCTGGTATTGGCATTGAGTGTGGGTAGTGAGGCAGAGGCTAAGGTTGAAGTAGACATAGCTGGAGCTTGGGGTGCAGAAAGCTCTCTCAACTCCCGTCACTTACAGGTGAAAAATACAAGGTATGCTTTCGATTGCTGTGCATTATTCTTTGCAATTTATTTTCCTTCATGGACCTTCACACAGTCTTGAAATGTTTAGGTGCAAAACATGTGCCATACATGGTCCTACATTTTGGATGGGGGAAAAACAGTACATAATTTTCCGTGACTTAAAAAAATAAACAATATATCGGCTTTTTGTGTACTTCTGGACTTTAGTCTCTAGGAAATATTGAATATGATTTTTTTGTGCCAGTCCTGGGGGCTTGAAAGCAGGGCCTGGGTGCTGCTGCTGAGTTTTATTGCTCAAGGCCAGCACTCTTCCATTTGAGCTACAGCTCCACTTCCAGATGGTTTTGGTTGTTAAGTGGAGGAAAGAGCCTTATAAACGTTCCTGCCAGGCTGGTTTTGAACTGCAATCCTCAGTCCTCAGCCACTTGAGTAGCTAGGATGACAAGTAAGAGCTCTCAGAGCTCAGTTTATAATTTTGATTATTTCAATAGCTTGTATAAAATAATATCATAGGTAAAACTGTTCAAATAATATTAACAAAATTACAAATATTCTAGAACTAAGTAAGACAGTTAATAACAAATGTAATAAATCTAAACATTTAATTTTATGTTCTGTAATTTATATTTTTATTATGCATTTTTATTTACTTCTGTGCAGTACTGGAGATTGAAGTCAAGCCCACATGCTTGCTATACAAGTCCTGTATTATTTGAGCCACATCCCAGACCATTATTTACTTTGATATATTATTTTATATTTGTCTGAAGAGTATACAAGATAAACTTCAAGTTCCATAAATCTTTCGCAGCCTTTTTCCCTTCTCCACATAGGCAAGTATGTCTATATTGCTTTGGGTAGTTCAGGTAACAATTTACCATCTGCCTAACTTTCAGTATCCGTCAGCAGAGAATGGGCACCAGAAGAATGAAGACCAAATAGCACTTGCATTCAAGGAACACAATCACGCTTCCATTTCAGGGCTGAGAGGCACAGAAGTCAGACCAACCTGAGGCCAACCTAAGCTCCTGTTCTTCCTAGTAGGAGGCGACATGATTCATCTCCCAGTCACAATCAGACAGGCCGAGAAATATCAGAAATCTTTTGTAAATTTGAGATACTTGTCCATGAGCTTATTTCATACAAACTGGAATGTCATTGTTATGGTTTGTCTGTTCCCAAGGTCTCTGTTCAAACATAAAGGACACCATGATATATTAACAGGATGGTAATTAACTAACTGTAGTGTTTAGAATCAAGAATTGGAGAAGTGATTAGCACTAGAAGAGGTCATCAAAGTAGAGTCCTCATGATTGTTTACTGATGGCTAGATGAAGGAGAAAAAAAAACTAAAAGAAACATGTACATACACACATACATACACACACACACATGTGTGAACTTGCAACCTCCATGTCTCTCCGTATGATGCTCTTCATCTTCTCTGTACTTGGACCATCAAGAATATCATCAGCTGATGCAATCCTTTGGTCTTGTTCTAAAATTATGGCTCCAAGTAAGTCCTCTCCCCATTTTGTTAAATTTACCCAGTCTGTGATACTGTGTCATTAGCACCAAAAATTGCCAGTGTTTCCATCTACTCAACATAGCTGGGCATAGATAGTTCAAAAAATAATAGGTAATCCACCATCTATGATAGTTTCTTAAAAACATACTGGAATATAAGGAAGCCTGGAAGAAAGGAGAAAAACTATTTCTTCAAATATTCTTCTTCATGGTTGTTCCTTCCTGTAAAAAAATGAACTGAAAGCAAGATATCTCACTGGATAATGTCCTGTGCCTAATTTAAATGCTCATATAATTTTTTAAGTGCAAGTTCATGTGCATATATTAACCTTATATTTAATATGTAGGTTAATCTGCATGCATTCATTGTTAATCTTAAAACTTAATATAGATATAAAAGTTGTCTTTTATAAACATTTTCCAAAATCTAATCAGTTGATACAGAGAAATTATTCTGCAGCAAAACCATGGCATAGAACTAGCACTAAAGTTTAGCTTTCTTTGGGAAATGATACCATTCCAGAAACGTGGTGTGCATGTGCATTTACATGTGTGTGTGCATGCATGTGTGTTTGAACATGTTTTGATATATATGTACATGTGTATATGTGTGCATATAAGTGTATATACATACATGACTATATATATATATATATATATATATATATATATACACACACCTATCTGTCCTCAGGCAGAAACCTCATAAATCCAAAAGCCAGAGGACTATAAGAGTTTGATGTGATTTTACTATGAGTCAAGAGAGAAATTTGAAATCCAGGCAGCTACAGGGATGTAGAACTGGGTACAGAAGAAGGAAGCGGGTGAGGGATGGAAGATATTACCATCTATTATTCTGTTTGTAAGTAACAAAGTAAAGCATAATAGCACTGTTAACTAGTGATGCGCTTCTTAGAAAGTGATTCTCTCTGGATGTACCCACACATAGACATACACAAAAACCCACTAAGTGATAGGCAGTGTATGCACAGGACTCAATTCTTGATTCAGTGCATTCCCAGAAGCACTAAGAAGAGCTCTAAAAGCCGTTGTCCATTGTCAATTTTTTTTAATCAAAATGCTGCATAGTTTATCCCACTTCAGCACATTTAGGGCAGGCAAGCAGAAGCTGGTTCTATGATGTATCATGTTAATATGGCAATATTTTTATACTTATGAAAATACTTGCAAATGCTTATGACTGTGGGAAAACCTTTAGGAACAGTACCTGTGGTGACATATAATTTCAGAATATTTCCTTGAGGCATCATTTGAAAGTTGTTACTTTTCTCTTTGGGGTTTTGAATTCACTATGTAGGGCAGGCTTTCCTATGACTTGTAATCTCTTCTTTTCAAGCTCCAGAACTCTGAGTTTACAGGTTTATGCTAGTACTCTAGTTCTCAGTTCTCTTGATGCAATAGCAGAGGGTATGAGCTGCAGTTGCACAGTATACTCAGAAACTTCCTGTGGATTGACTCCTTGAATGTGCTATATGCTGTTTGGAACTTCCCTGTGGATAAGTACATCAACATCCGCTGTAGTGGCACATATTGCTTAGGGTGAGGGGTATGGGTGGCAGTTAAGGGAACAGCGATCCTTTAATAAAAATTCCAGCAGCTAGGAACAATGATCTATGCCATAATCCTCCCACTGGAAAGGCTCAGCTAGCAGGGACTAGATAGCACATTTGAAGCTAGCATGGGCTTTAAACACATGGAGATGCTGTCTCTAAAAGAAACTTCATCAATGAAGAGCAAAGATCTTTCAATAGCAGGAAAGTATTACAGTGAGAATTTATTGATTCTAAATTTAGGCTCATTACCCTGGTACAGACTCATCGGCTGAAGGATGATGCGCTGTGGGAAAGGAAGATCACAAGTTCTCGGAGTGAATAATAGCCAACAAACACATGAAGAAATACTTACCACCCTTGACCATAAAGAAAATAAAAATCAAAACAACGTTGAGATTCTGACTCACTTTAGTCATCATGGCCATCTTCAAGCATCTGGATGACAACAAATGCCAGTGGAAGGATGTGCGGGGAGGGTGGGATTTGGGGGACTGCATTATTCTGTTGAGGGGAATGCAAGCTAGTGCTGCCACTAAAGAAATTAACACGAAGTTTGCTTTTTTTTTTTGTTTTCTGCCAGTCCTGGGCCTTGGACTCAGGGCCTGAGCACTGTCCCTGGCTTCTTTATGCTCAAGGCTAGCACTCTGCCACTTGAGTCACAGCGCCACTTCTGGCCATTTTCTGTATATGTGGTGCTGGGGAATCGAACCCAGAGGCAAGCACTCTTGCCACTAGGCTATATCCCCAGCTCCGAAGTTTCCTTTTTAAAAAAAAATCTAAAAGTAGATTTACTTAATGGCACTGTCCTATAACTTGTGGGCATATATCTGAAGGAATGTAAGTCAAGATCTGATTGAGGCACCTCCTGCTCAATGTAGCATTCTTCACAACTGCCGAGCTGTGAAAACATCCCAGACGCCCTCTAAGCAATGAATGGATCAATAAAAAATGAGATATATATATATATATATACACACTAATAGACTACATATGAAAATGAAATTATGTCATTTTCAGGGAGATGGATATAAGCGAAGTAAGCCAGATTCTGTAAAACAAAGGTTGCATGTTTTCTCCCATATGTAGGTGCTAGATATAATAAATGAATATGTTTCTAAATACATGCAAGAAGATAGAAAGTAGATGATAGAAAGGAGATCATAGTTCATCGATTGATAAAGATAGATAGCCAAAAATAAAACCAGTAATAACCATGAAACAGCACAAACATGATTGAAAGGGAGGAATCATATATCAAATGATCTGAAATAGGAATACCACCAGTTATATTTGATTAAGAACAATTGGAAATAAGAGTTGTTAGGCCCAAACACAATAAAGCCATAAAGTTGAAAAAGAAAGACCAATGGCAGGCTTTAAAAATCCAAATACTTAGTTTATTTCAACTCATTGAACAACAATGCAAGCCTTTGAGCTAGTTAGGTGTTAAGAATGTAACAGTAAACAACACAATCTCTTGGCCTCAGGAAGTGCGGATATACAGCTGGGCAAGGAGGAAATAGACATGTCTACAAGAAATGGTTTCAAAAATAAAAAGATAATGGTTCACTCTTTAATAAATCAAACCTAAAATTATAATGTACAAAGAGAGTTTAATTCTGCTGTGCTATTCTGTAAAGGTTAAATAAAGGAAGTGACATTTAGTCTAAGACGTTTGGAATGAGTAAGACTTTCATAAGGCAGAGAATGGATAGTATCAGGAAGTCCACATCATTGAGAAAAGGAAACGTGTGGCGAGAACAAATAGGATGATGAAAGAATGTTAAATAGCAAATATGGACATGCGAGATTCAAGTAGCAGTAGGTGCTTCCTAAAAAACATTTTTGGGAAAAAAACCATGGAGGACCCTGTTTTTGTTATTAATTTATTTATTGTCAAAGTGATATACAGAGGGGTTACAGTTTCATACATAAGGCAGTGAGTACATTACTTATCCAACTTGTTACCTCCTCCCTCATTTTTCTCCCTCCTTTCCCCCTCCGCATTTCCTCCCCCGCCAATGAGTTGTACAGTTGATTTATGGCATATAGTTTCGTATTGCTGTTGTATTGGTTTGCCTTTTACCCTTTATGTTTTCATTTTGATGTTTCCTTTCCCTTCCCTAGTTCCAATAAATGTATTTACAATACCCAGGGTACCAAAATCAGTAACAGTGACATCAGGAGTAAAACCTTGGGGAAGAAAGAAAGAAGAAAGTGGCATAATTTCAGATGGTACATTGAAAATAACAAGGACAATGGTAAACCACTTATTTCCATAACTTGGAGGTCGTATCACTTAGCATCATCTTATGCGTTCATATGTACATACTATTGAGCTATTATGATCTTCTGCTAGGACTATCCTAGATATGTTACACAATGGATTCTATGCCTCTATCAGAATGAATGAGTGCCCCATTTGTAAGGAAATGGAAGGACTTGGAAAAAATTACATTAAGTGAAGTGAGCCAAACCCAAGGAAACATAAGTCTATGATTTCCTTCATTGGTAATAATTAGGATCTTGGGTTTTATTTTAACAAAACAAATCTGTGCAGGGGAACATTTTGTGAGTTTGCTTTAGAAGAGAAGCTTCTTAATTCATTCTCTTTAGGCTTCACAGAGACCATTTAAATGCCAATTCAGAGGAGATAAGGACAAAGAGAAAAGATCTCTTGACTTCAAAGTATTTTTACTTCTTCTAACAATTTATCTATCAATTTATCTCTTTTTTGTAATTAATTTACCTTATTGATATTATAGAGGTGATATGAAGAGGGATTACAATTACATGAGTCAGGTAATGAGTATATTTCCATTCCTACGGTGTCTTTTGTCTTGACTCCAAATTTTACATTCACTTTGAAATTCTAGTTCCACTTCAAATCACTCTATGCTTTAGGCTACTGCTGAGAACTTCATTTAAACACAGAGATTCATGGTAAGAAAGTGTGTACCACCCAAATATATAGAATACAACTCTTGTCAAATACAGAAAGACAGAGATACTTAACAGCAGGTACGAGGATCTGGACAGATATGCGACACTCTTAGAGAAAACAACAGTAGTAGAAATTCTCCATTAGAGAAGATTCAGAAAGTATTCCAGAGTAATGGCAAGTGGGGATGTATTGACTATAAAAATGAAGGCCTGGATCCATAAATAGTGATCATCGTCTGAAAAGAAAGCAGGCAGTAATTTTCAATACACTGATTTTAATTCTATATCTTATAACTAGTTAAAAACATAGGTATTTGAGGACATAGACATGGGAGAAATATATATATATATTATTCGATATATATTCCATTATTCAATATATTCAATTATTCAATGTATATTCAACTCAATATGTATTCAATTCTATATATATACATGTATCATTGATATATCCAATATATACTCAATATATTGAGGTTTCTATTCAAGTGCAGATAAGTAGCTATAGCACCCTAATGCAATCCCCTATAAATCTGTTAATATTAAAAGGAGTACATACCTCTGACATTATCTCAGCATCTACTTTATGTTAGTAACTCTGCTAATAACTTTACATGCATTATTTTATTCAAATTTCATATGAATCATCTGAGTAACAAAAACATTGTCGAGGACCAAAATTGTGTAAGAAGTAGTAGAAGAACTACCTCTGTTTAAATCTTGCCTCAACTATTTGCTATCTATGTCATCTGGAACCTATTTAACCTTTCTGTGTTTCACTGTCTTGATAATAATCACAGAACACTATGGCAAGAAATGACCCAATGCATTGAAAGTGTCCACAGCAAAGCCTGGCATGTGGTTAAATGTTTTGATAATTGAGAGCAATTATTTTTCACCTCACTTTACAGAACATGAGTGTTAAATCATAGAGACGTTAACTACTAAAGGATACTCTACAATATAAATAGCTGGGTTGTCTAGTGCAAGCTCTCACTCAACTTTACACTAATCTAGTTCATGGGATAAGAGAGAAAGATCAAGGTCCGAACCTTGGAAAACGCTACTTAGTTAAAGGGTAGAAACCAGAGTGTTGGGATGCAGAGTAGTTCAAGAGATGGCATGATCATATGACCAAGAGAGCTATAGATGATGTAGCTATTATAGAGAAAGTGTTGCCACTAACTTCAAAAACTTTGGAGCATTTTCTTTTAATATCATAGGGAACAACTCCTAGATTCAGCAATCAGAAAACTTCAGGGGACCTTTAAGAGATAATTGAAGCAGATCACACAAGACAACCACTGAGTGAAAGCATTTAAGAAATGATTGCACAGGAGAGAAATCCAAGCCATAGGTGTCAGAGTGTAAATGGAAAAGGGATGATAATTTAACAGTTTGACTTAAGGGAAACCTTAAGATGCATTTTCATGGCATGGGGAAATATTAGTCATTTTTCTATGTAGAAACAACAACCATTAAAGAGAGTGGGTGAGGATCCTGGGAAAGGGGCTGACCTATAAATCACGAACAAAGGGACCACAGGAAGGAAACCCCAGGGGTACCCACCAGCCTTGGAAAATAAAGACTCAGATTCATTTCTGTCACGAGAGACTGGAAATTAAAAAAAAAAAAATAGAGTATGAGGGAACTGGGTGTAATTGATGCCTCAATGGCTTTGGTTTATTTATGTGAAGAAAGTAATCTGTTTGCATTCACGGAGAGAATGAAAATTGATCCACGGGGATAAGAGATAGATTGAAGAATAAAGGGCCTGCTGGTTTCAGAACAAAATTACTGGTTAAGCAGCTTGTACAAGGAATCACTTATCCATAGAATAAGTTTAAAAGAATCAAAGTGATATAAACACTCCTGACAAATGGAAGTGGTGCTGTTAGTATGTGCTTCATAGGCTGTGCTGCATGTATAATATACAGCCATAATGCATAAATTGATAGTACTGTGTATGCAGTCTATGGAAGTGGGTGTCTTTAGATAATCCATTCCAACAACGTGTATGTGCAAACTAAGATTCTCGGAGCTAAGATTCAAATTTTGATCTCTGTCATTCATGAGTTACTGGCCTAACCTGGTCAAAATGTATTTCTTCTCTCTAGGCTTCAATGATTCCACCAACAAAATGAGGCTGACCTAGAAATCTTCTAAAGATTATTCCAGTTAATGTTGCTGAAGTCTGTATTCTGCCTGCCTTCTCTCCAGTGCCTACAGGGATCTGTTTTCGAACAGGATTTAGCTCCTAAGCTGACATTAAAGAGATGTATTACTTAGAGCTCTCAGGATTCAGACAAACATCACTGACCCAAGGCAGGTGTGCAATACTGAGGGCTCAAAAAGCAGCTTCATTGTTATCTCTGCCTGCAGATTTCTCTGTTGCTTAATTTTCATGGAGGGAGATGAATGCACAGTTCCAGAGGTTTAAATGTTTGTATCCAATGCTGAAGTATAATTTCTGTGTTCTTATTTCAATATGCTTGGAAAGCTTTAGATGTATTCTCTCAGTTCAATATACTGCAGACAAGGGACAGGTTCATTATAGATATATATGGATTTCGGGAGGCCCACATGATGGCCAAGGAAAAGCACTGTCAAGCTATGCAAAACCCACACATTATGGTATGGGAAGGATTTCCTTAAGTTGGTGTCAACATAAGGAAAATCAGGAGATGGATGGGCCAAGATTCTTGTTTCTTTCCTCTTTGTTTCTCCTCAAACAATTTTATCTCAGCATAAATGCTGATAAATATAGATAACTCTAGAGAGCTATCTATACTGTCTCTTTACTGATCTCTCAGAGACCAGTATCCCTCCCTGTATGTTTTTCCTATCAGACACATGAACATTTCCTCTCAAGGGAGGTAAGCAAGACAAATGGGTACTCTATAATTACTGCATTGGTGAAAAACTGTGTTCCTGGCCTTATTTTGTCTTCTGGGTATATAAGAAGTCATACATTGAGGTAATCTTCAGGAAGCATGAGAATCCTTTTATGTAGTTGGAATACTAGGTTACATGGCTCATAGAAGGGAGTTGACAGTTTATAAAAGTCTCCAGCGGGAACTCATACAGAACACTCATTGTACTGACTGACGGAGACTTTAAAAAAATAGGAGGAAGCTGACTTCATGATATATATGATTCTACTGGTCTTATTACCCTGCCCATAAAATATTAATTCATAGTTCTGAATATTGTAGTTGCTTTAGGAAATATGGTTCACAGTGGAGTTAATGAGAAAATTCATTTGTGTTATAATCTTCCCTACCTAGAGCAGACACTCATCCAAAAACAAGCACATGTATAGACATGTTTTCTTCTCCATGATGGAAACAGTCACTGACATGGCCACTGAGTGACTGTGTACTTTCTTCAATTTGAAACTATGGTTACTATTGTCACAAATTGCATTTACTCTGAGACAGAACTGAGATGATCTCTGAAAAAGATCTCTCTTCAATCCAAATAAATAACAAAAGTTCTTTCCGAAGTGCTTATTTGAAAAACAATTTCAATCTGTTTAAAATTAAAGTAACCATTTTTTTAAAAAAAGATATTGAAAGAGCATATCCATTAAATAGTAAGGCCATAACAATCAGGAAAATAACTGATTTTTAATAAAATGAATTTTGCCTTAAAATATAATGGCAATACACTTGTCAATGACCACTGGCAATTTATACAGAAGGCATTGCATGTTGTGTAAGCAACTAATCTCTTTATTACTGATATAAAATTATATAAAGGCAAACTATAACCAAAAACATTGAAAAACCAATATTTAAAATTATAGTTTCAATAAAATATAACTTCAGTCACCAGAACATTCTTAAACAATTGTACAGTTCTAAGTTAGGCAAAACCATACTAAAATGATGATGATATATGGATTAAATTATGAATGCTATGAATTGCTTGATAGATACACAGTAAGGTATCTTTATCCACAACCTCACACTTTTCTTCACACTGTTGCTAAGAAATCCTGAAGAAACCCCTAGTTCTTGAATTGGCAGAATATGAATTTACATGGGAGCACAAATGAAGAGTAGTCTTCTTGGAGCACTTGTAACCCACCTGGTTGAAGACACTTTCATGATGGCTTCTTCCACGGAAAACAAGTCAACTTTCACATGAAAGAAAGATCTGATCCCATGACTCTTCCCCTCCCTGTATTCCAGGCAAGGTGGATTTGTCTTTCGTCCTCTAGGCTCCTGCTCATGGTGTTTAATGACCTTCTCCACACCTTTACCTATAGAAAAATCTATCCTTTTCTTTAACATTCATACAAATGCATTCCTATTGTGAGTCCTTTGAACTCCCAGTGTGAGATAACACTTGTTCCTCCATTTAATGTGGCTGACCAGTTCCTACATAGCGCCCCCTTCCTGCCTCCCCTGTCTTCCTTCCCAGGCTTGTGGCCCAGAAACATTGGGGAAACCTCGCTTAAGTACATCTTTTTGAAACTGTTTCTTCCTAGTGATTGACATTGACTTTTTTCTATTTTTGATCTGAGATGGGAACTCAAATTCAGTAACGGACCCTTTTGCTCATTGGTTAGCGCTCTATCAACTGAGGCATGCCTCCAATCCTTGACTTTTTTGCTTTAAATATAAGTAGTAAATGACTCAATCTAATACTTAGGGAAACATCCACGTGGTGTTGACCTGAGGGGTTATTTTTATATCACTCTAAGTTTTGGGGGCATTCCAAAATATTTGTTTCAATTAGTTAACACTAATTTTCAATACCACACTAATCTAAACTAATGTAAGTCCACTCACCGTGCTAGAATTTCTAATGCACGTTCACATGCAGAACATACCTCCATATGTATTCTGTGTAATAATTTACGTACTTCAATTCAACTGCCATTCCAACTGACCAGAAAGAACTGGCTACCTTCACAGCCCTTGGAAATAGAAGATGTTATGCTTTATAAGAAAGAGAAAGTGTCGTGCAATTGAAGGACTCAGATAAATATATAAAATACATTTTAATACTCTAGACATATGTAGGAAAATAAATTAAAATGTCTGGTCTAAGGGGACCCTGTCCCTGTATTTAGTGTAGTATCTGGAGTCTTGTGGTTAGATTGATTTTTACCAATTTTTTTAGATACCCACAGCGATCTTCACCCAGCCAGCAGTCTATATATAATGATTCCTTACCTAGGAATTATTAAACCTAGAAAATGATATAAGTAATTCATAGTAAAAATAAAACTGCATACACTTTATAGTATAAATATATGCAAGTCGTCATGCTATTTAGTATCAAAACGTTCAGCATCAAGAATCTAATAAGCATGCTTATCTCAAATATTTAAACATAGACACAAACACTTTGGGGCTCATATAAAAATATGGCTATCCTCAAGTGTGTTTCTTAAAAGTATATTTAATATCCTTGAAAATTAAAATGAACACCTACCTAATGTTTCAGAGGCAATCCACCAGGTGCAAAACCAAAGAGCATGGATTCTTGATGCTTCACTTAGAAGAAAGGGATCTTCTTCTCAAGTCTATCATTGACTTTTTCACAATTAAGCTCAGGGCTCGTGTAGTGATGTTCCATCTGCCTGCCCCTCTTCTGGTATCTGAGTGCATTGTCTGTTTGCTAGGTGCATTCTCCATACTTGGAGGATGGGGAAAGAGTCCTTACGGCCTGTTCTGGTTAGGAAACTCAATCCTTATCAGAGTCGAGAATGAAAATCAACAGGAATCCGACAGTTACAGAGAACATGGCTGTCCAAGGTGTTTATTATTTCAGCATGCCTCCTAAGATCATACCGTCTCCTTGTTAACTGGGGAGAAATGTCGATATTTGCATAAAGAAGAGAAAACTGAGCCTCCTGTAGCCAGCTTTGGATGTTTGTTCTTCTGCATCTCATCTGAATCGCCAGCATCAAGGATGAACATGGGTACCAACTTTCATACTATGCACTCTCCAGCTCCAATGCCCAGCAGCATTAAGAGAAGAAGAACAACATGCATGAAGGTAGAAATGTGTTCATTAAATGGCACTCCAGAACTCTTTGGGGACTGGATTAAGTAGATGAAGAAGCAATTTTCTGGCATGTCCACACAGGTCCAATCCCTCTAGGAACCATGCTTTCAGGTTTCCTAAAATGGGGAAATTAATCATGAAAGTTTGAACTTAGATTTATTCTTAAATGTGTATTTAAAGCATTTGTATTTAAATCATCAATAGGAAGAATGCTACATAACCATAAGATATACATAAGATATTTATACCAATGATGTTTCATTTATCAAAGAAGTTCGCTCCATTTCTATATTTTCCATCTTCTGCAGAGCATTAAGTAGGAGTTAGTGCTCTACGAATGAGCTAGCATAGCTTTCACATCATTATCAACCATACCATTTCACAGTAAAATTTACTCTGCTCAAATTAGAAGGGGCCATTGACTTACAGCAAGCAGCAATCCAATCCATGTGGAAGAATGATAAAGGCCCAGCCCCTCAAAGATGCTGAGTGCTATTGGTGCATATATTTTAATTATTTCTGTTATTAAATTTACAATCATAGAAATAAGAAATAATGAAAAAATGAACTCAGGTATGAGGTCATTAAATATAACCATGTACACCTTAAACATAAGTACTTTTTTCTTGATTAATATTAGGTAAATATCTAATCTCAGGAAAATATCCAGAATTTTGCATAAATAGTCCATAAATTACTATGATACTCCTCAAATAATATGGAATGGAACTAGATAATTTAAGGGGATGTATGGAGTTGGGGGAGATGAGGGAAAGAGGTGAAATGGATGATATTGATCAAGAAGCATTGTGTTCATAAATTGATATGTTAAATTGAAACTCCTTTGTATATCTGCTTAGGTAAGTTAAAAAAACTAAAATAAGAGGATAAATATTTAAAATTGTATATTTAACTTCTTAATTTTTTGAGACAGGGTCTTGTTATGTATCAGAGATTGGCTGTGAACTTGTGAAAGTCCTGCCTACACATCTTGAGTTCTGGTATTAGGGTTGTATCCCATCTTGTCTGGCCATATTACATCTTTTTTTATTTTTATTTTTTGGCCAGTCCAGGGGCTTGAACTGAAGGCCTGAGCACTTTCCCTGGCTTAAGGCTAGCATTCTACCACTTGAGCCCCAGAGCCACTTCTGGCTTTTTCTATATATGTGGGGCTGAGGAATTGAACCCAGGGCTTCACATATATGAGGCAAGCACTCTACTAGTAGGGCACATTCCTAGTCCCCAGTTGCATCTTATATTCTGTTTGTCTTGATTTTCTTTTATCTTCAAAGTTACATCTTCAATGAGAATGTAATAGGTCGATGGATGAATAGATTGAAGCCTTCCCAAGGTAGGTAGGAAATGATTAAGAACTAGAAAACAACTTGACAAAAGAAAAACAATGAGTGTTTTACAAAAGGGGAGTAATGGCTGGTTTTCCTCCTAAAAATATCTTTCAGTATTTTAGAAACAGTGCTTCAATAATCACATTGAAATGGGAATTTAAATCTTTGTATCAATGATTCAGTTCACTGAGAGCATGTAGCCCTATAGGTCATACAAGACCATGTCGGCTATGGTCAATGTCCTTGATAAACGCTTTGTGTTGTAGCAAATAGGGCACAAGAAGAAAGTGAAGATTAAACATCTCATGTCTTAATTCCATGAACAGGTAAACAATATACAGAAGCACTGGTAACAAAACACTCCAAGCCCTGTCCCGGGAAGATCTATAGGTCCTTAATCATCCTAAAGTGAGCCATTTGTTTGCCAGCTGCAGCAATTAAACAGGGGAAGTGAAATCGATGCAGCAGGGTGGGAGCAGTCTGCAGCTGCAGGGCTGCAGTTCTTTACAGCCATCGATTTCCCCTGGCTTTGGAGTTTGCTTCAGTCCCTCTCATCACCACCGTCCCCCTGTGGCTCCAGGGGTGTCAGTTGCAGAGTCATTATCGCTCCCAGAAAATCACCCAAGGGTTCTGCCTCTACCAACGCCATGGGAAGGGGAGGGTCACAAAAAGGATTCCTAAGAACTATCAGCCATTACTAAAATGCCACTGCTATCCCTGTTCAGGGCTCAGTCTTTGCCAGGACAATTAAACTGGTTCTTGTTTCTAGTCCTCAAACACAACGTTTAACACATAGAGCGCCCCAAATTGAGGTTCTCATTTCATATCTTATCACCCTACTTTCTTCTTCATATACATTCAATCATATTAGCCTATGCATGTGTGTGTTTGTGTGTGTATGCCTGTATGTGTATATGTATAAGGCTGATATATGTATAGCATATATGTATATATACACACACATGTGTGTATATATATGTACGTGTGTGTGTGTTCACATACCTGAATATACTATCAACTCTCTACCCATGGAATTTGGCTCAAGTTCTTTATTCTCCTACAATTCTTTCATTTTTATTTTTTATTATCAAGGTGATTACAGATCGGTTACAGTTACATATATTAGATAATGAGTACATTTCTTGGCCAACTTGTTACCTCCTCCCTCATTTTTCTCCCACCTTCCTTCCTCCTCAATCCCCCTCTCGAGCTGTACAGTTAGTTTACAAAATATTTTCTTGTAAGTATTGCTGTTGCAATGGTTCACCTTTTACCCTTTGTCTCACCATTTTAATGTTCCCCTTCCCTTCTCTAACTCACACAAACATATATAGAATACCCAGGGCACCAGAATCAAGTACAGTGACAATAGGGTCTAAATCATAGGGAAAATGGAAAGGAGAAAAAATAAATAATTTCACATAGCATGTTAAAAATAATATCAATAATAAGCCACTTGTTCCCATATTTTCAAGATCATTCCTTTTAGCATCATTTTATGTTATCATATGTACATAACTATTGAGTTATTGTGATCATCCGCTAGGA
This sequence comes from Perognathus longimembris pacificus, assembly GCF_023159225.1. Classification (NCBI taxonomy): domain Eukaryota; kingdom Metazoa; phylum Chordata; class Mammalia; order Rodentia; family Heteromyidae; genus Perognathus; species Perognathus longimembris. The sequence goes on along the minus strand of NC_063168.1, from coordinate 68,595,886 downwards.
CTATCCTAGACATATACTAATTATTACCAATGAGGGAGGCCACAGGGTCTATGTGTTTCGGGGTCTGGATCACTTTACTTAGTATGATTTTCTCTTAAGTCTTTCCATTTTTCTTATGAATGGGGCAAAGTCATTCTTTCTGATAGAAGCAAGGAGGCTCCCAGCCTATGTGATCTATACAAACTAGTTCTCCCCCTTCTCCTCTTCTAGTCCATTAAACTTTATTTATAGAATATTCAATCTTTTCCTACATATGTCTCTCCTATTCATGAGTTTTCATGTATTATTCAACATAATACCTTGTATTGTGTTTGTCATAGCCAATATCGAATAGTACAAAAGAAATAGTGATCTAAACAGTAGAATTCATCACATTAATATCCAGGTGTGGTTCACAGCATCAAGATATTTATTTATGATCATATCTGGGCAGAAGTTCTTAACTTGATTTTGAGATTCTAATAGTGGATTATTGAGGAGAGCAAAAGCAACATTCTGAAGCTTCTGGGACGAGATTTGTAAACAGTATATTACATGGATACTGACAAGAGATGATAAGACAAAAATGTGATTCTGAGCTAAGTCTCCAGAATATCTTTCTTGTTTCCAAGTGCTTCTATTACTGAACACATGGGGTATACTTAGTTTTTGCATATCACCAATGACAGCTGGATTAAGCTGCAGGATTGCAAGTGATATTATAGATTGTGGTAATCGTGGATTATATGAAAATCTTAATAACATCAAATAAAAGACTACAGTCTGTTATCTGAAGACCAGTGGGGAGTTCAAGGGAGGGAGAACAGCATAGATGATGACTCCCTCTCTCTGAACTGTAGTAATAGCAGCATCCACCAAAGGTGACTCAAGACAGCTCATGGGGAAGCTAAAGCTAGGGACAGCATTCCCATGCATGAATCATGTACCAGGGAGAACCCTCAGGGAAAGCTACAAGACCCTTTATAGGCTTTCTTACATAGCAAGTTTATTTTGACCTAGCTTGTGATATGGTTCGGATTATATACAAATAAAAAAATATTCAGAATAGATAAGCAAGGTGTCAAATAGGATACAAGATCCATGTCAATTCCTTCTATAAAAAAGTATATTTAGGCGTGACTGTGTCCAGATACAATACTTAATAAATCTTCAAAACATTAGATCCTGAATCTAGTATCCCTCCCACGAACTCGAGACCCTTTACATGTGTTGAGGTGAATTTAAAATGCAAATGGAAAGCACAGCATTTGATCCCCAAGGCCCCCTTCACTCTGTATTCAAAAGATCTGCTGCACTTTTCCTTGGGCAAGGTTGAGCTGATGCTTGCAAGACTAGTGAAGCTGAAAGTCGCTCCATGTATTTGGGGAGAAAATGGAGGAGGGGATGAAATTTGGTCTTAGCTAGATAGAAACTGCCTGTGTGAAGTTTCTGATCTGTTTTTATACCATCTTAGGAACCCTAGATTCAACTGAGGTGATGTCCCTTCTGTTTAACGATGTACCACTTTCATTCATTCTAAATGGGGGAAGCAAATGTAACAATCCCAATAAGACATAAAATATTATGCTTGTGTTAAGCACAGGAAAGGTACTATTTTCTCTCTGCAAGTGGTGCATTTTGGAGAAAGACTAGAGCTCAGATTGCACTCATATGAACTAGAAGTTGGTCAGATGAGAAGAAAGACAAGGGCAATCTAAGAAGCTGTCATTGAGCAAAGCGATGCACAGCATAAAGAGGCAATAGTGTGTTGATGAAAGTGTAAATGCATCTCTGATTCTACAGAGTATGGAGGAAGGGGGGAAACAAGGCTGACTGCCAAATAAGCTAAAAGTGTGCCTTTCCTCTCACTATTTAGAGGAAGTCACTTAAAAACCTAACATGAGCCAGGTGCTAGTGGCTCATACCAATACTCCTAGCTACTCAGGAGTCTGAGATCTGAGAATCATGGTTTGAAGCCGGCTTGGACAGGAAACTCCATGAGACTCTCATCTCCAATAAACTACACACAAAAAAGCTCGAAATAACACTGTGGCTCAAGTGGTAGTGTACTTGCCTTGAGCAAAAGAAGCACAGAGAAGCATCCAGGTACAGAGTTCAAGCCCCAGGATTGGCAACAAACAAACTGAAACGCACAAGAGATGAATTACACAAGACCCTTCAATTGATTCAAAATTCAGCAACACTGTTTGTGTTCTTGGGTTTAGCAGAGAACTCATCAGTCCTGGATGCTCAATAGATATTTTTCCAGAACACAAATGAATATCATAAAATAAAAGGATGACTAGAAGAGAAAAAATTTTAGTTCAGACACTTGGTATACAAGATACATTATCCCACTGTAGTTAGAAAAATGTGTGGAAGATACATTCTAACTGGACTTTTGGAAAATCCAATTTCTGGGTTTCTGTTCACTGTCTAAATAGCCCAGTCTCATTTGATGTTTGAGCAGAGGTTCAAAGGAGTAACATGGCGTTTTTCCAATTAACATATGACATCCATCTTACCAAGGAGACCTCAGAGAGCGAAAGTCACCATAAGGCTACTGAGGATAAATTAATTAATCAGAAGTGACATCAATAGGACATTCCTAATTCCTTTCTGGCCAAATTGAGTCTCATAATAGGAAGAGATATAAAAAAAATACAAGGGAAAGAAAAAATGGTAACAGAAGATATCATGCCTCCTTTGGGTTGTGAGGGCTAATATTTGACGTATGTCTAATATTCACCTCCAGGGAGGTCTAGGTAATTCCAAGTCATGGACCAGACTGAGCAAGATGGATCTTCTAAAGAAGAGCCTTTTAAAACTAACCTCGTGATATGACAGTTTGATATACTTTGTACCATCATAATGCATTCTCTATTTCCCACTTTAATTGTATGAATACTTTCATTCTGAATTAGAAATGCTTTTCTTCATTTTCACAAGCAGTTCTGTCCTCCACTGGATAGAAAATTGTAATGGAAATTAATGGTCCTACTGTTCTGCTGCCTCTGAAGAATTTCCCCAGATTTCACAGTGTGGTTTCCAGCGTGCTTGAGGGGAGGATGGATGGAGGGGCAGGAAGCCACATGGTGTTCCAGAATAAAACACATGAAAAGGTAATCGAGAGAAATGATCTTAAAAATGGTCAAAGTGAAGTCAGTCATGCATTTCAAGGCCACATCAAAAAAGTTGGGTAGCTTAAGGAAGTTCACGGAGATAATGACGTATTTTAATGGCTATTTTATAAATAGTCATTATCTGTGACCTGTAGATTATATGGCTATACTCTATGACTATTTTATGAAGTATTTCCATTGTAATTTTATAAATGTGCTCCTTTGTTTTGAATAATGAAGCATGAAACTATTGACTTTTACTATTAAAGTTTGATGCCAACTCGGTTTGAGCTTCATTTAGAGTCCTCCGGAATCTCAGAACTTGAAAAGTATTTCATTGTGTATAATTTTATTTCTTTTCATTTATAAAGAAAGTCTAGATATGCAATGGGAAGTCATTGTCAAACATCAATAGTTGAGGGTGAGCTTTCCTTTGCTTGAAAAGAAAAAAAAAATCAGTTCTAATAATAATCATACATTCTCTAAAGTAAATCAATGGTTGAAGGGCTATCCACTCATGTAGCTGGTCAGTGACCCTAACCATGTGCAGGGCTAAGCGAGGCTAAGGGCCACTCAATCTAGCCAGGAGTCAGAAATGAATTTAGCACAGAAAATTTAATATAATCAACTATTAATTTTTGTGCTGGTCCCAGGCCTTAAGCTCTGGGCCCAGGTGCTATCCTTGAGCTTTTGTGCTCAGAGCTAGCACGCTATAGCTCCATGTCCAGCTTTTCATGGTTAAATGGAGATAAGAGTGTCATGGATTTTTCCTACCTAGGCTGGCTTTGAACTGTGATCTTCATATCTTATCCTCCTGAATATTTATCAGTATAGAAAACTTTTTAACTTGACAACGAATCCTCTAGAGTAGTATAGCACTCGGCAGCCTCTTTTTCGTCCATAAACTACTTTAGTCTACACATTTGGTTCCACAATTAGCAGCATCAAAATGCCAGCTCCTATTTTGAAAAGTCGCCTGGTGTTGATGTATTTATACTTAATTATACTCACTTTTGCACATTTAAAGTCTAGCAAAATGAGTCCTTCCTAAATTCGTCACACAACAATTTAATTGGATGTTTTATTTCGGAATGCCATGAGGCAATTCAATTTAATTGATCCTTTTATCATTTGTAAACCCAGCAGGTTCTTTTTTTTTAAATAAAAGGTAACCGCCAAACTTGGAATAAATCCCTATAACCAGTTGAAACTCCAAGTACCATCTTTTGTATTATGTTAGGCTACCCTTTCCTGTCCCACTTTGGAAAGAATTGCTCATCTAGAAAGCTATCCTTTCTGGCTTTGAATTGCAAGATATCCATTATTTATCCCCTTAACCCTCCCCGCTTCCCCTAGCCACACATCCAGGGGAGGGGGCTGGATTTCATCATTCAAACATCATGGTATCAGTGTGAAGAGCTGGTTTATGGTTGGCCTCTAGGTCCACATTCTCATGGATACAGGAGCCTGGTTGCTGCCAGCTGCCTCAGTATATGTTCCCTCAAAATAAACTTAACTCCTTTCTGAAGCTCCAGATTTGCATTTGAAAATCTTCATATTTCTTCTTATAAAAATTAAAGTGAACATTAAATCTTAGCAGTCATTGAAAGATACTAAGTGCTTATTTTAATACATCCAGGTATACCAGTGATGTGGCTTCATTTGTTGCCAAACACTGGAAGAGCAAAGCAATGCTTGCTCAGACCTGAGTATTATGTAGACACCTGAAATGAAGTGGCTTGTTTAATCTTCCTGTGCCTTGGAATTCTCATCTTTAAAAGCACAAGTGGCTTTTGATCAGTGACGCCTCTTTTCTCACAGTTAAGTAACATTACTACCATGACTACAATGGGCTTGTAAAGATGTAACTAAAGTTACTAATCAGCTGAATTTACTCTGGATTACTTGGGTGGGCAGGGGGATACGTTAGTGATGTGGTGTTTAAGGACTAGATCTGCCATTGATGACAGATAGAGGGAACATGTGGAAAAAATGACCAAAAAACTATTCCCAGTAACCAGCAAGTGCAGAAGAAAATCCTTGACTTTTACTCAAGTGAGACCCTGAGCAGAGAATCCAACTGGCTGACATACACAACCACACAAGGGGTATTGTTTTAACCAGTAAGTTGTTTTTACATTTTGTTTAATTGGTCATACAGCACTAGAAAACAATTACAAAGACAGTGTGATAGTTAGCAAATGCACCAAGTCATTCCTTTGTAAACCAAAGGAATCTTTTGCAAATAGACCATAGCATTGTTACTTCTAATACAAATTCCTGGTATGTTCTGCTTTTCCGCTCTTTGCCTTATTATGTTAATCCTCCCCTCCACTGACCCCACCAAAAAAAAAAACTGTAAAAATGTCACTTTTTGGCAGTCTTCTCTACCGTATATAAGTTTGCTAAGTGTCCTCTTAGTTGACAATTGCTCAATCCCGTACTGCACTGACTGCTCCTGGGTCTGTTTTCTCCAGCCAGACCTACTTCTGAAACTTTTGTGCCATTACAGACAGCTATTCCCTTTAGGATTTTGCATTCCCCTATTTCTAATTACTCTGCAGGCCAGATCTGTTTGTTTGGCTATAACACCGGCTTGCTTCTGGGACCGCACCGGTCCCCGGTGCTTCATTTCTGGCCCTGCGGGGTAGTAACACCAGGTTGCTCCATTATCCTTTCTTCCTCTGAGGGCTCCTGAGGGCTTCTTACTGTCTCTGACTCTATTAGTCATGAGGTCTCATCCGAGACACTCATCTAGCCAACTAGAACGCAGATTCGAATACTCTGATTTTGAACTAAAACAAAGCAAAGACTGCTTTGTAATTTCTCTTTTCTGTATCTCTCTTTTTCTCTCTAAAAAAAAAAAATCACTTCATGACTCCAAGGATAATATTTTAAAGAAAGTATATCTTATCATTTGCATCTGAAATGTTCAAAGTAAAAAATGCTTATTTCATCTCCCGTATGGCTTTTAAGTGCTTAGTTAGACATGACAATGAAAGATACAATTATTGTTTTTGATAATTTGGCACACACACACTATTTGAAAAATAAAAATTTCCACAATTGCTGTTCAGAGTATTCTTGGCTACTAAACAAAGTGCATGCACTGTCAGAATTGGTTTTTTTTCTTCATATAATTCTTCATATAATAAGTTGTAGATTATGCAGTTATTGGTGTTACTGGAAGATCAGAGCAACTATCTGTATCCTTAGATAGGGGAAATTACAGGCAAGACACAAAATGGAGTGAAAATATAGTTTATTAACTATATTCAAACTATTAGAATAAAAAGACACCTTCAGAGGGGAAAGTGGGTCACTTAAGAAAGAGAGATTGAGAATGGCACCCACTCCCAACTCTGTCTCAGTTTTTAACAGAAATACAAGGGCTTGGAGCATCAAGACCCTCCTCAGAGGGTAGCTATCTAATTAGGGTCTTCTGCAGAGGGCTGGAGACCAGTTTTCCCTCTTCTAACATCTTGCTCATGTCCCAAGAGTCAAGGAGAGTGCCAGAACAGAGTGTGCCTGGGGGGCCTGTCGGGGGGTGTGCTTTAGGGCAACCCTGGGGGCACCCCTGGAGGCATGCCTTTGGTCTTGCCTCGTGGCTTGCCTGGGGGCCTGCCTTAGGGCATCCCTGGAGGCTTGCAAGGGGGTAACCCTAGGGGGCATTGCTGGGGGCATCCCTGGGGGCTTGCCTGGGGGTAACCCTAGGGAGATCCCTGGGGACTGGTCTGGGGGCTCGCCTGGGGGCTCGCCTGAGAGCTTCCTTGATGCATCCCTGGGGGCTTGCCTTGGGGCATCCCTGGGTGCTTGCCTTGGGGCTTGCCTGGGGGCATCCCTTTAAGCACTTTTTTTTTTTAACATTCAGTGTTTTCAATATATGATGGATTTTGGGGAATAGAACATCATCATAAGTAATGGAGCATAAGTAATTGGGCTGTGATATATAATACTTCACAATAGACTGATTACACTGCAGGGTTGGTGATGTAGCTCAGAGAGCACTTGCTTAGCATACACAAGGCCCTAGTTTCCATCTCCAGAACCTAAAAAATAAAGAAGCAAACAAACAAATAAAACCTCCAAGTGCATCACAATGTGTAGAATAAAATAGTTACTTGCTAATAGATAGTTAACTACTGTTATGGATGTAAAATTAGAAACTCTCTAAGTAAGTATAAGTAAGTATAAATTAGTACAGTCATTCTGAGAAACCTTTCTGGATTTCTAGCAAACTCACAAATGTGACACAGTCATCCCAATTCTACTTAACAGGTACCCAATAATAATTCTGATGCATGCCTACAAAGATGTGGTTTTCACTGAAGTACTAACAATAAGCCTAAAGTACTAATACACAGTTGCATTCACAGGACACAGGAAAATCTATGAATAAATTCTTTTGACATTACTGGAGTTTGCACAAAGGATCTTCTGTTTAAGAGGCTATGAGGCATAACTGTAGCCCAAATGATTTATTTCTATCTGTAATCCAAAGTTTAAAACATAAAATTAGAAAACTTAATGATGCAGCCATAGATGATAGACCAATAAATGGATACATAAGAGATAGATGATAAATAAATGATAGAGGGATAGAGAGATAGATGGTAGATAAATAAGTAACTGATATTAGATGAATGATAGATAGTAGAGAGATGATAGATAACAACCTAACTATATTGTTCCAAGTTTAAGGAGACTAAACCAAGTATTAAAAGTCAAAGCACTGATGATATTAGAGGATACGTCGTATGCAAGCTGATGGGAGTCATGAGGGTTGCCTTTGGAGTGCTGCTCACACTAATATTCACTGAATAATCTATGTGGTGATTGAATGTATATATTTGCTTTGAGATTATGCATTAAGATTTATGATTGAAATTTATACATATGAGTATCGCTAATAAAGAAGTACAGTGAGGGGAACAAAGAGCACATCGCAACCCCAGGTGTGCTCTTGTTTGCTGAGACCGGATCCATTTTCTCACTGTCTAATGTATTAGCCACTACTGTTCTTACTTCAGTCAAGTGAGACAATTGTGAATATTTTAATTCATAATTAAACCAGATATATTCTTTCAATATACCTTGGTGACACATCAGGTTAGATGATTTTCTTGACTCCAAAATAGAATGATTGTCTACTCTATAAGGCAATATTTTAATCGAACAATTGATCTCCAGTTGTTATGTGAAGTTATATACAGAAATTAATTCTATTATCAGTCCACAGGAGTATGAGTTGCATTTAATCTTAGGATTTATCATTGATAACATAGTTTTTATATGTTTTTTAAAGCCTACTGACATAAATAAAATAAATTGTGCTTTGAGATGCTTTTTATACAAGGTTAGTATGAAGATTTGAATTTAGGGATTCGCGTCGACTATTCCACTGGTACTCTACCTTCTGAGCTACATATCTAGCCCAGCATTTTGCTGTTTCTTTGGGAGGTAGAGTATTGTGGACTTTCTGCCCAGGCTAGCTTCAAACAATAATTCTTCAGATCTTGCTTTCTTGAGTAGCTAGAATTACAAGCATGGACCACCAGTACCCCTTGAGATTTCTTTCAATGATTATATACTTTAAAGCCTGGGTAAGATTTATCTTACAAGATATATCTTACAAAAAATGAATGAGCTTAAAATTTCAAACTCTTATTGGGAACGTTTATTTTTACATTGTCTTTAAGCTTATTAAAAGGCCAAATTTAATGCTTTATGAAAAATTGTGATATTGTATGAAATGTCAAATTCACATAATAATATGAAATGTTTTTCTTAGAAAGATGTAGAACAATCATTCTTAATGTCAAACCTGAAAATCTACCTCTAAAAGACTATTTTTCTGCCTGCTGCAAAAAACTCACAGTCATAGTTATTTTATTCCCCCTAGTAAATGACAAGAGGATATATTGCTGTTATGATTCTGTCACATAATTAACCAGACATATTACCTATTGTGACACTGAGGAATTCTCTCCAGCAATGTTCTACATTGATTTTACATTAGAGATTACCCATTCTGACTTATGGGCCTTTGTCAAACTAATAAATTTATGACCTGAAATTATACCCCAAACTATTTTATAAGGGTTTCCTATTATGTATGAGGGAATGACTTTCTGAGAATTTAATGGAGTAGCAAAATCTCCTTAATCATTCTTTCTACATGAAATTTTAGCAATGCTTGGAAACTACTTCCTACCTAAATTGAATCCAAACTAATTTGGTAGAAGTGAAGTCTCATATCCTGTGTAACATCCTATACGACTTCATACTTGGGAGGTCAGATATGTTAGCACATTAAACACACTGGGTGATTTATCTGTATGTCCCCACCCAACATTCAAAAAAATGTCAATTTGTTCTTCAATATGTCCTTTCCCCCTGGAAATTTTTAAGTGCTTCTGTACTCCATAGCTTACCAACTTTGCCAATACCTAAAAAAAGAGTATCAGGCAGTAGATTCATATTCTCACAGCAACTTGAATCCTGAGGGCAAACGTCTCTGGGCTCAGAATAATTCCCTCTTCTATAGCTTTAGAGTCATTCAAATCTAGACTTTGGAGTCTTAAATGTATATATTGGAGGGGGGAAAAAGAGTTCCTTAATAGCTCAGCAACAGTAAAAATTTTAGCTATGTATGTGTTATTTTTTTCTCTACCCTATACTACCAATCTTTGAATTCTTTGAATTTAACTTACTCTAGTAAAAAAGCATACGTTTTAGTGATAACTCAAAGACACTGACCAAGGACACAGTCAGAGGAAGACTTGGCTCTACAAGAGCCGGACACAGCCAGCGTTTACCTCTCTTCCCAAGGCTTAGCCCTTCTCTAGTCTATTTAATAAGGTACACATACCAAATCACTCCGAAACTGGAAATGACTCATTTGCAACGGTGAAGTGCTAATTTTCAATACCACTTAATATGACATAAAGTGATTTGATTTGAACTCTCCAATACTCCAACTCATGTGGCTGGTAGGAAATTACATGCCAGCTTCACAGGAAAATCTGGAATATTTATGTAATGGCCAGGAGATAATCCTAGGGAAGGGACTTCTCTCTGATTCATCATGACTTGATTTGAGCCTCTTGGTTTTCTCACTCACTTTTATTTCTGGTTCTACAACCCTCTGACTCTGTGCCCAAAATCAATCACAACACTCACTGCTGAGGCTGAGACCACACTGCACAAGACCCAGCAATACATCACAGATCTGTTCTTCCTTCATCAGTTCTTCCTCAGTGCCTGGTCTTAAAGGGTTCAAGTCTCTCCTACTGAGGGAACCCTCAGAACTTGGTCCAGTCTAAATGTTCTACTTCTGTTTCCTCTGTGCACTCCACAGACATAGGCCTCTCCAAAAGACAAGAATAATAATTAATTTCAGGATGGTTCTTTATGCTTGTTAATAATATCATCTGTCCAGGGAGGGGGAAAAAGGAACTTACTTTTTTAAAATTAAAAGTACTATTTCAGTACCATAAACTGCTATTTCAGTTTGCCCAGGGAGGGGGGAAAAGGATCTTTTCTAAAATTAAAAGTACTATTTGAGTATCACTATTTCAGTCTTCCAAAGAGAGTTTGGGTAATTGAAAATGTGTTATCATTCAAGTTTATGGTCTCTACAGTCAGATGACCTTGTTATGGTTGTGTGTACTCAGAATAGCTTGAGATTTTCTTCTTCTGCAATTTAGAATGAGTATCTTTGGGATAAACTTTTGTCATACAAAATAATGGGTTTCACTATGACATGTTCTGTCATATTCATTCCCCATTACTCTTGTACTAAAAGGTCTGTTGTTGTGTTTATATCTTTAAATATAACATGGGAAACACGCAACTAAAAACCAGTATTTGCTGTGTAATTACTAGTTCTTAGACTGTGTTTTATTCACATAATTCCATAGCAACACAGGGAGATATGAATCCTATTGCTTTCTTCATTTTACCAATAAAACTTAAATACAGAGAAGTTAAGTAACTCACCAAAGGTCACAGAATAAAAAATAAAGCCCAGAGTTAAAACTGGGCAGAGTGGCACCTGAGTTAACAAACTTAGCCTTGAGAAGATAAAGTCTTCCTTCCAATAACAATGATGGTGGTAGTAAGTAACATATAAAGTAGTTTTGTTTGGTGTAATTACGCACTTGTGTGAAGTTGGGTTTTTGTTGAATTGTTTTGCTTTGTTTTGCTTTGGTATTGATAAGGGAGCATGCTCTCTGAGCCTAAGTGATGATGTCCTTGAGCTTTTTTTTACTCAAGGCTAAGTGCTCTACCCCTTAAGCCACTTCCTACTTGGTTTGGTCATTCATTGGAGATAAAAATTTCCTGAACTTTTCCTGCCCTGTTAGGCTTGAAACCACAACCCTCAGAACTCAGTCTCTGAGTAATTAGGATTACAGGTACAGGGGCTCAATTTGTATAAGGTTCTTTATAAAACTAAACACCACAGCACTCCATGAAGTTGGTACTAACATCTCTATAAGTTTCACCGGAAAGGAATGGTTCAGGCAGAAAGGAATTTATTGGGAAGAAAGCAAACTGACAGCCCAAACAAGATGGAGTCGTGGGGAGAGGAAGGGAAGGAAGGAGGAAAAGAGCAAGAGAATATGAGAGAAAAGGAAAGGGAGGAAGAGAACAAAAAGAAAAAAAGAGAAAAGGAAAAAGAGTGAGGACTCTTGATGAGCCAGATTACACAGGGCAAGGCTAGAGGCATGGCCAGGTGGATTGGATATGTCAGAGAAGGAGGAGGTAACTGCCTCCAGGTGTGCCAGTTACCTAGGTAATGCAGGTACTGAGTGCAGACTTAAACAGGTGGGGGGTATCTGCATGGAGCCCCCCAGGAGGTGGACCTTACAATCTCTTTTACTAATGAAGAAAACAAAAGTTAGGGTACTTAAGTATCTTAACAGCATAGCATAGGTATAACAGAGATAAAACCCTAAACTATATCAGTCTGCCTGAAATGCTGTGTTCTGCACTTCACAAATATTTGCCACAGCTCTGCTTTGAGTTTGATGTAGCCATCTTCGTGGGCTACTTTTCTTTTCTTTTCTCTCTCTAGTTCATCCACTGCCATCTCTTCAGTTCTCACTTAATATCCAGTGACACAAAGAACATTGCTCTTCCTCAATTTCTGCTTCTTGTAACCCATCATGCCTTCCTCTTATCTTCATGATTAGCTTGATGCATCTGTCACCTATTGGGTTAAATATTCTCAGTGAAGCAATCCCTGACCACAGATTGAAGTCTTGCATTTACATGTAGAAATGACCTCCTATCTGTCCGTTTCACTGTGTCCTCACACAGCCACAGAACTTGGAAAGATGATCACCTACTGAGTCACAATGACAGCTGACCCAATATCCTGCCATAACTCCTCTCAGCACAAACAGCAGCCAGCCCAGCTTTTAGCACCAAGGTTTTAATCTGAAGTGACAAGGTTGCTAAGTCCCTAGCTGGTCGTCAGTGCAGAATGTGGAGAGCCAGTAGCCGCAAGCCATAGTGATCTAACAACTCTGTGGGACGGCCTCTGGATTTCCTGTAGCATTCTTAGACATCCATAGCTTGTGATGCAACCCCCTCCCCAAAAATATAACATGAAATTTAGAGCATGCTGTGTGGTTTGAAGTAAATGTTACAAGGAGGCAGACACTGAAATGGCATTTAAAGTTTTCTCAAAAATAAATACATTTTCAAGCGTGGATAAAGTCACTTGACAGAATTGAAAATATGTTCCCTCATAAGGACTACATGGAACAATGGGAATGGTTTCCTTTTTGAACAGTAAACTATAGAATGATGCTAGAACTAGCTGTTTCTTTCACACTTCACACTCAGAATATATTACCAACAGCTTTTTTTCCCCCCCGGTACTGGATGCTGACCCTGAGCTCCTTTAGCTCAAGAATACCACTCTACCACTTAAGCCACCGTGCCACTTCCGGCCTTTTCTGTGATTAATTGAAGGTAAGAGACTCATGGACTTTCCTGCCCAGGCTGGCATTGAACCACAATCCTCAGATCTAAGCCTCCTAAATAGCTAGGATTATAGACATGAGCCCCTGGTACCTGGCCAACAACTCTTTTGATCAGGTCATTATGTATAAGAGTTAGATATGGAAATATGTTTTTCAGAGCTGATGCCACCACATTTCAACCAATTTTTATATTAGGCCAATCTAGCTCCCAAGAAAATAGGATTCAACTAAACGTCCATGGCAAATAGCTTAGATATCACTGAGAGAAATAAATGAAAGAATAAAGCCAGACTGCAATGGATAGAAGACCACCCAGCAGCTGGAGCAAATGAACATAGCTTGTTACTAACTTTTACATTTGGTGACTAGCATAAGAGCTGTCAGGGTATTTAATAAGCTGAAGTTTTCACCTCTTTCCTCCTAAAGTTGAGACCTAAAATTTCAACTCAAGGAAAAGAATACAAAAATGTGTTCATTTTTCCCTAAGACAGTGATTGGGAAGAGAAAAATCACATAGAATACATATATGATTTTGCAAAAAGCATTGCACAAACTCTTTGTATCTGTGCATGTATACTATCCAGAAATATGCCATGAAACTAATTGTCCCACACAGTAGACTAAGTGCTAACTTTAAACACAGAGACAATCTGTATCTACATTTGACCTGCAAATTACATAGAAGATTATACTTTCCTTTAGCGTAACCGAAATAAGAGTTAATGAGGTTATGGATTATACCGAAAGTTACATAAATCAGAAGCAGTGGGGGTATTCTATTCTCACATCCAGATCCAGGTTGAGCAGTGAGAGAAGCTTGATAAAAATCTCTGCTCTGTTCTTTATGCCAGCAGCTCCAGGATAAAGGCCCAGACCTAGAGTTGATGTCTCATCACAGATGGGCCTGTCTGTCCATTAAAGACATGCATGAGCATAATATATTACTGAGACACAAAATACAATCTAATCTTATCTGAGAAAGAGAAGAGTAGGTTGCCAAGGATTGGTATATAATTCAGCATATGGCAAGACATTTTTCAAACCTCTTCAGCAGTGTCATTTTACTTATAAACACTTCAGAGGAAGAATATTTATGGCCCTCTGACCTCGCTCACTGGCCTGAAAAGAAATTGAATTTCCATCCAAACCCATTTACAAGGAAAGAGCTATTCATTCTAATAAAACCACATGGTAAGTACATTAAGTAAGGGGAAAATGTCTTTTGATGAACAGACATATTATGTGCACAGAAGTGGTAGCAACCTCAGTGAAAATGAAGGTTGGTTGCCTCTGAACTCATTTGAAACTTTCTCATAGCTCTCAAAGCATGAAAAGACTACAAACAGACCACATCAGATTTAAACAAGTTCTATTATCCAACAAGCCTGTTTTCAGCCTTCATACATGGGACAAAATGATGTATGAAAAGAAAAGAAACTTCCATCATAACTAAGACCAAAATGAACATAGAGAGGATGCTAAAGGTGGTATGAAGTTGTATTTATTTGTAAGCACCAATACCTCACCAAACAAGCATAATTAAAAGTTAAAAAGAATAGACTGTCAACTGTACTCTAATTTAGCCAAATTCAGAAGAACTGTCATGTTATGCCCTTGAGGTCATTCACCCAACTACTAGTCAGTAACAGTGATATTCCTATTTTATGGGCCACGGAGAACGTAAAACAGGCATAACTATATTCGATTGCTATCTTAATATTGAATGAAAACCACATAAATTTAGGTAGAAGCAAAATGAATGCACACATGTTGATTTCTGGTCTCTATAATTAGGGTATCAATGGATATGGGATGGTCCAGCTAAACGACTAAGCTTAAAGAAGACAGGGAAATGAAATGATATGCCAGGCATAAAACAAGACAGTGAGAGTATATCCAGCAAGTAGTTACTTCTTTATCTTAGGCAAAAGTCCCATAATTGTTGTAGATGCTAAAAACTAGAATAAATGGCTCTGCTTGTGAGTCACATGAACTGACAAGTCTATATATGTTCTGTTAAGAAAATTCTAGTTTATCTCTACAGATAAGCAGGTGGTAAACAAGACCAAGCAGAATGAACAGGGAAAATAAAATTACTAAGCCTCCTGGAGAGGCCTCCAAAGATAAGAAATGGGTAGAAAACATGATGCCTGTAAAGGTATTCCAGAAAGATACAGCAGAACTTGGCTGAATCAGAGTAATAAATGGCTAGTATTAAGAAGCCTTGAGGGACCTGAGCTTAATTGGTGGATCTGAGCGCTATGTGATTAAATTATTATTTGTATAAAATTAATGAAGTAAGACTGTAATTCAGAGTGTAATCATGAAAAAGTTGACCTTAGGGGATTGAGTATGCAAAGAAAATCCCAGTAGAGACAAAATGCAGCCCCATGATCTCTTCAGGAATAAGTTCTAGGCAAGAAGAGAAACAAGAGTTCTACTACCACTGGGAAAAGCCAGTGCGAAGGGTTTTTGACTTTAATGTTTAACTATTAAGAAAGTTTGAACAGATCTTTATAATACTGTACAAAATGTGTAGCTACTTGGGAATTAGTACATTTTCTAAGTCTGGAAAATAGCCCATATCAAGAAGATAAAATATGTTAGTTCTGCTTTGATAGAATTAAGAAAATACTTGACTCCTGCCAAGGCTTGTGAGTATAAATATCATCTATTTGGGGATTAAGAATAGAACTTTATTCATCTTCTGGTGGAAATAGGAAAAGAATATTGGGTCAAGGCTAAGTGTTGAACTATGCATTAATGTGTTCTGTTGTGAGATCTTTATAAGTATACTCAACAATATAATCCTGCAATCTGGAAAAGAGATTTCAGTCATTACATTTGGATATTCATCTTAGTGGTAATTTATTAATATGTACATTAGAAAAAGAAATAACAATGAATAAATTTGGAATTCAGAAAAGTCATAAAATGTAAGTCATAGAGTAACCAATCAGAATATATATATATGTGTATGTGTGTGTATGTGTTTGAATATATACATATATTATATACACATGTATATTCATTTATATTATATATTCATATATATAAGGTGATGATTAATATAGAGATCATCCTAGGTTGCTTTCAAAAGACTTCTTCTGAAGAACATTAGTAAGCCCTGGTCCCATACTATTTACTTTGTTAATATCCTTTGTAAATGGTGCAGCAATGAAGTCCTTCCCACCTCAGTGACAAACAAACCTGCATCCCAGTCCCATCAGATATATTTCTGAAGCTTTTTGTCACTTATTTCTTTTTCAGTTGAATTGATTTTACTCCTGGCACTACTTGATTATTGTTTGTCATTCCTAGTGACTTTTTCCATCCATCCTTCACACTGCCACCAGAAAGTACTGTAGAAAATATTAATGAGATTTGTGAAAATATGTACCTACTTACTCCCTTTAAGTAAAATACTCATTTCTCCCTGACAGTATTCAAAATTTACAAAAAAAACTTGTTTTAAATCTTCCCTTTCTTCTGTATCCTTTATTATTATATCATTTCCATCACCCCTAGTAGTGCTATAAGTTTTCTTTCTTTCTTTCTTTTTTTTGCCAGTCCTGGGACTTGAACTCAGGGCCTGAGCACTGTCCCTGGCTTCCTTTTGCTCAAGGCTAGCACTCTACCCCTTGAGCCACAGTGCCACTTTCGGCTTTTTCCATGTATGTGGTGCTAAGGAATCGAATCCAGGGCTTCATGCATGCTAGGCAAGCACTCTACCATTAATCCACATTCCCAGCCCCAATTTTTCTTAATTTGAGAGTTTGGTAAGTCTTATCTCTCATAAGACTACTTTGCTTGGACATTCGTGTAACTTCCATGTTAGCTTGTGTCTCCTTGCTTGACTTCAGTACTCCATTTGTACTATCCCCTATTCTATCACATTGATACTAAGCTTTATTGTGAGACTATATGTATTGTGTGTGTGTGTGTGTGTGTGTGTGTGTGTGTGTGTGTGTGTGTGCTAGGAATTGTACTTAGGTCCTCACACTTGCTAGGCAGGTATTCTACCACTTGAACGAAGCCTTCAGCCCAATGAAATCATATTTCTTTGCAGACACTATGTGCAAGAGTTCTAGCAAGAGTTATTTTTGCCATGAGAGCAGCATTCTGTAGCCAGGAGTTGCTTCCTCAGATATCAGATTGAGGCTGTGTGGGGCAGAGCTACAATAAACCCATGCCCAATATGGACCATGAGCTAGAGTACTCCCAAAGCTTTCTTAACAAAAGCAGATTGCTGAAGACATCTTGTTTAAAAATCATCCCCAATGACAATTCTGGAACTTCGGTAATTCCAAGTTTCCTCACAGGTCTCATGCATTGATTCTTCTTACATCCTCTTTCCTTCTCTCGCTTCAATGAGTGCTACTCAGATTCTAGTCCATAGGAAACAAAGCCAGCTCAAAGTACAGCGCCTTCATAGTGCTCTATAACAAAGAAGACACCTGTAATCGCTGATGAGTTTTTGAATGGCTTGGACATTACCTCACATCTCCCTCACAGCAGACTCTTCCAGTCACATATGGTCAGGGCTCTTGGCATTCCTTGTCTTCCAGATCTTACAGAAATCCATGATATTTCCAACAACAGCAGATGCTTTCCCTGAACGCACAGCTCAACATCAGGCTTCCATTCTGCCGCCTTGTTGTAATAGTCACTAGGGAAGCTTGTTTGTCTCCAACCTATTTCTACCAATTATTTATCCCCAAATCGTATTTATACTATCCCAACTAATATTCAAACTTATGAGATTATACCTAACATGATCACACATTATGTTCATGACCATTATCTTATTTCACCTTTAATAACTATAGAGACATGTGCCCCACTTACATTACTCTATGTGCACAGCATTTAGAATACTGCCCTACACACACGGGCGCTTTATCTTTTATTTTTTGCAAGTGAATAACATATGAATACATAAACATAGCTATTAGATAACATCTCAAGGATCACATTTCTTAATAGAAATAGAAAAGTAAGATTTAAGCTCATGTCTGATTCCAGGCCCTATAGCCTGTAATTCTACCTTACTGTGTTAAAAACTTATAGCTCTTGTATTCTGGAGGAATATAAAGAAATAGAGGCCGCATGAATACAGATCAATATTGTTTTGTGTGCTCCAGTGATTGGGCTTGAGCTCGGGGCCAAGGCATTGTCCCTTAACTTTCTTACTCAAGGCTGGCACTCTCCCACTTGAGCCACAGCTTCACTTCTGGCTTTTTTGTGGGTAATTGGAGATAAGAGTCTCTTGGATTTGTTTTCATGGGCTGGCTTTGAATCATAATCATCAGATCTCAGCCTCTTGAGTAGCATGTATTTTACCTGTGAACCCACCATTGCCTGATCAACTGAGAGGAAAAATAAATTGACATTTCTCCTTATCTTAATTTTTAGTGAGATAGCAGAAGAGTATCCTGAGACGACTGGTATCTGTGAAGTGAAATTTGTGCTTAAACTCACTTTGTTTCCATATATTAATCTGTATACTGTAGGTCATACAGAAAACCTTCATCCTCCAAAAGGAGTCTAGAGTGAAACATCAAAGTCAGAGATTCCACCGGCAAATGCTACCTTCTCTCTGTAATGATAGATGACCCAGTTGTTTCTGTCTGCTAAGTAATTCATCCTCTTTACAGACTACAGTTACAATCAAAAGAGGAACTGCACCTTCATCACCACAACCAGTGCTCCATTTTGAAGTCCATTGTAATAGATGCAAAGGTTGATCACTCCGTGGCTACTCTTGTCACAGAGCCAAAGGTTTCCTATTCTACCCTAACATCGGCACCAGACCTGCATGAGTGCGGATTGATGTGTAACCCCAGCAGAGGAATGAGAGGTTCAGGTTTGGGATCTCCAAAGTCAAAGGCTATGTCCCAGCCATCCCAGGGGACCATGTGGAGATAATCACAGACAGGAGAAGAAGGTTCATAAGGAAGTTTATTAGTGGGGCCATAGTTCCCATAGGGGAGGGAGCTACATGGTATCTGCACCTTATCCAGGTGGTAGCTTCTCTCTCTCTCTCTGGGGGAAAAGGGGAAGTAGATAGGTCTTAGGTATCAGTGGATCTGGGGCTAATGGGAGGAGCTGAGAACTTGAGGCTAGGGAAAAGCTAACATTCCCCCATTTGTTGTTTATTAATAACAGAGGAGGGGTACCAGGCCAGAAGTATGGGCAGAGGTTGTTTCTTCTGGAGCTACTTCCTGTTGTAAAGGGGCGAAGTAGTCAGGGATCCCTGATTCATCATTTGGCCTGGTACCGTCCAAGAAGTATTTGTTTGACAGTTTGGTTGATGAAAGTCCTCATCATTTCCAGGAGGATGGTTATCAGGGCCAATGGGTGTCATGGTGTCCTCTGGCTGCCTCCTGCAGCTTGGGCACATCAAGGCGTCACTGGGCCTAGGGTCTTCAGGGTCCAGATCTGCGCTGGGCACAGCAGTGTAGTAAGAGGATGGCCTTGCACTGCAAGTTCCCAGGTGGCGTCCTGGGTAAGGAAAGAGACTTTTGAAAAAGTCAGGCAAAGGGCTGACAAGTTCACAGGACCAGTTATAATGAACAACGTGGGAGAACACACCCTGGCCACAAGCCAGAAAAGCTCCATTTGGAACATAAACCCAATTGTGACCCATTACAAGGAAAGAGGAATAATTGGACTGGGGTCAGGAAGGGAGTGTTTAGGGATAGTGGACTGGTTGGGAATAACCAGTCAGAGGAATATATATATATATGTATGTATGTATGTATACATACATACATACATATATATATATATATATATATATTCAAGTAACAAAGGCAAGAATGCAAGTTTCTGTCCAGATGGAAAAATTGACAGGTATGGACATTAGGTGGGTAAACAACTATTTCTCTTGATCTCCAACTCTGATTAATTTTGAAAGGGCAAGTTTCCAAGGAGTCTTTGCCACAAAAAAGCCCTTTTTTATTTTCAGTTAAAGCAACAGGAGAACAATAGGAGTAGAGCTTACCAGTAACTTCTTGAGAATTGACCAACAAATACTTCTGTAGTTCTGCTGTAACACTTACACTTTACCTTTTTCATTTGCATTTGAAGCCTGGTGGTATTTGGGGAAATCTGGATCCCAGGTGCCCCCCCATTGCTTCCAAATTTCTTACTAACCTCCACTTTAACACCTTCACCTCAGCCTTTATTTGCATCCGAAAAACTCTGAAGCCCAGGGGGCACATTCCCTCCTGGCTGCTGGGTTTTAAAAGAGCCATTTTTCTTTCTTCAGTCCCACTAATAAACCTCCTTTTGAACCTTCTTCTTCTGTCTGTGATTATCTCCGCATGGTCCCCTGGGATGGCCGGGACATATCCTTTCACAAAGTAAGATTTGTAGTAACTATGATTGAACAGGGAGGCTAAAAATAAGAAAAGGGTGGTTTTTAGCTCTATTTCCTGGAGCATCTGAAGGTAGAGCAGTTAAAAATATATAATACGTGTTATTTCATATATATTTCGTATATATGAAATTAATTTATATACATGACATTTTATATATGAAATTTGTTTATATATAAATATATATGAAATAATATGTATGATATATCATATACATCATTTATACAATATATGTATGTATACCATGTAGGATATGTACAGAGTATGCACAGGTCATAAATATACTGTTTACCCGTGTGTATACCTGAAGCAGAATATATCAGGGAAAGCAAGTGAAGTCTGCTCAGAAAGAAGGTATTTAAAATGAAAAGCACGATATTGCTTCAAGGACAGATAACAGGATGCATTCCTTCCTGAGGGATGCATTTCTCACTCCAAGAATTAATATTTGTTTGACAGGATGTATCTCTTCCTGAGAGAAATGCTTCCCCCAAATGCCAGCAACCAGAATGGTAAACAAGAACCAGAAAATTACAAAGTGTAATAACACCAAGAGTGTTGGAGAGCCAAGATAAACTTCGATTTTTTCCTATCTTTAAATCAGACCCCCTGCCTTTACCATATAAATACCTTTGTTAACTAAAAGCTTTCTTACTCAATAAAGCTCTGCCATGTTTTCTTACTATTGTTCCAACTTTTCTTTCCTTTGTGACTTGTCTAGAAATTCTTACTCTGCAACCAAAGTCAAGGGCCCTGAGTGGAGTATCCCTACTCTTAGGAGGAAACTTTACAAACCCACATCAAGATACCCATATCAAGAAGCACTCCTGGCTTCTTTTCAGTCAATACCCTCTTTCCCAGAGCTTTGCATGTTCTTGAATATCATAAAAACAAAATCATCATAATAGATTCTTTTTGCCTGGCTTCTTTTCTCATCTTTATTTTTGTGGAAAATTTCAATGTAGCAACCATTTGTTCTTTGGATTCCTGTGTAGTATTCTCTTGTAGAATATTTGGTCAAATATCTCACCATTTATTTATCCATTTTTCTATTGCCGGGCATCCCAGTTTAGGCCTATCCTAACTACAGTGATGGTAAACACTCGAGTATGGAAAGCTAGCTTTTTAACTTGCCCATTCCAAATTCAGGATCACAATATCCAGCTTAATTATCCATTGACTGCACCAATAGTAACCTTGGGTCATAATTGCCCAGTGCTATAGAGTTTACAGAGCACATCTGTGCACAGTATCTTAAACTGAATCATTTCTATGATATAGGAAAATTACCTCCCACTCAATAGCTGAAGATTTAAGTGCTAAGAGATTAAGTCATCTATGATGGTGGTCCCAAGGGACTTGGTCCCAGCCCCCCCCCATCCCCATTTCCCCACACAGCTGAGTTCTTCCTGCCAGTATGGGCAGCATTATTCATTCCCTGTTTTCACCAATATATAAGATATCATCTTTAATTTGAAAACTACTTGCCTTTTCAGATGACCTATGTTCTCTCAATAAACAAGCCACATTCTCATTTTTCCTCTAAGAATGAAGCTTCTAGCTTATCTTAAGAAGAAGGCAAAAGCATTGGTTCGAAGTCTGATAAGATTCCTACCATGTTTCCATTTCAAAACCACAGAAAAACACACTGTCCTCAGACTACAGGAGCAGGAGCAGACATCCAACACCAGCACAGCCCTGGACATGACCATTGTGCCAGAGTGAAAGCAACAAATACATCAACAATTGTCTTGCTAGTGATACTAAACTCATTCCCCTGCGAGAAAAACAGTTGTCTGAAATTTTGTGTTACTGATAACAAGTCCTCTGGTCTCCCCTTTAATCCCAAATGTCTGGCCATGAGATACATTAAAATGTTTTCTATGTTCACTAAATGTATTATTTTCACTTTAGTAAACAGTAAGATACCCATTCATAACATTTTAACAACAACTACTGTCATATAAATTTTATAACTGATTATTAGAAATTTATCATCATGTATTTTATAATATATACTAATCATTGTATATTAGATAATACATAGTATTATTATATTATCTATCTTCAAACATATATGATACATTAGATTTAGCTATTATTGTCTATTATTTATTATACGTAACAGATGTAGTTCACAGTTGTACTTTATTTTATACATTTTACTTTATAGCATATCATATATTTTATTTTATGATTATTTTATATTTTAAAATATATATTTGATTTTATAGTTTACTATCATGTCATATATTTTAAAACAAATCAATAAAACAAATGACAATACACTTAAAAACAAGCAAAACATAATAATTAAGAAATCCAAAAGATTAATAAAGGACATACAAAAGGAAACTGATATGTAAGCCTTTTCAACCATTTTATTTCAATATAAAAAATAGCCATAGTCTTTTATAATCCCAGCTACATAAAACTATATACAGATACAACGTTGGTGTGAATAGCAATCCATCAGACCTTTTCAATGATAATTTGTAACTTCTTTTCAAGTTTAAAGTATGTATAAAATATGAGTCAAATTCTGAACCATGTTCTGTGGGAATACTGCCTCACAGTAACAACATGCATGTGCAATTTAGTTTGGGCTATGTTATTCAGAGAGAGAAACTGGAGTAATATACCTACCTATCAACAAAGGAAAGCTTAAATTTAAAAATCACAGGAAGAAAGAATTGAGCTGTACCTAGCACAGATGAAAACTTAGTAGATTGTAGAGATAGAATTGTCATCACTCAGAATCACTGGAATAATCTCATCTTTCATATGATCCAAAAAAATCCTTCGTTTTTTGTTGCTATCCTGTCAAGTGGCTCCGGCATCCATTCCTCTCCTCCATTTTCACAGCAAAGTGGCAGATGACCCAGAAGATACTTGCTATACACATTTTCTTGTTTATCCTAAAAGCAATCCAGAATAATAAGTATTGAACTCTTTTACAGTGTATTAATTAATCTTCAGGGAGGTTAAATAATTTGTCCAGGGTCCAATAACCAGCAAGAGCCAAAGCAGGGAGTGAAACATCAGTTTAACCAAAGGCAAAGTTTAACTTCATGATAATTTATTCTAAAATTTACTTTGAAAAGCTTTATGAATCATCAAATATAAAATTGGGGTTTAAAAAAGTGACTAATTCTCATAACCTCTAGTTTTTCTTTAAATACTCCCTTTCCCTTCTGAGCTGAACAGATTTAAATCATAAGGGCAAAAGTCATTAAAATAAGAGGAATTATGCATCTATTTCTTCTAGGCACACAAATGTCCCTATGCTATACATTGCTCTCTAAATAGAAATGCCTTAGATTAAAAAATTAATAGCTGAAATAATTATAGAGTTTCTAGGTGAGTCATTCTATAACTTTTAGATTTGGACTCTTCCATGTTTCTGGTTATTTGCTATGAAATGGTTTCCAGCTACCCACTTACATCCTTGTTAAAAATTATAACCTATTATTAAACACATTTTATGCAATATGACTGTCTGACTTATTTATACATCAAGTCTTCAGTGAAAGTTTATACCAATCTCAGAGACACACATTAAAAGTTTATATTGTGGGGGGGGGGGCTTTCAATAGCTTTATCTGTATTTTGCCAAATTTAACCTGATAATATCCCTAAGAACACATTGGTTTTATGCCAAACAACATGTTTAGTCTGTCTAATTAAATTCCATTTATGTATTGTTTTCCTGTATCTGAGTCCTCTCTCTGTGTCCAGGTAACCAGAAATGTGATACTGCCCTTGTCATAATGAACTCCGCTTTCATATGAAAGAATTACTAGCATATAAACTGAAATGTAGTGTGGCAAGTGGACCGGTAGGCGTGTGCAGAAATTGCAGACATGGCACAGATTGGGACAACATTCACAAGGCGAGGGAAGAATGCTACCAGCCTTCTTAGAAGGGAAGATATGTGAGCTGAATTTTAAAGGGGGGATATAAGTGTGGACTCTTTAGAACGGGTCCCCGTTGGTGTGATACCTTCCGCTGCCCCCCACCCTCACTTCCAACTTTCATCAGAGAGATTACCAATACGTCGCATGCAGCCATCTTCTCTCACTGCTGCAGCTCTTCCTATCCCTCAACTCATAATCCCCTCTGGGCGTCCAGCTTTGCTTATGTGGCATGCATCGTCTTCCATCACCGTCGACGCGGCTACGTCTTAGAAACTCCTCCTGCTACAACTAGGCACAAACCTTTCACTCGTGGAATTTACATTGTATTCCTCTATTGTGTCCATAAAACTCTACTTTTGGGGGCTGGGAATATGGCTTAGGGGTAGAGTGCTTGCCTAGCATGCATGAAGCCCTGGGTTCCATTCCTCAGCACCACACTCACAGAAAATGCTATCCGTGGTGCTGTGGCTTAAGAGGTAGAGTGCTAGACTTGAGAACAGAGGGGCTCAGGGACAGAGCCCAGGCTCTGAGCTCAAGGCCAGGACCAGGAAAACAAAACAAAACAAAACAAAAAACCACAACTCTGATTTTTTCTTTGGGTTCCTGGAATCTTTGCTTTCTCCTCCTTAATGCAGGATATGGTGTCTGAAAATACAGTTTAGACTTTATTTTTATTTGGACCTCTTTTTCTTCTCCCTCCGCTCACACTGACCACAGCACTGGGCCAATGATTTACCGCCAAGGAGTGTTTCCATAAATACTAATGCTCTGATGAAGGAACATTTGTCCAGGAGAGTTTTGAATTGCATCCCTCTGCAGAATGAAGAAGGCTTCACTTTCCACAGTGGAGATGAGCTGCCCTGGGAGAGAAGTGGGGTTTTAAATACAATTTATGATGATTTGAATGTGCCTCCCAAAACTTTGTGTCTTGGAACTTTAATTCCCCAGGGGGCTCTCTATCACATGACTGCCTCTTGCTCCCATCTGCTTGCCCTTCTATCAGGTGTTAAAGCCCCTAAGAGAGCACTATCTGGAAGCTGTAAACATGCCAGCCTCTTGCCATTGGACTTGTTATCCATAGTCTTGAGCTGAATAAAATTCTCTTCCTTATAAGTTACCTAGCCTGCTGTATACCGTTATAGTAGCAGCAAATAGATCCAATGCTTATGTATACTAAGTTAACATCATATATGATTCATTCTTCCATAAGACATTAATCAGCAGTTTCAGTTAAATGTAGAGAAACTGAGGGGAATTTCCTTTCTTGATTTCTTCCTAAGGTTCACACTTGCAGAACATACTTTATTTTAATCTTTACAATATAGTGAAATTGTTTACTGTCTGGAGCCTTAGAACAAAAAACAAGACGTAGAATAGTTTTGAAAATACTGGGGAAGAAAATAAAGCAAGAGTTGGATGTTTCTGAGAGGTAACAAAGAGAAAGATTGGAAAAATCAACTAGCCCTGCAAAGAAATTGGCTTCAGGACGGAAATATTGCTGGAGATATGGAAGATAAGTTTAGAACATATCCAAGGGACTGCAGGCATGGCTTAAGTGATGGCTCTCCAGCTTAGCAAGTGAGAAGCCCTGAGTTTAAACCCCAATATGACCACACAAAAAAAATTAAAAGAAAGAATGAATAGGACTTGAGCTGGTGAAATGGCTCAATTGGCAGAGTACCTGCTTAGCGATGGCAAGGCCTTGAGTTCAAATCCCATGACTAACACAGAAAAAAGTAAATGCTTACATTACAGCTAAAGATAGAATGCTTCCCTGGGGATTAAAACATTCCTATATCTAACTCTAGTACTTGGCGGGGTGGGGGGGGGGGACCGTTTAGCAAAATCAAGAAAATGTGGCAGACATTGCCAAACATGAAAACAACTATAATAGGCAAGGTTAGAATTGAGATTAATCCCAGGAAAAACTTGCCAAATATTTGAGTATCCTCATGGACCCTCCAATAATGATGTGCCTCATTTCTAAGATATAAGTTTCTTTTCTTTTTCGGTGAAAAAAAAAAAGATGAGGATTTCTACTTTTTAATTATGGCTTGAAATGTAATAATAGAACCCATTCCTAAAATTTCCTTTAATGTTATGTAAAATCTGTAATTCTTTGTTTCTCAAGTCTTGGCAGTCTAATAGGAACAAAAAAAGCAATAAGAATTTCTGAGGCAGCTGAAATTATGCATTCCACCTTAGTGCACAAAACAGTTTCTTGAAAAATTAAATAAAGCTTAGAGGGCAAGTTAATGAAAGCAGTAAAGTTTTATATTCAAGGTCATCTCTTACTTAGTCCCTTTGTTATGTTCTAATTTTTTTCCAAATCCTGGAGCAATTTCAGCAAAAACTATGGAAAATTACATAGAGAAGATTTATGCTTGTATATGTCATGGAGCTGCTTTAAATTTATGTTTGTAAACATTGATGAGAAGATCTTCTAAGATGATCCAGAGTATTCCTTGAGGAACTTCTGGAAGAATACCTAGTAAAAGCAATAAATAATTAAACACAGCTAGGTGGTCGTCAGTAATATTCAGCATGAGATTCAAGTGTTAATGTAATTCATTCACCACAAAGAATGCGACACAATGTACAAAGCTTGGAAAATATCAAAAAAGGCAACCATCAAAATTCAGCATACTGGTTAGACTAAATAAACCCTAAAGTAAATATTGACTCAGTTGTAATAGACGATTGTAACATTTTCAGTTGGTGTAGTAGTCTGTAAGTGGCCTGATTCATGAAACCATTCAAGGATCCAGACTGTCAGGAATTTTTTATTAGAATATATGATTTCCAAGGTAACTTGTCTAGTGCCATCCTCCAGAAGGAAGAAATAGTGCATGGTATGTGAGGGTCATGTTTGAAAATGACACAGATTATGTTTGCTCATATTTACCAGTCACATGACCACACCTGGGGATGAACATGGCTTGGCAGAGCTATAGTTGCATTTCTGGAATCCTCTTTTCAGTAGCAACACCACAAAACATTTGATAACAGGCAACCTGCTATCCCTACCACAATCCTGCAAGATACCGTGTGCAAGAAGTGTGCAATCACTTCTATCAGCTTCTCTGTTGTGGTAGTTACTCTGGAATCAGGTAATTTAGGACTATAACCTCACATTCCTCCCTTTCTTATTTGTGGGGGGAAAAAACTGAATAAAATGCTACCCCTACACTTAAAATTCGGAAGATTCAGGAAGATTTCTGGCACTAACAGTGGCTATCACACAAACTCAAACAATCTATTTTGCATTAAAGATGGTGGTCTGAACCCACCATCTCTGTCTAAATTCATCTGTCTTAATTCTAAAGCTTAGACAAGGACAAGAGGATTTTAAAATGTTAGTGAGTTAGGTCGAAAATGGAAAATGCAGCAGAATTATGAACCATGATAAGACACACCCAAAGGTCAAAAACATTAGCAACTCAAATACAACACAACTGAGTCTGTTGTGATAACTTTCTGGAGCTTGTGGTTCAGCCTTGACCTCTGAGATTGCTCCTAATCTGCATAAGTCTAAACCCTTCATCCATCCTTACCTTTCATAAGATTATACACTGATCCTATTTTTTTAACCTGCTTCCAGAATCTTCTCCAGACTCGACACTGTTTCACAGGAATAAGTGTATTCCAAGCATTTCATTGTGATCTCATATTTAACTTTGCCACAGATAAACACGCACACACGTGCGCACACACACACACACACCTCACATGTCTCAGCTGTCAGCATAAGGTGCAGCTTATGGGAGCCCTCAAGCTAGCATTCAGAAAATACTTTCCCATGATCTCTCACTTACTCCATACATGGACCAAGAACCTGGACTGCTGTCCTGCCACAACTCCAAGAAGAGGGCTATTTAAAACCTCTTTTCTCCAACAACAGCAAAATAATTCCTGCTTTAAGCACTTTGTTTTAAACAAAAATAATAATAAGGAAAAACAACTTTGTTCTGCAAAAAGAACACCAAATCTACTGAATGGATTTAAGAGTACATTGTTAAAAGTGTGGCTCGTTCCCATCTCTACTGTACCAGTGATTCATAAAGATTTTGGTGTGTAACTTTCCTTGGATCTGCAGATATAGCAAGTATTCCTTCATCAGAAGAGATGCTCAAAGTTAGCCTATCCTTGAACTTCTAAGATGAAAAGCACTCACTTTTTCCATTACTCCACATGTCCTTGCAGCTTGTGTCCTGGCTTTCCATCCCAGGAAGCCTTATTAGGATTATAAATACACATCCCTCTGTTTGGATAAGTAAGTACATGAGGAACCACTGTTTCATGCATCAGTTCAGTTTGGGTGCGAAAAACAATCCTCTAAAACGATTACCCTTTAAAACTTTCTCAGAAACAGAAGTCATCTTGAAGTATACGTAAACGAAATTGGAGAACATGCCAACACAGGTTGAGGGAGGGCCTGTTAGTGTATCACCAAGGGCAAAGACAGAGGAACAAGTCAGGGGCTCCGTGTCTTGAAGAAGGGATAGAGTAATTACAATTACATACATGCATGTTAGTTCTGAAAGGAAAATAAAAAAGGTCATAACTGTGGAGGCATGTTCAAAGGAGGGAAAGATGGTTCTGTTTGGAGAGGTGAGGGTTCTGGGGCTAAAAGTAGAATGGATGGATGCGTCTCAGTCCTCGGGGACACCTGGGCTCTGTTTCCGATGGAGAAAGGGTTCCTGTGTGGAAGACCATAAACCATGAAATTGGATGTGGCATAGAGGAATTCTTTATCAACTTTAGAAAATAGTTTATTATCTTTAAGCAATTGCACAAAGGACTCGCCATTCAACAAAGCCGTTTATGAGTACAGTGTGCCTTGCTCCATGACACCCCTCCCAACATTCGTACCCATCCCTCCCAACACTACTTCCCTCGCTTCTCTTAACAACTTGAAGGGATAACACAGATCAAGATGCCTTGTACACAGAAACTGCTTGGTTAAGGAGCAAGAAACTCAACACTTAGATTTATAAACTTTGAAAGACTGACATATTTAAGCCAGGTGCTGGTGACTCATAGCTATAATCCTAGCCACTCAGGGAGGCTAAGATCCGAAGGTTATGGTTCAAAGCTAGCCCATTCCGCATAGTCTGTGAGACTCCTTTCTCCGATTAACCACCCCCAAATCTGGAAATGGAGCTGTGGCTTAAGAAGTAGAGCAATTAGTCTTGAACAGTAAATGGTAGGGAATAGCACTCAGGCCCTGAGTTCAAGCCCCAGTACCAGCACCAAAAATAAATTTGATATATTTAATATACTTAAGACATAGAAAAGATAAATCCTGTTCTACATGTTCAAATCAGCTTGGAAGAAGTTGCATCAAGGATAAGAAAATAATGCGGCTGTGACTTGGAATTCTAATAAAGTGGTATTGGGGAAGGGAGAGTGGGTTCAGATATTAAGAGCCATTAACTTTGGATGTAAGTTCTCACATGAAAGCCATGCAGCCCTGGCTTGTGCCTCTTTCTCCTGTGTAGGGGGGTCACATGAAGCACATGGCACAAGAGCATGACCCAGGGTGCCTCCTTCTAGTCCTCCCACTGCCCTTTTCTCCTTGTGACCTTGAGCAACTTGCTTTGCCTTTCATTATTTCCTCATAGGTTTCCTCTTAGGTCAACTTACCTGTCTAATTTCACTAGAACCTTGTCCCTTTAAAGTTTTCGAATTAGTACACTCTTAGGAGTAAATGAGAAGTTGTGGTCTCACCAAAATGCAGTCTGCAATGAAAACTTCAGGTAAAGCAAGGAAATTCAGAAGGAGAAGCATGTCATGCATACATAGCAGAATATATTATACTTGTACACAGATAGCCTGGTCTACCAGTACCACTGATACCTATCAGGCTGCTTTTAATTTCATGAAATGGACATTCTTGCTATCTGGTGCTAATCCAGAAGCATAACCAATAGAATGTAGCCAAGATTGGGGGGCACAGAACTAAAGCCTAGAGGAACTGTCTACTACTCTTTTTTTTTTTTTTCTGCCAGTCCTGGGCCTTGGACTCAGGACCTGAGCACTGTCCCTGGTTTTCTTTTGCTCAATGCTAGCACTCTGCCACTTGAGCCACAGTGCCACTTCTGGCCATTTTCTATATATGTGGTGCTGGGGAATTGAACCTAGGGCTTCATATGTATGAGGCAAGCTCTCTTGCCACTAGGCCATATTCCCAGCCCTGTCTACTACTCTTAAAGGCCATTAATGTGCCATGTTAGCTGCTGGTGGGGTCTCCAGGCCTCGTAGTCACAAAGTCAACAAGAGTACCCTGAAGGTAGTCTGTTGGATTCACAAAGAAACCTCAGGATATTTATCCAGAAGGAAAAGGGCACAAGCAGTCCCCTAAATGGATCCAAATGAGAGAAAAATGGCCTAGGATAATACTCACCAGATGAGATCAAAAGATAATATTTTTAAATATATTTCTCAAGGAAGTTGAACACTTTGAAGTCTCACACTTGGAAAGATCACGACAAACACATTTTAATGGGATGTGAATCACCAGGTACAAGGTTGGGTGTAGAAGAGCAAAGGCAGAAAGTTACACCGGAGACAAGGCTTGGAATGCTGAGGATTTGTTTTTGAAATGTTCTTGTTATTTTGTTCCCATGAACACTCTTTCTTAGTCCTCCCACCCAGAATGTCATTCCTGAGCCAACAGAAAGTCAATGAACAAGACCAAATGTCTGGGAAGCACTAATAGCTTGAGAATATTGGAAGAAATTTTACAGCCTTAACACTCAGAATATCAGATCTAGAAGGAATCTCTGAAGTCATCTAATTCATAATGCCACTCATTTTCCATATGCTTACATAAACTGTAGACCGAAGTGAACTTTTCATGGGCTTGCATAAAATAGGAGTCAGATCTGGGAACACAGTGTGGGTTTTATTTTTGTTGATACTGTTGTTTTTGCCTGTGCTGGGGCTTGCACTCCGTAATGGTCCTTAGCTCTTCTGCTCAAAGATAGTACTCTACCACTTGAACCAATGTTTTACTTCTGGCTTCCTGGTGGCTAATAGATAAGAGTCCCACAGACTGTCCTGCCTGGGCTGACTACAAGCTGTGATCCTCCGATCCAAGCCTAATAGCTAGGATTGCAGGCATGAGCCATTAGCATGACACAGATTCTGTATGCATTACTCCTCAGAGCACAAAACCATGTCTTCTGCAGTTAGATCATATAGGTGCTCATAGTACCCAGTATCAAGATTTGCTGACAGATCTTGGCAAATATATGCTAACTAAATAAATAGAGATCACCTTCCCAGGTATGTGGCCAAAGTATGATTCTGCAAGCATTTTGAAAGCTCAAAGAAAGCAAAATGATCTGTCATGCATAACTAAGAGATAAAAGATGAGAATAAAATGATTATGTCTTTAGCTGCTTTGAAGGGCATTTTGGTAGTTATATAGCTGCAATAAATCTTGTTTTATTTTCTATCAAGGCTTTTACTCAGTCAAGGCAAAATTTCTTGATGTGCTTTATTAAATTTTCATTATTTTCTCCTAGTGCAATGTCACAAACCTTCCTATATGTTAACTTAATAAGATAGCCAAAGTCACTGGTATCAGAGTCTGTCATATAAAATGAAGAACAAAAGATCTGAGCAGAGTGCCAGTGTCTCACACCTGTAATCTTAGCTACTCAGGAGGCTGAGACCTAAGGATCATGGTTCAAAGCCAGATGGGACAATAAAGTGGAACTCTTATTTCCAATTAACCACCAGAAAACCAGAAGTGGCTCTGTGGCTCAAGGGGTAGAGCGCTAGCCTTGAGCTGAAGAGCTCAGGGACAGTGCCTGGGCCCAGAGTTCAAGCCCCATGACTGCCAAAAAAAAAAAATCTTGTGCTTTAATGCTCCTGTAGTATAAGGTGATCCTCCCTACCCCATCAAAAGCAGAGTCCAAAGAGCAGAGATTCATAGATTCAGTAATTAAGGAAAAATTACAATTTGAGCAAATATATTGAAGTAGGGACACTGGATCTGCCCACAGACATCTTGGCGACATGGTACATGCTAGGGTTTGGGTTTAACTGGCACCATCTTGTCTTCATGGTGGAGGCAAAGCAATCCCACCTCCCAGGTGACGAGTATGCCTCAGTTCCTAGAGGCAGGGACTTGAACCATTAAAGTCTTGGGTCATGAACTCTCAAGCATCCTATGACCCTGCCCCCTGACCTGACCCTATTTAGGCATGTGCATGAGTCAGAATCACCCTCCTGTAAACACTGGAGGATCTGAAGGCATGAATCTCTACTCACTTCCGTGGGAGATCTCATCAGGCTCCTGGGAGCAGCCAATGTGCACCTCATCTCAAACCTCTTTCCTGGACATCATAATCTTCAAGACCATTGTGTATGGCTATCTGTTTTATGTTGAATTGTGTCTTACAAAAATTCATAGATTCCATAACTGAATATTTCAGCATGCGACCTTATTTGCCTATACAGTCTTCCAAAAGGAAACCAAGTCAGAATGTTATTACTCTGAGTCCTTACCTAATATGATTGGTATATTATAAGAAGAAACAACTAAAGGGAAGGTAAGATGAAGAGTCAAGAAGACAGTCATCTACAAGCCAAGGAGAGAAGTCTACAGTAGGGCTCCCCAGCCATTAGAAGAAACCAATCTGCTCTCAGATCTATGGCTTCTAAAACTATAAAATAGTATGTTTCCATTGTAGAAGCCATCAACACCAATTCCAGCTTGCAGCTTCCTACTGCCAAAATAAATAATAAATAAATAAATAAATAAATAAAATCCTCCCTTAAATCAGACTTTTCTTTCATATTCTTTAAATAATTCAATTTTTAAATAATGTAGTGTTATATTAGTATATACTGCAATTATATTAAAAAATAAACTACTTCTTATTCTTGTGTTCTATGACATCCAAATGTCGCTGCCGTTGCATAGTCAACTACATTGTGGTAAAATATCTGAGGCAAGTAACCAAAAAGAAAATGTTTGGTTTGGTTTGTTTTTCTTGGCCAAGATCAGTGGGGCCATTATTTGGGCTTGAGCAAAGGCAGCACATTATTTCAAGAGCATATAGCAAAGCAAATCACGCCTCTTGTGAACTTAGCAGTAAAAAATACAGCAAGGACCATGTGGTAACACAATCCCTTTCAAGTTCATGTTTCCAAGGACCTAAGCCTCTATTCTATTGGTTCCTCTGCCTCCTAATTGTATAGCCCTGCAGACAAAGCCTTTGACACATGGATCTTTGTAGACCGACCATTCAACAGCCAAAGTATGATATCTATCATCTGGGGTGTTGTGGCAGCCAGCTGAGTTGACTCTTTCCTTCCACTCGTACCCTCTTACAATCTAGCTCTGCACCAAAGCAAGAGTGGTCCTATTGCAAGTGACTAAGATCCTGTAAACCCCCATGTAAACTCCCATGAAGGTTTTGCATCTATATTTATTGAAAATCCTACAAGACTGCACTTGAGTCATCCTTCTAGGTATCCTGTAGATCTCTTCTCTTACTCTCTAGTTTAGTCCTTCTGTTCCAAAATTCTGATCTCCTTGCTGCTCTTTAAATAAATCAAACCTGGTCCTTTCTGAGGGCCATTCAACATGCTGCTCTTCTTAGGAAAATTGTTTTCCCTCAGATAGCCATTGTTTCATTGCCTTTTCTAATCACACTTATGCTAATAGCACCTGACTGGAGAAGTCTTTATGACCATCTTATCAAAATAAAGTCATAATGACCCAACTCACAATGGCAGGCTTCAGCTATGGTGGTGGGCCCACAAGATTATATCTCCTACTGATGCCTTAGCATCCTAGTTTGCATGTGGTCCATGATGTTTTCATAAAACTGTCTATGAACACATTTCTCGTAACATATCTCTGCCAGCAAATGATGCATACTCATAGTACCCTGTGTTGAATGTGAAGGAAGAAGACTTCCTCAGAGAGTTTTGACAGGTCGTTCCAACATGGATTCAAGAACCACTCTCAGAGAGGCATCAGAAATTAAAAGATTATTATACTCGCAGGTTCTCTGAAAGGCATGCTATGCTTTGCCATATGGGAGGAGCTCCAGGGAGCAGGCTCAACCAATCAGATAGGGAGCCAGGAGAAAGAAAGAGATTGATGGTCAAAGACTCATGGACAAAGGTCCTTTCAAGGGACCAGAATGAAGTAAACAAGCAAAAGACAGGAGAGGATTCCATTAGAGTGTGTGAATGTCATTAGCTGTCATTCAGGGGGTAGCAAGCCAGAGAATTCTGTCACTTGATAACCCAGATAGGAAGTTGATATGATATTTATGGAACTATGGAGGCATCAGAAAATGGAAGTTTTAAAATTTCATAATACGTAACCTGATTGCTTATTATTACCTTCTACCACAAGGGTTTCTGAAGGACCAGGCACTGTCTATTTGTACATTGCTAAGATCCTACACTTAGAATAGCACCTTGTAGCTGGCATATGTGCCTAGAATATTTGTTGAGGAGAATAAAAGGGAGAAGAAGGGAAGAAAGTAAGACAGGAGGGAGGGAAGAATAAAAAGAAGAGGAAAGGAAGGAAATCAGCCACATATGTCTGAGTCTTTTAGTGGACCCAGGGGACAACCTGCTGACAACTATTTTCACAGAGAATAGGGAACTTTCTGAGATTAATCCTCAGGGAAGGAAAGCATCTCTCTGAGACTGAGTCAGTAAGTAAATCTTGAGTCATCAAGGGGAAAATTTGGTCTGATGATAGCATGATGACTACTTCTGGAATTTATTTTTCTGAATCTGTCCTCAATGGACTCATACCAAAACCTTTAAGAAACAGAAAAACTAAAGGTAAAATGTGAACTATTTTTCATTAGAACTGTGCACAATTCTAGGACCTACATACCATTTCTGTAATGCAGAGGGAAATGGACATCTTTCCTTATGATAAGCTGTGCCCATTGGGGTTTATAGTACCCAGAGGCATTAACAATCTGCAGGGACAGTGGGTCCCAGCAAAGTACCAGCCATATATGGAGAATCCACTTACAAGATGAGCAAGCACTGCACCCAAGAGAAGCAAAAGTTTTTGCTGAGATGAAAAACTTATTTCCCCAGGACTTCCAGAAATATTTGAGAGTAAAATATTTTAGTGATTCAGAGGTAAGATGTTCTAGGGGCATTTCCATACACCTGTGAAATTTCAGTCTATTGCTATGACCTCATTTTCAGCCTGAAGCTGCTGGGTTCCAGATAAATGTATACAGTAAGCTCTAAGAAAAGACATTTGAAACATGAATCTTCAAAGACTGAAGGTGGCCTAAAATTTATTTCACAAATTGATTTTCTTTTTAATCAAAAGCATTGAGGCTGGATGAGGTGTAATCTCACTTACTTGGGAGGTAAAGATCAGGAGTCATTGTCTAAACGTTATTTAGACCTCCATTTCAGCCAAAAAAAAAAAGGAAAAAATTGAGCAACATATTGTGTGCCTGTCATCCCAACTATGTATAATGAATAAATAGAAAAGTACACCTATCCAAGCTGATCCTGGTCAAAATAAAGATAATATTTGAAAGAAACTCATTAGATCAAAAAGCACTAGGAATGTGAATTAAGTGATGGAGAACTTGCCTAGCACATGCCAAGTTCTGAATTCAAACTCTAGTACCATCAAGGAAAAAAAGAGTGTTAAGCACAGCTCTGTTCACTACTGATGCCCTCAAACCCGTGAAAGCATGTGATTGGGACTGGGAATGTGGCTTAGTGGTAGAGTGCTTGCCTAGCATGCATGAAGCCCTCGGTTTCTTTCCTCAGTACCACATAAACATAAAAAGCTGGAAGTGGCGCTGTGGCTCAAGTGGTAGAATGCTAGCCTTGAGCAAAAGGAACTCAGGGACAGTGCTCAGGCCCCAGGTTCAAGCCCCAGGACTGGCAAAAAAAAAGTATGTGATCATATTTGCCTCTGCTTTTTAAATGCCCTGCAGAGTGATTTGTATCTGCCCTGTTATTGTGTATCAGAGATATTTAAAATTAGAAGTTTGAATTGTTATTTTCCATTGCCTGTAGAAGTCCAGGTTGTAAAAAAAAGGGTAGGATCATTCTTTTCTAAGCAAGGATATTCCCCACCCAACCATGGAATTTTCTGTCTGAGCCCCACTGATTGACAGAGAATATACATTAAGTCTGATTTGTCAGAAGATTCGGGACACTTCTTTATCACTAAGACTACGAATTCCTTCATTCACTCTGTCCTTTCATCCCTTATCAGTACCTAAAGATAAAAACAAGGCAATATTTCTAAGTATGTGTGGTCTGCCACTTAACTGAGATTTGTTATGTACAGATTAAGTGTATCCCTCCTCCTTCTTGTCCCCAATGTCACCAAATATCAAAGACATTTTTAGTTGATAGTGTATTTGTAAGGTATAAGTATAAAATAACGAGGCTAGTTTCTGTAGATTTCTTTTATATGTGACTTAGTAAAAATTTCATTGAGGGCTGGGAATATGGCCTAGTGGCAAGAGTGCTTGCCTCATATACATGAAGCCCTGGGTTCGATTCCCCAGCACCACATATATAGAAAACGGCCAGAAGTGGCGCTGTAGCTCAAGTTGGTAGAGCCTTGAGCAAAAAGAAGGGACAGTGCTCAGGCCCTGAGTCCAAGGCCCAGGACTGGCAAAAAAAAAAAAAAAAAAAAAAAATTTCATTGACTAGCCAGACCCTGAAGGAAACATGGATATACAGAGGTGAGATGTTCCACTGACCACTTGGGGAAGCCACAAGCACCAACTCTACTTGGTACAAAAAGAGCCTTTCAAGGAAGCTACCCATGAGAAAGAAGGGAGGAGAAGAAGGGAGCAATGTTTGTTACCAAATGAAAGTGACTAAATCAGTCTGTTTTGGCCAAGACTATTGACAGGCTTATAGGCAAATTTATCTTCCACTTAGTATCTTCTGTCTCTGATGGAGACAGAAGAAAGGTATGACACTGGAAACCCAATGGCTTGTTGGCACTGTCCTCTTAGTCACCATTATTTCCATGATCTAGGAAGACTTGGGTACAAAGAGGAAACAGAGATGCTCCAGGACCACCTTTGTGAAAAAGAGGAAGGCAGAAAATTCATCCAGTCTGAGAGCCTAATATGTAGAAAAATAACTCACACATCATAGCTAAGAACAAAGAAAATCCTGGCCTCACCTTTCACCCTCTGCTATCACTGGGCGGAACACCAGAATTCAACCACAGAGGCATGAAAGAACAGGGATGTGAGCCAAAGCAAGAAAGAGGGGCTATTCAAAAGATGTGTTGTCAGCAAGCCATAGGACTTCTGCTGCTAGAGTCAAAACTAAATACAGCTTCTCTAAAACTATGTCTTATTTATCTTTCTGACTGTAGAAGTGGAAGTTTCCAAAAATGGCACCCATAGGCAGCCCTGGACAGCAGTGAACTGGGCTGTGTAAGAAAGTGAATTTGGCTCTATGTCTTTGCTCATCAGTGCCCTGGTTTAGTGAAGAAAGGATGCACAGACAAATCTTAACCCTCTATTTCCCTTTTTGCATTTATATAAGAATTTAAAATGTATATGCATCTACTTCTTCCACCCTCTCTCTGTTTATGTATATGTATGTGTGTGCGTGTGTGTGCAAATACATATATATATATATCACATGTACAAAGATGTGACAAAAGAAACCACAGATGTACATTGCAGATAGATGACTTCCTACTAGGATTAGAATGCATCCACCAGATCCTCCAACATGGGGATCTGTAGGAACCTTATATAGGCCACGTGAGCTGGATTATCAGGGATCTATCCAGTCTGCAGAGATCTATGGCATAACTCACTATGAAAGTGCACATTGCTCCTATCAAGAGCTTGGCTGATGTGGAAA
The DNA here is from genome assembly GCF_023159225.1 of Perognathus longimembris pacificus. Lineage (NCBI taxonomy): Eukaryota > Metazoa > Chordata > Mammalia > Rodentia > Heteromyidae > Perognathus > Perognathus longimembris. The sequence continues at coordinate 68,557,616 of NC_063168.1, read as the reverse complement.
GGAAAGAATTTAAGAGTAGCTGAAGAGGTTGATGGCATTTAGGTGAAGAAAGGCTAGATAGATATGGGAGAGATCTGTAAAAGTTTAAATGCAGATGACAGTAGGCTAACAAAGGGCATTTTATAGCAGGGAAAGAGGAAATTATAAATACTATTTGTTTCTTTCCTATATATAGGAGAAGCAACATGAACGGAGAATGAAAAGCTGAGCAAGATTAAGCAGAGTAACTCAGGAAGATGGCTGCTCATTCACTGATGCTAGAAAATATCCACCATTTGTAAGTCATACTAAAGAAAGTGAAAGGATTACCTTGAAGTGGAGAAATGACAGGCACACTTGATAGACCTGATTAGTCTTCTTTATTTTATTTTTAATTGATTTATTTATTGTCAAAGTGATGTGCAGAGGAGTTGCAGTTACATGTAAGGCAGTGAGAACATTTCTTATCAAACTTGTTACCTACTCCCTCCTTTTTCTCCCAACTTCCCCTTTCCCCAGTCCCCCTCACCCGGGTTGTACAGTTGGCTTACAGCATACAGTTTTGTAAGTATTGCTGTTGCATTAGTTTGCCTTTTACCCTTTGTTTCTCCATTTTGACATACATCTATGGGAAGTAGGGAAGGGAAGGAGAACATCAAAATGGATAGCCTTCTTTATTGACCAGCAGATCCTTAACTAATGGGCACATTGAGGGGCTGCATCCATCTCTATTATTCCAACAGAATTCTAAGAAGCACATGACTGGGAATGAGAAAACCAGGGCAGAAAGCAGGAAATACAGCTTTAAGTCATTACCCAACCACATTTGGGGGCCTGCAGTTCTCAGGGAAGTAGCGTGGGGTGGGACAAGAATTTTTCTCTGCAGCACTGTGCCATGGGGGAAAGGACTGCAGTTCTTACCTGCCTTACAGATGGTTGTAGTGACAAATAGGATACTAAACAGGAATGTCCCATTCATCAGGAAGTTAGCAAAACAAGCACGCAGGTATGGGATGGCAGGGTGGACGCATAAGGAAATAGAGCAGTAACCGTGACGCCATGCTGGCAGGCCAGAGGAGCAGCCAATGAGAATAGTGTCCAAAGGATAAACAGCCAGCACCCATGGCCTCCAGCCAAGTATAGATCTTCTTTTCTATTCTGAGCTGTACTTAAACCCTGCTTCCTCTCTTGGCACATGTCCTATCTTTAATAAAGCAGAAGGCAAAATGGTCTGTGTGAGTGGAAGGCAAACTTCAGGAAGCATCTCTTAATGATTCACCCCTGACCCCTAGCCAGGCAGAAACTCAGCTGCGCAGAATTCTCCTGTCAATCTGCATGTGGTTTATCTAAGATGCTACAATTCCTATAAGCATCTGAAACACAGTCGTTTGTATGAACAAGGATTTTAGTGACAGGTCTCCCATCCTCTAACTCCTACCCTTCTCTAGTATGGTTTTTCAAAGCTTAGCTTCTAAATACTTACTGCCTGGCAAAATCTGTGCTCAGTAAGCATGGTTGAATGAATGAACAGCAGCTCTGCACTGCATCATCGGGAAAGCTGGAATGCTTCCACTTAGTCCTGGCCTGACACATGGTCTTCATACATGGCCAGTAACAGGAAAGTGGGGGTTCGCCATGCGCCATTATGGTTCAGCTTCCACAAGAGCCTGAGCAGGTCCAGTAATAAGTACCCATGACTGCTCTACAAGCAGAAGGCAGTTTGGGATAGATCTCACATTTGGGGGTCACAGTGTGCAAGGGATGCACATGTCCATCCCCTCTTTTGCATTTTTCTATTATATCAGAGCAAATGTATATCTTGGCTATATAGTATTTGAATAAAATCCAGAGCATTAATGACTAATAGATATTGAGCATTTGCTACTCTTGGAAGGGATTTATGTATGCATCTACGCGTTCCCTCAGAGAAGCAAGGGTTACAATTATCTCCAACTTTGTAGCTAGGGAAAGTAAAACAAAGAAATAGGAAAAAACATACATGAGCCATAGAGAGAGTAAGTGGCATAAGCAGGACTCACAAACAGGTAGAGTAACATCAAGGTTTACATGCACACACACACACACACACACACACACACACACACACACTAGTTAGAGCCAAGCCTATTTTATTTTTTTGCCAGTCCTAGGGCTTGAACTCAGGGCCTGAGCACTGTCCCTGGCTTCTTTTTGCTCAAGGCTAGCGCTCTACCACTTGAGCCACAGCACCACTTCTGGCCTTTTCTGTTTATGTGGTGCTGAGGAATCAAACCCAGGGCTTCATGCATGCTAGGCAAGCACTCTACCACTAATCCCCATTCCCAGCCCAAGCCTATTTTTGTAAGAAAAGGCATCAAGGGTCATTTGGGATGTAATTGTTTCACTCTTATATATCCAGTTCTATTTTACACAAGTTCATACTCTGATTAGTCCACGACACATTTTTGTAAAAGTTGCTCAAGACTTTCATGCTTTGTAGTACAGGGCAAGACAGATGAACTATTCACAGCTGAAATTGCCTCGGTGTCTCACTCTTTGCCTCCTACATGTGCTTTCTGCCATAACCTGAACACAGGTGTGCATCACCATGTCCAGTTTTTTTTCTGTTGGCATAGGAGCTCATGAAAATTTGCCTGGGATATTCTCAAACCATGATCCAGTCAGTCTCTGCCTCCTGAGTAGTTGAGATTACAGGCACGAGGCACTAGCTCTGAGATTGCATTTTTTTTCTTCATTATACCATATTGTGACTATGATATAGAATGTTACCTTTCTTGATTTCACAATTTCCTCATCATACTCAAATAATGAATAAATTTAGCCATTAAAATTCAAAACATATCTTTGATCTCATTGTAGGTTGAATGTTTTCAACAGCATCCATGAGCATGATTTTATTTTTAAAGATGATCATGTCATTAGGACCATGTCATTAGGATAAGTCCTAAGGTAATTCTAATGAGAAAGAAGAAATTTAGACATGAGTCAGGCACAAACAGAGGAATACGTGTGAATAAAGTGTACAGCGATGCACAGGCTAAGGAAGAGCACACACTACCAGCTGTTGTGAGAGACATGAGGAACAGCTACCTCACAGCTCTCTGGAGGAACCAACTTGGCAGACACTTGATTTCAGAATTTTGACCTAGAGAACTGTGAGCCAATTAATTTCTGCTGTTTCAGACACCAATTTTAGTGGCAATTTATCATGGCAGCCCCAGGAAATTAAAGAGTTGTGTAGCAAATTTTACTGAAAATGAAGAAACTGATAAATAGGAGAGTTTACCAGAGCATGCTAATCACAACGTAAACATTAAACATTAGATATTCCTCTTCTTTGAGACGCTATTCTTTAGGAATGAAGCCTCTCTATCCATGACTCCCTTCCTGCATCTTCTACCTGGCTCCGTGCTAAGGGATAGACATACATTTCTATCCACATTCTAAGCAAAATGACACGGCTGTCTCTGAGCATTAATCAAGCCATGGTTTTAGGGTCTCATTCTTCATCTTCCAATAGCTAACCAAGGTGTTTTTCTGAACAAAGAGAATTATCTCCCTCCATCTTTTCCACCAAAGGCCTCTCTCATTTCTTTCTCTAGTAGGTACTTCCAGTAATTCTCTTATGCTCATCTCTTCTGTCACATTCCCCCCAATTTTGGAGGTAAAAGGTTCTCTTTGAGATCTAATACACTTACATTAGACAACCAAGCTGGCTATGAGTTCCCTGGAGAGGTACTGGGTAAAAACCAGCCGTTTCTTAGAACCAAGCTCTCTTTTTATTCATCTTATTTGTTTCCATTTGATTTTTGTGCAAATCTTTCTCTAAGCAGTACACATTTGTTATCAGTCCCCCAGTCCTTCACAGAAGCAGTTCCTTATAATTCACCTATATAAAAACTATACAGCACAGAAACCCAATGTTAATCTTTCAAACTTTCTAGACATTAACTAGCACTGATAAATCAAATTATGACTTGTGGTTGTCTCACACTAGTAGTTTGATACCTGGTGCGGTTGTTTTCTTATCACATTCCACATCCTTCTCCTACTCTTCTTCCTAGTATAATATAGCACTTTTAAAGAGCTGTAATTCATCAACAGCACAGTTTTACTTTAGTCTGCCACTCTAGATGAGGCTAAGGATTTGTTATACTTAATCTCTCCCTTAGGCTGCAATCTGCCAGCTTTGCATTATTGCGTTGGTCCACTGGCTACCTGCCTTTCTGCCCCATCATGGAGCTGACATCAATCATTAGGATTCTTCCAGCAATATCCACTTTAAAATATGGCACTCACTAGAAGAATTATGAAGTCATGAGCATGATCCTCAGGAACAAAGCCATGGGTCCCATTTCTAGCTCTGTAATATATTTTTGTATGATCTTCAAGACAATGCTTAATGGCTCATGGTCTCAGTTTCTTTGCTTGCAAATGAGAGCTAACAAAACTACATACTTTGTTTTTGTTTCCACATCACTAACGTTCTTTTCTCTTTTCATGTCTCAGTTTATGCTATTTTATCAAACACTTTCTCTAGACTTTGTTCACTATAGATAACTAGAAGTGAGCTTTGATTCATATTCTTTCTTTACTCCAACCTATATTTATCCAACCCATTAATAGAAATCAATCTACTCTAAAATTTCCACAAATTGCCCAGTTCTGTGCAGCTATGCTGCCAAAGTCCTAACCCAAGAAGCATCCTCACAGCTTGTGTTCTTGGCTTCCTAGTGTCTCTCTAACACATTTGGTTTTGTGAAACGGGATCATGAACTCACTGGATATACCAGCTGACTTGTAATCTTCTTGCTTAAGTTTCCTTGGTGCTAGGATTACAGGTGTGAACTATCATGCCTGCATTTTCTCCAATGACGAGGGATTTCTTAAGAACATAATTCAAGTCATGATCATTCCCAGATTAAAAACTTTCTAAAATGCCTTCATGAAAAAACTAGTCTGGGGGCTGGGGATATGGCCTAGTGGCAAGAGTGCTTGCCTCGTATACATGAGGCCCTGGGTTCGATTCCCCAGCACCACATATACAGAAAACAGCCAGAAGTGGCGCTGTGGCTCAAGTGGCAGAATTCTAGCCTTGAGCAAAAGGAAGCCAGGGACAGTGCTCAGGCCCTGAGTCCAAGGCCCAGGACCGTCTAAAACTCATGGTCTCAGACTCAAGACTTCGCATTCCACTTCTTGTTTTCCATGAAAAAGATTTTAATTAGATACCTATAGTTAGAAGTTAAAAAATCTAGACTCTCAAGGTTTCCTTAAAAAAAAACAACACAGATTTGGTCACATTCTAACTAGTTCTCTGTGGCAACAGACATTTGGAACAGAGTAGTGATTCCAAATTTGAACCAGCCATGCTGTGTTAGCTTTCCATCACTGAGATGGAAGTCAGCTAGAAATGTATACACATTACATAAGCAATTTATAAAGAGGAAAGATGTATTTGGGTGCATATTGTTTAGAAATTTCAGTGTCAGGATGTTTGGCTCCACCATGGCAGGTCTGTGGTTGGGCAGGACACCATGGCACCATGCACAGGGAGAAGTGTATCTTCTCATCCTATGACTGCTGGTAAGCAGAGAAAGAGAGAGACAGAGAGAGACAGAGACAGAGAGGCAGAGACAGAGAAGAAGCGGCAAGGGCTATACATTTTCAGAGTATGTCTCTGTGTCCTGCTTTCTCTAACTAGAACCCACCTTCCAAAGTTTTAACTTTTTTTCCAATAATGGTACCTGCTAGGGACCAAGTAATTAACATCAGAGAATGCTTAACCATTTCTTGTTGAATTTCACAGCATATATTTTTGTAAGACTATTAATAGCAAGCTATATATATGTTATATTTATATAATATAAAATGAACATATTATATGTGTAGATATACATATATATGCATGTCCATATGTGTTTATGCCTATATATATTTTGTGTGCATGTGTGTATCTTGTCTGCATAGTCTTCTCAGAGGTAAGCACTTACTTGAGAGCCCTGCTGCAGACATAGAGAGACAGAAAAAATTCACATATTCTTGTTTTATTCATATTGAAAAGATTTTAAGTATTTTCCCTACATTACCAAACTCTTACCACCTCTCCTTGCACAGTATTGTCTCAGCTGGGCAAAGAAGAAACACATCCCCAAGGCACAGTGCCATCCGTATCCTCTAAGAAACAGGAGGCTTCTGTGCCATGTAAGGTGACAACCTATGCTGGTTTCCTTGGAAGTGAGGTGTTTCAGAGCTAAAACTGAAAGGTCCCAGGCAGCCCAGATGAGTCAACCATCTTACCATTCTAGGTGAGCAGGTGAGCAGCTTTCTTTTTTGTACTAGGCCTTGAACTCAGGGCTTCAAACAGTTGCTCTACTATTTGAACAATGCCCATAAGCCTTTGAACTTTAAGGATTTTCCAAATGGGGGTCTCACATTTAGGTCAAGGCCATCCTGAACCGCAATCCTCCTATTTGCATTTCCCACACAACTGGGATGACATGCACATGCACCATACCCAGCTTTTGTCTGTTGAGAAGGGGATCAATAACCTTTTGTAGTTGACGGTCTCCAGTCACAATTCCGCTATCCCCACCTCTGGTATAGCTAGGGTTACAGGTGTGAGTCATCACAACTAGCTTGGTGAGCAATTTCCATCATTCTGCCCTTACCTTATTTATGCCTATGATCTCAGTTCAAAATACATCCTAAGAAGGGCCAAATTCTTCCCTGACCAACAGAACTAGCATTGTTTGCTCCTCCACACTTGCACAAAAAGAGCAGCATCCCTCTTGTGTATCTGCTGAAAGATCTTCATGAAATAAATTACAAGACAATTGCAGTGATTTTGTTACGTTTTACTCTCTCACCCAGGAGAAAGGGGTTGGAAGTGCTATGTTCCCTCTAACTGAGATACGTGAAAAATAGGCAGGTGGCTCCTGGAAAGCAAATTAATAATACTTTTGTTGGAGGAGCGTAGGCATAGGCAACAAAGCAGAAAGATGATTCTTTTGTCTAATAAGTAATCATGTGAAAGAAGGTAATTATATTAATGCACTTCAAAGAAAATGTATTACGGGAAAACTCAAGAAAGTTGAATAAGCAAGAAGAAACAGCATCAAGACAATAAATGACACTTTTTGTACATTTTCATGACAAAAGCAAAAACAACCTTCGACAAAGTAGTTTCAAAAGAAGGGAAATATGCATTCTGAAAATAACATTCAGGGAGCAGTGAAGATCAAGACTAGGCAAGTGGCACAAATAATTATTTTGAATTGCAAATGATGAAGCAAAGGAAGATAAACAAAACCTTCAATAGATCTTGATTTTTATTAAGTGCTTTGCTTTGTCTAATGAAATTTATTGATACTAGCTCATAGAAAGGCAAAAATTTCAAAGAATTCTTTGTTAAGAATAGTAGTCATATATATAACTGTATCCCCTCTGTACAGCCCATTTGTAATAACACTAGAAAACATCTACTTGAAGTTGGTGCTGGGACCACTTCAGACAATGTGTCTAGTGGTGATATAAGGAAAACAGCCCTGATCACTAAAGAAGATCTCTCACTGCTGAACTATGGTGAGAACTGGATGTAGACAGTGTAATACGCATCCTCTCACAGCAGGTAAGGACAGGCCACATGAGTTCACAGTTGATTCTGCTCCAGCCTTTTGGCTGGATTGTAAGTCCCATGACAACCATCAATTTCAAAGATACTTGATATAAGGAAAGCTTCCTGTTTTGCTCACTCTATTTTGTGTTCATAGAAGGAAAACTCACATTAAGTAATCTAGAAACATACTACTACTACTACTATTACTACTACTACTAATTCTACTCTACTAATAATAATACCTGACTATACAAAGGGATTGTGGGACTGTACCAGCAGTGGGGAAAGGGAAAAGGAGGGAGTATTATAGATGAATATGATCATAGAACATTATATTGGTATAAACATATAATAACAAAAACTTCTAAAAACTGTTGTAAGTGGGGATTCAAGTGGGGAAGGAGGGCGGGTGAAGGAAAATTCATATAGATTGGGTAAATTTGATCAAATTATGTATGTATGTATGTATGTATGTATGTACATATGTACATGATAATCACTATAACATGCTTTGTACAATTAATTTATGTTAACAATTTTTTAAAATCACATTGTTCACCAAATATGTATATGATTTTGATTCCTCTATTTAAATTAATACTATATTTTTACTGTGTTCCAAAAGATAGCTGGAGATAAATATAAAGGGTTTTATGTATTAAAGCTGTGGTAGTAAGAAGTAAAGTGAAGGTCTCTGGGTTTATGTTGTTTGCTGTGGACAATCATGTAATAGATAAAAGAAATCTAATTGGAGAAAAGAAAGCATGGCTAACAAGTCCTTCAAATTAATAGAAAAATGTGAACCTTTCCCAGAGCCACTGGCAGGTTCCATGGAATAATAGGTGTTTCCAGAGGGAAGTGGATGGGAAACTGTGTGGTCATGGGACACAAGAGAAGTCTCTATTTTATGTCATGTATTTCTGGAATATGCAACAGTGTCTTTCTGTATCGTGGACAGGCACTGGCCCTCAAATTATTGCTATCTATCTCCTGCTGAAATAGAGCCATAAGTTAAGACTGCATTTAGAAAGTATTCTTGCAATTTGACAGAGTGTTTTTCACATCTGTTAAATCTAAGATTAAATATGTGAGGAACATTTTTTGCCTTTGTTTCTTTTCCCTTCTTATACACCAGAATAGTTAGTGCATTTTGAACGCACAGATAGAAAGTTAAAACAAAAATGAGCAACAGACAAGAAAAAAGAACCTTTCTTTGCTGACAGTTCAAGACACACTAATGAAGGGTGCAAAGTTACCATCTACTGATAGTGACAGTGACATAAATTGGCGTGGCTTGGAATTTGGGGTTTGGTTGTCAGATGGCATGGTTTAGAAATTTTTTCTGCTGTCACCTCAAACTTAAGATTTCTGGCTTCCAGAATTATAAGATGATGAATTTATCATCTTATTAAGACACAAAGTTTGAGGTATTTGTTGTGGCAGCAGTAAGAATCCTAATAAACATGACATCCAGAAAGCTGTGTGCATTTTCCAAATCCTCTACAGCCTCTTGCTTCTCCCTCCCACAGTGGGGGCACAGAGGATTCAGAAGAAGCTCTAAGACCTCAGCAGCAGGCGGAACCAGAAGATGCCAGCAGCCTGGGTTCCAGAATTACTATTAAGGAAACCCCCTGGATTGAAAAGTATGAGAGAGAGAAATTAACACCCACTTTACTAAAGCACTGTATGAAGTCTGCCCTAGTAATTAGATTGCTAAAGTCATGAGTGGCAAGATGAGAGTTGAAAGTGATAAAGAAGTTTTACCAGAAATAGCAGAATGCTGTGGCGTTCTCTTGAATTCTGACAAAAATGCAATAAAGGCCATAGGAGAGGCAACGATAGCCACACATAATAACTATAGCTTGGTTAGGCTGTAATTGTTATAGCTACATTTTAAAAAGAACCCATTAAAATACAGTAATGGTGTCCTTTTGTCATTCTACTGCAAATAGTAATTGTACCTTAAGACTCCGTGCCTCTATCAGATGCAAAATACGTGAAAACATTCTTTATTTGCAATTCCCTAATGAGGAATATATAAAACCTCAAGACAAAAGACTGAAGTTCAAGCAAAGCAAATTAGCACAGGTTATAAGTAGATAACTGTTAGTCAGTAAATATGCTGACTCTTCTTCCTTGCAAATATGTCTTTAGATATGATTCTTATTAGACCATTTAGAGATACACAGCCATCTTCACCAAGCTACATTCTGTTTTCACTCTAAATTTCCAAATGTTTGTTTAACTACCACACTAATTTCTTCTATCCTCACTCATATATTGGCCTAAGCAAGAAAGAAAATGATCTGTAGGAATGGAAAACAAATTTCATCAATTAGAACATTTAAGTTGCTATAAAAAAATAAAATAGCATTTCAGATAAAGGGATGTGGGTTAAATTGGGCCATTTGAAGCTAGGCTACAAACAAGCAATGCAATGGTAAGCTCCAAAAATAATCCTGCAGTAGAAACCTCAATTAGAAAAATGAATGGTAGTATTTTATTATTATTAGCATGCATTATGTATATGCTAATGTATTTCATTGTAACCTTTACTGCATGCAGATAATGTGCTTTGAACATATTCATCCTCCAGTTACCTTCTTTTAACAAACACCCTTCTGGTGAGTATATTTTAATCTTCAGATATATTCTGAGATTTTAAAAGAGTGATGACTGGCATTTAAATGGAGATAGTGTAGCAACAAAATGAAGCTCACAAAAAAACTGCTTTGAAAAGGAATGATGGGGTTAATAAGGAATAATATAGGTTATGAATTTGATCAAAATATTCTATAGGTGTGTATGCAAAGGTCACAATGAAATCCTTCTGAACATCTATTTTATAATAATAAAAAGAAATAGGGATAATATATTTCCATATGAAGAAGCACAAAATAGATTTTAAAATGTAAGGAAGAAAAATGGTATTGATTGCCATTGATGTGGGGTCATTGTCAGACATCTCTGGGAATACCAGTCTAAAGCAAGGCAGGGAAGGCATGATTATTCTAGAACTTGAGTGTTGAACCAAATAAGTATTTGTTGTTTCCTAATGACATTTCCTAATCATTTCTGTCTCTCTAGTATTAATCATAGTATCTAAAACAAGTTTTCAACATGTACATTTATTTTAATGAACACAACTTATGATCATTTTATTTATACCACTTTGTAATACATTTTTTTCATTCACCTGGAACAAAAACTCAGTCTCAATGCCAATAAATAAATAAAGGAAAGAAATTAAGAAGGAAACAAATCCAGTAAGCCAATCATTCACAAAATTTCTCAATTAATTACGTTTTCAGAAGTGGCTGACAATGTGTCTACTCTTCATTATTAGACAACAGAAGAAAATTGAAAGGCTGTCATACCTGCCAAGACCCCACCAATATAGCAAGTCACCCTAAGCGTATTTTCAAACTTGCACTTCCCTTTGTTCCTGTCTGTCATGATGTTCCCCTGCAGAATTACCAAATCACAGCTTACATTAGCCAAGACTTCAGGGAAAATATTCATTATGAGATGGTCTGCTAAAGGAAAAGATCATTGACTTTCAAAAACATTTTTAATTGTGACTAAATTACATGGTCAACACTTACAATCAGCAGTAAGTCAAAGAGAACACATTTTCGTTTACTGTAATGATGGATCACATCAATATTCAGCAATATTGAGCTCTGAGGTCATTCATTTAACATAGCTACCATTGGTCATAACAAATAAGATCACCTTCATTCCACTCTTAGGATATTATAACCTGCCTGCTTAAGAATCCTGAGCAGCTATTTTATGGACTACCATGTTATTATGAGATAAATTGTGTCTTTCCATGCCCTTAAATTTCCTGTATTAATCTCTTCATTATAGCACCGCAGAGTGTAGCTGTGTTGGGTGATAGGATCTCTGTAGTTAAGTTAAAATGAGGCCAGAGGGTGGACCTAATTCCATTGTGGCTGGTGGAAAGAAGGAGGACTTTGGGTCTGCAACAAGCACCTGTATGATCACACAGAGGAAAGACTGCTTGAGGATAGAGCAAGAAAGTAACTCTCTACAAGTCAAGGAGAGAAAGGAGGAAGTGAGCCTGCGGGAGTCTTGATACTAGAATTTCAGATTTCACACTTAGGAGAAAATAAGCTACTTTCACTGGCTCTGTCTGTGGGGCTTCACAATGGCACTTGCAGCACACGAGAACCCAGGAAGTCCAAGCTCTTCCTTCTGACATTAAAAATCTTGCCCCAGATATCTCTTTTGATCTGGCTTCTGCTTCCTTATTGGCCTGCACCTCAGCTATCACTCAGGCCCTGTAAACACCATGTGACATGGTTTTTACTCTCAGATGCCTCTTCCACTTGGTCTTAGCAAGACTACAGGGCTCCTCTCACAGCTCTCATTAAACCCAAATTAGGAGGCGCAAAAGTTGGCTCCATTTTTACCCACACTCGTCTCTCTCTAGTCCTGATGTCTACTATTTTCAAACACCTGGATCCCAAATGAGAGCTGAGCATACAGAGGCATTAAGGAAAGGATGGGTCAGTAAATGAGTTGTCCACAGGGACTTTAATGTGTTCCTGGCTTCTTGAAAACATGATTTTCATATATTTCTAAATTTAATTGTCTAGGTAAGCAGTAGTTTATGTGTTCTGATATGTTCCTGGTTCTCTACTAGGCACTCAGGATACTGAGATAAACTGTAATAAATTCTGGCCTGAGGGAGCCTCAGGGCCTAACGTAGATTATAGCAAATAAACAATAGTTATGGCTAAAATGCTGTCTTCTCTGTTTTTTCACATGATGTCCTTTCTAGGTTCAAGTATACTTCCAACTTATAGCTAAATTATTGAGAAAGATGTTAGCTCTCATTAACCAGTGTCCTATATTCTCCAGGAAGGCTATAGCTCTACCTCAGCTCAGCTGCTAGGAATCTCTGTGCTGCTTTGCATGAAGGAGTCTCAGAGCACTAACCCTCAAGGACACTTAAGCATTTTCCCTCTATATAAAGAACTAACCTGGCTAACAATAAGGTAGGATAATTTCCAGGTGGCCTGTGAGAGTCTCAGGCAAAGCCTGGTATTAATAGGTCCTCTGTCACTCCCTTCAATGTCCTGCTAAAGTATCGAGGTGCATGGTTTATCTAGGCAGAGACAATGTACTCTGTCAGGAGGGGTATGAGACCAGAAATGGCCCTTTAGAATTTTTATTTCTAAATTTTATTTCTTTCATTTTACTTCTACTACTTGTAATAAACCTGAGAAAACATGGTGAATTCGGTAAATCCTCCTGGGTTCTACCTTAGCTTTCCTTTGACCATTACCTTCCCCCCTAGTTCCAGAGTTTTCTTCATTTTCAACCCTTCTACCCAGAATCTTCTAACTTTTTGTCAGATGCTATTTAGTTTCCCAGCCTTCTGGAGCCTGTGGAGTCTTTCGGAGCCTCTGGAAAACATCTGCTATCAAGGGCCACATACATTTTCCTCTTTGTGACCTAAACTGCCTCCAAAGACATAATTCGTTGTTTCATTCAACAAATAGTTATTTAACTTGAACATTGGCAAGACACTGACCTCAGGCTATAATAGGACTATTACATTTAACCCCCTCACCAGCACTATGAGTCTCTACTTCACCTCTACAGAGATGGAGAAAATCCGAATCAAAGGAGTCTTAGCACATTCCCAGGATGCCCCAGGGCGGAAGGGATGGAGCTATGTCAGGCACAGGTCAGTGCAGTCCCAACCATGATACCAAGTCACTCTCTTGTCGCTATGCTAAGTAGATGCTGTCCTCGCTCACAGAGCGGTTTCTGGTGAAGCCTCATTGGGATCAAGGACATGGAATCGTGGTGTAGCAGCTCTGACTTGGAAAAGCAACAGGGAGAAGCCCAAAAGACAGGAAATGATTACGGGTGCATTATTGCCTCAGAAACTATTTCTAGTCCTCCAAACTGAAAACAGATAAATGAAGATTTGGGTCTGATTTCCAAATGGAATACCGGCAGTTTTATATAAGCAATGAAGAATTTCTCAGCATGCCAGGCATGCATATATAAACATATTTTAAGTTTCCTATATTGTTTCCATAAGACTAGCTGCTCTAATTTCAAGTACTTAAATGAATATCCTCTTCAATTCATCTACTTCCTCAGGTAAGGAAGTAAAATAATCTGAAGGCAGAGCCTCATCTAAAATGAAACATACATTTGATGAACACAGGGTCCCCCCTGAAGGAGCAGGGGTTTGGAATAAAGGAGGAAGCTGATAGGTCATAGAAGGTCCAATGGGAACTGATTCAGCTGACACTGCAAACCTGAGATGGCCTTTCTCCCCTTCCCCTTGCTTCATCCTGTATTTACAAAGTGGATGTGTAAGGTAAACCCATATACCGGATGCCTGCTGGTTAATTAGCTTCTGCTCAGAAAGATTTAATGCACAAATATCAACGTGAGCCAAAAGCAGATAATCCCACAAAGTATATTAAACATGATATTGTTTCCAAATTCAGCAAATCCCTTACAAAATTAAACCATGTCTGCTGCATACACTAGAATTAGAAGCACCGGTAGCTGTTTTTCTGGTTGTTTTATCAAGGAAGTAGATGTTGAAATGATGTTAAGGATATAAAGATTTATTGGTAAATAATACCTTTGATAGGAAAAAATTAAGTAATAGGACTGAATAGCAAGAGTTATTAGATCAGGGTGATAATTTAATGTTATGCCAGACTAATAGGGGGCTCCAGAGGGGGGAAAAGATAATTTACATAGACCCCCAGCATGGGCAGAAAGTAGCTAGACATTTATACCATTCCTTCACTCAGACTTTGGGCAGAATCCATACGGAAAAGAGCATTAGGTGCTTCAGGCAGATCCTGAAGACACGAAGAGCTGGAAACCGTCAGCTGATCACCTATCTACCTCCTAGGTAAGAGGTTCTGTTTGGTAAAGGGAGACACTGAGTAGGATATGGTTGCACAGCCAGAAAGATGCTCCCAGCTAGGCCCAGTCCTTGAATTGACTTTAGAGACAGGACCTGATTATTTCAACCTGAAGAATCCCTTCAAACTTGATAAATTAAAATCCCACAATCCAAAAACCATCACTTTTAAGATACTGAAGATGTTTGGAATTTCTGAGATCCTTACCATAGGTCTTAAAATACACATTCACTCCTAAGCAAAACCTACTATCACATTTCATGATGTGGTAGTAGGCAATATAAAGTGAAAGTTAATATCATATGCACCATGGGTTCATAGTTCTCAGTGTGCATATTAGTAAATGGAAAGAGCTCATTGAAAACAATATCCCACAGACACTAGGCATTTGAGAGAGTAAAGGTTTGCTGGGGAAATAAAACAAAAAGGGGCCTAATAGGTCAGATGAAGGACTCAAGTTCAGCATGCTTCTGACCTATACCCGCATTATCTGAAGTGTCCTGCTGGTAATGAGACTGCTCTTGCCAGCAGGATGAGCAAATCTGCCAACAATTTCCCTCGCTTTTAAAGTTTCTGGTAATAAATCTGGTGGACTCACCACTGTATGTGACCTTGCATTTATCTCTTGCAGCTTTTGGTATTCTTTCCTTGTCCTATATAATTAAGTCTTCGAATACAATTTATCTTGGGGTGAGTCTTGTCTCTGCCATCTCATCTGTTGGCTATCCTAAAGACCTCTTGTACCTAAATTACTTCTTTCTTGAGATTTTTGACATTTTTTCATACTCTTTTTTTTTTATCAAATATGGTTTCTATCTCTTTAGTTTTCACTTCTTCTTCTTGGCCTATGATTTTTAGGTTTTGTCTACTAATAATAATCCCATAATGTAATTTTTCCCTTTTTTATTTTTATTTTTAGTGCCTTAATTATTCCTTCAACTTTTCTAATACATCCTCATATATGTCTTTAACATTATCTGCTCTGTTGTAAAGAATCCCACGGAGATTTTTATTTGACTCATTTCACTTTTCATTTCCTGACTTTCCATTAAATTCTGAAAACTCATTTTGAATGCCCTCAGTTTATCTAAATGTCTCCTTCTCTCTCCGCCTAAGAGGCTGATCTTCCACCTAAACAACAATGATGGTTGGCCCAGACGTTCCCTAAACACTGTATCCTGGCCTCCAAAACCCTCAGTAGTGGTTTAGTCCCAAATTCTGTCTAGCCACAGGCTATCTATAGTCTGTCAGTGTAATCAGATCACTCTGCAGTCTTGGGCTGTTGATCAGCAGAAGATAAATCTTCTGTTTTCTGAAATAGGTCCTGGGGACTGAAGTTAGGGATGGGACCGCTAACTACAGACACTTGAATTAAAAGTCTCTCCCTCTATGTCCACCTTTGATGGCAATCCACCACCTGAAGCCTGTATGCATGTTCTTAAAAACTACTTCCCAAATCCACTACTCTCTATCTTTGATTCCTTGTCAAGAGAGTTGCCATAGAGGATCTAGACAATCAAGATAATTTGTGTGGCCTTGGGGCACTCATAAGTAGTTGGAACCCAAAGCAATACAACCTCTGATGACCAAGTGAACCAAAACAGAGCCTAACCCTCTGTCATGCCAAACACTGACAAGCCCAAAGAAACCAGTCAGAAGAGCCCAAGAAATTGGAGATTTAAAAACAAAGCTTAGCAAAATCCCACATTTGCTGATGGGGGAATCTGAATGATCATCATTTTGTCATAACAGATGAATAAACCAAAAGGCCAAAGCTTCTAACAAAAAATATACTGTATTCTCTACTATTTGTCTATAGGCAATGTATGGAATATAGAAAAATCTGTGAACAAATGCAGCAATAAGCAAGAGCAAAAACAATCAATGGAAGCCAAACAACACAATCCTAAACTATTGGAATTAATATGCTAAATTTCTAAAGTACTAAGTTAAATATGTTAAGGATGTAAAAGAGGATTGGAATAACTGACAGATGACAAAGTATCTTAGAAAAATACAAAAAAAATCATAAAAACAAAACGAAAAGTCAATCATTTAAAAATGTAGTAACTCACACATGCCTATTATAATCCTACTCAGGAAACTGAAATCCGAGGATCAAGATACAAAGTCAATCCAGGCAGGAAAGTCCATAAGACTCTTATCTCCAATTAACCACCGAAAACCCAGAAATAGATCAGTGGCTCAAGTGGGAGGGTGCTAGCGTTGAGCAAGATGTTCAGGGACAGTACTCAGAACCTGAGTTTAAGCTCCACAATCAGCACACAAAAAAGTGTACTATCTGAAGTGATAATTAGCAGGATGGATTAGATAGCAGACCAAATACTGCCAACAAAATCATTAACAAACTTTAACACAAACCTATAATGAACAAATCACAAGAGAAATTACAAATATATTTAATGAAGTGAAAATTAAAATACAAAATACTAAAATATATGGGATGCCATAAAATAACAATGCTTAGCTGTAAATTGGAAACATTAAATGTGATTATTAAAAGGAGAAAGTTCTCAAATTAATGATCTAATTAGCCATCTTTAGACTCTATAATTGAAAAAGCTAAAAGCTTTTAAAAATAGAAAATCTAAATTATGCTTAACAGAAAATAATTACAAAAAGAGGAAGAAAATGAATGAAGTAGGAAACAAAGGCATAAGAGAAAATGTATGTTACCAAAATCAAGTATGTTTAAAGGATTAATAAACTTGAATTCATAAAGTAAAAATATTTCCAATAGTGTGATTGTAAGGAAGGGATTCACAAGAGCCCATTGATTTTTTTAATCTTCATGCAATAAGTTTTACATTAGGTAGAATTTTTTTTAAAAATTAGCAGATAATATGACCTATGAAAACTCATAAAGAAGAAATAAAGGATGGTTTGAAGATGAACTTTCATTCCTATCTACAAATAAAATACCAGTCTCAAATGGTTTCCTTGCAATTTTTGCCAAACACTTAAGGAAACTATTATGTCAAATCTAAACAAAATATTTTTATCTTGGAAAAGAGGAAATACATCTAAATAACTCTGTAAGTATTACCAGGAAAAATTAATTCTAGTAAATATATTCACAAAACACTTATTAATTTTTTTTGTATAACTAGGGTTTGTTTACAGGGAAAACAGTTCAGGATGCCACGATATAAAGGAAGACCCTACCTCACAAATAACCAAGGCAAAGAAGAGCTGGAGACAGGGTCAAGAGAGAGGGTCTGCCTAGCAAGAGTGAGACAGAGTTCCAACCCTAGTATTGCCAAAATCAAAATGAGAGGAAAGAGTGAAAATTAAAAGAGAAAGTTAAGAAAGAGGGCAGGATTACCTGTATAGACAGCTCAAGAAATATGAAATTATCCATACACGTGTAAGGAGTAAACCTAATGAATCAAGAAACAATACCATAGAATACAAGGTCATCATAGAAGATAGTGTGTGTGTGTGTGTGTGTGTGTGTGTATGTGTGTATGTGTGTATGTGTGTGTGTACCAACAACAGCAAATAAGTGGAAACAAAACTAAAGACCAACACTTGAAGTAAAGACAGCCACCAATCCTTTCATATTCTTCTTATCAAGAAAGTCATTCTAGGGGCTGGGGATATGGCCTAGTGGCAAGAGTGCCTGCCTCGGTATACCCGAGGCCCTAGGTTCGATTCCCCAGCACCACATATACAGAAAACGGCCAGAAGCGGCGCTGTGGCTCAAGTGGCAGAGTGCTAGCCTTGAGCGGGAAGAAGCCAGGGACAGTGCTCAGGCCCTGAGTCCAAGACCCAGGACTGGCAAAAAAAAAAAAAAAAGTCATTCTACTTCTCCATCCTTGTATTTGATGATCCTTTCACACTGCCCAACACCAAGAGATGGCATCTCTTTCTCCTTTATTGGATCTGAGCAGGCTCCCTAGTTGTTTTTTTAACAATGTGATCCTATTAACTCTGTGGCATTTTCCAAATTGTGCCTCAAAGTGTTAGCAAGTTCCAAGCAGAAAGTGGTTTCTTGAAACTTTTATTTGCTGAAAAACAACCCCTACCTGGTAAAAAGCCAAGCTTCATGAAGGAACCCTAGGCAGGCACATCAGCTGATCACCTGGCCAAGCTGTATCCTGCCATTGCTCATTATGTGAACAATTTATTTTGACTTTGTAACCTAGGTAAAGCGTTAGATGGCGCTAGTATTAATTACTATTTAGCTGTAACCTCGCCACCAGCTCCAAGTTAAATCAAGCCTACCAACAGGAATGGGAGGAAAAAAAAATAACTATTATTTAAGCCACAATGTTTAGGGACTATAACACAGTAAAAGAGTAATTTAAACAAAAATCATTCAGAAAACATCAGCAAATGATAGAAACAAAATTATTTAGGAATATACTTCATAAAATTCCCAGATGATGCTCAGAAACTAAATTGGCATGGAAAGTGTGTCAAAAAAAATACTCAGTTCAAATGATCTTTCTGTACATCAGTGGCTCATGCCTGTAATCTTAGTTACTCAGGAGGTTGAAATCTGAGGATTCTGGGTTTGAAGTCATTCCAGGCAGGAGAATTTGTGAAATTTTAATCTTCAATTAACCACTAAAAAGTTGGAAGTGGAACTGTGGCTCAAGTGAGCCACAACATTGAACAAAAAAATCTCCAGAACCATGCCTACATCCTGAGCTCAAGCCGCAGTATCATATCATATCTACATACCCAATCCAGACTCTGATATATTCCCAACAGACAGGTGAGCCATTTCTGGGGACCTTCAATAATAATAGATTGTAATAGATTGTCCTTTCTGAAGCTAGTCTCTGAACAATTTTCTCCATAGCAGTGAAGAACACTTAGTAAGTATCTTATTTAATTCCTTCTAAGAGCTCTCCCCTTTTTTATTTCATTTAAAGTTGCAAAGTTGCAGAGATTCCCAAGCCTACTAAGAAAGTTTAGCACTGTTTATCATGTTAGAGGACTGATTCATCGAATCTGAGATGAATATTGTATCTGAAGTTAAAGTGGATCTGGTTCATTTCCTCTGTTCCTCTCCTTGCCATTATTCCTGTTTGTTTACTTCTCTGTGCTCCCTGTTAGCTGTCAAGATCATCAAGGGCAAAGTCTGTGCCTTATTAATGTTTATATCCCTAGGAAATAACACAATGCTTAGCTCTTAATCATTATTCACAAAGTGCCCCTTACATTTCAAATTAGAAGATGAACTTTAGTCTGCACATTATCTCTTTCCACCAGACTCAGGCCCCAGAGGGCAGGGGCCCCATTTTTCTCAACAATAAACCACTGTGTTCTTGGTGTTGTGCCAAGCGGGCACACAGTCAGTGTTTCACAAAGGAGTAAACAGCAGACACAAGTTCCTCCAATACCATGGCTTTTACTGACTGGCAATGAAATCCCCCAGAGAGCTATAGAAATCAGCAGAGGTATTAGTCAAACAACCATCTGTGAATAATTTCATAATTAGCGTTGTTGGAATTTGCATGTACTTTGCATAATGATTCTTAGTTCATGAAATGCTTACATCTTTGTTTTCCGATATGAACTTCACAACAACTTTGTGACATACAAGGGGTGAATATTTTCAGCATTTTCTAGAGACTGTTGTGTGTTATTCAAGCATACAGTGTTAGAATCTAATGATGTATTCAAAATAATAATCAGAACTCTAGACTTCCTGTGCAAGGTGTTTCTCATTAGGTCACCTTTTGGCCAAAAGATGAATAAGTGAACATTCCCTTTGGAATCAAACTATTTATAGCTGAGGGTCTTTTTCAACTTCAAAGTCTTCATGCATGAAAATTGTAATAGTTATTTTTAGCCCGCTTCCTCCCAAATGAGATATTTTATTAAAATATGTGTTATTAACATTAATGTATATTAATGAATTTAATACATTAATTGAATAATTTAATTTCAGAATATAATTGAATTATATTCCTAAGATACTGCTAGTACTTATTGGATTTTATTAGAAGTCATACTTATTGCTTTTGTTAAATATAAGTTCAACCTGAGCCCTCATACCTCTAAAACTAGCCACTCAAGAAATTGAGACCTGGAAGATCATGGTTTGAAGACAGTTGTGGTAGAAAATTTTTCAAGACTCCACCTTTAATTAATCAGCAAAAAGCTTGGCTGAAAAAATGACACAAGTAGTAAAGTATTAGCCAAGAATCAAACTGACCAAACATGAAGCCCTGAGTTCTGTCCCAGTATTAGCAATATTTTTTAGTGAAAGAAAAATAAAATGCTAAATAAATATAATAAAACTATCCAAAGTCTATATATAATTCCAAGGAAGAAATAAGCTTTCCAAAGAGAGTAGAGAACCCAGAAGGGTGCTATCTGTTGCAAACTCTATCTTTCCTGCAACTGAGATTCCAATAGGGTCAAACAATCTACAAACCTATAGCTGCTCTTATCAGTAATTCAGTATCAGCCTTATCTTGCTTTCTCTGACCTGCAGTGCAGGATAGAGCTACAGTGTTGATATCTTAATGTGGCTCTTTACTACCACATTGAGAATGCCTTTTGGTAATTATACAGATTTATGGAAACAATTTCATACATCCAAAAAGGATTGCTATGAGATGGTGCTTCCGTGAGCTGTCCAACCGCCAGATGAAAAGTCACATAGCCCATTGGTGCCATGACAGAAACCTTTCATTCACCAGCTAGTGACAAGTGTTACATCTGGATTAACAAGTATGTCTTATGATATTCTAGATGGATGTCAGGTAGTTTAGCTGGCTGAGATGGTTTTTTTAGCTAGCTTGCAGGGTTTCCTTTGTGCTGACAAGTGAAATCAGCATATTGTCAGAAATTTCTCTCTGTGGATAACTATAGATGAACCTAAGTCCACTCAACACTTCCATTTCCTGCAACATCATCTCTCAGCTCCAAAAACAACACAGTTGCATCACCCTCTGCAGTTGCTCACTTGTGGGCATAAGCACTCATGCTATGTGTTTGAAATGCTTTCCAAATACTCTCGTCCCATAAAAACATGGCCACCATTTATTAACCACCAAACAGAGTATATTCATTGCCACATCTCAGTTAGGAATTGTTGTTATTTCACATGTGAGGAACAAACTTGCACAGTAAAATATTCCAAGTGTTCAACTTATGATAGAATTAGAATTGAAACTTTAGCCTATTCACAATCCAATTCTTTCCTTTGGTGTTTCTCTTCTTGAGTTGAGCTACAAGATCACCTCCAACACAAAGTTCTGAGATTTTGCAACTCTGAATAACTTCTCCTTCTTCCTTTCCTACTCACAGACCGCTCTGTATACATTGCCTGTTATAGTTCTCCATCTCTGTCTCTTTCTCTGTAAGCCATGAAAAAAACTGAGAACCAAATACCCTCTTGTATTTTTTTATCCTAATATCCATCAACAACATGATTCATTTTTGCCAGCCCTGGGGCTTGAACCCACTGTGCCTGAGCTCCTTTTGCTCAAGGCTAGCACGCTACCACTTGAGCCACAGCACCATTTCTGGCAACAATATGATTTGTATCTCAACCACATACAAGTTATGAAGAAGAAGATCATCCACTTGGATGTCTTACTGGGTTTTGGTTCTTTTTTTCTGCGATGCTATTGGAGTTTGAACTCAGGGCACTAGCTAGGCAGATGCTTTGCTTCTTCAGCCATGACTTGCGACCTTATTTGCATTCAGCTCTTTTATTCAGGTAGAGGCTCACATTTTGCCTCGTCTGAGGGACAGTTTCAGACCATCCCCTCTCATGTCCACCTGAGTAGCTGGGATTTCAGGTCGACCGCCATCTGACCTCCTGTTGATCTTCAACCAGCATTAGGTGGTTGAAGTAGTGTCTTATCTTCAGCTGACATGTGGAAACTGAACATTGACATTTCATTTGGGTTTAGGCAAAATATCTGTGCGACTGATGAGGAAATTAGAACATAAAGAATTCAATACCCAAAACTGAAGGAAACACTGAAAAAAGGAGGAGGAGTGAGAATGGAAAGGGAATATTGTAAAGGAGCTGAATTTGCTTAAAATGCACTGTGTGGTTCAACAAAATAAACACCAGGAAATGGATACTTAAAAGAAAAGGGTCAAGGAGAAAGAAGTAGATGAACGAAATGAGGAAGGGGGAAAACATAGTCATAAAATTCAATAAATATCCTACAAAATTTAGAAAATTGAAGGAAGGGCTGGGCTTGGAGAGGAAAGTGGAGGATGATAAAAGGGATGATATTTTTCAAGGTGGATTTTATTCATAAACTGTGCTGTTCCATTGCAAGTCATTTGTATAATTACTTAAAGATAATAAAAATATACTTTTACAAAATGAATGCTATAGGCTCTTGAGTATACTGCTTTAAATTATGAAACTCTTGTGACTTCTTCTCTTCATGTTATTTAACCTCATAACCTGGAGACCAGACTGAGAAAAATATTATTTAAATGTACATTATTTTTTCATGAAATATAATAGAATAAAAAATAAAATGTGCTGGTATGTATGTATGTAAATATCACAATATCTCCACCCTCCCCTCATGCTATAAATGTATGCTAATTAAGAATTAACTTTTTTTTAAAAGCCCAAATTTTCACAGAAATTTTCTACAGAGTCAAGTCTCCAGACAGATTCAATGACCAGTGGAATTTTTCTTGCCATAGCTTAGGTGATTATTTAATTTACTGAGATGTTCTCAGGAACTAAAGATAATACTGTTAAAAATGATTCTAGGGCAATCAACATCAACAAGAACATATTAGCACATAATTATTTCTCACTGTCCTTACCAATGAAAATAATATCAGCATATGCTTAGGTACAGTGCACACAATCTATCAAATGCAATTCTGCAATTACAGACAATGTTTCTGAGACTAATATATGTATAAAATGACAGCTAAATTATTCAGAAGTAAATACTATCATCATAGACAAACTGAAACCATAGTGACAAAGAGTGACCTGCCAGAAGTCATTGACCGGAGTGTTGGAACTGTCGCCTCAGTTGCAGTAGGTATTGTTGTGTTGGTATTGAACTAGGTAAAATTACCTATAAATAGTTACCAGTCATGTAATCATGAGAAATTTAACCAATACAATGTCACACACCTCTAAACAGGCAGGATTAACTATAAAAAATATTCAACAGTACTTATACTTTTCCATCTACACGGTACTATCAAGAACACTTCATCTTCCAACAGGCTAACTGGTTCTATGAACACTCTTTGCAGGTCCACCTGGGCTCTATAGCGTAAGAAGAAATACAGTCTTGACTGTGGTGAAGCACTTGGCTCCACTGGTGGGACTGCTCACACTCCTCATGCTTGAGCCTTGTGTGTTTAAATTATTAACAAAGTTTGTTCTATCTTGCTAGATCAATTCAAAATGCAAATGATCATGGTTATAGAAACTAGCCACCGAAGACCCGAGGGCCAGCATCATTAGAAAGGCTTCTAAGTCCCTTGGTCCCCTGAATCTTCTCTAGCAGCAGGAAGTAGCTAGAACCAAGCTGGACATTCTCATGCCCAACAGCAGTCAAACTGGCTGGGGATGTGGGGTGGAAGAAATGAAGGAAAACATCAGACAACCAGTTCTGGCCAACTTGCTCCCCAACAAAGGTGACCACCAACTCATGGCAGGGTCTTGGGTTCTGCCATAACCCATGCCAGCCTTTCTCCAAGTCACTCTCCTGTGGCTACCACCACAGGAAGGTTTTGCTTATTTCAAATCAACCCATCACCATCCTGACACATTGCCAAAAGAGAGAAGAAAGTGGGAAGGGACAACACAAAACAGCCAGTCACTGACCACCAGGTGGACAACGGTTGCCAGGTCCTGCTGCTCACTCTCATGAATGACTGTTTCTTTCTCTCCAATAAATAAACTCTTTACAGCTGGGCTCATTGTTCCTGGTTTTGTATCTATACTGCCAGAGAATAAGAACCCACCATCCACCCACCATTTGATCCACAATAGTCTCTCTCACAAGCTCATGAGCTTCACTATCAAATATAAAACAAGTGTGGGGGCTGGGGATATGGCCTAGTGGCAAGAGAGCTTGCCTCGTATACATGAGGCCCTGGGTTCGATTCCCCAGCACCACATATACAGAAAACGGCCAGAAGTGGCGCTGTGGCTCAAGTGGCAGAGTGCTAGCCTTGAGCAAAAGGAAGCCAGGGACAGTGCTCAGGCCCTGAGTCCAAGGCCCAGGACTGGCAAACAAAACAAAACAAAACAAGTGTGGACTTCCTCTGTAGTCAAGCTTCCATTAATGTCTCAGAATGGGGACAATCCAGAGTCCAGAAGCAAAGGAAATAGGATCTAGTTGCCTAGGCCACCTCTGGAGCTCTAGGCTGGTCTCCTTTTCTCCATCTCAGTTTCCTATTTTACGAGGGTGTTAGATTACCTTATTAGAACTCTTCTGGCTCGAGACATGCCATCAGTGGGACTGATGGATATGGTTTTCCTTCAAGGTTTTAGTGCAGCCTGTCACCTGAGGTGTACCAAGGGAGAAAATTCACCTTGTTTGCATCCTGAAGGACAATCCTTGCTGACTTTTGAAGCCTAGATGTGAGCAGAACAGCTCAATCATAGCAGCCTATAAAGCAAAGGCAGAATCCTTGCTTTGCAGATGAAAAAAGAGAAACTTGGGTGGCTGAGTAATTCTCCCATGCCACACTGTCAAGTTAGGGCACAGTAAGCACTGAAACTCCATCTAGCTAACCCCAAACTCTGACCGTGGTATTACAGCCAGCTGTACCAGAAATGCCACTGTAATTACCAAACTACAACTTCATAATTTAACACTATGTGACTCATTCATTTCCAATAAAGAAAGCTTTATTTTCTTTCCATTGGCAAGAAGAGAATTTCATTCCATTCATCCAGCATCACTACCTGTGCCCATTCAAATACCCACGAGTACTTAGAAATCAGAAATAATCAAGGTATTTCTAAAGTTAACACAAAGTACACCATTGACCGTCAGAGGCTATATTGTTGCCTGGGTAACAACAATCTCCTGCACAGAAGGAAGCTTCTTGGAGAGTGAGACATGACTCAGGGGTACGAAGAATTAGTCTTTAACCAGGGAACTGTGCAAGTAAATAATGCATACTCCTCTCCCATTTGGGCTTTCCAAAGTCCATCTCTATCCCTTATCTGTTCTTATAGTATTGGTGCTATATTGTGCATCCTTCAGGCTTTCCCTTTTCTGAGGACCTAATGGTCTCAGTCCAGTAAGGTGTTTTTTTTTTTTTGGCGGGGGGGGGGGGGGATTTGCCTGCTAATCAGCAGTAGAAATGTAGACTACCCTTCTGGGTAACAGACAGGGTTCCAGATGCAGACCTGAAACCAACTCTCTGGATTCACCTTAGATTTTTGCTTCATTCCTCACCTTTCTGATTTCTGGTTCCTCATTCTAGGCATCATTTATGTCCCAACTGCTATTTCTTCTTTTACAGCCAATCTCTGTCTATTCTTGGATGACATTCTTTTATAGTAGAATGACAAAGATTTGGAACTCACATTCTATCCTCTCAAGAAATGGAGCTCCCGTGTTCTAGGCTCTCATTCAAGCCATCATGGTGTCTTTTCTTATGGTCTAGCATTTCAGTAGTTCCTTCCTTTCTTGTCTGGTGTCCAGAATGACTAATGCCATGGGCTAGAGTCAGCTCAAAGGAAGAACCATCACAGTTACTATTCCAACATGAAACCTCATCATCACCTCCTCTTCTTACGATTTAAAAAAATTAACAACCAGCCCTTGCTTAGGAGGTCCCTGTCTCAATGTAGCAACCAGTGTTGGACAATGCAAAATGTCAGTGTCTCCACACTAATCCTTGAGCCCCTTTTGAACTGCAATGAAATAGTCTCCTTTCTCTTCTCTGGCTCAGAAAAATCCTTGAGCTACAAAATGTACTTCAACCATTCTCTTCCCCAAGTTCTCTCCTCCAACGTCATAATCTCATTTCAAAAGCTGTGTCCAACATAATGACATCGTTCCTGTCAGAAATATATAAGTGACAATATCCTTCTTCACCATAGTTTTGGTAGCTTCCAGGGAAGAGCCACTGAGGATTCACAGGACAAAGCTGGCTTTCACCTTCCTCTCCTGTTGAGTTCGGTATAAACAGGACACTTCCCACCTCAGCCAGGTATGTTTTCAAGCTTTCTTGTCATTCTGTTCCTCAGCCTGAGATCAATCTATTTCAGAAATCTCTGTCTGTTCCTGATCTCTGGACCTATCATCCTCAGGAAGCAGTATCTTGTTTTGTTCACTTCCACCCAATTCTGATTTAAATTACCCCCTTACTGAGCAGTTGCAGTATTCGTTTTATTCCCATATTTTTACTAACATCACAGATGTAAAGGGATTTCACCCTGACATATGCAGCTATGCACACAATGTACCCTGATCAGACGCAACCTTCTGTTGTTCCATATCCAATATCTTCCCTTCCCAAATCAATCTAACAAATGTATCTTCACAAAGGTACATAAACATTAAACCTACTCACCCTTCTTAATCTTCTCCATTGCCATGCCTATGTCCTACTAATACCCATGCTCCAGTTAGGACCTCTTTTGCATTCCTGTCATTCCTTGTTTTATTTTTTTATGCTCCTGTTATTTTCAGTTCTTTTAGGGTTCCTGGGATTTTCTATACTTTGTGTCTTCAGTTCTCTTATCTAATGCTCACTGGTGAGCTTTGATTTAAAAAAGAAAAAAAACTTACTTCCTTTTCCTTCTCAACTGTAAAAAAAAAAAAAAAATTCACTGCACTGCGTGCCCGTAAGCCAGGGAATCCAGCATAACCCGCAGATTGCTTCATACGTGGCCACAAAACCTTAGACACGCCACCCCATTGCTACCAAATTCCTCTGACCTCTCCCTTACTTTTCCGCCTTTCGTGCACCTCTGAGTTAATGACTCATTTCCCTGACCCCCAACATACAGAATCCATCCCATGCTAGCCAGTCCTTGGAATGAAGCCCAGCTTTCTTTTTTTTTGGCCTTATTCTGTGCAGTCCTGTTCTGGCAAGTCCCTTCCCCAATACTAGCTCTTCAGCGAGCAATCCTGCACAAACTGACCGTGACCAGCTTCCCTTGCCTATGTGCTTCAGCAAGGTTTTCAAAACATCATCCGACCTCTTTGATCCACTTTAGCCTTGATATCAAAGAAAAGCACTTGTGTAGGGGTTGTAAGAGGTTGACTTGAAATGCTTCTTTTGAGCCCCTGGGAGCTTCTCACTGAGTCTCGGCCATCTTTGTCTGCTGATGCTCTTCACTGTGTTCCAGGCAGATAAACAGATTTCTGAAGCCCAACATAAGAGCAAAGGGCTCACTCTAAAATCAGAATCGCCAACATCTCCCCACCCCGTGGTCAGCCTGCTGCATGAGGCGCTGCTGTAGGTAGACCGTGCAGCTGTCTGGCTGGATACAGACCAGCTACATAATGAACTTGCGGCATGCTAAGTGCAAAATCATTGGACTCGCTGTGAATAGACTAATTATACCTAATGAAATTTTGGTCAGAAGTTTTCATTTTAATTTTCAGAGATAATGATCAGATGATTACAAAATTAGATGTGTGCATATCTATATATATATGGTGATATTAGTATTTTAAACTATGCTTCGATATTTGGTGCATCAGCTAGAAGACTTGATTAGATCTGGGCCACGTTTGCAGGAATTGAAATCTAATCAGAAATCCCTATGCCAGACTATGGAGTTGAAAATCTAAATGAGAAGGTAAGAGTGCACAGAAGGACACGGTGAACACAAAGCCTCTGCCTCAAGCAGAATTCCATGCTGAGAAGACCCTGCGTTCCTTCCAGGTTGTCTGTCTGCATTCTTCTCCACCGCAATCTACCATCTGACAAAAGGAGAGTCTATTTCAGGCTCTCCTACGTCCACTGTGGTTCTGAGTACTGCCTGTGACTTGTTATCTATCTAGCAGCTAAACAAGAAAAGAAGGGAGATTGTATTTACCTTTCCCACACTGCTGAGCTCTCCATACCTCCTAATTCAGAACACTTAATCCTGTGCTGAGTTATGATTCATCGGAAGCGATGATTTTACTTCTAAGAGTCAGAAATAAAGCTTAACATTTACTAGAATGGCTAGTTTGGGAGATGCAAGCATAAAATATGTGTTTGAAAATTGCCAATGATGAAGAGGAAAATAAATCATTTCCATTCCTTGAAGCAAAACCTTCAGATCTTTCTTCCCTGGCTCTTTAACATGTACCAAAATAATAAAAATGGTACTATGTTTCATTTGATGATTATCCATCTGGAAATCCTTCTTTATGATTTGCAGTGATTTTCAATCTTCTTATTCTGTATTTCAATGAAATTACTCTTGTTGCTTTTCATTTTCTGTATTTTAACCTGTATATATATATCTGTAATGTAGGGAATTTTATAATATTTCCCTATAGCCACACAATACTCTTTGAATATATTTACCCTTCTACCATGTTCCCATAGCCCTCTTCCCTCCTCATCGCTTTTTCTAGAAAGTCTATATGCCCCAAAGACCTCATTTAAGGTTCGTTTCTCACTCCAGTTCTTCGGTCATAGCCCCTCAACCAACTGCTCTTCTCCCACCTCCCTTATATTTAACATCAGACATTACTATTCCATTACCCAGTCATCCAAGCACTACTAATAGCTCATTAGCATATGTTATTATCTTCATTTCTCTGATGTTATCATTTTCTTCTCACACTCTCCCTCCAGAATGAGCTCTACCGCCGAGGATCTCAAACGTGGTCACTTGGTATGCACTGTTGAAATATATTCCAGAGATTGTATAAAAAGTATTTTATATACTTAGGTGTTTGTAAAATACAGACTTTAAAGGTGTACAGCTTCCTTTCAAGAATAGGGTAGAGAGTATCTACTATTATTATTTATAATTTATTTTGGATCAATTGTCCTCTCATACATTTATGCCAATATTCAGAAAAATCAGAGACAGGTAGAGGCAAAAGTGAACAGGAATAAATAGTTCCTGGGAAAGTTGGTAGATGCCACTTTTACATTATGCTTAGAATTAGGCATTTGTGCTTAAAGAACACGTTGGCTACCTGATTAAATGGCATATCTTCAAAAGCAAGCAGATGGAAGTAATGTTTAATTCTCAATGCATTGCTTCTCTGACACTTTCTGGATGACTGAAATTTAAATCATGATGCTAGTACATGATACCAGTGCCTACTTCAAGGTATTTGTGTTCCAAGTAACCAGGGCATCCATATTTGTTCAAAGTCAACAATCAGCTTTTAATGGACAAATGATAATCACTGGTAGAGTGTTTGATTTATTGGTTATCCACTCTGATCTGTGCATATTAACTACAATAAAAGCCCCAAACAATAACAATCCAATCTCCATACTTCCTCAGACAAATCGGGATTTATCCGGTGTCAACTGCAAGTACAATAGTAAAAGATCTAGTAGGATAGGCAGTAGCCCAGTGATGTGTCATATGCATGAGTACCAGGATCTTGGGTACTTGTCCTTCTACACAGAGCCATTCGATGGTTGCTGAACTTAACAATGCCTATAAGACCTGGAAATTAACCCAGAAAGCATTTCTCTGCTGAGAAGTTGCCAGTCCCATCCTCACTCTAGCAAAGTAGCA
This sequence comes from Perognathus longimembris pacificus, assembly GCF_023159225.1. Taxonomy (NCBI): domain Eukaryota; kingdom Metazoa; phylum Chordata; class Mammalia; order Rodentia; family Heteromyidae; genus Perognathus; species Perognathus longimembris. The sequence goes on along the minus strand of NC_063168.1, from coordinate 68,527,423 downwards.
TTTGTACCAATTAGGTATTCACCATCTCGAGAGCTGGGATAGTGATGTCATATGAAACTCTGGTTCTTGACAAGGGTAGAGTTGAGGCCATTTCTGGGGTTAACTTTCTCCTCACATGATTCATAACTGGAAACAAAAAGATAAAGCAAGGGAAAGGATGTCCTTATGGGATTTCAGACTGACATATCTACAGTTTTCTACCTGAGATATTAAATGAGCTGTATCTTCCCAGAAGATTAGCCTTCCTACAGGCTTATTTTCTTATTGTGTAAGATGAATCACACTTTAGGATTAAGGTCCATTGGCAATTACCATGGTTACAAAGAGTTTATCGTTTAGAGACAAAACTTCAAATAAGTCCAAAAATGGTTCTTTCTGCAGGTAAGATGATTAAGATTAAATAATTCTCAATGGACACAAAACAGAAAATCTACAGAAGAATAACAGTAGCATTCCCCATTAAGGACAAAAACCCTAGTTTTTATTCTCTTTCTTAGGGATAGAGCTTCTACAAGTTCTTCAAGGATCCAACATTTAACTAATGAAAAAACAAACTCAACCTACTCTCAACCTTGGCTGATAGCATGACCCATTAAGCCTGTGCTAGAGGTTTGAGAGATCGCTTCATTCTTTCTTACCCTCCCACTATCTGTCCAAATGCTTACCAAGTATTACTAGTTTAATCTTAATTCCTGGCCCAAAATAGAGCCTTATAACCATTTTGAAATGAACTGTCAAACTTTACCCTTTGGCTGAATTTTAGGCCTCCAACAATTTCTGCAAATGAAGTTCGATTGGAACAGTCATGCCCATCATTTCCATGTTGCCTGTATCTTTCAAGTTACAATGGCAAAGTTTGGATTTGCAGCAATGGACACATATAGCCCTTAAGATAAAAATACTTTCTCTCTAGTCCTTTACAGGACAAACCTGCTAGCTCTTGTTCTAGGTCATTGGAGGTTATCCTTCCTTCTCCCTCACTTCTACCTCTAAACTCTCACACACACTGCTGATGCAATGGTCTTTCAGAAGTGCAACTCCTGAAATATCTCTCCGTATCTTTAAAGCATTTCATGATTTATCACCCAGAGTAAAATCTAAAGTGTCAGCCTGACATTCAGGACTCATAATCAAATCTACTGACCCAATCCAAGGTGCTCTCAGACCCCACATTCTTCTTTCTATCTGACAAAAAAAAAAAAAACACATGCTTTTATTTTTCTGAGATATTTAAGCTTCAAATTGACATTGAAGGTCATATGAAGGTTCCTTTCAACCCACAGAGGGCTTATTATAGCACCATTTCAACAAGGCAAACTTTCTCTTAGAGAAATTTACTATTCAGCTTACGGTTCTTACTTTACTTTATCACATGATGGTCTGGGAGCAAATGGGATCTGAGGGTTTTAACCTTTGAGGAAAATGAATTCATCAGAAATTGGAGATTTGAGAAAGGCTTTCAGTAGCAATGGCTTGAACAATGCTACCTAGGTAGAAAAGAGAATATATGTCTGAGAAACAGTAAGAAGTTTGCTGTGATTTTTTTGTGCTACTAAATAACTCCAGATAAGGAAAGAAAGGCAGATTGTAAAAGATTTTTAATGCTATCATAAGGACCTACTATAAATACTGCTATAGGCCAAATTTCTCATGACAGTAATTTGAAAATCATTCTAATTGTTTTGGAAATACAACCAAAGATTGACATTAACTACTTAAATCAGGATTAAGTTAACAACGAGATAGGAATAAGGATATGGGATGAAGAAATAAATCCTGAATGTAAATGTTCCTGTCTATATCATTAGCTTCCTGATTGGTAGAGTCCTTATGCAAGGAGAAGAATCTGGTTAGGCAGGCAAGAGGAAGGTACAGACAATGGACCAGATATTGATTAATTTGAATATGCTTAGACCTGTACACCAAAGGGTATGTACATGTAGATATTTAAGTGAAATTAATATTTTGTAGCTGCCTCTCCAATGATGAATTAAAGCTAGGAATTAACATTCCATCATAATACTTGATGGAATATTGACAAGTAAAGGATAGAGAAAGAGCCATTCAGCATAAATGTTATTCATGGATTAATTGTTTTGACCTACAAGTAAAATTAAATAAAGACTGAAGTATGTAAAGCACTTTAAGAAAATGTAGCCAATTTCTGGTCTTCCTATCTACTCTCTATCCATGCCGGTCCCACACTACTTAAGATAGGGAACTGGAAACAAAGGAAAGGAAAGCTATGTCTTTCTCCATTGGAAACTAAAAGGAAATAGAATGCAAGGGAAAAAATGAAGTCCAGGATGTATTTTTTAAATAATTCCCTAAATAGAGTAAAGGGAGACACATTTTGTAAGAACGATTAAAAGAGGATCATGTCTGAGTCCATCAGATGTAGTCCATGAATTTAATTGGATGTCAGTAGATAGGGAAAGCCAAGGAAATGACCAGATGTCCACATGAGACCAGGAAGCACTGAATCTGTGTCTCAGCAGGAGAAGGGCCATCTGAGTTCTTTTCAAACAAAGACAGGTTAGTGAACACTATCTTGGGGGGGGGGGGGGAAATACATACGTAGTAGTCGCAAGAGTTAAGCACTCTCTACCAAGAGCATTATGGTTGAGAATGTACTACTATTTGATCTTTTATTCTAGCCTTCTCTTGTCACTTTCCAAAAGAATCAGAAGTAAGGTCATTGCAGTTAAAATGATTTACACAGTTTATTTCACATTACAGTGAAGACAGCCAGCAAAAGCATATTCCATTTCACCAATGGACTGGGAAGAGAAACTACATCCAGGAATGTCTACACTACATCAAAGAAAAAAGAAGCATGAAATACACTGTGCCTGAGAAGGGAGCCCACAACTTCTTAACTCCAGTTTTGAAAGAATATACTGTAGGAGGGACTCAATAAAACAATACAAGAGATAAAGACAAAGATGCTATGGCACATACCTATCAGAGAAGTTTGGGACCTAGAAACCACTGAAATTCCTACAGATTACTTAAAGGACCCTGAACATGAACCACCATTAGATGACGATCAAAGAGCAGATCTCATACTCACCTGGAGCAATGCTGGTGTGATGGAATTAAGGCTTGATATTCAATTTGGCCTCTGATTCTCATGACAAATTATTTCAGTTCCTCCATTTAATGAGCAATTAGTCATGTACTTATGCAAGTGTCTGTCCTAGATATGCAAAGGAACACATGCAAGCCCTACGTTCATCATCCAACAAGAACAGAAGCATATGAGAGTATTGTATACATATATGCCTCATCAATAGAAGGTGGCAACCTGGTAATTTTGTTTTATTCTGGCTAGCTGGCAACATGTCCAGGGGCTAGCTCTTAATGTAATCCTGATTCTCTACTGTTCCTTCCACCCTTAAATAAGTTCCTGGGTTTTTTTGTTTTTGTTTTTGTTTTTTCATTCTTTAATGTGAGGTAACAAGATGGTTTCCTTTAACTCCCTTGTGCTTTGTAGGGTCTTAAGAAAACTTCCCCACCCTGCCTAGTCTCATGTCTATAGAATTGGAACAGACATCTTCTCTTGGTGTCTTTTTTTTTTTTTTTTGGCCAGTCCTGGGCCTTGGACTCAGGGCCTGAGCACTGTCCCTGGCTTCTTCCCTCTCAAGGCTAGCACTCGGCCACTTGAGCCACAGCGCCGCTTCTGGCTGTTTTCTGTATATGTGGTGCTGGGGAATCGAACCTAGGGCCTCGTGTATCCGAGGCAGGCACTCTTGCCAATAGGCTATATCCCCAGCCCTTCTCTTGGTGTCTTTGAGGTGCCAACTAGAGGCAAAAAAGGGAGGTGCCTGGTTGGCATTGTGTAGGGTCTTCCCCACACTGCAGACCTTGGTAATCCCTTCCTCTGGAACACTGCCCTCTGCTGACTACAAGTGGTTGCTGCGATGGATCTTTCATGTCCTGAGCATCGGGATTAGAGACCTTTCTTTCCTCTTGACTGGTTTCCAGAGATAATTGTTGACAGACTGGTTACAGTCTCATAACGTGAAATTAAAGGGACACTCACTAAAAACACAAAAGTGGATTTAGTAAGAAAATATTTCCTGCTGCATCAGTCTCATTTTTTTCCATAATAGTGCTGAAGTTAATCTGATTATTAGAAAACATGTTAAATATCATCGCCATAAAACATTTTCAGAATATTTCCTAATAACATTGTAGGGAAGATATAGCACTGTTAGCTTAAATGTGGCTCCATGGTGTGTCTAAATAATAAAACCATAGAAAGATGCTAATGAATTTCAAAGGTGGCGTCCAGGCTCCATTAATACCCTATCCCACGTAATATCTTTATAAAACTATAAGCCATTTTATCACATTTCCAATAACACACACAAGGTTGAATGGATCATATGATAAACAGAATCCATCTTCCAAATAATCTCATAAAACTCATTTCAAGGAGCAGTTATTGAGTAGCTTCTGTCTTCTAAACACTCTCGTAAGCACTAAAGATAATTAACTACAAAAACCCTCTGTTCTCATAGTATCTTATGGAGCTTGAAAGTTCAGATTTTATTTGAGCCATTTGAATGAATATGTTAGATGTTATAGTCATACTACCTTGAGTATGCCTGATTTTGTCTAAATTAACATATTAGAAATATCTCATTTGATGAAGGAAGAGACATATGGAGCTGGGAGTCATGCATCATAATATTCAATGCATATCCTATGAAACTAAGAAAACTGAAGACAGGATGTGGGTTGGGAGGGCTGGGGAAGACCGATGAAAGGGGTAATATCAATCATGATGCATTTTACTAATACGCTGACATGTTGAATGGCCCTTTATGCAACTCTTAAAGATAATAAAAGTATAAATAAAAATAGCGTGTTATAGCCAACACATTTTAAAAAGATTGTTGGACATAAAGCAATAAAATCAGAACTCGTAGAATGGATGTTGATACAAAACTGCCCCACAGGGATATGAAGATTGAGAACTCCATTATCTGTTGTCTGCACACTGTGAAACCAGGAAAGCCGTGGCTAGCCGAGTCAACGAGCCCTGGTCCCATCTGAAGATCCACAGATCTGGGACATCAATCTCAGAAGATATTTGAAATGGATATCTCAGCAAAAACCAGAAGAGCAAATTCACCCTTGATCCTCTTTTGTTCTGTTCAGACTTAAATCAGTCAGTTGAGATCTAATAACATTGGAGAACAATTGTTTCTTTACATAGTTCATCAATTCCAAAGGGTAGTCCCTTCTAGATACACCTAGAAATAATGTCTTCCCAGACACCTGAGCATCTCTTAGTCCTGTGAAGTTGGCACAAAAACTGAGCGAAGGCAGAGTGGGAGTGAATGCATGTGTCTATGCAGTACACAGATGGAAGGATTTATTCAAATATTGCAGACATGTCATGTCCTTCACCATAGTAAACTGTGGTAGGTACAGTTCCTAGAATAGAATCCTTTTAGTAATACAATCCTTCTTGCCTATGGGAAATCAATTGTACATGACCCAGGTTGAGCTAAATACACTTACCACATCCATGTAAACATTCTGACCTTCCCTTGGGGTGACTTATGCCCAACTCAGACCAAGGAACATCTAACCTAAAGAAATAAATAGCTCAAATACATAAAAGTACAAGTTGCCATGTGTATGGTTTGAGGACTGGATTCCACCCATACACGGTGTTGGATCAGTCATTAAGTCTTCTCGACAAACGATTAAGGGAATTTTATCGACTCTATTATTGACCCTTAAAAACCTTACCAGTTTTCACAGTCTTCCTTCTTGTATGGGGTGCCTCTTACAGATCTTTGCAGTCCCGAGGCAGCCATAGTATAAGTTCTCAATAATAATTTCTAGAGTAAATGAAGGTAAACCAGAGCTTTAGGAGACAGATTTTGGCTGAATTGAAGATCAACTTTCTAAAGACTGGCATAGGTTAGCATCAGTTTCAAGTCAAGGACAAAAAATACTATGAGAAGAAAGTCTCAATAGCAATTGTGGGGCTCAACATAGGTTGTGATGTCTGCATTTCTCCTATTGCATTCTCAAGCACCAAGTTGTACACAGCTCCCTTCTGTTCCTAAAAGTTACCTTCATGGTATTCTTCTGTTTGCATGGAGACTGGCCATCTTCTGGCTTTATTTATCTTATGTTTCAAGTCATCCAACAGTAATTATTCCAAAAGGAGAGCACGAAGAAAGCTGAAATACATTGAAGTAATATTAAGAGTTATGTCCTTTAGCCTCAGCTCTGGTTGAGATTCTTAATCTCAAGCCAAACAAGGTAAATTTGGCTTCCTCTCCATAAAATGGGCACATATTCAATTCAAGGTAGTGCATTTAACCTCACTTAGAATAAAAGTTAAAGAAAAGAAACATATAAAAGTTAAAGAACTATCTGGTTGTAAAGAAGATCTAAAATAATCAAGAAAAACTTAAAGATGAGAGAAATAGTAACGTAATAATAAAGGCAGTGGCTATCAGAAACATGATTATATTTGATTCCCTGGTCTCTTAATGTCACCACATCAGTCATGTATTTTCCTATTAAATTGTTTCTATATTCATATCATCTTTCTTAAAAATGAAAGTTTAAATGGATTAAATCCTTTAATCTTATTAACTATCCTCTCAGTTCCACATTTTGACTGATAATGTCTGCTTACCTAGTACATAAGTAACAGTATAAAAAGTAATAGAAAGCAGAGCCAGGCTCTGGTAGCTCATGTCTGTAATTCAAGCTACTCAGGAGGCTGCGATCTGAGGATTACAAGGCCAGTGAAGGCTGGGAAGTCTGTGAGACTCTCATCTCCACTAAACTACCAAGAAAAGCCCGAAGTGAAGCTGTGGCTCAAGTGACAGAGCACTAACCTTGAGAATAAGAAGCTCAGGGACAGAGCCCAGACCCTGAGTTCAAGCCCCTGGACCAGCACACACACATACACACACACACACACACACACACCAGAAATCAGAGCATAAATTAGAGATTCATCATAAAATGTAAGTCATGAAGCATTCCAGATACCAAATCTGACCAGGGGTCCGAAGAGTGTGGTCCCAAGCAGGGACATCTCTGCACTGCCTTAATAGTTCTGGAAAAAAGTAACTGTCAGAAATGATCCTCAGGACTACTTAGCAGCTTCCTTGTGTGTGATTTACACTTTCTCTTTACTTCTAGGCAACTGCAGCAAACAGGCACTTATTATTTGTCCCTCTTTTGAAATTGTATTTACCTATTTGTTTATTTATTTATTTAGATGAAGGGTGAGCAGGGAGGAGGAGCTTGTTTGTTTGATTTGGTTTCCTGTCTTCTGTGAGGCCCCTTGGAAGTACTGCTTGCATCACTAATGCAAGGCAGGAAGGATGTTGCAACTGCGTCCTTTCGTCTCTTCTGAATCCTATCTACTCAAAATAAGGTCCCTACAGTCACAGAAATGAGTGAATGAATCATCGTGATATTTGCAAAAACAACCCTGGGCTTTGTTTGTACCTGACTCTCACCTGGAAGTCTGGTTGTCATGCGCAAACCAGAGGTCACAGGGTTAAAGAGAGAAGGCAACTTCTTTGCACGAGAGAGAAGAAAGAAGATATAATTTTAAAGTATTAGTGATACATGTCAAGTTTTCATGGGAAAAGTATCCTGATTTCTAAAACGAAAACCATTTGTATTGTAATCATCTACTCTTCTACTCTGAAGAAAAGACAAATAATACTGCTTACAGGAAGGCCAACAACTGGTGCTCTGTGATGTAATTCCACATTCTGACCACTCTTCTGTCACATACTGTAGAGAGAATCTTGTGAGAATATAATTTAAAACTGGTCTGAAATACAATGGGAATGTACAAAGTAACAATTTGCATGGGATGGGGCAATATTGTTTTTTTCTTTTTGGAAAACTTATTGCTATAAGAACAGGCTTTTGGACACAAGCAAAGAAATGCCACTCTGGGCTACTATTTTCTTAGCAATATGACAAATATTTAGAGGGGTGGCATATATATGCAAAAATAACTCAAGTCAAGAATTATTCCTGTGGGAAGCACTTTTAAAAGTATATAATTAACCACAAAAAAAGGCATGTGAGGGACACCTTTCAAAGGGCCCTTCCTGCACTGTGGAATTAGTGTGCTATTTTCCTTTTCCGAATACAAAATGACTTTCTTTGATTCTCCTCCCACACAATATTTCAAACAAGCCATGCAGTATAGAGCTTTTACAATCTTGAGACAAGATGTTTTAAAAGGTCATATTAACATCAGAATATGGCCCTTTAAGATTTTAAAAATACATAAAGATTCTGCAAACAACTTCACTCGTTTTGTGATTTCTTTTACTGCCAACATTGTGTAATAGTTGAAAGCGTCAAGATTAGAAAGGACCAAAGCACACTGCTGTCTTGACCTCCGCATTGTCTACCATGTATAGGAACAACAGCTAAGAGAAGATGTCAACTTCTGATCTGAGATGATGAGGCTTTGTTTCACTTAGTCTGTCAATAGGGGCCAAACGAAGGGGAAAGCGATGGTATGGTAAAGCGATAACTATTTCACTAAACAAAATATCAAATAACTGAAGGCAATTCATGAGTGTACCTTTCTATTGTGACATGCAGACTCTAAGGACTTCCCCACTGTTAAACAGAGATACTTCATATTAGAGTTCTCATAAGGCACAATGTAACTCTTTAGGATGGCTTCCTCTGAGCTCATCTGCTCCATGTCCAGAGCGTGTCTGAGAGCATATGTAAATGTCATTAGATGACTTATAAGTGACTGAGAAGTCCTCGAAATGTTTAGGTCCCAAATGTTGGCACAGTAATTGAAATCAAAGGCAGTCCTCCATGCAAGACAACAAACTATACTTGTGTTTTCTATATACATTGTTGAAAGGGTGGGTGTGGCCTTTAAATTCAGCTCTCCGGATCACCATCTCTACCATAAACTCCATAGAGGAGAATTTTCCAGGTGTCTGGAGTGGTAAACTTGCCTTGGAGAGTATCAAATACAGGAAAAGAGACAGAGAAGTGGCAGGTTTCTTTCTGAAACATTATACAGTGCCTCATACACACTGTGTGACTTTTCTTTAAGCAGTTCCATCAAAGTGTGAGAGCAGGGAGGGAACGCATGATCAGGCAAAGATGATTCCATGTAGAAGCAGAGATCGGAGTCTCAGCCAGCATTACCATGGCAGCACTGGGTAAGCATGAAGACAGGAATTCAGGATCTCTTTCCTTTTATTTGCCATCTTACCATGGTCACAAATGGCTGATGGAGAGTCCTTGAGTTCTGTTTGGGTGGAAATCATGAACGTGTGCAACAACTTCATTTGTGTTCAAATTTTGAGCTCCCGAGTGTCAGAGCTATATGGACCAGGCTTTCAGACTCATAGACTTATAACTCTAGATCCTGAGTACTAGAAGCTTATGGCTACATGCTTTCAAAGGCAGAGAATTGTGACACTAGTTACTCGGGCCCAGAAGTTTATTGATCTAGGCCTTGAATAGCAGGGGCCCTATAGCCAGAACTAGTATGATACCTGTGAGCAGTCAGACACAGCTCTTAACAGCAGCTGATATGACCGCTCGCTAGATTTGGCTAATAGAATGCTCGACTCAACGCTTGGCAGCTCTCTGAAACTCTTCTCATGGCTATGGCTGTTTTGTCTCTTTGTGGTCTCCTGTCTTCTCAGTATTTGAACTTTCTTGTCATCTCAGCTCCCCGTAGTATTTATTTCTGGTCACTCTCGGGAATGTCTCAATTACCATCTTGCTTTTGCTGTTGCCACTGCTACTGGAAGTATAAGGTCCAGGGTCTGGCTTCTCTTCATGTTCCTAACAGATACTGTGAATAGGCAATAAGAGACCATTCACAGGAAGCCTTTATTACATCCTAATGTTTCAACACCACAGTGTCATACATAGGGAAGAATTCTCCCACACTAGCCAAAAAAAGAATGATAAACAATCTGCTAGCATGCCCAAGAGAGGGGTGTGGGAAGCTTGTGCACACCTTCTAGCAATTTCTATTTCCAACAATAACAAGCCTCACGTAGCCACCCATCATCAACTTTGAATGTATACTCTCAAGGATAGTGCACAGTTCTCTCCTATCAATCAAAAGCCTTTTGCTGTGTCATTGGGGAATTGCCATGAGGTAATGTCATCTACAGTGCTCTGCGCTTTGTCATGGTGGAGTGATTCTCCTAGAGCTGGCAGGAGCTGCGTGGAGCAGTCACGACTCACGCAAAGCCTCCTGAAGCAGAGGCAACTGCTTCAGCTCTGTCGATGGTGGCCACGGTCATGACAACTGGAGTGGAGTTTTCTTGGTGTATCCATGAAGTAGTCCCAGCTGCTGCCCTGCCACAATGACATTCTCTCCAGGTGACAAAGAAAGGGCTTCTGGGCTGACCATTTCTCTTGCAAGTCAGCTGGTCACAAGAGAAGCGCCTGCCTCCCATAGGATTTTGTCCCCTGGGAGCCACATCTCCAAGACCAAGGCCACCACTGTACACAGCACAACCGACACAAAAGCACAAGAGCCAAAAGTCATAGTAAAAATAACAACGAGAACAACAAATCTACTTGTTGACACTATGCTGGATGTGAAGCACTGTGCTTTCTACTCACGTTCAAAAGCCTGCTTTCAGCTGGGCCCTGGAGGCTCAGGCCTGTAAACCTAGTTACTCAAGGGGCTGAGATCTGAGGATCACCATTCAAAGCCAGCCCAGGCAGGAAAGTCTGTGAGACTCTTATTTCCAATTAAGCACAGAAAAAGCCTGAAGTTGTGCTCTCACTCTAGTGGTAAAGAGCTAGCCATGAGCAAAGAGAGCTTAGAGACAGCCCAGACCCAGAGTTGAAGGCCCTGGACCAGAAAATAAATCCTGCTTTCACATCTGTAGAAGCTGCCATTAGTGCATGCATGAGCAATGGCAGGGCCCGACAAGGATCCGAGGCAGAACTTCAAATCCAAGTCCACCTTTTGCCAGTGTTCCTGATGTATTTCCAAGGAATCAGGGTGGAGGTAGAAATAGGATATCCTAAAGAAATGAATTCATTCAGTTAGGCCAAAGACCCCCATCAGCTCTTGCACAGAAACTTCCAATGCACTGAGTGTGCCCTAACCACGAGCCTGGGCTCCCCACCACCCCAAATGCACATAACTGGCATAGATCTGGCCCAAGATTTTGAGCACCTTAAGAACTCAGGAGCAGTCTGGCAGAAAGGTGCTGCTGTAGAGGACTTATATTTATACATTTTTTTAAATTACAAATTCACTATCCTGCTCACTGACTGCAGAGCCAAGAAAGCAATAATGACATTTCAGAAAATCTGAATTGGAGATCAACAGACCGGCTTAGGAAGGGAAGAGAAAGTCAGCGTCCCACAGAGGATTTTATAATGAAATACCGTAGACTGGGTATGTGGGGAAAAGTGAATAAAGCAAAGACAGTCTTTATCCCTGCCATTGCCTTCAATAATTATACAGTGGGGTTTACAACAAATTAAAGCAGCTCCCATGACAAGGAATGGAGAAGAAATTAAACAAAACAAAAACTTAAGAGTTTATAACCATATCTACCGTGAGTCCAGTTCTCTACTGGGGATTTCTCTCCCAGTGGCAAATCCAGCACAGTACAAGCACAATTCTACAGAAAACATTTGTCTAATCAGGTTGTTTCTATTGGTCCCATCTGTTTTAACAGGATTGCTCATCACCTCAAAGTTAGCTGAAATCTGTTTGTTATCAACAAATTACATAATAACCTTGTAAATGTTTAATGAATACAAGTGTAAATGTTCTCCACTCTGTTTATCAGAGTAAGTGCTATTTACTCACCCGGCCACTCTGATAGCTTTCTTGGCCACCCTTGTTGTCAAGGATTGGGAAGACATTCCCCAAGCTACTGTGCTTCACCCTGCCAGGAAGAGGCATTTCCTGCTCTGAGAAAAGACAGGTATCTATACAACCCCCAGGTATAACTTTCTCCCTGGAGCCAAAGGGTCTAAAACTAAAGAGAGACCACATTCTCCAGCATGTAATGGTTTCATTTGACAAAAGAAAATCCACCAAAAAAATCATTACTTTCTTCAGAGAATGTGCATTGCAGTCAAACAAATACAGACTTTTTAAAGCCAGACAGCGCAGACGTGGAAGCCTATTTTTTCCTAACTGCTGAAGAGTATCATACTGAGAGTGTCCTGTGCTCCATGGTCTCGAATTTCTACACAGCGTTTTTGTTGTCTATAAAGGGGACCCTTTTGGTAAGTAAATGATACATAATGACAATACTAAAGATGATACTAACAGTAGTTCTTGAGTGGTCACATGGACTTCTTGTCTCACTGTTTTCAGGGCTATCACAAAGTATAGGAGACAAACCTACTCCGTGAGTAGAGAACATAAGTCCAAAAGTAGAAGTTACAGAGAAGTCAACTTGAATACAAAATCTGGACGAATGTTTACAATAGTAGCAGTCCAGTGGCAGAACAGAAGGCCTCAAGACAAGGAAGGCTCTATGGCTTTGGAGGACAATACAGGCTGATGGCACCACACCAGAAACAAATCTCCATTAAGTCCACGTCTTTGCTTCCATGGGAAATATGATAAATCTTCACTTATTCATTTAGCCTTTTATGAGCATCTTTTCTGATAATCAGTGTGAACTTGAGCAGAATTCTTACTCTCTCTAAGCCTAAACTCACATCCAAAAAACGTTAATAATATTTCTCATATAGGAATGATGACTTTTAATTGAAATCATGGGTGAAAAGTTCTTTGTGGATTGCCCAGCACATAGGACTCCACAAATGCTAGCATTTGCATTATCATTATAATGATTACAATAATAGGAAACTATGTCACAGTCTTCTTTGCAAAAAGCTCCCTGTCTAGGTGTGTGGTAGGAGGTACTATTGAATTTAAGTTAGAAAATGTAGATCATTAGCTTAGCTTTTCTTTTCTGTCTCTTTGAGGGTGTCTCACATTTTCTAGGTGAGCCACTTTATATATGTACAATACTTAATAACCACAGAAAACAGAACATTACATTTGTTTTAGTGTAAGGTGTCATGCAAATAGAAACAATCATCAGATCATTAAAGTGTATGACTTGAAGGAGTTTTCTTAAAGGAATTGTTTTTCTTCCTATCAGAATTTACTAATATTTATTATGAAGATGGCATCTGAATATAAAGTTTCCCTAGTGGAAGTATACAAGGATATGCCCTTTTCATATTTTGGGGAGACCATTTCTTCATCTATCTCCCCCTCTTTCACAATCTATTCTTTAAACGACAGAGGATAGGATCAGAGAGTCCAATATCAGTGCTTTTCAGCCTAATGTAAAGAAAACTTCTACCACTTGAAGATGTCCTACAGTGAGTTCTTATCATTGTGATTCTTTTAAAAGAATCCAGGTTTCTAGTGATATGCTCAAACTAAGTACATTATTTGTAGGACCCAATGCCAAATGAAAATGCAAGAACATTTTTTTTTTTTTTTTGGCCAGTCCTGGGGCTTGGACTCAGGGCCTGAGCACTGTCCCTGGCTTCTTTTTGCTCAAGGCTAACACTCTGCCACTTGAGCCACAGCGACACTTCTGGCCATTTTCTGTATATATGGTGCTGGGGAATTGAACTCAGGGCCTCATGTATACGAGGCAAGCACTCTTGCCACTAGGCCATATGCCCAGCCCCTTTTTTTTTTTTTTTTTTTTTTGGCCAGTCCTGGGCCTTGGACTCAGGGCCTGAGCACTGTCCCTGGCTTCTTTTTGCTCAAGGCTTGCTAGCACTCTGCCACTTGAGCCACAGCGACACTTCTGGCCATTTTCTGTATATATGGTGCTGGGGAATTGAACCCAGGTCCTCATGTATACGATGCAAGCACTCTTGCCACTAGGCCATATGCCCAGCCCTTTTTTTTTTTTTGGCCAGTCCTGGGCCTTGGACTCAGGGCCTGAGCACTGTCCCTGGCTTCTCTTTGCTCAAGGCTAGTACTCTGCCACTTGAGCCACAGCACCAATTCTTACTTCTGGCCGTTTTCTATATATTTGGTGCTCGGGAATCGAACCCAGGGCTTTATGTATACGAGGCAAGCACTCTCTCCACTAGGCTATATTTCCAGCGCAAGAACATTTTTTAATTACTAAGAATTTCTGAACAGGCATAGTATAGCATTAAACATCTGTGGTTGCTCCTTTATCATTGTTCAGATAACATTTTCTGAACACTAGACCTGCAGGCATGTCACACATTATGAGTGAGACCAGCTGACCTTTGAAACATCTACCATCTCTGAGTTCCAAGACAAGACCATAGGATCATATCAATTAGTGACTGTGCTATAACTCATGTGGAGTCAGGGAAGTTCTGGGAATGACATTTTGGTAGATGTGCCTAGTGATGTGGCATTGCACCATGAGCTATGAAGGCTGTTGTTCTATTATTAATGCATGAATGAGTGAATGCAAGGGCAGAAAAATTTCCAGTCCAAGACTGAATTTAGTGAAGAGCATGGTCGCCAGAATGTATCTGCATGCATACTTGGGTTGATTTCCTGTCCCTGTAAAGACAGTATATGGAAAGAAGACTCCCACGGATCACCAGGTACACACAAGCCAATCAGAAAGGTAAGCTTGCATCTTTGGTTACCGGGGCGAGCAGGACCTTTCTGTCTGGGCCAGAAGTAAAGCCCACAGTATTGCTCCACCAGCAATGCTTTTGTCTCTGCTTATCCCATCAGCACAGTTTTTCTATTCACGCCTAAGGTTTGACCCCTCCCTTTGCAAGGGCCAGTTTTCCATTTGCAACACTTTTCAGTATATATTATTCTGCTAGGTTCCCTGTAGTGTCTGCAGTGTAGAGCGACCTGAGAGAGGCCTAGGGCTCCTGGTCTGTTAATTGCTTCTTGGTATAGAACATGCCTTGAAGGTCTTGGTCAGAGTCCTACACCTCAAAGGACCTGGCTTCTTTCTTTCGTGACTCTTTTGGATTCCCTTAACTTTACACAGACATGTCACAGCTCTTCCTATCTATGCTGGACTGAAGGATTCTAAAGGGCAGGACCCCCAAACCACATTTATTTCTTTCTCTTTTCTTTCTTTCACACAGAGAAGGTCTAGCTGATGAATGCTGTACTACAGCATTCTTCGCTGTCTCATTCCATAGAAATGGGATTCTTTTTCCCTCACCTCAGGACTCGTATCTCTGAGGTTTGGGAGAGCTGGGGACAAGAGACAGAAGGCTGACAGACCCAAGTTCCTTACAGGCCCAGGGAAGGCGCCTGTGCATGCATGTAAATGCAGTTGTACTGCATGGGCAGAACATTGCATTGTTGCTCATTCCCAAGCCGAAGATAATACTCCAGATAATTTCACATGCTACACAGTATAAAGGCCCTTTCTCAAAGAACAAGACACTGGGTCAACTCCTCCTATAAGCAACAGTAACTGGCTTGTCACATATGAATGTTGATCTAAATTTTTGAATGCCCTCATGTTCTTTTAATGGGAAATGCAACAATCGACTCTTCTTGGACTAATTTGCTCATTGTGCTTATCTTTTCAGAACAGAGACAATTTAGGGTGTGTAAAAATAATCATGTCAGAACCATTCTTTTTAGTATTCACCAAGTTTTAAGGTCCTAAGTCTTTTTGTGGCTATTTATTTAACAAGAGTTGGAAACACCATACCAAAGTTTGCCCTTCCACTATCCCTCTTGCCACCATTAAAATCTTCTCCACACAGATTTCCCTAGTGTTAGCCTTTGACTTGGTATTTTGACAAAACCTCCAAGCCTTGAGGGGGCTGAGCTCTATTCAGTAATTACTATACAGTTTCTAATTCCCTCTGTCACATTATTTTCTACTCACAGCTTCAACCTCACTGCAGAGCTTTGTGCAGCAAACACACTCATCAGACTGAACTCACCCACACTGGTCCTTAATCACACGGGAGGGAAGGACTTGCTACCCAAAGAACAACTTGGATTCCCATTTCCCTAGAGTGTTTGAGGTCTTTCCAAAGGGTCAAATTGAACTGCTCCCTATACTGTCCCTTGCCACTGGGTTACGTGTCCACAAATTATCTCTCCTGGGAAGATATTCAAAAAATATTTTTTGAAAACCCAGTTGTTCCAGCCTTTGCCAAGCCCAGAGAAATGAGAAGCTTTTATTTCAAAATATGAAGCAGGGGAGCTAAAGTACTGTATGTTTTCAGAAGTTTTGGAACGAGCATTCAATCCTGGCCAAAAATATGGGCTGTGGCTGCCAGTCTGCTCCATTTCCAGGTCATGTATTGAACTCGGCAAGATTGCTAATTGCATCTTGTGGAAATCACAGTTCTTTCTATGAGCTTCTGGCCCTGCCTACTTTCAATGAAGCCAGCAGGCCCACATGCCAACTGTCTAGGAAAACACTTCCTGATGAACAGAGAAAAATGAAGGGAAATATTCTTTGCTGGGTACTCGGATGCCTGGGTTTGGGTGACAGTTATCACATTATTGGGCTCAAGAACATTTCTCCCATTGGCAAGTGTTTCCTCAGCTTCAAAAGAAAAGATCAGATATGATATTTCTATGGTCCCTGCCATCCCCCTTCAGTACCAAGTCAGTCCAAGTGTCATCTTCTCAGTGTTTCCATCTACTTAAAATCAAAATTGTATATTTTAGGTGAAGGGCAAAGGAATGTAATAGGCATAGGAGAAGCACAATACCAGGGATAGAAAGAGTAAAAGATGAGGTTTATATGACATCAGTTCCAAAAAATGACTTCCACTCAACTTTATTTTCATGGAAATTAAACTGGTAGAGTTATAATTTTAATGGTATATATTTTAACAATTATCAAGACTATCTCAAACCCAAGTTGGGTGTGGTATTGTATGCCTGCAATTCCAGCTATTCAGGAAGTAAAGGCAGAAGACTGAAGTTTTAGAACTGTCTGGATGGAAGTACAAAATGCTAGCTCAAAAGTAAATAAAGCAAAAAGGGACTGGGGTGAGTGTTTTAGAAGCCTCGCTATTTTCCTGGCAAAAATAAAGCCCTGAGTTTGGGGGCGGGGGGAGGGAGGGAGGAAAACAGTACTGGTGTTTGGACTCAAGAGCTATCCACTTGCCAGACAAGTACTCTAACACTTGAGCCACACCTCCAGCTAATCCTGAGTTAAACACTAGTTCCATGATTTTTTTTTTTTTGCAGAAAAACTATTCTGTGATGAAATAAATTTGGAAAGTATCCAGTTAAGCAAGTGACTTCCTTTACTTCAAGACTCCTCAGAGTATTTTTGGTCAGTGGGATTTATAGCTCTTCCCAGGGTGCATAAAATATATTTACTAATCCAAAGTGACTTTTTGGAGAAATCACTTTGAGAAATGCTAGACTAAGAGAAGTTACAAGCATCAACGAAGTTGGCAGCAAATAGACCAAGATATCCCTGGCAATAGCCCCTGGAGACTTTTAAATCACTATTACAAATGGACTATGGATTGATTTATTGGCAAGTATCAAGAAGCCAAGCTTATGTTGGATTTAGGCTTTAGTAGGAAAGAAAGAGGATGTGCTTGAATGTGAATGTGTGTGAGGGGCGTGGGGTATTAACGTGTATGTACATGCGTGGAGTGTGAGTATAGGTTTAACAAGGAGAGAGATTAAGAGAAGAGGAGATAAAAAAGACCACTGTGGGGCTGGGAATATGGCCTAGTGGCAAGAGTGCTTGTCTCGCATACATGGAGCCCTGGGTTCCATTCCTCAGCACCACATATATAGAAAAGACCAGAAGTGGTGCTGTGGCTCAAGTGGTAGAGTGCTAGCCTTGAGCAAAAGGGATAAGGTAACAAACAGTACAAGAAATGTATCCAATGCCTAACGTATGAAACTGTAACCTCTCTGTACATCAGTTTGATAATAAAAATTTGAAAAAAAAAAAAAAAAAAAAGAAGCTCTGGGACAGAGCCCAGGCCCTGAGTCCAAGCCCCAGGACTGGCAAAAAAAAAAAAAAAAATGACCACTGTCTTTGAACTTGTCATGTAGTTAGTGGATATCATGAATCAAGCCATGGAGAGGAGACTGTGAATCAGCAGGAATACAGCCTGAAGAAGCTTCCTGCAGAATCAGGACTCCGGCAGTCTATTAGATATTCAATTAGTGTAGACTGGAAGATAACCTGACACAACCAAACATGTAAGATTTGTCTCCATTTACAACTTGAGAGCTGACAAGTATTTTTTAACACCAATAGTGAATAATTGGAAACACTGCCATAAAGCGTAGAGTACTTTCTCTGCCTCCAGCCAGTTGCTGTGTGTGGCCATTTCTCACATTCTCTTTAATATGTGATTCTCCCTGCTCTCCTCCTACTCTACGGATCAATCCCATTGCTTGTCCTCTGGTTTTCTTTGATTAATGTAAATTAATTTCCACTGGAAGCCCAGTTGGTCATCAGTGTCTTTAAGAGATCTAAAAAATACCATGCACTTGCTCTGTTGCATCATTCTTTTTCATTGTGGATTTCCCGGTCCCCAGTGGGCTCTCTGTGCAAGTCCATGGGAAGTGTATGTAGAAACATTCACCTCACTTAAAGCTTTGAAAGATGCCAACACTGTTGACTTTATGTTATTGGAGAGCAAGAATTAGTTCATCATATACATTCTCCCACCCGTGGTGCCCCAAAAACAACATGCGCAGAATCAGGGAACATTGAAACTTCACTACGGACATTTTCAGTAGGTAAAATGGAAAGAGAAAAAGGGATACACACCACACAATGAAAGAAACAGAGATCATGAATTACTATGAACAATGGTCTCCAAGATGACTCCTCAGTCCCCAGTCGACCACGCCCTGTATTAATAGTCCTTTCCACAGTAGCCAATGGAATGTATTAGAAATTTATTTTTATGACACTAAAGCTAGTTTATACAAACCCATGAAACAAAACCTCTTGTCCTTCTGGAACAACCACTCTTCAAATGGTCACACTAGATGATGTCAGTTTTTCCATAAATAGTGTGACCACTTTGAAATGCCACTGGCGGAGAAAGAGAGAGAGAGAAAGACTCAAATCACCTGAATTTTCCAGGTAAAGAGAGCAATTTTCCCTGGAACACCGAGGAGACCTGGGAGCGAGTGATGCAGCTGTTGTGAGAGTGGGTTGTTCAGCTTCGTCAGTCACCAGATGTCACATTGATCAGAGCACCACCTTCTCACAGAGCCAGGAGCTGAAGATGCTTCTTTAAAGCCACCAAGATTGGAAGTAGCTTGTTATACATATCAAAAAGTAACCATTATTGCTCTCTGCCCATCCAAAGTTTACTTCAAAGAGAGGGAAAAGAAAAGGCCCTGATAGTAAATATCAGAATATGACATCAAAGATCAACTGTCTGACAACAATGGTCTCCATACTTTTTCCAGCTGGATACCTGATGGTTCTAATTAGAAAGGAAGTCAGGAGACTTGTGCCATCTTCAGTGAGTGTGACTCAAGGGATCTCGAGAGAAAATGTGCATAGAGCACTTTTCCAGACTATTGCATAGCTTCTACCATCCCTTTTAAGTATGGTAGAAAGGTATTATACCGTTCAGATCAAGAAACTGAGGCAGGAGAGATGAATGTCCCTCCCAACTCACAGAACTGGACTGATGATGCTTCTTAAAGAAGGAAATAGCCTTCACCAGCTAACAGTTAAGGGATTCTTCATCCTTCAAAGTTGATTCTGCCAGTGGAGACGGCGTCAGAGCTGAGAACAGGGCCGGAACTAATTTCTTAGGATTGATCAAAATTCCAATCCTTGGTAACAATCTGATTTCAACTCCCTCTGTCTTCTTTGAGGGAATTCTTTTCCACATACAGTTATTGAGTATTTCCTGTACTGAGCCTTCATAGATGAGTACGAAATGCCCTCCCTCCCCCACAGCCAGAACTCAGACCAGTACAGACAGCATCCATGGAAGCAGAGACCTTCGAATGGAGGTCGGGAAATGCTTCTGGAACAGCAGCCAACTCCACTCCACGCAACCTTTCAGAACTGATAGCAGCCAATCATTCCTATGGGACAGATGTCACTCTGTCGCCTCTCCATATGGAGCCTGTCTCACAGACTGTTTCTGGAACCCTTGTGCTAAAGCCCTTCAGAAATGGGATGATTTCTCCTTTCTGTCTTTTAGGACTGTCACAGAGATTCTAGTACTTTACAGAAAAATAATGTACACTGAGGCACTAGAGTGGGATGGTAAATCAAGGGAACTGAAATTTTTGTGTACTGTAAAAATATTTCAGACACGGATGGGAGAGTCTAATACTTCATTTTTATCTTTCCTTCAAAACACACTTCACACTTCGCTGAGCTGGTGCACAGGTCTGGGTGAAAATTCTTCCATTTTATAAGGCTGTGCTAGATAGTCTTCTTTACCCCCAGATGCTCTTACTTCTTTAAGTGGAAACCATTTTTCATTACTTTTTAGAGAAGGGCTCTCATCACTGCTGGTTCTAACCTGGCTAAGCCTAGACATAAGGAATGAATAGAGCAGCCCAGCCTAGCCATGCATGTCCTTCTCTTCCGTTTCTCCCCTGTAACTTACTCTCACTCTCAGTGTTTCTGTATGACTTTGTCTCTATCCCCCACTCTTTTACCAGTCTTCTTTTTAACTGCATCCCTCTACTGCCAACTACCCTCTTTGATTCTCTTGTTCCACCACTTAACACGTGTTGAAATGCAATGAGAAATAATTCCCTTTCTATGTCAGTTTCTGAAATTAATTTCAATCTTATCACTTGAACTTCCCCAAAATACATACCCGCGGGCTGGGAATATGGCCTAGTGGCAAGAGCGCTTGCCTCCTACACATGAAGCTCTCGGTTCGATTCCCCAGGACCACATATATGGAAAACTGCCAGAAGGGGCGCTGTGGCTCCCGTGGCAGAGTGCTAGCCTTGAGTGGGTAGAAGCCAGGGGCAGTGCTCAGGCCCTGAGTCCAAGGCCCAGGACTGGCCAAAAAAAAGAAAAATACATACCTGTACACCACATATAGGCACGCACACACACACACACACACACACACACACACACACACACACATTCACATACTACATTCTTTGCATAGTCTTCATTTGTTTTCTTCTCCCTCTTCTTTGTCTTCCCAAATCTTACTATCCCTTTAAACCCATCTCATTCTCTAGCTCCTCCTGTGGACAAGACTCTCCAGGCTTCTAGCCAACAGACAATGTTTCCTTCCTTGGAGCTCAGCCAGCTTTTATTGTTGTCTTATATAGTTGATATAAAATTAAACATTATCTAGAATTGTTCTATCAAAATAGATGAGTGGGTCCTTCCTTAGAGCTATTGGAGATCATATCATGCCTCTGCTTAAAAATTTTGAATAGCTCTACGTAGCATCACTTAGAGTTCCTCAAATTCTTTGAATGAAGCTTCCAACAACCATACACATTGCACATACGCTCTTTATGGTTCTGGAATGTAGCCTGAATGCCCAACTCAGAGAATTTCCTGGCTTCAATTTTAAAATATAAGCAATTTTATATGATCATTTGTCATGAAGATTTAAATAAATCAATGGAAATGAACCAAAATACACCATATATGAAAATGTGGGACTACTTGGAATGATTAAGTCTAAGATCTCATCCTTCCACAGAAGAGCAGGAATGCAAGAAGAAGCTGATTGTAGACATCTCTGGGTAGGCTCTGATTGGCTAGGTCAGACTCCTGTTATCATCATCTATATTATTGTCTCACTCTTTCACAACAAAACACTCTTTTTTATTTTGAATATTCTTTTTCTTAAATTTTTATTGTCAAGGTGATGTACAGAAGAGTTACAGTTACATATGTAAGGTAGTGAGTACATTACTTGTCAAACTTGTTACCTCCTCCCTCATTTTTCTCTTACCTTCCCTCCTCTCCAATTCCCTTCACCCTCCCCCCAAGTTGTACAGTTAGTTTACTACATATTGTCTTGTAAGAATTGCTGTTGCATTGGTTCAGCTTTTACCCTTTGTCTCATCATTTTGATGTTCCCCTCGCTTTCCTGGGTTCAGACAAACATATATACAATGCCAAGGGTACCAAAATCAAATACAGTGACAAGAGCTAACCCATAGGGAAGATAAATAAAACAAAGAATAATTTCCCATAGTGCATTAGCAATAACAACTACAAAACTACACTCTTTAGCACAGCATTCCATGCCTTCAATGTTCTGGCTACTATCCATTTCTCCAGAATTATCATTCATGCAGTCTCTCTCTATCCTCATACTCACTCTGCTCCAAACCTAGGGGACAGCGTGCAGTGTGTGACATTTCTCATACGTCTTTGTAGCATCCTCTCTCAATCCTTTGTCCTCCCATTTCAACTTCTATACACGTTCCTTAAAAGTAAAGCACCTAGTGGATTCTTTCTCCAGGTAGGTCTTGCATGCTTGCTATAGACTTAGTATCATTCTGGAAGCATTCACGTCTTTGATTTCAATGCTTCTTCTTTCATTCCTCTCATTCAACAGAAAATAATTTCTAAAGTTCCTCATTGAGAAAGGAACAAGTAAAACACAAAGCTAATTCATCACAGTAATAATCACTTGTACGTTTTAGTAGGGAACTTGGCATGCTAAAATGAATAAAAGAAAAAGTCACCTTTTCACACAGCATATTTTTTCCCTAAAGAACAGAGAGAGGGTAATCATTTGTTATTTTAAAAATAATAATATAAAAAACAAGACCTGGTAGAAGACAATGGATGCAGAGGTTTCATGTGTGGCTGTTCCTGTAATCATACACACTAGTGCTAGGCCTGGTATCTAGTGTGGAAGGCCTGGTATCTAGTGTGGTATCTAGTGTGGAAGACGAAGACATTTCTTCTATGAATCTTATACAGCCTGGAAATTGGCTTTTTCTTGTTTCCTTCTTCCTCAGTAATTCTTGAATTAGGATCTGGAGAGAGAGAGAGAAACAGAGAGGGGGGAGGGAGAGGGAAGGAGGGAAAAAAGGAGGGAGGGAGAAAGAGAGACAGAGAGAGAGACAGAGAGACAGAGAGAGGATTCTAGACACTCAGGAATATTTCAGTGAGTTAAACAGCTGAGTCATCGACCTGAACTTTAAAAGCAAGGCAAGAGTTCCCCAGGGCTACATAAAGTACCCCATGAGCTGCCATTTCTGAGGGAAGAAAAGGTTACTCTGCTGTAAAGTGGTTAGAGAAATCTTCCTGGAGGAAGGCAGAATCCTTCTGAGATAGGACCTACAGTCAGAGAATTGTTCAAGGTCACCTTGGAAACTTATGTAGCCTGACACTCAAAGAACTCCTAGCTTGCTTTTCTCTAGTTCTCTGGAAATGCCATTACTGTCAGCAACTGTGCCCTTTCTTATTGCTGACTTCAGAGATGACCTTCCATAAGGAGTTGCAGTCCTAATCCACAGAAACACACTCTTTTAATTAATTAGCTGTTGTGTACAGGTCCTGAGGCTTGAATGTGAGGCCTCCCTACTGTCTTGGACTTTTTTTGCTCAAGGCTAGTGTTTTACCACCTGAGGCATGGTTCTCTACTTCTGGCTTTTGGTGGGTTAATTGGAGATGTGTCTCACGGACTTTTCCTACACAGTCAGGCTTCTAACTGCTATCCTTAGATCTAAGCCTCCTGAGTAGCAAGGATTAAAGATGTGAGCCACCAGTGCCCATCAACAGCCTACAGCCTTAAGGAAGGAAAAATATAATCATTTCTTCACTATCTGCCAAGTAAAAGCAGCACACATTTCCTTTCACACATGTGTACACATAAAAAGCGAACCTTCAGAAGTCATGAGAGAGGGGCTTGTATTATGCTCCTTTACAATTGAAGAAGCCAGGGAAGGGTCCACTGAGGCAACTTCCCAATGTCCCATGGCAGGTAAGGAACAACCTTCATCTTTCAACTCATTTCTTCTTAAGTTCAACGCCCATTTTCCTTCACAACACAAGGAACTACTTGATATACTATCTGTGCTTTGTTAGGTTCAAACATCCTTGAGCTAATAATTACATTCTAACTACTGTCTAAAACATATTTTGGATTAGAGACACAAGTACATCAGGCTCTGTTTAGTCTCAGAAACATGTCCACAGGCTTTCTCAGGCCTAGCCTGAAGCTCCCTATTGCCATCATTTCTGGACTCGGTAATGGTGAATGGTAATGGATCATGTGGTATCTCTCATGGTCCTTCTAATTTTTTTCTCACCCAAAGCTCTGCCAGGACTCCTATCCAATTTTCAGAAGAATATAAAAAGCAGCATAATTACCTGTTCAAATAGGATGTATCTAAAGTTGAACATAATTGAATCTCAATCAAGTGCAATAGTATATCTTTCGTTTTATAGTTCCCACATTGCTAATGACTTCCTACTGGATTTTACAGTCAGTTCATTAAAGAACCGAAAGGAATGCAATATCACGTAGGCCATTTTTATGGCTAACACTTTAGTCCTTGCTTTTGTACTGGACATTCTGTAAAAGAAATCAGCTTGAGTTAAGCACGTATATGAATCGTCTGAATGCTTGTCTTGTATCTAGAGTGCTTCGAGGGTTTGTACTTCATTAGTACTTAAGAAGGGGTCATGGGAAATGCTGATTCCGAGGCTCACCCTAACCAGACAGCTTAAGACCCTTCCTGGTTGGTTTTAATGACCTTCTCATGAATAGATAATCTACTGCAGGTTAGCTGCCAAGCCCTCATCAAAACCATTAGCACTCCTGCAAAAAGGTATGTTCCAAATAAAAATGACCAGCTACCTGATCTAGACCAGGTTGCAAATGTGAGGTGGGAAGTATAGCAGGCTACAGGCAGATGCAACCATTCTTTTTGTTGTTGTTAGATTTTATTTATTATTGTAAAGATGAGGTACACAGGGGTTACAGTTACATAAGTCAGGTAACGAGTGCATTTCTATTTGGACAGTGTCAAATGGATCCAATGTGCCATGGAATTCTATGCTTCCATCAGAAAGAAAGGCATTGCCCCATTTGTAAGGAAATGTAAAGACATGGAAGAAAACATGTTAAGCGAAGTAAACCAGACCCAAAGAAACATAAGTTGCATTGTTTTTCTCATTTGTAATAACTAGAATGTACACTCGTACTTAAGTGTCCTGGAGACATAATACTCCAGGGACTGGGAAAACTCAAATCAAAGGATAAATTTGAGAAGTGCTGGCAACAGATGATTGTATCCCAATAATGGAGCCTCGGATATGTTACGTCATACTCCGTGGATGTAAGTAAAGCAGGGACCAAGCATCAATTGGAACATTTAAACTTCATTTAAAGGGAATATTTCCAATAGATCTTTTCATTTTTGCTTTGTTTTGTTGCGGTACTAGATACTGAACTCAGGGCTTCGTATTTACTAGGCAAGCACTTGATCATTTAGTACTTCTGTCTTTATTTTATTTCTGAAATAGGGTCTCACTAACTTTGCTGATCTGGTCTCAAACTCAAATCCTCCCATCTCCAAATTCCCAAAAGCTAAGATTACAGATATGCCTCACCATGCCCCACTCAAATTAATCTTTGATAAGTTTTTTTTCTTCTTCTTATTTTTGTACATTTCATTGTTTTATCTTTTATGGTAAATTTTTGTCCAGATACTAGATTTTTTTTCTTCAAGTTTTTCAATTAGCCAGTTCCTTCATTTCTCTACTTATTTCAGATTAGTGTATTATAGCTACCTATTGCTTAGACTAAGACTAGGCCATCTTGCATTTATCAAAAGCATCTGAGTTTCTAATGTTATTTTCTATTTGAGGTTCAAACATTATTTTACATCTGAGTTTCTAAGTATTACATAGGTAGCCCTCATTCTGAGTATTCTAGGTAATTCTACTCTCTTATGAGAATTGGGACATGATAGTATATGGAATATCTTTCTAGCCTGCATACATACATGTTCAATCATCTGTGGTGCCAGTGAATTCCAGAACCTCCATCTATTAAAGTTCACAGTCTTGGGTCCAAACTCTGACCTATAACACAATTTGTGATAGCTCTGGTTGACCTTGGATAAGGTGGTCTATTCTTAGTATCTAATCTCTGAAATATTACAAAAGTAAATGAAGTCTCTGACCTTTTTTTAAGTATATATAACATACAGAATGTAGTCAACTATGCAGAAGAAATACTAAATAAAGAACAAATATCTTCTCTCAGACAACAGAAGACCTAGTCACAGAAAAGGATATGACTGAGACAGAGTTGAAATTTCTTTTGATATTTTTCAAAAGTTAGAAACACAAGCCATGTGAGCCAAGCCACTGCCCATCAGATCAAAGCGTATCTGATGCGTTCTGCTTTTCATAGTTCACAAGGCCAAACAATTAAATAATACACTCCCTGCTATAAAATCCCAAAATTGTCTCTATTATTTAGCAGACACTAGAACACCAGAGCAATCCTCATATAAGAGAAGTCATGCTTGCTAGTTCATTACATAAAGTTCTCTCCTACTTCTGCGTTCAGCAATCAAGCATACAGAAAGTCTAAGTTTCAATGATTAATCCCATTTAGTGCTGCATATAAAACGATTCCCTAGTATCACACCAGCATATTAGTTGATCTAACAACAAGGAAAAGGCAGAAGCAAGGTCCTTTGGTCCTTCCAAACAGATGCACGTTGTCTAAGAAGACTTCATCGATCATATTATGATCACTGTTCTTCTATACTTTTCATATTGGAAACTTGATGGTATGGAAATTGTTGGAGTGACATCTCAAAAACAAAAACTGGTTTGGAGGAAGGAATACAAAAAAAGAAGGTCCAGATGGCTTTGCTGTGCTCACCATTATAAATGAGGGAGGCTGTCCACAGCAGCCAGAGTGCATCTGTTCGCTATTTTATTCAATTACTTAATTAGAGTAATGTTCCCTCTTTAATTGTCACAGTTTTAATAAAACTGAAAATCAAAGTAACATTGCTGCCGAATAGTTTTCGGTAAGTAGAGTCTAAAAGTTGACAGAAGAAAAGCCTCACCCATTATCTCTCAGAGTCTCAAATATGTGTCCTGCCCACATACCCCCTTTCCTTGGACTTAGCTTCTCACATCAGACACAGGCAAATTCCGGTCCAGGCAAATATCAGATGTTTAGCAGATCTATCACTGTTGTTGAGGAGAGAAAGTGGACAGCAAGGAACAGCATGATTAATCATCCTGGTGTTTCTTTAACTCAGATAAATCCGTTCCTCATACTTTGTAAAAGCTGTCCACTTGGTGAAACAGGATACAAATGAACCAGGCTCAGAATGGAAATCCCTTGGTAATATAACAGATAGCTAGGAAAAGCTGTAAAACTTTAAAGAAATTACCCTGCATCTTTATATTTAAATGTTTATCTATCGCTTCTCGGCCTTTTGGCTAAGATTAAGTATAAATGTTTATCCATTTCTGTTAAGAAATGATCTAAAAAATTAAGAAATGAGCCAGATACCAGAGGATCATACTTGTGATTCTAGCTACTCAGGAAGCTAAAATCCAGCAAAAATAACAACGCAAGTCTATAGGATTCCACCTCCAATTATTTACTATAAAATCAGGCTGAAGTGCTTTAGTGCCAGCCATGAGCCAGAAAGCGTGAGACTCTGAGGTTTCTACTCTGATACCACTAAAAGAATAAAATTTTGTCTAAATAGGAGACATCCTACAGGACAAAATAAAACCTTTGCATAATTCAATAGAAATGAACTGGTTTTTGTGATCTTTTTCAGTCCTATTAGTCCATAGGTAAGCAAGACCTTGTCCCTGCCCATGGTAGGTATGACATGCAATCTTCCCCCATAGAAGGCTCATACCAGCTTTGCCTCCCTGCTAATGAATCATTTTTATATATGTTTTTGTACAAGTACTAGAACTTGAACTCAGGACCTCATGTTTATTTAGCTTGAACTCAGGACCTCATGCTTATTCAGCTTGCTTAATAATTGCTGGTGCTCTACCATTTGAGCCATACCACCAGTCTGGCTTTTTGCTGGATATTTAGAGATTGAATTCCATAGACTTTTGTTCTGAGTGGAAAAAAAGTGTGCCGTGTCTAACATCTGTCATAAAAAGGGACAAGCTCTGGGTCTGGTTTTCCTCTGTACTTACAGGACTGGAAATATTACAAAGACAGGTTACTGTCTACTAAAATGAATGGGCACTAAAAATGTGGCTTAGTGGCAATGGTCTAGCAAGTGAGACTGATTTCAAACCCAGTACTGCCACAAACATTTTTTAAACCCCTATGGGATGTATTTTTAACGGTATTGATCTCTTAATACTACCCCACAACATTAACTCTGGATTTTTGAGGAAGGGATGGTGGATCAGTACTCTTGAGGCACAACAGAGATTCCAGTGTGTGGCCAGGGCTCAGAACAATGGATGTCCTGCCAAATGAGGCAAAAGAAAGATTAGGGGAATTGAAAACATGCAGATGGAGAAAGGTCAGCATACGAGATACAGATGGAATCTATGGGCATCTGGATTTTCTTCCTGTGCACACTGATTGCAAACCGCATTCACTACAACAGAGTCATGATGGAGCAGTGGAAAAGAAAAGCCACTAAAATCACCTTATTATTATTTAAAACACACAGAGGGCAAATGAAAGCCTTGCATTTTTGAGTTAGGAGCTGATAGGAATGTGCTATAAAGAAGCACCCAAAAGGATAACTAGTTGTAATAACAAAGTCAAAACCACACAAAAACGTTACATTTTATCCAGTCCTATCATTTGGATGGTACTCCTCCAGAATTCACATGATGGAAACTTATCCGCAACATGACGATATTAGGAGGGAAGGTCTGCATGAAGATGTTAGGGCCATGGATGTCAGAGAGAAGTAGGCTCACCCGCATTCCCTACTACCTTATCTAATGCAGTAAAACAGCAGAGGCCTTTCCAGCTGCTGGAGTCTTGATTCTAAATGTTTCACAACCAGAACTGTTCATTGTAAAGCCCCCCAGTCTCTCTTAGGAGTAACTGGATAAAGCCTGTTTGTTTTTGGTATATAGGAAAGCTACAATAGATTTTTGTATTCTACTACTTTCTCAAAACCTTATCATATCTAAGACTATTTTGTGTAAAATTTTAGGGTCTGAGTATAGGTTCATAGAAATAGCAAATAATGATAATTTGTTTTCCTCCTTTTCTGTTTGTGCCTTTATATTTCTTTCTTGTGCCATGGATGAGAATTCTAGCACTGTATTGAATAAGAAGGGAGAAAGTAGATATTTTCTCTTATTCCTAACTTTAAAGGAACTCTATTCAGTTTTCCCCCATTTGGTACAATGTTTTCACTTTGTTTGTCTATGGTTAGGCATATATATTCTTCATTGTGGTTAAAGTATGTTCCTTTCATTCCTAATTTCTTCAGCGTTTTCATCATTAGAGAATGTTTGATTTTGTCAAAGGTCTTTTTAGATGATCGTGCGACTTCCATTCTCTTTTTTTCTGGGCCAGTGCTGTTTCTTATGGAATGCAGATGCTGAACAATCCTTGTATCTCTAGAATGTTCTGGACACCAGCTGACAACCAGAAACTGGAAACTGGAGTTAGAAAGCTAGACCGCTGGAACCTACCATTGCTAACCTTTGAGTCTCAGGGCCTTGGAGTCATGCTATCAAAAAGTAGCATAGTGACATTGGGCTCATAAACTTTTATAGCTTATTATCTCTATTGACATTCCACTTGTAGCCAAACGTTGCCATCTGTACATGCATATCCATTACACATTTCATCTTCTAGAGACAAACTGGTAAGTAATCAAAAAATGTACCATTTTTACTTAGTATTCTTTCAAGTCACAAGTGTATCAGGCTTCTGAAAATACAGCTATCTCCAGCTCTTTAACTATAACTTATAAAATGAGAAAACACAGTATTGAGTTAATTCAGTCACTTGATTTTTCTCCATAGACAAAATGGATTATAACTCTTCCTAACATTTTTGCATCCCAGAAAGAATGGATATCATTCACACTGTGCACCAATTATAAAGGTGTCACCCATGTGGATTATGTGAGGCTGAACTGACCTAGTGGTCAATGAAAATTCAGATTTCATGGCTAAAAGTGCTGACAACTTGTTTCTTTCTGTCTTATGTACATGGGTAAATGTAAAGCAGAAATTTGCCCTGTACCCTTAAATGCCAGACTTCCTGGTTTCCACTAATTGCTGTGAACACACGTGTTCTTTTTCATTCCAGTTTGAAAAGTTTATGAGTAAATGAGCTTCTCTGTTTTCTCTCTCTTTCACTCTCTCTCTTACATCTGAAACATTGGCCAAAAGTTCATCAGCAGACTCAATTCTCCAGCTCCACAGCATTCCCAGTGCTAAAACTAGATCATAGTGTGACAACTGCACTATGTGTCACACACAGGGAAAAAGGAAATTGCACAGCACTATTGATATTACCCACTCCTTAAGAATAAATAGAAATGGCCTTTCAAATGTTTCCAAAACAAAGCCAGACATTTTTTTTAATTCCTCCTTCAAAAATAGGATGGCAATAGGACACCTGAGATACTGCTTGTTGGTGTTCTTAGAACTTTGTGAATGGCAAACAGAATACGCACCAGCTCTCTTCAGTCTAATCTGAAGCAGAGCAAAGACCTTTATGCCCACAGATAACTTATTTGTGTACTATCTACTCAAACAATGAATAAGCAAGCATATATTAAGTTATTGGATTCAGAAAATGCTTTCAATTTCTGGACATTACAAAATAAAGGAAGCAGTGCTAGTCCCTTGGGACTGAATTAAAGAAAGAGTGTAATTGAAACTTAAATAAATAAAATATGTTAAGCAGTTTCACCACCTACTCAGAGTTGAGTAAAGATAGCTAAAATTAGTATACAATAATACACAGTGTACTTGTATGTCAATATCTGTAACTAATACATATGCTGCAATGTATCTAAGTCCATATCTGTATCTATATCTATCTGTCAAAATAAGTAGGAAGAAATTTGTGGATATAAAATATCAGCACATGGTACAGAATATCTTTGAATAAGCAATAATGACATGTTATATTCCATTTACTAAAAATATAAAATGCTTACTCACCCAAGGCTAAATAGTGAGACAAGACTTATACTTTGATTTTCTATTTGCTTAGGACTGCACCAAAGATTTATTGTGTTTTGCTTTCTAGAATGGCAAAGCTGAGAACACATAATGATTCCCTATGCTAGTGGGTTATATGAAAGTGCTTGTGAACTGATAACAAGAATGACTTTTATTTCACTTAGCATCATCTTATGTGTTCATAAGGGCATAGCTATTGGGCTCTTGTGATCCTCTGCTGTGACTTGCCTAAACCTGTACTAATTATTCCCAATAAGGGAGACCATAGAGTCCATGTTTCTTTGGGTCTGAACTCCATGTTATGTAAACAATTGTTATATCACAGTTGTATCTACTTTCAACATCCCATGTGTATCTGTAGCTTCTATTATTGATGATGTTCTTGTATCACCTTCCTGTGGTTGTACCTACACTATCTCTGTAATCTTATCTGAGTATATTGGAAACCGTGTATACTGGTATTAGAACTAGGAAATTGAAAGGGAATACCAAAATTGAGAGAAAAAGGGTAAAATACGAGAAACAACAACAAAAGCAATACTTGCAAAACTGTTTGGTGTAAGTGAACTGAACACCTCAAGGGGGGGACAGGGGGAGGGGGATGGGGGGAGGGGGTATGAGGGACAAGGTAACAAACTACAAGAAATGTATCCAATGCCTAACGATATGAAACTGTAACCTCTCTGTTCATCAGTTTTATAATAAAAACTTAAAAAAAAGAAATTAAAAAAAATAATAGAATCTTGGGGATGAAGTCATGGTTCAGTTGGTAGAGTGCTAGCCAATGACTGAAAGCATCGGGTACTGATGCTTTCCCAGGAAAAGAAAAATAATTGAACCATAATTTTTCTCTTAATTCTTCACTTTTGTAATGAAGAGCCAGACTTTGAAGTCAGGCCCCACTTTACCACGCGAACCCCACTTTACCACATGAACCTGAGATAAGCAGGCCCTGTGAGCAAGCCCAGAACAAGCTTATTAGGGCCCAGCCGGTCAAGAACTCTAACCGCTGGGAATGCTTAACTCTAACTGCCCCCAGAATGCCTCGAGCCCTGTAACTTTGTTTTTTGCCTTTATAAGCCCTGTGCAATCGCAGCTCGGGGCTTCCTCCTAACCTCCGCTGTGTCAGTGGGTAGGATGAGGCCCGAGTTGCAGCTCGCCTGAATAAAGTCTTGCCTTGCTTTTGCATTTCCGAAAAAAAAAAAATTTTTTTTTTGAAAAAAATTTTTAAAAAGACACAAAAAAAAAACCACAATGACTTTTAAAGAGCACATTTCCTGGGTATCAAGAAGCATGTGGAATATGCTTACATAATCTATAAAAAATATAAAGGTGCTTGTACTAAAATGTTCTTTGCAGAATTGTTTATGACAGAAGTTGACTAGATCAGTGTAACAGAACACTTTAATAAGGTGAACAGACAGGTGCAGATATTACTATGCGGCTGTAGAATGGACCCTTGGTTCAGTGGAGCTGGTCTGTGCTTGGGGACTGATGAGAAGAAGGCACAAAGAAGTTTGTGAGAGGAAGGAATTGTCCTTAAACCAAGATGTAGGAATGAATGTCCAATGGGAAAAGAAGATAATAAATCTCTTCAAACAGGAAAGAAATCCTTTAAGATTAGGTACCAAATTACCAGTAGTTATCCCTGGGATTAAGCTTACTGCAAATATTCTATATTATTTATATGTTGCTACATGTTAAGATTTTGAATTAGTTGCAATCAAAAATGATTATTGAATAGCAGCTATCTTGTATCAATCAACAGTGTCACATATAATGATAAGAATCTACTTTCCCAATAATAAAATAGTAACTATTAATAATCACTGTTTCCCATTCAATGAGACCCGAGTATGAAAAATAATAATATATACTTACTATTATTTCTTTTTCATTGTCTATCTGAAAAATCAAGTAAAAGACTACAAAAGCTTAATGTAGTTAATAACATGATCATTTGTAAAATAAATGCTCATATCTCAGTTACATATATAAATATATTCATAAAGGTATGTTTTATCTTACTTATCTATGTCTGTGTAATATATAACAACTAATATATATTACATTTATATAATATATAAAATTACCAAAATAAATTTTAACAAAAACACTTTAGATTAACTCAGTAGTGAATGTATAGGATTTCTGTAAAGAAATCCACACACTTATCTGAAGGTAATGAAAGAATGTAAAATAAATGCCATCTTCTTAGAAAAGATGCCATCTTTCTAAGAAGATGGCATTTATTTTAAAGGGATAAATTATATAGAAATTGTTCTATAAATGTAGTATAATTTCAATAGATGTATGTGTTTTCTTCTGTAAATTTAAAAAATCTCAAATAATGACTACATAAACATAAAAGACTTCTCTAAAATTACAACCATATGCAGATAATTATATATTGAATATTATAACACATTGTATAGTCAACTATAATTTAAAGATCAGCATTAACATTCAAGTATATGACAGATCAAAAGAACAAAATAAAACCCCTCAAGTAGCCATAGGAATAAATCATATACTAAAGATAAAGACAATATTTCAAATCAAGGAGAAAACTGAGAATTACTAGGTAGTGTGGGACTCAGCTAGCCAGGCCCAAAATAGATCATTGCTTCTCACTTTAATTTCCATAGCAACTTTAATGGTCTAAAATTTAAACAATAGTCCAAGATTTGAAAAGAAATGTACAACTGTCATGTGACTATAGTTTTTAATATGATTAGTATCTAGCCTAAATATAAAGGTCAAATTTTTAATAAAATTATCCTGATCTTAAAGAGAAAACCCACTCAAACTTCCCCCAACATTTCAAGTATTATAAAAAGCTGCATTTAAAAAATTATTTATTTACTTTTATTATCATGATGATGTACAGAGGGGTTACAGTTACATACATTAGGTAATGACACATTCCTTGTCCAACTTGATACCCCCCTCCTTCATTTTTCTCCCACCCTTCCTCCTCCCCATCCCCCACTCAGTGGTACAGTTAGTTTATATATTGTCTTGCAAGTAGTGCTGTTGCGTTGCTTTGCCTTTTACCCTTTGTCTCACCATTTTAATGCTCCCCTTTCCTTCCTTAATTCAGATGAACGTATATAAAATACCCAGGGTACCACAATCAAATACAGTGCCAACGGGGCTAAATCATAGGGAAGATGAACAGAGGAAAAAAAATAATTTCCCATACAATATTGAAAATAATAACTGCACTGATAAACTACTTACTTCCATATTTTGGAGGTCATTTCTCTTAGTGTCACCCTATGTAATCATATGTCCATAAGGGCTGCATTTTTAAATCATAAAAAATTTAGTGTCAGTTGAGTGTCGGTAGCTCATACCTGACATCCTAGCTACTCAGGAGGCTGAGATCTGAGGGTCATGGTTCAAAGCCAGCCCAGGCAGGAAAGTCTGTGAGATTCTTATCACCAATTAACCACCAGAAAACCAGAAGTGGTACTGTGGCTCAAGTGGGAAAGCACTAGCCTTGAGCTGAAGAGCTCAGGGACAGTGCCCAGGCCCAGAGTTCAAGCCCCACGAACAAACAAAAATAATTAACATCAATCCCTAGCCCCTTTTACTAGCCAGATACTCAGTATCTCACCTTCACCCAGTCTCCTTTTGCATAAAGTAGATTGCATCATATGTATCACATGAGATATGAGATTTAAAAGGCATGGTTCCTGGCTGGCATTTAGACATCATGCTAATGCTCTCCTTTCCTATCTGTATGGGTGTGCATGGGCTGTGCTAACAAAATACTTGTTGCTTAAACAACAGAAATGTATTTTTCATACTTAGGAGGCTGAATTTCTCCATATCTGGAATTTGCTTCTTTAGCGCTTGTTACCATGTTTTGCTGGCTTGCAGACAGCTCTCTCCTAGATTCTTACATTGTGGAATGAGAAAAGAGGGAAAAGCAGGGAGGGAGGCAGCAGGAGTTGCTCTCTCTGATGCAGGCACTAATTTCATCACTAAGGCCTCATCCTCACAAGCCAACTCTAATTACCTTCACAACCCTCATCACTACATACACTGACTTTAGAGATTAGGGATTCAGTAGGTGACTTTGGAGCAGAGGGCAGAGGAGATTACAAACCATCATTCCATAACACTAGTTCTTTTCTTTTCCCAATGCTTGTAGAACAAGAAATGCTAATTACCATTCTGCTTAGTTATGATTTGCACTGTTTTCTTTAAACTTAAGGATAAATCATTCAAAGAATGAAGACAGCACTTGTGGAAATAGTGACTTTTCCACTCCATACACATTTGAATACGTGCCTACTATTTTTCAGACATCAGGCCATAGATAGGGCTCTATAAATTATCTATTTAAACATGACTCCAACCTACAGGTAGCTCACAGTCTAACAAAGACTTTCAAAGAATGCTATATTTCTTCCTCAAAAAAAATTTCCCCCACTCTTTTGACCACCTTTAATGTTGAGAGCTTTCCTATTTCTTTAGTCATTTTCTTATTGGAGGAAGTACAGGAAGAAGGACAACCATTGTTGTCTCCAGTGAACTCAGAAGGAAAATAGAATTTAAGAAGTGTAATAATATTTCTCAAGAAATATAAGAACATTAATATAAATTTAAGAAATGGAATAATAATGTAATAAATTGCCATAGAGAGATGAAATGAAGGACAGTTACTTTGAGCCACAACTATTGATTGTTCATGTCTGTTAACGTAGCTACTTAAGAAGCAGAGATCTCAGGATTGTGATTCAAAGCCAGCCTGAGCAGAAAAGCCCAGGAGACCTCTATCTCTAATTAACCACCAAAAAAACGGACATGGAGGTGTAGCTTAAGTGGTAAAGCAACAGCCTTGAGCAAAACAGGCAAGAGTATGAGGCTCTATGTTCAAGCCCAAGTACTGTACACACACACACACACACACACACACACACACACACACACACACACACACGGATACCTACAAATGTCTATGTATGTGAACGCCTTTGATATTCCGGCAAGGAAGCAGGTCTCTTTTAATTCCCCACAGTCATGAAGCAAAGAATCTTTTCAAAATATTAGCAAAGTATTATGCACTAATAACTTATCTATTTGGTATTCATAAGAGCTTCATGAACAAGAAGTAAGTTTTCCTCAGCAGTTTCAAAATTTCTATCAGTTTAAGAAGTTTTAGCCTGTAGAACAATATTTCATCTGGCCCTGCCTCTTCTCAGGCCTCCCTTTCCAAAAGAAATATTTACATTCTTGTTGTTTATGATGGGAATATAAGAAGGAGGATAATAATAATTACCATAGTAATTATCATAAATTGTTTCACATAAGGAGAATGAAGTTCATACTCTCAAGTACTGAATAGAAGATGTCACACAGCTGTACATCCATCTAATCTTATTTTTCATAAAGTGATACTAGATTTGGAGAATACATTATTCAGTTTAGCAGGAAAAATGTCTTTATCCATCTCTATCTCATTGCAGTTATACCCTGAGCCATTTCCTCTGCCCAAAGTATCCAATCTTGTCCAATCTTGAGGAGATGTAGGCACCTAACACCAGCATCTATTTTAAAGACAGTAGAGGTCTAATCTTTGTTGTATTTTGCATCTGTCATATGTCATTATACATTGTGTGTGTGTGTGTGTGTGTGTGTGTGTGTGTGTGTGTACATTAGAGGACTTTCCAGAGAACCACATATACCTTTAATTCATATTATTTAAAGATATAACCTAAGTCTTATGTTTATGTGGGGTTTGAACTCAGGGCATGAGTACTCTCTCTTAGCTTTTCCCATAAGGCTGTTTCTCTACCATTTGAGCCACAGTTCCACTTCTGGCTTTTTGCTTATCAATTGGAGATAAGAATCTGCCCAGACTAGCTTTGAATTGCTATCCTCCAGCCTCCTGAGTACCTTGGATAAGAGGCATGGGCCACTGGCTCCCAGTCTACAAATTGAGCCTTGTTTTCCCTGACTCTTAGTGATGTCTGTCCTTTCTTCTGTGCCAAATAACTCTCTTAATAGATACAGAAACCTAAAGGCAAAGGTCATGATACCAATGGTTTATCTTAAATAAGAGCATTTTATCAGAATCCATATCCCAGGCCTTTCCTTTTCAAGGGAAAGATTCTCATTCACATTGTTGCAATGAAGCATGAGAGAACCAGAGGCATTCCAGGCAAGAGCTTTTCTCAAAAACACAACACAGATCAAAGGACCCCCCCCAACACACACACACACTGCACACACACTGGTTGCTGGCTGCATCAACCAAATATCACTTTCGAACAACTTTTCTCCCATCCTTCAAGTGCAAGGAAACTCCTCTCAAAGTCACAATAATAAAAAGAATATTTTCTTCTTGGTCTCAGTGGAGATAAATCTGCTAGTTATCATTCTGAGCAGTTATTTTGTCAAATACAGACTTTCAAAGACAATTTCTCAACATTCCAGAATAGTCAGAGTAGAGTGAATATCCTTTGTCTAAACTCAGAAGGGATCTTAACATACAATCTTGTTAGACTTAAAAAGAGGACTAATTAGTGTGAACGTGTAGACAAACAGAACCCCGCAATTTCCCAAAACAAGTGGCCCTGTAAAATTTCCCAGGAAGGGGCTGGGAATATGGCCTAGTGGCAGAATACTTGCCTCATATACAAAAAGCCCTGGGTTCAATTCCTCAGCACTACATAGAAAAAGCCGGAAGTGGTGCTGTGGCTCAAGGGGTAGAGTGCTAGCCTTGAGCAAAAGGAAGCCAAGGACAGTGCTCAGGCCTTAAGTTCAAGGCCCAGAACCTGCAAAAAAAAAACAAAAAAAAATCCCAGGAAGAAACCTCATTTAGGTAAAGGATTAAAGCTCCTTTTACAAAAGTAATGTTTTCTTTCTAGGATAGCAAAATCATAAGTATTCATTTCCACTAATCAAAGGTGTCCTATTGCTGTCTACTCAATGAGCAAGGGTGGGTTCTGAAGATTCAACCATTTACAAGTCTTTCCAAAGCACAGAGCGGCACTGTCTCCTGCAGTGATAGCAGACGTGGAAAGCAGGCCACTTCCTGGGCTCAGAATCTGAAGGCCAACGAAGCTCATTAACAGCTTGTCTGCCTGCGTTCGTCACAAGAACTTCATTCATCACAAGATACCATCTACAAACTATCAAACGAAGACACATTAAGAAAAAAAAAATCAGAGGAAAAAGACAGACAGACTTTCACACTTCAGAAAATATCAAAGCAAAGGGAAAGAAATTATGGGTGTCTTGCTTTGTAGTATCATATTTTTATTGTCTTTTTATTAATTGCCAGACACTGTACTAAGGACACTGGTATAATACAATTCAGTTTTCATGCTCAACTACATCCCAGGTTTGCATAGGAGAAAGACATACAAACAGTCACCACTGAATGTTATAAATTTCATAACAAAATTTGCCTTGACACTTTGGGAGGACTGAAGAGGAAATGCTAATCGTAAATGAGACATAGCACCAAGACAAACTGTCTTTAAAACCTCTCTGCTTGGGGCTGGGGATATGGCCTAGTGGCAAGAGAGCTTGCCTCGTATACATGAGGCCCTGGGTTCAATTCCCC
This sequence comes from Perognathus longimembris pacificus, assembly GCF_023159225.1. NCBI lineage: Eukaryota > Metazoa > Chordata > Mammalia > Rodentia > Heteromyidae > Perognathus > Perognathus longimembris. Next base: position 68,488,729 of record NC_063168.1, on the reverse strand, counting down.
AGCACCGCATACACAGAAAACGGCCAGAAGTGGTGCTGTGGCTCAAGTGGCAGAGTGCTAGCCTTGAGCAAAAGGAAGCCAGGGACAGTGCTCAGGCCCTGAGTTCAAGGCCCAGGACTGGCCAAAAAAAACCCTCTCTGCTAAACTGATCATTGTGTATGAAGTGGGAGGATAAAATGCATGACTAGTAGAGAAAATTTGTTTCCTTAAAGTATCATATATACCTTGTCAACTTTTACAGTGTATATATCATGTTTTTATAAGTTAATTTAAAATAAAACAGTAGATGAAATTAAATAAAGATATAATCTAGGGTAAAATGCAACAGCTATGCTTATATACAATCAAGTAAAGCAAAACTATAACCACGAATAAACCAAGAATAGTACAATAAATAAGAATAACCGATTTGTATATTCAAAAGCAGGTTCGAAATTCAAAACTTTGTATTTTACGACACAGCCTCAGGTTTTCATGCAATCGGGCATGGACTTAATATGCTGCTGGTCATTTCATAAATGGATATAATTACTGAATAAAATAGTTTAGCTTTATCTAGAAATATTAAAAGACTTGCAGAAACTAAGACTCAATTCTGGTTTATATAGACACTAAAGTCTGTATATGCTGTCATCTATATTGTAATGCATATATTCTCTAGCGTGTTTTCAATCTTTACTATTTATCAGGAACATTTGTAAGGCTAATTACCACATATATATAATGACAGGTCCCAGTGCTACAGTCTGCAAGTGAGTAGACTTGGAATGGAACCTGAGAATTTGCATTTCAAATGAGCTCCCAGGAGATACTGACACTACTGGTCCAGAGTACTTAGAGAACTCCTACTCCATAGAAATGTCTGCCCCTGTGCACCAGGATACACGAACAGATTCTTCACAACAGCATCTTCCAGAGTTCCCACTGGAGACAACCCAAATATTATCAGTAGAAGAATGCTCAAGTTGTGTTGAAATTATACCAAAGATTACTATACAGCAGAACAAATAAACTACAGCTGCACACGATAATACATATGACTCTAGAAAATACAATATGAGGCGAATTGTAAATGGCTTCAAGAGCATACTCAGTATGAATTTATTTGAATAATGTCTCCAAGGAGGCAAAATTAAAGTGTATTACTTACAGACATAAACATATACAGCAAAAATGTAGGACAAAGCAAGCACAATTATAAAAGAGAACATACAAAGCACCATTTATTGACTCTAGGCAGCAGTGGTTATCTGATGTTGATTTGACAATTCTTTGTTAAATTGAATATACAAGTTTAATCCACTTTTCTCTATGAAAGGTGTATTTAACAATGAAAGATTCAAAGGGAAGAGATCACTAAAAAATTAGGGAGTTGAGAATAGCTCCATAGAGACATTGAGACAAAACAAAAATAAAACAACCTGCTAAATCAAGTTTAGATCTTTTTCATGAAAAGAACCATTAGATTTGGATATTTGAAAACCAAGTGAAGAAATTTTAAAATATGCCATCCCACTAATAAGGTAAAATTTTATCAACGTTAAGATATTCAATGCAGGTGTTAATAAATGCATGGCCATTTCCTTCTGTTCAGAAATCAATAAAAATATATTTTTGAAGTAGCCTATTTTATTAGGAAATTTTGGATAAAGAGGAGCCTCATTTGTTAAATTTATCAATTTAAGCTAAAGAAGAGCTTCCTGTGACACTGGAATCCAGAGTCAGGCTACATTCCGTGTTAGCTAGTTTCAAGGCACCAAATTGTAAATGGGAGAATCATTTCTATGACTTCATCATTTCAGTGACTTTTGTTGTTACTCATTGACTATCATTTTATGATGCAAAGTTTCTGTCAGTACACCTTTGGTCTTCTTTCCCAGAAATTAAACATGAACATATTTCCTTCTCAATACAGAATCTTCACCTTATAAAAAGCATTTTAGGTACAGAAGTTTTGGGGTACATCAGAGTATACACCTTATATTTCTTGGTTCCAATTCACTGAGTCATTTTCATTTTGGCTTCCAAGACATCATCCTGGAATAGAAATTTCTCTCCTTTTGGCATGTGCATCTATAGATTGCCCTAATTACTTCTACATTAATGATTAGTCCATTATTCTAAAGGCTCAAAGGCAAACCATGTAGCCCTTCCTCTGGGCCTTTTCCAGTCCACTTCAACTGCAAGGGATTTACAGACAGACCAGGAAACCCCCACAACAATGGAGTGGCCAGTATCTTTCTCACTGATGGTCATTTGTATACCTAAAAGGGGGTTTCACTCACCAACGTGCATTGCATGCATAAACTGACATGTTTAATTGAAACTCCTTTGTACAGCTTTAGATATAATTTACAAAGAAAAAAATCAGAAAAGCATTTAAAGATTTATCCAAAAAATGTTTGTGATCGTTTCAAGGTACAGCAAGACTTTATGACGCTCCCCATCTTTTCCTCTACGTCTTGCTCCTATAAAAATCAAAAGGGTAACTAATGAAACAGCAGTACTCACTAGACACCATGTTGGAAATAAATTTTACAACTTGGGTCCGGGGGAGAGGAGTGGGGTGGGGGAGTGGGAGAAAATGAGGGAGGAGTAACACTACTAGAAAAGAAAAGTACTCATCACCTTACCTGTGTAGCTGTAACCCCCATGTGCATCACCTTTACAATAAAATTGTAAAAATATACATCTTTTTTCTCTCCCCCCTCTCTGTATTTACCATTTTTAATGTCTTCTTTTACTCTAGATACTTCTCCCAAAGAACTTCAGGGCCTCATTTTCATCTTTCACCTTTCCCCACCCTAAGACTTCCCTTAAATTAGCCCAAATCCATTGCCCCTTCTCTCCATGTGTTCTGTGTCTCCTTCCTCTGCTTCCCGCAGCACCTCATGCAGTTCTCTTTTATAACACCTTTCTGAAGTATGGCAATTTCTTGCTAATGTCTATGACTCCCACTGCTCATTGACAATGTCAACCAGGCCAGGCGCCAGTGGCTCATACCTGTAATCCGAGCCATGCCTGTAATCCTAGCTACTCAAGAGACTCAGATCCGAGGGTCACAGTTCGAAGCCAGCCCTGGCAGAAAAGTCCCCATGAGACTCTTATTTTCAATTAACCATTCAAACACCAGAAGCTGGACTTTCTCCTCCACTTTTCTAACCACTTTGTTCTAATATCCTTCTGACAAAGAAAAGTGATGAAAGCTAACCTTGCTACCTATAAGGTATTCTGTTACAAGTCTGGGGATGTCTTCATGGAGATTTACAGTACCACAAAGCAAATTATAGTGCAAGGAGAAAAGGTATCTCTAAGCAGAATATGGCATTCCATAATGACCCTCAGACCTAACCTAAGTTTGAGTTGCTTGGAACTGGGGTTTACATTTTGTCTTTGTCTTTGTCCATTGCTCCCTCATCCATTATGTCTGAGATAAAATGAAGCTGTAATAACCTTTAAGCTAATCTCTTCCTTCCTTCCTTCTTCACCTCATCAATGTTTTTTACACTCCTCCAGAATTAATCCTAATGTGAAATTCTAATCCTATTGCTTCTGGGCACCAAAAGCTTTTAATAACTCTCATTAACTGCAGAATTAATTTTGATCAATTCAAATCTAAGGTACATTACAAAAGGTACAGCCCAAATCAGTGACATAACCTTAAGTCGGACCATCCTCTAACTTGGACTCTATGCTGAGGCCAGTCTTGACCTCAACATTCTGAACAATTTTCCCCTCTTCTCTTCCTTCCAGACTCCTAGTCAGTTTGTACAAATGTCCCAAGAAGATCAAGTATAAACATGCTTGGTGAAGCCTTCATTGCTAGCTATCTTTCCTGAGATCTCTCCCCTCCTGAAAGCCAACAGTCTCCTCCTTCATGGTCAGAGTGGATTTCATGAATAGAACAACCCTCCCACCTGGAATAAGAGAAAACAAAGCACCTCATCCCTTCTGGGACCCCTGAAGTACCTGCACAAAGACTAGCCGTACTCATAATCCATTCAAGATCTAAAAGAGGTGTGTGGGGGGATGAATAGGAGGGTGCTAATCCTGGGTCTTGAACTTAAGGCCTGCATGCTGACTTTTAGAATTTTCACTCAAAGTTAGCACTCTATCAGTTGAGCCACAGCTCCACTTCCAGCTTTTTAGTAGTTTATTGGAGATCAGAGTGTCACGGACTTCCTTGTCTGGCTGGCTTTAAACTGCAGTATTCAGATATCAGCTTCTAAATAGCTAGGATTGCAAGCATAAGCCACTGGCTCCCAGCATAGGATAGTTTTTAACCCAGAAAAATACACTTATGGCCAGGAGAAAACATACAATGGGTATTATTTACGGAAACAATGATCTATCCTGAGGTGAAGTTGTTTGTTTGTTCGTTTTTAATTCACTTTTGTTACACACCATGGAGCCTTCTCCAAGCTCCCTAAAAAGGAGTCACTGAAACAGAATGCTAGGTGGGAAATAGAAAGGCTAAGGATTCTGCACCCCCTGCTTTTCTCCGGGTTAGGGGTCTGCATGTCCACGACTGTGTCATTGCCAGTGGCACCTTACTAGGCCCAGGACATCAGTTGCAAATCTGAATATTGTCATCATACTGAACCTCTTTCAAATCAATAATTTTTAAATATTTGTTCAATATTTCCTAGCACAAATAAGGTAAGAGGTAGCTTCCTACGAATATGAACTAGATATGGAAACTGATTTACTTACTAGCCCATTTCTTATGTCAGAAAATGAGTCCGTTTTCTAGAGGAGAAAAGAAAAACAAGGGTTCTCCATTTTCCTACAGCTCATGTTCTTATCCTTTCCCAAACCAGATACTTCCTGAGAAACCCATCAAAGGTTTAGACTCTAAATAACACAACAAGTTGTTCAGATCAACAAATGGAAGCCTGGTCCGCCTTATCAGCTTTCAGAACTTGAGCCAACTCCATGCCAAGGGTGATAGCTCATGCTCTCTGCACAGAAATTCTTGCAAATTTTTTCTCTTCTCTCTCTTACAGAGCACAGCAAATTTCCACAGAATATCATTTTCATGTAAATGGGAGAAGATCAAATTTACTGAAAAAGAGACCACCAAGAATACAGAGGATCCCAACCTGAGCTGCATCTGTTGAATCCAGACCCTCTTCTTTTCAGTATGCTGCCTCTACTCCAGCCCCTCCCATCGGCCACTGAGTCCACAGACTCAGCAGAGTCTTTGTCCTGAAAGGTGTTTGGGCCCACCAGTCCCTGGATTATCACAACTCCAGAAAGAGACTACACTCAAATTGTTCTTTATACTGAATGTAATTGACTAAATAATTGTGTTAAATGGTAATGAAATTTCAAGGACCATTCTTTGGGTTAAAACTGCCTGGATTTCACACAATTCCTATATCAATGGGTTTGAGGAGTGATTCTCTCTGTAGAGCTGATGTCTTCAGACAAACCCTCCTTCCGGATAGATTTGCAGACTGCCTCCATGTCAGATATGGCTCCAACCTTCTTGCTGCCAAATAGTTTTATCCCAAAGGTACAATTCAAGGCCTGTGGCCTCATCCAGGGATTTCATTTCACTTCATTCTTTTGTGTTTCATGAACCCACAAACGATACTCAACACTCCCGTGTTTAAATTGAGGACACATTTTTATTTCTCTGTTTCATTCCAGTTTGTTCAGAACAACATCCCACACTAGCTTGATCAACACTAGGTTCTGAATTCAGTCTAAGTAGATGATGAGTGATTGTTTCTAGTCTCCTCCCAGAATCTCATACCAGCTTCGTAAGGCCCAGGACGCACTTCTACTTAACCAAATTCCTAACCAAATTCAAAGCACTCTACCTCCAAACTAGTTTCTTTCTGACCTTGGGCTGAAAACAATAGGTGACTCTATTTCCTTCTACCCTCTGCAGTACAAGAAGAAATCTAGCTCTGCTGTCCCCAAGTGCAGAGTTCTCTCACATTCAGGCAGTCCTGTTTTACAAATAGCTACAGGGATGATAGGAACTCACAGTACTCTGAGCTTTGCAAATGGTTTTTGCTGCAATGCAGCATGCAGCCTCCTCCGTCTGGAGGAAAGAGTAGCTCGGCAGTCAGTGGAGTGGAAGAAACAGCTGAGAGGCGGCAGCAAGAGCAGCGCTCAGGCCTGGAGCCAAGTTAACTAAGGTACTAAGGATGCTAGTCACAGACAGAGAAGGAGAAGGGGTGCGGGTCCTGCCTGCTGGAAAGTCCCCCACCCATTTCGACAACAGCTGTTGCTTGGCGCAACCTAATTCCTTTGGTTACTTCCTAAAAGGAAGTTCTAGAAATCACATATCCTGTGCAGAGCTGATCTGAATCTCAATCTTCTCCAAAAAAACAAATGGCAGAAAAACAAAGCTGGAACTTAGCTGCAGGAGGACAGTTAACAATCTCTCTCTAAAAGCTTTCTTTTTCCTTGCCCCACTCAATCCACTTTCCAAGTAATTTCCTGCTTCTAGAGACCTTACTTAGTTAGTGGCTCCTCCTCCCCTAGAACAATACTTATTATCTTCATGGGAAGCTGTCCCTGTCAGTCAAAGGTCCAAATGTCACCTCACACCTTTTTTTTTTTTTTTTTTTGGCCAGTCCTGGGCCTTGGACTCAGGGCCTGAGCACTGTCCCTGGCTTCTTCCCGCTCAAGGCTAGCACTGTGCCACCTGAGCCACAGCGCCCCTTCTGGCCGTTTTCCATATATGTGGTGCTGGGGAATCAAACTGAGAGCTTCATGTGTAGGAGGCAAGCACTCTTGCCACTAGGGCATATTCCCAGCCCACCTCACACCTTGAGAAAGATGTGTTCTCACAAGACAATCTTTGAGCACCAGAGGTTCTAAATTTTGCTACTGTTTATTAGTTTTACTATTTCTTGTCTTTTTGTTTTGTTTTTTTTCTTTGCCAGTCCTGGGCCTTGAACTCAGGCCCTGAGCACTGTCCCTGGCTTCTTTTTGCTGAAGGCTAGCACTCTGCCACTTGAGCCACAGCACCACTTCTGGCCATTTTCTATATATGTGGTGCTGAGGAATCGAACCCAGGGCTTCATGTATATGAGGCAAGCACTCTTGCCTGTAGGCCATATTTCCAGCCCTAGTTTTACTATTTCTATTAGCATGTTGTAGTAGTACAAGGAAGTTTCATTGTGATAATGTGTGCAGTAGAGTGTATGTTTAACAAGTTCATATCTCTATTATATATTCTCTATATGAATGTATCTATATATTTTATTCTATTGTCACCTCTCCAGTATTTTCAAACAGCATTTGGTGGATTTCATTATTCCATCTGCAGATAGGTAGATAGACACATGCATCTGTGCATGCACACTTACATACATCCAAATCTAGAATGGAGGTTTTCAAGCTTGCATCAGCCAAAGACTGTCCGTGTTCTGAGTGACCCTTCCAAGCCCTTTGGAAATTACTATTGTAATTTGATTTATTCATACTTTGACATTGAAGGCCTGTCCCCTGAAGATAACTCCTGGCTGTTTATTAAGGTTTCCTAGAAATGTGATTGGGTGTTTTTTTTTTCTCCAGAGTTATTTCTTGGTCATTTGATTAGGTTTTTTGTGTGTTTTTTTTTTCCAGATATTTACTGGACATTGAATTATAAATCCAGTTTTAGTACAGGAAGCTTATAGTGAGAGTTCATCACAATGCAAAGGCAAAATGAATACATAGTATTCCTGAGCTCAGAAATGTGGGAAGGCACATGCCAGAGCCCTTGGTGAAGTCTCATGGTACAACTTGAAGGCCAAGGAGCAAGGCTCTGAGATATCTAATTCCAGGCCTAAGTGGTTTATGCCAACCTCACCCTTCATTGTTAATTCATACCGAAATACCCTGATATAGCTTTTAAATGAGCTGAATCCATATCCCAAAATAAAAGCTTGTTTGGAAGGGAAGAGAATAACAGAGCACAGACCAAGGCCATAGCTCTATCCTACGGTTCTGTAGTTTTAGAGGAATGTTGAGAATGAACTGAGGCACCCTAGGCTCAGTGAAGCTATCTCAAACTGGCTAACAATAAAGTAACATTGGATCTGAACTTACAATCCTGAAAGAAAATTATAGAGTGGAACGGGGGAGTGGAATGCACTGTTCTTGAAGGGACACAGGATTGAGACGCATGCTGTTATCTAGACAACACGAAGGGCTTAGCAATCTGCCCTCCCACATTTTGGAAATGGATTCTTAGTTTGATTGGAAATCATCAGAGCAGTTTGTTCTTTTCCTGCCTAGCAAGTGTCATGAATTATGATTCTACATTTGCAAGGTCTCTCACATCTGTCTTCTCCCACTTCTACCATGTCCTAAACCTATTCCAGAAAAGCAGAAATCTCAGCTGTTTTCCTCATTATTATGTTCTCAGCACCTAGTACAAGGCTTAACGCTCAATAAATCTCATCAATATTTTACAATAAATAAAGGAATGAAAGGGTTATAAACTCAGTAAGACCACTTTCTGCTACTGCACTGGGTGCTACATATTAATAAACCATTGTGATTTGTTTGTGATTGAGCATCAGTTTATACTAAAAGTACATCAGATCTACACATAATACTGAGTCTCTCCTATTTAGAAATCACTATTTTACAGATTGACTTCCCTCTTCCTCGCTCCATAACCTCTTTCTCTGGGATGGGAAGAATTCCAAATATTGTGTAAGGGTTTTTTTTTTAAATCTTAGATAAAATATAGCTTTTAAAGATGTGTGATAAACTGCACCCATGTGCACTAAAGGTAACAATTCTGGTCATGAAGAATACAGAATATTGAGGGTTCAGTGACTATGTTGAATATGCCTTGGCCCCAAATATTAGTGAGGTTTTGAATCTGGAAAAGATAAGAGATTTAGTAGATGTTCTTAGCTTTTAACCTTCTCTCCACCTCTAAAGACAAATCTATCTTGGAGTGGTTCAGCCAAGGAAAGGTAAAAATATAAAGCTAGGCTACTTTCCATGGGGCTTTTCTTGAGATCTCTGCTATGACCTCATAGGTTGGGGCTGTTCCTAGTCCTAGGTGCTCCTTTACCTAGAACAAAACACTGGAGGCTAAGCAAGTTGTAACTGAGCTTTCTCCTCCTCCATACTCTGTAAAATGAACCAGGGAAGCTAATGTTAGGAGAGGCTTCACCAACACATTGGGAAAATAGATAGCCTTACTCCCAGAGACCTCTGCTGCCTACTAAAAGGCTTTCTATCTGTATATATATCTGGTTATATTCTCTATATATTCTCTATATATTCTGGTTATCTACCAAATATCAGCTCTGGTGTGCACTTTTTGACTCTACCTAACAATTTGCTCATTCCCACGTAAATAGCCATGCTACCAAAAGGATAGAGAACACTGGCTATTAAACTCCCCATTTGCAACTGAGGAAACCAAGGGAAGTTAGTGATACACTAAGATACCAAAGACAAATGAGGACGCAGATCCCACTCCTGAGTTTGCACTTATTTTCTGCTCTTCCCCCCTTTTCTCTCCTTAGTAGTATCCCTTTGTCTACACCACCTCCACAACGCTTTTGTTCTTAATCTTTTGCCTCCATCATTCACTCAACAGATGGTTTTAAGTGCTTCTATAAAGTTAAACTCACTAAAACAACAGCTCAAACCCTCCCTTCCTGATAGAACGATTCCAGCATGGCCCTTCTTTCTCCAGCCTTGCCTTTCGTTGACAATTTATCTCTGTCAAAGGAAATGTTTCTTTATATCCTTCCATCATAAAGAACTTTTAAACATTGACATCTACTACTTACTTGTTTTGTCTCTGGGTAATGTTGGAAAAAAAGGAAATGTGTGATGGTTGATTCAACCATATCCTTTCTTTCAAGCTCTTCCACAAAGACTGAGTTCTCCCTGTTAAGTACAAAGGCTCCATATGGCAGAAAATATAAGTCAAATTCTGGACTTCAGCGTCAAATACCTCACTGAAATCTACATTAAGCTATGTGTCTAGTCTTTATGCATTAGGAATAAAGGCAATCTAGGATCTGAGGGGCATTCTACTGAATACATTTCTGTATTGGTCAAGAACTCAAGAAAGAGAGGCCTTCTCAATGGAAAGCATTCTGTATTAAGTCCTGCTTTGTCATTTAGTCTGCTGCTTCACGTGTTGGTCTCTTTAACTATAGTATAGACTCTTTGGTATTGAGAACGATGGAACATAATTTTTCAGATCCCCAGAGCACTTGGTTCAAAGCTTTAAATGTAGCAGGTGTTCAATCCATTTCTATTCAATGAAATATTTGTTGAAAAACTCTGATACCTCCTAGCAATCAAGTAATTTTCTTTAAAGTGTTTTCACCATAATTCTACCACATATAAGGGTCTGTAACCAAGGAAACATTTCTGCTATTCTAGCTAAAACAGATCCTTTCAGCTTAAAAAAAAATCCTCACTAAGTACTTCTCCTCCTCCTTCATCACTTTTCTGATTCTCTTCTTGCCTGGTGAAATTTTTCAGAAAGCACTAATAAGGCCTTATAGAAGGAGCTGTGGCAGTCAAGGCCTGGCAGTTCTGGTGAGTCCTTCTTTCCTCTTTTCATTCATAATCCCTAAGAAGACATGCTTGCTTTGAAAAGACTCTGTTACCTAAATCTAGCAGAGCTTAGAATTAATTTTTTCTACAAATAAGCCTAATGTCTACATCACAGAGCTGAGATTGCACCACCTGCTAGATTTCCAGCTGCAAAATGTTCTATGCTCCTAGTTCACTGGACCTAAGCTTCTTCCTATGACAGGACCCATGTTCCTTTGCCCTTCTTTGTGTGCTATCATACAGAGCTAAGTGCTATCCTACAGAGCTAAGGCTCCATGTCGCCGGGCACTGACTATGACCCATCATCTTCCACGTTCTCTACACAGCTCATTCTCTTGTCCTCTTACTTCGACATGTCCTCATTACCACAGTCCTGTTGGTGACATATTGCCAGGTTTCATCTAATTTTACTATCCCTCTGGATCCATATGTAGGACTTTTGAGGGATATCTACTAGAAGTTTCCTATTTCCCCAGTCCTCAACTTATTTGGAGACTTTCCTTCTGTTCATACTCTTTCCTAACCTCAAACAACTTCCTGACATTCTTAATATGCAAAAGCTAGTCCAAGTCTACCATGCATGCGATCAGAGAGCAAGAGAGAAAAGAAATCATTACAGTGTTCCTCTCTGACACAATCCCTTTCTCTACATTGTTACAGATGAAACAGCAAGACAAACAGAGATTGAGTTGCCAGAGCAAACTAAAGGCAAACTTCAGATTAAACATGAAGTCTTCTGACAACCAGTTTTATGCTCCAGTACTTTTAAAGAAATAAACAACACAGCAACTGATATTGATTGTCCATTAGTGTATGAAAGCCAACTGCCAAAAAATTATACTTATTTCTTATGAACCAATGCCTCAAAACTAAAGTATTTGAAGTATGAAGGTTAGTTTCCAGCAGTTCTTGTGAGATGGATATTAAACTATATCACAGAACAAGTCTGAATAGTATTTTGTCTCAGGAGACCAACAACCCAGTGTTTCCACGGGAGATTGTGGAAGTAAGTGAAAGTATAGAAGCTTCAAAGTCCTTATTTTCCACTAGGAATATAAATAGCAGTTACAGAACATGAAGCAATATTTCACCATAATATTAAAGAAAGAAGTACACAGTGGAACAACAGCAAGTCTGTTAAACAACAAGTATGACTCTAAGAAACCTCAAGTCCCTAAACCTTAATAAAATGGAGTAAATGCATAAAGATAAGACAAATCTTCTATCGTAATGAAATCATTCAATTGATACAAATAAAAATCTACTACCCTCAAATGGCAATTTTCTCTATTCTTTATTACAAATTGGAATTTTCATACATTTACCACATGATGCAAACCAAAAGATACTCCTAAAGTCAAGAGTACAATCACAATAAGAAAGACTCATATTTTGCTAGTTTACTTCTCAACATCCAACCACAAACCATGCAAATAAGTTTCCTGTCTACTCAACTCTGTGTTCTCATTAGTAAGAAAGGGCCACATATTTATTAAAATTCACCCTGTGAATCTCTCAATGATAACCTCTCTACTTCCTGTGATCACCACCACCTGCCCTGTATTCAAGGAAGAGAAGTGAACCTAGACATAAATGATCAGTGAATTCACGCTCTCAGATGCAAACACAGCTAATTTCTGCAACGAACTATAAGGTACTCTGTATACTTCTTGTCTTCCTGAAATGTTAGATAGATGGTGACAACGCTGCTGGGCAGGGATTGGGAACAGATGCTTGGTCAGCACTGGGAGAATAGGTTAGTTGAATCCCTTGGCGAGTGAATAGCAATTTGTCAGGTCAGTGCTTACAATATAAAGGGTACTCTGCATGCTAACAGAGGAGCTTGGCACACAAGCTACTTCAAGTTTAAAGCAATGTGACATATGTTTGTCCTTGTTCCAATCAGTGAAGAAGGTAAAGGTAGTCCAGGACTCTATCAAGCACATTCTACATTTTAATGTAGATGGCTTAAAAATCTCCTTTGCATTTGGGTTGTGAAATTTTGACCTTTCCAGTTATGAATTCTTTAATAACAACAGATAGAATGATAATAGGGTCTGGTTCTATATAGAGTTCTTTATGTCACATTAATATTCAATGCTCATTTAATCCTCAGATGAAAAACATTGCATCATGGACAGACTGAACAATTTGTCCAGAATAAGCAATGAAATTTGCAGTTTAGATTTCCCAAAGGATCTTCACTGATGTGCTTATCCATTGACATGAAGCTCTAAGTGGAACCTGGAGTTTGAGACACAGCTCTCATCCCAGAATCCCATACACCCTTGAAGATGCTTAACCTGGAGAATAGCTTTTCCTTCGTTTGTTGTCTTCAGCTTCTTCTGTTGTTTTGGCAGCTCATCTGCTGAGTTGCATTGCCTTACTAAGTACAGGGCTCATTGTTGTTGCCAATACTGTACGCTAGAACTTTGAATGTCTTCTTATATTTGAATGAAACATTGAATTCTATAAAATACCTCAGTGAGCCTGGTATGAAGCCGAAAGAGGCAGGATATCATTACCAAATGCTATGGGTTCCAGTTTTTTATAATTCTATAATTATCATGTCCTAATCCACATATCCATTTTGTTGTTCCTTGTTCAAGTCCTCACTGCCTCTTACCAGAGTTCTTCAAAGAGAACATAGGCTCATCACTGATCTTTGTTTCCAGTCTCCTCTGTAGTGATCTTATAAAGAAGCAATTTCAACACAACACTGCCTCATCTGAAGCATAGTATAGGCCAAAATGTACTATCTTAAGAACATGGATATTCGAAGCATCTTCTTAAAATAAAACAAGCAAAATGCTTGTGTTATACACAATACTGGTCACCTCTACTGGATTTTAAGAGACAAAAGTCAGAACAGGATGAGCCAGTAAAAATAATATTTGAAAAGGTAGGCAAGTTCTCCAAAGAGAAGATGCTAAAGCAAGGATTGTGTAAAGAAGTGAAGATGTAAGGTGGCCCTAATAAGCACTATGAATGACAGAGAAATTGCTTGTTAATGAAAGAACTTTCAGTGCAGTTAATGAACATGTTGTGACATGTCCCCAATGGAGCACTTCTAACAGATAATAGAAAACATCTCAGAACTTTCCTGATCACAGACTAGGAAGATGTGGTATTAATCCACCAATTTCTGACTTTCATTAACTAGACAGTTATTTCTGGGATTTTAATTCCCCAGAATTTCCTTTCTAGGAAGGGAAACCTTGCTTCCAGAGAACACCGCACGCCCAGAAAATGAAATACAGGAACTGCTATGTGTGTACGGAGATTGTCTGTGAAAGAAATGTGTGGAATATACTAATGGGATATTAATAGCGTTAAAAATTAAATAAAAGGGACATGGAAAGGAAGAGCCTCCTTGTGGGAAAAGGTTATTCGTGAAAATCAGTATGTGGAAACAAATCCAGAAGTACACAGCCATTGTTTTTTTTATGAGGCAGGAAACAAAGCATGATAATTCCAGTCCTTTAGAAAACAACATTTCCATGTAAGATTAGCATCAATATCTTGGGGCCCCAAAATGTCACTTTGTTGGTCATTGAAAAATACTTATGCTCATTTGTTCCTTGTAATAACCCAGCAAATGAAGAAACTAAGATTTGGGCGAATTCATTGGGTTTCAAAGTCATAGAACCAGTCAATGTTGGCTCCTCACTGACTAAGATCTTGCACAAGTTAGACTCAAATTTTTCTATTAAGTAGCCATGAATTTTTGACTCAGGTTCCATCACTGTGCAAAAAAGAGAAAACCATACCCAGTTACCTATAAAAGTTCTCACAGCTCTAGAATATTTAAGCTAAAATCTATGCTTTTATCAGGTATACAGAATATGGACCTTTCCTGTGATTTGTGAAAATAACAATTACTAATGTCATAGTTAACATCTGTTTTTGAACTAGGGCTGCTCCTCTGTGGTAAAATGCTTGTCTACCATGCACATGGATGGAAAACAATTCTTACAACCTTATTACTTTAGCTCAGCATGGTGGCCCAAGTATGTGATAAAAAGCATTCAGAAGTTGAAGGAAGAATTATCATGTGTTATATGGCAAGACATTCTCCAAAAGAGGAAAAAAATGAGGTTTCTCCATTTCACATATATATGGCTTTTCCACCAATTTGTCCTCTATCATTGTCCTAAACAACAATGTCAAGTTAAACTTAAATATTTTCTCCAATCTTTTATTTCCTCTGTTTTACTATTGTGTTCATTATCATCTAATGGTAGTAGGAATCAGAATGTGAAATATGAAGTTGATTAATTTAACTTAATATATAAATTTCTTGAATTTCCTATTCTGTTGCAGAACTATACCCAGACACGTTTGGCAGTGTAAGAATAGATGCTTTCCCTCAAAAGATTTATTATATTGTGGTGGGAGAGGAAACTGATATTTTAAATTCTCCTTTCCTCCCCTTTTCATTCATCTTCACCAAGGTCCAATAAAATAAAATGGCAAATATCTCTGCCAAGTAATAGTGACAAACATAGATTATTTTCCCCTTATCTCTTACCCAAGTAGGTCTTTACCAATGTTCTCCTCATCCCATGACTAATATTTCAATTCCTATGAACTGTAAATTTTCTCAACTCTTCATGGAATCCTGTATCAATTTCCAATCTGCAAAATAATCAAATGGACTCATGGATTAATAACAACTATAGTTTAAAGAATCAAAGAAAGTACTGCCCTTCTTCTTATCTCTAACAAAATATAATTCACAGGAAATAATAAACTCCTAAAGGGAACTACAAAGATGTCTCCATCAGCATAAAAAAACCTTGCACATTGTGTATGTTGTTATTTTTAACAGATCACACTAAACATTGATAGAAATGGGAAATTACTGACAATGCCAATTATACTTGTTTGCTAGATTGGCCTTTAAAGAACTAGAGGCACTTAGTTTCCAGCTATTGATAAGAGCCAGTATATTTATATCCATTCCCAAAAGAATACTAGCAGTAGCTTAATTTCACTGGTGGGGACAAAAAAATGTGTCTTTACTATCCTACAAGTGTCAGCTCTGGCTTGTTAGACCCCAATTCAATATCAGAATTTGGTTCTCAAGAAATGATCTTGAGTTCAGTCTCATTGCAGGACATTATGGTGGCTTATTCTATTAAACACATGATATGGGACAGGACATAGAGCAGAAAGTTCATTAAGGAAATGTAATATTCAGTAGACTATTAGAGAAAGAGGCAAGATATCCTTCTATGCATATGTCACTTAGGTCAGTTCATCAAGTGATTTGAAAAGCTAGTTGATCTTGAAAGGCATATGACAATAATAGACATTCAGGCCAGTCTCAGGAATGAAGTCAACTTCAGTAAAGATGGCTCTGATATTTTCCTTTATGACCTTTATGACCCAGTATACATATTGGTCCTTTCAGTTTTGGAGCTTAGCCATATGTCCTTAAATGAACAAACAATATTTGGGGATATTGGTCCCGAGTTACTACTCAGTTTGAAGGAAGACTGAAGTTGCAACCATGTGAACATTGCTTCTCCTTGTCCTCCTTTCTTTCTCATCTTATAAAATTGGCAGGCATTTTATTGGGAGACCCAGCATTTGCTCACACCTGGGTTCTACAGTCAGTGAGGACTTCTCTTAACTGACTTGTCTATTTGCTAGGCTTGTGATTCACATGTGTGCTTAGATAAGAAAGCATGGAATTCACTGCTCAGCCCTCTGCTGAGATGTAGGGTAACTTTCACTGAAAGAGCTCCTCTCTAGCCAGGGCTGCCAGCTCTGTAATTGGGTACTCTTGGAATAAGTGTTGTCTCTTTAAATTCAGCATAGTCTACCCACTGGAGATGAGAATATCATGATCAAACACTCTCTGGTGGATTAAACAAAACACACATGCTATCTTCTTGGAATTAAACTAAAAACCAAAATCCCGTTTCATGCCATTATGTAAATTCCTGTGAAACACTATCAAATGGGATGCTGGGGAAGCAGGAGCTAATGATAATTGCTGTTTAATGGCTAAGTTCAGTTTCATTGGACAAAAAAAAAAAAAAGCTTCTGAAATTTTATCCCCAGCATAGGGAAATGTTTAAACCTTCCACCGATGGTAGCTAAATATTATCCTCAAAGTAAACTTGTTAAATGACCAAAGCAGCATCCACAAGCAATTTAATCATCTCTATTCTCATACATTACCATTTTTTGTGGGGTTTTTTCACCTTGGGATATTTTTCTCATATTCATAATACCAAATTTTCTTATGCTTATGATACCAAATAAGAAATATGGTCAACTTCCTAGCTTAGAATTCCTGGTGATTTTTTCATTGACATTAATAATAGTATTATTGTTAGTAATAATAATAACAATAATAACATTGTTGTAAAAGCAACAATAACAGCTACAGGATATAAAAACCTAGGTGTATATCCCGCAACTTCGTAACTAGGCTACTGACACTCTTCTATAAATTGGCTTATGCTTTATATGACATAATGCATTTGAAATATTTGCCACAGCACCAGATATATAACTAAGCTTTCAGCCAACAGCAAATGTCATTTATTATTTTTTGAAGTATCTCTGCTGGCAAAGTTGCTTTCAATGATGCCTTGGAATAGTTCAGGTTAAACTAAGAATAAAGGGAATGATCTCTGTGTGGTGGAAAGAACCAGCTCACCAGGGTGGTGATTTCCTGTGGATCCTCTTCCTTCTTTCCCAGGGAGTTCTAGAGAGTTATTTAGCTTGTAGTCAAAACATACATCTCTCCTCAGTCAGAAAGAGCCATCATCAACAAATGCTGGCAAGAATACAGGAAACAGGAACTGTCATATACTCTGGTAGGAATGCAAACTAGTACAACCACTGTGGAAAGCAATATGAAAGAGCCTCCAAATACTGAAAATAGAGTTCCTATATAATCCAGTAATACCACTTTGGGAGTATATATCCAAAAAACAAGTATGTTAGGATATGTTTACTGAACACTCATGTTTACCACAAAACTACTTGCAATAGCCAAACTTTGAAAACAGTCTAGATGCCCAACAATTGATAAATGGATAAAGAAAAAGTGGTGTAACTTTCACCATGGAATATTATTTAGCCTTAAAGAAGAATGAAATTATGTCCTTTGCAAGAAAATGAATAGAATTAGAGATTACCAGGTTAAACAAAATAAACTAGGTTTAGCCTGGCACTGGTGGCTCATGGCTATAATCCTAGCTACTCAGGAGGCTGAGATCTGAGGACTGTGGTTTAAAGCCAGACTTGGCAGAAACTCTTATCTCCAATAAACCACTCAGAAACAGAAGTGACACTGTGGCTCAAATTGGTACAGCACCAGCCTTGAGCAAAATTTCTCAGGGAAAGACCCAGGCCCTGAGCTCAAGCCCTACAAAACAACAACAAAAGTCAGGTTCAGAAATCAATGACTGTATGGTTTCTCTTATACAAAGAATCTAGATCTAAAAGATATACACATGCACATGCGCGCACACACACGTACATATACATATATACAGAGGGAGAATGTGATTGAAATTATAAGACTTTACTTGTGATGGACAAGGGCAAAGGAAGAGTGAAAAAGAATAATAATTAATTTATAATAATTAATTATAATAATTATAATAATTAATAATTAAAGATAAATAACATTGGCATTCATTTTGTCTACATGTGAAGATTGTCATAGGAAACATAGTTCTCAGATAGTAGAGATTTGTAAGAAAGGGAAAGAGAGCATTGTAAGGGGTTAAACTGAATGAAATGTGATATGTATGTCTGAACTACCACAGTGAAACTCCTTTTTACTATTAATATTCACAAGGCAAAAGAAATCAGGAATACATAACAGGGCCTGTTGGGCGGTGGGTAGCAGTAGGAAGAGTAAATAAACTGTAGGGTGAAGGGGTGATATAGTGGAAGTATGTTGTATACCTGTATGAAAACAGAATGATGAAACCTGATGAAATTGTTTTCAGAGGCGAGGAGAGATGAGGAAGAGTGACAGAGGAAAACTCTGACTAGGGTACACTATATGCATAAATGGAAATACCACAATAAAACCCCCCTGTACTGGTAAAGAACATGTGAAAGCCGCAAAAACCCAAGCAACTACAGGAAGGAGAAGGAGCCATTGAAACACAGTTAACTAAATAGCAAGCCAGCTAGTTGGAAAAGAGAAAAGAGAATCCAATGAATAATACCTAGCATGAAAATTATTAATGTGCATGGATAGCCAACTTGTAGAAGAATTACCACCTTCTTCTATGCTAGTCCTAATCACTTGATTTGACAGAGCCGTTTCCCCAGAGGATTCTGTGAAGAATCCCAGGAATGAATGTGCCAACATGGCTGTGTAATGACTTTCTGTCTGGAAGCAATGATCCAAGAACAGAGCTTACACAGATTCAAGACTATTTTCAGGTATTAAATTGAGTAAGCTTCAAAAGGCTCGCCCTATTTTGTGGGAGGGAGAATGGACTTGGAGCCACTCTGCAGTGGCTCGGGTGGAGACAGAAGTACACAGGATTTGCTATTCATGGTTGCAAAGCTCTGGGCTTCATTGTTATCTTTAGTGACAAATGAGCACAACATTTCCTCTTTCCAAATCAAATAGCAATAGGTTTGCATGGATACTTAAGCTACACCAAGCATAAAATCCTTTAAAGAAACTGAATGTAATTGGAATTGGAGTGAGCACAGTCACAATATTCTCTTAGAGAAACTCTGGTCCCCTCTGTCACATGGCTTTCAAGCCATTCTGGTTTTCAGGAGCCAGTAGCAAACAGGAAGGATGCTGTGGCTCCAACATCAGAGTGGACTCCTGTTTTTAACAAGTCCATCCCAAGTAGCTCTTTTCTTCATCAATCATCTCTTATATAAGCCTGCAGGCATCATTGTATTCTACTGAGTTATTACCTTGAGTTTCCTTTTTTCTTCTTTTTGTGCCTAGCTGTAGTAATAGTGTCAATAGGTTCTGTACCCTGAAACACTTTGTCTCCCAATGCCTATTGGGAGCTTCAAAATTGATGGATTACTTCACTAGGATTACTTGTTGTGGTTATAAAACCAGGATCTTACAAAAAGGCTTAAAGAGTCATTACTACTTTCAGATCTGGTGAAGTTTTTTAATGAAACGAGCAGTTTGGTCATCCTTAAAGATCAACAATAATCAGGGAATGCGTTTATTTTGTGTTTGACCATGGAAAGTTCCTGTTGTATATACTATTTCAGGCTCACTAAGTCTGCAAAGACTCCAAACTCTCCTTTCCCAAACTAAATCAACTTATTGCCCATTATGGAATGGAGAAGACACTAACTTGAGAGCAGCAACTCTTGGGCCTATTTAGGACAAAATTCGATTTATCCACTTGAGCAGAAGTGACCAAAGTACTCAGAAGGAAAAAAGAGAGAGAGAGGAAAAAGCTCTGAACTCTTAAGAGAGCTGCCATCAAGGTCTGCCTTAGACATGGTCTTCTGTGGGAATCTCCCCTCCTTTCCCAGTGGCCCAGTTCATGGGTGGTGGAATACAAGTTCATTTCTCACTCTGCTCTTCCATGTACTTTAGAGCAATAGGATAAAAATGTGAATGTGTTGAGGTTTTTTTTTCTTCTTTTTTAAAGAAGAGA
Organism: Perognathus longimembris pacificus; assembly: GCF_023159225.1. Taxonomy (NCBI): domain Eukaryota; kingdom Metazoa; phylum Chordata; class Mammalia; order Rodentia; family Heteromyidae; genus Perognathus; species Perognathus longimembris. The sequence goes on along the minus strand of NC_063168.1, from coordinate 68,468,549 downwards.
TGATGCTAATAAATAGAAGCAATTTAAAATGTTTGGCTAAGATTGCTGGCTAAATTTTGTAGGGCACAGAGTAGGAACAAAGCACTGGGAAACAAATGAAAGTGTGAAGTACAGTTCCCATATTTTTTTTTATCTCAGAGACTTGTCTTAGATAATAGACAAATAATTGAAAACAAACACATGCTGCTGTGTAAGTAGCACATAAGTGCAAATAGATTTAAATGCTGTGGGACACATCTGTGGCAGATAAGATACAAGTATCAGACAGTCTATAGAATTTAAGATGAAAGAGAAGAAGAAAAACCAAAGCAGAAAGTAATACAGAAATGTGAGGGTGTTAGGAAGACAAAGGATTCCCTTTGGATAGTTATTGATCATTTTGCTGGGTGGACAGCTTGTAATCGAGAAATGTAAGTAGAAAAGAAAAGAGAGAGATGGAAGGTCAAGAATGCCATGTTATGACTCAAGATCTATCACAGTTATTCACACAAAAATAAGGGAGAAGAACTAACAGAAACAAAACAATGCAACAGTTATTGATAAATGTGTTATCATGTTGGATCGTGCCAATGTGTTTATAAAACCCTAAGACAAAACATATTCTGAAATACAGTAAATCTTGAGTTGAAAACAAAATGCAACAAGTGAACTTGCATATTGAGTAACTGTTTTAACCACACAGAGAAAATAGACTTGAAAAGTTAAGATTAGCTAAGTAAAATCCTTCTAATATGAATAATATTAATTTCAGCTGCAAGTAGTAGTATAAATCAGCAATATATCTTTTTTTAATGGGGCTGAGAATGTGGCTTAGTGGTAGAGAGGGCTTTCCTAGCATGCATGAAGCCCTGGGTTTGATTCCTCAGTACCACATACACAAAAACTAATAATAAAGTCATATTTTAAAAATAAAAAAATAAAATATGTATTTCCTAATTCTGAACTGAAAGGACCTGGAAAATATGGTAAATCCAATAGCAATGAACACTGATTCACTATACTGTCACCATATGGAATTTGCCCTCAGAACAAACTACAGTACCTATAAGAACACCAGAACAAATCCTGTACATTTATGAAATTGCTAATTCTAGATATAAGAAGATTCTGTGAAAATCAAGTAAGTTAGCAAAGTAGCAAAGTCTTAAAGTTCTGTGAAATGGTCTCAAAAGCCAATCTAAAAGGGCCCTCAACTAATCACAGACATGATAATTGAGTGTTAGCATCAATGTCTTCATGACATATAAAATTATGTCATACATTTTTTAGTTATTCTAACAATGAAAATGATAAACCAAGTCATTGGTGATCATTGGAAAATACTTGAAGAATTGGCATAGAATTTTTACAGCTATTGACTAAATTTAGAGAACTTTGTCTTGTTCTGCACTTCCCATATGAACTATACTTTGGGGAAACCAAATAGCTGACAGAAAATTACTCCTGAAGAAGAATTGTACTAATTAGGAAATAATAGTACTACTTTGGAACCTGTAATGAGTGATGGATCAGAAAATTCAGTATTTTCTGAAGCCATTAGGTAAAAAAGTCGATGGGGAAAATTTCAATAAATGGTACAAACTAATGTCCTTTCAATAATCTTAGCATCACAAAGAAAGAAGGCTACCATTGGCTTCTTCCCAGAGTAATGAAATAAGAAACCTCAACACATTTTATTTATTTTATTTTTTAATAATTATTTATTTATTGTCAAAGTGATGTACAGGGGGGTTACAGTTTGATTTGGTTCAACCAAAAACCTAAACTGAGGGGCAAAAGAAAAAAGGATGTTAAATAAATTCTATAGGAAAGCAATTGGGAGAATCCAAAACAAAATTTGCAAAAACAAGACAACAAAAAAAAATTAGAAAGAATTTTAAAACTCTTAAAAAGATTTTTAAGATCAATTGATTTTTAAGATTGGCTTCACTATGATCTTCATTTAAGTTACCTGTCATCATAAAAACCTTAACAACTTACAGAGAAAACTTATTAAATGTTTTGATATTTAATGATAATACAGAATGAGACATTATTAACTTTAGGTGATAGAATGGCATTGTGGTTGTTTTTAAGAGCATTAGCTGGGTAGGTGGTACTCTGACCCAGTGCTCAGGAGACTGAAGCAAGAAGATGTTGAGTTTAAGAAAGAACTACACTCCCTGATATATGACTGTTAACAAAGGGAGACGGAGAGACAGTAGAGACCAAGTCTGTGAATACTGTATATGTTCTTGATACATTGTATATTGCATATATGTCTACCTGACCTAGACAAGGGATAGAAAAACAGGTCGTAAGATATCACGAGAAATGTACACACTGACCTACTATGTAACTGCACCCTCTTTGCACAACACCTTGTAAAAAAATTTATGTTCAATTAATAAAAAAAAATGTCAAAAAAAAAAAGAAAGAACTAAAGAGCAGGACAGGAAGGAACAAGCGTAACATGCAAAAAAAAAAAAAAAAAAGACAGGACATGAGTTCATAGGAAAATGGTTCTAAGTGGAAACCTGCCCCTTAATCTCACTGTCCTTCTCAACCTTAGCCCAATTTCAAAGTTAAAAGAAAGTAGAAGGATGAATTATCTTCAAGAACAACGCATAAATGGTAGATGACCAAAAGAAAGACCAAAGATTGGTACATGATGTGTTCAGGTCTCAGAAAAAGATCATGGAGAAATACATTAAGTACTGTATACCTTTATGTTAAGGAATCAAAAAATATATTGGGAACAAAGACTAATCATTGGAGAGTGACTAACAATCTCTCATCAGGAAAGAACAGATTCACCAAATTATAAAATGTGGACAAACCCATTCTTGTTTTACTTTAATTTTTTTCCTTTGGGGCACAGGGAAACTCTGCCAGTGTTTAAAGCTTGACTTCTTGAAACACAAAGCAAAGCTATCTCCAGAAGGCATGGGTGTTAGGTGCACTTCAATTACAGCTTTTTTAAAAGAGAGAAATGAAAGAGAGTAGACATATAGGTCAGTTGCTTATGATTCTCTAATAGTCTGACAGATCAGCTAGAAAAAGTTTCCTCAGATAAATTCATGTTGTGTAACTCAAAGAGAGGAAAGGCTGGGCAAAGTTGGCACATCCTTTTAGAACAAAACCTTAGAAGTAAGCCGGCTTAAACGAGCTGAACAGGAATTTTTTAGTGGTACATTACTGTTTTCCTCCAAAGGCAATAGTTCTAGGTTGTTGAATAGTCTGAGCAATCCAAAACATATTAACATATGGTCTCTGAAAACTTGTTTACACTATTCATTTTCTTACCAATGCTTTTTCCAAATACAAAAAAAAAAAGAAGATAAGGATATTTTTAAAGCTTGCTGGGTTTTTCAGTTATTGATTCTAGATTTCCCACATCGTAACCAATTATTCTTTGAAAGGTCCCAAAGTTTCTTTTAAAGGTTCCTGCCACCTTTGAATATACTACCCTTCATTTTCTAGTTGTTCCTCTAGCATGTGTTCTTTTACTGTGGTGGGCATAGCTTAAGGCAAACCTCAATGATTCCGTATAACACCGTCTTTAAAACCTAGTTTAAAGATCTTTAAAGATAAAATTTCTCCATCTATTCTTCATCCCTACCTTCTTGCCCCCCATGACCTTAAATATATGACATTGTCCAACCATATATCCATTGTAAATACTGAATTACATTATCATTGTAAATTGTCTGCACCCCTTGCCAGACACTGTTTCACCTTATTTAATTTATTCTGCAAACAACACACTTGAATAGTGTACTTACTGGGGACATAAACTTGAAGAAGTCTCTGCTCAAAAGACAAGAGACTGACGCCAAATACTCACACTTCTAATCAGCAGGATCCTAGTTTGAGGCCAGGCCAGGCAAAATGTTTGCAAGACTTCATTTCAACCAACAAACTGGGCAGGGTGACATACGCCTGTCATTTGGGCTATGTAGGAAGCTGAGATAAGAGGATTCAGATCCAAGGCCAGCGCTGAGAATGTGGCTTAGTGGTAGAGTGCCTGTCTAGTATGCACAAAGCCCTGGATTTCATTCCTCAGTACCACATAAACAGAAAAAGCCAGAAGTGGTCCTGGGGGCTCAAGTGGTAAAGCGCTAGCCTTGGGCAAAAGAAGCTCAGGGACAGTGCCCAAGCCCCGAGTTCAAATCCCAGCACTGGCAAAAAAAAAAAAAAGACCCAAGACCAGCCCTGGAAAAATGTGATACCTTACTTGATATAAGGCCCTGAGTTCAAACCCAAGTACCATCAAAAAAATTTAAACCATAGAAGCTATATTTCACTCATTTTTTAATTTCCTGATAGTACATCAGAAAATTAAATAGATTTGGAGAGTCTATATTATTTTACCAAAACATAAAATTGTTCTTGCCATGATGGATGCCCTTAGTTCAAGCCTGTAATCTTACCTACACAGCAGGATCAGAGCTGGGGATCATGTTTTGAAGCCAGCCAGCTAGGAGAGGAAAGTGTGTGAGATGTTTACCTCAAATTAACCTCCAGAGAAGCTGGAACTAGAGCTGTGTCTCAAATGGTGGGGCACTGGCCTTTAGAGGGAGAGGGAGAAGGAGCCCAAAGACAGTGCCTAGGCCCTGAGTCTAAGATCCAGAACAACAGCAGAAAGACAGTTTCCCAGATTATCGGAAGCTACCTACTGCCATCAAAAGTCAACCTTAAGGGCTGGGGATATAGCCTAGTGGCAAGAGTGCCTGCCTCGGATACATGAGGCCCTAGGTTCGATTCCCCAGCACCACATAGACAGAAAACGGCCAGAAGTGGCGCTGTGGATCAAGTGGCAGAGTGCTAGCCTTGAGCGGGAAGAAGCCAGGGACAGTGCTCAGGCCCTGAGTCCAAGGCCCAGGACTGGCCAAAAAAAAAAAAAAAAAGTCAACCTTAAGCAGGTTTTATATAGTCATTTCATTTTGAAAGGCAGAAACAGGTTTGGGATGTAAATCTGAAAATAAAAATACCTCCTTTATTAGCAAGACATAGTTGCAATCAAATGTATGAATTACTTGAAATTTTGGTCTCCAGCCAAGTGGAATTTTATGGTAAAAGATTGCAGCAAAACTGAACAAATTGGTCTTTTGGTACATTAATTGCAGTAAATTGGCCAGAAGGCAAGTTATTACTCTTATTTATCTCCTAGGTAGAAACCACAAGACAAGCAATGCTGTAGGGAAGATAAACTGCTCCTGAACTAGAGCGGTTGGTCCTATTACTCAACAGGAAATGGGACATAAACTGAGTTTCAAAGGGGGAAAGAAGCCAGAGCTGGAGCTCCCATCTATAATTCTAGCTCCACAGGAGGCCGAGATCTGAGGATCAGCTTCCAAAGCCAGGCTGGGCAGAAAAGTGAGATAGCTTATCTTCAACTAACCAGCAGGAAGCTGCAAGTGGAAGTACAGCTCAGGTGGTAGACGATCAGCAATGAGCACAAAAGCCAAGGGTGAATCCAGTAGCTCTGAGTTCAAGTTCTAGTACCAGAACCAAAAAAAAAAAAAAAAGTGGTGGGGAGGGACAAAATAGGATTAGCATAATACATTTTTTTAAAACCCTTTCACTAAAAGACCTAAGAACTATAAAGCTGAGAGGCTGGACATAGAGCTCGGTTGTAGAGAGTGTGCTCAGCATGCAAAGAGGCCCTGGATTTGATCTACCAGCACAACCACCAACATCAACAAAAAGACTAAGATGCATGCATGTGGCGGTGGCTCACGCCTATAATCCTAGCTACTCAGGAGGCTCAGATCTGCGGGTTGCCAGTGAAGCTAGCCTGGGCAGGAAATTCCATGAGACCTTTATCTCCAATGAATCACAGAAAAATGCCCCAAGTGGTGCTGTCGCTCAAGTGGTAGAGCACTAGTCTTGAGCAAAAAGAGCTTAAGGACAGTGCCCAAACCCAGAATTCAAGCCCTAGGACTGACCAAAAAAAAAAAAAAAAAAGACTAAGAAATATAAAATTCAGAATTAAAAGTAAAAAAATCATGACCGGCAAGGGAATTGCATTTCTCTAGCAGCTAACTTCCAAGGGTTTCAAACTCTTCACAGGGAGACTTTTTATCCAGCCTGAGCAACAAGTGTACTTTAAAACTGAAAACAAATTGTTAGTGTGAACAACAAAAATACAAAGCCCTCCCCCATCTGTTGATTTTTTTTTGCTCTACTCACATCTGGCTGTAACTTCCATGGCAGTTATCCGTTTTATTTTGGTTTCTTTGGTTCTCTCACCAGATCATTCATTGTAACTTCTTGGTTGGTTTTCTGTGTTTTTTAAATTATTTTAAAATTGGGGAATTAATTTTTCCTTCAATGATTGGCAGAATTCATTGGCATAATCATTTCTCTATGGTTACAGGTCTTCTATTTTTTTCTGAGTAAATTAAGTTTTCTGGGAACATTTATTCCCTCTGAGCTTTAATGTATTTGCACATATGTAAAGTATGCCCGCTTTTTATTTTCACTGGTATTTATTTGTTGATGGAGATAGTGGGGGGGTGTTGTCATTGTTGTTTTGTCAGTTGTAAGGATTGAACTCAAGGCCTAGGCACTGTCCTTGAGCTTTTTTTATTCAAGGTTAGTCCCCTACCACTTTGGGCTAAGGCTCCACTTCTGGTTGTCTGAGGGTTAATTGGTGATGAAAGTCTCTTAGACTTTCCTGACTGGGCTGGCTTTGAACCTCCATCCTCAGCTATCAGCCTTCCGAGTAGGTAGAATTTCAGGCATGAGCCACCAGTACCCAGCCAAGATTGTCATTTTTATTGGTATGTCAATAATGACTTCTGAATTTGGTAATTCTTTTTTTTATATTTATAATCATTTCCCATTTTCATTCACTTTACCTGATTGTCATCAGTAACTTTATTTTATTGTGGATCTTTCCTGTTCTATTCCCATTCTTTGAATTTATTACAAAACATTGTGTTTACTTCCACAATCATGAGATTTTTGGAGTCTACTTTTTTTCATTTCTGGATGCAACTTCTGTTTTTCTATAATTGATTTTAATTGAATATGATTCATCTGAAATTTATCATGTCTTATGGCCTAGCCCATGAAAATGTTTCCTAATGTTCCAGATGCACTTGGAAAACTTTCTTATTATCATTATTATTATTTTATCCATTTGTGTTCATTAGGTCAAGACTATTACTTTTAGTATATCTGTACTGACAATATTTTTATGCTGTCAGATACTGAGAAAAGTTTTCTACTTTTCTATAATGTGTGTGCATGCATGTGAGTGTTTTCTATCCATTCATCAGTCATTCAGTACCTCAGATGATTCCTCAGTTTTGCTATTGTAAACAGATATGCAGGTATCTTTTTTGTACACTGATATATGCCCAATAGTGGTATGGTGAGGACAAAATAATGTATCGAGTTTACATTTTGGAGAACTTACATACTGATTTTGGCAAAAAGGTGTTGTGGGGAAAAAAAGAACCCTAATACACTGGTGATGGGAATGTAAACGCACTCAACCACTTTGGAAAACAGTATGGAAGTTCCTCACAAAACTAAACATAAGACTATGCTACTATGATCCAGTGATTCTATTCATGAGCATTTATCCGAAAGGTTACAAACTAGAACACATTAAAATCACCAGCACAATCATGGTTACTGCAGCACTGCTCACCATAGCCTAGATATATAATCAGTCTAGATGTCCCTCAATGGACAAATGGGTCAAGAAATGTGGTATAGTTACACAATGGAATTTTACTCATCCATTATAAAGAATGATATGGCATCATTTGCAAAGAAATGGTAGGCCCTGAGGGGAAAAGTACGCTGAATGTAGTGAGTCAAGCCTAGAGAGACAAAAGTTACGTTTTCTCTCATATGCAGAAGCTAGAATTAGCTCCTAAAGATCTAAGCAAATACTTTAGGAGATATGGAAGTAGACACAAGTGTATTAGCAGAAATACTGTGGATTCAGAGAAGAACTCAATATGGTAATTTTTTTAGAAAGATTGAATCAAAAAGTTCAGCAAAAATGGGGCTGGGGATATGGCCTAGTGGCAAGAGTGCTTGCCTCGCATACATGAGGCCCTAGGTTCGATTCCCCAGCACCACATATACAGAAAATGGCCAGAAGTGGTGCTGTGGATCAAGTGGCAGAGTGCTAGCCTTGAGCAAGAAGAAGCCAGGGACAGCGCTCAGGCCCTAAGTCCAAGCCCCAGGACTGGCAAAAAAAAAAAAAAAAAAGTTCAGCAAAAATAAGCACCAGGAAAATGGTACTTGAAGAGATGGAGTAGGTGGATAGACAAATGAAGAGAAGAAAGGGAAGAAAATGCAGTTAAAAATTCAATATAGGGGCTGGGGATATAGCCTAGTGGCAAGAGTGCCTGCCTCAGATACACGAGGCCCTAGGTTCGATTCCCCAGCACCACATATACAGAAAACGGCCAGAAGCGGCGCTGTGGCTCAAGAGGCAGAGTGCTAGCCTTGAGCGGGAAGACGCCAGGGACAGTGCTCAGGCCCTGAGCCCAAGGCCCAGGACTGGCCAAAAAAAAAAAAAAAAAAAAAAATTCAATATAGGTCCTAAAACACTAAGAAAAGTGAAGGAATGGAGGGGCTGGGAGTGAGGAGAATGTTGAAAGAGATGACACCGATCAAGATGCGTTGCATTCATCAACTGTTTTGTTGAATGATAACTCTTTCGTACAAGTACCTAAAGATAAATTTTTAAAGGAGGGAAAAATAACTTCCTTATTGATTTCCATAGTGGTTATACTACAAGGTTCCTTTTTCTCTCACCCTCACCAAAATTTGTTATTGATATTTTCAAGACGATTGGCTTTCTGACTTAGGAAAGATGGAATCTTAGTGTATGTAGTTCAACTTACATTTCCTTTTTTCTTAAGGGTATCAAACATTTTTTTCCACATAGTTTTAGCTATTTGTACTTGTGTTTCTGAGAACTATCTGGTAAATTCATTTTTTCCCTTTATTAATTGGTTATTTATTCTTCTGCTCTGAAATTTTTTGAGCTTCTGATATAGTCTGGATATTAATCCTTAATCTTTTGGATAGCTAGCAAAAAAAAAAAAAAACCAAAACAACAACAACCCCTTCTGTGGATTGTATCCTGATTCTGGTAAATGGTTCTTTTAAAGTACGGAAGCTAATTTGCTACAGTCCTATTCACCCATTCTTGCTCTTAGTTTCTTTGTTGTCCCCCTTTCCTTATCCCTTTGAATTTTAAATGATTTCTCATTATTTATTTAATAGTTATCTTAAAATATTTTTCTCTTTTTTATTTTTATTGTCAAGGTGATGTACAGAGGGGTTACAGTTACATACATTAGGTAATTGGTACCTTTCTTGTCCAACTTGTTATCCCCTCCCTCATTTTTCTCCCACCCTCCTTCCTCCCCACCCACACTCCAGTTGCACCATTAGTTCACAACACGATGTTGTTATTTCTAACATACTAGGTGAAATTATTTCTTTTTTCTTCTGTTCATTTTCCCTATAATGTAGCCCTGTTGTCACTGGATTTGATTCTGGTACCTCGGGTATTTTATGCTCATTTGAATTAGGGAAGGGAAGGGGAACATTAATATGGTGAGACAAAGGATAAAAGGCAAACCAATGCAACAGCAATATCTTAAAATATTTTGGAATGTATACCTAGCAAAGATAAATCTTGATTCTTGACTCTGCTTCCAAACAAGAGAAGGACATGACAATACAAATTGAACATCCAGGCAAAATAAAACACCAAGCTTTCATGTGTTTGACTACAAAGACATTAATGAGGCTCCAGCTTCCATATTTGAAATCCATCCCTGTTGGTAACACACGGGCCATGATCAAATGTAGGAAAAAAACACTTGTACAGTGAGTGCTCTACAGTTTGCCTCAAGGAGTTAGCATTAACCATTGTCAGAATTTTTGAGAGCTCCATGTTGCCTTTGGATTTTTCCATCTAACTTTCCCTCTTTCCTTTCCAAGGATTAGATCATCATCAGAGTCTGATGAGTCTTCCAACCTCCTCCAGGCTCCCGTGTTTCCTCACAAGTCTTCCTATAATGAATAATATTCACATTTAATCTTGTCTTAGAGTCTGCTGCTCAGAGAAGCCAGCCCAACAACTTCAGATACCAAAAGTGATCCAAGAAAACAAATGTTACCATGGAGTCTTGGGACCAGCTACTACTAATCGGGAAAACAAAACAGCGTCCTGCTTTGGGAGAGGGGGGGCAGCTTGTCCCCAGCACAATGGCTGCCCTTGAATGCAAATTCTAGCAGCTTCACCTTTACTTTGGCCCTATTCCACTCTTTGTAATCCTGTGGGATTATTTTTTCCTGTGCCTTGCCTTGACAGTCTGCCATATTCCTGTGGGTTTTGTTTTTTTTCCTAGCACAGAATGCCCTATTTAGTTCTAGAAAATCTGCTCACAGACCCTGATGATATGGTTTCCATTTACTGAAAAGCCTACCTACCATATGCCTGGTGTTATGTTATCTCACTAATCCTTACAACGCTGCCAGTAGTTATTATTATCTCATCTAGAGCTGAGATGCAGAAATACTCAGTGAATGGAATGAGGCTGCAGCTTTACCTGTTCCCACATTTGACTATACATATTCAATACCTATAGCCCCTGACTATACATATACAATATCTATACCCCCATTTGATTACACATATACAATACCTATACCCCCATTTGACTATACATATACAATACATATACTATACTATACTATACTATACTATACTATACTAAGGAGATGAAGAGACTTCAGGGGAAAACTGGAGACCTGATAAATAAGGACATGTTCCAGAGGCTGGTGTTGACAGAAGCTGGTTGTCAAAGGAGATTGGAAAGAAAAGAAGTTCACCATAAAGGCAGAATAGGGTCCAGGTATCTGAAGCTCATGCTTATCACTCTAGCTTCTCAGGAGGCTAAGATTTAAGGATCACAATTGGGAGCCAGCTCAAATAAAGCCAAGCAAGAGCACAAGTTATTGAGTTCATGCTTGAGTACTGACATTAAAAAAAAAGAAGAGGGGGGAGAAAAATGAGGGAGGAGGTAACAAGTTTGATAAGAAATGTACTCACTGCCTTACATATGAAACTGTAACCCCTCTGTACTTCACTTTGACAATAAATAAATCAATTTATTTTTAAAGAAGAGAGAAGAGGAAAGGGGAGGAGAAGGGAGAGGTAAGAAAAGGATAGGGGAAGAGTAGAAAATAGGAGGGATAGAAAGGGGAAGGGAGGAAAGAGGATCAGAGGAGAGCAGAGAATCCTACTTTGCAAATATTCCTATCAAAGTCACTTGTCTAATAAGTTTTCCATTTCTTTAATAATTTATTGGAGCCTTTGGGGAAATAGTAATATTTTATTAAAAATATACTTCCTTGGTGTGATATTTGCCCTTTACATTTATTCAGGGCAAAGGGTGTTACTCATTGTTCTGTGATTGATATCCAGGTCCACATGCTTTTCTTTTAGAGCAAATCTCCCCCTTTCGTCTGAGAGGCCATGGGAGCTGAGCTACACTCGCCATTAGGATGTCTGGGTCATGACAGAAGTCCTTTGACATCACTAGCTCTGTGACCTTGGGCCATTTCTTCAGGCTGACATAAAGCCCTCCATCATCAGACGCAGTGCCAGGTTCTTATATGTGGTATATGATCTAATCTTTATGACCATCTGCCTGTTTTTCTAATGAGAAAATGGTGTCACAGGAATAAACTGACTACCCAAAGATACACAGATAATTAATGATGATATTAGTAGTCAGACTCACAAGCTTCACAGTAACCCTATGAAAAGCACTTACTACACAGCACCTACATTTTACCGGAAGTCTACGGTACTCTATTGAGATTATCTTGGAGTCTCAAGAGAACTTAGCAGCTTACTCTTCTGTTCTCTTTCTCCCTCTGTCCTTTTCTCTCATTCTGATTTCATTTTTACCTAGTTTTTGTAGTGCTAGGTAACTGATCCTAGGACTTTACAAATGCTAAGCACAGATAGTACCATTGAGCTACACCCCAGCCTTCCCTCTCTATTTTATAAATGAGTAAATCAAAGTTCAGAGAGCCACATGGTCATACCACCTTCACATAAATGTTTGTTGCCCAAGACAATGAAGTTATGAATTTCCCAGTGTTAGACATCCAGGGCTAGGATGTGAGGGTGATCTGTCACGCCATTCATCACCAGGGTTGATTCTGCTGATCTGGGTGGCTAGGTGAGTGTCTACTTCCTCTCTCACTGCTCCATGTGTGTCCCTTCAGACAGCACACGCTCCGTCGAAGAGGACGACCCTCCCTGATAGAAGAACACTGGAGAGGAGCTATGCTCTTCTGCTCGAACTTCTAAGCAAGCTCTCAAGAAATCCACAGCGAGGCTGGGAATGTGGCTTAGCAGTAGAGTGCTTGCCTAGCACGCATGAAGCTCTGCGTTTGAGTCCTCAGTACCACACACACAGAAAAAGCCAGAAATGGCACTGTGGCTCAAGTGGTAGAGTGCTAGCCTTGAGCAAAAGAAGCCAGGGACAGTGACCAAGCCTTGAGTTCAAGCCCCAGGACTGGCCAAAAAAAGCAATCCAGAACTAGTGTAAGATAATTATCAAGTCAGGTTCCCATCTTGCAGCATCTTAGTCATATGCAATATTGCCTTTATCAAAAAATCTCATTAGATCTCTAATAGTGGAGGGCTCTTTTGAATTACCAAAGAAAGCATGAGAGCTATAGTTCTTTCTCCAAGTGGAAAGCCTAGAAATAGAATGGCTGAATCCTATAAAAAAAAAAATCTGAAAACTTTACTTATCAAAGAAGAACCCATGTTGAAGTTTTAAGGCTGATGCTTGTTGAGCAGTGAAAAATCTTTCTCAAAAATTCTTATATTTCTTCTTTCTCTATTCAAGTCCTTGAATATTACCTCATGTGAATGTCTAGGAGAAAATGAGTTTTAATTTCATAACGGAAAGTCATTTAAAACTCCCACAATGCAAGCCGTTTTCATCTGTGGACTCCTAAGCTGTTGGAATAGAGTGGTTAGAGGAAGTCGAGGGAAGGCCTATATTCCAGGAAGTAGGAGAATGAAAAAAGGATGAGTCAAGTGTGGATGTGATAAAAAAGAAAAAAAAATCTCTGGAAATGATTCTAATTTAAACTTTTCGACTGTATTTTTAAAAGTAGTGTACTTTCTGAGCCAAAACTCTGTCTGATAGGATCTTGGCCAGTATAATTTATATTGCCTCTAGCATATCCCTGTGCTGGAGGCATCTGTTGCTAAAAAAGGACCAGATAGTATGTTAGGTATGTAAGGTTAGCTTTCAACACACTTTTGGAGCAATTTAGAGCAACAAGTGCAGCACTGAAGGCTTGTACAGCAATTATCGCTCAGATGTATTTGAAAAAGAATTTCTCTTCCTGTAGGGTATTAAAGGAACACTCAGGAAACCATCCTAAACGGATCCATGAACCAGTCTCAAAGCTTCTAAGCACTTGTCTCCTTTGACATTTGGTTTTTGGTGACTTTTCTAATTCTTTTTTTTCTTTCCTTTTTTTTTCTTTTCTTTTCTTTTTTTTTTTTTTTTTTTTTTTTTTTTTTTTGTTAATAAAAGGTCTCTTGTGGTTCTCCCAAATGCCAAAAGGGAAAACACTTATAATGATGTTGCATAACATTTACTTTCTAAATATCAAGCTTAAAATATACACAGAGGCATAAAGTGTCTTCCTATTGTATGTGCCTATGTGTGCTTCATATTCTTCAGAAAATGTCATGAGGTGGATTCATTATGTATTCAAGTACTATTTCCTGAGAAAACATAACGTTCTAAACATAGAAAAGCTGAGTTCTGAGCAGAATTCATTTCCTTAAAACATCAAATATCATCAACAAAATAGAAGAGAACTAATCCACAGCTATCATTTACTTCTCCCTGACCCTTACACCCAATAACTAGGTGGTTACTCAGTCACTGAAGCATGGTGATTTTACCTCATAAATCTCTGCTCCTATCTGGGGAAAGGGGCTGAGGTAAGGTGCAGATTTTCCCTATGATTATTCAACAGCCTCTCTACCAGTCTTCCAAATTTTCGTTCATTTTTTTCTATATTACCATGTACCTTCAAAATGATGATCTCTAATTTAAACATTTGCTAAATGGCCGGAAGTGACACTGTGCCTCAAGTGGCAGAGCACTAGCCTTGAGCAAAAGAAGCTCAGGGACAGCACCCAGGCCCTGAGTTCAAGCCCCAGGATTGCGGGACGGGGCGTGGGGGGTGGGGGGGGGGGGCGTAGGTTTGATGAACGACTTTCTAGTTAGTTTGGTTTAACATTTTAAAAAATAGACATGCTTTATTGGGGAGGTGCTTAATGCCTTAATCACAAAAGACTGATATTTTTTACATTAAAATTGTTCCATTATTTTCTTCATCCATGCTTCCATGGCTCAACCAGATTCAGGTCACCCATCTTGTCCCTGCTTTAATTTCCATAAGGCTTTGTATCTCTTCTTAATCTACTTCCCACCTTCCATGAATTCCAAAACTGCTCTATGGGTTCTGCATTCCGACACTATAGTCTACCGTCAAAGAAAAACTCTGTATCTTCAAATTCACATCAAAATTTCTTTACTTCTCTTCTTGATAGAAACTTGGCTTTCCCTTCAGGACATTGCTGTTTCTGCTATCCTTGAAGATACTGGCTATTTATCTCCCCACAACCTTTGTAGCACTGGGATTGAAGAGAGGGCAGCTCTCCTTACCACACATGACTGACACTTCTAGAATATTCTTTGCTGAGGGTTTTCCTCAATCCTAATTCTCATACCATCAGACTGTCTCATCTTTTCCTCCATATCATCCTTCACTCCTGAACCCAAGGCCACAATCATTTCTTGATGACTTTAGTTACTCATTTGCTGAAACTTGCTCTCACATTTCCTCTGTCTCTGTTCTCTGTGAATTTGATAAATGATTGAAGGATTTGTCTGCTAACATAGCCTTTTGGATGATTGAATTTTTCTCCTCCACTTACCTGACTCATCATATTTTACATACTCTAATCCCATTGTCACGACTTTAAACTCATTGCTAACTGTTACACATTATCTCAATTTTATGTATGGCTCTCTCTATTTAACTCTCCCTAGTGTTCAGACTCTATTTTTTTTAATCACCGTATTGTATCCTTAAACATAATAATGTGGCTGGGCACCGGTGGCTCAAGCCCATCCTTCTAGCTACTCAGGAGGCTGAGATCTGAGGATCACTGTTCAAAGCCAGCCAGGGCAGGAAGGTCTGTGAGATTCTTATCCCCAGTTAATCACCCCAAAACTGGAAGTGGGGTTTTGGCTCAAGTGGTAGAGCACGAGCCTTGAGGTGAAGAGCTCAGGAATAGCGCCCACACCCAGAGTTCAAGCCCCACAATAGACAAGAAAAGAAACAAAAACAAATGTAATAATGTGTTCAGTTCTCCTTTGGAGAAACTCAAAAAGGTAGGTATTTGAGTGTTGTTTGGTTTTCTGAATGCTCAAATATTTAATACGTTTGAATGAATGGGTGAATAGAATTAATGAATCAGAAAACAGGAACTTGTATTCATCAGAAATGCCATGAAACTGAAAATAGGAGCTACAAAATATGAAAAGATACTTAGCTACATTTAAGAAAGTCGTGAAAATATTTTTAAGTAAATACTATGAATGGATGAGAAAAAGATAAACATTCAAAAATGTAAATGCCCAAAGACTGCAAGGAAGCCTTCACTTGTTATCCCAACACTCAGGAGGCTGAGGTAGGGAGGGGTCTCAAGTTTACAGCTAGAATTACATTCTGGGATAATTCTGCATGTGTAGAGAAGGACGGGGAGTAAGCATTTCTTAAAAAGTAAATTGAAGAGTCAGTCAAAACTTAAAAGTAGCTTACCCTCATTAAGAATCACAGAGAGGCAAATTAAAGTCATACTGAGATATTATTACACAACCACTGACTGCCAGAAGGTAAAGAATTTGACATTAGCAAATGTAGACAGGAAAGTAAAGCTTTGGGAGCACGTGTACAGTGCTTATCAGAAATGTAAACTAGTTATTGCAATTACTTGGGAAAATACTGTGACATTATCAGATAAGATCTAGGATGCGCACACCCTACTACCCACTGATTCTATTTTTATGTATGCCATAGTGATAAGTTTCTACACATGCTCTAGGAGGTATACCAGATTTGTCATAGCTTCACTCTGTATAGTTGCAAAAATTTAACACAACTTAATTTTCCACAGAATGAGGAATAGGAATCTCTATTCATACCAGAGAATACTTTACAGCAGTGAAAATGAATTACCTATGGCTTTATACACTAATATGGTAAGTAAACAGAAGGGGTAGAAAAAATAATGTTTTATAACATTCAAAAACTAAACAAAAATACTAGTTACATTGTAGTTACATTGACATGTTTTTTTTTTAATTTAAGGACCAGATATAGTATTAAAGCCCTAAAATCCCAGCAGTTGAGGCTGGGGCAGATGGATCTCAAGATCTTATAACAGGACTCTAACACAAAACATGAAAAAAAATAAAACATGAAATTGTAACTAAAACAATAAGATTGTGGTTGTTCAGTTAATGAGCAAGGTGTTTGGTTCAATGTTTAATTCAGTATTTATTCTCAATATTTCCTTATGTTCAATTAATAAAAGCTGTTTCATAGAGAATATTTAAGAAACAATGATATACATAAGAAGAAACCTTACTGGAGGAAAGTGTTAGAAATTAAATTCAAACATGTTTTCCCTAAATTAGGTTCTGCCAAAAATTAGATTCTTACAAGGTCTGACTTCAGACTTTGAACTCTAGATGACTTATTTGCTAATGGCAGAGGCTCTACCACTTGGGCCATGCTTTCAGCCTAGGTTTTTCGGATCATAATTGAGGATGGAATCTCTCAGATTTTTCTGCACTGGCTGGCATCAAACTAAGATCCTCCAAATTTCAGTCTCTTGAATAGTTATGATTATAGGTGTTAAGCTATCAATGAGCAACCAACATCTTATTCTCTGCTTTATTTTAATATAACCAAACCAAAATAATTCCTTTGATAAGTAAATGGTTTTAAAACAAAGCCTTTCTTGAGCTATACAGTACATAAACCATTAATCACAAGGGTTGTGCTAGCTAGCATTTAGAATTTATAAATATGTCTTATAGAGTTGCATGAGTCATAAAACATGTTTATTGTAGGGAGTTATGTTCGTTTATAAATATGCTGCTTGTTTACACTATCAGTTCTCTCTCTATTTTTCCTCTTTTCTTTGGCAGAATTAAAAAATAATTCAAGTAAATATGACTGGACTTTTTCAAATTCAAGCACAATAAACAGAGTTGGTTTCTCCATATTCAAAGTTTACCCTCAGTACATTTACAGTTCATGACAATCACTTTGGTATAAGAAGTAAAGAAACATGGACTCTATGGTCTCCCTTATTGGGAATAATTAGTACAGGTTTAGGCAAGTCATAGCAGAGCATCACAAGGCCCAATAGCTATACCCTTATGAACACCTAAGATGATGCTAAGTGAAATGAACTCCATGTTATGGAGACAATTGTTATATCACAGTTGTAACTACTTTCAACGTCCCATGTGTATCTGTAGCTTCTATTATTGATGATGTTCTTGTATCACCTTCCTGTGGTTGTACCTACACTATCTCTGTAATCTTATCTGAGTATATTGGAAACCGTGTATACTGGTATTGGAACTAGGAAATTGAAAGGGAATACCAAAATTGAAAGACACAGGGTAAAAAAAGACAAACAACTACAAAAGCAATACTTGCAAAACTGTTTGGTGTAAGTGAACTGAACACCTGGGGGGGCGGGAAGAGTAAGGGGGAGGGGAGGGGGGGTATGAGGGACAAGGTAACAAACAGTACAAGCAATGTATCCAATGCCTAACATACGAAACTGTAACCTCTCTGTACATCAGTTTGATAATAAAAATTTGAAGAAAAAAAAAGAAGTAAAGTATTTCTTCTAGGCTCTGCCAAACTCCAATGTCATCCCCCACCCCATGCAATCAGAACCTTTCACCACAGTTGATAGTCTCTGTCACAGGCTCTTCTCTCTCCTGTCTCTAGGACCTGTGTCTGGGTATATGAAGCTATTCATCATCCACCTTTCTGTCTTCATCTATGTCTCCCTAACTCAATCCAGACTCCTGCCACAGAGAACTTTTATTGTTTCTCACAGATTACAAGTCCACTTGCAAGTGACTGCACAGTTTAGAAAGAAAGGACTTACTCAAGACTCAGGTCTTCTTCCTAAAGACCTGACTCAATTTGCATATTGCCCAGTGAGTCTTCCTCCTTCACTTGGCAAGGCAAATTGTCCCTAACTTTGAGTCTCTGTTGCATTTTGTGTAACCTTTGATGAATTATTTGATTACACATCTAATTCTCCAGTTGCCTGAGGCAATGTGGTCCTTAGATCCCAGCAAGCGGAGCCCCGCTATTATTAATCCCATATTGTACTGATATCTCAGTTTTAGGTAATATTCTTGGAAGTTGCCTAAACCCCAGTGTGTGGCGCGTGACTCACTACAGCAGAGTGCTTTCAGGGTGCAGGGCCCTAAACCTTGATCTGAGTGCAGCTGAATGGCCAGTCCTACTTTTCCCAGTAAGAGCACTCTCTCACTTGTATTGCTTTTTCCTCTCCCTCTGTCTCCTCCAAGTGTGGGGTTGACCAGATGCTCTAGAGCTGTCACTTTCCAATCTTGTCTCTGCATTAATGTGATGGTTTCTCTAAAGTAATAATCATCAAATATTATAATTATGTAAAAGTGGGACTATCAAACTAGCCCTAAGGTTGTACCCTAGGTAAAGTTGAGGCATCTTTCAGATAGGCACTTATGATGTTTTCTATTCCATCTACTTGTCTTATTTATCAAAAATTTCATTATTTGTAAGGCATGTGAGGTCAATAAAACCTTTACTTTCATCAATAGTAAGAGCTGGAAAACAAAATACTTACTGAAATTGTGAAATGTCATAAATAAACACACATGGTATATTTTGCCTCTAGAGATAAATTTTCAATAACAAATCTCCTAAGATTCTCTAATCTGTTTTGTCCACACAAAAGAGATTGAAGGAAGAATTGAATTCAGGGCCTTGACAGGTTAATTAAGCAGTCTACTACTTGATTCATGCCCCCAGCTCTCACCTTGAGTTTTGAAATAATATTGTAGTGATTTATTAATATGAATGACTTGAACAATTTAATTTTACCTTAAGAATAATAAACGAGGACATGCATTTTTTTTTGTTTTTGTTGCCAGTCCTGGGGCATGGACTCAGGGCCTGAGCACTGTCCCTGGCTTCTTTTTGCTTAAGGCTAGTACTCTACCTCTTGAGCCACAGCTCCACTTCTGGTTTTTTGTTTTTTTCTATTATGTGGTGCTGAGGAAACGAACCCAGGGCTTCATGTATACAAGGCGAGCACTTTACCACTAGGCCATATTACCAGCCCGAGGACATGCATTTTTAATAACTGCAATACATATCATATTTGTGACAGCTCTAACATGTAACATTCAAAATGCTACACCAATATTAGATATAATGAATATCAAAACATGGTGATTCTTACATTTGTGAAATAATAGTTATATTGCTAACATATAGGAACAAACATGCAACAGAATTGACAGTCAAAAGATAATACAAATCTCAGTGTCAATATCTCACATCTATAACCTTTGTTACCTGAGAGGCTAAGAATTAGATCACTGCTTAAGACCCTCTTCTAAGCCCGTGACTGAGTACAATGATACCATACCTGTCATCCCAAACTCCATTGGAAACTGAGATTGGGAGCATGATAGATCCAGGCCAGCTAGGGTAGAGAACACTATGAAACTCATCTCTATGGAGAGAAGCTGGTGAGGCACATGGTGAGGCACTTCTGTGATCCCAGCAATGGCAAAAAGCCTAACGTGGGCAGATCACTGTACAGACACACACTCAGGAAGGAAGACCCTCATTCAAAACTTGTCTACACAGGGCTAGGAAGGTGCCTTGGTAGAGTGCTTGCCTAGCATCCATGAAGCTCTGGGTTTGATTCCTCAGTACCACACACACACAGAAAAAGCCAGAAGTAGCACTGTGGCTCAAGTGGTAGAGTGCTAGCCTTGAGCAAAAGGAAGCAAGGGACAGTGCCCAGGCCCTGAGTTCAAGCCCCAGGACTGGCAAAAAAAAAAAAAAGTGTCTACAAAAAATAGGGCTGGAAATGTGGCTCAAATGATAGAGTGCCAGACTCATAAAAATTAAGTTCCTGACTTCAAAACCCCAGTGTTAACAAAAAGATAACATTAAACAGTTTTGATTTCCGATCCTTTACAGAATAGTTTGATTTTTTCATAATTCTGCAATCAATTCTTATTAATTTTTGTATTAGTGTGCAATCACTTTAAAAGTAGGTATCAAAATTCAAAACGAAGAAAAACTAGGAATAAAAATGGCACAATAACAAAGGCACTAAGAAGCAAACCTGGGGGGAAAACTACATGAATTGACCACCACGTGATCCTTTTGTACATTCGTTCCAATGTGCAAATATGTTTACTCTTTATAACATTCAAATTAAATTATTAATATTGAGGCATTGTCACTGCTTTTATAAGATGCTTTATAAAGTAACTTCAAAATTAAACAATATTATTTAAATATAGCATTCCTTCTGGCTGGTCTTTATATGTGCACATGATTCAAGTTATGTTAAAGTATTTTGCTGCTGGAAGTATAGCTCAGTGGTAGAGTACTAGCCTAGCTGTCAGCCCTGAGTTCCACTCCCAGCATTGCAAAAAGAAAACCAAAAATCCAACAATAAAAATAGTTCCTAAAATAAGAAAAGAAAATCAGCAACTCTCAGAGGCAAAGATAGTCTCTGACTACAAATCAACTATGTCTTCCTAAAAGTTCCTCTATGCCACCTGAGGGGGCCAGGGTGGGTCCCTGCTCTTGCCAGGAGTGACTTATAGCTCTCAGGGCTCTGTTCCTATTCACATTGCCCCCACTGTGCCTTAGTGACATCTCCTGGCTGTAAGGAATCCTAGAGACAATCCTAGAGACAGGACCACCCGTAGGTAGCAGAGCTAAAGTGTGCTGCATTTTTTTTTTTTTTGCAGTTTTCTCCTCTCCGATGAAACGTTAAGAGAGCCTGGTGCTTTACCTTCATTAGCTGCAAAGAGGAATCTTGATTTCTGCTTGGCTGTGAGAAAATGTGGCTCATCTGAGTAATTATGCAACTAGGGATGTGGCTATTTCTCATTCTCAGGAACTTTGACTTCTACTTTTAGCAAGCAAGAATTCTAATTTTTCAAGTCATCAGGTGTTGTCCTTCAAAACCAGTCTCAGAGACAGAAAGGAAATGGGGAAAATTCAACTTTTATTGGTATAGAGATAGATAGATAGATAGATAGATAGATAGATAGATAGATAGATAGATAGATAGATAGATAGAGACAGAAGGTAAACTACAAATGACCTTGAAATCATTGATTTTTTTATGTTGTATTATCATTAAGTAGTCATACAAAGGATTTGCCACTGAGTAAAGCAGTTTATGAATGCAATGCATCTTGATTAATGTCACTCCAACATTCTACTTTGGGACCTGAAAACTAGTGAAATACATTTAGATTATCATATTCCAGCACTCAGAAGTATTAAAATATACTACACAGACTCATAACTAAAAATATTTTGGTATTGGTAAGTAATGGGTATTATAAAGAAAACAAAATACAAAACTGAAAAAAACTAAACAACTTTATGATTGGAAGCCAGTTTGTAGTTTATTTTTTATAAGTGGTATTTGAAATCACCAGAGATGAAATCACCAGTGGATGGTGATCTTTGGGACTGAGCTCAAGGCTTCACTCTTGCTAGACAAGCATTCATCATGTAAGCCATGCTTCAGGAGGATGAGTTACTTTCAATAAATTACAAAGGAACCAAAATATGCATTGTTAAAGAAGATAATATAATATGGGATTCATAATTCTCTTTATGTACCAGAATAAGCCCCAAGTAGACCAGAGTTCTAAATGTAAAAACTAAAGCTATACAAATAGTAAATTAATGCGATATCCTGTATATACAGAAAAAAAACTAATAATAAAGTTCCTGAATCAGGAAAAGAAAAGGTATCTGTTTAATTTACTCAGACTTAAAGAGAACTAAAAAGATTTGCATAGAGAAGCATATCACACGCATATGCAAAACCTATATTACTGGCAACTTACATCACAAATAACCAGAAATTTCCTATATAAAAAACTCTTACTTAAAAAATCAAGACCCATTGTGTGTCTTGAGTATATTTGACCTTTATTTGCTAACCATTTAAAAAAGATATAAATAAAACCTAAGAAGAATACAAGCAGCCCCTAAGAAATATAAGCAAAATTCCTTTTAAATTAAAACCATAATAATAGTCTATGTTTTCTGTAAATCTACCTAGACACTTCAGTAGTGAACAGTGGATATTAACATTTCTGTCAAATGGAATCATTTGTAAATCTGATTCTCCAGAAAAATTTAACCAATAATTTTTTCTATAATTCCAGAATATCAATAGCCTCTCTGGGTAATTTAATTCAGTTTAAACTTTCTGCTTTTAGTTAATGAGCTTTCTGCAAGAGAGTTTGAGGAAGAATAACAAACAAGACAGACTTCTCATAACTTCAAAGGGCCCAAATCCAAGACCTGCAAAGAAACTACAACTTCAGAGTTCTTTATGGTCCCAAGCTAGTTCTGACAATTACATCTATGCCCTTTGCCTACAATTCACTACCAGTGATATCACTGTTTAAAAAGCTCAAGGTAATCTGATATTTGGTGCTACCTTGATATGCTGTGCTTTCTCAAACTACTGAAAATAGGTAGAATATAAATAAATGCATGATGATAGTTTAAAAGCCAAGAAGAAAAAAACATAAATAGTGCAAAAGTGACCCACCCAAATAGATACTTTTTTCTAAAAAAAAAAAAAAGTGCATATTATAATTCCAGAAGGTTGTCACACGTCTTTCCTGATGATTGAAATTAAAAACCCTGAGGAAGGTACTATCTAGAACTTTCCTTGTAGAAGGACACCTGCTGATCCTAGAAGAACTGCAAACCTTACAGAAGTGGCCTCAAGGAACAAGTATCGCTTTCTTTTAATATCTTTGACAACAGGGGAAGACTGGCTCAGGGGACTAAGAAGAAATAGCAGTGGCATGAAGATAGCTAAAATTCCCACAGAATATCCATTTTTCTTATTGTTGACAAGCAGAACAATGGCCCCGTGGAATCCAAAGTGAAGGACAAATCCTAGCAGCCTGGGAAGTCTTAAGCTCCGCATTGACCTATGACTGACATACACCTTAACCAATAAAAGAGCTACTGTACATAAGGAGCACTGTGGTTCAATGACAATCCAGGGAAAATGTTAGCAGACCCCATCTCTATCAGTGAGGAAGCATAGAGAATAGTGCCAGTAATCCCAGCTATCAGAAAGCATATGACTGGAAGATCTTAGTTCAAGGCCAGGCTAAAAGAAAAGACTTGTCTGGAAAAAAATAACTAAAGCAAAAAGGGATTAAGGAAAGAGCACTTGCTGAACAAATTCATGGTCCCAAATTAAACAAACAGACAAACATATTAAGGAATCAAGCAGAGAAAACTCAAGAAAAAAACAAAAAATTATTCCTTTAACATTATAAATGAAAAATAAAGAAAAACACTTGAAAGCATCTGGAGAAAATGTCATGTTATATAATGAAAGAAATGATTTGAATAACTATGGACTTTTCACCAGAAACCATGGAAACAACAGTAGATTTATCTTTAAAGTGATCATAGAGGGAAACTATCAAATTAGAATTTTGCTGCACTATCACCACTAGTAATAGGTTTATGAAGTATGGTGAAATGACGACATTCCCACATTTTAAAAGAACAAAATTAACTTGTCACCAGCAGGTCTGCTCTACAAGAATTTGCATACAGAAGTCACTGGAGCTGAAGAACTACAGCACCAGAGAGAAATTCACACCTTCAGTAAGAGAGAAAGTGCAGTAGAAATGATAGACATCACAGAAGAAAACAATCGGAAATCTTCTTAAAATATGTATGAGCAGGAAAAGCAAACTCTGTAATGTTGTTTAGTAGGATTGTCAATGTTCATAGATGTGATACATCTTATAGAAGGAAGAGTAAGAGAATCTGTATATGGAAAATTTTCTAAATTTTCCTTGAAATTGTACAAAGTTAATTCTTAATAGGCAAATCCATAGTTACAGATGATAACTATAAATGGCAGTGGATATAAGAATACCCACACAAAAATAATACAGAAAAAACACAGTCTAGGTCAGTGCAAGCATACATATAAGATCCTATTCAAAAACTAATAAAAGGGCTGGGGATATAGCCTAGTGGCAAGAGTGCCTGCCTCATATACACGAGGCCCTAGGTTCGATTCCCCAGCACCACATATACAGAAAACGGCCAGAAGTGGCGCTGTGGCTCAAGTGGCAGAGTGCTAGCCTTGAGCGGGAAGAAGCCAGGGACAGTGCTCAGGCTCTGAGTCCAAGGCCCATGACTGGCCAAAAAAAAAAAAACAAAAAACTAATAAAAGCAAAAAAGGCTGGAGATATGATTCAACTGGTAGAACAGCTAGCAAGCATAAGTTCCTGAGTTTTATCTACCATAGTGAAAATAATATTTTGGTAATGGTAATCCTGTTTTATAAGTGCAAAGATAAGCTAAGACACAAAACAAAATCCACAACAGAACTATCCATATGGGATGTATAATTGACTTATGATAACGGAAGAGTGTAGATCAGTGGGGACAATCAAAGTCTTCTTTATTTGCTAGGTCAACTCTTCTCCAGTGGGGAGAGGCAATCATCCTGACACATGTTTTTCCTCTCACTCAAACATCAATCCCAATGGGAATGTGAAGCTAAATACAAATGGGAAAGTAGTAATTCTTCCTGAAAATAGGTTTATGATAGGAAACCTTCCCATAACTCAGACTGTATAACCATGTACAAACTTCTATGTCTCCAAGAATACTTATAAAGACATGATGGAAAGCAAATGACAGAGCAAAAGAAGAACCAAATGTTCTGGATTCATATCCAGAACACACAAAGAACCCCTCTAAACAATTATAAACACACACACACACACACACACACACACACACACACACACTCAAAGAGACTTAACTAAACTCTTCACAGAAAGAATATACTTAAATCAAATAGTCAATATGAGTTGGACGTGGTCTCTCATGCCTGTCATCGTAACACTCAGGGAGGCTAATACAGAAAGATTATGAATTTGAGAGCAGCCTGGAAACCTTAGTAGACATTCTAAGAAAAACAAAGCCAGGCTTTGGTGACTCATGCCTGTAATCCTAGCTACTCAGAAGACTGAGACCTGAGGATGGCAGTCAAAGCCAGCCAGGAAGTTCATGAGACTCTTATTGCTGATTCATCACAGAAAAAGCCAAAAGTGGCAATGTAGCTCAAGGGATACAGTGCTAGCCCTGAGCAAAAGGAGCTTAAGGACAAGGCCCAGGACAAGCAAAAAATAATGGAGGAGGAGGAGGGGGAGGGGGAGGGGGAGGGGGAAGGGGAGGGAGGGGAAAGGAGGGGGAGGGAGGGGAAAGGAGGGGGAGGAGGAGGAGGAGGAGGAGGAGGAGGAGGAGGAGGAGGAGGAGGAGGAGGAGGAGGAGGAGGAGGAGGAGGAGGAGGAGGAGGAGGAGGAGGAGGAGGAGGAGGAGGAGGAGGAGGAGGAGGAGGAGGAGGAGGAGGAGGAGGAGGAGGAGGAGGAGGAGGAGGAGGAGGAGGAGGAGGAGGAGGAGGAGGAGGAGGAGGAGGAGGAGGAGGAGGAGGAGGAGGAGGAGGAGGAGGAGGAGGAGGAGGAGGAGGAGGAGGAGGAGGAGGAGGAGGAGGAGGAGGAGGAGGAGGAGGAGGAGGAGGAGGCCAATAAACATAAGAAAAGTTAATTAACTAGTTTTGAAATAAAGTACAAATCCATAGGCCACCTAATTTTTAAGGACTCATAAAAATACTGCCAGTTAAGCTATGGAGTTATATAAGAACTTTCCAACATTGTTCTTAGGAATATAATTTTGGGAACCCATTTGGTAATACCCAATAAAATATATCTGATGTGTACACCTGATACATCACTCACAGGCATATAACTAACAGCAAATTTGCACTAAAAGATAAATTCAGAAACTCCGCAAAAGATAAATATCAAAACTATGCAAAAAGCTATAATGAGGAAGCTTCATGCAGACGGAAGTAAATAGGTGAATGGTTTGCTTGTATAATGGGATACACCTTTTGCAACAAACCTCAAAAGAGTCCTACCACATTAGACAGATCTTAAGGGACACCATAGATGCAAACAGATAACTCAAAATGCAGACCTTCTACCAGGCAATTGGTCTTGTCTCAACAACAATTTAATGTCACAAAAAACCAAGAGGGTGGGGGCTGGGGATATGGCCTAGTGGCAAGAGTGCCTGCCTCATATACACGAGGCCCTGGGTTCGATTCCCCAGCACCACATATACAGAAAATGGCCAGAAGTGGCTCTGTGGCTCAAGTGGCAGAGTGCTAGCCTTGAGCAAAAAGAAGCCAGCCAGGGACAGTGCTCAGGCCCTGAGTTCATAGCCTAGGACTGGCCAAAAAAAAAAAAAAACAAAAACAAAAACAAGAGGGTGCAAGTGCTATTCTATACTAATGGAATAGAACTAAAAATTCAAAATGCACAGCAAGTGTTAGAATGTATACAAGAACTGTGAATTTTATATGTACAACAGAAATACCTTACCTAAGTAAGAGAATGTCCATTTTTAAGTAGAAGTATGCCAAACTATTCAATGTGCAACTCTCCCTAGAATGACTCTGCAAATAGCTGAAAAGATTAACTGCTAAATCTCATTAGAAGACAGACATACTCAATATATAACTTTATTTCTTATTATCTTTAAGAAGTTGTATAAAGAAGATGTAATCCAGTGAGTACAATGCATCTTGATCAATGTCACCTCTTCCATCGAAATTCCCTCTGCACCCCATTCAGTTCCAATCCTATTCTTCTCGTCCAGTAGCGGGTTCTGTTTTCACATATGTACACTGAGTATGTCATGACTCCCTCCCTCTCTTCATGTGCCTGCCCCCTTCCCCTTGAGCTCCCCCTACCTCTAGCAAAATAGGTTCCAGCTTCCTGGTATTCATTTTGTTCAACGGAAAGTCAATTGCTCAAAGGAGTTATACCATTGGAACCATCCCCTGCCATATCATGCTTTAGTCAATCTGTTGTGTATATATGTACATGGTCGCATATACATTTATATGTTAATTTAAATTTTGCATCTAACTTTCACATATGAGAGAAAACATGCACACTTTGTCTCCCTGTCCTTGACTTACTTCACTTGCTTGGTGTTTCAGAAAAATGTTAAGTCAAAGTCATATACTTGCTGGGATGTAACTCAGTGGCAAAGCGCTTGTCTAGCAAGTGCAACGTCCTGGGTTTGATCCCCGGTACCAAAAAGATACCTTCAAACAATACCTTCCAAGGAAGCACAGAAAATAAAGCATTCAATTGCCGAAGTATCCTCTAACAAAAGCAAGTTGATGAACTGGGGGCTCTGACCCCATTAGTGGGTCTATTGCTCCTTAAGCAGTATTTGAAGGAGTCAGTTATAAATCTCTGATTTAAGCCCAGTGCCTGAGTCTCATGTCTGTAGTACTACCTACTCAGTTGACATCTGAGGATAGCAGTTCAAAGCCAGCCTAAGCAGGAAAGTAACCACCAAAAACCTAGAAGTAGAGCTGTTGTTCAAGTGTTACAGTGCTAGCTAGCCTTGAGCTACAAAACTCCAAGACAGTGCCCAGGCTCTAAGTGCAAAGGCCCAGGATAAGAACCCAAAACAAACAAACAAACAACAACAACAGCAACAAGAAGAAAAGCAATGATTGAGTAAACCATTTCTCATAGTGATGGAAGGTACCAAAGAATAAGAAATAAGAAAAAAAGAAAAGAAAAAGTGGCCAAGGAAAAGCAAACAATGAATAAAGGTAGTGAGAAAGAAAGGCAGCAAAGAGTGAACTTCATTTGTGTTACACAGTTTTATTCGTGCTACTTTGTTTAAACATTCTGGACTGTTTAGGTCAATTCCACTGACAGACTATGCAGAGGCTAACACTTAGACAGAGACCTCAGTCACCAAGTAACATCGGTAAAGTATTGTTCACAATAAAACTTGCACCCAAGGGCTAGGAATGTGGCTTAGTGGTAAAGTACTTGCCTAACATGTGTGAGGCCCTGGGTTCAATTCCTTGGTACCACATAAACAAAAAAATAAAATAAACTCGGACCCAAATGGACATCCATTTTAACCTTATTTTATAGACAGAAACACCCCAGCTTCAAAAGAGATTCTTGTAGAGTAACACAATACTTGGTTTTGAAACCCCTTTGAAATGCACATTAATAAAAAGTTTTAGACTTGGTGAGGTTTCTTTGGTAGAACAGTACAAATTAGACAAGTTTTTATTTACTTACTACTTTAGAACACATTTTACTTTAATAGCCTACTAAATGTATGCATGTTTTAATTATGTACTGTTTAAAGCATAATTAGATAGTATGAGCTGTAATTAGGTACTCAGCTTTTATTTTCATGCTTTTTTGTACTGTTGAGTATGTGCGGGTGTTTATGATTTGAAAGACCTGACTCTGCCTTAATTAGTTTCCGCCCATTCTGAGCTTTCTCTGAAATAATGAGCTGCATCATCTATTGTGTATATCTAATTTTGTGTGATTTTTCTAAGGGACAAGATTTCCCAAGGAAGCTGATTGGTAGAAATAACAAAATAGTACTTTCCTAAGAGTTTTACCTATGGATATTTACTCAGGTCAAGTTTGGAGCAATCTTAATCACTATTATGAATGGGTAACAATTCATTCAACAAAGTGAGAACCAATGGGGAGGTCCTTAAAAACACTTTAAAAATATTTTACAGACTTCTGGATACTTAATAATACTTAAATGTCTTGAAGTATCATATTTTCAAATATAAGTAGATAAAGAGAAGCAGAGAGACAGAGACTGATTATACTTCTGGGATTGCTTGGGGTAATGAGAAGGAGGACGACGAAGGAAGAAGATTGTATAAGGACAGCATGTGTAAACTGACTGGATTCTCTTGAATAATAGAGGAATGGGGAGACAGAGAATGATCAAAGTACAGTACATGCTGTGTGAAAGACCACAGTGAAGCTCCTTTTATAATTAATTAGAAAGTAGAATGACAGGGATTTTAAACACATTCTGTTGGGAGATGAATGCCAAGGAGAACAGAGTGAAGGAAGGTGAACGTGGTTGAAATACTTTATATAAATGTATGAAAATAGAACAATAAAACCTGTTCAAGTTGTTTTTAGAAGTTGCAACAGGGGTGAGGAACAGGGATGGGGGTGAATTTGATCAAGGGATATCGTATTTTGTATACAGATATATCACAATGAGACCCTCTTATACAAGTAACATATGCCAATAAAATGTCTTTAATTACATTTCTTATTATCAATATACTTTATAGATTGAATTGTAGATTTCATCGGCAATAAGTTCCTGAGCCTAAGAAAGTCTTATTTCTATTGGAAATTTAAATCTTGGTAATGTTATCAATCAGCCTTTGGGAACTCTAACTAAAAGGAAGGCAAGTTAAGAAGGCCATCTCCAGGTCTTTTCATGTCTGTAGTCTCATTTAATTCTCCAGACAGCCATATTAATTTCCACTATTTATAAGGTGCTTACACTGAGATTAAAGCATACCTGAGAACTGTCTGATTAAAAAATTCATGCTCTTGTCAAGCATCAATCATCATTAGAGGTGAAAATTTAGAAAGGAAACAGAGAAGAAAGCACAAGTACAAGTCACGGTGTATCTGGGTACATATCATTTGAAGTAAACTATTCTTGTTGCTGGTAAGAAATCATAATGAGACAAATGGAAGCATCAAAGCAGATGTTTTCCAGTCTGCCCTAAATAGTCATGAGACCCAGCACTTTAGAACTACACGAATGTTGTCTTCCTCTCTCAGCTGTGGGAGAAACATTCACAGTGACTTTTTTTTATTTGTTCCTTCAGCAACAGAAGCAATCATGTGATAAAAATAAGTACACTCCGATCTGCTCAAGATAGGAAGGCCTTGGGATACAACAATCAGTAAAGGGAAATTACTTGTACCACTTTCTTTAACACAACCGTTGCCCTTCCTTCCTAAGTCCACAATAAGCTCTCCTGGTCTGGATGGTGGTCCCAGCACGAGCCCCTCACGGGTCTTAGGCTGACCCATGCCATTATGGACCCTTTCACTCCAGGGAGCAGTAATGATTTTGCCAATGGAAGATGTTATCTGTAAAACTCAAGAAATTAAGCCTAAGAACACTATCAAAATAGTTGCCTTCTACCAAAAGGGAGTTACATATATGCTATATTTGAAATATATCACATCTTATGGATCCAGTATTTGAATTTTTCATAATTTTTTTGTGTTTTGTTTTGTTTTTTGCCAGTCCTGGGGCTTGAGCTCAGAGCCTGAGCACTGTCCCTGGCTTCTTTTTTTGCTCAAGGCTAGCACTCTACCATTTGAGCCACAGCACCACTTCTGGCTTTTTCTATATATGTAGTGCTGAGGAATCAAACCCAGAGTTTCATGTATACGAAGCAAGCATTTTGCCACTGAGCCACATTCCCAGCCCTTCATAATATTTTTTTTCCTGAAGTTATTGCTTGTTTGTAACCCAGTCACTTTTGATGTAGCTAAAACGTATGGTCTCTGTATGTGGTTTTGTGGTGATGAACTTGTTCTTTACCCTATTTACTCAAAACTTTTAACATACCCTGAAGCTACTGATCATAAGAAACAGGACAGGGTCTGGGAAGAGAAAGACAGTCAGAAAGAGACAGAGACAGAGAAATAGAGATTCTCTGTTCCCCTGCAAGAAATGGGAGTTAAAAACTAAAAATAGCGGTTTCTAGCTCTAGCCTATATACTTTCTGAGCTTGGATCCTGGCAAATACTCATGGTTATATGGCCTATCAACTCCTAATTATTAGGCAATGTTGCTGGGTGGGTAAAAGGGTAAGGTTTGCTTCAAAGCCAGGTAACTTCAAGACTTCCTTTTGCCAGACATATGTTTTATTCTGTCTCTACCAAATCATGGAGAGTTTGAAGGTTTTTAATCATTTGAGAAGGAGGCAGATTTAGATTTAGAACAAAGTCTAACTCCAGTGCTTCAAAATTTTAAACCAGGAAGTAAAATTTAAAAGCAGTTAAACTCCTGGCCCATTAGGCTTTAAGTGACAAGAGTCTGATACATAATATAGGAGAGATACTTATATAGAGTGCTGTAATGCAAGAGAAAGAGAGAGAGAGAGTGAGAGCATTCTGTTAGGGAAACAAATTGAGTTTTAGTCACAGAAACCAAGCCATTAGCCTCTTTGCTCTATCATAAGACTTAAATATGAATATGAAATAACATTTTAAATAATAACATTGAATATATGTGTGTGACACACATGTAGTACACAGAGAGAAACATATATGGAAGGATAAGACAGAAGAATGGGGGCCATAATTGCTACCCCAAGAATTTGGGGTTTACTCTGTTAGTGATAATAAGTAATAGCAATATTATTGGGTAGGAGAATAAAGTCTGTTGGATCATTTCAATAATAGAATGTCTTTGATACAATGAAGAAGTCTACTTACCACCTTGGAATTCTTTCACAGTGTTTGGTTTCTCCTTTACAGCTTTCAAACCATCTAGTAGACACATGCAGAAAAAAATCTGCTTGAAAATGACAAGTAAAAGATGTTTTATAAACTCCAGATGGAATTTGGTCTTTACTCAGATCAAATATGAAAAGACATCCAGGCATCAGGGTAGACACATAACAAGCCAAATTCTGACTTTGTGAAATGAGAATTTACTGTATTTTACTAATTAAACATTCGTGTGGAACATAGCAGATATGTTCCTATGGAGAAGGGGAAGGAAAAGCTAAGGAAAGGTGAGAGTTATCATTTATTGAGAAGTTGAAGGTACTAGATATGATACTGATTATTTTATATTTAGTGTCTTATTTTACCCAATAATGATGAGAACGGAGGATTAGTAAGGTGAAGGACTGGTTATCCAAATCACTGGATAACCAATGTCATTCAGCCATCCAATGACCAAGATTCAGCCACTGAAAGACCAAGAATCAAAGGCTGAAGTCTGCCTAACTCAGAAGCAGCCCCATACCCATGAAGGTGATACATACTTTCTTGTTTGGTCTCTCGTGAATTTCCATTTCACTCTTAGTTTTTGTTTCCAACTGATTCCATCCAACTTTAAACCAAAAT
The DNA here is from genome assembly GCF_023159225.1 of Perognathus longimembris pacificus. NCBI lineage: Eukaryota > Metazoa > Chordata > Mammalia > Rodentia > Heteromyidae > Perognathus > Perognathus longimembris. The sequence goes on along the minus strand of NC_063168.1, from coordinate 68,436,057 downwards.
CTTTCTTCTTCTATTTGCACAGATAATTTAAATTTTAATATTCATTGATTTTCTTTTCCACTTCCAAATTTTCCCACTTGCTAATTTATATTACCATGTATGCAATTGAAATTGTAAGGAAAATTTCACCAGCAGAACCAACATGTGCTACTTCTGGTACCTTTGAATCCTTCCTCTTCTTGTTGCCTTTTACACCTAGAGCTGCTGAGAGATCTCCAGCACCTTTCTGTTTTCAGCAGGTGCCTGTTTCTGCATCAGTAATGGGCTGATATGTTTGATGAGTCTATTTGTTGAAAAGAGAAATTCACATCAATGCAGGTGCTAATCCACCTGTATAGCACCTAATTCCAAATTCATTTATATCTCATCCAAATACCCTGGATACTGTTTATATGGGTATTAGAACTGGGGAAGGGAAAGGGAATATCAAAATTGAGAGACAAAGGACAAAAAGACAAACCATTCCAAAAGCAATACTTATAAAACTATTTGGTGTAAATCAACTTCATAATTCTTAAGGGGAGAAGGAAAGGGGGAGGAGGGGGAAATGAGGGAGAAGGTAACAAGTTGAACAAGAAATGTACTCACTGCCTTACACATGAATCTGTAACCCCTCTGTACCACACTTTGACAATAAAGAAAAAAGTTTAATAAAAAAACAGCTTCTTACAAGATGTCTACTTGAATCAAGAACATACAACACTTACTTATTTCAAGTTGTCACTTACATTTTCCTGATTCCAGTCTATCTTTCTTTCCACCCTTCCACCAAAAGCAATGGAAAGTAACCACATTTTGACAATCACCAGTCTCTGAACACTCTCCAGGGTTTCTCAGTTAAGTGGTTTTATTCATCTCTTTCCCTACTCGGATGGCTCTCTCCCATTTCACCTTACAGTAAACCTATAAAATTTATTCCACCACCTTGGCCCAAAGACCTTTCTAACAACCACAGTTTGAAGAGGTCCCTTCTTCCTTCCAATTACTGTAGCTCTAAATTGTCTTCCAAACACTTTTAATGGTAGCTTTATGTTATGACTATACACAGATCAAGAAAAACCACACAGAGCAAATGTTTAATTTAATAGATGAAATTGAGATGACAAGAAAACAAACTCTATGTACCCATACCTAATCCCAGATACCTCCCTCCTGCTGTAAGTTAGGTATTTTTCTGACTAAATCCATTCCCACATTCTAGTTAAAATGACTAGTCTGAGTATAAATCCATTCCTCCACTACTTGGAAAACAGGAACTTTCAAGGGCTTCTTATTTTTCAAAGATCCTTATAGTTCTGTGCTTCTGTGACAGTTTCAGATGCTATTAAGTGCTATGAAATAAGTAAATAAGATGATGTGGCAGAGAAAAGTAATATTGGGAAAGGTGTGAGCAACGTTAATAAATATCTGAACCAGATTTCCTAAATAGATAATACTTTATGTGAATTGTGAAAGAGGAGACATAGTTCGCAATGGGAAGGGATAGAGAAAGATTGGAAGAAACAGAGGGAAATGAATAAAAAAAGGGGAGTTAATGTTACTAGAGTGCAGATTATTTTTCTTTTTGTGGAAAGTACTGGTGTTGATCAGGGCCTTAAACTGGCTCTGCTTGCTTACTCAGCTCTTTCACTATCACCTGAGCCAAAACTCCAGCCTAGATTTTTTTGCTGGCAGTTTTAGAGGTGAAGCTTTATGGGCTTTTCTGCTTAGGGTACCATCAAACCAAAATCCTCCAGGTCTCAACTTCCTGAGTAGCCAGAATTACAGGCATAAGCCACCAGTGCCAGACTAAATTTAAATTTACTACAAGTGTAATGGGGAGCTATTCAGGAATCATAATCTGTTTCATGATTTTAAAAATGCCCTTCATCTAAATCTTGACACCATGCATTCCTGGATATGATTTTCTTTCCAACAAGTTTCAATTTCATAGCTTCACCTGCCAATGAGAAGATGCAAAAAAAAAAAAAAACAAAGCAAAGAACAAAGCTACCTTCCCTGCAGTGATTGACTCAGCTTCCTTATTTTCATCATTCCCCTGGTTACCCAGCGTCAACATTCCACAAGCCTTTCGTGCAGCAAGCCCAGGCATGGTTGCTTTCCAGATCCTCTTCTTCAGTCCAAATGTTGCCAGTCTAGATCAGAGCCTCAGAGCCAACTCAATCGTAAGTTAAAGCAGCACCAAGTTAGGTATGCTTCTTTCCGAGTCCCCAGACTTGTAAACTGATGGATGATGTCGTTCCCATTCAACAACTGGTCTCCACCAAAAATGTTCAAACGTTTCATGTGGCACTTAAGACTTAGTTAGACTTCTATTTAAGCCTTTTCTTTTACAATTCCAGTAACCAAATCCTCCTCCATTAGCCCATTTGGTTTTCTTGAGCTTTTTTACTCTACCAAAAAGTGTATTTTTCCCTCAGTTATTGTATTAAAATTCTAGACCAAACTCACATCACAGGCTAGTCCCTCTGTGAAGATGTAACTGACCATCCCAAATAGCCCCTCCTCTCATTTCTCTCAGCACAGATTTTTTTCTTTGCTACCTATCAGTTGCCATTTACCATTTTCCATCTCATAGCATCATTTCATTTCCATGTTTATGTCTGATCTTCCCAGCAAGGGAAAAGAGGGAAGGAAACTTGATTGTCTCTACAACCAAGCACTGAAAGATGCTAGATACATTCTGGTACTCACAATGTTTGGGTTTTTTTTTCTTTTTATCATTTATATACAACCAGAAATAAAGATGTGGTTTGTATCCATTGCTACAGCATTTGCTGAGCAAGAATGAGGCCCTGGGTTCAATCCTCAAAACCACAGGAATGAAAGAAAAAAGGAAAAGAGGAAGATAGAAGAGAGACAGAAAGGGATGGAGAGAGGAAGGGAAGGATGTAACCAGAGATTAAACAATCTATTACCTCTGTCTCTTTACCAAATTCGTTGAAAAGGTACTGAGGTTTGAACTCAGAGCCTCTTGCTTGCTAGGCTGGCACGTAATCCATGCCCAAGTCCTGAAGAAGCATTTTCTGTGCACATCCAGAACAAGGTCGATACTAAGAAGCAAGTTCTGAAATAACTTTTCAGCTGGTGTTGAGAGTATTCTACGAGATGATCTAGACTCGAAACAGTTGTAAAGTGAATGGTAACGTGTTTGAAAGCCACATTGAATATGCCACCTAGAACATCTCCTTGGATGGAGTAATGCAAGAGTTCTAAAACCCAGCCTGGTTTCTTTCTAGCTTGTGAACATGTGCAAGGTGCTCTACCTCAGTCTAGTTTCTTCACTTGTGAAACTGCTATTTCACAATTCCTTGTTGTCCTGAACCATAGTATGCACCAAACAAATGAAGGCTATAAAAGCTCATGTGCTCTAAATTGAAGAACTTTGCTCAGCTCTACTTTAATAAAACAATGTGCTCAAAGGGTAGATCTTCCTTCATGGATTGTGTCTACTATTATGTTACTTGTCTTGAGTTTATTTCTTTTCTTTAGGTTTGTTTAGGTCTTCTGATACTTTTGCTTGGCCATCTACTTGGCCCTCTACCAAATAAGCTATGCCTCCAAACCTTTGTTTTGAGTTGATAAAGCAATGTTTCTTAGTAATCAACCATGACAAAAATAAGTTTTAGAGTGTTTTCATCCCCATAATAAGATCTTCCATTCCCATATTGTTAAACTCAGCCTAATTCTAGTCCCAGGCAGTGCTTTCTGTCTATGAATGGAGTCATATGATATGGAGTCTGTATTTTCATGCTTTCATTTTGCATAGTGATTTGGAAGTTCACCCATGAAGTGACATGTCAGAAGTTCATCCTTTCCCATTACTGCATAAAACCCTATTGTATGAAACTACTACCACTCTGTCTACTGCCTCCACAAATTGACAAAAATTTGATTTGCTTCCAATTTCTAACTCAAGGAATAAATGCTCACATACACAAGCATTCATAAGATTTGAGGGGCATATGTTTGTACTCTTTTAGGGTTCATGAATAGAGTGGGCTGCTAGGTCACATAGCAATCTCATACTTAACTTCTTGAGTAACTTCCAAAGTGACTTTCAAAGTACAGCATATTTTATGCCCACGGCACTGAAGGAGGGTTCATATGACCAGGTGCTATGAACTTAAGAAGTATCTGAAGAAAAGCTCACGGTGCTGGAGAGGGCTTATATGAAAGAAGATGGAAAATTATGCTGTGGTTTTCACATTCAATTGGTGAACTGAGTCATTTCCTCTTATTTCTAAATTGAATGTGTGCTCACTACACCCACTTGTGCTCTCTAAGGGAAATGTTCTATCATCCTCTAATTGTGTCACCTCAACAGCATTAACATCGACCTTTCTGCCACACTTCTCCAGAACCTGCTCACTGGTACAGAAAATAACTGAAGCTGTTACCTTGTTTTAAAACCACCTCCACCTAGGCTGATTTTTTTTTTAATTTTTTTTTGCTGGTCTTGAGGCTTGAACTCGGGGACTGGATGTTATCTCTGAGCTTTTGTTCTCAAAGCTAGCCATCTACAACATGAGCCACAGTTCCACTTCTGGATTGTTTGGAGGGTTAATTGGAAATAAGACTCTCATGAACTTTTCTGCCTAGGCTGGCTTTGAACCACAATCCTCAGATAGCAGTCTCTCATGTAACTAGGATTATAGGTTTGAGCTACCAAAGCCTGACTTAGGCTATATTATTAAGACACACTGGCATGACATATTGATCCTAATATACTTTAAGTGGATCTTAAGGACAAAGTGTATTGTAGATAACAATAGCAAAGCACCTGGTCAAATTGTATTCCTCTGGCTTCCACTGATGTCCTTGACATACAGGCCTTTTTCAGTCTGGAGCAAGGTACTAAGGGGAGTCCCAAGGGAAAAGCACCTAAATTACTACTCCTGTGGGTAGAAAATCTGAACACTTTTCAACATTCCATAGTCAAGTTAACATCCCCTTAAATTTGTAATAGCATTGACTGTCAGAGACTACTCCTCGTCTAAACCAAGTACTAGACCAGTACTTGAATCAAAAATAAACTATGACCCAGAAATGCTAGAGTAACTCCAGTACTTTCTGAGGTAGGTAAACTGAGACTTACAAACAGATCCAGTAAACCTATTGGTACTTTTATTATTGAGCAAGGCAATCCAGACTGAAGGGTGATTCATGTGTAGAGTTCACATGTACTTTCACAAGTATTAACGCAGACTAATTCACCTCCTACCTGGCATGAGTTTACAATTTCTGAAGAGCAATTGCAAATTAAATAGTAGCAGAAGATGTGTCTGTACAAAACATCATGTTCTATACAGGTTCTATAAAGTATAATGTTACCAACAGGCTAATGTAACACTATATAAAACAAAAAAATATACTTCCACCTACTCTTAATTTGTCATATTTATTATTAATTCTTTAAGAACGTCCTCTAAATCCTTTTTCACAACCAATTTGATAGTGGATATTGATGTAATTTCAAATTTGTCACAGTCAGTCAAAATATCCTGAGACCCATCAATTTGGTAAAAAATCAAATAGCATAGAAATCTGGTGAGGTTTCAACCATACTCGTTGTAATGCAAATATCATAGACCAAGGATTATATGCACAAACATACTTATGTATCAGGTAAACTTGAGATATAGCTTTATACTTTTGCAGACATCCCAGATGGCAAAACACCTAGAATTCCTTAAATAATCTATTACCATGGCATAAACAGTTTTTACTGGCATTCCAGAAGTCCACACATTTTTATTAACATATGCCTCCCTTGTCATATTTTAACAGTCCCTAATAATAACCAAAACACTTAGTGCATAAATAGCATTGATAAACGGAGCCAAACAAATAATATGGACAACGTTATGGTCCTGTGGCAAGAACCCTGGAGACAGGTCAGGTTGTATTGTTTCTAGTCTTGCTTTAGCACTAACCATGTGACCTTAACCCATTTCCTCATCTTTCTGGGCCTCTATTCCTAATCTTTCCATTCGGAGGTGTCAGGTTCTGTTTCCTGACAGCAGAACTCAGAGGGAGAAAAACCTACATTGCAAATGTTTTATGTGAGAAATAATCCCTGAGAACAGAATAAGGAGGAATAAACCAGAGACAGAAGGAAAGCTAATGGAAGGAAATGTATGCTAAGGAGCTGGCCATGATTGGACTGTTGGTGCAAACTTTGCATGTTCTCAGGAGCCCCATGAAATGTGTCTTGGAGAAGTCCACCCAGCGGTCAAGAGGACGAGGCATCCCATCAGCGCCTCATCTGTCAACAGCAGCCCTGAGGGTGCTCAGGCCAGCCCGTTATATGCTCACTAACAGGAATGCACAGCAAGATCCTTTGGATGTCTACTCGGTTATCTCAGAGATAGCAGGTCAGCAAAGTAGAGCAATGGAGAGAAATTTGAACCAATGTTCTTGCCATCATTTTGTACTGAAGGGAAGCGAGGCAAAGCCTGAATGGTGGGTGAGTCTCACCATAGTGGTAGTGTAGAAGGGAAAGCCATGAATGCGAACAAGTATACACAGTGTGCTGGACATCCAAAAACCTGTCAGCCCAGCCAAGTGCTGGGGGCTCACACCATTAATCTTAACCACTAAGAAGGCTGAGAGCTGAAGACCACAGTTCAAAGCCAGCCCAGGCAGGGCAGTACCTGATACTCTTACCTCCAGTAAACTAAACCCACCTGCACCACTCTCAAAAAAAAAAAAAGCCAAAAGTGGAGCTGTGGCTCAAATGGCAGAGGGCTAGCCTTGAGCAAAAACCAAGCTAGGCCCTGGTTCAAGCCCAACATAAACAAAAATATACTTCCAGAATCTATTATAACTGTCCCCTAATTAGGTTCTCTGACATGGATCATTTGTTTGACATTGTTAGACCTTTCTGTGCTCTACAATTGGTGCCACAGAGGAGCCACATAAGTAGACTTTGTGGTCTCCACTGAAGATGAGGCTAGACTAGCAGGGTTACAGTTGGCTGAAGGTGCGCTTCCTCCGCTTTCCCTTGGGTGACGCTGGGAGTCAGATAATGCTTTGTTGGGCATGTGGGCAGCTGTCCTTTGCACTGTAGGCCATTTAGCAGCTTCCTTGGCCTCCATCCATGAGAAGCCTGTAACATCCTTCCAGAGATGAGAATCAAAGTCTCCTGCCAAATGTTCTCTAGCAAAGAAAACCCCCTCCAACTGAGAACCCCTAACCAACGTCACATCACGATTGCTGTAACTGGCAATGACTCAATCTGAATCCAGAGGTAAGTGACTCTAAAGTTCACTCAAAGCACAGAGGACCATGTCCCTTCTGACGTCTCAGATTTAACTGACCATCTGTTTCAGATGAACTGGAGCTGTATAGAAATCAAACGATGCTTTAAAAACAATAAGTTCTTAAAGTGTATGTTGGGAACCAATCGTGCTGTCCTAGGGTTTCCAAGAAGAGCTGTTAAGTGGAAAAGGGTCAATGTCGGAAGGTCAAAAGGAATTGGACAAAGGGGTCATAAACTATTGTAGTACACCCATTATGTGCCCTAAGAAATTCACGGCAGTATCTGGAGAACAAGAAATGCTGCAAACAGAGAAGCTGCCTTAGAAAAATGGACTAACCAACAATACCTGGATATTAATGGCTACCTCATAGGTCCTGATTTTATATTTTAGGGATATGAAAATTTCGATTTCATCTTTTTCTTTCCTTCCTTCCTCCTTCCTTCCTTTTTCCTTCTTTCTGTCTTTCCTAATTGTTTCTAGAATTTCCATAAGGAAATATAAATTCCTTAGGAAAATAAAGAGCCATACATAACCTCACCAGACTTTATAACGCATGACTGACTCAACTACCATCGGTGGGAGAGCAGAGCCTAGTGGTCCAGTGTAGCTATTTGTTGTAGGAAATACAAAGTACCTACCTGAAGTAACCAAAGATATTAATGGTATTAGGTAGAAAAAAGGCAAAGCTCAAACCCTAGAAAAAGCTCCTATGACTTCCAAGTCATAGATAAGAATGGAAGTTAGCAGTATTATCTCAAGAGATGGCAGCAGATGGAATCAAGATTATCTTGAACCACAGCTGGTGTTTGATACTTACTTCTCCATGCAGGCAGATTTTGTTTGTGGTACACAGGAAAACCCCACCTGGTACTAACGCTATAACCACATTACAAAGCGTACTCATTTTAAAACCTATATACAACAACTTCCTCAGACGTTTGCCAATTCTCCTCTCTCTCTCTCTCTCTCTCTCTCTCTCTCTCTCATGCAAATACTTGCTCAAATTCCAAGTGCCATGCTAAAATCTAATAAAGCATCTCTAACTGGGTGCCTGTGACTCCTACCTATAATTTTAGTTACTCAGAGGCTGAGGTCTGAAGCGTAATGTTTGGAAACCAGCCCAGGCAAGAAAGTTTGAGAGATTGCATCTCATCTCCAGCCAAGTAGCAAAATAATAATAATAATAATAATAATAATAATAGAGGCGTGGCTTGAGCAGTACAACATCAGCTGAGCAAACAAGCTAAGAAAACATGGTACCCTGAATTCAAACCTGGGTACCAGAGTTCTTATCTGAAGTTAGATTTAAGTTTATACATTTTTCAACAAGTTCAAATAATTCTTAATTGCTCCCAAGTATGAAAATCACTTGTCTATGCTAACTGCAAAGGGGACCAATATAGACAGAAACTCAAGTCTGTTAATATCAAGTAGTTATTAAAGGAATATTAGCCCATCCTGCCTTTTCAAAGAAGTGTATTTTCTCAGTAACTAGAAAAGAGCAATTTAAGTTCAAAGACTCATTTCTTTGTTAAAGCCTTCCCAAGACCAAAGATTCAAGGGATAATTTCATCAATAGCATGACATAATTCAGATCAACAATATTTTTTAAACAACACATTCATTTATTAGCTATAGGAAGCTAAAAGGAACAATATTTAAACACATTTTATTGCCCCATTCATAATGAAATGGAAAAACTTTGGGAAAATTTTATATTAAATGAAGCAAGCCAGACCCAAGGAAACATAGACTACATGGTTTCCCTCATTTGTAATTGTGCTGCTATGTGCTAGGAGGTAGACTGAAACCTTTTATACCAATTATTTACTGCTTTTCAGGTTTCTCAAGAGCGTAGATACTATTTTAAAAGAAAAAAATATCATGCTTTTGGGGAGAACAGTTAAAACAGCAAAGAATGAATCTATGTCTGTATAAATGGAATTAAGATCAAGAAATCACAGAAGAAAAGAACTGAATAAAAACCTACATAAGAGGTTTTTATTGTACTATTTGTGGTTATTTCTTCCCCATGCCCCCTTTGTTTATTCCCTTTTGATTTCTATACCCTTTGTCTTGTATGTAAGTTTATCTGATTGGGGGAGGGGAGAGGGAAGCACAGAAATGGTTGGACAAAGGGCAAACAAATTCAGCAGTAATACTAACTAGACACTGTGTTGGAAATGAACTATGCAACTTTGGGGGAGAGGATCAGAGGGGAAAAACTGGACAAAATGGGGGAGGAGGTAACACTGTTCAAAAGAAATATACTCATTACCTGACTTATGTAACTGTAACCCCTCTGTATATCAGGGTTAAATGAAATTTAAAATAAATAAATGAATAAGAAAAAAACTTTAAAAAACAAAATGTTTTCTTAGAGCAGGTACAAATGAAATTCATAAACAAAGCATGATTTAAGAATAAAGGAACCTTCGATTCTTTCCATCAGGATTCAGATACTCAAAGACTGGATTAAATTCTAAAATTTGGATTAGTCTTCAATTTGGATTGTCCTAAAATCCTAAATTTGGATTAAGTCCTAAAATCCAAAACATAGGCAGAAAAATTTATTAAGGATTTAGAAAGCTGAACCCAAACATAATCTTAGAAAAGTCTTTACCACTCCTTAGTGAGTAAAAATGAAAAATAAAAGAAGACTATCTCATAAAAAGACAGGTAGACATGTTAAAGAAAAATTAATCGAGTACTATACTGATTTGCTTTGCCTTCTCTAGGAATCAGTATATGTATTTACTAGTACTTCACTAAAAACCCAGTAGTGACTTACACAGTGTTTCTTTAATTCAGTCTTTCAAAAAGCACAAAATGAGCATTCAGAGGAAGTCCACACAATACAGCAAGACTTACACACAATTCCCTTTTCAGTGAATACAGGAATGTGTATATACATCAAATGATTTAAGATAAAGGACTACAGCAGGGCATCAGTGGTTCACATCTGTAATACTAGCTACTCAGGAAGCTGAGATTTGAGGATTAAGGTTTGAAGCCAGACAGACTCTTATCTCCTATGAACCAGAACAAGGCCAGAAGTAGGTCTGTAGCTCAAGTGATAGAACATCATTCTTGAGTGGAAAAGCTAAAGGATAGTGCTCGAGCCCAGTTCAAGTCCCAGTATACATATACACACATCCTCGCTCTCTCACTCGCTCTCTCGCTCGCTCTCTCTTCTCTCTCTCTCTCACATATCAAAAAATATAGAATTAAAATCTGAAGTTAATTTCCAATACTTGAGCAGTTATATAGCAGGTAGTTTTTAGATGTGTAGGCTAGCTAGAAAAACAAAACTCCCTGCCCTCAAAGGAAATCAGACAGAAACCATAGTATCGAACTATATATATGTATTGAACTATATATATGAGCCCTTAGCAAAGACTAAGATAGAAAAGCAGATGGGTAACTAGAGCAAGTTAACAATTCTAAACAAAACAAAGAGGATAATTCTCAATGAAAGAGTGAAAATTGAACAGAGGCCTGCAAAAGTGATTGAGAAGCCATGCGGATAGGTGGGGAAACTTTTCCACCGGCAATACACTGTTAGATTGTTTGAAGACAAGCAAGAAAACCAGCGTGGCAGGACCAGAGGGAGCAGAATGTTATGCAGAGGTGGACTTCAAGGTCCCACAGTCTATCAGTGGCCTCATATCAAGACCTTGTATGCAGGAAAGATGAAGCCACCGGCAGGCTTTGAGCAGAATGGCAAGGGCCCTCACAGAAGCGTTCTTGGTATCTATTGAGAACAGAGTATGAGGACCACAGCTGAAAAAATAAAATAAAATAAAATAAGAAGAGCTACCAGGGGCTACTACCCTAATCCAGGGAGCAAAGCAGTAGTGGTGGTACTAAAGCTTGGGAAGGATTATTTTTTTATCAGTCCTGGGCCTTGGACTCAGGGCCTGAGCACTGTTCCTGGACTCTTTGCTCAAGACTAGCACTCTACCACATGAGCCACAGCACCACTTCTGGCCTTTTCTATGTGGTGCTGAGGACTCGAACCCAGGGCTTCATGTATATGAGGTAAGCACTCTTGCCACTAGGCCATATTCCCAGCCCTTGGGAAAGATTTTTTTCTTTTTTTTGATAGTAAAACCAGTGTGGCGCGCTAAAGGATATGGAAGTGAGAAATGCAAACAAAGGCCACACAAGAATGACTTCAAGACTTGGGCCTGAGCAGCAGAAGACTAGCAGAAGGAAGACTGAACTTGCGCGGTCAGCTGCTTTCAAAGTTCTTCAGGGTTTGCCTTCATTTGTGGAGGGCATGGAAGTGTCAACTGACCATTTCTGTGTAGTATCAAGATCAAAACAGTGTAGTCTTTCTTCATTTACCATTAATGTCTCCTTTTTCAGTTTTAACTTTCCTACGGGCTAGTTTGTAAGTGGGATTGATTCTTTGATATGCTCTTTTAGCATGAGTTACCTAGAGAGTACCTAAGTTGCTACGATTTCATTAAAAGGCTAAGCCAGGTCAAACCACAGAGGGCTCATGTGATTGAAGTAATGAAGAGAATGATAGCATGGAAATTGCACAAGGCTGCTTTGCCAAACCAGCAAGCAGGAAGGGCAGAGGACTGACAGAAAATGGACCTCTGGGTAAGTATAGATGCAGTCCTCAGGTGCTTCTTTTTTTAATTTAGTTTTATTGTCAAGGTGATGTACAGAGGTGTTACAGTTACATACATAGGTAGTGAATACATTTCTTGTCCAACTTGTTACCCCCGCCCTCATGTTTCTCCCAGCTTCCCTCCCCGCCCAACCCTCTAGGTGCTTCTGAATTTTCACAGCCCGAAGTTCAGCAGTTGATAATACCTCACAGTCTATAATGTGATAGATCAGAGAAGAAATCGGAATCCATTAACTTTTCCCAGGATGCTGGAGTAGTCTCACCAAGCAATATTTTAGGGGATTTGTACAATATCTAAGTTCTATAATTTCATACCCTAGTCTTACTTTCATTAGAACTGTTCCTCCTACAAAGCTGTCATTGAAGTGAGTTAAGCCATTTTAGGTGAATAAGTCAGTTAATTAGTGTGTGATTAGCATAGAAACTGTTATATATCAATTTTGGTATCATTAGATATCCAAGGCCTAAACGGTCTACTGATATTGAGTATCACTAATAAATTTAAGGAGCCTAAATATTTCTGAGAAATATCAAGCAAACTTAAAGGCAGGATTAAAACAAAGTTTAGTCTTAAAAGCAAGACTTAATTCTTAAAATGTATTGCTCTCATAGATATCTTATCTAGCAGGTCTCTAGCCATAATAGAATTCTGCAAATATGCAGCTCAAAAATCCACATAACACCAGGTACCTATGGCTCATACCTGTAATCCTAGCTACTCAGGAAGCTGAGATTTGTGCATCCTGGTTTGAAGCCAGCCCCAGCATGAAAGTCCGTAAGACTATTATTTCCAATTATTCACCAAAAAACCAGAAATGGAGCTGTAGGTAAACTGGTAGAGTGCTAGCCTTGAGCAAAAAACCTCAGGGCTGGTGCCCAGGTGCTGAGTTCAAGCACCAGGACTGGCACATGCACACACACACACACACACACACACACACACAGAGAGAAAATATTTTGTTTTCACTTATTTGTGGAATTAAAACCTAAAGTATATATATGCATAAATATATATCAGTATGTATATGTATCTACATGTTCTGGTTAAAATACAACATATACACATCTGAAATTCTACTGTGAAACCCTTTGATACAATTCACACACACACACACACACACACACACACACACACACACACACAGAATGACAAGAAAGTAAAGTGGGCTCTGTTGCAGGAGATGAGTGGCTACCATCAAGTTGGAGAATAGAGGAGAGGGTGAATGAGGACAAAAAGAGAAAAAGGACAAAGGGTGAACCAATGCAACAGTGATACTCACAAGACAATATGTTGGAAATGAGCTGGACAAGTTTCAGGGGGGACTTGGGGGAGAGAAAGTGAGAGGAAAATTAGGGAGGAGGTAACAAGTTTGATAAGAAATGTGCCCACTACTTTATGTATGTAACTATAACCCATCTGTTTATCACCTTGACAATAAAATTAAATTTAAATAAATGGAAGCGAAACATCTTTGTAAGATCTTTCAAAAGGTAAATATAAGAATAGACACAGCTTCATAGTATGTTGTAAATGATAAAGTGATTATAGATTGGAAAAGTCTTTATTTTCTCAAAAACACAGAAATTATGCACAAATCTTCTTCCCTATTAACAAAACTATGGATCCTGAGTTCATTTAATCTTCTAGTCTTTTAGAGAGCTATATTACAGTTTCTTTGGAAACTGTTAAAATGAAACAGTTCTTTTTGGAAACCCCATCAATATCTCCCTCCCAAATACCAATCTTAGCAGAAAATCTTCTTCCTTTATTGAAATAACAACAAAAAAAAGATCACCACATCTGTATTTTCCTGCCTTCTCCTCTGTTACCAGTGATAAGAAACCATCAGGCTTCTAGTTAAATCAGTTCTTCTTTCTGCCTACTAGCAATTCTTTCCTTTGTCTCCCCTAGCACTTTTCGCTGTAATTTTTTCCATCCTTATACAAATACTATTGTTCTTCTGTGTTTTAAAAGATATTCTTTTCTATCTTCTATTAACTAGCATCTTCTTTCCTCTATTCATCTTTACAGCAAACTACCTTTAGAAGTTGTTGGCAGCTACTGGGTCTTATTACTCTGCTCAGCAAGCCTTGCCAGAATCACTACACTGAAACAGTTCTGCTCAAGGTTGTCAATAACGCCCATATTGTTTAAGTCCATGGTTCATTCATATCATGAAAGGACTAACATCCTCACCTGGCTTGGGAGATACCATGTTCCCTGCATTTTTCTACTGTGATGCTTATTTCTCTTCACCCTTTTTCATAGTGGAGTGCTGAATCTCCCATCCTCCTTTGTCAGCACGCACTCTCTTATAATTATATTTGCTCCCGTGAGTTTAAATACTTTCTGTAAACTATGACTCCCAGATTTGTGTCTCTAACAAAGATGTCTCCAAATTTTCTAGATTTGTCCATGCTAGTATGTCTTCAACCTCTCTACTTGAAGATTTAAATAACATCTCAGACTCAATACGTCAAAAGCCAAATTGTAAATATGAGCCTTATGTACAATATGATGTACATTCCTTCAGTCCTGCTTAGCTTCTTATTTGACCTCTTTTTCTCACGCATAGAATTTCTCAAAAACTTCCATGTCAGAAAATCCTTTTGCTTCTACCTTCACAAGATATTCACAATAACATTAGCTCCCATCACTTCTACTACCTTCTCCCTAGCTTCTCTCCTGTTCATCTCCTAACAAATTTTTCTTTTATTCTTTCCTTCCTACCAGCTTTTTCCCAACAATTGCAGTGATCCATTGAAAGCATAAATCAGACTTTATGCTCTCATATCCTTCAAATATGTTCTTAAATCTTAATTTGTTAATGTCTATATTACAGCCTCCCCTTCCTTATTTTATTCTGATTCTGCCTGCTACCTGATATGTTGCCTTCTCTAACAAGTATATCTACAAGAACTGGAAACTTCACCTATTTCATTCACGAATGTATCCTAAATGCCTACAACTAACCTCATACGAATAGTAGCTAGTGAATAAGTTAACGAATAAGTTAATTCTCTAACTTTTAAAAAGAATTATAAAGAGAACTGTTTCAGGACAACACTCATATATTAATCACTGCTATTTATTAAATGCCTATCATGTACCAACCAGATACTCTACTACACTTATGAAGTTTATCTACCTTAGTCTTAGTATTAGTAATTTGCAGATGCGAAACAGTGAATATAAGAAGTTGGTATAGATTGGAGCAGGTCTGTCTTTCAAATTCCCCATTTTTTGTGCAACAACATGCCACTTCTACTTTCAATGTATTTGTTTAGCATCCTTTTTTTTGGAAATGCAGAGAATAATGAAACCAAAAGTCACTGCATTTATTTTCATCTCTTGCCTGCCTCCTTTTTCCACTATCAAGCCACACACAATCTGTTGAGTACACCCCCATATGTTAGAGACAGAGGTACTAGTCTAGAATTTGCCATAGTATTAAAGTCAGAAGGAAGTAAGAGCTAAATATTACATCAGAAAGATGAATATCTAACACAGAATCTCATTAGCAAAGCTCAAAAAATAGCACAACTTTATCAGTAGAAAGTTTTATTTCTCCAGATGAGGTAGGCATATTTTGTCAAAATTTATAAGTTCAAAAATAAAAAATTTTCATGACTAAGGGCCTAGCAATATTATACAATTTAAAGATCTAAAATATTGAATCTGGGGCTGGGGATATAGCCTAGTGGCAAGAGCACTTGCCTCGTATACATGAAGCCCTGGGTTCGATTCCCCAGCACCACATATACAGAAAATGGCCAGAAGTGGCAGTGTGACTCAAGTGGCAGAGTGCTATCCTTGAGCAAAAAGAAGCCAGGGACAGTGCTCAGGCCCTGAGTCCAAGGCCCAGGACTGGCAAAAATAAATAAATAAAATAAAATAAATTAAATTAAATATTGAATCTGCATATCAATCTTTAAAATGTTTAATTATTATCACTAAATACATTTTCACTTACAATGTATTCTCAGAAATAAGATGTGATTAAAAACAAACTAATGGTAAACTCATTTTTAGGGATTCATTAATGTCAGATAAAAATCCTTTGTGGTGCATCAAACTAAAACTAGATCCTTATATATCACCCTGCACCAAAATCAATTCCAAATGGATTAAAGACCTCGAAATCAAAACAGACACCCTGAAAACACTAAAGGAAGGAGTAGGAGAAACACTTGGGCTCCTTGGTGCAGGACGGAACTTCCTTAACAAAGACCCAGAAAGGCTACAAATCAAAGAAAGGTTGGACAAATGGGACTGCATCAAACTGCAGAGCTTCTGCACGGCAAAGGACATAGCTCGCAAGATAAACAGAAAGCCCACAGACTGGGAGAAGATCTTTACCGGCCATTCAATGGACAAAGGCCTCATATCTAAAATATATGCAGAACTAAAAAAATTACCTTCCTCCAAAACAAAACCGCAAAGAACCAATAGCCCGCTCATCAAGTGGGCTAAAGATTTACAAAGAGACTTCTCTGATGAGGAAATAATGAGCATGGCCAAGAGACATATGAAAAAGTGCTCTACATCACTGGCCATAAAAGAAATGCAAATCAAAACAACATTGAGATTCCATCTCACCCCAGTAAGAATGTCATATATCAAGAAAACTAACAATAACAATTGTTGGAAGGGATGTGGCCAAAAGGGAACCCTACTTCATTGTTGGTGGGAATGTAAACTGGTTCAGCCACTCTGGCAAGCAGTATGGAGATTCCTCAGAAGGCTAAATGTAGAACTCCCCTATGACCCAGCAACCCCACTTTTGGGTATCTATCCAAAAAACCACAAACAAAATCACAGTAATGCCACCAGCACAACAATGTTCATTGCAGTGCAATTTGTCATAGCGAGAATCTGGAACCAACCCAGATGCCCCTCCGTAGACGAATGGATCCGGAAAATGTGGTACATATACACAATGGAATTTTATGCCTCTATCAGAAAGAATGACATTGCCCCATTTGTAAGGAAATGGAAGGACTTGGAAAAAATTATACTAAGTGAAGTGAGCCAGACCCAAAGAAACATGGACTCTATGGTCTCCCTTATTGGGAATAATTTGCACAGGTTTAGGCAAGTCACAGCAGAGTATCACAAAAGCCCAATAGCTATACCCTTATGATGACATAAGATGATGCTAAATGAAATGAACTCCATGTTATGGAAACGATTGTTATATCACAGTTGTAACTACTTTCAACATCCCATGTGTATCTGTAGCTTCTACTATTGATGATGTTTTTGTATCACCTTCCTGTGATTGTATCTACACTATCTCTGTAATCTTATCTGAATATATTGGAAACCGTGTATACTGGTATTAGAACTAGGAAATTGAAAGGGAATACCAAAATTGAGAGACACAGGGTAAAAAAAGAGAAACAACTACAAAAGCAATACTTGCAAAACTGTTTTGTGTAAGTGAACTGAACACCTCAGGGGGGGAAAGGGTAAGGGGGAGGGAGGAGGGGGGTATGAGGGACAAGGTAACAAACAGTACAGGAAATGTATCCAATGCCTAATGTATGAAACTGTAACCTCTCTGTACATCAGTTTTATAATAAAAACTTTAAAAAAAAATCCTTTGTGGTTAAAGTCAGATCTTACCTCATTATTCTAATTTTGTGCATTACAATTTGGAAAGATTGTGTTTTAGGTTTTTAATATATTCAAAACAATAAATTTAAAAGTGTTTTCACTTACTTGTCAAGCTTGGTTTTAACATAAAACTAGGCTGAAAATTAGGTACATATACATAATTAGAAGAAATGAGAGCATGAATACAAATTAATTGTTTTCTGAAACAGATGAAACACTTGAATATTCATTGATTAAAGTATTTATTAATACTTGAATTTTTATATTTTATATGTTAAAACATGGCCCTGGCTAGTTTATCAAAAACTAACCGCAAGATAATATAAAGTAAATTTTCAAAGTTTTAATCAAGAGCCCACAAATCTTAGCATTATTTAGTATCATTCTAGCTTTAATCTTTAATACAAAAAATGACATTTTATTAAATAAATTAAACTTGGTTATTTTTTATTTCAGTCAATACACTACAATATGTAAATTAAAACTACTTTTCCATGAACATAGTTGTAAAGATGAATATTTTTAATTCAAGATAGCCATGTACTTCATGTAAAAACTGGACTATGTAGCCTGAGCAAAGGGAGGGAAAATAATGTGGTAGAATAATGGACATTGATCAAGATGCAATGTATTTATACCAGACCTATGGAATTGTAACCTCTTTGTACAACTACTTAATAATATTTTTAAAAGTATGACTGTATATCTCAACTTTTTAAATATTCATTATGATGCTATCAAATAAAGGTAAATAAATGTTGCCTTTTTATTTCTTCCTTTGTACTTCTTTAATACTTAAGAAAATAATAAATATTAATTTTTCTCTGATTTTTAAAATGTATCAATGCTGTATAGCCCCAACAAGCTTGTCAAGCTCGTGAGAACCATGACTACATTTTAAGTTCATTGTATATCCAGGAATAATCTTGATATATTATATACAAAAAAAAGTAAAAGGGACAAGAGAAGAAAAAATTATCAATCAAGAAATTAATAAGCAGAATATTGTACCTCATTTTGCCGTAACAAACATTTAGTACATGCCAGGAACTGGGTTTGAAGCTAAAGTTTTACAGTCTGCTGGGAGACATGAAAATCACTTAACATAAACATGTATTTCATTATCTGAAAACAGAATGATAGTAAATTGTTAGGATGGTTTTATTAAGCAAAATACAGAAAATTTTGAAGTTTAAAAAATTTATACAAATGTACATCAAAATGAAAATGGATTACTAATGGTTTTGCAAGCAAACATGAGAGTAAATTAGAAGTAGCTTAAGAAGCTCAACATAGAAACCACCATTTGAAGTTAGCCGAGGCAGAAAAGCCTGTGTGGTTCCAAGTAAGCAGTAAAATAAATAAGTCAACAAACAAATAAACAGAAATGGAGCTGTGGCCCAAGGAGTAAAGTGCTAGCCTTGAGCACAAAAGCTAAGGGATACAATCTAGGTCTTAAGTTCAAACACCAAGTACAGTATGGACACACACACGCACACACACACACACACACACACACACACACACACACACACACACACACACACACACACAAAGTAGCTTCAGAAGTAAGGTGAAATTTTCCTGGTTCTTAAAACAGTACAACAAGCTAGCGAAATAAATCCCAAAGAGAGATGACTGAAATAAATATTAATCTTGCATTCTTCATATACCTCATAGTTGAATAAGGAAGACAGAAAGTAAAATGTATAAGACAGTGGAGAGTAATAAAACTTACACTAATATAGAGATATTTATCATAAAGCTAATAGTGTGCCATTCCAGCACAAAATGTTTCAGTTGGGGATATTATAAAAAGTAGATAGGCTAGCAGATGGAGTATTTTTTTTAAAAAAATAATATTTAGGACAAGGAGAACATGACAGAAGGGTAAAAAAAATTCAAAAACAGAATAAGCAATAAGGAAAGAAAAGAGAAGGAAGGAAGGAAAGAAGGAAGGAAGGAAGGAAGGAAGGAAGGAAGGAAGGAAGGAAGGAAGGAAAGAAAAGAGAAGGAAGGAAAGAAAGAAAATAGAAGGAAGGAAAGGAGGGAGGGATGGAGGGAGGGAGGGAAGGAGGGGGAGAAGGTCTTTTGAATAGTGTACCTTTTCAATTATGTCTTAACAGAAGGCTTAGAGAAAGAACTAAATCTCACCCTATGAAGACACACTTTATTAAACAAATACTGAAGTTAAAAGCAGACATCAACTCAAGGACACTAGGAGATGTCTGGGTGAACTCTCAAGCTGTAAAGTATAAATTACCAAAAAATAAACTTGTTCTAAGTTCTGAAATTTCAGTAACTGCTTCCTATCAGAAAGGCTGACTTATTGAAACAAATAAAATTATCCAAATTAAAATGACTTTAAAATATAGAATAAAGTACAATTTTTCACCATAAGAGAATTAACTTCCTATATAGTGTATCTTGAAAATAGAGCACCTTGTTATTTTTGTAAAAAATCATACACTGACAAATATACCATCAACAATTTTATAAATCTCCATGTAGAGCTATATTACTCATCTCTGTGCTGTTCTAAGTAGAACTTCCTGCCTTTTTACTCTATGATTTTGTAAATCATTAGAGATTTACCTGCCACATAATTTATATAAATTCGCCTTCTTAGAATCATTCTTTCAAATTTTGCATCGCTGTAATATTCTACTCATTCTATTCTGCACTACATGCAAAAGTATGTTTCT
The DNA here is from genome assembly GCF_023159225.1 of Perognathus longimembris pacificus. Taxonomy (NCBI): domain Eukaryota; kingdom Metazoa; phylum Chordata; class Mammalia; order Rodentia; family Heteromyidae; genus Perognathus; species Perognathus longimembris. The sequence goes on along the minus strand of NC_063168.1, from coordinate 68,415,822 downwards.
CTCCAGTTGGGTTAAAATTCAAATCTGGACTATTATACCACAGTACAATTGAACAATATGTTTTATCTATTTTAGTGTATTAGTATTTCAGGCTATTTTTCACATGCAGTATTGTTCTATGGGGAGAGATTATTTGATTTGTAAATTTAGTCTCTAGACCTTTCTTATCCAATTTCAAACTTTCTTCTTAAGTGTACTGTCTGTAAGAAAAGCTGTTAAGCAAAGAAACTTCACATCCAAGTTCTAACAAACTCTCAGGCACTTTTCAAAGACACCTCAGAAGGTGTCAGCCATAGCTAAGAATTCTACCATGAAGTCAATTTGACTCAAAAACAACAAAGAGTTGCAAAGTGTGCGTTTTCTCCCTCTGTGTTAGGAATAATGCTATTACTCTTGTGGTAGAGAAAGAAAACTGAGCAAAATACACTTTGTAAATAATAAAACTCCTGAATTTCTATACCTAATGATAAGAATATAATTAATTCTACTGACCAGGCAACACAACTAAAATTTACTGAAATGGTATTTTTTTGTTTTTAAAAAAGTTTTTTAAAAGTTTTTATAACATTTAAAAATTACTTTATTCTCTGTGAGATCTGGCACAAAATGTTACACTTGCTAAAGTAAATTAGTCCAAAATATGCATAGTGTGTGGATTCTATCTTAATAAGTAAATATTCTGAAAAGCAAATATTCAACACATGTACAGAAGATATGCAAACCTAACGTGGATATTTCTAAGCTTATTCTTCATAGATAGAATCTTCTAAGTCAGGAAAACCTAATTCTTTCATTTATAACATATAAAAGAATAAGAAAAATCCAACATATGAATAAGTTACGATGATGCAAAGGCCAGTGTTTTATTAAATTAAGCGCTCTCTCTCTCTCTCTCTCACTTCCTAGGGAGTTTGGATCTAAGATATTTACACATCTTCAGTAAACAAATTTCAGCTCTATACAACTTTACTACACTGTATGTTTTTTAATTCTTTCTGTAGTTACATTTTATTAATTGTAACCAACTCTATATTGCTTTCATTTTATACAGCAGGCCCAAACATCCCTAGGTCCATCTCCACTTTATAATATTCTGATTAAATTTTCCTTTTTGTTTGAACTTACAGAGCCAAAGTTTTATTTTAGATTTTTTTTTAATTTTTAAGACAGACTTTCTCAGCTTCATATCCTTGGCTTCAGTAACAAGATGTAAAGACAAGTTACAGTTACTTAAGTCAGGGAATGCATACATTTCCTTTTGAACAGTGTCACTCCTACAAATTTTCCTTCTTAAACCAACTGTCATTATTAAAATTAATCCTCCCTCCTAAAAATGGGGAGGGAGTTCAGATGAGCAGAGAAACTTTATGAATCTACATTAAAATGTTTGAAATTTTTGCTACTAATACAATTAAACCACTAAGTACGAGACAGAAAACTGAAAGAATCAGTGGACAATGAAAGCAGCCCTTGATTTTGCTTTTGGTTCCTGAAAATAAGCAGCTAACAATTTCGACTATTAATTAATATCAATGCTTTGTCTACATACACTCTAGCAAGTTTTCTTATTCATAAAAGCATTCAATCACTGATGAAGATAATCACTCTACATGTATTGTTGGGAACCCCAGTGCACTGGTGAGATTATTTTGTGAAGCAAATTTTTTTTTTTCTCAAATTTTTATTTTCAAACTGACGTACAGAGAGGTTACAGTATCATACGTTGGGCGTTGGATACATTTCTTGTACTGTTTGTTGCCTTGTCCCTCATGCCCCCCTCCCTCCCCCCCTTCCCTCCCCCCCGCCCAGTTGTTCAGTTCACTTACACCAAACAGTTTTGCAAGTATTGCTTTTGTAGTTATTTCTCTTTTTTTACCCCGTGTCTCTCGAATTTGGTATTCCCTTTGAATTTCCTACTTCCAATACCAGTAAACACGGTTTCCAATATACTCAGATAAGATTACAGAGATAGTGTAGGTACAAACATAGGAAGGTGATACAAAACATCATCAATAATAGAAACTACACATTCACATAGGACGTTGAAAGTAGTTATAACTGTGATATATCACTTGTTTCCATATCATGGAGTTCATTTCACTTAGCATCATCTTATGTGTTCCTAAGGGTATAGCTATTGGGCCTTGTGATGCTCTGCTATAGCTTGCCTAAACCTGTACTAATTATTCCCAATAAGGGAGGCCATAGAGTCCATGTTTCTTTGGGTCTGGCTCACTTCACTTAGTATAACTTTTTCCAAGTCCTTCCATTTCCTTACAAATGGAACAATGTCATTCTTTCTGATAGAGGCATAAAGCAAATTTTAAAAGACAAAGAGAAATTTGAAATGCACTTTCGACTATTGATGAAAATGCACAAATATTTTCCTAAAAGAAAATAAGTACTGCCAGAGGACAAAAATCAATGGTGAACTGAATCTGTTTTGGTAATACTAAAAAACATTTTTACAAGATATGTGAGGGAAAAGTGTGGCTTTTGCTTTGAAGCTGGCTAAACAAGTATAGGGTCAGCCAGGCACCAGTGGCTCATGCCTGTAATCTTCGCTACTCAGGAGGCTGAGATCTGAAGATCATGGTTCAAAGCCAGCCCAAAAGGGAAAGTCCATGACACTCTTATCTCCAATTAACCACAAGAAAACTGGAAGTGGTGCTGTGGCTCAAAGTGGTAGAGCACTAGCATTGAGCATAAAAAGCTCAGTGACAGTGCCCAGGGCCTTAGTTCAAATCCCAACACACACACACACACACACACACAGAGCATAGGGATGTACCCATAAAAGGGCCAAAGACAAAAATAGGTGAGGAAAAAAGGCGCTGTATTTAACTATATAGTTTTTCTAGAAACAAGAACAGCTATAATCTTCTAGATTTATTAAAATAAATATAAAATCATGAGAAAATAATGTGAACATTAAATTTTTAATATTTGGAATGTAATCGATAAAGACTTTTTAGTATAACACACAAACCAAGTGCTTTACAAACAACAAAGAAATTTCTAAAATAGGTACAGCTTGATAAACAGAGCCAGAAAAAGACTTAATGAGTGAACTTCAAAGGAAAATGTTGTAAAGGGGGTTTAAGGACTGCTGAAGTTTCAGCAGGTGTAAAAGTACCTCAAGAAAGAAAAGACTATGGAACAAGGAGAAAGTATTTATTGGGAGACTAGTTTACTACTGTGAAGCTGTGCTGTGGCTTATGGCAAACTTGTATTAGGTGAGGCCACATTCCAGAGATTCTAAAGAAAAGAATGGATCTGTACATTGAGAGAGTACCTTGGAAGAAGAAGCAATTGTTTGGGTATTGTGAAATACACATCAGATAGTAGAGAGAGTGATGATCAATGAAATTTTAGAAGTATTGAGTTGAAGTTATTAAACTCTAGCCATGTTTAGAAATGGCCCTTTAAGACCTAGGCCTGAGATTGAATCCTGAGTTCACAACTTCATTCTTGTGACCTTAGAAAAGTCTTGTCAAATAGAAGATAAAATAGTAAATAATAACTTAGATTCTCAATGGAAATGCAATAACGTCTCACAATGTGATAAAAGTTTAAATGATTTAGGAGACAGATTTTAAAACAGCATGAATTAGATAAAATTAGGGTTTTGAATTTTATTGTTATGAGCCAGGCAACCGTGGCTCACGCCTGTAATCCTAGCTACACAGAAGGCTGAGTTTTAAGGATAGTCCATGAGACTCTTATCTGCAATAAACTACCAAAAAGCTGGAAGTGAAGCTGTGGCTTAAGTAGTAGAGTGCCAGCTTTGAGCAAAGAAGCTCCAGGCTTAGGCCCTGAATGTAAGCCCCAGGACCGATGCAAAAAAAAAAATAATAATAATAATTTTATGTTATCAAAATTAGAATCTAAGAAAAAGAACTTTGGCATCTAAACCATAAAGTTGGTTTCATAGAGTATCCTATGATTCTTGATAAGTTTTCTGAGGTATAAACACAGAAATAAAAATAACAAAAGCCCAAGATTAAACCTTGTAGTTGGCTTAAAGCTAAGAATCAGAGAGTGAAAGAAATAATATGATTTAAAAAAAAAAAGTCTATGAACACAAAATGGAGATTTCAAGAATAGAAGGGCACTGGCAATGCAAAGAAAATTCAAGGTGACAAAAGGCCAAAGTCCTTAGTCAATCCTCTGTTCTTGCTGGTGAAAGTAGGGCTGGGAAAGATATATTCTAAGAGAGAAGTGTGCACTTACAGATAGGAGGTGCTTAGCAGAACTGTGTGAGAGTCAGAGCTAGGAACTACAGAGCAGTAAATAACACAGAGAAGCTGAAATGTTAATTAGCCCAGCATTAGAACCATCATGAAGAATTTTTTAAAAGAAAACATATGGACTATATATGGGAGCATACTGATAAAATTTCATTTACTATCATATAAAGATGTTATTAAAGTGATATTAAGAATATCTGAAAAGGTTAAAAACCAGAAATTGTAAAGTTGCTTTAAAAATTAATGTTAGTAAAAATATCAGATTCATTAAATCTATTTGATTTTTTCATGTTTCAATTTCTCCAAGAGTAAAGGGATTTTTCTATTTATTGTTAAAATTTTTAACTGGTTGAAATTGTCAGACTTATTAAATATATGATAATAGCCAAATTTGTTTGTAGAAACATATATCTTTAAGAAAAAGGCAAGAAAAAGACAGAAGGACAGATTTTTTTAAGTCCAGGTAACAACTAAAATGCCCCATATGATTATTAATAATAAAACATTTTTACTGATAGACACACTTAAGGCGAAAAATGTGTTTGTAGATGCTTCTCCCAATAGGTAAATTAGACAACCAAATGTCAAAAAAAAAAAAAAAGGAGAAAGAGGAAAACATATTCACTATTTATTTGCTTAGTCTTTAGTAGAAAAAGCTAAATATTAGCTTTTTTTAAGAAAAACACATTAGGGGCTGGGGATATGGCCTAGTGGCAAGAGTGCTTGCCTCATATACATGAGGCCCTAGGTTCGATTCCCCAGCACCACATATACAGAAAATGGCCAGAAGTGGTGCTGTGGCTCAAGTGGCAGAGTGCTAGCCTTGAGCAAAAAGAAGCCAGGGACAGACAGTGCTCAGGCCCTGAGTCCAAGCCCCAGGACTGGCCAAAAAAAAAGAAAAACACATTAAAAATTAAGAGATTATCTTAAAGGGAAATAGGAAAATTCGTGTAAAACAATAAGAATACCAGGAATTTATGCAGACAGCTATCACTGGCACAAAGGGAAGTGGTAATTGAAAAACTCTAAATTGCTTTCTTTAAATGATCTTTGAGATAAAGGATAGAACACTGAATTTTGAAAAGCATACTTACAATTCAAAATTACCTTATACATGTAGTGTATGCATGCATAGGAATGGGAAGCAACTAGAGCCAAGCTTTGGCCATTTATTTGAACCAAGGAGGAAATACAGTAATGCAGAATAGAATAGGGAAGAGAATTTTAAATTCCAGAAGAGAGCAGAGCTAAATAGCCACGAGAAGAAAAGTATATTCATCCTGATATATTGAAGTCATACCTACTTGTAGTCACATAGACTAGACTGTCCTTGAACCTTGATCTTCCTATATCTGAGTAGCTGGAATTATAAGCATGCACCAGTACACCTAACGAGACTTTATTAAATTAAATGTGCCTTAAATTACAAACTTTTCCAGATTACAGTAATATATTCACAGAGAGGCTTATATTGCAAGTTTATTCTTTTCTCCATAGGATGGGCAGATGTGAGACTATTTCTCCTGAATGCTCTGTTGTGTCACACACCTGAGCCTCAAAATGAAATTAAACTGGTTTATATAGCAAAGATAGCTACAAATAGTAATTTGTTTTCCAATAACTTGGGAAGGAAATAGTTTATTGTTCACTGACATTTTTATATCCTATTCCCAAATCTAAAAATTATTTCAGTAGTTAAAACTGCCACAAACTAGGAACGGACTCTAAAAATGTTTGCATAATTAGAAATTTATCTTAGAATGATAGTTGGCTCTATAATGATTCTCTTACGCAGAAACTTAGGTGGAATTAAAAATCTACTTCACAGCATATTTTATTTTCCATTTTATCTAACTAACTAAAGCTAAAAGGATGAATATTAACCTGCAGGTAGCATGTTTAAGGAACTGACTGCCAGTCAAACATTTCCAAATTAATGGAGATAAGCTCACAACCCTACAGCCAAGAGATCTTACTTTACACTGAGGTCACAGACTTATTCAAAGGTTGAACTAAAAGCAAACCTCTTTTGAAGTGGCTTTTTATCCTTTGAATATTTCTCAACTGATCTGAAAGCACCCAACTTTTACATTTTAAGATCAAGAACAAGGTAGAATAATTAGATTTGAAATGTCTTCTGCCACGACTCCCATGCAATCTCTCCAAACCTGACCACACAAAGAATCAGAAACCTAAAATGTTGTTTCCGTTACCCTCCAGCTTTCTAATCCCCCAAAAAGGAACTCACAGAGCTAGGTGGGAGGAAAAAGGGAGTGTCTACCAATGTCATCAATCTTCTGTACAATAGGATCATGTATCATAAAAATAATAAATCCAGCCCTGGCAGGAAAGCCTAGGAGATTCATCTCTAATTATCTGTCACCAAAATACTGGCAGTGGATCTGGGGCTCAAATGAACAAAATAAGCTCAGGGATAGTCAAAGACCTGAGTTCAAGTGCCAGCGCTGACACAATAATAATAATAACAACATCAAGATATGGTTCATAAGAATATGAAAAGACTTTAATTAATTTAATATATTGATTATATGATATAAAAGCATCCATGAAACATTTAACTCAACTTTTTCCCACATAAAATACTTTACAATAATATCACAAATTATAATAATATTCAAAATCTCCAAGCTAAAAGAAAAGAATTAATCCAAAGAAAGAAGAAAATTCTAGATATTGTGAAATATTTTCAATTACAAAAGTCCAAGCTGTTCTTTTAAGCTCTTGCAGCTCCTTTACTTTAGGTAGGGATGAAGTTGTGCAAGTCTAGCTTTTCTTGACAAACCGATCCTGATAGGTCGGTTGCATGTCTTAAGAGGGTATATTCGTGGAATGCCTTGTGAAATATAACTGCCTAAAAGCAAAAGAACAAAAATTACATAAAGGAGTATAAGTTACCAATATGCTTCAAAATCTTTACTTACTTACTTTTAATCATAAGAATAGCTGAGAATATTTTAGTTTGTGTTCTCACCATTTTAAATACATTTTTTACTTAATTACATCCACTTTAAAATATGGAAACTTGAGCTCAGAAAAGTTAGGTGACTTATCCAATCTAAAGAAAAAAACTAAACGAAATCAGCATTACACATAGACTGTCTATCTTTACAAAAATACAAAACTATATAGATTTTTAAGCCAAGTAGTGCTTTAAGCAGGTCATTTTTTAAACTAGTAACTAGATAACTTTTTCACATTGTTAATGATGGCATTTTTCTTTCTTTTTGCCAGTTCTAGGGCTTGAACTCAGGGCCTGAGCACTGTCCCTGGCTTCTTTTTGCTCAAGGCTAGCACTCTGCCACTTGAGCCACAGCGTCACTTCTGGGCATTTTCTATATATGTGCTGCTGAGGAATCAAACCCAGGGCTTCATGTATACGAGGCAAGCACTCTTGCCACTAGGCCATATTCCCAGCCCTCACATTGTTAATGATTATAGAGATTATTGTTAATAACAGAGCTCAACTGCATCCCATCTGTTATATAGCAATGGAAAGCTCTGACTTGGAGTATTTTATTTATTATCATGATTTATCATTTTTCAAAAAAAGTCAGAACTTTCCATAGAGACACATCTGCTATTATCAATTAAGTAGGTATGTAGATTGATTGTATTGCCTTTAATAATGAAATATAATACTTCCAAATCTGAGAGGTTTTTTACATAAACTGTATAGCATATTTATGAAGCCAAAATATAAACTCAATGAATTAGTATGATATTATTATCATAGGCCATTATGTTTAAAACAATATAATCAACTTGATGTTAGATCTGTTCACAGTAGCATGATTTCTAAGTTGAACCAAATAGAAACTCTGTCAGTGTAAACATCAGTAAAATATTATGCAGATTAAACTAATAATATATAAGGAAATAAATAAAACAACTTTATTCAAAAACAATTATATTTTTACATTTGATAAAAACTGATGTTAAAATAGTTCATAATTAAAAGGAAAAATACCATTTTGCTACATTTTTTAACTTTTAAACATAAAGGGACTGTGCAAATAATGCAAAATGGTTTGATCTTATTTGATGCTGTAGATTTGGTTATTAATTCCACAACTTTAGCAATTTACTCAAAGTGTACCCGCATTATAAGATTGTAATTCCAGAAAAGGCCAGAAATAAACAGTCTGTTTGATTACTTTGCCCAAGTCTGTCTTTCCTGCTTCATATTCCAATATGACAGATATTCCTGGGAATTTTGCAAGCGGGGGGATTGCTCAGTTCCTATGAAGAACAAGTCTTTTACAAAGCATCACTCCTCAGTCGTTAGGTTAAGGTTTTGAGAATATACTACTTTGTCTCTTTTGAGAAAGAAACCCAAGTTCCTTTATTATTGCTACACACTAAATTAAGTCATTTTATTTTTATTTATTTATTTATTGGGGGGGGGGTCCTGTCCTGGGGCTTGGACTCAGGCCCTGAGCACTGTCCCTGGCATCTTTTTGCTCAAGTCTAGCACTCTGCCACTTGAGCCACAGCGCCACTTCTGGCCGTTTTCTATATATGTGGTGCTGGGGAATCAAACTCAAGGCTTCAAGTATACAAGGCAAGCATTCTTGCCACTAGGCCATATTCCCAGCCCTTAAGTCATTTTATTTATTTAAAAAATCTAAACATTTAATCACGTTATCAGGAACCTCTCATTTTATGGGTCAATATTTTCTAAGAGTCAAATCTCAATTTCTTTCTATACTAGAAACTTAGAAGTGTGGTCTATGAGCTAGTATCGTTCTCAACTACAACTGGCTTACGGTATTTCAAATGCAAAAATCTTAGAACTAGTTTCCCAGTTGAAACATAAGCCTTTTAACAAGTGCTAAGATAACACATCTATACATTAAACTTGAGGAAATATTGGTTTAAATGCTATGAAAACACCTGGGTAAACTGGGAATTTGCATGTAACACATAACAGCATAGATATGTGTTCTCAACTCTTCCTCTCTTCTCTACCAAAATACAATCTCAAATCCAAGTCATTCATTTCTTCACCTGCTAAGAGAAACAAGCTCTATCCTTCCTAGGCTAGTTCTTATCCCCAACTTTTAGATTCAAGAAGGATATGTCCTCCAACTATTTCCTTTTTTCAGAGAACAGTCTACTTGCCTTTTTGATTTTGCAAAAGCATCAGCTAATCTTACATTTATTACTTTATAGTAAATTAAGAGATAAGAAACATGTAATTTCTGAAGTAAAAATGAAGATACTGGAGACCGTATTCTGTGATGTTGAGAAGCAAGAAAAGTGATTTGAAAAATAATGAATCCCTGAAGGTGTTGTGATAAATATTCTCATGAATGTTTCTACTTCTCATAGACTTAACTTTGTTGTATAAAATCAGAAATACCTAAGCAGAATATAACTTACCTGGCTTTCTACTTTCAATACTATCCTACTTATGGCCATTGGTACCACAAGTTAGAATGGATAATATGCATATTGTCTTTATATTTTATTCTAATGTGTAGGCCTCTTAGACAAAAGATAAAAGCAGTTCAATTTTTCTTTAGTTTTTAAAATATTAACTACCGGTATAATTATTTAGTCAAAACCAAGTTAACAAGTCTAAATAATGGTATTTAATTTTACAAAATAAAATTTCCACATAAAGAGGACCATAACAATAGAAAGTATAAACAATAAAGAATAATTTCCATCTCAAAAATGAAAATTCAACATACTTTTAGCTTTTACCAATTAATGCTTCATATATGAAATGTGTAGGTACAAATAACACCCATCTTTCCATGTACATATTTAAATATATCAATGAAAATATTTAAAGTTTTATAAAGTGAATTTACATTCTAAACAGCATTTGTTATTTAACCAATTTGTTATTGCTAGAATATGTATCAGTAAGTTATGAATGTTTTCTAAAAGTATAGTTTGTATTTATTTTATATCAACATATTTTTCTATATATATTTATTTATTCTATTTATTTCTTGTAACTCAGTGCTAGTAGTGGGGCTTGCACTAAGGGCCTTTGAAGGGTCTCTTAGCATTTTCTCTAAGGCTAGAACTCTACCACTTGAGCCACAGCTCCACTTCTGGCTTTTTGGTGGTTAAATAGAGATAAGAATCTCATGGACTTTCATACCCTGGCTGGCTTCAAACCATGATCTTCGAGTCTCAGCTTCCTGAGTAGCTAGATTACAGGCATGAGCTACCTGTTTTGTTGCTGTTGTTACCAACTTATAAATTTTGTCATGCTAAAAACATAAGAATATGCCAGTCACCTTAAAAGATATTCTAAAAAAATTACTAAAGATCTTACCTCCTTTCAATAAGTCATTACTTTTTTTTTCCTTGCATTCATCAGGAAGAAAAGCATGTCTATTAGGTGAGGGAATTTTACAAGCTGAAAATGAAGATTAATATGTTATACTAAAATGTAACTTTTCTTTAAAAAAGTTACTGCTATAAGCAAACTATTTTCTCACAAATAGCTCTTTCGGTTGGCTCCTAATGTTTAGACAAATAAAGTAGGAAAACCCCTTCAGAAGTCCTTAAAAATACTTCTTCAATTGCAAATTATTATATAACATTCAAATAGACCTTTATGGGAAAATAGTGTATATGATTATTAATATTCATCTTCTGCTTTATATTATTCTTTTCCATCAGAAGCATGTTTGTCCTACACAAGAAAAAGAAAAACGAGTAATTTTGTGTAGTAAGAAAGATTAAAGTGAATTGCAGGGGCTAGATGTGCGTGGTTCAAGCCTGTCTAAGGAATTGGAAGCCCCAAGTTCAAGTCCCAGTGCCACCAAAAAAAACAAAGGAAAGGAAAGATAGAAAGTGAATTGTATGCATACCTTCCTCAGAAGTAGAACACAGTATTTTTTTCTCTGATCTTCTAGGATAACAATACTCAGGGAGAACTTCCTGTTCTCTGATTCCGGGTACTGTTTTCCATTTAAATAAACTTTGGCGTCTTTTAAGTGTAGTAGGACAGGCTATCTTATCAGAAGGCAAAGAAGTTGTACATATTTTGTCTGGGGAAACCAATTTCAAATCCTTCCCCGTCTCCATTTTTGCCTCCTCCATATCATTACTTGCTCCAAAGTAATTTCCTTGGCTGTTGTTTGTTTCCACACTGCTTGGAATTTCATTTTCTTTACTAATTTCATGAAACAGATGAAGTTCTTCAAGAACTAAATCAAATTTACTCTTCATCTCAAAATCTTTTGCTATTGTCAGAGCTTCTGTTGATAAACATTTAGCCAGTGAGGCCTGAAAACATTCATTGTTCTCTTCACTTGAATCAGTTTCAAATTGATGATTAAGACAAAATGTAGAGTCAGTCTTTAGATGAAAAGGCTTTGAATTAGCCTGCTTACTTTCTAGAAAAATGCTCTCAGATTCATTTTTGTCAGCTCTGGTACTTTGACTAACAAATTTAGTTTCTTCCACATTTACTTTCTCATCCATTAATGAAACAGCCTGCACCGACTGCATGTCTCCCATTGGAAAGAATCTCTCTCTCTCTTCTTTTTCTAAATTTATACCTTTGTAAACTTGTAAAGTATTTGTCACATTTGGTGGTGTAGCTTTTACATCTTTTGGTAAAGTAATGTAATATGTTTTCCCTTCTATTTCACTCAAGGAGTTCTCAAAATTTAACATGTGAGGTACAGCTATGGTATTGATCGGTTCACTATGTTCTGTGCTTTGGCTTATGGGTATGGCCTGTTGCTTGATGTTAAAGAAATCTTCAAATATATATTTAAAATTGAAATGACTGACTGCATTATGCTCTTGTTTTCTTTCAGTAGACCTATGGCAAGCCCAGATTTCCACACTAGTGGAAATTTCAGGACAACTTGTAATTTTAAAATTAATTTTATTTGTCAAAATGACTTCTCCTTCATTATCAAAATACATTGGGAAAGGAAATTTTTTGTATGCTTCATAAATCAGAAGACATTTATTTTTAGTGGTCATGCTAATGGATTCAATGTTTTGTTTCTTAGACCCCTCAAGAGCTTGTTTAGTTTCAGATAACTTTCTTTTCTTTAGCACAGGTTTCAAGTTATTTTGTAATGGACTCGAAAAAGTTAGAATCCTTATGGTATGATTCCCCTCTATACTATTTTTTGGATAATTTAAATGTGCCATCAATTCTAATTCAGAATCATTTTCAATTCTTGATAAAAAATCAACTGTGTTTAGCAAAAAAGTTATATTGGTTTTTAAAATGTCAGTTAAATCAACTAAAACACCAGCTGGTAAGTATTTGCTTAAAATGTCATTCTTTATATTCACAAACATATTTCTGGTTATCACTAATTTGTCTTTCATAGTAATTTGTCTTTCACACCTAAAAATTTCATACCAGTTTAGAATACTATTATCCTTTTTATTTCCTGAAACACTCTTAGGAAAATAAAACATTTCTGTAATGATGCTGTGTAAAATGTTGCCTACAACAAAGTCATTTTCCATAGTATATCTTAACTGTAATATGATATTTTCTCCTTCACCACTTAATGGAACAATTTTGATTAATGTTATTTGGTTGCCCACATTTCCTATCATCAGAGGTTTTGATAGTTGTGTATGAATATTCATGACTTTTGTACAGGGATAATAATTGGGTAAAAAGTCTAATTCCAGTAATTGAGGGAAATTCAATTTTTCTCTAGTGTTTTTCATATTTTCACGGTTACTCTTATAACGCTCCATAATCCAACAATTTTGCCTGTTGTTTTTCAAAATAAGTCTAATGCTACTATCCCAGCCTGGAGAGTTTTCCAACCTGACAGGTGTGAAACTGTCCCGGCTTCTTTTTGCTCTCTCCCAGTTTGCATTTGCTCGTGTTAAGGTGAAATCCTTTCTAGAGTCTCTTACATCACACTTGATCCTACCGTAGTTAGAGATTGTACTGCTTGAACCTTTTTTCCTCAAAAAAGCATTTTGGTTGCTGAGTGACTGCTGGATACCTTCAGGATAGTCAGGAAACTTATATTCTGCATCTACAATGGTTTCATCCTCCTGCAACTCTTGCTTCTCAATATCAGGTCTATTTTGGCACGGGTACATGTTTGTGAAGTCCCTAACATATGCTTCAAATTTGTCATTCCTTTTCTTTGCTATTTCCTTTAAATAGACAAAGGACATGTTGCTATTTAGAAGCTTTGGAAACTCAAGGATGCTTATTGTGATGTTATCTCGAAAATAGCTGAGTTTGGCAATTTCCAAGCTGGGCAGGTTTCGAGATTCTGATATTTTTAGTACAGATGATGAGATGCTATTTTCTTTCCCATCTGATGGCATCACACCGTCAACTCCGCATCTGTTCTCGTCCGCTTCCTCGTTAAAGGTACCAGCTAAAAACGGACTCTCTGACGACCTTACGGAGCTGTTGAATTTTAAAGTGTCGTCTCTCCCTTTCGGAGGCTGGAGCGTGACGCCATGAACCAGGCCCGTGGGGGTGCGGGGCCCCCTAGCCTCTGCCTGGGATCTGGTTCTGCGGACCACATAGAAAACCTCTCCTGGCCGCAGCCCAGGTTCCCAAGGCCTTCCTGGGGCCCTCCGCCTGGAACCCGAACTTGGTGAGGAGAACGGACACTTGCCGTTCTGCCAGGCCACGTTCCATATGGGCACCGCCCGGGTCCGGCCCGCCCCACCCGGGCCCGCCCAGGCGCCCGAGGCGCCCGCGTTCTGCCACGCGTGGCACGCCTGGACGCTGCTAGGCCGCCAGCGCCACACCTGTTCTACCTCAGGCACCCACGGCGGCTGCCACCCCGCCGGGGAGACACCACCGCCTGCCTCCTCCAGGCGAGGACGTTTGCTACGGGGTGGAGGAGAGTTAGGGTCCTCGGGAGGCCCGGCCCGCTCCGCCGGCTGAGGGAGAGACATGGAGGCGCTTGGCTGCCTTCCTCCGGGATCTGTCCAACGTACCCGCCGGGCGCCAGCCTTTAAAAGAGGAGCCCGATGGCTTGGCCCCGCCCCCTGGACCCTCCCTCTCCACGCCTCGGTCACGCCCCCTACCTCTAACCTACGCTCTCTTACCACGAATTTCCACGCCCCTTACACGCCCCCCAACGCCCCCTGTGAGCCACGCCCACGCCTCCCACCCACCCCTGCGCGCGAGCCGCTCTTTCCCCCCCCCCCCCCCACCCTCAGCGCTGCCGCCGGCACGCACTTGATCTATTTTTACCGCCTTTTCCCGGAACGTCTGAAAGTTCCAAGTCTGCCCTCCGACAGAATGGGAGAAACGAATTCGAATCTCGGCTGTAATGGTTGTGAGTGGAAAAATCTTTTTCTTTTTTTTTTTAATTCTAAAATCAAGTGTTTTCCTCCGAAGTGAAGCAGCGCAGCGGTGGCCGGGCTGGGTTCCTGACTGGTCTGGTAAAACCAAGGGGACAAACTCCACACGAAGCCCTGCGTCTGGGGAAAGGGCTCTTGCTGCTCTTCCTTGTTTATTTTACTTTTTAATCATCCCAGAGACACTTGTTTTAAAAAAAAAATCAATGTTTTATGATTGGTACTCAATGCATTTTTTTCCCTTTTTTTAATTGCTATTTTAAGGGTGATGTACAGAGGGGTGTCAGTGACATAAGTCAGGTAACGAATACATTTCTTTTTGGACAGTATCATCCCTTCCCTCGCCCTCTACCAGTTTGTCCTTCCCATCCCAGCACACAAGTTGTACAGTTCATTTTCATCGGTAGTGTCTACTGAGTACCGCTGCTGCATTTGCTAAATCCAATGCATAATCTTTGTAAAACCAAGCAGAAAATAGCTTTCTTTTTTTTCCTTACATATTTCTTAATAAATACATGATTAGTAATCAAAAACCTTGATTTTGCTTCGTTTAATAAATCATGCAAGTGGTTAATAAATACTCTAAGCCTAAAGCTTTGTTACAGACCAAAAACTAAAATATATTTGAAATAATAAGAACCACTAACAAAAATATTCATACTGAATACAGGAGGTTAGATAAGGAAATATCATTAAAAATTATTTTAAATAAATATGGCTCTTAATAACACATGTAGCACTTTTTGTCCTGTCAATGAAAAGCACTAGATGGGAAAATATTTCAGAAAACCTAAGAGGACCTAATTTATTGGAGTGCCTGCATAGCAAGCTTTAGACCCTGAAGTCTATGAGACACACTCCAATTAACCACCAAAAAGTGGAGTTGTGGCTCAAGTGACAGAGAGCTAGCCTTGAGCAACAAAGCTCAGAACAGTGGCCAGGCCTAGTCCTGTGTTCAAACAACAGTTCCAGCACACACACACACACACACACACACACACACACACACACACACACAGACACACACACCACATACACACACCACACACACACATACACACACAGTATAGGAAAGAGAGAGGAGCAAGGAAGGACGAGGAAACAAACAAGGGTGGAAGGAAGAAAGGAAGAAAAAATGACAACATAAAGAAAAAAGAAAGGCTAGAAAGAACTTGATACATGTAAATCTTTACATGCAGTTAACCTTTCATCAGAGCAATAGTTGTAGCTGATAACACAAATATTATCTTAAATAAAACAATATAAATGCATTAAACTATATCCTCAAGTTTTATTCTAGGCCTTACTGTGTACCCAATTATCTAAACTAAAAACATTTAGTGTTATTCTTATTTTTCTCTTTTTTTCTACTATGATTCCCCAACCTCCAACCCCTATATAGATTTTAATTGATTATTGTTGCTTCAATACCAAATATGATCCTGAAATTAATCTCCATATTCTTACCGATAATATTTCCACTTTTTTGTGTATGACGCTAACTGTTGAGGCTTCAGACTTATTTTTATGAGCTAGCCATCATTCCTATTCCTGACAGTGTGTGGTTTATAAGCCAGATTTGTTTTAATTGAAAATCATAATTTAAGTGACCCATCGGTTTGCTCAGGTTTTCCACAGTCCCCACTATTCTTTACTGTTACTAAAACCCCAGATTTGGCATATATATAGGACTAATTTTTCTCCTTCCGTGCCTACTTCAATAAGTTGACTTGCTTTTCTACACTTCCTCTCATTTCGTTTAAGTATGTAGGCCTTCCCATAGTTTGTCGTGGGCATATTTGCCTAATGTATAATGGCAGGCTTTAATGTTCTGCAGTCATTCTTAATCTTTACATATCTGAATTGTACATATCATTAATGTCTTAGTGTATTTTTTGCATGTTTAACTAGTCAGAGATAATCTTTTCCCAGAGCTCAAAGTACTGAAAAATCAGGTGGATTTATTCAGCTATTTACTACATCAAGTTGATGTTCTAACAAATTTCAGTCTCAATTAAAAAGAAAATTATTACTAAAATGAAAGCTGTACTGTATTAGATTTGGGGCAGTTATAAATAACACCTTTTAAAATATAATTGTGAGCTCTTTCAATTAACTTTTCACAAGAATATTTTCAAGAGTTTGAGGTGGCAGAATGGCTATCTTTTAATCATACAAATTTATACTTAAATTGCTTTTTCACAGTTTTGGTTGGCTGAGATTCGTCATTTTGCTGTAATTGACTGCTCAATATATATTTTGCTAGGCATTGCAAATTGATACAACTTATTTACTCCAGTTTTTAAGGGGATTATATATTATATTATATACAAAATAGATTTTAAATGAAAAATATGCTGGATTTTTTTTAGATTCTGAAAGCAAAATAGGAAAGTAGTGGTGAAAATAGGCTCTGGAATAAATCTAAGTTTTAATTCTATAGTCCACTTTTTCCTAGATGTATAATATTTTTAAATGGGTTTAGCCTTTAGGTGGGGTACTAGTGGCTCACAGCTATAATCTTACCAACTCAAATAGTTGAGCTCTAAGGATCTTGACTCAGAGCCAGCCTGGGCAGGAAAGCCTATGAGACTCTTATCTCCAATTAAAGCAGCAAAAAGCAGGAAGTGGAGGTATAGCTCATTTGGTAGAATACCAGCCTTGATAGAAAAATCCAAGTGTGAGAGAGATCCCTTGTCAGTGAAGCCCTGGTATCAGCACGTGATGTGCACGTGCGCGCGCGCACGCACACACACACACACACACACACACACACTTACTATTTTAATGACAGATTCCTGTAAGTGGGAGTTGTGAAGTTGAACCAACCTCATAGGTTGTAGTGTGAGTTAAATGTAAAGCAGGAAGAGAAGCTCTGGGCACTTAAGTCAGTGCCCACTGATGTCTTTCATTTCAATTGTGATCATTATTACAAAGTTCTCAGCATACTGAGCTAGCTCCTGCAGACTCAGATGAGCTGATTGCCAGCCTTTATTCCTAACCAGTGATTTGACTGATTTCCCGTGGGTAGTTTAGAGTGGGTCCTGATGGAAGTATTTACACCACTGACATTAGCAAAGTCTACAGATCACATCTTTCCTTTTAGAAAGCCAGTTGTAAAACGGTTTCCAAAATAGCACTGTATAAAATTCTATCTTATGCTATTTCAGCTACAATTCCATGTAAATTAATTCATACTACCTAGCGGTAGCTGTTGTATACTAAGTATTCAATAAGAGTTGTCTGGTATACTTTCATACTAATTAATTGTTTAGCCAGATTTCCAAAGCATTCCAGACATCTACTGTATTGTTTATAAGATTATATAATGGTTAGCTATATCTACACCATTTTGCTCAGTAAACTGTTAGCATACTGATTAAGAACAAATTAATTTGTTGACACTTGTATTTTCAGGGTTTAGCATGACACCAGCCACACAATAGACAAGAATATTAAATTAGTGATATAAACATAATCCAAATAGATGAAATAACTACTACTAAAAATAAATATTGTGAGACATAATGGGGGAGAATAATAGAAGGTGTGATATGATCAAAATGCATTGAACTGGGGCTGGGGATATGGCCTAGTGGCAAGAGTGCTTGCCACATATATAGAAAATGGCCAGAAGTGGCGCTGTGGCTCAAGTGGCAGAGTGCTAGCCTTGAGCAAAGAGAAGCCAGGGACAGTGCTCAGGCCCTGAATCCAAGGCCCAGGACTAGCCAAAAAAATAAAACAAAATAAGATGCATTGAACTTCTAAAGTGACCTGTTGAATTGAAACCCCTTTATACACTTTTTAAAAAATAATAAATAAATGATATTGTTTGATTTTAACTTTCTCTTCAAGTATGGAAATGAGTGAATGGCAAAAAACTTCCTCAATATACACGTATATTTCACAGTAACCTGATTATAGACAATCCCTTTTTTTATATTTATCTGGAATTAAAACCCACATCCTCACAGTTACTCAGCTTACTTGTTTGGCTTGCGTGGTCACCTGGCATTCTACGACTTGAGTCACATCTCCAGCTGGGCTTTTTGAGTTATTTTGGAGGTAGAGTATCAAAGACCTTTTCTGTCGAGGCTGGCCTTGAATTTTCTGATTTCAGCCATCCGAGTGTCTAGGATTATACACGTGAACCACCAGCACCCAGCCGACAATTGCTTTAAAAATATAAAAGTATATGACATTTTTATTGGAAAGAATAAAAGAGAAAAGTCTTCAGACTTTTTCAAAGGCCTTAGAAAGAGGTAATCAGCTCAGAGGAGCCAACAAATGAACAGTGAGGGGAACAATGATATAGTCTTGGAAAATATAAAAGAACTATATAAATGACAGGATAAATATATTTCTTGGCTTTCATATGTTTACACCAGTGGCCAAAAGATGCTTCCAGTGTCTGTTGCCAATTGTAAAAACTGTTGCCCAGTCTAATAAACCTAAAAATTCCCTCTGTCAAATGCAATTTCCTTTATTCCATTAACCTGATCGCATGGAAATTAACTCAAATACTAGTTATTTTAATCTAAATTTTTTATAATATATCCAACATATCTGCTATAAACTTGTATAACATAAAACATAGAATCACTTGTTGATTGATGTGAAATTTTTCTTATGTCCATATAACATAACATCCCATTGTGTGTGTAAATATATAAACTATATATTTCCTATACAAATATGTGAAATTATCCCCTGTCAACAATAAAGGTAATAAAATTATTAGCAATAATAGATTATTTATTATTCACTTATTATATGTTATTATTGTTAAATCATCTTATTCTTTAAAAATTACTTTAAATTTTTATCTCTTAAAAATCAATATCACATTCGTTCCCTGGCATCTCCACCAAAAAAAAAAAAAAATCAGTATCACAACAGCCAGGTGTGTGGCTCATGCTTGTAATCCTAGCTCAGCAGATTGAGACCTGAGGATAGTAGCTCAAAACCAGACCAGTCAGGAAAAATCTAAGAATCTTATCTCCAATTGAAAACACCAAGGAGGCGGAAATGAAGCAGTGCATCAAGTGGTAGAGTGCTAGCTTACAGCAAAAAAGTGTGGGGACAATGCCCAGGCCCCGAGTTCAAGCCTCAAAATTAGCAAGGAAGGGCAGGACGAGGGGGAAGGGAAGACGGAGGTAGAAGAAGAGGAGGAAAGAAAGAGGAGGAGGAGGAGAGCAATTATCCTGCTACGTAGTCTTGTTTTTCAGCCAGTCCACAATCAACACATTTGAGCTTCTAATATTGCTGCAGTGTACACTCAGAAATCAGTAATGTCTATACTTAATGACTGTTCCTAAGAAAGCAAATGTGCTAGAAAGCTAAAAGTACAGTTAAAAGGCAAAGCCTATTAGTTGAGCTCCAGTGGTTCATGCCTGTAATCCTAGCTACTCAGGAGGCTGAGATCTAAGGACTGGGGTTTGAAGCCAGCCCGGGGAAGAAAAGTCCATGAGCCTCTCATCTCCAAATTACTCAGAAAAAGCCAGGAATGTCACTGTGGATCAAGTGGTAGAGTGGTAGCCTTGAGCATAAAGAGGCTCAGGGACAGTGCCCAAGGCCTGAATTCAAGCCCCAGGACTAGCAAAATAAATAAATAAAAGCCTATTCTATAATTGAGAACGTATTATGTCAGTTCACATTCAAGCTATTGTTTAACACTGTGGTGTTGCTAATACTCAGTTTTATTCAGACATGCATCAACTAGCCGGGGAAATTAAACAAAATTTACATTACTTCTAGCAGTGTTGCTATGATCTATGCACCTAATCTGATTTTCATGAGTCACAATATGAAAGACCCCTGAGGAAATTATTTTAAATGAACTCAAAATCAAAATCATGAATTTAATTCAGTTTTCAAATGGAAGCAACTGGTTCAACATCATCTTGAATGCAAATTAGCATTATTAGGTTCTTATCCAGAATAGCATTAAGTGTTCAATAAATGTATGCTGGATACAGATGGCAATAATGGTTTGCTACATGAGGTTCCTCTTATGGGAAGGGAAAAATCATTTGTTATAATTACTTTAGAAACAGCCTCAAATAGATTATCACAAAAAGAGAACAATATTTGATATAATATGCACTAAAAACTCTCTTAGTATAATCCAAGAGAGTTTGATACATAAAGGAAGGTTTCGACTTGAGTAGTTATAAGGGTAGATTAAGAGATATGTTCTTGGAATGATACCATCAACCTTTCAATTAGACTTTAATAAATACCCTCAAATTTGATTCAAGTGCACTGTTGTCCATTGAGAACAGAGTCATATCCCTTATGCTCTTGTAAGATAAAAGAAACAAAACCCTACAAACTGTAACTGTTTAACTAAAAAGCCTGAAACCGAAAATACTAGTGCCCGTATTAGTTCAATAACTTGGATTTGATAGATACATAATAGGAATGACAAATGTAACTAATGGCTAAGTATATTAACTTGCCCCTTAAAGATAGATCTGAGAGAAGTTAAAAATATCCAAGTGAAAACGAAAGGGATTAAAAGTAAGAGGATGTCACACCTCTTGGAAAATTCCAGGACAACTAGTGATCCCCCAAAGTAGGGATAAACAACAAAGCCGAAGAGTACTTACTTTTTAAAATAAAGACAGCAAAGGGACCTTTGCTCCAAAGACACACAAATAAAATGTATTTCTAAAATGTCTATTCCATAAAAATAAAAAAGAAGAAAATTTTAGAAGACAGCCATTTAGCATTTTTAGAGGAAAGAAAGAAAGAAAGAAAGAAAGAAAGAAAGAAAGAAAGAAAGAAAGAAAGAAAGAAAGAAAGAAAGAAAGAAAGAAATGGCCTGTCTGGAGTCAAAGCACAAAGATAACAAGCTGAAATGGAGGCAGAAAGGCTAAGGCTAAAAAAGAAACCATATAAAATATATTACCAGAATCAAAATCTGTACTGGACATTGAAAAAGCAAAGTTAGTTCTAAAGAAGACCAAATCAATGATAAAAATTAACAGGCTACACTGTCCATAAAATATACAGGAAATGTCAAAGAAAGTTGAATGTGATTTTAAGTTTATAAATTAGATTTTCTGATACATGAAGAAGCTAACACAACTCCCTCCGTACCAACCTCCAAATTTCTAGAATATAAATATAGAATTGGTCTACTTTGGCTGTGGTATTTGATCATACAACACATAATAGCTAGAGATTTATTTCTTTTGACTACATAATAGATTAGGAAAGCTGTTAATCTATGGACAAGTCATTGAGTCCTCTTAAAATATCTACTACAGACCCCAGCTGTGAAAATAATCTATAGAGAGATACATTCATTGATGCACATATACACAGAGCTATAGAAACAAGCATATGTACATATGTGATGTATGTATATCTGAATTTTTAATTGAATTAAATATATAAGTATTATATAAAATTATATTTTAAATATCTATTGTTATTTTCATTCATTTCCTTCTTTCTAAATTATAGTCTACTATTGAGTATTGTTGCCATCCTCAGTAAGAATCTGGACCTGGAAAACATGATAGAAACTCAAGAAATATTGTGTTAGCCCCACCAAGAACTTACTAAAAACTAGGACTCCATTACTGAATTTTACCTAGTTTTACCACAGTATAGACAATAATGTCTAGAAAGGATTGCAATATGTAGCCTTTCTAAGGTACTGTAAATTAAGGTGATGATATCTCTTCAGGGATCAGATAAAACAAGATTGTGAAATCATTTTAAAGCTATAAGATGTGATGTATTTTCTACAGTTTCACACTTTCACTTATAAATTATACCTAATATAAAGAAAACAAGAATAACAAAAGTTGTTGAAAATCACTTAGTGAATGCATGTTTTGAAATACTTTAAGTGTAGCTTCATCACGTGGCAAAACTACCATACTATGGTATCAATTTAACCAAGATAGAAGATACTTATGCAAATTTCTAAATTTGTTATATCTATGATAGTAGTTTTAAACTCAGTAAAAATAAGGGTTTTTATTCTCTCTCTTTTTCTCTCTATCTCTCTTTCTCTATGAAACTTTTCATTTTTGAGGTGAAAAACGGGATAACATAACCTTTTATTTGGCCATTAATAATAGCTATTACCCAATATCATGTCTTTAAAGATAGCTTTCTATTTTGCGAATACTTTTGGATATTTAACTTGTTAATCTTTACAACTTGTAAATTACCTGCTGTATGCAATGAAGAGTCTTCTGTTGAGGTATATTTCAGTTGAAATGGGAGGATTAGAGGGCTCTCACTCCTTTTTACGCTCTCACCGTTCACTTTTCTAAGTGGCCTTTTGTTTTGTGTTGGTTTTTTTCTTTTGGTTTTTTTTTTTTCTTTTTGGCCTGGGAATTATATATCTCCTCGGCCATAGTTTGTGGTTTGTTGTTTTGTTTTTATTTATTTATGCTTTTTCTGACTGTGTTTCACTACTGTTCCAGAGAACAAACAAACAAAAAGTCAAAGGGAAAGAAGATCATTTATTTCCCAAAGAAAGAACATTTGCAAAAGTACAGAGAAAGAAAACACTGCATGCCTGTTAGCCTCACTTCCTCCACCTGGGAGCCACTCTGCTATCTTAGGTCCTGCTGTAGAGCACAGCCTTTCCCCAAAATCTGCTGACTCAGGCCATCTTATCTGGTGACACAGGTGGTTGCAACCACAATTCCTTTAGTAAGCAAACCTCCAAAATCTGAGGGACCTCCCTTTAGGCCTTCCCTCCTGAAGGTGTATAGCACGGGCATCTCCTAAAGCACCACCCTGTGGGTCAAACCTTTAAAATAAGATAGAAATCTTTTGGCAACATTAAACCACCCAACTCTTGCAACTACTAAACACTAGTTAGTTACTCAAGCATTTAAAAGAATGTTGGTCCAGTCTCCTGGAGACTGTGGTCTAGAAAATAAAACCACACTCTGAAAAAATAAAAATCAAATAGGATCACTGGTCAATAATTCCCTTTTTGAATACTACCTCTTTATGATAGCAAAATAAATTTTAAAGGCAAAATAATGAAAAGAACACTAAAAACTGAAGGAGTCTATTGCCTCCTTCAGGCAGTAAGTAAAAATAGAAACTGAATTGAGATATTGAGATTTTATTTTTAATAATAGAAGAATGTGGAATTTACTGGTGCTGGATATCCCTGGAGAAGAGGCAAAAAAATGTGCTAGCTTAATTTTCTTCAAATTTTATGTTAAGGTTCTCAGCTGGGATTAAGAAATTCATTTTTGTCTATTATTATTATTATACTTATTACTTTTAAGTAGTTATCCAAAGGAGTTGCCACTTAACAAAGCAGTTTATGAATACAGTATATCTTGATCAATGTCACCCCTTTCAACATTATCGCCCATTCCTCTCCCTCCCAACCCTTCCCTCACTCTTCTAAATCTTTCAGGGCATATATTGGATTCTGCATTTTCCCTCTCTGCTCCTCTTTATAGTCCTTTCCCCTTGACCCCATCCCACCATTCAGCAGCTTTTCTGTATACCAACAATTAACATATTGAGACTGAAATTGAGAAATTTATTTTTTTTAACTGGAGTAAAGAAAAGAGAGATTGAAAGGAGAAACAAATCAGTAAGATCTGCTTTTAGGTCAGAAAGGTCTTTAGAATTTTTTGTTGTTGTTGTTGTTTTTGTTTTTGGCCAGCCCTAGGCCGTGAACTCAGGGCCTGAGCACTGTCCCTGGCTTCCTTTTTGCTCAAGGCTAGCACTCTGCCACTTGAGCCACAGCGCCACTTCTGGCCGTTTTCTGTATATGTGGTGCTGGGGAATCGAACCCAGGGCCTCATGTATACGAGGCAAGCACTCTTGCCACTAGGCCATATCCCCAGCCCCTTTAGAATTCTTTTAGCAACAATTGCTGCCTGAAATACAGACACCCCAGAAGGTATATACATGACACTATTTGCAGTGGTTATTTACACAATTTAAAAGATGATGCTACAAAGACTATTTTTTCTTGTCATTAATAAGGGCCATAATTTTTAAAATTATTTTTTGTCACCGTGGGACTTGAACTCAGGGCTTGTCTGCTTTTTGTACCTGAGCTCTTTTACTCAAACCTTGCACTCTACCACTTTGAGCCACAACTCCACTTCCAGTATTCTGGTGGTAATGGATATACAAATCTCATGGACTTTCCTGCCCCAGCTGGCTTTGAACTGTAGTCCTCAGATTTCAGCCTCTTGAGTAGCTAGGATTACAGGCATGAGGCCCCAGCACCTTTGGCAAAAGAGGTAAAAATTTTGTGAACTTAAAAAACAACAACAACAAAAACACCTCATGCTCCAATGTGTAATACAACATTGCTTTTGTCAGTCTCCCGTGTGCTGAGGTTACCTGGTTTGCTATACCCGTTTCTGGAATTCTAAGAAACTTCCAGGAAACTCAGCATTTCGATAATGAGCCAAGAAAGTTGGATTTCTCACTAAAATAAAAGTGACTTGCACATTTAGAGAGTAAGTTTCAGATTGAATTTAGATCCAGTCACAGATTACAGAAATAAATGCAAGATGGAGTAAGAGAAATGAGCAACAGGGCCCATTAAAATTGGAATTTTACCTCCTCTTCATATTCATGAAACTCTTCTTATTGCATGGAGGTCATTGTTTCATAGTCTTACACTTTTACACTTCCTGTGGAAAAACATAGAAGGAATATAATCCATATGGTGAAATACTTTTTTTTGTTTCAGACAACATAGCACAGCAAGAATTTATTCTATGATATCATTTTTTAGAATTTCCCAAGTAACTTCAGGGAAGTTGTGTTATTAGTCAATACATATCTTTTTTATTATTAAACTTTTCTTCTTTATTGTCAAAGTGTGGTACACATATCTTTTAAAAGAAAAATTTTAAATATCATGATAAACATAAGTATCTTATATAATGCATCTCTTGTATAAGAATTAGATTTTAAGTGGAACCATGTAACGTGTGGTGATGGATGATAGAGATGGGGAGAACCATGGAAAAAATGCAAAAGCTGATATTGATCAAGATGCATTTTACTCATAAATTGACGTGCTGAACTGAAATGCCTATGTACAACAACCTTAAGATAGTTAAAAATCATATTTAAAAAGTCAGACTTTAGAATAATGGTACTTTGCCTCTATAAGAAATTTCCAGAACTATTCTTTATACACTTAAATGAGCATAAATCTATTTTCTAAGTTTCTGGCCCTTCATTTCCTAATAACGATTTTCAAACACAACTTTTCTTCTAGTTCCCTAGATATTATCATGCCTTAAGTCCTGCCCTTCTTGTCTCCCATATTTTATACAAAATATTTTTCAAATGAATAATATTACCATGAGGTCCCAGGACCACAAGCTAAGACCCTGTTCTGCTATTGGTCTTTGCCACTTTTACTCCTGTTATCAGTTTTCTTCTTGTTCACATCACAAAGGTAATGCTGTATCTGTACCCCTAAAAGTTTATCCTTTTATTTTGTTTGTTTTTTTATACCTGGAGTAAGATGGAAGGCTAGAAACTTCTGTAAGCAATATAATTTGCTGTTGATGAAAATAGAATATTTCAGGTAAACTTTAGGAATAAATGGTATCTGTGTTGGTGAATATGTTAATTTCCTTGAGTCTATCATTCCAGCTTGTGTGTGCATATATGTAAGTATATACATATACATATAGAGAGAGCACAGTACATACATGTATGTATATAACAGCACCACTTTCTAACCACAAAATCTACACAATTATAATTTATTGCTATCCAGTACAAAAAAAATTTAGGCCAGATACTGGTGGCTCGTGCTTATAACCCTAGTTACTCAAGAGACCAACCCAGGCATGAATGTCCATGAGACTTTTATGTCCAATTAACAATAAAATAAAAAAAAAAAACCACTGGAAGTGGAGCTGTGGCTCAAGTGATAGAACGGGCCCTGAGTTCAAGCCCCAGTACTGGCATCAACCAGAAAAGAAAACACATTAAGAATAGATTGGTTTTTCTGATCAGTGTAGCAGGCTACCCAGTACTCCAGTAAAAACAACTACCTCCTACACTGTGGCATCTTCTTCCCTCCTCTACCTCCTCCTCCCCCCCTCCACCTAATACCCAGGGAGGGAAAGCTGACACTGGTCTTCTGTGATTAGAATGTGGTGGTTCTGTGTAACAGACCATTGCTAGAGCTGTTGGCAAGGTGCAGTATCCTAGTTCCTATGCCCCAGTCGCATGCAGAATTCTAGGCAGCAAGTCTGCCCCCCTGTGATCTCTACAAATGCCTAATGGAGAAAAAAGAAGAGAGAGCTCCCTTCAGCCTCTAGTACACTCCCCTCTCAAAGTACTTCCTTTCCTCCTCAAGAGGGGGGTGGCTTTCTAGAATCTGAATGCTAACATCTGATGCCCCTGACAGCCCCTCCGTGGCTTTGCTGCACTGAAAAGTTAACTAATTAAACATCTAAATGGCTTAACTAGCGCAACTTCTTCGAGTTTAACAAGAAAAAGCTACATCATAATTAAGCTATGACAGCAAGAATGCTAAACAATAACAGAGCACATGGAATATGTGTGTTCTGTACAGATAGGTATAGATACACGTGTATATACGTGTGCACATTCATATATATGCATACGTATATACACATACCCATGTGCACACAGCTGCCTGCCCACGCAGACGAAGCTCTCCAAAAGCTCACACATCTAAATCAAATGTACTCTGTAGCAGATTATGGTTTAAAGTACCCTGGTGTGTGTGTGTGTGTGTGTGTGTGTGTGTGTGTGTAAAGTAAGTTATCCAAATTGAATATTGCCACTTAATTATGTTTGGAGCTGAGAAATGGCAGCCAGACCCGGGGCGAGGGGGTTTGCAGTGGGAGGCTGTTCTCTAGAGAGAAACCGAGAGGCATGCTTAAAATGCAGTAGTGGATGAAACCAACAAAAGATGGGGAATCACTTCGTCAGCCTCGGACGCGGTCTCTCAGGCCAGCAAAGGCGGCTTATCCAGAACCGACCGGTGCCCCCGCCGCATCCCGAGAAACCGTGGGGAGCCGCCCGGCCCCGGGGCCGCCCGCGGCGCAGTGCGCACTGCGGTGCCCGCCGGTCTCCAAACGTGCCTGGCTGCCGCAGAGCGCCCTGGTCCGCGCGGCTCCGGACTCCGGGTTTCCAGGGTCACCAGCACCCAGCAGAAGAAACCCTGCAGAGCAGGGCCAGCCTCGGGTGATGTCCCGGGAGTCCCCAAAGCTTGCTGTCCCTCTGCGCAGCTTTCCCAGGCTCTGGGCTGGGAACGCGCGGCCCTGAGCTCTGGGTCCGGGAAGGATAGCCTTCAAGGCCACCACCAGGCATCAGCTCCTGAGCCTCACATCTTGCTGTGCCACACACTTGCCTGGCACGGATTCTTCCGGTCCCCACTTATGCAGCCTTAAGGGAGTTCAAAGCCTGGGGTAGCTGCCTCACCACAGTGACTTGTGGATTTCCAGCCAGTCCACAAGGGTCAACTCCAGGTTTCTGGAACGTTGTGTGAAGACACTGGGCAAACTGCAAAGCTCAAGAAGAACTTCAGGCTTCTTGGAGCCCCCAGAATTTACCTTCTCTTACAAGTAAGCCTACCTAACTCACACTTGTAATCCTACCTAACTCACACTTGTAATCCTAGCTACTCACACTTGTAATCCTAGCTACCCAAGAGGCTGAGAGCTGAGGATCAAGGTTTGAAGCCTTTGGGGAGGAAAGTCTGTGAGACTCTTATCTCCTATTAACTACCAAAAAAAAAAGCCAGAAGTGGAGCTGTGGCTCAAGTGGTAGAGCACTAGCCTTGGCCACAAAAACTCAGTGACAGCACCCACGCCCTGCTTTAAGCCCCAGGACAGACAGACGCACAGACACGCACACACACATACCCCACTTAAATGAAAACCTATGCAAGATCATTGTTAACTGCATGAATCCCCAAAGCACGGGGCAGCTTCTCGGACTTACTAGAGGGTTCCAATGAATAACCGTTAAATGAGTGAAAGTACAAACGCACACTACACTGAGGGGCGAGGGGGAAGGGAGTGATCAGGTTGGGGACATCTGAGAAATGCCCTGGCCTTACAGGTAGGGAAGAGAGGGACCAGCACTTACTAGGCACTACTCCTTGCCAAGCCTTCTAGGCTTTGGCAGGCCAGTGGGGAGCGTGGCTAGGCCGGCGAAGTAGTCCTTCAGTGATACAGAAAGGGGCATCATGGACCTCCTAGGCCCAGCCCTCAACCCTATATTTGTGAGATTGTTCATTTCCTCCCCTCTCCATCTTCCTCTACACAATCCAAAAAACTGTTCACCAAACATTTATTTTGTGTACGCAGCAGGCACTTATGAAGGCTCCATGGAGTTTTTGTAAATATAGCTTGCCCAAGATATGGAGGACAAGAAACCTCAGGCCCAGCTCCCTTCAAAACCTGTCTCTGGGAGTTGGTGGAGCTGGCAACCTAGTAGTATTCCTAGCCCAAGACCCGCCGATGACATGGCCCGTGGCAAAACGAAAGCCACGCCATTCTCTCGGGGAGCCACTTGCCAGGTAGGCATCCTTCCCTGCTTTCTGCGGCTTTCCTCCTTCACTTTGCAATCTGGGGGGGAGGTAGGTAGGGGGAAGCCAATGCTACCTGTCTCTGACTGACCTCCCCCTTCAGCCTCCAGGTTAGGTAACTTGCAACGCAGGGCTGAGCCCCATCTGCCCAGCCCCACGCCGCCCGCTGTCCAGGTGGCCAGTCATAAAACCAGCAGGGCCTCTTTTCTCCAATCGACTTTGCTTTGGGCCTGTCTGCTAAAATCTGGAGCCTGGGAATCGACCTGCGGAAACTCCGACACCACCCCACCGCGCACATCCCCCCCCCACACACACACCGCCCCACCGAGCATGCGCCCTGGCCAGGCGGCTTTTGGTCACAGCTCCCCAGTTCTCCAAGCTGGGCTGCAGAGCCCTGGGAGGCGGGAGGAGAGGAAGGGGGAGGGAAGGAGGGAGGAGGGGGAGGGAGTGCCTGGGAGGAGGAAGCTCGTGCGCCTGCGCATCCAGCTCCAGGGACCCTAGGTTTTCTATGGGATTCCCAATCTGCAGCAGAGATTCACCCGAGCGTGTTGCGGCGGCGGCGGCGGCGGCGGCGGCTGGACTTGCAGGGCGCGATCCGGGAGGGATTTAAGCAGCCCAGAGCTCAGAGAAAAAGAGCGAGCGAGCGAGCGAGCGAGCGAGCTAGAGAGACAACCACGCAGACAGACGGTTTAACCGCGCACCAGAATTAACTATTAGGCATACACATATTGAAAAGAACTGTTGAGTTTGTATCATTGTCGTTAAGTGACCGTGCGCAGCGCTATAACTGTAAGTGGAAAAAAAAAATACAATCTTCCTTGCATTTCTGAATGTGTAGCGCAGCCAGTTGTCAGGGAGATGCTTTTGGCTATTGTCACATCCTTGCTTTGCGGAGATGCGTCTAAATGCACGGGGACAATTGCTGGCTACGAGTCCCTGAGGGACTTTTGGGGATAATTGGGGGTGGGGAGGGGAGTGGGAAATGTTTATGTATGCAGCGTGTTCGGGGAGCTGCCTTAAGCTAGATGTAAGCCAGGTGAGGTCGAGATGCTTTTTTAGTTTAAATCTATAAATAGGTGGGTTTCCACCTAGAGCCTTTAAGTAGCCAATGAACTGATCCTCGTGAAGTTTTCTAGTTGCTGATGGAACTATTGCATGGTTGTAGTCAAGTGCCAACCTGTCATCCGTGGGGTTGGCTGCACCATGTTTTTTAATCGCTGCTGGAAGAGCAACAAAAGGTGTTTGCTAAGTACAATTGAGTGACTGACTGCTGTGGATTTCCGGCTTGCTTGTTCAGCGAGATGCTAGTGTTGGAGAAAAAAAAAATCGAAGGAGATAAGTGTAAAACGAGAGCCCATTTCTCGCTTAGTCCTTAGAGGTGATCATTTTTCGTTTGGGATTTGTTTTTCGTCACAGTGATGAATGGGCAAGAAAAGGAAAGCTATTCTACCGCACCGTGAGGTTTTTTTGGGGGGTAGGGCTGAGATGGGGACCTGCAGACCCAAACTAGTTACCTGCCTCCCGGAATGCAGGGCTGAGGAAAACATCCCCAGACGTGTTACGTGTGGGTCGGTCCTGGTTCCTTAAAGGAGAAAAGGTCGTTCTGTGATTATGAGTTAAAATGGGTTGGTCCTTGTCCGGAGAGGGGTAGAAGGATGTTGACAAGGTCAAACCCCATATGGAAATCAGATTGCTGGAAGACTATGTGCAGAGAGGGGCCAGTGAGGGATGGGGCTCCTTAGGGTCTAAGGGATGGGGAGGACTTGCTCTGCACCGATCACTGCCCTGAGCGACGTGAGGGGGTGGGGGGTGGGGGGAAGGGGGGCCCCCGTATTACTCGTGTTGCCCTCCTGTCCTCGTTTGGAGGACCAAAATGGAATGGAATCACTGGTGGATGTTGAAAGCACACCGTATATATTGTCTCTACGTGACTTCCTCATTAAAGAAAAAGACTTTTACTTCTGCATGTTAAGCTTTTACAATTTAAAGGAATTTGAGGTTTGAGACAAATGTACAGTGAAGCTATGAAAACATATTTTACCCCCACTGTGACTTAAACTGCTTACTCGCGTGTGTTTCTTGTGGTATATACGAGGGATGCTGGTGTATAGCTTCCGCATGAGTGCGCTCTGTGGATGTTCAGTAACCCCACAAAGTGCTGCACTAGAGCAGGTGGGCAGAATTGCATTTGGCAGGCAGAGCCTGCCCAGTATGTGCTGGGTTGCATGGAGATTGAGGCCAATCTCTAGGGTAAAAATGAAATAAAATTGCTTCAAAATAAGGTGGGAAGTGTCCCCGTCGGCTTCTTTACGTGTCGCTGTCAGTCCAACAATTTCCAACCCCACAAGGAATTTATCATTTATTTACATGATGACATTTGAAATCTAAAATTTGAGAACAGCCTCTCCTTGGAAGTGCAAAGTATAAAGCATACTGTTTGCTCAGCTCCTTCCCTTACTTCAGAATAGAAAGACCAATGATTTGTCACGACTGATGTTCCTTATAGCATTGAGTAGGCATTAGTTCAATGAATGGTGTTGGTGTCATTCTGTACTGATAAATGGGTGGCAGAAAAGAAAAAGAGAAAAGGACAGAATCAAGTATTAAGGCTCATTTGGTCTCAGATTTCCTAGCTTATAGATTGAGTTACAGAAGGTTAGATAAGACAAAGATCGTATTTAAGGTATCTAGTCCAAACCCTTTGTTGTACAGTTGAGAAAACTGAAGCTCAGAACCTTGAAGCTTAAGAAAAGTGAATTCAACTTCTGTTCTAAGGAAGAAACCTTTAAAAAGAAAAAAGAATATTGAATGGGAACAGCCCCTCTCTCTGCAGTTTCTGCATCGTCCATGACAGCACTGCAGTCCTTAAATAAATGTCTGCTCTGCAGCACATTTGTGAGAGTCTCCAGGAGCCTTTTGACACCTTCTCTCTTCCTTCCTCTCTTTATAAACCTTGGAATGGCCATGTCTTCCTTTCATCCTCAACTCTAATATTCCCACTTCATTGGAATTTTTGGTCCACCTTTCTGGCTTCTGTTGCATCTCAGTCAATTTGGGGCTCTCTGTGGAATATGAGGAGCACTGGCAAACCAGTGGGCAGTATGAGAACAGCCTGGGGCCCATCTCCATTGCTCCCTGCTTGCCCTCCCCCATCATCCTCAGGGAATCCAGCCATCAGAGACATTGCAGGAGCTATCCCTGCCCTTCTTCCATGCTGGCCTTCTCCAAAACCACTGCAGCTGCAGGGGTGGAGGCCTAGTGGGGTGAGCAAGCTGCAGCATCAATACCCAGTGGGTGCTGCCAGCTCTTCTGACTCCTAGAAGGCAGAAGCCAAATCAGAAGTGCCTATCTCCACTATCTCTCCTTCCTTCATGGAACTCTTCCAAGTGAAAACACCTGCAAAGAAGGGGAGAGGAAGGGGGCCAGACAACTACAGGAAGAACGCTTGCCCAAGTCAACTCGAAGTGGTTCTGTAGAGGAACTCCTGAGGCTTTTTAACCCCTCCACAGCCTTCACCATACCAGCACAGCTTTTCCTTAGGCCATGCTTGTGTTTTTTTTTCCTCTTGCGCAGTTTTCTTCAGCAATCAGTATGGCCTTCCTGGTTGTCTCCCTTCCTCCTTTTTTTGGTTTCTCCTTTTCAATCTCTTTCTTTCATCATGTCTCCCTCATTTTCTTTCTTTTTTTTTTGTCCTTCCACATAAATTTCCTAGATGCCTACATAATATTGTTCTAGGAGATCTGAACAGGTCCTCCTGTTCCTTCCAAAACATGTAATCTATCAGGCCTGGGGAAGGTAGCCATCACCAGCAATTTCCTCCTTAAGAAAATGGCAGCAAAGCTTACCTGAGATTTTCAGGATAGGGGTGTGAGGGATGGGAGGCAGGCCAAAGGAAGACCAAGTTGGACATGCTTTCTCATTTGATAGAGGAAGTAAAAAGTCTTGGAGGCTGTTAAAGCCTAAAGGCAAGTGATGAATTTCTCTGTACATCCACTAATTAACAATGCAATATAATGCCACCTATCTTGGTAAACCTTTCCCAAATTGGGATGGATGCTAACTTAGATAGTTTCTGTTGTTTAAAAATGTTCTTGGTAAATTGGATATTATCTAGTTTATTTATTTATTATTATCTGAACATTAAGCAGCTTCTACAGACACCCAGAGACTTGGAATAACTACGTACCATACTTTGATGTGCTATACAAGAATCCTGTTCTGTGACTGGATAACAGAACTCAGAATGTTATAGCCTTCCTGTATTTGGGATTTCTGTATCATCTAACATGCTCAGGAATGTTGACCTGGGCTCAGTATAGGTTCTTTGTAATTAGGTTGCATAGAAGTATGGATTCCAAATGCCAAACACTTCAGAGGCACTGCCTGGAAAGTTCCACGGACTGCCCCACAGACTCAATAACAATCATGTACTTCCTAGTTAGTAAGTCCTATTTCTTTTAATGTTGTTCTAAAGGTCTTTTCCTTTGTATTGAGTGATTTCTGTGCACCTTAATTAAATTAGTGATTACCTTGGACTAGATGAAGAATGTTACTATGTAAGGGATCCTACTCAACTAATCTAAGGTTGAAATTGACAATGTCTATCTTGTCACATTAATTTCGCTAAAGTATCAAGTGGTACAGAGGTCAATTAATAAATGAGTGATATCTCTGCCCCTATTGGTTAAATTATATAATTAATAGAATAGGGCTGGATGCTCACTATATAGGTTATCCCATCTATTCTCTAATAAATAAAAATATAGTATTTGAGGAAATTCTTCATCTTTCAGATACATCTACAGTAAGAATCATAGTCTGCAAGCGTGAATATTCCAATGATCTTTATCATGTTTCTGCAACATCTGCATGATGTCTTTTATAGCAAAAACTCAGCATTTGTTAATTAAATATTTGGATGTAGCAATCAAATCATTCCTACTAAAACCATGTGCATAATTAATATTGCTTTGAATGTCTTTGGTGTTAACATAAAATGCTAAAGATCATTTTAAAATTTACTTTTAGTAAATATATAAACACATTATATCCACCCTTTTTCCAATCCAGTGCATTTTAACCTACTCAAATGAGTACCCTTCCTTTTATTTCTTTTTTTTTAACTCACTTTTTTTAAATTTATATTTATTTAGTCAGTCAGTCCTGGGCCTTGAACTCAGGGCCTGAGCACTGTCGCTGGCTTCTTTTGGCTCAAGGCTAGCACTCTGCTGCTTGAGCCACAGTGCCACGTCTGGCCGTTTTCTATATATGTGGTGCTGAGGAATGGAACCCAGGGCTTCAATGAAGCGAGGCTAGCACTCTACCACTAGGCCATATTCCCAGTCCCTCCTTTTATTTCTTAATAAGTTAAAAAACTGAATTATTTCTACCTATCTTCAAGAATTGGTAAGTAGAAAAGGCAAAAATACAAATCTAGGCTATTGGTGCTCTTTAGTGTGCTTGTTTAGATCATGATCTTTCAAGCTAGGGAATTTTTGTAACTTGTTCTCGCTGAGAAGGAACACTAAGTTTCTAAACTCGCTTAAGTGAATCAAGAGTTTGAGCTGTTCCTGCTTTGATTCATTGAGAACTCTGCTGAGCAAAAGAGTTTAGGGAAGCTTTAGAAACTACATAATGAACGAAACAGCAATGGAATAGCAAGTTACTGAAGAATCTTCAAAGACTTTGACACTTTAATAACAAGGTGCCTCTGAGTACATTAAAGAGATGTTCTACACAAGTCCCGCTAACTTAAAGCTATCTCTGGATTTCTCCTCTGCCTTGCTTCATTGCAGGCCTAGCATAGGTGACCTTCTGTATGACCACCAATTGTTTATTTTGGTTTAAAATAATGCATGGTTATTCCCAATGATTTATTGAATTCTTTCTGGGTGAGCATTTGTTTCCCTTTGTTCTAAATTATAATTAAGACTTGGACGTATCCTCTTTCACCACATGCCCTTTAGTCTCAGTATACCTAAAACAATACTTGCTGATCTCTTTATAGAACATTGGATAATTTTGATTAAAAGGATTTCATTATTATTCAGGATTACTCATAAAAGGCAAAGTGTTCCTTGATCAGTGAATATACTTGCAATTGTTATAAATCCATAGAATAAGGTTTATTTTTCTCAATTCTTGCTCAAAAAAAGTTCTTTTCTGAAAACAGAGATCTGTCACTTTATTTTTTCTTCTTTTCTTTGATGCTTGTTTATTTTCTCCAAAGCTCTGAAAGACTGAACTTTTGGAGAGTTATGTTTAAATAGATTTTTTTGCAGATCATTAACATATTAAAATTTGCTTTGAAGCCTAGGTGAATGTTTTGTAATGCAAGTGATCAGAATCTACTATTGCTGTCAGTTTGCATGTTAGTGTGTGTTTTGTAGTTTCCTGTTCCTTAAAACTAATGAACTATACTACAGTTTTTTCTATGTCTCATATTTTGCTCTGGTTGTGTTACTGTGATTCATGTGTTTCTTTCTTTTTTTTGTTTTTTTTTTTGCAGTATTATATGATTTATTATATAATTGATTGTTAAAATGTGTAACTCATGGGCTGGGGATATAGCCTAGTGGCAAGAGTGCCTGCCTCGGATACACGAGGCCCTAGGTTCGATTCCCCAGCACCACATATACAGAAAAAATGGCCAGAAGCGGCGCTGTGGCTCAAGTGGCAGAGTGCTAGCCTTGAGCGGGAAGAAGCCAGGGACAGTGCTCAGGCCCTGAGTCCAAGGCCCAGGACTGGCCAAAAAAAAAAAAAAAAAAAAAAAAAATGTGTAACTCATGATAAAAAATGAGGGGAAAATTAAATTTTGAGTGAAATGAGATATACAATGAGATAGCATGCCAATTAGATTTTAAGTAGATTATGCATATTACAACGATAATTTATTCATTTAGCAAATAATTGTTTGATATAGATTAATTCTAATATTGGTTATCAGGCTCCAAGTAGATACCAGGAGTTGAATCTCAAAATCCTATCTGTAGCCTCCACATTTAGCTAGGATTTCATCCTTCTATTTGCATTTCTTACATTGCTTGAAGAACAGATGTTTACCACTGTGCCCAGATTTTATTGGTTGTGGTGGGGGATCTCAACTTCTTGCCTATACTGGTCTTGAACTCCAGCCTTCTTAATCTCTTTCTCCTGAATAGGATTATAGGTGTGAGCTACCTAGCCTTTTTTTTTTTTTTTTTTTTGTGCCTGTCCTGGGGCTTGAACTCCGGGCCTGGGCACTGCACCTTAGTTCAAGGCTAGTGCTTTACCACAGCTCCACTTCTGGCTTTCTTTTTTAATTTTTATTATCAAACTGATGTACAGAAAGGTTACAGTTTCATACGTTAGGCACTGGATACATTTCTTGTACAGTTTGTTACCTTGTCCCTCATACCCCCCTCCCTCCTCCCCGTTTCCCTTCCCCCCCTCCCCCACGGAGGTGTTCAGCTCACTTACACCAAACAGTTTTGCAAGTATTGCTTTTGTCGTTGTTTGTCTTTTTTTACCCTGTGTCTCTCAAATTTGGTATTCCCTTTCAATTTCCTAGTTCCAATACCAGTATACACGGTTTCCAATATACTCAGATAAGATTACAGAGATAGTGTAGGTACAACCACAGGAAGGTGATACAAGAACATCATCAATAATAGAAGCTACAGATACACATAGGACGTTGCAGCACAATTTGTCATAGCGAGAATCTGGAACCAGCCCAGATGCCCCTCAGTAGACGAATGGATCAGGAAAATGTGGTACATATACACAATGGAATTTTATGCCTCTATCAGAAAGAATGACATTGTCCCATTTGTAAGGAAATGGAAGGACTTGGAAAAAATTATACTAAGTGAAGTGAGCCAGACCCAAAGAAACATGGACTCTATGGTCTCCCTTATTGGGAATAATTAGTACAGGTTTAGGCAAGTCATAGCAGAGCATCACAAGGCCCAATAGCTATACCCTTATGAACACATAAGATGATGCTAAGTGAAATGAACTCCATGTTATGGAAACAGTTGTAACTACTTTCAACGTCCTTTGTGTATCTGTAGCTTCTATTATTGATGTGTTTCTTTCTTATTTCTTGAAATCTAGTTCTTAAATTGTGGGTAAAATGTCCACATACAGGCCCTTCCGGCATCATTAATATAATTGAAATGCTTAATAATATAGTGTTTTATGTTTAAGATAGCAAGGAATTCTGGGCCAGTCTGACTTTCAATTAGTAGCTTCTGTTTGGCGAATTCTTGGCACAGGATATTATGACTTCATGGAAAACCATCACTTTCATTTATTCCAAACTTCAAATGTTTTGGTAGCTTTTTGTAAAACATGTTTGATGTTTGCTTTCCTGCTCATATGGGAAGCTTTATGAAAATAAGAAAAGTGAATCCATTTAATTGCAACATACATGACAATTCACTTTTTCTTTAAGTGGCTATAAAGAGATTCTTTCCTTGGAGTGACATAAAAACCACCTAGTTAGTCTTCAATCAATTTTAATTTGTAAATGGGAAAAGTCCTCATCGATATTTTGGTGTGACAGGAAAGATAAATAAAAATTTTCAAATTGGGTACACTGAGGATTATTAGTTCTGTGAACCTGAAGTTATTACAGTCACCACCCATTTTCTATGGTAATTCACAGCATTCTTGAGCAGAAAATAGATTGTACATGCAAATATATACTGCATCATTATTGAAAATATGCAATATATGATCGATATTTTTATTTAAGGATCATCAGGAATCAACATCTCAGCCATTTTGGTCATCAAGTTAAAGTAATCCCATTCACAATGCAACTTCTAAATGAGAACTAGAGCTGTGACAACTAGTAGACAGTGCTTAATCTACTTGATAAATACTTATTAAGTAGATGTACCAAGACTGTGTAGTGACTGTATGATGACATTGAGATGTCGTCATAACCCCTAATTGTGCTGAAGGAAGAAGACAGAGAACCCCAAATCAGTAAGATAAGTGAATTTTTAAATAAAAAATAGTGTAAATACATACAAGAGAGACTTCCTAAAAGAAAGGAAGACCTGCACTCCTTCCTCGAACTCCTTGCTTCTCTCATTGCTTCTTTAAAGGCATCCCCTTTACTCTATTATTATGACCCTTCATATGACACCCACGTGGAACTGAAAATAACCTATGGGACTGAAAGTATATATCCTCGTGGAACACATTTGAGCTTTACCTGTGGATCCTTACTCAAGCTAGCTATCATGACCTTTGACTTCAGCCCACACTTCTACAGTTGATCTCTTGAACTGAATAGAAGCAGTTCAAGAGCCCTGCCTCTTGCTGAAGATTAACTATTATACTGTAATATTTCTTTCCCTTAGGACCTTCTAAAAAAGGAACTCCTGATATGCTCCCCACACATTCTCTCACATTCAACTCCCTTTGTGACTAATCTTTCAATGTGTGTCTCTAGAAGGAGTCTTATGTGATCTACTTGTTCATTCTTTTTTCCCCTAAGGGCTTTTACTATAAAGAAAATATACCTCTTACCAACTCCTTCCTCCTGAATCAAAAACTTGTTCTAGTCCTTACACACTCACATACACATGTATGCACACACACACTCACACACTCAGATCCAAAAGGACCCCGCTATCTTTAATTCTTCAAAGAGCTTTTTCCTTTCCTTGTAACCATTTGCCTGTCTCCTTCTACTTTTTTCTCTATTTAGTAGGGATCTCAAGAATATTTTAACCTGTAAACAAAAATTTTAGAATATTCCTTTATCCCATTGAATCATAGAATCGGGTAGGGACTTTTGATTCCAATCTTTCAAATTCATTTTCTCATTTGTGAAAATGGCAACACTATGTTTACCTTACAAGAGTATTGGAAGAACTAACATAGCAATGCATATAAAGCATCAAAAAGAACTTAACACCCAGTAAGCAATTCCTTTCCCCTTCAGTCCTTCTCTGTCTTGCCTACCATCTCCCTTCTCTCCTTCCTATCTTCTCAGTCTGCATCTCCCTACTTTGCCTCCCCTTGCATTTGAGATTTCCTGTTGTATTTTACCAAATACATTTGCCCTAAAGGGCTAGTAATTAAGTCATATGTAACAACACCTATCTCAGGTAGCATGATATGGTTCTAGAAAATTTATGCTAAGCAAATCAACACCCTCCTAAGAGCCATCTTCCAAGATATGTTTGAAAATGCCCTTGCCATTGATTCTAGACATACCTTTCACTAAAGTTAATAAATCCTCTAGTGACTAATGTTCATTTGATGAATAATCAATCCTTTCCCACTCCAGTGTCTTTATGGTATCATTCATAAATAATATCAAGCAACATCTATTTACATATATTAACTATCCTCTTATTCTCTTTTTTTCCCTTTACCTTTCCCTCCAAGGTAACTTTATCACCTATAAAACCTACCAGGAAATACCATACTTCACTTCTTATGGAACTCAAGGCCTCAAGGCTGTTAGACAAGTGCTCCATTATTACAGCCATGTTCCTAACCCTTTTGTTTGTTTTTGCAATAAGGTACCATTAATTGTTCCCAGGCTGGCTTCAACATTTCAGCTCTCCTGGTCTCTCCCACCTAAATATCTGGGTTTACAGTTTACTACCACACTTAGCTCCTACTTTGCCTATTGTCAAGGTCTAGAAGCATCACCTTCATACTTTTTGTCCATCAAGAAAATGCCTATAATATAACACTAAATAAATGGCAGAAAGAGAGGCCACAGTGGTGCACACAAAACATGTTACAGAAAATGGTTCAAGCCATGATTAACCCACAAGAGCCTTCATTTGCTAAGGGGTCGTAGAAGTGTGCTTTAATGAACATTGACAGTAGTTAAGATTGAACTCTGAGCCTCACGCTTGTGAAGCAGGCACTTAGCATTTGATCCACCGCATGTCTCCCTATTTGAATTGGTTATTTTTCAAAGTAAGGTCTTGTTTTATGCCCAAGCCAGCCTAGGTGCTTCCTTCCTAATTATACTTTGCTAACAAGTGTGTGGCACAGCACCCAGACATTGTGCTTCGCTCCTAGCTGGGATATGGAACACATACCCAGCCTTTGCTTGAGATTCAGTCTCACAAACTCATATGCTCGGGCTGGCTTTGCATTGAAATCCCCCCTAAATGCTTCCCAGGTAGCTAGGACTACAGACTTGAACTTTGCTTTGCTTTATGTTACGTATCCAAAGTGGTTTGCATAGGAACTTTTGCTAAAACATACTTATTACTGGTCAAACATTCTAGGAAACACCATAACAGTTCACTGGAGTTCTGAAGAACTGAGCTGGAGAGCCAGTTGTAAAAGACAAAGCTTGAACTACGTGAAGTCTATGCAGAAGCAGAGGACTCATTAGGCATGACTTTCTGGCGTTGCCACTTGCTCTAAGCATCATGGTACGCTGCTCTGAGTCTTCATTCCCTCATGTGACAAAAATAAGATACATCCACTGTATCAAATTAAGAATTACTGGGGAATAGAGTCATTTGTGAACACACTCCATAGACTGGACAGTACCTATGATGGTAAGGAATTTCTTGTTATCGTTCAACCTTGGAAATTTTTTTTAAAAAATAGGTAACTCAAAATCATGATACTGAGTTTGTACTAAATCATTATATCTGCTGAAAATAAGTTCCTGTCCTTTTGATACCCTGGTTCCAAGTCCTGGTATAGTATGGCCACTCTATCATAATATCAACCAGGTCTTCTCAGTTAAGTTGAAATTTTATTTTTTTGAGCTGAAATAACTTAGAGAGAAAACCGTTATATTGTTAAAAAAAAAAAAAAAAAGCTTGAGGGAATATTTACCTGAGGATTTCCTGTGTGGTTGTAGAAATTGAACCTACAGCTGTTTCCAGAGAGATTCTTATGTGAAGACAGGCATTCATGGTCATGCTTGTACAGTTGTTCTAACAGTGGCTTTGGAAATAAGTTTTATTCATCCCCATAGGATTACACGGGGCCTGCAAAAGTAACTGGGCACTGGGCATTCTACTCCTGGAGCCAGCATGTGTATGTAGATTCCTAACCTAACAGAGAGACTTCCAGAGACATCTAAGACCCACGCATTCCTATGCCCACAAGGGACCTGTCTTGGCTAACCTTTGAGCTTGCTTATATAAGCTAACCAGGTCAAGTTGGCTTGATCTCCACAAGATTGTGGAGATCATTTCCCAGGAGCTGTCCACAGCTCTGATTATCAACACCTAATACTTCTGTAGAAATCTTTCCCTTGTTCTTCTGGTTGACTATTATAATCATGTGTCCATCCCACTGCACAGCTGGAAGATCTCTGAGAGAAGAAACCATGCCTGATAAATGTCTGGGGACTTTAAGGTAATTGTACGATACCCCATTGGTCAATGCCCCATGTGTCAATCTTCATATGTCCCATGATAACAAGAAACAGCTCAGGTTATCTGACTTATAATGGAGCACTGATATCCAAGATATATTGGCTCCACTCAAGTCAGGTTTGCCCATTTTCTTTGTAGCCCCCCCCTTTTTTTTTCTTCCTGCCAGGGAGCCACCAGGCAAGTAAAGAAGAAAGCAAGCAAGCAGGACAGATGTCTGTAATTTCTCCATTGCTTGAACAATTCCTGTATCCCAAATTGAGCTCAGTAAAGAGAAAATGGATGAGATGCCTAGTCCAAATTTATTTCTTTTTGTTGGTCATGGGGTTTGAACTCAGGGCCTGGGTGCTGTCTCTGAGCTCTAACTCAAGGCTAGCGCTTTACCACTTTGAGTCTCAGCTCCACTTCTGATTATCTGGTGGTTAATTAGAGAACAGAATCTCATGGAGTTTCCTGTCCTGGCTGGCTTTGAACCATTATTCTCAGAGCTAAGACACTTGAGTAACTGGGATTACAGGCATGAGCCACCGATCTCCGCCATGGAAGATTTATATCATTCAACTTTGGCTAGCAGCCAAAGATGAAGTCATGTGGATACTAGAAGTTCTACGTGAGCCAAATCTTGGTAGGATGCAAATGAAAGCAGATGTCCTTTGTACCTTATAAGAGTAGCCAGTAACTTTGCAATGAGCATACATGCAGTGGGAACTGTGTTGCGT
Organism: Perognathus longimembris pacificus; assembly: GCF_023159225.1. Taxonomy (NCBI): domain Eukaryota; kingdom Metazoa; phylum Chordata; class Mammalia; order Rodentia; family Heteromyidae; genus Perognathus; species Perognathus longimembris. The sequence continues at coordinate 68,373,626 of NC_063168.1, read as the reverse complement.
ATTTATGTACCTTATTTCCTTGATTCCATGTTGCAGGAATGCAAGGTAAGTATTACAAGGTAAGCTTCATTCTATGAGAGAAAGGGCCTCAGAGACAAAAGGTCACAAGGATACTATAAGAAAAAAGTGTTACTCAAACCCTAGGTTCATCTCCTTTACCAATTTACAACCAAGCTCTCTAACTACAAACTTTAAATTGTTTTATTGTGGAGTGTATACACATTTGAAGAGAACAATATGATGAACCTATGTACTACCAGTCAACTTTAACCATCATTAAAGCCATTTTGCTTAACTTCTATTCCCATCCTTTTCCCCTTCAATGAGTTACTGTGAACAAATTCAGGAAGCATGTCATTTTATGCATAAGTTCCAGAAGAAGCCTTTGAAAATAGCTAAAGTACTATTTACCTACCAAAAATATTTAATGCCATCGAATATCCAGTCAGTGCTTGAATCTCATAAATAATTTTATAGTTTATTTAAATCAGAATCTAGATAGAGTCTGGATTACATCATGGTGGTGAACAGAGCATAACCCATTCATACAAAACAGGACACTTCTCACTAAAGAGAATGTGGTGAAGATGGAGAAAATATAGTTCATAGTTAGACCCAAACACTGAACTTCTCTGCACTTTGGAGGATGAAATTTATACCCTGAGATTAATTGCAAGGATTTACACAGTGTCTTTGAAAGTGCTCAGAGCAGAGCAGTCTCTGGCATGGGGCAAGTCCTCTATGAATGTTAATTTCCTTTCCAAAATAGAGAGAAGAAAATAAAAAGGGGAAGATGGAATAACTGGCCAAGAAGCTTGAGGAACTTCTTGGAGCACTTTGGCTACTGATTCCTTGAGATCATTTCCATTTTGTTTCTGGATGGAAATTTGACCATAACTGTGCCAAAGTGGCTAATGACTAGAAGCTCTGAATGCTCCCCACTGCCATCGTTTCCCATTCAGGACAGAAGGAAATCTGTGACTTCATGATGATCTCAAATGCATAAAAATAACAATATTATAAGAATAATTTAACTTCATATCCATTAAAATCAATAAAAGAAATTAAAATATAACCAGGTACAGTTTCTCATGCCTGTAATCCCAGCTATTTGTGAAACTGGTAGTGGAAGGATCATAGTTTCAGGCCGGTCTGGGAGACAAGTTCACAAACCTCATCTCAGCCAATAAAACCTGGGCACAGTGGCATGATAGTTACTTCAGCAATAGGAAGACTGAGAAGCAAGCTGGTGCAGGCAAACACACACACACACACACACACACACACACACACACAAATAACAAAAGCAAAAGAACTGGGAGCATGGCTCAAGTCATAGAGTATGTGACAGAGCAAGCATTGGGCCAATTTAGTCTTAAAAATAGTAGAATATGACATATCATATTAACAGAAGTTCCAGTTTTGTTTCAGCAGTAACATAATACAAAACTAAACAAATAAAGGCAATTAATACAATTCAGGTCTGTGTTTGCTTTTTGCTCATATGAGTTTTGGCAAGTCACTACATTCCTCAAAGTTTCAGATTCTCAGGGTATAAGACCTACATTCTTGATAAATAATATTATTAGCCTAAAAATGTCAGTCAGCATCACATAGGAAAACAGAAAGAAAACTACACTGTATGTTAGAACCAAATCTGAATTTTAACTCCCACTTAATGAATATGTAGCCTTACATAAGCAAATAATTTGATCCGTGTCCCATTCTTCTTGTTTGTTAAATACAAATTATAATCCATCCCACAAAATTATGGTGAAGACAAAAAATAACATATACTATATGTTCAGCAGAACCTCAGCCTTTCATTGACACTTAATGATGGCTATTATAATCATTGTTAGCCTTATACAAAAGTAGTATTTGCTATTCTCAAACAAGTTTTATTTCAATAAGTTAGATAAGTTATTGTAAAAATTACAGAACTGAACAGGCACATTCATTCACACTGGGCAAATCTAACATTTGTGAGGCTCATGGAAACTTAATCCAAAACATGGCTGAATTTGGCACATTGTATTCTCAAAAACTCATAGCACAATGGCCATAGCATAATTTCCATGATCTCTGTGTGCCGACTCACTTAGGAAATGTAAAGTGAGCCACCTTCTTTGATATTATATGAAAACACTTTCTAAAATGGTACCTGTAGGTTGCCAGTAAGAATACTGAGAATCTTGTGATAGGTCTGTAAGATTACACATCTGTACATGGAAACTCATTGGGAAATGGTATCATAGAAGGGCAAAATTCCATTAATACTCCAGCTGGCTTGTCTACATTGTAGTCATTAGCTTCTGTCATAGATGAAACTCAGAAGGAAGTCGTCTGTGTGAATTTGGATCTAAAAATGACTTGGGTACCACTGTCATGATGATTGAAATTGCCTTGCTGTGACTGTTCCAGCTCTGTGACTAAGACCAGACTGAAGTACTTAATTGTGTTTTAATTAAGCAAAGGAGACAGACATTGCTTTTTTTTTCTTTCAGAAGACTTTTATTCTCATTTTACAAACTCTACAGGGTAAAACGAGAGAGTAATTGTTAGCAGACACTGACCTCCTTCACATCTCTGGCCTTATAGTGACTGTAAAGAGAGTCCCATTGAAAGCTTGGAATTATGCTTTCTAATAATTTGGCAAGACTTCTTTCTGAGTAAAAAGAATATTTTCTCTGTGTAGAAAACATAGAAAAAAATACAGAGAAAAAGGACCATCACAAAACTCATCAGATTTTCTTTGTTTTCAAATTGAAACTACTCAATGCTAAAAATCAATGTCCTACTTTCTCTTAACATTAGAGTAGAAATATGACTTGAAATGCCTAATTACAGTTCATTGTGTATATGTACAAAGTCTCACTTCACCATTTTCTTACTGCAAGACATTTTAACTTTTTAACACTTTAACAGGAAGTAAAATCACTTTATTTATGTAGCTCTGGTTACGGTCTGAACAATGTCCTTCTGGATTTCTACCCAGATCCACAGAGAAATAATTTCTTTGAACCCAGAGTTGCTTCTTAGGCAAAGGCTTAGACACTAGAGAACACTTGTTGATGGAGTCAGAACATTTAGTGCTTTGGTGAAGAGCATCTTGACAAGGCAGTAACTCTCAGAGCAGATGCCACATTCTTTCCAGAAATTCTGGAAACCTTGACTTCATCCACACCTACCTGAAGTTGGATGAAAATCCATTACTTTTGTCTTTTTCTTTTGGAACAGGAAAGTGAAAGGAGAACCAAGTCTAGCTTGAGAGCCCACCACCCTGATTTACACAGTTCTTGTAGTATGTGCTGCCTTCTTTAGCAGGATTAGCATGAGCTTCACCACCGTCTTCATCGTTGTTTGACAACCATTTTCACAGCAAGTCTGTGGTTTTCTCAACAATACACCTACCACCTTGTTAATTGTTGGATCTCCCAGATATCTGTACCATGACAGGTTCTTTGGGGGAACTCATAGAGATGCTTTAGACAGATTTTAATGGCTTATATTATATTTCTGCTTTACTGGTTTATGGTTATACTTTTACTTTTGTCCATTAAAACAAGCTTTGTTAAAAGAAATGAGATGGGAAGCTCACGGAGGGGTAGTGAATTAGGAATTTCATGTGTCATCTCATGACAGACCACAAGCCATACTTTGACAGTCCAAAAAGTTCTTAACAGGACTTTTAAAAAAATCACTCATGGGGCTGGGGATATGGCCTAGTGGCAAGAGCGCTTGCCTCATATACATGAATCCCTGGGTTCGATTCCCCAGCACCAAATATATAGAAAACGGCCAGAAGTGGAGTGGAGCTGTGCCTCAAGTGGCAGAGTGCTAGCCTTGAGCAAAAAGAAGCCAGGGACAGTGCTCAGGCCCTGAGTCCAAAGCCCAGGACTGGCAAAAAAAAAATCACTCATAAAGCAAGCATATTATGAGTTTACTATATGCTATGAATTAAGTTTGCACCCAGAGAGACAAACATCCTTCAAGGCATGGTGTTTAATGAGATCACAAATTCAAGGTCTACATAGGCTACCTGGTACGTCATTGTCTAGAAGAAGAGGATGAGTAAGAAAGTGAGGACAAGGAATAGGAAGAGAATAGTAGGTGGAGCAAGGAGAAAGAGAAGGAGGAGAAGGAGAAGAAAGAAGCTGTTCATCTTGGTCTAAAGCAGGAGCTAAATGAAGTGGTCCTGGTGTTTAATAAATATTAAATGATGGCATTTTGAGCAGATTGAACACCTGCTCGGTTTCTTTCTCTTTCCAAACATGGCCTCATCTATGTTTTTATGTAATTCCAGATCAACAAGTTTGATCTCCCCCACTAAAAAAATCTCTTGAACCCTTACTTTTGCTTCCATTTAGTTTTCCTGCAATTCTAGGGGGTCAAACCCAAGGTATTGAACATGATAAGCAAATGTGCCATCAGGGAGCTACAATCTCTAGCCATTTAGCTCCATTTTAACTATGCATTTTAAAGATAGTTTTAAAAGACTTTCATAATACATGCAGACACTATTTGTCATGAAAATACAACATTTATGAGCTATTATTTTAAATCTACCATTATAAGAAATATGTTGGTTAAATTGAACAGCCCTTATATGGGTATAATCTACTAAAATGAAATAAATTATAAAAGATTGCCACTTTATCACTTCATTAACCAATTAGGCAATTAAAAGTGTGCGACTGGCAGACCTCATGCAGAAGGAAAATATAAAGGAAAAGGAGAATGAGAAGAAGGAGGAAGAGCAGGAAAAGAAGGAGGAGGAGAACAACAGTAAGAAGAACTGATAGTATTACACAGATCTGAGTTCAAACTTCAGCATAACCATCCAGGTACCCATGGTTCACACCTATAATCCTAGCTATTCAGGAGGATGAGATGTGAGGATCATGGGTTAAATGCAGCCCAGGCAGGAAAGTCCCTGAGAGATTCTTATCTCCAATTAACCACCAGAAAACTGGAAGTGGTGCTGAGGCTCAAAGTGGTAGAGCCCTAGTTTGGAGGAAAACAAAATGCTCAGGGACAGCATCCAGGCCTTGAGTTCAAGGCCCACAACTGACAAAATAAAATTCACCACTCATGTGCTGCAGGGCTTCTGCTCCCTAGGCTGTACAGTGGACACAGTTAAGTCTATCTTGCACAGTCCTTGTAAAAATTACATGAGATTCATGCAGGATACCTAGCAGACAGCTGGGGACAGAGAGAAGCACAATGTAAGATACTTACGATTGTTCACAGCAATATATGAATAAATATGACCCCCAGTTTCTTTCAGGACTTACTCATATTTAAACAAAATGCTGAGACCAAACATTTCTTGTCAAATTCACCAGTCTATTCTTAGAGCTCTTTGCAGGGCCAAACATATTGTAGGTGCTCAATAGATAAGCTCTGAATAAATCCTAAGATGTCAAGTTGTTCTGAAGTGCCTAAATAGATGCAAAAATACAGCAGAAGTTCTGATCATATGGGGAAGGTATTTCAGAGACACAAGTGTTTATATCTGACTTCAGTAGACTGAAGTATTACACTTCTCACAGATGCCTTAGGTATTCCCAAATCCCCATAGTTAATCCAGAAAAGAAGGGAAACAAAGAACTAATAGGTAGTATATGCAAATAACACATAATGGCTTCTTCACCAAGGACTACACCAAAAGTGATACTTACATATCACCTGACCCATTCAAACAGGACAGTGCAGTAAACATGATCCTCACCTTGTTTTTATTTTCCTTTTTATGTTTTTTTTATTATTGCCTTTAAGTAGTTTTACAAAGGAGTTTCCATTTAACAAAGCAGTTTATGAATACAATGTAACTTGGTCAATGTCACCCCTTTCAACATTCCCACCCATCCTTCCCCTACCTCCTCCTTCCTTCACTATTCCTAATTTTATAAGATATACATTGCAGTTTTGATTGCATTTTTCTGCCTTCTCTCCATTTGGCCATCCCTTTTCCCCTTGACCCCACCCCACCCTTTCAAGTACTCACTTCCTGTGTCTTATTTTGCTGAACTCTGATTTTGCCTTTCTAAGGAATTATGCTACTTGAGTTCTCCCTTAAATCTACCCTATTTCAGTTAGTACATTTGTATACACTTGCACACAACCCAACATATTTCCATCTAAGTTTGTAAGCTAAATCTAGCTTCCACCTATAAGGGAAAACATGCACTCTTTGTCTCTATGGGCATGACTTATTTCACCTAACATAATTGTTTCCAGGTCTTTCCATTTCTTTACAAATGGTACTGCATTATTCTTTGTAATGAATGAGTAAAATTCCATTGTGTATATATACCACATTTTCTTGATCCTTTTGTCCATTAGGGGGCATCTGGAATTATTCCATACCTTGGCTCTGGTGGATACTGCAGTGACAAACAGGATTGTGCCATTTGAGGAGCTAGCTCTGTAGCTTTTGTATGAGAAAGTTGCTCTTTGCTTACCCCATTCATTCATTTGTCCCACAAATATTTATTGAGCATTGATCATCTGCCTCCTATTAGCCTTTATAAAAATAAGTTTAATTGGAGGAACAGATATGTAACCATCACAAAAGGGCATCAGGTTACAGTAGATTACATTGTCGTGGAAGAATATACGTGATGCTGTAAGTAAATACAACAGGGATGCCTATTTGCAGGTGTTGGAAGTAAGAGATTCCAGGAAAATCCACTGAGGCCTCAGCGCCCAACCTGGCCTCCTGGGATTGCCACTGAGACTTGTTTACAGTCACAAGGCTTCACAAAGAGGACTGTGGCAACATTTCCTTTCAGGAGAAGATGGATTTTCCTCCTAAGATTTAACATCACCCATTTTACTCCTCACTTCCAAGCTGTATAACAAAGGACAACAGAGCTTTAGATGTTAGCAAATCTCCCAGCCATCCTCCCCTTCTTAGGCAAAATTCCCTGGCGGGGCTTCCAGAGAAGAAACTGGAAAGCACCTGTCTCAGGTGCCTTCCGTGCAGGTGCTTTCGCCAAATCCACATTACTTTCCTGTGGCATCTGTGTGTGGGACATTAAGTATACTAAATATACCTAAGCCCACCTAAAATTCCATGTGCTTCCACAATCTGTGAGAGAAGCACAGGGATCTAGGAAAGAATAAAACACGAGTGCTGCCAGAACACATCTGGGTGCAAAGAACTCAGTTGCTTCTAGTACAATGTTCCGAGGTGAGATGAGTCTGTTTCCAGAGGTGTCCAAACTAGGAATTAGCTAGTAAATGGACAAAAGGAACAGAGGTACTATTATCAACCCAAGTATCCAATAGTGGTAGGAAAATACTGTCAAATACATGTATCTGATGTAATGTTCTACTGAGTAAACGACTCTTGGTGAATACGATGAGCATGGTGTCACGAAAAGAAATATGGATTCTGCAGTCAGGCCTCAGTTCCAACCCAGCTCTCTTACCAAATATTTAGGGATTTATGAAATACTTTATCTGTGAAATTCAAATAATAATAGCAATGTGGCACTACTCCTGTTGTGGTAATTTATATAAATATTGGCACATGGCTGTCATTCGATATCTTTCCTTTAGAGGTAGTCGTAATAGATTTTAATGGGAAGATCAATGACGCAACATAAGGCTAGTTTATATGGATATTACTAGGTACTTTTGTCTAATGCTTACAACTTCATGCTAAATATTTTTTGTCTTTATTATAAAGATGAAGAAGTAGAGGCTTTTAAACAATATAGGACATACATGCACACAACCGCATAACCCATAAGTGATACAACAGGGAGTCTGACTTTAAGCCCTTGTATTAACTGCCCTCCATCTTTCCTGTCACTGTCAATACCCATTTTTTTATCATCACTACTGACATGATCATTATGGCCATTGTTTTAAATTTGAAGTGCTTGAGACATTGTGATTTTTTCCCCCTGAGGTAAAAACTAGCATAGAAACCTTAAAGTATTATACTTCAACATTTGTTGCTACATCCTGCCATTTCCTTTTCACATCCATTAGAGCTCCTTTACAAATGGTAGAAAACCCCTAATGAGAAATGTATTTCTCACACAAATAAAGAAGTGGAAAGGAAGGGAAAGCCAGGCTCACAGGGCTGCTCATGAAGTTCTCAGGAACCCAGAGACCTTCTCTTCTTTGCTGCGTCATCCTCTGAAGGTGTTTAAACCCTGTAGAGTACATTGGGTAGCTGTCCCACGCACCTACTATTCAAGCAGCAAGATGGAGGAAAAGGAGACAAAGGGTACGTTCTTGTCTATTAAAAATTCTTGTTTAGATCACACCTAAAAATTGTCATAGATATCGGTCTCCAAAATTTGGTCAAAAGCCTTTGCTAAAAAAGTGTGTTCTTGTTATTGAGTAAGATGAGACGGGATTGTTGGAGGGACTTTTTCAACCTTAGCCATCCTAGTGGTGGCAAAATTTAATCATTGTAATAAATGTTTTAACTTAGATTGACCAGTTGATATTTAAAATATAAAGATCGGCACAGACAGGTTGGAGACCTGCCTTCGTTGGTAGAGCACTAGATAATATATAAGCCAAAGTGTCGAGTACTGAGTTTGAGTTCCAGTTTCCCAACTAAAACCAAAACAGAAAAGAAAAATCAGCATAGATTAGCAATATTCTAAATTCATGTCTAAGATAACTACATCTCTTACCAAAGACATTATCCCAACTGTCATAAAACCTTACTACTCTCCTATGAGCTTTGTGTCTATCTTTTTACCTTTACCAATTTGACATTCTTTTGGTTAGAGTCATCATATGTAAAATGAGTAGAGTTAAAATAAAATATTTCTGATATACTTCCCGTTATACCTACCTATCACTGAATGCGTAGCCAAATCTCAGTCTCTTGCCAGAATTTGAAAGGGTGTTAGATGATTTTAAAAATCTGTTCATGAGCTAGTGTTCTCAAAAATAGATACAGATTTGTCTTTGATACCCAGTCTTCCCACAGAAAGGATTACGGTCTGTTATATTTCACTTGTGCTAACAATATGAAGGGGAAACAAAACAAGCAAAGTAAACATCAGAAAAGAGAGTAAACGATCTGGTTTTTGGCTGATTGCACACACACACAATTCAGCACTCACTTTAGCAGCACATATACTAAAATTGGAGCAACACAAAGATTATTATGGTCCCTGAGCAAAGATGACAGGCAAATTTCATGGAGGTATTCCATATTTTTTTAATCCAAAGATTCAAATAAACACAAAATTAACAATTTTTTTCCTAAGGAGGCTCAATTCAAACTAAATTACAAAAGCAAATCATCTTTCCTCTCAATTTATCAAAAAAAAATGTTTAGATGGCTGGGGAGATAGTTCAATGGCAGAACATTTGTCTAGGAGGTGTGAAGTTCTGGATTCAACTCACAACACTGAGAGAAAACAAGCAATTCATGAATAAAAATGTAGAAAAAATTCCATGCACAGTAGTAATCAAAATGATAGAAATATTCTAAATTTTAAGAGTATCTGAGATAAATCTAGATGGAATCAGATGGCTTCAAGGCTGGTGGCTGCCCAATGACAGGTGATTCTTGACTTGGTCTTCAGTGGGTTAGCACAGATTTCAAGATGGGTTAAAAAAAAGTGGAGAAGTACTAGGAGGAAGACTGTATTTGTGGTGAGAAGGAAGGAGAAAGAGGAAGGCTGTGTTCATGGGCAGTCGGGTAGATGGTGGTACAATTCTTCAGAGAGACTCCTTGCCAAGTATCTATTCTTCTGTGACTTGTAACAATACCGCCCAGAAGCTAAACCAGAAAACGACACTCCTTTTGCATTGTTCTAATAGGTTCTCATCCGAACAGCAACAACAAAAAAATATGTGACTCACCCTAAATTCCCTCACCCAGCTGGCGCGGTCTGTGATTCTCGGCCTGCAGAACTGCTACTACTGGGTTGAGGTGCAATTCAAACCTATTGAGATTTCCTTGGGTTGACGGTTCACAGCAGGTGTTCTTATTCTTTCCAGCCCTGGTTTTATTTCTAGGTCTTCTTTTAATGTTAACGGTTTTTTTAAGCTCCCAAGGCTAGTGGTTGGATGAGGGGTAAAGAAATGCACAGTTTTGACTAGCTGATATAACTGAGCAACATATAAAATCAACTCACTTTTGAATAATAGCAATGGCACTGACATATGGTTGAAAAAAAAATAATGCACTGGAGGTGAGAGGTTACCTATTCAGTTTGCAAGGCTTAGTGATCATATGGATTCTTAGGTCTTTAGCAATCATTTCATGGATCCTCTTACCTCTGGATTTCATCCCAGAATCTTACAGACTAGGTTTTGTGTGTTTTTTCTTCAGATGATTGTAAACATTTTTTGTTGTTAGAAATGAAAACCAAAGCGGATGCTAACATTTCCACAGTCTTTAGAAATCAAAGCACTGAATATTTGCTTTCTGACGAGGCATTTATATAGGTCACCAGATTATATAAGCAGGTTTTTGTTTTCTCTTCCCTTCTGACTTTGGTCGTAAGTTTAGCATTGCAGTAAAGCAGTTGTGTTGTGCTTTGTTTTGTTTCGCCATTGAACATTATTTTGTAAAGTGTGTCTATTTTTGAAGAGCAAGAGCTGGAACCTCAGAGCCAGTGAGAACCAACTGAACCCTAGGGATCCGCCTCAGCTTCTTTTTGTGAGACATGTGGGCTCCCCAAGACATTTGTCTATCCGTACACTGTAACGCAGCTTCCCTCTCTGCAGTTGAGCTCTGAATTTATTATTGCCAAATGATCATATACCATCTGCTTTTCATTCCAAATCCTAGAAGAGCAAGTCTGTCTATTTTTACCCCTATCGGAAGAGTTCTTCCCACAATCCAACTTCATCAACCTCTTTAGCTGGCCTGTACTGGACCACTTGGGTCAGCAGCCCAACCTTGATTGCATGAGCAGTTATCTGTAAGTCAAAACCACTTACCACTACTTACCTGAACATGAAATATTGAAAAAGCCACTTCCACGAAAGACGTATTAATAACTGATATGGTCAATATGTAGGGCAAGGAACAACCAGAAAGATGAGAAGGGAAAGAACTTCTTCCTGCCAAGTATAATTCAGGCACCCTATCTGAGCATTACATATTGTCCTTCCAGCAAAGCCCTGCAGGTTTATGCTTCCAGCCCCATTCACAGAAGAGGATAGTGAGGCCTGGAGGAACATGTGGTAGACTTGGCCGGTCAGCAGGACTCGGCCTGTTTGACTCTGGAGTGTGAGTTTGAGCCATTTGCAACCCCAGAGCATTCTGTTGTCCATTAATACTGGCGTCCATTAATACTGAATGCACAGTGGTCAGAGTGCAGAGCACTGAGCAATTATTGATCTATCAATCAAAATTGACAATCGATAGACTTTAAGATATACTCCATCCATTGCCAAGCATATGAAAATTGTCTGTCTGCAATCTAAATCTGTAAACCTTTTCAAAAGACCACATCGTTTTATTATAGAGGTAATGTTTCACAATAAAGAAAGAATCTGAAAAATATTATGGTGGAAAGAAATAAAAATCATAATCCTAATACTAAAAATAAATTATTTCTATTATTTGACTCTAATCTACATACCTAGTTTTTCTTTAACATAGGGCTGTAAATAAAATTGACCTAAGTCAGGTGCTGTGGCTCAGAGATGTAGGTAGGACCATAGCACAAGGCTGGACCTGGGCAAAAGCACCGAATCCGGGGCTGGGACTGTGGCTTAGGAGTGGAGTGCTTGCCTGGCATCCATGAAGCCCCTGGCTTCAATTCCTCAGCACCACATCAACAGGAAAAGCCAGAAATGGCACTGGCTGTGGCTCAAGTGGTAGAGTAAAAAGAAGCCAGGGACAGTGCTCAGGCCCTGAGTTCAAGCCCCAGGACTGGCAAAAGAAAATTCTGTCTGTAAAAACTACACCGAAGGGTGGGGAGTATGGCTCAAGTGGTATAGTACTTGCCTAGAAATCATAAGGATCTGAGTTCTAAACCCAGCATCACTGTGAACGGGAGGGTGGGGAGGAGAAGAAGAAGAAAGGAGAGGGAGGGGAGGGTGAGAGGGAGGAATGGTGTGAGGGAAGAAAAGGAAAATAGGAGAAAAAGAGTGTGAGAAGGGAGGGAGTGAAGGAGGAAGGAAGCAAGAAGGGAGGAAAGGAGGGAGGGAGGGAGGGGGGAGGGAGGGGAGGAGGGAAGGCAAAGGAAGGAAGACCAATTGCATTGCTGGGCATGGTGGTACATGCTTGAAATCCCAGCATTTGGAAGGATGAGTCAAGATTTTGAATTCAAGAGTAGCCTGGGCTACATTGTGAGATCATGTCTGAAAAAAAACCAATAGCTTAGCATTTAGCTCAGTGTGGAAGTACTACTTAGCATGTTCAAGGCCCTGGGGGTTCAATGCCCAGTACCACCTAAAAGAAAATGACATTGGCTAACAATCTATCTTTCCATGTCTTATCTAGTCGTCTTTGATTGAGAAAGAATCTCATGTAGGTTTAGAACTTGTATCACATATTATAAAATGCAAGAAAACAATTTACAACTTTCAGAAAAAGAAAACAGGTTTTCTTATTCTTTGCAATATATTATATGCAATATATTCCACACTTCTGATTGTCAAACACAAGTTTGTCATGTGGGCCAGTAGCCTTCTCTGAGCCTTCCTTGAGCCCTTCCCACCAATAGGCACTGGCAAAGCTACAATATGAAGGAAGCTACGTCTAGGTAGTCGACCATTTGTCAACGCAATGCATATTTATCATTAAATATGCTATTATTACACCATCTCACAAGGCTGTTCTGAGTGTACTTAAGAAATTACTCCAACACATAAGCTTAGACTATTGTAAAGATAAAGACATCAACTGCAAATGACCACACATTCATTTTATGTAGGTAAGCAAATGACAGAGCTACTCTCTTCTATGTCTATCTACCACAGAACTGCAAAACACCAAAATTTCTCAACTTGTCTTACAAATATTTGGTCAAACTGTTGCATCTAGTATTTCCATGCACATCAAAACCCAGAAATTTTCCTAAATGATGTTTAAAACACTTACTGGATGTCCACACAATATAGACATCTGTGAGAAAGACAGAGTCCCTGTCAAATCTCACAGAATCACAAATTGGCAAGTTATTGTAACACACAAAACTAATTGGAAAGTATTAACTTCAGATGCTATTGCAATACCAATAAATTTGGTACCAACAAGTCTTATGAAAGCCTTAAATTTGCATTTTAATTTGCTATAAAAATTTCATATCATAACAAAATCACTGGAGGATTACCTATGGCAGAAAAACTACCTTTTCCTATACTAAAATAATGTTCTCTAAGTTAGTAATAGTTTTTCTTTATTATTCTACTGAGGGTTTCTTTTGAAATGAATATAATTACTCAGTATGACAAGAGCCAGAGAGGAAAAGAATAATTACCCCAAATCAAAGAGGGCCATTTGAGTAGTTAATCTTCCACACTGTGACGTATCTGGGAAAAAATCAGTCTGGATTAGAGATAAGTATGAATTACAAAATGCTACAAAAGTAAGAGAAGGGGAGGGTGGCAGGGAAAGGAGGATGTTGAAAGGGGTGACACTGAACTATATATTTATTGTGAAACTTTCATAGGTAAAAATGTAGGGACTAATATAACAAATATCCACTGACCTATTACACAGATTTCAAATATTAATACCTTCTCATATCTTGAAATGGTTCTCATCTCCTTACTCAAATTTCTGGAACTCTTTTCTTCCTAAGAAACAGTCCTTCTACTAAACTGAGCATGCACTTTTTCATGAATTTTTATTTTATTCTTTTTCCATACCTGGGACTCAAATTAAGCACCTGATGCTTTTGTTTTTGCTCACTGGCTGGTGTTCTACCACTTGAGCCATGCTTTCAACTCATATAATTTTTATATTTAATATATTATTTTATAAGTATTTATAATAGAAAAATACATTAAATTTATAATTATTATATTATATTGTTATGTTATTATTTTTCACATCTATTACCAGAGGGGTTTGTTTTTGTTTTCAAGCCCATACTGGGGCTTGAACTCAAGGCCTGGATGCTGTCCCTTAGCTATTTCCACTCAAGGCTAGTGCTCCCCCACTCACTCAGACACAATTCCACTTCTGGATTTTTTGGTTGTTAAATGGAAATAAGAGACTCACAGTCTTGAACCCCAATCCTCAGATCAGGCTCCCGAGTAGCCAGAAGTATAGGCATGAGCCATGGGTACCCAACAGGAGGGGGTGTTTTTTAAGGGCATATTTCCCACAAAGGAACAAAGCTTCTCTTGTGATTGCTCTGCATTTTGACCATTTAGGAGAGATGTTATAGGCATGAGAAAAAAAGAGTAATTAAAAAACAGCACTGTGATGAAAATGCTTTGGAGAACTACTCATTGTCTGGGTGACTTATTTCTATAAACAAGTCCTATACCAAGCATGTCTCAAACAAAGGGTCCTGGACAGTTAAGAATCACTTGACTCAATAGACTTTAGGCCCGTACTGGAGACGTTCATATTTCAAATGTTAAATCTGTGAACATCAAAGGTTTACCTTATTTGGCAGTGATTTTTTTTTTTACTGAGCATCAGTCTCTATGGGATTTTTAAAGGGTATGAGTATCGATGGATCTGTATTAATCAAAAACATTATGCATAGGAAAATGGAATGTACAGAGCAGTAAAAATCTGACAAAAAATAAACAGTACCAGTAGATGCTGTTTCTTGAGCGTCTACTAATGCCAACCACTGTGCTAGTTTTCTTTATTACCTCTAATTTATACATTAAATGTTATTTTCACAAACTAGTAGATGACAAAACTAGGAAAGATTAATTAATTACCCAGAGTGGAAAGACAAATTTATTCAAAATGGATAGTTTTTTCATTATTCAAACTTGATTTTTAAAAGGGAAAATTTTAAGCCTTCCAATAACACTGAGGTAGCAGAGAAAAAAATGATTTACAACCTCAAAACACCCAGAATACCAAAAGCCTATATTTAGCAATGATTGGGTCAGATAACCTCTATGTTTTGTAACCTAAACCTTTTTTCCTCTAGGAACTAGAAACAATCTTGTATAAATATGAGAGAATTAATAATAATTTTCTAAACAACACTGTAGCCTCGAATCTATTCTAAGACTGCTTATTTCCCTTATTTGAAATCGTTAGTAATTAAGCTTCTACTGCTTTATTGTATAACCCTTTTGAGCTGGATAGCAAGCAAGGGAACTTATAGTTGCCATATTGTCAACCAATTTGTCAGACACATGCCTCTGCATTGAGGTAGGAAATGAGCCTGCCTGTTCATATAATACTATCAAATTCATCACTATCAAGATAAGGACCTTGAATGTGTGTGTGTGTGTGCGTGTGTATGTGTTCCAGAACTAGGGCTTGAAGTCAGGGCCTCATGCTTTCCCTTGAGCCTCCTCTACTTCTGGCTTTTTGCTTTTAATTGGAAGTAAGAATCTTATGGACTTTTCTGCCTTGGATGGCTGGCTTCGAACCTTAATACTCAGATCTCAACCTTCTGAATAGCTTAAAGACAGGAGCCACTAATGTCCTACTTAGCTTGAATGTTTAAATGACAGAAAGAGGAGGCTCCTTATCTTTCTATGTAACTTCTTACTCCAGATATCTTCTTAAAATACCTTCCACTTGAATTAAAAGTGTTAATATTTGATGCTTTCTTGATATTAGCTTTCTCTGGTGGGTTGTACCAATGTACCATTTAACTACATTTCATTTTTATTAGCTATTGGTATTTCATCTTTTGTTCATATGTTGCTTATATACTTTACCTAACCAGCCCAAAATCTTCTTCCCTTTTACTTCTAAGCATGTGTCATACTTAAAACACAATTGCTTCTCTTTTTCCACGTTGTTTGATTTTTTAGACTCCCCAAGCTTTGAATTTCTATGCATTTGAATGTATATACATATTTAAATATGTATCCATTTTATCTTTTGTAACTTCTGCCTTGTCATTTATGTTCAGAAAAATCCTTCTTGATCTTAATAAATAAGATTATCTTCACTTTGTATTCCAAGCATCATTTTAAAAAATATGATAAGTAGTGTTATTTAATCCTGAATTTTATCATCAAAATTGCTATCAAGGGATGTTGATGTCATTTACAAAATTATCTTTCTGTCCCCTTTGTTCTGCAAAGCTTCCCTGATCATATATTAAGTGATTATATATAGCTGGATCTATTTCTTGAGCTTCCATTCTGTTATGCTGATCTATATGTCTATTTTTGTGCCAGTAAACTGTGCGTTTATTTGAAGAGAGCTCAAATTTCCACTCTTGAGTTTGTGCTTCGGCAAGCTAAACACTCCTTGCTCTTTGAATTGCTGTTCTTGTGCTTAGCATCCAAGTCCTAGCCTGTGCCCTCACAGCTAAAAGCAGGCATTGGTGAGATGAAAGACCAGGCCTTAGAGTGCTCAGAAATTGACTCAGCGGGGGACAGAAGTAAACAGTAAGGCTGGATCCAGTGGCTATAATTCTAGCTACTTTGAAGGCAGAAATCAGGGAGGCTAGCTTGGGCAAAAAAAAAAAAAAAGTAGTTGGGGAGACTCCATTCCAACCAATGGCTGGTACTATACACCTGTTATTTCAGCTATGGGAAAAGCTCAATAGCGCAGTGCAATGGAACATGCCTGTAATCCCTAATAAAAATGGGAAGCACAAGTAGAAAGATCTCATCCCAGGCCAGTGGAGGGCATAAAGTGAGCTACTTCTTCACAAACAACGAATGCCAAAAGAGACTTGGAGGGGTGATTCAAGTGGTAGAATGCTTGCCCAAGCAAGTGTGAGGCCCTGAGTTCAACTCCCTAGTAATAGCCCTCATAAAAAAGAAGTGCCCAGACAGAGGGAGGAAGAGTGGCCGTCTTACTCTGAAACAAATCGTTTCTACTGTAGAAAGTACAAGGTTGGAATTCCAACTCCACCATTTTCTTGCTGTGTGACCTTAGACGTATTGGGTACACTCCCTCAGCCCTATTACCCTCAACTGGAAAATGAATACATAGTGCTATCTACTGAATAACATGATCATGAAGATGATTTTACTGTTGTTATTGCTGTCTATAGATTCGCTAGTTAATATTTTTAAAGAATTTATTAATACACACAACAAATCGAATAAGGTAAGAAAGGTTCACGTCTGTAATCCTATACTTAGGAGGCTGAAATCTGAAGCTCACAGGTCAAAGTCAGCCCAGGAAGTAACGTCCCGAAGACACTCATCTCCTAAACTCTTATCTCAAAACACCAGATGTAACGCTATGGCTCAAAGTGGTACAGTGCTAGCCTTGAGCAAAAGAGCTCAGGGACAGTACATAGGTCCTCACTTCAAGCACTGTGACCCAAAATAAATAAATGTAGGAAAGGTTCCATAACTTCTCCCAGGAGACCAGCTACTAGAGGTGCTAGAGGAGGCATTTTACTTCTGCTGGGTGCCACCCAGGTCTAGCCTTCTCCCTGCAGAGGATGTTCTCCCTGCACTGGGACAAAAGGCCCTGATCAATGGGGCTCTGCACTGATTGTACTGGCAAATCTGCAAAATCTTAAGAGTAAGGGAAACCTACAGCTCAAACATACTATCTGATGGTCTAGAGGTTTCTTTCCGTGTCAACATGGAAGAGCATCAGATGAATGGGAAGAGGCAACATGATCTTATCTTAATCTGCAACTCAGCTGTGTGGAAACTAAGCATTACCCACCACTCGGTTTCCAGTGGCAGTGACTCTGGCCCACAAGCATTTGTCATCCCTACAGGGTGAGAGGGGAAGCAACACTCGGCTCCTTCAGCACCTGTTACCTGTGCTCTCCGCGGCCTGAAGAGAGGCAGGTAGAGGATTCCCTGGTAAGCCAAACACACCCGGAAGGTCTGATTTTACTCTGCCTGGCCTTGGTATTGTTGACTTTCAACCAAGATAATTTTCATGCACCCTAATGAAGGGCTCTGTTCCAATTTTTTTTACTGGATCCTACACAAAACACCAGCAAGGTCAGGATAAATCAAATTTAGACGTAGACACAAGTCAATGATGAGAACCCTGGACTAGGAGGGTCAGCACATCCCTCTGGCAAGTAAACCCCGTCATCCATCTCTTGATGCTCCAAGAAAGGGGACTCAGATACACTTTCCCTTCTCCATGGCCTTCTTTCTTCCTTTGCGTTGTTTTTGTAAATCTTCTGTGGGTGGCTCCTTGGGTGTCTTTACGACTTCATTCCAGGGATATGAAGCTTGCTGTCCATCTGCAGCTCTGGGTTTTGTTTTCTCTCCTGACAGGTCATGAAATTTACACTAGAGTCTAAAGGGCAATACATTGTACAATTTAGAAACTCTCTCCATGGTATGTTTCTTTCAATGCCTCTGGCAATTCTTTCAGGCAATGCATTTCATAGAACTCTCACAGAGGAGAAAAGAGAAGTTCAATGAGGACTGGGGATTGTGCAGACGTACCTCGGGGAAACTGTGGACTGGCTTGGCACTGGAGACTAGTTCTGATTGCTTTAGGGAAAGTACAGGACACAAAGTTCACAAAACCCACAACACACACAGAGGCCTAGGAAGGTCACCCTGAGGGAGCACATACTTCTGTAGCCAATGGATCCAGGTCAAGACACCAGAATGATGCACCCTACTTGCAGGCAAAGAGTCATGTCCTATGCAATGTGGGTGGCTAAGGTTGATTGAGAGATGGTCCTGTTTCCAAAGCCTTCTTGGGGCTCTCCTTTGTCCTGGTAAGTCCTTTCTGGACCATCCAAGGCAGCAGCCTTAGGCACCCAGAAGTGATGATCCATGGATTCATCATTCTTTTCTCTCTGAATTTGCACTAATTGAATTTGAATTGTTAGCAGTATTAGAGAGTGCATTAGCACTTGCTAAGTTCTTTCCTCTCTTGAATTTTGTTCAAATCAAGTTGCTCAGGCCTACACTACTAGGTAATCAAGAGATCTGAAGACTGTCATTTAAAGCCAGCCCAGGCAGACAAATCCAAGAAACTCTGATTGCCAGTGAACCATCAATAAAATGGAAGCGGAGGTGTGATTCAAGTGGTAGAGCACCAGCCTTGAGTGAAGAAGCCAAGGAAGAGCAAAAGACCACACACACACACACACACACACACACATCTGGTGAAAACATGGACAATATAGAGCCTCAGAGACATTGCTGACCTGGTAGATTCTTCCCCGGGGACTCCAATTCCAATGTAACGTCTCCTACAACAGCTTCCACAGAGTGCTGAGATGTCATCCCAGCTACTCCTCCTTTATTACGACATCCAGAGCTAAACAGGGTAGGCCCGTGTCCTGCAAATGAGTCCTCAAAACGGGGCTGTGAATACATTGTTTGAAAAGGGAGTGGGAATGCTTTCTACAATTCCTGAGACCCACTTGGGAATGAAAGCCATTTTCATTGTTTCTTAATATCGTGTGCACACTTTTTCTGATGATATACGTCCTGTGTGTTCACTATAACAAGTTCAGAGAGACATGGAGGAGACACTTGAATTTCACTGCCTGCACTGACAACCACTGTTAAGATTTTGGTGTTTCCTGTGCATGTAAGCTTGAGTAAGGGTGTGTATAAAGCAAAAGCAGGGTGCTACTACCATTTTGTGACCTGCTTTTCTCACCTAACAGTTGATTACAATATCTTCCCTCCTTTTGTCTTCCTTTTTTTGGGCACAAACCTCACTTAGATTCATTACATCATTTAGCATGTGGCATATCACTTTCACTGCCTTTGTAAAGCCCTTCTGGGATTTTCTTAGATGATTTCTTCTTGGGTTTTCTTATGTGATTTTTTTCTCTAAATCTTTAATACATACTTCCATTCCCTTCCTCCAGTCTATGTGTTTTATATATTTCTTCAGGCAAATGTATATCCTTGAAAATATGTAGCCTTTGCTTGCATGTTTTTTTGTTAAATTTAAATATATGAATCAAGGCCAATGCTTGTCAGCCAATGCAGATCTCAATATCAGTTTTCAAAGCTTCATAATTTCCACTGTGCAGCTCAACCAAAGTTTACCTAACCAGTTTCCTGTGCTAGATACCAGGTTGGTTGGGTTTTGTTCGTTTGTTTGTTTTGTTGTTGTTTGGTGTGACTGGTGTTTGAATTCCAGGCCTCACACTTACTAGGCAAGTGCTCTATCAGTTATATCACACACTCAGCCTGTGTGCTTTTAGTTTATATTTCAGAGAGGTTTTGAACTTGTTCTTAGCCGGCCTCAGACTAAAAACTTGCTACCTCAATGTCACCAGCAACTGGGATTACAGACATGTACAACCATACACTTGCTCGAATCATTTTAAACAATGCTGTTTGTGTGTGTATGCATGTGTGCACACATGTCTGCATTTGCAAGGCACATATACTGTGTGATTATTTCTTGAGATATTTTTGAGAAATCGCTTGATAAAACATTGTCCCTCAATCTTATAGCTTCTAAACAGGTTTCATTGCTGCTCTCTCTCTCTCTCTCTTCATTTCTTTCTCCTTCCTTCTCTCCTTCCCTTCTCACTTCCCCCTTGCTTGTTTCACTCATGGAACTTAGCACAGTCATCTTGTAGCTTCTTTCTTATGGTACAACTGGTAAGTTCTACCTGTCGATAGTAGGGATCCCAGGCTAGTGAATGGATTTGACATTTCCTGGGTTCCTGATCAGTGGTTGGCTCTGAACTCAATCCTAGGGGAGTGAGACAATCACTTTGCCCCTGGAGGAACACACTCTCCCTCCAAGTCTAGTGATAGTAGAGACAAGAATGACAGCTATTACTATGAAGGTGATATAGGGAGGGAAGTTCTACAAAGTGCAATCAGGTATGAAAAAGGAAGCCAGACAATGAAGTCATTGATAATAACATCTCATGTATATGAAATATGAGTTAGAGTTCACTAAAAGAACAAGATAGAGCTAATGGAAACTGTCCTCAGGTTTTAAAAAAGCACCAGAAGGGAACAGAATCAAGAAGATAGACATGATAAAGCAAGCTGGAAAGAGGGTGAGAAGAAGGAAGACTAAAGAAGTGCATGCTGGGAGTGGGCAGGGGGGAGGAGGAGGGGAAAGGAAGTAGGGAGAAGGCTCAGAGGCTGCTGAGGCAGGACAGGCCCAGTTGAAAAGGTCTAGAAAGTCCTGAAAAGTTTGGAGTCCAGAATGAGGGCAGTGACAGACCACAGCTGGTTTAAGCAGGAGGAAGTGTTGAAGACATTTTGTTGGTTACAGGGTGGAATGGAGGTTTCTGGGCTGGGAGCAAAACTGTGAATGTAGAAGCAAGTCATTGGGTGATTGTCAAAATGAGAGAACTTACAGCCTGAGCCAAGGACATGGTGATGGAGAGAAGTAAATAGGATTGAAAGGTGGACAACAAAATCTATCAACTATTTAACTTGACAATTGACTAGATATAGGGCCATGGAAGAAATGAAGAAGTCCAGGACAAACAAGTTCTAAGTGGGGTGCTTGGCAGAGGGTGGCATCATTTACCCAGAGAGGAGTGGCGGGAAGAGGAATTTGTTTGAATAATAATGTGGAGCTTGCTGTGGTCGCAGCACGCAATAATGAGAACGTCAAGTCGACAGCTGGGTAGATGACCACGTTTTCAGGAAAGATCTGCTGTGGGCTTAGTTTTGGGAACCCTAGTACAGTTCTGAGGAAAAATTTGTTGAGTAAATGAATTGGCTCAGTAATTTATAGCATCATCATTCAAATAGAATACATTACTTATATAAACCCACCTCTATGACTATTTCAAAATTGTCTTATTTAAGACTTCCCTGAGCCAGGTGCCAGTGGCTCACGCCTGTCACCCTAGTTACTCAGGAGGCTGAGATCGGAGGATCACAGTTCTAAGCCAGCCCGGGCAAGAAAGTCCATGAGACTCTTACCTTCAGTTAACCATCAGAAAACTGGGAGTGGAGCTGTGGCTCAAAGTGGTAGAGCGCTAGCCTTGAGCACAAAGAGCGCTCAGGGACAATGCCCAGGCCCTGGGTTCATGCCCCACAACTAACAAACAAAAAAAGACTTACCTATTCACTTCTGAGAATTATTGTAGGGATAACTGCTTAGGCTCATGCTGAGTGCAAGCATCTCTCGGCATGAGGGTCAAAAGACAAGTGGGCACTGACCCGACCATTTCTTTGGCCACACACAGGGCCGTGTCACTCAACTCATTGATATCCATTGCAAGGATAAGGTGGCACTCCCAACGTTTAAGGCATTGAGGGGGAGGTGCCTGGTGATGCAGGACACTGAGTCTGCTCCTTCCTGGCAGCGCCCTGCTGCTCTGAAGTAAGGGCCACCATCCCTCCCCACTGGGACTTGGCAGCACAGCCTAGAACACAATCTGTTGGGCAGAAGGCGGTGATTATTAATGAAAGCATTTCCTCTGTTAGTTACCTCACAGAAGCAAGCGAGGTCCTGACACTGCCAAAGAGGGCCCGTTTCCTTTCATACAAACCAGTTGTCAGAAATGCAAAGAGTGGCCAGGATGCCCAGGGAAGAAAAAATATGGTGCAGAAAAGTGGGTGGCTGCCTGAAAGAGCCTCTGATGAAAGGTCATCAGCTCTTAATCAGCTCAAACTTCTGTTCAGTGGGTGAGTGAGGAGCTGAATGGAAATCTCCTCGACTCAACAGCTGATGCTTAGCTTGGGCTATGGGATCCTCAAGTGACTTTCCTGTCTCAAGTCATAGCACTGTTACTTGAAGGATACAAAGTCAACAGGGCCCACAAGAGGATTCCTCTGTCTTAGAACTTGTGTGCTTCTAGTCACATGTACTGAGCTAGGTGACTCTCATAAAGCAGCTGCCTCTCTATCTTCTGCTTGGTTTGCTGATGAACGATGAGTACAGAAATGACTACTGTTGCCAAACTCCTTGCTTTGTGGAAGGACCTATAGGAAAGAATTCAATATATTCGCTATCCTCTCAATAGCCCCGAGAGCAAATAGCACAATTCCCACTTGACAAACAAGGGAACCAGGGCCCTACTGAGCTAAGTAACTTATCAAAAGTTACTCACCTTGTATTTAACGGGAACATCACTGGCTCCTAGGTCTAACTCCAGCATGTTCAACCAAGTGAAAGTAAGAGAGATTGGTTTATGTAACTATAACCCCTCTACACATCACATTCACAATAACAATAAATTATTTTTCAAAAGAGAGAGAGAGGGCTGGGGATATAGCCTAGTGGCAAGAGTGCCTGCCTCAGATACACGAGGCCCTAGGTTCGATTCCCCAGCACCACATATACAGAAAACGGCCAGAAGCGGCGCTGTGGCTCAAGTGGCAGAGTGCTAGCCTTGAGCGGGAAGAAGCCAGGGACAGTGCTCAGGCCCTGAGTTCAAGGCCCAGGACTGGCCAAAAAAAAAAAAAAAAAAAGAGAGAGAGAGAGATTGCACCCTAAAAATAGAAGGGAAAGTAAATGAGCAAAATTGGGGGCAAGGAAAGCTCAGCAGAATCTTTTTTTTTTTTTCAACAGAGCAGATTAATTTTAATGGAACCTTGAAGATGGATGCCACGGTGACCTGAGGAGAGTCAGGAGACAGGAGATGCAATGGGGACGGGGTAAAGGGACGTCAGTGGGGTAATGGGTGGGGGCAGGGCTGCAGGAAGCTAGAGAGATCAGAGTTCCATGAGTTTATGGTGCAGTGGGATCTGTGAGGACATAGAAAGAGAGCATGAAATAAGCAGTGAATAATACAGCAGCGAATAGGCTTTTGCCTGACGTGCTCTCAGGTACTTGGGAAATCATCATTGTGTCTTGATAAACAGAAAGAAGAAGATGGGTGGGTTATTCTGATCCCTAAGAGCTGATTTACCCATGTGGTTCTTTGCAAACCAGAGTTACTAAACAGCGTCACACCCCAGCTATCTGTTGGGTTTAGCTCTGGACCAATCACACCCAAAGACTAATGTCCACCCACAGTTTCCAGTCTAGAGTCAGAACTGTTCCCCCGGCCAAGGCTACTGGAACCCTCTGGCCCTCGGTCCCTTCTCTAAAGAAGGAGAGTTCAGATGGGGCATTGGGAGCAGCTGCGGCAGGCCCAGGAGGGAAAGCCATTCCTCTCAGCCTGGTCTCACGCAGTGACTCCAGTTCTACAGGGTCCAGGATGTTCAGCCCATCTCAATGTCTAAGGATCAAAAGACTGGGTGCTGCAGCAGGCTACAAGCCTCTTGCTAAGAGTGGCACTTCTGGGATGTGTTACAAACCCACTGTGTTCCCCGGCTCTAAGTGCCCTAACCTCCCCAGGCCTCCTGTAGAAAACAGAACAGCTGGACCCACTGATTGAACCCTAGGGCCCACTTCTGCTTTCCCTTCGTGTATTCATTACACACTTTTTTTTTTTTTAACAAACTCTCTCGTCACTTGCCCTAACAGTGCAACTGCCTCTGCTATCAAAGTATTTTTCCTCATTTATTATAGATCAAATATGTACGTTTCCTTTTTATCTTGGGTTCCCTGAGGATAGAGCCTGTGCTCCGCTGCTTGTTTCCTGCTTGTGGGCCAGAGCCCCGGCTGGAATCCCGTGAGGGTCGGGTTTGATGCCGCAGCAGCACAGAATGCTGTGTAGCAGGCATTCTCTTCCCCAAGGCGGCTCTGCTTCCCAGACACAGAAGGCAATGCCAGCCTGTGAGCAACACTCTCGCTTCACTCCCCCAGGAAAGGCTCCTTGGCCCTTGTGAGCACGTTGGGAGGAGGAAGAGAAGAAGCAGGAAAAGCCAGAACCTCATATAGTTGTCTTTACCAGAAAGGAAAAGCCCACACATTGTGCTGGCACACATTGGTTTTCAGGATCTGAGGGGGTTGGTAATAAGAGTCATTTCGACATCTTTGCACAGAGTTAAAAATGACTGGTAGCTTTCAGGCCTTGAGGTTTGACCCACACAGTGTGCTAGAGGGGTACAGAGCTGAGGGTTTCCGCCACAGCCCTGCCAGTAGCTGCCCTGTGGATCTGGAAGAATCTGTCATTGTTCTCAACTCTGTCCCCTTAAAACCACAGGATTTGAACTAGAAGAGCGTAGAGGACAATCTCTCAGCCTTTAGTCTTCACTGGGTGTCTAGTTTATGAGTTCTTAATGCTGGCTTCTAGAACAAGGATGTTGAAACTGTATTAGGGATGCCAGGTGGGGAGAATGAAAACACAAGTAGCATCTGTGCAGCCTTGGGTGTTCTGTGCTTAAGACAGTCTTCTGTTACTTTCCCCCGCGCCTACAGCAATGTGCCACACACTGACTGATGATCTTATTCACCTGGGCTACAAGTTAAATATGCAGACTTCCCTCTAAGGGTCAGTCCCACAAAGGAAGCCGAGACCATTATTGTATTTAAGCAGATGTAGGGAATCCTGCCTATAAGTTTTCACCTGGGGAGCAGTTACAGCTAGACTTCCCTGGTTGGTGTGAATTTGTCTTGGTGTATGGTGCCACCATAGCTCTTAGCTGTGACTGCTCATGCCAGCATGCTTTTTTTAATGAAAGAGGTATAAACATCACCTAGACCTGAGCCTTCAAGACTAAAACCAGGATTTCCTGTCCTACCATTCCCAGCACAGAGCCCTTTCCACAGAAGATGCTCAGGAATGTCTTTCAGACTGAGTTTCCTTGGAAGTTTTCTACGTGTTAAATTAATTGTGACACTTGTCATTAGAGACACTGAACTATGATACTAAGTGTAAGAGAAAGAGCAGGGCAGTGAGAGCCAGTAGAGCAGAAGATTGCACAGAGCTTTGTGAGAAGAAGAATGTTCAGATAGATGACAGGGGCAATTCTGCCATGTCAGAGAGGGATTAGAGAAAGGCCACCCTCTTCTTGTTATTTCAGTGTGTAGACAAGAGGCCTAGGCCTAGAGAGATCTGATGGATTCAAAACTGATCCAGGTAACCCGACACTGGAACCAGCCTGGCTCCCAGCACAATTGCCCACACTGCTGCACTGCGTGCATTCCAGAGCTCTACAGCCTAAGTTCCAACGCTCTTTCTTTTTGCTGTTCTGGGCCTGTTTCCAAGCCTGATTCGCCACTAATGTGCTTGTGCGGCTGTGTGTTTCTACATGTGGCTGGACTGCTCCATCTCAGCCACCCAGCTTTTCGACAAATCAGCCAGGCTGATTGCCAGATTACCTGGGTGGAGCTGGCTGTACAATTGTATGTGTCCATCACACTCAACAGGCCCTGGTGTGTCCTAGGGAGCTGTATGGAGTGGGCGAGAGACACACTCAGAGCAGCAAACATGCACCCACCCCATCCCCCACAACTCTGTTTTGGCTGGAATCCTCTTCAATACTCAAAGGGTCAAGATTCACATGGACAGTTCTCAGCTCCCCAAAGGGCCTTTTCTTCCTCCAGGAAGCTCACCTGGTCCTCATCCAAGGGTGGGACACAATTGCCTGCTCTGCCTCTTTCACCCTGAAACCTGCTATGGAGATAGGCTAGGAAGTAAAAGAGAGCTAAACAAGCCTCTAGGCATGAAGCTTCCAAGCAACAGAAAATGATGGCCAGTATTAGAAAATAAAGAGATTCAAGAGAACTTCATTGATTGTGAAACTTTTCCTAGCTGGTGGAGCCGGGGTTGGGGGTGGGGGAATAGTTCATCTCTTGGACCTTCATATTGCTTTCTGAGAGCAATGTCATATGGGTCCATGCTCAAATCTTCTATACCAAGGCACTTTACAAAAACTCATCTATTCTGGACATCATTTGCCATCAAGTGATACTGGGCTTTCCTCCCCCCAAGGACTCAGCCCTCATTAAATTCTCTTGGCCACCATAGCCCTTCAGCCTATTTCTTTTTAGGCCTAGCACTAAGTTTTTCAATAATGCAACTCAAGCAATGAGATTTTCTTTGGGTTTAGGGTGGGGCTGGATTTAACATCATTCTGGAATGCCAGCTTAAAAGTAACACACTCAGGTTTCTGTCCCCTCCCTTCTTAACAAAACACTTGAGTGCTGACTGGTTCTTAGGTTAAAAAAAAAATCCACAGAGTTGACATGTACCAGGACAAGCCAAGTTGAAGTCTGGAATTCCTATCTACAACACCTGCACAGCAAATTGGTGAACAGTCGAATTGGAAGGACCTTAAGGATTGTCTGGCCCAACTTGCTCATTCTTGAAATGGGGAAACTGAGTACAAGGAAGAAAGGGATCTTGTCCGAGATCATAGAATAAGTTCAAGGCAGAGCTGGCATTCTACTCCTCGCACATTAGCATGGAGCCTCTACTGAGAATATTTTAAGATCTACTGTCATTGTTTTGTCATCCCGTAATTAGAGCTACTACTTGGCCCAGAACAAAAGGAGCATAAGTTGGAATATCCATCCACCCACACTTTCACTCACTGGTTAAGTATTACTAAGGACCGTCTTTGTGCCCATTAGTAAGGATACTGAGGTAATGGACATGGGCAGTGCCTTCAAAGTGTTCAAAATTAATCGGTGGCAAGGAGCAAGCCATCCATCTTCTAAAGGGCAAGCTGTTTCCCCTACAGTTAAATGAAACACCCCTGTCTACGAACTGCCATTGATATTATACTTGTAATGGCCTCACTCTCCTCTGATATAGCTGATGAGACTGATCTTCCCCGGAAGAAATATGCCAAACAGCTCAGTGCCCCTCATTTGTTCATTCCTTCAAAAGGTATCTGCTAAGCACCTAGACAAATTACCAGGGATGCAGAGATAAATAAAAGAAACTAACAATCCAGTAGGGAAATAAATCATGATTATGCAAGCTTTTTACAGGAAAGGGAGACGCTTGAGAGATACACCATATAAGTGTGCCTGTGAAGGTTTGTGGAGGAGGCGGGGTGTGAGCTGAGGTTACTTGAAGAGAGGGAAGATGTCTGAGCAGGCAGAAGAGGATGTCATTCCAGGAAGCGAGAACAGCACATGCAGAGCCAGGTCGAATGTTTGAGCTCCGCAAATTGTAAACGCTTCATTATTGTTGGCATAGGAAATGAAAGGGACAGATTGGTAGAAATTCAGGATACAAGTAGGCAGGATTTGCGTGGTGGTAAAGAGATGGAGCTGAATCTTGGAGACAGAGGGGAAATGCTGAGGTCTTCAAGGAGCTGCTCAGATGACAAAGTTTGTATTTCAGAAATTCGCTCAGGCAGCCCAATAGAAGATAGTTTGGAACTGAGAAGTTTCTGGAGAAAGCAATTCCATAGCTGATACATTGTTGAGTTTCTAAAGGCACTTGGGGGAGGTGGTATTTAATAGCCTTCAATTCATTTTCCCATTATTAATGCAAAGTCATTTCCTCGCTTGTGGTTTGGGTGATTCTGTCTTTTCCAAACAAGGCCGCAGTTGTGCTAAGTCACTGATCTCTCTTTCATCCCTTCTTGGAAGTACTTCAGATTTAGCTGACCTTCCTGCTTTTGTTCTTTCTGTTCCTGCCCCTGAAATATCTCTCATCTTCCTGTCTGTCTAAGATGGTATGTCAGAGCTTTGAATATATATGTTCAAATTCCAGCTCTGCATGCCTTCGTTGTGTGATCTTGTACAAGTTATATTCTAAATGCCGTGAACCTGTCCTAGTCTTGGTTGATCAGTTGATCACACAAATTTAGAGTTAAGGTGTATGATGTGTTCCATAGGTCTTCTTCATAGTAGGTAGCTATTATTATGAGAGGGATTCTAGTTCAATAATGAAGATTTATAACAGAGTACCAGTGGCTCATACTTGTTATCCTACCTGCTCAGGAGGCTGAGATGCAAGGATCATGGTTCAAAGCCAACCTGGGCAGGGAAAGACTATGAGAGTCTTATCTCCAGTTAACCACCAAAAAGCTGGAAGTAGAGCTGTGGCTCAAGTGGTAGATCACTAACCTTGAGCAGAAAAGCTCAGGGACAGCACCCAGGCCCTGAGTTCAAGTCCCAAGACCAGCATATGCATGCACATACATGCAAACACACACACACACACACACACACACACACAAACACACACTGAACATTTAGGCATCTCCACTGAAAGAACAAAGTGATATACAGAAATATTTGTGATCCCCTTTTGATTCTCAGGATCACTGTGAATTATGGTTTTCTTAGCCACATTAATTAAACTCAACACCTGAATGCCCACTTGATTTCCATATCCAGCTGTGGAATCCCATGGTAATTTATAATTAAGAGACAGTTGCTATAAAAGACTTGGAACTTGAAATTAAGAACCAAAATAAGTAGAGACTCTCCATAACAGAGGGCATAGCTACTGATCTTTGCTACGTTTATCAGACAGAGGAACTTGGAAGAGAATAACTGGCCATCCTGACAGTATCACCTGACCATGCCATGGGCAGCTGCCTAGCGGAAGATTTCCTTGGAAGTTATGAGCATGGTTTGATGCCATTTACAGTGAAAGAATTGCTCAACGTTAGGTCATGTAGCTAACATAGGGTGTGGAATTTGTTTTAGAGGTTTGTAAAATAACAGCATTAAAGTATGTGATGACGTTTTCCCTTATGGGCACCTGCAAGTGTAGACCTGCCTAGAACTTGGGAGGAAATTCATTTCATGTTCATTGACGAACTAGATCCATTCAGGTAAATCCTTCAATCTCATCCCCTCTCTTATAACTAGATCTTAAAGGTCTTCTGCTACTTTTTTTTTTTTTTTTTTTACTTTTGGTGGTCCCTCGGAATTGTCAGGATTACCTCCACTTTTTTAAGTCAATCTATGGCTACTTCATTGTGTCTAAATTCTTATATTATTATAAAACAATAACATTGAAGAGAAATTTCTTGAGAAACTATTATCAAATTTTCCAACACTAATGAAACTATTTTGATTCTGAAATGCTCTTTTGGGTCTTTGTTTCTCTATTCATTTCTTACTTAGTCACATAGTAAACTTAAGTTTCATTATATCTGCTATATGAATGAAGAAATTTATTGTTCAAAATAGCACAAATAGTAAGTGGTCAGATTTAGTCACCATGAGAAACTGAGAAACAGTGGCTCACATCTGTAATCCTAGCTATTCCAGAGGCTGAGATTTGAGGATCATAGTTTGAAGCTAGCCCAGGCAGGAGAGTCTATGAGACTTATCTCCAATTGACTACCAAAAAGCCAGAAGTGGAACTGTGGCTCAAGTGGTAAAATATAGAGGTGGCTCTGGGGTCAAACCCAGTACCAGCACCAAATACATAAATACATAAATCATCAGAAGTTATTGCAAACCTTCCTTGCCCCCTATAATCTGCTGTTGTTTTGGCCACATAAACTGGAATACAGGTAACATTGTTTTAAGCACTGTTATTTTGGTTTTCTCTCAGTAATAACAGCCTGTAATTATGTCAGTGAATATTCACCAACCAGGGCCTAGAAAAAGCCATAGAGCTTTCAGCTCTGAAAATAAGCAGTGTCTAAGA
Source organism: Perognathus longimembris pacificus (assembly GCF_023159225.1). NCBI lineage: Eukaryota > Metazoa > Chordata > Mammalia > Rodentia > Heteromyidae > Perognathus > Perognathus longimembris. Next base: position 68,343,219 of record NC_063168.1, on the reverse strand, counting down.
TGAGAGAATAAATATGACTGACAAAAATGAGATATTTTCATTTGAAAAAGGAAGTTACAACTTTAGGGCCAGACCAATGGAGATAACCCATGGTTGCCAATCAGATTTTCTAAACAACTTTTCATCATAGGGTTAGAAAATCTTGTACTTCTTGCCAGTCATCCCATTTGGTGGTATCTGAGAGATTTGGAGAAAGGAAGACCTCCCCGTGGTTGTTCAGGCAGAAAAGAACCAAGCCACCAGATGGAGGTGTGCAGAGGGTGGACTAAGGCAGGGAGAAAAGTTACGTAGGGAGAGGGCTGTAAGGAAGTGTGGCAGCAGAGGGTGAAGTGACCTCAGAGCCTGGGGCACCTCCCACTGCCCCCAGGAGCGCCAGTTACCTGAGTTACAGGTGCTGGGGACGCACTTGTAGAGAGGGCCGCGTGTGCATGGAGGGACAACAAAGGGGAAGGGCCATTCCAGGGCAGACCTAACAGTATCCTATGTCCCTACAAATTGAATATAGAATTAGATACTGGGGAAGGAAATGTTCATGAATTGTTTTGAATGGGAGAAGTAAAGAGAAAGCTTCCAGTGCTGGGTGCAGGTGGCTTACGCCTATAATTCGGGTTACTCAGGAGGCTGAGATCTGAGGATCACAGTTCAAAGCCAGCCCCAGCAGGGAAAGTCGGGGGTGGCAGGGAGAGAGAGAAACAGACAGAGGGAGAGAGAGACAGAGAGAGAGAGAGAGAGAGAGAGAGAGGGAGAGAGAGAGAGAGAGAGAGAGAACCTTCACATACATGATAATAATAGCTTGAGGAAAAATGGCTGCCTGGTTTCCACTTATTATTTGATGTCATGTGGCAGACAACACAATGAGGAAGACAGGGAGTTGTACAGCCCCTTGAGCTGCCTGAAGGGTCTTTTTTGCTTCTGTCGGTTCTAAAATAGCAAGAAGAAGGAGGCAGAGGCAGGCAGACAGAGAACAGATTCACTGGAGCACGTTCTGACCAAGGGATTGCTCAGAACTCCAACTCGGCTCCTAATCGAGTTTGAAGTGATCACAGTCAGAGCACTAATTGCATTGATTTGCTTTTCTCCAGGCAGAATGGGGAAACAGAATAGCAAACTGGCCCCCGAAGTCATGGAGGACCTGGTGAAGAGTACGGAGTTCAATGAGCATGAGCTCAAGCAGTGGTACAAGGGGTTCCTCAAGGACTGTCCCAGCGGGAGGCTGAACCTGGAAGAGTTCCAGCAGCTTTATGTGAAGGTAAGGTACTTCCAGTCATTGCCCTGGCCAGAAAATATTCTCTTCACACAATGTAGCTGAACATGGACATGTGTGTATGTATGTATGTGTATATATATGACATGTATATATAACATACATATATGACAAGCTGCTAATGACAACAGTGTTTGGTTTGTTAAGCATATATATATATACTTGAACAATATATACTTTTATATATGCATACAAGTAAATGTATGATATATATATATATATATACACACACACACACACAGCACATGCTCATATCTGACAGAGCTAAAGAGGAAACATATAGGATGCTTTTTCTCCATGAAAGATCCTCCTACCTGCAAATAAGGAACCAGAGTATCACAACAGCCCAATTAGAAGGAGGGCAGTACACATTGCGTCCTAATCTCCTTTTTCTGGCCACTCAATAGAACTGTCCTATCGACATGTAACTGCACTACAGAGGCATTGCTTTGGTGTGTCTGAGCTTCTTGGTTCTGTTAGTTCTAGTTCCAACATGATCAATGACATTCCATTTGGCATTGTATTTATATACTATTAAATGACTTGGGAGCACCATGCAACTTTTAAACCTTTTCTGACTAGTGAATAAAAAATATGGCTTGTATTATTGCATGGTGGCGAAGGTCAGATGGAATAATAATTGTCTAGGTGCATATATGGGGGGGGATGTTCATGAAGGACTTTTAACATGGTCATTATTTCTGAAACTAAGTGTTTCCCATAGTCTGTGATCCAACAATTCCACTCTTGTCCTTGGACAAGCAGAGGCATGTGGAAGAGAGAGCATGCTCAGAGCTGCCCTGTGTGTAATGATAAAACTGGGAGGCAACCCAAGGCCCATCAAAGGCAAGGTGGAAAACAAACCGTGGTGCATTCACACAATAAAATGTTATACACTCATCAGAATGGCTGGCTCTAGAAACACTAAAACATGATTCGAAACTTAATAGAAATAAAATTAAAGTGTCCCAAATTAAATAGAAATGAAAATATACTATGCATTATAGGATGATAAATGAATGTGATGGGATGTCAGATAAATGAAACAAAGGAGCCACGAATACAGGAGTAGATCCGTGATTGCTTCTGGAAGGGAAAAAAGCAAGGGAGGGGACGGGAGTCCAGCCTTGTAGTTAAATGCAGTTATCGTTTGAGATGGTGGATTTGAGGCACTTCTTGCGTGGAAAGCTCATTAACTAAATAAATACATAGTCAACCACTGCCTGGGCTACTGATGAGTGTCAAGCAGCCAGTGACATGACCAGATGTGCACCACACAAGTGTACATAAAATTATATCCTTTAATATGCAGAAAGGGTCACCTCTAGAGAACACATGTGTGTTATGAGACCATTGTGCCATATTTAGAGGACCTCAGGTTTGTTAGCCTAGAGAGATGTTCTATATAGAAATGCTAAGATGGCTGCCATCATTTCCCTTCATGTTATTTTTTGTGCCTATCGTAGAGCTCGAACTCAGGGCCTCACACTTTGGCTAGGCATTTTTTGCTTAAGGCTGACACTCTACCGATTGGAGTTCCACCTCCATTTCTAGCTTTTTACTGTTCATTGGAGATAAAGTTTCATGGACTTTCCTGCCTGGGCTAGCTTTGAACACTGATCCTCAGATGGTATCCTCTTGAGTAGCTCAGATTACAGGCATAAGACATCAATGCCTAGCCAGCCACCATTACCATTGATAAAAATTACTTTTGCAAAGAAGCCAACCCTAAATCTCCTAGCATGTCATAGCAGTCTCCACAGTTTCTGTCACATCCTCCATTGTTTTCTCACCTGGAGTTCACCCCTGCTCCAGAGCCGTTCCTACAGAAAGCCCACAGATAGCACAGGCCGATGGAATATGTCACCGTCCCCTCCCTCCCTCTCAGGAAAGGTTGTAACCTGTGTCTGTAAATCAACCCTGGAGCTAAGAAAGCGCAGGGTGCCACATGTATCACAGCTCGTTGAAAATTAGAGGAGTTTGCTTATATTCCCGTCCCGTGGTTTTACCCCTGCTATCACCGTAACTGATCTTAGTACCCTGGATACTGTAGATACGTGTACTGGAACTAGAGAAGGGAAAGGGAATACCAAAACCAAGAGACGAAGGATAAAGAGACAAACCATTGCAACAGCAATACTGACAAAACCAGTTGGTGTAAACCAACTGTACAAGTCAAGGGGGGAGAGGGAAATGGGGAGAGGAGGAGCCAGGGGAAAAATGAGGGAGGAGGTAACAAGGTGGATAAGAAATTACTTGCCTTACATATGAAACTGCAACCCCTCTGTACTTCACTTTGACAATAAAGAAGAAGAAAAAAGAAAATTAGAGAAGTTTGCCTTTGAAGAAATAGTTGAAATGTTGTTTCCTTTACATACTGAGAATATTCTGCACAGCAAAAGTCCTTGCCTCCAGCTAGGGTCGCATCACATCAGCATTGGATGAGACAATGGATACATTAGAACCCAAATCACCTGCTATCTCCTCCCTTCACCCCATGGGGGTTTTGTTGTTGTTGTTGTTGTTCCAGAAAAGGGATAGAATAAGATTCTGAGCTCCGTGGAATTTCTTGATAGCCTCTTAACAGTAAGACTCCAATGACCTGTGCTCAAATAAGGAGCAAGTGGGTGAAGTATTTCTTCCTCTCCTGCCAGCATTGTCCAAGGACAGAAATCGAGGGAGAACTGCAGAAGAAATATAACACAGACAGGAAGGAAGGAAGGAAGGAAGGAAGGAAGGAAGGAAGGAAGGAAGGAAGGAAGGAAGGAAGGAAGGAAGGAAGGAAGGAAGGAAGGAAGGAAGGAAGGAAGGAAGGAAGGAAGGAAGGAAGGAAGGAAGGAAAAAAAAAAGCAGTTCTGATGGCAAACAAGGAAGAGCAAAAGGAAGCTGGGGGTTATGTAAGAAGCCTAGGGGAGGAACTGGGGAAAAATAGCTTCCTTTAATGTTTCCAAAGAAAAAAAATAATGAGTGTTCAGCAAGACACAGTCATTATCCTGGAGAATGGATCTTTGCAGTGTGTAGAACTGAGCCACCCAGGGAACTGCTTAGGGAGCAGAGCATAGGGATACCTCGGACACAGGCCACGGACCTGGTAGGACCAGTATTTCTGACTCAAGCATTTCCTGTTCTAGCAGAGTGGCCTCAGCTGCCCTGGTGCCAGTTCTGGTAAGAATTTAGGTAGGACTAGGAGAATGGGAGATGCCCAACTGCATGGCCAGGAGACACAAATCCACACTTCCCAAATCCCCTGTGTCCCAAATGTACAGGAACATACTTGATTAGATCTTCACTCAATATCATGATGAGACGTTTAGGAAAGTGAGGCAAATTTTCAGCATTGCAGAGAGTGAAGGTAGATTGGACATTGAAGACAAAGATAGACCAGTGGATCACACCTGTAATCCTAGCTACTCAGCAATCTGAGATCTAAGGATCACAATTGGAAGCCAGACTGGGCAGAAAAATCCCTGAGTTTCTTATCTTCAGTTAACTACCAAAAAAAGTCAGAACTGGAGCTGTGGCTCAAGTGGTAGAGTGTTGTTGGCCCTGAACAAAAGAGCTAAGGGACAGCACCCAATCTCTGAGCTCAAGCCCTAGAGCACACATACACACACGTACACACACACACACACACACACACACACACACACGACAGGGTTGCTGACTCCTTGATCTAGCCTCTCAATTGAATTCTAGGGCACACACTTAGCCTGCCATGCAGCTGCTAGGGTAAGCATCGTTAAACTGCTTAGCATAGATCTTCCCAGTTTGATCCATGTTTCATTCTGCAGTCACATAGACCACAGTCACATCCTGTCAATTGCCATAAGCCCTAGGGGTGAGCACAGGGCCTGCCACAGAGCCAGTAAGCATTTGCTGTTGGCTGTGTGTCTCCTTCCAAAGAAGGTTCCTATGAAGACATCCCCAAACCACTGAAAAGCAGTCCCCCTGCCCTCCAGGAGCTCAGGCACTAATCAGGAAGACAGATACAGCGCAAGGAAGAATCAGCCGTACTTGCTGTTAGGGCCAAGAGTGATATGGAGAGAGGTTCATTTCAACATGGAATATTAGCACAAGATGGTAATTAATGCAGTGACAGGAGGAGCATACTTTGCTCTTAGCCTTAGAAGATAAAATATTTTTATAGTGACAGTTTTTAACTTTTGCAAGCTTGATAGCTGTTATCAGCTAAATTGTGTCTCCTCTAAGTTCATACATTGAAGCCGTTATCTCCTAGTATGTCAGAAAGTGACTCAATTTGTGGGTAGAGGATTTAAATGGGTGGTTATGCTAAAGTGAGATTAAATGAAGTGGACCCTAATCAGGTGTGATTAATGTTCTTATAAGAAAAGGGAATTCATGAGACAAACACAAGGAAGACTGCATGAAGACACAGACTGAAGTCAGCCCCAAAACTTCAATGTTCCACAGGGCAAGACCTCAACCTGTCCCCGCGTTGATAGAATTTCCAGCTTCCAAAGCCAAAAGGCAGTGAATGTCTTGTGTTAGCCATCTAATCTGTGGTACTTTTGTTTTTCAATTGTTTCCTTCAGATGGTTGCACAAAGGGGTTTTAATTCAACATGTCAGGTTATGTGTCCTATGCATCTTGATCTTCTATTGTTTATCTTCCCCCTCATCTATCCCATTTGCTCCCATCTTCTCGAGTTCTCTGATTACGTCTTCATCTATATACATTGAGTATTATAGTCTGTGGCACTTTGTGATGGTTTCCCTAAAAACTACAGCACTCCCCATTTCTTTGCTGTTCGTAGATGTGAACTCAGATTTCTGTACCTGACAAAAAAGAACCTTGTCAGGAGACTCGGACTCTGCTCCTGCATGCTTGTGTGCGTGCATGCACACACACACACACACACACACACACACACACACACACACACACACACGGACTTTGTGTCTCTGGTCGCAGAGGATATTTTATCCCCACTGTAGCAGTGCTGCCGATGGGCTGGGAAAACCTTTTGCATTTTATCACCAGAGCTGAGGAGCTGATTTTCCCCCCAGGAGAATTTCCTGTTTCCAACAATTATTTACATGGCCAAGTTGAGATCACCAATGGAGAGGGAGGGTTTGCAGTTTGAACTACATTCATAGGAAAGCAGCCAGTTTTCTTAAATAAGAGAAAAACAACACTGGAAACGAGCAAGCAACAATGTAAGGGAGGATATATTCCTATCTCAGGTCTTCTTCCATGCAGATCTAATGCTATTTCTAGTTGACTTAGTTACTAGCAGAATCAAAAACCAATCCAAAGTCTGAATCCAAGTACAGTCCTGTAGAGGGCCCTACATGCCCATTGGCATGTGTTTGGAGTTTGACTTTCTTTTTGAGAATATTTTCATCAGGAATTTGGGCTGGCTAGGGTGGAGTTGAAAAGGTAGTTCCAGGATTAGCTACCAAAAAATAAAATAAAATAAAATAAAATAAATCATGGGACTTGGAACTTGACAGCTGTCAGAGATTCGATCCTAGCCGGGCTATGTTTGCCAAATTTCTTCCTCTTTGAATTGCAATTTCTTTATCTACAGTTGGAAATAATGAGGCCTGTCTTGTCATCTCACTTGGTAGAATCCTGAAGCAAGGACAGGAGAGTGATTTACAACCCATCCTAAGTTGGGTTTGCCTTATGATTGATGATCTACTGATTTGCTTGCAGACAGCCAAGATGGAAATAGATTTTATTCCACAGGCCAAGTCCAGGGACAGGATAGAATGGCATATGGAAGAAAATGGGAAGGTTTATAAAGGTTCCATAGGAAACCATGACCCAAATAGTGATGTCTATGATATATTCCAGGCTGGGGCATTGGTATGGCAAGACGCAGTGTGGGGTTGTGCCATTCGCATTCCCATCTCTACTCTCCAATCCTGAAGCCATGTCCACCCACACACAAAGCTCCTCCCTAGCTCCTAACTGCCAGGCAGGAAGTATGACCATTCTAGGACTTCTTACATCTATCCCCACCAATCACATGGTTTCCCAGCCATTTTACCATGCTTCCAAAAAGGAGACCTCTGCTCAATCTCAACTGCTTCTCCTATCAAAAATGAAGATTAGGATTGGCTCTCACAGGTAACTAGATAGCCAAAGCCATTGTGAAAAGCTCTAGCCCAACTCTCCTGAGCTTCTGTGTGTTTCATCACCATCAAGTTTTCCAAAGAGTGTCAGGTTTTTGTGAAGCAGCTGCAAAATGCACCTGAGAAAAGTAGAAGAGCTAAGAATTTGACTAGATTCCAATCTGACCATCAGACTCAACAGTTTGTTTTTTTTTCTAAAATGTATTTGCATGTAACAGCAGAGTTTCTGCCAAAGCATTCTATATCTCTCCCAGCGGTCATTTCCTGAAGAGCCTCTGTCATTTGGCATTAGAAAATGCTCTCCCAGCAATTCCATCTAGGAACAGTCATTCATTGACTTATTTGCTCATTCATGACCCATTTCCTTTGTTTTCTGAAGGATGAGTACTTCACTGGCAATTAATGGCCTCAGAAAACTTAGAGCCTAGAGAAGCTGGTAATTTATCTTATTTTTATTTCACAAAACTATCTCTAGTCTACAGTAAAATACATTGATGGAATCCAATAAGAACTTATCTAGGCCTTATTGGGAGCTGGTGGGTCAGGCCTAGCTACTCAGAGACTAAGCTCTGAGGATCACAGAAAAAGGCTACCACAAGCAGAAAAGTCTGTGAAACTCTTAACTCTAATTAACCAACAAAAAGCCAGAAAAAGCTCAAGTGGCAGAAAAATCAGCCTTGAGTGAAAAAGCCAAGTGAGAGCATGCCAGTACTAGGCCTTGAACTCAGGGCCTGTGCTCATTCTTATTCATTTATTCAAGGCTGGTACTGGTGCTCTATCACTTGAGCCACATCTGCATTTCTGGCTTTTTTCTAGTTAAGTGGTGTTAAAAGCCTCACAGATATCTCTGTTCAGGCTGGCTTCAAGCCACAATCCTCACATCTCAGCCTACTTCGTAACTGGAATTATAGATATAACCCACTGGCTCCTGGCTAATCAAATATTTTAATGAAATAAGAAACATTGCCTAGCTAACGTTATGAAAATATCCCATAATTCTCTGCCTGGTTTTAGAATTCTCCTTTTGACAAGGAATGCACTCATTCCCTTACATTTGTAACTGTAACACCTCTGTACATCACCTTGACAATAAAAAAAAATTTTAAATAGAATTCTACTTTCAAATTGTACTCCTATGTGTAAGAACCTACTACAAAGGATAAAAGATATTTCCCCTGAAAGTTGTGTGCAAAATATGTAATCAATATAGGATTATAAGCATATAATCTTTGTTTTGTAGAAGATGAAAACAATGTGTGCATGGAGGTTTGCTTGCTGCATGACTTTGAGCAAGTGCTTTTGTCGTGTCAACATTTAGTATCTCTGGAAATATTCAAAATCAGTAGCTCTCAAATTTCAGCATTCATCTAAGTCGTGTGGGCTGAACCTCCATTAACCGATGACCGGGGTCCCTCCTCAGTGTCTCCGACCACCCAAATGGATCTAATGGGGAAAATCCACAAATTATGCACTGAGAACTTATCTAGATATTTAGCTGGGAACAGGCTTGGTGAGTTCTGTACATACTGAAATGATATGAAATTACACGAAAATTATACAAATCTCTAGGCAGAATTTTCATCATATTGACACATGATTCTAAAGGCCCCAAGAAAATTTACGAATCCCAGAAGATGCTTTTAACACTGACAGATCTAACCCCCTACGTTCTGTGACAGCCATTATTGAATCTTAATTGACATTCACACAAGAAAGAGAAGAGTCTTCTAAACTATACCTGTCAAACAAACTTCTCTGGAGTAAGAATAAGAATAATGGTTTCTAATCTGCACTTTGTTAAACTTGTTTTCAGTTTGCAGGTAGTGTTGCTCCTGATTTACTCAAAGGCCTATTAGAGCGCCAAACTAATGCAAATGGAGAGACTTCAGTGGGATAAAACACAATCCCTTCTGTTTGTTTTCCTGAGTGTGTTTGTGTGCAGAGGATGTGGTACACTGGCCTTGTTGAGTGGAACACAGAGATGCCTTCCCAGGCAGCCGTGGTCCAGGGCCATGAAACACTCCACACTCTCCTGGTGCTGGCAGCTCACACTTGTAATCCTTGCTGCTCACGAGGCTGGGATTTGAGGATCATGGTTCAAAGCCAGCCTGACCAGGAAAGACCACGAGACATTTATCTCCAATTAACCACCAGAAAAAAACAGAAGTGGAGCTGTGGCTCAAAGTGGTAGAGTGCTAGCCTTGAGCAGAAAGTTTAGGAACAGCTCCCAGGCTCTGAGTACAAGACCCACCATGTGTGCGCGCGCACACACACACACACACACACACACACACACACACACACACTACAGGTAAATGAAATGTGGCTCAGTCTGAAGGTTGGCTCCATCCTTAGCTCTACCATATATCAGCAATGGGAATTTGGGAGAGTCCTTTAGACTTGTAGTTTCATTAAACAAATCAACACAGTGTTCTTATTTGTCAAAGAAGGAGGACACTGAACCCTGCTTATTTCATAGGCCATTGTGGGAATAAGGTGGTAAAAGTGCAAGTACTTTACAAAGAGTAAATCTTGCTCAGGGCAGGGAGTGGTTTGATGGTAGGTACCCAGGCCTGGAAGGACTTCTTTGGGCCCAGTTCTCAAGCTATGACATCCAGAACTTGCTCCCTTATGAGATATTTATCAAAGAAAATGATAGCAAGGTTTATTCTTATCTCAACTTCTAATCTAAGTACATTTTGAAAATAAAACTCTTGGTTTCAAAAAACAAGATTTTTTCGATGGTCAGTTATTTTGTCTGGGATGTAGATTCTGCTCATTAATAAGAGATAATTGGGAGTAGAGCTTATTAAAAAAATGTTGGGCAGAGCTATATGCAGACATGTTTTAATCCCTTAGGGAAATAGCTGTTACATAAAACTCATAATGTCACCCAGATTGGACCGCTGAGGATATCATTTTTTCTTTTTAGTGAAAATCTGGGAATTGATTTTGATTTGGAAATAAATGTTGCAGCCAACATGATTGAGGCTGAACATCAACTTGTAGAAAAGAAGAGCTGGTGTCTGAAATCTCCAGGAAGTAATGGTAATCCAAGTAGTCTGGGAAAATGGGTCCCCAATGAGGTTCTACCAGCACTTCTGTCTCAGAGAATAGCTAGATACCAGGGTGGTTTGTATTAGAAACAGCACTCACCTCAGAGGAGTCCCAGTGATAACCTTGCCCTGTCTCAGGGTGTGAAATCACTTTGGATAGCTTGCACATCTTAGGATTTGGCTTTTCCATGATAGGGCAAGTGTCAGTTAGAGGATTATCAAGGGTTATCATGTCACGTGAGTCACATGCCATCCTGAAGGAATGCTTTTAGATGGTTCCTCAGGATAAAGTTGGAACATCTCCCAGTTCCCTCTCTCCTGTGTTTTACAAATAAGGACACTGACAGCCAAGGTATAGCCACTTCTTCACTGCCCCAGCTAATATATGAAAAAAACATGGGTCTCAACTCCAGCCTAATAATGGGGGCTTAAAGCCTGGTACACCTGCTCTCTAGCTAGTGACATCTGCAATTAACTGTCCAAGGATTGTCTATTTCTAATTGGAAATTGAGCCAAAGGAGGGGAAAAAAAGGAAGAAATAGATTATTCTTTTGGCCAAAAAGAATAGCTTATTTCTGTGACAGGATTAGACCTGAGGATGCAGAGTTATATGTAAATCTTTCCCAAGTTACCAATAAGAAGTTGTTTAGACATTGTTGGATTTTGTTTCCAAGCTTTGAAGTGATGCTCTAGACTCGGGTCTGTGAAGGTGGCTGACTGACTCCCACAGCTGGGAGCCAGGCCCTCCCCTTGCCAGTGGTCCCTTGAGCACCTGCTGGAAGAAAGCCCTGTCTTACTGATGACTTCCTTTGTCTCCCCTTGCAATGGTTCTTGGACCTTTGACTGTTTCTCCCTGAAGGTTCTTACGGAGCCGAGCGGCCTGTCCTCTGCCCTGAGGTTGTTGTGAATAGATCCTGCTCTGATCTTTACGGCAGCCTCCCCATGCTCAGCTGAAACATAGTCCTTGCCAGTAGAGAGAAAAGAGGGGAGTCAGTGATTTAAAAAAAATAGGCCTGAATCTGTCTAAGATCGTCATCAGCTACATCCTTGGGAAATCCTATAGAACCCAGTAATGCAGAGAAGCTATCAGCAGTCATTCATTTGCAGCCTACAATTACCAGTGATGTCTACAAGTCTGCAGCCAAGACCTCAGAGGGGTGTGGACTTAGTGCTAGACTCCCACACTCATCCGGGGCTCTTAGCCTGCAAGAAGAATGGAACCATCTGCTCATACAAATACATAGCAAGAAAAAAGAGGGAGGAAAATGATATTTGCCCAAGATATGGGCAGATATTCTAGTCTAGGAAATTTCCGTATAAATACTTGCACTGAAAGGTTCAAGATATCTTGAAATTTAAGCAAGACTTGCTGCAAAAGTAAACAGGAAGATAGCACCTAAGAAAGACCACAAGGGCAGTGTGCACTGCAACTGTTCTACCAAATTACCCTAAACTGAGTAGTTTATAAACAACTGAAATTTATTTCCCATTGTGCTTGAAGCTGGCAGGTTTGGTACCTGGAGAAGGCCGGATTCATCCAAGGCGCTTGCTTTGGGCGTCCTTGTGTGGTAGGAGGATGTCATGAGCTCTCTGGGTCCTCTTTTATAGAACGAATCTCATTCATAGTGATTCCTCACGTGCAACTTAATCATAACCTACTACCATCTTGTTGAGGGTTAGGATTTCAATAGATGGATTTGAAGCCCTCAAATACTGATATTACAGTATCCAAGAAGATACATGGTTGGTATTGGGAATAGAAAACCATTATGCTGGTTAAAATGTCAGATAACTAAAGAGGTACCAAGTAAAAAGGTGTTGGGGATGAGAGAGGAGCCTGGAGAAGGATTTCCTTTCTCATAAAACGCTAAGCATGCTGGGTTTTGCAGTGTTTGCATGTGTTTCCTTGGAATTGCCACAGCTGCTTTTCAGTAATGGGGTGGATGAGGCTTCCAACTGGAAGATGAGCATGGCCAACTGGATAGACAGGAGTAATAAGCCTAAGGCAACCTGAGCTATGGAGTTAGTCCTTAAACCCCGGTAGACTCCATGGTGCATAGGAGAATTAACCCTTTGCATTTGAGGCCTCCTTTGTTGAGTCTTCTGTTCCTTGCAAAGAATGAACCCAATTTCATATGCAGGAGAATAAGCTGACATCTAAGAGGACAGCCTAGTCAGGAAGTTGCTGTGGAATCTGAGTTAGTCACACACATAGATTATTATGGTTCAGTCTATCGAAATGAATTAGAAATCTCTACCCTATTCCTATAGAGACTACCTGAGAGAAACCTGCCTTTTGTCTATTGTTTCCATAACAACTGAGAAGTGATGATGGAGAGGATGAAAGGTAGGAATTGAGTAGTACAGGATATGGCTATAGTTTCTTCCTTTGTAAGGTAGAACTATATAACTTAGTTTCTCTTTAATGTCAAGACTCTTGAAACCACAACCACCTGTCACTAGATCTTTGCTACACAGTCTTATCCTTGTACACCAGTCCCTTGTTATCATGGCTATTTCCTTCTCCAACTATCCCCTAGCACAAGGCCCGTGTCTTGTTCATCTTGGACTGTCCAATATTCAAGAGCAAGAGTTGGTCAGCTGGTGGAATAAATTGCTGAATTAATAAAATTCTTTGTCTCATAGCTGAACTGAAATTCAGTTCAAATAAAGAAATGAAACATTTTGAAACAGGTTTTTCAGAGTACTAAGCTACAGAGATTCACAATGACCCTTTCCATATAGATTGTTTCAATACATAGAATACAAAGTAAATGTAACAGAGTAACATAATGTCCCCATTCTCCTAGCCAAGTGGCTAGCTAATTTTCTTATGAATATATGGAGAAATTACCAGCAAAAGAGTCGTCAATGAACTTCCTTAAACACTGTTTTCTCCCGAGAGGAAATGAAAGGATAAAATGTAAAACTTGCGGTTTCCAATATGAAAAGGCTATCTGATGAAAATTGGGCTGCTCGTGTCTGAGTAGTAATGAGATTTTTTTTCAGAGAAAAATGCAAAAGCTGAAAGGATTTTCTTTCAGAACCAATGCAACGGCACCCATAAAAGACATTAGATAGTCTCTCGAAATAGATAGCTTTGTCTGTTTTCTAAGTAAATCTCACTGCATTGTCAGGGTAGGACTTATTTTTACCCATGTTCTTTCAAACAACGTGACATATCTACCAGAAGCACGATCAATGATGACATCGTGTTAGAGCTAATATGTTGTAGCTTCACAACTCATCTCCAGTCAAGTCTCTTGCAGTCTCAGAAGCTTGTGCCCAGGGACATCTTTCAAGATGCCACAGCTGGGTTGCCAGGGCAACTCATTGGATAAGACTCGGGCTGGCTTTGGGGAAAGATTACATAAGACCAACTGGGAAGAGTCAAAGGATATCCTGCGGGTGAAAAGAGTTGGGATTGCCATCTGTTAAGCCATTAGGATGAGGACATGGGTAGTTTCATTAAGAAGTAGGTGTCATTAGATACCTAGGTCATCCATCGCAATAAAATAAAAAATCCTAAAAGACTCTGGGCAACTGAGTTGGGCAATTCATGTTGGCAGAGAATTACAGGCAAGGATGACCACTTATTCTAAGAATTAGTCTCATCATTTGTTTCTGAGATTTTAAAGATGTAGATTTCCTATTATTTTGTGTTAGGAATGTATGTCAATAGACATGTATTATTCAAATGGATAAATGGTTCCTCTGAAGGACAAATTCTCCACTGAATTGGTGGATTTGATAAAAAAAAAAGAACTTCTGTGCAGGTATGGTTTTATACATGTATATATACACACATGTTCACACATTTATAATTCATATTCAGTTAACTTAGGTGGAGGCTTTAGTCAAGATCAAAGGTCAGGCACTGAAATGGCTTCAACATGACTAAGGATCATTTTTCTCTCATGCACGATCTATGCTGGCCTTTCAGTTCTGCTTTTGAAATCCTCAGGGCCTGTGTCTCCTGATGTCCCAGCCCATCGCTCTGATTCAGTGACCTCTCATTCTGTGACCTCACGGTGTCGCATTCTGGCGAGGGTGAAGGAGAGGCAGAAGGAGCAGGAGAGGGATGCTCTGAAGCTACCTGAAGTCCTCTGTGGCTGGGACTGGGGTCCTTGCCAGGTGGGACTAGACTCCTTTGTGTATGCACTGCTCTACCGCCTCTGCTGGGTGGGACAATCTCCCCAGCCTTTGCTGAGGACTGATGGGAACTTCACCTAAGTAGAGCTCCATGGTGACCACGGAGTTTCCACAGTGAGGGCAATGGTAAAAACACGTGAAGCTGTTATCTATCCCTTGATAGGGGAAGGCCTCCAGTCAACCCTGCTTACTCCTTCCCCCCCTCTCTCCCACGCTCTCCCCCACCACCCCACCTTCCACTCTTCACTCATCTCGTGATCTTAATACCTACTTGGAGTCTATTGGGTCTTTTTCTGACTGGCAATCTGTGACCAAAGCTTTTATTTCAGCACCTGTGATGGTTTGGCAATGGAGGAACTCACTTACTTGCATGTTTGGAACATCATGTAAGGAATATACAAGGAGACGTCAAGGAAATGCAACTTGGGTGAGGGACAAATGACAATAGCATTGGGGGATAATGAGACACAGGAACTTGGACCTATGAGCGAGCTCATAGTGAGATTTACTGATACAGAATGACTAGCGTTTGTATTTGACCCATGCCTCCATTCACCTGTCCATCCGCATATCTATTATCCACTCTTTGAAAGTCCAAAGTGAGAGCTGAGGAGACTGAAAGGAGCCTACAGACATGGCGCCTTCCCTTAAAGAACTCAGCCAATGGAAGAGACCTGCAAGTAAACCACCACCAATATAGCAAGATACAAGTTGCCTACAGTGCTGTAAGAACTGGGAAGAGCTCAGAAGAGGCTCTAGGAAGTCTCCTCAGAAGCAATAACCCCATCTTAACACAGTGAAGTGGTAATGAAAAAGAGAAGCTCTGGGCAACAGGGTGCATTTGCAATCTTTTTCCCCCCTTTTGTGGCTGAGATTTATTTCTTTCTAGTCTCAAGACCACAAAATCATCTTGCAAGGCGAGATGCTAGATGTTTCTCAGGCACTCTAAAAATACATCCACAATCTAATGGAAACAAACACGTTGGCAAGACGCTTCCCTTCCTGCCCATTAGTCAGCCCTTTATCAGAAGAGCTTTGTGGAGAGGAGAGCACACCACGTTGGATGGCGATGTGTCAGTGATGTGGCCTCGGAAGCATGCGGAGGCTGGGGACAGGCGCTACACCCCCACTGCATGTTTCCAAGGAAACTTTCTCTGAACTTTAGCCAGGCAGGGGTCACCCTTGGAGGCCCTGAACTCTCCTTGCTTTGATCTGCCAGTGCCAGAATTGGCCCTTCCTCCCAAGGCAGATAAAAAGCTTCGCTTGATAAAACAAGCAGTTAGGACATTTGGTGGTTCTGATGGTAGTTTTCCAAAGGACAAAGGAAGAGGAGCTAATAATGTCTATTGAACTTCTATTAGGTACCAAGTAGGTGCTGTGAGCGCAGCAGAGACACTAGGAGACCTTGTAGGGAGAACTGAATAATAACAAGAATGACAGTAAAGTCTTAGCACTTTCTGTGTGCCAGGCAGTAGTCCATGCCTCTCCTCTGCGGTTTCTATTTAATTCATACAGCAGGCTTCTGCACTAGGGGCTGGTACAATCTCCACATTACAGGGAGGACAACAGAAGCACAAAGAGAGAAAGGGACATGCCTTTCCTCACGCTCCTGGTGAATGGCTGAGCTGTCACAAGATCAGACTTTGGAGTTCCCAGCTCTGACTCTAACCTTCGGCAAGTGACATAAACAAGTCCAGCCTTGGTTTCTCCATGTCAATCATGGGGGTTGCCGTACCTTCCACACAGTTCTGTCAGGAGCTTGTCCATGTTCGAGGCTGGTGCTTATTGTCTGTGTATCAAGAAACCAAGCCCATACAGAGACAAAATGAAAAGTGATCCTGCCCTATGTGGGCACATGTGCTCACAGATGGTTGCTCTAGGGGCAGGCTTCATCTCAAACCTATGCTTTCGTCTTGACCAAAAGAAAGAATTCTAGCACACTAGGAGCAGGTTTGAAAGATTATCACAAACCCCTTGAAATATAGTAAACTCCAGTCCTCTAAGGGGAAGAGCGATGACTGAGACTAGGAAAGAATCCAGCTCTGTGGCCAGCACCCCACTTCCACTTCTGTGCTGTGTTCTCTGCTCCATATTTCCCAACCCAAAGCCTCCCCAACATCAGCCTGTTTGCCAATCCCTTTCTATTCAATTTATTTATACTAACTTATTAATGGTTATCTCCATTTCATTACATATCTTTCTAAGGAGTTTGCCACTTATCGAGAGAACTGAGGAAATAATGATGAGGGTTCAAAAGCACCTGTGAGGGGACTTCGGTTCTGCAGTTCATATGGCTCGAGTGGGCCTTGCGAGGCGGAGCTTGTCAGTCATGGCCGATGGAGTAGACAAGGGCCATGGCCGTGACCTTCGCGCATTGTGATGGCTTTCGCTCCATATGTGTTTGCATGTGTGGGCTTGCATGTCATCAGGACAGGGAGAAAGATGGATGTGGTTGAACGTTTTGGCTTTCCTTGATGTTGGCCACCTTCAGGAAAAGAATCTCTTTGCACTGTGGTCATTAGGGTGGGCTGTACCATCTCTTCTCCGAGATGGAAGATGGAGGGGATCCCACAAGCTGCTTAGTACAGATAGGATCCGGGGGGGCTGGCTGGGGACTGGCTAGCCAAACTGCTGAGCCACCCAGCTGCCTCCCCCACCCTGCTCAATTTCTGCAGCCCATCCTTCACACTGTCACATGCTTCCCCCATCTGCTCTTCTACAGGATGCTCTAAGTTGAGCGCATAGTAAATATTAACTGAAGAAGAAAATAGGAATTGTGGAAAACAAAATAATCTGCTTGATTATTGATGAGTTATATATGTATCTACATTTCTGAGCTCATTGTGGTCAAATTCAGCTGATGGCCTCAGAGAATGGCTGCCTAGGCAGCTAAGTGACCTCTGGTTGAACATCTGTGTTCATGCTCCATCTCTACCGTGTGACCCATAAGACCTCAGCTTCCCCGGCCCTGTTTCCTTATCACCAGAGATGCCAGGGAGCAACAATGTCCACGGATTCTTTTTTCAAATGCTCCATCCAATATGTCCACCCTATTGAATGCTCTTCTGTCCTCTTAATTCCCCTGTTTCCTTCCCAAGCAGAGGTGGGGCCAGATGCAGGAGGCTGCTCCATTTATCACTGAGCCGGGTGGACTGACTGGCCCGGAACTCAGTCACTCATCTCCTCACTTTCCATTCTATTGCAAAAGACCTGTTCTATCCCTTCTCGGCTTTCATTGATTCATCCAACAAAAATATCAGTAGCTTCTACCATTTAAATGGCTATATGTAGGGCAATCAAGATTTGGACAGCAATCAGCAAGATCGCACCCCACCAGAGCCCCTGAATCCAGGGCAGGGAGGTGAGAGAAACTCTGAACTCTAGAAGGTAAAATGTGCTCAGATGTCTTGGAAAGGAAGTCTTGGGAGATTAGCGAAGTGAAGTGAACTGAGGGCTGAAAACTGGCATGGGAGGTGGCTGGTCAGAAAGGCCTCATGAAGAAGTCATACTCCAGCAGGAAATTCTGTGTGGACAAAGTCCTCTGTGTGGAAAAGTATATGGGCACGAGAAGACTCGGTGGTCTCTCTGACCACCACTGTTTGTGGTAACGTGCTACTGGCAGCTCTTTCTAGGGGTCACGGATGGAACACACTGTCCTGTTGTCAGATTTCCTGGTTGGGGAAACATTGGCTTGATGATGTTCAGCAAATTACACATTCACAGGGAATCCTGTTGGCAGATCTTCCTGCCCCTTAGCACCAGGCAGTGGCTCTGACAGCATAATTAGCACTGGGTATGAGTTTTGCCAGTTATCATTTTCCCGAAAGCTTTGGAGACGCCTCTGCCTTTGCCTAAAGGCCAGCAGGGTTGCCAGCCCAGTGGATGCCATGGGCTTCCGTTGGCTTTGTTGTCTTGCCTCCCTCTTCCTCCAAACCCATGCCAAATTCTTCCTGCCTCACTCACTCAGCTTAGGCCAACCTCAGTGGGCCTTTTCTCTCTCAGGATTGGTTTCACTGCACTATTATTCTTAGCAGAGTGACTGGGAAAGGTCTGGGGACATTAGCGTGAGATTCCGGTGGAATTCCTAAGGGAGCTCCACACTTGCATTCTGCATCCTGAGAATCCTGTCGTCGTGATGGCCTCCCCGTGAGAAATGGAAACGTACGTGGTGGTGACACAGACCAGGCTTTTGGCTCATTTTTTAACGGTTCCAATTTTGAGTGAGACTCTGCTTCCTCGTTTGTAAAATGAGAATAATTTCAGTAATTGGAACTGAATGAAAATGCCTCGCAAGTGTCTGTAGTTGGGAAAGTTCCAGTGATTCTGCTTCCTCTCTGTTTTTCTCAGTGCAAGGGGAGATTTTTGTCTGATTTCCTGCTTTTATAAATGGCAGTTCTCAAGGTTCCTTGGAAACCTCCTGAATACCTGATAGATCTGGCAGAAAAGGCAGTTACAAAACACTGTACATACCAAGTCAATTTTCACAAAATACCCAGTCACCTCTCACACAAACCTCATTCTTCACATTGTCTACTTCCAAGAAAGGAAGATTAGCAAGAAGCCAGTGAGAGGCACTTCATACCCTTAGATGGATAGGATAGACAGAAAGATAGATGATAGAAAGATAGACAGACATACAGACAGATAGACAGATACGGATCTCTATGGATAGATATCTTTATATGGATATGTGTGTGCCTATACGTGTATACATGTATGTCTTTATCTCTTGAAATTTTCACAATATACATGTGCTCCCTTGCCTTTGAAACCATTCCTGAACAATAACAAAACTGCCCGACTGGAAAACAGGATCAATTCCATTTCCTGGCCCTGTGCTTCTCTCAGTTACTTGGCTCTAAGTAGAAGAAAATACAACACACAATGGCTTAAACCAGCAGAAATTTATTTTCCTTACATGAGTAAAAATGTGAAGATGCCTAGTTGTTTAGTACTGGATCTTGCCTGCTGAGTATCTTGGAGCCACTTTCGGCTTTTCTCTCATGGCTACGAGATGATTGCCGATTCCGGGGATCACGTTAGCATCCTAGTGTGTCACGAAGTATCTCTAACATAGCTTCAGTAGATTTACTCTCCTTTTTCCTTCAACCTGAACTATACCATTTTTAAATTAATAAAGGGAAGAACACTGGAGTATCAGAATTAGTTTAAATACAATCATCATCTGTTTCCTAGGGCTGGGAACATGAGTGGCTCACACAAAAGCAGTTACTTTCGTAAGGAAAAACCAAGAAGGTAGACAGCTGACTCGGACTGTCTGCAAAGGGCCCTGACAACTCTCCTCACTGTAGTCACCCTACAGTCACCAAGTATCCTTTATGTAGTACCTCTGACACTGAACTCAAGCTGTTCCTCTGGCCTCTGACCTTCTCCCTTGGACGGGGAACAGGCATTCACCTACTCGAAACATCACATTGCTAGAGAAGCAGCCATCAAGCTCATGCTGCGTGCAGATTCTGCGTGGCCCAGCTCTGTGGTCAGCTCTGTGGGCCCCCTATGTAACCCAAGAACTCCAGGTGGTGACTTTGTGAGCTGGCATGGAGTAGCTGACTCCATCGTCCTGCTATCCCAAGTCCCTCTACACCACGAGGCCCCTCTCCCAACACTGCCTTGCAGATTGGCAGGACCTGGTGGAAGGAAATGGAATTGCTTTCCACACAGCCCAGCTAGCAGGAGCTCAGGGTAGACCCAAAATTTCAGTAATGTGGACATGTGTTTCCCACTTCCCTACTTGTTGAGTTTGGAGATGGGAGCACTGGTTGAATGTTCCTTGAAAAGTTAATGGGTTCATTAGATATTCTGAGGATTCCCTTCTGCTTTGTGATATTTGGCAGGTCCTAGAGTTCCTTTGATCAGCGGCAAAGCTTTAAGGCTTGGGCCTGGTCCCCAGAGCATAGGAAGGAAGTGTCCTCTAGGGAGTCCAGTGAACCCCTGATAGACACGCTCCTCACCCATTCTCTTAACCCATCGCTTTGGATTGGAAAAACTTCCGTAAATGATGAGGCCTCCTTTGACACCATCTATCCCTTGGGGCACTGAGAAGCCGCCATCAAGCTGTGCCTTCCGTGGCTCTTCACTGAGTCCAAGTCCAGGGTTGTCCGTGGATTTAACCTCACAGTTCTAAGTAGGGCCCTCAGAGCAATCTGGCCAATGCCAGAGAAGAGCAGATTGTAACCAAAGACTCCGAGAGTTCAGGACTCCGTCCACTGTGCCTGAGGCCTCCCACCTGCTCCTCCCCCTGGTTCCTGGTTCCCAGCTTTGTGATATGGAGGCTCCATCAAGGAGATGTGCTGCCGCTTGATGGGTGGTGACTTCGGCACATGCACAGCGGTGAACAGCACTGAGAAGGAAGGGACTAGGAGCAAGGATGCTGTTGCCGTGGAAACCACCGTTTAGCCTCAGCCTGCCAGAGCTGGACATTGTGGAGTTGAGCAGGGCTCAGTGATTATCCTCACCATGTAACAGTTTTTGGTATTGAGATACCTTTGTACACACACACACACACACACACACACACACACACACACACACACACACTATACCTTTTCTCTTTGCCCAGACAGAAGTAATATGGTTCCCAGCAGCACATTTTCATCATGGCAGTATCTGTCCAGTTCCAGAAAGTAGCCTGGAGAAGGAAGGGAGGGAAGCAGAGGAAGGAAGGAAGGGATCGGCTATCACCATGGTACCTGGTGATCAGAGAAGTTTGCTAAATTGGTCACTGAGCTAGACTGTGGAACTTCACTTATTGGTAGGTATTATTAACATGTTTTGATTTTTTTTTAGCAGACATTTTAGGGAAGATGGAACCAACTCAAGTAAAGGCTAACTGAACTATGAAACTTCAGACTCAGTGATGAGCTAACTGGCTGTGATACCAGGTGGTTTTTCTGTTCTTCAGAACACACTGAGCCGTCTGGAATCCTAGCTGCTCAGGAGGCTGAGATCTGAGAATCATGGCTCAAAGCCAGCCCTGGTAGAAAAGTCTGAGAGATTTTTATCTCCAGTTAACAAACAAAAAGATAGAAGTAGAGATGTGGCTTCATGGTAGAGCATCTGCTTTGAGTGAGAACCCAAGCAAGAACAGATGGCCTTGAGCTCGACCCCCAGTCTAATAAAAGAAAACACAAAGAAAAAAAGAAGAAACTTCTTTAGAGGAAAAGTTGGGGTATTTTCCCTCAATGGACTCTACTATATTTACCTTCTTAAGAAAGGCATCTTCCAGTCAGAGAGATCAAGTAAGCAGGCCACAAATGCAGATTAAAATACCAGACAATCCATTCATAGGCCATATCCATCATTATTAGCTGCCTCTTGGTTGTGTGTTTCCTCACTTGCAAAACAAGAGCCATTCATCCACTGACCAAAGGGTGACAGGACACTCCTATGATTGGGACCTTCACTAGACAGCAGGATGAAGTAAGTCATTTATCTTTAGGGAAAAAAAATGGACAGGGTCTCAATGCCCCAGGAACCAGGGTGTTACGGGCTATTAAGAGCATGGCAACACGACAATATGTTGGAAATTGACTGTACATCTCTGGGGGGAGGGAGGAGGTAACAAATTTGACAAGAAATGCAATCACTACCTTACATATATAACTGTAACCCCTCTGTACATCACCTTGACAATTAAATTAATATTTTTAAATGGCAGTTGCCTGTGGTTAGGGTGTGTTGGAGTCATTCTCCGAGTGTTAAGAGGTTAGAGGCAGTAGGAACCCTACGTTCAAACTGTCCATGGGAGGCATGTAGGAAGGATATACAGGAAAATACAGAGAGGGCAGGGACCAAGGAGGAAGCTTGGGAGAGAGAAAGAGGGAAGGAAGTAGGGAGGCGAGGGCCAGCTCCTCTGGGAGGCACATTGAGAAACACACAGGATCGCTTCGCAAGGGG
Organism: Perognathus longimembris pacificus; assembly: GCF_023159225.1. Classification (NCBI taxonomy): domain Eukaryota; kingdom Metazoa; phylum Chordata; class Mammalia; order Rodentia; family Heteromyidae; genus Perognathus; species Perognathus longimembris. Next base: position 68,320,729 of record NC_063168.1, on the reverse strand, counting down.
GACCTGAAGCCGAGATGGTTTCCCTGTATTTCGGGAGTGGATTTGGAGGGGTGAGCACCGCCTCTCTCAGGAAGGCTTGGCTTTCCAGAAAGTGACCCCAAACCAAACCAAATCAAATCAGAACGCGGCGCTGAGTTTTCAGCAAGATAGCTCGTGGAATTTTCCTTTGGAAGCAGCTCATCTGAAGGCAGAGAGGTGAATGGATTGGCAAGGGAGGAAGGACAGACTAGAGGTAGAAAGACTTCGGGGGACTGGAGGGATTCTGGCGGTAGGTGGGGCATGAGGGCTACCCACTCTTGGCAGGAAAGGTCTGCTGGGCTTGGAGTGTGTTGCACAGAATGGACTGTCCTTGACTCGAACCCACAGATTTAGCCTCTAATTAAAACAGAGGGGCCGTGGAAGAGGAAAACAGAGCCATCTGTCCTCCCCCTTGGACAGGTGGGTGGACAGGTGAGCAATCAACTCTTCTTAATGCTCTCTTTTTTCCAGACAGTTTCTCACCCACCATTGTCTTCTATCTAGTGACATACAAATAGATTGTAAACCTCAGAAATCAAAGAGCATATACAGGTTTATAAATAGCACAGATCAAACAATATCCATTTCCTTGTTGCAAAGCAACTCCCTGAGTGTTTTAAAGAAAAGCGTAGAAAGAAACCTCGCAATTTAAACTCACAAGGGATGGCTAATTTATATGTTATTGTTCCAAAGAAGTGCAATTTTAATCCTCTTACAACCAAATATAATGAAACCTTCAGAGGGTATTTGTGTAATCAAATGCAAAGGAGTAGAATTAGTTAATAGATTTATGTGACATTACATTGAGTCCTTGGGGGAGCAGTCTGGTCATTTTACATAGAAGAACCAATGTGTGCAAGGATTGCTATCTGACAACATCAAAGTCTCTCTCATTTGCCTGGGGAGCTCACCAGGCACTCCTGTAAAAGCCAGCAGTTCCTAGGCCAGTTACTGATTTTCCGATTGAATTCTTCTGGGCAGCTGGAAAGCCCCTGAGGTGCCATAATGAGACATAATCTGAACAGCAACCTTTTCTCCTCTGGGTCCTGTTGCTGCCCTTCCCTTCCATCTTCCCTCCTCCATCCCAGATGTTGAGAATAGTGATACCCCAAAGCTGCAAGCCTTCTCTCACCTCGCCTCCCGAATCCTACCTCTGCATCGATAGCAAAGTCTTCAGCCAGTTCTAGCCTTCCTGTTTCATAAACATTAAAGCTATCACTCGCCTCAATCAAGGAAGTTATTTTGCCAAGAATTCGAAGGCAGTTTAGTATTAGTAAAACTATAAATGCTCTCTGACATAACAATATCAATATATGAAGAAAATAATTGGGTGGATTATTTTAGTTGTTCAGCAATAGACTCAATTATTTGAATGAATGTGAAAACAACAGCAACATCTTAAAGAAAAAGAGTAATAACCAAAGCAGAGTATTTGATTTTAGAAGGTTTTGCTATCTTAAACTTTCATTAGAAGCATTATCTTTAACCGTAAGCATCTATTACAAATAAGAGAAAAGGAGGGATATTCTCCTTCTGCAAGTGCTGTCATGTAATTTTGTTATGGAAATTCCCTGCATGCAACACAAGTACCAAAAATTAAAGGGTACATTTATCCTTATTGAGAGATATGTACCCCTCAAAATCCAAGAGCATCAATAGGAACAAAAGATAGAATCCTTTGTTTTAAGTAACTAGTTGCAATCATCTAAAACCTAAATGTCATAGGCCAGGTGTAGTGGTTCATGCCTTTAATCCCAGTTTTTGACAGGGTTGTGGTTCAAGACAAACCAGTAAAAAAAAATGTTAGCAAGGCTTAATCTTAACTAATAAGAAGGTAAGGTGGTATGCATTTGTAATTCAAGCTATGAGAGAGACATAAATAAGAAGATCACTGTGAAGGGCAACCCAGGCACTGTCCAAAAAGTAGCTAATGCAGAAAATTCTTGGAAGATGGTCCTGTGGTTGGGTGCCTACATAGCAAGTACAAAGCCCAAGGTCAAACCCCAGTATTACCAAGACAAATAAACAGATTAGATAAGTAGATTTATAGATAAATAGGTAGAGAGATAGATAGATGAGTGATATAAATGTCATTATCTTTCCTAAATTCCACAAATAAATAACATCAGAAAATACATTAGAAAACTATAAAACTTGCAATAACAATATAATAAAATAACTAGAAGTAATCTTCAGGGGGAAAAGAATGAAAACTTTACTGAAGAACATGAAGAAAGCTTGAATCAATGAAGACAGAAGCACAATGTTACTAGATACGAAATTGCTTATTAGAAGGATGTCAAGTGCTCCCTAGTTAGTTTTAGGGGTAAGAAAATGTTTATGTAAATGTATTCCAAGGGGCACTTAGAAGAATAAACGTGATAGCAAGGGACTTTGAAGTGAGTGGGATAGTTGTTCTAGACATTTAAGCATGTTTATGACTCTAGTCATTTAAACAATGTTCTAGTAGTGCATAATAGAAAAATGGTATGAACGTTGGTTAGGAATAATCCTAGCACGTGTAAGACTGCAGTACATGATCAAATGCTGGCTAATGCAGCCTAATGCTGGCTGCATTATCCGGCTGAAATTTTGTGAAGAGTAAAAACTAAATTCAGATTCTCTCCTCCAACCAAATAAATCTAAGATAAATTAAAGAGCTGATTGAAAACAAATAAGAAGCAAATCAAAAGCCAGACAACGGTGGCTCATGTTTGTAATCCTAGCAACTCAAGAGGAGGCTGAGATCTAAAGATCACAGTTCAAAGCCAGCCAGGGCAGGAAAGTCCAGGAGATTATTATCGCCAATAAACTACTCAGACAAAGCTAGAAGTATAGCAGTGGCCCAAGTGGTAGAGGCTCTCTATCCTTGAGCACAAAGATGCTCAGGGATGGTGCCCAGGCCCTAAGTTCAAGCCCCAGGACCATCATAAGAAATGGAGGGGGGGAGAAGGACGAGGAAGAGGAAGAAGAGGAAGGAGAAGGAGAAGGAGGAGAAGGAGAAGAAGAAGAAGAAGAAGAAGAAGAAGAAGAAGAAGAAGAAGAAGAAGAAGAAGAAGAAGAAGAAGAAGAAGAAGAAGAAGAAGAAGAAGAAGAAGAAGAAATCAAAGGGATTTGTTATCTGGATGGGTATGATTTCTAAGAGTCATAGCGACACAAGAAATAGCTCTTAGATTCATAGTGCAACTATATATACAATTTTAAAATAGTGTAGGTCCAAAATGCCACACTCCAAATTAATGACCAAGAATTAACTAAGGGGGGAGGGGGCAAAAGGCGCTGGAACTTGCTGTCAATTACCCCAAGGACTCTGCAGCTCATGAAGAACACGGACTGCAGCAAAGCCACCACAGGGAAAAGGAAGAGGACGAGTCTCCCACGCTTGTTTCTGGGTGAAAAGGGAATGTGGATTTCAGCCTCACTGCTTCTAAGGAACAAAGCCTGACTGTGGTCAGATGGTCAGATACCCTCCAAGTCCACCACGGACTCTCGGGATAACCTTGGACTTGCTGCTTTGCCTCTCTATGCCTGCTGCCTCTATGTACCATGTGGAGCACAGCCAGTGTGGTTGACAGAATTACTGCACCCTCCTGTATCCCAACGAGATAGCCCCACACGAATCCCTAGAACGAATAGATGTGTTAGGTCGCCTGACAAAGGGGATGCAAAATAGCAGAATTCGAGCTGCTAAGCTCGTCTTAACCCAGAGAGGAAAACTTGGATTTTTCCAGGAAGAAGCAAAGAAATGACGAGTGTTTACAACAGAAGACAAGGTTGGGGCGACTCAGGGTGCAGACTCTACCTACCACTGCTGGCTTTGAGGTTGAAGGGCGAGGCCAGGAGCCAAGGAATGATAGGCATCCTCTGCAGCCAAGGGAAGGCAACGAAATGGATTCTTCTTAGGGTCTTCAGGAAGGGCCGTGACTCGAGCCGTAGCATGATTGATGCCCGGGAGACCTGGGTCACACTTCTCACCTAAGGGACTATGCACTAGCAGATCGGCGTTGATAGAAGCCAGGAAGTTGGAGGCTTCCGCAGCAAGAAGCAATGAACATCATGAGTCCACGATCTTCTAAGAATTAAATGAACGTGTGAAATGCCTGTTAAGGGGCGCCATGGAAGGTGTCCCTGCTCGACGTATACACATGGAATTCTCCTTTCCCTCCTCTAACCCCACGCAGCCACCATGCCATGCCGATCTACTGTGCCCTTGTCACAGTGGCTCTGACAGCAGCTGGGCGACATTCCCCGCAGTCGCTCTCAGCTAGCGGTGATCAGGTGTTTAAAATGGAGTCCTACTCATTCATTTCGACAGACTCTGTCTCCAGCTCGCCTGTTCAGAGCTCTCCTTCCCCCTCCCAGCACAGACTGACTTGTGAGCGACTGCAGGCAGGAAGCTGGGGTGAGGGGCGGGCCCTGTCACTCAGCAACCTCTGACACAGCTACTACCACTCGCTCTTCCACCCTTTCCTCCACTGCCACGAGGAGGAGGCAGAGCAGAGGAGGGCTGGGGCGTTCTTCACAGAATGAACCCAGGCTGCAGTCACTCTCTGGCTACCTCCCTGCTCTTCCTCTCCGCCATCTCTAGAGCAAGGCCTGCATGCCTTGGCTATCCCTGGCTTCATTCATGCCAGGACTCATATCCCTTCCTCTCACCCCCTGTCTGCAAATTTGTACACACATACACACACACACACACACACACACACACACACACACACACACACACACACACACACACTACCTCTAGCCACAACCCAGGCCAACTCTGAAACCACTGGGCACATGCAAAGTCCACGGCCCAGTCCTTTAAGCATCTGGGAACCAGAAAGGGTGACTGGAACAAGGAACTGCCTCAGTGTCCCGTTCTCTGTCTCCTCTCTGCAAGTTTCTCCCCCCCCCCCCCCAACCCCACCTAGAGACACCCTTCCTTTGCAAAAGGAAAAGAATGCTTGAAACCACCAGGGGGCGCTCTCACCCCATCCCACCACCACCACCCCCACCACCCCACCAGGCTCCTGCTCCCTTGCCTATGGGGAAGATAATAATCCCCGCACATGGATCTTGAACAGATAGTCCTTTACTGCTTTCCTCCAGGCGAAAGAGCCTTCTCAGGGCTGATCCCATCCAGAGTCTGTGCAGCAGCCACGGATCCAGCCATGCTGGCAAGGGCCCAGCCATGCTTGGGCTGACATCTGAAGGCTGAGGTTCTTCATCATATGAATATGAACACAGGAATCGTCCCTGTGTCATTCTGAATGAGACAAGGTGGCTTTGTCTCCTCGCCTGCCTGTAAGCAGTGAACCAGCTCTCGATGCTGACGCGAGACATGATGACTGGGTGCCCGGCTGCTTCCTGAGATAGTACTGTTCCGTAAAACCCAACCTGCTTATCACTGACCCAACCTGCGTGCGAGCACTCTAGGCAACTAGACGGGGTTGCTTAGCGCCTTTTATTGTGAGTTCCTGGTATCACAGTTCTATGACAGAAGGTAAATCTCCCTGTCGTTGGCTAAGAAGAGATACAGGGAGGATTCCTGCATTCGTTTAAATAATGAAGACTCCTGAGGTTCAGATGCCAGCCACACTTCCCATTTGAGCCGGCTGGGGCCAGGGGGTCTGCCACAGAGATTCTGGATGGAATCAGCTTTGAGAAACAGCATAAAAGCAACGATGGACAATTTTATCCAAGAGCCACTCTTCCCAGATTATTCTAGAAGCCCTATCCTCATTTCAACATTCATCTCAAGAGCTCTAAGGCCAGAACAAGGGAAGTTTCAGAATTGCAAAGATTCCAGCTTTCCCTCAAGGACTAGAATATCTTTCAGATATTGAAAGGTAGTATAAGCTTGTGATAATTAAGATACTATGTATGGTGTTGACCGAGGAGTAGTTTAGCAATCAAAGAAATAGAAGCTTAGTTCAAACATAGGCTTACATATATGGAATACAGAGATGTTCCAAGTCAGAAACAACAAATAAATGGGCTCCATGGAACAATTGTCTAACCAATATGTTCACAAAAATAAATATGCCTATTCAAAGGTAAATGAGAGAGGAGTATTAGAAGAAAATATAGGAGAATGGTTTGCATCTCAAGCTTGGAAAAGACTTTCAAAGCATACCACAAAAACCAGAAGTCAGTTAGAAAACTATTAATTCCTGACTACATGAAAACCTAAACATCTGTACTGAAAAAAAAAAGGCAAGCTTGCATATAATTTTTTCCAAGTAAAATACAAAAGGTATTCAGCCTCTCTAGAAGCCACATAATATTGTGATGTCACGTTTCTCCTACCAAAGAAGAGGGACTGAAGAAAAAACTAATGCTCAATGTTATCTATTTTTTTCTTGATTTGGTTGCTTTGCCAGTTAACCCAATTATTCTGAAGTTCTTTGGCAGTACGGCTTCAAAGTAAAATATGTATTCTCCTTCACTAGCAGGCTATAAAGTATCCAGATCTATGTTATAAATGGAAGAAAGGGTTACTAAGGTATTAATAATTCTGAAGATATTTTAAAACGTAATTTGGGCCTTAAGATTTAAGGAAAGCCACAGGTGTGGTTCAGTGTATCCTGCCTGAGGCCCTGGGCTTGAACCTCAGCACTGCAAAAACAATTTTTCATTCAGTCAATTCTGAACATGCATACAATGAATATTAATTAACCATTAGAAGAAAGGTGATTTCCTGAAAACCTGACTGAATGAAAGGTTTTCACCCCATGTCATTCCATAAAAATATCTAGTTAGAAATTATAAACATATACACGTGTGTGTATAACATGTGAAGGCACACCTATAAGCAATGACTAGACGAAGGTGAGACCTTTCATTGGTATGACTTACTGTTGTAGCCCTGATGTATCAAATTATGTCAGTGTTTACTAAATTCTCATCAAATCAATGAATTGATTCCCTGCATAATGTTTACTGTTAATAGTGGTTTGCTCTGAATAGCAAAACAGCAGTACAATAATTATTTCTCAATGACTAAGTTTTAAAGTTTGTCCTCGTAAACATATTTCATCTTTATACTCAAGAAAGAATGCCATTTTCATGGAATGAAAATAAAAATGCAATTTAAAAATGTATCTCCTTAAATTGTGCATTGAATAACTCACGCTTTAGAGAAGAATTATGGAAGACGTAGAAAGGTACAAAAATTAACATTGACGTGCCTGTTTCTTGAGTTTGTATTAGAGCTATGACAAGAACTACATGCGACAGCGCTGAGGGAAAGCCAGGAAACGTTGCTGTGTCCCCACTGATGCTCCAGGAATGAGGATAACCCTGTCAGACCTAGGTCTTCTCTGGAGAATGTTACAGCAGAGCTGGGGGAGAGATGTATCAACACATCGTTGCCTTGGTGGATAGAGCAAATGCCATCACTCAGAGAAGAAGTCATTAATGCAGCTTAGGGTGAATGAGCTGGGGTTCTGGGGTTGAGGGAAAGAAAGGCCAGTGTGAGAAGACATCTCAGACATGGGGCCCCTTGAACCCAGTGGCAAAGCAATAGTGAGACCATTGGAGATGGAGAGGAAGGAGGACTCCTGGCAGAGAGATGTGGGGAGAATTGCACCTTGAAAGGTCTAGGTCAGTAAGGGAGCAACAGAGCTGGGGTGGAGGAAAGAAACTGGAGACATTTCCAGGGCCCACGTGCAGTAGGCATGGTGCGACTGTTTATACTAGGGGACAGCGAGCGCCCAAGAGTTTTGTGAAAGAAGACCTAGTGTTAACTTCGCACATCCTCTCGTTCGTGCTCAGATCATCACTGAGGCAAGACTCAGTCCCGGCTGGCTTCCTGGGCCTGGGCAGGGGTGAGGGTAGCTGCTCAGGGCCCGGTGATCAGACAGGTGCTGTCTTGAGGTTCTTCGTAAGGTTGAAGAACATGACCTGTGCACTGCATTTGCATAAGACCCTACAAATCAGGGGCAGGGCCTCTGCCAAAGCAGAGAGGCCTCGGCACTGCCGCTGACCTGGCCATGGCAACAGGGCCCCTGTCCCAGTCCAGCCCGGTCTACTTAGTAGTCAGCCTTCTGGAAAGAAGGAACAAAGCAAATGGCAACATGTGACTCTGTCCAGGTGAGCAAAGATGTGCTCGCTCACTCTCTCTCTCTCCACATAAGGGTTTATGTCATGAGGGTTCCCTTCCACATACATCAGTGTGCTCAGCAATGAGCTGTGGGCAGAGCAAGGAGTTGAACACCCCCTTGGGTTGCTCCAATCATAGGACCTCCCCCAAAGGGGAAGGGTCAAGGGACAGGCTGGGGTTAAAGGACAGGTACCCCCCGCCCCCAACCCCTCAGAAACAGATGGTACATTCACAGTTCTGGTACCATGCCAGGAAATCTCAGAGGCCTTCTGGGAATAATGCTCCAGAAAATAGATCCCCTGTGGAAAGTTCTAGGTGGTAACAGGGTTCCGGGGAGGCCGGTACCAGGTGGCAGGGAAAATGTACAAGTGTGTAAATATCTCCAGGCGACTCTTGCTACTCAGGAAGCTGAGATCTGAGGATTTTGGTTTGATGTTTCAGTGCTTGCATTAGGAGCTTAAGATCAACAGCCATTACACACACACACACACACACACACACACACACACACACACACACACACACTCAGGGAGTCCTACAGCGCCAGGGTTCCGCAGTTGGATTTCCTAGGTTCAAATCTCAGATAAAGTCACTGCACTTCCCTGGATGCAGCTGCCTCATCTAGGAGATCTGTTGTGAGAAGTAAAACAGGTTAAAGCAAAACCGTGTGTCATCAACTACACTTCAGGGGGCTAAAGGTACCTGTTTGGCGAGGACACAAACTTCACCATGCTCTCTACTGCAGACACCCACCGTGCCGGGGGCCGAGGGAGGGTGGGAAGCTGCTTGGTTTATGCTGTTGTTTGTTTGTTTTTGATCATCCTCTATAGGCATCCTACAGATAACTAGTACGTTTCCTCTCCCAGCTACCCATAGGCTCCATCCTTCACACATATGGAAACTGAGGCTGGCCCTGTTCAAGGCCTCCCTTCGAAAGTGGAGCCATGGTCACTGAGACTAAGACAACTTCCTTTAAGACAACCAGAGAAGTGGGAACTACTAGTTTATTGTGAGGGTCCCGGGGGCGGGGGGGGGGGGGGGGGACTGGGATCACTTCAGGAAGAATGTGTAGCTGCGTTGTGATCACTGGAGCGCCCCCTGGTGGCCTGGATGTAAGCTCAGGAAACACTAGCCAGAGTTTGAGGAAGAAGGCATTGGGCAGCCGGACTTGGAGCCCATTTGTGGATTCCACCCAGCCCCACACCCAGGGGAAGGCTGAGTCTGCCAGGCTTCTGACTGACCTCGGAGACTTCTGTGTTCAAGGGCAGGAAGGAGACACTGGGCCTGGGAGAGGGGCCCTCCAGGATGGGAGTCACCTCAAGCTGTGCCCAGCAGCTCAGGGCTTTTCTACTTCACACACACACACACACACACACACACACACACACACACCCCTCCCTGCTCTTCCTGGGCTGATGCTTGCACCACGATGTGCACATGGTCCAAATACTGGTATTGGGGGCCTGTATACCTACCACATACACACTGTTAACTTTATCCAGAGATAGCAGTGTGGTAGCCATGGAGGCTGTGGGCCTAGGAGTTGAAATCTTATGTATGATCCACGCACGCATTTCAAACAGTCCAAAACTATAAAGGATCTCGTGAAAAGGGGCTGGGAATATGGCCTAGTGGTAAAGTGCTCGTCTTGTATGCATAAAGCCCTGGGTTCAATTCCTCAGCACCACATATATAGAAAGGGCCGGAAGTGGTGCTGTGGCTCAAGTGGTAGAGTGCTAGCCCTGAGGAAAAAGAAGCCAGGGACAGTGCTCAGGCCCTGAGTTCAAGCCCCAGGACTGGAAAAAAAAAAAAAAAACTGTGATCTTGCGAATGACTTTCATATTGAGTACATGTTGAAAGGCTAGAAAGAATGATGTCATGTTTTGAATACAGTGGGTTAAAGCAAAGAATTGCAATTGTTTCCACTCTTGCTTTTTACGTGTTCAGTGTGTGTCTGAAGCTTCGGAAAGGCAATTCTTTCCTTTCAGATCTTTGTCCTCCACAGCTTGGCCTGATGTAAAAGTATGTGAGGCAAAGGCAGAGCCAATGGAGTCTCTCACTTCTGCGCATCTCAAGGGAGAGTTAAATGTAATACACAAACTGTGAAAAAAAAAAAAAAGTAGCCTTCCTAGATGGGAAGTTCAACTTCAGAATAAGACTTTTTTTTTGAATAAGGAACATCACTGACCAATGTCTCGAATTCAAAATCTCTAAATTAAATATGTGGCTTGAATTTGATGATTCAGCACATCTCCCTCCTAGATATGTGCACTGAGAGCATGCTAGCTGTCACAAAACACTACTTTGTGTGTGTGTGTATGTATGCACGTGTGCACACAGTTGTGCATGCACACACGCATGCCAATACTGGGGCTTGAACTCTGGGCCTGAGAGCTCTCCCTGAGCTTTTTCAATCAAGACTAAAAGTCTGGCCCCTCTACCACTTGAGCTACACCTCCACTTCCAGGGGTCCTTGGATCTCATTCTCTTGAGTAGCCAGGATTACAGGCATGAACTACCCACACTAGGCACATTGCTCATTATCACTGAGAGCCAAACCTGGACCCTTAAACCATTTTTGTTCCACCTCATTACAGGGCAGAGAAACTGAGGCATGAGAAGAAAAATGATTCGACGCTTTCTGATTTCTCCTCTAGCCCCATCCTCCCTCCCTTACCACCTGTCCCCACCCATTCCTCCCCCACCCTAGGGCCAGAGTCTGGAGCTCCCCCAGTCCAGCCAGGCCTTCCCCTCCCCTCCCCTAGGGGAAGGCTTGGAGAACTCTCCTGGGACAGGCATGTTTATTCCTGAGCTGGGGGAGCCCTGGGCGCGGCGGCTCTCTTCGTCCCCTGCAGGGATAACCATGGCACTGTGAGAGGAGAGGTGCGTGTCCCAGTGAGAGGTCAGGGCTGCCACCCGAGCTAAGGCACAAACAAGAAAAGGTGGAGATGGAGGAGAGGGGGGCTCCCCAGACCCCGCCCAGCCTAACTCCCAGCATGCCCTGCTATGGGCTAGGCTGGGCTCTGGTTCCGGCCCCCTTCCAGAACCCAGCAAGTCAGCGTTTACACACACACACACACACACACACACACACACACACACACACACACACACACACACGGCTCTGGTTTTGCTGAGCGGTTAAACCGAGAGCCTTTGGCTCTGCCTGCAGCCTGTGGGCGACCCCTGAGCCTCGGGCTCGGTCTGCACTGCCTCTCAGGATGGAAGCTGCTGGCTCACTGCAGAAGATCTGAGATCACGACTACTCAGTATCCACGTTCCTCTGTTAGTTCGATGAGAGGTGTGGAATGGCTAGTCCCCGGGCCAAACTGTCTGAGTTCAAATTCTGCCACTAATACAGTAGTGATCAAGGGCTGGTTACATAATATGCCCAGACTTGTTTATGTTCATATAATAGAGACATCGGGAGCACCTGCCTTCCGGGGTGACAGACAATCGCGTGGTTAGACAGAACCCAGCAGTTAGAACTATAATTTATACTTATATCAGTGCCTTTCATCAGATTTTATGTTGAAAAATGTTTAGCTTTAGAATGACAGAGCTGACAGGAAGCCCTGGAACTCCCAGAGAGCCAAATTCATCTTCTGCTCCAAAGGAAATAAGCTCAGATTGCTAAGGCCTTCTCCCCATGGTCCATCCCTGGCCAATGGCAGCCCTATAGGAAGCAGGACTCTTCTTGTCCACTTGGCCTGTTCCTCCTCACCACTCCCTATACATTAGAAAGTTCTGGGTTGAATACTAGAGTCCAGACTGCCCACCTGGGCTCACTTGCCCTTTCACGAGTACTTTGCCAGACTCTAGAGAGCCTACTTTGTGCCTGTGAACTAATCTCTTCATTGATTCTTCTTGACCCCCTGGGGGCAAGAAATCAGACCACATTTTTTTTTCCAGCACTCCTCCTCAAAGAGAGAGAAAAAAATGAAGGCGATGGGCTTGGAAGAAGTAAAGGTCACTCAGCTCTCGGCAGCTTCTCTCAGACCCTTCACAGGAAGGACAGGGAGGCCTCCAGGACCTGCTGTGGCCCCCTGGAGTCAACTTATGTGCCTGCGTTTGTGCTTAGGAGTCCTGCTGGCCTCGCCCAGAGAAGGGCCCCCCAGATCCCAGGTCATCAGGACCCGGCCTTGCTCCTGGGATTGAGTCTGTGGATCTGGGAAGATCTGAGGATAGGAAGCTGGGAGTCTCCTTAAGGATCTGTTGAGTCTGTACTTAGTGTTCTTCTGCTTAAGAGGGGGAGGGCTGGAGCTCAGGATTTGTCACCCAAGCTGTTCTGCAAGGGAGGAGGAAGCCTTGGGGAAGCATTTCTCCTGCTGCAGAATTCCACGCGTCAACTGAATGAACAATGGCTGACCTGAGTCTGTATGGGGTTTGAATGTTCTTCAAGATGTGCACAGGTGTGTTAGGATGCATAAACTCGTGGGTGTGCACAGGTGTGTTAGGATGCATGGACTCGTGGGTGTGCACAGGTGTGTTAGGATGCACATAGACCTCCAGAGCCCCAACACCAGCAGGCTGTGCATGACCCTGACCCCTCATGAATTTTTAACACTGTGTCCAAATTGACTTGGTGTGAGTCTCTGCACCTGCTGCCAGCCCCCTGAATCAAACATCATCCCTTCCACAGGCATCTGAAATGTTCCTCAGTTTGCATGTTATATACACTAGCCCACACCCCTGCTCCCATCAAGTAATAACGGTACGATCGTGGTTCACTTGTTGAGCACCTACTATGAGCCAGGCACTAGCAGAGGTGGTCGCGTCCACCTTCGTCATCCTCACGAGGAAGCCTCTCCCCGCCCCGCCCACTCCATCCTTGCCTAGTTCAAGGACTCCATTCTAATATCCTCTGCCCGAGGGCCCCACCCAGCAGCTCATCCTCCCCTCCCCCACATGTGTGCACTCAGAAAGAGGAACTCACCCTCTGAAAACCAGGAGGAACCTTTGCCCAAGGTCCTGCCACTAGCAAACTGCAGAACTAGTACTGAATCCCAGACCCACCAGTCCCCAAAGCTCCCCGTGCCCGCCATGACATGCCAGCCTCACCTCTGCACAGGCTGCGACTTCTTCACTTAGGGCACCATCTGACCTGGTCCCATAACTCTGGTGATAGAGACGGGGCTTTGTGGGGCTGGACTCAGTGAGACAGAGCCTGGGTCTCCGCCCTGTCCTCATGATTCTGTGGGATAAGTGGGGTGCGCTATGAAATGAAAGTCAAACCATTTTATTCTGGAGAGGTCAGAGAGGTCAAACAGACATCTGTCAGAATCCACTGTGAAATCCACTGTCCTGCCGCTGGAGCGGAGCCATGGGAACGGATGTGACCTGAGGGGCCTCCTCCAGCTTGCCTCAAGGTACCCAGCTTCTACTAGCACCTTCCACAGCCCGCAGCCCTTACCCAGGTTCACAAACCCGTTCACTTTACAAGCCAGGAAGCAATCTGATGTAGCAGGTTGGATCTAAGTGGGAACACGGTGTTATTTCCAGAGTATGCTTTATGGTCGACCTATTCTTTCGCAGGAATACCTTGCGAACATCAAAACCCGAGGGCCCAACTTAGAGTGCAAATGGTGTGCTGGACAGATGTAAAGAGACTTCATTTAATTTTAAATCCCGTGTCCGCAGTGAGTGTCTTTCCAGGCCTGTGACACTTTTCTAGCTAAAAGTAAATTGTTCAGCTTCTCAGATTTATCCCGCAGGAAGTCCCAATAAATAAGATGGCTTTGGCTCAGTCACCCTCCGATACTGCCCCCCCCTCCCAGCTTGTTTTCCTCATCCAGCTAGCTCGCTTGTGCAGAGAGCCCCACAGGAGACCAGATCCTATTCTGAGAGGAACGAGGACACAGCAGCGAATAGCACGATCCCTTCAGCATTCCCCTCATCTGGGCTTTTCCCATGGTGAGAATTCTGAAGCCAAGAGGTCCGGACACACGCGCAGTGTGGATTTCGAATGCCTCTGTCTTGTTTTCCACTTAATGAAAGACAGCCAAGGAGCCTTTCTGGACGGAGCTCAAGATCGTGATGCAGCAGACAGATCTGGGCAGAGAACCCCAGTCTGGGTCAGAAATGAACATTGTACACCACTGCCCCAAGATCCACACATCCTTCCGCTAAAACTAGCCCAAGACTGCTTTTCTCGCAGGTAGACCGGTCCTTGGCTTTAAAGACCTCAGTGCTGGAGCGAGCGATCGTAGGACGTGCGGGTGGCGGTTCAGAGGGATCTGATGACCCACTGGGGAGGAGAGAGCGCTTGGGGCCTCCGCCTCCTCCCTGCGCCTCTGTGGGTCTATCGCATCCACCTGAGGGCAGGGACCAGGCTCCCTGCTTCTCCTCCCCCACCCCGGGCTCCTGCCCACACAGAGCTGGGCGCAGAGCCTGGCACCGTGGGCTTCTGCGAGGAGCTATTGAATGGATGCTTTGGCAGGAAACCTGCGTTTGGACTCACCGTTTCTAATTAAGGGAAACTGTCTGTCTCTTAACCGTCCACGTGAGCGAGTATCAGGGCTGCTCCCCGTGAGTCATCCTCTCCTGAATCATCAGCTAAAGTAGTAATGAGAAGGAGTCCTAAGGCCAAATCGTGAGCTTTCTTTAGCCCAGGGGACTGGAGACGCCCTCGGCAGACATTTCAGCTCTTTTGCTGCCCAGTGGGACCCAAAATAGCCTGCTAGTGCTGAGTCGAGTGTTTATTCAACTGCTACTTACTGAGCACCTACTGTGTGCCTGGCCCTGTCCCAGGCACTGGGAAAACCAGGCCATTCCAGGCCTTCTATTTGGAGCCAATGAGGGGAGAAAGGCCTAAGACAGCAACCCTGTGAGCACTTCTTCCCCACCATGAGAAACGTCAGCAGGGAGGGGGCCCTGGGAGGGGTAAGTCTGACCTGGCCTCAGAGAATTTTGTCCTGAGACAATGACGACTGAGCCAAGGTGTGAAGAAGGAACGGGGTGAGGTGGACCCAGGGCGGAGAAGGAGCTTTTCAGATGAAGGCAAAGGTAGGGCACTGATCTCACCGACATGACCATAGCAGAGCCAGCAGAGATTCCCTGGCCCTGGGCGGGGACAGGAGCAGGAAGCAGAGCTGCCCAGAGGCTGGGATTGGGCCGCAGGGTCTCAGCCACCTGTGAGGAAGCTTTACTCTCTCTGCAGTGGTGGGGACAATGGGTCAGGGCAGATGAAGCTTGTTTTGTGTCACTTTTGTCCTGGAGCAGGTAGCTCCTTGCCAAGACTCCCACAGTCTTCCTAGAGCAAAGCACCATGCAAGCATTTCCTGCTAGCATTTCTCCTCCTGTGTGTTGGTCTGTTCGGGGTAGGGTGGCACACTAGGGAGGGGCAGGGAAGGTTTATAGGCTCTTGAAAAGTTCAGACTCTGCAGTTTTAGGCTATGGTTAAAAGCAGACTTGTAGCAATGACTGAGGGTGGGGGAGGCGGCTGAACACTGAATTTTAGAAAAGCATTTACATTGCTCTTATCTGTGGAGTTAACCACTTGAAATGTATCATAGGAATATCTTACGCTTGTTTGTGTAGTTGATTTCTTTCTTCAAGAATATTTTAATACGTACGTATTAAGAACTACCCTCATCTCCCAGCAGTTTCATTAATATGCATTTCCTATGATATCCATAAATCCATTTTTTTAATTTTTAGTACCAACAGCTAACACTGTATTGACACTTAATAGCTACTCCATAAGTATTTGTGAAGTTAAAGAATGATTGCGTCATTAAAAAGTATCTCAGTGGCATTTAAGTCATTTCCCTGCAGTACACAGAGACCGCCAGAAGGTGGCGATAAACAGAGCCGAGATAAATAACAGCCTTAGAAATGATGGAGGGTAGGAATTACATAACACTTCAACAAATGTGGGTTTAAATTTATCTCTTCAGCTAACACCTGATTAAGAGAAATCTCAAGATGTAGCAGGCATGTGCATACGCACCTGCATCAAATCTTACCTCTGCCTCAAGACAGCCTGGAATTTGGAATTTAACACCTTGATCTTCTAAGCTTCCGTTTCTCATTCACAAGGAGAAATTTGTAATGTCAGGGTCCATTATCAGGATTAAAGGAGATACTCCGATATTTTAACATAGACACAATTTTTCAACATCACCGTTATGTCTATCTACATCATAAATAGTGTAATCTGTCATGTAGCACTGTAATACCTGAAATAGAATTACAATATCTGTAGTTGCCCTATACTAAAAATATGTTCATGTCATCATCCAATCAGAGAATGAAGCAAAACATATTGAATATTAAACACAAAATAAATGAGCAATATTGGATGAAAACGAAACTACGGCTGCTTTCCAGATCCTGCTCTTTTCTAGGAGGAAAGGGTGTACGTTCAAGACCCCGACTTCCTATTTTTCCAGGACAATCTACCCGGGATTCCACCACTAGGAAGCTCAAAGCACTAGGAGCACGCCGGGATGCGTTTTCAAAGGAATAAAACTGCCCCCCGCAGACCCCCGAGGCCTCTCAAGCTCTCGCTTTGCCTTTCCCAAACAGCACGGGGCTGGCACAACGCCAGGAGTGGACCTTCCACCGCACACGTAACTCCTATAGCTCAAATTTCATGATCGATTTCGCCCTCAGGGTTTCCAGGCCTGAGTTAATGTTTAATATCCTGACCCAAGGTGCCCAGCTATTTTTAGATAAAGCTGTCAAATATCCCTTAACTTAAAAGGATGCTGGGAGAGGTAGGGAAGGAGAGGTGGTGCGATGCTGGAAACCTACAGGAATGAAGAAAAACACCCAGCGTCGCCCCCCGCCCCCCAGCACTGCGCGTGGAAACGCTGGTGGGCCAATTGCCCCCAAGGAACTTGGAAGTGAGCCCGGGGCGGCTCTGCTCTGCTGTCAGGTCACTGGATCCCGAGGCAGCTGCTCACCTCAGCACACAGCCGCCCTGGGCTGCTTCCCCATGATGCTCAAGTTCCCGAAGCACCTGGCATGCAGACCTCAGGTGCCAGGCCCCCGGATAACATTGTGTGCGTGGGTGGGGGTGGGGAGTGGGAAGGGTGCTGAGCAGGTCAAAGAGGGAGAACGTCTCTTCTAGATTTCCTCCCCCCACCCCAATCCCTCTGCTCATTTTCTGAGCTTCAGAAATGCCTTGCCCATCCCTAACTCCCCACACTCCTGCTCCAGCCCCTGTGAGATAATAGGGCCATGGCAAGTGGCTGTGCTGGGTTCCCCTTTTACCTGTGGGTCTTGGAACCGTGAGGCCCAGAGCTCGCTGGGCTTGGAGGACCTGCTCTCGATGACAGGCCCGGTATCCATGGGAAGTCTGAGAGGTGATAAAAATGGGAATGTGTTCTGGAAAGCAGGAAACCAAGGGCAAAGTTGTCCTTCGCAGCCACACAGATAGAAGTTGTGTGATGAATAAAAAGATGGTTCTTTAGGGTTTGTGTTCTGCGATAATGGAATAAATGATTGGGTTGGGTTTTCTTTTTTGCCAGTTCTGGGACTTGAACTCTGGCCCTGAGCACTGTCACTGAGCAGCTTTTGCTCAAGGCTACCACTCTACCACACCAGCCACAGCCCCACTATTGGCGTTTCCTGTGATTAATTGGAGATAAGATTCACAGATTTTCCTCCCTGGGCTGGCTTTGAACTGCAGTCCTCAGATCTCAGCCTCCGGAGTAGCTAGGATGACAGGCCTGTGAGCCACCAGCATCTGGCTCCATTGCTGTTATTTTAAATCACTGAACAGTGGATGATTTGCTACATAGGAACAGGAAGCATCACAGACTTGTATCTGTGAGGTAAGCCAGAGCCGGCCTCTCCTGCCTCTGGAATTCCTGTCTCATTTCTGTTCAATCCCTATGTGGGAAGGCATATTTGATTTCTAGGGAGAAATTTCCTACCTTCCAATGTGTTGCTGGGTCTAGGAGAGGTTGGTAACAGGGCACACGAAGATGACAGGAGCTCACAAGGAGACAGTCCACACATGGAGATAATTATCTGGGTGGAGGTAGGTCAGCCATCCCCAGAGCCAGAAGCAAAGCTTGGGAAAGGACGGGAGTACCCAGCCTCCTAGGCTGGGAGCTGCTGGGTTTATCCATGCAAGAGCACTCCCACCATGCCTCGGACAATACACAATGCGTTTGTGGCTGTGGGGAGTGTCTGTTTGTCCCTGTGATCTGTGACAAGCCAGCTTCCAGGGGATGGGGAAGAGGGACTCAGGGGACTCATGGCCCTGTGCATTGTGTGTGCCATGCGCCCTTGGTCACGGCTGGCTCTGGGAGGAAACCTCTTGATGTCTCTCACAGATGAGCCCTGTCTTCACGGGGTCTATATTAAATAAACTGTTCTTCAAAAGAAAAGGGCCTCGTATAAAGAAGTCAGAGACGGGGCGGACCAGATCCCCACCAGCCCCACCGCGCAGGGAACCTGAATGTTCACATCGAGAAGAATTCGCAATCCTATGGCTGCAGTCCTGTCCCTGGGGAGGGTGCCACCCACCCACCCACACACACACACACACACACAAACACACACACACCTGCACACACAGCCCATTGCGGCAGGGGAGGACAGCCCGGCCTCAGCAGCGCCACCTGGTGGCCGCAGCAGGAATCGCCCCGGTGCCCGTCCTCCCGCTCCAGGCCTGCTGCGCATGCGCGTCCCGCTCCCGCCTTGACTGACGCCCCGCCTTCTCGCTTCGCAGTTCTTCCCTTACGGCGACGCCTCCAAGTTTGCCCAGCACGCCTTCCGCACCTTCGACAAGAACGGGGACGGCACCATCGACTTCCGAGAGTTCATCTGCGCCCTGTCCATCACCTCCAGGGGCAGCTTCGAGCAGAAGCTCAACTGGGCCTTCAACATGTACGACCTGGACGGCGACGGCAAGATCACCCGGGTGGAGATGCTGGAGATCATCGAGGTGAGGCGGGGGGGGGGGGGAGGGAGGTAGACGGGGGAGGGGGTCGGTGGGCGCCCCGCGATGACTCCCCCTGACCACCCCCCTGCCCCGCGTCTCCCCTCAGGCCTCCCCACGCGCGTCCTCCCGCCAGGCACCGCCCTACCCCAAGCAAGAAGGGGCGGCCCGGCGGGGGCACGCGGGGTCTTAGGGTGCGAGGCGGCTCTGCTTCGTTCGCTCCCCGCTCCGACCCCAGGGCCTGGAGCCGGAACGGAGCCTGGAGCGCGGCGGCCCCGCGCGGAGGACGCGCCCGCGACTTCCCGGGTGGAATCCCTGAGCGCGGCCCGCCCGAGCCGAGCGAGGCCCCGGAGCCCGCGGCGCTGCGGGCCATGGCGGCGGCCGGAGCTCCGCTGTGAAGCTGCTGAATCCACACCGGGAGCCGCACGGGAGCCACGCCCGGCCCCGACAGCGCCCTCCGCCGGGCGCCTCGGCACCACCAACCCCACCCTGCCGGCCTCGGAAGCCCGACCCACCCCACCCTCCACACACGGCCCCTCCCCCCTACACACCAACCCTCCCCTCTACACACACCGCCCCACCCCCTGCACACTGCCCCTCTCCCTTCCACATTCCAACTCTCCCCTTCCACACACCTCCCTTCCCCCTCCACACACTGCCCCTCCCCTCCACACACTGCCCCTCCCCCTCCACACACCGCCCCTCCCCCTCCACACACTGCCCCTCCCCCCACACTGCCCCTCCCCCCTACACACCAACCCTCCCCTCTACACACACCGCTCCACCCCCTACACACTGCCCCTCTCCCTTCCACATTCCAACTCTCCCCCTTCCACACACCTCCCCTCCCCCTCCACACACTGCCCCTCCCTCATCCACACACTACCCCTCCCCCTTCCACATACTGCCCCTCCACCCATCCCTCCACACACTGCCCCTCCCTCATCCACACACCGCCCCTCCCCCTCCACACACTGCCCCTTCCTCATCCACACACCGCCCCTCACCCTCCACACACTGCCCCTCCCCCTCCACACACTGCCCCTCCCCCTCCACACACCACCCTTCCCCCTCCACACACTGCCCCTCCCTCATCCACACACCACCCCTCCCCCTCCACACAGTGCCCCTCCCTCATCCACACACTGCCCCTCCCCCTCCACACACTGCCCCTCCCCCTCCACACACGGCCCGCCCTACACGCCGCCCCTCCCCCCTACACATGGCCCGCCCCATCCGCACCGCCCCTTCCGCTACACACCGCCCCACCCCCTACATTCTGCCCCTCCCCCTACACACTGCCCCACCCCCTACATGCCGCCCCTCCCCCTACACACCACCCCTCCACCCTACACACGGCCCCTCCCCCCACACTGCCCCTCCCCCCTGCACACCAACCCTCCCCTCTACACACACCGCCCCACCCCCTACACACTGCCCCTCTCCCTTCCACATTCCAACTCTCCCCCTTCCACACACTGCTCCTCCCCCCACCTTCCCCCATCCCCCACTCCTCCACACACTGCCCCTCCCCCTCCACACATGGCCCCTCCCTCATCCACACACTGCCTCTGCCCCTTCACACTCCCCCCCCCTTTCAGCCCATGTAGTTTCTCCTGCTCCTTTGTTCCCTTCTGATCCATCTTCACTGCCCACTCCCCCCTCCCCTCCCCACCAAGACCTGACCTCCCTGTTCATATTCATAGTGTGCCTTTCCACCTTTGTACCTAGCCCCATGTAAATCCTTCCCGTTCTGCCTGTTAAAGGGCACAGAGAGCATGACAACACAAATAGAGATGGCCCATGCATATTCTTTTTTAATTTCAGACATGCAGCACAGTGTGTATGTGCTTTATGTGCACACTGCCGCTCCTGGGCTAATCAGGACCCTGCCTACCGATTGTCCACAAATGAAACTTCAATAGGCTTCCTCTTTTCAATTACTTAGGGGTTTCCACAATAGATCAATACGAATTAAACACACATTCATCCTGATGGACATTTTTCCATATCTCTCCTTTCATCCCCTTCCTTCCTTGCTTGCTTCTTCCTCTCCCCCCATGTGCCCTCTCTCTCTCAGTGGTATGGAGGTTTGAACTCAGGGTCTTACGATTGATAGGCAGGCCCTCTACCTCTTTAGTCACACACAGCTCATCATGCACATTTTAACTTGTTAAACTGCTGATTTGTTCTCCTCAATTGGCAGTTGTCAAAGCAATCTTGAGTTATGGCTTACAGATGATAAACGCACCCATATTAAGTGTATGAGTCAATAATTTTTAAACGAAACTTACAGAATTCAGCCATCCCCATCTTGCCATTTTAAGCCTTTTTTACTTTTTCACTAAGGTCCCGCAGGTGTGCATGCTTGTGTCCAGCCTCGATTCAGACACCCACCACTCTCCATCGGCCAGCTTTCCACATTTCACTCGTGGAGCCGCCCAGTGCGGGCCCTGCGTCTGCCTTCTCCATCATTTTCCTATCTATGTGGTGGCATTTATTATAATCCATTCCTCACAAGTGATAAAGCAGCATTTCATTCTGTAATATTTTTTATCCATTTAAGATGGGCATTTATCATTTTAGAGGACGTTTCCTGTTTGTTTGCTTGCTTGTTTTGCCAGTCCTGGGCTTAACTTACAGTCTGGGTGCTGGCCTTGCGCTTTTATGCTCAAGGCTAGTGCTCTACCACTTGAGCCACAGTTTCACTTCCAGCTCTTTGCTAGTTACTTGGAAACACGAGTGAGTGTAAGGAATGTCCCTGCCTGAGCTGGTTTCAGATCACAATCCTCAGATCTCAGCCTCCCAAGCCACCCACACCCAGCATGAAGGCACTTTTCTAGAATGAAAACCACCTCATGTACCATGTAGGCAGCACCCCCACTGAGAATTCATCATAGACCCTCAGTTGACCTGGGGAAGGGCAGTCACCTCACTATGTTCTTTGACTTACCTTAAATTTAATCAAGAGATTGAAACTAATATTTCAGAGCTGAATTTTAATGGGTATACCCAGCCTGGCTTTCTGAATACGTTGTCATCCTTGTCATAGGGACATAATTTTACCTACGACTCCCACAAGAGCGTTTATTGACTGTTATTTGCATTTCAATTCAGAATATTTTCTGAAATGTTTTGAAATTCCAAACATCATTAACATTTGCTTTCCCGAGCCTGTTTCTAATCTGTAATTCTTCATCTCACCACAGAATGACCTTTTCTGTCTGCTTCCTCCAGACAGAAAACCAGTAATCATCTGAAATTCTTCTATTTCTAATCCACCTCAAGATGTATTTGATTACATCACACATACCCTTTTTGAAAGCTACTTAGATGGTCCTTTTTAATAAGTTGAAAAATCATTATCTGTAAGAGGACTCTATGTCTTGACTTTTGCTTCTAGCTTCATCGCTAGCCCAAACCTTATTTATTCCTTCCTCCTACTGTCTCTTTACTCCCTACCCCAACCCCAGCCAAGTAAATAGATTATTTCTTCATTAGCAATTCTTTGAAGACCTACTATGTGACAGGCATAGGACCGAACCCTGGAGTTATAAAAAAAAAAAAAGGTGAGAAAAAGACATGGTCCTCAGCTTCATAAAATGTACTGTCTCGTGGGGAAGACAAAGTAGTTGCTCTAATAGAGTGTGAGATATATTCTGTTGGAGAAGATGGTATGGGTTCCCATGGCAACTCGAAGCATGGGAACAGAAGCTCCTCTGGGGAAAGCGGAGCGGCATCTTGAAGGGTGAGGAGAATCCAGTTAGATGAAGGAGAGGTAGGGGGAGTGCTTGGCTCTCCCAGGTTTCTGCTGACTGACGTTACACATTTCCCCCCCCCCCCCAAAGGCTATCTACAAAATGGTGGGCACTGTGATCATGATGAAAATGAATGAGGATGGTCTCACGCCTGAGCAGCGAGTAGACAAGATTTTCAGCAAGATGGATAAGAACAAGGATGACCAGATTACTCTGGATGAATTCAAAGAGGCGGCAAAGAGCGACCCTTCCATTGTATTACTTCTGCAGTGCGACATTCAGAAATGAGCTGATGTCTATGCCCTGGACTGCACGGAAGTCTCAATGTTCCATTCAGTCTGCAGCTACACACACACACACACACACACACACACACACACACACACACACACACACACCGCTTGGACTACCTATAAATGGACTTGCTTCTTGTGTTTGAAACACTTGTGTGCATGAGAATCTCATTTGCTAATGAATTTTAAAAGCATATATTATAAAAAAAATTCTGAACAACCTGCCACAATGTGATATGTGTAACATCATTTCATAAAAATATTCCTCTTCCAAAGCCTGAGCAGAAATGTGCTGCAAAGAATTCTATGATTTCTGGTACGTTTTGCTAATGCTTGTGTCTCCTTGATTACATATTAGTAGCACTGAGACCCCCACGGTAATGTAACCTAATTATGAGCTGTGTCACCATTCTCCTGTAAAATAGTACTAGACACACAGAGGGGCCCTTCACTCCTGTGTGACCCACACACAACCGCTTGTATTATCAGTGAATATAAATGTACTATATTTGCATGCCTTTTGGGTTTGCCTTAATTCTTACCTCATTTGCGTCCTACCAATCTGGAAAGAGCTGTTTTGGATGAATGCAGTACAAAATTTAAAACTCCTGCTAAATGATTCATGAAGTATATCTATCTATACATATAACAAAGATATTTATTGAGAGTAAAGACATATACAAAGATATTATTTATCGAAAGTGAAAAAGATGATAGAAATGTATTGATTTATGCTTATTTTTAAAGGCTTCCAAAAAGGTGGTAATAGATGTCACAAACTTATAGCATTTTATTTACCCCCTTTTACAATTTTAAACTTGAAAAAGATGCTCCTAACAATCAAGGGCCAGCCAGCAACAAAAATCTCTTAAATACATATCTTTGGAATCTGAAGAACTAAATGACAAAAGGAAACTAAAGCAACTTTTTCATCCAGGCCATTTCCCCAAAGAGGGACGATCAACATGGCATGTAACATTTAAAAGAGAAGACTTGTTCATTATGAAAAAATGCTCATTATATGACAATAAACTATATCTCAGTGTGACTTTGGTGCTAACAATATATTATGTTCTACAAAACTCGGGGGAGGCACATTTAGCGGGTGGAGAGGTGCTGTCCAAGATAGGCTAGAAGGAAAGAAAAGACTTCTGCTTCCTACGTAACAGGTGCTGGAGTTGTGTCCTCCCACATGTGAACCGTGTGTGTGTGTGTGTGTGTGTGTGTGTGTGTGTGTGCGCTGCCAGGTTAGGCTCTGGGGAGTTATTTCTAACAAATTTGGATTTATCACCTCATATCTCCCAGACCGTCAGCGTCATCGATAACGGAAACATCTGCTTGTGAACTAGCTACACATGACTGCGGAGCCCTTCCGGAAAGGCTAATGTGACTAAAGAACCGAATTCTTAAATTTCAATTAATTTGTACCTTATTAAGTAGAGCTAGTGGCTACCTGGCTCAAGACTATGCATAGTCATATTTCTTTCTTTTTTTTTTCGGTGGTTGTGGGGCCTGAACTCGTGTCTTTGGTGCTGTCCCTGAGCTTTTTCACTCAAGAGTAGCACTCTGCCACTTTAAGCCACAGCACCACTTCCAGTTTCCTGGTGGTTAATTGGAGAGGATTCCCTTGCCTGGGCTGGCTTTGAGCTGTAATCCTGAGATCTCAGTCTTCTGAGTAGCTAGGATGCATGCCATGCTGCATGGTTGTTTTTTAATCAAGCAGATTCCACCCCACCCCCCCACCCATTCTTCCTTTCTCTTTGGATCATTCAATGATACTAAGGACCAGGCCATAATGATTTCATTTCTCCATTCAGCAAGAAACGAAATAAGCAAACCTATAAACAGTTAAGACACTAAGGCTTCAGATATGTAGTTATCTGAAAGATGAAGAGAACCCAAATTCTCCTCTTAGAGGGAGATGTGCTAATAAAATATCTTAGTGTCCTCCCCTCCGCCCCTCCCCCCCATGCAGAGTGAGCCCCAAATGCAGCAAGGATAGATCCAAGAAGGCAAGTACTACTTGGTAAGGAGGGGATGGGATGGGGGTGGAGGGTTCCTGATGGTCACCTAGCTAAGGCAGATTGTGGGTAACCATTCACAACTCTTCACTGATCACCAACTATAACTCAATACCACACTAATGTGCGTGTGGAGAAAGCCACTAAGTGTGCATGTGCATGTGTGTGTATGTGTGTGCATGTGTGTCAATACCAAGTAGCGGGGAAAGCACAGAAGGAAGAAAGGAGAATACTGGGAGATGGTGGCATTTGGCATTAGAGGGGTGAGGTGCCATTTGAAAATCTTCCAGAAGAGGAGGGAGGGAGGAAAACAGTGGCTATCTCGGGCACTTAGGGAAAACAAACCCTCTAGCAAATTCACTAGTTCTAACTAAAATACAGAAACTGGGCCAGCAGGTAACAATCTTGCACACATGCTCTGGCCCAGCATTCCCTCTCCTGTCCTCAAGAACAGCTCTCAAGAGGGTCAAACAGAAACATAACCAAAGTCATTTGAGATGGTTCTGTTTGTGGGGCAGGCTTTGAGGGAATCCAGTGGTTCCTCCCTGGGGAAACAGATTAAGTCAAATATAGTGATTATATGGATAGGCTGAAAACAACCGACTGACGGTATACACACAACCCAGACCAGGTGTTTAAAATGCTAAGTGTGGTGGTAACCAAAGCGGGAAACCAAAATGTACTGCCAAGTACAGTATCGATAAAAATGAAAATATATTCTTAGAAACAGAACTCCCAAGTCACATAGAAAGTGTGCCATGGCAATGGTTCCTAAAGGAGTAGATGGCAGCGGGACTGATTTAATAAACTCTAAATCTAACAGAAACAATCATTTTACCATTTCTCATGGTTTCTCATGGTCAGGAATTAGAAAAAAGTTCAGCTTGGTACTCTTCCTACTGGATCCCCTTGATGGTAAGCTACAAATCTACAACGAGAAGAGATTCCATAAAGTTCTGGAAGAACCCAGGAGGGACTTACTGTGTAGTCACTGTTACAGGGAATGAAGAATAGAGAAAACAGGAAATGAGTACTACACGAACTAATGGTCAGTGTCCAGGAACTGTAATGTGTATTTAACTCACCCCTCTACCACCGAGTTCCACCTAAACACAACCACACCTCAGTAACCAGGATCCCCTGACCTATCTCAGCCAAAATGCTTTCTTCACAAAGTACCCTGCTACAGGTGTGTCATTCACCTAGGCCCAGGTTCTAGGCCTAGTTCACTCAGCTTCCGTATGAAGAGAAGCTGTTTAACACGGCCCCCTCACCCCCCCCCACCCCCGGCCATTGCTGTTCTAAATGCCAAGGGTGTTTCGTTTTGTAGACTTAATGTTTTCTCCTGTATTTAGAAGTCCCAAGTCTCCATATCTCCTCTGCTTGCTTTTAAAAGGGCAGTGACTTGCACAGACACTTCACTTTGTTTCTGTAGTTCATTTGTAATGTCTCTGGATAAATATAAACTCATTTCTTAAAACAGTCAGATGCTCATTTCTTCCCAATGCTTGGAAACGATGTCAGGTAACTCCAGGCTTCAACAGACACCTTGAAAGGACCTAAAAAAAGGACAGGTAGGAGGTAGCAAGGCACTGAGGGACAGTTAGAGCTCAAACGACATGGTTGCCTTCGCTTCTCTTAATTGTTTTCTGATCAATTTGATTACATAATTTGGAATTTCCCCAGAATATCTGCAGGTACACACACATCTTCAGACTTGACTTTTACTGTTTTCCAATGAAAAGTTACCCATCCAATAGCCAGTTAACTAAAGAACTACTAGCACCCAATTACTTCAAATGCCACCAGTTTAAACCAGACCCTTTCCATCTTCTCCCCAAACAACTTCTCTTCTTTATCCTGCTCATCTTCCAACAGCAGGAGTTCCCTTAAGCTTCAGTGATTAGTGAGTACACGCAGGCCACTCTTGCTCCTGTGGATTCTATCTCGAGGCCATCGCAAAGATCAAATACACAAGTTATGTAATACAGAATTAAGGAAGTTTCATCAACTGATTCAAAAGAACAGCTGATGTATAACCACATTATTCAATTCTTTTAAAGAATAAAACTTGCTCCTCTTACATACTTTGTGGAGTCTTAAATCCAGGGACACTAAGGTTGTCATGAAGTAACTAAACTTTTAAAACTCTTTTAAATTTCACCTCAGTTCTAATCTCAAGTAGTCAAAGTAGAAGACATCAGCTTCATGATTGCTTCCCATGACAACAACAAAATAATCGTGACAAATCAACTGTCATAGAGTAAGGACTTCTTGTGGCTCACTTTGAGCTGCAGCCCCGTCCTGTTGCTTCAGGCCTGGTCAGAACATGTGGCACAGGCCTGCTCCCCTCCTGGCTATGGCTGCCCAGAAGTTACCAAGAGGATTCTGGCCGGGGTCTCAATGTCCCTTCAAGGCCACACCCCAATGACCTAACTGCCTTCCAGGAGAGTCCACCTTGCACTAATCCCACTAGCTCCTTATGACAGCAGCACAGACTGGCAACCAAGGTCTTTATCACATGAGAATCCCCAATGTAATTCAATAGTCCTGTTAGTCAAGTAACATTTCCTTCCCCAATGGCTCAAAACATGACTTAACATAAATTTTAGGTTTTAAATTATACATCTCTAAAAAGAACATGTTTTCTTCATTTACTCTTATTATTAGTACTAGGTAGAACATTCAATGAAGATATTTTCACTTATGATGGTTGAAATCAACTCTCTGACACCAAAGTAACGAATCATAATTATTTCAACAAGAGATGCTCACATGGATTTATCTCAAGATTAGTTTCCTACTTGGTATTAAGCAGCCTAACATTTAAATCTTAGGTAATTCACACTGAATTTTTTTTTTGCTAATAAAAGATAATTGCTTTTAGTAAATTCTACTTTTTTATTTGAAAAAGCAGGTCTATGTTGAAATAGTTTTGATACAAATGAGTTATAAATTCGTGTTATGGTCAGCAGGGAGTGTCTAAAAGATTTACAAGTCTCCACTTCCTATAAATTCATGAGGGCTGGGGATATAGCCTAGTGGCAAGAGTGCCTGCCTCGGATACACGAGGCCCTAGGTTCGATTCCCCAGCACCACATAAACAGAAAACGGCCAGAAGCGGCTGCTCAAGTGGCAGAGTGCTAGCCTTGAGCGGGAAGAAGCCAGGGACAGTGCTCAGGCCCTGAGTCCAAGGCCCAGGAATGGCCAAAAAAAAAAAAGCCTATAAATTCATGAGTTTTTACAAAGCATGCTTTGGACTTCTCACAGCAAGCGATCTAAGAATCCTTTCTTCACAAAAAACAAAATTCAGTATTTCACAATAACTTATTATAGAAATGTCTGTGGTCTTAAAATTCTGCTTTGCTTAAAATACTTCCTTTTCAACTCCATCAATATGTATTCTGGTATTTATTGCTAGCGATATAAGGCATGCTTTGTGTTTTGTAAAAGTTTAACACTAATTCAAGTATCAAAGAATAAAGGCAGCATTCCTACTTTATGTTTTCTTGAAAAAAGTACCTTTTGTTTTTTTTACAATGAACTACATTTGATCATTTTTAAGCCACACACGTTTAAACAGCTCTCGGATCAGAACGCGTCTTGTTTGATGACAGCTCGCCATCAAGCATGGTCTTTCTGCTCTATGTGGCGCCACCCTCCTCCCGGATTTTCTAGCTATTCTCTCAAGCCTGGTCACAGCTCTTCTACAGCTTTGCTCTTAAGGCTAAAAATTACCTCTAGGCAGAGATTTGGCCCGATAGACTCACAGTACTATGTAAGGCCTTCAGTATTAACAACCAGGCAGTAGGTCCATGGTATCTACATACACCCTTCTACCCTTCTCTCTGCCAGGCAAAATCCCTCTTTGTCTATGTTTGGTCATTTAACTATAGAATATAATGCTCCATAAAAGCAGAACTAAATATAATCAGGTGCTCAAATTTTTATTTTAATTCTTACAAAATACTATAGAAATGAACTCAAACTAAAGAAATATGTACATGTGCTTATGTACAAAATTTCACTTCTGAAAAAGAAAACTATAAAAATAGATGATAAAAATGAAAACAAAACCGCTCACACATAAACTTAACAAGATTTAAAACCAGTACTATGAAATTTGGTTTTCACAATGGAAAATAACAGTAATTTTAATATCTTGCTTTAAGCTGGTTTTGGGGGCTAATTTATACACTTTATGGTGGTCAAATGGAGGAGTTTCTTTTATTTTAGGATATCTCCAATCTCCTTTTATTTCACCAAATAGTCCAACACGATGTCTCCTTTCAATATTATTTCCCTCTTCCTCATCTTTGAGCAGGAGGCCAAGGCAGAGATGAATGATCAACTTTGGTCATCATCTTCCTCTTGGGTTACAGGTCGAAAAGGCAATGTGGTTTGTCCTCTTTCTGGATCAGACATCCGAAGAATTCTAATCAGCTTACTTGAAGGAAGTGAGCTAGAGGAAGACAAATCAATCACTCAAATTTCCCAAACAGTTTCTACCCTTTATAACAACTAGCAGGGGCTGGGGTTGATAAAGCTCAGTGCAACAGCGCTGTCTTAACACATATAGATAGGAACACAGGCCATGAACATCATTGCTCTTATGTAGCTAGAAGGAGTTACCTAATATTTCTAACCCCAAGTTTCAATAGCCATATGATCCCAGGAACCCTGCAGAGACAGAATACCAACTCTAGGTGATACCCTGCCAACACACTGTAGGCGCGTGCCCAAGAAATGCTACTGACAGCAGAGCAGAACACCTATTTAGAAAGACTGGCACTGTTAAGTCCCAAGGAAAAAAAGACTAGGAAATAATGAGTTATTTCTTTCTCCTAAATACATTTACTAAAATTACTTTGTTTTGCTTGGTTATGATAACCATAAAGGAACAAATATACAACACAAATGCTAGTAAGTTAATAATAAAAGCCTAGTTAACTTATGGGAAAAGACAGAATAAAAAAAATTAATATCTAGAGAATGATACATTACCTCAAATCTCCTAAACCAATTATAAGGGTAATTTTAGTTTACATTGGTCAGTTTTGTGTTTGCATTGAAAAAATTAAATTATAAAAAATGTATTTCCTGGGGCTGGGGATATGGCCTAGTGGCAAGAGTGCCTGCTTCATATACACGAGGCCCTGGGTTCGATTCCCCAGCACCACATATACAGAAAACGGCCAGAAGTGGTGCTGTGGCTCAAGTGGCAGAGTGCTAGCCTTGAGCGGGAAGAAGCCAGGGACAGTGCTCAGGCCTTGAGTCCAAGCCCCAGGACTGGCCAAAAAAAAAAAAAAAAAAATGTATTTCCTGCTTTTTTACACATCTGTGTTTACATATACATTCACAGAAAGTTACCTCATACTTTGAGGAGTAAGCAAGATAAATTGTCTAAATCGTTGGGAATCTGCCATCTTAAGTATCATGTCCATTGCAATTCTTCTATTTACCATATCCTGAAGAACAAAAGCACAAGTTAGGTATTGTGTCAAATAGATTTCTAAACAGCATTGTGCTGGCTCATGTAAACTGGATTTTCATCTGTTACTTTATGTCAAGCAATTGATCTACAGAAAGATAGTATCAGGAAATATGGGAGTAATAACTGAATAAACAGATCTTGTAGGTTATATTTCTGTAATAAAATATTTCTGTGTCCCCTCTCCTCCTTCAGATATGAGAAGGAATAAAAAAAAATAGGAAACAGACAAATGCCATAGTTCATGTTACAAAGTGAATCTAATTAGTAATGGTAATTACTCAGGGTAGTAATAACAAAAGTGCTTAGCTTCAAATCTATCCAGTCCCTCAAACTGTCCCTCAATGATTAAGGGATAATGTTTTCAAAAGTATGGTGGTCATAGGAGTCTTCAGAACTGAGCTATGTGTTAAAATACAAGCAGAATTTATTATATAACAAAAGAGGACACGTGACTGGGGATATGGCCTAGTGGCAAGAGTGCTTGCCTTGTATGCATGAGGCCCTGGGTTCAATTCCCCAGCACCACATATACAGAAAATGGCCAGAAGTGGCGCTGTGGCTCAAGTGGTAGAGTGCTAGCCTTGAGCAAAAAGAAGCCAGGGACAGTGCTCAGGCCCTGAGTCCAATGCCCAGGACTGGCCAAAAAAAAAAGCAAAAAAAACCCAAAAGAGGACATGTGAAGCAGAGCCACCATGTTTAGAAAATTATAAATAGCTTATTAACATAGCTAAAAGTCAAAAGATACTACCATTGTGAAGTCTCAAAGTTACTACACAGAAATAAACATTCATGTACATATAATAACCACTGTGAGATTTTTTAAAATTCAGTGTTCAAAATAAGTTCTATTCTAGAAATATAAACCTGTCGAAAAAGGTGGAGGACTGACTGAAGGAGAGAGATGCTAGTCTGGACAAAAGGCAAGTTCAGCATAAAAGAGGTACAGAGAAGGACAAGTCACATTGAGAGAGAGAAGCTGGAGGCTAGGGAAATTTCAAAACAGGAGCAGGTAGGGTGAAGTTTAAGGGAAGAAGAGAGAAATCACAGACTTTAAAGCAGGGCAACGTGTTGATAATGACTATTTGCCACTAATCAAGGAAATCTAGGAAAAGAAATAAGATTTAGAAAGGAAGATACATTCTCAGACTCACTAAGATGTGGCACCCAGGTCTATCTATACTGTGAGAGAGCTTTGAGGCAGGAGGCAGGCGGTGTCTCTACTCAGGCAGTAGCTTTGAGGATTGTGATCTCTAGGGAGTAGGCAGGGTACTTCCCCTAAGGAAATCAACAGAAGTATAACCAACAAACTAAGGAAACACTTAGGGGCATCAGAACTAATGAAGACAACATGGCAGACTGAGATACAGGAAAACCAGGAAGAGGAAGGAGTGTGGAAGCTGGTAAGATAACCTTTCCTCAAGGATGGAAGTAAGTTGATGATGACAAGTACTTCCTCAAATAAGGTGAGGTGTATTAGCTCATGTACAACCTTTGCTAGTCAAGAGTGATCTAGATTCAGACCATGTGGCACTTAAGAAGAGACAGGAAACAGTCAGTAGGTAATCAGCTGCTGACCTGCGAGAACTTACTTTGCACCTGTGTCACAGCAAGTGCAACAAATTTAGGACTTCACCTGAGCCTCCACTGCTCTATGAAGTAAGCAACAGTAATAACATTTATTACTTTATAAAATGTTAGTTTATAAAACAAAGACACTAATACCCAAGAAGGGTATTTTGCCTAAAGCCATTTGGACAATCAGAAGCAAAGATAGTTCTTAAGTCCTCTCAAGTCAAATGTTCTTGCACCTTCATTTTATATGCACTGGTTTTGAGGGCCAGGAAGGCCAAGAGCTAATGGAGTTGGTAAAAGCAAGGGTGGTGAACTGGTTACACCTCTGTGTTAACAGAAATAAGCTAGGAAGAGGCTGAAGCTGAAGGAGAGAGTCTGAGAGTTGGACAGTCATGATGTGCATGCTGGGAGATCAAGGAATGAAATGCAGGGCAGGGTTCCTGGAGGCACTGCATGGCAGCATGGGAGAGAATTGAAACTTGAAGGTACTCCTTACAGTTGGATCAGATTGCAATGTCAGAGGGGATCTTTCCTGTGATGGGCAAACTACAGATTTGTTTCCCTTCAAAATACTTATTTCAAACAGTAACAGTCCAAAAATAGCAATGTAACAATACCATATAGACATCGAATTCATCCAGGCATCGGAAAGGTGATTCAGCAATGGACCACAGGGAAAGGATGAAGCACACCGTGGAGAAAGAACGCTCACCGCCAGACAAGGCTCGCATGTCATTGAAGGATGCTTTATTTCCTTCTCCAGGCTGAACCTTGAGAAGAGACAAGAAGAGTAGCTATTGAAACATTACATCTACAATATAAGTAAAGAAAAACATTGCAGCAGCAGAAGGGTTTAAAAAGAACATCATCATTTAATGGAGGGAAAAATGTTATAACTATTTACAACAAATATTTTATGGAAAAAAGTAGCTACATAATGGTGGTTTTGTTTTAGTTTGAGAATCCAATTGGAGGTGTTTTCTCATCATAACCAGACCTAACAAGCACATTTCAAAAGCTTAAAAAGTGGTAATATTAACTAAGTATTATATATCAAAATAAACAATTTAAAGCAGTTTTCCTGAAATTATTACTGTTTCAAACATTTGGAAATGAGACAACTTTTGCATTTCCTGAATTACAGTGACATCTAGTGGGTAGGCTGCTTTAAAAGTAGTTGCTAAATGACAAAAACATAAAAGAGGATTTACACAGAAGAATAACAGTAGGAATGGATTGAAATACATTCTTTAAAAAAAAAAAATCTTAAAAGCTGGGCACTGGTGGCTCACACCTGTAATCTGAGTTACTCAGGAGTCCGGAAAGATCATGTTCTGAAGACAGCCTGGGTAGAAATGTCCTTGAGATTCTTATCTCCAATTAACCACCAGAAAAGTGGAAGTGGTGCTGTTGGCTCCAAGTGGAGCTGTGGCTCAAAGTGCTAGCCTCAAGCCAAAGAACTCAGGGACAGTGCCCGGACCCTAAGTTCAAGTCCTACTCAACAGCAACAAAAAATAAACACACACACACACACACACACACACACACACACACACACACCCCTCTATGCTGTCTTTTATAAGCTTTGATGTTTTATTCATGCATGTTAAGAATTACCTCTAATTCCCATGTGAACATTTACAAATGTGCTACATAATTTCCTAATATTTCAGAATCCTTAGGTTATCTTTTATTTGTACTTTCATCCAACTTTGTAATATATTACATATAATTTCAATCCACTGAAACTTATTGTGGCCAGGAAAATGGTGCATTTGCTAAACATTCCACAATCTACAATTTGTGGTAATTTGCTAAACAAATAAAGTTCTACAGCTGTGTCAATTTGGTTAGCTATGTAAATCTTCTATATAACTTTAACTGACATATACTTGTTTCATCAATTACTGAAAAAAGTGTTAAAATTTCCAACTACATCTGACAATTCTTTTACTTTGCCTATTCACTCAATTTTTAGTCTTTTGACTAATACTTCTTGTGCAAACTACATTTCATTATCAATTTGTTTTATCGGCTTTCTTTTTGGCTAATCTTTATATGGCATGTCTACTTAGGGGAGACAGGGAGAGAGAGAGCGTGCGTGCGCGAGAGAGAAACTTTAAATATTAACCTAAGAGAAGGAAAACTACCCACAGTGATAATCTTTTGCTTTCAATCTAATTATTATGCCTATGTATGCTCAACCTAACTACTGGTAAACCTAGGGATAGGATGAATTCATTTACTTGGAGGGAATTTATCTATGGTTTTTCTGTTCCATATGTTCTTTGATTCTCCTCCCTCTTTTGAGTGTTTTTCTATTTCATTGCTTTTATTTGGTCTCTATTATACATTTAAAATTCTTCCAGCAGCTACTGTAGGGATTGCAGCACATATCTCATATATTTATAAATTTACTTTAAATGAGCATTACTTCCGAAATTGTGAATCTTTAACAGTTTAACCTAACATATACTTTTATCTTCTTAATGTGCTGTCACATATTTTAATGTTACATCTCATAAACCTCTTAAAACATTACTACTGTTTTAGATTGCCAAAGCTATATTTTATATTTACTTATATTTATACATTTATCTTTTGCAATGATCTCTTTGCCTTTGGTAACTCTATATTTCCATTGGGAATAACTTTCCTTTCACTTAAAGATATTTTTCAATATTTTGTAGATTTAGTGTATTAATTTATTTTAGCTTTTGTTATATGAAAACTAAGGCATCTCATTTTGATTTTTATTCCTTTATTATTACGTTAAAAGTCTATCAAATGAAGTTTGCCTTCCACAATTTAAGCTGTGTGCGATGGTGCATAGTAATCCCAGTAACTCACTGGGAAGAAGGCTGGAAAGGGGGATCATTTGAGCTTGTGAGTTTAAAAACAAAATGGACAGCACAGTGAGCCCTATCTCGAATTAATGATTATTATTTAAAGAGTCTATCTTCAGTGTTATTATTGATGTTTTTCATCCAACCACTTTGTTTTGGGGCTTTCAGCTATTATATACTACACTGTATCAAGTGTGCTTTCCATTGAACTAACCCACTTGCAGTTTCCTGAGATCTGAGTTTGGGTTGATGTATTTCAGTTTTGAAAATTCCCAACCATTACCTCCAAATGCTTATTCCCTGTTCTTTCCTACAGCAACCCCTCCAATATACCCATATTATATGAGAATAAGCAAAAAAAGAAAAAGAAGTTCTGTCACTTTCCAAGGATAAGTTAAACAATAATCAATGTTTCATTAAAGGAAAGAAGCTGCTCGTATTCCTAATGATTAAGATGCAGAGTCAAGATACTTACTGATATAGTAAGAGTTTCACTCTTGTGGTCAAAATTCATTTTTCCACAATAGGCCCGCTGGGACAATAAGTTGTCAAAGTATAATTTGCATCGTAAAGTCAAACACCTTGAAATAAGAAATTGAATACATTGAAAAGCTAAGAGAATGACACATCTAGCAAAGCTTAAGTACAGAGAACCAGGCTGAAATGTTGACACTGGCTGTCACATGAAGGTTTAAGGTGATTTTCCCGACCTTTATATCCATTTCCCCCCCATATTCTAACCAGTTTACTCCTGTAACAAATACCTATAAAATGAATAAAAGTACCATCCTATATTTAATATGCCCCATTATACCTGTCAGCAGATATAAATGAATAAACCATTCAGTTAATTTACATAAGGCATTAATTCCCAAATATATAAGATATAAATTGTGTCATTAGAATAATTAAGCTCTAGAGGCATTAAGATAAATAAAAATGCCTGTTGATATTATACCTGTTTCCTCCCAAATTCACAGTGGCACAAAGGAGAAGAGAAATCTCTTGATTTTAATTGTATCTCATGCATTGCTTGGCACAAGGCAAACCTTATCACTCATCTCTGTAGATTAGATGATACTGTATTATAACAATGTTCTTCCCCTCTTCCTCAATTCTTTACAAATCTATTTAGGGTGGAGTTAAAGATCCTTATTTTATTCACTGGCTCCATTTTAAATTTATTCCTACCATTCATTATTCTGCTCATTCTCTTCAACTTCAAACAGGCTTTAACCTATCCATCTAGCTGGTTCTTGAGCCCTATAAGCATCACTTTCTATTTTTCTTTTCTTTGTTTTTTGGAGTGTTAGTTCTGTGGCTTGAATTCAAGGCCTTGTATTCTCACTCAACTTTCTTGCTCAGTTTGTACTCCACCACTTGAGCCATGTCTCCAGCCAAGCAGTTTTTCCTGCATGAGCAGGCTTTGAACTATAATCCTCTAGATCTTGGACTCAAGAATAGCTAGGATTACAGGCATGAGCCACTGGTGCTTGGATTGTTTAAAACAATGTGTTTGTTTTTTTTCCATTTTGGAAAATAAGAGACTCAACTCTACCTGTCCAGCTGGAATCAGCTATTTCACCATGGAACCTGGTTCCTTTCAGGGAAAAAAGCATTTGAAAAATAAGACTGGGGGATAGGTAACTAGCTATATTTCTTAACATCTTTGCTCTCGTTTCCTCAGAGCAATAGGATTTTTTTTTTCCTTTCTATTGCTCTCCTTAAACTGCATTAACCTCCCACACTAGAAAATACTAATAAACCTAGATTCTTTTTTATTACTATAGCAACCATTGCTCTCAGGCTTCAATAATTCCTTTAGCCAAGAGCTGGTGGCTTATGCCTATAATTTTAGTTATGCAAGGGGCCAAGATCTGGGAGTCATGTTGTGAAGACAACCTGGGCAGAAAAGCTGGAAAGAATCTTTATCTCCAAATAACTAGTAAAAAGCTGGAAAGTAAGGGTATGGAAATAAATGATTCAGCAAGTAATAAACCATGCTTTCTTTTAAAGTGTATTTCTAGGTAGTGATACAAAAACTATACCTGGAAAATATGTATGTGGTACATACATAAAGGCTGGGCATATTCTTCTGACAACAACTAGGTAAAAAATATTAAACAGTTTTCAGGCTCTGGGTATCAGGTAGCACACAGGCAGCGCCGAAGGATTCCTGAATGACCCTGGGCTCACACTGAGCCCTGTGGATGCCCCGTATTACTTCTTAGACAAAGAGAAAAAGGGACTGACAGCAAGCGCTGGACAGAGCGAGAATTCTGGGGAGGAAAGCACCACAGGGAGACACTGTGGGAGAACTGCAGAGGATCCACCTCGGCACTGCTCCAGGCCGGAGCTCAGCACCGATCGGTACCTATGTGGACACTACCTGAGCCCGAGGAAAAAAAAAAACCTAAGAAAGAAAAGCACCACACGCTCACACAGAGCCAAGAACAGTGCAGTTCCCACAGGCTAGAGTGAAAAGCTCCCAGTTCACAAGGAGTAGGTATAGTACTCAGGAGAGTACTATCTCAGAGTTAGGGTACAATGAATCCCCAAGTAAAGACTACATTAATTCTCCCTGACAAAGCCAAATAGTAGTCTACAAGGATAAAATTCACTTTTAATTCAAGTTGTAATAGACCTATAAAAATGGAGTACATTTTCATTGTTCCCAGCACAAAGAAATGACCAATGTCAGTAACCTGATTGGATCATAATATGTTACACATAGGTAGGTACCTATAAGATGCACAGATTACTGTGTCAGTTAGAAACAAAAATCATATTCAAAAGAAAATCCAACAAGTAAAAACATGATTTTAAAGCTGACCTATAGGTTAGTTCAGGAATACTGTCAAATATATTGCTTTCTACAAAGCTCCCCATATAAATTACAGATAGATAATTTACATTTTTATGCTATAGTCTTAAGCTTATAGAACTATTACCTTTAAAAACTATCTGCTTTTAAAAAGCATGTTACTAAGGCAATACCTTTGAGGGAAATAGGCAAAAAATAAACCAATTAGGGCTGCCATGGATTGAGTATTTAAATGATCATCCTTCCCTATGAACCATCCTTTGGTTTAATCTCACTTATGATGCTAGAGCCAAGTTTTTGCATCTTTTGATATATTATCAATATCTAGCTTCCTCAGTTTTAAAATCATTCATTCAACCAGTTTTGTACCAAGCACCTACTATATTTCAAGAAAAGTCAGAAACACTGGAGATACAGCAGTAAATAGGTTTCTGTATTTATGCAGCTATGTCATTCTAATAGATTATGGAAGTCAGTTGAGGTGCTGGTTAAGACAGCACACTTAAACTTCCGTATCCTGTAAGAACATGGAATATACAAGGGGGAAATTAGGCTATTTCAGAACCAGGAGTTCCCACTAAAAGCAACCTATTAGATAAGAAACAGCATCTAAGAGTTAAACAGCAAAGAGTATCTAATGACCAGGCATCAGTGTCTTACATCTGCAATCCAAACTACCCAGGGGGCTGAGATCTGAAGATCACAGCTTGAAGCCAGCCCAGGCAGAAAGGCCCGTGAGATTCTTACCTCCAATTAACCAGAAAAAAAGCCACAAGAGTAGGTATGCTCAGGCCTTGAGCAGAGAAAGCTACAGAACACCTAGTCACTGAATTCAAGATCCAGTACCATCATCCTTCAAAGACATCTAGCAGAATGGAAAAACTGGTTTAAGTTTGCTACAAAGGTATTTTTGATAAGAATTCCGGTTATGAATCCTAAATACTAAATTCAAAGCATAGTCAGTATCTGCTGCAACTAAATTGTTTAAAACTTACTTAGCTTAATTTTATTATTTGTAAAGGTAATGTAAAATCCAAAAATATAAAAATTATGGTAATAGGGACTGGGGATATGGCCTAGTGGCAAGAGAGCTTGCCTCCTATACATGAGGCCCTGGGTCCAGTTCCCCAACACCACATATACAGAAAATGGCCAGAAGTGGCGCTGTGGCTCAAGCGGCAGAGTGCTAGCCTTGAGCAAAAGGAAGCCAGGGACAATGCTCAGGCCATGAGTCCAAGGCCCAGGACTGGCCAAAAAAAAAAAGAAAAGAAAAGAAAAAAAAATTATGGTAATAATTTTAAATATACTTACCTTCTAAATTGTTGATATGTTTTGAATCGATGGATCATTATTTCTTCTAGTAATTTAATAAATCTTCTTAACGTCCTTACTTTATTATCCAGATCAAGATAGTTTTCTCTTGCTTCTTGGTACTGCCTAATTAATATGAACATAACATTTGGTGAATAAATGTCATGCATACCCAATGTAAAACACAGGGATAAAAGAGATGCCATCAGCAGCTGCCTTCATAAATTTCAGGCCAAAATATATTTTCAGAATGGACTCATGCTACAGAATCAGACAGTGTTATAACTGAATGGGAAGAACCCAATCCAAGCCATATAGAAGGAAAAGAGAGAAACTGAGCCCAGAAGTGGCAGTATTAACAACAATAGCAACTATACATCTTCTAAAAGTGAAGGGGTCACATGGTAAGAAAGGCTTCCAACAAGAGAACCCCTCAACAATACAAGGTCAAAGACACAGACAAGTCATGGGAACTAAGAAGTACCATTATAGAAGCCCTCTGTCTGACACTATAGTGTAAGATAAAGAGATCTAATCCTGACCAAGTATGAAAGGCAACTCTGGGTCAGGCTTACATAACAACTCCTTTCATCCTCCTTCAAATAACCAGTCTAGGAAAATCACAAATATAGCATTCATAGAAAGATATTTATTACAGATTTAAAACATCGAAATTCTACAAAGAAAAACGCAACAAAGTAGATGCAAATTGTACCTGAACACCATGAATTTAAAAACAAAAACATGAGGTAAGTGCTACAGGAAAGCAATGTCTCAACGCAGAAGAAAACTCATGGAATAGGTAAGTAATAAAAGTGATCAACAAGATAGTAGAAGGTAAGGCAAGAGTATGGGAGAACCTAAGATAGGTAAGAAATTACATTAAAGTATATTAGTATACTATTTCGCAAGCACTACATAAGCAAGATACTATATACTCTTTCTAAGATTGTAAGGGAACATGAACTCAAACAATGATGATGCAAATGCACACATAGTATCTACATGATATACCAAGGAGATTTAACAATGTCTAACAAAACAATCTGTACATTTATGTTCCAATAATGGAAACTTTTTTGGAAAGCAAATATAGGTATTAAAAAACATGAAATACATGCACCCCCCACACCCACAGTAATTCACTGTAAAATTACCCCTAACTGCAAAATCCTATAAATGATCTAAATGCACAACTAAAAATGAC
The DNA here is from genome assembly GCF_023159225.1 of Perognathus longimembris pacificus. Classification (NCBI taxonomy): domain Eukaryota; kingdom Metazoa; phylum Chordata; class Mammalia; order Rodentia; family Heteromyidae; genus Perognathus; species Perognathus longimembris. The sequence continues at coordinate 68,280,396 of NC_063168.1, read as the reverse complement.
TAAAGTACTATGGTATAAATCAACATGTGTTGTATATATGTACACAGTGTACAAAGAAGCTGTACAAATAAGATCAGTAAATGAGTTTTCAGAATATGGTAAGTAATGAGAACAAGGCAGTTGTCTATATTTTGTGAAACAGAGGAAGCAATAAGGAAAAAAAAAGAAACACGGACTGGGAATGTGACTCAGCGGTACAGTGCTTGCCTAGCATGCATAAAGCCTCATCACCGCCAAGTGGTGCTGTGGCTCAAGAGGTAAAGTGAGCAAAAAGAAGCCAGGGACAGTGCTCAGGCCCTGAGTCTAAGCCCCCAGGACTGGCCAAAAAAAAAAGAAAAAAGAAGAAGAACGAAAGAAACATGTGGACCTGGCTATTTTCACAAGGTATGAAAAACACAAACCAAAAAGAACTGCTATCTATAAGGGGAAGGTAGAAGGATGTGGGATGGAAACAATAAGTGAATAATTTTTGGAAAAATGATGTTAACTTCTACATATACCTGCCCACAACAAAATTAAATAATAAATATAGATTGATAGGATCAAAAACTGAATGTAAATAAGAGCTAATGAAAGTATTTTAATTTCCTGCTAATCACTACTACTACTACTACTACTACTACTACTACTGAAAGGGAGACAGGAAGGGCAAGAGGTAGGATTACCCAAATAACTTTGGAAACAAGTTAATTATTTACACTAGTGAAAATTGTTGCAAGTACATTTTGAATGACTTTTAGATCTGTAAGACTGGTGAATGTTAATGCCCCTGGGCCTCAGGTTCTTGGTGTCAAAGGACAGAAACCTGGAGTAGGGCAAGGCTAAGATGTCATATGTGGGCTTACATTGCCATTGAAGAGCCTCATGAACTTATGTTTAGCTCATTGATAGGTGCTGGAAGAATGTCAACCTAGACACTGAATCTCTACAAATCGAATTCTGTTCTGTGGTACTAATACCCACTAAAAGGAACTAGGAGAAATGACTAACTTCAAAACTAGTAAAAGGTAAAGAATGAGCTTAGAGCATGTTGTCAAAATAGCTGGTGAGTGGTAGCTCAGGCTTGTAATTTTTTTTTTTTTTTGCCAGTCCTGGGCCTTGGACTCAGGGCCTGAGCACTGTCCCTGGCTTCTTCCCGCTCAAGGCTAGCACTCTGCCACTTGAGCCACAGCGCCGCTTCTGGCCGTTTTCTGTCTATGTGGTGCTGGGGAATCGAACCTAGGGCCTCGTGTATCCGAGGCAGGCACTCTTGCCACTAGGCTATATCCCCAGCCCCAGGCTTGTAATTTGAGCAACTAAGGAAGCTGAGACTGGGGAGGATTAAGGTTTGAAGTCAGCCCAAGTAAAAAAGTCAGACTCCATTTCCAATTAAGCAATAAAATGCATAACTGTAAGCATGGCTCAAGTGGTAGAGCACCAGCAAAGAAAGCCAAGCAAGAGCTTGAGGCCATGAGTTTAAGCCCCAGTACCAGCTTAAAAATAAAAAACAACAATAATAATAAAAACAAAGAAACATTCAAAAACAACCAAGAAGGGAATAAGAAAAATGACATGTAGTGTCTGCACAAAAATGAATGATGATTATGGCCTATTAATAAGATAGGAATCCATAAAGCAAATATAGGTAACTGTCAAGTATGTAGGTAAATAAATATGTGAGGGGGAGAGGGAGAGAGAACTCTTCCTTACAAGTGAATGATAAACATGACAGTGGCAATGAAATAGGAAAGTTACCATTTTTTGCAAATAGCACACTAAAGATTGGGTCATGTAAGAATCAAACACAAACCTTAGTGCAACTATATGATGAAAAGCAGGGCATTAACAGTCCTGCAAAATGTCTCTAACAGAATGCTTTAGCAACTCTCAGTGGAAAAATATAGTGAAACATATAATGAAGAAACCAAATACCTTTACTGGATGATCAAAACTTACATCACCAGTAAAGGTGGGAGACAATTGTGCCCCTGGATGTGACAGAGAAGCAGCAGCATCTACTGTAAGATCCTGACAAAGAAAGCAACTGTAATCTCTTTAGTAGGAAGTATCAGGTAAACCCCAACAGTACTCTGTAAAGTAGTATGACAGTTAAATGAAATACATGATCTCAGACAGTAAGAGGGACATTAACAAATTGTAATATTGGAATTTGCGGATCTTACGAGTTAAAAGTCCTACATTTTTATATTGTTGTTACATAAGAGGATGTTCTAGTTCTTAAAACATGTTAAATGTACTAGAAAGTATAGGGTCATGATATATACAACATGCTAGTGCAGAAACTATCTTTAAGTGTGCGTATACGTCTATATACACACCCTAAGTGCAGCCCTTCAATAATGCTTGTACCACTATAATACTTTCATTTCATAATAACGTAATATATATTAATGTCAACTGACTCTAAATTTTTCCACTCCATACTTTATTAGTTTTGTACAGGAAAATTCACTAGAACTGCAAATTTGAGGACCAGTTGCTTCTTATTCTTAAAATTATTATTCATGTTTTACAAATGATGAAACAGAATTAGCATTTTATCTTCCTAACAGCTCTATAAGGTATAATAATTGTATTTATTTTGTAAATGAGAAAATTAAGGCTCCAGGAGATACATAAGAGAGATACTCTTTCTTTAGAATCTGTTTAAATTCTAATGAAGTTTCTGTTTTTACCACTGACTTGGACTGTTAAGTTTTTATAATCTTATTCAATTGGATATATTTTAAAAGTAGCTTTTAACTGTTTCATTTATATTTCTTGTAAAGCTGAATATTTTGTCTACATAAATCTTATACCACATTTATGAACTAGTCCTAACTATAGACAACAGTAACACTTCATCTAAATTTAAGGTTTACATACAATTTTTAGCTCTGACTAATATGTAGAAAATATAATGTAGAAAAACTACAAACCACTTACTTCATTATTTCTTCTCGATCTCCATGGCTAGCATGTTCAGCCTGTATCTTTTGTCTTAATCGATTAATTTCTTTATCTAGAATTGATGCTGATTTTTTTACTTCTATCCGCTCTGGGCAAATTTGTCTTGCTTGTGACATTTTCTCCTAACAAAAAGATATTTAAAATCTTTCCAACTCTTCTTTGATAGGACAATTTAACATCCAACTTGTACCAAACAGCTTTTTTTTTCTGTGTATTTTTGGTGGTACTGGGGTTTGAACTCAGGATTTCATACTTGCTAGAGAAAGGCTCTACTGTTAGAGCTACACCTTCAGCTCATCTCTACAAGGCTGTGGCAAAATATCCAAAGTAAAATGAGGGACTTAACATTTTAATTCTAATGTAAAATTCTGTATTTTACTTACATGTGGCAAGCATCTAAACTTTACAAATGAGTACACAATCCAGAGTCATTATAAATCTTTTAAGAGAAAAATTCCATTGATGTGTACACCTTTAGTTATTTTTAATATCCTCGTAACTTCATATTGGGACAAATTTAAAGTGGTGGACAGAAAAACGGCCCCCAGGTGCTGAAACTGGCTATAGCTTCCAGTAGTGCTTGCTTTAGGATGGACTCTGAACACATCAATGGATTGAATACTCAAAATAATATGTTTAAAATTAACAAAGAAATGCAAAGTATTTTAATATACAGTACTTTAGTTTATATTCAAACTGTGTGTTTTTTTTTTGTTTGTTTGTTTGTTTTTGGCCAGTCCTGGGCCTTGGACTCAGGGCCTGAGCACTGTCCCTGGCTTCCTTTTTGCTCAAGGCTAGCACTCTGCCACTTGAGCCACAGCGCCATTTATGGCCGTTTTCTGTATATGTGGTGCTGGGGAATCGAACCTAGGGCCTCATGTATACGAGGCAAGCTCTCTTGCCACTAGGCCATATCCCCAGCCAACTGTGTGTTTTTTTAAAATAAGGAAATAAACTACAAATTTCAATTCATTTTCCTTAAGAAGCATAAAAGCAAAGTTGGAATCTATCTTTTCCAGTTAGAAGACTGCCTCAATTCACTCTAAACACATGCTGGTCAAGCAGCATGACTGGTAGATCTGATCCAGCCCATACCCCAAGTACTCAGAAGGGATCCCTTTTTCTGACATAAAGAGGCTACCTACTGTGTGAAGGCCATTTTCTCAATCACTGAGCGGTAATGTGGGACAGTTTGGCCTGGTCAAATCTTTATCTTTCAAGAGATCCTAAGTCTCTTCTTCCTCTGACTCATCTGAACACTGATTTTATAGGGAATACAAATTCAGACAGTGTGTCTGTTTCTGGGAACATGAGAAAATGCACTTTAATAATCATGACTAAGGTTGTAAACAAAATAAATGACAAGGAAAAGAAAACAGTGGATAACCTCTAGCTCCTTTTCTTTCAGGTCGAGTTCCCGTTTCTTTTTATTTAAGGTATTCAAGTGTTCCTTCTGTTTATCTTCATAATGCCGCTTCCCTCGTTTTTGGTTATCCACTTCAGTATCAGCAAGGTCTAACTCATCCTGTTTGAATAAAGCCAAAACAGACTTTTAAGAAAGTGTAATTCTAACTACTCAGCAGCTTTATTTAGGAGATTCAAAAGTACATGGTTTGAAACTAGCTTAGGAAGAAAGTCCAAGAGACTTCATCGCCAACTAACCAGCGAAATGTGACTGGGGGACTGGATCAAGCAGTACAGCCCCAACCCTGAGCAAGCAAGATGACTGAGAGAGCAACAAGACCCTGAGTTCAAGCCCCAGTATACACACACACCACTTTTTTTTTTTAAAAAACTGCAACAAACTGATAACATTTCAATATAGTTATAAGATTAATCATTCAATAAAGCAGGCAGAATTATGGTGCCTAAGGAGGCAAGTGTTACAATGTACGTTCATCTATGACTAAACAGAAGTTCCCAAATTAAAATTACATTCCAGTTCTTACATGAGGTTTCCATAAAAAGTGTTTGCTTTCAACTTAATTTTACTAAAGAAGTGAGCTGAAGAGGGGCAAAGGAGAACCCATGTTAATCTTAAGAAACTTAAAACTAGTGAGTATTATATACAATTAGATCCCACCTTACGTGGTTATATTTTTACTCCTTTAAGGAAGATTCAGTAAGTTCTCTGAAACTAAATATTAAAAAAAAAAAAAAAACAGAAAACAGAGTAACAATGGCATATACCTTAAGTGGATCTGCCATCTCCGACAGTTGGTTAATTTTAAGTTTCATTGCATCATACTTGTTTTCCGCTTCTATTTTCAGACTTTTAAGATGTTCCATGTTTTCTTTCTGTTGCTCCATATTTTCCTCAACCATTTTCATTTTCATTTTATTTTCTTCAGCTTCATCTTCCTGATAACATTCAAGACATAGAATTAATTAAAATACTTATGAAAATATACATATAATTCTCAGGGAAAAATATAGGTATAAAGTAGCAATTCTTATTTTATCCACTCACTGTTTTGAAAATAAAGTATTTGTGTGTATGTAAACTTACACACACACACACACACACACACATTTGGGTGTTTGTGTCTGTTGCCAAATAATGTTTTACAAGTTGTAAACTAAAAATAATTTAGGACACAATCCATGTTTCTAGGAAATGTGATCTGTGAATAAAAAGAAGAAAAGCAATAAGTAGAAACGAATTATGGGAAAACCCACAATTCTCACTAAAGCTGTCAGCCCAGGGAAACCTTTGTTCACTGCTGAAACCTCAGTGCTTAAAATGCTGACACAAAGGAAACACTGACAAACATTCATTGTAACAACTATGCAATTTACCTAAATTACTGTTTAATGCCCTAAGAAATTTACTGTTAATTGCCCACCTTTAGCTAGGTGTCATAAATACAGTAGATGTCTGAAAAACTCACAGAAAACTTTAGAGAAAACAATGTGAAACTGAGTGAAAGGCTGCCATGAAACCTCTTCCTAGTCACACCGATGGAGCTGAACTATGTCATCAAGCAGTCTACTTTGATGGCCACTGTTTACAACTAGTTCTTATAAAATTTTGTATTAGGTGGTAGAAGACAAAACCAAATGAACATGTAGAAAATAATAAGAAATGGGATGGTTATAGCCCAGGTACTTGCAAATTTATGAAAGGAGACAGCATTCATAAAGAGAAGCTGCAAGTTAAAAGATGTTTTTAAAAGAGACTTGATGGCCATTAACTCTTAACAATTTAATCCTTCAGCATTATATTTAAATTGAAAAAAAAAAACCATTTTTTACCAAAGTTGCAATATCTACAGATTGGTGTTCTTCTATATTCTCAAGTTCTCGAATTTCAGAAATAGTTTTCCTTATTTTCATCTGAAAGGAAAATGTTCAGAACTTAACATAAATAAAAACCATAAACCTTAAGAGTGTTTTAATCCACAAAGCTCTAGGCACGCATTATGACACAGAATTTCATAGTTCACAAAAGAGGAATATTACTATTAAGATTTATACATAAATTTTGGCAGGATCACACTTATTGCTAATCTAGTCCATGTAAATAAGACTGAAATAATGCACCTGAGCGCTTACAAATGACCCCCCCCCCACCGACTCAAGTGACAGATATGGCTCTTGAGTGTTCTCACAGTAACACCCAAGTAGCATGTGGTCATAATTAAATAAAAACACTAAGTCATAAATCTACCACTTTACTAAGATTTTTCCACAACTGTACAGGTGATTTACAATGATATCTAGTGTGGTATTATAGCAGACTGAATGCCAAAGCTGATATAATTCACATTAATTTTACTAAACCAGACAATTAGTGATTATGAAAGAATACTAATATATATATTAAGAATATATAAAGAGGGCTGGGAATATGGCCAGTGGCAAGAGTGCTTGCCTCGTATACATGAGGGCCTGGGTTCGATTCCTCAGCACCACATATACAGAAAATGGCCAGAAGTGGCGCTGTGGCTCAAGTGGCAGAGTACTAGCCTTGAGCAAAGAAGAAGCCAGGGACAGTGCTCAGGCCCTGAGTTCACGGCCTAGGACTGGCCAAAAAAACAAACAAACAAACAAAAAGAATATATAAAGAATACTACTTTCAATGGCTAAGGTAGGGGAAATAGTCAGTTCTCACTAGTCAGAGCTACATAATAAAACCTTGTCTCAAAAATTAACATGAAGGTGGGGAGAGTAGCCCACATACTAGAACACATCTGTACAGCAAGCACAAGATCCACATTTCAAACTCCATGACAAAAAAGAAATCAAGATGGTAAAAGCAACAAGTCATTCTCACCAAATCCTTTGTTTTAAAAATATATTTTTCATATTATCTCTGAAAACTTTAATATTCTTAGATTTTATTTTATACCTAATCTTAGCCCAAAGACCAAGAAACAAAAATTTTGCTTTAATTTTTAAAGAGGTAATGCTGCAATGTTGTGCTGGTAGCTTAGAACCCTTCAGTGGATGAATGGATCAAGAAAATGTGGTATACATACACAATGAAATTCTGTGCTTCCAGAAGGAATGACAACGCCCATTAGTAAGGAATTGGAAAGACTTGGAAATAATCAAAGTAGGTGAAGTAAGCTAGACCCAAAGAAACACAGGATACTTGGTTTCCCTCATTTGTAATAATTAGCATATGCCTGGGATAGCTCTAGTAAAAGATCATAATAGCGCAATAGCTACGTACATATATATGACCTTAGGAAACTATGCACTAATCGAAATCAACTACATGATATGGAAAGTGGGTTGGTTTTTTTTTTAAGTGTACTGTATGCAGATCTTTCTTCTTTCGGGTTTTCCCCCCTTTTGTTTACCTCCTGTTGTCACTGCTTTTGATTTCAGTACCCTTTGTATTGTATACACATTTATCTGATTTGGGGATAGGAAGGGGAATCACAGAAATGGTGAGACAAAGGACAAAGGGTGAACCCAAAGGTTTATGAATTATTTCAAGTAAAAGACAAGATTTATAATCTCTCATATAAACCTCATAATTTTGTTTTTGTCTATATAATACTCCATTTTATATCTATACAAATTGATGGAATTGGACACGATTATATTGAGTGTAAGTTAAACTCACATATTTTGCTTATATGTAATCCAGACCTAATAATTATTACAATAAGACATGAACACATTAGAGAACTGTTTGGGGGAGAAAAGAAGTTAATGGAAGTAGAGTGATAATGAGTCACACACACACACACACACACACACACACGGACGGCATAATTAAATCCATTAAAAACTAAAGAAAAAAGGGTGGGGTAGTTGGAGAGAAGGATATGAAAGAGTGATACATGTATCGTATGCATGTATGAAAATATTAGCACAAAGCCTCTCTGTGCAATTCAACTACACTAATAAGTTTTTCTTTAGCGGAGGTAGTACTGATTTACAGGATACATACTGGGCCTCAATCACCATCTCTGGGCTTTGAATATTTTGTTACATAGGGTCTCATACTTTTACCTAGGCCAACCTGGACCACAATTCTCCTATTTATGACTCCCAACTAGCTAGGGCGACAGGCATGTATGACCATACTCAGCTGCCTAGTTAAGATAGGGTCTCCCCAAGTTTGCCCAAGCTGGCTTCAAATGGCAGTCCTCCCAAGCACTTCCTTCTGGGTAGCCTGGATTACAGGAGGTAAGCCATTGAGCCCAGTAAAGGGGGAAAAAAAAAGATTTTTAAATTAAGTTCAAAGTGATAAGAAAGCAAAAGGACTTTGTTTTACCTTTAATTCTTTATAATGTAGCTGACACCTTTTAAGCAGTTCATCATTGTGCTTAATATCCTTTTCAAGTGCAGACAAATGTTGGTGAAGTTTTACCAGCTGAGCCTTCTTATTTTCAACTTCATTTTCCATATCACTTGAAGGAGAGGACAGTAAATATTTTATTTTTCAATATTACAAACACTTTAGAGCCCTTACAAAGTAAAGCTTATTTGTAATGATTTATTTACAATAGCTTTTTCCATTAAAGTAGTTCTATAGTCTAGCCAAGTTATAAGTAACACGAAAATTATTACAGAAACATTAAAAACACTTTGTAAACACTTATTTTGTAAATAAGTACTTATGCTAAGAAATCCTGTGAAAGGAATTGTGTAGAATGGTGGTAGCAAGCAGCAGAAACAGAATGAACACACAATCCCTGAAAAGGGGATAAACGATAAACTAACATTAAAATGTGAACAGGAGTAGAGAGTATAAATGGACACAGCAGGGGTCTGGGAGAAGAAACTGTATTCTCAAAAGTTTCCATCACTAGCTGGGCCAAGTAGGAGGAAAGAAAGAAATACACAAAGCAGAAGATGAAGAGAATAGGTTAAGTGACAGTTCAAGATTTCTTGTTGCTGAAGGGGTAAGAATGTGTGGGGAGAGAAGGAGAAGAAGAGAAGGACAAGGAAGAACCATGAGGGGTCTCCTGGCAACAACGTGCATCGGCTCCAGCGTGACCTTCCCTTCCTCACTGACCTCTACTCCTCCACACAGAGCTGGGTAGTGAAGGGAACGAGCTGTGCGGTTCAAAACAGACAGAATGTAGGCCAGATGGCCATATCCAACAGTGGCAAGGTGACGCAGCTCACTGTCCTTTGAGTTCTTTGTGGACAGGGAACAATGATCAAGTAAGACATTTTGTGTCCTTAGCCCTGAATAGTGTTGTCAAAGTGATGAAGGAGAGTACCTATCAATCCAGAATCTCATGCAGTTAACCTTTTAACCCAGAGACAAATTATAGTAAACCAGTGAAAGAAAACACCAACAGTGATATTGAAGAAACTAAACCCCAAAGGAAGCAGTGGGAAAAATATAGTAAAGCTAAACTTGACTACAACCTTATTTCAGAATCCACATCTCTACTTAGAAATTTAGGTCTTGTGCTTTCAGATGAGTAATAACGTCCTGCAAAAACTTGATCTCCATCAGCAGTAAAAGCTTCTCTACAATTTTTAGGTGGCTTTTGGGACTGCATTATTGCACGAGCTACAGAATTATTCTAAAAAACAAAAACAGAAAGGAAAAATGTTTTAAACAATACCAAAATATTTCCATAAACACAATTTCAAGACATAACTTGCATTGTTTTCAGACAATATATAATCTTATTTAAATAGTCAAACGAAATACTTCTCAAATAAATAATATTCACTTGTGAAATTATTTCACAAAGAAAAGCTTAAAAGTTATACTGTTCCATGGGCAGAAACTACAAACCTAAAAAGCTTTATATTTGCCACAGATTTTTTTGATGGTTGTGGATCTTGCACTCTAGGCCTGGGCGCTGTCCCTGAGCTCTTCAGCTCAAGGATAGCGCTCTACTACTTGAGCCATAGCACCACTTCCAGATTTTGTTATGAGGTAAAAAGAAGAGCTTATCAATCATTCTGTGATGAAAAAGTAATTATACATCACTCTTGCATTTGGCCTTACTTTGATGAGCAGCACTGACTCAATGCCCCTCATGTCGATCAGGCTATTGGCAACAACTGCATTATCTATTTCTAAAGCAGTCAAAACCGATGGGTACTCTGGATGGTAAGCAGCTCTAGGAAACAAAAAAGGCCAATTTACCAAACTGTAATCATAAACATCACATAAATCTCAGGCATATAAAAGTTGTGCATGTGTGTGTATGTGTGTGTGTGTGTGTGTATGTACACATATATGTGCGTTCCAGGGTCTTCCTTTAGAATTTCTCTCTCAACTAGGTAGGTCTGTATGATTTCCTTCAACAGCAAAATTGTTATGCCTCACTACATCTAATTCCTTAACCTCAGGGTTCTAAGAACCTACTTTTGGTCTATTTTTCTCTAATGCCTAGGACCATTGCCTACACTGAAGGTATATAGGCTTGGAGAAATTTTACAACCCAGTATGAACTATATGGTTAACATTCAAAGCTACTAATAAGTTCTTTCCAATTTTGCATATGATTAGGCAAAACCAGAAATGGCATATAATGATATTACCTGTGTTTTACATCGTATATCTCATGCCGAAATTCAGACACTATTATCTGTGGCCGAGAGGTCCCAGGTGGGTAGAACCTCTTCATCATTGCCTGCAGTACTCTTTCATCAGCATGATTGTGGCAACAATAGGCCTGTAGAAGTCCTTTTAAGCAAGATTCAATAGCCAAAGCAAGCTCAGGGTCTCTAGGATAAATGCAAGCTCCTAAAGGTGACAGAAAATTATAAAAATGTTCATTAGTACTTATTTAGAAAAACTAATTTTTTTAACAGTTCATGAGTTTTAATATGTCCATATAAAATACACTACAGACCTCATTTCAACTGCAAAGGGAATCCCCATATGAATCACTAAGTACAAAGGGGGGAAAATATCATAAACATCAACAATAGCTTTTCCATATAAGTTTACATAATTTTAGATTTTAAATAGTGTCCTGAAATCAAGATAAATAATTTACAAATAAATTCTTTATTATTTTATGTGAATTTACTAAGTATCAGAATTTTAGATTTAAGGATGAGGAAAACAAGTCTCATTTACTGGAATAGATCATGGTATGTATACAAGTTTGTTTCAACTTAGTGAAAAGAAATTAGTTACTGGTACAGTTAAATGCAGTTGTTTAACAACAGAAAGTACACCCATAGCTTCATTAACTAATAACATACAGAATGTGACCTAACTCTCAGGAGTACTTGACTAAGAAAATTCATGAATAAAATGAATTAAACACCGACTTAATCAATAGGAAGGACTCAGAAATCATGTTATCCAACTTAAATTAGAAACTAAGAACAAAACCATTTCTTAAAGGTTCATGTATTTTCATGCCAATATATAGACCATATTATTAATGGTATTATGTTTTCTTTTACAAAGTTCTCTTTCTTTAGTTGTTTCATGCTTTGAAATTATAAAGAGTTAGAAAGCTTCAAAGTTTGTTACTAAAAAATATGTACATGCACAATCCAAGTCACATCTTCCTATGAATAAGAGTTACGATTATATCCTCACTAAGTAGTAACAAATACCTAAAGGGCCTACAGGTTTATGGGTAAAATGTCCCCGTCTGTAAGCATCATCTATTGCTTCCAGAAGAGCTGGAACATGTGAACCAAATCTTTTTATTCGATCAGTTTTACTATCTTTCAGTTCTTTTAGTTGCCTCTGATTGTAATTCATTGCTTGCTTCACATCTAATTCTTCTCGCCTGAAAAATGAAAACAGAGAACCAAAACAGGTATGTAACAGGTCTATAGAAAAGTTTAGCTTCTGTTCATTAGCCTGTATGCTAAAAAAACAATCCATCCAACCAGAACTCATTATTAGAAAATAATTTTGTTACCAGACTCCTAGTTATTCAGGAGGCTGAGGTTCAGAGGATTATGGTTTGAAGCCAGTATCTCCAAAATAACTAGCAAAAACCAGGGTTGAAGTATGGCTTAAGTGACAGAGTGTCAGCCAAACAAGCAACACAAGCAATGTGAGGATGTGAGTCCCGTAACAAAAACAAAAACAAAGAAAACCCCAGCAAAGTAATAGCCTGGGAATTCCCAAATGATTCAAGAAGACAGACTCTGTGAAAAGATGTGAAAGTTTTGAAAAGATCCCTTCTTTGTGTAAGAAATGAACCAAACAATAACAAAAAAGTATGTCTTATAAGCAGCAAAATTAAATGATGTTCAAATAATTCGATTTTAAGTATTCTGAACTTACCTAAGTCTGGTATGTTCTTCTTTGTACTTTTCTATGGCTTGCTGGAATTGTTCAATTTCCTGATTGACTGAATTTTCCTGATCCTGTAAGGACTTCACTCTCTCTTTTAACCAACAGATTTTTTTTTGCCTTTCCAACCTCTCAGGTTCCAAAGACTGATCACTACTAACAGTGAATAGTAAAATAGGAAAATGTCAAATAAAAAAAAATACATTCCAACACTGAAAAGTATAAGCCAATTTAATAAAATTTCATTAACACAAGAGATATAATACTACACTGAACTTTTAAATATTTATGATAAAATAAGGTGATTGTGAAAATTGTACAGTTACTCTCTTACCTTTTCTTTAGTTCTTCAATTTTTTTACAGAGCTGCTCATCATCTTTTTTTAATGCTTTATATTCATTTAGTGACCGGTTATACAAAACCTAACAAAAAAGTATGCATTGTAGTAATATGGAAAAAAACCACAAATATCCCATTCAAGCCCATTTGTGGCTAATTGCCAAAAACAGAGGCTGCATTGTGTACTGAAATATGATTTTATAAGAAAGCACAGATGTGAAACCTCTTCATCTGAGACTTCTACATTTTTACTAATTAATATACTTTACTGTTATTATGGATGCAACGTACAGAGGGCTTACAATTACATGAGTCAGGTAATGAGTACACTTCCTTTCATACAGTGTCTTCTGTTCCCCTACTCTCTCCCAGTCCCTCCCTCCCTTCTCCACCCACAAGTTGCATAGTTCACTCTCAACATGTCCAGTGAGTTCCACTGCTGAACTTTTTCACCCCTTTTCCCTCTGGGTCTGTACCTTCCCCCCCAATCCTCTTAAAGATATGCAATTGAATACACCATACATAAGGAAAAGACCAAAGCACCAAAAAGTAAAAATATAAAACCTAGAAAAATTAAAATGAAAAAATAAAGAGAGTTCTTTTGTTCCCATATCTTGGGAGTTTGTTTCAATAGATATATTATTTTATGTTACTATGAAGAGTTACATAGGCATTGTGCTTTTGAGTTTCTTGCTTAAGAATATCCTCTTCTGCGGGATGCTGGTGGCTCATGACTGCAATCCTAGCTACTCAGAGGAGGCTGAGATCTGAGGATCACAGTTCAAAGCCAGCCTGGGCAGAAAAGCCTGTGAGACTCTTATCTCCAATTAACCACCAAAAAAAACCTGAAGTGGAGCTGTCACTCAAGTGGTAAGAGTGCTAGCCTTGAACTGAAGAGCTCAGTGACAGTGCCGAGGCCCAGAGTTCAAGCTCCAAAGCTGACAAATAAATAAATAAATCCTTTTTTTGGTCTTACTGTGTATGAGTAGCTAGAATCCTGTATAACTGATCATATCCAGTGTATGCCATTTGTCCCTCTGAATTTGTTTTATCCCACCTAACAAGATTTGTTCTAGTTCCGTTGCCCTGCAAATGACGTTATTTTACTCTTTCTGTGTAAAATTCCATTGTGTATATGTAGCAAATTTTTTGGATCCACTCATGCTAGCCTTGAGCAAAAGAAGTTCAGGGACAATGCCCAGGCGCTGAGGGCAAGCCTCAGGACTGGCAAAAAAAGAAAAACAGAGAAAGGCCAAGTAACACAGTCTTTCTATTTACTATGGAGTTTGTAATGTTCAGGTTAAGCATCTCTCTCACCTCAGCTTCATTGAAGTTTCTTTTCTTCGCAGTGAGATCAGCTTTCAATGCCATGCATTCTGGGGCTCGTGCATTTGTCTCTTGACTAATCTTTTCTAATTTGTCTTGAATATCTTTATACTTATTTTCGGCATCATTAAGTCTGACCTTTAAAAAATAACATTATTGAAATATATTTTCCTTCTATGAGAAAAAATTTTAAATTCTATAAAATCTATATTTCTATAAAAGTTTAATTACTCAAGACATCAAATAAACAAACATACACAAAATACTAAGATATAATTTAATTTTGAGCCATATGTAGTTAACGAGTTATCCTCTTGAGGTTACAAAGATATAACAGCAAGTTTCTAATAATCTAAATCTGTATAGGAAGATAATATATGACCAGATTTGCATCTTGTTTACTCCAGAAGCACTTAAAAGCAGGTTGGAGGGAAAATTAAGGATTTGAGACATTAATACAATAATATAGAACAAAAAATTTTAAGGGACTGATATGGGATACTGACAACATGAATCATATATTTAACTCCCTGTCTCAGGAAATCTGGCTTCTAGGTCCTAAAACCCAATCCCCTTAAAGTTCCCTTAACACTACTCTAATTGGATATTATCCTAGCACTCCTATATTTCTCAAAGAACTCAAAAGTAAAAGCTTTATATTCTAGTATTTCTTGTCTGAAACCAACTCCCATCACCTACATGCTTACAAGATCAGCAGCCCGAGCCTTAACCAAGCTCAGGTTCTTACGGTCAAACAGTACCATTTCCAAAAACTCAGTTACCACAACAGTCCGCAGAGAAAGCACAGATCTGCTTTAACAGAAAAATTCAACTGTAACTTCAATCGAAATGTCTACTCTAGTAAGTCATAAATAGACTAATGTCACAGCCTCATAATTTAAACCACTGTATCAAAAAAAAATGGAACTTTACCTGTTGTTCTTCCATTTTCCTGTTCAACCTAGCAGCACGATCTTCTCCAATTCTGATATTATCCCTAATAGCATTCAGTTGCTTTTCAATTTCATTGACCTAAGATGAAATGATTTGGCAAATTATTAAGACTAATAGTGATCAACTATATTCTAAATGTTACAAACTAGTAAACAAGTGAAAATTACCACTGCCCAAGCCATTTCATGTTTCAAATACTCTAGGTTAGTCTTCATTGTACTTAGACCAGCAATATTTTGAAAACGTTCTTCTTTCTCCAAACACTGGCGCTTTAGTTCAGTGAGTCGCTTCAAAGAAAAAAAGGATACATTTTTCTTACCAACACAGTTTTTTAAAAAAGTTGTAATCTAATATAATGCCAAAACCAAATGCAATGATTTTGCTAATATCTGCACTACAATATGGCCAACTATTCTTCACAGAAGAGCAAAGGAATTAAAGGCTCAAGATTACACAATTCCATAAACTCATTGTCCCATTTCTCTTTTTTTTTTTTTTGGCCAGTCCTGGGCCTTGGACTCAGGGCCTGAGCACTGTCCCTGGCTTCTTCCTGCTCAAGGCTAGCACTCTGCCACTTGAGCCACAGCGCCGATTCTGGCCGTTTTCTGTATATGCGGTGCTGGGGAATCAAACCTAGGGCCTCGTGTATCCGAGGCAGGCACTCTTGCCACTAGGCTATATCCCCAGCCCCCCACTTCTCTTTTTATTCCCTATCTGAAAGACACAGGCCCATAAAGACAAAGCATAGGTAGCATGCGGTATTTACTCCAAAGATAATGTAATGATCGGAAAGAATTTACAAGCAAAAATCAAACAAGTTATAATTTTTATGTCAAATGTTTTAGTTTATCTTAAAAAAAAAAAAGTATTTCCCTACTGCCTCTCAGAGGTCTGAAACCATGGATTTTCGATTCTATCTCTTTATGCTTCCAACATCACCCATTCCTATGCTTTCGTCTATATTTCCAACCACGAACAAAACTGTTATCCATTTGTGCAACAAGGGGCATCTGGGTTTACTCCATAAATCCTGGCTATGGTGAATAGCACTGCAATGAGCATGGTTGTAGTGGCAGCTTTACTATATCCTGGTTTGTAATTTTAACTACATTCCCACAGTATATTGAGTTCTCTTTTGACCACATCCTCAACCAGGTTGTTATTGTTTTCTTAATAATGACAATTCTAAGGTGAGGTAGCATCTCAATGTTGTTTTGATTTTGATTTATACTTCCTTACAGCCAGAGCTATTGAGGACTTCTTCATATATCTACCAGCCATTTTCACTTCTCCTTCTGAGAAGACTCTCTTTAGCTCATTATCCCACTTACTAAACTAATTAGGTTGTTGGTTCGTTGAGAGTTTTGTAAGTGCTCTGTATATTCTGGATATTATGCAACTAGTAGGCAAAAATCTTCCATTCTGTTTTACTTTGCTTTTTTTTTTTTTGGGCCAGTCCTGGGGCGTGAGGCCTGAGCACTGTCCCTGGCTTCTTTTTGCTCAAGGCTAGCACTCTACCACTTGTGCCACAGCGCCACTTCTGGCTTTTTCTATATATGTGGTGCTGAGGAATCGAACGCAGGGCTTCATGTATATGAGGCAAGCATTCTAACACTAGGCCATATTCCCAGCCAAAAATATTCTATTCTGTAAGCTGTTTCTTAGGTTGCTGTTGGTTATGTTCAACAATCTATGTTGTGCTATGCAGAAACTTTTTAGTTTGATGATATCCCATTTACCACATCTTTCTTTGATTTGCTGTGCTTCTGGATTTTTACTCAGAAAGTTCTTTCCTGTGCCAAGAGAAACATTAGGATGTTTCTCCTACTCTGTCTTGTAACCGTTCCATGGTACAGATCTTACATTGATGTCTGTGTTCGATTGTGAATTGATGCTAGTGCAAGGTAAGGATCAAGTATATACATTTACCTGAATTGAGGAAGGGAAAGGGAACAGTAAAATGGTGAGACAATGGACAAAGGGCTAACCAATGCACCAGCGATACAAGACAGTATGTTGGAAATTAACTGTACAACTTGACAATAAAATTAAATTGAAGAAAAAAAGGACAAAATATGCCAAAAAAGTACACTGTATTAATTATATGGTTTCTAGTAATTCCTTGAATACTGCCATATTACTACAGGTGTAAAAGAGCAATATGTAAAGAATCAAAATAAATATACATATGCTGGTGTTTGACTTTTCACTTAGTGAATTACATAACTACAGACCTAACTTAAAACATACATTTCTCATAAACAGAAGCACAATGGCCAGGGTGATGTAGTAAATTTGACATTCAAAATCTCCTTCTATCCTAAAGCTAAAATGTTGCTAGACTCTACTGATCTTTAAACAAAACAGTAAGATATAGACTTATGTAAAACTGGTGGAGTAGCCGTAAGTAATATAAGCTTTATTATTTTGAAGTCTCTGGTTATCAGGGAGAAAGCTGGATCTTTAGGAAATCTGAAAATGAGTGTATTCAAAAAAGTCTAAGAGATATAAAGACAAACTGTTATAAACCATAGTTGGTGGGAGTGCAATTTGCATGGCTGCAAAGTTGGTGAGTACTGAGGTGACAGCTGCCACTAAGCTATCTTATGTTAACATTTTGCTGATGTAATGAGTCAGCTACTGTATGTCATTATTGCATGTTAGGTTTAAGATCAACCTGCAGCTTGTGCTATTTAATAACCCAACAAAATAGGTAGTACAGTACATGTCTTACTGTACTAAACGGTAAACTAGATTACATTCTTTAACCTTGATACATGAGTAATTATTTTCGAATTAAACTATCCCTAATTTCCAGTATAGTTGGAAAACATTACAAAAAAACTACAAAAAGTTACTAATGAACTAAATTAGAAAGCAAATATTATGTATGTCAGTGCTTTTGTATCTTTTTTTGGGTGGGGGAGAGGTGTGGAGGGCAGACACTCTAACACCTGTAACCCTGACTTTTGTTCGTTATTTTTGAGACATTGCCTAGCTTTCTGCATGGACACAACCCTGGACACAATCCATCTAGGTATGTTAGGCTTACCATGAAGCTCAGTTAACAGGCACAAGGCCACTGCATCCAGCTCTTGGTTTGGAAGTGATAAAGAACACTTTACACTGGTCTCAAGCCACACACCTTTCAATATCAGCTTCACAAATAGCTAATATTATAGTCATGTGCTATTAGCTCATGATCACATTCATAGCACCTGGCTACTTTTAGTTGATCTCCACCTCGCCCCCAAAGATAGTGTCTTCTGCTAACTTTTCCAGGACTGTCTCCAACCACTACTCTTCTATCTTCATCTCTCAAGTTGCTAGGACCACATGTCTATACACCATCATGTCAAGCTTGCTTTTGAAAGAGAACCCTCAATGAGTTTTGCCCAGGATGGCATCAAGCCAATATATTTCTTTCTCTGCCTTAGCTAGGATTACAGGTATGCACTTCATCCAGCCTAGCGAAAGATAATTTTGATCCAATTACCATAAGTACTATAAAAATTTGGTTCATCTAAAAAAGATTAATGCTATTTACAAACCTCTTCTCCTTGACTTATCTGCTCCTTTGTTCTTTCTTTTGTCTCCATAATGTATGAATAATCTTCTTTCATTTGCTCCAGTTGTGTTGCTTTCATGAAGAACTTTATTAATAAAAAGAAAAACACAAAGTAGTTTTAAACTTCCATGGGTCTGTGAAAAATAGACAAATTTGATTCCTGACTAGACCCATATGTAAGGAAAGACTAAAAATGCAAGTATGTACACAAAATCAGCAAACTGTTCAGTGAACTGTTTACTAAACCTATGTTCATATCTACATGTTAATGGGCTACTGTTCTTCATATTTCACAAAAGTAAGCCCTTTGGGTATCAGAGTAAATACAATTTTGAAAGCTCATGTGCACAGAATTTTCCATTCTTTAAGTGAAATAAATAACACTGTTATCCTTGAAAGTAATAGGCTATACAATTTTTAGAAGAGGAAATATTAAAACTTATTCAAAAGGCTATTATCTCCCTTTTCTTCCCTTCCCCAACTCCCTCTCCATTTGTTACTTTGGGGACTTGATCTCAGGTCCTTATTCTTGCTTGGTTTGCTTGCTCATTAACTGCACTCTACTAGTTAAGCCATGCTTCTAGCCAGACATTTTACTAGTTAATTGGAGATGCAGTCTCATGGAAATTTCTACTCAGGCTGGCTTTGAATCAAAATCCTCTGGGTCTCAATCTCCCAAATAGCTAGAAATAGTTGACTTTTAAATTCTTAAACACTTTAAAATTTCTAAATTATTATTTAATAAATTATTACTCTTCAATCATTCCTTTGTATTTCCTTAAAGAATTTTTAAAAATAATCCATTCTTATACTGGGTACTGGTGGCTCATGCCTATAATCCTAACTACGGAGGAGGCCTAGATCTGGGGATCACAGCAGCCAGGAAGAAAAGCATGTGAGACTCATCTCCAATTAATCACTGAGAAACTGGAAGTGCAGTTGTGGTTCAAAGTGGTAGAGTGCAAAAAAGCTTAGGGACAGTGCCAAGATCCTGAATCTAAGCCCTACAAACAATAACAACAATAATAATCTATTCTTTAAGAATTAAAAGACAAAAATAAAAACAAAGACTTGACAAGAAAATTATATACGCACCTTATTTGGTAAGCTTCTAATCTATCAATATTCTTTTTAATACATGACTGTGGAAAAGAGTGACCTCAGCATCTACTATGTAGGCATGAATAATGTTCAGTGTATAACTGTATTGTGGGGAGTTATTTGAATTTGCTGGGGTGTCTCTTACTTTATATTTGTCGCCCTCATTTTTAGACTGTAAAAACTGCTTGCTCATCTCTTGTGTTAAAACAGACACTGGGTTATCCACCTGAAACAAATTTAAAAATAAAAATATCATTTTTTAATGTTTCATCCTAGTATTTTTAAGAAAAACTGAAATACACATAATTGACATAGGTCGGCAAATTTCATCATCCCAAGATTTAAATGAAAGTCACATTCAACATTTTATCATTACAGAGGGGACAACATCAAGAACTCTCAAAAGTGTTGTAGTGGAAGGCTTTTTACTTCCTTCCATAAAGATGACACTAGTATTAGGCCACGGGGATCACAGGACAACTGCATGGAAATAATCCAGAAAAGAAGGCAGCTGTCTTCAGTTCTTATATTCTGTCCCACTAACTTTAGTGAGCTTTTCCAACTACACACAGTACAATTTAGTTACCACTGATGAAAAGTATGGCAACAAGAACTGTTTTTGTTACCAGTGACTTCACATCTCCTATGTATTTATTTTTTCACTAAATAAACCAGCAGAAATAACGAAGTATTTTTTTCTGGAGAAAAAAATCATCTAAAATAAGTCATTGCTTCATTTTATTTGACTACCAAGTTGAAACCTTTAAAGAACAGTTGGAAATGTACTTTTAAAGAGAAAAAAGACTGTCAAAAAATTCACTGTATCTTTAATGACAAAGCAATTTATATGTAAGGGATAACTTGAGAACCTGAGTGACTAAATATAGTTTAAGTTTTAGTGTTAAGATTATAACAGCTTCTAAACCCTGGTGGTGACTCCATGCTAGAGGGCTGCACCTCCACCCGTGAGACTAGTTTCTTGTAGTATGACATTTAAGAATATAGGGAGCCCTTGTTCTCTTCTGTACCTAGGTAGCAACCATGGTAATGGATAGTAAAAGATGATCATAGTCATAGACTATAGAAATAACCATAATAGTAGTAGAAATGCCATGGTAAGTGTTGGGTTGGTTTACTTATGACTGAGTACTGGATTGTTTTAGCCCGCTCAAGCTTGCTTAGTGGTGATGGGAAAACATGGTGGCAATTGTTAAAATAAAGCTGGTACTAGGTCAGCCTGACCACAAAATTCTGCTTCTGTCAACAGCTTGCTTAACCCATTTGTGACCTGCTCTACCCCCTGCATTAACCCCCTGCATCAGTGCTACATGACTACCTGCCATCAGTTCCTGATACCCAGGCTAATTCACAATATCAAAGCCAAAATAGGTAACTGAAAGGGTAGCTAGCCAATCAGGAAAACCCACACTGGAATTCCCTAGTGTGAGCCAATGGTGTAAAAGGGCAGCTGTTGGCATTGCAGTTTGCAGTTACTTTGCTTTAAAAGTAGCCTGTGAGATCAGGGAAGGGTTGCTCCTGGCCCCGGCTGGTCAGTTAAAGATCTCCATGCTTGACATGAAATAAACTTTGTTATACTTTTGCATTTGGTCAGTCTTGTTCTTTGATAACGGACCTTATTATATATGTTAAAAAACTTGTCTCACAGCTAAGAGATTATACAAGATTAGCATAAATGGGGGGTTAACTCTTTAAAAACACTTCATATGTGTAAAATATACATTATGTAACATTACTAAACCACAATCTAAACATTTTTTTTTTTTTTTTTGCCAGTCCTGGGCCTTGGACTCAGGGCCTGAGCACTGTCCCTGGCTTCTTTTTGCTCAAGGCTAGCACTCTGCCGCTTGAGCCACAGCGCCACTTCTGGCCATTTTCTGTATATGTGGTGCTGGGGAATCGAACCCAGGGCCTCATGTATATGAGGCAGGCACTCTTGCCACTAGGCCATATCCCCAGACCCCAATCTAAACATTTTTTAAAGGAAATGCTGTGTTATTCTCTTCTAAGATAATGGAAAGCATTTACGTAAAGAAATCTTCACATAAACTTTAAAGAAATGACATACTAATTACGTCAAGAAATCATTACACAAATTACTTTTACTTTCACAGATTCTGCCACATACCTTTTTACAATACCTCCTTAAACATTAGTTTCGAATTGCATCTGGATACGTCAAAATATCAGCTATCATCAGATATTTTATCACCAATCCTGGATTAATCACTTCATCAATGTTTGTTGTCTTTCTCTAAAACACTCTGATTGTATATGAAATGCAGCTTTTAGTCCCTATACTGTTCTTAGGGTTATGTAAGAATTTTGTAGCTTTACCTTTCAACACCTTGGAATACAGAGCTAACTTAAAGAGAAAAGGCAACACAGGAGAAGTAATCAGACACTTCAAGAAAATTCTAAATATACCTCTCTGTCAGCACAAGCCAACAGAAACATGCTATCCACACATAAAATTTAAAATTCTAGTATTCACATTAAAAATATCAAAAGTGTAAAATTTTACTAGTGTATATTAATCTACTATAGCAAAAACGCTATCTTTAATATGTAATCAATAAAAAGAAAACTGAGCTATACTTCCTTTCAGTAAGTCTTTAAAGTCTAGCACTTTGTATTTCAGCATATTTCAACCTGAGTTAATCACACATTGATTGCTTAGCATGTATGTGTGGATAGAAGCTACTATTGGACTCTGTTAAACCCAGACTTTTTTAAATCGGCGAATCCAAATCCTTACCTATGGTTTAACAATACAATGTAAGAAGAGAACTAAATGATTCACTATGGTAATAAATGCCAAATATTTCAAGAGAGAATAGTTTTCATATTTTCGTGGTTGTAGGAATACAAAGAAATGGGCTTTATTCAACTGTCCACAAAATGAAAGCTTTCTAATGAATAGTTATTTAAACAAGAAAAAAAGCAGTCCATGATAGACGTGGTTTCCAACCTTCATCCTTTCAAGTTCCTTTCAAGTTCTTGCTGCTTCTTCTCACTGAGTAGAGATCCTCACAGGGCAAGCATGGAATATGCAAGTATACTGGATGACCTCTCGAGATTCTCCCAACACCAATGGGTCCTAACTCTTACCTTTTGGGCGTCTGGATTCTTTTTAATGAAATGTTGTGTTCTAGTCTGAAACATATCTGTTCTATTATCTGGTTATGCTCATATTTAAATGATATTGTTTTAAAACATGTATGGTTGAAAATGGAAGGCCAATCTACATGCTCCCCCCAAGTAAAATTAAATACAATTTTACTTTCAATTACACATTTAGATTGGTCAGGGGCTCTATGGCAAGTGGCTACCCTATTATATAGCATTGATTCAGGATAGCTAATTCTACCATCCCATATGTTCTATATGGCATTTTCATAAATCAAACTGGGAAAAAGATGCAATCTACTAATTGTTCTTTTTCTTTGATAAGTAGTTTTAGTATTTTTAATCCTGGGGTAGGTACCACAGACAGAATAGTAGAATGAAACCAAGATGCCAAAGATCCAACCCACATTCTTAATAAAAACTGCACCTACACAGCCTTAGGTACAAATTTACTTTTTTTCTGACTTCCAGTTTCTCCCCTGCCAAACCAAGGATCTGAAGCATATGATCTCTAAAGATAATTCCAGTGTTAATGTTAGAGGACTACACATTCTTCATTTCAATAAATTCAGCCAAAGCATCTTAACAGAAAGGACTCAAACCATGTCTCTTCCAAGTGTGACCAATAACTTCAAAGTACATAAAGAAATGTTTGTTTCTTTTCAGAAGAAATGTTCTTCCTTCAAGAATTACCTGGTATTTTGAATGCAGAAGAAAGTGAAGAAGCATAAATCAACATAAATTTTACAATATCAGTTTAGACTACATGTTCTTTACTGCTATACCAAATTAAGGGTACTAGAGTAAACATTAAATTTCATGCTGAAGTCAGGCATGGTGTGGTTCACACCTGTAATCCCAGCTACTTGGGAGGTATAAATAGGAGACTATTTGTACAAGATCAGCCTGGGCAAAAAAGTTGGTGAGAGTCTACCCCAAAGAACGAGGTGGATGTGGTGTTGCATGCTTATAATCTCACCAGTTACTTGGGAAGTTGAGGTAAGAGAATTACTAAGGCCAGCCCTGAGCAAAAATACAAGAAAATCAACTGAGTAGAGACATGGCTCAAGTGACACACACACACACACACAGAAACAAAGAAAGGAAAATCATGTTAAACTGGTAAATTTTAGAGTATCACTAAAAAAATTATAGTACAACTATTCTTCTGCTTGTTTATTCACTAAATTAAATTTATTCACATAAATGACTAAAATACTCTTATTTATTTGTCACATGCATGCAAAACCACACCAAAACAAAAAATAAGGTGTGTTAATTAACTTAAAAAAACTTAACATAATAAATCAAATTTAGCCTTACCTGGATATTAAAGTGATCAAGAATTGCAACCAGCTCTTCTTTCTTAGTAGAAACTATAGTGCCTAGTTAGAAGAAACACAAAATGACCAGACTCCTTCTAGAGCAATAATACAGGAAAAAAATGTACAATTACTTACAAAATATAACTACTAATTACCTTTCACTGTGTCCATGAGAAAGGTATCACTAAGTATGCATAAATCTGAATGAACTGGGTTGGTATCCTAGTCATAACAGAAGTACACGGAGGAAGAAAAAAATGCCATGTGCAGTAAAGAACTTATTTCTTCTTGCAAATAACCAGTATACCCTGTTTGTCACCAATCTCTTTCCCATAACTCTAAACCTAAACCTCCCTTCTTTTTCTGTCTTTTCGCTATCTCTTTATAGAAATCATAAAAAGGAAAGGAGGCTTGCAGTTGAGAACAAAATATCACAGCTTGTATCAAACCATTTAAATTCTGCTAATCACAGCACTGCACACAGAAAGTTCCTATGAACAATTATATTTGTTACAAAGAAAGTGGTTTCAAGTGTCTGGGAAAAAGTACCCATTAAATGACTATGTGAGGATTTACTAGTACTTCATATGAAATGAAAACACAAACCAGCGCCACTTTTTAGTTTGTAAGATCGGCCTCCATCCACGCTGATGTGCTGCTGTACCACGATGGTATCACCATACACATTTGCCCTGTAGGCATCATCTCCTCTGTTCCGTAATGTTATTGAGATATCTGCTGAGCTAAAACAATAAGGCTGAGTTAAGTCATATAAAGGTAAAGTGCAGTTAGAATAGGTTAAGATTTTCTAAACTCCAAGATAATCTGGTTAATTCATTTGAAAATTAGCTTTTCATTGAAGGCTGATGGCACAGTCTCCTAAAGAAAACTGTTAAAGATATTGTACCTGACAATATTGCCCTTAATAAAATGTAGTCAACGATTCTGCGCAAAAAAAAAAAACACCAAAAACTCGCATTCACACAGAAAACATTAAATCATGGCTGTTACACATCATGTAGGTAAATTATACAATTTCCCATAAGGATTAAAAAATCATCATTGATGGCTCTGAATTACATAATAAAGCTTCATGGTAACAGTAAACTTTAACATGCAGTAATGATTTTTCTAAGATTAGAATTAAAGAAATTTTCATTTTTCAATTGAGAGTTAAGAACATAAAAGTATCTGATATCAAGAAATACAAACTAGGGGGCTGGGGATATGGCCTAGTGGCAAGAGCGCTTGCCTTGATTCCCCAGCACCACATATACAGAAAATGGCCAGAAGTGGCGCTGTGACTGAAGTGGCAGAGTGCTAGCCTTGAGCAAAGAGAAGCCAGGGACAGGGCTCAGGCCCTGAGTCCAAGGCCCAGGACTGGCAAAAAAAAAAAAAAAAACTGGGAAAGAGCAGGGAGATGGTTATGTGGGCTCAGAAGTTATTTTCTACGTATCTTTTCCTTTCTTAGAAGGAATTGAAAATCTTCTGAGCATATGTATGAAGTTGGCAATCTTGACTCACATCTTATTCAGGCTGGATATCTGAATAGTTAGATAGGAAGAAATTAAGTAGATATAACAGTTACAGAAAAGGAAAGTCTACTACATAACCTACTGTATATTGGTATTAATAGTCAACAGTCAGTAGGCATTGAACATACTAGGAACAAATGCATTATCATTCACTGGGAAAGAATATAACAGACCTTAGGGCCTTGTCATGAGAGACAAGGATTCTTTCAGTGGTATATGGTATAACATCAAGGAGAATGAAGAGGGACTGAGGCTGCAGCTCAGAGTAAGAGCCTGAGAAAGCAAGAGAGTAGACAGAGAGAGAGAGAGACAGAGAGAGAGAGAGAGAGAGAGAGCGAGAGAGAGCACGCACATGTGAGAGAAAATGAATTTGTGTATACGTGTTCTGGAAGAAAGGTAAGAGAAAAGAAGAACAAGGAAAAAGAGAGAGCCAGAAGGAGAGGAAAAAAATCAGCCTGGAGAGAGAACTGTTAGTGGGCAAAGGTGGTAAAGTCTACAATGCAGAAAAGTAATACAACTATATGAAAGTGATTTACAAAAAAAAGAAATATAAACGTGAACCAGAAGAGAGTAAAAGCTGTTCAGCCACGTCTTCAATTGGTGGATAAAAAATGATTTGTAATTTTTAAAATACCACATACCTCTGAAAGAATCTGAGTCTCTCATGCAACTAAAGGTTCTCAATTCTGTTACACTTTTTCACAGTGTATGAGTCCTCATTTTATCTAATGTGCTCAGTGCCTAGAATTTTATAAATTTTGACTATTAACACCAATATATAATAGTGTGATCCTAAAACCATACTCATGAAGAATATAAAATCAAAGTCAGAAAAATAGGATATTATTTTGAAATTCTTAGCAAACTATGGAAAGCAATTTTGTTGAAAAACACCTTGGCTGATCAGTAAAGCTTGCTTTTACCACATCAATGTGGTCCAGTGATGCTGCATTTGGGTCAAGAGCCTGAAAGGCACAATGTTTATGAATACATAGTATCCCAAAAAGTAACAAGAGCAGAGTACAGGAGGGTAGCACAAGGCAGTTTTTCACCAAAACAGTGAGTCTTGTTGGCAGGAAGCACAAGAAAAAGGAATTAAAAGCCATGAAACCCTGTTCCTATTCTAGAAGGCACTCCATTTGCTGTATGTCTACATAAACTGAGAATCTAAGGCAGCTGTTTATTGCTTAAGAAATTAAAGTACACGCAGAATGTACTTACTTTTGTCCATCTTTCACGAAACCTTTTAAAGAGGATCCTCTATTGGTAGCAATTGCTTTTCCACCAAGACCAACTATGAGAGCTGTAAGAACTGCACTCTTCCCACCTAAAGAAACAGGTGTTAAAAAATTTATACCCTACGTGGTTACTGTATATGATTTTGGCACACGGGATATTGTATATATGCCTACCTGATCTGGGGAAGAAAAACGAGGGTTTACAATATCACAAGAAATGTACTCACTGTCTTATTATGTAACTGTACCCCTTTTGCAGAACACCTTGTCAATAAAATTTAATTAATAAAAAAAACCACTACAGTAACATTTACATGAACTTTACAAAGCTGACATCTATAATTTGGTGCAAAAAAGACTTGTGAATGAATTAGTCCTATCCTAAAATAAACTGTTATCAATTCATATTATTTTCTTCCAGGCTGTATATATCATAGAATACTTAGATATAATTTTCTTAATTGAAACTTTGAAGACCTAAACTTTTGCTACTCGTAAGAGTGAACCTCTCACATACCACTTTGGCTCACCAGACTAATAAATTAACTTATTTCTCCATTTACATTTATGTACTTAGTTTATATCACTTTTCATTGCATTCTAACTTAATTATATTTATTATTTAATTATATAACCTAATTTATCCACTTATTTTTTTGTCAGTCATGGGGCTTGAACTTAAGAGCCTGAGTGTTGTTTTTGAGCTCTTTTGGGCAAAGCTAGCATTCTACCACCCTGAGGCACAGCTCCACTCCCGGCTTTCTGGTGGTTAATTGGAGCTAAGAGCCTCATGGACTCTCCTGCCTGGGCTGGTTTTGAACTGCAATCCTCAGATCTCAACATTCTGAGTAGCTATGATTATAGGTGCGAGCCACCAGTGCCTGGCTAACTGAATTACATATCACAAATTCTCAAACATTACAAAATATTTTACAACCTCTAAATGCAAAGATCCATACGGACAGGAACACTGTCTTTCATTCAGTGAAGCATCCTCAGTATCAGTGCATACTGTACATCCACATACTTATTGAATGACTTGCATAGAAAAAAATGACAATGTCACATAGATGTTATAGAGTATTTTGGCAACTGTATACTGATGTTGTCTAGGTCTTTAAAAATTATAAAGCTTTTTACCGTAACAGAGGAAAAAATACTCATTGAAAACAATTTGTACTTGTCTAGGACAGTCCTGGCAGAGGAGCACAATAGCTCAATAGCAATGTATATATGACCACATTAAGTGAAGTGAATTATAAGATTTGGAAATAAGTAGTTTATTTTTCATGTTCTTATTTCCAATGTACCCTTATGCAATTTTGCCTTTTTTTTCCCCCTTCACCATGCTTTTACCCCTGTTGTCACTGTAACTGACTTTGGTACACTGGGGAGTATAGGTGCATTTATTGGAACTAGCGAAGGGGAATACCAAAATGGACAGATGAAGGGTAAAAGGCGAACCAATACAACAGCAATACTTACAATATGCTGTAAACTAACTGTACATCTCAGGAGAAGGTGGGAGAAAAACAAAGGAGGAGGTAAAAAGTTTGATAAGAAATGTACTCACTGCCTTATGTATGTAACTGTAACCCCTCTGTACATTACTTGGACAACTGAAAAAATTATTTAAAAAGCTTCCTCCCTACAATTTCAAAATTGCATAACAATCACCTACAACTTGGTAACCATTTTCTGAACTCCCTGATCAACAAATTAAAAAATAAGACCCTTTAGAAAAAACAAAAGTAGAACAAGATTGGAGGGTAGCAAATGGTTGAGCCACCTGCTTGGAAGCATGAGGCTCTCCCCTCAGTTCAAGCCCCAGTACCATTTGGGGGTCACTTGTCCCCCCCCCCCCCAGCCTATGATTCTTGCCAGACCTCCTTCCCTAGAATACTGATCCTGTTCTCTGTCCATACTTTCCTCCTCCAACTTTTTCCTTCTTCAGTGAAGGATAGAGAAGGGCAATCAAAGAACAAGAACAGGACCGTGAAGCTATACATGTCTTTCCCTGTTTTCACCCCTTTCCCTCCATGTTTTCCCCCTTCTAATTCATCCTCCACTGTGGCCAGTTTGTCTCAAAAATATTAACCATGTTACCACTTTCCTCAAGAATTTTATGGAGCTTTCCACTCACAATTATAAATAAAATGCAAAAAAAGTTGTTATGTAATTCAAGATTGTCTATAATATTGCTTATGACAACTTAGCAGAGTCAGTTTCTACCCTTCCCCTCCAAGACCATGTGACAAAACCATGCAAATATAAACTGACAACAAATACTAAGAATATTCATAACCACAAGTTAAAGACCCAAATATGAACCTATTTCAAAAACCTCATACATTGTAAATAAAAAGAGAGGCAAAGCACTTACTTCCATTGTTGCCAACAACAAAATTGACATTAGAACCAAATTTAAAGGGTCCAAGCATGGAATGGCACATGAAGTTTCTCAGCTGAATGCTCTCTATTATTCCAACTTCTGCTGCAGTCTATTAAATAAAATAAGTGGAGAAAAAAATCCCCATAAATCTGACCAATTCCCTCGTTATCATCGTAAGAGCAATTGTGACAACCAATTAGTATTACCAACACAAAAAGTTACAGGTGAATAATGTTAACTTTAATGATTAATATGAAATTTTGAGTCATCACTAATTCTATAATTATAGTATAACAAAACTGACATTTTGTGCAGATCATTTGCACTTCACATTGAAGAATATTTAGCAGCATCTCCAGTTCTGTCTCTACTCACTAGATGCCCATAGCACATATCAGCCCACCAATTGTGACGACCAAAAACAAATCCAGATCCTGCTAAATGTCCTGGGGAAGGAAATCCCAGATAGGTTCATATCTAGTTTTGACCATGAATAACTGAAGTAAAACCAGCTACTGCAGATGAATTACCTGACACTTTTTGTTATCTTTTTTAATGGCTTAGACACTCCATCTTTGTACTAGACACATTCTCATTTAAAAAAAATCATCTATATCTACACATGTAAGTATCAGAAATGAATCACTATTTTTTCAAACAAATCTTTTAACTTTGAGATAAGTGTAGTTTCACAGGCACTTGTTATGAAATAACAATGGTAATTGTGTCAACTTTTCCCAGAGAATATCTTACAAAATGAAAGCACAATATTACAGCCAAGGTCCTGACAAAACATTTCTATTATTACAAGCATCCACTAAGCAGCCCCTTCAGGGTTACGCTCAAAACACACTCACTCAATAACCACCCCAACACCTTACCTACTAGTTTGTTCTCTATAACGTCATTTCATGAAGGATATTTAAAATGTAATAGGGAAGATTACAATCTTTGTTCAGCCTAATTCTTGTTGTCAGTGTTTCTTGAGATGGGTGTACAGTTATATTTATTTACTGAATAACACATAGTAATTTCCAGTTTTTAACTGTTACAAATAAAGCTCCTAGAAATATGCAGGATTTTTCATAAAGATAACTATTTCTCTGCAACAAATGCTGGGTTATATAGTAGCTGCACGTTACATTCCTCACAGAAAGTTTTAGAGTTACATGTAAAGAATCTTTAATTTCTATTTCCTTCTGCTTTTGATACCTGTGATGTTTGGTCATAAAACTTCCAAATCAGTCAGAAGTTATTTTACCCCAGCACTTAAAATGTATATACTTTTTTCCTGATTACATTAGCCATTGAAAAAACAGATAAAATAGATACAAAAAATAAACTAACTGAAAACTAGAACTTTGAAATTTTGCACTTACCAAAGTAGAAGTACCATTAGTAAAAGAAACTGTACATTCATCTTCATCACCATCTTTATCTAAATCCTCCAATTCTTCTTGTCTTGGTCTTTTTGCATTTTCAGGAGACACGAAATTTTCTTCCTTTCTTTTGGCCATCAGGTCTTAACAAATTTCACAGAAACAATGAAGTAAATAAAATATAATAACTACATGATTATATAATAAACAATCTCAACAAGATAGATCACACAGAGTTTATTAAATTTTAAGTACTACGTCTACTAATTCTAATTTTAGAAATTAAAGTCCTCTGCCACACATGGGGGAAGAAGGTGGCATGAAATTTAAAAATGCTGGAAAGTAAAAAGATTTTCCAAGAGCCTCCATAAAAGAA
This sequence comes from Perognathus longimembris pacificus, assembly GCF_023159225.1. Lineage (NCBI taxonomy): Eukaryota > Metazoa > Chordata > Mammalia > Rodentia > Heteromyidae > Perognathus > Perognathus longimembris. Next base: position 68,249,063 of record NC_063168.1, on the reverse strand, counting down.
CACAGCTCTACTGACTCTTAGCACTTCAAGACATTAGTTGGACTTGTAATTTCCACATGGGTAGTATAATAAAATTTGTGATGTCTTCAAAGTGTCACGTAGGGCCGGGAATATGGCCTAGTGGTAGAGTCCAGTCCTTGCCTCGCATACATGAAACCCTGGGTTCGATTCCTCAGTACCATGTTATAGAAAAAGCCAGAAGTGGCACTGTGGATCGAGAGTGCTGGCCTTGAGCAAAAAGAAGCCAGGTGTTATGGGGTTCGAGGGAGGGGTTTCCCCATTCCTCCAAGAGTCACTACTCAGAGACAGTCTCAAGTCAAAAGATCGATTTATTGGGGAAGTTCCAGATGGACCGGTCCCAGGTTTCAGAAAAACATATAACACAAAACAGGACAGAGACACAGAGACTTCTGGAATCTTCCAGAAGTAACTCCTGCAGCCCACACATGCCCTTAATACTATCAGGAAACAGGCCAGAGAGCAAGGTAAAAACAAAAACAATACCAACAAACCAATTCAGCTCCGAAGGAGAGCTGACTTGGGACACCAAGGGGAGGAGAGATGAGCCAGAAGACAGGGCACAGGATGCCATGTTGGAGACATGTGGCATGGTGTAAAGGCCTGACCCTAAATAGGATCAGGAGCGGCTGGGTAACAGGAAACTCCCAGTCCCAAGCACTTGACAGGTTCAGTAACCTATAGGCCACATGCCCACCCCTGTCTCCAAATTCAGGAACACCCATTACCTGGGGATGGGACTTCCCTTCCTGTAGGGATCCAGGCACACACATCAAGACAAGATGCTAGATAGTATAACTTGCCATGTGGCCAATGATGGTGCTGGCCAGATATGACCTCCATATTAAACCAGCGACAGTGCTCAGGTCCTGGGTTCAAGCCCCAGGAGGGGCAAAAAAAAGTGTCAGGTAGACGACAGATAGGTGTCAGTGGCTCACACCTCAATGCTAGCAACTAAGGAGGCTGAGACCTGAGGACTGTGGTTCAAAACCAGACTGGGCAGGAAAAGTTGGTGAGACTCATCTCCAATCAACCACCAGAAAACTGGAAGTAGTAGCATTGTGGCTCAAAATGGTGGAGTGCTAGCCTTGAGCAAAAAAATTCAGGGACAGAGCCTAGGTCCTGAGTTCAAGCTCCACAACTGACACCCCCCCCCCCCAAAAAAAAAGGTGTCATGTAATTTTCCTCTGCAGTAGCCAATTTTACTTCAGTTATTCATAGCCAAAACTGTATTGCTATGAAACTACCTGAATGTTTTAATTCCTACATTCACAAAAGGTAAAAGATTTTATTTGTGGAAAGTAGCTTCTAGTTGCTTGAACTGATTTAGTAGAAATGACACAGTGCCTCCTAAGACTATTCCAGAATATTAATCCTATGTTTATAGGTTATCTATAGAAAATCAAGTAAAGATTTCTGATTTTCTAAATTATTTCCTCAAAGAAGCCTACATTTATTGGCATAAATCAGTTATACAGAAAGAGATTTCCTTGTTCTATCTTCACAAGTTTACACTACATTCCAATGACTCTCACCCCCTCCATCATACTGGCTTCCTTAAAGCAAGGCATCCCCAACAAGTTTCCTGGTTCCATTTTCATACTTACTAGTAGTCTCTTTGGATAGATCCGATCTTCTTTATTCTCCTCTAAGCACAACCACCCACTGGTCGCACCTACCCAGAATGTGTTTCTCTTCTTTCCATCTATGTTCCCCTCATATATTCTTGATAGGTACTAACTACTCATACTCTTTCTTTTTCCACTCTCCCTTTTCTCTCCTTTTCCTAAGCAGTCCAACGAACATTTTGAAGCAGTGCTGCATTCATTATGTTAGTTGCTTCTCTGTTCTCTAGATAATCTGCCTTGTCTAGTTTCTAATAAACCATAAAATGTACTTAAAAACAGCAAGGGCACTAAAGAGCTTTTGTTTATACGTACACTAGAAATTAAACCTGGGAAACAAACACATACAAGTAGACATTCCATCCGTCAATGGCATCCATCCATCACGTCATGCAGCCTCTACAAACTCCATTATATACGCATATGAAAAGTCTCAAGGATCATTGTACCACACTTTGAAAAATGCAAAAGATAAATAAATCCTTGAAATCGTACCATAAACTATAAAGCATACATACCTAGCCAGAAATAAAGTTAGAACAGTGCGGAAGCTGTTTATAGACTACCAAGTCTGATCCAAGGGCCAGCAAGCAGCACCTCTATATTCTGGGAACTTCTAGTAACTAAAATATCAGGCCACATCCTAGAGCAAGTAAATCAGAATATATACAAGACTTCCAGAGATTTGTAACAACACTTTTACGAAACTTGAGAACTGACGGGTCATAGTAATGAACTGGGGCTTCACCCTATGCTGAAGTCAACAAATACATAAATGGAATGCCATTTAAAGGATATACTAACAATTATCCAAAGGGCATTTAACCCAATACCTTTCCCAAGAATAAGTCCATGTAGTCACAACTATATAACACTAGTATCTTTTTCAGTAAATAATTCCATATTGATTTCGAATCTCTTATATAGTAACTTCAAAATCAAACATTTTAAAATTATTTAACAAAAAGAATCAATGGATAGTAACGTATTCAGCTTGCTGCTATTTTAAATTACCCAAATACTCCCAGATCATTATTCTCCCAGCAACGTTTTCTTCTGTTTCAGCCATTCTTTATTTCCTTACCAATTACTTAGCAGTAAGTTATCACAGAAGAGCAAAGAAACTATTATTTCCTGATTTGTACAACACTGATTGTCCTTTTAGGCATTGTTTTAATTAACACATAACCTGACAGCAGGTATTCATTCACCATTGTAACCGATTTGACCATCAGAATAGAAAACAATTTTTTCAAGTAAAATTAGTGGGAAGGGAGATGCAATAGGCTAAGTGTAATACAGATCTTACAATAAAAGTGAGATTCTATACTGCACAGAATACAATACACTCAAATATTACGGATTGTTTTTTATTTGCTAGGTAGAGCCTAAGGATTCGTGGTTTGCTACCAGGTTGCCAAGGTAACTTTCATCCAATAAATACTCAAGAATCCACCTTTTAAAATAACAACAACACTACACAGTGGCACAGGTCTGTAATCTTAGCACTTGGAAAGGGTGAGGGTAAGTTTCTTAAGATAGGAGATGGTGAGCTGGACATCAATCTGCGCTATAAAGGGAGACTCTGTCCCAAAACAAAACAGTAATAATAGCAGTAACAAAAAATAGGTTTCACTTTGTAATTTAATGGTGATATTTTCAAAAACAGATATAAATGTATTAAGAACTAGATATTGTTAAAATAGGAAAGCTGTTATCAATCAGGTAGAGAGACACATAAACAAATGTAATAAGTGTTTTACTCTGGAATAAACAAACAAGAACGCTCCTCTGGAGGGAGGAGGTAACAATTTTGACAAGAAATGTACTCACTACATAACATATGTAATTGTAACCCCTCTGTATATCACCTTAACTATAAAATTAAATTTAAAAAGAAAGCTGCTCTGGGATTTTCAATGTATTGACAGAGCTCTATACAGTTAATGATATTATTTACAATAAAAAATAAATTAAGGAGCATTTCAGTTGTTACACTTAGCAAACTCATAATCTGGAAATCACCAATAAAAAAATAAATTCAAAAGAATAATCAGGCCAGGTGATAATGGCTCATGCCTATAATCCTACCTATTCAGGAGGCTGAGATTTGAGGACCAAGGTTCAAAGTCAGTCAAAGCAAGTATACTATAAAGTACCAGTCTGAAGCGAAAAAGTCAAGGAAGAATGAGAGTCCCAAGTGCTAGATCCTGAGCTAAGGACCCAGTACAGGTGTTTATACACACACACACACACACACACACACACGAGTAATTAAGGGATTACAGGACTACAGTTTATTTATTTATTTTTTTTGGCCAGTGCTGGGCTTGGACTCAGGGCCTGAGCACTGTCCATGGCTTCTTGAGCCACAGCGCCCCTTCTGGCCATTTTCTATATATGTGGTGCTGGGGAATTGAACCCAGGGCCTCATGTATATGAGGCAAGCACTCTTGCCACTAGGCCATATCCCCAGCCCAAGACTACAGTTTATAGATACACAGGAAATTAAGAGATCATATTAATTAAAAATCCAGAGCTAAGGGATTATTGCACCTTGTAGATACAGAGGATATTTCAGAGATACAATATGAACTTATTGCTGCACTAAGAAGTTGTGGTAGAGTCCCAGTTCCACTCTTACCACAAAAGACATTAATTCTACATTAAACAATCTGTTAATGTACTGAATTAAGTACATTATTGTGTATTTTGAAATCAAAGGAAATAACAAAGAGGAAAATATTAACGTCACATATCAAATTATTAAGACTAGCAAAAATGGGAGGAAGTATGAAGCTTGTCTGTTAATCAGACTTAGATTCCAACATGTGTTGAACACAGTCTTAGTGGTGAGCAGCAGAGTGTCAGTGAAGACTAATTTCCACACCAGAATGGTCAAAGACTGTGACAATAACAAGGATAAACAACAGAGAAGAAACCAAAAGATCTTTAAAGTTGGGTAAAACTCCAGACGAATAGAACCAACACATGAATAACTACCCAAAGAGCTTTTTAAATTATTTCCTGTGATGTTCAACATCCTGTTAAGTAATGCCCCTTTTTTGCAAGGGAAATTAAGGTTTGAAATAGAGACTTGAACTTATATTTATAAGTAAGTATAATTTAGGGGAGCCTAGCAATGTTAAATGGGAAGAGAAGTCAAACTTCTTGAGTGTCCAAGTTCCTATTTGGTAAAACACTGAGTTTTAATTATTCAGTCAGTAAAAAATGGCTATTAATCTGTTCTTTGCCTTGGATGTTGTTCATGAGAACTACAAAAAAAATTTCATGTGTCCTTTTAAATGTTCCTATTAAAGCCAATCAAAACATTGGGCTTGTTTCATAATTTCATTTTGTATTTCACCTTCTCACTTAATTCTATTTGCCCTTATATACAGAGCTGATATGCCAAAGAATGGGGATAAATAAGTTTTGTCTGAAGACAGTTGTACACCTGGGATACTGAGATACACCATTGGGGTAGGGACAGTAAGGTATCTTGTGAATAGAAGTAGCCTAGAAAGAAGAAGAAAGGCTACAGATCATTACAACTTGATAACTAAGGAGAGAATGTTAGAAAAGGGGTAACTCATTTTACTAGTGAATAAATAATACTATGCTTAAGTGATGCTTGACCTGAAATTCAGCTAGACTTAAGTTTGTGTATATAAACTATGGTACTTTATTATTTCTCAAACATAACGTATATAGTTATGGTAAAATTGTTATTTATAAATTCCCAAATAATAAATTAAGTACTTTCAGATGGGGGCAGGTTCAGTGGAGATTGAACCCAAGGTTTTTCATGCTAAGCAAGTACTCTATCATTGAGTGCTCCCAGCAAGATAGCAAAGTGTATCTCGGATTAATTTTCCTAACAAAATAGACAAGGTTTAGACATGTTTTAAATAAAATTCTGCAGACTGGGCACTCAATAAACTTTTAAATTTCCTTTGTACTTTTTCTTTTTGGCCAGGTTTCACTAACTACAGATAGATACTACATGTAATTACACAACACAGCCTTCTCTTCATATATTTAAGAATCCAGGAACTTAGGAATTGACATGTAAAGAGATGGTACTGGCGCAAAGGTCAGACACCTGCTTCTGTCTGTTTTTAAGCAACATAAAAGGGGAGGGGGTTCTTAATGTTTTTGTATTTACAATCCCTTTAGGCCAAGAAACTTGGAACATGCATTCCACATCCAAAAACATTTTTTTCCAAGGGACTGAGATAAAAAAATAAATCTAAGCAGAAATGTGTTGTTTCATTTTCTCCACCCTCCTTGAAACGACCTGCAGAGGACTGTACACAAAGTCTGGGACTCTAGACTTTTCCTCCTTTGAATAAATGAACAGCTTTTATCTTTCAAACACTGGCTTAATCTTTTACTCTAACAGTACAGAGTTTAAAAAAAAAAAAAAGCTCCCAGTTACTTGTTTAAACCTCAAAGGGTGGCTCTTTCCAAGAATGAGCACAGGATTCCTTTAAACCCCATGGCTCCCTCCCGCAGTCCTTGCCCTACCCTCGGGTCCTGCTTTCCTCAAGTCCCCAAAAGAGTTTCCGCCTCGGTTCGTTTGTGTACAATTAAGGGCGAAAGATGCTAGATAAGATGGGATGGATGGATGGATATAGATGGATAGATAGATAGACAGATTGATAGATGGATAGATAGATGGATGGATGGATGGATGGATAGTTTCCGCCTCCGTTTGTGTACAATTAAGGGGGGAAGATGCTAGATAAGATAGGATGGATTCTGGGATGGATGGATACATTAGGTGATATAGACGGACAGACAGAAGGCAGAGAAGAAACAAAAACCCCTTTAAAGACCAATCCGTCCGAGCATGCAGTTGCGTTCCACGGTCAATCCAGGCTCGAGTATCCGTGGCACATCCTCCGAGTACGCCCAAGCCGGTGCGCGGGGGACCTTCCGCACCACCCCGGCTCCCAGGCGGGCCTCACCCCCCCCCCCGCCCCGCCGCGCCCCCCGCGGGCTCCCCGCCCTCCCCCGGGCCGCCTCGGGACACGCCAAGGCGGGTCCGGCGCCGACCGCCAAGTTTCTCAGGCGTGAAGGTCCCGCCGGCCCCGAGCCCCGTGGGGCGGCCCGGATCCCCCCGTGACCTGCCGGGGAGGTGTGGGGTGTGTGGGGGGGGCAGCCGCGGGCGCCCCGAGGGCCGGACCCGGAGGGAAGGACCGCGGAGCCCGCTTCGTACCTCCGCCAAGTCGCGGTCTCCCACGGGCACCCCGCCGGCGGGGCTGAAGGCGAGGCGAGAGGCGGCGAGCGCCACCGGAGACCGGTATCCCGGCTTCGGCCGACCGCCGCTGGCTCGAGCCGAGAACCGAGCAACGGACGGCCCGAGGGGAAGGCGGGAGCCCGGACGGCCCGCCGCCCGCCGCGGACGCTGCGCGCCTGCGCCCCGCCCGGTCCGCTCGCGGACTCAGCCCGCGCGTGCGCGCTCCGGGGATTTCGCGCCACTCCAACCCGAGGGGAGGAGCCGGAAGTGCCCCTCCCCCGAGCACGCGCGGCCCCGCGGCGGACGGGAGCGGCGGGAAGCGGGCGATTTGCCTAAGTGAAAGTGAAGCTCGCGTAACGGACCGGGCTTCAGGTCCACGCATGCGTACTTCGGCCTGCTAGGCGTCGGGTCGCTCCTGCCAAGGGGGTGGCCCGGGAATGGGGGCGGGAAGAAGGAAGTCGCTTCCCGGAAGAGGCGGGGATTGTGGCGAGGGCGCGGAATTCGAAAGTCTTCCGGGCGCTCAGCGCTTGGGACCCGAGTTGTGTTATTTGCTTGTTGTCTGGGTTTAAGAAAATTCGGAAAGTTGGAGGCAGCTAGTTAGACTTCAGGCCCAACTAAATAACGAAGCCAAGCGGGAAGGGCTGTCCGGGTAAGTCCTGCGGGACGGAGGAGACCTCAGCCGCCCCGGTCCTTCCTTGCCTTCCTCCGAAGGCCTGCAGTTAGGGGGGAACTCGGTGCGGGCGTCCGGGTGGCGCCCGACCGCCTTCAGCTTCTCCTAAAAATGCCCTCCGAGGCTTCATCCTTAGTGCACAACCTGAGCCAAGACGTCCGACCCTCTCGGCTCCACCTTCTCAGGCCTGGCCTGGAACTGGCTCTGCGAATTACTACTTACTGCCCGCCCAGGTCGCCAGAAAATTCACCTGCCACCCTGCGCCCTGCCCGCTTTCCCGAGGCTGCTGGGTCCCGATGGTCCTTCCCTGTGCTCCCTGGGATCGAATCCCACGCCTTGCTAAAGGTCCTCCGGGCCAGCCTTCCCCGGTGCCCGAAACACGACCTGGTGGGCTCCTCTCCTTGTTAAAGGTTGCAGATAGTCAATACTTCCCTTACAAATAATTTGGGTCGTGGTGTCATCCTTTCATCTTCCCCCGCGCTAATCCATAGTGTACACCCCTTTTAAAGAATGCCGAACCCGGGAAGTTCCTAGGCGTCGGTTTCCGATCACTTTAATTCCCTATACAGCCCTTCATAACTACGCCGACTGTATTCAGTGACTTACCTTTCCTCCGTACTCCCAGATCTTCTTCCTGCCTGGGGAATCAAAGCGTTATGAAAGCCCTGGCCTCCCATTTACTGAACTCTACCATTCAAGGGCACTTTTATGTCTGGAAGTAATGAAATATAATCACATATAAAAAGGAAGCCAAACGCATGTACGGATTGCCATGCACTAATTTAAAGTTCGGTAAAAATGAAAATCGGGCCCTTCTCAGTTCAGAAACCAGTGGGGAGCACAGCGGGGAGACCCTTGCTTAGATAAGGCTTCTCTTTGCGGGGGAGTGGTAGGACACCTTTTGTCTTTTTGCTCCTCCCACATTTTGCTCTGCTTTTCTGGCCCTGCTGTCTGACAATAGGGATATGCAAAATCGTTTTTTCCCCCTCACCAGGTCTTTAAATGGAATCTCCCATCGTATCTCCAGCATCTAGGAGCATTTCTAATACATAATAATATGGTTAAGTAATAAGCTTTCAAGTTTAAAGTACATTTATGTAAAAAACAACTAATTTTAAAAAGCAGCATTACTTAGTGAAATTATGTGATAAATCATATACAATAAATACAGCCTGGCACTGATAGGAAGTTTACACCATTTGTCAGTCTGTATATGAAAGTGTAGCCATCTAAATGAAAATTAGGAAATATAGGTGTTCGGTCCCATTTTGTTAAACTATGATTTTTTGCTCAACATTAAATTAGAAAACTTGTCTCAATAAAATGCACGTTTTTGCATAAATCAAGCTACCGACTTTACGTCCTTTAAATTTGATTCATTAGTGGAATTAGCAAGGCACTGTGCTTTTCTCACCTCATTCAGTTTTATAATTAACCAATAAAAGCTTATTAGCTTTTAAGGAAGTTTAAGGAGCATGAGTTGATTTATGGACACCATATGGTCACATCAAAGGTTTGTTTGTGTTTTAACTTGAAATGCATTCTTAAACCCTTTAAGTAGAAATTTATGTTTTTTCTACCAAACGATGGTTTCTGAACTAAGAGTAATATCTTTTATTCCAACCTACCAAAATTGTTCTGGAGATTCAAGACTTATTAGGATCTTATAAGTCATTTGGTCTAATAATCTGACTTTGAAGAAAGGTTAAATGTCTTTCCAAGGTCAGTCAGTTATGTATCCAAGAGCACATCCCTAGGCTGTCTACTACTCTTCATGAAATTGAAGCCATCGGTAGGTTATGAAGCTAATTTGCTATGTTTTATTCTGACTTGGTTGACTCATGTACATGTTTTTGTGTCACAATGAAATTCTGAAGCATTGTGAATATGCTGAGAGACACATTTATATGTGATATGTATTGATTGCATGATCATATTGATATCAATAAAGTTATTTTATTATGAAAGATTTGGTTGAGGGGGCTGGAAATATGGCCTAGTGGCAAGAGTACTTGCCTCCTATACATGAAGCCCTGGGTTCGATCCCTCAGCTCCACATATATAGAAAAGGTTGTGGCTCAAATTAGCAGAGTGCTAGCCTGAGCAAAAAGAAGCCAGGGATAGTGCTCAGGCCCTGAGTTCAAGCCCCAGGACTGGCAAAAAAAAAAAAAAAGATTTGGTTGGTTGAGTAGGAACTTACCCTATACCACAGTACAGAAACTTCAGTTTTCACCCTATTAAGGAAATACAAAACCAAACAAAGTTATGTATTGGTTTTGGTGGCTTTAAAAGACATAGTATTTTTAGATTTAACTTCATGCTGAGCTATTTTCAAGTAATCTCATCTTGTGGTTGATGATCTCATAAAAGAATCCTTGTTCTCTCAATGTAGTTTGTTATTTTATAAGCTGTTGTTTTCTGTGCCTTTTAGGAATTTTATGTGTTTTCATGGTGTTAGCCACTGCTATGTAATATCATTGCAGAAAAATGACTGCTGCAAACAAAATGTGACAAAGGAGGAAAAGCAATGATGGAACCATAGATCTTGGATAGAACTCATGATGTCTCTAGCTAGACTGGCAAGATATCTCAGAGTCCTCTTTTTTTCTGGTCATTTTTAGGATAGAGTCTTGCTTCCTACCCAGGACCCATAATTTGCTTTTAGGCTTCCATTGTTGCTAGGACTGTTGACACTTGCCCCCTCTACCAACTTCCCTTTTATGGAGACAGAGTCTCATGGACTTTTCTGCCTGGGCTGGCCTGGTACCACAGTCTTCCCCACCTCAGCCTCCCGTGTAGGTTGTGATGCCAGGCACAGTGCTATACCCAGCTATGGCATGAGAACAAGTCTCGTGAATTTTTTTCTACCCAGGTTGGCCTCAAACCACATCCTTTTGTTCTCAACCTCCTCAGCAGTTAGTGTTACAGAAGTGAGCGACTGGTGCCTGAGCTTGTACTTTGAGATACTATTGTGCTCTTATAAGTGATCTTCAAAAAGAACGTGTATTTTTAATTTACATGCATTTTTAAACTTAGGTTGTAGGTATGTGAATGGTAATCCTAAAAGTAGTATTTTAAGAGAACACATTATTTTGGATTATAGGCATGAGCCACGGGGCACCTGGCTCTTCTTTACATTCTTAAGCTGCAATCATGCCTAATATATAACTTTTGTACCTGTTTTCATTACACCCCATATACCTATGATTTTATTTTGAGTCTTGGAGAGTATTTTTTCATCAGTACATATGGTTCTCTACGGACACTCTATGGTCCTCTGTGGACACTTAGTTCTTCCTACTATCTTACTATGATAAGCAATGCTACAGTGAATATTTACATAATGTCCATCTGCACACCTCTAATAACATACCTTAAAATAGATTTCTAGGAAAAATGGCTATGTCAGAAGACATTTGGATTTAAATTTGGCCATAACAGTTATGGTCACATTTAAATGAAATTAGGTGAGTTGTGATAATGTTCTTTCAGAGAGCAGAACTTTTTTGTTAAGTATTCCATTATCCATTATGAATGACAAATGAAAGCAAAACTAAGAACAGATTTGTTTCCTAATGCTTTTTAAAAATTAAATTTAATTTTATTGTTAAGGTGAAGTACAAAGGGTTTTACAGTTACATACGTAAGGTAGTGAGTACTTTAAAGATCTTATTTCCTTTCATATGAATGTCTTAGAAATCCTGTGTCTCCCCTGTTATAGATTAACCACAATGTTTTGAAATAACTGAATCTGTGCCACAGTGTTAAACTCAACCAGAACTTGATGTGAAAGACAATGTTGTTACTGGGCCAGATTAACTACTGGATACTTGTTTGTGTTTAAATCTGCATATTTTTCTTTGTAAAGTGACATAGTATATTTTTGTACACTTAATAAAAAATGAGTGCACAAGATGATAACTGATACTGGTCGTTGTAACACTGTATAACTAAAATCAAAGGAACACACAGGGCTGGGAATGTGGTAGAGTGCTTGCCTAGCATGCACCAAGCCCTGGGTTTGATTCCTCAGCACCACATAAACAGAAAAGGCTGGAAGTGGTGCTGTGGCTCAAGAGGTAGAGTGCTAGCCTTGAGCAAAAAGAAGGCAGGGACAGTGCTCAGGCCCTGAGTCAAAGCCCCAGGACAGGCAAACACATAAACACACACATACACACACACACACACACACACACACACACACACACACACACACACAGAGCGAGAAAGAGAGAGAGAGAAAATTACAGATAGCAACACTTGGAGCACTTGTCTTCCCTTTACAATGTGAGAATATTTAGATGATTCTGATAAAGGAAAAGATAATACAGTAGTTTTTACTCAAAAGGATTCGAATAACAATCTGATACTGTGTTTATCTAGTCATACTTGAACTTTATGGTAAATGTTGCACATGTCTGACAAATAATTACAAATGAAAAGCATGTAGATGTTTAATATTGTAAAGTTAGCCTGTAGAAAATATCTAAATAGTTGACAACAGACTTGAAGACAGCTAATAGCTGGGAAAGAGTGGTTCTTACTTTTTAAAAAAATATTTTGGGTGTTTTTGATTAATTTCAAAATGCGGACTAATAAACTGGGAGCACCTCCTCTGAATTTTCCTGAATGTTCTCTTGATTATAATATATTGTTTGAATTCCTGCTTTGACCTTCTGGGTTTAACTTTTTTTTTAATATTTTGGGAAAAGTGTGTTGCAGATAATCACCAGCATGGGAGTGAATGATTTGTGGCCAATTTTGGAGCCTGTTAAGCAACACATCCATCTGCAGAATCTTGGTGGGAAAACCATTGCAGTCGATCTGAGTCTCTGGGTATGCGAGGCACAGACAGTCAAAAAAATGATTGGAACTGTCGTGAAGCCTCACCTCAGGTATAAAAACGTTCTTAGAACATGGATGTATGCTTGCAAACACAGTCTTGGTGTCTTGTTTTTACTTTAAGTTTACTTCTCTTTTGTTAAACTATATTTCATACATCTAGGTCTGCCCTTTTTTTGTACTAATGACTTACAGATTTGTACATCTTAGTCTGTGAGACGCAGATCCATATCTGTCTCCTACTTAACATAACCACTAGAGCGCTTCCATTAGTAAAAGGTAGGATTTTGAGAGCCATTGTCTCCCTGTTTTGCCTCTACCCCACATCCAATCCATCAAGTCCTGCCAGTTTTTCTTGTAAAATATACTTTGGGTTTACAAACTTCTTTCCGTATCCTTAGTCCTTGCCAAACTCATTTCTAATTTGTACTGCTGAAACAACTTCTTTTCTTTATCCCTTTCTCTGCTACTGGCTTGCTCTTCCAGTAGAAACTGGAACAGCAACAAGAATAGTTATAAACCTCCTTTGCTTCAAAATGTCTAGTGGTTTTTCCCAGCATGTAAAATCAAATCCTAATTACTTGTCATTGCATGTAATAGGTTTTATACTAGTTGATTGTTCTCAACGTTTGGTAATACTGCTATTTGGACTTTGGTCGTCAGTGTGATGATTCACATATCATTAATTTCTGTATTTCAGGAACTTATTTTTTCGTATTTCATATTTAACTCAAATGGATGTGAAGCTAGTTTTCGTTATGGAAGGGAAGCCACCACAGCTGAAAGCTGATGTCATAAGCAAGAGGAATCAGATGCGTTATGGGACTTCTGGAAAAATGTGCTTTCAGAAAACAGGGCGATCACATTTCAAATCAGTCTTGAAAGAGGTGGGCTTGTGTATTCAGTTAATTCTGATTTGAATTGTAGAACACACTGAACTCTGAAATTTGTAAATTTTAATACCTATTAACTGTGCTGTAACAAGAAGAATAGGCAAAAAGAGTTATGTTTTAGAGTAAAACTGACCTGAGCTCAGTCCTGGCCTCTGGCATCGAGGATTTGTATCAGAGGCAGAACTTTTACTTATCAGATGCACAGTTCTTACTCCGAATACTTTGCTGGAATGTCATCAAAATAAGAGAAAATGTCTCTAAATAATCAGTACATCTGTAGCCAACTAAGCCCACCGGGGTCCTTTTCTCACAGGAACTTGGAACTCCTGCACTGGTGTCAACTGCAGCCCCCTGGGTGGTATATAGGATATCGGCATGCTTTTTGTATGGGATGACCTCAGCAATCTTGGAGACGGTATCTCAAATGCATGTTCATGTCTAATCTCACACTCTCTCCTATCTATGCTCCAGACAGGCAGTGTCCGTATAATGATGTGCGTCCGTACAAGGCCACAGCATAAAGAATATGTGGTTGAAGCCTTATGCAGGCCAAGTTCAATCACTTTAATCGTGCTCACCAATGAATCTTGCCTCGTATCTTCCCCCAACAACCCCCCCCAAAAAAGTATTACATAACGAAGAGACTTCAGTCATTTTATCCTTCGTAACATAGGTTCCCAGAATGTATGAGATCTCAATTCCTACTTCCCCCATTAAAATTTTGTGATAGTTTACCTATAGAATATATACTTGACTTAGGGCTTATGACTTTTAAAGTGAGAGTTACGGACTGCCAGTATCTCACACCTATAATCCTAGCTACTCAGGAAGCTGAGATGTGAAGATAGTGATTAGAAAGAAAGAAGTAAACCTCAGCAAGAAAGTCTAAGACTCTGACCACCAATTAAATGTAGAGCTCAAGTGTTAGGTGCCAGACTTGAGTTAAAAATCTAACAGATAGCACCGAGGCCCTAAGTTACCCATACCAGCGTGCTCATACACACACACAGACACAGACACACAGAGTAATTGTCATATTATTTGTAATATTATAGTAATATTTTTGTAGATTAAGAAATCAACTAAAATTATGTATGTTTATATATCTACTTAGATGCATACATATTTATATATGTATATATAATTGGTATATATGTATGTATCTAATTAGCATATGATTTTAGTTGATTGTATGTACATATGTATAACTAAAACTATAGAAAAATATTAATTTGTTTCTTTTCAAATGTGTTTTTAAAGATTTGCTATAATACTACACAAATAATTTTTATTGTGGGCTTTTTGCTTAACATATCATGCATAAATCCTAGTTGTCACTTTCTTTTCAAATATAACTTGTAGTGGTTGGTTAACTTGTGTCAAGCTGGAAATCTTTCCAAAGACTGTATGTATCATTTCTACTTTAGTTTACTACCCATGAACTTAACAATTACAGTGCACCCATAAGAACTTTGAGTGGTAAATTTATCTTTGTGTCATGCAAAAACAAAGGTATTTCAGTTAGCACATGTTGACCTTTAAATCATGAGATTAAATATCTAACCTGTTTCTAGTTTTCAGTCCTTCCTTAGGTCTCTTACATCTCTCTTAAGATCATTTTTGTTTTGTGCAAAGTCTTTGCGCATTAATTATACAAACCTTATATTCTCCTTGAATTCATTTCAACTTTTCATTTCAATTTTAGTTTAAAACATATACTTTAAAAGGCATTTCCTAAACTTAAAAGACGTTAGAGTTACTTTTTTCCTCGCTGAAATGTCTAATTTCCATCCTTATGTATTTTTTTAAATGTGGGTTTAAGTACCGAATGTCCCACCTAATAATTGCCAGTAGCTGAAGTAAGCATCCAAGCTGCACTCTATTTAAAATTGGCACCGAAGTAATCCAACACCGATGTGTCAACAACTCTTTTGTCTCATCTCTGTCCCTACCCACTATCCCACTCCTCCATCATTTTACAACAAATCCCATCCGTAATTCTGTTAATGTTCAAGATCTTATTATCACTCTCTACAGGATGACTCTGAAAATAAAAAAAAAGAAAGAAAGAAAGAAAATAGCATAGCCACAGTGTGCTGAATACAGAAATAAGTGAAGCACTGGAGAAGTTAATGTCTGGCACCTACTTTTTGTTTCAGTGCCTTGCTATGCTGGAATGCCTGGGGATCCCCTGGGTGCAAGCTGCCGGGGAAGCAGAGGCTATGTGTGCTTACCTCAACGCTGCTGGCCATGTAGACGGCTGCCTGACCAATGACGGGGACGCCTTTCTCTACGGAGCCCACACTGTTTACAGGAATTTCACTATGAACACAAAGGTATTTTGTGTTTTCTATCTCGCGCCATCATTTACTTGCATTATTTTTTTTTTATGATAATGCAAGTTCTAAACTGGAGGACTCGTGCTTACTCGATAGGTGCTCTACCTGCGAGGTGGCTCTTCAGCACTTTTTGTGATGGTTTTTGTGACAGGGTCTTGCTTGCTTCCCTGCCTAAACATGCTGCTCCTGGATTGCAATCCACTTACTTTTGGGCTTCCTCTCTAGCTGGGGTAACAAAGGCTCTCCACCATGCTTACCTTCTGTTGAGATAGAGTCTTGCAAATAGCCTGTTATTACAGGTGTGAGCCACCAACACTCAGCTGCAAGTTACCTTTGTCAAAGGGCTGATTAGCCTAGTAGAATAGACCCACTCTAGTAAGGGACCACCTGACTAGCAAGCCTTCAGTTCAAACGCCAGTATTGCCATGTAGAGAAAGGGACTAAAGTCAAATGTGTGTAAAATACTGACCATAACGCTTGCCAAATAGCAGTTGCTAAATAAAATGTTTACTGTTAATGAATTATACAGTAATTGCTTCTTACTCATTTCATGTAGAGATAAAGATCTTGGAAGTTTTGGCCATAAGTAAGTTACAAGTATTCTGAAGAGCTACATTATTAAGCTCATTTCAGCGTTAGTCATTATAGGCAGGTATGAAAACGTTATGTTGCCCCTCACTAATTTGTACTTTTTTGTGATTTTTACATGTAATTTAAAAATAAATTCAAAAATAAAAGAAGAACATTGACACATAGTTTATCCTCCTCAAAATGCAACTTGTCTACCAGACTGGACTTTTTTCTTTTCACATTTTTGAACTCTAAATCAGTTTCATCAACACATCACACAATTGTATCTGAAGTATATTGCGTTGACCAAGAGCTACCAATTTCACTATTTTATGCTCAAAAACATCTCCAAATAGGCAAGGGAAAAAATAACAAAAAATTTAAGAAAAAAAACAAAACCCATGCACTCCTAGAGGAATGATTAAATACTCTATAGTTACAGTACAGGGGAACCTGTGCCTAGATATCTCATGGAAGATAGCCAGGCAGACCCTACCTCCAGACAAACAATACTGTTATCCTCTTCAGATTCTAAGAGTGTCCCCACTGGGAACACCACCTCCGTGTCACTGGGATTCATCACTCAGCTGTCAGTTTAAAGACAGTATAAGTGCTGTCATAAAAGATACTTAGACATATTGCTGGGGAAAATATTGCAATATTTTATTTGATTCCTCTTTTTGTAGAGTTAATTCAGTATTATGATGTGTGGAAGAAAGTTTTTTTTTTTTTTTTTTTTTTTTTTGCCAGTCCTGGGCCTTGGACTCAGGGCCTGAGCACTGTCCCTGGCTTCCTCCCGCTCAAGGCTAGCACTCTGCCACTTGAGCCACAGCGCCGCTTCTGGCCGTTTTCTGTATATGTGGTGCTGGGGAATCGAACCTAGGGCCTCGTGTATCCGAGGCAGGCACTCTTGCCACTAGGCTATATCCCCAGCCCCTGAAGAAAGTTTTTTGAAGAACATGCACCAAGCTAAAAATAATGAACTTAGGTAATGTGATAATTACAGGGAATGTTTATTTCCTGTTATACATATTACATATCATATCTTTAAGGCACCAAAGAACAATTCAAGAGAAAAAAATTACCCCATATGGTTTATTTTAAGCCAGTTTTTTGAAGCTCTGGCTGTCTATTGGAATGCCATAATGAAATGTGAAGATTCTAGGGATGGAAATAAATTTCCTATTTAAATTTTTAGAAATAAAAATGTAAAGAGCCAGGTACAAAGGCTCATACTTATAAGCCTAACTCCCTAGGAGGCTGCTATTTCATAGGGTGCGGTTCCAGGCCAAAAACTAAAAAACAAAAAACCCCAGCCCATAGACCCCTTTCGTGCAATAAAACCTGGATGTGATGGCACACAAATCTGTACAAATCTGAGGATTCTACTCCAGACTCATCCTAAACAGAAGTCCCTGTTCAAAAATGACAAAGACAAAATGTGTGTGGATGGGAAGTGGGACTAGGCTCAAGTCATAGAGTCCCTGCCTAGCAATTATAAAGCGGTGATTTCAAGCTGCAGTATCACTGGTAGGGAGATGATAGACAAACAGGCAGGCAAGCACACAGTTAACACAACCTAACCTTGGCAGATGTTTTTGTAATGTTTAATGAACTAGCACATGCTGCCTTTTGAGGATTGACTAAATGTGTACTCTTTTTTTTAGGACCCACATGTTGACTGTTACACAATGTCATCTATCAAGAGTAAACTAGGTCTGGACAGAGATGCTCTAGTTGGACTAGCTGTACTTCTCGGTTGTGATTATCTTCCAAAGGCAAGCAGAAGTCATAGTCACTTACTTTTTATAGTGTGCTTTTCTGTTATCTTGCATGCTGTACAAATATGCATATAATATGATTACAAATGTATAAATCTAATCTTTTAAGATGAAAGTTTAAATATAGTAAAGTAATCAGGAACTAAAATAATCAGCACTTCAGACCCTGTTTAAAATCTGATTTGTGATTCTGAATATTATATACAAACATAGAATAATAAGTAGTACCACAGCTAGAATCTTAGTAAGCCACTACCCTAGAAGCTGACACATTCAAGTGTGACTATACTTTCAGAGAAAGACAGGAATTGCACTTGTTACATTGTTCTAGTACTAGTTTCTGTTCTTGTTTTGTGTATTTTTTAGTTTTCCGTTTCCATTGTAGCTTCCCAGTTATGCATATACCCAATGTATTATTACTGTTGCTAAGCAACATGATTATTGGAGTGAGCCATTTACAATGCCTTTCAACATTGTATTGGGTTTTGTTTATGAAAGCATTTTGTTAATGGCCTTAGTTTAGTTCTCTCTCTCTCCACATATACACTTACACACACACACACACACACACACACACACACACACACACACGAGAAGTTCAAAGAAGAGCAGCATATAATTTTTTTTTCTCTTAGGCTAGGAGAAATGAAAACATAGGAGGATATAAAATCATTATCCCTGATTTCTAACTTAAGTCTTCCATGGCTAGATATAGAAGCCAGGTTTTTTTTCAAGTTAGTAAGCAAAGAAAGCAGGAGGAAAGAAACCTGTAACTACCACACACCATTTTGTTGTAATTCTTGTAAAGTAAAAGACCCTTATGTTTCTAGGTAATTGTATCATAAATAAAATCTAGAATCAGCTGAATTTAAGAACTTTGCTAACTTGAAATCAGCTTTAGTACAGAAATATTTACGTAATTCTTAAGCTTTTGATTTTTTTGACCTTTTGAATCCTAATTAAGCACTTTTCTTAAATAGTTTTAATATTGTGCCTCTATCAGGCTTTGCTTTGAGATGTAGTGAAATACTAATACAAGGTTGATACTCGAAATGCCTAACAACTGACATGTCAGAGGTAAAATCGAGAGAGAAGAACCTTCAGGCAGCCTCTACTGTGCCATGCACTATATTTTCAGCAGCTACCTTCTGGATGTATGTAGAATAGTGGTAGGCACCCAGAGGGCATGGCCATTCACTATGCACTTAGCAGTTTGGAAGTATTTACAGTGATAACAGTATTAACAGTGATAAGTCTATTCTTCACACACAGCCGTTAAATAGTAACCCAGCTAGTAAGAGCATATTCATAAACCTTGATTGGAACAGAAGATTCTATTTAAACCAGAAATTGTGGCATGAATTTGTGCTTACATGTAAGCATTTTAGGCCTTGGTAATTCACATTTCACTTAATAACTTGGGCATCTGTCTTTTGACATCAAGGTCTATAAATATTGAGGGTTCAAAATTTAAATGAGCTTGATTTCCCTGATTTAAACATAACACAAAGTTAGGACGCAATAAAATATTATGGCAAAATAAGCAAATGCCCCCCAAAATTACATTCCTGTCCTCACCAGGGTGAACTATGTCAGGGAGTTGGCATATAGCTCTCAGTCCCACAGATAGACAAATCCCACCAACCTCCTGTGCCATTTCATGTTACACAGAGCCATGGATCGTATACATTTTTCCTGTCATTGGCAATGCCATTTCATTTGTTGTTTGGGCTGAATAATCTTCCATTATATTTATGAGCTACCCTTTTGCCATTCCCTAGGTCTTAACATTTGAATTTGTTTTTCTGCTTTGTGAAAGGGAATCCCTGGAGTTGGAAAAGAACAAGCATTAAAACTTATACAGATTTTAGAAGGGCAAAGTTTGCTTCAGAGGTGACTACAACATTTTTTATTCTTCTTGAGTTTAATAGTGAATATTACAAAAATTATTGTGCATTCCAGGAAAAGGGGTTTGTGTTTTTAAACTGTTCTATGTTTTGACTTCAAATAATTTATTTATTTTGATGTTTTCCAAAGGAAGAGAATAGATATGTTCTAATCCATATGGAATATATATGCATATACATATGTAATATATGTATATACAATAACATGTATATGATATGTGTAGAATAACACTTTTTGTAAGCATGTTATCAGCTCATGAAATATAATTAGTGTGGTGTCAAATGAATATATTTATGGTTATTTATAATCATAGGCATTTTGCCACAGGATTTTTAGATTATTTTAACATGTTAAAATTAATTTTATATTGAAAATCTTATATATTTACTTTTTAATAAATGAAGTGTACATATAGCCTGCTGCAATTTTTATTTACATATATTGTTATTTTTTGGTAATTTGACAGAGGTAAAAATCTCAAGGACTTTTCCTGCCCAGGCTGTCTTCAAACTTCTATCCTCAGATCTGAGCCTCCCACATAATTAGGAGGAATAATCAGGAAGATGTGATTAAAGCTTTTACTTTACTTTAGTATGGTGGTGCACACATATGACCCTGACCACTTGAAAGGTGGCGATTAATAAGGGAGAGTTGTAGATCAGGGCTAGGCAGGCAATAGTTAGCAAGACCTCATCTCTGCCAGGGACGTGGGGATAGTGGCTTACATCTGTGAGGCCAACTATGTGAGAGGCATGGGTAGGGGTCAGGATTGAAGCCAAGGTCAGTTCTGGGCACTAACAGGAGACCCTATCTGGAAGAATAATTAAAACAAGAAGGACTGGAGGCATGAGTTTAGTGGAACTAGCAAGCATGAGACACGAGTTCAAATGCTAGTACTGACAAAAAATAAATTTGTTTTCACTTTGGACTGTTCTGCAGCTACACATTTAGTAATGCACTAATTAGGATGATTTTTTTCATGTTTGTGCACTTGAACTTGGGGCCTGGTGGTTTTGCTTAGCTTTTTCCACTCAAGGCTGATACTCCACCACTTGATTCATACCTCTGCTTCTGGTCTTTTGCTGGTTACTTGGAGATAAGTGTCTCAAGGACATTTCTGCCCAGCTGGCTTCAAATCATGATTCTCTGATCTCATCTTCCTCAGTAGTTAAGATTATAGGCATGAGCCACCAGTGTCTGGCTTCATTATAATTGACTTGAGCTCTACAATGCAAGCTAGTTAAAAATACAGATTTTATTGAAATTTATAAGCTATGCTATTTACTCTTAAAATTACATTAATACTTACTTGCTGAAAGCAATGGTTTATGCAGATTAATACAGGATATTTAGGATGGTATAGGATGAATAAGTAAAACAGGAGACTGGAAATCTTGGCTCCAGGTTTGGAATGGCGAATATCTTGAAAGAAATGCTAAGTGACAGAAATGAAAATGGAATACTTAGGAAAGATCCCCTGCAGTCTTTCCTATAATGCTCTTGACAGACATCAGACTTAAGTCCATTACTATCCATGACTGTTGTGCCAAATGAGGAGAGAAAGGTGGACTTTGTCATACAGGTGAATAAGGGAACGATTTGAAACCTGGGAACAAGGGGCTGGGAGAATGGCCTAGTGGCAAGAGCGCTTGCCTCGTATAGATGAAGCCCTGGGTTCGATTCCTCAGCAGCACATATATAGAAAACGGCCAGAAGAGGCGCTGTGGCTCAAGTGGTAGAGTGCTAGCCTTGAGCAAAAAGAAGCCAGGGACAGTGCTCAGGCCCTGAGTTCAAGCCCCAGGACTGGCAAAAAAAAAAAACAAAAAACAAAACAAAACTGGGAAGAATAATAAAAAAGGGGGAAAGCAAGCAAATATTGTGCTCGGCTACCTGCAAGACACATTATAGTTTCAACAAGTTTGTATTTTTTGGCAGTGTTTAGTATTTGTTAACACCTGAAAACAATAAAATTACATTCTTTCTAGATTACCTATTATGTACTTTTTATTGCCTTAGACAAGTTTCCCATAGTTTTTAATTTTCGGGCCTCTATTATTTATTTAGAAGCAATTAATGTGAATTTTTAAGAATGCTTGTATTTGCGCTGGTAGTAAATGAAATTCCAGCAACTAAATAATTATTCTTGTCACTAGATGTTACCCAATGAACTCGAGCTATACATAAAATCTTCCATTAAATAAGTAGTGTTTTACTATTTGTGCTAGAGACAGAAATGATTATTTTAAGTGATCCAGATTTTTGCCGGTGGTGGTCATCGTGGGCCTTGAACTTGGGGCCTGGGTGCTGCCCCTGATCTCTTTTGCTCAAGGCTAATAGTGCTCTACCACTTTGAACCACAACTGCACTTCTAGTTGGAAATAAGAATCTCACAGACTTTTCTTCCCAGGCTGTCTTTGAACTATGATCCTTCAGAGTTCAGCCTTCTGAGTAGCTAGGATTACAGGTGTAAGCCACCAGCTCCTGGCTTGAGATTCAGATTTTTAAAGGTTTTAAACTAGAAGCTTAGCATTTGATTTGGCTTTATATGTTACTCTTTACTCTCATTTCTAATATAGAAAAAATGTTAATTTATACAGTTTGTCTTATATTCTGGCACAGAGAGATAAAAATTAGATATTCAGATCATTCTCTCCAGATAATGCTACCTAATAAGCTTCTTTAAAAAGCTGGGTGAATGTATTAGATATAAATTTATACATACACCCATACGTCCCCACATTCTCTTACAAATTCTACTCTGTCATTGGGACCATGTCCCAAAACTTGTGACTATGGCTTTTCCCAAGCTAGGCTATCAAATTGATCTACACTGAAGGGAAAATAATTTGATGGGTTAAAATGGAATAGAATTGACTGACACTTGCTTATGAACATGGCATTTTTATGACCTAGCTTCTTTTTTTTATTAAACATTTTCTACTAAAGGTTTAATCAGTGGAATGAAAAATCTTGTTATGCTACTTCACAACCACTAGTCGCTAAAAAACTGGCTCATTGTTCTGTGTGCTCCCACCCAGGTAAGCAGACCTGGAGAATCACTCGTGTATTAGACTGACCCCCTTGGTCCCAACAGTCCCCACTGAACTTTTTCATACCTTTATATACACTGTGAGGTCTTTTAAATGGTCCTGTCCACTATAGAGAATGCCTTTTAGTTAGGCGTTGTGTTATATCCACTTTGTTGCATGAAATAATGTGATTAAAATGATAAAACTTTGAAATCCAATTACTTAGATCTTAATATTATCATGAACATTACAAACTCATTTTAGGAAAAACAAACGGGTCTTAGGGGAAAATGAAACCATTCCATTTCCTTTTTACCAGTGGTTTATATTTACATTCTTATAAGATTTTTTTGTCATATAATATGCTTTCAAGTGGGTGTAAAAATAATGACTTAAAACTAATTTCTCATGCACATTTGTTCTTATTGGAAATACATTGGGTCTTCCTTATTCTTGGCAAAACAGAGATATCATTGGACATGTATTGGGTCAAAAATGCCTTTCCCTCCCAAAAAAGATTAGGAGATCATGTTGGATCAACTCTTAAAGGAAGTTTAACTGTGTTTGTATCTCCTAATATGTTTTTGTTAACATTGCTAAATTATAAATTAAGTCCTTCAAGAAAGTTGGTGTCTTTATACATAAAATACCATTCTATATTTTCTATGACCTTACAAGTGACAAGTCTTTGGTCATACCAAGTATTGCACTCTTCCATATCTCAAAACAATATTGAAGGTTATCACATTTGCTTTTAAAGGAAACTTGCCGCTCCCCCCCCCCCCGCACACACACCTGTTCTACAGTCATATTCTGTTCATGTCCCAGGCACAGTTTAAAAATAACTGTACACACAACTCAGTCACATCCTGGCAGAGGTAATTAACTGGCATATACTTTTAACATTCTCCTTTAAAACAGTCATGAATTTTTCTAGTAAGTGAACCCTTTACTATTAGTTTGAGCTTTCTAGTATGTGATAGTACATGTGCCAGAAAGTTCTCCCATTACTGATTATTAATAAATGTGTCATTCCAGATTACAAACTTAAACTGTCAAAGGAAAGAGTAATTTTGAAAGGTGTCATGTGATAGTAATAAGATCTACTTTATCTCAAGAATTACTGTTAGCATGCGTTACACTATTCAATCTAAGTATGTTGAAACCTTTATACCAAACACTGCCCTGGGCAGTATGAATGTTTTGAAATTTTAGATAGTGGCAAAATAAAAATGAAAGCAAGCTTTTGTAAGATAATTGTAAAAAGCAGTGATACTTCTTCCTGTCTCCAAAAAGGTTCACCGAAGGATCATGAACGTAATGGCTGCAAATTTTGCAAAAGTGATAGATACTGTGAACCCCACGACTATGAATACATCTGTCCTTGTGAGTGGCACCAGTCAGAATATGATAGGCAACTGCATGGAGTAGAGAACAATATTATGAAGTAAGTTTAAGGACCGTTTTTTTCTGGCATGAACTCTGTCGTTGCATTGTTTGCGCATTAAATCTCCCCACACGTTTTGCGTATTCTTTTCTTGGTTCTATTTTTTAAATCCAGCCATGTATAATAATTTAATAGTCGTTGAGAGTAGCCTCATGACTGTTTAAGATGCCGTATATGAAGTCAAGTGCAGTGGCTCACACCTGTAATCCTAACTATTCAGGAGGCTGAACATTGGGAGGATTGAGGTTGAAGGCCAGTCCAGGCAAAAAGTTAGCAAGGCGTCTCCCTATCCAGTGAGTGTACAAACCTGTCCTCCTCCCAGCCACAAAGGAAGCTGAGATCAGATGGCTTGTGGTCCCAGGCCAGCCCAGGCAAAGAAAGCCATGAAATTGTATTTCAATAGAAAAAGCTGGACATCCCTGTCATGATACCATCTATGACAGGGGACCTAAAACCAATCTCAGTCCTAGAAAGTTCCCTGGCTCTGTCTCAAAGTAATGAGTACTAAAAAGAGTTAAAGGATAGCTCCGTGTAGAATGCTTGCCTAGAAGCATAGGGTCCTGAGTTTAGAATCTATTTCTACTCCCAAAACCCAGGAACAATACAGTACATGAATATTTCTGTGAAATGAAGAAGCGATTGGGTGAGGTTATTTCAGGGTCTGTGTAAAGTTGCTTGATTTAGTAGCAAAGTATATATAATGTGTATATTATTAGTAGTAATTATATATAATTAATCTTCAGGAAAGCGTGCCGTTGTGAGGGATTTCCATTCCATGAGGTAATGCTGTTATTCAATTGCATGTTTCTTTCACAAAATTTTTAGAAGTGTTAAGTCCTGATGTTCATTTATTTTTTTTTAACTAGGTTATTCAAGAATTCCTTGTGAACAAAGATAAATTGGTGAAGGTTATCCAGTACCAAAGACCTGACTTATTACTGTTTCAGGTATCGGAAAGTAAACCCTTCCTTGGTAATACACAGTTAGCTACCAGAAAGATTGGAAAAGAAATTTACTTCGATTAGTTCAAGAGGAGGTAATTTAGCAATTAAGACACGCAGCTATTGTTTAGCCATATGTTTTCATCATTTATGTCTTTATTCCTCTGCCACACAATGGCCATACTTTAAAGTCTACACCATAAAGTGCTGGAAGGAAGTATAATTTACAAAATGAGATAAATTTGAAGAGTCACATAGTAAATGAAATCCAATGACCATGGATATCTATTGTCATTAAAATAGAAATAATTACCTGGCTCTTACAGCCACCATGAGGATTAAAATAGATGACTTATGTTAACCTAACAGTAGTTAGGAGCACAGAGAAGTCCAGTAAATTGTATGTACTTGCTGTTTACCTCCACCATCAGCCACAGTAATGCTGTATTAGTAGCAACCAACACATATTGAACACTTGAAAACTACTATCATATTAAATAAATTACTTTTCTCACAATCTATGGCCTAGGTTATATTGTATTCTTTTTATATAGACAGGGAAAACGAGTCTGTAAGAGAGATAAGGAATGTGCAACATCTAGAAAATGTGCTAGTATTAAAACCAAGAAGTCTTTCAGCAGCATCATTATATAATACTTTCTCTTTAGGACGCTTCTTGCTTTTTCTGGAAATGTTCTCATTAATACTGCTTCAGTGTTAATTCAGAAGGCAAAACTAGTATCGCCAGAGAGTACTATTTGTCTACAATAAATTTTTTTTCTAAATCTTGTTTATTTTATTTATAGAGATTTACTCTTGAAAAAATGGAGTGGCCAAATCACTATGCCTGTGAGAAACTATTGGTGCTTTTGACCCGCTATGACATGATGGAAAGAAAACTTGGTAGAAAGAACTCTAGTCAACTACAGCCAGTCCGGTAATATGACTTCGAGAATTATGTAATTCAGACTCCATGTTTCCATTTGAGAACTTGAGGATGTGAAATATTCTGAATGTCTCTTCATTGTGGGTTATGTAGCTCTGAGTGTTTTCAAGGTGGAGGGAAGGCCAACTGGGATATTGGAAGCATATTCAGGGCACACAGGGCAACCTAGAAAGGCATACTCTGGTACGTAGTAATTAGAGATTATGCAAATAAAGGCATATAAGAAGGCTTAACAAGTTAACTATTTCTATAAACCAGAAAAGGAACAAAAGACTAAAGTATAGGAAGGGACAGAAATAAAGTTTTGGATTCAGAACAGCAGCAGTATCAAAGTGATAAATCATCAAAGGTTGAAAGATAAGCAGAAATCGAAAGTGCAAGTTTGATGAAAGTGGGTTTCTTTCTTAGTGAGGCTATCTCATAGGCTACTCCTAGTAGAGGCTGGGATAGTTAAGTAAAACACTAATCATAGCTTACTGGAAAAACTCAACATGGGCTAGAGATAGAAGTGAGGACAGAGATAAATTGCCAGAGGATAAAAAACAAACACATTGAATATGAAGAAATCCAATAGTTCAGCAAACAGCAATTGCATCATGAGTTCATTCCAGATGAAATTTGTTTATAAAGCAGTCAGTGTTCTGAGGAGAGTTTTTATTTGAGGGAAGAGGAAACATTTTCAAAATGTCCAATGAATGAAGACAAATCCATTTTTAAAAAAATGAAATTATAAAGCAAAGATGGAAACATTTTAAATAAATGAATGTAAAAACAACTATTAGAAAGAAAAAGAACTCCTAAGAGAACCAGTTGTTTAAATAAAAAGCAATATATGGGACTCCCGCAGTTGAAGCATAGTGCTGATCAAATCAGAGAAGAGGCATCTTAAAGACTCAGATAAAAACCTCTTGAGAATGTTTGACTTGGATAATAGTTTATTTCCAGTCTATTTCTAGAAGCTGACAGATTGGCTTGTTAATTGTTATTTTTGCTAGCACAAATTTGTTGTATGGGAAGTGGTGCTCACTATGGTATTTCCATACAGCATGTATGGAATTCCATTCAATCCCTCCCTCCATTCTTTTTCATTCTTAAAACTTTGTCAACAAGTTCCATTGTTCTGTTTTCATGAATGCATATAGTATGAGAAGTAACTTTTGAAGAGTTCATATCTGAGTTTTCCAAAATGTAAGGCAAAATGTTCTTAGACCAAATCATACTCCCAAGCATAAGGTACAGTAAACAAATCCCTGTAGATATTAGATATTCAATGTTGATATTGTAGATATTAAACATAAGGCAAAAACATTAGAAAGTACCAAACCAGGGAAGCAAGAATTTACAATTTGGGAAAAAAAAAAAAAGAAAACACAAACTAAGACTTATGAATCAATCAGCCAAAATATAGCAGTAGTCACAGTAAATGTAAATGGATTAAACTTATCTATTAAAATACTGATATTAGATGAGAAAAGTTGAGCAGTATTATGTTTATAAGGAACAGGCAGAGCAGTGCTTTACAACATTTGAATGCTACACAGTCTTCAAAAACAGATTGGAGATGATTTATTGGCAGATGTTTACCAAAGCAATGAAACCAAGTAGACTTTAAAACAAAAATCATTCCAGAAAAGATTATTATATATTAATATTCTGGTATTAATATGCAGTATATCGTTTGTATATTATGATGTTATTATTACTATGTAATAATAAAAGGAGCAATCACTGAGAAAGCCTCACATGACATACTGTACATCTAACAAAAACATTACTCTTTGAAGCCAGGCACAGGTGACTCACACATATAATCCTAACTATGCAGAAGGCTGAGATCTGAAGATTGCAGTTCAGAGCCAACCTGGGCAGAGAAGTCTGTGAGACTGATCTCCATTTAACTACTCAGAAAAAGTTGGAAGTGGTGCTGTTGCTCAAATGGGAGAGTACTATCCTTGAACAAAAGAAGTTTAGAGACTGCACGCAGGCCTGGAAGAGTTCAAGCCTTAGGACTGGCACCAAAAAAGAAAAAATTTTAAACTCTTGAATAAACTACTTACAGACATAACTGGGCAGTAATTCGTTATATTTTTACTGGAATAAAAGGCTAATGTAAAATGAATTATTCAGTCTATAATTCAAAATTCCTGATAACCTCATGCAGTTAGACCTCAGTGGATAACTTTTATCTTTCAGGATTGTTAAGTCCCGAATCAGAAATGGAGTCCATTGCTTTGAAATAGAGTGGGAAAAGCCTGGTATGTAATCACTGTGAGCAAAATCTTTTCTTTACAAAATTTGATCATATATATAAAGTCTATACACTATCAGTTCCTTCATTTACTCATGTTTTAGTAAAAAAAAAAAAAGATCTTGACTGGTAGTAAATACGATAAACTTTAAATGATTGTGTTTAACTTTTCTTTTGTAATAATTAGGAAAGTAATACCCAAAGGGTTTTGACTTACATTTCTTAAGAAAAGCTTTCTACAAATGGTCTGTCTGGTGATCAGATTTCATGTACAACTGGATTTAGAGCAATCAAGTCTGCTAAATGGTAGCTAGATTACTCTTTCTCTTTACTCTGTTTAGTTCATGTTAGTTCATGAGAATTTATAATTATATATGTATATATACATATATATCTTTCATTTTTGCTACACAGAGAGATACTTTGAGCTCTTACTGAGTTCCCAACTAGAGGGAAGTAAAACACAGATAATTTAAAATGGAAACGGATAAACTCATTTCTGTTTGGCTTTGAAATTAATGAATTGAAGGGTAAATTTGTTCAAGTCTATTGTAGTGAGCTTTGAAGATTAAAATTATAAAGAATTAGATAAAGCAATCTAGGCAATAACAGGAAGATAGGAAACTGGAGGATTTTGAAATATTGGCACAGTTCCACTAACTAAAATGTATCTTCAGGATAGAAACAGATTTAGCCAGCTTGACAGTGTGTCTTCCCTATCTGACACCCCTTCATCCTTTGGAGCTTTCCTCTAAGGGAGGAAATATACCTCGAGCTAGCATAGGAAACATGTTCAGATCACGTGATTTCTATTTTTTATGCTTTATACATTTTTTATCTTCATTATAACTTGGCTTCTCATACTTTTTTTACTCCACATGTAGAAAAACACAAAAATCTAACCATGCACTTACATACATATCATAGTGTCAATTTATACCTGACATTCTTGTTTGGGGTTTTCAGATTCTTATCAACCCAGTAAGATTGAGAATATCCTCCATAGATTGTTCAGGAAGACTCGGGGTATAGCTCAGCGATAGAGCATTTTTCTAACTCCCACTTGGTTCCATCGCCAGTGCCATAAACCATAAGAAAGGAAAAAAAAGAGAGAGACTATCTCTAAAATAGCATTCTAGGAAATTGTAGTCTTTTGAATGTCCCATTCAATGCTATTCTTTTCAGAAGCTGTCACTTAAGAAACCAATCTCTTTCTTACTGGAGTTTTAACTCTTCTTCGACACACCTGTATCCAAAGAAAGTATTTTTCTTTTTATGCTCAAAGCTGCTACTGCCGTCTCTGAAAGAAGAGAAGTTAAAACTAACTTGAAGGAATCTCCTTTTAATTCCCACTAAGCAAAAAAATAAATTCCTTACTACCATAAACAGACTATTAGATAAATGATGTTACAAAGCAAAATCTGCAGTTTGTGGATGATTTAGTTAAATTTATTGGTAAATATTTTTTCATTTTGATCTTTTAGAACATTATGCTATAGAAGAAAAACAACCCGGAGAACTGGGTCTACTTACAGTTGAAGAAGAATCACTATTTCAGGCAGCCTATCCGGAGATCGTTGCTCTTTACCAAAAACAAAAACTGGAAGTTAAAGGGAAGAAACAAAGAAGTAAGTATTGGGCTGGCTAGCTATGTATATACCACACATATCGGGGTTACAGAAGTTCTATCTTTTCTGTTGAGTCTATCTTATCTAAATTTTGGCGAGCGTTCTATGAAATGCAGAGGAAAGAGTATGATATTCTTCCTTATCTTCATGAACTTTTCATATATATGTATATATATGTGTATGTGTGTGTGTATGTGTATATACATACTGATGACTTTTAAACTTCATCTATTTACAGTGCTAGGCAAGCACCCTCGCATTGTGCTATATCCCTAATACCCTCAGCCTCACTATAATTCCTTTTATAACTAAGCTAAGTGTACACTGTTTGGCTCCATGTCTACTCACTTAACCGGGTATTAATAATAATATTTACCAACTTCAAAGCAAAATATGACATTTTTGAGTGAGGGACACAGCTCAATAATCATTGTTTCCAGAGGAAAATGTTTGACAACTTTTCTAAGAATGCACTGAAGGGGAATACAAGCAAAAGTAGCTACTATAGGTTTCTTATCTGGACTCATCATTTTTTTAACATATATTTTTATTATCAAACTGAATTACAGAGAGGTTACAGTTTCATACATTAGGCATTGGATACATTTCTTGTACTGTTTGCTACCTCGTCCCTCATTCCCCCCTCCCCTCTCCCCCTTTCCCACACCCCCCATGAGTTGTTCAGTTGTTCAGTAAATTTTCACCAAACAGTTTGTAAGTATTGCTTTTTTTTTTTGGCCAGTCCTGGCCTTGGACTCAGGGCCTGAGCACTGTCCCTGGCTTCTTCCCGCTCAAGGCTAGCACTCTGCCACTTGAGCCACAGCGCCGCTTCTGGCCGTTTTCTGCATATGTGGTGCTGGGGAATCGAACCTAGGGCCTCTTGTATCCGAGGCAGGCACTCTTGCCACTAGGCTATATCCCCAGCCCTGTAAGTATTGCTTTTGTAGTTGTTTGTCTTTTTCTACCCTGTGTCTCTCAATTTTGGTATTCCCTTCCAATTTCCTAGTTCTAATACCAGTATACCCGGTTTCCAATATACTCAGATAAGACACAGAGATAGTGTAGGTACAACCACAGGAAGGTGATACAGGAATATCATCAATAATAGAGGCTACAGTTACATATGGCACGGTGAAAGTAGTTACAACTGTGATATAACAATTGTTTCCATAACGTGGAGCTCATTTCACTTAGCATCATCTTATGTGTTGGTAAGGGTGTAGCTATTGGGCTTCTGTGATCCTCTGCTGTGACTTGCCTAAACCTGTGTTAATTATTCCCTATGAGGGAGACCATAGAGTCCATGTTTCTTTGGGTCTGGCTCACTTCACTTAGTTTTTAATCTATGTTAAGGAAAAGAAATAACATTAATCAAACTGCCTTTTTTTCTTTTCAGGTATAAAAGTTAAGCCTAAAGAAAACAATTTGCCAGAATCAGATGATTTAAGTGTCCAGTCACTTTTGACTGTAAAACCCACGTGTGAAGTCTTTCCTGAGCAGAATTCCAAGTTAAATTTGGAAATTTCTTCTCATTCTCTATTACCACGGGAGCCGCTTTCTTCCTCCCTGAATAGCTTGCTTTTACCTGAAGATACTCCTTGTTTGAATATACAAGAAAACTTAATACCTTCTCCAAGGCTTTTCATTACAGAGCCAAATAAAGATGCTAATAAGTCTCTAATTTCAGAATCTAATCAACTCAATACTTCATCTCATAGTGTATCTGTGATTACTAATCTACACTTGAGCACCATTGACTGGGAAGGTACTTCTTTTAGTAATTCTCCAGCTAATCAAAGGGCTGCGTTCTCTCACAACTTAAAACCAAAACTTCAATCAGAGGTATTAGCCATCTCTCATGGCTTTGAAAATATCCCAGAACAATTTCTGTGCGAGTCAGAGAAGAGCACTGCAAACAATCAGGTGTTGGGTGGGGATCTTCAGAAGACTAGTCCTGAAGAGCATCTTCTTTCTGGTGTTGCTAATTTGTATCTTCAGGATTTGCCTTTAAAGGAACGAATAAAAATGAAATTATCATATCCTCCAAGCAATGCACAACCAGATATGGGCCTCAAAACTGTATCCTTACCAAAGGAAAAAGAATTACCCAGGGCTAATCATAATTCTGCTTGTCCATTGCATCGTTCAAAGGATCTTGTAGGAAGTCAGTTGCAAAATGAATCCAGTGAAGTTCTAAAAGGAGACCGGCTGTTTCAGGAGAAATGTAAGATGAATACTTCTCTACCATTTTCTGCCAATAACCTACTAGTAAAGACCTCCAGTGTTCACATCGGGCCACCAAGCACCGCTTTAGATCACAGGAGAAAGGTTGACAAGCAAACCACTAAGAAAATTGTGAAGAGCAGTGTTTGCCTTGACAAATACTCTTCTGATGAAGAAAGTGGCCCAGTGTTTTGGAAGGCAAAAAACACAACTCAAAAAGTAAAGCACAGTACTCAGAAACATAATCCCCAATTGAGAGAAAGTGGCTACAACAAGTCTAGCAATCCCGAAATACATGTTAAAGGAACAGAGTTGCCCTTTGACTCTGATGAAACAGCTAGAAATGAAGAAAACTGTTTCTCAGATCCAGCAAAAAGTTATCAGGGGTTTCTTAAGAAAGACAATGATCCTGAAACTTGTTTGGATAGTCCTCTTCCTTTACGCCAGCGGTTAAAACTAAGGTTCCAAAACACTAAATGAAATTTAAAAGAAATAAACACAACATACTATATTGGTGTTGGCATTAGCAGAAGCATGATATCTAGTGTTTGGTAGAAAAATTAATATGATTTTGTCATGTAACCTCCATTTTAATCAAATTGTAACTTAAAATGTTAAAATAATGCTTTTTAAGGGATGATTCTCTGCAGTGACAACTCCAGATAATGTATTTTAAAGACATTTTTACCATTTAAAAATATGCTTATTGATTATGCTCTAATGCTTAAAAATATTATCTAACAGAAAAAATGTTATCCATTTGTTCAATTTTGCTTTTCCTTCTCCTCTAAAGCATCTGTTTATATCCTACCTTGTTCCCAAGAAGGTAACTCTTCATTATTGTCTTCCTGTGTCTTCTATTATACTGTTGTGTTTTCTCTCTGTGAATAAACCTCTCCCACTTTTGGTGATCTTGTTCACCATGGTGAGGGACAAAATGGAAAAGAGAGGATGATCAATTCGAAAAAAAAAAAAAGTTTGTCATGGCTAAATAATCCATGAAGTTCATAGGCATATCAAGTAGAAAAAGATTTGGAAAATTAAATGTATAACCAGAAGAAGATTCAAAACTTACTCAGGATCACATAGCTAATGTTTCTTCTAATTCTGTGGTTTATTCTGCTTTTAATTTTTCCTGTGATACATTTTTCTTCCCCTTTTGTTTAAAAAGCAAGATAATCTATGCATGATTGACTTTAACACTGACAAAAATTGTTTAGTGAAAATTCCAGACAGGCATCCAGATATGGAAACAAATTAAAGCTGTCTCTATTGGCAGATGATGAGATTTTAAATATTGGGAATTGCAAAGAATCCAATAAAAGAAATCTATTAAAGCTGATAAATGGGTTCAATAGGACACAATAAAAGCAGCTGTATTTCCGTACTCTCAAAGCATAGGAAAATGAAAGCTTACCAAATAAAAAGTTTTAAAAAAAACCTCAATTTACCACAAAGAAAATAGGAATACTTTGCTGGTCTGCAGTATCAGATCATACTAGTTTTCATAGAAACTGGCAAGCTGATTCTAACATGGAAATTTAAGAGACAGAATAATCAGATGATCTTGAAAAGAAATTGGAGGGCTCTCTTCCTGATTTCAAAACTAAATACAAAGTTAATGAAGATCATGTACTAGCTTAAAGGTAGACACGCAAGTCACTATAGATCAGTGGTATAGAATCAGAGTCCAGAAATATGCCCTCACATAATCAGTTGAAAAATGCTGCTGGGATTATGAGCTATTCTCATGAAAAACAATGAAGTTTAATCCCTGCCCTGTACTATAATTAAAAATGGATCAAAGAACATTTGATCTAACACTGAAACAACTAAGTGAAAGACAAAAATTTTTGTGACTTTGGATTACACAAAGGTTTCTTAAAAATAGCACCAAAACCATAAGCAAAACAAATAAACTGAGCTTCATCAAAACCTTCATGTTTCAAAGGACAACAGCCATGACGATTCACTTCTGTAACCCTAGCTACTTGAGCTGATTGCAGTTCCCTTTGAGGCCAGCCTGAACAAGAAAAGTTATTTTTACCCCATCTCAACAAACAAGGTGTGGTGGTGCACTTCATGATTCCAACTTTGCAAGAGGCAGAGGTACAAAGATATAATTGTCTGGCCTGGGCAAAACATAATTCCCTATCTGAAAATGAAGGGGGAAAATAGTTCTGCAGATGTAGCTGAAGTGGTAGTTTGCCTAGCAAGCATGAAGCCCTGAATTCAAATCCCAGTATTGGGGGGAAAATTAACATTTTAAAAATGAGAGGAAATAGCTCCAAATCATAGGTGTGATAAGGGAATTTTATAAGCTCTTACAACTCAATAACAAAACTAACTTGAAAATGAGTATTCATATTCACACTTCAAAGATACACAAATGCCCCATAAGTATACTTAAAAAAATCCCTATATTGTAAGCCAGCACAAAAGTGCAAATCAAAAACACCACACCCAATAAGATGGCTGACATTCTCAATAGGACAAAGGTAATGGGGATGTGAAGAATTAGAACTCATTACCTGCTTTTGTGGAAGGACAAAATGGGCAGCCACTTAGCCTGACTCTCAAATCATTAAACAGAAAATCTCCAAAGCATGTATCCAAGTGAAATTAAAATATATACCAAGCTCAAAATTTGTGTGTAACCATTCATCCGTAACATTCATAATAGCCAAGAAATCGAAGTAATCCAAATTGCCGAGGAAAAGAAAGCCAACGTATTGAGTACTGACTGGTGCTAAGTGTAAGTACTCCATTAAATTCTATATAAATTTTATGATCTCTACAACTGTAATGCTGTGTTGTAATGGTTTGATTACTAAAGGTTAAAATTCCCATTAAAACATTTTCCTAGGTGTCTGTGTTGGGTTTATCATCCATTCTGGACAGATAGTTTAGAATCATCCAGTCTAGGCAGATAGAGTATTTAGAGAGTTTCATAGGATTTTTTTTTTTTGATGAATAATAAAGCAAGAGTGACATCTTGGTTCGTTTTGCGCTAAAGCTCATACAGGCACAAAATGTATGCACTCATATCACCTTTCATTTTCCAGGGAATTGTCTGGTTTAGACCAATCATTTTACAGAAGTCTGATTCCCAGATGATCTTGTTACTTGTGTATCTTTTTTTTCTTTATCATACATTGCTTTTAATGTTTTCAGTCTTTCATTGACTATCTTGTCTGAAATACTTTGCTGAAGATGTGCTTCCAGCTACTCAGAACGTGAAACTGTTTTCTTTTGTGTCATTTGTTTTCTATATTAGTGCCCTATTCTAGTCTGCCTAGAGTGGGCTTTGTAAGATCAGTCTCTAATTCTTGGGATTTTTTTTTTTTCTTCCAAAGTTCACATTGAGAAAGACCTTTTTTGGCTCAAGATATTTTTTTTCAAACATGCCTAGCTTTAAGCACTTTTCTGATAGATTTTCTCATGGCCCTAAAGCACTTTCCTAACTTTTATGAAGCTTTTATACAAATATCTGTATACCATCTCTTAGGTGACAGGCAATGAACTGGGCACTGAAGATTCAATGGTGAATGTCCTATAAGGCTGCTTGCATATTTGTAACATGCCTGCCTCTGGTGGAACATTAAAGTACTTTGGAAATGATAGCTGTGTCGGTTAACATCATTTGGAAGAAAAATTAACTTTCAGATCAGATTTCGGGTCAAATACAAACACTGCCCTTTTGTGTAAAAATGTGGGTACCATAACCCTTTCCTTGGAGATGGTGTGATGGTATCAAAGGACATGTTTCCAATAAAAAGGAAGCTTTCTTGGATAGCACTAAAAGGGATTCTAAAAGATGTGACCTTTTAGCTATGGTTAATATGAGGAAAAATGTACTTGCTGAAGTATAATTTGATAACCAACATTAACCCAGTAAACTAACATAGTTGTTGAGTACATGCATTGTGCAAAGCTCTTAAGCTTTCTGTATGTAACTGCTGGTGCGCCAGTGAGTTCTCAAGACCTTCTGTAGGCCACCTAGCTAGAAAAGGCGAAAGCCGGCTAGATTTCCAAGTTCCTACTTCATTGATGAAAGTAATTCCCTAAGTTTCTGTTTTCATACTTCATTCACTTGTTGCCTCCTAGATCACCTCACAGTCTTCCTTTTTCTCTCTTACGCAACTCTGCTCCAATTGTATTTTTCTTTACACTTTCTAGTGTCTGGTATAAATGTTATATGGGTTGTTTTGTAACTGATTTTGATTATGATTTTGTATTTTACTATCTACTTCCCAAACTAGAATGCAAAGTTAATGAAAGCAAGGGTTTTAGATCATTGTGTTCACAAAAACTACTAAATGTGGGGATAACTTCCCCATCCCACCATGTGTATCATCAGTGGTACTCCTATAGTAATGGGACTTCTACAAGACAGGAAGCACAATCCCTCTCTTCTAATAATGTATCCGTCTGTGTGTGTGTGCGCGCACACACACACATGCCAATGATGAGACATCTCTGGGCACAGGGATAATATCAGGTTCTTGTACTTTCAGAGCTCTGTCAGGAATTTAGGTATTACCTCCTTTTGCTTCATCCATTCTTCCTGCCTCGTTGAAGACTAGAGTGTAAATGGTCTTCTCTTAACATTTATATTGCTTCTACTATTCCTCATAGATTCCTCAACTATTACCTGCAAATGTTTTTGCCTTGGTTTACATCTTTGTCTCCCACACCAGTCTGAGCCTCCAGTTGGCTGAGGACTCATCTTGTATTTCCAAATCTGGTAGCATCCAACAGAGGGACTTGTCACAGAAAGCATTCATCTAGTGGCTGCTGATTGACTAGTAGTGAATTCAGGACCTTTCATTCTTCAGCTCCTTGTGAGGAAAGAGCAAGTCCAATTGGATGATTCCCTCCCTCAGCTTGATTGCTAGTCACCTTCAGGTGTCTTAAGATGCCCTGGTGAGATGCTTGCTCTGAAGGTGAAGGGGCTAAATGAGCTGTTGTTCCTGTGGTGCTGTAACACTTAGGGTCAAACAGCTTAAATAATATCACTAAGGCAGCTTCCTTTCATCTTCAGATTAAGGTGGCAATGTTTATCACCTTCTTAGCCAGGAAAAGCTTTTATCAGGCTCAGCTAACAGCTTGCATGAGCCTCTTTCAAGGACTTGCCACCTTGCCTTTAAAGGGACAGGCTACAAAGTGTCACTATATAGTATGTGCCCTGGTAATAGTCTAAAAATATAGACCTTGTCTGCTGCTTGTCAAAAATGGATACCTTTCATTCCAGGCCAGATAAATCCAATAAATTGCCTGTGTGGCAATGGAGGGAGTTGTCAGCTAAGTAGGCTGGCCCTTTTGTGGTCAGGATGACAGAGTTATTTGCTAATGCTTCTATTTATAAGCAACAAAGCTGAATTGCTTTACTAGGGATTTTCTGAGCTTCCCTGTGTTATTCTATGTCAAGATGCCCCCACAAAAGGTTGACCTCTCAAAATGACAATAACTATTTTAGGATTCTTTGACCTAATAAAAAGGCTCCTCTAAAGATTCCATCATCATCAACTGAAATCTCTTCCTCTATTATTTTTAAGATCCATATGAGTGTTAAGGCTTCCAAATGTTGTTTAGACCTTAATATGTTTTGTGACTCTTTCATCTCATGGGGGGGCGGAGGGGCGGGGGACAGAAATGGAGAGGGTGGAAGGCAAGAGGGAAAATGATGGAGGAGGTAGCAAGTTGAATAAGCAATGTATGCACTGCCTTACGTATGAAACTGTAACCCCTCTGTACATCACTTTGACAATAAATAAATAAATAAAACACGTGTTTATTACCTCACGCAACTGTAACCCTTCTGTGCATTACCTTTACAATAAAATTTCTTGTAAAAGGGAAGAAAGATGAAAGATTGATTCTTCATCTATTATTGTTCAACAGCTTCCTGCCTGTCAATAGGAAGTGAAGTCTGAAAGCACTGTCCTCACAAATGCTTTGAATCCCAATGTGAGAATGAATGATTTAGGAAACCACCACCCATGTGAAGGTAGATGACAAATCCTCATTTTTGCTCAACTGAAAATGCTGACCGAATGTCTGATGCCCAGCAGTTTTTCTTTTGTTTTGTTTTGTTTATTACAGGGTTGTCCAGGCACAGAATGCTCTAATCCAGGCCCTACAAGGGCCTCACAACTTCACACCTGAATAGTTCCAGGAAAGGTGTCAGAACTCAGTACAACTAGACTATGTCTACATCCTGTGAGACGGACCAAAGGACATGTTCTTAAACATGGGAGTCAGTGCTCTGAGTCTTTAATTATCTTGATTCTGCTACAGACCAGCTACACTGAGAAGCCACCTCACTTCTCTCCCAGAAAGTGAGGGTCGTGCTCCTATTTCTCACTCTCAATTGTGTGATGAGGATAAACTATCCTTAAGAGACCTACCACTGTATTAATTGAGCACTGTTGACTTTATGTGTACGTGTGTGCTGGTACTGGTGCTTAAAATCTGGGCCTGGGTGCTGCCCCTTAGCTTTTTTGCTCAAGGCTAGAGCTCAATCACACTTCTGTTTCTGGATTTTTGCTGGCTTTGAACTGTGATCCTCACATCTCAGCTTTGAGTCGCTAGGATTGCAGGTGTGAGCCACTAGTTAGCCACCATTAAGCATCTTCATCCTTGACTTGATTTGCTGCCTTTACTCAGGAGCCAAAGATGATGTCTTTGAAATGTGTTCCACGGTAATCTATAATCTTTTGAGGCAATGATTGTCCCTAGTTAGATATGAAGAAAAACAGGAGAAAACTGAGCACAACTGAGTATGAATAGGTTCATGACATTTAGAAAATATAAAACCAAACATTAGTGAATCTTAGAAGACAGACAAACACTGCGTGTTTACATTGTGATTCTTTATCAAATATCTCATGTATATCCCACAAAATCTTCGAAACACTTTTGTCCCCCCCTTATTGACATGTGAAGGGACTTATCCAAGGTCAACTTATCACCACCAGGATTTGAACCCAGAGCTACTCTTAACTCTAAAACTTGGTTACTACTCACTCCACACTCCTGGATTCCTTGGCAGGAATTAAAGTTTCTACATATTCTACATGGCTGAGTCCAAGACAGTGTCAAGGAACCCAGCTACCAGAGATGCAGTGGCATCTACTGATTTGTAGAAAAGTGACTACTAAATAAGAATAGTTTGTAATCTCAGCAAAGCAATCCTAGGAACACAAATTATCTCAAAGCGTATTGAAGCTTTCAGAATTAAAGAAAAAACAATTGGTAGAGTCACCTCACACATAATGCTCTGTGAGGAGGAAAGAAACAGCGAGGGATCCAAATCCCCTATAAGTTACATCTCCTTCTCTCAGAGCTCTACTTCACAGCTACAGAGAGTTCTCAGCTCTTAGTCATCTGCAAGTTCTCAGGAGTGCTCCACCAAACATCACCACTTTAGTGTTCATTTCTTACATGAATCATTCTTTTTCTTTTTCTTTTCTTTTTCTTTTTTTTTTTTTTTTTTTTTTTTGCCAGTCCTGGGCCTTGGACTCAGGACCTGAGCATCATCCCTGGCTTCTTCCAGCTCAAGGCCAGCACTCTGCCACCTGAGCCACAGCTCCCCTTCTGGCCGTTTTCCATATATGTGGTGCTGGGGAGTCGAACCGAGAGCTTCACATGTAGGAGGCAAGCACTCTCGCCACTAGGCCATATTCCCAGCCCACATGAATCATCCTTACACAAAGCCTGCAACTAGCCATGCCCTTCATTAGTCACATGCATGGATTTTTCATTTATCTTGAAAGCAATTTGAGGATATAAAACAGCATGCCCGGGGTCGCACTGTTAGAACACGCATCTTCCAGCCCTATTGCTACCTCCAGAAGACAAGGGCCATGCTCTCCTGGAGGCGCCAGTAAAAGCACTTTCTAAATATTCCTTCTGCTTCAAAGCACTCATACACCTCTGATAGCCTATGAGCCAGCCAGGTGACTCTAGTGCAATCAGATCACATTCTAACCTGACCTGCCCCTCGGTAACTATGTCAGTCTTAGGCAATACCTGATGCAGAATGTACAGGAATGATATCTGCTCCCTCCCTTCAAGACATTTATAGCAGTTGTGATGCTAGACTCTGTGTGTGTGTGTGTGTGTGTGTGTGTGTGTGTGTGTGTGTGTGTGCGCGCGCGCTGAGGCTACTGCTTTCACTTGGCATTTTTGCTAAGGTCTAGCACTCTACTATTTGGGCCATACGTTCACTGCTGGATTTTTGCTGGTTAGTTGGAGATAGAGTCTACTGAACTGTTTCACTCACTATGCAATTCTAGCTTCCTTCCCAGAGCCTCTAAGGTCCTGCTTGACTGCCTGTCTCCCTCACCTGTCTTCCACCATCTGCCCCTGCTCATCTTCCTTGTTTTCTTTGCCTCAAACACACCAACCGCACTCCGCATTGTGACTCTTACACTTGCTATTCCTTCTCCTGACTTTTGGATGGACCCTGAATAATAAGCCCTTTAGCACCACTCCACTCTCAGCTTCAGCTACTACTTTAGTGACCATGA
Source organism: Perognathus longimembris pacificus (assembly GCF_023159225.1). Classification (NCBI taxonomy): domain Eukaryota; kingdom Metazoa; phylum Chordata; class Mammalia; order Rodentia; family Heteromyidae; genus Perognathus; species Perognathus longimembris. The sequence goes on along the minus strand of NC_063168.1, from coordinate 68,208,176 downwards.
GAGCTAAACAGCGATGTCCTCCTTTAATCATCAAACCTTCTCACTTGCCTTTTTTTCCTGCATTATATTCTCCACAGATGATTTGATTTTTTTTTCTCTGGCTCACATCTCTCCCATCCCAATAGTAACAACATAAGAGAATAAACTTCATACATAATTAACCTTTGAACTAAAATCTGTGGGAAGCCAAAACCTATGCTTTGAATACCCACATGCTGTAATTTGAAGATGGAGTCAGTCTTGAGCAGTACCTGATGCAGAATGTACAGGAATCATATCTGATCCCCCCCTTCAAGACATTTATAACTTAGCTGTGATGCCAGACTCATGTGTGCTGGTACTGAGGCTTGTATTCTCACTAGGCTTTTTTACTAAGGTCTGCCACTGTACCTCTCGAGCCACACCTTCACTTTTCACTTTTTTGGAGATAAGAGTCTCATGGACTTTTCTTTCTGGTCTGGCTTTGAATTTAGGTCCTCAGGTATGAGCCACCAGTGTGCTCAGGAAAGCCGTTCATTCTTGTAATAACAAATACAACAAGTAGTGATAGAAGAGATTAGTGTCATAGGTCATCAGAATATAGAAAAGATGAATCTCTTCCTAGAAACAAAAGGCTCCATATAATTTGGGTCAGGTGCTATTAAGAGAGGGAGAAGGAGTCGGGTGTTGGTAGCTCACACCTATAATCCTTACCTCTAATTAACCACCAGAAAACCAGAAGTAGAACTGGGGCTCCAGGTGGTAGAGCCCTAGCTTTGAGCAAAAAAAGTTCTGCTTTTTCCAGAAGTCACCTGTCAACAGTGGTGCTCATAGGAGCAGGCCATGTCCTTAGGGGAACTGTTAGGCTAAAGCTTAAGTGCAGCACCATACATGACCAGGTTGTTGGAGCTGCATAGAGTCACGACCATTGGCAGAAGGCTTTCCAGCCCACTGGAGTTTCAGAAAATCACAGCTACATCTTTTGAGGGCCACTGCTGTCATGGCTTCCAATGAAGTGTCAAGAAGGGCTACCTGAGAACAAGGTGGCCTGCTAGTGAAAAAGACTTAGTATGCTCAGAATTTACATGTACTTAGCCAGCCGGCAAGGAGATGCTCTATGCTAATTATTCAGATGGCAGTGGCCATTGTAAGATGGAGACAATCTTCTCTTCTTGAGGAACTCAGAGTGTATTCATAGTAACCTGTATGAAGTTAGCTGCTTAACTTTCCACATGTCCAGATCTGAGTTAAATGAAATATTTACCCCATACTCAGGCCTCGCAACAAAACCACAGTAAATCAAAATATTCTTTGGCAAAAAGGATTATAATTAACTTCTCTCTCTTTTTTTTTTTTCCTTTCTCTCAAGCCCTTCTCAGAAAGGTGATAATGAAAGATTTGAACCCAACTGGGCCACAGGCAGGGGATTTGCATTTAAAAGTTTGACAGATATTTTTTAGGCCTTTTGATATCCTTTCTCCTCTTTGCCCAGCAACTCTAGCCTTGCTGCCTCTCTCCCTACCAGTCTCAATTCTTCACCCTATATGAGACGGACCAAAGAAATGATTGCTTCAGTTGCAAAGGCTTCTGGGAGGTGTGCTCTGATACCGTGTTCTCATAGCAATGGAGCTCCTACTTAACCAAATTCCAACTACGCATCAAGTGTTTTTAATTCCTAACACCCACAATTACTCTGCAACTTATTTTATTTACCTGTTTTTAAAAAGTGAGGAGAAACGGGTTAAATAGCCCATCCCAAATCACCAACAGCAAGCTGGAGAGACAGAACTTAAAGCCTTGATCTATGTGCTCCTAAATCTCTGAACCTTTGGTAGAAGCCGAGCTAACCCCAGTAGACAAAGTTGGCTACTGCAGTCTTCTTAGCTAAGATCCGTCTTGAAAAAGTAATCCTGCATTCCAGGCTTCTTGCTAGTGTTATTCTGGAAATAGCCCAATAAATGTCACAATTTGATTTACTTGAGGACAGACTTGCAGCTGTCTTTTCCCTTGCAGCTCCTCATGAGCTCTGATTTTTCCCTCTCCTTTCACACAGATTGCTGCAGCTCACAGCTGCCTGCCTGGGTTTGGACCTCCGTCTGCCATCCACGGAACAGAGTGTCTCCAAAGAAAGCCCATTGAAAATAAGCTCAGAGTATCCAAACTTCCAACAGTGTAGCTGAGAGGCTGACAGGAATCCAGCCAGCCACCAAAGAAACTGAGGTTTGAAGAACAACTTAGGCAATGTAACTGATGTCCTGAGCATGAAACCTGATATAGGCTAACCATGAAAGACAAATGAGACAAACCTTTTTCTACTGTAAAGTACAAGGCAGTGGGGTGGGATTTGGTATTATTCTTTGTCCTAGATAATCACTGGTTCAGAGGAAGAAATGACTCAGGGTTCCACAGAGTAACCAAGGAAGCAACAATCAGAGCTCAGGTGACTACTAAAATCAAATATGCAGCAGGAGGCAACCAGGTGAACTGTGAAATTTGTCCCTGTGCCAAAGAACAATCAGCTAACACAATGAGGTGCATTCAGTCATTTTGTGACTTCAGGAAGCCAAGTCTGTAACTCTAAATCTCCTTCCTGGTCTTTACAACAATGAAGTCAAGCCCGGGGCTCAGCTGAAACACAGGGAGGAATTACTGATGCACAACATCTTCTGAAGCTTTCACTTTCAGAGTCTGTGTGTGACAAGTCAGAGGACTCTGCAAGTTGCTTTGCTCCTTAGAGAATCTACTTCCCACCCTCGAAGAGGGGGCTTTAGAAGTGCCAAATTGCGAGTCATAAGACAGTCGCTCCTAGTTGCTGAGTGCTCCTGTCGAGGTTGAGAGATCATGTTCAAAGCTCCAGCCGCAGCTCCCATTCTCTTCCCATCCCATCTCTAATCCAAAATGGGACGGGGACCTGCCTTTGCCCCACCACAGTTCCTTGTAAAACTCCTCAGGAATCTGCCTTCCTAGGGGGTCAGATTAGGAATCCTGAATATCCTTTCTGTTCTCTCCACAAGGACTCTGGCTCGGGGGAGAGAAAGTCCTTAGAAAAATCCCTCTGGGGAGGAATAGCTACAGAAGTAAAAATCTCCCTATTATTGTACTCAGGGCAGAGTTAGAAGTGGACTGGCATTCCTCTGCTCTCCTCAGTGATTTCTTGGTCAAACTTGCAGCTCTAGGTCCAGCATGTAAGACAATGGATAAGTGGCTTTGAATCCAAATCAGTTATCTGTGGCCCAATCCCAGTTGTTCAAAAGGTACAACTCACTGGTCATTTCTTACAAGAAATTGGGCTTGACTATCTCTCTTTACTAAACCCTAGTTGGAAATCTACACTCGCATAGCTATCATGAGAACAGATCCTCTTGGACTGGCTCAGTACATCAGTTCCTCTAGGACAACTTCAACCACTCTACCTACAGCAACTTTTCTCCATCTCATCTTTACCCTTCTGGATTAAACAGTTGGCCTGCTAATGGCAATGTTTTTAAAGATCATAGTTGACACTATTTTGCAAATTTTGAAAGTATTTGTCATTGTTATCAGTCCAAGGTTATGTAGCTCTTAGCCTTTGGGGAATTATGCAAAACCTTTCAAATCACATACACACATATACTAAGTTACATACATTTTTCCCTGTCTGAAGCTTGTTCCTGAACTTTCTCAGTGAGAAAGTTAGACAGTGAGGGCCAGGGGCTGTTTCCTGCTGTGGCTCCAGTGGATAGTGATAAAGTTATATTTCTGATAAAGTTGTAGATATGTCCATGAGAAATGTGTGCTGCATGTTGACTGAATTAACCAATCTGGAAGGAAGAGGTTTTCAAGAACAAATTTCTTGAAATGTTCTAGTACACTCTATGAAGGTCCTTTTTCTTCTGCCATGGAAAAATGGCATCAAGGGACAGTTTGCACAGCAAAGGGATGTACTTAGGGCAGAAATGAGATAGGTAGGTCAAATGAGGTAACCATAATCAAAGAGGAAAATGCTTTTGGGTAGTATGTCCTAGAACAGGTGCCAAGTAAGTAATCCAAGATTATTAACCCGTAAGCCAAAAAGTAGCATTCGATGGTAGTCATTACAGAATTATCTTACAGAACTTATCTAAGAGTTTTAAACACTTAAGTCTTACAGAACCTAAGAGGTTCTTTTTTAAAAAAAATATAAAACCAGCTTCTGATTCAAGAAGTCTTTGAACCACACCTATCATATGGCAACATCTGAGAGAGAGAGAGAGAGAGAGAGAGAGAGAGAGAGAGAGAGAGAGAGAGAGAGATGGTAGGGAGGTGGTAAAGGGAAAATGGCGAGGACAAGCAGAAGATTTTGATTTAGGTTTATTCACCATAGGGGGTAAAAATAAATATTCTCTCTCCCTCATTCTCTTCACTCCATCTCATGATAGAACTCTAATTCCAGCCTCAGCCTTATCCTTCTCTCCTTTTAATCTAATACGGCTAAAAAAGGTTCTTTCTGTGTGTGTGCACACACACACCAGAACTAGGGCTAGAAGTTGGGGCCTGGGTGATGTCCCTGAGCTTTTTTTGCTCAAGTCTAATATTTTACCACTTGAGTCATAGAGCTCCACTTACTCCTGGCTTTTTGATGGTGAGATGGAGATAGGAGTCTCATGGACTTTTCTGCCCAGGCTGGCTTCAAACTAGGATCCTCAGATCTCAGCCTCCTGAGTAACCAAGGATTACAGATGTGCACCAATGACGCCCTGCTGGTACAGAGGGCATTTGAGAATACGAAGCAGTTGTGATCAGTGAGCATCGTCTAGCCTGCTGAAATCTCTGATGCCACTGTGTGTGCAGAAAGTGTGGCTTCATGAGTAACTCAGTTGGTAACTGAGAAAAGGAGAAGCTGACTTGGCCCTGCACTCTCCCATCCCTAGGGGCACATGCGCCGGCCCACTTGCTGTGGAGCTCCCTGGGAAGGGAGCTCTGAACTCTGTGTTGCAGATGCCTCTTGCTTGGTGCCTCTCCTCAAAGGATGTACTACGAGAACAGAGGGGATCGGGGCTGTCTCTAGCTGTGGACTGTGGAAAGCTCACTGGTGGCTGGTCCTTTAGCAGATGTGGCCATTTTTACAATGTATCTCTACCCATGGTTCCCCAAAACTAGGGTCAAATGAGCTGTAAGATACTTTGGGAAGCAGGGGTATCTGTGCCTTACAACAACACATCCTGACTTGTGGTGTTTTGTGCAAACCCAGGGGACTGTCAGCCAGGTCATTGTGATAGGCAATCGGGTTGGAAACTGAGGCAGATTGGAGCCCCATCAAAGTCTTGTGGTCCTCCAGCTAGCTGAGGCCCAAATCTCTAGGCTGGATCTGACACCAGCTCTGTCTTTATAACCCTAACCTCACTTCTTCTTTTTTAAAATTTCTTGAAAATTATCTTCAAGTAAAAGAAAAGACAAACTCATGGGAGGGAGAGGGAAAGGGGGAGGGGGAAATGAGGGAGGAGGTAACAAATAGTACAAGAAATGTACCCACTGCCTTACGTATGAAACTGTAACCCCTCTGTACATCACTTTGACAATAAATAATTATTCAAAAAATTATCTTCAAGTAGCTGTACAACAGGGTTTTAATTTAACATATAAATGTATGAGTAGAATGCCTTTTTATCATTGTCACCCTACCCCCACTTCTATGTCCACTGGGAAACAGTCTTCCTGGTCCTGCAACTGAAATTTCTTTGCCCTTCTAGCCTCTCACCGTGCTTTTTTTCAGGATGCTTTGCGGGGTCACCCTTCCTTTCATATGACACTCACCCACCAACAGTGTGCAACAGAAGTATAAAGCCAGCAGCATATATAATCTTTACCTTTCTAGTGGCCACACAGGTAGGATAAACAAGTGAAATTAATTTCAATAATATCTTTCATTAAATGCAGCATGTTCAAAAGGCTATTTCAACATTTGACCAATACAGAAATCACTAATGAGATACCTTGCACTTTATATTCATAATAGGTATTAGGGATTTAGTATCAGTTTTACAGTACATTTCTGGCTACTTGTCAAGTTACTCCATAACCGTGTGTGTGGATGCCATACTAGAAAACACAGTGCTAGTTCCTTGAGGGCAAGCCCGTGACTTCTGACTCGGGATTCTGTAAAGAAACAGTGCATGACAAATGTTTGGAAATTATCTGAGCCAGGCTGGGTACCAGTTACTCATACCTAACTACTCAGAAGGCTGAGGTCCTGAGGATGGCAGTTTGGGGCTAGCCTAGGCAGAAAAGTCTCCAGACTCCATTTAATAGCCAGAATAAAGCAGGGCTGGAAGTGTGGTTCAAATATTATAGCACCAGCTAAAGAAAGAAGTTGAGAAAGTCTGAAGCTCTGAGTTCAAACCCCAGCACTGCCAAAAAGAAGAAGGAGAAGAAGAAAGAGGGGGAGGAGGAAGAGATAGAGGAACAACTACTGAGAAAATTCTAAATTCCTTCCAGATAGTGTCCTTGGGGATTTTTGTTGGCTAGATGTTTGAACGCACTGTATCAGTGAGATGGCACACATCCCTTTTAATGAAAGAAGAAGAATCTAAAGCAAACTTTGTTTCCAAAGCTCAAGAACACCTTGAGAAGGGGCTTTAAATGGAGCAGATATCCTTATTTCTTGCTTCCTGCACTGTGGGATTTTAGATAGTGAATACAAAAGGCAGGGAGGGGTCTGAGCTACGTATGCAGCCTCTTTTTCAAAGCATTTTTTAATTTTATTTTTAATTTTTTTATATATATTTTTTATTATCAGCATTTTTCTTCTTCTTCTTCTTTTTTTTTTTGGTTGGTCATGGAGCTTACACTCCAGGCCTAGGCGTCATTCCTGAGCTCTTCAGCTCAAGGCTAGAGTTCTACCACTTGAGCCACAGCACCACTTCTTGCCAAAGCATTTTAATCAACTTTTAATGTGAGCATGGAAATCTCTAAAGCCCAGCTACAGCAAAAATGTGTTCTCAGTACAAATTTCTTCTGAAAAACAGGTTGAGCCAGTTCATGGCCTGGCCACAGGCTTCCCAGAAGATTCCACTGGCTTGCTTCATAACTCAGCTACAATTGATACAGTTAGGAAACAAGGGCTATTGCCTTTGTCAATAAAGAGTTGCCTCTCAGCTAAGGCCATGCTCATAGATACAGGATCACAGCTTTCTAGGTACTAGACATCTCCTGAGGAAATCAGAGTTCAAGCCTCATCCTTGGTCTTCTGAGGTCAAATACTCAATGCCCAGAGGCTGGAGTCTGGAATTCCCTAAGCTAGTCCTCTCTAGCAATGTTACACTTTATTAATAGAGTAGCCAAGGCTTGCCAAACCCTCAGTGGTCCGTATTAGTCCCAGATGATGGTGGCAAGGGTCCAGTCATTAGAGAGGATCATTGTTTTCCAAATTCCTGGCCTCCAATTTATTTAATACTTATATTCTATCTGTACCCTTCACTTGCCTACTTCTTGAAAGGGATTTTGGTCTCTTATGCAAAATATTGTAGCAAACAGTTAAAGTCTTGGACCACTAGCTTGTGGCTTCAAGCAAGTGACTTTATCTCTTTAAGCCATAAAGTCTTCAGCTATGAAACATGAGTAGAATAGCTGCTACCCCTGCGGGTTGTGTGTTAATTAATCCATGACAAAGTACTACTCAAAATGCACAAAAAGTACTCATAAACTATTCACAAATTAAGCTCAACATACATAGCATAATTTAAAGCAGAAATGTGACTTTAAAAGAAATCAAACATTGTGGCTCAGACCTTTAATCCTAACCACTTGGAAGGTTGAGAATGGAAGGAATGGGGTTAGGGGCAGCCCAGAGAGAAAAGTTGGAGAGACTCCATTTAATGGAAAGAAGCTGGGCTTCATTGTGTGTATCTGACAGCTCAGCTAGGGCAAGAAGCCTAAAAATAGGTGGATCATCATTGAGGCACATATCTGGGCAGGAAGGGGTCATTATTTTCTAAATTTTCTAATTAACCAGTGCAAAAAGAGGCTGAAGGCCTAGCTCAGCTGTACAATGTCTGCCCAGCAAGCATGAAGCCCAGAATCAAATCCATAGTTCTAACAAGAACGGAGAAAGTACTGAAATAGTCCCAAGCAAATGGATGCAGAATACATAGCTATCATATATAGACCAAGAGAAAGACAATGAGAGTAATGAGAAGTGAACTCCCTTTTAGTCCCCAACTTGTAGCCTAGGTAAGGGGACTGTTCCATAGCAGAATAGTCTTATGATAGGTGACATATCTAGGTAAGGGGACTGTCCCATAGCAGGAAAGTCTTATGATAGGTGACATATCTAGGTAAGGGGACTGTCCCATAGCAGGGAAGTCTTATGATAGGCTATATGTCTTCCATGGACAGCAAGAAGAAGAAAACCCAGACTGGAATGAAGAGGAGCATAGAGGAAGGAATGGTGCCATGTAAAATGGCATTATTATTATTTTATAGAAAGAAAAGGAAATACAGCAGCGCCTTCTCGGCAGGCACTATCAGGACATAAAAGGATGGAAGTTAAAAGTGGTCAGATAGGAATAGCTGGTGTCTCCGGGGGAGTTATCTCCGATTCCATTGCTTGTTCCTCAGTGTAGACTCAGCCAGGGCTCCCCAGCTCTGCCATGAAACCTCTTCTGCAGTGTCTATTGCAAATGCTATCACAAGAATTGAAAGGCTTGGGGAACCCCCAAGATTCTCCATTCCCTTCTTAAGAATGTTCCACAAAGGCTACTTTAAAAGACACTTACTTACCTCATTTCTGCCTGGCTTTCTCCCTTGTGCTCAGCAAGCCTGGCCTTCTGGGGGAGGGGGTTAGATAATTAGATTATATCTTTGGAACACTTTGAGTTCTGAGAACTAAGAACATCGTGCACATACATAGAGGCACAGTCATTACACAGGATTCCATTTCCTTCATTCAGTTTGAAGCCCTCTCCTCCTGGCAACAGCTGTCTGGCTCCTAAAGACAACAACAGGTGCCATTTGAGTGTGTAGCTGACACAATCCCAGCCCACCAAGCAGCTGCTGTTGAAAATGATGTTCTGCCCCTCCCTCTGGGTTGGGCAACAAAGAGAACCATTCATTATACTCTTATGTTTCAAATTTTCCTGTAGGGGCATTCCCTAACCCTTTCCCCAGGGAGAGTCTTGATTCTGCTACTTCATGGTAGTTTTATCACAAGCAAGCATGAAAAACTTCTCTGACCTTGGTTTTCTTAATTCAGTAGAGATATTACCCACCCTGTGAAGTTGTGATAACATTCCAAAGATGTGCTACGTGTGAAAATCTCTTATATGGTAAGCTGTGAGACAATGCTTTTGTGTTCACAATTATGAAGGTCCTCCTTCTCAATGGAAAGAAAATGACTGATAAATTATAGGATACTCCAGCAAACTTTTGAGCTAGCTGGTCAGATACCTGTTTGCAGAAGACTGAAGGAGGCAGAAAAGAAGTTTAGATGTGATATCCTAGCTAGATGGACAAGTAGAAGCCAAGAGACCAGCAAGAGTGAGCTGGCTTAAGGATACAACACAAATGAAGGCTAGAAAAAGAATGCAGTCTAGAGACAAAACAGTGCCATCCTGAAAACTGGGAGAGAGTAGGTCTGGGGATGAGGGAGGGACACATAGATCTGGGGAGGTCAGCATAGCCCAACTGTGTGTAATCTTCAATGACAGAGAAAGTTGCAATAATATGGAAAGTCAAAGAGGTAAAATCTTCTCTTTTTTTTTCTCTTCTCTTCTTCTCCTTTCTATTGATACTGAGATCTGAACTCAGAACATATCCGATAGGCACTCTACCACTGGAGCCACGCTTCCAGAGTAATTTTGTTTTAGCTGTTTCTCAGATAGCTTCTCATCTTTTTTTTTTTTTTTTGCCAGTCCTGGGCCTTGAACTTGGGGCCTGAGCACTGTCCCTGGCTTCCTTTTTGCTCAAGGCTAGCACTCTGCCACTTGAGCCACAGCATCTCTTCTGGCCATTTTCTATATATGTGGTGCTGGGGAATTGAACCCAGGGCTTCATGTATACGAGGCAAGCACTCTGCCACTAGGCCATATTCCCAGCCCCGCTTCTCATCTTTTTGTCCAGGGCCAGCATTAGATCAGATCCTCCCCATTTATGCCTCTTGAGTAACTGGAGATTACACGTGTGCCCCACCACTGGCTAGCTTATTTGTTGAGATAGGGTCACACTTGAGTTTTTCCTGGTAGTAGGCTTGAACAGCCATCCTGCTCACCTCTACCCTCTGAGCAGTAGCTGCTATTATTGACATGAGTCATTATGCTGGGATAAGAATTTTTTACTTATACATAGACCTACTCAGGGTGGCTTTGTTGAATCATTGGTTTTTAAAATTCTAACTTTTTTTTGTTTTTTGTTTGTTTGTTTGTTTTTTTGCCAGTCCTAGGGCTTGAACTCAGGGCCTGAGTACTTTCCCTGGCTTTTTTTTGTGCATACGAGGCAAGCACTCTTGCCACTAGGACATATCCCCAGCCCTAAAATTCTAACTTTTAAAGTGATAACTTTTTAAAATTAGAAAATATTGATAAACTATCAACAATAGTAGTATTTCCTGACCTTTGAGTTATTATGATTTTTGACGGAGACCAATTAATAGGAAATTTTCTTCTCTATATCGATTTTCACATATGACATAGGAACTGTTATTATCCACATATTACAAATGGAAAAAGTGAGATAGAAAGTGGATCACATAGTATAATGCATGGAGTTGATATCTGAGACTGGAAGTCTGGCTACAGAGTTATGCCCCAGATCACCCTATTATTCCTTAAGAAGAAGTAAGAAAAGCTTACTCTCAATTCCCATGACCAGTCATAGCCACACTGACATGGTGTTGCTTTTCTATGGGGAAGAAAATTTAAATTTTGATTTAATTCTCTAAATACTCTTCTTAAGTTCTATTAATTGTATCTCCTGTAACAAATATTCTTTATACATGGGATTTGGTTTGTCAGCTCTATCATGTGAAGAGAAGCCACCTCCTTTTTCTTCGGTATTTGATTCAAATGTTTTACTATCATAATGATGGGGCATATTCTTGTTCCTAAGTCATTGGCTACCAGTTTGCTTAGTTCAATAGAATTGAATCCAAGTGTAAAAAGTCCTTTCAAGTCTAACACGCATTTTAGAGACTTTAAAATGTCTTTTAAAGTTGAGCCAGTGGAGTCTCCCACAAGTAGCCTGTGGGAAAGACTGCTTCCTCACCCTCTTGTCAGCTGCTAATGTGGAAGGTGAAAAGTGCCTGGCCTGTGTCTATTTACATGTCTTTGATTGCTAGTAAGGCAAATCTTTTCTTCCATGTTTTAGCTACTTGTACTTCTTCTGTGAGCTGTTTCTTCATTTCCTTGTTTCCTTCCCCAATGGCAAACTGGTATTCATCTCACCTGTGCCAGTTTACTTTTGTCTATCATATTTGAATACATTATCTCAACTTATTGAGAACTATGTCTTCAAATAGGGGTTTTGCCTTGTATTTTTTGGTAGGTGTCAGTTTACCTGGAAATACATAAATCTGAATTGAATATGGGCAAAAGCAGAGGCCAGGCAATATACAAATAAGATTCTTTGTCATGCCTATCTCCTACACAGAACATTGTTCGTATTAACTTTAATGACAGGTGTTTGGGCACTATTAGAGAAAAATGAAGCAATGTTTCTGCACTTTCTTCTTCTTCCAGCTGGTAAAAAGCAGGAAGGGATTCCTTGGAGCACAACATCCCTGTAAATTGCTTTCAACTTTTTGACATGGGTATTAAAATGCCACCCCAAAATACCAGTGGTAATAAAAAATCCGACTTGAAAGGGGGACTAGGTGTAAATGTAACACATAAGATTTTGTTAAATCTTGCCAGCCAGTTGCTGACCAATCACTGGCGGCATTCGAGGCGGCTGCCTTTGGCTAGGGAGGGGAAAAAGCTCCTCGATTTGAGGCTACTTGTTAACATTCAGAAAGTTTCCGAGCAAATCGCATTCAATTTGCAATAAAAATAACCAAAACATCCTGCTTTCATGCTCTCTGGGGAAAATGAGCTTCTACTTCCTCCCTTTATGACCCCTTCCTCTGCGGGGACGTGTTTCCCCCCCTCCTCCCCCCACCCCCCACCCCCCAAACACACCTTGCCTTCCTATTTCCCCTGTGCTCCTTCTTCAGCTTACCCATAATTTGCCCATTTTGTGCACATAGGGGCGCTGGATTTGTTTTGCTCCCAAGTGAGCGTGTTTAATGGTATTTTCAAAAGTGTCAGAGGCGTCTCTTTAGGTACCCGGGACCCTGCAGGAGCATGGCTATTTGGAGATGGATTTGTTTTGTGTTGGCTTACAAACGCCCACAGCTTTGGCTTTTGCCTATGTTCGCTATGCAGAGGTAATGCACACAGCACTTGACTGTGGAGTTAACCAAGGAGACTGCGCTGCCAGCGTGCTTGCGGAGAAAGGAAGCTTCTTGGTCACCCAGGAGAGGGGTGGATAACCATCCTCAGGACTTAGCTTACTGAAGGGGAGGGAGAGGGCTGAACATCCTGTCGGAAATCTCTAGAGGAGTCCACCTGTGGAAAGCCTCTATTCACACCGTTTCTTCACTTTGCTGTCCGATGTACCTTTTAAGGAGATCATACTATTCCTCTTTGGCTTTACAATGACCCATGAGCTCAAACCAGGAAGAGCCAAATATTTTACTATCCCCTTCACTTGTAGTGAGTACAATGTAAATGCCTCAAGTCTGGGAGGCTTTCCGCACCTCACACTGGCTTTGCTCAATCTCCCACCATCTTGATGACACCTGGGTTGTGGGTCGGTGCCCCTGCAGATCTCTGCCCTAATTTCTCTTTTCTAACTCACAGACACAAGGGAGATATTGTATTGCACTGACCTGCTTGTTACACACACACACACACACACACACACACACGGCACGTGTGCCCAAGTCCTTTTATCCCATTAGACTTGTCTATGTTTTGCTGATTATGATTTGGTACTAACACTGTGATGAAATAAAAGCTTCAAAACTTTACCTTTTTCCTAGGTGTTTACAACAAAATAAAACAAACAAACAAAAATGCCCAGACACTACTGCTGGCAAAAGCCAGTGACTGGGTAGAATGTGCAGTGCTCAGGGCAGAAACTCTGATCAGCAGACTATTGCAATCAAGGCACACCTAGTTAGGGGTATGGATGTTTCCGGTGAGGAAATGAGAACAGAACTAGTGGCTTTACTGCCTGTGGCTCTGGGTGTGGCAGCTTCTGTGGCTGTGAGACCCATACAGCAACCTTGTGGGGTTCATTTACCATCTGAGCTTTGCTTCCTCCCTTGGGAGATGAAAGCAAAACCCACCTACGGATCAATGATCGCCTGATTATGTCGATGATATCGTGAGTATAAGGCGGTTGTTTTTCCTTCCTAGCACAGAGTTAAGTTCTCTAAGCACTCAAGATATCAAAAGTGTTGTTACGGTTGTCAATATGAACATGTAAATATGTTCATTTTCAAAAAGATGCCTAAATATCACTCCTGTCTTCTGCTTGATACTGATTATCGCGCATCCCAAGGCCAGGGAAAGTACTAGAGGGTGGGAGCCACGGACGTGACCCTGCAGTCCTTACAGCAGTGCTTCTCTGTCATGTCGCTCCTCCCTCAGGGCCTCAGGCCTCCTGCAGTCTGGAGCCCCTGAATTCAGCCAGCTGGAGTCCAAATCATGCTCCACCATTTACTTATCTGACCACTTGGAGGAACTCTTCAACTTCTCTTAGCCTCATTTTTTAAAATTTAACATAGGAATAAAAATAGCACTCTTAATAGAGGTGAGACTGATTTGAAAATAGTATAAATATGTAAGACAATATAATAATGAAATGCCCCCATAATTAATGTAAATTAAGAAAAAAAGATGCCCAAATGTTTACATTCATGAGGTTGAAGTATTTCATTTCCTCAGATGAGATGCTTAGCAATATTAACATAAACCTTTGATTTGATAACAGAAAATCCTAGGTTGGGGATAACAATGTATTAATTGCACACATAAATTGTAAGGTTCACCTCATTCTTTAGAAATGTAAAAATGTTATCAGAAATATATATTCATTTTGAAACCCAAAATGAAAGTGAACTGGAACTATGTAAATATTTTCATGAGCTATATTTTATAATTCCAAAATTTTATTTAGTTTTTAAGACATTTTGCTGGTATCAGAAAGAAACTACTTAGAAAAAAAATAAAGAGCACTTGTAGTGATTGGATTTGTGTAAGAAAACTTAAAATTGGGGTTATAATGTTTTAAAAAGCAGCTTTTTGAACTCAAATGACAAAGTGCACATTTTTATGTCACATACTGTGATGTTTTCATGCTCTGTGAAATGATCAGATAAAGCTAATAGAATCATCAAAAAAAATAACACTCTTATAGTATTTAAATGGAGTAAATTATACAAAGACTTAACACTAGAAATAATTTATGATAATAGTAACAATTATTATTCCCTTCACTGGGATAATGAGGAATATGATATCAAGGAAGGATACACATACACACACACACACACACACACACACACACACACACACACACCTTCCTTAGGACTACAAGAATTAGGCCCCTGGGGCAGAAAGTTGGATGTGAGTGCCTGCCTTATCCAACCATCTAATTTTGGAATATAAACACAAAACCTAAATGTGTTATAGCAGTCTCCCTGTCCTCAGTGAATTTATTCCAAGGCCCAACTGGATGACTAAAACCTTAGATGGCACCAAACCATAGATGGATAGAAGCCAGATAGATAGATACGTACATACACACATGCATATATATTTACATGCATAGATGCATACAGGTCTGTATACATGTGTGTATATATGTACAGATATGTGTATATATTCTCTGTATATGTTATTTTCCCTATCTATACTGTGATCAAGTTTAATATCTAAATTAGGCCCAGAAAGACATTAACAACTGTCATATATGTAAAATAATAAACTGTAATAATATACTTGAATAGTGATGAAAATGTTTTCTCTCTCTCAGAATATCTCATTGTGTTACTGTATCTTACCCTTCTTGAGGTTATACAATGCTATGTGGTGGGACAAAGAGAGGTGAATGAGCAAGGCATTGTGATGTAACATTAGATTACTACATGAGCACGACTTCAGTATAAGCCACAATACCTCAACAGGCATCTGATAGATGAGATCGCTACTAAGTAACTAATATGTGTGTAGCATATGGATATATAGGACAGAGAGACGATTCACGTCCTGCATAGACAACACCATAGTGTGAGATTTCATCACGCTCCCCTAAATGGTGCACAGTTTACAATTTAAGATATGTTTACTTCTGGTAATAGTCCATCTAATAGTTTTGAAGCATGATTCATTGTGAGTTTCTTAAACCTCAGAAAAATGAGACTATAACTAGGCATTAGTGGCTCATGCCTGTAATCCTAGCTACTTAGGAGGCTGAGATCTAAGGATCATGGTTCCAAACCAGCCCGGGGAAGGAAAGTCCATGAGACTCTTATTTACAATTAACCACCAAAAGCCACAAGGGAAGCTGTGGCTCAAGTGGTAGAGCTCTAGTCTTGAGCCAAAAAAAAAAAAAAAAAAAAAAAAAAAGCTCAGGGACATTGCCTGGGCCTTGAGTTCAAGCCTCAGACTGGCACAAACAAACAAAAAAAGCTCAAGGATAGCACCTGGGCCCTGAGTTCAAACCCCAGCACAAGTTCAAGGACCAGCACAAACAAACTAAAAAAACCCCTGTGGTTTAGGAGGAGGCTACTATGTAATTTGTAGTCCCAATAGTTCCTAGTACACCTACTGATTGCAGCTGTTCTGCCTATGCCTGCCCTGTGAATACTGGCAAGTATTTTTGCAGGTCCAGTTCTAGCTTCAGTAGTTGTACAGAGTGAAAGGATATGTCCCGTTCTATCTCGCTCTGTCTTCAGGAGGCAGCAGGGCAGGGTTAATGGCCCAGAACTCTAGTCAGCCTCGCTTGACACTGAGTCTAGTCTGTGGAAACCAGACTTCAGGCATGAGACCTTGAAAGAGTTATTTTAAATCCTCTGTGCTTCCTTGTCTTATCGTCAGAAAGTGTTGGCAGTGATGCTAACTCACGCGCATGTGGCTTGTGTTCCCTAAATGCATTCGAAATTATTTGAAGGCATAAACAATTATTTTTCTAGGTCTTAGGAAGTGAGAAGATGATCCATTTCTGAAGACAAAAGCTTTTAAGTTTGCTTTCTGTTCACAGCACAGTCCCACATAGAACCCTATATCGAGTTGAGTAGAAAACCAGAGTGCAGACAAAATGTTGTTGTTTTTTGAAGAAGGGAGAAGATCAAAGACAGAAAGAGAACACTTCGTGGAGGAGGTGGGATTTGAAACAACCCTTACGTAGGTACTCTATTTGTGTGTGTGTGACCCTATCATATTATTTGAGAGTTTCTGGGGAGGTGATGAATAACCTAGAACAAATATACCTCTCACATAACACTTTGTATGCGGATTTACCCAGCAATGTCATCAGGTTTAAAGTGGCTAATTTCCTTGAAAAGATTTAGTCTTGTAGATGTTGCAAATATGGACACTGACTGTTAAAATCATAGTGACCATTGCTTAAATATTTTAGCTGAGAGTAATAAACATTGAAATAAAATATTTGTCCCAATAACAAAGCCAGATTGAGAATACATAATTGCTTGATGTGGAAGTACAGCACACTCAGGTTCAAAAGAAGCAGAGAAACAGATGTGAAGTTAAGGAGTTTGGGATCTTCTAGAGCCATATCTGTCCCAGCCTTTTGGTGTGGCATTAAGGATCTTTATAATGCAAATGAAATGACTGACTCTGGTGTCTGAGTCCCTTCCTGCTGTGATATGTTGCTTTCTTTTATGCTTTACCTTTCTCCTATCCTTTTCTTTCTTTCTCTCTCTCTCTTTCTCTTTTCCCTTCTTTCTCTTTTTCTCTGTTCTCTCTTCCTCTCTCTTTCTCTTTCTTTCTTTCTCCTTGCCTTTTGTCTTTCTCATTCTCTTTCATTTTCTTTCTTTAGTTTTCCCTCCCTCCCTCCCTCCCTCCCTCCCTCCCTCCCTCCCTCCCTTCCTCCCTCCCTCCCTTCCTTCTGGGCTTGGGCCACCATACTTGGCCAGTATAGTATTTTTTAAATCAAGTATGTTTGCAGTGTAGTGGCATTTTCAGAACATTTTAGAGCTGAGGGAGTTAGATGTTCCTCTGACCTACTTTCTTCATATCTGGAAATTTCTTCATTATAAAAGGAAATCCTTTTATAAGAGGCCATATTACTCCCTTTTCCATGGGAGATATGGCCCCACTAATAAACCTCTTTATAAACCTTAAAAAAAAGAAAAAGAAAAAAGATAGTGGGCACTGGTGGTTTACACCTGTAATCCTGGCTCCTCAGGAGGCTGAGATCTGAGAATTGTGGTTCAAAGTCAGTTCAGGCAGAAAAGTCCATGAGACTCTTATGTCCATTAAACTAGTCAGAAAAGCTCAACAACTGGAGGAGGGGTTCAAGTGATAGAAGGCTAGCCTTGTGTGAAAAAGCTAAGGCACCATGTAAACACCCTGAATTCAAGCCTTAGCATTCTGCCCTCCCCCCACCCCCCCACACACACAAAGAAAAAAAGATTAATCACTATTTATACAACATTCCTTGATCAGTTTTGGCATATTTTAGGCTTCCTGACAAGACTTGAAGGCACAGGAAGAGGAGAAGGAAACACTGTTTACTGCATAAATTACATTTTGTTAGCATTAAAACTCCCCAGGATTCTACTCAGTGCCCTTCAGTAAATGGTAAAACTAAGAGCATTCTTCTATAGATTACTTGCTTAACATGTTTCTTCCCTGAGCTTTGCTAATGAAAAAATACCATAAATATCCTTCCTACCTAGGCCCTTGACATTACTTTTCAGTAATTGCAAAGGGACTTAAATAACTATGTTACAGGACATCTTAATGTTTTGCTCTAAAATGTAGCTCCCTGGGACTCCAATGTTAATATCAATTTGGAGAATTAATTGTATGGAGACTAAGTCTCGTTCATGGGACAAATGGAGAAACACATACTCCTTTTTTTTTTCTTCTCAAAATTTAGGGTCCGCTAGAGCATTATAGGAAATGGAGGGAGCTAATTTAACATCCAACTTAACACAATCAGTGGCATTTGGGGCTGGGGTGGGGAAAACAAGCTCTCTTGTTAATTTCACACTTCCTCTATACATTTCAAAAACGGGGTGTGACTAGGCATCTGGATTTTAAAAAGGACCTTCAGAAGACTAAGTGCCAGGTATACTTGCAAGAATCCTGGCTTTAAGGCGTTTTCTGGCATCTGTTTACTATGAGGAACCCAAATGTGCTCAGTGAAAGCCAGGGCTCTCTGCTTCTGGAAGACTATTTCCTGCTCATGAAGGCTCTGGGCTCTCTAGAATGGCTGGGCATTGTCATTCTGTGTACAGGCACACTGAAGATCATGTCCAAACTCTTCAAAATCTGGGCAAAATCACCCAAGTGGAGAGAAAGAAGGGAACTGGTTCCCATCTTTTGCCTTCCGTGTGTCCTAGCCTTTCGTAGCCCCAGTTGTCTGTATTTCACATGAGGGTGAATCAATGTTCAGGGTGCATAGCAGTATCCTCAGTGCTCTTCTGCAACACTGCTCCCCATCTGCTCTGAGATATCCAAGAAGGCTGCGGGGAGGAGGCAGGGAAGGAAGACCCCTCCAGTCTCTGCTCTTCTCCAGCCCCTCCTTCTGGCCCATGCCCAGATTTGTTTTCTTTGCTTCCCTCATTAATGAGTTCCACAGGATGATGCTAAGTCTAGTTATGGAGCCTTAATTGGTTTAGTTACAACAAGATAATTCCTTTTTTCTTCTCTTGGAGGTCTTTCTGTGTAAAGACATTTTAGCTGGAAGATGCTAATTATCAATGAGGAGAAAGTCACACCTGAAGAGTTCATTTTCCATCTTGGTCCTGGGTTTTTCTTTTGAACTCTCTCCACCCGGCCCTCTTTGCCACTTCATCAGTTTCTCCCCCACCACCATAAAAGAGAGCTCGTCCCTGGCCGGAGACAGTGCTCTCCTTTCTCCTCTGGCCAGGCAGTTGTTGCTTCCACAGCTGTCTCTCTCATGGACAACCTGCAGGAGACCTTCCTCAGCCTGGAGGACGGCCTGGATTCCTCCAACAGCCCTGGCCTGCTGTCCTGCTGGGACTGGAAAAGCAGGACAAGGCCCTTCGAGCTGAGCCAAGCCTCCCCGGCTCAGAGCCTTTCTCCAGTTCCATCCCTGGAGTCTTATGCTGCTTCTCCTTGTCCAGTTGGGGCCGGGCTGCCCTGCAAGCACAATGGGACCAGCAGTGGGGGCAGTGATGGTTGCAGCAGCCGCGGGGCCAGCGGCTTAGAGGTGGACTACAATATGCTGGCCTTCCAGCCTGCCTATTTGAGGGGTGCAGACGGCCCCAAGGCTCAAAAAGGTACCAAAGTCAAGATGTCAGTCCAGCGGAGACGGAAGGCCAGCGAGAGGGAGAAGCTCAGGATGCGGACCTTGGCAGATGCCTTGCACACTCTCCGGAACTACCTGCCACCTGTGTACAGCCAGAGAGGCCAGCCGCTCACCAAGATCCAGACGCTCAAGTACACCATCAAGTACATCGGGGAACTTACAGAGCTCCTCAACAGCACCAGAGACTCCAGACCCCAGAGCATGTGAGCTCCGCGGCCCAAGGAGCTGGGCAGGAAGGGAGGAGCTGGAGAAACGCCGTCTCACAGGACAGCAACCAAGAATTCATCGTGTTCACCCAGGGTGGCCCTCATGTGCTCTGACTTCTAAAGGGATCCACTCTGCCTGTTGGAGCCACGGGACTACTACTAGTCCAGCAGAAGCTAGCTCCCAGCGCTTTCTTTGCCCACAGCTCTCCAGAGACTCATCCTTTGCAAAGAGACAGGTTACTTTGCCCTCTGTTTCTGTTCAAGGTATTTTTAAAAGGCCGATGCATCTTAAATGCATCTTTTTCAACTAATGCAACGATGTTATAATTAATCTTCTGCCTTTTTTTGGTGTTGGAAACATTTTGTTGCTAACTAAACTAATAGACTATCCTTGATTTCTTCTTCAGAAAGATCTGTGCCAGGCAAGGGGTCCTAGAGGTCCTGTTTGATTGCATGAGAAAGAGAAAGAGAGAGGGAGAGACAGAGAGAATGAGAGGTAGACAGAGATGTGACAAGCATGCCTTTACTTTGAATGGAATTCAAACCACCTCAATGCAGAAGACATTAGTGGCACAAGAAGTAGAAGTCACAGCAGACAGCTAAGCTAAGACAGAATAAGGATCGGAATCTCCTGTCTAAGACAAGGCAAGGAAGGCTGTGTGCACATTCTGCAGGAAGAAAAGGAAGAGATCCCAGTGCTACAGGGTGGCTTAAAGCAGGGCTGAGAGACCAGGACTCCCTCCCTGTCCTAGGCCCGGTGTGAACAAGACCTCACTTGTTATTTCATTTACCTAATGAAAGAATTGCTGAGAAGAAATAGATGCAAAGTGAAGAGGCAAGGAGTAGAACTCAAGTTGGTTGTTGACCATTCCACAAGTTTTAGTCTTCATTTACAAACTCCTGCCCACTTACCCAGCTGCCTCTCTTTACTCTGGACACCCTCTTCACCCCATCTTCCTTCTTATTTTCCACATGCTCCCCAATGCCCTAGATGCCTCCCTCTCCCCGACGTGCCCCTCTTTACCCCACCTACTCAATACACGAGCATAGGCCTGCCTCATCGCCTGTCTTGGGGGGGTATTTGTCTGGCTAATTTGAATACACAGGACACTGAAATGGGTTTTAGTTTAAGGAAGTTCTCAAAAACTTCAGGCTTGTCTAATATTGCCTTTTCCTCCCTTCAATTAACCACTAGCAATTTGCTTCCAGAGAATCATCTGTTCATATTTCCTGCTGTTTTTTTTTTCTACTTAAAATCTTTCTTCTTTCCTGTGATGTAAATGGTAAAGAGAAATTACATTTACAGTTTCAGGTGTACCCTTTCTCTATTTTTTCTTTGCTGACACGACACAGAAATAAATGTGAACATGTATATATACATTTAAGTCTGTGTCTACATATGTATTTAATTCTGAAAATTCTTTTCATTGCTCATCAATCTATAGTAAAATTTCTTCTGGGTTGCATGACTAAACCTGTGATGTGGGTACCACTATTAGTTTGATTTTTATAGATGAGGAGTTACCATGTGGGAACTATAGTTGAAAGAGCTTTCAACAACAGTCCATTGCACCGATTCTGCCTAAGTTCTTTGTGGAGCACCTTTTGAATGAAATTTAAGTCATTCAGAATTTTTACCTAGCAAAATGCTATAAAAACATCACAGATAGCTAACTTTATTCACTGGTATTTTAAGTATCCCCAAAAGGGTAATCAGAAAGGGGGTGGTCAGACTATCTGGACATTTTTGACTTTTGACCAATATTGCTAGATCATTTTCATAAAAGTTTGTGGCTACTTACAGCCTCACTACTATCACGTGACAGAAGCTATTTGCCCTGTATTGCCATAGGATATTACCAAATGTAAGAATTTGTAAGAAATAAAATGTCATATCTTTGTGTTAATTTTAAGTTTTCTATCTCTTAGTTGAAATGGAATATCTTCTGTGTTTTGTGTGTCTACTATTAACCTTGGCTCGTCATCTATAACATGGCAGTGTATGTTCTTTGAGATTTTTCTATTGGATTATCTTCCTGGAACTTTGGAGATTTCTTTATACATTATGTGTTGAAACACTCCTTACAATCCGAAGAGAAGAAGTTTCTTCATAATGAAAATGATGGCTTTGGACTGTAACATTGCAAAAAGAAAATAGAGACATGATCAAGTTTTCAAGGAAAATAATTACATCTACCTGTAACAACCTGTCTGAACTTTTGGGATAAAATTAAAATTAAGATACTCTCAACAATAAATAATTCCTTAAAATTTATCATTTTGGTTATATCCTTTGTAATGATGTCTTCTATTATTTGGTTGCTCTGAAGTTTTTCATTTTTATGTGAGCTTATTTCATATATATATATATATATATATGCATACCTATATGTTTGTTTGATGACGTGGATTTCCTCTGCTTAGTTTTTCCTGGTTCCAAAATGATTTCAATGTTGTCCTGATTCTTTCAAAAATTTTCAGTTTTTATATTTTATATATGGGTCTTTTTTATCTTTTATACTAGTTTATTTATTAAGCACCTATTTAACAAGCATTTTGTGTTTTTTTTTCAAACTGATATACAGAGAGGTTATAATTTCATACGTTAGGCATTGGATACATTTCTTTTACTATTTGTTACCGCCTCCCTCATTCCCCTCTTCCCCCTCCCCCTCTCCCTTTTCCCCCCAAGAGTTGTTCAGTTCATTTACACCAAACAGTTTTGCAAGTATTGCTTTTGTAGTCGTTTGTCATTTTTTACCCTGTGTCTCTCGATTTGGGTATTCCCTTTCACTTTCCTAGTTCTAATACCAGTAT
Source organism: Perognathus longimembris pacificus (assembly GCF_023159225.1). Classification (NCBI taxonomy): domain Eukaryota; kingdom Metazoa; phylum Chordata; class Mammalia; order Rodentia; family Heteromyidae; genus Perognathus; species Perognathus longimembris. Next base: position 68,185,656 of record NC_063168.1, on the reverse strand, counting down.
ACACGGTTTCCAATGTACTCAGATAAGATACAGAGATAGTACAAGTACAACCACAGGAAGGGGATACAAGAAGATCATCAATAATAGAAGCTACGGTTACACATAGCACATTGAAAGTAGTTACAAAAGTGATATAACAATCGTTTCCATAACCTGGAGTTCATTTCACTTAGCATCATCTTATGTGATCATAGGATATAGCAATTGGGCTCTTGTGACTAGCCTAAACCTGTGCTAATTATTCCCTACGAGGGAGACCTATATGGGTCTTTAATACACCTGAAATTTTGTTTTCTCTATACCGTCTGAAAAGAATTTAATTTTATTTCTGACTGCTGTTTTTATAGCTGAAAAATAGTATATATGTCATCAGTGGAGGCTAGGTTAGGAGTGAATACAGTTGTGAAAATAATTGTACTTGCACACTTTCACTAGCTTCTCACGTTTTTAGTGTGTGTGAATACACACACATATGTGGTATGTGTTGGATAATATCAAGATTTTCTTCAATAGACAATTCCCTGTGCATGTACACGTGTTTGTATATGCATGTATCTGTGTGTATGTGCATCTGTATATATATATATATGTATATATATATATATATGTACCTGTGTGTGAATGCATATGTACAGGTGTGTGTTGTGTTTTGTTAGTGAAGGATAGTAATATACTCTAAAAATGTTTACATCAGTGGGGGAGTTTTGTTCTGTCTTGCTTTAAAAACAAACACATGGGGACCAAATCCTCTAGGCTTTGGTTCTTCATGCTCAATTATTCAGAATGGCTTAATCATTAGGAGCATTGTGTTTGTCCTGGGGACTAAGTACTGAGATGAATTACAAGGTTCCTAATCTCTCAAAGCTACCGACTTCCTCGTTAGCTGGGACTGCCCTCAGCACTTCTGGGGGGTCCACTGGAGGAGAGGTATCGGCATCATCAGAAAGTGGACAGCTTTCTGGGAGGAGGCTTCAGGCCCAGAGCTCTGTCTGCGACCAGATGCTTGCACCAGCTGCTTCCCTTGCTGAGAGCGGACCTGGAATCTGTCTTAGGTCCCTCTAGAGAGTGGCTAAAAGCATTTGGCCTAAGCGAAGCTCAGGACTAGGAAGAAGTTATTTCTGGGGCTTGGACAGAGAAAGAATTGCAGACCTACATTCACAAGCTTGATCTTAGTCAATGGTTCCACTTTTATTAGTTCATATAACCCTCATAACACCCCCAAAGGAGTCAGGTATTGTCATTCCTATTTTGAAGCTGCAGAAACGGAGGTTAGGATGGTGAAGCTACATGTTAGCTAATGGCACACAGTAATTCCTTAGCTCCTGCTTCAGCTCTGGTGAGAGAACCAGCTCAGGCTTTCTGCCTGGATGGTGCCACTGTTATTCCTGGCTTGCCTGAAGGACACTGTGCCCTGGGCTTGGACAGGAGGAAAACATTCTGAGCAAATGCTTGCTCACTCCCAGGCCTTTTGGACCACCCCTCTCTCTCCCCCTCCCTTCCTCTGGGGCCCTCATTTCGTTCACCAAGTAAAGCATTTGGGAAGGAGCTATTCAGCATACCCTCGAAATGATTTCCCTTTGAACTTCTGCCTCTGTCTTGACTGCTTCCTCAGAAATTCCCCTTTGCTGGCACCTAGAGTGTTTCTTAATCAGACAGAGGAAATCTGACTTCTGTTTGTTTGTGTTCAATAAATTGTTCTACAATTCACACCAGGCTGAGGTTTCTTTGTTCTGCTGGCTTCTGCTATATGAGCTCATCAGGAGAGAGGCCAAATCAGTGTGTGTGTGTGTGTGTAGGGAATGTGTCTTGAATTTTTTACAAATTGAACAGAATTACTCTTGCATTAATATTTAAACACAAAACATTAAAACAAAAACCAGCAAGGCTAGGTGCTGGTGGCCCACACCTGTAATCCTAGCTATTCAAGAGGCTGAGATCTGAGGATCATGGTTCAAAGCCAGCCAGGCAGGAAAGTCCCAGAAAACTGGAAGTGGAGCTATGGCTCAAGTAGTAGAGTGCTAACGTTGAGCACAAAAGCTCAGGGACAGTGCCCAGGTCCTGAGTTCATGTCCCAGGATTGCCTCTCCTCCAAAGAAACAACAGTAGCAAGGGCTGGGGATGTTGTACAGTAGAGCAGGTTTGCTGGATTCCATCTCTCAGCCTGCCAAAACAAAAGCAACAATAACCAATGCCATCAAGAGAGATGGATTTCTAAGCACCCTTAGCTTCTCAGATCCTGTTTTAAGGGCTTTGTGTAATACATACTTAGCTGAGACCAAGACCTTGTTTGGTTTACTTGTTTGGTTCACAGACATGCTCCAGGCTTCCGTAGGGAAATCCCTGCCCCAGCCAAAGCCTTGATGCTGCCTATAGGCTTAGCTTAGGATGGCTTGCAAGGAGCCAGAGCCCCAGCAGGCTCTTCCCCACACCTCCTCCTGCTTGCCCCCCCTCCTCCCCCCTCCCCCCTCCCCCCTCCTCCTCCAGCCAGGAACCTGAGAAGGCTTCCGAGTTGCCCATGGCATTCTGAGGCTGGAGCAGTACCAGGAAGGACTTGATCTTGCTGTTTTGGTTCCGGAAAGCCCCTTGAACTGCAAGGAAGAAGAAAGCACGCAAGCTGCGGGGAAGGCTAGGGAACAGGACAGTCATTGTCTCTTGGGTTGGAAGTGGTTGACTTTCCTCCTTTAGGGTCTTCTCTGCACGAACTCTACTAACTTCTGCTTGTCTTCATTAGCTGGGGAGACCTGGTGTGGCTGGAGGCAGGGACCCAGTGAGGCGTAGTTTAGAAATCACTGTCCTGGGTTACTCCCAGCTCAGCAATACTGCAGACTCGCCATTGGAAGTGTCAGTGCAGGATCAAGGGCTCTCTCTCTTTTTTTTAATTTTTGTCGGTTGTAGGGCTTGAACTCTGGGCTGGGCACTGTCCCTGAGCTCTTCAGCTCAAGGCTAACACTCTACCACTTGGGCCACAGCACCACTTCTGGTTTTCTGGTGATTAATTGGAGATCAGAGTCTCATGGGCTTTCCTGCCCTGGCTGGCTTTGAACAGCGATCCTCAGATTTTAGCCTCTTGAGAAGCTAGGATTAGAGGCATGAGCCACTGGCCCAGCTCTATTTTTTTCTTTAGCTATTACCTGGAGATAGGGATCAAGCAGCCAAATAACTGTGCCCATGGTCACATAATCTGTACAGGGCCAAGTCCTGTCTGTTCACTCAATAACTTCAACAATACTGAGTGAGTCTCTGTGACCAAAAGGCAGCAGTAAAAAAAAAATTCCTACCTAGAAATGTCTCTGTAGTCAAGCCTTTCCCACAAGCCTTTGCTCTCATTTGAAGAAGCTTTGCATCTGGCATCCAACCAACTTCCTTGACTGAGCACCAGTAGCTCACGCCTATAATCCCAGCTACTCAGGAGGCTGAGATCTGAGGTTCCCAGTTCAAAGCCAGCCCAGGGAAGGAAAGTTCATGAGACTTTTTATCTACAATTAACCAGCAAAAACCTGGAAGTGGAGCTGTGACTCAAATGGTAGAGTGTCAGCTTTGGGTAAAAGAGCTCAGGAACAGTGCCCAGTACAGGTGCGCATGCGCACAAGCACGCGCATGCGCACAAGCACGCACACGCGCACACATGATACCACTTATCCTCTCCAATACAGAACAGTACACCAGTGTTCCGTCATTCTCTTCATAGCTCTGTACCAGAGGAGGTTTCTGTTGTTTAGCAAATGCAGTGCATTTTTATGCATATGATCCTAGTTCATTCTTACTTAAACCTTACTGCTTGTGAAGCTGAACAGAGATTGTTGGTGAAGAAATTAACCGGAACTTTCTGGTTCTCATATGTATAAGTGTGAGCATTCAGTTTCTGCTGTTTTAAAATGATCCGGCCTAGGTCATCTTGCAGCAGGAACAGGCTAAGATAGATGAGGAAAGGATTTCTGCTTGATGCGATAGGTCATTTTGTGAATAATTTGGAACTGAAACTAGAGGGCTAGGGTAGGGTCTTGGTCAGGAGAGAGGCATTTCCAGGGAAAGAACAAGACCATGGTGCAAATCCAGGAACCAGCTGGGGTGTGCTGTTCTGGGGTATAGAATGCCAAGATGAAGGTCAGACTTAGCAAGCACCTCTATCACCTTCCCTCTAAGAAGCGATGTGTAGATGGCAAATTTGTTCAGTGAACACCAATGTGCGAAGTGTATGTTTTCGATGATGGGAGAGACAGACTTCCTGCCCTCTGGATGCTTACACTCTCAACTGGAGGAATTTGAATCTGTGATTGATTAAAGGACAGCGGCTGTGATAGTGAGCCTTGTAGGAACTTCTTGAGGGAGGGCCATTCCTTGAGGAAATAAAGCATGAGAGGAAGTCACTGGGAATGCCAAAGGACAGAGCTGAGGCTGGAGGGAAGAAAGGAGCAGCAAGCAGAGCCTTCCTGGAGGATCTGGGAAGAAGAGTGAGTGAGGGGCTGGGGATATGGCCTAGTGGCAAGAGTGTTTGCCTCGTATACATGAGGCCCTGGGTTCAATTCCTCAGCACCACATATATACAGAAAACAGCCAGAAGTGGCGCTGTGGCTCAAGTGGCAGAGTGCTAGCCTTGAGCAAAAAGAAGCCAGGGACAGTGCTCAGGCCCTGAGTCCAAGCCCCAGGACTGGCCAAAAAAAAAAAAAAAAAAAAAAAAGAAGAGTGAGTGAGAGGCCAAGAGAACCAGGAGGGGAAAAACCATGCTCCAAGCTTGGCAAGGGTTGGAAAAGCCAGTGGAGAAGATGCCATTTGGCTGGGCACCAGTGGTTCACGCTTGTAATTCTATCTACTAAGGAGGACAACAGAAAACAGCAAGAACAGATTGACAGCCCTGTCAAAGAACAAACAGTGAGGAAGCTCTAGCACAGGTATGTCTGTAATGCACATTTACAAATGATAAATCTCTGTGTGTGTGTGTGTGTGTGTGAGAGAGAGAGACAGAGACACAGAGAGAGAGGAGGAAGGAAGAGAGAGGAAGAGAGAGAGAGACAGGAGAGAGCCCCTTTTACAGCTCAAATTTCTCTGTATCTTGATCGTTGTTTTTTTTGTTTTCCATTTGAGGGAAAACCTTTTCAAAGATCTTAGAGGTTTAAACATGGACATCACAGCAATTTACTTCGACCTGGTAAAAACGCACCAGTTACTTCCCTCATAAGCCCTTGCCAAAGAGGCCCTTTGAGTCTTTCCTACTTGGTGAGCATCAAGGGTCCCTAGGGCCTGCTTTTAACCCTGTTAATGAGATCGGAGGAACCAAAGGGCACCCCTGGGGGCTAGAGGGCAGAGGAGGGGGGGCTCCATCATAAAGACCTCTCTTTAAAAGGAGCAAATGGTGCCAAGGAAATGCCAGAACTTTGCTTTTGTTCTTGGTGTAGTTTAAGCACCAGGAAGGAACAAATGATTTCTCTTTTTATCTACCTACTTACCTATCATCTATCAATAATCTACAATCTATCAATCATCTATCTATGTTCACCATCATTATTATCACTATCATCATCATTATTATCTCATCTATCTATCTATCTATCCATCCATCCATCCATCCATCCATCCATCCATCCATCTATCTATCTATCTATCTATCTATCTATCTATCTATCTATCTATCTATCTATCTATCTATCTATCTATCTATCTATCTACTATCTATCCATCTATCTATCTCTCTGTCTACACAAAGGGGTTTCAATTTATGAGTACACTGCATTTGACCAGAGGCTGAGGACTTCTTGTTATTCGGGAGCATGGTCTTCGCTCCTCCTGCTGAGCCAGAGTAGGGTTCACAGGACCCTGACACAGATACAATTTCCCCTTTCTCTCAGAGTTCCTGCCCGGATCCATTTGCAGACAGACACCCGCAGCCCCCTGGTCCTAGCCCGGCCTCCCCCACGCTGTGTGCTGAGGTGCAGACCCCGCTGCAGCGCACACTCCGCGGCCTGGTGCGCCCCCTTCAGGCCGCTGCGGAAATTGCAGAAGAACCGCCTGGAGCTGCTGATCTTGCAGGGCTGGGGATTTCTGGAACCCAAGGGTGAAGAAAGGTGCTCCTGTGTGCGCCTCCCCGGCCTGGGGCCTGGCGCCTGGTGTCTGGAGCAGCTGAGCCCTGCGGAGGGCGAGGAGGGGAGGCCAGGTCCCTTCCTTCCAGCCCTGATGGGAAGGGATCTGACACCAAAAGACAGGACCAGCGTTAGGACACAGGCCTGGTCTGTGACTGCAGCCAGCGATGGACACACACACGCTTGCTCCTCTCTGTCTTAGGGTCCGTGGGGAGCACGGTGGAGGTGTGCAGTCTCGAACCCGCGGAGTGCTCAGGGGTCTCCCACCCGCCATAGGCTTTCGATGTTCTTATAAGTTACATGAGCAAGATTACAAGATGGTATCTGAATGCTATGCCAACTTCTGAGGTTTTATTGTTTTTGTTTTGCCAGTCCTGGGCCTTGAACTCGGGGCCTGAGCACTATCCTTGGCTTCTTTTTGCTCAAGGCTAGCACTCTGCCACTTGAGCCACAGCGCCACTTCTGGCCATTTTCTATATATGTGGTGCTGAGGACTCGAACCTAGGGCTTCATGTATATGAGACAAGCACTCTTGCCACTAGGCCATATTCCCAGCCCTTATTGTTGTTTTCGATAAAGGAATCTTCCTCTTATAAAGTCCACTGTTTCTGAGCCACAGCCTTGGTAAAAACGCTGGAGTAAGAGTCCACGAGCACTAGGGGATGGGAGGATTTCCCTCTGCAACTTTCTTTTTACCATAGCACCTGTTGCTGTTACTGTTAAGGGAGAACTGTAAGAATCCAAGGGTGCTGGGCCATCTCTGGAGGCCTTACTGGAGTATAGGAGAAAGTCAACCCAGGAGTGACTCCTTACAGGCAACATGAGTGAGTATATACTTAGGGTAACTGGGGGGAGAGAAGGTGCCATACTGGTTGAATGAAGACCTTGATCAAAGGTAAATTTGATCTGGGTGCTGTGTGTCCATGCCTGTAATCCCAGCTACTCAAGAGGCTGAGATCGGAAGATCATGGTTCAAAGCCAGCCCAGACATGAAAGTCCTTGAGAATCTTATCTCCAGTAAGCTATTCAGAAAGAGACGCAAGTAGCACTGTGGCCCACGTGGTAGAGCACTAGCCTGGAGCCAAAGAAGCTAAAGGAAAAAGCCCAGATTCAGAGTTCAAGCCCCAGTCTCTGGGGGAGAATGTAACTCTGAAGCCAAGCAAGAGAAGCTCATGCCTAAAATCCTGGTTATTCCAGAGGCTAAGATCTGAGAATCATGGTTCAAAGCCAGCGTAGGCAGACTAATCTGAGAAATTTTTATGTCTAACCAACCAGCATAGAGCCTGAAATGAAGGTATGGGCCAAGTTGTATAGTGAAAAAGATGTCAGTGTGAGGCCCTTAGTTGAAGCATCAGTGCTGTTTCCAGGGGCTGGAGGGGGAGCTCTAGCTCTGCATGTCTGGTCTCTCTGAGATAACAAGTCTTTGGGAGTCATCATGGAATGTACTGATCCCTGATCTTGACATCACTAATTGTGTGGCCTTGGTCAAATTAGTAAATTCCTTAGAACTGAGTTTCTTCTTTGTAAGGTACACAGGTCCTGTGCCATGGGTTTTTATACAAAAAATCCTACCTGGTACACTTAAGGCACAAACTAACAAGGACAGGCAAGGAGCCTTTGGCTTCTTCCCACTTTACACTCCCTGCCCAGGAGAATCATGAAGGAGTGTCCCTAAGACATGTGTGTGTGTGCGTGTGTGTGTGTGTGTGTGTGTGAGAAAGAGAGAGAGAGAAAGAGAGAGAGAGATACAGAGATAGAGAAACAGAAAGAACTAATGAATTTTCAGTGATTATATTTTAAAAGTTCAGAAATTACTTCACTGTATTTGGAAAACATTCCTTTATTTCTATATTGGGAATGCCCAAGAGTGGCAATATTAAATTGTCTGCATAATGACATGCTCAGGAAAAGACCCCTAGAAAAAGAAAGTAAACATGATAGGGATTTCTCCATGTAGAATTCTAAGTCGTCTTTTTTGTTCTGGCCACACGAGGGCGCCTGTTCCCTTCTAATGAAGAGCTTGTGAGCTGTGTAGCTGCTAAACGATTTCTGTTAAGTACTGAGTGACCAGAATCTGCCAGTGGTTTTGAAAAGGCCTCTGGAAATAAAAACCTAGTGCAGTCCCTCCTGTATCGCTTTACTTGGCATCACGTACAGTGGAGTCTGTAGGGGGCCCACAGTACGGCTGCTAGCTGTGGTGGCCCACCAGGTTCTAGCTGACTGTCTTGGGTAGGCTGAGACCATTCCTTTGCCCCATATAGATTGTGGCAGTATATGTGCCCATTGCAGAGTCAGTGCGTCATACAGGAGATGGGGCGAAGGAGAGTCTGACATCTAGTTCCTTGAATGGACACCTGCCAAACAGTGACCTATATGGCCCTGTCCCTGAGCAGAAACAGAAAGCCTGAGGAGGAGGCGGAGGGGAGGAGGCAGGGGCGTGTTCTCTACCTCTTTGGCAAGAAGACATGGAGAATAATACAAACAAATCTATATTATTTATATGTAATATATTCATATATCATTATTTTATAGACCATATATGAGTAAATAATAGATGTTATATATCAATTATTATATAATTAATGTATATTATGTTATATATAATTGTATATATTACATATATGGCTTTCTGGATACATAGCAGACCCCTCAACGTGTAATTTTGACCCCAAGGATAAATGTGTCAGGTGAGGAGTCCAGAGAGTGATCAGACCGGGGAACGGGAAGGGAAGAGCTGAGAATCTGACATCAGCCCTAGGCGCGGAGCAGGGTCTCTGTCAGGGGTGTGAAGTTTGCCACAGCAGGAAGCATTTCACCCTCCCTCCCCCCTGCCATCCAAGAGCATCAATGTCTAATTGGTGGCGACCAGAGAAGAGTGACGCCCTAACAGGGACCCCAGGAATAGTCATTTCAGTTAGAACACAACTAAGCAAAGACACCCCAGATAACAGCCACATACAGTCACCACAACATCTTGCTGCTGTTGTCCCCCTCTCTCCGACCTCTGTGCCCCAGTAAACCACATCACTAGTTCTCTGTTTCCCCTAGGGGCGGCAAGGAGGGGCAAACCAGATGTGACCCCAGGATCAGGTCCGCTCAGCTTCAATACCAACCTACAACAAGGCAGGGGAAAGCTGGGACCAGCCATTGGGCTGGTGGCAACATGGAACTTCATTTGAATCTAAACTGGACTCTGAGTAGCCACAAGCTCCTCTCCAGGGGAACATATGGGGCAAAGGACCCATTTCTTAGGACATGGCTGAAATTGCTGAATGGGGAGGGGGACCCTGTCTGGTTAATTCTTGAGGTGAGAGTGATTGATTTTCCCTCTTTAGTCAGTGCTCATCACTGGTCAATGTTCTCCCATTGGGTGCACAGGGCAGAGGTGAGTGTAAGGTGGGCAGAGCCATGAGGAACGGGTGTAGAGCAGAAAAACGTCAAGGTTGGGCAAGGTGGAGCTGCCCTTTCTTTTTGGTGTCAGCATGGGGCTTGAATTCAATCCCTCAGGCTGTTGCTCCTAATTGGTGCTTTAGCACTTGAACCATGCCTCCAGTCCAGCATTTTGCTGGTTAATAGAAGATAGAGTCTCACAGACTTTTCTGCCCAGGCTGGCTTTGAAATGTGATCCTCCAAGTCTTAGTCTCCTGAGTCTCTGGGATTTCAGATGTGACACTCTGTTTTTCTTATAGCTGCCTTTCTTTAACCCTCCCAGGGTCTAAAGATATTTGTGGGCAAACTCGTGACTGACATCTGTCTTGAGTTTGTGGGATCAAAAGAAGCAATGTTTTCATTAATTAGAGAAGAAGAGGGATTACAGATTATAGAAGAAGCTGTGTCATTGGTTGGCAGACTTTCTACCAAGTGAGGTAGGTAGGACCTTAGGCTTTGGAGAACATACAGTCTCGTTGCAAACACCCCACTTGCCTGAAAGAGACAGGAGTCACACACAGAAGAGGGTGTGGGTGGATTCCAAGTAATTGAAGAACTTGTATATCATAATTAATAATGTGCATAGTCATATAATTCAAGTGTGAGGGAGCTGGGTTCTTCTTTTGACTTTTGCAACACCTCTTAGCTTTAAGGGCAGTTTACAAGCCTGGGTCTCAGGTGTTCCCGCGATGGTTACGTCGATCCATGATTGGGTGTTCCCGGTAAAGCTATCTTCACATCCCTACTCCTGGTGGAACATAATACAAGGATGCTACAGATTCCCACAAGCTAGTACCAGGGCTTGAACTCCGAAACTTACACTGTTGCTCCCGACTCTCAGCACGAGGGTCTGCTGCAGATTCCTACACTAAGGCATGGTGTCGCAGCTTAGCTCATCTTCCCCTCTCTCTTGGCTGTGCAATACTTGGGGGAAGTGACGCTAGGCCTGAGTGGTGACAGACTTGGTGGCCTGAAGAGACCCCATGGGTAGGACCTCAGAGGAAGTTCTGCATGCTGGCTTGAGAGGCCTCCTCCCCACTGCTCACCTTTTTACAGAAGGGAACAAGGCCCTTAGAGGCAAACGAAGCATTCACCAAAGACCACGCAATAGCCTAGGCACTGGGAAAGGCCCAGAGCACCATTGTAGAGCAGAAAAGATTGTGTGTGTCTTTGGGAGCTGTTTGTGGCTCAGCTCCCTGCCCATGAGAAGATAGAAGTGTTTCCCGATGCTTCTGTTCACTGGATGTAACGAAGAATATTTATTCCATATAGTCACAGTTTTCATCTGGGACACAACCAATCTTCTCTTCCTGTGTCATGAGCAGATTCAAATAGATTTTGGTTTCTTTTCTTTGAATTACTTATAATGGTTTTTATTATTATCCTTAAGTATTTGTACAAAGGAGTTGCCATTTAACAAAGCAGTTTATGAACACAATATATCTTTTTTTCTTTTCTTTCAGTTTTTTTTTCAAATTTTTATTATCAAACTGATGTACAGAGAGGTTAGAGTTTCATATGTTAGGCATTGGATACATTTCTTGTACTGTTTGTTACCTTGTCCCTCATACCCCCTCCCTCCTCCCCCTTTCCCTTTCCCCCTATAAGGTGTTCAGTTCACTTACACCAAACAGTTTTGCAAGTATTGCTTTTGTAGTTGTTTGTCTTTTTTTACCCTGTATCTCTCAATTTTGGTATTCCCTTTCAATTTCCTAGTTCTAATACCGGTATACACGGTTTCCAATATATTCATTCAGATAAGATTACAGAGCTAGTGTAGATACAACCACAGGAAGGTGATACAAGAACATCATCAATAATAGAAGCTACAGATACACATGGGACGTTGAAAGTAGTTACAACTGTGATATAACAATCGTTTCCATAACATGGAGTTCATTTCACTTAGCATCATCTTATGTGTTCATAAGGGTATAGCTATTGGGCTCTTGTGATGCTCTGCTATGACTTGCCTAAACCTGTACTAATTATTCCCAATAAGGGAGACCATATAGTCCATGTTTCTTTGGGTCTGGCTCACTTCACTTAGTATAATTTTTTCCAAGTCCTTCCATTTCCTTACAAATGGGGCAATGTCATTCTTTCTGATAGAGGCATAAAATTCCATTGCGTATATGTACCACATTTTCCGGATTCATTCGTCTACTGAGGGGCATCTGGGTTGGTTCCAGATTCTAGCTATGACAAATTGTGCTGCGATGAACATTGTTGTGCTGGTAGCTTTACTGTGATTTTGTTTGTGGTTTTTTGGATACATACCCCAAAGTGGGGCTGCTGGGTCATAGGGGAGTTCTATATTTAGCCTTCTGAGGAATCTCCATATTGCTTGCCAGAGTGGCTGAACCAGTTTACATTCCCACCAACAATGAAGTAGGGTTCCCTTTTGGCCACATCCCCTCCAACAACTGTTATTGTTAGTTTTCTTGATATATGACATTCTTACTGGGGTGAGATGGAATCTCAATGTTGTTTTGATTTGCATTTCTTTTATGGCCAGTGATGTTGAGCAATTTTTCATATGTCTCTTGGCCATTCTCATTTCCTCATCAGAGAAGTCTCTTTGTAAGTCTTTAGCCCACTTGATGAGGGGGCTATTGGTTCTTTGCGGTTTTGTTTTGGAGGAAGGTAATTTTTTTTAGTTCTGCATATATTTTAGAGATGAGGCCTTTGTCCGTTGAATGGCTGGTAAAGATCTTCTCCCAGTCTGTGGGCTTTCTGTTTATCTTGCGAGCTATGTCCTTTGCCGTGCAGAAGCTCTGCAGTTTGTTGCAGTCCCATTTGTCCAACCTTTCTTTGATTTGTAGCCTTTCTGGTTTCTTTGTTAAGGAAGTTCCATCCTGCGCCAAGGAGCCCAAGTGTTTCTCCTACTCCTTCCTTTAGTGTTTTCAGGGTGTCTGTTTTGATTTTGAGGTCTTTAATCCATTTGGAATTGATTTTGGTGCAGGGTGATATATAAGGATCTAGTTTTAGTTTGTTGCATGTGTTGAGCCAGTTTTGCCAGCACCATTTGTTAAAGAGGCTATCTTTCTTCCAACTATTGTTTTAGCTCCTTTATCAAAGATTAAGTAGGCGTAGTTCTGTGGGTTCATTTCTGGGTCTTCAATTCTGTTCCATTGGTCTTCAGGCCTGTTCCGGTGCCAATACCAAGCTGTTTTTATTACTATAGCTTTATAATACAGCTTGAAATTGGATATTGTAATTCCTTCAGCACTGTTCTTTCTGCTTAGGATTGTTTTTGCTATTCTAGGTCTTTTATTGTTCCATATGAATTTCTGGATTGCTTCCTCTATTTCATTAAAAAATAGTGTTGGGCTATTAATGGGTATTGCATTGAGTTTGTAGATAGCCTTTGGCAATATTGCCATTTTGATTATATTAATCCTCCCAATCCAGGAGCATGGGAGGTTTTTCCATTTTCTTAGTTCTGACTTAATTTTGTTTTTCAAGCTTTTAAAGTTCTCATCAAAGAGGTCTTTCACTTCTTTGGTTAAGGTTATTCCTAGGTATTTTATGTTTTGGGGGCTATTGCAAAAGGAGTTGCTTTCCTGATTTCAGCCTCGGTCTTCGGGTCGTTAGCATAGAGAAAGGCCATTGATTTTTGAGGGTTTATTTTATATCCTGCAACTTTGCCAAAGTTTTGGATCAGCTCTAGTAGCTTGGGGGTAGAGTCTATGGGATTCTTTAGGTATAGGATCATGTCATCTGCGGAGAGAAAGTTTAACTTCATCTTTTCCTATTTGGATCCCCTTTATATTTTCTTCTTGCCTAATTGCTCTGGCTAGGAATTCTAGTACTATGTTGAAGAGCAGGGGAGAGAGTGGACATCCCTGCCTTGTTATGAACACAATATATCTTGATCAATGTCAATCCTTTTAACATTCTACTCACCCCTGTTCCTCATTCTTCTTAATTTCTCAGGATACATATTAGATTCTTGTCTGCATTTTCACCTTCTTCTCCTCTTCCTAGCTCCACCCCTTTCCCCTTGACTCCATCCCACCCCTTTGGAGTAGCTGCTTCCTGGTGTTTTATTTCACTGATTTTGGTTTTCTAAGGTGTTGCTCTATTTGAGATCTACCTAGAATCTACCACATTTCAATGAATACATTTGTACATATACACTTGCATAACACCCACCATACTTACTTATGAGTTTGTAAGCTAAATCTAGCTACCACATGTAAGGGAAAACATAGATCCTTTGTCTCTCAGGGCATGAATTACTTCACTTAACATATTTTTCCCCAAGTCTTTCTCTTTCTTTACAAGTGCTACAATATGGTCCTTTCTAATGAATGAGTAAAATTCCATTCTGTATACATACATTTTCTTGATCCATTCATCCATTGAGGGGCATCTAGGCTGATTTCATGGTTTGTTTATTAAAGTCCATCCAACTGTATTGTTTAGACCATCCATCTCCTATGTGATTGATTCACAACTGCTCTCCTCAGCCATCTGAAGCTATTTCTGCACTCACATGGCTTGGGACGGGCATGTGGGGTGCATGCTGTACCTCCTCTTTCCCTTCTTTTTCTCCCTAGTGCAGGCTTCATTCCAGCAGAATGGGGAAGCAGAGACGAGAGCAATGGGCACCAGTGGAGCGCCAGTAAGGGGTTAACAATCAGTTCTCTGTAAAAACGCTCTTCTTGTGGTGTTTTCAGATTTCTGTGGGCTAGATGACCCAATGTGGCTGGCTTGACACTATTCTGGTGGTGTCGTTGAGCGTAGGATTGGGAAGAGTGCAGTAGTGCACCAATGTATGCATAGATAATTCTGTCTCTGACGATGGTTGCTGCTGCTCCGGCGGACACCCATGGGCGCCGAAGCCATTTGTGAGTTAGCTCCTTAGTGGGTTCCCAGGACATCCTTAGGTCATGGTCCTAAGGAAGTTGGAGAGCTGACTTCCTAACTTTTTCCTCCCTAGCTCCTGGGATCACCACCCAGCGAGGGCCCCTGACTGATCGTGTGTCCCAGTGCCTGGTGTGGAGGCCTGTGTACCAGTACCAAGCTGAGCTTTGTTGGAACCTTGAGGACATCACCTACCCTTGATAGAAAATCACAGGAGGGAAGGGTGTATCGCTATGATTTTCTGAATGTTTGTTTTTTCTGAAAATTATCTATCAGAGTCCTCACCCAAATAAGCTATGTTAGAAAGTGGGTCTCCTCCTGGGAAGTGGTTAGCTTGTGAGGTCATGAATGGGAAGGGTGCCCTTACATAAGGACCCAGAGAGTTCCACTGCTGCTTCTACTCTGCGATAACCTAGTGAAAGGGGCCACTTGTGAATGGAGAAGTGGATGCTCAGGGCATTGATCATGGACTTCGCAGTGCAGAGCTATGAGAAAGGAATTGCTGCTGCCTATGAGTTAGGCAGTGTAGGGTAGTTTGTTATAGCAGCTCAAGGGACAAGAGAAGCCCTTCTTTTTTTTCACCTCTATCTCTTTCATATGTTCTTCACACTCTTTAGATAAATACAGGGATAGATGAACAAGTTTGCTCTGTTAGCAGAGGTCAACCCAGAGAAAAAGCTGCTGACATCTCTTCCTCTAGGTGCTCCTGAATGAGAAGGCTGGGGAGAGCTGGAAGGCCAGAATTACCTGTAGAAAAACCCTCTTCATTTTCCTTTATCGAGGGAGCTACTCGGAACTGTTTCTTTGTTCTAAGAACTGTGTGCTGAGGTGTTTGGGTTCAGAACGGTCCCTAGCTTGTGTATTAATAGATGCCAGACACTGCAAAAAGCATCTGCTATAGTAAGGGCTTGAGAAAAGTTGCCATTATTATTATGAAGCTTTCTTTCAGTTATCTTAATGTAGAAGTTGGCCTGACCTTACTGCAGAAGGGGGTGTTCACATGACCTGTGACCTATGACGTGTCAAGAAGTGGACTCGGAAGAAGGAGGTCGGTTATCATGTACTCTTTTGGCTCAGTTGGGGTGGAAATGCCTGGCCTATCTTGGCATGCTTGTTTTCTCTCTCCTACCTGAGCAGCACATCTCTGAATTATTGAAAATGCTTCTTTGCACTGAATTGTTGTTTTCTTTCTTTCTTCCTTTTTTTTTTTTTTAAAGCTTTCCAAAGTTAAAAGTATACATCGTAGGACCTTACAAGGATAAGCGGAAAGTGTCCTACCAACCTTAAGTCCTACCATACCATAGAACTGGGGTTTGGTGGGTCTCACTGTCGTATCTTAGGTGTCCAGGAAGCTGAGAGGTGAGGGGCTCCCCAAGAGAGCCCTAGAGTTTTATTGAGAATGGATGTTTCCATTAGGAGCTTGGACCTTTGCTTTCTTGTGTGAATTTATCTGACTGTTCCCGTATAGGATCTCATAGGTGAAAGTGACTGTCATTCAGTACGGGAATTGAAGAGAAAAATCTCCTGCTCTTCTTATTTTTTAATGTTTTTAGGAGGGAGAGGAAATCTTGAGCAGTTTGGCGGAATTGGCGGGAGGATCTGAGTGAGCAATGAGACTTGGTGGCGATTGCACAGAAAGCCTGGGCAGCAGTAGTATATGCTACCAGCTACCTAGGGCCTTGCATTTGTGTGTGTGTGTGTGTGTGTGTGTACGCATGTGCGTGCGTGTGTGCTTGTGCACACATGCGCATGCACACGTGGCTCAGAGCATTCAGGGAATGCACAGGTAGAAGATGGGTTGATAGATTTAGCAAAAAGTACATACCCATATACAAATGTGTATATCCATATACACGTGTCTGTGAATGTGCATAGGATGCACAGTTGAGTAATTTTTAGTATAAATATCTGTGATATTTTAAGAATCCTTTGAGAGAACCCTTCTATCACAGTAATGATTTCAGGGAGTATGTTAAAGCAATCAGTGGCATAGGAGTTTAAACCTTCTTATGTATGCCCCACATGTCTTAGGATGCAAAAAGTATTTTAAAAATAAAATTTGTGTGACTTATGGGATGTTAAATAAGTGGATTATGGTAGCTCCGGGTTTAGAATACCCTAATTTATTCAGTAGTGCTTCATTGGTTTTAATGTTTGATTTTAGAAGGGAGCCTCACACAAGTCTGAATGGAAGGTCTCTTTTTGTCTTGCCAGTTCCAACCTCCAACCATTGGCCTCACCTCCGTGACAAAGAACAAGTCATAGAGAATGCCCAAGGGGCTGGTTCCGGAAAAAGGTGCTGTGGCTGGCAACTTGGAGCTATCAGGAGGCAGAAGTTACGCTCATAACCCTCAAACACCCGGGTTTGCTTCTGGGCTGGGGTGTCGCTCAGTGGCAGAGCTCTTGCCTAGCAAGTGCGGTGACCTGGGTTCAATCCTCAGTATAAAAAAAAAAGACCAAAGGCATAATTAAAAAAAAAAAACCATGCTTCTTCAATCTACCAACAGGGAAAAGAAAGAAAGCGTGGTACAGAGTTCATTAGACTTAGAGAGATGCAGGTAGCAGCAGAGGAAAAGAAATAGGCTTTCTAGTGCCAAATTTGATAAATGTCCTGGATGTAAGTAAATGAAAAATGACTGGAAACTTTGATCAAAGGGTAATTTCTTAGGAGCTGAGCACGTTCGCTTGAACTGAGAGCACCCTCGGGAAGTGGCAAGGCCTGGATGTCCATAGCAACTATATCAAATCTGTCACCAAAGACTCTGCCACCCTTCCTTCCCGCCCCTCCCCAGACAGAGTACAACCACCACTTGCTCAAGTGTGCAACCTGCTCCCCTGCTTAGAACACAAAGCCCTGGGAGAGAGTGGTTGGTGGGGCAAATGCATTTCTCCACTGGAGTTAAATTACTATGCTCTCTTTTCCTGAGGGGGGAAAAAAATATCCCCTGGCATTCTCCAACATCCACTCATATGTTTAGTCTTGCCAACTTCGCTACTCTTACTCTAAACTAGCACTTAGAAAAAAAAGAAGCTGGCCCCAAATACGCTGTTTCTGTGTGTATTCTGGAGGGAATGCCAATTCTCTATTCTCACAGTGAGGAGTTTGTGTTTCTACACCCTTCTAAACCCTAGAACAACCACGCTGAGATGTTAACCTAAGCATGAAAATAATAGCATAGGCAGAAAGATAAGACATGACCAAGAATGCGGAAATGCCTAGATTATGAGACCTCATTCTAAAACTCCCAGTTAGCAATAATCTCTGTTTCAGTAGCCAGTCTTTATCCAATTGGCCTGCATCCCTTCCCTTAAGGTACAATTCTGCTTGTCTAGTAAGTTAATCTTCACCGTTTTCTCACTTGTTGTTCTTTTGCTGCATCTGGAATAGTACCCTTATCTTAGGCATTGAGTACAAGGACAAAGGCACTCGAGTAACACCCCAATCACTGGTAACATTTGGGTGCCCTGACTTTGATCTGTGCGTGGGCTAAACTCTGTTCTCACCTGCTCTTTTGGCTAGAGGACTGTTTCTGATCTCCTTTCTCTCCAGTTTCTTTCAGCCTATGCATGTCTCCCTCCTCTCTGCCTAGTTTCTGCCAGAACCGAACACTGATACCTTCCTAGTTTTCTGTAATGGGTGATGCTTCCCCAACCCTTTCAAGACACGTCTTACCATTTTCAGCCCACTTTGCATATTTCATGAGATATGACCTCTTTTCCACTTTGATTTAGAACCCATCTGCTATTCTCCTTAGTCATTTCCTCTAAGGTCATGGGTTAGAAGCCAAGAGATTCTACAAAGACTCTGAATTCATGGACCTTTAAGATTACAGGTCATTGGGGCTGGGGATATAGCCTAGTGGCAAGAGTGCCTGCCTCGGATACACGAGGCCCTAGGTTCGATTCCCCAGCACCACGTATACAGAAAACGGCCAGAAGCGGCGCTGTGGCTCAAGTGGCAGAGTGCTAGCCTTGAGCGGGAAGAAGCCAGGGACAGTGCTCAGGCCCTGAGTCCAAGGCCCAGGACTGGCCAAAAAAAAAAAAAAAAAAAAAAAAAGATTACAGGTCATGCCCACCCAACAAATAACAGTCCATTTATTTAAGGGAACAATGGGATTGAAGGATTTGCAGTTATCAGGTGTGTATCCAGGCTAGATGCACAATGTGGGCCGCAAAATGTATGCTCACCTGGACATAAAGGAAGACAGAGCAGAGCCCTCTGACATGACATCCTGGATTCAGGGAGTCTCTCAGAAGGGCTCTTGAGTTATCACAGGAAGTGAAGAACACATCCCCTCTAGATGGGTTCACATGGAAGAGTTTTCCTCAAGCCCTTTGTGTTAGGTTTTATGCACTTGTCCTCTTTCTTTCAGAAATGGGGAGCCAGGGGCTGGGAGTAAGGCCTAGTGGCAAGAGTGCTTGCCTCTTATACATGAAGCCCTGGGTTCAATTCCCCAGCACTACATATGTAGAAAATGGCCAGAAGTGGCTCAAGTGGCAGAGTGCTAGCCTTACGCAAAAAGAAGCCAGGGACGGTGCTCAGGCCCTGAGTCTGCGGACCAGGACTGGCAAAAACAAAACAAAAAACAAACAAACAAAAAATCCCAAACAACAAAGAAATGGGGAACCAGCTTTCCATGCTGTAGGATTCACTATTGGGTTGTCTCCATACCACTGGAAGGGGGTCAGCGCTCCTTCTCAAGTAAAAATTTATTTGCTTGTCTCCATTATACTCTAGGAGATGGGATCTCCTGGCCTATAAACGCATCCACAGACAATAATATCGTCTTACAATTATACCTATCCTGTAGAAGTTTGGGGGAAATCATCAGAAGTCCAGTATGTCTGACCATTTATGGCTTTATGCATATATTCAGGTCTCAATTTCAAAACCCCAAAGGAAGTTCCTAGGCTTCCTGTTCAGATCTGACTCCTTCATAATCTCCTAATATTTTTCTTATCAGTGCTGTATAATCCCACTGGGACAAAGATTCTGAATTTTGCTTCCTTTCTGGAGCTTCTGCAGTGTAGCACACAGAGCCTGCCTCTTACAGATACTTACTTGTCATACAAGTTGATTTTCTTTAAATATTTGCTCATGCTGGCTTTTTTTTTTTTGTATTTTTCCTTACAAAACTTGGTAACTTTTGCCTGTTGATGTTCTGCACAATCCTGGCTTCTAACAATACACCCTGAGCAGTGTTTTGAGAGCTCATTAACAGGAGAGACAGAATTAAAGTTCAAAATGAATTTAAGGTAAGCCAAGTGTCAAAGATACTCCTTCAATTGGGCCAAAATAGTCTTATTGACATTGATTCCCAGCTGACTCACTTTTCCCCATCAGGATATCAAATCAGACTGCAAAATCTCCTCTCTGCAGCTGCAATGAGGGGCCATTAAAGCCAAGCCAAAGAAAGATTCATCAGAGATGTTTTCAGAGAAAATTGTCTAAGCATAAGAGGAGAAATTGTCAGAATAAAAATGGAATGAAGCTGAGTATGAAGCTACATGCCTGTAGCCCTAACATTTGGGAGGTGGAGGCAGGAGGATCATATGTTTGGAGCCTAAGACACATTGAGTTCCAGGGTAATCTGATCTGTATAGTAAAACCCTGTCTGAAAATCAGCAGCAAGACTTCTGCCAAACCTTTCAAAAGTAATTGAAGTTAAGATGTAATGGAGAAAGAGTTGTTATGCGTTTACCTGATAGTAAAACTCTTCATAGGCAAAATTCTTTATCTCCTGACTTCAACTCCCTCCTTTTTTTTTTGTTTTGTTTTAATTTTTGGTCATAGGGCTTGAACTCAGGGCTTGAGTGCTCAAGGCTAGTGCTCTACCACTTTGAGCCACAGTACCACTTCCAGTTTTCTGGCGATTAATTGGAGAGAGGAGTCTCATGGACTTTCCTGCCTGGGCTGGCTTCAAACCACAATCCTCAGGTCTCAGCCTTCTGAATAGTTAGATTACACGCATGAGTCACTAGTGCCCAGTTCTTTGACTCCCTCTTATACCCTGCTTTATAATTACGCTTCTGTCTTTAGGCTTAAACATCTGGCTGTTCTTAATTCAGCCTTTAGGACTTATTATAACCCATGGACCAGTTTATCTGTACACGGGACCTTGCAAAGCTAGATTGCTCAACACTCTGTTTCGATCAAGAATGAGAAATGTCTAAACGTAGGGAGTTCAATCAGGTACTTAAGAATGTAGATACAGTAGGAGAGGCAAAAGGCAAATGGTAAAAGTGAAGGAGAATGAATCTTGTCAAAGGATTCATATATGAAAATAAAGCAATGATGCCTGTTGAAATTGTTTTAGCTGGGGAGTGGGATAAGAGGGAATGACAGAGGGGGCACATTTGACCAGGACATATTTGTTACGGAGCCTGGGGTGGGGAGGTTCTACATCCCCCCAAGAGTCCACCACTCAGAGACAGTCTCAAGCCAAAAGATGGGTTTATTGGGGAAGCAAACTGCCTAGCTGGGGTTTATCAAGGGAAAAGCGTAGCACAGATGGAGGGGGTTGACGCAGGGGGTAGAACATGCAATAAGTTCACAGATGTAGGAGGTTGATGCAGGCGGCAAAGCATGCAACAAAGCAAGCGTGGCACAGATGTAGGAGGTTGACACAGGGCAGAGCACACAACAAAGCAAGTGTGGCACAGATGTAGGGGTTAACACAGGGGGTAGAGCAAATAACAATGAAGCCATTTACAGAAGCAGAATTTTGGGGTCAGGTTGACCTAATAATCAAGATGGAGTCAGCTCTCTTCCCCCCTACATTTCCTACCACGTTTCCCTGGTCAAGACGGAGTTAGCTCTACAACAATATTGTTGTTTATGTGTGTGGAAATTGTAAGGCCCACCCCCAGGAGGGCTCCATGCAGATACTCCCCATGTGTTTAAGCCTGTGCCCAGTAGCTGAGTTACCTAGGTAACTGCCATACCTGGAGGCAGTTACCTCCTCCTTCTCTGAGGTCACATCCAATCCACCTGGCCTGGCCATGCCTCCCACCTTTTCCTATATAATCTGGCTCAACACAGCACTCTCTTTCCTTTTCTCTCTTACTCTTTTTGGCTCTTTTCTTTTTCCCTTCTTCCTTCCCCTCTGTCTCCCCACACCTCCATCTTGTGTGGGCTGGCAATTTGCTTCTCCCCAATAAACTCCTTTCTGCCTGAACCCTGTGGCGGGTTTCCTTTCTGGCAAACCTTGCAGAAATGTCACAATGAGCTCTCTTCTCTTTTATAAAACTAATGCATGCTAATAAAAAATGAAAATTTATTTTAAACCACTTTTCCTTCCTCCCTCCTTCCTGCCTGCCCTCCTCCCTCCCTCCCTCCCTCCCTCCCTCCCTCCCTCCCTCCCTTCCTTCCTTCCTTCCTTCTTTCCCTCCCTCTCTTCTTTCCTTTCTTCATTCTTTCTTTCCTTCCCACCCTTTTTTCTTTTTCACCATGTATTTTATCTATTATGACTAAACAGTTGTACAAAGGAGTTACCATGCAAGACATCAGTGTATGACTACAGTGCATCTTGATCTATGCTACCACTTTCATCATTCTTCCCTATCTCCCCAACTCTACCTTTCCCCTCAATTTTCTTAAATTTGTAGATTATGGATTGGATTTTGAGATTATTCTCCCCTCTTTCCTGTCTTACCTCCCTCCCTTTGGCCCCACCCTGTACCTCTCAAGTACCCAAGTAATCATTTTGTTGGACTGTGAGTTAGCCTTTCTAAGGAATTATACCATTTGAATTTTCACTGGAAAATGGCATATTTCATTTAATACATTTGTGTACACTTACATACAGCCAGGAAGTGTTTACTAGTACATTGACAAATTAGGTCTAGCTTCCACATATGAGAGAAAACATTTGTCCTTGGTCTCTTTGAGCCTGACTTACTTCACTTAATATGATTTTTTCCTTCTAGAGTCTTTAAATTTCTTATCCTGACAAGGTCCCAATCCTGAGATAATGATCACCTGGATCAGATCTTAATCCTACTACTTATCTCATTTGGGCTTCTCACGACTTTTAACATTGAATTAAATTTCCCACCTCCAGGCTGTAGAGTAGCATTTTGCTCTTGGATATGATGGCTATTTCATTTCATGAAAACTACAATTCTGCTGGCCCAGTGATGGAAAAGCCATATTCTCAGCTGTCATCTCTGCCTGAGCCTAATCAGCCTTCCCGTGGCCCGATTTCTGCACCCCTGAGGTATAACGGCACTTTCCTAATAAACCATGCTTGGCTGTCTTCCTCTTTTTCATGTTCTTTGCTGCACCTGGGGCAGTATTCTTAGGCATTGTACCCAAGAAACAAGAACCATCTGGACTACTCAAACCACTTCTAACCAAAGTAACAGCCTTTTGCTATACTATGTCCTTCAACTACGCTTTACATGTATATTGGATATTTGGATTTAGGAGCCCTTTAGGAAGAATATGAGGTGCGCGCGCGCGCGCACACACACACACACACACACACACACACACACTTAAAAGGCAATTCTAATTCTGATGGAAAGAATCGAAAGAATCAGAATTGAGTTTTGTCCTCTAGTCCTGACCCTAGAATGTTTGAGTTAGAGCTGAATCTAGAGATTAGAAACCAGTTTTTGTTAACCAGTCAACCTTTTCAGTTTATGTCCAATATGGTCAATTGGTTCTCTCAACATTTAGTGAAAATTTCCCACTGGCCAAACTTTTCAATGTAGGGACCCTGAACGATTTATATTTAGTGTAATAATACTTTCAAATACTAATCAGGATATTTTCCTTTCTGTATTTTTTTCCTCCCAAACATCCTCTTATTTATTCAAAGCCAGCCTGTTGCCTTAGGGAATATTGGGATTTTTTTTTTAAACTACAGGAATGCAAAAAGGAAAAAGTGTAAGAATTTCAGTTTTGACTTGCAAAATAGGCTCTTGAAAATCATATCAATAACTCTGAAAGAAAGGGATTAATTACTGAAGTAGGAGACCCTAGATTCTGCCACAAACAACAGATGGGAAAGTGAGCAGTCAAAGAAACAGTGTGTCAGCAGAGTTCATAAAGCTTGCTATGAGAAGTGGGCTGTCAGGTTGGCTAAGAGAGACCTGTGGAACTTAGATTTGAGAAAATTGGTGAGAGTTTTAGAAAGTGTGTGTGTGTGTGTGTGTGTGTGTGTGTGTGTGTGTAAACTCCAGGTAACTTTGGAAAGATCCCAGAGTAGAGGATACCAGTAATGTTTTTTTTTTTTGTTGTTGTTTTTTTACAATTCATTATTTATTTATTGTGTCAGTCCTGGCTGGAATTTAGGGCTTAAGCCTTGTCCCTGAGCTCTTTTGCTCAAGGCTAATGCTCTATCACTTGAGCCACAGCTCCATTTCCAACTTTTGGGTGATTAATTGGAGATAAACGTCTCATAGACTTTCCTGCCTGGGTGGCTTTGAACTGTGATCCTTAAATCTCAGCCTCTTGAGTATGTAGGATTATAGACATGGTGCCTGGCTCAATTCTATTTTTTAAAACCCCATGGAGGTAACTTGCCTTCAGCATGACATTTGCACCAGAGTTCAGAAATCACCCAAGGATTTCTGCCTTATGGAGTACACTGCAGCACAGGAGAAGCCAGTGAGTTTCTGACCCTGCAGAGGTACTTAAGAAGTTCTATCAGTGGGCTTGTTCCTGGAACGAGAGCAGAGATCCTACCTTACTCCTTGCCTCTGGTGAGAGAATTCAGGCAGCTGGAAGTGATAGGAAGATTTATTAGGAAAGAAATGTGACAGAGAAAAGAGATTATGGCAAGGCATGATCAGATTGTATCCTGGAGCGGGAGGAACCACCTCACCTCACTGGAACCAGATTGGCAGGCCGCCTCAAATGATCCTGACATGATGAAGTGGAACTGGGATTAAGATCAGCCAGGCCACAGTGGTAACTCTAATTATGCATACCTTTGCCTCCATCCCCATTCTTCTTCTATGTAAACCCGATGCTTATTATATTCCACTGTTATAAATCCCGTGATAGAGAAATAAAGACAATTAAAAATGCTTACAACAGGCCTGATTCTTTGCACTCAGCGTGGTATTGTGTTAATGATTAGAAAACAATTGTTAATTGAGGGAAAGAAGAAAGATGATGGGACAGAGTGTGTTTACCAGCCATACTGCCAGCCCTCAAGCTTAGAGGATCCTACTTATCATCATATATGGGTGCTGGATGCTGCTGCTCAGGTCTGACTTACATATGAATAAGGGCTTAGCTGAACCACGCTGCTCACAGATCAGTACTTCTTTATCAGAATGGAAGGGTATGTCTGGAGGTTTATTTAGGATTT
Organism: Perognathus longimembris pacificus; assembly: GCF_023159225.1. Lineage (NCBI taxonomy): Eukaryota > Metazoa > Chordata > Mammalia > Rodentia > Heteromyidae > Perognathus > Perognathus longimembris. The sequence continues at coordinate 68,160,956 of NC_063168.1, read as the reverse complement.
ATATTGGTGATCTTCATTATCCAACTAGGAATTTATTTTGTTTATGAGAAATCCTCTTTATAGACAGAACAGCAGTAGACTTATATAGAGCCAGGAAGGATAATAGATGATAATTCACATTTATTATTCCCTATTGTGCTTGGCTAGGCACTGATGCCTCGAGACAGACTTATAAGTTAGCATTAGTTTCACCTTCATTTTACAATTGTTAAATTGTGGCTTTCATTTGGGCACCGAGTGCTCAATAGACCCTCATAGATGGGCTGAATAAATTAATGAATGAAAGCCACATCACATGTTCAAAGCTGCACAGGTTGTACCTAGTTGAGCTTGTAAATGACTGAAGCCTATACTTTTTTTTTTTTTTTAATGTCATGAAGGTCATGCCGTGGTGGTAAATTTGCTCCATGGAGACGATCATAAGTCTTTATGTGCTGCTGTAACAAAATAAGACCAAGCAATTTATAAATAATAAAAATTTATTTTTGACCATTCTGGAGGCTAGAGAGTTTAAAATCAAGGCCCTCATCAGTCTAGTTGTTTGCTTCCAAATGGTATCTTCTCACATGGTAGAAGAGCAGAAAAGAGGGAATCACTTATGCAAGACTTCAATAGGGGCTCTATTATTATTATTATTTATTATTTTGTGCTGGTCCTGGGGCTTGAATTCAGGGCCTGGACACTGACCCTGAGTTTCTTTGGCTCAAGGCTAGTGCTCTGCTACCTGAGCAATACTTCCAGCTTTTTCTGGACAGTTTATAGGAGATAAGAGTCTCATGGACTTTTCTGCTCAGGCTGGCTTCGAACTGCAGTCCTGAGATCTCAGCCTCCTGAGCATTGACAATCACATGCGTGAACAATCAACACCTATCCTTAGTCTTAAAATACTTAAAAATTATCATCATAATACTATAATGACCCTTAACTTTCAGCACCAGAATTTGGAAGGATGCCTTCAGAAAATAACAATGATCATTTATGTTATGTATTTATTTTTTAATTTTAAGGTTCAGGTTTCTTTTCCCTTTATTACTTTGTGAGAATGTGCCAGTAGTCAGTATTTACCAGTGTAGCATTGATATGCACACTGGGAAAAATGAAAAAACAGTCTATATGATTATGTCAGGCTCCTAAATCTTTTTGAGTCTTGAAACTTTTAAGGATAGATCACTGATTTAAACCAGACTTTTGTTCAAATATGACTTTACATGCTCTTTGGGAAGGCATTTGTTTTTCCTGTGGATTTCCTGGTGTCCACTAAGTGATGGATTGCAGCTGAAGGCTTTTCCATATTCATTGCATTCATAAGGTATTTTTCCCCACCGTGATGGCTGATGTTTTCTAAAGGATAAATCATGCACTTGGGCTTTCCAAAGTGGTTCAATTTATATGCTTTCACTCTTGTGTAAACAGTTCTATGGTTGCTATGGGTACTCTCTGCCTACAGCATCCCTGCATTCTTGACATTTGGAAGATCTCTCTTCAATATTCGTTCTCTGGTGGTCCGTTAGATGCGCCCTGTCATGGTTTGAATATGGAATGTCCCACTCAAGCTCAACCTTGGTCTTGAGCTGGTGGGCACTATTTGGTTTCCAGTTCTGAAAACATTAGGAGACGAAGCCTAGCTGGAGGAAATAGATTGCGGAGTGCCTATCCTTGGGAGCTATTTCTTGGCTCAAGCCTCCTGGGTCTCATTCCTTGCTTCCTGTGTTGCATGAGTGAAGTGGCCTCTACTGCATGATGTTGTGTTTACAGTAGACCGAGGATCCATGGAGCCAATGATTCTGGACTGAAACCTGATCTTGTGGGTCATACACCTTTGGGTAAAGTAGTTTAATTTGGCTAAAATTATTTGTAGGAGGAATCTGAAAAGTTGGGAGAAAAAAGCTTGAACTTAATGAGTATTTACGGTTGCAGCTTAGAAGATCAAAATGCCAATAGAAATGTATATAGAAAAGTCTGTGTTCATGATGATTCAGATTGGCACAAAGACCTTGGGAATTGGAATACAGGCTACATTCTGATAGAAAATTTGTTTATATTTTGCCTGTCTTAAAACTTTGCATGAGGCTGAGTTATAAGGTGATAGACTACTTTATATGGTAGAGGAAATTTGAGTCAGTTCAGCATTCAGGTTGTGCCATTGGCTTTGTTGGCATCTTGTAGCCATGATTACAGTAAAAGCCAAGAGCAAAGGGCAGAGCAATTAAGACTGGAAAACTTGTTCTCTGGTAAGAAAAGCCTGTGTAAAGTTGGAACTGTAGAGTTAAAGAGAAAGCACTGTTGCCGGGCTTTGCTCTACCTCCCATCCATGTGGGAGTCCTGAGTGGAGGCCACAGGCAGCCTCGGTCGCGTGTGGTCGCAGGATGCCCTGCCCCCTTCCCATCCCAAGGAGGACACGGACCCGTGGGTGTCCCGGAGAACTCTCAAAGGATGTTCTGGTTTAATAAAGGGAGGGGCTAACAGTTATATGGCAACGGTGACGAGAAAAGGGGTGATAGACCCGGAACTGGCGATAGGCGGGTGAGCTTGTCCTAGGACCCCCTCTTGGGCTAACATCACTTCCCATAGTCCCGCCTTCTGGGAAAAGCCCCCGAGAGGCGGGCACACCTGCTCGCTGGTGAGAAGTTGGGGGGCTGGTCTCAAAGCTACCCCTTCTGGTTCAGGACCCAGAAGGAGATAGGTGTGGCTCACTTCCACACTGCCCCAGGGCTGGGGGAGAAGGGCGGGGTCTGGGGATGGCTCTCATGGCCCATCCCCCTTCAAGGCCAAGCTGAATCCCCAACACACTGTTTTTGATTTCTGTACCCTTTTTTTTGCTTGTATCTGATTTGGGGAGGGGAAGGGGAAGCATAGAAATGGTGGGACAAAGGGTGAACCAATACAGCAGTGATACTCACTACACACTATGTTGAAAATGAACTATCCAACGTGGGGGTCAGGGGATCAGGAGGGAAAAAAATGGGGAGAAAATGAGGGAGGGGGGTGACACTGTTCAAAAAGAAACATATTCAATACCTGACTTTTGTGACTGTAACCCCTCTGTACATCACTTTTACAATAAAATGATAATAAAAAGCAAAGCATGTGTAAAATTGACATAAGGGTTTCTAAAGAAAATAATCACATTTAAAAAAAAAATCAAGCATGTTGTACTAGGACAAAAAAAGATGCCTTGCGGTCATAATTATTCAGACCCCACTCATTTGTCTTAAGGACTTCAAAGTCTTGAAGTTCTTCGACAAAGTTTCCTTGGGAAGAGAGCACCTCTGGGTGCTGTTCTTACACGTGGCCACCTAGGGAGGTGTTTCCCAGGATTCTTTTCACCATGCTTAGCCACCAAAGCATTCGGAGGCTAGAGAGCGATGGTCCAAAGGGGATGTACTACTGCTTCAGCAGGTAGGAAACCATTATATCACCCGTGGGATGCTGGTTTCCCAGGCGTTCAAAACTAGAAGAGTTATGGGGGCTTGGAGGCTTCCACTCAGATTTCAGAGGAAAGTATGGCAGGCTGGGTAATATTTGACCTGGTTGGAGTCCATGCAGGGGGAGCTTTTGCAAGGGTGATGTGCAAATATATGACAGTGAGGTTGAAGATGCCATTAAGACTACGGGATTTTTGAGAGATCAGAAATGTGGACCATCTGACAAGGAAAGCTGGAAACACATTGATTCAGGTCAGGAGAGAGGCCTCATGGGATACAGCTGGCAAGACTGTAAGATGGCCTATGTCCTTAGGAATTCATGTCTTGTGCCCTGGGTGCCAGACATGGTGCTATAGGATTTAGGGTTTGCTCCGCTGTGCTTTAGACTGTCTTGTTGTTGCTTATGTTTTGGTTTCCCCGTTCTAGGCCTCCGTCTCTCCATTTCTCACCGGGTGTCACGGTGTGTTGGAAATGTGTAACTTGAGGTTTGGTATTCACCAGTGTTCACAGTTCAGGGTTCCTTGTTAGTTTCAGAGGAGATGCCAGACCAGAAACTTTTGGAACTGTTTTGAAACTGTTGGCACTGTTTGGGGATTTCAGAGCTAAACAACTAAATGCATTTGACGCCTTGAGATAGCCATGATATTTTGACAGCTAGAGGTTATGGTTTGAACATATCCCCCATAGTCTTATGCAGCTGGTGGCACTCTTTTGGGTAGGGTAGAAACTTTAGGACGTATGTCCTTGAGGGAGGAAGTAGGTCACAGGGCATATGTTTTGGGCTTGTACCTTGTCCCAAACACTTCTTGTCTTATTCTTGGCTTGCTGTCTTCCGTGAGGGGAGTAGCCTCTGCCCCATGTTCATAACCTCTAGTAATCAATGGGTCCAAGTCCTATCGACTGAAACCTTTTGAACTACAAGCTTAAATCAAATCCCCCAGCCCCCCAAGTTGTTTATGTTATGCATCTCATCACAGCAATCCCAATTCTGACCAACACCTCTTCTATAACATAAGGTTTTATAATTCAAAGCAGAAGAGAAGAAAGGGCATTTGTGGGACCAGGAACTCCTTGAGGTAATAGGAAGCAGCTGAGGAACTGTACTTCCATTGCCTCTATTTTCTTGCCTCTTCGATTGCATCTAGTATCCACTCCTGCTGAATTCTGGGTATTGAAGTAGGATGGAAACATTACAGAATTTAGAGGGAAAGAGACTTGGATGGAACTTTGTGGGGAATATTAGTGAAATAGGAGTTGAATGAGGAAGTTTTATGAGCTGCAGGGGGACCTTTAAATAATTTCTGAGGGAATTTACTCAACTCCCAAGTTCTGAGGGCAGAAGTTATTAATTCCAAGTTGGGATGAAAAAGAACAAAAACCTGAGAATTTTATGAAGGAATACACATAGTAGCACTTTTAGATTGCTAAATACCATAAGCATTAGCGTTTTAGAGTTGCATCAACTCCTACACTTTTTCCTTTCCATTTTTTTTGGGAGTTGACTTTCAAACTTTACTTCTCAAGTGATTATTGCGTAGAATGCTCAGTTCTCAAGTGCAGAGATGATAGCTTCCTCAATTTTTAATTTCCCTAAGTTTGGAGCACAGCCTATAGCTTGAGGAGGGTCTAAAAGACTGGGTTTAGTTCCATAGACTGAGCTCAAGGAGTGACCAAAATACAGAAGCAACAACAGGATTCATTGGTAAGCTCCTCTAGAGGAATAACTCTGAAGAGAGAGGGAGAAAAGCTAAGGTGGGAGTTTAACTCAAGTTCATAGAATCACACGCCACAAAAGCGAAGCCTCATGATGTGCAAACTTCTCCAGGATCCTACTTTTGTCCTTGCATCTCAGGTGTCAGAGCAGGGGCTCCTCTTGTTGCTTTTTATCAAGTAAAACAGCATCCATTTCCAGCTTTGTACCCAGAGCTATTGGAAATAATAACCCAGAATAACTTAGTGATCTGGTATACAGAAAACCCCAGGGTCTTCACAATTGCAGTGAAACCACCAGAGCCTGCGACTGGATATGGATAGAAGGAAGTGGTTGTGCAAGTGAGTGAAGCATTTGTGTGGATTCCCAGGAGTTCACTCATATCCACGCAGGGCAGGGTGTGTACGTGACTTAATGGTGCTTTCGTTTAAAATATTTTGACTTTGTGATGATGAGTCAGACCTAGATAACCCTTCTGCTTTTCACTTTGAGTACAATAGTCAGAAAATAAAGAGATATAATAGCAGCCAGTTTATGATAAAATGACCTTAATGTTGGATGGCTTTCCTCAATTGAAGGCTAGTAAATGTTCTGAGCATGTTTCAAGTAGGCTTGGTTAAGCTACAATGATCAGAGGGTTAGGCATACTATTTACAGTAGTTTCAGCTTATGATAGTTTATTAAGACTCAATCCTATTGTAAGTCAAAAAGTCCCTGGATATGCTTGTTAATGAGGAAACACGTGGGTTCCAGTCCTGTATAGTTGATCTTCTGTTCTAGAAATTAACCTGCTATTTCAGAAGAAGGTAGAATTTTCTAGAGTAGCCACAGTTTATTCATTGTTTGGGATATTCCAAAGGTAGTTTTGAAAATAACTACGTTGCTCAGCACCACCATATGGCTTGACATTCTAGAAGTTAGAAAACATTCTTGGTCTTAGTTTTGGAAAAATATTTTGAGAGCTATAGGAGCTAAACAAAATGGCTAATATTCTTATTAATGTTGTACTATTGTATTAGTTTATATTAGGATGAATCTTATTAATGCTATCACACATAAGCTTTCAAATAAACTAGTTGTCTGTGCCCCACTCTCTAGGTAAAAGAAGTGCATCAGTTGACAGAATTGATGTCATAGCTTGGTAAAGGGCAGGGTCCCAGATTCAATGAGCTCACAGTCGGCCAACTCTAGATGTACCCTTTGTTCTCATGCAACAGAAATGACTGCTAGACTTCTAAATGTTTCACTCCACTCCAGACAATTTTAGATGAACAGAGAGTAGAAAAATTATGCCTTTTTTTCCCCAAGAGCCTTCTTGGAAACATTTCAGAACACACATGGTGCTTAAATTTGGCTAAAACGTTGGTTTAGCCATGCTAGTTGCAGGAACAGTTAGGAAGTGAATGTGCTTAGTTAGTCATGTGACTACTTTATGAACACTGAAGTTCTGTTTCTAACATAGATGGAAAGGATGGAGATGCCATTCCCTGTCCTTTTACACAGTGCTCTTATCTCTGAGCAATGTAACCCTGCAAAGTCCTCTGAACATCCCGCCTGGTAGTGAAGTCACATGGTATTAACACATGGAATTGAGAGTTTTTCAGGGAAGGACTTGTCAGTCTTCTTGGTGCTCTTCTTTAGCTTTGCATTAGGCACATTAGGAAGTTCAAAATCCCTTTTACAAGTCAGGAAACAGCCGAAGGGAGATGAAGTGACTTGTGATGCAGATTAATGTGAGAACTGAGAAGAGAGTCGGTCTGCCACCAGCCACCCCATGGATATTTATCACCTGTTAGCTGCCATGAATTGCAGAGGCCCACTGTCTTCTATAAATGAGTTAGGTGAGGAAAGAGTCATCGTATTACACCTTCGTCTTTCAGATCCTAGCAATGTAGTCATGTCACCTGTCCAAGCAGTCACCGTTTCAGTTATGAATGACATTTATCATTGTACCAAGAGGAAGGGAAGTCATTTTCTATGTAGTTTCCCTTTTGGCAAGGAAAATATCAAGCTAGTCAGCCTCAGGTAGATCTTTTCAAAAGCACGTTAAAAAATCTTCTCGTGGATTCTCCCCTTATCTTCTGTCTGTCACGAGCTCGACCAATTTCTTGTTTGCTTTTCTCTTTGTTTGAAAGAGCCTCTACCTGTGCTTAGTACTTCAAGTATATTGTTCCCTTTGATTTCAGTCTTCAAGATAGGTGTTTGTTGTGATCACTTTCTATATACCTCATTGATAAAGGAATGTTCAATGTCCTATATTATGTAGAGGTGGCTGAATGCAGGAACACTGAACATTGGAGAGAAGATGGATGGTAGCAGTTTGTTACTTACATCCCCTCACATGCCAATGGACGAGGGTGCTCTAGGCTGTGCAGGGCTCTATGACATGGTACTCAGGAGCAGAATGAATCAAGAGGAACTGTGGAAGGCAAGTTTTGCAGTGAAAAGAAGGTAGGAGGTTTTTCTGTTATCCTTCAGAAGATGTGTTTGGCTTATTGAGCAGTTTTATGAGCTGACAAAGAGGTGAAACCTAGGAGGTTGAAGATAAGATAGGGTCCAGCTGAGAGCATTATACCGGAATTCATTCCCGAGCTACAGAGAAGCCACATTTTGAGAGGTTGAATTGGGAGTCTTCACTAGAAAGTCAGTAACTGCAGATAGATTCCAATCTCAAAAGCCTGCAGCCCAGAAAGTAGCTTGCCCAAAGCTTTTAAAGGCAAAAAACTGTATGCTTGGGGTCTGGACACAAGCCCAATAAAAGCAAACCATGTAGGAAAACAATCAGGGGTGAGCAAAGCAAACCATCTAGGGGATACTCAGGGGTGAGCATTCTCAGTAGCAAAACTTCCCTGTGACTAAACAGCATGCTACATCTGCATTTTCTCTGGAGGGTAACTCTCTTAGCTATCTTGTAGCTAAACAACATGATATATCTGCAATTCAAAGAATGGCTTGTTTCACCTCTAGGCTTTTCAGATGTGACTGAAAACTCCCCAATACCCAGCAAGGCACTAGGATGGCTGTGAGGACCACGCTTAGTTACTTAGGCCCTTATTTCAAGAGGTATATTTTCAAGAGGAAAACTCCTGCTATTCTCTTGATCTTATCTGAAAAGAGCAAAGAAATAAGGATGGAGACAGGACAGTGACAATCAAATTAAGAATATCCATTTCTATGGGTGATAATCACATGAATTAACAACTGCTGCAAAGACTATCATGTTAACTGATCTTGGCATTAGATATTTTGTTGCTAGATTGTAGAAGATCACAAAGAGTCCTAGAGAAGGGGCAAGAGCAATGGGAGGACTACTCAGGGAGATTAGGAACAAAGCAATTTACCAACCAAGGAAGGTCACTCCATTACTGTGCGGCATTGGGAATCTGGGGCCTATCACATCTCTCATTGGAGAGGAAAGGAGTAGCATGTGAACATATATGATGGAATAAAACAGACCAGATGCACACAGAGCAATAGAGGTGGACCAAAGGTCATGCCATCATGTTGAATGAATGGAACACTAAAGGAGTCTGAGATAAGGATGCATTATCACTTGTATAAATTAGAAGCGAATGTGCTCAAAGCAGTCATAGACATTTCACAAGGACACATAGAAGCCAAAGGCTATCAATAAGCACCTCAGGGTGGCCATCTGTGTAGAGTGGGAGGCGCAGGAAAGTGTGAAATGGCCTGCCAGTTATTACCTGCAGAAATCAGGGCCTTGGTTGTCCACATAGCTCCTTCAGAAAGACCTTGAATTCTTCCTCACCACCAAATACTGACTTGGCAGAAACTCTCCTCATTATTGTGGTAGGGAATTATGGTCTTTGGGCTAGTGATTAACTCATTGGTGAAGCACTTGCCTAGCATGTGTGATGCTCTGAGTCCCATCTCCAGTGCAGCAAAAATTTATTTTTTTAAGGGGGGAGGACAATATGGGAGTTTTGAACTCAAGGCCTTATGCTTAGTTAGGTCGGTGAAATACTACTAAGCAATGCCTCTACTTTCTCTCTCTCTCTCTCTCTCTTTTTTCTCTCTCTTTCTCACTGTTTACTTTGAAATAGTGTCTTGCTTCCCCACCCCTACAAGCTAGTGCCTGGATTGATATCTATTTTAGGCTTTCTGTCATAACCAGGATAATAAGTGTATGCCCACCACACTCAGCTTTTCCTGTTGAGAAATGGACCCTCATTTTTTTTTCTAACCCTTGGCTGGCCTCAAGTGGAGATCCTCAACCTCAGCCTCCCTTGTAGCTGGGATTACAGGCATAAGTCACTGGAGAATGCTAGCATGTTGTTTTATTAAACAGAAATTTTACGGGAAAATGAAGGAAGAAATATGTCGAGTAGCTATAAATTTAGAGAAAAAAGACACAAAGGACTTTTTTTTTAATCTTAAAAAACTAGTGTTCTAGTCACTGAGCTCCTGTCTGTTCCTGCAGGACACCTGGTCTTGGACTCCCTTCATTGCCCCAAATGGACCCGTGGCCGAGACCTTATGCCGGCCTGCCACCTAAGGAGAACATTCAGGGCAGGGCAGATGGCTTTTTCTGTGAACTTATGACGATGGCCTTGTCCTAAAGGGCTTCTAATGTTCCCTTACTTTCTCTTAGAAAAGCAGGAACCTTTCCTCCTAGATAAAGCCTAGATAAATGCCATTGTACAGTCTCCCCTGCATACGGTTTGATCTCTTAGAGGACTTAAGCTCTACGTTGGGAGACGAGGACAGGATGAGTGTTTTGAGAACCCTTCACATCTCAGTGATGGGCCCTCATATATCTACTCTTCTCGGATCCTAGATGGCCCCAGGTGTCTGTCTGTATTTCTTTTTTTTTTTTTTTTTTTTGGCCAGTCCTGGGCCTTGGACTCAGGGCCCGAGCACCGTCCCTGGCTTCTTCCCGCTCAAGGCTAGCACTCTGCCACTTGAGCCACAGCGCCCCTTCTGGCCGTTTTCTGTATATGTGGTGCTGGGGAATCGAACCTAGGGCCTCGTGTATCCGAGGCAGGCACTCTTGCCACTAGGCTATATCCCCAGCCCTGTCTGTATTTCTTAATAGCTCCATGAAGCTGGGGAATGAGTTTGCCAGTTCTTGCAGCTAGAGATGAAGGAAGGTTCTGCCCTTGAAGCACTGACTCTAGTAATATAGGGCATCTAACTGGAATCCAAGAGGTTAAGGACTTTTAGGAGGAAGGGCCTTGACTAGCCTGTAACCAGTTGTGAAGTTGAACATGAGGTTCATCAGGGAGTGACAGAAAACCTCAAATAACAGTGGCTTTAATATAATACAATTTTTTTTTCTCATGTGAATGGAAGAAGACAAGGCTGTTGAGGTGACACAGCCCCCTTTGGTCTATTTCTTTGCTACTGTTGTCATGTGGCTTTGATATGTAGGTCCAGATCCACCAGTCTTCTCTGTAGGGCAGAGGGCACAAGGGTGAAAAAGAGAGGAGAGGGACACCTCCTTTTTCCTTTGAGGATACCATTCAGAAGCTGAATATGCCACTTCTACTGATGTCTTATTGGAAATAACTAAGTCACATACCCTTTTCTATTTCATAGAAGGCTAAGACATGCAGATTACCTCAGCAGCCATTACCTAGGAGAACAGCCAACTGTCCTGGTTTGCCTTAGGCTGAGGTTATTCTTACGATGTCAGATTTTCTGTTTTAAATCGGGACTAATTTTAAACAAAGAAGAGATGGTCACCCTAATATCTAGGCAGTCATGGGACATACTTACTGAGGAAACAGAAAATCTTATGGAGGTGTGTTGAACAGTCTCTGTCATGGAGAGTTTCCTTCACTCTTCTAGTTGGAGATAGTGCTAGGCTGTAAGTTAGAATCCACAGATGAAGGGTTACTCAAGAAGTATAAAATTTCCCTAGGGAGAAAACCATGAGGGCAACATTTCTTATTTTGGGTACCCCTTGGTTTGCTCTTCTGTATCATCCCATGAAGACCCACCCATCCATCCATCCATCCACCCATCCTCCAAGCACCTTCTTTTTCATTCTCAAGGCATCTGTTGAGCTGGACACCAGTGGCTTACACCTGCAATCCTAGCTACTCAGATCCGAGGATCACAATTTGGAGCCAGCTAGGGCAGAAAATCTGAGTGAGGCTTATTTCCAATTAACCAGTAAGAAGCTTGAATTGGAGGTATAGCTCAACTAGCTCAGTTCCATCCACAAGTGAAAAGCTGAGTGTGAGCGTGAAGCCTTGAGTTTAAGCCCTAGTAGTAGTACCAACACAGACATAGACACAAACAGACAACTAGACAGACACACATACATCACAGAGTCTATTGAAGAATCATAATGGATTCTGAAGGTGTCAAGATGAATGACTCTGTGTGGTTTTTGTCCTCAAGGAACATACAGTTTGATTCAAGAGACTCAATCCAAACAAGTATTTAGTAATACAGGAGTACAGCTAGAATTAAATCTTTGTATAGAGTGTAATGTAAACCAGTAGTGTGGGGTACACCTGGAAGTCAACTAGCTGGCCCCGCCTGTTTCTCAGTCTTGGGGCCACGTGTGGTTAAGATGGTGGCGCCTAACAACAACACACAGCTGCTACAAGTGTCTTTGGTTATAACCTGGAGGCGGTTCTATGGGCTGTGACGCCCCGGCTCTTCCACCCTGGATGGACAGCTCATCCCTCCCCTTCTTGCCGATCTTAGACCTGATTGGCTCCTGTGCCTTATATTAGTGACACGTACTTCCCCAATCAACAAGATCTCGCGCTGACTTGACTCCCAGGCCGTCTGATTGTCCTCCGGTGAGGGAGGGCTGGGTGCCGGCTGTCTGCCAACCCTTTCCTTTCTTGGCTAGTCTGGTCCGGGTGTGCTTTCTCCATCTCTCCCACGGGTCAGGGGAGCGTGAGGGGCTAAAGACCCCGACATAGTAGATGAAACAATGAAACTTGGTTTGTGAGCTTGTTAGTTACTTTTCTCATGGCTGTGCTGAAATACTTGATATAAACTTAAGGGGAGATTTATTTTAGCTCATCATTTCAGAGATTTCATCCACAGTCCTTGACTTTTTGATTCTGAACCTGTAATGGGGAAGAATGCAGTGGGAGTGTTCAATCCACAGTGGACCAGCATCAGAGAGAGGAATGGAGTTGGGACCAGGTATAACTTCCAAAGGCATGTTCATGGTGGCCTACTTCCTCCAGCTGTGACCCGTGTCCGAAGGTGTCCACTCATTCCCCAAATGGCACCACCAGCTGGAAACACAATTCAACTGGGAACAGTATCCAGCATAAGAGCCTATGGGGGATGTTTCGTATTCAAGCCGTACCATTCTACTCCTGGCCCCAAAGGGCTCATGGTCCTCTCATAATGCAAAATGCATTTAGTCCATCTCCCAGAGTCCCTAAAGCCTTAACAGTTCCAACATTGTTCAAAAGTTGAGAAATCTCCTTGGAGACTCAAGGGAAACTCTTGGCAATGAGTTCCTATAAAAGAAAACAGAAAGTTGCACTTTTCTAAGTGGGCTCTTTGTGGGCTGGAACTTACCGTATCTTGTTTACAAGTAGAAGAGCAAAGAGCCTCTCCATGACAGAGGCTACCCCATACACTTCATGGAGAGTTTTCCTTCCTCCCCAAGTATCTCCAATTGTTACCTAGGTCTCAGAGTGACCAGTTCTTCTATTAGTCTTGAACTATTCCAGTTTTAAAACTGAAAATCCAGAGTCCCAGGAACATCCTCAGTTCTGAGCAGTTTTCCCCTCAGGATCACAGGTAGGGTCTCTGACTTAGATATTTCCAATGGGAATGGCACGAGGGAAAGATATCCATTCTACAGAGGTAGAATAGGAAAATATCAAGGAACAAACCAAACCAAAGCAAGCCCCAAGCCCCACAGTGAAAACATGGAATCCTATATATCTCCATGTGCTGCATGTGGTACATGTGGTGTCATAATTTGAGCTCCAAAGGGTTTGGGCAGTCCCACCTCTATGGTCTTGCCAGCTACAGCCAAATGGCCTCTATCACAGTGGTTTCACTCGTTGCCATGACTTTACTTGACAGGTGTTCCATATTTCTGGTGTCTCTAATGGCTTCTTCCCCAATGAGCACCTTGAATCTTCACTGCAGACTCATTGTTTCATCTATCCTTCTTGCAGGGGAAGTCTGCAAGGGTACCCCCTCCCCCCCCACACACATCCCATATGGTCTGTCTGTCTGAAAGCCTCCATGTTCTCCCAACTCTTGCAATGGGTATAAATGAAACACCAGCATCGCATGGATGATGCTAAGGTCTGCCACCAGCTTGAGTAGTAGCTAGGCCTCCTGGGACGTTAGCCTCTGTGTTCCTGAGAAGCTGAGTAGAGTGAAACAAATCCAGAGAATACAGTTTCTTAGATAGTCTTGTGTGACATAGTGTCAAGGAAAGTTTTTCAGGTCAGTTTGTTCCTTCATACCCGTGAGACTGATAGATATGGTCTGGCCAATGTCCAAGATTATCTCAAGGCATCCTTAGTATTGTCTAATCACAAAGCATGGGACTGCCAATCTCTTCAGAAACCACACCATTCTTAGTTTCAATTATGCACAGGCTCTTCAGACCAAACTGCAAGTTTTCATCTGTATTTAGTCCCTTCTTTTTGCTCTCAGTTTTCACTGTAAATATGACTAAAAGCTTCAGGCCAAAACCATGCTCCAGCCTAAACACTGGCCTACCTTGAAATTTCATTGCAGGAATGACTAAACAGTCTCCCACAGTTTCAGAACACAGACAATATAAAAAAGTTACTTTCCAAAATATAACATAGTGGCCTCTAGACCAATTAACAATAGAGCCTCCGTTTCTATCTGAATCATTATTAGTTCAACACACAGTGCTAATGTGGACAGCTTATGGTCCATATTCCTATTAGCATTCTGGCCTTATGATCTTTCATCAGTAAAGCCCATTAAGATTTGTTTATAGCATTCTAGAGCTGCTCTGGCCCACATCTCCAAACTTTTTCAAATTCTTCCTGCAAATGATTCCCACATACTTAAAAACCACATGGTCAAGTTTAGTCACAATAGTGACCCCCACTCTGTTCTCATTTTCTGTATTAATTGTCTTGTCACTGTAACAAAATACCTGACATAGAGAATGTAAGGGGGAATATTTATTTTAACTCATCAACTGAGAAGTTTCAGTCCATACTCTTTGGCTCCTTGGATTGTGAGTTTGTGATGAGGTGGAATATCAATGGAGGCAGGAATGCATTCAGGAGACTCATGGTGAACTGGACTCAGGTATCACCTTCAAAAGCAAACCCCAAGTGTCCTCCATTCTCTAGCCAGAATCCATCTCCTAAAGTTTCCACTTCTTCCCCAAATTAGCACTATTATCTATTCAACCATGAGCCTTTGGGTAGCACTTCATAGTCAAACCATAACAGTGAATGAGAGAGTGTCTCTCAGCACAGGCAACACTGGCTTGATACTAGTGCTGAAATAGGTAGCATCCAGATACAGAAGTGAAGCATTAGGAAGCAGGTCATAGGCATGGTGAAGGCTCTGATAGTCTGCAGTGAGCAGGGTGGAAAGATGGGTCAATTCTCTCAGGCTGTCATGTAAGGGAGGGGAGGGAGGGGAGTAAGACCGAGAGGAAAGTGTGAAGAGCTTGAAATGTGAGAAGTCAAGCTTGGGCCAGATGCTGAACCATCTGTAAGGCCATCCCTTGGAGTATTTGTATCATCTGACTTGTTAGACACAGCCTTTTCTGCGTAATTTACCAGAGGATGTGGAATTTTTGCCCACAGTCCTTTCATTATTACAGATGTTCTGTGGGACTCACCTTGGGTGACCCTCAAGGGTACTTGAAGGGCATTTCCAAGTGTGTCTTTGTTCCTGTAGACTTGGGCCATGCTCAGTCACTGGGTTCTTTCTTTAATAATTTATAAATGATTTCCTTTTATCTACAGAAGCATAAAGCTTTTAGAGCTGGCAAGGACCTTAAAGATGGTATGGTCCAAACCCGAACAGACAGCCAGGGAGCAAATACTGCCGAGATCATCAGGGGCAGAGGGGAATTGGAATTCAAGTCTTTGGACCTTAAGACCATAAGACTTTAAAGTATGTTTAATAAGCAAAATACCATCCAGTAGAAAGATAAACATATCATAGGTTACTGAAAGAAACATGGTGAGCATGATAGTTGTTGAAATCATGTGAAATAGGAACATTGTATTTAACCAAGAATAAAATCTAACTCATTTAAATTTAGCTGTGAGTTTCCTAGTAGCTGAGCAAAGAGAGAGTCATATTTTTCTCTCTTTTCTGGTAAAAGGAAGCAAAGAAATAAAAGAATTAAGTCCCTATCAGGAGCAGATGAAACTGACTGGATCCTAGTTCTGTGTGCAATTATTCACTGCACAAATATACAGATCTTACTGAAAATACAGTTTTGAGTAGCTCATTAAATACTGGAAGATAAATAGTTAAAATCCAATGTGTTAAGTGCTATGAATGGGAGAATTGGGTAGAGGGGAGGACAATAGTGCAATAGAAAGAAGACTCATGATGAGAGAGGGTCTTGGTTATCAACAGAGTCAATTATTCACTGAGGAAAAAATCATATGGTTATTAAAAGCAGGGGGAACTCCACTGAGAAGACCTAGTGGGTTTGATATTTACAGTTGCCTTTTTTTTCGTGTGTGTGTGTGTGTGTGTGTGTGTGTGTGTGTGTGTGTGTATACTGGAACTTGAATTCATAGTCTGGACACTGTACCTTAAGTTTTTCACTCTACCAATTGGGCTACAGCTCTACTTATGGCCTTTGGTGGTTTATTGGAGATATTAGTCTCTCACAGGCTTTTCTGACTATGTTAGATTCAACTGTGATCCTCAGATCTTAGCTGTCTGGAAAGCTAGAATTACAAGCCACCAATATCTGGCTAGGGTTTTAGCTTCATATGATCACAGTGGCTGGAGTGACATCCGGGTTGCTCTAGATGATGTCTATTATGTATAATACTTTTTACTCTTCACCCTCCTGTTGGAGATGAGAACCTCTTCATTTTCAACTGTAGGTCTGTCCCAATTTAATAGACACATTCATACCTCCCTTTTCTTCAGAAGTCATATCCAGCTGGCTTTTTCATTAGAACTTTGGAGGGAAGGAAAGGTCCAGGATTAGTTGAGGAGAAAGAAAGGAATGAGAAGGTGGTAGGTAGATATGAGAGAGAGAGAGAGAGAGAGAGAGAGAGAGAGAGAGAGAGAGAGAGAGAAAGAGAGAGAGACAGAGAGACAGAGACAGAGAGAGACAGAGACAGAGAGATAAGACAGAGACAGAGAGACAGAAAGAGACAAAGGATAGGAGAGTGACAGGTTGTAGAACAAGGGAGACATGGTAGTCTGGAAGACAAATTGAAGGTATCCTGAATTGAATTGGGAATTAGATGCCTTTTGAGCCCTCTTTGAACACAGGAAGGAGTGAGCAACATTGTCAACTGGTGATTTATGGCTTGCAGGTTGATGTGTGACTTGTCTAGCTGCTTGCCTGTGGGTATAATTGGTTAGAAGGGTGGAGGAAGTCACATCCTGTATCAGGATGATATTTTGATTGGGTAGAAGGTGGTGATTCAGATCAGAACTTACCTCAGGTGATAAGAGTCTGAAGGCAGTGAAAGAGGCTACATGCACAGAGGATGTGTATGTGGGGGAGTGAATTCACTTTGGCTCAATTGTGGTCAGTGTTTGGATTGAACTTTCAGCTACTATGTATGCTTTCCTGTGTGTTTATTTGCTTTACCTGATCACCCTGCAAGAGAGTAACTTTCCTTTTTTGGTACTGGGATGAACCCAGGACATTGCACTTGCTAGGCAAGCGCTTTGCCACTGAGCTACATACATCCCAGCCCAGGGACTCTCCTTAAAGATGATTAAAAAAAACATACTGAAAGACCAAATGGCTTCTTGTGGGGTTCACACCCTACTCCAACATGTCCATAATGAGTTTTGCCTTGTTCTGCCTTGCCCCTCCATACTCCGCAGGAACCTATCTTGATTGCCTCTGTGTGTGTGTGTGTGTGTGTGTGTGTGTGTGTGTGTGTGTATGTCCCTCATCCTGATTGCCTGTGCGTGGGTACATGTGTGTACGTGTGTGTCCATGTACATGTGCCTCTTCACATGGGCCACTAGGATCCCATGAAGGAACTCACTATTGAGTCTCTGCTCTGCAGATCTACAGAGCTTAGTCTCATCGTTCATCCGTTCATCCTTCTCCAGTGAACAAGGCTGGACTTTGGGGATATACTTAGTGATTTTGAGATAATTAAGTAGTGTGCTTCTTGGGGAGAGTTATGGAAACATTCTTTTAGGATATTGTTAAAAATGGAAACAATAGAGAGTAAATTTAGATCTTAGGTTATAAGATATTTGGCTGTATGTGAAAATGACCTTCCTTATCCCCTTGCAAACAGCAGTGTAGACAAGTGCTTTTAAAAAATAGTTATAATTTTATTGTTATTCTTAAGGTGCTGTACAGAGGAGTTACTGTTTCATAAGTTAGGTAATGAGTGCATTTCTTTTTAATTTTTATTGTGAAGGTGAGGTACAGAGGGGTTACAGTTACATATGTAAGGTAGTGAGTACATTTCTTGTCCAACTTGTTACCTCCTCCCTCATTTTTCTCCCCCTTCCCCCGTTCCCATTCCCTCCGCCCTCCCGTGCCCCTGGGTTGCACAGTTAGTTTACAACATATTCTCTCGATAGTATTGCTGTTGCCTTGGTTCACCTTTTACCCTTTGTCTCACTATTTTGATGTTTCACTTCCCTTCCCTAAATCAGACAAACATATATACAGCACCCTGAGTACCAACATCAAATATAGTGCCAACAGGAGCTAAACCACAGGGAAGATAAAGAAAAGACAATGCCACCCCTTGCTTTGCTTTCCCCCAGTTTCCTCCTCTCAAACGGTCCACAGTTGTGTCTTTCATTTTCCATAGAGTGTATGCTGAGTACCACGTCTGCGTTTGGTTCATCCTTCTTTCCTTCCTCCATTACAAGTGCTTTCGCATCTTTTTCTGGAGCAAGGGCAAGTGTGGAGGGAAGCAAAGGTCCAAGATATTATACACAGAGTCTAAGACATGCCCTGCAAACACCCGCATCCCTACCTTTCTTCCACAAGTTGGGTAACTGCTGGTGAGCAATGGTCTGTGAGCCTCCAAGGGCCGATTACTGTCTATCTGGTGGTTCCTTTCCCCCGTTGACCAAACCTCCCTTTAAGGGACAGATTTTCCTCCCCTCGTCCTTGAAGTCTAGAATACAAGAATGCGTAGCTCCCTCTCCCTCTGACTGAAGTAGGAGCAATGAGAAAACTCACAAACACCACAGAGTCAGTCCTCCCACCAGCTCAGGAAGTTGTCTCATCTTTTCTCCATACCCCTTTGCCCTTAGACTTAGATAGGTGGGGTCCTGTTGGAAGTGGTTAGCAGGTGCTGGGTTGGGGCGCTGGGCAGAGCTAGCACAATGAGTGATATCATGTGGAACCCACGGAACATTAGGCGCATACAGCTCAGAGCAGCTGGCTCTGAGGAATTACTGCATGTCTGCACAACTCAAAAATCTGCAGTTTGGGGGCGGGAGGGGGAGAGGGAGGGGTGGGCCCGAAAGCATCCCATTTCTCTTCCGGGGCTGTTGGCTGAGTGTGTTTGCAGACAGGCCAGGGATGCCGTCTGGACCCCACACTGCCCTCGCTGAGGGCAGTCGTGTCTGTCTTCCTGCGACTGTGTTTCATTCACCTTTCGGAAAGGGGAGTCGATCTGTTCCCCTTCCAAATAGGAGGTGCCTGTGCTGGGCGCTCGCGTCCTGCCATCTCTCCTGCTTTGGTAAGTTGAGGGATGGAAGGAACCATCCCCTGGGTAAGCTGCGTGAATCTCCAGGCAGCGGGTGGTGGAGAACATGGATGGGCCGCCCCGGGGCTGGATCCTCCTTCCCACATTGTTTTAAAACAAGTTGGGGGGTGGGGGTGGGTGGGTGGCGACTTCCAAAGGAAAGACCTCAGCAAATTTGCAAAGTGTTGCTTGGGCTGCAACTTTCCAGCGGCCTTCGCCAGCCGAAGGGGCCCCCGGGGGAGGGGGAGTATTTCTGTAGCTCCCTCCCCCCTCCCTGAAAGCAAGGACGCTTCCAGCCCCGGGGTGTGGGGGGGGGGGGGGCGCTCAGGTGCGAGGCGGCCGAGGCAGAGGACGGAACCGGCCGCTCCAGGGGTGACGCTGCCCTTGAGTCGGGGCGGGGAGCGCGCGTCCCGCCAGGCCGGGTCTCCCTCCAGCCCCTCTGCCCATGGGTCTGGCGATCGGACCCCCTTAGGGTTCAACCACCAGCGCGCCCGGGGCCAGGGAAGACCAAGGGCTCCCTCCTGCCAGGCTGGGTGCCAGGAGACGGGCGGAGCTGAGAGCCCCGGGGCGGTGACGGCGCGGCGGCCCCGCCCGGCCCCGCCCGCAGCTCCAGCCGGGCGGGACTCTGACCCGGGGCCGACCGGCTGGGGCCACCCAGCTCCCCCCCCTGGGCCGCGGCGGCGGCCGGCGCGCGCGGGGCCGCGCCGCCCAGCTGATCCCTGCAGCACCGGAGCGCGGGTGGCGTCGCCGGCGGAGAGCGAGCCCGACGCATCCTGCAGGTACCTGCTAACGGCCCCGCGGCTTCCCCGCGGCTTCCAGAGACTTCCCGGGGTGACCCCTCAACTTTATCGCCTCGCGCGCCCACCTCCCCCTTACTTTGTGGCGGCTCCGGTGGGGGCCTCGTGGGTTCAGGTGGCGGATGCCGATCGGGCAGGTGGTGCGGTGGCCAGGGACTGACTGCCGTGGGGGGTGGAGGGGGGGACCCCAGCATGGGGTCGGGGCTGCCAGCTTCGGGCGCCTTTCCGTCCGCGTCCTCGTCCCGGGAGCCCGCCGCGGGAGCCCGAGGCTCTCTGCCTGTTGCTCGAGCTGGGGGCGCCCGGGGCGCGAGTCCCCGTGCCAGCCCCGGGGGCCGATCCTCTAGGATCCGCTTTCGGAACGCGGGCCGGGGTGGCAGCTCGGATAACCTGCCCCGGGGCCGCGGCGCTCGGCAAGGGCGGTTTGGTGGTGGTGGGGTGTTGTGGGGGGGCGGGGGTGTCGGGGGTTGGGGCGGCCCTGGGGGCCTCTTCGGGGCGTTTCCTCGTCGGGGAAGCCCTTCTTTCCCTCTCTCTCTCTCTAGAGGAGGCGCTTTCCAGGCAAGTGCGAGCGCCCCGCCGCCTGCTCCGCCTTCTTCCCGGTGCTTTCCCTCCTCCCCTCCGCCTTGGCCGCCGAGCCCCGCGGCCCCGGACCGTGGCTGGGGAGAGCGGGGCCGAGCGCACCCGGCCCGGCTCCTGGCGCAGCGCTGTGCCCGGGGGGGTGTGTGTGGGGGGCCCGCAGGCGCTGGCGGGGTGTGGGGGGGCTGGAAGTGTGCGGGGACCCGCGTGGAGCACCCCGCCGCAGCCGACGTGCGGGGCCGGGCTGGGGTTTCGAGGTGGGCGTGGGGCCCCGGGGGGTCAGGAAGTTCTCCTGCTGGAGCTGGTCTAGGCGCCTGCGTGACCTCTAGAGGCTCCGGGGCTGGGGCGTCTGGCTCCAGACCGGCCAGCAGGGGCTGCGGCGAGCCGGGCTGAGCCGGGCTGGACATGGTCCTGCTTTCGCATTGCAGAGCTCCTGTCGCCCGCCCCCTCCCCGCATTCCTCCCCGCACCCGTCCCGCACCCCGAATATTTGGGTTTGAGGACGCACCTTTTGAGACCGGTCCCCACGGCCTCTTCGCCCTTCTGGGATGGTGTAATTCAAGAGGCCCCTGGCGAAGGCACTAAGCAGCCAGGAATGACTTCCACACTCCAGAAGGATCCGAGGGGTCCTGGTTTGCGATGTGTGTGTAGTGGGTGGTGGTGGGGGGAGACTTAAACAGATGTGTAGGGATCCTCCCCAAGAGATTCATGGCTAGCATAAGGTGTTAGTTTTTAATCTTCTTTACCCTGGGAGGTGGAGAGAGAGACAGACAGACAGAGACAGAGACGAAGAGACAGAGAGAGACAGGTAAGGAGACTTAGATCAGATACCTTCCCCATCCCTTTTCATATATTTGCTTAAGCGTTTTGCATATCCATTCGTTTAGAATTGTACAAGTTACACCTAGTGGCCCCCCACTTCTTGTATTACTTGCAAATACCCGGATAAGCAAGCAGGAAAGCAAATGTTTTTTCTCAACACCTGCTCCTTGCTAAACGCATAGGTCCCAGTGTTTTGTTTTTGTCTCTCCTTCCCCTACCCCCATACTGGGGAAAGTGGTACTGATTTGGGGGTTGTACACCTTACCTGGGTGGTGAACTCTTTAAGGACATAGGTTCATGCAGTGTGTGAATTCATAACCAACTCACCATAGGCCAGAGCCAGGACTGAACTGTGGAGATGTCACGGTTTCTGTCTCCAGTTGAATGTTGCTCTTTTTCTCATTCTCATGAGCCCCCTTCCTTCTACATTTCAGTTGGTCATTTTCAATCACAGTTTGTCAATGTTAGGATAAGAAAGATGCTGAAATGCTTAAGGACTCTGGGTCCAAAGCATGTTGTGAGTGTTCTAAAGAGACCGGTGGACTCTGTTTAAGCTGGATCTGGTGTTTGAGCCACAGTGAAGAGCCAAGCTCTGCCTTTGCAGAGTAGAGCGAGTTGGAGGTCAGAAACTACCTTTGCTCTATTGAGGAATGTTTTTTTTTTTTTTTTAAATCCAGTGAGTAGAAAGCTTGGGTTTGCCAGCAAAGCCCCCCAAAAGGTGAAACTTGTCTCCTCTTCTCCCTTCTCCCCTTCCTTGGAAGGGAAGTGAGGCCTCTAGCTAGCCCTCTCGTGTCTGGGGTGAATTCTGCCCTTCACTGTAACCCCTCACAGACATGGCATTCCCCTGTTCTTCCATGGCTCTCAATCTGCTGGGGTTTGGCATATGGGGTTGGAAAGGGTGTCAGCTTGAAGAAAGCAGGCACCACAGTTTGTGCCTCTTCCTCTTCCTCCTCCTCCTCCTCCTCCTCCTCCTCCTCCTCCTCCTCCTCCTCCTCCTCCTCCTCCTCCTTCCTCCTCCTCCTTCCCCCCTCTCTCTGCCTCTGTCTCTGTCTCTCTCCAGTATTGCGTTTTGAATCCAGGAGGTTACACTTGCTACACAGGTACTCCACCACCTGAGTTAGGCCACCAGCACTTATTGCTTTAGTTACTTGTCAAGTAGGGAATTGAGATTTCCTTTTCCCTGGATGGGCCTAGATGGGGAGCCTCCTGTGCAGCTGGAATGATGGGTGTGGATCACTGGGTAGTGTTTATTTGTTGAGATTGGCAGCATCTCCCTGACTTTTTGCCTGGGCTAGCCTTGTATCTGATTATACTGTTCTCTGCCTCCTGAGTAGCAGGGACTGCAGATAATAGTCACTATGCCACCTCCGTGTGTGTGTGTGTGTGTGTGTGTGTGTGTGTGTGTGTGTGTCCTCCGGCTTGAACTCGGAGCCTGAGCTTCGTTGGCTTAAGGCTAGTGCTCTTCCACTTGAGTCATCACACCACTTCTGGCCCTTTCTGAGTCTTTTACTTTCCTGCCTGGAGTGGCTTCAAGCTGGGATCCTCAGATTTCAGCCTTAGCTAGGATTATAGGTGTGAGCCACCAGTGCCCAGCTCTTCCTCATTTTTAACATAGATAGTATTTGTTGGTGACATAGCATATGCCAGATACTCTGTTAGGTACTTTTTGGGGTACGATGTCATTTAATTTTTCCAACAACAAGAAGTTTTCATGTGTTCTTCACTGTGATATTGGTGTGGCAACTGGCAGTATATAGAGTATCCTGAATCTAATGGAAACCAAATGGATAAAACAGGCCTGAATTCTTGCTAGTATGGAAGGTAGATCCAGGCAGAAGGTGGATGGTGAGTTTGTTTCCTGACACTGACTGAGTACCTGGATCCTCCAATGTATAACGCGTGTAAAAATATCCCTCATGGAGACCAGGTCAGGACTTGGGGACCTGAGTTCTGGCCCTGATTTGTACTTTTTTTTTATGACCTATGCACATAGACAAGGTTAGACAAGGTTAGACAAGCATCATTATTTCTAGAAAAGACATTTATAAATATAAGAAGCCTAGAATGCCATAGAACACATTGCCCCCGACTGAAACCTATCAAGTGTATCAACCAGTAACTGACACAAGAGTTTATTGTGCAGGTGACACATCTTAGTGCTGTATGTGCCAAGTGCATGTACAGAGGAGTGTGATCTGAGGTCTGGTCTTTGTGCCTGAATTTACAGTAGATCTGGGGAATCAAGATTAATCAGCAAAAGACATGCAAGTGCATAAATCCCTGATATAATCATAATTACTGTCACATTTATATAACATATTGCCACTCACAGGAACTCTTACAGGGATTATATTAATTTAGGCCTGGTAATAACTGAGCATGATAAACCATAGGCAAAGGACAGAAAAGGAAGCCCACAATGAGGATGGAGAAACTAAAGCAAAGTGAGCCTTGAACTTGAACATAGCCAGGGGTCTTTGAACATGGAGTCCATGATGATTCAGGTGGCTGAGTCCGAATTTTATCCTGAAGCTAGCTTTTGCATGCTGGCCTTGACCATGTAAGGTGCTTAGTAGGTCCAAGGTCTATAGAGTAAGTGGGAAAGAGGAAGGGAAAGAATGTTTTATGTTATTGCCTTATTTTTCCCCCAGGGATCTGCTGCTATGTGATAGATGAAGTGAATCACAGTTATGGTGAACATAGTAATAATGCTTTGAATGTGTAATCACACACAGAAGCTGTTTTAGAATTTTCATCCTTGACTATCATTGCTCCAGATCATGTTTTGAAGTTTTGTGGTATGTGCACATTATAAAGGCAAACCCTATAATATTCTTTTTTTTTTTTTGCCAGTCCTGGGGCTTGAACTCAGGGCCTGAGCACTGTCCCTGGCTTCGTTTTGCCCAACATTAGCACCCTACCACTTGAGCCACAGTGCCACTTCTGGCCGTTTTCTATATTTGTGGTGCTGAGGAATGGAACCTAGAGCTTCATGGTTACAAGGCAAGCACTCTTGCCACTAGGCCATATTCCCAGTCCACCCTATAATAGTCTTAAAATAATTACTAGACTAGATTGTAGTATCTTTCTTCCTTGGCGAGAAGGATTTTTTTTCAGTCTTGCAGAGTTTTAGACCATGATTTGTTTGGAGGAGCTACTATATAAATATTGTCTTTAATTACACAAGTGTTGAGTGATAAAGGCTTAAGATCTGCTTGCTTTTAGCCAACAATGAAGCAGGCAATGTTTACAGCAGCTGGTTTCAGTGGCCTTGCTGAAATTCCAATTGAATGAACTATCCTGCTGTCAGTTGAGCTCTTACCAGATGCTCATCCAAATTAATGATGAAATTATGTGGTTATATACATTTTTACATATCTAAATACCTACCGGCATTCATCCTACAAGTATTTGAGTACTTATTGGAGGTCTCTTCTGCTCCAGGAGCAGGAGTTGGTATACTATGGGAAACAGATATGGCAGGAGAAGATGGGAGGGGTAGGCAAGTAGGAAGGGTATGCAAAGCTTGAATGATGGCCATTACGCTAAGGGACATCATAGGAAAGAATGTCACGGCAGGCACTAGTTTTAATGGGAGAGTCAGAAAAGGCCTGAAGAATTTCATCTAGGGATTGACAGGAGTTCATTAAGGCAAGAGTCGCAGAAAGAGCCACAGAGTGAGGATTCAAGTCAGGAATAAGCACTGAGTATTGAGAAAAGATTGGAGGAGCAGAGGTGGGGACGTTTGGGAGGAAGTTGGAGAGTAGATTGGGGCTAGATCATGCTGGGTTTCTTAGAGGCCAAGTTGAGAGTCCTATGGTTACTCCAAGGATAGGTGGAAAGAAATGAATAGATTTTCAGTAGGTTCATCCGCCTCCACCAGTGTGCACTCATAGTTGTTTTTTCCTTGTGGTTTTGCTCTCGGTGGTTACAGTTAACTCACGGTCAATGGCCACCACAAAATATTAAATAGGAATTTCAGAAATAAGGAATTCATAGGGCTTAAAGTAAATGTCATTCCGAGTAGCATGATGGAATCTGCTGACCCATTCATCTCTGCTCTGATGTGAATCATGCCTTTATCTAGCATGTCCATGTTGTGTGCACTCCTGGTACACAGCAGCTTTCTCAGTTATTAGCCTCACTGGGCAGGTAGGGTGGTGCTTGTGCTTGATTTACTCGTATTTAATAGTGGCCTCAAAGTACAAGATGGGTAATGCCAGTGATTCAGGCCTACAAAATAGAATAGGGTATTTTAAGAGAGAGAGAAAGAGAGAAAGAGAGAAAAGGAGAGAGAGCACATTTGTGTAAGTCTGATAACCTGTATTGTAATTGTACCGTTTTATTATTATTTGTAACATCTCACTAATTCTGGAACCTAATTCTGGAACATGCTCTCCCTGTCACTAGCAAGCCCTTTTACTATGTTTTATGTGAATGAGAGCAGACCTGGGTGTTGGCTCAACATATTTTCTATACTTGCTCTGCTGCCTCTCGTCTACCCAGCAGGGCCCGGGTCAGGTCATGCCCACTGGGCTCTGGAAAGTCTGGTGATATGATGTTTCTCGTGTAACTTAGGGTGCCAGGTGGCTTACCCTCAGGTCGTCATTTTGAGCACATAAGGTGCATATTGAAATCTCTGTCCATTTCATTTGTTCTTGGTGTTTTCCCTGGGTGACTTTTCAGAAACTGAACAAATAAAATAAAATAGACCCTCCTCAAATATAAATTAAACCTCAGTGTTGTACATAGAGGAAAGTATAGTTTACAGAGTTTGGTACTACTTGCAGCTTCAGTCACCCACTGGGAGTCTTGGATCATATCTTCTGAGGATGAGGGATGGCTACATCATGCAAGATTACTTCTGGAGAACAGATGAAGAAGGATAAGCCTGGAATTTAGCTGGGAGTCCTCTTACTATGTTTTATGTGAATGAGAGCAGAGTTGGGTGTTGGTCCCACCTGTGTTACAGAGGTGGGACCTGTACCCCAAACAGAGTGGGTTGTAAAATGAATAGAAAGGAGATCATGAGGAGACAGCACGGTGATGAAAAGAAGCAGGGTGGGTGTGGGCCAGGCTGTATCTACTGGTGTCTGTGTGGAAAGTGACCTTGGAAAATGTTAGCAAATCAGCATATTCACATTGATGTAGAGTTATCTGGTCTCTGTACTTCTAGAAAGTAGACATTTGAATCTCAATCTCTTTAACTGTGTCTCCAGTTGCTGGGTAGCTCTGAGCATATCAGTTTTCTTCTCTTTGTGTGTGTGTGTGCTGGTTAGTTTATGATTTAAAAAAAACATGCAATCTTCCTCCAAGTTTTTTTTGTAGTGCTATCATTTGTATGAACTAACTTGGATCATTTATATAAATTGGATTAGGGGAATTGTGAATGGACATGTAGAATCATTTGTGGTATAATCCTAGACTTAGCTCCTTGATATTGACAACAAAATGCTTTTAAATTGGCTTAATGGACAGATGCTAGGAATAAGTTGGATAATGAGAAGACTTGGTCCCCTCCAAGGTAAATAGATGGTAGACCTACTAAGCCATCTTGGAAATAGTTAGCTGTCAGTTTCTAGACCTCAGTGGGATCTTTCCTTACTCAGCCTTCCTCATTATGTGGGAATTGCTCTGTATCCAGGAAGAAAATGGGAAGAGCTCCAAGGGAGGTGCACTGGTGTCTTCTGAGAAGGCACATAGATGAATTTTGAGCTGTAGGGGATGGGAGTAAAATAGGGCCGTAGAACTCAGAGTGACTCCAGCAATCAGTGAAGTCACACGCTGCCTCAAGAAGAAGCTTTCAGAAATGCTGACTCAAATCCTTGCAAATTGTTAGTGTGTTCAGATAAAAGATTGCCAGCCTACTGAATTTTGGGGCTTGAATGTGCTTGCATCTTTTCAGTTTCCTTCTGTGGGCAGATTTGGCTTACTCCAAGCTCTGATTGATGTGGCAAGGTGAACTGAAAAGCATTTCCTGAGGTTAAAAATGTGTGTGTGTGTGTGTGTGTGTGTGTGTGTGTGTGTGTAAATATATAGTGGTTTAAGTCTGTGGTTGTTAATTTGGTTGGAGAGGATGAGTGCATTCTGGCGAGGGTGTTTCCAAGTTCTCATTTTTGAAGTCAATAAATCATATACCTCTTCTGGCCAGTGTTTTCCTTTGCGGTTTTTACCATCCCAGTTTTTTTTTTTTTTTAAGTATGGTGACTTCAAGAGGTTATTGACATAAAGTGCTCTTCCTCCCTTTCCCTCCCATCTCCTCAAGAGTAGACTTAACCCAGCTCAGAATCAGCTTAACTTCAGTGTCATACCTTCTCCGCCAAGCTTATCTATGGGGGGCTAAACGAGGGAGGTACCATATGTGATAGTGTCTTTCTTTTTCTCTTTCTTTCTCTTTCTCTCTTTCTTTCTTTTCCTTCTCTCCCTCTTTCTCTTTCTTTTGTCCATCATGGGGCTTGAACTTGGGGCCTTGACACTGTCCTTGAGCTCTTCTGTTCAAGGCCAGCACTGTACCACTTTGAGCCACAGCACCCCTTCTGGTTCTCTGGTGGTGAATTGGAGATAAACATCTCATGGACCCTCCTGCCTCCGCTGGTTCTCACATCTCAGCTTCCTGAGTAGCTAGGATTACAGGCATTAGCCACCAGTGCTCAGTCCATGTCCCCTTTCTAATTATTTCTCTAACTATCCATGATCCATCTCTCCATCCACCTCTCCATCCATCCATCCATCCTCTATCCATCCATCTATCCATCCTTTGTATATCTGTATTCCTTAACATCTTAACAAATATGCCAGTGTCACCGTAATCTCTCAACATGTCAAATCCTACAAAATAAGGTGTCTTGAGACAGGAAAATAGAAGTCTCCTGCAGGTTCACTGCTATGCCTGAGAACTCCCCCTTTACACGGGTTCTTTCCTAGATCTAATTTCAGACTGAATGCTCTTGCATGGCATCTTTTTGTTGACAAGCACTGCTTTCTTTTTTTTTTTTTTTTTCTCAAATTTTTATTATCAAACTGACGTACAGAGAGGTTACAGTATCATACGTTGGGCATTGGATACATTTCTTGTACTGTT
The DNA here is from genome assembly GCF_023159225.1 of Perognathus longimembris pacificus. Taxonomy (NCBI): domain Eukaryota; kingdom Metazoa; phylum Chordata; class Mammalia; order Rodentia; family Heteromyidae; genus Perognathus; species Perognathus longimembris. The sequence continues at coordinate 68,132,704 of NC_063168.1, read as the reverse complement.
TGTTGCCTTGTCCCTCATGCCCCCCTCCCTCCCCCCCTTTCCCTCCCCACCCAGGTGTTCAGTTCACTTACACCAAACAGTTTTGCAAGTATTGCTTTTGTAGTTATTTCTCTTTTTTTACCCTGTGTCTCTTGAATTTGGTATTCCCTTTGGATTTCCTACTTCCAATACCAGTAAACACGGTTTCCAATATACTCAGATAAGATTACAGAGATAGTGTAGGTACAAACATAGGAAGGTGATACAAAACATCATCAATAATAGAAACTACACATACACATACGACGTTGAAAGTAGTTACAACTGTGATATATCACTTGTTTCCATAACATGGAGTTCATTTCACTTAGCATCATCTTATGTGTTTCTAAGGGTATAGCTATTGGGCCTTGTGATGCTCTGCTATGGCTTGCCTAAACCTGTACTAATTATTCCCAATAAGGGAGGCCATAGAGTCCATGTTTCTTTGGGTCTGGCTCACTTCACTTAGTATAACTTTTTCCAAGTCCTTCCATTTCCTTACAAATGGAACAATGTCATTCTTTCTGATAGAAGCATAAAATTCCATTGTGTAAATGTACCACATTTTCCTGATCCATTCGTCTATGGAGGGGCATCTGGGTTGGTTCCAGCTTCTCGCTATGACAAATTGAAGCACTGCTTTCTTTTCTCAGCTCGTCTAGACTTAAAGGTTGACAGTTGTGCACTTTGCATTCTCATTCAGCATATTTCCTATGGGGTTTGGAAAGGAAAAACATAGGGTGCACAGTTATATGATACAGCCCTAAATGCTAATGAGTTAATTTTATTTTACCAGTCATCTCTATCTACCACATCAACAGAGTTAAGAGAAATTTGCATACAAATCTTTGTCAAGTAACAGGAACAGTGTAGAACTTGGCTAAACATGGGACTGAATTCCTACTGGGGTCGGTTTATTACTAGCCCAGAAAAATAGGTATTAGTCACAGTAAGTGGACAGTAGCTGTTTTTCAATGTTGGCAACTGAACACTGTATGATAAAGCAGGGAGGGATAGGGCAACATGCTGGTTTGCACACACACACACACACAGACATACACACACGCACACACACACACCCTTAAATGACAAAGAACTTATTAATATAGACTGCTTAGCTGATTTAATGCAAATAAACCAACCACAAAGTACTGTGATATTTTCCTCCAAGTTTATGTAACAAACAAAAAAAATTTCCTAAACACTGCTTGCATCATTCTATTGGGAGTTAGAAACTGGTTGAGGGTGGAATTACTTTGAATTATCTTTGTTATACTCACTTCAGTAGGAAACGCACAGAGAACCTTCCTGCATATCAGGTAGAGAAAGTCATACTTTACCCAAAGCTTGATATCCTCTCCTCTCCTCTCCTCTCCTCTCCTCTCCTCTCCTCTCCTCTCCTCTCTCTTCTCTTTCTTCTTCTCTTCCTTCCTTCCTTCCTTCCTTCCTTCCTTCCTTCCTTCCTTCCTTCCTCCTCCTCCCTCCCTCCCTCCCTCCCTCCCTCCCTCCCTCCCTCCCTCCCTCCCTCCCTCCCTCCCTCCTCCTCCCTCCCTCCCTCCCTCCTTCCCTCCCTCCCTCCCTTTATTCCTTCCCTTCCTTTATTCCTTCCCTCTCTTCCCCATCTACCTTGCCAGATCCTGGGGCTTGAACTCATGGCCTGGGAGCTGTCCCTGAGCTTATTATTTTTTATTTTTTGTTCCTTTTTGCTCCTAGCTAGTTCTCTACCACTTGAGCCACAGCTCCACTTCCTGCTTGTGTTGGCTTTGAACCCTGATCCTTTGATCCCCGAACCCCTCAGCCTCCTGAGTAGATCTTATTACAGGTACCCAATTACAAAGCTTGATTTTCAAGTGTGTGTTTCTGTTTACTGGGGGGTGAGGACTTCCTGGTAGCATGTGAGGAAGCTAGCCCCCCCCCCCGCCCCCCGCCCCGGGGTGATGGGCAGTGTTGCCCTGCGAAGCCTGGCTCTGCGGAGCTGGCTGCAGGATGTGATCCTCTTGGAAGAGCTCTGATTCTTCCTTCCAGCTCTGTTGTGCCGCTCACCTCCTCACAGGCACAGTTTGGATACAGAGAGAGGTAAGTGTAGTCATGAAATGGCATAGACAGAGGAGAAGTGTGAGATTGATTTTAATTAGCCAAACTGAAAAAAAATTAAAATTGGTATTGCCTGGGGATCTCATTATTTCATAATTTTTTTTTCATATTCATAAAGTATAGAATTAGTCATGGCAGATAGTTCTGGGCAAAACATTAAGAAAGAAAAATCTTCCCAATGGCTTCCAGGAACTGGATCAGGATGTTTTGAAACATAGTCACACTTTCCTACCTTCCAAGGAATGTACTAGACGCTTTATAAGCTATCACATTCATTTTATTATATCTTTCACAAAGTTAAGTAAAAACCTGTTTTTTTAAAACTATATGAAATAAATAATCACTGTGGAAAACTTGCTGTAGGAAAAGACACTTGGCCGTCTGAAAGTTTTGCTGTAAATATGCTGAGGATTTATGGTTTGGCAAAGGCCCTCTGTGTTCTTCTAGCAGCAATAAACACTTTGCTGAAATCCTTTGGAAATGCCTTCACATGTCAGGTGCTCAGACTAGAGACAGAAACAATAGCTCCTGTTAACCTTTGCTGTACCACCCCAAAATTCATGGCTTGAAATTTGGTTGTAATAGTGATGTTAGTAAGAGCGAGAGAAGTTTAATGAAAGTTCCCAAGTTGACGGTATATACATATGGACCCTTTCTGAGGTAACAAGGATTGCACTTTATGATATCCTTCCCTTCCTTCCTTCCTTCCTTCCCTCCTTCCTTGCTTCCTTCCTTCCTCCCTTCCTCCTGCCTTCTTTCTCTCTTTCTGTCTCCATCTCTGTTCTTTGTCTCTTTCCTCATTTCCTTGTTTCCAAGCTGGTTTTGAACCTCACCTCCAGAGTAACTGGGATTATAGGCATACAGCAGCTGCATTATTATATCTGGGTGCATTACTGTCTTTATAAGAAGAGGAAGAGAGGGCTGGGGATATGGCCTAGTGGCAAGAATGCTTGCCTCGTATACATGAGGCCCTGGGTTCAATTCCCCAGCACCACATATATAGAAAAGGCCAGAAGGGGCACTGTGGCTCAAGTGGCAGAGTGCTGGCCTTGAGCAAAAAGAAGCCAGGGACAGTGCTCAGGCCCTGAGTTCTAGACCCAGGACTGGCAAAAAAAAGAAGAGGAAGAGAGATCAGTACTACGACACTCGTTCTGTATCACATGATCACATGATGACCATGTTATGGTGTAGTTTACTGGCTCTCATCAGAAGCTATACCCTGCTTTTACTTCCTAGGCCCTAGAGTTATGAGCTAAAGAAATCCTCTTTTCATTATAAATTTTGAAGTCGCAGGTGTTTTGTGAGCAACTGACAACAGTTGTCAGGCATTCTCCTTTGACTGTCCTGGAGCTCTCAAGAAAGGCAATCTAGTGTTGCAGGCACCTCTTAAGTCGCCGTTCCACTCCACGTTGAGCAGGAAAGCCATGGTTTTTCTTGTGTGGTGGAGAACATTCATTTAGTCATCTCTTTTGTTAGATATCTACATGTCTGTGGTGAATCAAACTTTACTATCAGTGTGTTGAAGATATTGCTTAAAAAGTAGGGTTTTGCAAGCCCAGAGGAGAGGCAGAGTGCATGCATGCATGTGCATGCATGCATGTGCGTGCATGTGTGTGCGTGTGAGCATGTGCTTGAAAGCATGTGCACGAGTGTGAGCGTTGGTAGGAGGTACACTGAAAGTGTCCTGGAAGAACTGACACTTCAAAACTTGAAGTTGCTGTAAAAGAAAGGAAAAAGAAGCTACTATTTAAAGGGAAGAGCCTTGGAGAAGTTTAGAAAGGAGAGTGTATGGTGAGCTTGGAGATGGTAACTGACCTTCGGGGGCCTTTCCTGACTTTCTGGCCAGCAATCTACTTCAGTCCCCCTGCTCAACATAATCACACCTGAATGTAGTTACTGTTATCTTATCCCGTGTTCAGTTTTTATTGTATTACATCTGTCAACCCATCCATCCATCTCTCTCTTTCTCTACCTACCTATCTATCCATCTGATTATCTATTTGCCTATCTATCTACGTTCTGACCTACCTTTCTAGACAGATTAGGCAACCTCCGGAAGTTTTAATTACTTGGCCAAGTCACACTGCTAGGAAGTGGCAGAGCAGGCTTCATACGGTGGCAGGGTAGTTACCCGGTTGTCCTCTTACTCATGGATCTGAATTCTAGCCCCTCCTCTTCCTGCCTGGCAATGCCCATCAGCTTCTGTGGCTTCATTTTCCTCATTTGCATAATGCAAATCGTAATAGCCTTTATCTAGTGTCACCCGACATAACCTAAGGTAATTCAAGCAGTACTTGGCCCGAAGTAAGCACTATTTAAGATTTTCTAGGAAAATTGTTTTATGACAGACTCCACCAAGAAGACTGCAGGTGCACATCAATAGAGGTTAACGTAAGAAACAGTGTGAATCTTCTGTTATCCCTTAGTGCTTTGTAATGTTTTAAAGCTCCTTTCAAGAGGCCATGCGTTGATAAAAAGCCCTACGTGCCAGTCCCATGCTCATTTAGGGGGGATAAAGCCAATGCACAGCTTGTTTTAGAGATAAAAGCATTTTGCATGAAGACAGACAAAAAGCCACCACTGACAGTAGCCCCGCAATTCCCTGCATGGACATCATTGGTGTCTGGTCCTGCCAACTCTGCCATTTACTCAGCTTTGTGAGATCTCTGTTTCCTAGAAAACCTTAACAGAGTTCATACTGGAGTGGGGAAACAAATAGATGAGGTAAAATGCATAGAAAAGGCCTATCTCTAAGTATATTTTAGGGAGGGATTAAATTCCTTTATTGAATCCAAGTCCTTGTACATGGTAGACAAGTGCTTTACTTTTGAGCCACGTTTCCAGGCCTTTTGTTTCTATTTTGTTTTTGAAACAAGGTTTGACTGGCCTTGAATTCATGATCTTCCTACCTCTGCATCTCAAGTAGCTGAGACTGTAGGTATGTACCTTTGTACCCTGTTCTTTCTATAGTCTTTCTGCTAGGGAAATATATATATTCTGTCATAGAGCTTTATCCTTGCCAAATGCCACTTTCTTACTCTCCTTATATCATGGTACCAATGTGCTCAACTTTGTGTTGCAGTAGTTGTTTACCTGCTTCTTTCTCTACGTTAATCTCTCAGGACCAAAGCTATAATATTGTCTCTTGCTCTCTATCTTCTAGGATCACCTACCACAAAGCTGCGGTGAGTGAACAAAAGCAGCTCAGGAATTCCTACGCATGACACCCAAGTGCCTGGCTGAGGATTCTATCCCTCACAAGCCTGCATGTCTCGTTCTTCCTTCCTTCCCTCCTGCTCAAGTACCTTCCAGGACTGCTTGTGGTCTTTTCTTCATTCCCTATGCAACACTGTTGACAAAGTACGTAGCCATTTGAAGAAGTTCATACCATGTAGAGAGGTTCAGAGAAGAAGATAAAAACGACTCCAAATCCCCTCATCCTGAAAGAATGCATGTGGCATTTTGGTACATATTCTTGAAGATTTATTTATTCGTTTGTTTATTTTTGCTGGCCCTGGGGCTTGAAGTCAGAGGCTTGGCATTGTTTCCCAGCCTTTCTGTTCCAAGGCTGTTCCACTTCCAGCATTTTTTAGTGCTGAAATGGAGATAGAGTCTCATCGGCTTTCCTGCCTGGGCTGGCTTCGAACCACAATTCTCAGATCTCAGCTTCCTCAGTTGCTAGGATTACAAGCATGAGCCACCAGCACTTTTATTGTATAAAACGAGACATATGTTGTAAAGATAAAATCCTAACATATATCATCTCATAATTATTTCCTTTTTAGCACACCAGGCCTGCTTCCCAAAGCTCTTTGGGCAGGAGAGCATTGATGGTCAAAGAGTGTTTTAGAGCCTTGTTTAGGTTCAAGTCATTGGAGCCATCACCGAATAGGCAGGGCAGTCAGTGACACCTGTGTTTTCTAGTTTGCTCAGCTGTAAAACGAGTGCAGGAGCACGGGGGTGGGGGGTGGGGGCACATGGATGGAGATCCAGACATTTTCAGAGCAGAATCTCCCCCCCCCGCCACCCGCCGCCCCTCATTTCAGCATCCAGGAGAGGTTCCTATGCTTGTGTCCTCACGTGGTACAGCCACAGGAGACTCTGCTGCAAGCCCACCTCCAAGCTCCTTTCTCATTCCCTTTTTAAACAAATGGTTAGGCTGCTTTTGATCTTTCACACCTATTAATAATTAATGGCACAGTGAGCCTCCTGGTACACATATCTCTTTGAACCCTGGTTCTGACTTATTTCCTCCAATTCATTTGGACATGTGAAACAGTGCCATTTCTTGCTACATGTTGTTCCAATGTCTTAGAGAGAAATGTTTCCTTGAACTCAGTCTATCCAGCCATTACGGTGGCATGATTACTACTTTGAACTTCAGTCCACCCATAGTGGCTTGCTTTCTGGTCTTGCCTTTATCCCGTGTCAGAGCAAGGATTTCATCCACCAGCCATTCACAACACGAGACAGAAGGCTGGGGTCAGGTGGGCTCATCTGTCTGCCCACGAACAGCCGACAGCTTGAGCTTCTGTCTTCAGCTAGTTGCACTACACAGGATGAACCGCAAGACAGACTGAGGTAGGATAACTCCTTTGTGTGTCCAATGGATTGGGGACAATCATGGTGGTGGTGGGGTGCTCTGGGTGGCCACAGAGCCCTACCAACACTCAGAGGTGACCTCTGTGAGCACTGTAGGGTGGTTCCTCGTATGTGGGGCACACCTCCCCAGGGCAGGTCCTGGCCTGGTTGCCTCTGCTTTCCTGGCTGCAGTACCTTGGGGAGATGACTCAGCGGAGCACCTGCGGCTCTGCTGGCCCCCAGGGAGGTTGTCTAGAAGCTCAGAACGGAGGACAGGGAGGTGGTGTTTAGTTACCTGTGCTTTCAAGCCTTGGAGATTTCTACAGCTAGGATTACATTTACTCATTCTGAATAGTCAAGTGGAGAAAATTTAATGCGTGCTTCTCAAGTGTAATTTAGAGACTCAGTGTTTGAAAGAAGGTACTAGTTTTCACACATAAAACCAGAGCTTCTAGAAATTTGTTTGTCATTCTTGAATCTATTTGACCCTAAGAAGTTTTCATTTTCCTCTCGAGACGGATGAAAATGAAAGGAAAAAAGCTATCTTCATTCGAGGAGTTCTTGAAATTTGATAATTTGGAAAAAGCACATAGTTGAAGGATTTTCTTAGTGATCCACGGTCTGAGTCAGATGTTGTATTATTCTGATTGCTTCGGATGATACGGTTTAAATATCAGTTTAATTTTTCTAGCGCAGTAAATCCAATTACAGCAGTCAGGTGGTGATACTTTAATATTATTTAAGCAAAAGACTGAATGACAATTTTCATTTAATTAAGGGAGATAGAGGTAGGATGGAATTTCATCTTCCATTATTAGTCCTATAATTTTGTTACTTTCAGGTTTTATTGAAAATTGGATTGTGATAGATAGGGTCCTGCTTTTATTTTAATGTTTTTACAAGGCCTATTAAAAATTTATTTCTCATCATTTTTCCTGGATATCAGTGAGTTTCCACAGTACAGGAAGTTTGGCAAGAGCAGATATGCTCCTTAAGAGCAGCACAACCGCAGAAATCCAGCCATATCAACATACGGCTCATTCAGTGTGTGGCCACAATACATCATCACACCGAAGATACTTAGAAATTCCTGATAGCTCCTCTTAGAGAAAGTCACTTACCTTTATGCTTCTAATCATACGAAGCATGTTTGAGATTCAACTTGAACTTGCTTTTACCTTTCCTCATTTTTGAAGGTTTTAGTTGTCTGATATGATATGAAATTTCAAAACTGGATCATAAGAGACCGTGCTGGGGGTGGGGAGGAGGGAGACCATCTCCAACCCCATCAGTAGATGAAGTATTCTTTCTGTCTATCATTGCAAGCTTTCAAAGGACTGAGCTTCCAAACAGGTGTCCGTGGTCCTTTAACTAGATTCGCAGAGCCTTAGTTCTCCCCTGGGGATGAGCTTTGCACCCATCCCAAAGGACAGCTGACAGTCCCTGGAGGCAGTATTGGTTGTCATGACCTTGGCATCTCATGCTACAGCTGGGGATACTGCTAACTATCCCACAATGCTCAGCACGGTGCCTACAGAGAAAGAATATCAACGGTGTCAAGGCTGAGACATGTTGGTGTAGAAGTTAGCCAGGTTCTGACGCCTCCAGAGAAGCTGGTTGGGTCAGGAGGAATCTTGGCGGTGCCATTTCCCTGGGGACCACTGTCAATCAGCTTGCTTTTGTTATCCATATCGGGTCTTTCATTAATTTTCTTTTCAGTCTTCTTGGCGTGAGGGAGAGAACTGGGTTTCAGACAAAATGTGCAAAGCACCACTGTGCGACAAAGATCATTAATACGAAGATCGATCTTAGGACCTTGTCCCAAACTGAAGGCTTTCTCAGTCTCATGAGTGGCACTGATGTGACCGGGTTTCGGAATGTGGTGCTACCATGGTAGGGAGAGAGGGGATTCTGTGCAGGTAGCAAGGACACAGGGCTCTTCCCACACTGTCACACAGAGCCACTGCTTTGATCTCCCAGGCACTGATTTGATAGCTTCGCATACCAGTCTTCCACCTGTGGGAAGTGGGGAGGGATGGCTTCCCTCTCCTACAGATTGTCTGCTGGCTAGCTGAATTTCCCTGGCTTCAGTTCTAAGATGGGACATGAGGTTTTTAGAGGATGAAGCCATTTAAGGTTCCACTTCTTCTTTGCTTTTCTCTCTCAGTACCAGGGGCAATCATTTCATATGTTTTTGAAGGCTATAGACAACCCCTGGTGACATGCAGCCAGGCTGCAAGTACCAGGAGGGTTCAGAGAGGCTTATGAAGAGGGGACTCTGCGGAGGGTAGCCATCCTGGAGTCAACGTGATGTGTTTTGCCAGCACCCTGCTGAATCGCTCAGCAAGTGAGAAACCTGCTAAGAGGTAAATCACAACCAATACTCGCTTCTTTTGAACAGGTCACCTCTGATCACGTTGGCAGGAACCCGAAGAAATAGAAACTGGGTGGGGCTGTCCAGCAGCAAGCGGGGAGTAGGCTGGATGTATACATTTTGTTTTTCTACTAATCCTGATGCTTGGGGTCACGTTCTGCTTGCCTGCTTAATTCTCCATCGACCTTCTACAAGGTCTAAAAAGAACGTTGATTTTCACAATAAATGAAGTCACACAGACTCACCTGACTTTGAGTCCTGGCTCTGGTCCTCCTTAGATATGAAACTTTAGGAAAATAGCTTCTTTGAGCCTCAACGTCCCACCTATGAAATGAAAATAATGTTCCCATTATGTGGTATGTACAGTGCTTGCGGGTGGAGGAGGGGTGTGTAAATCTTCCCGTCAGCGTGTCTGGAGTATTGTGAGGATTCAGAGCATACCAGTGATTACTCAGTGTTGAAGAAAATCGCACCAAGAATCTGAATGCTCTTACAGGGGCATGAATGAATTCATAGTAAGAACTCATGACTGGTCTTACATGCATGTCTTTTGAAAATCCAGGTTTGCAATTTGCTTTTCTTTTTAGTAGGAATCATGGTGACGGAAAATGGGGCAGAGCCCAGGAATTCTGAATTTGGGTGGCAGGAAGAGAGAAAGGGCTAAGTTGTCATTCATTTGTGAGACAGTGCCTGAAGGCTCCTTAGATAACAGTTTCTATTAAAAAACAAAACAAAACAAAAAAAAAAGGATGCACTTGGTAACCTCACCCTGTGTCCCTGGGACAGATTTGACCTTTCTGTGGACAGCCAGTGCTTGAGGATTCTTGAAATGCTGACTAGTCTAAGCACCCTATGATTCTCTTCCATCGCTTATTAATATGCTGTTATCAAAGCTGTTTGGAGTTAATTAATTATCTTCCAGACAAATTAAAATTACCTTTTCTTGAAAGGCACTATAGTTGGAAAGGCATCTGACAAGGAAGACTGTATGTGTACACTGTAGATTCTTTTTATAGAAGCTCAGCAGCCTTTCTGTTTCATTGCAATGCAAATACTTAAGGCTGACCCAGTCATGCTACTGGGAGACTATGAAGGGAGAGAAGATGGAGGAGGAAGAGGCGGAGAAGAAGGAAGAAGAAGGAGAAGAGGAGGAAGGAAAGGGTCAAGAAGAGGGAAGGAGAAGACTTTTATCTCCTGAGTTGCTTTTATTTATTCCTGTTGAGAATTCTCTGCCATCTCTTATTAAGAGTTCCATCTGAGAATTGAGTTTGGGTAGATCTGTGTGTGCTTCTAAGTCTTTCTTCATTATCATCTCTGCCTGAGGTGAAAATTTACCCCTCTGCAATGCAGGAATAACCCGAAGGCTTGCTCTTCTCCTGGTAGGACAACTTGCCCTCTAGCTGGCTCTGCCTCGGCTGCTCTACACTGTCAGGAAACTGGTACTTGTTTACTTTGTGACATCTGGGGCTGTACTCAAGAACATCTGGTTTGGGGTCCCAGTGCTGACGGTAATACCCTGAAGATCCTGAAACCACTAGGACTGTTTGTTTAATGAGTGCTATAGCCAGAGGCATTCTTTTGCTTAGAATCAATATTTATTTCTCCTCCTCCTCCCTTTTGGACCTAAGGTGGATTGGAAAACATGAAAATCAATGGACGGATGCTAAGATGCTCGTGCAAACTGTGGGAGTGCACCCACACGAGGCAAGACTTCCTTGGTTGGGGATTGAAATGTTTTTGCTTTCCTTAATTTATTCGGAGAGAAAAAAATGAATGTTTGTCTTTCTGTTTGTTTTGGCACCAATTTCAAGCCCGTTGTACTCATTTGCATATGTGCGTGCACACACATGCACACATGTACACACGCACTCTGTACACATACACACCCCACACACTAATCAGAAGACTACCTGTTATCATTTCTAATCTGTGAAATCTGTCAATGGGCAGATAGAGAAAGAAATTGAATTTGTCTCCCCTTTGAAATCTATTGATTTTGAATCATAGCAGCGGAGTTAATTTTACTCTGAAATGGATTAAAATGTGTTCATTTAGAAGTTTATGATATGTATCTTGAATGAATTGGCTAGAAGAATAAGACCCCTGTGAGGAAATTGTGTGGGAGGTGAGAGCTTCTAGTGTCTAGTTTATCTTCGATATTCCACTGGCCTGTGTCTGTGGTGATGCCTGGCGGCATTCTACTGCACTCAAGTTCTGAGAGTTCTTATACCTATTCATATATTCAATATATATAATGCTTTTATAGGGGAAAAGACCACCAAGTCCCTGACAGTTTGATGGGGTCCTAAGGCTTAGATGCTCAGAGCACTGTCATGGAATTCTTGGCTATGTTTCTTCCATGGAGGTACAACTTATGGTTGATGGTTTCTTCTTCAGGTAAGAGTGATTTCCCAGCCGTTGCTTTGGCTTGCGCAGCCAAAAGACAGGATTGGCCACTCCATGTCTATGTGCTCCCCACATTCCAGTGAAGGAAGAAGGGCGGAGCTTCTTGGATGACGATGGATGTTCTACTGTGCAGGATGAAGGCAGAGTGTGTGACATCACCCCCACAAAGGTAAGAGTCGCCTCTCTGTGTCACTTTTCTCTTGACAGCCATTGGATAGCAGAGGAAGAAGAGAATAAACGATACAGTATAGTGACATGAACCATTAGACATCGGGAGGTTATTCTGGATAAAATCCATTGAGCAGTTGATATGAGTAGTTAAAAGAAGAAGAGCGGTGTCTGGAAGGGTTAGATTAATGTTGAGTGACATCTTGGGCTAAGATGTGGTGCTATACATTCTTTCCTCCCTCTGATTTCTCAAACTTGACAAAAATAACACTAGCTCTACGGTGACATGATTCTTCTTATTTGAGTCCATCTGGCTAAAAAATAAATGCCCTAGAACTGGGATATTGTGAGTGTGGCTTCGATTATAGAAGCATATTTTGTGGGAGACAGTGTTTAAAACATCGTGGGATGGGTCTAATGAAGCTTGAGCTTTTTCTTTTTTGCCAGTCCTGGGGCTTGGACTCAGGGCCTGAGCACTGTCCCTGGCTTCTCTTTGCTCAAGGCTAGCACTCTGCCACTTGAGCCACAGCGCCACTTCCGGCATTTTTTTCTATATATGTAGTGCTGAGGAATCGAACCCAGGGCTTCATGTATAGGAGGCGAACACTTTACCAGTAGGCCATATTCCCAGCCCTTGAGCTATTTTTAATAAACATAAAAGTCAGAGTTTCCATGTCTTTGTAGAACACTGGTGGATATGTCTATACTGTACCTCTGCTCCCCCAAAGAGCTACATAATGCATTGTATCTACTTACATAAAGATGGATAGTTCAGCAAGGTCCCAAACAAACCCTCAATTTGCTTGAATTAAGTAGTTTGGCTACTGGAGCATTGGACTGTTCCATGCCTGGTCTGGAAGTGAGTGTCTTATTACTAGACTGTGTTAGCACAAGAGGCTATAGAGCTGTAGAGAGGACTCCAAACACTAAACTACACAGAAGGAGTCAGTGGCCATTCTCTCCGTAGCTACAGCCCTTTCTCTTTTGCTCCCTTCAATCTGTACAATCCTATTCAAGCATCTGTCACAGGGTATTATAATGTCTTTTATATCACCTTGTGGGCAATGTCGATACAATGCCGTATACAGGGGCTGCTGGAAAAAGTGAAGAGGGAACTATGAATTGGTCTGGCTACTTTCAAATTCTTCACAACACCTTCGCTTGAGTACCAGAACTTTCCTGCTGCAGACATTTCTGTACCTACCAGGGTTCCACTGGAGAAGTAATGTGGCTAGAGGTGCAGGGTGCGAAGCTTCTCTTGGGGCAAAGTCCACGTTTTCTTTGTTGAAAAGCTGCCACCTGTGAGGTTTTTGCCTTTTATAAGTAGGTTGGCTTTCTGGTTCTCTGGCTCAGTGAATCACTCAGCCTTCTGAGATCTCCAGTGCTTGGAGATGGGTTGTATAGAATACAGAGATTCATTCATCTATTGAAAAGTATCTCTGCTGGTTTTTTTTTTTTTTAACAACTTGACGATTGTGAATGGTGTGGCAATGAACATAGGTGTGCAACATCTTTACCATGTACTGGCTCATGATGTTCAGGGTAGATGCCCAGAAGTAGTGAGGCTGGGTCACATGGAAGATCTGTTTAGGTTTTTGAGGAACCTCCAGACTGTTGTTCAGAGTGATTGTACCAGTTTCACATTGCCACCAACAGTGCAATAGGGTTCATTTCACCCACTCTTCCCCCAATTTTTGTTGTTGTTCGAATTCACTAAGTTGGCCAATCTGGGTGAGATGGAATCTCAGCATTGTTTTCATATGCTTTATGGCCAGAGATGATGAGCCTTTCTTTATGTATTTCTTTGCCATTCTTACCTAGGTCACATTTTTAGGGTACATTTTTCCATAGGTCTTGTGAGTTATGTTTCCAAAAAGACCTTTGCATTTGTTATTTATTTGTATTTGCGACTTGTTTACTTTAATCCTAGGAACTAAAAGCTTCATGCTTGCTAGGCAAGTGTTGTACCCACTTGGGCTATACCCCCAGTCCTTCATTTATTATCTTGTCCTTGAGTTGGGCTTGGCATCTCATTTCATAGTTGAAGAGTGTTCCTTGCCAAGGTCACATAGCTGGGAAGAGACAATTTAAGCATAAGTTCACCTAGGCTTTGCCTCTCGATGTTTGTCTGATGTGTCTTTTGGCTCAGTGTGAATAATGGAACACAGCATATTAATTCTGTTTAGCTCAACATATAAAAGTTTGGTTCAGGTTATGAATGTTCTGGAACTGGGTGGCCTAGGAAGCCAGAGACTATGCCACTGCATGTTGCCAGCCATGGCCCACGTTTGACAAGCATGTCAGATACAGCACAGAGCAAGGATGGAGTACTGTGGGTTAGTTAGCCAGTGGGATTCCCACGTGCACCAAGGCTTCCTCAGTGAAGAGGGCTAGAAAGTTCCTGGAGGCAGTGGCTCCATGGAGGGGCCTTGGCATGTGCAAGCAGTGTTGTTCCTAAAAACAAAGACTCAACTCAAAGGTTCTTGGAGGTTTCCCATGTTCTGCATTCTGGCTTTGGTCAGATACTTACATGCTGAAATCTCAAAACGCACTATTTAGGCGCTCTACAACCATCATTTCATAAGGGCCCGAATCCAAATCCATGAACATCTCCATTTCCAAATGCGCAGGTAGGGGGGAGGCTCCGTGTAAGAGGAGGGAACTGAGGAGATACTGGGGTTGATTGGATTGGGTGTAGATTTTCAGTTTTGTTTGTGTTTCCATGATTCTGTTTGGTATTTTGTCAAGCTGGTGTTACTAATCCGTGTTCTCTTATTGTAATAAAAATACCCAGGGTCGAGTAATTTATGGAGGAGAGGATTTGTTTAGCTCAATAGTTCTGGTGGCTGGAAGTCTACCTGGCATGGAGCTGGCTCTGCCAAGTGCCCACCTGGCTGCATCAGAGCCTGGTGGAATGTTCCATGGGATGAGACAGGAAGCCAGGGAGAACAGTGCGGGGCTCAGCCTTTTTCTTTTATACTGAAAGAGTTCCCTCCTGGGGGTTCTACAAGAATGACTTCCATCCCTTCTGGAGGCCATGCCTGCCATGACTTAACCAGTTCTCATTAGATTTTGACTCTGGGAGAGGTCTAGAACCTGGATACTCACCTTTTAAAGGGGTGCTAGGTCTTTTTTGACCCCTTTTATGAATGTGGCATTGGATGTGGGCTGGCATGGAGAAGGGCTATAACCAGAGCAAGGCAACTGTTTGTGGATGAATGTGATTCCCAAAGAAGGACTTATCTGACACTCTCAGTAGGTGTGACAGCGAGAGCCTCAGTTCTGAAGGGCAGATTTGAGTGACTATCAAACAGCATGCATTGGGTCATGTGCTCTAGGCCTCTTCAGTGGTCAGGGCTAGGAAATAAGATGTTCCTTTTCCCAAAAATATTCATGTGGTTGTTTCCAGTTCAAATTCAGGATCAATGGGACTTTCCTTAATTTCTTGGATTTTATATAATATTTCTTTTAAATTGGACCCAAAATCTCAGGGGAACTTACTGATACAAACCTAATAGTTTATTTGCTTTATCCAACATGTGTATGAAAGTTTCAGAGTAATTATATCCATATGATTGCTAAAAATATTTTAAAATGTCTATCATACTTTCTGGTTCTTAGGGATATATGTCAGTGGGGATGTACCAACTGTTATGTCTTAGTGTATATTGGAATAATTTGTTTCTCTGAATTTAAGCTATCAACTTGATGCATAGTTAGGTTTAATTTTTATGAAATGCCCTTTTGATATTTACTTAAAATGTGTTTCATAATTATGTAAAACATTTATATGGCTTCAAAGGTGAGCTTCCAACAATGTCTTCCAAACCCTGTTTTATTTTTCTAGCCATATAGAAAAGCCTTGTATTATTTTTAGTTGATGTTTCTACAGTTTCTTTTTCTTTATGTGAGTATATATGTAATACATATAATGTATAGGCAAATATATACCTGTATGTACATGTATATGTATATGCATTTATATTTCCCTCTTTTGGGATAAATCATAACATCCTATAGACACTTTTCTGTAACTTGGTCTTGTTCTCTCACTCACTTAGCCAAATTATTCTAGAAACCACAGCACTACATTGTATAGAAAGGTGGATTATAACTTTTTTTTTTCAGCCAGTTTTCTACCAATGGATATTTGGGTTGATTCCAATTATTCACTGTTTTCATTCTTTGCTTGTTTATCTTTGGGCAATATTTCTAGAAGAGACATTACTAGGCCAAAAAGCAAATGCCTATGTAGTTTTTCTACATTTTGCCAAGTTCCCCTTCCTAGGAGGTCTCGTTCACTTTGCGTTCCCATCACAACGTCTGTGGAGAGTGGCTGATTTCCCATACAGGGATATTTAGTCTGTTTTTCCCCAATTTGATATATTAGGTATAATGTTTCAATCTGCATTTATCTTTTCCTGAACAAGGCTGAACTTTTTCCTCTCTGACTTCAAACTCACTAGCATATTTTTTCCCTGTGGACTGTTTCTATCTCATCAAACTTCTATTTTTATATTCTTTTCTGTGTTTTGAGTCAGAATTAGAAGTTATTCACATTTTTCTGTATTATAAATGAATTGATCAATATCTTTATCAAGTAAGTGTCTATATCTATACTCACACAGATTGTGTGTGTATACACACTATATATACACACAGTCATCCTTCAGTATCCATTGCTATTAGTTTTAGGACCATATAGATACACAAATTCTCAGTTGTTCAAGTCTCTAACGTAAAGTGATACAATATTTGCATGAAACCTCTGCCTATCCTTCTCTATATTTTATGTATTTGAGAATACTTATAATACTACAATAGGAATTCTACTGTTTATGGAAATCTGTTTTGTTAATGGAATAATTTTCCTGGAATATTTTTAATCTGCAGTTGGTTAAATCCTCAGAGGTGTATATATGTGTGTGTGTATGTGTGTAATAACAAATATAATAATATATAATATATTATACCTATATATAATAAACATAGTAAATAACATATTATAAACATATATGTGTTATATGGGAACATATATATGTGTGTGTGTATACATATTGTGTGTGTATATATATATAGCTTTGGGCCAGTAGCGTACTGGGCTGGGCACGAAGCCCTGAATTGGGCTTCTGTCTCCATCTGTACCATTGTTGCCTAGTTGCCTCTTTCAGCCCTGTTCCTCAATTGGCCAACCTCAGGGTGAGGAGAAAGGAGTAAGGACACTTCATAATTGCCATAACCGTGGCTACATGGATGGATGCTTACTTCACTGTGTAGAAGTGGGAGGGGAGCTCTGTGATCTGCCCCTCATCAGCTTCTGTAGACAAGACTCAGCCAGCGAAGCCAATTCTTATTTGGCACATCACAGCTTGCCTTCTGGGCTAAAGCAATTTTTCTGATCCCAAGAGATGCTTTTTTCTCCCTCTCTTCTGAAAGCTCTGTAACCAGAAACCTTTGGTTTAATGGGATTGTGGAACGTATAGACTCAGACTCTCCTTCACTGGTGTGGAGTAAGTAAAATGCGAGGAGGACACAGACTGACACGTGTGACATTCATGTTGTTTAGAGGAGAAACTGTGGAGATATTGAAAAATAGATCACACACATTCTGTATAGCACACTTACTTATACCAACAATGCCACAAAACACACTCTGGCTTTCTAGTGTGTGGGCTTCCAGGACAACCAAGATGAAAAATAATCTACCAGCAGATAACTTCCATTAGAATCGTCGTTTAGCTAAACTAGCTTCTTGGAACATTCTCCTGTTCTACTTGCCACGAGCTTTCAGAAACCTAAGTTACATAAATATTTGGATCAAGTCAGGAGCTCTGACTTAGGGCTTTCAAAAAAGATACCTAATTGAAAATTAAAAAAAAAAAAAAACCCCGAAGGGTGGACAATAGAGCTTTTAGAAGAGGCCATTAAATCATTTGAAGGTACGTCAAGCTATGCTGTGTCTTTAGTTTTATGGGACACATTCAGTGTTGGTGCTTTGGGAGCAAATACCCGTGTGTTTCTTTTTTATTTTGTTTTGTCAGTTGTGGAGCTTGAACTCAGGACCTGGATGCTGTCCCTGATTTAATTTTGCCTAGAGTTCTGGAGCTTGAGAAGCATCCATGTCGGAACTGGCAATTAAGAAGACCCCCGTGCTGTGTCACAGTACCAAAGGTGGAAGGGTGAACCTCAGTGGGATCACCTAAGTCATAGTCACAAATACAACCATGCCCACTTGTTGATTAAGACCCTTTAATGGTCTTGCTGACAGGATAAGAATCCACATTCTCCAGGTTGATATAATTGCTCCTTCATCATCTGCCTTCTACCTGTCACTGACACCATTTGTCCTGTTTGGTCAGCTCTGCTGGGTCTTTCACTCTCCAAACTGCTTTGAAGTTTCTCCAGAAAGAATCTCTGTGCTTTCCTCAATAATCCTAAACATAGCTGACTCGCCTATGTTGTACTTCTCACGATGGGTTACAGATTATAATAAAGAAGAAAACCAGGGGCAAGGAGAGTCTGTGCACTGGAGAGTCTGGGTTAGAATCTTGGCTCCAATTTTTATTTACCTATTGTGTGATCTTGGATTTGAGTCCTAAGTAGCCATTTCCCCCATATGTCTTCCTTATAGTTTTGGAAGAATTAAATGACATTTGTGAATTTGTCACCTAATCATAACTGATGAGAACAGTGGTCTCCTATCCCTTTATCTGTTGCATCTGTTCTGTCCGAGGAAGTATCATTTAATTGAGTGATGGTTAAAAACCTTTATTTCTTTCCCGAGAAACAGATCTGGTACATCCGGGTTAGCATTAAAATTAAAAATCGGCAATGTGGTTGGTCAATGCAGACTCTCTCGTGAGATAATCACTGATGAGAGTTGTGCAGGAGACAGTGAGGAGGGGAGAGATAGCAGAGGAGTGTGTCTGCGTTGTGACATTGATAGTGCAATTAGCTTGAGAAGGTGTCCTCGGGTCAGCCTCTTTCCACGTGGTCATACCTGAAACACCATCCTAGGAAATGTAATGATAACTCCAAGATAGTCAGTACTTAAAGGCAGAGAGATAATTATATCCTCTCGATTTGCTCTGCTCAGCTTCAAAAGAAATGGGATTCATTTAAGGAATAACTCATTGGAGCAAAAAGGGAAACCCACATTGTTTTTAAGAGCTTGGTTTTCCTGTGGGTAGGCTTGGGGGCCAAGTGCAGAGGAGATTGCTCTTCCTGTGGGTGAGTATCTGAGCCGGGGTACCCCAGAGCTGTGCCTTCTCAAACATGGGGAGGCTCATGGTCCAGACTATGAAGACACACGTATTATGTAAGTGATAGAAAGTGTGTGTTGTTGTTTGTGCATCAGAGGTGGAAGGTGATGTCTGACAGCTTAATAAATAATCAAATAGGAATTAGAATTCACAAGAACTCCATAGCAGCCCTTTTTGCTTTCCCCCAAATAAATCAATCTTTAAACTCAAGGTTTGTTTTGTTTTGTTTTGGTGCCAGTATTGGGGCTTGAACTCAAGAGCCTGAGCTCTGTCCTTTCGCTTTCTTGCTCACAGCTGCTACTCTGCTTAAGTAATAGCTTCCCTTCTGGCCTTTTGCTGCTTAATTAAGAGTCTCAAGGACTTTGCTAACTGGCTTTGAAGAGCAGTCTTCAGATCTCAGCCTCCTGAGTAGTTAGGATTACAGGTGTGAGCCACCGGTGCCTGGATTTAAACGCTTTGAAAAAGTATCTGTTTTGCCTTTTTTTTTTCCTAATCAAAATATGTAATCACGTGTATACCATATATATGAATATAATCATGTATTTTTAATCTATATATAATACATTATATTTGATAGAACATTTAGTTTACCCACTAACATATATTAACATAACCATATGTATGCAGCAGTATGCTTTCAATGTAGCCCGTCATCCTGGGAAAAAGCAGCTTGGAAAGAGAAGGATGGGACCCGGTGTAATACTGTTTGTGTTCCTTCAAGGCGCTGCGTGACCTGCCTGGTCTCCCTTCCCAGCCGGGACTCTGCCTTCTGTGTCCATCATGGTGTTTGGTGAGTTCTTCCATCGCCCTGGACCAGAGGAGGACCTTGTCAACTTGAACGTGGGGGGCTTTAAGCAGACGGTGGACCCGAGCACGCTGCTGCGGTTCCCTCACACCAGACTGGGGAAGCTGCTTGCCTGCCACTCGGAAGAGGCCATCCTGGAGCTGTGTGATGATTACAGTGTGGCCGACAGAGAGTACTATTTCGACCGGAACCCCTCCCTGTTCCCCTACGTCTTGAATTTCTATTACACGGGGAAGCTGCACGTGATGGAGGAGCTGTGCGTGTTCTCCTTCTGCCAGGAGATCGAGTACTGGGGCATCAACGAGCTCTTCATCGGCTCCTGCTGCAGCGGCCGCTACCAGGAGCTCAAGGAGGAAAGCCACGAGAAGGACTGGGACCAGAAGAGCAACGATGTGAGCACCGACTCCTCCTTCGAGGAGTCCTCTCTGTTTGAGAAGGAGCTGGAGAAGTTCGACCGGCTGCGCTTTGGACAGCTCCGGAAGAAGATCTGGATCCGAATGGAAAACCCGGCTTACTGCCTGTCGGCCAAGCTGATCGCCATCTCCTCCCTGAGCGTGGTGCTGGCCTCCATCGCGGCCATGTGCGTGCACAGCATGCCCGAGTTCCAGAATGAGGATGGCGAGGTGGACGACCCCGTGTTGGAGGGCGTGGAGATCGCCTGCATCACCTGGTTCACCGGGGAGCTGGCCATCAGGCTGGTGGCTGCTCCCAGTCAAAAGAAATTCTGGAAGAACCCTCTGAACATCATCGACTTCGTGTCCATCATTCCCTTCTATGCCACCCTGGCGGTGGACACCAAGGAGGAGGAGAGCGAGGACATTGAGAACATGGGGAAGGTGGTGCAGATCCTTCGGCTCATGAGGATCTTCCGGATTCTGAAGCTTGCTCGGCACTCAGTAGGCCTTCGGTCGCTGGGAGCCACGCTGAGACACAGCTATCACGAAGTGGGGCTGCTGCTGCTTTTCCTATCCGTAGGAATTTCCATCTTCTCCGTGCTCATCTACTCCGTGGAGAAAGATGACCCCTCATCCAGTCTGACCAGCATCCCCATCTGCTGGTGGTGGGCCACCATTAGCATGACGACTGTGGGCTATGGAGACACCCACCCTGTCACCTTGGCTGGCAAGATCATCGCCAGCACCTGCATCATCTGCGGCATCTTGGTAGTGGCGCTTCCCATCACCATCATCTTCAACAAGTTTTCCAAGTATTACCAGAAGCAGAAAGACATCGATGTGGACCACTGTAGTGAGGAGCCACCGGAGAAGTGTCATGAGCTACCTTACTTCAACATTAGGGACGTGTATGCACAGCGGGTGCATGCCTTCATTGCTAGTCTGTCTTCTGTGGGCATCGTGGTACACGATCCTGACTCCACAGATGCTTCCAGCATCGAAGACCACGAGGATGTTTATAACACCGCTTCCTTGGAGAAACGCACAGTCAAATGAGCAGGGACATTTGTGCCTGTATCTTGTGTCCCTTCCTGACATTAGGTTAACACAGCTTTATAAACCTCAATGGGTTCGTTAAAAAAAAAAAAATCATTTAATTCTCAGGGTGTACCTTTTAGCCATAGTAGGACATTCATTGCTGAATTCTGAAATGATAGAATTATCTTTATTTTTCTCAATTAAATGCCTTGTTCTGAAATTTATTTTTTACGAGAGAGTTGTGATACAGTTTTGGAAAAAAAAAAGTCAATGATATTGGGTGGGATTCGTTGCTACGGCTTGTGTATCATTCTGTATTTGCCATTTACTCACATTGAGCTAACTATAACTTACCGATGAGTAGAATCAAAGGCCCAGCTGACTGAAGATTACATGCATGTAAGATCCAAAACATGAGACAACGCATGTAAATCCATGTTCATGTTCTAGGCATGGAAATTAGGAGCCCAATAAACTTCCTAATTCAGTATGGAGAATGTCTTGGTTGTATGTTTTCATGTCAAGAAAGTATATTTCAGTGTGCTCATGGTTGACTTGGAAGGAAATGCTCTTATTTTAAAAAAAAAAATCAAGGCTTTTCTTTATATTTTTGAATCTAAACCAACAATGGTATCTTAGCTTTTTGTTCAGTTACTTGTGGCTGTGGACATGTACATGTACCTGATTGAACTGCACTGTCCAGACTACAATGATTAAGCATGCATGTGTTTGCGACATGCCGATGAAATAGGCACCCTTTCTGATGTATTTTAGCATATGTTTTTGTTTTTGGGTGATACTAGGGTTTTTACTCTAGGCATTATGCCAAGGCAGCTGTTCTACTGCTGAACCATGCCTCTATCCCTGCTCTTTGGTGGTTATTTATAAGATAGAGTCTTGCTCCCTGCTCAGGCCCAAGTCTGGACCAGGATTTTCCCATGTTAAGCGTTCTATTGTTGCTGCGACCATAGAAGTGTGCCATTGTGTCCTGCTTCCCTCCACTGGGATGGAGTCTCTTGGACTTTTTGGCCCAGGCTGGCTAGAAACTGCAATCCTCCCGCCTCAGTCTCCATGTATTTTAGGCTGACAGCCATGTGTGACTGTTGCCTTCTATGGGGTGAGAAAGGGTCTTGTGAACTTTTCTTCCCAAGTTGTGATCAAATTGTGATCCTTCTGTTCTCAGCCTCTCAAGTATTGAATTTTATAATATTGAAAAAAATGTTGTAATATTTTCTACTTGCTGCTAGGATATCACCTGAAAATTATCCAGAAGAAGATAAACCTACACACAGTCAGAGACCCATTCAGGAGGTGGTAGAAAGGTAGAAATGTTGTCCAAACACACAGATGTGATTTATTATGGCCAGAGGAATGAAATGTAAATGACCAAGAAAGCTTTGCCAACAGCTCTTCAATGAGCCAACATTTTCAAATCACCACAGGGATGTGATAGCTGCATCTTACATAGAATTCCCTCAGTACCAAAGGAGATATCCATAATCATTGCCAGAGCAGTGGCAGAGCAATTTCACCCTGTATGGAGAGAACTTAGCTGTAGACTTCATTTTGGCAATCTATGGCTCTGCTAACTCACCCTGTCAGGCTGGTGGCAGCATTTTTTTCCCTCTGCTTTCTGGATGGAGGAGCTACATAGATTTATTTTCCAACCTTTAATGCTTAGGGGGGCATTTCTTTAAAAGAAGGATGCTATCAATGTTTTCACTCTTCATTGTTCCTGAAGGGCCAATCACTTTTGAGATGGACAGGCACTTAGGTTTATTTCCTTTGATGATACTGGATGTTGAGCTCAGGATCCTAACATCCAGTTTGCTACCTCAGCTGCTGCTCTATTACTTGAGCCAGACCTCCAATCCAGCTTTTTGCTGGCTAATTAAAGAGGGAATCTTTTAGACTTTTCTTCCTGGGCTGGCTTTGAACTGTGATTGTCCAGGCCTCAGTCCCCTGATTAGCTAGGATTTTAGGTGTGAACATCAGCGCTAGGTAGAATCCGATCACTCTTTTAAAGCTGGAGGTTTGTTATATATATGGGTGTCATCTATTGCTCAATTAAAAAAAAACAAAAAACATGTTTCTCAAAATGTTCTTTTGATGTTGGGATAAATGTAGTGTTGAGCCGTAGCAGAATTTACAGCCTCATTTTATTAAGTATTTCCTAATTAGTCGTGAGGTCTGTTTAAGCAGTGATTGTACTGATATCCCCTACCATCAATAATAAGAATGAACTACTTCAGTGAGCCCTTTGCCTCTATAATCTCCTTTAGTTCTTTCCCTTTTCTTAATAGCAAGGGGGTAATTACTGTTTGCATTTGAAGATGTGAAATTGGAGGCTGCCAGGGAAAGTGGTTTGCTTAAAGTCACACAGTGAGAAACGCAGTTGGGCTTTGAACCCACAGAGCCTGGGCTCTGAACTGCAATGTCAGAGAGTGGATGTAAGGAAACATCAGAACCATCTTCGTCCGGAGAGACCGAGAAGAAGCAGCCAGTGCTAGTGTCAGAGTTTGATTTTTCTAGTACCTGGGTCAGAGGAATAATGCTGGCTTGTGTACCTATCCTTTCTACATTCAGAAATGGAACACATTTATTGACAGAGACAGAGTAATCGAGAATGTCCCCAAAGCTGGAGCAAGGTCTGGTGGGTCCCCCCTGGAGGACACAGGGTCCTCCCCCTGTGCATACCTAGTGGCAGACACGGGGGAGAGCTGTGACTACATGCACCCAGCAGTGTCTCTTGGCTGGTCGGAGATGAGGGGGATGAATAGGTCAAAGCTCTGCCTGTGCTTCTTACATGGATTCCTGGAACAGCTTGTGTGTGGCCTGAGTGATGGCGGCCCCTTCCTTCTGGGCATGGCCAGCTGCAGTCTCTTCTACAGCATTTTCTCATCTCACTCCCTGCCATCAAAATCTATACCATCACCAAGCTAGTGACAGGATTTTAGTGCCTTGTGTTTAACTGGGCTTGTCCATTACACATGGCCTCTTGTCTGTTCTTACCAGTAGATATGGTGGTCCCTTCATTTAGGAAAGATGGAGCCAGTTGCTAAATTCTCAATACACAGGGATGCTGGAAAGGCCTGGGGGGGGGGGGTATAAAAGCCAGGCAACCCACCCAGATGTCCAGGAATTCTGATTCTGTGTTGCTTGTCACAGTGGGACCAATTCAGGGAGTTTTATGCTTTCAACTTCTTTGTCTTTTA
This sequence comes from Perognathus longimembris pacificus, assembly GCF_023159225.1. NCBI lineage: Eukaryota > Metazoa > Chordata > Mammalia > Rodentia > Heteromyidae > Perognathus > Perognathus longimembris. The sequence continues at coordinate 68,108,345 of NC_063168.1, read as the reverse complement.
TTTGTGACCTTATCTCCTCCTTTCAGTTCCTCAGATTTTACTATCTTTGTTCTTCCTCCCTCCGTTCTTCCCCCTTCCTTCCTTCTTTCCTTTCTTACCCTCCTCCTTCCCCTTCACTTCCCTTCCCTTCCCTTCCCTTCCCTTCCCTTTCCCTTCTCTTCCTGTTCCTTTCTATCCCTTCCCTTTTATTTTCTTTCTTTGCTTGTCCTGAGATCTGGGCACCGTCTCTGGGCTTTTTCACTCAAAGCTAGCACTCTGCCACTTGCCCTACTTCTGTTTTTTTTTCTTTCCTCTTTGGTGGTTAGTTAGAGTGTCATAGATTTTCTTGCCCAGGTTTGGCTTCAATCCAGCATCCTCGGCTCTCAGCCTCCTGAGTAGCTCGGATTACAGAAGCAAGACACAGGTGCCCAGATATTTTATGGTATTGTCATGGAGTCAGTCAAGGATCTACACCAGCAGGTTGTTATTCTCCTTCCTAGTGTAGCACCAAAGCAAAGAAAGGGAAACAGAGAGAGAGAGAGAGAGACAGAGACAGAGACAGACAGACAGACAGAGACAGAGACAGAGACAGGCAGAAAGAGACACAGAGAGAAAGAGAGTTGGGAAGGCTTCTGGGAGGAGCTGTAACTGGAGCAGTTTGGAGTCTGGCTCTCTGGGAGTCAGTTCTCTGTTGGGGATACTGGATAGGTTGTGTGTTGCCAACTAGCCCCACCTCCCGGCCACAGGCTCAGCTTGCTGATTTCTGCCTCTGTGGCATCTCTATCTCCCCCTTTGCTGTACTGCACACACTGCCTGTAGTGAAAGTGTCTCTCACCTTTAGATGCGCTGACACCAATCCTTCACCACCCCCCACCCCGTGGAAGATTAGAAGTGGGGTTGTAGTATGCTTTGTGGCTTTGTTAGCTCTTCTTGGTGTTTTTTTTTGTTTTTGTTTTTGTTATTGTTGTTTGTCAGAGATTTTTTTTTTTGTCTTTTAGTCAATTTTATACTTAACTCAAGGATTTGGGGTAAACTTGTTATTTATTCCCCAACTAGAGGTAATGGTGGGCCACTCACCGCCATGGTGTCCTTAAGCTTGGAGGCCTGTGTTGTATTTCATGAGATTGATGGTCATGACTCAAGAAGATTTTACTATTATTCAGGGAGTGATTTGCACTCTCGAGAATTGCCAATATCTATCATTTTTTGACCAAGAATAATAGCAATCTCAATATGGTTCAGTTTAGTGCCGAGTTTGCCTTATGTTAGTAAAAAGCCATGTCCCAGGGTCGTAAACAAATGCGTGGAAACAGAAGGAAGAAGAGAGCACGAGGACCTGGGGCCTCGGGGTCCCCTCCCAGCTGTGCATCGGGTCCGGCAGCTCCTCTCTGTTCCTCATACTTCACAGAACTGAAGTGGTTTCCAAATTGCCTAGTTTCTCCTTTTCTTCTTTGCTTATATTAGGCATGTTTATAATAAAACCTTCCCCCCCCCCAAATCTGCCATTTAATTTCTCCTATTTTTTTTTTCTGCCAGTTAGAGTCCTAGCCAGCAAGGTTTGTTTTTCTGTTATTTGGAGCATGTGGGAGTCGGCTATCTTAAAAGTTCAGTTAATCAAAATATTTGAAAGCTGGCTGCGATGGAGTATATCTGTGATCCCAGTTTCTTAGGAGATAGGGTTAATAGGATTACAAATTACAGGCTAGACTGGGAAAAAGCAACATTAGATGATCTCCACAAAACAAAATAAAATGAAAAGGGCTGGGAACATAGCCCAAGAGGTAGGATATTTGTCTCACATGATCCTGGATTTGAACCCCAATTCAGAGGATGGAGAGACAGAGAGACACAGAAAGAGACACACAGAGAAAGACAGAGAAGAGAAATTTGCAACAGGTCAATAATTTCTTTAGGTCTGGTGACAGGGGCAAAGGCCCTGGGAGGGTCATCAGGAAGCTGAATAAGAGGGCTCTCGTGCATCAGTGAACAAATGGTTTGGGTTTGTTTCCAAATCAGGAGTGGCTTACTCTGGGTCATTTCAGCATGTATTACTTTGTCCTGCCCATGGAGAATGCCGATGCATCAAGGAACACAAGAGAGAGAAGAGATGAACTGAGACAGAAAAGGCAGGGAGAACTTAGATAGCCAAGTGCTGCATTCAGCCAGGGAATGGGACTGGTGGATGGGCCCCACAGAATGTCTTACCTGATGACTGTTTTCCGGTGAGGATGAAGAATAACGTGCCTAAGGCAACACAGCAGCACAGGGACCAAAGCCAGACCAGAACACAGCTCCAGCTCCAGGCTTCCTTCCCTCCCTTGTTAGTATTACAAACACTTTCAAATCTGTACGAAAATGGCATGAATGGTTTCATATGCCCCCACATGCGCCACCACCCAGCTTCAGCAATGATGAACTCTGAAACTTCATTTAGCTCTATGCCTTATTTCCTCCCTGCCCCTATTTCCTCTGAAGCAACTTCCATCGTGTCATGTAATCTATAAATATTTCAGTAAGCACCTTTGAAAGGGCAAACTTTTTCTGAGCACAATTTTTTTCCAGCCACTAATGAACTAAAAAAAATGTGATAATTCCCTGATACAAGGATGCATCCAGTGTAAGAAAATATTGTATAAGTATTCCTTTCTAGGTATGTGACATTTCTGAACACCTGCTTCAGGTAAGACTTCTATAAATCAAGTACTAAGATGTACTAGGGATAGAGTAAGTATCAAAAAGAAATTAAAATGATTTCTGCTTAGGTTCTCGAAGTATCTGGGATGGACATTTGTTTTCTCATTTAAAAAAAAAAAACCCTCCTAAGTTTGCAAGGCTACTCCTTCCCTACAGCTCACATTTAAAAGAATTGCTGTGAAGGGAAATTTCAGTTCATTTCTCTTTGTTATCCATTCACTGAAGGTAGAGCCAACAACTGACTTTTCCTTGAATAATAGATGCATTCTTCAACTTACTTATCTTCCATTTGGAGCTTTCATATTCTGGTATAAAGCAACCCAGTTCGAGCCAAGTGTTATGGCACATCATGCATGCCTGTAATACCAGCTACCTGGGACACAGAGGTAGGAAGACTGAACATTTGAGAACAGCCTAGGCAAAGATAACACCTGATGTGTTTCAAAAGCCAAATTAGAAAGAACAAAAGTGGGGCTGAGAGAGGAGCCCTTGCCTAACTAACGTAAGGAAATCTGTGGGCTTAATCCCTAGTACTGCAAAAATAAAAACATAAAAATAAAACAAATCCAAGTTTGAACAACAACAACAACAAAAAAACTTCATTTACTTTCGTTTTTCCAAGAAAGTAGGAAAAAACAATTAAGTTCCTCCAATCCCATCAACATTTGACTGAGGGAGGTTTTTCAGTGAAGGGTTAAACAATTCTCCAGAGAGTATTAGTTTCTTGAGGCTGCTACAACAAATTGTCATGTACTTGATGACTTAAAGCACTAGGAAGCTATTATTTTCTAGTTGTGGTGTCCCAAACTTTGTATGGAGTCCTAAAAGCTGAAATTCAGATGTCAACAGAACAGGTTTTTCCTGAAACTGGCTCTCTGTGAGTCTATTCTTCTTCTCTTTCTGCTTTGGGTGGCTGCTAGAATCTTCAGTTTGTGGCCATATCTCTCCAGGTAGGCTTCTATTATCACATTAACTTCTCCTTCTCTGTCACATTTCCATCAGCATCTCTTCATAAGGAGAATTATGATTATATTTGGGTCCCACATGGCTAATTCAAGCTACTCTTCCCACAAGATCTCATCAAGATCCCCCAATTTAATCCCATCTACAAAGTCTTTTTGTGATCTAGTTTCTCATTCATTGATTTTTTTCAGGGATTCGGGAGTTTGATACGGAGCTAGAACTTCAAGGGCCGTTATTCAGTCTCCTGTGTCTGATCATGAGGCTCACATGGCTACTAAGAAGCTTTACTTTTAATGGCATGCTAGTAGAAATCTATCTTACTGCCCAGGAAAAGGAACAGTGGGTAGAGCATGGATTTGGTGTCAGACATATTTGAAATTTGAGTTCCTAGCTTAGTTTTGTCTTTGATCACAGGCAGTGTCTATTTGTGTGTGTGTGTGTGTGTGTGTGTGTGTGTGTGTGTGTGTGTGTGTGTAGGGGGGTAGGTTATCCTTAATAATACAAAGCGTATCTAATTCAACATGTCAGTTTGTGGGTGTGATACATCTTGATCAACACCACTCCTTTCACTCTTCTTTCCACCCTCATCCATCTCAATGCCACCCATCCCCGCAAGTTACGTGGTGCCATTTTCACACATGTACACTGAATTCCATGACTATATTAAGCCACCCTTCCTCTCTCCATTTATCTGCCTTCCCCTTTCATTAATCCTGATGCCTGCCCAGACAAAATGCTTCAGCTTACTAGTATTTATCGGTTAAACCAGCCAGTTAATTGTTTCACATGGTACCACCATTGTAATCAATTCCTGCACGTACTGTTCCTTAGTCAGTTTGATTATGTATGTCTGCATATGGCACAGGCAAGTTTTATACTTCTTTGACTTCCATCTTCTGTGTGTGAAGATAACACCAACCTTCTTGCAGGAATACCTCATGAATTGAATGGGCTGGCCTGTTTACAGTGCAGACCCTAGTAAGGCTATACGGAAGCTATTCAGAGATGCAGTTGAAGATGGGAACAAACACTTCCCCTGGAGTCAAGAATGCCTCTGGTTGTTTTGCATACCTGTTTATTACTCTCTGGGCTCAGGGAAGGCACATCACTTCTCTCAACTTTAATCTCTTATTTTACAGAAGGGGAAGAATTAGGCCAAGGTTGTGAGGATAGAAAAATCCATCCAGTATCTTCTCTAAACACATTATAGTAAGAAACTATCAGGAGACCCCTTTTCCCAATAAGAAAGGCAGAGAAAAAGCAACTACATATAGGTCCCCAATGTTTATTGCACCATTCAACAGACAAAAAAAAAATCAATACACAGAACATTTGGGTCCTGAAGCAGTGTTTGAAGACAGCTTTCTTCCCAAACTCATCCTGCCTACCACTGGTGTGTGCACATTCTGTCGGGAAGTGCAATGGTGCTGTAAGACCAGATGTAAGAAGCACACACAGCTCTTTTTCCAGAGGCAATTATCTGATGAAAGTGTGCCTTATCCGTAGCAGGCCAACAGGCTCTGTTCCCATTGGTCAGGGAGCATGTGCTCTGGTATTTATAAACTGTAAAAGATGTTTGTGTCTTCATGCACAGCACATGCATTCATTCCCGAATGCCAATGAGGGCTAATGATGGATTCATAAATTCTGTCAGCACATCTATTGTTGCAGGCAATTCTTTCTGGAGATGGCCCCACCCAGCATGTGCAGCTTTAGTCATGGCCAGAGCAGAGGACAGACAGAGCTCCAGGGCCAGAGACGTGGCTCATCCTTCCTCTATGCCAGCTCTGAAAAGTTTCATAGGCGAAGGGGGAATCCTGAAGCATGGTGCATGGTGTCATAGAGAAAATGAGCTGTGTGCTCAGAATCCTCATCTTCCTCTCCTCCAGGGTCTACCACAAGATGCTGTCATCTCACTGCTGGGGAGCCGCAGAGGACAGAACTTCTGAATCCTCACTGGGCTCTCTTGAGGGTGTTATCAGCATGGGGCACAAGAATGGTTTATATTTGCTTACACCATTTGCCTCTGGACTAGCCTAAAAGCCTGACAACCTGTAAAGGCGAAGCTCTCATAGATACAGAGTCAAGCTCTTCCCAGGCTTTCTAGCAACAGACCCAGACGCTCTCCTCCGGTCCCTGCCAACCTCCATTGTGTCTGGGTATGACTGAGCTCCTACTCTCAGCTTTGACTTCTGTTCTCTATCTGCCCCTGGCTCTTAGAAAAGCATCTATGTTTCTCAGTGTAGTTCACTTTCATTACCCCAGTTTATGTGCAACTCCATTTTAGCCATTTTCAGTGGGATACTACCTAGGGTATCTTCTCAGGTCTGCCCCTGGGTCTTAGAAAAGCATCTATGTTTCTCAGTGTAGTTCACGTTCATTACCCCAGTTTATGTGCAACTCCATTTTAGCCATTTTCAGTGGGATCCTACCTAGGGTATCTTCTCAGGTCAAATGCCATCCCAACTAGCCAGGGTCCAGTGCTTTGAAGCCATTTGTAGGGCTAAAATCTCAACAAAGAGTAACTCTGGCATTTCATTTGTTCAATAAAAAGTATTTCAGACTACACTGTGGTATGTTCTAGTTTTCTCAGTGTTTATGCCCTGATAATAGTGATGGAAAGGATACAGCTCCTGCTTATAAAAGTTTCATAATCTAATTGAGCTCTGGTAGCTCGTGCCTGTAATCCTAGCTACTCAGGAGGCTGAGATCTGAGGATTCTGGTTCAAAGCCAGCCCATGCAAGAGAGTCCAGTAGACTTATATCTCCAATTAACCACCAGAAAATCAGGAGTGGTACTGTGGCTCAAAGTGGTAGAGTGCTAGCCTTGAGCTAAAGAAGCTCAGGGACAGCATCCAGGCCCTAAGTTCAAGCCTCACAACTGACAAAGACAATCTTATCATCTGACACAATGTCCACCCAAGGCTGTTGTGCCCTGTGGAGCAGGAACAGAACATGGGCCTTGGTGGCCAGACCATGGTTCAGGGCCAAGCTTCTCTAATGTCTTGCTCTGTGACCAAGGTCAGCACACATAACCTCTCTAAAGCCTCCATTGTTTTTAGTATATAAAAGTGGCTATGTGCCTATTTCACATTCTTGAGATAATGTACCTTTTAGATACAGGTATTTGCTATGATTTGGATTGGAAATGTTTCCCAAAGGCCACATGCCCAAGGCTTAGTTTGTAGCTGATGGGTTTCGGGGAAGTCATTAGATCCTAAGAGCTCCACACTCATGAATAGATTCATCTACTGATAGTTCATAGTTGAATGGATTTGGGGAAGGTGGTGAGGCTAGGATGTGGGGCCCCAGTAAATCGCTGGATCTTGTCATGGAAGGGTATGCCTTATCACTGGCCTCCTACCTCCTCTCCTTCTGTATTTCCTCTCTCTTTTCTTCCTATGAAGAAGTGAACAGCTCTGTTTTATCACATACTCCCTGCCACAATGTTCTGCCTCATCAAATGTTGAAAGTCATGGGACGAGGTGACCATGAACTGAAGTCTCTGAGACCATGAGTCACAAAGGATCTTTCCTCCCTGCTAAGTTGTTTTATTGGCAGTTTCAACACCTCTACCGAAAGCTGACTAAGACAATGCACAATACATGTTATTTTCCTTTTATTTTTATTCACAGGGATGGCATTCTTGGCTAAGGTTTCATTGAATAAGCTGTTTAGTGGATGTAAGTAATGTAAAACAGTAAACTAGATAGTTCAGGTCTGCCATCTCTTGTTCTCCAACCTCATTCTTTGCCTGATACACTCATGATAGTCACCAGTATGACATTAAGTTCCAGGTGGATGGTAGCCTCCTCTACCCCTGACTGATTGCTGGCACACACCTGTCTTTTCTCCCATAGTCATGTGAATCCTGACTCAGGAGCTTCCCCGAATGGCTATAGACTTTCTGACTCTTATGAAGACAACATTATCTTATCTAACAATGAGACATTCTGAGAACAACATGAGCTTAAGTTAACTGCCTAATGAACAGATACCTGAGTGCTGACAAACACTGTTTTGGTCCATACACTTTGGACATGGTTTCCATGCCTCCCTGAACAACACAGCAGCTCAGGTTTATTCTAGGACACACATCATTTCTGCTGGCTAAATGTCTCAGTCCATCTCAGAAAACTGAATCTCTAGCAATTTGAAGCTATTGGAGTGTGATGCACTTAGAATGACAGCTGTTCATAAATAACATTATATGTCTATTGGCATTGCTTCTTAAGTGCTTTATCCAAATTGACTTGTCTAAGTCTTACAATAACCCTATGAGGCCAACTGCTATTATCATCCAGTATTGCCTTGAGAAAATAGGGGAACAGAGGCCAAAGTCTTGGGGGAGCAAGAATTTAGACCCAGGAAATTTGACTGCAGAATTCATGCCCTCAACTACCACATTGTGCTGGCTTAATGCTTAGGCCATCAGACTATGGCCATTTAGAATTTTAATGGAAAAGATTTGGATTAGAGAGGCTGAGGATTTGAACTTTATGACTAGTATGACTTCCAGATTGGATGCTTGAGAATCAATTGCTCACAGTTTCTCAACATAGCAGTTCCTGCAGAACACATGAGATGATTAGAACTTTCTTGGATATTGGTGAAAAGTGGGAGTTTATTGATCCTGACCATAAAGAGTGTGAAGCGTCTGAACATTTCCTTATTTGCATAGTAATAAATTAGTTAGCTACAGGTTCTGAGATGCTGGCAAAAGACACACAACTCCTGGGCCAGATACAACAGGTAGTTCATTAGTCATAGTAATAGCAGGAACCAGACAATCAGCACTTAGCTTGTTTTCTGAGCCTCAATTTAAATAGGGTGATAAAAAGAAAGATTTCACCAAATCACACGGAACTGGAGAATGGAAAAGTTTAGTGATTTTTAGTGTTAGTGTAGCTGTGGTCTTGGATTTGGGCAGACCCAGGTTCCAGTCCAAGTTTACTAGTTATGTAACATATGCAATTCCTCCAAAACTTCTGGTAGTTTATTGATTGGCTAGACTTTCTTTCAGTGTAGAATGTAAGCAATTTACTTTCTGCAGAAATAGAAATTAGCATTTTGGTTAATGATATAGTGTAAAATAGCAAGATCTTTCCCTCATTACCTCTAACACCATTTTCATCTTGGTAAGAAACATTGGTGATATGGCCATAATAGATCAAGATTTCTTTTATGGAAGTACTGGGGTTTTGAACATAGGATCTTGTGTTTGGTAGGCAACTGCTCTCCCATTTGAGCCACACTTCCAGCCTTTTTTCTCTTTAGTTTGCTTTTTTAGATAGTTTTGTGTTTTTGCCTGGCTGGTTTTTGGATTAAAATCCTCCTTCCTTTACCTTGGCAATAGCTGAGCCTACAGGTATAATCCATCACACCTGGCTATTATGTAGAACTTTTGAATAATTATATATTTATTTTCCTTTTGTCCACCAATATGATCTCTCTTCCAGAGGAAGTTTTCTCCCACTTTGTCATCACTGAAATGGAAATGCTACACCCCACCAAATTTAATGATCATGAGGGTTACATAGGCTAACACAAAACCTAGGGTATAGCAGGTGCTCAGAAAATGGTCTCTATTGTTACTGTAGAGACAAACTACATTCAATTGTTTGTTTACATATACACTTTACTTCATTACAAAAAAGTTTGAGGTAGTATTATGGTTTGGAAATAAAGTAGTGCCTGAAAGGGCAGCTGCTGGTGATATTGAGAAGTGATTCAATTGTGAAGTGCTAACTTCACCAATGGATTAAATGATTAAATGATTAGGAGGTAGGGCTTGATTGGAGGAAGGAGACCACTAGGGTGTGTCTGTCTTCTTCCTCTGGCTCTCTCCCTTTCTGCTTCCAGGTCATATTGAGAGCAATTTTGCTCTAACACATGCTCCCTGCCATGATGTTCTGCTTCAACAGGAGCCCCCAGTGATGGGGCCAAGAGCCTAAAACCCTTGAAACCAGAGGCCAAACAAATTCTTTTGCTAAACTGTTTACATCAGGTACTTCATCATTGTGACAGAAAAAGTAGAATGCAAGAGGCTTACAGAGAGTTAAAAAAGATTAGTTTCCCAAACATGATCCAACTCCAGCCACTTATTTTGATGAACATTCCATAGAACAAAGATGGAAAAAAACCAAAAGAGAAGAAATTAGGCAGGTATTGGAAAATAAATGGGGAAATATGCATGGTTATAACATTTAAAAGTATACATTACTTAGGCTTGTTTTTAGGGCTACTTTTAGTAGTTTAAAGGTATGTATATTTAAGATGACTAAATTAGATTAACTTCAATTATACATGTATGCCGTGTTTTCTTCTTCAAAAAGACTTTTGTAAGCTTATAATTTAGAAACAAACAAATGCCAAGAAGCTAATAACAACAAAAGAACAGATGAAAAATGATTTTTACAAAAGAATAATTAAGTAGAATGGAGATGGCAGGTGTGCTGTTCCTTGGCCCCTGTCCTGACCTTCTGTGTTGCATGCAGAGAAACTAATGAGGGCTAAAATGTGAGAACTGAGCATGGTTTTCTCTAGCCATCTGGCTTTGTATTTTCCTTCGACTAGGATCCTCTTCTGCCTCTGCAATGATGTGAATTTCACTTCTCTTTCCAGTTCTACATCTGCCTTCTGGCTTATGCATCAAGCACTGTCCCTCTAGCTCAGTCTTACCTCAGCAGAGCTTCTCTCAGGTCTGGTTCAGAACTCCTCTCAACAGTCTGTTCCTGGCTGCTCCAAGTTTGTTTTCTGGATCTCCAATTCCCATTTGCACAGGTGAAAGGTGGAATGATGGGACACACTGCTACTGTTGGCCCCACACCTCTACTAATCTACCATCCCACACCAACCTGTCGTTCTCCTACTTGCTTGGTCATTTGCTCTATTCAGTGCACGTTTCTACCATCAGCTGTCTTTTCTTGTAGGTCGTGTCTTGCTATCTTTCAGTCCTCTTCTGAATACATACATATAAATGTGGCATGGGGTGACTTTATGCACATTTAGTAATTACAGTAAGACAGAAGCTGACTTTGTCAGTTTGCTAGTACACTGTGCTGGAACATTCAGGGAAACCACTCTATAAAACATTTACCAAGCTGGGCACTGGTAGCTCACACTTATAATTGTAGCTACTCAGGAGGCTGAGATCTAAGGATCATGGTTCAAAGCCCGCCTGGGAAGGAAAGTCTGTGAGGTTCTTATCTCCATTTAGCCACCAGAAAACTGAAAGTGGTACTGTGGCTCAAAGTGGTAGAGCATTAGCCTTGAGCAAAAGAGCTCAGGGTCAAGCACCTCGGGCCCTGAGATCAAATCTCATGACATGAAAACTTGAATCCTTCTGATTCTGAAGGCCAGAGTTCTCATACTTTTCTCTTTTTGATCCACTCAGCAGTATCCACAGAAGCCAAGAGGCAGCCACCAGATAAAACTAAGGAGTCTTACTTAACAACATCATGTGACAAGTACCTCAACTTGTCAGTATCAGAGTTTTTTCTGTACTGAGTCACCAACCATGGCAATTGATTTATACATACCCATTCTATCTTCTTCCCAGACTGGGAAAAGAAAAATCTGTGCTGACTAGCTGCACATCATTGTAACAAAAGATATCTGAGATTACATACTTTTTAAAATAAAGAAATACTTACCTTGGCTAGGGGTTTTGAAGGTTTTAATCCATGATCAATTGTCCATTGTTTCTGGGTTCATGATGAAGTAGTTCGTCATAGTAGGAGGACGTGATGGAGGAAGATGCTTACCTTGTGGCACCTGGGGGACAGAAACAGAGAGAGGAAGGGACAGGATTCCCACTCTATAGTTTTAGGGTACATCCTCAATGTCCTAGGACTTCCCTCTAGGCACTGCTTCTTATAGGTTCCACCACCACCACCTCCTACTAGTGCCAAGCTGGGGCCCAAGCTTAACACATGGGCCTTTGGGAGACAGCTTGGATCCAAAGTATGGCAGTCAGGGTTTCTCAAAGCCAGCCACCTCATTTTGTCTGCTCACACCAATTTTACCAGCATTTGTTCATTCAGTATTTACTGATCATGTTCTACATACAATATACTTTGGCAGGTCTGGAGAAATAGCAGTTGCTTTTTTATTTTGGACACACACCTGTCTCTAGTCCTTCTGCCTTCCCTTTTCCTGTTATCAATGCCTCCTCTTTCTATTATTGGTTCATCCAGCTCAGCATAAAAGAAGGCCTAAATTGTATCCATGTTTTCCTTCCTCTTCCAGTGATCAGATCTCTTTATTCATAGCCATGCTTTTAAAGAATGGCCTGGCATGACAGCCTTCCCTGCTTTCCTTTCTGTCCATGTGTTTACTTCCAATTCTGGTTTTCTGATCCGCCCTGGTCATTCTCCTGCCCTTTCTGAAGTTACTTCACTGAGCCCTTCTGTATCTACACTGTTTTGGGTCTTATCTACCACATTGGAGAGCCCGGATATTTCTTTCCTATGTAATCTGAGGCTTCTTTATCTTCATTAAGAGTCATTTGCTCTCTGCAAAATACTTGAATGCCATCTCTCTGCCCAGTTCCCTGGACTTGCTGATCTCATATCTCTGCATGTTCTACCTTGAGCAATTCCATCTATTTGCCTGGCAGGTATTGATATATTCAAACCATTTTCCCTTCTCTTCTTCTCACATATTTCCCATGTCCTGTGCTAGTTAGAGGGAAAAAAGAACTAAAGAACAAAACAAAGTCCCAGAATCTGCTTCCATGAATTTTACTCTGATCAGAAAGTTGCTCATAAAAGAACTATAAAATAAATGAAGCCAGTCGCCAGTGGCTCATGCTTGTAATCCTAATTACCCAGGATCCTAAGATCTGAGGATTGTGGTTAGAAGCCAGCTCAGGCAGGAATGTCTGTGAGACCCTTATCTTCAATTAGCCACCCCCCCCCCCAATAAAACAAAACAAGACACCAACCAGAAATGAAGCTGTAGCTCATGGGGTAGAGTGTTAGCCTTGGGGAGGGGGGGCATGATTAGAGACAAGGGCCAGCTCCTGAGTTTCAAGCCCCAGGATAGAAACCAAACCAAACCAAACCATTTTATTTGTGCTCCATGTTGCCACCAGAGCATTCAATAAGAATTCTTCCCATAGGAAGTAAGATTCAAATTGAGCCTAAAGAACAGATGGGAGTTCAAAGTAGTTAACGAATAGAGGAGGATTGGGCAAAGCAGACACATATGCAAAGGCCCTGGGAAGAGGAAATCAGTACATTACTGAGACAGACAAGAGTGTCCACTACAGAGAATATGAGGTCATGAATAAGGCTAGAACGTAGCTAGGGAAACTGTGTATCACTTAATGGGTCAGAAGAGGGCTTTGATCTCAGTTTTCTTAGCACATAAAATGTCGTTTGAAAGAGGAGAGAGGATCACACTCGAATTTTGTCTTGGATCATGAAGAATGGAGAAGAGAGGAGAACATGCAGAACACGTGGATCGTCTGAGGCACCAGGTGAATGTGGCATGTGACTATAATGACCAAGAGCAGAGACGGTAGGTCATGCTACAGAAAGCCTGTCAGCTTGAAAGAGCTTGGTTTGCCTGTCTGAAGGGAGTCATCTGACTGTTCAAGCCTAGGGTTCAAGTAGATGAGTTCTGCTGCTTCCTCAGAACAAGGCGTCTCCTGAAATGGTTGAATACTGGAGGACTCATTCTTGTGGCCACGTAAGGCTGTCTCTGTAGTTACTCTTCCACTCTCACTGAATCATGAGTCAAACGGCATGATCTAGGCATTGATGTCACTGGTCAGATTGCCCCAGGTCTCTGTCCACAAGGAACCAGCAGTGTTCTCCTCTGAGTGGTCAAGAGAGAGACCAACATGGGTGGAGCAGGTGGGCGGGTGTCAACATGTAGTGTTTGACCTCATTCAACTTTAGGACCCCCATGTGGTAAAGAACTGATATTTGTTAAATAATACATCTTATTTTCCCTGGGGCTCTGGGAGAAGCTCAGTGAGGACTGTTTGAGAGGTTGGTGTCATCTTCTAGAAACGTTACCTGACAAGAAAACTAGAGCCTTGACTGGGTGACAGACTCAGGGCATGCTGAGGAAAATCCTAAATCCACGAAAGGATTTGAGGGGCATGGTGTGTACATCTGTAGGTAAGGCAAAAGAGAAGGGATGGGAAGAAGGCATTTAATTGCGGGGGGAGGGGGCGGGGAAGAGAGAGAGAGACAGACAGAGACAGAGAGACAGAGAGACAGAGACAGAGATAGAGACAGAGAGACAGAGAGACAGAGAGACAGAGACAGAGATAGAGACAGAGAGAGACAGAGAGACAGAGAGACAGAGAGACAGAGAGCTGCTCCCATTGTACCAAATTTGGAGAAAGAGTGATATGTTTGAAAATGATTTCAAGGGTATCATTTTGTGTGTCCTGAGAGAGTATTCTTCCCTTTAAGTTTCTTCAAAAGCCTACGGAACTTCTACATTACTCTTCAAGGTCTTTGTAGTTAGATCTGTGTTTTTAGTACATGGATCAAGAGACAGAGGCACAGCTTGAGTAAGGCCAGATGCTCCGGTTGACAAATCCATGCTGATGTCTGCATTGCCTCTCGGCTCTTTCTGGCGAGATCCAGGGGTTGGCACTAAAGTTCAGTGGGCTCATAAGCTGTAGGGGGAAGATCACCAGAGCAATTTTAAATAAACACGTCCACTAGATTATTGTGAGTGTGAAAAAATTTATAGGCTGTCAGAAGCAGAAGGCATCTTGGACACCATTTATCCTTTCACAGATGAGGCAATTGAGGTGTACTGAGGGATATCACATGCTATCGTGCAACTTCTCAAGGAAAAGCAAGAACTTGAACTTGAAGTTCTTTGTTCTTAGAACAGAGAGTGTGTTTCTTCCTTGTTTCTTTCTCCCAGTGCTGCTTACACCCGTAGGCTTACTGGTCTTAATACTCTAGAATAAGAAACTCCCTGTGTCCTTTAGGCCTTTTTTTGCCTACAAAAACAAAAAAAAAATGTTTCTAGCTACTCTAAGCCATGAGAGGAATTCATTAGAAAACACTGGGGAGACTAACAGATGGAGGAATAACAGAACCCCAAGACCTGGGCAGGCAGACGCAGACATGTGGGGCCTTAGAAGTCTGTCTATATTGTGTAGTTGTGTGTGTGTGTGTGTGTGTGTGTGTGTGTGTGTGTGTGTGTGTGTGTTTGCAGATTGCCTCCAGTGGCTGGGTGTTGGTTGAAAAGTAGTTTTAGTTTCTCCTCTTATACATCTTTAACTAGAAGCAATTTAAAGAAGCCCAGAACTTGGGTGGATGAAAAGTAGTTTCTGCTTCTTTGCAGACTAAATTTATTGTGTACTTCCCTGGGCCACTGAATGTTTGTGTTTTCTCACGATTTGAATGTAGACACCTCAGTTCTTGATACGATGATAGCTAGAGGGGAGACCTTTGGGAACTGAGTAAGGTCAGATGTGGTCATGAAGATATGAGGATGGGATTAGAACCTGTGTAAGGAGAAACATCAGAGAGCCTTCTGAACTCTCTGCCACAGAGGACACTATGAGACAGTGGCCGTCTCCAGGAGCTGAATCTACTGACAGCTTACCTTGGACTTCTGATCTCTCTATCTAATTAATGAAGTCTGAAGCCAGCCATGTGAACAGGCCACTCACTAGTCGTGTAACTACCTGGTTATGTTCAGTCTCCAGTGAAGATACTCAATGGAGGGAGCTTCAGCTGGTAGGTCTTTGTCTGACCAGTGGGAACTGCTGGCTCTGAGACTTGAATTATGGTCACTTCCGGGCTCCATAGGGTCATTTGCAAGTAGGAACTATGGTGATTTTCTGCGGTCAGCTCTGATCGGTTAGACCCGCAGTGGTGACTGTGATGGCAGAGAACTTAGATGGGCCCTTTCAGCACTTCAAAGAGGCGGAGGCTTAGTGGTGGGTCCTCCCTGCATTGTTGGGCAGGGAGCATGGAGCAGGATAGCCAGGTGCACAGGAGCAATCTAATGTCATCTCAGTGGCTATGACTTCCTGTACTGTCACATCGGCCTCAGAGTTCATCTGTTTCTAATACCACCTTCTCCCCAGTCAGTGTACATTGTACTCACCTCTCTCTCTCTCTCTCTCTCTCTCTCTCCCTCTCTCCCTCTCTCTTCCTCTCTTCCTTTCTTCCTCTCTCCTTTTCTTCCTGTGTATACTGAGGCTTGAACTCAGGGCCTGGCCACTGTCTCTTGAGCTTTTCTACTCAATGCTAACATTCTACCACTTGAACCATGACTCCACTTCTGGCTTTTTGGTGGTTTACTGGAGGTAAAAGTCTTAAGGGCTTTCCTGCCCAGGCTGACTTTGAACCACAACCCTTTGGATCTCAGCCTCCTGAATAGCTGGGATTATAGGCATGAGCCACCCAGCTCCTGGTGACTGTACTGTCATGCCTCACGTCTTCCTAACAATACCAGTTTTCTAAAGTTAAAACAAAAACATCACAGTGATAAAATACAGCAAACATAAAATTTACCACCTTTACCATTTTTAGTGTATACTCCAGTCACGCTACGTATACTTACACTTTGATCTACCCAGTCTCCAGATCTCTTCCATCTTGTAGCTATGAAATTCTGTACCCAATAAAACATTCCTCATGCTCTCTCCCCAGCCACCATTCTACTTTCTTTTTCTGTATTTTTGACTATTCTAGGTAGCTCAGACAGAATGGAATGATGGCAGTATTTGTCTTTTTGTTAGTGATTTCTTTTACTTAACAAGGTTCATGCAGGTTGTAACAGGTATCGGATTTCCGCTGTATGAATATGCATTTTTAAAATTTATTTTTTATCCACGAATGCTGAGTTCCTTCTGTCTTTTGGCTGTTACAAATAGAACTGCTAAGAACGTGGATATCTGAACCACCCAAGCCATTCACTGAGCGAAGTCCAATTTCCTAGGTCCACCTTAACTTTCTCCTATTTGGGGAGTATCTTGGAAGATTTCTTGCTCTCTGTCAAGTGGTTCTCCACCCAGTGGCACCAAAGGAATTGCTATAAAAGAATAATTCTATATTACCTCATCTGGACACTTCTGCCCCTATCCTTTAACTCCTTACAATTTTTAAGGAAGACTTTGTTATTTTTTTTCCCCTCTCGGCTCGTCCATTGTCGTTTCCCTATAGATCCAGCAGGAATCTTAGTGTGTAGGAAGGAGAAATGCTCACTGTGAGTTTCTTAGAAGGAAAGGAGAGAATGAACTAACCTGCAAAGGAGGCCCACAGCACTCCTGGCCAGAGAGGAAAGAGAGAAAGGGCAGGTATGGAGGTCCTGGCTTCTGCCATGTCCCTAGAGTGCAGAAACAGGATTGATCATTGGGAACAGCAACCTTGAAATGTTGTTGTGTGTAAGGTGTAGGATGACTTGTCACATACACGCAGAGGAAGAAGGGTGTGGAAGAGGGTAGTACAAGTAGTGTGATCCTTACAGCAGAGTAGGAAATGGGGAGAAGAGTAAATAGGAAACTCTTTGGGTTATGAGATCCGTGAAGATCTCTGCATTCATGCCTTTGTTTAAAGTTTACATTCGTGTAAAATGCTACTATGGTTTACTTAGTCAGATCATGAGGCTTTGAATGCAACTGCACACACAAGCAGGGTCAAGTGAGGATCCCCAAGACTTGTCTAATGCTCTGCTAAGATAACTTGAGATGCCATTTCACCCAATTTTTCCCTCTAGTAAACTTTATAACACATTAAAGAACATTGTTCTACTTACAACATATCATTTCCTACATCACGTCTTTAAGAATAGTTAGCTAATAGACACGACACTGTTACAGAAAAATTATCCTCATTGTCAGGGAAGAGTCAGAAGGAGCTAGGATACAGCCCAGGGCGAATCTGAGTGTCCTCAGAGCTGATAACACAATAACACACTTCACCGAGTCTCTCTGCAGCACACCTTGTAATTGAGCAAATTTTCTTTCAAAAGAGAGACCAGGCAGTTCCTCTGCTCTTTCCAAAGAGATATTTATGGATCAAATGTTACTGTTCATTTGTCTGTGTTCTACCATGAATTCCAGCTAATCTTTCCTTTGAGATACAATTTGTTCCCTCCCCCAGCTTCCTTGTGTCCATCTCTAGTCATCATTTTCCAGCTATTCGTTTGATTTCATGGCTGACTGGTCTCTGGAAATGATGTTTCCATTAAAGTAAGTAATTTCCAGCTTGCAGCACTTAATCATTATTGAGTCCTTCCATTCGGACAAATCTCCGTAGGATATGACTATTAGGTTTGGAGAAAGCAGCTTTAGAAAAGTTGACATGTAGAGAGCTGTGCATTGGTGGGAGGCAGGTCATTTCACACAAGTGTTTAGACAGAGACATGTAAACAAATGCTTTGAATCTGACTTCTGTCCTTTCCTTCTATTTGGCAGTAATGCTTTCCAGGTATAATTGGCAGGTTGTATGATTACGTTGTCTTCTATGAATGCCCAATAACCCACCATGTTTTTCCCATGTGAATTCCATCTATATTTACATTATTCCTCCTAGCCCAGTATGAGTTCTAATGGCTTTATTGAGAACATTATAGGCCAGTTGTTATTTATCATATCACTAATTAGGATTTCTGTCTGTCATTCTTGAAGGATAGGTAACAACGAGAATCTCTTCTGCTATTGGAGGTTTGAGCAACGAACTTGGCCTAAGCAAGACAGAAGCTCAAAGCTGGGTGGCTGGGGGACAAGTTGTCCTAATGACATTGTGGAACCCCTTCATCTTGACACATTGAAGCCACCTCTGCCCCACACTTTCAGCTACATGGGAAAGTACACATGTGCTCTTTCCTGAGTTTGTTTCTTGCCACCTGAAATAGAGTTTCCTAAGCGATGCAAGGCATTCTATCCATAGAAGCCTTTCCTCACTTGCTTCCATCACTTGTATGATTTCCTTCTCCTTTGCCCTCAGATATCAGATAGTTCAGTGGTCCTCATGCACAATACCTAGGACAGCTGCTTTGCAAGTAGGGAAGAGGCAAGGGATTTTTCAGACAGGTAGGAAGGTCTCCTTCTTGGTTTGCCAGATAATGTGCAGGCTATTGAATGAAGTTTGAATTTCAGTGCACTAAAGCATTTTTATTGAGTCTCTGTAATCTCACATGTAATATGTGGGACAAGTTTACTCCCCCTCATTCATTGTTTATCTTAAATTCAAGGGTCCTGTATTTTAGCGGCAAAACCAAGAGTCATCAGACAACTGTCATGTAAGTGTGTGTTTCAAATAAAACTATGAAGTTCCTACAATTAGATGAGTAACTTATATGAGTATTTTTTCATATATTAGGTCATAAAATTAATGTCTTAACTGAATCTGGCTACTTCATCCCCTACCCATCCCAATTATTTTTCGAATTCAGATGGGTATGTACAGTTTGGTTCCTAAGCAGCATCCTTCCTTCCTTCTCCATGGTTAAAGTAGCAATGTTTGGGTTCAATGGCTGTTTGCAAGGATGTTACAGCTGGTGAAGATCTGTTCCCTGGCCTGCATGAGAAAGGAAAGTGGCTCAGTGGAATTCACATTTCTTGATGTTCACCTGCCTGTTGGCTATTGTGAAGAAACTTTATCACCTTCAGCTCATTTAATCACTGTGACCATTGTTTGAATTTGAGAGAGTTCATTCATTTCCATCTTAAAAACAAAGAAGCAGAAATTCTAAAAGATAAAGTGATTTACCTTAAAATACATAGTTAGGAAGTAACTATATGTTCATTTGACTCTGAGCCCATTCGTTCCCCTTGAACAGGTTCAGTTCCTTGGAGAGAAGATAGTCCTTAGTATCTTGTTAGGAGTGTGGTATTGGGATACCCCGCAGACAGACAATGGCTGCTTATGTCTTGGACTGGATAATATGTCATTTGTACTCCCTGCTCACACTCTCCTGTGGTGAGTGGCTGCTTTTACTAAGTCTGCCTTCTATGCTTTTCCCTTAGGATGCCAATTAAGGCAAAGCATATGGTTCTCAAACACATGCAAAAGTTCAACCTCACTTATAATTGGAGAAAATAAGAATTAAAACATCACTATTGGCAAAGATTAAACATTCTAATCACTCAACTATGTTTATTAAAATATCATTCTCTATAGTTCAGGGTTAATTCTCAGACTCTGAGTTCAAACCTTAGGATTAGCGTGTTTCTCTCTCTCTCTCTCTCTCTCTCTCTCTCTCTCTCTCTCTCTCTCTCTCTCACACACACACACACACACACACCTAATGCCATATTCTGTTAGCAAGCTTGACCAGAAATAGTCATATAGTCTTCTGATAGGAAGCAAACTGGTACAGCTCCTGGGGGTGGGGGATTTGGTAGTAACTCTCAGAGCTATCTGTGCCATTTACCTTTTGGTCCAGTGAACTCACTTTTAAGAATCTACCCTGAAGTTAGGACTTCAAAATATGAGAACACCTATGCATCAGATTCTTCACTGTGGAATGATAGCCTGTGGTTGAGTTCATGGTATTGTACCAATGTCCTTGGGTTCATCGTTTTGTAATTTTATTGTGGTTATCTAAGATGTTAACATTAAGGTGAGCTGGTGAAGGGTACTACCCTGTATTGATTTTACAACCTTTATGAAGTTCAAAGTTAAGACAAAAAGAGAAAGTTAATAAAAACAATAATGTTGATTTTTCCCTTATCTGGCATGGGATATAATGTCCCCTTAGGCCTAATTCACCCTGGAGCAATGGATGGGGGAATATTGAGCGTCTCAGCTGTGGGAAGAGGGGCTCATGCATCCTTACTGAGACTTCGAGGATCAGTAGCTTCTTATAGAGGCAAAGCTGCCCCGACAGCTGCTGTCTAAGGTTCAAATTCAATTATGCTGGATGCTCTGGGAAGAAGTTCCATTACTTTAAAGTCTCATCTCATGTGTGTGAAAGATTTCCTGTCCTATCTCAAGTCACTGGTTATTTGTGTTATGTATTTAAATGCCTTGAGCTATCAAAACAATATACACCACCTCCAGTTTTGTGGCATTTTCAGTCTCATGAATATAAAAGCCAGGGAACGTTTCAGATGAAGAATCAGTTCTCTCTGCTAATGATTTGTTCAAAGGCACAATGCTCTTATTTTCAAAAGAGGCTGAAGCTGACAGATTGATCAGTGTGTCCTTAGTTGGGGTGACTTAGGGGTGTCCTAAAAGTTTTATCATTTCTAATTTGTATTCTATAGGAAAACACAGATAAATGGCTTCTTACTTGCTGTTGTGAATTATTTTGCCAGAAGTTTGGCTTTGGGCTGTAGTGATACCTCACCAAATTGTTAAGTCCCAGATCCTATAGAGATTGAATGGATTAATGAGCATTTGGGGAATGTTTTAACCACACAATGTCACCACATTCATGCTGTACACTCTGCTGCCAGCTTCTTTGGGTTAATTCTGGCAGGATGTCTTTGGATACAGTGGAAGTTTACACAGAGGGCCTCCTACCCTGAATACCTGCATAAGGTACATGGATGTTTGTTGATGGATAGCTCAATTGGTCATTTCTGTAACCTTGTTAAGACAAAAGGGTTAAGTGTATTTTCACAAAGTAACAAGGTGATAAACAGACAGAAGAGCTAGGGTTTGAGTTTGTCTGACCCCAAACCCAGAATTCCTTTTATTAAGCATGCCATTCAGCAGCGGCAGACCAACTCAGCCAAGAGTACATAGGGCTGGGTTTGCTTGGTGCTTGGTGCTGGGGCTCTTCCTGAGAGCACGCATCTCATCAGTCCTAAAAGTGGAATCATCTTCATGTAAAATCACAGTTTTCCTTTGCAAAGGAGTCACCTGGAAAGAAGCTTCATTTGTTGGCTCACAGGAGACGAGATTACATGGTAAGCCTTAGGGGTAAACCCAGCTTGCCCATCTCTGGACTTCAGAAGTCCATGGGCTGGTGAACTGGGTAGGAAATCCAAGCCTTTTCTCTTTTATTCCCAAGAGAAGGTAGCATTGTTGTCTTGAAAACGGATCTTAAGAAAAGTTCACATTTGTATTTTGACGCTTTTATTCCTCAGAGAAGTTAGCATTTGTACTTTGAATGAGTATTGCCTGGGAGTCACACTCGGGTGTGAGTTTTGTCTCACCATTGTGTTGCCTTGGATAAACGAATTCATCTTTTCATACTTCAGTTTTATTTTTAAAGTGGGATGGCAATACCTTCCTCGTAGAATTATTGTGAGGATTTAATGACAGAACATAGGAAGAGCAAGCAGCTCACAGTGGGCATTGCCCAAAAGGTTGTAATTATTTTGACAAGCATGACTACTTCTCAATATAGCATTTCCCTATCTAGTCTCTCCACTGTACTCAGTCCATTTCTAATGAAGAAGAATAAAGTTGCAAAACATGCTGCTTCTTCAAATCATTTTCATTTCTAGAGGACAGAAACTCTGCCAAGGAGGAAAATGGAAGCTATCCCGGGCCTTTGTGCAGAGTTTATTTGTATGCAAAAGCAAGAAAGACTTCTTTGTTCCGAAGATGA
Source organism: Perognathus longimembris pacificus (assembly GCF_023159225.1). Classification (NCBI taxonomy): domain Eukaryota; kingdom Metazoa; phylum Chordata; class Mammalia; order Rodentia; family Heteromyidae; genus Perognathus; species Perognathus longimembris. Next base: position 68,086,208 of record NC_063168.1, on the reverse strand, counting down.
ATTTCATTCTAATGGTGCCAATGAGTCTTTCAAAATTTTCATAATTGCCATTCCTAGCATGCTCTACACTGAAATATAACAAAAGAATTTGGTGGCCAGTTCAGATTGGATTTGGAGATGGATATGCATTTGAAAATGCTTCAGTTTCTTTCTGAGTTATTCTGGCTCACGGAGACACGCAAATGAATCCTATCCTCATGTCAGCATCATTAGCCCAGCTTTAGCCTGCCAATGGAACTGGGGAGTCATGAACTGGAGCAAGTTAGATCCAAGAGATTACAAAGCTTGAGGGTCCTGCTCACCATTCTAGCCAGCTATTTTCTTTCCTGTTGCTATGGTTTGGATATAGATTGAATGTGTCCCCGAAGAATTCCTGAATGGAAGTTTGGTCTTTTTGTTTTGTTTTGGAAGTTTAGTCTTAAGCATGTCAATATTACAAGGTGGTAAAGCCTTGAAGAAGTAGGATTGGTAGCTAGGAGGACATTTCAAGACACTGCCCTAAGAAGGGATTGAGGTAGTTGTCATGGGCTTTTGAGTTAGTTCTCAAAACAGGATTTCACTAAAAAGAGCAACACTAGCCTCTCCCCAGCAATGGCCAGCTTGTTGTTTGTGATCTTTTTCTCTCATGTGTACCCACCATGAGGTGACATTGACGGGGACCTTTGTCAGAGCTGGTGCTATGCCTTCAAATCATGAAGGAAATAAACCTTTTTATGCTACACATTCTCAGGCATTTCATTGCAGTAACAAAATCAGACTGATAAAAGTCTGTGGGGGCAGTTAATAACCAAATTAAAAAGAAAGCATTTCTTAACATTCATGTATTCTTCCTTTCAAAAAATCTTAAAGAATAGGTATGAACGAGGCTATTATTCCATTTTCTAAATGAGGAAACAGTTCCTGGCATTTTCTAGACACACACACAGCTATTAAATGGCTGGGTGTAGACTTCACTTCTTATCATCTAACTAAAACTAATACTCTTCATGTTTTTTTGTTTCGTGACACAGAGTAACTGTCCACATTTAAATTATTATATTTTATTTTTTTAAAGATTATACTCCCGTGGAAATTACCAGTAAATTATGATTTGTGTTCTGGGGATTTGTGGTCTGCAGAGGCTGAATCTCTCATTAAAACTTTTAATTGTTATTGTAAAGGTGATGTACGGAAGGTTTACAATTATATAAGTCAGGTAATGACTTATATATTTCTTTTTGGACAATGTCACCCCTTCCTTCACTCTTGCTGTTTTTCCCTCCCATCTCCACTGAGAAGTCATATAGTTCATTTTCAGCATAGTGTCTAGTGAGTATCACTGCTGTATTTGTTTACCCTCTGTCCCTCCATTTGTGTGCCCTTCTTACCTTCCCAAAGACAGATAAATGAACAAACAAGACAAAAAAGAAAACAAAAACATCAACAAAAGCCCCTCTTGTTTCCATTTCCTGGAGCTCATTGTGATAAATATTATTTTAAATGATCAGGTTAAATCTCTCATTGTAAGTGTTAAGCCTCCACCATCACAGACAATAGAAGCCCTCAAATGACAGAGTTGATTATTCTGTCCTTTTCCCCTCCTCTTATTCATCATCATCATCTTCTTTCTTCTGCTCTTCCCTTTGGTACAGTCTACATCCCAGCACTAAATGGTGTTTTCAATGGTCTTGGTCCTAATAATGTGTATATTGAATATTGGTTTAACTGAAATTGTGATAAAATGTATTAGAAAGATGGATATATGTGCATGCCCATACATTTCATATGCAGCTAGTTCAATATAAAGTCTTCATTTCTACAGTAATAGACCAACAGGTAATGTCTAAACATGGCAACTAATCAGGTTGCAGCATGTACACAAGTTATCCAGACATATAACATCAAACACACTATGTGGTTGAGCATGGAAAGTGATGCCAACGGATTCACACCGGTGTCTCCTCTTCCTTCTGCTTCATTTTCCTTTAGCATACTTCAAACAATTCTAAATTGATCTCCCCCCCCACAATACAGAATTTTATTTTGAGTTCTTAGAATGCAAAGAATAAAGTTAATGCTGTAATATTGCTATGGTAAGAATGGCAATTTTCTCCTCATTATTCTTTTCTCCTCATTATTCTCTTAGGCTCCAGAAGGGTAATATCTTTTAGAGTGCTGAGCTCCCTTCCTGAAGCAGCCACCTAAGATGAGGTGGGAATGGAGGAAGACGAAGGAGCCACCCACTCATTCTGCCCAGACTTGGTGTAGACTGATGGACCATGGAGAATTAGCTGAAGATCACAAACCATGTTTATCAAGGAGTTGTTCATTGTGATGGCAAACCTCCAACATGTCTTTATCCATGTATATGTAAGTGTGTGCATGCATGGGTATGTCTGTATATATCTATTTGTTGCCTATTTTTGTTTTTGTTTTGATACAGGAAAGTCCTTCTTAGTAGATATCTGAGTCTGGCCTTAAATTTGCTAGGTTGTGCAGGCTAGCTTTAAACTCATTATGCTCCGGCCTCAGTTTCCCAAGTGTTAGAATTCTAGAGACTTGAGGTGCTGCCTGGCTTATCTATTTTTTTAAGGTGATCCTGATTGACCATACTCCTGTGAAATTGGAGAGTAGGGGTAAGCTGGGGTTTGGGGGTGACTCTGCTCTGGGAATTGTGGCAGGGAGAGCTGGGAAGGAGCATGGAGTTGGCATCTGATGTATTTGGAACTGACTTCTGTATAAGCTTATCACCTCTGTTTCGCTATTATAGACTGTTGCCTGGAGAACGAAGCTTTCTTAGAAGCTTAGAATCACCTCCCAACCCTATGACCCCTGCTTCATCCTTTCCCTCTTTAACACCAGCTCCTGAAGCCACTGTTCTTTGGAGTCCTGGTTCGCCAGAGTCCCAGATGTTACCAGCCCAGCTCAGGGAGGGGCACTTCACACATGGGAATGTGGCTCCATCTGTCGACAGCCACTTGGCTCCAAACAGGCTCTAAAGACAGACCTCTTGTCCATGAAAGGAAATTGTATTTATTTTCAAATGATAATTGCTAAGAAGGCTCAGGCAGATATTGTATGATCCTTTAATTGAAAATTACTTCCTGGCTGCTCTTGGCTGCTTCTCCTCACAGACAAAGGAAGGTGCATTTGACAAACTTCTTGTTGTGGGTTCTGTGTCCTACCTCAGCTCTAAATATTTAAAGTGGCCTAGTCTTCATTCAGTGACCTGATGTAAGCTTTTGAAAGTGGCATGTTTTGTTCCTATTTAAATTACCCAAGCTTTTCTAAGTGCTGAGTGAAAGAATAGACATGTATCAGCCTGACCTGAATCTGGAGAAGGTAGGATCATGAGTATTATTCGCTTTTCTGCTTCTTTGTGATTATCTGGTAGTTTTACAAGATTTCAAAGTCTTCCTTCCCTATTTTTGATGGAAAAACATAGTTGCAAAGGCATTGGTGCCACTGTGACAAAGGCCCCAAGATGAGAACAGTGGATAACAGATTTGTTTCCTGGTCAGGTATCCGGCCTTTTTGTGCAGAGAAGGTAGCCTGCTTTTGCTGATATCATGTGGCTGGTAGTTAATGAATGCTTTTCTAGTGTATAATCAAGACCAGAAAAGTGACATATAGGAAATCACTTCTTAAAAGCTCTTCAAGTCCACTGAGCTGAAAATGTGGCATTGGAGAACATGGGCAATGAGCTTAGCTCTGTAACTTTTCTAATCCTGTGCCCTTAGTCTAGTTTCTTAGGACAGCAGATCATTTGTTTGTAGGTAGGGTAAATTCCTGTTACCTTTTTTGAGGAGTACGTAGAATAATATATGACAAATATGTATTATATTATATAAGTGATAAATAAAATTAAAAAATCTCCCTTACTATGATTTCAGTATTTTCATTCCTATAATCCAGCACAAAAATTAAAAATAAATATTAGTATTGAAGTTTGGGGACCAACAGGAACAAAGGGTGTGTGTGTGTGTGTGTGTGTGTGTGTGTGTGTGTGTGTGTGTATGTGTGTGTGTAATAAAATTAGAAAGTATTTTCTAGCTGGGAAAAATTTGAAGTACAAGTCAGTAAACATTTTAGTTTCTATTGATATTTCTTGTTAGATTTCCCTGAGTACTTACCTTTTCTGCTATTGTTAGTGTTTAATTAAGTAAGGATGTGATAGGATAGTAATTAACTTGGGAGTGTTCAGACATCTTCCTTACAAATGAGAACCTGTAATTGGCAGTTGAAAGTAACACCCATTTCCCACTCTGTAACCTAAAAGTTTTCCTTCACACTAAAAAATCTGTGGCTGAGAGTGGAGATTGGTATCAGGAAAAGGTAGGGTGTGTCATAAAGATGAAGAAGGAGATTTTTCTAGGGGCTGTTTGCAAATGAGAAGCACTAAAGCCAGAAGGCCCTAAAAGAACCTAAAAGAGGACGGGTGGATTTGGGAAAGATGGGAGGGAGAATTACTTAAGCAGTGACTTGGATCAAGAAACCTTGTACTCATACACTGATAAACAATTGAATTGAAACGCCTTTGTATGACAACTCTATGTCCTAAAGATAATTTGAAAAATTATTAAATCAAAAGGAGAATTGGAAAGAAGAACAAAATCATGCCATGTAAGTAATAATTGGGTTAGTTTAAAAGAGTTTTTTACAGGTTGATTGCTCTCCCCAATGGTTCTTTATAGACTGGGGCATGTAGATCACAGATTTAACGGTGTTACAAAAGAAAAGGCTGGTAGGCTATTTGACCTTTTCTTTACCCAACCAAATACTCTTGCTTTTTGTGTCATTTCCTAATATATTCTTGCCAGGTTGCCCATTCACTACTAACTGTCAGAATACTTTCTGTGAAATACAACATAATCAGCTTAACTCCTTATTGAAAACTCTTCCGAATGACAAGGACCTTTCCCCTCTTCATTCAAGTTCAGCATATATTGCAGGAGCCATTTGCCCATCTGAATTTTCTGGGTGGTGATTCCACATTCCTCTTTGAGTTTTTGGAACCCAGTAAGTACAGAGGATTCTCTCTCGAGGAGTTAGGAGGAGGACTTGTCAGAAGAAAATAGAGAATAAGGATGTTTTTCTGGATGCGGTGGTAATTTCTGTCTTTGCCAGTGATGCCAACTAAAGTGGCAAAGTCTATATCAAACTCCCACTGAAATCCAGTCAGGAGGTGCCCCAATAACACCTAAGGATGACACCACAGGGCTCTGTTGGGAGTGCTCTATTTTTGATGGGAAGCAGCGGTTAGTCACTAGTGTTACTTAAATTTCCAGTGCAAAAGGATATTTACTTCTAGTATTCTTACATTCTCTACCACAGAGTACCACCTGCCTCAGATGCAGACTGCTTTCCTATGGCCAAATATCTCCTTTTCACCCTTTATTCCCTCTATCTTCATCTCACCCTTTATTCCCTCTATCCTCATCTTACCCTTTATTCCCTCTATCTCCATCTCACTCCTTTATTCCAGCATCAGATGACTCTCTTTCTTTATTTGTTAGAGATTACAGAGAAATGGAGTCAAAATTTCTTGAGAGGAAAGTATCTGGTGTCCATTTGAATGGAAGATTCACAGATTTGTGGGGATCTCAGTCCAAAGGCAATTAAAAGAAGGATTGGAGTCTGCAAAGTCAGGACTATATACATCCATGTTCAGCAAGGCCAGTTGCCGAGGTTGTACAGTATTCACATTCAGAACTTTGGGTTGCTTCTTGAGGGATTTGTAGCCATTACATAGCATTCTTATTCTGCTAAATATAAGTAATAGTTATTCAAGAGACACCATCAAATAGTTTAGGTCTTAACTTTTATTTTTTTATTTTTTTGACTTTTTAATTGTAAGGGTGCTTTATTAAGTATGATCTTCTCATGTGGTTGTTTTCATGAGTCTAAACTTTGGTGAATTTTAATTAAGAGGAAAAGGAGAAGATGTTTGAGATAGGTACTATTTCCAGCAAATTCTTTTTTTTTTTTTTTTGCCAGTCCTTGAGCTTGGACTCAGGGCCTGAGCACTGTCCCTGGCTTCTTTTTGCTCAAGACTAGCACTCTGCCACTTGAGCCACAGCACCACTTCTGGCCGTTTTCTGTGTATGTGGTGCTGGGGAGTTGAACCCAGGGCCTCATGTATATGAGGCAAACACTCTTGCTACTAGGCCATATCCCCAGCCCCTCTAGCAAATTCTTTTTAAAAATTAATTATTAATTAGTTTATATTAACTGTACCCAGAGGTTGCATTGTGACAGTTCCATAAATGCATACAAATATTCTTCCATCAAATTCACCCTCTCTATCCAATTCCAGCAACCTCTTAAAGAATGAATTACACAGTACAGAGTAGAGGGTACAGAGTTATCAAATGAAGCATTGACAGATGGACAGGAATGAGACAGAGGGCAAGCAGTTGGGGGGGCAGTGTTGTATAAAATTATTGTCTTTAAGTAGTTGTACAGAGAAGTCTCAGTTCAACATTTCAGATTTTGGGTACAGTGTACTTTGATCAGTGTCTTCCCTTCCAGGATCCTCCTCCATCTCTCCCAATTCCACTCACCCTCTCAAGTTGCCCAGTCAATATTCACATATGTACATTGAATAGCATGGCTGTTTCCATCCATTCCTCCTCTCTCCATTCGTATTTTCAATCCCCAGGATAAGTGCAGTGTTTGGCATCATCAACAGTTTTCCAGTAAATAAATCTTGTAATTTCAGCATCAGCTTATTAGCTCCTTGCAGTATGCTTTCTCTTTACAGTGGTCTCAGGGAGGCCAACCAGTGCCTTGTGCATAATCGGTCCTCACATTCCTCCTTCAGAAGCCAATGCATTGGTGGATGAGTATGAAGAAGTGACCATTTAGATGTTTGCTGACAGAAAGTGAAGAAGGGCATAGGTATAGCAAGAGCTGTGCTTCAAGAATTTCATGGGGGAGGGGGAGTGAGCTGGAGGCTTGGAAGCAAAACACTTTCATTTGATTCTTTGTTTCATAAACCCTTATTATGATCCTCTTGTATCCCCTTCCTGTGGTTGTACCTGCACTATCACTGTATCTTATCTGAGTACATTGGAAACTGTATATACTGGTATTAGAACTAGGAAAGTGAAAGGGAATACCAAAATCGAGAGACACAGGATAAAAAGACAAATGACTACAAAAACAATACTTGCAAAACTGTTTGGTGTAAACCAACTGAACAACTCATGGGGGGAGAGGGAAATGGGGAGGGGGAAGAGGGGAGTGAGGGAGGAGGTAACAAACAGTACAAGAAATGTATCCAGTGCCTAACATATGAAACTGTAACCTCTCTGTACATCACTTTGACAATAAATAAGAAAAAAAAACCCTATTAAAGTGGAAAATCAGCAGAGATGTGGTGTTAGAGATGAGGATCTGTCTTTTGAGGCTCTGTGGAGTTGGTAAATGAAAGAAAGATTGGGACTTTTGTATGGGGTGACAAAGGGGTAATAACTTACAGATTCTTATAGTTAAACTTCCTCTGCATCTACAAATTATGTAATATTCATTATTGATTGTGTGTTGCATTTTATTATATTTGTTAGGTAATAAATAGCTTAAAGTCATAATTCTCTTCAGTTAGTGATCACCCTGGGATTAACACTTGAGTCTGATGTTTAGAAGTAGTTAATTAGGACTTCCAAGCAAATATTTGAAGGGAGCTCTCACCTAATAAAGTTTTCTATTAGTGTCATTTTGAATTTTGTTTATTTTTACTTATTGTGACACAATTATTCAGGATTCCATGCTTGATATGCAGGCAGTATACATACCCCCTTGAGCTCATACCTCCAGTCCCCCACTCTGAACTTTAGATTGATTGTTTAATAGCATGGGGTATTAAATGCTATTTCCTTAAAGGGGCACTTGTTAAACTCTTTGGGCTGTGAATTTATGTTTTGTTTAAAGCGTGCCACATAAAGTTGAGAACAAGAAATCTTGTGGAAATGATTTATGATAAAAAAGATAAAGTTACTTGAGTTCAAATAGAACCCTTGAAGATTTTTTCCCCAAAGCACTGAGACACAGAGAAAAAGAAAACCTGAAGTCATTAGAAATGAAATGTAGATTGCCTTACTTCCTTAAGGTTGTGGAAGTGAAGAGTATAAACAGAAGGGTAAGCAAAGAAGTACTTTTAAAGAACTTCATCAAGCAGTCAACTTGTTTCCCTGGATAGCAAAAGAAGTAGAGCTAAGAACTCTTGGTGAAGCTAGAGACAGGGCCATCTGTTCAAGAAGACCCAGCTGGGCTGCCTGAGTCCACGGCTCACCATACTTCCTTGCACAATCTATGCTTCTGTGCTGGTCATGGCATTTATTGCTCCCACTGTTCCAAGCTGAAGCAGCACTGTTTCATCCCTTCACACAATCAATACCCATCTTCTGTCTTAAACCTGGTGTACTGCAGAATAATGATTTGTCAAAGCATTATGCCTAGGATCAATAAGTGCTGGATATTTAGAGGTAATGTGGGTTGGATTCTGCTGGTTGCTCATGTAAGAGTTTTCTTTTAGTCCTAGACACATAGCGGAGCTCTATCTCTTAGCTCATTTGTGATCAGTTGAGATTATATGTCTGGTTCTAGCTAACAGATTTGAACAGACTATAAGCCACCTTCATTCCTTTATATCTCATGAAGGTATTTTAGAAACATCCTGAAATATCTTTATGGTGCTACTTTCTCATCACTGTCAGATGAAAATGGAGGATGGAGAAGAGGAATTCAGGTCCTAGGAGTAAGCACCATGACTAAGTCAGAAGACTTTGGTCCCTGAGTTTGCCACATGCAGGCGTCTGGGATAACTGTCCCAAACTTGTACATGGGATGTTGTGTAAACATAACATGATGTTTCCAAGCTACTGAGATTTCAGGACTTGTTACTGAAGCAGCTGTCTTATGCATACTGAGTAAAAAAAAATGAATTAAATGTAGATTCTCTGCTCAAGGAGTAAATATGTGTATTGTAAGATGCATATGAGGAAACGATTATAAACCATCATTAAGAATCCAAATGAGTGTTATACCATGCAATGGAAATAGAGCAGGGAGTAAGATGGAGATAATGATCATGGTGACCGCAGGAAGACTTTCAGGAAGAAATACAATCATTCTACTTGTTGATTCACATTAGGCTTTTACCACTGAGTAAATGTTGCTACTAAAAATGTCCAGCTGGGTGTGGCACCTCACACCTTAATCCTAATGACTTGGGATACTGAGATCAGCAGGATTGTGATTTAAAAAGGCCAACTGGGAAATAAAGCCAGCTTTGTTTAAGGACAGCTAACAAATAAAAGCTGATTATGATGCTGCATGACATGCAACTATGCCAGAGTAAGTAGAAAGATCATGGTCCAGGACAGCTCAGATCAGAAGCAAGGCCCTAGCTTAAAAGTAAGTAAAGAAAGAAGGGCTTTGGGCATGGCTCAAGTGGTAGGGCATCTGTCTACAAAGTGTGAAGTCCTAATTCCAAACACCAGTACTACTTCTTTTTCAAAAGACAGGTGAAGAGAAAGAGGGAGAGAATGCAGTTCTAAAATTCAATGTATATCCTACCAAATTAAAAAAATTGGAAGAGGTGGGGTTGGAAGGTAATGATGAAATGGGTAACATTGATCAAGATGCATCCTGTTCATAAACTGTTTTGTTGAATGGCAAAGATAATGACAAAGATAATTAAACAAAGAAGCAATCATCTCAACTAAACAGGAAGCTTAGTGATATCGTTAATTCATATTCTGACCTAAGATCCTTACTTTGACATGGCAAGAAAATGATTTCTCATTGGTTGTGGAGCATAACTGCTTATGACAATTTACTCTGCTTGCTGTGGGTACTAGGTATGCGAACTGGGTATTCAGAAGCTGGGAACACTGAAAGTAAATGAGGATGTCTTTGTAAAGGAGGAGGATAAAGACCTAAAACTAGAGCATGGTAGTGTTGATCTATCAAATTGAATGCTTTCTGGAAATATTAAGTCTTGGAGGAAGGCATGGAGAGAGGGGAGATTGAAAAACGAGTCCCGTGTGTTGGCAGAATGTCTGCGTAGATGGCAGCCCTTTTTATTTGAGAGCACTGAGGAGGAGCAATAGGTGGACTTAGTGGTGAATTTAGAGAAGTGGGCTTCAATGCTGTTGAATACGAAGCAGCCCAGGCTCCCTCAGTTAGGTTGGTTATAGTGGATTAAGGCGAGTTATAGTGGACTTTGTAGGGTGAGAGATTCAAATTATTGGAAGTGATCGTAGCAGGAACTATAACAGCATTATACTGTATAGAATGAAAAGGACAGTGGTTTAGGACAAAATCTCAAGGACATCAAAATTAAGGGTAAAAAAACAACAACAAGTTCTTTTGAGACAGACATAATACTCTGGGGAACAAGTAGGGGTTTCTGGGAGCCCAGAGGCCAAGAAGAATTAGAAACACTGTGCCTACAAAATCTGCAGGAAATTCAGCAAAATATCAATCAGAACGCCTCCATCAGAGTTATTAATTAGGGTGTCTTTGATGAAATCTGGGACAGAAGAGTGATGGGGGCCAAAGCAACATGATTGTGGAATGCTAAGGGATCCTCTAACCAATCACTTAGCTAGTTGCATTGCTTTTCCTCTCCTGTCCTAGTTCCAGCTCAGTAAGATGAGAAATCAAACTAGATACTCTATGGTGATGCTTTCCACTCCAACAGTCTGTAATTATAGATATGATTTTTGAGCACCTACTGTGTGGGAGGCTCATAATTTGCATAACCTCCCTGCCAAGTATTGGCATAGCACTTTTCCTGCAGCTTGAGAGAGCTGAAGTGTCATGCTGAGGTTCACACAGCCAATGAATTTCTGAGCTGAGAAATCAACTAGTTTGGTCTGATAACAAAACCCATGTTCTTTTCCTTATTCTGTGCTGTACAATGAGTGTGAGGAGAGATAAGGTACAAGGCACAATGTGAATTGAATTTTTGTTGTAGATCATTTCTGAGAGCCATCCTTGCTATATTTTCATAGGCAATCTCCTTTCATAAAAGGCAGAGTGTTCCTTCTGAGAAGCATAAATAACATTCAATGGGAGGCCTTTGAACTACTCTGATATTAAGTATATAAAAAAGGCCAGGTTGTCCAGCAAGTGACAGGGAAATAGAGGACTTCTACAGAGACAGAAAAAGAATCAATACTAGCATAATAGTTTATGGAGACAATGCATTTCTCGGCTAAACATCTCTGAAGATGAGCTTAGTAGTCAATAGGTACAGAAACTCTTGGGGACATAATTCTCATGCAGGGCAGATAAGCTGTTATCTGAAGCCAATTATCTGATATAATATGAGAAGAGTTTGTGCTTTCTCAAGGTGCCTTCCTTCGAGTGTGTGTGAGGAATGATTGCTTTCAAAGTTACCCCAGTTGGCTGAGGAAATGTTTCATATCTTACCAAAGGAGAAAAACAGAGGAAAATATTTTGACCAACTAACACTTTCAGGAACAAGTGGTATGTAAATTAGGGAAGGAATTTTTCTGACATGAGCATTTGGATCTTTCTATATACTCTTTCTGACATATATTTCTGTTATCCAACAGTCTTGTAATTTCTTCCTATGTTCCCAAATAATCCTCACAGGGAATCTAAGCTATGGGGTTTTAGATATTAACAGGGCTCAGATATTCCATTTTTTTTTGTTGTTAAAGTAATGAGTCACAGAGAGGAAAGAGGTTCTGGACAAGGCAACAGTATCTCAGCCTATAGTTCAATGGTATTTCATCCACAGTTGGTGTGTGATATGATCTCAGTGCCAAATGGCACTCTGTCATCTTAGCCACTCTTACATACTCAAGGGGGCCTGCAATAGGGTCTGTCACACACAGTTGTGCTGTAGGATTTCTAGCACTTTATGCAATACAGAAAAGCCTAATGTGAAACTTGATACAATGCTCTTTCTCCTTTTATTCTAGTTCTACTCGTCTAATAGCTCCATAGGCTATTTAGTCCCATCTTAAGCTCACCCTTGCCTTAGCATCTCAGAGCAGCCCAGTCCCAAAGTGGAAGTCAGATGAATAACTGAAAATATCTGCACACAGGCTTGCTGGCTTTGGGTCCTTTTCTGACCTAGCTCTAGCACTCCATCTGTTCTTGTTTTACCTTGACTCGGTGACTGAAATTCTTTTATGGCAACACAGACCCAAGTCTCGATTTGATTATTTTTTTCTTGTCATCTCTGTTAGTTAAGATAATCTAGATCTTAGTATGGTAACAATCAACCCCTCAAACCTTGGAAACTGACACAAATATCTGTTTTTCATTCAGGAGTCTAGCTCCTGGGAAGAGCAATTCTCTTTCAAACAATGACTTAAATATCTTAGTCTCTTAAATCCTATAGTCCCACCATGTAGAAAATAGGACATCCAGATCTCCAGGTAGAGGAAAACTGAGCTTGGAGAGGCAGGGTTGAGCACTGGGTCTTCAATGCTTCGGCTAGAAAATGATAGATATCATTTCTGTTCAATCTTCATTGGCCCTAGGCAGTATATTTAGTTTTTACTAACCTCATGAAGGTTGGGCACTTTAGAAAGACTATAGATTTCAGAGAGCAAAAAAGTGTTTCAGCAAAACACACAAATATTACTGACTGCATGTTTGTGTGTCCAGACTCAGTGTTGAGACCCTAACCTTCGATGTGAAATGAGGCTTTGGGTAGGATGAATCTCTTGAATGTGATTAGCTTATGAATGTTGACTCTTTTATTTTTTCTATTTTATTATTATTACTATTATTGAGTATTTGTACAAACTTCCTTAAGCCAGGCTATGAGTACAATGCTTCTTGGTCAATATCACCCTTTCTTTGTTCTCTCTCATTACCTTTACTTTCGTATCTACCATCATGTTTACATAATGATCATTGAGTATGACTACATTTGATCATCTTCTATTCCTATGACCCCCTTTGCTCACCTCCAAAAATACATTTCCACTTACAGATATTCATTTTACTAAGGAACATCTTAATTGTTCAGAGGAATTCTTCTCCTAATTAAACCTTCCTTTCACCACTTTGTTTCTGTGTAAATGTATTGAGCTCTTCCTATGTTATTATGCATATTTGTATTTTATATCTAGGTTCCTCATACAAGAGAAAACATGCACCCTTTGTCTCTCTGGGCCTGGCTGACAGAACTTTACATGGTTTGTTCTAGGTCCATCAATTTGTCTGCAAATGACATTCTTCCTAATGGATGGGTAAAATTCCACTGTATATATATACACAATGTTGAATCTTTACAATGGGAGGTGTGCCCTTGAGATAACTCTCTGCTATCAAGAAGCAGAGGACTGTCAGGAAAAGATAGCCATCAGCAAACCCAGAAGAGGTCTTCCCTCACAGTCAGACTGTGCCACCATCTTGGTCTTAGACATCCCAGAATCCACATCTGTGAGCAATAAAAGGCCTGATGTTTAAGTAATTCATTCTATGGCAAGGTTGTTATGAAAGCTCAAAGTGACTAAGACAACAGCATAGAGCTTTGCCATTGGTGTATGTTAGGCGGTTTAAAATTTTTATTTTCCCAGTCCTAGGGCTGAATTCTGGGCATCAGTGCTGTCCCTGGGCTCCTTTCCCTCAAGGTTAACACTCTACCATTTGAGCCACAGTGACACTTCCAGCCTTTTCTGTAATGAATTGGTGGTAAGAGTCTCATGGAGTTTCCTTCTTGGGCTGGCTTGGAACAGTGTTCAACAGATCTCAGCCTCCTGAGTAGTTAGAATTATAGGCAAGAGCCACTAGAGCCTGGCTTTATATAATGTTTTGACCTAGTGATTGGCGCTTTCATTTGTCAAGCCCCTTGATTTCTGCCTTGATTTTCTGCTTTGTAAGACCCATAATTTATAATTCGGCCTTGCTTCTTTCAAGAACCTCAGCCTTTAGGTGGACTTCCCCAACCACTTTCCTTGTCAATGAGTGTTGTTTAGACTCTCTGTTCACCCCTTCCCACCAGGCATACGTTTTACACACAGGAGTTAGGCCAGCAACTATGAGTATTTTAGGATGGCAATGACTCTGGAAGAGGCAGTGAGGGAGGTAAGTCACAGTCCTTTGACTGCGATTGGAGGAATAATTTGAACCAGCCTTCCAAATGATTATGATCGAGTTCTTGTCTCCACAGTCCTCACTGGGAACTGGTCCCAACTATGTGGATTAAAAAGTGCTTCCAAAAATACTATCTGTGTTGTGATCATGAAAATATGCCTCCCAGTAGGAACACAGCAAAAAACAAACCAAAACTAAATGTAGAAGTTGGAGGAGAAACTCTCCTAGCTAGTCTTTTTGTTTACAAACCCTGCTCACAGTGCCACTCAATCACATGGAGAAATGAAGGCTCCCCCTCCCTGGAGCAGTCAGGATTCAGCTTTGCAGAGACCATTTGGGTCAGTCACACGCCTCATTCTTCCTCCATCTGTCTGCATTGCAATAGAACCAGGCCCATGGATGAGGAACACTCACTGTGACTTTTCTCTCTTCTGCCATTGTAAAAGTAACCAACCCCTCCACTGTGTAGTAAATTGACTTTGTACCGTGAAATGTCCTTTATGGCCTAACGAGGCATAAGCAGTGGTCTAGGAGAAGGCTGAGAATATATACGATGGTCTTTAAGTCCTTTGAGCACTTTGCCAGTCCAAGTGACTGCACTGAGACAAGGTCACATGACTGTGTCACTGAGTAATAAAAGGTGGGCTGGTCATGACTGGGCTGACCTTAGTTGGCTGTTTTCTCCAGTTCAGACAGACCTAAAGAAAAACAGAGCTGTCCACTGGTCTTTCAACTCTGCTCCTTTCTTATTATTTCTTCGGCCATTTATAGTGTCGTGTCTGAAGAATGCTGGGCTGAAGTCTGGCAGGACTTGAAGCTGATAAATCATTTGCGGGCCAGCGAGGGCCTCACAGGAGGGCCTTTACTAGGAGGGAAAAGCTTAGATTGAGGTGGGCCAATGTCTCACTTATTGGCTGGAAGTGCTTGCATGTGAATCCCCATCGAGGCCATGGTGCAATGCCAGAATCACATTTTGCACTTGCCATGTAGAAAGCATTTGGCGGGCAGAAATACAGGAGTGCCATCAGGCAAATAAGTATAGTTGGGCACAACTGGAAGCATTGCAATGACACAGATGGGCCACGGTGCCTTCCTCTGTGCCTGTCAGTGTCTGCTCCAGTTGGAGGGTCGTCTATTGAAAGAACTTAGAAAGCTTGTCATTTTTAAGGGAAAACTTCAGGGTACACCTAACATCAAACAGACATGAGAAAAGCAAGTTGTTCCTTCTTTCTTCTCTAGCCCACATCTTATCACTTACCAAATTCTCTCCATAACAGTGTTTGAATGGCTCTCCAAATTGGAAAACTGCCTTTGTCTTAGCCTAAGGCGCCACTGTGTGTTAACTAGAATGTTTCAGTCACTGCATGACTGGTATTGCTACTCCAGTCCTAAGCCAAACGTGACCTCCTCTTAGAAAACGTCCTCAGGTAGTTAAAGATCTTTTTTCTCAGGCCTCTTGTAGCATTTGTTACATTTAAGTGTGATTTTTATTCTTTTTGGACACTCTAGGCAGAATCTGAAGCACTTGAAAGAAGAATCTAGTTATCTTTTGTAACTTGGTCTATACCACAGGTGTGGCTCTGGGGTTGGGACTCTTATTTTTGTTTTGTTGCTATGTATGGCTGTATTTATACCAATATGGCATTGCCTTGATAATTGAAACATGATAATTCAACTTAAGATCAGGTAGGTTAAATGCCACAACTTTGTTCCCTTTTTGAATTTAGAATCCTTTTCTCAATATTAACAAATAAAATATTGGGAATTCAGGATTGTATTTAATCTACAGGATGATAATGTGGGAGAAATGAGATCTTAAAAAGATTTAGTTTTCTGATCCAATGGATGTACTTTGTACATATCCATTTAGTTTGTCTTTTATTCTCTAAGCAATGCTTTGTGGTTTAGAGTATTCAGGTCTTGCCCATCATTATTCTCTTAATGAAAAAAAAAACCTGACAGGCAAGAATGTAGACTGAGGAAATAGATTCTTAGAGGACTGTTGCTTTCCAGATGGATTCAACAAAAGGCTCCTCAATACTCCCACACTCCCACATGAGAAAGAATGCCATGTGGAGCAAGTTCTTACAACACTGCAGACAAGAATGAATGTGGGCTGTAATCTGGAGAAAATCGCCTAGTAAGCACCTTCCTCCAAACTGAGGCTACAAGATGTAAAGGACGCCTGTGCTCCATTTGCCATCTTCCTCAGTGAGGGTTTTGTCATTGCTTGTTTCTGTGGATTTGTTTGAGTTCATTGTAGGCAAAAATACAAATTCTTTGCACCCAGTAGTGGAGAGCATCTGGGACAGGCAAGGCTAGATCTGGTGTGGTTCTTAGAAAGAACTTTCCTCCCAATTGTGTGTGTGTGTGTGTGTGTGTGTGTGTGTGTGTGTGTGTGTGTGTGTAATGGCACCTCCAGTCAAGTGAGATTTATGTGTTTGATGACAGAAAGCAGAGAGCCTTAATATCAGACCAAACATGGCGGATGCTAGGCATCCTACTCAGGGCTGTGCTAACACCTACCGCATCCTGAGAAATCTTGGTCTGTTCATCTGGCATCTGCTCAGCACTGAGCCTGCCTAACGCTGAGCTACAAGACTACCCAACTCTCATCCCCCACACACACCCCCGACCAAGTTGTGAGGCCTTTAGTGGCTCATTATTAGCCACTAAATAGTTTAAGTTTTTGGATAACATTTAAATTCCTTTACAAGATGCTTCCAAATACCCAACCGTCCTGATAGCTTCTATCCCCTGCATTTACTCCGCCCAGTCTATCCAGTAGTACATATAAATCCCAACAGATAGAAGCCCATATCCTTTCCTGATATTGCAGTTATGTTTATACAGTGTGACCTCACTCACATATTTGACTTGTTAATTTTTCTATAAGATTGGAGAAATTTCTACAACTTGATTTTTGATCTGTGTTTTCAAATTTCCCATTTCTGCCACATTTAATGGATTCATCCCAGGTTGTTCAGCTGATGTTTCTAAATTATACCTGTGCTCGTGAGCCTCTTCAAAAAGTCCTTCAGCCACCTATGCCTTTTTAGGACCAAAAGATTTGTTAGCATCTTTTAAGCCTGGCATCGAGCTTCTCCAAATTTCCATTCCCTCTGACCTACCTGATATTCTGGCTACCTTGTTCTGAAATTCCATGGT
The DNA here is from genome assembly GCF_023159225.1 of Perognathus longimembris pacificus. Taxonomy (NCBI): domain Eukaryota; kingdom Metazoa; phylum Chordata; class Mammalia; order Rodentia; family Heteromyidae; genus Perognathus; species Perognathus longimembris. The sequence continues at coordinate 68,068,970 of NC_063168.1, read as the reverse complement.
TGCTATCCATCAACTCTACCACTTACCTGTTGTTCTCATGGATATATTATATTTTGTTGCTGGTATGTGCATGCACGTGTGTGTGTGTGTGTGTGTGTGTGTGTGTGAGAGAGAGAGAGAGAGAGAGAGAGAGAGAGAGCGAGCAATGGAAAATACTTCCTTTTCCCAGTAGTACTTCCATTATTCATCCTGCAGTCTCTTTAAGACCTAGCACCACATCTTCTCACAGTAGATTTCCAATAGATCTTTGCTGATGGTGACTAACGAAGAAGAAGAATAGAGCAGCATGAGCTGTATCAGGAATTACACTCTGGAAGCAGCTCTGTCTACAAGCTTTGAACCAGGACATGCTGGTGGTGATAAGAATAAATGACTGCTCTTGAATGACATTTAACCCATAGGTACACGAATCACCTAAAGTTGAGGGATTAAAGTATTATTTTTAACACTGATCCCAGAGGAAGAAATATAAATTGATGCTCAACTTTCCTCCACTGGTAAGATATTAACTCTGGGTCTCTCTTTCATGGTTTAATGGAAGAGTACACTACAGTGTTTCATCAGATGCGCAAGCTTGAGTTCACAACAATAAGACAATCCAATTTCCTCAGCATCTGAAACTTAGAAGGTCAGACATTGGGAAAAAGAAGACAAAAGAATGATTTCAGCCTCCAGAGGCATTTTCAGCCACCCAGCATTCTGAGTGATACTTTCTATATTCAAAGGGGTTCCTAAGGAGGTGTAAGACTCACAGCCGTTTTCAAAGTTTCTCAGTTATATACAATTTTTCAGTCTCCCTTACATGAATTCTCTTGAGTCCTTACAACAGATAAAAAGTTAATACAGGGCTGGGAATATGGCCTAGTAGCAAGAATACTTGCCTCATATACACGAAGTCCTAGGTTCGATTCCCCAGCACCACATATATAGAAAATGGCCAGAAGTGGCGCTGTGGCTCAAGTGGCAGAGTGCTAGCCTTGAGCAAAAAGAAGCCAGGAACAGTGCTCAGGCCCTGAGTCCAAGGCCCAAGACTGGCAAAAAAAAAAAAAAAATGTACAAAGTTAATACAAATAAATTAGCATATATTTCTTCCTACAAAGATAGTTGCTAAGATAGTGCCAAGATTTTTACTCTTTCATGTATGCCTGTGTAATTTCCAGTAGTTGAAAACATATCATAGGTTTTCTAGTTGTCTTTATGTCACGGTATGTTTTCTGTTATCATTCTGTTTTTGAATTAAGAAATGCATGTTATGCAGCAAAATTCATTATTTTTTAAAAATACGAAGTTCTAAGAATTCAACAAATGTGAATAGTTATGAAACCACCACCACCATCAAGATACAGGGCAAATGAAATAAAACTTACCACACGGATAGAGATAACACAGCAGGACAGAACTCCAGCCCAAAGATAACACAGCAGGACAGAACTCCAGCCCAAAGATGTTTCATGGCCAAAGCTATAACCATTTGAGCAACAAAGTAAAGAAAGTAGTGTTGGAATATAAACCAAAGTATAAAATGGGGATTCATGCATCCACACTGAGGAATGCATAATAAATTACTAAGCAGAGGAGAAAAGATGACTCCCCTGCACAGAATTCCAAATAAATTCTGTTGCTACTCCATCCCAAAGGAAGGAGGACATTCCTTAAGCACGTGTTGGTGTTGCACTTCTTGTCTTCCTCCCAGTGTATTCAGTGTGGAAAGGAATGGGGTGTCATAATACCCAGGAACACTGAAGCTGAGAGTTCTGACAAACACTATCACAGCCAGTGTGTGACAGTCAAGGTGAACAGTCAAGGTCAAGGACCATGTGGTTGCACATATCCTTGAAATGAGGTGATAAAAATGGCATTGCAGTTCTATGTTCTCCCCACCCCAGGCCATGACCAAGTCTAGTCAAGAGAGAAAAAATATCTCCAAAAGAAAGGCAAACTGCAGCTACAAAACACCCATTCTGTGTTCCTTGAAAGTGTCAAGATGATCTAGAGCAAGAGAAATCTGAGAGAGTGAGGAGTCAAAGGTGACCTAATGACTCTTCAAGTCCCCAGCCTAAAGTCAGATCTGACAGATAGTAATGACTCAGGAATGTTGTGTGGTTAAATCACCAGGAAGAAACAAGCAAAAAGGTGCAAGAAGGAAGGAGCCAAGGGATATTCACAAGGAAGAATCCAAGGCTTCATGAAGTTTCAAATCATTGGAGAAATATTCACTTACAGTACTGTTTATTAGATTCTAGTCACTCTGAAACATCTAAAACTATGTCTAGACATTTTAAGTCGAAAAGACTTATGGCAAGGGACGTTTGTTTCCTCAGAAAACAGGATGCGAGAAGATCTTTCTGAATATTTCAGCTGATGGGTTAATGTAATGAATGTATCTCAAGTGATATCATTGTGCAAACAGTGTCTAAGCTGCTGCCAGGGAAGATGTTTAATCTGTCTGAAGGGAACTTAGTTTTTAGGTCCTTTGGTAATATCCATTTACAAGCAATGAAATTGATAAACACAGTGTTTCTCAACCTGGCTCCCAGAGTACTTGTTTATCACACTGTGTTGTCTTTTGCTGTTGGAACCTGTAAATAACAACATTGCCTTTTCTTAAATGTTAGTAGAAATCTTTGCACCATTCTCTATACTTATTCAAAGCAGAGATCTATTTTTTAATGTCTAGAAACAAGTGCATGAATTATTTTTTAAGGTGTTTTTTTTTAAAGGAAGTTTGTTTGAAAGTGAAAGGGAAGCCATAAAAGAAAGTAGAAGAAACTCTCCACCAGGAATGAGGTTTAAAGAGGAGTCCATATGAGTTATTTTTTAATTTTAAGAATGAAATTATGTCCTAGGAGAGCAATTATGTCCTTTTGTGTATGACATTCAGTAAAGAGTAGGTAAGGTAATTGTGTTCTGTGAGCTATGAGCAAGAAGATCCAGACAAATTCTAAAGACTAAAGAAAGAGAAAAGGCTGGAGATGAAAGAGACATCTGGCTGAAGGAATGTGAGTAGAATTATTGATAGGACTTCATTACTAGCAAAAATATATACTGAAAACCTACTATATGTCAGCCATGGATTTAGAAGCTGTGCTGAACAATAATGAAAGAAGCTAATAATAAAGAGAAATATTACGGGCTGGGGATATAGCCTAGTGGCAAGAGTGCCTGCCTCGGATACATGAGGCCCTAGGTTCGATTCCCCAGCACCACATATACAGAAAACGGCCAGAAGCGGCGCTGTGGCTCAAGTGGCAGAGTGCTAGCCTTGAGCGGGAAGAAGCCAGGGACAGTGCTCAGGCCCTGAGTCCAAGGCCCAGGACTGGCCAAAAAAAAAGAAAAAAAAAAAAAAAGAAATATTACCATGAGGTCAAAAGAGCACTGAATCACTTATTTCCAAATCGTGTAGTTTCATTTCGCTTAGGATCATCTTATGTGATCATATGTACGTTGCTGTTGAGTTAGATTTAGAAACAAGTTGTTTATCTTTGTTGTTGTTATTTCCAATGTACCATATGATATTATGTCTTTTTCTTTTGTCTTCCTTCACCAGGGTTTTACCCCTGATGTTACTGTAGCTGACTTTGGTACACTAGGTATTGTATGTACATTTATCGGAACTAGGGAAGGGGAGCACCAAAATGGAGAGACAATGGGTAAAAGGGGAACCAATGCAACAGTAATACTTACAAGACTATATGCTGTAAACCAGGGTGGGGAAGGAACTGAGGCGGGGGATGGGGGAAGGTGGGAGAAAAACGAAGGAGGAGTTAACAAGGTTGATAAGAAAGGTATTCAGTGCTTTATGTATATGTAACTGTAACCCCTCTGTACATTACTTTGACAATAAAATAATTTTAAAATTTTATTCACAATATGGTCAATGGTATGTAAACAACTGAGATGCCCTTCAGGGGATGAATGGATCAAGAAAGCATGGTCTCCAGTGTGGTAGATCACACTGTAATCCCAGTCATTCAGGAGGCAAAGGTCTGAGGATCACAGTTCAGAGCCAGCCCAAGTAGAAAAGTCTGAGACTCTTATGTGGAAGTTAGATCCAACTGATGATTATTTGTGTAAACATATACAAGGTCATATGCACATGGACAACAGCCTATGAAATGAAGTATGGTGTATCCAAGGCAGAAGTCAAATGGCATAACCCTTCTGAACAACTAACTTATTTTCTAACCAAATCAATACCAGGAAGCTTGTTTTTTCAGGTACGTGCATGGGGAGGCTAAGGAGGGGGTAAATAAATGAAGAGAAGAAGCAGGGAGAATTCAGCCATGATATTCAATGCACACCCTATGAAACTAGGAATATTGAATGGAGGGGTGAGGTTGGGCCAGATAGGGGAGAATGAATAGAGGGGTGATATCAATCAAGATATAAGGCACTCTCAATTTTGGTATTCCCTTTCAATTTCCTAGTTCCAATACCAGTATACACGGTTTCCAATATACTCAGATAAGATTACAGAGATAGCGTAGGTACAACAGGCAGGTGATACAAGAACATCATCAATAATAGAAGCCACAGATACACATGGGACGTTGAAAGTAGTTACAACTGTGATATAACAATTGTTTCCATAACATGGAGTTCATTTCACTTAGCATCATCTTATGTGTTCATAAGGGTATAGCTATTGGGCCTTGTGATGCTCTGCTATGACTTGCCTAAACCTGTACTAATTATTCCCAATAAGGGAGACCATAGAGTCCATGTTTCTTTGGGTCTGGCTCACTTCACTTGGTATAATTTTTTCCAAGTCCTTCCATTTCCTTACAAATGGGACAATGTCATTCTTTCTGATAGAGGCATAAAATTCCATTGTGTATATGTACCACATTTTCCTGATCCATTCGTCTACTGAGGGGCAACTGGGTTGGGAATACCAAAATTGAGAGACACAGGGTAAAAAAAGACAAACAACTACAAAAGCAATACTTGCAAAACTGTTTGGTGTAAGTGAGCTGAACACTTCAGGGGGGGGAAGGGAAAGGGGGAGGAGGGAAGGGGGTATGAGGGATAAGGTAACAAACAGTACAAGAAATGTATCCAATGCCTAACGTATGAAAGTAACCTCTCTGTACATCAATTTGATAATAAAAATTTGAAAAAAAAGATAAAAAAAAAAAAAAAAAAGATTAAAAAATAAAAAAGAGCACTGAACAAGGATATTTGATGTTCATTTTATGAATACCTTGCTTAACTTTATCTTCATTAGCCTGTAGTTTATATATATGGAAAATAAAGGTGATAATTTGGACCACGTGATTGTCAAGGCGTTATAAATCTTGTCATCATGTAACTCAAAAATGAAATTTTGGTGATCTCAATATAGATGGAGGTTGATATGTTAAGATTCAATACAAGAATAGATTGAAGATGCTTACGTGTCTGACATGCTGGTTCGGGCATGTTCATAATTATTTTTGAGTGATATCTGGGAAATGGACTGGAAGATAAGTGGAAAAAGATCTGAGAAAATTGAGGTAGAAACTGGTTCTGTCTTTCCATGTTTTTCCCCGTCCTAAGGATGAGCTGCCATCCAAATGAACAGCAAAAGTGAAGTCAGGCAAAATGTCAACTGCCTGATGGACCAGAAAAAAAAGGAAAGGGTTGTCATAATCTTGGCATTTTTTTTCTATCCCATTCAATTTTTAGCTCTCTGAAGTCTCTTTCTCTCATTGCTTATGCATATAATGTGGAGACCTGTCTAACAGCTTCAGAGAACACTTGGTGCACAGATTATATGACATTATATTATTATATTTATTATATATAAAGCACATAAAGTAATGCATGGCATGGAGTAAGTTAAAATGCCAATTATTAGTCACTTATGAAAAAATACCATTATCTGGGATTTTCTATTGTATGTGAATATTGGTTACTTTAGAATTATTCTCTCACAAAGATAATGATGACTTTCATGTTCACTGTTTTAACTGAAGTGTGCACTCTCTTTCAGGGATTTCCAAGTATAGGCTTCTTAGTGTTTTCTCCCTACACTGATAACTTCTTTGCCAGCATATCATGCAATGCTGTTAGAGTTTCCTTTTTAATGCCCCTTGCTGGCTCAAAATTTTGCATTGGGTCTGGTTAGGCTGGGAGAGATGGGGGAAAATGATGAAAATGATGAAATGGATCAATGATACTTATAATCTGATTTTACAACTATTTAAATATAAAAATATGCTTCAAAAATGCAATTGCATCTCGTTAGCTTACACAATAACAACTTAACCCTGAGATTATATTCTAAGATAACTTTGATTCAGACTCAGTATGTCTTTCCAGCCCCTCTAATATCACATTATTCCTCATGCACACTGCTTTCTACCCCGTGTTTCTCAAATCTAAGCATGCTTTAGAGTCACTGGGAGGGCAGATGAAAGCCCACCATCTTAGCTAGTGTTTTGAGGGGTGACAAATCCTAGATGGGGGCTAGAAATGTTGCACTTCTACCAAGGGCATGCATAAGTGACATAGATACTCTTGGTGGGGGTGACATTTTAAGAAGCATTTTTTTTTTAAGCATGAAAGACTCTGGTGCTTTGGAAATGTAGCTGGTATATACTTTCACATCCTGGATTTTTCTCATGCTCTTTTCCCAGGATTGTTCTAGTGGGTAGAATTCCATTTATTTCCCAAGCTAATTTTACTTTCGGACTGAATACTCCATCAGAATTAGGCAAGGAGCACTGGCTCTTGTTCAGATCAGCAGACCACTGTTTGTCCTCCACTTGAGTATTTGTGCCTTTCTTCCTGGTGCCAGAGCCAATTGTATGTTTTCCCTTTCTTTCATTTAAGTGTCAGGCCAATGAGGGAAGGGGGTCATAGTTCAACAATCTTTAGATTCTTAAAAGGGTTGCATTTCATTGTGGTATGTAGGAGGCAGCTCCAATAATGACACGTCCATTTTTCCTTTGTGTGTGTGTGTGTGAGGGGCGGGGTCTGGTTATTGTGATGCCTAGGGAAGAGACAGGAATTTTGTGGGCCCCTCTACCTCTCCTTCTCTAACAGAAGGTTGTGCACTATTGAATTGCTGGAATTAATGGATTCCAGAGCCAGTTTACAGGGAATTGCCAGGGAAACAGCCAAAATTTCACCAAGAAAGGAAGCAGCCTTCACGCTGGGGTGGTAGGTAGAATTCAAAGCTGCCTGCATCATAAAGATGGCAAAGCCCATTGCAGTAAGTCAAGCTGTCAAGGGAACACTCCAAAATCAACTCCGGTGTAATGAGGTGTTTGAATTATTTTTAAAAGGAACAGTGCCAGAAGCTATTTCTTCTCTATGGATTGTCCTTTCTCAATCCGAATGTGCAGGAAAGAACCAAGGGAATCAGTAATGAAGCCAGAGTAAGTGCACAGTCTGGAGAAAGTTTTGTTCAAAGTAAATTTCAGGGAATGTAATGTCATTAATCGCTTTAAATACCTTGTCAGTTTCCAAAGAGCACAAATTCTTCCCCATGACTCCCTGCTCCCAAGGAGTAGATTTCTCAGCTTCTCTTTTGCTCTGCCTTGTCTGTCCCAGACTTCCTCCTGAACACTACCTGGAAGTTGTGTGTCTTGTCCCCTCCAACCTTACATCATCCTTGGGAAAGCCCACCTGCTCTGTGGCTCCCTCTGTCATCTTTTACCTGACCACCACATCCAATTTCTATCTTCCCCCTGAGACTCAGATCTCTAGAGCTCTAGCTATTTCCTCCTAACTTCCCAGGCTTCTGCACAAGTGCCCAGCTAAGCAGGGCCTTATAATAACTTTTCTTCTTCCTATGGCCACTAGTCTGGTAGCTATGGTCAGCAATATGGACTTGGTTCGGCTAACTGTAGAATCGTGTTCAGTTGTTTCTACAAAGGTGGAAAAAATATGACCCCAAATTCAACCTCTAGGTAAAGAGCTGGCAGAAATATGGTGACATATATTTGTCAAAGGATATGTACAAAATGTTTGTAGCCACACTATTTGTAATTACAAACTGGAAAGTAGCCATGGGGTGTAGAGACTGTAGGGTAGATAGATAATATGGTTCATTTACAATAAAAGATGATAATATACATAGATAAACTAACTGAACACTAGGAAAGAGCCACTTAAACATAAGGATTACAAAAGGTACTAACCAAGCCAGGCACAGTGGCACACATCTGTAATCTTAGCTACTCAGAAGGCTGAGATGTGAAAATTCAGATTCAAAGCCAGCAGGGGCAGAAAAGTCTGTGAGACAATTATCTCCAAGGAACAATCAAAAAGTCACAAGTGCCCAGGCTCAAGCTTCATTACTAGCGTGTGCGTGCACACACACATGCACACAAACACACACACACAAAAATCACAAACTAGAAACATTAAATGCTTTAATTTACTTAATGTTTACAAGCAGATAAAATAAACTACACAGTGAGAAGCTAGGAAACAATCCCTGTGGGGTAGTGGGCTGAGGAATCTGGGGATATGGAGGGAATTTTCTGTTGATCTGGGGACTGAGTCACATGATCATGCTTCTTATAATTCCCTGAGTTATTCATTTATGGGTCAGGTGCTTTTGAATACACTTACTGCACGGACTGTAAAAGGCCTGAAAATTTATTTTGTCCAGGACAGGAAAGATATCTATGCTTTGCCTTAGGCACCTGAGGGGTGTTTGCCTGAACTGACAATTTCCTATGGCCTGTGAATTTTGTTACAGATATCCAAGTGGCCCTTGGCATTGAAAGGGTTCCCCCCACCCTAGATATTACTTCAGTCAAAGTTGCCAAAGATAAAATTAAATTAAAGCTAGGGGCTGGTAGCCCATGCCTGTAATCCTAGCTCCTCAGGAGACTGAGATCTGAGGAACTCAGTTCAAAGCTAGCTCAGGCAGAAAAGTTCTTGAGACTCTTTTCTCCAGTTATCCACTAGAAAACCTGAAGTGGAGCTGTGGCTAAGTGATAGCGTGCTTGTCTTGAGCAAAAGAGCTCAGGGACAGTGCCTAGGCCTTGAGTTCAAGCCCCATGACCAATAAAAATAAATAAACAACTAAATAAAAGAAAAATTGAAAAACAAAAACAAGAAAAGAACTTGAACTCTGTTTCTGTCTTTCTTCAGCCATTGTTTTAAGTTTTTCAATGACTGCTACCTACCAAAGTAAAAATCTCTAGATTGACATATACAGCATCATCTCTCAATCTGAACGTCAGCCTTTTTACTCTTTTCTGGTACTCAAAAGAAAAAAAAACCCCAAACCCTGCATTACAGACCAACTTAACTCCTTATCACTCTCTGTTCAGTCCTCAAGTCCATTTCCAGAGCTACCAAGCTTGAGTTTCAGGCAAGACCAAATTCCTAAGCATGACCAGTACCCAGCTCAGAGGCTCCAATGTCACCTCTTCCATAAGAATTCTGGCCCTTCCAGGGAAAATTACTTCAGTACTAAATATCTGTACTCTTTTCACTTATCATATTACGTTGAGGCAGGGTAGTAGAGTATGGCTAAAGCAGAGACTTAGGGGCCATATATATGGCTGGGATTTCATTTTCACCTCTCTCTCTTATTACCTGTTTACTACTAAATTACCTCTCCAAGTCACAGGTTCATTCTGTTAAATGGACAATGTGACATTTATCATATGTGCTTGTTGCCAGGGTGAGAGAAGTAATATAAGAATAATATAGGAGACATGATTAATGAACTAAAAAACCACAAAACAAACAAACAAACAACAACAACAACATCTCAGCAGATTAGGACTAGACAGAGCAAACCTTCCTCACAGCTTTTTCTTGCTAGGAGGGGAAAATGGAAGAGAAGACCTACAAGACAATTAATGTTTGATGACTCCTTTTGAAAAATGTTGGCTTTTTCTGCCTGTTCTTTATTTAATAATGGCAAGGAAAAGTTTTCATCAAGGGTGGATAAAATCAGATGACCTTTCTCTTTGATCATTTTAGTTTTATTGTACATCATTAAATCAAGTGTTATAAATTCTCTGACTTTCTTCTTTGTATTTCAAGGTTATATTGGCTTTTCTGGATTTTTAATATGAATTATTAAATCAGCCTATCAATTTCTATAAAATTATCCTAGAATTTTTATGGGAATTAGACTGAACATGCAGACCAATGTATGGAAAATGCATATCTTAAAAAGATTTATTTTTTAAATGTATGAACATTATTCATTTATTTAGGTCATCTATCATTTTCCTTGGCAACACTTTTTAGTTTTCAGTATAAAGGTCTTGTATCTTTCTCATTGGGTTTACTCTAGTTGTTTGAAGTTGTTTTAGTCGTTGTTTGAAGTTTTTTTATTTAATATTTTACAGTTTCACTTTCTTGTTAGTTATAGTTACTTATTAACAGTGCTTAGACATTTTTGCCATAGCTTTCCTAAATTGACTTATTTGTTTTAGTAAACACACACACACTTATCTGTACATATGTATGTATAGGAGCTCCCCAATGCTTTCTACCAAGGAAACCATATATGTGTGCATACTTTTTTTTTTCTAGACAGTGAATCTTCTAACCTTTTTCTTGTCTTGTTTTGCTAGCTAGAACTTGAAGTACAATGCTGAATAAAAACCATATCTGGATACATCACCTTCTTTGATCCTTGAAGAAAAGAGTTTAATGTTTTACCTTTAAACGAGATGTAGGATGATGGAGATACCATTTGTCAGTATAAAGAAGATCCTTTTCAAAATATATATTTAGTCTTTGTCATTAAATGCTGAAAACTTATTTATTAAAATAATTGTATATTTTTCTTCCTTTTGTTAAAATGACCATCTGTTTTTTTATTTCTTTATTATTGTGTGTTGGTACTGTGGCTTGCGCTCACATTCTTGCTTTCTTGCTTGGCTTTTTTTGCTCATCTCTGACCTTCTACCACTCAAGCCACACATTCACATTGTTCTTTAATATAATTTAATTTTTCTGTAATATCTTTAGTTATGCTATTGAGATTTTTGTGGGTTTCCTGAAATAAATTTGGAATTCTTCCTTCATTTCCTGAAAAAATGTATAGGATGAATGTTGTTTCTTCACTGAATGCTTTGTAGAATGTAGTAATGGAGGCATATTTTATGGGGAATGTTTTGAATAATAAGTCAACTTTGTTCACAGGTATACATCAATTTATGTTGTGATTTTCTTCTGTGTCAATATGTTATTAAGACATTTTGTTCCTTTGCCATGAATTTATTTGTTTCATATTCATGTATCCTTATTTTTAAATACAGTATTTCATTGTATATGAATTTATATTTACAGATAAATTGCAGAGTCAGCAGAATTACTACATATCTTTCACCCAGCTTCTAATGTTAACATTAAGTAACAATAGAAAATTCATCTAAATTTAGGAAATCAACCCTATACAATACTATCAATTGGGAATAATTCAAGTTGTATATGACCAGTTGTTACACTAATTCTTTTTCTTCCTAGTCTAGGATGCAATGGAGAATATGAACTGCATGTAACACTTTTCATTTTAAATGTCTTTCCATGTGTGGTACTTGTGCAAGAAATGGTTAAAAATTTAACCTTTAGAGAATATCCAGAATGGAATTGGAGAATGTTCTTGTGGAAGCAAATAATTGTTTAATCATACAAAAGCTATTAAGAAGAACATTCCCTCTAGAATTTCTCAACAATATTGTAACTGCTGAAAATTTTGGGCATATGGGGTAAATTAGGAAGTCATAAGAAAAAAACACACATATAAGTTTTCTGTTTCTCTTTAGGATGTAGAAACCCACAAGAAAATGTTGCTCACACCTTACCAGACAAAACAAGCACACCTACGCACATATATATATATATATATATATATATATATATATATATACAGTACATGCACACACACATCATAAGAAGTCTAAATGAATTAAATTCTAGCAAATAACAAGTCCTTCATATAAGACAAGAGGTCATCAGCTGTCCATATCCTTGGAAGAATTCTGGGAAAATTAACAGTACATCATAGATATCAATCAGAATAATCCAATCCAGCTTCAGCATCTGAATTGGCAGGACAAGTCAATATCCTGACAAAGTGGAAGCAGAGCAAGTTAAATCTACCTGACCAATGCTTCCAGTAGATATTCACTATTGACTCAGAGATAATGACTTGATAACACATGACAAGACAGGAGCACTGGGAACTATACAGCCCTTCCCCTTCAGTACAGAGGAGGTCCCTCCAGTGGGAATAAGTACAAGAGAGCTAAAAGAAATTCATGAGAGATACTATGGGTTCTCAGGCACAAAAATGGAAAAAGAACAAGACATATAAGAGAAACACAGACACTTCCAGGCTTCAAAGAGAAGAGTGAAACTCTCCTCGGAAAGCTAAGGCAGGGCCAAGAGAGCAGAATAAACCTATACTGTAAACCACAAAAACAACAACAACAAAAAAACCACCACCAACAAAAAAAACCCAAGGGGGTGGATTGGAGAACATAGAATGCCCTTCACATCTCATGAGTCTGGTAGAGATGCTGAAGACAAAAAGTTTGTACACAGTTTAGAAACTTTCCATTTAGCTGTAAAAAAAACAACCCTCCAGGATTGTTCTAGAAGTTATAAAGCATAAATTCGGTGTCAGGCAGAGTCCTAAGCTACTCTCAAAATAAATAAAGCCTAAGTGGAACAAACACCATCAAATGAAAGCTGCAAGCAATCTTATATATACCTCAATAGAAGAGCAGATTGATTGAAGCCATCACTCCAAAAGACTGGGAGTAGGAAAAGTGTGGTTGTTTCTGGAGGTAAATATTGTTTGCATTGGTTCTTATTGTCACACAAAATGTTTGCTGTATTACCAAACATTTCAGGATACATGAGAAAGCAAATAAATATGACCCCTTTTCAAGAGAAGAAATAGTCAACACAAGTTGGTCCAGCAATTTCCAAGATGAGTAAATGTCAGACTGTCTCTAAAAGTTATCTGTGATAAAATTGCTAAACGTCTCAATTAAAATGACATGCAACATACTTGAAGGGCTAAATGACTACAGCTAAAGAATTAGAAGACAACAAGACAACAACTTCTTTTAAAGCCAAATGCAACTCTAAGTAGTGAGAAATACAATATCAGAAATAAAGGACTCAATAGAAGGCCCTAAGTGTAAAATAGATCCAACTGAGGGCAGTACCAATGAACCTGAAGGCAGATCAATAGAAAATAATACAAACGAGACTCCAAAGACAACAAAATAAAATGAACAGAGCATTTGAAATCTGTAGGACAATATGAAAAGTTTTTACTATACCTGTTCTTGGAATTCCAGGAGCCAGGGATACAGATTAGTTCAGAAGAAATATTGGAGAACAAAAATCTCCAAGAACTATTTGATTTTTGTAGGTTTTATTTATTTATTTTTTTTACCAGTCCTGGAGCTTGAACTCAGGGCCTGAGCACTTTCCCTGGCTTCTTTCTGTTCAAGTCTAGCACTCTGCCAATTTGAGCCACAGTGCCACTTCTGGCCTTTCCTATATATGTGGTGCCGAGGAATCGAACCCAGGGCTTCATGTATATGAGGCAAGCACTCTTGCCACTAGGCCATATTCCCAGCCCCTCCAAGAACTATTTGAAATTGATAAAATACATTGGCCAAGAGATTAAAAACGTCAGCTCTATGTTAGTTAAATATAAAAAAACAACTCCTATGACAGTGTGAAAATGTGGAGACTCAGAAATAAAGAGAAAAATCCCAAATGAAGCCAAGTGACAAAAAGAATATGCATAATCTTCTTATCAGAAACAGTAGAGAAAAAGATCAGTCACACACTAATTCTGAACAAGAGATGTCAAACTAGAATTCTATATCTAATGAAGATATTCTTCATAATGAAAATGCAACATACTTAAAAAATATTTAAACAAGATAAAATTTCAGACCTAAAAGAAAGATTAAAGAGTTACAAAAAACACCAATAAGTATCCAATTATAAAAGTTTTTTGTTTGTGGTTGGTATCTTGAAATTCTTTAATACCCATCAGCAGTTTAAATATTGGTAATAAAATATTGTGGCACAAATAAGAAAACATGTCTCATGTATATAACAACACAAAAGGTGAAAAAAGAGGAAAACAGTTTCTTTAACATTCACTCAGAAGTATAACTTTTTCTGAAGTTTAGTTGCAATAACTTAAAGATCTATATTGTAATATCTTAAACATCTTAAACATTAAATATCTTAAATGGCAAAATAAATCAAAAAGACACATACTTAAGACAAAAAAATCAATATGGACTTATGCTTTCGGCCAAAGTAGATTATTTAGTTAGGATTTCCCTTCCCATTTGAAGCAATGACAAAACAGAACAAGACTGTGCAGCAAGGATTGGAAGGTAAGGGGTGCGGGCCTGGGGGGGTGGTGTGGGGGTGGGGAGTGGGGAGGCAGGAAAGTGCTCACTGCGGGCGGAGACATACAATGTAAGTCCAATGAATTCCCCGTGCTGCTGACAGGCTGATAGCTCTGGGGATGACTGTGGACTTGGAGAGACAGGACGGGGCTGGGACTCTGGGCAGAATGTTCCAGAGAATGGGGAATGAGGCGATTTGCATGTGTACATGAAGAGACCACGAGAGACAAAGGAATAATCTACAAAGAATGGAAGTCGAAGTCTCAGCCCAAGGCTCGAGAGAGTTCATGTTCTCAACCAGCTGTAGTGGGAAACCCAAACATGGCATCCACTGCTCCAATGTCTATGTCTGGGATGTGCCTGGTCCTGGATCTAACACTGATCTAGCTCTCAGCAGCAGTGCTTAGAAGAAAGACTTGAAGGATCACATTTTTACCCAATAATCACATCTTCAAATGAAGAACAAGAATATATTTTTTTCCAAATTAATGAATAGGCAGGACTCGACAAGGTCAAATTCACAATGTTTTGTAGCCAATTAAAAATTGTCAGACACCCAAGGCTGTTAGAAGCTACAACTTGTAATGGTGGGCTAAATCGATTGAAGAAGAGCTTGACATAACATGTCTGACTTAATTTGCAGATAAGGGCATTTTAAACGTTAGTATAAATGCAACCAGCCATATTTTTAGGTGGGCTAAAGAGTCGACATTTCTCCAAAGATACAAAGATATGTGTAAGAGCATGCATGAGAAGGAGTATGCTTGTGTTGCTTTTAATCACCTCAATTTACAATTAGCACTGTTGATTCAGCCATTCTTTATTCTATATTATTGGGTATTTTTGTTTTGTTGTGGCAAGGCACTGTCCCACTTCCTAGAATAAAAGTGGAGTGTAAGTAAATACATGACACTGTATTGAATATATATCAAGCACTAATTTAGAATGTTTTAGAAAGTTTTTCAAAGATAAAATGAACTTGAATCTATTTGTGGGAATTAGGAACAGAGGAAATAGTAGAAAGAAGACTCTAATGGCATGGAGACTCAAGTTGATAGAGTTCAACTCAAACAGGAAAACTTATTGCTCTAATAGCTTTGTACGTTAATGCAAACCACTGATTTTTTTTTCTGATCTTCCTGTTTACGCCTTCATCAAATGAAACTGATAGTTCCTACCCCCTAGTCTTACCACAATCTAAGGAGATAATTTAAAAAAACACTTAACAACCTGCCAAATCCTGTAGTCATGTAACTGAATAGTGTACTCAGTAGTATGGGACAGGAATCACCTTTTCCATAGGATTTCAGCCAGGTCCCAGTGACTCAGGTAGAAATCATAGTTAGAATATGACCTTCAGAGAGGCAGAAGGTCTCCAGTCTCCATGATGGCAAAACCCCCACGATGCTCTTCCAGAAGCAGTCTTCCTTCTGTTCTGGTCTCCTGAGGAAGGAATCCCACCCATCTTTGAGAATTCTTGCTCAGCCCAGAATCCCTGAATCAACTTCCCACAATCTGAACAGTTCTCGTTGAGTCAGTGAACTTCTGGGCATCTGTCCTCCTTTCTCAAGACCTACTATCAGTTCTCATCAGTCCACATTTGGAAATAGAAGATGAGGAATGATGGGAGGACAAGGCGATCTAAAATAAAATAAACCTGAATTGTAGCCTGTTCATCAAAGAGATTCTGTTTTATTTCCTTCAAATGTTCCAACTACATAGAACAGAATGAATAGCGTTGTCCTTAAGGACCTTGCTTTGGTGAATCGCCAGCAAAGATCCATAATTAACATACCAATTGTAGTTAAAAATAATTAAGTGCCTTAAATGCCTGCTCTCCCCCCTCCTTCATCTTGCTTACATTATTAATTTAACTGACTGACATTTCAAAAGAATACAAGGTGAACATCAAACCTTGAACTTATATTACATTCTATGGTCACAGATTCAACTTGAAGGTATTTCCCTATCTTATGATAGCATTGTTTGTGTGCATTCTAGCAAGTACAAGGTGCTGTATTGAATACTAATTTCATTTTGCCTATTAATCTGTGAGGTGAACTGGAAAGTTTTAGCTGTGTTTTGAAGTAGAGAAAATGGGAGATTCAGAGGCAATAGGTTATTTATGTAAGGCCACACTGCTGGAGATCATTTGTTCCTGTTTTTTTTCTACTTCTTCAGAGATTTGTTGCATTTCAATGACATGGTAAAGCTGGAACTGCATTTCCCTCACTCCTTCTGCTTTCCCTTTATCTCTCCCTCTCTCCCTTCCTCCTTCCCTTTTCCTTTCCTCCCTTCTTTATTCCCTGCCTTCCTTTTCCTTTTTACTCCTAGAGAATGGTATTATGACCAGAACCTAACAAATACTGCACTAGGGTGCTTTCCACATGAATGGAAAGAGGGAAAGGTGGGTTAATATGCCATACATAGGGGAATAAAGATGCTTTTGCCTTTTTTCTGTGTTGTCACTGAGCCCGTACTGCCATGTGTGAAATGCAGGTACAAGGGAAACACCCTCATCTGCTCAGTTCTTCCTTCTTCAGCCTAACTGGGAACTGGGAGGGTGCTGAATGACTTCATGCACAATTTGGCAATTTCCAAGTGTGCAGATGGGCCATTCCTCCCCACTCAGTCCTCACTGCCCTCTTCCCTCGGTTGATAGTCTGTTCTTATATTCATACCCTCTTCCTCTCTGTCACTGTCTGTCTGTCTTCATTTCCTTTCTTTCTTACTCCTCCCTTCCCATTCTCTCAGCTTTCCTCTTTATTCTGTTTTCTCTTACAGCAGGAAATCAAAGACTGAGGTTGAGTATTCCATAGGATGAGACACACTGTGTGTACTGCATGCTTCAATCCATTGCCCATGTGAAATAGAAATTCTGTTTGATTTTATTTACTATCTTAAACGTGTTTTGGATACTAGGTGTTCCAGCGGACTGATTTATGCATTTACTTTGTGGTTTGTATATTTCCTTTACATTAACCATCTATCTAAATAGTATCATGGATAACCTCACAACGTGTTAGCTTTCTCTTTTGGTGACTGAATTCCTGAAAAAGACTGAATTTATGAATATTCTGAAATTTCTGAAAAATTAATATTACAGGAGGCAGCTTCAAATTCAGTATAAGAATTCTGTAACATTTTCCTTGCTATCCTTGAATCGCAAGTTCTTGGCTCATTTTGTAATAGCTATTGCTCTCTGCTTCTCATTCTTCAGACCCAATTTTTTCTCATCTCCAGCCTCAACAGTGATTTTTCTTTCAAAAACCAGATTTATGAATCTTCTACTTGAAATGTTAATTTGCTTTTGTCAACTAAAAGGTATGCCTCCAACTGATTTTCTGATACACAGAGTTCTTCGGGACTTTACCCCGGTTGGTTTCCTCCAGCATACTTGACTAAAACTCTTCCCTCATTTGGAAACTTTCAGGCTCGTTGGACTATGTCCCACCCTTACCCGACACATGGCCCTGATTTTACCCTTCCTCTATTATACGTAATAGTGGAAATGGAGTTCAGGACACATGAGAGACATAGGTCATGAATCCATCTCCTCATAACTGCCATCGGGGTGAATTTTTCTTTTTCTGTGTTAAGTTCCTGCATTATGGCTTGGCATAGTCTGTCCTGTCGCACATTTATGATTTTTAATCTCTCGTCTATGAATTTTTCTTTGAAATTGCTTCTGTCCTTTCAGTGTGCTGTGGCAGCTGAGCACACACTTGGTGTTCAGTTATAGGCAGTGCTGGAGCTGTGCATTGACCTGGAGTGGACTATGGACGACAAGACCCCCTTTTCTGTGGGAAGCCTTCCTCGCTGTGAGTTCAACCAGAAACAGAAGTTTAAAATGCACTTTCATCTAAGTTAAAAAGTTCTTTGGTCTTTTACATTTCTCAAAATTTCTTTTGGAGATTTACTGTGAAGATACTGAGAATCAAAACTCCCCGCCCCTTCCCCATGTCTAGGGGATAGTTGGCTCCGTTATTCTGCTGCCTTTTGCTGTTGGGTTCTAGGCTCTTCCAGGCTCACATAAAAACCCTAGGAATGGTTTGGGGATTTCTGTCCCCAGGCTGGCAAATGTGTAAGTGAAGGTCATTTTCCCATGGGAGTATTCGCTCCTATCCTCGCCTCCGGGCATGTATAGGATCTGTTCAATTTTTAAACTAGAATAAGTCACGTTTGTAAATTTTTTTGATAATGTTTTATTTCCTATACTGATTTACAGACAGGAAATGTTGGTTGTAAGCATATGGCTTTGAGCAAGGCATTTATCCTCTGCAAAGTTCTCTCTCCTGTGCAGAATTCAGATGGATAGTCTCACCTCAGAGGGTGGCTGGGTGAAGTGAGGGCAGTAGTTGTGATGGCTTCTCACCTTGACATGAGGCTGTGGAGGAATTCCTGCTCTGTTGCATTTCCATACTGGAGAAGAGGCTGGGAGGCTGAGTGAATCATTAAAAAGATTCTTCCCAGTACATCTATTTGAGTATTTATTGTCTACTATGTTCTTTTTTTCATTCACGGCAAGATATCTATACATATACGTGTATAGATATGTATATATATATATATTTACTTCTGTTCATATACTGTTTCCTTTTCTACATTTGTATTGCTAAGGTGATGTTCACAGGGGTTACAGTTACATACTTAAGACAGTGAGTATATTTCTTGTCAAACTTGTTACCTCCTCCCTCATTTTTCTCCCCCTTTCCCTCCTCTCCAATCCCCCCCCCAGTTGTACAGTTGGTTTACTACAAATTGTCTTGTAAGTATTGCTGTTGCATTGGTTTGCCCTTTATCCTTTGTCTCACCATTTGATGTTCCCCTTCCCTTCCTTGATTCAGACAAACATATATACAATACTCAGGGTACCAACATCAAATATAGTGGCAATAGGGGCTAAGCCATAGGGAAGATAAACAAAAAAAAGAAATAATTTCACATAGTGTGCTAGCAATAACAATGATAAACTGCTTGTTTCTATAACTTGGAATTCATTTCGCTTAGCTTCATCTTATGTGTTCATATGTACAGAGCTATTGAGATCATCTGCTAGGAATATCCTAGACATGTACTAATTATGACCAATGAGGGAAACCATTGAGTCTATGTTTCTTTGGGTCTGGCTCACTTCACTTAGTATGATTTTTCCAACTCTTTTCATTTCCTTACAAATGGGGCAATGCCATTCATATTGTTTTCTTTCTTGGGCTTCTTAATTAGCTTTTTTTTTTTTACATCAAATTCCTTTGGTATTCTGGAGAAGAAGATAAATCCTGTCATAAAACAATGTTTTTAGATGCATAAAACACTAGGCTGACAAAGAATGATTCTATTGCAAAACAGTCTACCCTATAGATCCCTTGAGAACTCATTACTGCAGTTAATACTTCTGAAAGTGTCTTAAAAACTTAAGGAACTTAATACTCTTAGATTTCTACACTCTTATTTTACAGATGGGGAAAATATGGTCCCAAAGATAATTTCCCCAAACTGGTCGAGAGTCACATACAGTGTTTTCACTCACTGAGAATTCACAAGAACTCAACATTTTTGTTTATTATCTTTGCAGCTACAAAAACACAAACAAGAATAAACTAACTCGAAAAATTTGGAATTATTTGTACTTTGCTTCTTTGTGTTAGCTAAAATCGCAAGACAAAAGTGTAGACTTCCTGGATTGAAAGTTATCTGGAGAGTTACACTGGCTGGTCACTTGAATCTGAAATGGAAATCACAAATGGAGAATTCCTAAATATTCAGTCTACCCCTCTAAAAGTGCATTTGCTCTATCAAGGTTATCCTAGTATTAATTATTCATAGGTAGAACACTGATAAATTCTAATTGCAAATAAGTGAAATTGCTGTTGATTGCATAATTTATGATTCCATTTGTTAAACTAAGACAATGGGAGTTGATGAAAGGCATTAAGTGGCCCCAAATTAAAGGTAATTGGGGTTCAAAACCTGTCTTCGCATTAATGTAACTTGAAGTTGTTCGTTTGTCTGAGACCCTCTCCCACGCTGCGGATGTATGTGATCCTCTAGACCTCTTTGGCCTGCTGGAGATGCGACAGTGTGGGTTTCCTGGAGACAAGTTGCTCATCCCATAATAAGATGGCCTCTTAATACATGAGAATCAGCACCTGCCATTTTTTTTTTCCCTGTGGATCAGGGCCACAGAAATTGGCTTCGAGGCAGCATGGCTAACTTGTCTGCATTGTGCTAGGACACTGCACTAGGGAATTTGGACAGGTTGAGCAGGCTGGCACTGGGGGGATCCACCAGAAACAATTTCCTTGAAAATGAGGAAAGTGCTTTTCTTTTCAGAGATCTGATGCACCATAGGTCAGATATCACAGAGGTTAAGTGCATTCTCTGGAATTGTTCACTCTTCTTACAGGGCAACATAAGACAAAGACTGAATTTATGATGGATTCTTCTGCATAATAAATTTCAAGCTAAGTCTGTTAGAAAAAATAGTAAAGATGGAAGGAAGCCATCCATTTGTGGTGTGTGCAATGACTCAGTATAGACATTGTGAGAATTAAGTATAGTGGGTGCTGATTTCTTCTTTGAAGACAAAGAGTGGTTATTAGAAAACATTTGGAATTTGGATCTTGTGGATTTGTTCACCAAAGATGAAATTTCATCCAAACCTAAGGAGACAGTCCAGAAATAATGAACTTCGCTAGAAATGCTTTTTGTTCTGTTCTGTGATCAGTTAATGAGCAAGATGATGGGTTCGTTGACTTTTGGTTGTGTTATATATTGCAGTGGGATGCACAACTGACTCAATCTGACCACCATCTTTGAAGGCATCACAGGATTGCTTGTGACACGGGGAGTCTGCTAGGTAAGAGTCTACATGTTCAACAGTTTCCTGACCTGTCCAGAATCCATCATCCAGCAGGAAGTTGGGGAGACACCAGCAGAGTCCATTCAGCTAGACCTCTTGGCATCAGAGGAACACACAACAAAATGCACTCAATAAGGGGTGGTAGTTTGCAAAGGCAGAGCCCAAGGCCTGATCTGACTATTTTCTATGCAATTACAAGGAAAGTTTGCTTGCTCTCTACTGTGTAATGAGTGACAATGAATTCATGAAGAAAGCATTTTTGTGCTTGAAGTTGTTCCTGAGAATGTATTCATACAGTTAGGGCAAGCTTTCCACTCCAGACCTTGGGAAATGGCACTTGGATAACTAGGTTGTACTGGGATCTGTTTAGCTATGAGGTCTGTAGGCATAATCTGAGTCCCAGGTCCATACATGGTCTGTCCCAGGCCTGTTTGGTCTTAGTATTTGGTGCTACTCACTGGGGATGCTGGTACGAGCTGGACAATTCCTAACCTTTGGGAACCTGACAATCCTCAGGTCTTTAGTTTCCCTGTTCTCAATTCCCAGGATGACAGATCCTATAGAATGCTAGCTCAATGGCCCTCACGTGGATGTAGCTGTTGTATAAATGAAGGGTGGAAGGTGCTTTCTGTGAGGGTAAAATTTATCTTCATGCTTCGTCTTCTCATTTTGAAACTTAGAGCTTTGAAAGGTGAAAGCAGGAGAGGATGGAGAAGGTGAGTTACCCATAAATGTGTGCGGGGGGTGGGAGGGGATTATGACAGTGAGGCAGCAACCCAGAGATGTGTGAAGAGAAGTTGGTAATGTGTGTTGAATAAGTATGTGCTTAGCACATGAGGGTCAGGCCCTATCATGGCTTCCGCAAGCTAAACAGACTGCAACTGGCTACCCAGTTACCCTGAGCTTCTGGTTCCTTCTATAGATAGAGAACCCAAAAGAATGCATGGTTTGTAGCACTGCTGTGACATAGGGTAAGATACTTTAAAGTGATCGGCTGTTGGGTGGCCAGACTTGACGTTTTCTTGCTTATGAGGAGCTCTTCTTCCAAAACTATCAGTAGCATATGGTGTTTGGAAAGCCTGTAAGATGGACATAGGAGCAAAGTGTGATCTGTTTACAGAAGCTCAGGACTGGGAGCCAGGATATGGCCAAGTGACCTTGGTAAGGTTCTGCTACAGCTCTTGCGGCTTTTTCTGTGTAGCTGAGGATATAATATGATGGCTTCTTAGTGTACACATTGTGATGGTTACTGGCCTTGTCATACCCTTCCCATCTCTGTTATGTTTTCCTTTCATTGTCTCATTCACTGGTAAAGATGGCCACCATCAAGAAATATCTGAAGTTAGGAATAGGTCTGTAACCTTAACTACTCAAGTGGCTGAGATCTAGAGGATAGAGGTTGGACACTGGCCATGGAAGAAAATTCTTCAAAACTCCATCTTCAAAATAATCAGCAAAACACTGGATTGGAGGAATCGTTCAAGTGGTAGAATGCCACCTAAGGAGGTGTGACCCCTTGATTTAACCCACTACGGGCAATTAAAAAAATTAAATTGGGAAAGACACATACACACACACACACACAACAAGAGAGGAAGAGAGAGAGAGAAAGAAAGAAAGAGAGAGAGAGACTATTAACATTAAAAATTGAGTTAGCTACTAGGCAGATTTCAGAGTCTTAGGATTGGCCTCCAATTGGTGCCTGCAGGTATCAGAGGCCAATAGAAAAGTACATCCGGTTGTGGGTGTGGCAGGAGGGAAGCATTGGAGCTATTCTGGGTCCACAGATATTTGCAGATAGCATTCAGCATTTGACTTCTGAACCAATATGGACAGAGGACAGGCGTTGGCTCTGCTTTATAAAATATTTATTGATTCATTTGAACCAAAGGAATTAGTAGGTAAATTCTACAGTGTCTAAGTCTCTACAATATTATTAGAGCTTCGTGATCTTCTTGCTTGAGCATTACCTGGCGATCTGCTACTTTAATCTTGATGAGAAATCTAACCAAGACCATTATACACAGAGTTTCACTCTTTATTATGAAGAATTAGAAAATGGTTCAAAATTTTCTAGAGAATGAAAGAAGAAAGAGCTGATTTCACTTGCAGCCACAAAAAGCAACATTAAATCATATTGTGCACTATCGCCCCGGCTGATGAACCGGTTGCTTTCGTGGTGGCTCCGGGAGTTGGCTGTCTCTGATACAGCTCTATTTTGTTAAGGCATTTGAATATTTTCAGTCTAGGGATGTGCCCATTTGTAAAGATGTTTCTCCTCATTTGATTGTCTCAGAAGCCTTGACAGGAGATTATAACTATTTTAGAAAGGAGGAAATGAAGGCTCGGATTTAAGTCATGGCCCTCAGGGTGTATTCTAGCCTCTTAGCTGCCCCTGGACTGCGGTTCCCCTGTCAGATTATTGCATCCTCCTTCGAACCTGTGCAACTCTCCCTTCTGAGAACAGCGCATCCGTCACTGCTAAGACTCCTTCCTAATGCAGTCTCATCCAGGAGAGTGCATCAATCGGTGCATGCCACAGGGAGTGTGATAGACAAGACTACCTCCAGTGTTTCATTAAAGTTTCTACCTTTTGTCACTTAATTATCTCAGTGCAGAACATTGCTACTGTCTTTTCCTCCCTTTCTTCATTCAGATTTTCTGGAATCTAGACTAATATACTTCCAAAGTCCTTCTGTGTCTGTAATTATTGCTTTTGTGTGTTTAATGTTGACAGAAGTTTGGTAACTGGGCCTAAATGACCAGTAAATAAATACCAAACACAGTTCTGGCTATTCTAGGATAAACTGCTGATACTGGTACTTAGGACTGAACTCAAAGCTTCCTAGCTTGCTTGACTACTACTCTATACAGTGCAATCCACACTTCCACTCCTGTTTGTTGGCTGTTGTTTTGGAGCTAGACTGTAGCAAAATTTTATGCTCAATCTGGCCTTGAGCAGAGATCCTCCAGATCTCAGCCTTCTGAGTAAAAGGATTATAGGCTTGTGCCACTAGCACCCAGCTGCATATTTTGAATAGTCAGTATATACATGTTCACATATTACATATACTTCCCAAATTAGAAAAATACTGAGTTAATAAAATAGAATCAAAAGGGTGAACATAAGTATTCTGAGTTGGAATACTATTTTTGCATTTACAGATGTTTGGAAGAATATATATATAATATGATGTATATATAATATAATACATTATAATATTAATCATGTTATATAACATAAAATTGCTTATGATATAATATGTACTGGGTGATATAAAAATATAAATATGCACATTATGTAATGTATTATATATAATTTATTAAATAGATCATAATGCATAAATATAAATAGTAAATAGATTATAGCATATAAATATATTGAAGATAATAATACATTTTACATTAAATATATAATACAATATATAATATGTATTGTGGACATATGTAATATACATAATTATTGTCTACTTGGGCTTCATGGCTCATGAAAAAAGGAAACGTATTTCCAAATAAATTCTGGAGGCTGGAAGCCCAAAATTAAGGTGTTGACAGGACTGTTGTCTTCTTAGGCTTCTCTCTTTTATGTTTTATGGACCTCTTCCTGTACCTGTACATGATCCATGATCTTTCCTCTGTAAGTGCCTGTGACCTAGCCTCCTTTCTTATAAGGACAGGAGTCATTTTCGATTAAGGTCCACCTATTGAGTTCATTTTAACCAACAGTCTTCTTAAAGACATTTGTCTTCAAATAGGCACATTCTCTGATATCCAGGGTTTGGAGATCAAAACACAGATTTTGGGAAAAACAGTTCAGCTCATACTAATGTTCTCATTACTGTTACTAATACATAGCCCCAAATCTTGCAAGATTAATGCATCATTTATTTAAGATTGCTAATTGCTAAATACACAGTAGGATGAACATTTTTCCACTCCACGGTATCAGACACTGCCTCTCATTCTTCAAGTCTCTGTATGCAGCTGTAGTAATCCACCTGTTTATCTCATATGTGAATTCACTCAGCCAGTTGTTTCACACTGAGCATTTATGAAAGCAGGAAATTATCTGTCTTGTTTGTATTTGTAGCAGCTAGGAAATGTAGCTGGCACGCAACATAAATGTAACCACTGGTCCTATAAAAGCCCTGGGAATACACAACTCACAGTGGTGGTGGTATTGGTATATGAAATGATTTTGAGATTGTGCTATGGAAACTTAAAGAAAGAAGAGGCTACTTTTATTTACCAGAGGTAAGGGAGAACACCAGGGATAGCAGGAAATGACTGTAGAAGACACTCAGTTTTCAGAAGTTCACCCAAGAGATACTCCTTAGACAGAGTCTTGCCTGCTTTAGACACACAGGTGGGAAAAGTGCGATGCCATTTGAAAACGACATCGAGCCTAATCTATTAAAAATTACAATCACCTATCATGTGGACATTTTTTAAACAAGAAAGGTGAGATGAAGATGTAAAAGTTCTCTAGTATGATCAACCTAGATGGTGCCAGGATAAAACAATCTTCTGTCTGTTTGTCTGTCTGTCTCTTTCCCTCTCTCTGTAGCACCAATTTACCAGGCTGTCTTTGTTTTTCTCCTTTTCATCTGATTCCTGGGCCCACGGAGATTTCTCTAACTTTGAGGGTATATATAAAGACCCCTATTTTTTATTTTTATTTATTTTTTTCTTGTTTTTATTTTTTTCAAATTTTTATTATCAAACAGACAGAGAGAGGTTACAGTTTCATACGGAGAGATTACAGTTTCATACGTTAGGCATTGGATACATTTCCTGTACTGTTTGTTACCTTGTCCCTCATACCCCCCTCCCTCCTCCCCCTTTCCTTTCCCCCCCTGAGGTGTTCAGTTCACTTACACCAAACAGTTTTGCAAGTATTGCTTTTGTAGTTGTTTGTCTTTTTTTACCCTGTGTCTCTCAATTTGGGTATTCCCTTTCAATTTCCTACTTCTAATACCAGTATACACGGTTTCCAATATACTCAGATAAGGTTACAGAGATAGTGTAGGTACAACCACAGGAAGGTGATACAAAAACATCATCAATAATAGAAGCTACAGATACACATGGGACGTTGAAAGTAGTTACAACTGTGATAAAACGATCATTTCCATAACATGGAGTTCATTTCACTTAGCATCATCTTATGTGTTCATAAGGGTATAGCTATTGGGCTCTTGTGATGCTCTGCTATGACTTGCCTAAACCTGTACTAATTATTCCCAATAAGGGAGACCATAGAGTCCATGTTACTTTGGGTCTGGCTTACTTAGTATAGTTTTTTCCAAGACCCCTATTTTTTAATATAATAATGTGTCTCCTAGATTTTTCTTCCTCAAGAGCCTCATAGGCTTTTGGAAGGCAGAGTTCTCGATGATACGATCTTTTCATTTGAGACCAGATCTCACCATATAACCCAGATTGACTTTAATCTGTTGATTCTCCCCCACAGCCTCCAGAGTGCTGGGATTATAGGCACGTGCTACTAGGTTCAGCACGCAGTGAAGATTTAATATGCCTTACAGTCTGTCAGGAGATGTTGAATGCACTTTCTCATTCTGGAAAATTTCCCTAAACCATGGAGAAATGCATGATCCCCACTTCCTGTGTAGCTCTGGGCCAGGTCTATAATGCAGGCACTACCAATCAAAAGTCTAATAAGAGATGCTGAATTTAATTCAGACATGAGAAAGAAGGGCAGAAGGAGGAAGGAATTTTCTGGAGACTGTGGTGTCAGAGGCTCTGGCTGTCGGAGGCAATATTATTCTGGTTCCAGCCCAGCGTCAACAGTGTGGATCAGAGTGTACTATGGTGTATTGGGTTGCTGTGCCCAGTTGAGGCTGCTGTGGTGCTGGCCCTGGAGCCTTCCTGAAGTATGGCTCTTGGCCTTCCAGGAGATCCAGTGAGAACTCAGCATCTAGGAACAGCGTCCACGATACCTAAGATGCATGACCGACATAAACTTGTCTTCTGCTTAAACTACTTAGATTGTGTATTACTTTAGTAAATGAGAGCATTGGCTGATGTGTTACTTTTCAGGTTATCATGGGGATAGAATGAGTTAATGTATATACTGCACTGGTCATCGTGCTTTTTATATAAGTTGGTCTAAGTAAATGGTTCTTAATGTTTATCTTATTGTCCCTTCCTATCAGTGTCTCTTGAGTACTTCATGAGTGAAAATCAAGTATTGGGTGCATGCTTTCAGACCCGAGCTCTCAATTCTGCATATGGTTTTCCTCCAACAGTGGGTGTGGTGGGGAATGTCTAGAAAATTTTTTGAGATATTTTTTTTTTTTTGGCCAGTCCTGGGACCTGGGCTCAGGGCCTGAGCACTGTCCTTGGCTTCTTTTTGTTCAAGGCTAGCACTCTGCCACTTGAGCCACAGCGCCCCTTCTGGCCATTTTCTGTATATGTGGTGCTGGGGAATTGAACCCAGGGCCTCATGTATACGAGGCAAGCACTCTTGCCACTAGGCCATATCCCCAGCCCACCTAGAAAAATTTTTATTGTCACAAAATATTGATATCTAAAGTCCAGAGATCCTCTTAAACACCCTACAGCCCAAAGAACAGAACAGTCCATACAGCAGAGAATCATAAAGTTCTCCGTCTAGCCAACTGTCCTGTTGTACACTCAGAAGGAAATAAGACTGGACTTTCACTCCCTACTTGGTCAAATCACTGATTAAGTTAAAATAAAAATCAGAACAGGTTGGAAAAGCTCTAGAGTTAGAAACACCAGAGTGAAAATTCAAGCACATCGTTCCATGAACCTGGAAAGGTCTTCTAAGGTAATGAGAGCAGCACACGGCATGGTTCAAGTTTTCATAAATCGACGCCACACTCTCAGGAAAAAAACCCAAATTAAGAAAAAACTCAGTATTTGATTGGATAGTCAAAATAAACAAAAATGAGGGAATATAATTTCTTTATTTGATTTTGATGATGCTGTTTAATTCCTGGATTTTCCTGTGCTAGGGAATCTTGTTATTTCCTTCAGATGGTAAATGTATATTATGCCACATACAGTAATAGAGAATCTCTCTGCAGTTATGCACTTTTATTAGTACACAGAAAATTGAAACATAAAACATCAAATAGGCTGTTTCTTTTAACCACATATATGAGCTGAATACACCGCCATATTGTTCTTCAACGTTATAATGACTGCAGCTCATTGCAAATCAAAAATATGTCCAAGAGGAGGCAGTGGTAACACAGGGCCAATGAGGAGTTTGTGACCCTCATTAAGCTTCCTTTGCTCCTTTCCAGTTATCATTCTGTAAAGAGAACATGTGTGTTAGATGACCACCCAAGTCTTCCAAGTTTCTGGGGTTTGCAGGAGCAGTGTTCTCCCATGACTCTCAGGCAAGTCCCTGGAGGGAGATTGTCTTATCAGGGGCATTGCAAGAATCCAGCCTCTACTTCAGAGGATTAGATTCCACCATTATTTTAAGTAACAGTTGTGTTGTTTCAGCTATTAGAAAGCTTCAGTTCTCTAACATTCATTATAATGTTAGCTGTTGGCTTTTTCTCATCAGCCTTCATTATGTTAAGTTATTCATTCTATACACAATTTGTTCAATATTTTCATCATGAGTGCTCTACTTTAACAGGTATGTTTTATGAAGCTCTTAATGTGAGATATTCCATTTATTGCTTCACATAGGTAGAACCATCTTCACATCCCTAGGATAAATCTTACTTGATCATGGTGAATGATCTTTTTAGTTTGTTGTTGAATTTAGTATGTGCTTTCTTTGGATATTACTGCATCTATGTTTATAGAGATATTGGCCTTTAATCTGTGTGTGCAAAATCTGTCTACATGATATTCATTATTTTAGTGGGCATGCAATAAGAGCTTGTGTGTGTTTGTGTGTGCACATTTGGCAATAGGTGATATGATGAAGGGCCTTACACATCTTTAATTGTAATTCTTACATACCATTACAAAGCTGAACAGATGTCATACAATTAGAATCCTTGCTCTGGGCTCAATCTCAGAAGGAAATTTGCAACATTTTTTTTATTCAGTATCCTGCTTATTATGTTTGTTTGAAGATACATTGGATTGACTAACAAAATTCTCTTTTATTCCTCGTTTATTAAAAATGAGTTTTTATAATCCAGAATAGGTTCTATATTCTCTTTTATTTTATCAAGTTATCTTTTAGATTGTTCTGGCTCATGAAATGAGTGGAGAAGCATTTTCTCATATCATTATTAGTATTTATTTCCATCTTAAATATTTGGAAAATTTAATCAGTAAAGACATTTTGACCTGAATTTCATGTCAGGTTTTTTGTTTTTTATAATACCAGAATTGGACACCAGAAACTCCTGTTCAGATTGCTTGCTCACTATCGGTGCTCTAGCATTTGAACCATGCCTCTAGACTTACTGTTTTCTGATGCGTTGGAGATGGAATCTCTTGGACTTTTCTACCAGGACTGGTTTTAAATCTTGATGTTGTAGGTCTCACTCTTCTGAGTATAATGCACTGGTCTTGTGCTTCTTTTAGGCTTTTAATTTATAGAATCAATTTTAAACATAAATATCATTGTGGTTTCCATTTGTTCCATATCTATGTGGTTGCATTCTTCTAAGAATTTTTCGTTTTCTTCTGAATTTTCAAATTCATTTAGACATAATTATTTTGGTTGTCCTTTTAAGTTATTCTGACTAAATTGCAATGCTGTGCCCTTTTGAAATTCTTAGGAATTTGTTCTTTTTCTTTGTTTTTGGCAAATAGTTATTAATAGATAACCCTCTGCCTCTCCTTTCTCTCTTCCACTTAGAGGGCTTGAACTCATGTGCAGGCACTCCTAGAACTTTTACCACATCTTTAATCATTTTTTAAATTTTAGTTACTTTTCAGATATGGTTCTCCCTGGGGCTAGCCTCATATCATGATCTTGCTATCCATAACTCCTCCTTCTCCTCAATAACTATGCCCACTTTATTTGTTAAGATGGTTTTTCCTGGGCTACCTTCAAATTGCCATCATCTCCTGATTCTTTCTCCTGAGTAGCTGAGAATAGAAGCATGTTTTGCCATGCCAGCTGGCCATGACAAAATTTCCCTGTTATTTTGGCTTTGTAAATTTTCTCTGTTTTTCTTCCTGTATATTTTATTAATTTTTGTTATTAGAATTTTCAGTTATTCTATAGAGTACCTTGGATTTTATTTTGTGGCTACTTTCCAATGTCTAGTGAGGGGTATAGATCACTAATGTTTAGGTTCCCCCCCCCCCCCGCAAATATGCATTTGAGCCTCTAAACTTTGTAATACTGCAAGTCTCTCCCTATCGTCAGACTTTTTATAATTTACCACAGAAATAATTTATACTTTTGTGATTTCCTTTATGACCCATTAACTATTTAGGAGTATATTGTTAAATTTGTAAATGTTAGGAGAATTTCTCTGTATATAATTTCGAACTCATTTATCTCTGTGTGATTTCTAACTCATTGTGGTGACAGAAAGCACATGGAATGATTTTAATCTTTGAAATTGTTGATGCTACTTTTGTGGCTTAGTATATGATCAGTTTGGGTAAATGGTCCATCAATATTTATAGCATGTATGTATATTGTAGGCATTATGAGTAAAGCTCTGAGCATGCAAATTAGTCCATGTTTCCTTTTTAGATTATCTTTGTATTTAAATAGTTGTACAAAGGAGTTTCACTTCAACATGTCAGTTTATGAATATAATGCATCTTAATCAATGTCATGTCTTCTGTAATTCTCCCTCATCTCTCCTAACCCCACCCATTCCCTCACATTTCCTGTTCCATTACACCATATTTCTTAAATATGTTGCTTAAGGGTTGGGAATGTGGCTTAGTGGTAGAGTGCTTGCCTAGCATGCATGAAGCCCCTTCGATTACTCAGTACCACATAATCAGAAAAAGACAGAAGTGGAGCTGTGGCTTAAGTGGTAGAATACTAGCCTTGAGCAAAAGAAGCCCAGGGACAGTGCCCACGCAGGCCCTGAGTTCAAGCCCCAAGACTGGAAAAAAAATGTTGCTTATATCATCTATATTTTCAATATCTTTTTCTGGAAATACTCTTTAAACTTAGCAATCTGGCAATATTCTTTAAAATCAACAACCAATTCATGATTTCTTTAACAAAAACACTATTTCTGATTTGAATCAATAACACTTTGCTAAAAATACGATTTGTTCTATTTAAGTCTCAATGATTTTTATATGTGTATGTGTGTGATTTTCCTGTTTGGTGCAGTTGTATGCAATCTTGATTGCTGCTGTAGTGTAATAGTAATAAGAAGAGTATTGATGATATGCTTCATGTATTAATAAGCACAGTTATAAACATTGTGTGGGACCCCCAAGTTCCTGGTTATTGGGTGGTTTTTGTTATACTAATTAGTAGCAATGCCAGGTGGAGTTCTTCTTGGGTTCTTCCTTGTTCTTCCTAGCTTCCATGTGCCTACCATCAGAAATGTAAATATACATTGCTATCCCCTTGGAAATGGTCCTCACAGCATTCTCTTCTGTATTTGAGAATACAGTTATTAGTCTATATTCTGTTGGGGTCTTTTGCCCCCAGCACTCTCCTGGCCAGTGGGAGAGGCAAGCCAAGAAAAGGTGAAAGGTCGACGAACCGCCTGCACCCAGCCCCCCTTCACCGGGGGACAATCAGAGAGCCCGGGAGAAAGGTCTGGCAATCTCGGTTTATTTGGGAGGAGTCACACTCTTAAAAGGGTCAGAGAGAGGCAGGAAGGGGAGGGGTGTAGCGCACCTAACTAGGGGCTATGAGGGGTGGCCTGAGCTGTCTGTCAAAGGTGGAAAGCCAATCCTAAGAGGCGGCCTAATTCTACATCACAGCCCACAGGACCGCCTCTGGGTTCACCACCAGGTGCCATCTTGGCTACACGTGTTCCCAAGGCTGGGAGGCTGGGCCAGCTAGAACCACCTTTTCGGTTCTGAGGAACTGGAAGGCAGGCGGGGCTATCTAGGACCACCCTTCCGGTTCCAGCTTAACAGCCACGCGGCCCCAGGGCTGGGAAAACAGGCAGGGCCAGCTAATTGCCTCTTAATGATGCAAGGCGTGCCCCACAATAATCCTTTCATTGGAGAGGAGCCCAAAGCTTGCAACTCATGGTAAAAGATCATTTTACTGATTTGTGAGTTACTTTATTAAAAAAAAAAAAAACTATTATGGAGAAATAAACTTAAATTGACATCATCACTATGGATAGAAAGTAGATAGTGGGAAATAGATAATACTGGGATGAAATGTCTGAGATCTGGGAATAATAGTTTTAGAGATGATCTAGCTATTGTAAGCATAAAAATGCTTTCTATGAAACACTGTCTGAGTAGAAGTATATTCTGGGTTATCCACAGCATTTTATTGTATATAACATGAAATCTGGAAGATAATGACACAAATAAGTTTACAGGGGAAATGATATAACCGGAGGAGCTATATGAACAGTATTTATGTCTAGTAATAATGGAAAATATTATTACTGCTAAATTACTTGGGAGAAAAGCCATTTCTCTGCAACTGAATCTTTTATTCCCCTCTAGTGGCATCACACAGAATGAAGGCTGATTTAATGGGCACCAGGACAGAGTGCAGTTCATGTTTCTCCACTCACCTGCTCTGTGTCCTTGAGCACCTCACCTGGCTTGGTGTTAGGTCCTCATGGGTGAAATCATGTGTACCTCCCAGGTCAGACCAAGTCAGTGAAGAATCTTCAACTACACTGAGATAGGACAGATGTGGAAGGAAGCCTCTAGTACTCTAATGAGCATTTTGGAATATATTGCTTCCAGATTTCTGTTTTATTTCTGGGACATCAGTTCAGTTGCACTCCGATGACATTTTAAACATAGTCATATTTTAATAAAATTCTTGGCCCCCGAAAAGCAAGTTATGGTTTTCCCATGTCAAAATGAAGGATTGTGGGGCTCCAATCAAGTGGCCTCTAGTGCTGGCTCCCACTCCTAGGTCCACAGCGCTGACTCATCACATCTCGCTAGTCACCAACTGTGTGCACGCTGCTTTCTGATAGTGCTGTCGGATAAAACACAATCTATTCCTTTTTTTCTGGGTTGGTGATGGAATACAAGATTCCCAGTGGATTCTTGAGTGGTAAAAGGGTATACTGGTGCAAGTCTGGCGCAGGAATTAGGGAAGACAACGCTAAAGGTGGTAGTAGTTACCTTGTGCGGGGTGGGGGGGGGGGGAGGTGAGTAACAGATTCCCATGGAGAGCACAGAATGCTGAAAGCTTCTAGTAGGGAAAGAATGAGACAGAGAAGTTCAAATGCAGCAAGGAACTGTGGTAGGAATCCTGTGCGTAGCTCCTGGGTATAACAACCAGAGAATAGAATTAAGAGAAGGGTACTGAATACTTTGAATCTTTTTTTGTACCTGCTTAAAAACTAGTACTCCTTTTCACAGGGAAATGCTATTTGTGGGGTGTGTGTGTGTGTGTGTGTGTGTGTCTGATACTAGTACCACAGATTCTTTTTTTTGCCAAATCTTGACATCAAGCCCCAGTTTTCATAAATAAAAGGAGACAGTTGTGGGAAATCCTCCAACTTCCTATTCCATATCCGTAATAATATCAAGTTCTCATTTTTCTTTCATTAAGTCTACAGGGATTTAATCTATCAGTTTAGATATTACTTACACAAAACCATAAAGCAAGAGACAGAAAGGAAAAGGGAAGGATATAAAGAAGAAATAAAGGAAGAAAAGCAATATTCTCAATTCTAAACGTGCCGGCCACTTTATTATGGCCCTCTAAGTTCATCCCAAACTAAACCTTGCTCACTCTACTACTTCCAAGTCATTTTACTGAAACAGACTTGGAAAATCCAGACATTGTGTAATGTATCGTAATCAGAGGTGAAGACTACATGCCACTTTCCTTAAATAGCTGGCAGTTTTAATAGTGACATAGTAGTTCGGATAAGCATTGCAATAGGAACAAGTTAAAAAGGCATCCCTGTTGACACTTATCATGGGGAAAGTTTAAGTAGAAAGCAGTTTAGGTCTTCTAAAGAGTGATGGGCATTCAGAAAATGGTGATATGGGGGCTGGGGATATGGCCTAGTGGCAAGAGTGCTTGCCTCGTATACATGAAGCCCTGGATTCAATTCCCCAGCACCACATATACAGAAAACGGCCAGAAGTGGCGCTGTGGCTCAAGTGGAAGAGTGCTAGCTTTGAGCAAAAAAAAAAGAAGAAGCCAGGAACAGTACTCAGTCCCTGAGTCCAAGCCCCAGGACTGGCCAAAAAGAGGAAAAAAAAAAAAAAGAAGAAAAGAAAGAAAATGGTGATATGTAGGGCTAATGAGGTAGGCTGGCAGTAGCAGATCAGATAAAACTTCATAGGTCAAACAAGCATTCACATTTTCTGTTGCTTCCTAAAGACAGAAAGGTGAGTTACAAGGATAGTATTATAACTATAAGATTTCAGATCTTCTTAATATAATTTTACCATGAGTGTGGTTGAACTTCCTCACTGATTATGTAAACAGAGAGGAAAAGATATGTATGTGCATAGGACTATAGCAAAGAAAGGTGGAAGGAGGGGCATTCAGGCCTAGGACCCTGACAGCCAGAGAAGGTATCCGATTTAGGCTCTTATTGAAGATTAACATTTCATAAGACTTGTTAGGAGATGATATATAGGTATGCGTATATATACACACATATTATGTATGTTACACTTAATATATAATATATTGTATTACATATTATAAAATGTATAGTACATATTGATAAATATACAAACATGGACCTAACCTCCATTTCTAATTCAGTGATAAAGTGAGGAAAAGCCATCCAACATTTCAAGTCTTTAACTTTGTTAGAGTGATAAGAATCTGCCCAAGAATCGGTAGCTAGGATTGATCTGATGGTTTAAATAGATCCACAAAAGAGGGCTAAGAATTCTACCAAAATCTTATGACAGGTGCAATCACTGGTATTTTCCTTCTCCTTAGATAGTTTTATACAATTCCACTTCTTCCAATCTCATAAGATGGGGGTTGGTGCAGGAGAAGGAAAGTACTTGTCAGTCTGTGTAGGAAAAATATCTACCTACTATTATGAGGAGTTTATCTGTTTGGCATAAAATTAAGGTATGCTGTTTGTGCCTAGAGTTACAGTCTAGGTCTGTTTTGGTTTACAATATACAAGGAATTAGACATAATTTTATCATAGCTCCTAAGACCGTATTAGAGTAATATTTTCTTTGCTAGGATAAGTAAGCAAACTGTCCTTTTAAGTAATAAAAAGCAAAGGAACTAGTTCTCCTACTGCCTGAGAAGTGTATGGGACAAAGCAGGAAAATGAACTTCCTAAAAAGCTTGTTAAATATTTAGATTCATGGGGGACTAGAGTCCCCACTTAAGGTCACAGAAAGCTTGTAGATGCCTCAGTATGTTGATTGGCTGTGTCACAGTTCTCTGTCTGAGGAACAGTCAGAATCATGAACTAGAGCCTGGTAATGTCTGCAAAGTCTGTTCTCACCACTCTGAGGAACATTCATGGTCTTTGGGGACAAATTTCTTGTTGAAATAAATTGCTGTCTTCTCCTCATGTTCTTCAGAGTGGCTGTATCCTGGATCTAGTAATAAAGCAGTCTTTTAAAACATCGAATAGCAGGGTACCCTGATTCACATCTGTAATCCCAGCCACTCAGAATGCTGAGATCTGAGGATCACAGTTGATGGCCAGCTTGACTAGGAAAGTTCATGAGATTCTGTTTTCCAATCTCTACTGGAAAAGACAGAAATGGAGCTGTGGTAGAGTACCAGCCTTGAGCACAAAAGCTCAAGAACAGCATCGAGGCTTCAAGCTGAAAAACAAGACAAAATACAGTGGGTCAGTTAGTCTGAGTTTGTGCAGATCATGGTGGGCCTAGACGCGATATGCTTTTATTTTTTGATATAGTTAATACTGAGTGAAAGGGAAAAAATTAGAAGTTGATTTCATGTGTGGGAATTCCTAGTACAACCTGATATCAGAGTTTTCATAAGCCAGAACTGATTAGTTTTGTTCACTAAAGACTTCTGAAAAACTATGGCAATGAGAGAAATGTAAGCTTATATTATAATATGTTATATCTGTTTAACTTGTTGCTTTATTTACACACATATTACTTTTCTCTGATCTGATTCTTTCTACAATCTTTTGAGAAGTTATGTTTATATTTGCTCTATTTTATATCTGAGGAAATCAGGAGGATGAAAGGTTAATTGAACCAACAGAGTCAATTTTACATTGCATTCTTTAAGATCCACTATTAAATAAATTTGGCTATAGTTCAAGAGAAGTCCTTCTGTACCTGGGTTGCTATAAGAAAATCACTATGCTTCTTTGCTTGTTGTTTCCCAGCAAACAACTGTTAGTCCAGTAAACAATACCTGTCTGAACAGCCTTAGACTCACAGGCATAATATAAGAGAGTCTACAGTATGAAAAATAGTAGCTATTGTATAGTCTTTCTCTTCCTTTGCCAGAAATATATGAAGTACAGAGCCCATGTACATTCCCATGGCCTATTTTCTTACTCATCCTGCAATTTTGTATAATTTTGCTTATAAGTTTTTTGTATTTCTAACCATCCCTAGCCTTGATCCTTGCAAGAGTTAGATAATACGTGGATTATTAGTTAAGGATTTTTTTTTGGATAACTTTACCAGAATCTATCAATCTTTTTGGTTTGGGCTTTATTTTTATATTTTGGATCTACTTTTGAACTCATTCTTCTTTTTAAAGCTTTGCTCTTCAGCCAGAAGATCCTTGGCCTTTTTCCAACCCAAAGATGATTTTAGACTCAATTTGATAAAACCCCTCTATCATTATTGTTACCTCACTATTTTAGTATTGCTAGATGCTTAGAACAATGTAGACATGGTTTGGTAGCACAGACACTGGTATTTACAAACTTTAGATTTGTTTCTTAGTTGATGATTACAAAGAGACACGCCTTTCTCCAAGATTGTTCTTTGTGTTTGAAGAAACCATGTAGATTCCTACCATAAATATTATCAGTATTACCCTTTGTAGACAGCTCAGCCGACCTACTGTCTCAGAGTTCCTAGTAGGTAGTTAGAACACATACAGAAAATGCCACCTCATGAATGAAGCTGGGAGCAGTGGATCATATCTGTAATCCTAGGTAGTTGGAAATTGAAATCAGGAGGATTGTAGTTTGAAGCCAGCCTGGGTAAAATTTAATGAGAAGCCCTCCCCACTTCAACATGAAGTTAGCAATTTGAACTCAAGTAGTCCTTGCAAAGTTTACCTATGGAAAAATGTCAGATATTCATAATTACTGAAATAATTTAATTCAAAAATTAGTATGTATATGTGGCATTATATATTATATAATGTATATATGTGTGCATATATATATTATTATGGCTGTGGGGAAACTAGCTTGTAAACTGAGTTAGTCAGCTTTCCATTACTATAAAAATCCCTGAGATAATCACATTGCACAAAGGTTTTATGTTGGTCAGTGTTTTAAATGTTTTAATTCATAATTCTTTAATCTTGTGATGGTACCTCATGGCAAGATTATATAGTAGAGCACAAACTGCTCACCTCCTGGCTAGGAAACAGAAGAGAATAGGAAAGGGCCAGGTACCACTAAACCTCTCAGGGTATATTCCAATGACCTAAAGATGTCTCATCAGACCCCATGTCTTAAATACTTATTACCCCTGAGAAGTGCCTTACTAAGGACCAAATTTGTTTCACACTGACTTCTGGGGACAACAGTTTGCATTTCCAGATGCAAATTATAGCACAAGTATTCCAGTGAGGAACATTCCCCTCTCAATTTTAGAATACATTTCTATGAAGCAAGAATATGGTCCAGCAAATGTTACCTTGATTCAATCCTTGCTCTTACAAGAATAATTTCGGTCAGTGGTTTCAAGACATGGGACAGGTTGGAAGTAAGACTGTTATTTTTTCAAAGGAAGCTCTATGGTGACTACAACACACTGGGGAATTGTCATGTTGAAACCTATAGGAATAAGGTTTCCTCTAGAAGCATGAAACAGTGTGCCTGTATATCAATGTAAACTTAGAAAACTCGAACATCTGTTCAGCTCTGCAGATGTCTGTATTTTCTATCATCCAAGAATCTGCCAACTGTCCAAAGCAGTAGATACAGAGAGTTAGATATGACCCTGCTAATTCATTAACATAGTTAGACAAGAGCATTCAGGAAATACAAAGACATGGTGGCTAGTAATGCATTTGTGAGGGGAGAGAAGCCCTTCATTTGTTGGAGACCTCAGGTTTCTTATCTGTAAAAGAAAGAAAGCTACACAAGGGATGCTTTCTTCCTTTACCCAGCTCTTAACTGTTACAGTTTTGTGTTTCTTGTTTTTTTTTCTTTTTTCCTGTAGGGATAGCTCTGCTTTCAGATTGCAATGCTGTATCTTCTTATCTCTACCAAGAAGGCTGGACAGTCTCTCTCCAGCCGGGTGCCTATTCAACAAACAGATTTGACTCCACCTGGAGTCAAATATTTTCAGGCTTAAAAATGTACCTTCTTTGGGTTCTAAAAAGGAAGATTTAAAAACGAGCCAGACAGCTTAAGAAAATTCACTCAGGCTGCTGCAGACCAGGTTGTACCCAGATTTGCTGAGCATTTAATTTAAATTATGTCAGTAACTTTGGATGTCTGACATTTTGCCCGTAGGTGCACTTTAAAGGATGACTTGAGTTCAGATGGATCCTTTTCTTCACTAAGTCATTTCCACCCACCCCCAAAAGGGCTATCCAAGTTCACTTCGCTTTCTCTTTGATCTGCTCAGGTGACCTGATGTGATGATCTCTCATAATGAGTGAACTTGAACTTGCCCTAGGGGCTTGGCTTCCACTGTAGACTCCTCTGGTGGACATGGTTGTAAGACGGCTTTGAGGGCTTTCCATCTAGCACTTGAAAGCTTCCTCAGTATCTCCCCCCTCCTGCTTACTTTGTTGTCTTCGGCTCTCTGCAAACTTGGCTGTACCTGACACGCATGCTTCCACAGAACACTTGACTACTTATAATCTCAGACAGAGTGAAAGTGCAAGGCCATAGAACCTTTCCCTTTGGCCAGGCACTCACATTGTTTATGACCTTTGCACGGTGGTCCACTCCTGCTTTGGTCTCAGAACAAAAAGAGCAGGAGCATACCAGGGCACACTACTGGCACTTTCCATTAGGACAGCCCTCACAACAAGATGTGTGTCTGCCTTAGATTCATGTGCTAAAACTCAAACCCCAATGTGAAGATACTAGGAGGTGAGGTCTTTTGGAGGTAAATCAGGCTATGAGAGCAAAACTTCCATGAATGGGAGACAAGTTCTTATAATAAAAACCCCAGAGGTCTCCTTTGACCTTTCCAACATGTGAGGACACAGCAAGAAATCATGAACCAGGAGTGAGCCCTCAGCAGACATGGACTCTCTTTTGCCTGGATCTTTGATGTCCTAACATACTGACCTATGAGAGATGAATTCCTGTTGTCTAGAAGTCATACAGCCTCTGTTGTAGACGTCAGGGAAGATTTATTCATACTTGAGATACTTTTTTAATCATGAGGTGAAACAGAGGGCCTCCTTGAAGGGGCAGGTAAGCAAATTCTGAGATATGGTTACAGAGATTGGCTTTGTGGGGTACAGAGCAAGGACAAAGAGGTGAAAAATGGGTCCAGGGACGTAGAAGTCTCTTTGTTACTCAACTGTGTCTCAGTATCTGTGGGAGACTGATTCTAAGATTCCCACAGAGATAAAGTCCATGAATGTAGTATTTGTATACTGTA
Organism: Perognathus longimembris pacificus; assembly: GCF_023159225.1. NCBI lineage: Eukaryota > Metazoa > Chordata > Mammalia > Rodentia > Heteromyidae > Perognathus > Perognathus longimembris. Next base: position 68,028,896 of record NC_063168.1, on the reverse strand, counting down.
CTCAACCTCCTATACATTGCAAATTATGCCTAAATTATTTATAACAACTCATACAACAAAAACACCATGTAGATAGTAGTTATACTATATTACTTAGGGAATTACAGAGAGGAAAAGATATGTTCAGTAGAGATATTACTTGAAAAATATTTTAAAATATGTGAAGACTCTACAGTACCATTTTCCCCCCCAAAATATGTGCTATTGGGAACTTTAAAGCCACCTATTTTTGTTTCAAAAACTTTCCTTTTCAAGTTATGTACCTAACATTTAAAACGCTTGCTGTGCTTCAGAAACCCAAAAGTAGTAAATAGAAAACCTCAAGAAAGTTTGTATGTTGTTTTTTTGTGTGGTTTTTTTTTGTGTGGTTTTTTTTTGTGTGTGTGTAGTATAGCTTACTCAAGAGTCATAAAGTTTAAGGAGGGATTTGTTTGAGAAATTGAAGGCAAATGAAAAACATTTCCAATATCTTAAACAAACTTCTGCCTGCATGCTGGGATTATTAGTGGTTTATTAAAATTATTCCACAGGGGCTGGTAATATGGCCTAGTGGTAGAGTGCTTGCCTTGCATTCATGAAGCCCTGGGTTCAATTCCTCAGCACCACATATAGGGAAAAAGCCAGAAGTGGCGCTGTGGTTCAAGTGGTAGAGTGTTAGCCTTGAGCAAAAAGAAGTCAGGGACAGTGCTCAGGCCCTGAGTCCAAGCCCCAGGACTGGCAAAAACAATATTCCTAGAGTAATGGTTAATTGTAGTTATATTTTATGGCTTCAACTTTTTGCAGGAATGCTTCTTGAATTCAAGTTTTAAGTACGAAAATGAAATGATGGCATATGTTTTTATATGCTTATTGCTACAATGATCTACCTTAGACATTTGTATTTTAGCGTTATTTCTGAATATGATTTCCACCATTTGGAGTAGAATAAGGACTTAGACAATAAAAACAACTAACTCATTGAGTAAGGTAATACAGTTGGGATTTGGATATATTTCCTTCAGAATTTTCCCTCTTTCCTTCCTCTTTCCCTCTCCTTATCTCTGACCTTGCTCCATCTTCTTGTTTTTTTTTCTACATAAATAACACAACAGAGACATTATTGCATGAATTCAAACGCCCTGTATTTTGGGCTTACTTTATAGCTTTAATTATGTCTTGGCTGAATTCAATTTCAAATTGTTGATTTTGAAGACTTTATAACATTAGACCTCATTTTCCTTACAAGCTTATCATTTCTGTTGATTTGTGTTTGTTTCACACTTTTCCTTCACTCTGTCACCATTTTTCATATTTGCTTCTTGTCTCTAGTCCTCTAGTGCCAAGAGCAAAACTGGGGCTAAAAATGGGATCTGTGGTTCTCATCTTACAGAAATATTCAGGAGAGTCTTGAAGATTGTATCCCCAAACCAGGACTGTCAGGATTTAGAAGAAAGTCTGAGTTCAGGACTGAAAGGAAAAGACAGTTGTATAGCCAAGGAGTAGATTTTGCACATCTATATTGCTTCAGCCATGTATAGGATGCTAGGTTTAAATTTAGATTTACATCTTAGTGCTCTCATCAGCACTTAATGACAGTTTTCAGTTTCCAAGTCAAAACTAACAAAGTCATCTGAATGATCATTGCTAAATTAAGGAATACATTTGCAGAAAGTTGCAGGAACTCTTAAAGCACTTAGATGGTTTAATATACACTTGAGGATGTCAATGTTCTATGTCCTTAACTTTACCTTATCAAAGAATGTGCACTCATCAGTTATTAAAATGTATAATATTATTTAGAAATTTTGGGGAGGTGTTAAATTTGTCCAATCAATCCACATAAATGCTTTATTTTGCCTTTTAACTGGTAGACACTTGTTAGAGTATGTCTGCTAATTGGAACTGTAGTCATTTCATTCCTATGATTCATTTTGTGTAAAGTAGTTTCAAACTGTGATACTCAAAATATATGGCAATTCAAGCAGCTACTGAGTCTCTTGGAGGGAAATAATAGATATTTTTATTCTCCAGTGATAAAATATTCCAGCTCTTCAACTGTTGAACATTATTCTGTTTTCAAAACCCATTCTATCACGACAGTGGACTATATCCCTGTTGTTACTTCTGAGTAATGACCAAGCTGGTGCTATTGAGGAGCTATAAACCATACTCTCACTACCTGTTTCTCAGCTAAGAACTTGTCAGGTGAAGGACAGTGGGAAATTTGGTTGTGAACTAAAAACAAAAAATTAACAATGGAGACTTTGGGGCAAAGGGGACTTTGGCATTATATATTTTGTCGACTTATTTGTGTTATACCATTAATTCTTTGTGTATTTCATCAGAAAATGTTATTTCTGCCCCACTATTATCCCTCCACCATCTCACACATAGCGGGGTAGTTTCCCTACCCTAGAGAGAAAAGTGATTTTCCTACAGCTCTGGTTATAGTTGTGAATACTAAATTTGTGTTCAGTAAGTGCTCTTTCCTGAATTTTATCTTATATAGTAGCCCATTGTCTGTCTATGTCTGTACTCTACTTATTTGACTAGTGGGAATAGCTTCACCCTGTAGCTTATCAGATAGTACCCTTTAGGGTAGGGAATCAATGTGCTTTTCTTTTGAAAGTACTATGGACACACTGTGGAATGTAAAGAAAGGCCTAAGGTTTTCCGGAATATACAAGCACAGTCAAATGAAACTAGCTTCTGCATCTGAATCTTCACTCTCAGACAGTATGGCTTTAGTCCTCTCCTTAATTTAGTCCGTGGATCCTCCACTTCTTAAAATTGTCATTTAGAATAATGTCAACTTCAGTGTGATGATGTCCCAGTATCTCCCCTTTTGGGTACAGCTGACATCCTAGCCATCCAGACAAAGCAGGTCCTTGTTCTCTGTCTCACCGAGGCTGGGCAGGGACTGAATGAGCTCCTTTGCTTTCAGGTCTCTGTTTCCCTTCGAGTCTGCCATTCACAGAGGTGAAACTTCGAGCTGGATCTCTTTTCTATCTCTTGTGTGTATCTCTTTTAGAATTACTATTTGTTGAGTTCTCATAATTAGGTAGACATCTTCATATTCAACTTCTACTTTATATTCATGTCATTTGCTAATTCACAATTCTAGATTTTAGTGATCTACTGGCATCGAATGATTTTTGGCAGTACTAATCAACTTTCAAGTACTATATCAAAATTTTACTGGCTAAAATCAGATGGTGTAGATTACCTTTCATTGAAATCATTAACATTTTGAGGATAATCTTTTAGCTTTATTTTAATTATTATTATTATTTTTATTATTCCTTGTAGGAATACATCATAATTATATTTGTTGTTGGGGATAATGCTTTTTAAATTAGAGTTATAAATTAAACATCTTCTAAATCTATATATGTTAATATAAGTATTAGTGTCTTTAGCACATAGTATGCACCATAACTTATCTATTTTAGACCAATCTCCTAACAATGGACATAAGATTGATGGCATATTTTTTTGAGAATAAACCATCTTATAATGAATACATTTTCAATGCAAGTCAATGTACTTAGACTTGTTTTCTTAGTATATATTCTCACAAATGGAGTTACTGGGCTAATCAATACACACAGCTGATAAATCTGTTTTATCGGCTTGTGCATCAAATAGTATGGTTTGTATCCCCAAGAACTGTGCATAGAATAGTTACTTTCCTTTCATATTTCTTGTGATTTTTAAAAAAAATACTTTTTGTTTTGTTTTCTTAGGAAAGAGGCAAAAAAGAAAAAAGCTAACAGTATTTGTAACTCAAGGAAAGAGCAAAACTGTAAACAACTGAATTTCCTGAGAGAACTCTATGAGAATGTGCTGATCAAAGATCCCATGGAGAGAGAAAGGGCGAGAGAGGGGAAAGGCCAGAAAAGGGCCAGAAGAACAGCCCAGTGTCCTGCATCTTTGGCACAGGGATAGCTTTGTATCAAGTTGGCCACAGAGAGGTCTTGGGCTAGCTGTCTGCCAACACCCACTCAGTACAGGAGAACATCTTCGAGAATCTGGGATGCTTTTCGCCCTCAGATATCACTGTCCAGGTTAGATCACTGTTTCCAATTACTGCTTTCTTCTTGTGCCCGCTCAGTGTGTCAAACGTTGAAATTGATACCCTTTGTCACGGAAAGTGCTCCTGTTGGTCCTTTCAGAAGATAAACAGGAATATCCTAGGTGCCTACTATGGACATGCTTTTTTACTTCAACTCAAACAAACTCCCAGATTGCTTCTTATCACTTCCTTGCTTCCCAACCACGTTCCTCTGGTAACACTTAGAACTGCAACAGAAATTAGTTCAAGGTGATTTGGCCATTAAGCCACTGATTCTAGGTAGGGCCTTTTATCTCTGTGTTACGCTCTAAGGGTCCTGATTAATGGGTTATTATGTAAGGGCCTTCGGTGGGGGGGGGTGTCTGCCTGAGATCTGAACAAATTGATGTGTGGGGTCTGGACCCAGGGATGATGGGATTCTCACTTTCCTTCTAGACTGGGATGGATGCTCTGGAAACAGCGCTCCTGCTAAGCCGTCTCCATTTTCAAAGGGCCTTTGAAATTCTCACTATCCAGTTCAATTCTCATTATAATAGTATCTTACTTCTTCATACTTGAATGCAACTGTTTTATGCCTTTTCATTTATATTGTTCATCCCCATCAGAACCAGAGGTGCCTTTAGAGATAAATCTTTTAGATTCAAATCCCTCATTTAGAAAAACTTCATGACTTGCCTAAGTGAGCATACATCTTGTGGGTATTATGCAATAGACCCAAACCTGAGCCTTCCTCAGCCTTGGAGTGAGAAAAAAGACACCCCCCCACTCCATTTGTAAGCACTTTAGTGCATCCATTTCTGAGCCTACTCCTAAGTAGCTTTTACATACTCATAATACTAAATACTTTACAATAGGATCCCAGCCAATCCTGCTGACAGTTCTGTCAGTACCTATATACATTAAATACCAACTTTGGAGATGTTTTTATTTGCCTGATATATTAGTTATCTATGGCTGCCATTGAAATTGCCATAAAATTGGTGGCATCAAAAATAAATTTATTAATTGTAAGTCCTAAATGGGTCTGATCAGACTAAAATCAAGGTGTTCACAACACTGTGCACTCTGTCTGCAGGCTGACAACATCTTGGATTTTGTTGTCAGACCTACTAATGATATAATCCTTTTCATTGGCTTCATTTTAATAGGCTGCCAAATTCCTTGGCTTGAAACCCATTCCTACATTGTTCAAGCCAGAAATAGTGTGCATAATTTTTATACTGTATTTCTCTGACCTTTTGTTTATTATCCTATCTCTTACTGACAACTCAAAAAGAGGACTCATGCAGTGAGACTAGGCCCATCGTATATAAGGTAATATCCTCATACTCAAGGTTTTAATCTTAGCTACAATTGTACATATCCACTGACAAGTTAGATAATATACCACCGGTAAGAGTATGGATATATGTGAGAATGTCAGTATTTTGCCAAGCACAGTCTTTCCGCTTGTCCACAAAGATCCGTATTATGTATCACATGCAAAGTCTGTTCTTCCTATCTAAAGTCTCTAAAAGTCTTGCACTATCATGATAATGGAGTTAGCAATGGTCAGTGCTTCCATTTTATTTTATCTTAAAGCGTGCAATTCTCTTACTGATTTGTCTGAATTCTTCAAATCACACAAAACTAAAATGTTTGTTTGTTTGTTTGGGTTTTTTTTTTGGCCAGTCCTGGGCTTTGGACTCAGGGCCTGAGCACTGTCCCTGGCTTGTTTTTGCTCAAGGCTAGCATTCTGCCACTTGAGCCACAGCGCCACTTCTGGCCATTTTCTGTATATGTGGTGCTGGGGAATTGAACCTAGGACCTCCTGTATATGAGGTGAGCACTCTTGCCATATCCCCAGCCCATCACAAAACTAAAATGTAAGATTTTTGAAGGTAGGAGGTTACCCATCCCAGTAAGCTTAACAAACTGTTCACATTCCCTTTGGATTTTAATTGTTAGCAAATACCTTTTTTTGATATTAGGATTCCTGCCAAGATTGGCGTCCAGCTCATAAATTCTAGGTTTAAGTAAAATCATTACATTTATAGATTTCCAAATATTTTTGCATTAGGAATACCCAAGTATACTCTGAGTTTAAGAATGGATACTGAATAAAATACTTTGTGGAGAGTATTCTCCTTTGCAGATTTTTCTAGTATCCCTTTCCATGATGACCGAGTCAATGGACCCTAAAAAAAATAATTTTCTTGATGAAGATTTAAAAACACCAATTACTTTAGACTACTAGTAATGGCGTATTAGTTTTATTGTCACCCATGGCCAAAATAGCTGAGAGAAGAAGAAGGAAAGATTTGTTTTGGTCCATTTGCAGAGGGTTCAGTCTGTACTCACTTGGCCTATGTTCTTGGACTGGATACCCTGATCATGGATGCATGTGATAAAGGAATGTTCGTCATCACATGGTAGACAGGAAGCAGAGTGTGAGACAGGAAGGAGGTAGGAGGGCCACGGTACCCTCAATGACTTACTCACTACCAACCTACTTCCTCCAGCTAGGTTCTACCAGTGAAAAATCCCACAACTTCTTAGAACAGTGCCAGCAGCTAGGGACTAAAGTTCAACCGAGGCATTTTATGTTTGAACTGTAACACCAGGGTGGGATGGGAATGTGGACTCACCATAGGTGAGCCTGGGTGCTTTTACAGGAGTTGGTGGGAAGCTCTAAAATTGCATTTTGGTGGTAGTTTCACAACTGACTAATTTATCTACAAACCAATGAATTGTTCTCATAAAGGTAGATTTTAGTCTAATGCAAGTGTTACCTCAACACTAGTATTAAAAAGTACAACCAGGCACTGCTGGCTCATGCCTGAAAGCCTGTCCACTTAGAAAGCTGAAATCTGAGGATGGTGATTTGAAAGACTGTGAGACGTTTATCTCCAATTAACCACCAAAAAGCCAGGAGTGGATCTGTGGTTTAAGTGTTAAAGCACTAGCCTTGAGCAAAAACTCAAGGACAGTGCCAAGGTCAATGAGTTCAAGCCCCAGGATGGAAAGTAATAATAATTTTCCTCTCACTCCTACAGAAGCAATTATTTTCTTCCAAAGCCTCCAGTAACAGCACCCATAGAAGAATAAAGTTCACATTTCTTCTTTTGTGTCTTGGCATTATAATAAGAAAGCCGAGCCTATGTTGCTCCAGAAGTAGGAAGGACATGCTTGTTCACCTTGTTCTTCTCAAAGAATTAAAGAACAAATAGATACTCTTAATCTTAACTGAATCCTGCTATTTGGTTTAATATATCTTAAATTTATTGGAGTAATTATTTTGATATGACTCAAACCATGCATTTTTTTATGTTCCACGATTCATTTAAAAGTGTTAACTCAGTCCTTGATCTCTCAGTGTTCTGCTAAAGAGACAAGTCTGTTTTTCGTGACAAATAAAACAATAAGTTGGTGTACACACATTGACTAGGAAAACAAAGTGAGAAAACAAATGATTATTAGACTTTCTAGCATTTGTGAAATTAAACCTTTGATAGGAATGTACTTCTGAACAAATATGCACTACATGAAATACAAAAGCATTTATATTGCTGCAAATATAAAGGCTCTTTAAAGGGTTATTGAATTTTAAACAATAAAACTTCATTTTGAAAACTGTATAAACAGCTCATGTGCTTTGGAGAGGGCTCTGCTTTCCTTAGGCAAGGGTTTGGATTGGCTCTATCATTCTTGGTTCTCACGGTACAATCTGAGAATCTTTGGCTTGGCTTTCATGGCAATCAAGTTGACTGTGACCTTTGCCCCTCATTTCTTGCCTCTCATTTCTTGTTTCTTGTTTCCTGCCCCACTGTTTCCCTCTTGTGTCACTGGCCTACCTGAGGGTGGTTATCCGCATGTAGATACCAAATTTACTGAGTGAGAGCAGACGAGACGATTTTCTAGGACCGGCACTTTATTTTCCAACTTTGAAGATGTTTCATTGTCCATGTAAATCACCGTGTCTGGTTTAGAATCTGCTTTATTTTTTTTTTTTACAGGAGATGCAGGTTATTATAAGGAACATTGATACATGGAATATTTAATCTGAGCAATTTTCCAAAACTTGGAAGATTCATTATAGACTGTTGTGTGTCCAGGACTAATTGCAATATACTTTATCCTAAAGCCTGAGAGCTGTGTGATTAACTGCAGAAAGCAATTGAACCTGATAACAGGGAAGAAAGAATTAAAATAATTCCCATTGAGTTTGACTCTAGTATGTCTGAGATGACACCTGTGAATCTCCTTTCTGAAATCTTAGAAACAAACGAAATGATTTTTAATATATACTTGAACCCAATTCTTAGGTCATCTTGGTGAAAAGATTATTTCATGTTAATGCGACCATTATGTCTTCATGGTTGACAGTAGTATCCAATTCCGAGATCTACTTCTGTCTGTATAAAGTAAAGCCTCAAGGACTTAGTGGTGTTAGACACAGAAGTAAACAGGGACTGTCACCAGGGAGACTGGCACAAGGAAGCTCCTCGCCTGGAAATGGGATGGTGTTCCATCCACACGGCAAACCCCACCCCCATCCCCATGTACCATCTTAGACTGTCCATCAAAGGCAGAAAAGGAAAGGGGCATGTTGCTCAAATGGATACTAATGGGTTTCCAAACCTAAAGAACAGAAAGGAGTTCAAAACCCCAAATAAATATTCTTTATGAAATACTAACACTAGCCAGGCAAGAAACCTGACACTGAAGTGATATGTAGTCTTCAAGAAAGGTCAAGAATTTTTATTCTAAATAGGAATCATTACTAGACACACAGAGATAGGATATTATGAGTTTCTTAAAATTTCTGAGCAGTAAATAGGAAAAAGGCATGTCAAATTACTTTGAAAATGAAAAAGTTCCATCAACTACAAGTTATGTTGATTACTGTGTCGAAGAACTACAAGGGTTGGAATTTGGCCAAGAATATTACTCATATTAAATTATTTATTAATGAGAGATATTTACAAGCTCCTAAGCTTGTGTGACAATTTTAACATACTGACAAAAAAAAAACAGGTAGCGAGGTTATAAAGATATTAAATGGATGGAGAAAACTATTTAGTGTATTTCACTTGTATACAACTTCTCTGCTTCAACAGTGTGGCTAATTAAGAGTTGATTGTGGAAATGTTTATTTAGCTATGCTTTATAATCTCAAAGATTGCCATAAATCAAGACAAAGGCTGGCATGTGCTTTTTCTGATACTTTTTTCCCCCTGTCCTACTATTAACTGTATAGGGTTGGTGAGTGTCTAAAATTGGGCTACTGTAAGGAGAATACATTGGTCTCTGTGGTTTGAGCAATAAATAAGGTTGTTTTTTTTCTCACCACTTTATAGGCTAGGGAGTTCAATATCAAGGTGATGTCAGATCCATTTCTGTTTCAGGAATTCTTCCTGGTTTGCAGAAGTCCATCTTCTTGCTGTATCTTCACATGGTGAAGAAAGCAAGATCATTCCTCTCAAATCTCTTCTTCCAAGGCCATCAATTCCATTGAAGACTACCTCGTCCTCATCATCTAGTTACCTACCAACAGCTTCCCCTCCAATTTCTATTATTGGGGGAATTTTTGTTCCTACATATAAAATATTCAGACCACACAGATGGCATGTCTTTGGAGAATTGAATGAGATGGTGTCTATAAAATGTTTGTATTTTAACTCTGTGATAATCCTATACCTCAATCTCCCACTTGGCTTTCTCTCCTTGGAGGAAAAGGTAGTGAACTTGCCTCGAATTCCATGTTGTGGCCCAGTTGACTATGTTGCTGGAACTTGAGCGATTGGGTGGGATACAAAATATGCTAACTCTCTCTGTTTTCTAGCCAACCACCCACCATCCAAAGGTCACAATAGCCTAACTGATCTCCTTCCTTCTCTTCATGTTCCCATCTAGAAGGCAGGAGAATTATTTAAAATGCAAATAAAAATGCCACTAGCCTGCTTACAAGACCCTAAGCTTTTCTCTCCTCAAATCTTCAAGCCTTGACTCAGTTTTTGCCTCTAAGCTCTTTGTGATCTGACGGCTTTCTCTCTACTGTCATCTCCTGGTGTTCTCTTACCTTTTCTCCACTAAACAGTGATGATGAAGATTCCAGGATGCCTAATGTCAGAATGCCCTGGACAATACCTGGCAGCAGCTGTTAAGATTTCTCACTTCATTCATCCTTCTCCATCTGCCTGATGTCCATCTTTGGGAACCTTCCCTTTTTATGTTTATGTAGACATTTATAATTTCGATCTCGCTTCCATACATGAGAGAAAACATGTTTCAGTTGCCTACCTGAGCCAGACTTCCTCACTTAATATATTTCCCAAGTCCATCTATTTCCTTGCAAATGATATATCATTATTCCTGATAGATGAATAAAATACCACTGTGTGTGTATATGGACACATAGTCATTCACACACTGAAGGACATCTGTGCTGTTGGCATAACTTGGCGATAGTGAAGTGTACACCATTGAAAGTGGATGTGCAAGTGTTGTCATTGCTGTATTGGGACCCGTAATCTTTGGGATAAATGCCCAAGAATGATAGTATGGGCTCACAGGATAGTTTTATGTTAAGTTGTTTGAGGAACTTCTGAACTGCCTTCCATAATGGTGATACCAGTGTACATTCCCACTTTGAGAATCCTCCTTTATTTCCCCGATACTCTCTAATTTAGAGAGCACTGCTATGGTTGCATCCTCTCAAACCCAATCACACATCACCTCTGGAGGTGTGATAATGGAACCAGGAATCTTGTGATGGGGCTTGGAAAAGAATAGGAGGAATAAGGAAGAATATGGAGGGAGTCGGATCATAGTCTGTTATACGCATATATGCACATGTCACTATGACATCCCCCTACACGTCAGAATGAAACCTCGTGTACCACTTATCCTAATGAAGAATGTGGAAACATTTTGAAAGTGCAAACACAACTTAAAAAAAAAAGACTACCATCAGCACTTTCCCTGGCACTTGAATTGCCATATCTGCCCAATTTATTTTGCTAAGAGACGCAGAGGGAAAAGGTTCTGAGACAAATGCAGCCAACATTTGTCTGGCTCAAGAGACAAAAGGCATAACAGAAAGCATGAATCGATAACTTTGCCTGCCTCTACTAAAAACTTGCATTTTTGATGCTTTGATGACTGTGTTCAGTCTAATAGCCTAGCTGAGTGTGGATGTCACATTCAGAACCGCTCCATCTTTGGTGCTTGCCAGATTAAGATGATGACTGTGTTACTTCTTATAATGGAAGCTTGGGCAGGGGCCATGAATGTTTGCCAGCTTCTCAGATTGGCATCCTAGGTCCTTAATAAACTGCGTTTATGCTGCATCTATGTGAATGTTCACTTTCAACAGAATGCTTCATGCCTTCTTGATAGACTCGACTTTCCCTGTCTTCCAACTGGATTCCTCTCTGCTTGGTGATAAGTTGCTGAGTGACGTCAAATATTATCGTTGCTTTGATTATAAATTGCCCTGCCTCACCCCTCAATTTCCATCTATAAAATGATTTCCATCCTCAAAGGTCATTTCCAGAGAGTAGCAAAAAGTAGCAACTAGTTAATTAATACTTAATTATATACGAGGAATTGGCCTCAGTTTTTAACATAGAACTTATTTGGTACTGAGAAGATAGACGTGGCTACTTCATTATAGGGACGGGAACCCTAAATGAAGGTACCATCTCTGTTTTATTAGAATTATAACCTCTCCTGACCTCTCCTCATGATGAGGTTACTTCCTCTACTGAACTTTAGTAACACATGTGTCTTCCCCTGTGTCATTTTATCCTTATGATCTTTGGGAATAGTTCTAGGTTTGCTTGTCTTGTGCAGGCTGCTGGTCTATGAGCTCCTTGAAATCAAAGTTCATGCCTTCATGATCTTTCTGTCAATGAGTTCTTGCTGAACTTAAGTGCAAAAAGACTGTTGACTACACTTTTTTGAATTGAACACCTTGCTCTGGAAGCACGTTTGTGCACGTGTGCGTGTGTGACATTGCTCACAGAATTGAAATCTTACTTATTAGGAAAAGTACTGATTTGATTGCAGTCAAGGTTGTGAGTATAGTTTTGGAGGATGTATGTTATGTGTTTCTATGGTGTGGCATGTATTGGCTCTTTCGCAAGCGCAAACTTAGCCAGCAAGTCAAGTTCTATTGTCCTTCTTTGGTGAATGAGGAGGCTCTGGATGATGTTTAGGAATGTAGTAGACATGGAACCTATTTGGGAGAGTTGGAATCCTCCTGTCTGCAAGGTTCTGGCTTGGGGGTATAAATACCTCTCTCCCTTATTTCCTTTTGTTCCCCTAAGTAAGCAGAGGGCCATCTGAGTTCTATCCATCTTTCAAGACTAGTTTCGTCTCCCTTCATTTCTTCTGCTCTTTGCTAATACCAAACAAATGTACCATTGACAGGTCATGAAGTGCAGATGGCTCTATATGGCACTGTACTTTGTGTACATTTGTGTTCTGAACAATGCTGACTAACTCCAGAGACAGGAGATGGAGGCTTATTCTTTATCCCAATCCCACATTTTGGTGCACAGCTCAGAAAAGTGGGCAGCTCTGTGAAGGGTCTCCTAATCATTCTCCACATTCTCCTAGACTTTGAACAGGTACTATGGCAATTGAAGAGATAATGAAAGAAGCCAAGGCACACCTCAAATTTATGGATGATAAATGAAGAGAATTTCAGGGAAGTGTTTTGGAGAGTCTAATATCATTTCTTAATAGCTACTATGGAAATCTTCCATAAATTATAGACATAGGCTTTAGAATGTTAAGTAACCTGCTCAACTTGCCCAACTAAATGAATTGCCGAGCCAAGGTTTGAAATGAGGTCTTTCAAAACCGCCTCTGCTTTTCATACTTATTACATTTAATTACTGAAGGATTATGGAACTAAAAGCCATCTCTAAGCTCACTGACAGGGGTAGCAAGCTGAGCATTTCCAGAGCTCGGTCTTCCATTCTCAGCAGTTTCTCCCACAGAATATATTTCCCCTTGGTTCTTGTTTTCTTCAGTCCTTGGCTTTGTCCATGTGCAGAGCCATTCAAAATTAATTAAGTTGATTCTTATCTTCAACTTGGTCCTGTGTAATGCATTTGTAGTTCCCAAAGGAGTGTCTCAAAGGCATACTAATGACATACTAGTTTTCTATTGTTCATTTTTTTGGGGGGGTTTCATATTCTAGGCCTTCTGTTCCCAAGAACAGTAATTATGCCTGCTATTATCATCATCTCAAAATGTTCCATCCTACCAGCAAGATGGACCCTCCATTAGGCTCTGGCAACAAGGGCCTAGACTTTTACTTAGACCTTTGTGTCACTGAGACAATGATGGCACCTTGGTTCTTGGTTGTGCTGAATGTAGATGCAGACATTGTGTTTACTGAGATACTGTCTTCCATGGTGACTGGTGTGATCCTCAGTTACTGCTGAAGGTGGGGTTCTGAAAGCTCATGAGTGCACATTTATGTTTTATTGTCTTCCAAAGTAACTTGCATCATTTTGTGAATAAGAAAACGTTAGGAGATATGGCCTAGTGACAAGAGAGCTTGCCTCGTATACATGAGGCCATGGGTTCAATTCCCCAGCACCACATATACAGAAAACGGCCAGAAGTGGCGCTGTGGCTCAAGTGGCAGAAGTGCTAGCCTTGAGCAAAAGGAAGCCAGGGACAGTGCCCAGGCCCTGAGTCCAAGGCCCAGGACTGGCAAAAAAAAAAAAAAAAAAAAAAAAAAAAAAGAAAACTTTAGTTGAAACCTTTCTTTATTATTACCAACCTCAGGGATATTAGAGAGCTCTTTTGCTATTCCTGGCCCATGTGATGAGAGAGTAAAAGATGTGATCACATGTGGAAATACTTTTAAAGGAGGCTTGTAGACTTTTCTCTCCTGACCTAAAATACTAGGCAACACCAGCCTTGAATGAATTCCTTTGAGATGTGCTGGAACCACAGACAGTACTGTGTACTGCTGGGGATGGTGATAAATTATTAGCCCAAAGAAGCCTGACTTGTCTGACACTATCCCACAAAGGAGTGCCGAAATAAAGAAGAGGATGTGGCCTTCCAGGCTAGTTACAGCTACTACATCATCATCATCATGAATTAAACCCATTAAATGAGGGAGCCCAGTCCTGTGGGCTTCCTGTATTCTGCTAAATCACTGCAGGAAGTTTTCTTTGAAACCAACGGTAAAGCAGAATCTTCTGAGAGCAAAACAGAGTGTTCTTCTTCTTTTTTTAAAAAAATAGTTTTTGTATGAATTCAGGGAGAAATCATCTGGGAAGGGGCTGGGAGACGAGCCTGGATACAACCAGACAGATTTACCCTATGTGCGAACAATTTGTTCATCGGCTTGGGAGACTGAAATTTCTCCTTGCTGTTTGAGGCTTGGCCATGGGGCTCATGTGCAGTGGAGCGTGCGGGATGGCAGAGAAAGGCAGTTAACAATGTGAGGCTCCTCCCATCCATGCATCCATTTCCTCTATGTACAGCAATGATACTGGACTAGAAAATGTCCATAGTCTTTTCCATTACTAAAATGCGGACACAATTCTCTTTGGGAACAGCATGAAATGTTCTTTAACATCTGATAACATGACAGAATCCCCATTGGTAGACAGCCTGGGCATAAAAGATGTCAGATGAAATCCACAAAATTCTATTCTGCCTTTTCCACCTCTTTGGCTCTCTCTTCCTCTTTCTCTCACCGTCCTTGTTTTACAAAAACTCAATAGTGTTTGATAACCTTGCCTTTTAGCTCATATAAACTGAAAAAAACAAAAAAACCCACCACATTTCTTTCTTTAGTGAAATTCCTCTCATTGAAACCTCAACATGCTTAAGTATTCCCCATCTTAAACTAAATCAATAGCTTTTTGTTTTGTTTTGTTTTCCTGGAACTGGGGCTTGAACTCTGAGCCTGGGTGCTGTCAGTTAAGCTCCTTTAGCTCAAGGCTAGCACTCTATCACTTGAGCCACAGTGCCACTTCTGACATTTTCTGTGATTAATTGAAGATAGGAGTGTTAGGGACTTTTCTGCCCAGGCTGGCTTTGAACCTCAGTCCTCAAATCTTAACCTCTTGAGTAGCTTGATTACAGTTGTGAACCACTGGTGTTTGGCCAAATCAATAGTTTTTTAAAAAACAACCTTTCCAATGGAGCTACTTTGCTAGCCTGTTATATGGTCTCTCTCTCTCTAAATGATTTCCCATGTTCATTGGATCCATTTCCTTACTTCTCAATCATACTTTAATTCACCTCTGTCTCTCTTCCACTTATACCAGTAACTAGAACTTCTTTTGGTAAGCTATAGTGACTTCATATTCCTAAAATCATAGTTGCTATTAGACAATGACAACCACTAAAGTCATAGAGTTAGATTTTTTCTCCTCTAATTTGTGCCTTCTGTTCTATTATAATGAAGGCATTACTACTGATCTAATATAAGACCTAGATCCTTACTAAGCTCTGAGATACTGCATTAAAAACAAGCAAAACTTTAACCTTTAACCCGTAGAACTATTGCAAAAAGGTCTCTGTGTCCCTTCTTTCTATTTCTCACTTCCCTTTCCACTCTCTGGTCTTTCCATTTACACTTTTATGTCTATCATTCTACTTATACAGTACTTTTCAAGATCACGAATGACCTTCATCTTGCCAAGCGAAGCATGGGCGCTACACATCCTCATTTTGCACTGATAATCTCAGTGGCAGCAGAATTAACAGAACACTTTCCTCTCCAGCTCCTGTAATGATGTACTCCCCTGCCTTTCCACCTGGATGATTGATCTCTTTACTGTCTTTTACCACTTGTCTTAGCCTAAATTCTTTCTCTTCTGTTGCAGTTTCTTATCCTGTATTATGACTTTAATTGACATTGACAAGGTAAAAACAAGAGATTTCCAACTTATACACTGCTGTGCATTTGACTGAACTGTTTAACAAGAACCTTACACTTACTGTGCAAAACTTATCTTTGGATCAACTCTCTCTTCATCTTTAGGTTATCTTTTGTTTTTATTAAAATAAATGGTACACCATCGAATTATTTGCTATATAAGCATCATCTTTGAATCTCTTCTTTCACATGGTCAATCCATTAGTCACTAGATAGGTTCAGCAAGCTTGGTTATTGTAACATTTCTACTGTAAGTGTATCTTCAAAGGTTCCCAAACACCCAGCTAGACAACTGTCCTAGAAATCCAGTAATCTGGATTATTCCTGCACTTGCCCCATTTAACATACCCATTCAGTGGTGTTTTAAAACTATTATTTCAAGCCATGCACTAGTGACTCATGTCTGTAATTCTAGCTACTAAGGAGGCTAGGATCTGAAAATTACAATACAGAGCAAAACCAAGGAGACAAATATGTGACTCTAGTCTCTCAATTAGCGAGCAAAAAGTCAGCCCTGGAAGCATGTTTCAAGTTGTAGCGTGCCAGCCATGAGTAAACAAGTCAAGCAAACATGTGCAGCTTCGAGTTCAAGCCCCAGTACAAATATATATGCATATGTATACATATAATACATAAGTATATATGTATATATGTATATTTATATAACTTTCCTGCTTAAAAATTTCAGAAGTTTCCCTTTTTTACTGTGCATAGAATTAAAAACCCTCAATGGCACCTCTCACAATTTCCTTACATTTGTTCAAATGGAACACGTAATCTTTTCCTACTCTGGGGTGTCTCACAGTTTCTCTGGGTGTCTCCTCAGTCATGATTGAAGTCACTGCAATCACTCTTCATTTTAATTTTGACACTGGGAAGCCCAGTCCTATGTATATAACCATGCAAATCCCTATACAACTTAATGTTTGCTCGTTCCTCCTGGCATATTTGGGGTTTCAAGTATATAGCCTGCTCTGGGAGATTGGTACTGGGTCCTCTCCAGTTGTACTGCCTTGTGTTTATCTTCTTCCTAATCTGGTGTCTTAGCCATCTTCTCAGCTTTCTGTAGAGGAGCATAAGAGAAAGGAGAGAGAGAGGGGAAAAGTGGAAAGCCTTTAAGAAATTAAAAGATACATTTTTCATCACAAGATAAAGATTTCACAGAAAAACTTTAAATATTTTTTTTTGTGCTGTGAGGTGTGTGTGTGTATGTGTGTGTGTATGTGTGTGTGTGTGTGTGTGTGTGTGTGTGTGTGTTGTTCTCCCTAGTTGATTCTTTATTTGGATAATACATCTCTATTCCTGGAAATCATACGGGACTTGCTTAGCCATTAGGAGGGTAAGCATTCCCACTGGCTCCATGTTCCTCCCATTCCTTCATTCCTCTAATGGCCCCTTTGGGGAGGACTCCAAAGTACACCTCTCTAGGTCTTTTTCATATACTCACACTTAGTCCACTGCTTATGTCCCCTAGGAAAGGAGGGACTCCCAACAGAGCTTTGTTCTGCTGCGTCCAAGCCCGACCAAGGCAGGATTCTGAGTTTCACTTTCTAAATCCATCTCACACCACTGTTGTAGCTTGGACTTGTAGGGTCTCCCAGAGTGCTGTGAGTTAGAGGCTCGGTGGCCAGACGGCGATGCTGTTGGGAAGTGGTGGAACCTTTTCTGAAGTGGGACTTAGTTGAAGGAGGTTACGTCATTGGGAATGACCTCAATCTTCACAACATCCCTCTAAAGGAGATATAAAGACCCTGCCCCTGCTTTCTCTTTGCCATATCCACACATACCTAGCTATAAGTCCAAAGGAAACAGGACCAAAGGACCATGGACAGAAGCTTCTCAATCTGAAATATTGGTTATTTTATTTTTCTTAAATATTCTGTGAGAGTTGAAAAGCTAGTACATTTACTTCTCCTTCTTCCCACCAGCGATACCCTCATCCAAGGCACCCCTATCTTATTTAGACACATGTAAACTGTCGTATAAATTCTGGTCTGCCCTCCCCAGTCCATTCCTCTTTCTGGATCCAAGTTCTAGGTATGTCAGAGAAGGCTGACGTTAGGAGATTGGGTTTGTGGGCTGAGTAAAGAGTCCGAGGCGTGCTGAGTGGGTGAGCTCTTGGAGCAGGTGACTGCAAGTTCCTTCTTTCCACAGCAGTCACAGTCTTCTCTCTTCCTAAGTGCTTGTCTGGCAAAAGGGTTTTCATTAGTATAAAGAGCCAGACAGGACCTTATTGCCCCCAGGCAATGGTTCTGTTCTGCAATAAGGAGAGAGCCAGCATGTTTGTCCAGAAAATGCAAAGCCTATCAGAGAACTTGCCAAGTCTTCAGGCAAAAAGTCACCTAGCCATTTACCTAACCCAAGGGTGAAAAAAAGTGGCTTGCATCCTTCTAGTTGGCATAGAAATGATAGGCTGTGACTACTACTATTTGTATTCCTATACAAAGATTCATAAGAATCTTTTCTTATGTGACCTGGCCCTGCTTTACAAATGCCATTTATGAACCATATTGCAGAGAGCAGTACTCAAAATCTCAGCGTGCGTTGGAATCACACACAGAATATGTTACAATGGTTCCCCAAGTCAGTCACTAGGGATTCCGATTTTGTGAATCTAAAGTGGGCAAAGCATAGGCATTTAATTTTGATCTTCAGAAATTATGAACAACTGTATTATGGGATGTCTAGCCTAAAGTTTGCCATCTTAAGCTTCCATTTCTAAATGTACAATTTAGTAACATGAAATATATCACATTGCTGTGCAGAAAACACCACCGTTCACCTTCAGAATTCTTTTCATCTTGTATAACTGTGACTAGTATCCCATTCTCTTTCTTTAGTTCCTGGCAATAGTCATTGTGTTTCCTGTGTTTATAAGTTTCGCTATGCTAGGTACCTCATATAAGTGTTACAATTTGCCATTTTTGTGTCTTGCTTATTTCACTTAGCACTATGTCTTCGAAGTTCATCAGGATTTCTTTCTTTCTTAAGATTGAATAATATTCCATTATCCATACATTCCACATTTCCTTTGTGCATTCGTCTGTTAGCACATGCCTGAATTGCTTTCATCTTCTGATTATTGTGACTGACACTGCTCTGAACTTAGGTGACAAATGCTTGTTCTTTATATTACCATGCACACATAGATTGGAAATACTGTTAAACTGAAAATCTATTTAACACACCACTTCCTAAGTATCAGTGCTTAGTGTAGCCTCCTAACACGTGCACCAGCCTATAGTCAGGCAACATCAAATACAAAGAATGTTTCCTAATACATTGTTAAACATCTGAAGCAGTTTACTAAGGGTAAAAAGCTGATGGTTGGTTGTACAGACAGGTAGCTTTCCCACTATAGTAAAGTTGGAAAAAATTATAAGTCGAACCATCATAAGCCAGGCATACTACATGAAGAGTTATTGAGACTCTGCTTTCAATGCTTTAGGGAATCTACATTTAGCCCACACTTTGAAAACAGAGTAGAATGGTAAGCCTCATCTAAATATGATTGCAAACCCTGGTCCTATAACCTATAGCTCTGGATCTCTAGGCTGTGATTTGATCAGGCAGTCTTCAAAGAATCTGCTTAAGCTAGAACATGTAATGTTACTTCTCAAAATGAAAATGCCATGACTTAAATTGTATCCAGAGGCTAAGTCTTTTGAAGTAATATTTGTCAAAGAGTTGTAAAAGGTACACTGCTTACAGAATCAAGGTTGTTCCCCTAACAGAAAGGGACAAAATCACATTTTGTTAACCAAAGCGGCTCTTAGCCTGCTTCAAATACAGACAGGCATGTTCACATATATTCCCTTTATCAATCCTCACAACAATCTGCTAGGTAAGACATTTATTATTAATCCTCCCGTTTTCCAGTGTGGACATTGAAGTTTGGAGATGTATAAACCGGCTCCATGTTACAAAACTGGTCTGGACAAAACTCCTGACTCAGCACTTCCTCCACTACATCAAAACATAAATGGAATTGGAAACCATGTTTGTTTGTTTTTTTACCTCCTCCTTCTCAGGAATTCACAGACAGAGAAAGAGCAGGATGTGGGCTGGATGGGAGAATCAGCCCTGGGCAGAGCTGGACACTGCTGAAAGCCTTATACACAGGCAGAAAGCCCACAGGGCTATCTGGGATCATGGGTCTTCCTGTGCTCTAGACTAGGAAAGCTGAGTATCACCACAGGGAAAGAACATAGACATCCTAGGTGGCCTGGGACCTACTCCATCTGGCCATTGTCAGAGGCCTGGGGTCTCTTTTGTCTGGCCATTGTGGCTGAGCAGAGGTGTGGGTTGCAAACGACAGCTGCTCACTGTGCTTGGCATTCTGTCCCCAACCATCCAATTTTCTGACTTGTGTCCATCTTTCCTGCCTTGATAAGAGTACAGGCAGGATGTGATGCTCTGCACCCCTCCTCTGACCTGGAGCCTAATACTGTAGTCTAGGAGCAACCCCAGAGGAGCAATGGGATTAGACTGGACCCCCAGTCCCTTCTATCTCAATTGGATCCTCTTTGAGCCTATGAAGCCAAAGCATTTAGATTCCAGTCTATGTCTCCAGTCTGAGAAGCTATAGAAAGTGAAGCATGCCTAGGAGCTGAAGATCTCAGCGGCTCTTGGCAGGAACTATACCAGTTCTTTGGTAAAGGAAGAGGAAGTGGATTTCCTCATTAAGAGCCAATGGTTAGGAAGAGATGGTGTATTTCTGCACACAAGGACCCTGTTGACGCAGAAAGTTTTGTTTCTCAGGCCTACTTCCTCCCACGTATGTGCTTCAAGGGATGCCAGGTGTCTGGAAAGTGTCCTTTCTGATCTGTCATCTTGGGGCAGCATTTAAGGAAATATTTCGGCTATATTTGTAGAACATAACTGAGGAGAAAAGTATTGGAACTCAAAAACTGAGATTTATCTTATTCAGCAAATGTCAACACGCTGCTGTTGTAAGAAGCCAATCTACCCAGCTAAAATCCACACAGACTGACTGCAAAGCTCAGGCCCTCTTCTCTCGAAGGTCCTCCCTATTAAGCTTTGCTCTGCTTCCTGTGACCCCTTCATGTTGCTAAAATATGTGCTGATCCCACTTTTCAGCTATTGTAAATAGTGCTGTCATAAACATGGGTGTGCAGGTATCTCAACTGCGTGCTGAGTTGCACTTCTTTGGCTATGTGTCTGAGAGTGGCGTGGCAGAGGCATAAGGTCGATCTGTTTTTAGTTTTTAAGGAAACTCCATGCTAATTTCCTTAGAGGCTGCACTAATTTACATTCCGTCCAACAAGGTACAGGAGTCTCTTTTTCCTTGCATTGTCACCAGTGTTGGTTGTTTGTGTCCATGATAGTGACCATTCTGATGTCTGATGAATAGACGAAAAGGTACGATATATGGACACCATGGAGTACTGTTCAGCCGTAGAGAAGAGTGAAAGTATGCCGTTCACGGAGCATAGGCCAGAGATCCCTGTGTTATGTGACGTGGTGCTCCTCCTTGTGTGGAAGCTGAACTAGGGACGGTTTGGATGTGGCGACGAGGAGGCAGGGGAAGGGTTCAAAGAAGGGGCTGAAGGGAGGTGAATGCGATCAGGCTACTTCATTCACACGTAGGAAAACAGAGTAATGAAGCCTGTTCAAAACTGATCTGAAAAAGGTGAGTGTGAGGAAGAGAAAGAATAGGATTTACCTGAGCTAAGTATATTCTATGCGGATGCATGGACAACCTCACAGTAAAATTCTTTTGTACAATTAACATGTGCTATTGAAAGTGAAAAAAAAATAATACCAAATAAAATTTAAAATGCAAAAGATCAAAACAATACAGAGACTCCAGCATAGATCTAAAATACACTTCCTTATTTTCTCTAGCACAATCAGGTGAGCCTTGCAGAAGACGGAACTGAACTGGCAGGAGAATGTTAAGGAAGGACACACACACACACACACACACACACACACACACACACACACACACACACACACACACTGTATGACCTTGAGCCTGCCTGTGTCTGAGGGCTTCCGCCACGGCACAACCTGCACGTCTCAGGCGCCCAGCTCTTTGGAGCAGGTTCAGGCCTTGGCTCAGTGGTTGTCTCCATGCCCAGATCCCAGAAGGAGACCAGATACATCACTCCCCGGTGACTGACTGCTTCCTGCTTGACGCCAAAGCAAAGAGAAAGTTCTAGTACCTCTGTGGCCTGAATTCCCCTCCATGGCCTTTCAGACCCTTCCCTTGGGGATTGCCACATTTGGGGAGTGTCTCTGAATAGTTGCGCCTTTTACAGGAGACTCTGTGCCCCACACTTAGTGTTGTGTTTCATTCTGGTCACAGAGCAAACGTGCCTTGCCCTAGGGTGATGTCAGAATCACTGCCTGGCAGAGCGGCACGTGGGACCCCAGGGGCTTCCTGACACGGTGTTACTACACCAAAATACCGTGTCAGTCTAACAACAGTCCAGGCTGGCTTTACCTGAAAGTATTTCCTGCCACTGTTAAAACACTGAGTGGGTAACACAGTATGTGCATCACAGCACGTGACCTAGTTAGAGCTATTTGAAATGACCTTTGTGTGAGGGCTGGTTAGATTCCTTTTATTTTTAGCGGGAATGGGGTGACTTTTTATTTTTTCAGATAAGGGTGGCACTTTCTTGCTGTGTCACTAGGGAGGGAAGAACGATTAGTTGGTGCCCAGGGCAGGACACTGGTTCCTTAGCTTGCAGCCAGTCACAGACTGCATATGCAACCCAGGCTACCCCCAAGCCCTGGGTAAAGTCTTGATTGGTTTTTTTTTCCCATTGGTGTGCTCATGCTTATAGCTGAAAGTAGTATGGGCTAAAAAATATATCAATTGTAGACTTCATTGTCTGTGTTCTATTTTTGTTTTTCTCTCTAGGTAAGCTTAGAGAAATGTTCGCCTCTTTCGGCCCCAATGTGGGCATCTGTATTTTAAGAAATGGCTTTAAAAGGTTCAGTAAGTCACGATGTTGTAAGTACAAGCATTTCCTAGGAAATATTGTAAATAGTTCACAGTGAAAGGTAGGTGATTCATTAATTCTCTGTCTCCCATCTGTAAAGGAATCAGAAGTAAAGTGATCTTGTAGAGTGTCTGGATTTGGGTGCTAAGCTTAGCATTTAATAAACAGAAACCTAATTCATGCTCAAAATTGACCTGCAAGACAGTGCTTCTCAACTGTTGGCACTAGCAAAGCCAGCTTGAAGGCTTGTGACTCCAGATTTCTGGGATCCAGCCCCAGAGTTTCTGATTTAGAATGTCTGGGTTAGGAGCTGAGAGTTTGCATTTCCAACTATCTATCAAATCCTTCTGTTGCTCTTGTAGCTGCTGCTGCTGCTGCTTAGGAATTACACTTTGAGAATGGAAATTTGTGAATTATGTGTCCTTTTCTCTCAGTCTTAGGCTGATGAAAGCTCTGGACGTTGAGAAATGAATAACATTGGTAGAAATTACTGGAAACATAGGAGTTGGTAACTCCAGGTTTAATTGGACTCTTGAGACAGTATCTTTTTTCTTTTTTGGCCAGTCCTGGGCCTTGGACTCAGGGCCTGAGCACTGTCCCTGGCTTCTTCCCGCTCAAGGCTAGCACTCTGCCACTTGAGCCACAGCGCCACTTCTGGCCGTTTTCTGTATATGTGGTGCTGGGGAATCGAACCCAGGGCCTCATGTATATGAGGCAAGCTCTCTTACCACTAGGCCATATCCCAAGCCCCATTGAGACAGTACCTTGAATAGGGACCTACATGGATTCCAAGAAGAGGGCGAAAAAGAAACAAAGGCCCAGAGGCACAATCCCCACCTTGCCCACTCATGAATTTTTAGATTCCGAGGACTCCCTAGTCTCCCAGGGACGGCTCTTCTGAGCTCCGCTCGAACCCAGGACACTAGGCTTAGTGTTATTCTTTTCAACAATGAAAAACCACAGAGATTGAAGAATATATTTTACTGAAAAGACACACCTGCTGGAGAACTGAGCTGAAGATTTCTTTGGGGCAATGGTTTAAACTGTTGCTCAAGTGTCCATCAACTGTGTGACGTGGGACGGGCAAGTCATTTGTCTTTCATTGTTCATCAGTTTCTTCATCCAGAAAACTGGGGCGGTGGTGTCTTGGCTGTAAGGCCATGAGGACGATTAATTTTGACTACAGGGAATGCTGCACTGAATGAGGGAGCAGCAATGAATGTTAAGCGTCATCCTCCATGCTCAGCCAGGGTGTGAGAGAACTTGTAGGCCTGAGCCGGAGAGCTGGCTGAACAGGGGACTAGTGAGGAATAGGAGAGGAGACACACGTTCTGAGTGCATAGGGATGGGATAGAGAAAGTAAGGCCCCAAACCTCTAACTAAATGTAGTTTAGGGGCAAAGATAGGATTAATGTTGGACAACCCAAGATCATGCGCAGAGACCTATGCTCATTTGAGACCTATGCCAATTTGAGCATATTCAATGACTAGAAATTGGCAGGTAACATTGACTTCAAGAATTCTTGTCCAAAGACACTTGGGGACATGGTTAGGTGTGTGTGTGTGGGGGGGGGGATGGGTGAAGCAGGTTCAGAAGCCCTGTCCTTCACTTTATACTGAGTGACACGGTGTGGCTTTGGGCTTTTGTTGTCTTTCACACATATCATGAATTTATAGAGAGATGACACATTCAGGAACACTATCCAATTTGACTCAGGGGAGAGATTGAATACTTCCTGTGCCATTTGCATCTGAGTTACTTTCAAAGAGTTGTTAAGTGACCCTGAGTTATGTATGCTCTTCCTACTTGTTATATTAGTTCAGCTATACCTGGGTTCCAAGGCTGGTGTATGGATTCCCATACACAGTGCATGTCAGAACCTCTGGTATGCAGTGAACCTCCAAAAATTGTCTTCATTATTTCCTCTCCATTGTTCTCCTCTGTGAAGGTGAAAGTGAACGTAATTTATTATCTGTGATATAAATACCAGTATTTAAAAGAAGAAACTAAGGTTTGGAAATATTAAGTGATTGACATTAAAAGAATGTAGCTAAAAGATGATAGTAATCACATTCTAGTTCTATGACTTTCCACGAATCTGTGAGTCCTGCGTGGAAATAACAGAATATATTTCCCTTCATATAAAAAAGCCAATTGTCTAGCTGGATGCTGGTGGCTCATGCCTGTAATCCTAGCTACTCAGGAGGCTGAGATCTGAGGATCACAATTCAAAGACTCTTATCTCCAATTAACCAGCAGAAAACAGGTAATAGTGCTGTGGCTCAAGTGGTAGAGTGCTAGCCTTGAGTTGATGAGCTCAAGGACAGCACCCAGGACCATAGTTCAAGCCCCACAACTGACATAAACAAACAAGCAAGCTAGGTATCTGGTCCTTATTAAATGGAAAGAAGGAATCCAGGTTGACTGAGAGGACATACAAATGTGCCATGAGGTTTTCACAGAAGAGTAGGAGCCTCTTCCTAGTGTATCTACCATCTTAGTCCCTGGTGAGTGCTAATCTTGTAAAGAAGACAGAATGACTGCCATATATTCCTCCACAAATCTACTCAGCCTGTGACTATTCTCTGTCACACAGGGGAAGAGATTTTACAGATAGAATTAAGACTTCAGCCTTAAAATAGGAAGATTATCCTAGACTACCTATGGGGCCTCAATCTAACCATGCGGCTCATGAAAAGCATGAAATTCTCCCAAGTTGGAGTCAGCAAGATAAGAAGAAGCTGAAGAAATTGCAGTCATGTCCTTGATAAATTTGAAGAGGAAAAGAATCAACAGCATTGACCAAGGTCATTGTATTCATAAACTGCTTTGTGGTATGGCAAATCCATTGTACATCTACTTAAAAATAAAAAGTTGTTCTGTTATGAACCTGGTAGTCAATGCTATTTTAGGCTTTTGTAAGCACATAACCTCTGCCATGACTGTTCTAGTGGTCCTTTGCAGAGCAACCGTAGTCACAGATAGTGTGCAAATGAATGAAAATGCCTATGATCCAGAAAAATCTTATCCACAGAAACAGATGGCAGACTAGATTCGCCCTGTAAATTGTACCTGCAGACCTTGACACTTGACAATCTTCCTAATTGCTGGTTAGTTTCCTTTATAGGATGGCCCTCAACCTGAAGCTGATGCTTCTTCTGATTGGACTGGGCTGGTTCAGTGTTTGGCAGGAAGATCACAGAGATAAAGAGCCATTTCATCACTCACAGGAAGTGCTTGCTATCCACATGATCTATGACCCTGGAGCTTGACTTTGATCATCTGCTTGATGGAGTGTTTGTCATGTTTGCCTCTGTGACAAAAGGGCTTTACTTCTGTTTCTGCATTTGGGCAACAGGGAATGAAGCCACGGTGCCTTACATACACTTGAGGAATGGCAGGTAGTACATCATCTCCCAGAGGTAGTTACTTGATTCATCTGGAATCCTTCAGCAGAGCTACACTAGCTTTCTACTTACTTATTGATTTATTTAATCATTAATTTATAATGGTATGGACTCTTTTATACTGTGGGTTTAAAATCCAATATTATTTCATATTTTTATTGCTCAAATTATTCTGCTTTATGAGCAACTTTTTGACTTTGTAAACTTAGTAGATTTGAGATGGTTTTAATTTCCTTCGGCTAATTTATACAGAGAGTGAAAGTCAGTTCACATTCTTAGGAGCTAGTGTTTTTCTCCACTGAGAAATATCTGTCCATGCTCTTTATTGTTTATAAAATACGTTTATATGTGTGTTGACACTGGAGCATGAACTCATTGTCCCTTAACTTTTTGGCTGCAGGCTGATGATCTCCCTCTTTAGTCAGACCTCTACTTCTGGCTTTTTGGTAGTTTATTAGAAATAGGAATCTTACCAACTTTCCTTCTCTGGTTGGCTTTGAACCACAACCCTTAGGCAATAAACTAATTTTATATTAATTTATGTAATCTGAACATTGAACTCTCTCAGTTTTATCTCCTACAATGACACTTGATTTATTACAGTTTTTACAGAGTCATTTGATGAATGGAAATTTTAGATTTTCAATTTAAGGCACATAGTCAATATTTTCCTTTGCTTTTTTTTTTTTTTTTTTTGCCAGTCCTGGGCCTTAGACTCGAGTGAGCACTGTCCCTGGCTTCTTTTTGCTCAAGGCTAGCACTCTGCCACTTGAGCCACAGCTCCACTTCTGGCTGTTTTCTGTATATGTGGTGCTGGGGAATCGAACCCAGAGCTTCATGTATATGAGGCAAACACTCTTGCCACTGGGCCATATCCCTAGCCTTCCTTTGCATTTTGTATGCTTTTGTTTTTAAAGACTCTGAAGGTTGTAATAAAATTCTTTAACAGTGTCTTCTGAATCTTTTACAATTAGGAATTTAACTGTATTGTGAAACAAACGTGACATTTAATTCTACCTCTGAACGAATGTATTTTTTTAGTTTCTATAACTCTTTCTTGCTGCTGAGTGCCAGTGACTCACATCTGTAATCCTCAATACTTCGGGAGGCTAAGAATAGGAAGAACCTGGTTGGAAACCAGTCGAGGCTGGATAGCTTCTGAGATCCCTTCTGAACCCATTGCATGGTGCAATGTGCAATGGTGCACACTTGTTACCCTAGCCTCCACGGGAGGCTCATGTTGGGAGGATATACCTGCCTGGGAAGGGAAGTCCACAGACTCTCTCAATGTAGGGCAACTGCATTATGGCAACATTATGGAGCTGCTGATCATCCAATAACAATGGGAAACCTAAAATCATTACATCCCTGACAGAAGCGAGATTGCCTGAAAGCCTAGCTACTCAGAAAGCTGAGATCCAAGGATGGAGGTTCAAAGCCAGCCCAGACAGGAAAGTCTGTAAGACTCTCATCTCCAATTAACAATCAAAAAGCCTTGCATAAAATTGTTCAGGGAGAGCATCTAGGCTCTGAGTTTAATCCTCAGGATGGACACAAAGGACAAAAAAAATGAGGAAAAAGCAGGGCTGGAGGTGTGGTTCAGCAGGTCGGTGACAGCCAATTAAATGCCAAGGTCCTGAGTTCAAACACAGAATCTTTCTGGAAATAAAAGTCATGTAATTTGTTTTCCTCTGGGAGTGTCTTGGATATAACCCTTTGCTCTTCCATGTTCAGCAGTCAGTTTTTCAAATACCCAGAACCTGTGTGGATTTTCATTGCGAGTGTATTGAATCCTCACTTATATTTTGGGGGGAAATGACAAGTCAATAATACTGATTTGTATAACCTACAGCTGCTTTTTTTTTCAATAGTCTTTCAATAACCATTGAAAGTACTCTCCATCACAATTTTTCATGTTTAGTTAGGTTTATTCCTAGATATTGTCAAAGTTTTCTTTCTTGCTGTGAATATTATAGACATATGCTTTTAAGAAGAATAAAATTTGTTGTCTGTAGAAATGTAGCTTAGAAATATTTTATTAGCATGGCTTCGTTGCAATGTCAATATATGCATATAAAGTGCCTTAATTTGACTTATACCCCATTACTCTCCCCCATCCTCCTTCTTGCTTCCATAAATCATTCTCAGCCAGATGCATCCTTCCATTTTCACATATGCACATAAACTATTTGGACCATACTCACTGTCCTTCATGCTCTGAATTCATCTTCTTACTTCTCACTAGCGCCCACATCCCCAATGGGACCTATTTTGCATTCTTATTCATTTTAAAGTATGTATTTATTGTCCTTGGGAGTTCACTATGGCCTTTCACACATTCCTGCACAGTATTTTAATCAGATTGACCCCCTCATTTACTTGCTTACTCTCACTTTCCTCCACCTCCCTAATTCCTGTTTTTAGGCTGATTTCTATAACCAGGTTGCTAAAATACATTAGTGACTCTAAAAATGAATTGGCAAATTCATTTTCATTTTCATCCTAGAAAATCATATTGCCTACAGTTACATTACCTTTTCTCTTTGCCTTTGTCTTTAAACTTTTGTTTCCTTCATGAACTTCAAGCCTTGATGGAAACTCTTACTACAATCATGAGAACACTTCACCTTGCTAGTGCCATCAGAATTCTGAAGGGAAGTTTTCCCCCTTTGAGACTACTATTAGTAGAATCCTTCCTTTAGTAAAAATGCTGTGGAGCTGTGATCTGAGAGATGGGCATTTATAAAGTCATTTTGGATCCATCATGGAGCCTACAGTTTAATTTGCCTGACTTGAACATTGGACTTCATTCTGTGTCTGACACAAGTAGCTAACCAATGAGTACTTGTGGAAATATTTGCATGTATTTATTTACTTGTCCCCAAGCTGATTAGGGGGAACCTGACTCTTTGTTTGGCACCACTGAATAACTTGTAAGCCAGCAGTGATTAAGACCCATGAGGTTTCTTTGTCTGTACTGTGTACATTCTAGTGGGTAGAAATGACTGAGTTTGAAAGTCAGCACTGGAGGACCGACTGTTCAAGCAAAGAATGCCAAGCTCTCCAAGTGGCCAATGCATTTCTCTAGCTTTGTCTTCTCAGAGAAGCTGTCCCTTGGCTCTGGCAGGAAGAAATCAACCAAGGGCAGTCAGTCTGGCTTCACAATAATTAGACCAAGAGATGACATGGACAATGCTTTGCAAATGGACCCCAGCCTCAGGACCATTCATTGCAGGATCCTGATTCCATAGGCTCTTCATGATGATTGGTAATCTTGTCACATTAGCAGTGCTATTGGGGGAGCCCCGTAACAATGCATCTCAGCCCCACTGGGGGGACTTACAGACTGTCCTAAAGAAATAGATCATTTAAAACGTGAAATGCTAGAAGGGAGAGAAACAGTTGCTTACTCCTGAAATCAGGGCCTCTCCTCAGGATTTAATCCTGTCATTGCCAAGATCAGAGCCTCGCGTTCCTAAAATAGAGCTATTATTTCAAAATGTTTTGAAATGAAGGACTAAATTTGTCCAAGCAGCAGATCCTGCAAGCTAGAGCAGTAGCTTTCAGACTTTATTTTTACGAGTGATGCTCTTGATTGGAACAAAATCTTACATGAAAGCCCAAATTACAAAGATTAGCTTATTAGTTCAAACGATGTTCCCCAAGCACCTACCAAAAGCTAGACAGTGTCCTAGACACTTTGTCAACAGCAGTGAACAAAAGCGACCAAATCTGATTTTTAAAGAGTTCACACCCAAATGTAAAGAGATAATGGTAATAACAGCAAACGTTATGTGCCATGGAGAAAATAAGGCAAAGTATGTAGTGTAAAATATGGAGTGGTTAGGGAAGTCTGCTTTGATAACATTTGAATCACAGCCTAGAGCAAGTGGACCAAAGATATATTTCAGGATATCAAGAAGAGCATTTTAGAGAAGGTAGCAAGTGCAAAGGTCCTGTGGTAAGTCTACAGAGTTCTAGGGATAGCAGGAGGCCACTGGGACCTGCAGACACAAGAAACAAAAGGCAAATGATTCAGCAGAGGCTGCGAGGAGCTTGCAGAATGGACGGATCAAGGACTCTTGGCTTAAAAATAAATAATGAGTGAGTGGTCAAACTCTGAGTAGAGAAGTGACATCATTTGCCTTATACTTTAAATAATGACTCAGGAAGAGCTGGAACAATATCGTTGATAAGTGCTGGAAGGAAGACAGAGTGTGTGGGCATCAATTTAGGTAGCTTGGAAGAGGTGGTGACAGGAGCTTGTGAAACAGCTATGCTGATTACTTCTCTTTTCCCCGTGAGTTAAAAGCAGAATAATCATGGAAGAGCAGGGATGGGAGAAATGATAGAGGTCTTAGAAGAGTTAGACCTGGCCAAAGAGCTTGTGGACAGCATGGTGGGGGTGGGAGATGGTAAATTGGATGTGGAGGATAGGAAGAATGCCAAGCAATGTTCATGAATTATTTGTGGTGCTGAGGTTTGAAGGAGGCTGATAAGAAATGTGCATTTCTCTTCAGCCACACCGGGGTTTGGCCGACCCACCTCCCTCCCATCAGACATAGCATGGAATCAGGAGCAAGGAAGGCGGATGGGTCAGCTTCTCCAGATCTTCAAGATGCTCCCAGAAAGAGGAGAGAGATAGAGAAGTCTAAAATGTTGGCCACTGTGTCCAAGCTCAGTGCAGAAGAGATGCTGAGTGAAATAAAAGACCAGAAAAAAAAAATCTGTAAGTCCCAATGGGGCACAGTACAGAGGTGATGGATAATAGACTATCTTAAGAGCAGTGAGCAAGAACAATGTGGTATGAGTCGGAGTGAAGTGTCCAGAACGAGGAGTGGAGAGGAGTCAAGTTAACTTCTATGTTAAAAGAATGGGACCTTGGATATGGGAGGAGGCTAAAGAAGTGGAGGGCCAAATCATTGGAGGAGACTATGTCTCCTCAATCCATGGAGAACGTATGGATGTGGAAACAACTGCGACAGGACAGGAGCAGTGATGGAGAGAGGCAATGGGAACCCATCACCAATAGCAGATATGGAAGTGCTGGGTGGGATGTTACACGTGACTAAGGGCCACAGTGGCTTCTGACTCTTACAGGAGCTCCAGAGCGAGGAGGAAGGTTGAGGGGGAAGACAGGAGGCTATGGCCTATACTGGAAGCCAAGTGAATCCTCACCTGTTCTCCTTAGATAGCCTGTGAGGACCACTATGAAGCCTAGAGTCCATTCAAAGTGAGGAGCAGTTCAGATGGAGAGAGTTGTTACAATTGAAGCAAGGTTTTCCCATAAATGTTTTGGACAAATGTCATCCCCATGCCCTCTTTCCTCGAGCACTAATTTGTGTCTCCTTGGTGGCTGGAATATACTCATTTGGCCTTTCTGTGTTTATTCAGAGCACACCAAAACCTCAAACCTCTGTGTGCAGCAACATTTAAACTGTTATGCTTACCACCGGGAGGAAGCGGTTCCATTTTCCTGTCTGCCCCCCATTGGTGCATAGTGACCTTGGCATTGGAATGCCCAAATCTGATGCCATACACTTTGTTATCAGTCTTTGGACCCTTGATCTTTGCATATGTGAACTTTGTTTCTAGCTTGCTGGACCTAGATGCCTACTCCATTCTCCACACTGAATGTCCTTGCTTCTTATGGGCTCACAATCTGGTCTTTCTCCTGTTACAGAGAAAGACTTTTCATCATGATGAAAGAAGGTGGTGTGGCCTGTTGCCCCTATATTTAGGCACAAGAGAAGGAAGATGTTACTATTGTTGACTTAATAGGAATTACATGTACATTAAATGAGACATAAATGTTATAGAACATTAGTCATGTTTCCAGTTGCTCTAACGATGTAAAAACCTTATATATCCATCATCAAAACAACAATAAGCAAACAAATAAAAATTAATACTGACTATGGAAACCGCCATCACTATATCCTAATTATTTTCCCCTGCAGCTAACTTTTTTTAGATCTTCATACTTTTAAAAATTTTATTTATTGTCAAAGTGGTATACAGAGGGGTTACAGCTTCATACTTAAGGCAGTGGGTACATTTCTTGTCAAACTTGTTACCTCCTCCCTCATTTTTCTACCAATTTCCCCCTCCCCATCTCCCTCCCCCCACCCTGAGTTGTACAGTTGGTTTACAGTATATAGTTTTGTAAGTATTGCATTGGTTTGTAAGATGCATCGATTCCCCTTACATTTTGGTGTTCCCCTTCCCTAGTTCCAACAAACATATGTACAATACCCAGAGTGCCACAATCGTTTCAGTGACATCAGAGGTAAAACCATGGGGAAGAAAAACAAAAGTAAAAGTTAGAATTTCACATGGTATGTTGAGAATAACAACAACAATGATAAACCACTTATTTCCATAACTTGGAGTTCATTTTGCTTAGCATCATCTTTTGTGTTCATATGTATGTAACTATTGAACTATTGTGACCTTCTGCTAGGACTATCCTAGACATATACCAATAACCATAGTCCATAACCAATGGGCTAACTTTTATAAACAACATTCCTATCATTGCAACCAGTCCACTTTTCCCTTGTACAGACCCCAGCCCCACATTAAAGGGGGAAGTTTGGGGGCAGAGAAAATTCTCTCCTGTCAGACACCCAGCGACACCAGACAGTGGGAGGGGATGCGCTTTTCTGATTTGTTAGCCGGAGCCTACTTTGCTTTTGTTCCTGCATTGTCTCTGATGTAAGGCAAGTTCTCACAGGTCAAAGCCTGATCCTATCTCCTCTCTTTTCAAAGGATTCCTGGAATTTGTAGAGCACCAATGGTGTGTGTAATACATGCAATACACCGCTGGTGCTTGGGTTATTGGCATGCGTTCCCCTCACCAGGAAGTGAGACCCAAACCTGCACAGGAAGCCACAGACTCTATGATTTGTCCTCTGCCAAGGCCGGGATAAGAGTGGAGCCTCTTGGAGAGCAAATCTGGGGCCAGGTCTTTGTTCCACTGACTACACATAATATATCTAGTGTAGTACCTTGGCTTACTACTGATGAAAGAATTAAAAAAAGCGGAAGTGTTACAATGTCTCAGAGTAGTCCACCATCCTGAAGCCACTGCCCAGGGGGAGGGTCTTGCCTGTTTTAGACAAGCCAATCACAATCTGACAAATTACCTAAAAGGAGGAGACAAAGGCGAATGGGGGTAATATGAAACAATAGCCCAGAGATCCCACAAGAGACAAGTGGTTTCAAGTGGTGTTGCTCATTCTCTCAGTGGCCTTTACTTCCTCTTGGTTAAATGGACTCTCCACTATCGCACTATAAGTGCCTTCCATTTCTGGCATTATTTCTATGGTGTCAGAGAAGAAGAACCCAGCACTGATGGGAATCTGCATAGTTCTCGTAATCCAATGCTACCTTCATGACCCACTGATATATGTCTGTCCCTAAGCCAGTGCTCAGAAAAATCTCAACCCTTTGTAAAAGTGTACATTGTCCCTGGTAGTTGCTGCCCAATTTACAATTAATAAAGTCCTCATTTTAATGCATTTAGACCCGAAACCCTCTCCCTCTGTGCTCCTTGAGTCTCCAATTCCATTCAGTGTTACCTGCCCCGCCCCCCACCACTTCCTACAGCACTGATGAAAGCCAGATTTGATCTGGTAAGGTCTCAGCCCTCTTTCCTTCCTTTTGTCCACTTGGTCTTGTTAACAGTCACCCTCATGCATCAATGGATGTCTCTGGGAGTTTTCTCTCCTATCATGTAGCGGCAAGAGCAGGATTCAAACCAAAAACTTGTCTAGAAGGGGAGGGTGCATGGGACACGCATCAAGTGTGCGTCTACTGTTGTATGGGGTCCATTTTTGCTGTGATCCTTAGTCTACTTCCCTCCACAGGTCCACGGGCTTGGACGGCTCCCTGTGGTGGGCAGGCGCTGCGGTGCCAGCCCCGGTCGGGCTGGTCACGGCTCAGGCGCTTCCCTGAGTTGAGGCTCGGCTGCTGTTGGCAGAGGGGCATTCCTTTGGATATCCAGGCACACTTTACAATTAACAATGGCAGCTCCACACTTCTCATACCTTCCATCCCTGCTCAGAGCCTGGGCTGCCACCTACAGGGGTGCAGATTGTGCACTGCTCAGCTCTCCCCACGCCATGGTAGATGGGTACAGGCATCCCCAAGATGCCTGTGGGCGCCCCAGAAGGTGCATGCACCCCATTCGGTCGCCATCTGGTTGGGGGAGACACAGCTTCTAGATGCTTTAGGAGATCTGTGGTAGTATTCTCATTTTAAAAATAAGGAGATTGGGTCTGAGGAGATTTTCCTTTTAAATCTAAAAATACCAAGAAAAAGAGTTTTTTTTTTTTTTTTTACAATCAGTCCCTGACGGCTGCTCATAGCCTTGTGTATTTTGTCAGTTGCCAGGAAATTACCCTGGAGAGAAGCAAACAATCAATTTCAAACTGTTTGCCTTTACTGCCTCTTCTTCTCCACCCTCAGGTTGAGAAATGGAAAATCCAATAACTAATAAAGAGGATGGTAAAGTCCTTTCCCTTTGTGGAAAGGATTTAATCATTGGGGTGGACTCCACAAATATTTGTGCAGCCGATGAGGGACAGAGTCAGCAAAGAGGTGTTCCTTCTCACAAGTCTCCTGGGAGTTCTCCACAGGACCCTGGGGTGCCTGGGCAGCTCAGATCGGGACCTGGGGAAGTCTTTCAGGAAGACAGAACATTGCAAGAGCTGGGCTTGTCCAAGAAAGAGAAGCTCCCCGCCACCCCTTGCTCATGAGGGTCCTGGGGAAGGGCTTCTAGAGTCTGCCCTTCTCCCCGCCTTCCAGTGGGCTGGTCCATGGCTCTCCGCAGTGGTCAACTGTCTTATTTTCCTTTAGCATCTTTTTCTAAGAAGGTCTCCTCCATGATCAGCTACTTGTGTGTCTTTCCTAACACAGCTGGAGCATGCTAAGACCTTTGGCAACTGTGAATTGCTTGAAAAGAAAAAAGAAGAGGAAAAAAAAATAAAAGCGCCAGACGCTGGTGGCTCATGCCTGCAATCCTAGTGACTCAGGAGGCTGAGTTCTGAGGATTGTGGTTTGAAGCCAGGCCAGGCAGAAAAGTTCCTGTGAGACTCCTATCTCCAATTAACTACTCAGAAAAACCAGAAGTGGCATTGTGGCTCAAGTGGTAGAGCACTAGCCTTAAGCACAAACACACTCAGGGACAGTGCCCAGGCAGTGAGTTCAAGCCCCAGGACTGATGAAAAAAGAAAAAAGTACCCCTCCTCCCAAAATGTCACCTCAACTTTTTAGCAGAGCTCAAAACTCTCCATCACTCATAAGTGGCTTTTGTCTGTTTTCTTACCAGCCTCATCTCTTTCACTCTTCAGCTGCACCAGAGTGGTGTAATTCAGCTCTCCTGCCTCGATCCTGCCCTGCTGTCTACTTTGCCAGTGGCTTCTCTGCCCATTCCTTCTGCAGTAGCTTTTCCTTGTTAGCTTGTTATTATGATCAACACCAACTGTTCCTTCTATTCCCTATGGGTTCCATTGCAACTGAGAACAGATATATATGTGTACACATACATATATATGACATATATACATATATATGTATACACACATATATGTATATATATATACTTATACTTGTATATATATTTCATTTGGATGCAATTTAGAGACAGCCAACTTAACATGTTTGTAAATCAGACTTCTCTTAGCTGCCAGTAAGAGTCAGGTTCTGTATGTGAATCTGTGTTCCACACAAGACTAAAGTCTTCCTGATCGCAACAGTCACTATTTGGCTTGTGGCCCAGCCCTCCTCAAGTGTCAGATTAGGCCTGGCACAGAGATTGCTCAATGGAGCTGAGTTTCTGAACTAAGTGTGCTTCCTCCCTGCTGACAGGTGAGGCTACTGATGTGTTTGGAAGTTGGATGTTGCTGGGAGACACGGAGGCAACTGCTTTCAGGTTTGCTCTTCATCGATGTGGCTGAGGACAGCGGACCCCTGGCAGCACCCTCTGCCGATGAGACTGGCAGGCAACCAAGCTCTAGCAGCAGCTGGCAGGAGGTCTCAAGCAGCTTGGACCCTGTGTCTCTGTCTGGCTTTGCTCCCAGGACAATGTCCAAGAAGGCTGACGTTGGGAAACCCGTGGATTGGGACTGTGATCAGGACAAGATGTGAGGAGATGGAGCCTACAGTTTCTGGGATGGGGGTCACACTGTCAGCCGCCCTCATTCAAGGAATCATTTCATCCGCAAGTGCAGATCTCTGATGATTAAAGTCTTTCCCTGGAAAAGGACTGATGAAGAGCATTTTGGCTTCCAGTCCTCAAGCTTAAATGTTCTGTCCCCTCTGCCTCTCAATCATCGGCTTCCTCACTCTTTCCATCTTGTGGCAGATGTTCCCATGTCCCTCCATTGCAAATGGGGACTGGGGTAGCCAGGACCTTACTGAGATTGATGACATCTTTAATTAAAGTAAACAAATGGCACATAAGCAGTTGACTGTTAAACATCAGCTGGTGAGCAGGGTAAGGTGAGAGGGTAACATGACACTTCTCTCACCCTTGAAATCATGCCACAGATCAGCCTCTCCTTTCTTTTACTCACGCATTAGCATCGATTTATCATGTGTTTGACATCTGGGCATCTGTCATCATAGTTCTTGACACACTGAGAAGTTCAATAGACACACTGAGAAGTTCAATAGCTCGCACTGAACTCAATTGTTTCATTCTGTGAAAATCAACCTGATTAAGTTTAGGAGACATTTACTATTTATGTTCTGTTTGTTTAAAGAAAACAACAACAAAAAACATCCTCTGGTTCAACTAACACACCAACTGACAAAATCAAGATAGTATAGAGGGAGAAATAATAGCAATAAGAAAATTAGAAGAAGATATAGAAGAAGACTTCATGACATTGGCTTTGGCAATGATTTCTTGTCCATGGTAACCAAAGATCAAGCAGTAAAAGCAAAAATAAATGAATACCATTACAACAAACTAGCAGCTTCTGCACAGCGAGGGAAGTAATCCATGAAACGAAAAGGTGAGATATAGGATGGGAGGAAATACTGTTCAACAATATGTCTCATAAAGGGTTAGTATCTAAAATATGTATGATATCTAGTGGCAAAAAAACACATGATTAAAAGTGGAAAGGACAGTGGAAAGGAACTCAACATTACTAGTTGCCATAGAAGAAAGAAATTCTGCCATTTATAACAATAGGATGAAGTTGGATGATACTATGTTAACTGAAACAAGCCAAATAAATAAGACATATACTTTATAATCTCATTTATATGTGGAATCTAAGACAATAAAATTCATAGAAGCAGAGATTAGAATGATTTTTCCAGAGGCTAGGGGTGGAGAGGTAGAAATTGGCTGCACTAGTCTAAGAGAAATTGTTACAAGATGAACCCACATCCTAGAGAACTTTTTATGTCATACTACCACAGTATAGTTCTGTATCATACAGTTAAAACTTTTCCAAAAGGACATACTATAATGATAAAATTTTTTAAAAATGAAAGAAACTTTCAAGTGTTGGGTATATTGGTAGCACCGGCTTTAGTGATAGTTTTGCACATATATCATTCTATCCAAAGACCTCAAGTTGTATACATTTTTTGGAGCTTTTTGTTTGTTACTTATGCCCCAATAATGGCTAAGTAATAAAGGCTAAACCTCAATGAAGGTTAAAAGAAATCAAGGTAATAAGGACAGGTATGGTAAAACATGTCTGTAATTCTAGCCATTTGGATAATAGAGATAGGAAGATTGCAGTTTGAGGTCAGCCTGGGGAAAATTTTTTTTTTAATCAAGACTCTATCTCAAAAACAAGCTGGATGGGAGAATGCACACCCATTATCCTAGCTACTCAAAATTTAGAGGTAGGAGTACCACCTTGTAAGGCCAGCTTATGCAGAGTTAGTAGGAGACCCTAAACTAAAAGCAAATGAGATGAACTTGTGACTCAGTGGTAGCACACAAGTGTGATAACCTGAGTTGAGTCCCCAGTAATGCCCCCCAAACAAAAGCATAAATAAGTAACTTCCACTTTCCATAAAGCCACTTGCTATATGCTAGCAACTCTTTCTCATAATTATTGCTCACAATAGTCCTGTGAAGTTATTCATATTCCCAGTTTGCAAATGAAGGAAAGAAATTCAATTTGTCTAAGACACAAAAGGAGTATACGATGGAGTCTAGGTTTCAAGCATGGTTAATTGGAACACTTTATGCTTTTTGTACAATTCCATGACTCATCCTGGAAGCAGTCAAGACTGAAACCCAGGAAGGACAAGAAGCCCCTCCCCCCAACCCCAGGTATGCGCTTTAGGGCTTTGGAGGAAAGGAGATTGCTAAGGTTGGCATGAGCTGAACCTTGGGTTAGTTTTGAAGATTTCTTTACAGTTACATTTATTCATAGAATACCTATTTCCAAGGATGTACAGTCAAAGAAGTGTGCTTAGAAGTACTCGAAGTAGGACATTGGTGGCCATTTTGTAAGAGCTTTACAATCACAAGCACGGGCTTGGCACATTTCTTAGCTTCAGTTCACTTTGCTGGCTGGACTGATGGGTGAATACATGGATGGATGAAGAAGTGATATCTAGGCCACCTATGGCATGGAAATTGATTGAATATACGGCAGATATTTTAAACTGGGAATCTTTTAAGGTCTTCCTCATGGTCATTAGGTATCCTAGCTGTGTGGTTTTGGTGTAGATGTTAGGTCAGCTCTTCAGTGATCATCGTTGTTTCAAACCTCATGGACTCCTGCAAAGATCTGTGTTCTGGCTGGCACCCAGCCTCACTTTAGAGATCCCAGGAAGCTACTATATTTCCTGAATTGGGGGAATTGTGTTAGCTATGCAAGTCTCTAAATTCTTATATTTAACAGATGCATAATGAGCTTTCACCGTGATTGACTCAGTTCTTAGCGCTGTGCATCATGCAGTCAGGAAGACTGCTCTGATTGAACAGAGATATTGCAATTAAGATCTTTCAGTAAAAGCTCGCAGGACTCTGTGTAATCGAATTTCACACCTATAAGAGGGCAAGACTGGGGCGCCCATAAAACCAAGCAAGCTGCTTCCTGCTTTACTTAGTAAATATCATGGCTTCAACTTGAAAATGTTGCCCCAAAATTTAAAAAAAGGAAGAAAATATTTCATAAGATATTTAAACATGATTATTTTAAAAAAATAGTCAAAATATAGAGACATAACTGAGTATACAAACTGAAGCAGGAAGATATAGAGTTCAGTGAATATTAATCTCAAGTAAAAAAACCAACGAAGGTCTGAATCATGATGCCAAGTTTACTCAGGAACAAAATCCATTTATTTTTCAAAATCAAGTTAATTCACTATTCCTGAGAGTGGTTGCTCTTTCTCATTTACAAAATCAAGACTCTATTATTAGAGCCAAAATACTCTTACAAGGACAACAATGAAGAATAATGCAGTTTTTAAAAATTGCTTTTGGGGTTTGTTTTTGCTCAGATAGTTTGGAATATAAAAGAGTATTTTGGACTGAATTCAGTCTGCTTGCTTGCTTTTTTGCTTTCTTTCTTCCCTCCCTCCCTCCCTCCCTCCCTCCTTCCTAACTGGACTTCTATGAGAAGACTCACCACACCATTCACCCTGTTATAAAGTTCCTCAAGATGAATGAGTCCTTATGCACACATGCTGTATATTTGTATTGACAACCTATGAATGCTTGTTTATGCAAATTCACCAACTAGTCAGGTATTGTGACAATCTCTAGAAATAAATTCTAGGCACTGCATGGATTGAACTCCACTGCTGCTGTCTTTCTGAGGTATGGCCTGTGTTTCAGCTGATGCTCAACACTTTTTGCAGGTTGGATGTCAGAAACTGCATCTTCTGTGGCCCAGGGCCATGTAGTCTGTACTGTCCTGTCAATTCACACCTTCTTCTTCAGAAAGTGAGGGTTTCATTTATTTGCAGAATGGCCTGGAAAACATTAAATTTTCCAGCTGAAGCTCATTGCCCCCTGCCCCCCCCGGGGACTTCTATCCTGAAAGCATCTGAAATGTATTGGAGGTATTCAGGGTAGTGAGTGTCAGATGTGGACGCAAATTCTCTCAGTCATTTTCTGGGAGAAATTGGTGCAACTTTTTAATGCATGTTACTTTATTCCTGGTCAAACATCTTCAAAAGTTTCTAATAGTGAAGGAAGACATTTTCTAACATGGAAGTCAAGTTTCCTTCCATCTAGCATAATTCATGTGCCACATATTTTCCAAGAGGTGATTGATTGTTGTGCTTTATTCCTAGCCTCAGTAGAAGGGACAGTGCATGGACAGGAATGTATATAATTACAGCCCTAGTAAGTAAGAATTGTGAAGGACAAATCCAAGATACTGTGAGGTGGCGTGACACGGGACTTAGATAACATCAAGTCATGCTCTATCGAGAAAATACTATGTTAAAAAACTTTGCTCTTTATCAAAGGAGAAACTTAAGGCTTCTGTGGAGCTTCATTTTGAGAATATCACTTAGGTTGCAATCTAAGATTAAACAGGGCATGGAGATATGGAGGCCAAGGAACCAGTCAGGAACGTGCTACAGGGGGTCTAAGTGTGAAGGGAGTTGATCGTAGATACTGATGATGATGGTGATGATTCATTCACTCTGTAACTCAGGCTAGTCTGGAACATTGGATCCTTCTGTCTCACCCATACCTGGGTCATGACTTAGAGCTTTTCTGCAATCAATATCTGAGGGAAGTAGGTTTCTTATTTCTGATATCTCAAGTTCCACTAGAAACTGACCTTTCCACTACATTTGTATTCCAGATTCAGTTGATTATTTTATTCCTTTTCTGTTGGCCACAAGCCATTTATTTTAAGGAAAAAAAGTGTATGAGAAAATACTGGTAATACAAACACACATTTGGAATTTGGACCAATTTACATAGGAAATAAGTTGGCAGCAAAAAGGATTTGGAAAAGGGAATTATAAAGAGGTGCTTACTAAGCACACTAATATGGTAAGTAGGGCTCAAAACACCAGACAAATACCTCTACATTGTAAATACTTCTAGTTGGGGTTTTTCAGCTTGTGTATCTTGGGATGTATACTTAGCATGAAGTCTCAGTTTTTCACCCATATAATAGTGTTGGGATATGAGAAGGATAAGTGAAATAAGGAGTAAAAAATATTGAAACAATTTCTTGCATATGGTAAAGGTCCAAAAGATACATTGCTATTTTTTTGTGTGTGAAAGTGGAGCTGTGGCTCAAGTGGTACAGCACTACCCTTTTGATAGTTAATTAGGGATGAGTCTCAGGGATGTTTTTGCCCAGGTGGGCTTTGAACCAAGATGCTCAATTTTCAGTCTTCTGAATAGCTATGATTACATGGCATGGGCCACTGGTACCAGGCAAGTTGGTATTATTTTTGATTGTCAAAACAACCAGAAGAGCAAATGAAAGTTGTTTTCTATTTCTTACAATTAACATAAATGTATAAGAAATTAAAGAACAAATAAAGAAGTTCTCATTAGCCTTCCTAATTTATGCCCACAGAGAACTTAGAAGTTCTTAATTTTCCCATGGTCCACTCAAATCAATGGTATTTGTTTACAGGCTTAGTTCTCTGACCTAAAGTTTTATTTTGTGCTTAAGATTGTTGCTCTTCTTCCACTATCCTAGGAAAGCTACTTCACAGGTAGAGAAGGAAGGATGCAGATTTCAGAGCCAAGATTCTAGAATATAGTCTAGTTCTGTTTCTCAGTAGCTTATAATCTTGGGTAAAAACATTCACTTTTTACAAGCTGCATTTCAGATTTTTCTTTTGCAGCAAAAATGTGAATGAAATGAGTTTTGTTTTTGTCTGATCTGCTTACTTAGGTCATTTGAACAGTGAAAAACATTTATTGCAAAATGTTGTATAAGCATAATGGACTATTATTGATGTTTTCATATTTGGGTTTTATATTGTAATTTGGCATCCTCTTTCTCCTAGCTAGGAAAAAATAGGCAAATTTTACTCCTTACATTATTTATTGGTCTTTATATTATTTTTTCTTATTCAGGGATTGCTTGCACTGCCAACATAAATGCTCTGATATGCCAATGTTTTGGAAATGGCTAATGGAGGGAAGGAGTTAAGTAAAAGGAGTCGAACTCTGAAGACCGGGTGAGATAAAAAACAAAATGGCAATTTGTGTGTGAACGAATGATTCTTATCCAAATCTTGGTTAAGACACAATGAATATATGTTCTTCACATATCCTTTTTAGGTCTATAGAATTTTCCTTAGAGAAGCACACACTGTAGAGTCTGAAAAATCTGAATTTAAGTCTTAGATCTATTTAGGTAGCCATTTAGATAACATATTTATTTAGATAACTCATTTGGCCTCTGCTGTTCAATTCCTCCTGACAGTTTCCAGCACTGACCCTTTCAGCCCAATTTCGTCTGAGGAATGTTGTCAATACTCTGTTCTCTGGTTGGGTCATCTTTCTCCTTGCTTTTCCATGGCTGCTTTTGTTTCATTTTCTAGCATATCCTAAAATGTGATTTTTTTTTGAGAAGACTAATCTTAAGGTTTATAACAGTTTTGTGTCAATTCTCTTGCCCTCAATATTCCTCATGCCTTCATTGTTTCTTTTTCTTCTGTTCCCTTTATAGTCTTATTTTGTTTACAAATGGGTATTCCAATGCCTATAACCAAGGAGGATATGAATAAACAAGTTAACTGATTGTCACAAGGGTCATGGGATGCAATTAATGAAAACATCTTCAAACAGTGTTTGAGGAGGCAGGAGCAATGGTGAACTGAAAGCATCAGATTTGCTCTGTGATATAAGAGCAGCAGATTCATGACAAGGGAAGACAGGAGACTACAAGGAGTTTGTGAAGACCCCCCGCAAAAAATTCACAGAGAAGCAATCAGGGCAGAAGAAATAGTATTAAGTTAGAATTGGCACCAGGCTCTCCCCGCTTAGAATGGGATGCAGGAAGACAACAGATAGAACCAGATGCTCCCCTACGGATCACCAAACACAGTGGCAGGAAAAACAGAAACCTGAAACTTCACTGCCATCCCCAGGACCTGGGAAGGGCTTAGTTTACTGACAGCAGCTGGACTGTGGGGGAAAGGACGAGAATTGGGATGCAGCGTTTCCCCCATGTCCTGGAGCCCAGGAACCAAAAGTATTTACAATGTGGTGGAACACGGCACACTTTCCCACAGAACTTGGGTTTACATCTGTTATAAAGGGCACTGGAAGGAAGGGCAAATCTCAGTCAAGGAACGGAGCCTCTGAGTCGGAAAACAGAGACCCAAAGAGACTATGGATGGTTCCATCACAAGAAGTGCCAGCAATGTTGAGAGGAAAGGTTGTAAGGTGTGAGTGACTACCTGGAAAATAACAGAAAGGACCGAAATAACCTTACGATGGCAGACAAACTCCTTGTAAATCAAGAACAAAACCAAACCTTAAACAGAGAGAAGCAGTAAAGAGAAAAGAGACCTAGATCAATAAATTTAGGAATATAAAAGGAAATATCACAAACAGATACCAAAGAAATAGAAAGAACCATGAGGAAACTCAAGTGAAAGTCTTTACTCAAATAAGCATGTCAATATAAACAAAAATAGAAGTGTTTATATACAATTGACCCACCAAAGAAGAGCTATAATTGTGTGATATATGTTAAACACCCTAGAAAGAAAATTTCTGCTCTTTATTTTAGTTCAATATGTCAGGCACCAAGTAATGGTATATATATATATATATATATATATAGTGTGCAAATGTGCTTGATGATGACAGTTAATTGAGATGCTTTTCTTCATGAACAGCTAAAATGGTCATAGAGAAAAAGAAAACAATCTCTGTTAATCAATCCAATTATTTTTCTTTGGGTCTTTTAAA
Source organism: Perognathus longimembris pacificus (assembly GCF_023159225.1). Taxonomy (NCBI): domain Eukaryota; kingdom Metazoa; phylum Chordata; class Mammalia; order Rodentia; family Heteromyidae; genus Perognathus; species Perognathus longimembris. The sequence continues at coordinate 67,984,653 of NC_063168.1, read as the reverse complement.
TCAATGAGATAGTATTTATGAGAGAGCTCAACTACCATTTTCCATGTTCAGTTTTACGGTCTCTTTTGACAACAATTGTTTCTTATTTTTTTAAAAGTGAGACAAAAGAACTTGCTTCAAAATTTCCTAGCTCTTAAAACTACCACTTACACAAGTATTAAAGTTCCCCCTTCTGTTTCTCCTGGGATCAGATGTCCTGTAGAACCTATGAATGATTCAGAAGGAAAATTTTAAACTAAATTTACGTTTATCTTTATTGATCTTTAAAGAGCCACATAGCCAAACAACCAAAAGAATTTGATTTTGTACAACCTAAAAGTATATCACACTTCAATTGATAGAATGAATGTAAATTGCTCTATCAAACATTTATTGAGCACTTACTGCATGCTAGGCCTATGCTAAGAGATCTTGGAAATATAAAGATAAACATAAAAATACCCACACTTATGAGAAACTTAAAGTCCATTAAGACATGAATGGAAAGCTAAATGTCTACTGTATAATTGACAGGGTAAGTGAAGTCTCAGGGTACAGCATAAAGCCTGGAAAATGGGTTGTCTGTGCAGCGTTAAAACAAAACTAGAAAAATGCCATCCAGATAAGTTTTTCTGAAAAATTAATCTAGATAGGTAATTTTATTAGTGAGTAGGCCCATTGATGAAGTATGAAAAGTAGGGATTACAAAAGCATGACAAAGGTCATTATGCTAAGTGAAGTAATTCAGGCCCAGAATGGCAAATACCTCACAATATCCTGTGTACAAAGAATCTTAAAATATGTGAACTCTGGAGGCTGGAGTGGAGAGATTGGTGAGAATGGGGAAAGAGTCAAAGGATACACAGTGTGGATTTGCAAAGAGGAGTAAGGTCTTGAGATTTATTGCGTAGTTTGGATAATATATTACTTATTTCAAAATTGCATAGAGAGTAGATTATAAATGTTTATGGAACAAAAAAGATAATTATGTGAGATCCTTAACATGTTAATTAAGTCAATCATTCCAAAATGTGTACATATTTACATATATAAAATTCTGTGCTATATGTTATATATATTATGTATACATATATAATTATACATAATAACAATATTTGTACAATTTACTTGTCACTTAATTTTTTATTTTTCCTTTTCTTTAAGTAGTTTGACAAAGGAGTTGCCATTTAACAAAGCAGTTTATGAATACAATATAGCTCAATCAATGTCAGCCTTTCAACATTCTCATCCACCCCTCTCTTACCCACCCCGTCCCTTACTCTTCTTAGTTTTTTAGGATATACAGTGAATTCTTGACTCCATTCTCCTCCTCTTCTCCTCTTCATTCTTCTAATTCATCTACTTCTTTCCCCTTGACCACACCCCACCCTTTCTGAATACCCTCTTCCTGGTGTTTTATTTTGCTGAACTTTGATATTGCCTTTCCAAGAATTATACTATTTGAGATATCCCTTGAATCTATGGTATTTCAGTTAATACCTGTGTATATACTTACATACCACTCTAATATTTACTTACAAGTTTGTAAGCAAAATCTGCCTTCCCATATAAGGGAAAACTTAAGTTCTTTGTCCTGTAGGCCTGAGTTACTCTCATTAACATAATTTTCCCAGGTCTTTCCTCTTTCTTTCTTTCTTTCTTCCTTCCTTCCTTCCTTCCTTCCTTCCTTCCTTCCTTCCTTCCTTCCTTTCTTTCTTTCTTTCTTTCTTTCTTTCTTTCTTCTTTCTTCCTTCCTTCCTTCCTTCCTTCCTTCCTTCCTTCCTTCCTTTCTTTTTTTTAACAAATGATAAAGGATAGACCTAAGAAACATTAGGGTTATAAGGAGCTTTATGATTATCTATCCCAATTTCCTTCGTATATCCAGAAATCTACAGTTCCCCCTCCTAGGAGGCGGCAGCTGACACTGGACGGAGTGCTCTCCTGACAAGACATTTACATCCTCTAGAAGCTGTGCACCAGGACCAGAGAGCTCTCACATTAGAAAGTAATCTGCCCTGAGCTGAAAGCTCCTTGCTCTCTGTGACTTTCCTCATTGATCTTGATCAGCTCTCTGGAGTCACAAGCATACTTCCACTCTGTTTGCACCCATGCCAGCCCTTAAATCATGGCAAGAAAGCTGTCAAAGCTTACCCGAGTTTCATCTCCCTCACATTAAATAGCCTATGCTCCTTGAGGTGTGTCTTACATGGGGAGAATCCTAATCCCTCATGATTTCGACCACTGTCCTTAGAATATGCTTCCATACAGCTGGATCACAGCCCCTCTAGAAGACCTGGATACCCAAAAGGTCTGAGGCAGGCAGTCCCAGCATGCAGCTCTCCCCTAAAGCTGGCTATTGTAATTTCCCCTCACTGCTTAATGGCTCCACAATTTTAAATTCAGCCTTAGGCTCTCGTTGGCTCAAGTTATGCTTGTGGTCAGTCAATATTTGAAGTAGTTCATAATTCAAAGTACACATAGGTTGAAAAAAATCCCTGTCAATCCCTGTCTAAGTTGCCCTTCTTGCACTTAGTTATGCAATTCATTTTTTAAACCCCAAGTGGAATCACCTCAATTTATCTACTATGCTCTCTGCCCCAAAATACCACAAACTTTTCCCAGGAGCCATTTTGCAAAGGAATGACCACAAGTGATGATTCTAGGGCGAGGTATTGAGCCAGTATCATCTATGTACTTGTACTTAGCAATGTACTTCCTGATGTCTCCTACCTGGTTAGCTGGAGATAAGCTTGGAAAACTTTTAAGTTCCCTTCCTGGCTTCCTCTCTTCTTCTCATACTGGTGGACACTTTCAACTCTTCTTTATCTCTGACCCTGTGTGAACAGTCAGATGTAACTCTCACGCTTAGCTTCAAACTGCAAAACAACACCATGTAGAGATGCCTATTTATTCTCTCTTTATGAGGGATCTTGGAGTGTATTTCTTTAAATTCCACCTTGTCCTTTTGGGACAAAATAATTTAGAAATTAATTTTAATTTTATATACTTCAGTAGAGTCACTGTAGTTTCTAACTGTATACCCCCTGTAAATGTGATCAGCGATCACTCAACATCTGGCTAAAGATAATCAATGACAGAGTTCTGTGGCCTGTAACTGAAGAGATGCTTCAAAACCGGCAGCTAGCTATTTCCTAGGAATTGATGGTGTATCCTATGACTGTCCTTAAAGATGTCACCGTGAAGCCTGTATTGCTTCCTTTTCCATTCTTCCTAGTTGACAGTAACATCTGTGTGTCATGGCAACCACACTAGGTCTGAGGATAAAATAGTAATCAAGGTTTCATTATGTTTTGAATTGGCTTAGGTTATAACCCAGAAAAACACTTTGCCATGTGCCTTAACTTAGATGAGTTTAACATTAGCGTTTCTCTAGAAGTACTGGGTTTCAGCAACTCCAGCAAGCCCAGATCAAGGTAGCCTAGAGTAATCTTGCGGCAGAGAGCTTTAAGGGAGAAATACTTCAAACTGAAACCTGAAGGCCAAGTATGATTTCAGAGGATGGAGGAAAGCTAGAGAATGTGGCAGAGAGAATAATGAACTAAGAGAATGCTATTGGAGCTTTGCTGAGATGTAGGTGTATTATGGATTTTGGATTGTGATTGGTAGAAAATAATTCCTTATTGAAGATTAGACTTAACTCTATGACTCATTAAGGGATAAAAGAAATGAGTTACAAATGACATATAAACAAGGATAAAATCCTTTAAGTTTCAATGGCTGAGATTGTTTCTAGCTCAAGCATACTAAGAGGATTTAGAGACAAATGATGCTGCTTAGAGGACAGTAAGGATAGCAAGAGGAAAATTTCATTTTAAATGAAAAACAACCAAAATAAGTCTTGGAAGAAGCAATCACACGAAGAATTATAGAGAGAAACCTAATAATTCTAATTAATTAATTAGAATTAACCTAATTAACCTAATTAATTCTAATAGTCTCTGGTGTGATCTTACTTCCTGATTTTATGTGTAAGATCCTGTAAAGTGAATGGAAAGTTTGAGATGGTAGCACCTTTGTTTGTGAAATCTCTTCACACACACAGTCCAGAGTCTCCTGCATTGAATAGGGGTACTCGGTCCCAACACGAGAAGACTGTGTCCAGTTCTCTCTCGGTACTTGTGTCAAATGGCACTCTCATCATCCAGGGAATGTGGATTGATATAGTCTCATGCTACTGCAGGCTGTGCTGTAGGTGGTAGAGAACATTGAGACACCTCTACTCCCACTGGAGTGGTTTTAACTCTTAGACCAGACAAAGATAGAATTAAAGAAGAATGAAATTTCTGGCTCCTCCTTTTCCTTTTTTTTGTTTTCCCATAAGAATTTGTCATGTGCTTATCAGATTTCAGATACCATACTTGGCAGGTCATAGATGAATTAAAAGAATCTTGAAATAATCTTATTCCATAGAATATCATTGCAGAAGGGATACCAGGAAATGAGCCAAGATATGAGGAAATGAACTAAGATACCAGGAAATGAACCAAGATATCAGGAAATGAACTGAGACGATTACTTTTGTCAAAGATGGTGGAAAAGTCTCAGTGAGTTTCAAACTGTGAAGCATGAACTTGATTCAGTGATAAAGGCAGATGTATAACTGTGCATCAAATGCTGTCTCTCATATTACTTCTGGAATGTGCTATTACTAAATATGCAATTTCTCAAAAGAAGCATCTTACTCTTGGGCATTGGAACAAATGTGTGTTTCTTGAATATAATGTGCCTCCAAGAATTATTTCTTATGTTGTCAGAAACAAAAATGTAATTCTGTGCTTCAAAGAATGAATTTAAGATTATATAATGATGAAAGATTAAAAAAACAAAACTCCATCTAAAGGGGGAGAAACTCCATAATAAAGAGTGTATTTAGATAGCAGCATCCTTGAGGAATATGTTGTTTTATATAAAATGATGCTGAGAAAAGAAACATTTACTATATATTTTTTGAAGTCTGAGAGTAAAGTTTCATATAATTTATGGAGCTTAAACCATTTGAATAAAAATGAAATATCTGTAGGCTGGAAATGCTATAGCAGCGGTCTGATTTTATTGCCTCAAGACTGCAACTGAGATGGAAAAGATTTGGAAGCAACTTCCCCCCTCCCCCCACTTTGTTTTATGTTTCCTGCTGGTCGAGAGACTGAGAAGAAATGCAAGTGAAAGAACGTGGAACAAAGTTTTGCTTGAGGATATGAAAGTAGAGTATGAAGTGCATGAGTAGAATTTTTCTCTTAAAGATTAACAGTTATTCTTTGTATTCTCTCTTGCTGTCTCTCTTCTAAATTGAGCAAATAAGTTCTCAAGGGCAGAATTTAAATTGCACAGCTTTTTAAGAACAACATTGATTTAGCTTAACTCAGGCTGTTACAGCTTTAAAATGTTGGCTCTGCTAGGACTTTAATGATAGGATTGATGAAGCATTTTGCAATACCAGAAAATTACATTCTAACCTGATTGGACATGGTTTTAAATTTTCATTGTTGGTGTCAATTTTGATACCCCAAGACTCAAATGTCATTTGTTATGTAGGCATATATATCTTATTACAAAAAACTAATAAGAAAACTACAGTTATTTTAGATTTTTAAAGACATATAATCATTAATATAATATAGACAATATCATTTTCTTTTGTTCTTTCACTGAATATATTTTAGATTATTTTTTCACATAATGAAAAAATTTATAATGAACCTGAGGTTTCTCGGAAAAGCTCAGAGCTGTTAGAAGGAAAACAAACAGAAATGAGTTAGACCTCTCTCAAATTAAAAGGTCAAAAGAAATATTTGGTGAAAATATTTATCCATATTAAGTTTGTTCTTGTTTCCATTTGAGGAAATAAATTGAGAAATACTTAAAATCTTTTCTGGGAAATTGCGTTTATTCTTGACATTTTCTCAGCAGTTTTCTGACATTGTTGGGCCTCTGATTTATTTTTGAGATCTTAAAGCTGTTTGCAGATAAGACAGCAATATAAATAAGGTGACTAGAATGGGTCTGAAACCCATCCAGATCAGTAGGTGCCAGGGCTACTTCTGATAAATTAGAACCACCAATGATATGCCTAAAAGTAAAATAAATTTGAAGAGAAGGTTCTAGTAAACCCTGGTCCTACTTCTAGTTCTACACTAAACACTCAGATGCTTCTCTCTGGAGGGCTATGTGAGGGGTTCTTCCTGTCTCCAGTCATTTTTTTCCTAGGACAATGCTCTTGGTCTTTGGCTCTAACATAAGAACAGCATTCTCTTTGTTGGCTCTACACCAAGGTTCTACACTTATCACTGTTCCGGCTCTCCCTGATCATGTAAGATCCATTCTTTACACTTATTGGCTATTTTATCCTGTGTGTTCTTAACAAGATAGACCCTCAATTTCCTCATTTCCAGTTTAATATTGCCTTACAGATTTCTAGTAGTACTGGACCAAAGTAAAAATTGCTGGCTAACCATTTTTCTCCTGATAAGTAGGTGAGATGTATAAACAAATGGTTTTCTAAGAGTTCCTGATCTCTCAGTCTCTCTCACGTTCTCTCTCTCCCTCTCTCTCTCTCTCTCTCATCTCCCTCTTTCTTTCTTTTCTTTTATGTCTATACAAAATGGAATTGCATCATGGTGTGAGCTCTGTTTATAGAAGAGACACAAATATGTTCTTGTCCAAAGTCAGGGCTAGAAACTGAGATCCAGAAGGCAAAGTGTTCTTCTAATGGCTCTCCATAGAATCAAGGACTTTAAGATTTTATCCGATGCATTTTTATCCATAGTGTGAATTCTGTGTTCACTAAGCTGAAAGGTCTCAAACAAATCTTTAAAGGACTCAGAAACTATCTGCATGGGTAAAATGAAAATTATTATATAGGTGAAAAGATATAATATATTTTATGCATATATGCAGGGCAACATACTACACATTATTTCTTTCAGCAAAATAAAAAGAAGGATACAGAGAGATAGAAATGGCTCTTGACTCAGATGTGCTTGAGTTCGAACCTGTCTTTGTCCTTTTTCTGTGTAAAGCCAGTGGAATGACAGAAAAGGAAAGTTATTTGAAGTGAGGCAAATTAGGCTTTAAAACCTACTGTGGCCAGCACACTGATCTGCAAGTTACATTTATATAACCTCATCTTCCCACTCTCATCATGGTTCTGCTTTTCTTTCCTTTCTGCTGACTTAACTTGGGCTATTCATAATGTTGGAAGCTGATAAGCACACACTTCAAAATACTGTTGTGAGGCTGGAGTGGTCTTCACTGCTAAGCTATGTAGGCTCTATCTGTCCCAGCCTCCATACTTCTGTGTCCTTACAGCATTCAGAGGCCGAGTGATTTCTGGGTGCCAGGATGCAATCAAGGAATTTACATACATTTCCTAGAAACCTCATTCTTTTCACCTATATAATGAAAGACTGCACAAGGGAAATGACTGTTGAACTGAGATCAGAGGACAGAGGATACTACCTGGATTCTGTTGAGAAGGAAACTCGCTGTTAAATCCTGGAGTGTCTGTCCATTATTTAACTCCCTTTTATTTGGTGGTAATAGGAAATGTTTTGATTGATTTGAACTCTATATTCTTATGAATTTATTCTTCACCACAATCCTGTGAAACTGCAGAATCTTTGGGAGAGGGTGGCAACATTATGCCTATTGATCATCACTTATGAAAATAGTTTCTAAAAGCTGTGCTTTGTGAAGATAATTTCATCGTGGTTAATGTTAAAATCAAAGATACGTATGGTTTGGGTTTATATCTAATTCAGTTTTTTTTTTATTTTTTCCTAGCTCTGTTATTAATGAGATCTATGCTCATTGCTGAGAGTTTGGAAAATCTGGTGGGTCCATGTGGCCAGTGGTGAATGGTTTAATGTGCAGAACTAAGATTTTGATAGAATTAGGACAAGAAAGTGAGAAAGGTAAGTGTGTGATTAAGGGAAAGGTTAGAAACCAAATGTCAGACACAGCCTCTGACCTTACTCCTGGTATGAGTATTCAGGGTAAAATCGATGAAAGTGTCTAGACCTGAGAAGGTCAAGACATGGAGCAGCCAAAGTGTTGATGGCCATTGTTGGGAAGAAGAGGAAATCTGAGACCTGGCCCTTAGTGTAAGCTGAGTCTGACCGCATGGGGTTAAGAAAGAGGTGCAGTTTAGACAGAGGTTTGTGCTGAAAAGGTCCATGGGCCAAGTAGATTTCATTGTCTACTTTTGTAGTAGTCTGTATGACACAACCTCTTCATTTGCGCAATGCTTCCTCTGTGGTAGCTTTTGCTGCAATGGAGGGGTAGGTAGTTGGGACCAATACAACATGCTCTGAAAGCCTGAAATAGTTATGTTACTATCTGGACCCTTATAGAAAGTTCACTGGACTTTTGACCTTATGTCATGTTCTAAATGAGCCCCAGCAGAAGAGGAACGTTTAGAGTGAGGAGAAGTGAAATTCCAGAGTGGGGTGGATCTCGGGATGCCTGGTAGGACTCTGCCTCGTTTGGGACTGCATTGACCCCATCACAAGGAATCAGCTCCTTGCTAGGACTCAACTCCTGGAGATCCTGGGCCAATTCTAACTTCTTGCGCTGCAGTCTTCTTCCCAGGGCATTCTCCAGTCCTTCCCAACACTCTTCCCATGGACAGAGACGTGATTCATAAACAGATTGGTGACACTGCTATGTGTGTAGTTTGCCTTGGGGACACTTTCTTATTTTTATCTGGACACCAGGAAAGGTTTGTTCATTTTCTCCTTCTGCTTGACACACATTTTTAATCTATTAGGGACTGAAATCTTTTTCTCTCATGTAGTGTAACATGTCATATTGCACACACGATCTCATTTGGCAGAAGATACATAATCCTACGACCGCTCACACAATCCTCCTGTCAGTAGAAGCAGTGCAGACGAGTGGATTGACCTGTGAACTGATAAGCACTGGACTCAGGTTTTATGTTTAGCTTTGCTTCTATTCTGGTGCATCTGCATTTCTATTTTCTCATCTGTAATAATAATGGCAAAAATATGTTACCACTTATTGAGTGATAATAACACTTTTTTTTTTAAACCCCTGAGAGGTGGTAAAGCTTGGCAAGAATCGGTTTGAATCCTGTCACTTTTATCATTTATTAGCTTTTGACCTTGTGTGAATGACTGAAAATGTCTGGGACTTTGTTTCTTTTTTAATAAATGGGGACCCTCCACTTTGTTAAATAAGTTACTCTTCTGATGCACTCAGAATACTGCTTGGCATATAGGAAGTAGAATTTTAGAGTCCATTAAAAACAAATAGAATAAAACACTTGGGTTCTTTATACTGACTATATTCCTAATAGTCTATTATGTTATACTCTTTATGTGTATTCTCTGTTAACACTAAAGGCAATGCTGCAAGACAATTATTGGTCTCTCAGATTTCATACCTGAAGAAACAGATGTAGAGGTGAAATTGTGGAGTTGCATGGCTGTAATGGCAGAGCCAGAATTACTGCTAGGATTCTGATGCCAAGTCCTCTCCAGATGGGAAGCTTTGGATCTGATTGTTGACCATCAAACACAGGTAACCCAGGCAGGCGCGGAGCTCATTTCTTCTGTATAAACTGGGCTCACTTCTTGATTCTATTATAGACTTGTTGTGGGGCCTTACACTAATTTTTCGTTTTTTCAAAGGGAAATGGTAGTCCCTGATCACAAGGGGTAGGATGACTATGTACTGACATGGATTCATTTTAGCCCATGCTGCATCTATTTCCCCAGCTCTGTAAATAACAGCTTAATTTTGTTTTGTGAAACTACTTTACTGTTAGTTCCTATGATCGACATTCAATTTGGGACACAAATTTGTGACATTTTCCCTAGCCCTGATTAATGAGAGTATGACCCTTTGCCAGAACAAATACAAATGAAAACACTTTTGCTGGGGCTCCTCCACTTAGAAACAATCTAATTAAAGAGAATATTAGAAAGTTAATCGGTCAATGCTATATCAAGTGATTTACTTTGAAAATGGGATTATGAAGTGAGAACGTTAGAGACCAGGTACTTGGATTTGTTTTACTTGGTTTGCAATCAGTGCATGTTAAGATTCTCCATCACTTTTAGTTGCCATGCCTTTCTGTTCCAGCCCAGGAAATAGCATTTCTACCTTTAAAAAAAATTAAGTGTTCTACCCTGTGATAATTTCATATATTCTAGCATGAGAAAAAGGTAACCATACCATTGTTAGTAGTCTTGTTATGGCATTTCAGAATCTGTTTATGTTGAAATAATAAAGAACTTATTTTTGCAGTTTCCTAAGACCATTTATTTAAGGCTGCTCCCACCATGATTGATAACCCTGCATGATAAAGTGATCATTAATGTATCATTAATGATGGTGATCATTAAGGCAAATTTCTCCCAGAAACATAGGACATTATGAATAATTATTTGTTTTGTAGTCATGTTAAATTTGTTGTTTGAAGTTTTGGAACACAAATATATAACAGTATATCTTCCAAATGTATCACCCCTATCTTGCTACAGTATAATCTCTTTCAATGCCATTCCTAACTTGTTTTCCATACTAGCTCACTAACAAAAAAAGAGGTGAGGAAACTGGACAGAGCAACATGAGAATCCATTCATTCAAGGAATTTATACTATTCCTTATTTCCTTATCCTGCCTCACTTAGGAAACCAAGTAGAGAAAATTGTGAGAATAATTCTACCACATCCATCCTAGGAAAGTAGGAAAGTAGGGGCATAGTTTGAGGACAGTCAGCCTGGTGGGATAAAAGCCTAGAACTTGTTCACAAGAAGTGATCATGGCCAACCAGCGATGACTGTCTGGAAATGTGGTGTGGCTCCTATTGAGACAATGGGATGCCTTTTCTGGTCTGAGATTACAAGTGGGGCAAGTGGTACATTTGACCACTGCTACTTCTGTGTGTGGTAGGTAACAGGAGGCACCACAGTACAAACAGCTACATGACAGTCACTGTCCCAGCTGCACGCATGGCTTAAGTCAATGAGTGTTGGTAAATCACAAGGCTGAACTCATCTTTGGTCTGATGTAGTCCGTCACCTGCAATCAGTGCAGTCAGTGTCTCAGGACCATTTTGGTTGAATTTCATGAAATATAGCATCTGCTAGTGGGAAAGAAATCTACTGATCAGGATAATTTCCTAGAATCAGAACTGGGTGCAGGCCCCATAGGACTAAGCTTCAGCACATTTGAGGGCCACCAGCTGACTTCAAGCATGAAACACATCAGAGATGGTCAAATGTTTTCTGTTGAGAACCACATAGCAACACTTTTGGGAAATGTCTGTGTTGCAACTTTTCAGCTCTGTTGATGTAGTGGGAGAATAGCCCCAGACAAATTGTCAATGAAGGAATGTGGCTGTGCTCCTTTAAAATTGCATTTACACAAATAGATAATGGGACATAGTTGGTCCTCAGCACAGTTTTCTAGCCCCTAAGTACAGGACTGGAAAGTACAAAAGAATAAAGAGTGAAGACTATTGGTGATATAGTAGATTTCCTATCTATGAGTACCTTGGAGACTGCCATTGAGGAAAACTTATAAATTCTGAGGATGTACAGATTTAATACTTTATTTTGGATTCTTGGCTCCTTTTTCCCATAATGCCACTCAACTTTTGTTGATACTTAAAAATATGCTGTCTTTCAACAAATCTCAGTCTCGTTTTATCACTTAAATTAAGTACATTAACTTTTGCCTTAAAATTTGGATGCCATTTGCTTTATGAGAAACATATCTTGATGCTCAACGTGGTAGAACACTAGCCTTGAGCAAAAGAGCTCAAGAAAAATGCCCAGGCTCCTAGTGCAAGCCCCATGCCGCGACCACCCCCCCTGCAAAAAAACAAAAGCAGAAAGAATCTTTCAAAAATCAAGGTCAGGGGCTGGGGATATGGCCTAGTGGCAAGAGTGCCTGCCTCGGATACACGAGGCCCTAGGTTCGATTCCCCAGCACCACATATACAGAAAACTGCCAGAAGCGGTGCTGTGGCTCAAGCGGCAGAGTGCTAGCCTTGAGCGGGAAGAAGCCAGGGACAGTGCTCAGGCCCTGAGTCCAAGGCCCAGGACTGGCAAAAACAAAACAAAAAAAAAAAAAAATCAAGGTCAGATAAAGAGCAGATTACCCCGTGCTTTAACCACAACTAATAGTAACAGGGGACTGATTCAGAGGTGCAAAACATAAAAGAGTTGAAAAATATAATTTAATATGATATAGATTAGCCAACAGAGTATTCTAGAATGATGCTTCAAAGAGTAGCAGTGTATTCAAAAGAACATAGGCAAAGACAGAGTGAACATGGGAATGGCTGGTTGATTGGTATGATGTTGGAGCAGGGAGAATTCTACAGATAGTGACTAAAGAGCTTGCAAAAGTCTGAAGTTTTCCTGGGAGGGCTAAATGAGGTAATGGATTTGAAAATGGTTTGGCAACTGTACAAATGTCATGTTGTTTACTGATTTAAAGACCCAATGATCTGGATTCAAATCGCCTCTCTGTTAGGCATCTCCAGGCTATGGTTCAATATCTAGGCTCCTGTTCCATAAAACGTAACTCCACCCTCTTTAAGAATTTATTACAAGGTCTAAATGAGATAATATATGTGAAGCACTTGAAGTACTGCCTGGAACAAAGCAAGCACAGTATAAATATTATGGCAGAAAAGTAAAGATAGCAGGAAAGCAGGCTCTCTGTGATTTACCTTCCCTATATTCTCCTGATACAGTGCCAATAATACTGGGTTCTTATTTGGTCCTTTAATACAGACAACAGAAGGAATTTCACAGACCCATGGTTTCAAGTGTATATATGTATGTGAGAAAGAGAGACAGAAGGAAAGAGAGAGATGGAGACAGGGAAACAGAAGAAAGAGAGAAGAAATTTAATTTCTTCTTTTTTTCTTTTTGTAGGTTGTGGGGCTTGAACTCAGGGACTGAGAACTGTCCCTGAGCCTTTGCACTCAAGCTAACATGCTACTACTTTGAGCCACCAGCACCCAGCTTAAATTTATTTTTTATTATCTTTCAGTAGTTATACAAAGGAGGAACCATGTACAAAACCAGTCATGCTTCTCTAGCAGTGTCTCCCTCTTTAACTTTCTCATCCCCCTTCAGCCTACCCCTTCTCTTACTTTTCTTAGTTTTGTGGTATATACAATATATTATAGACTACATTTGCACTTGCTTCCCTACTTCATTCATCCACTCATCTTCCTTTGGCCATCCCTTAGATGTAGCCATTCCACAGTGTTGATTTTGTTGGACTTGATCACTATTTGCACTCTCCATAGAGTCTATTATGCTTCAGTGAATTCATTTGTGAACACTTGCATACCATCAGGTGTGTTTACTTTAGATCTATAGACACTTTCTAGCTACCACAACTGAGGGAAGCCATTCACCCTTTATTTCTCTGGGTCTGGCTTACTTCACTTATAACATTTTCCCAAGTCTTTCCACTTCCTTACGGGTGGTACAATATTATTCTTTCTGATAGATGAGTCAAATCTTATTATATAGAGAGATATGTATAGATATCTGTCTATATAGATATATCACATTTTCTTGATTCATTTGTACATCGAAAGGCATCTGGGCTGCTTCTGTACCTTAGCTATGGTAAATCGTGCTGCAGTTAACATGGTTGTGCTGATAGCTTTACTATAAACTTGTTTGTGTTCTGTTGGATAAATGTCTTTTGGCCCTTTTGATCATTTTCTAGCAACTTCTAAATATATGATTTCTAGATAAATTGCTCTTAGACTACTAACACACAGAGTTCAGTGGATTGGTGCCTAGCAGCACTGGTGTCAGAAGGTATGCAGAGGCTGAGCTGCAGTTCATGGCTATCAGTAGCATGAATGGGGAGATAGAGTTAAACCTTTTAGGGAGAAAAATGCAGTTCTGGTTTAGTGTTTCTCTGTGATTTTTATTTTTGCAATGAGGATCAGAATCTGACTACAAAGGGCCAGATTCACTAGATATCAAGGAGAGAATGTGCTTAGAAGTGTGTGTGTGTGTGTGTGTGTGTGTGTGTGTGTGTGTATACCATGACATACCTTATAAGCATTAGAAACATACTAAAACATTTTTTTGAGATTCTGGTCCTATGCAAAATGTTATAAAAATAGAATGGGGAAAAAAAAACACTTTAGAGACTGGATTGCTTGTGTGTGTGTGTGTGTGTGTGTGTGTGTGTGTGTGTGTGTGTGTGTGCGTGTGAGAGAGAGAGAGAGAGAGAGAGAGGAAAAGGAAGTGTGCTGGTAGGAAATTGGATGTAGAGAATCAACCACAAAGCACCCATGAAGGACTTGTCTGCACTCCAGGCTGGGCTGCTGTAGAGGACACAGACTAAACTGTGTGGGAGGGGCACAATTAAAACCTGGAAACATTTTTGAGAATAAGACACAAGATAATGGATCAGTCCTGGAAAATAAAAAGACATACAAGAACTTTGGAAAATTGACAACGCTTCAGGAAAAGAAAGGTGTTTCCCTTCTTGGAAAGTTGAAGTTAAGCCTTGAAGAGGATATTTCCTTTGCAACACTTGAAGCATTTCCCTATGAGCCCAAATTAATTGAATGGGAGAAAACCTTGTAGTTTTCTAGTGAACTTTTCCTCTACACAATTTCAGGCCACATGATGCCACCCATTGGTTGAAAATGGGATTGTAAATATCTTCAGGGGAAGGTAAAAGTAGGATTTAGACGGCAATCGAGAATACACTTCTCTAATAGCTAGGCCAAAGTTTCCATCAGTTTTGTATTAACATTAGCATGTGGAATGCTTGCCAACATTGCATAAGTGGACTTAAAGGGCCAAACATGTTCTCCTGATCAAGGATACAGGGATACACAAAGCAGCTACAATCCATTTTTCTCCTCTGGATCAGGGATAGAACACTGTCAGTGGAATTTCTGAAGAATATGGTAATTTGTTATGCTAGCAAAACTGCAGGCCCAATTCTTTCCTTTTTAATTTCCTTGTCTTTCCACAACAACCTGCCCTGATTATATAAAAGAGCTGATTTTTTAAAATTATTGATTGGAGATTGGTTGGCAGGACATTAACAATAGTTAGGGTTTTAACTATTAGAATTTGGCTTCTTGGGGAAATATAAAAGCATCCTTGGAGATAGCAGAGACATTTGAAATCTGACAGATTTAAAAGACTTTTGTGTAGCATTGTTTGTGCATAGGTTAAACACTGAACCAGAAATGTGTCCCACCACCATAATGTTATTATCATTTCCATTATAAAACTATGCACTCTGAGTAAAGGTCTTTTAAAATGGATTTTAATAATCTTTAAATATTGGGCAAAGGGGCTTCAATCCAACACGTCAAGTTATGAGTATAATGAACCTTACTACATTTGATCTTTTTTTTTTTTTTTTGGCCAGTCCTGGGCCTTGGACTCAGGGCCTGAGCACTGTCCCTGGCTTCTTTTTGCTCAAGGCTAGCACGCTGCCACTTGAGCCACAGCGCCGCTTCTGGCCGTTTTCTGTCTATGTGGTGCTGGGGAATCGAACCCAGGGCCTCATGTATACGAGGCAAGCACTCTTGCCACTAGGCCATATCCCCAGCCCACTACGTTTGATCTTAACCCCACCCATCCCCTTAAGTTTCCTGGCTCCGTTTTCACATAGGTACATTGAGTATTGTGAGTGTCTGTATGCAGCCACCCTGCATCTCTCCATTTGTCTGTCCCTCTCCCCGGCAAGCCCATCCTTCTCCACACAAGAACCGTTGAGCTTCTTGGTATTCATTTTGTTAAGCTGTCTGCTAATTTCTTTTCACACGATGGGAATGCACCCTTGTGTATTCTGTGCAGAATTTAGACAATACTTCAGCAGAATCTATAACTTATTGGAAAAAAATCTAGCTTTGAATAGGATTCTGTATTTCTCATTCAACAAAAGCTGCTAAAACCATTCATCTCCCCCATGTTCAACTATTTAATGTGTTCCCCCCACTTTACACTCAATCTAATGAACAAAAGTAAAGGCCAGCAACTACATGAAAGCTAAAGCACAGGTTCTGAGACATGTAAAATTTATATTTTCAATCTCCTGATGGGCAAAGTTATTGGAATTCTGACGTAGTAGAAGAAAAATAGGCAAAACACATACTTGAAATTTATATGTGTAGTTACCTAATGAATTATTCTGTTTGAGAATAAGCTTAAAATAGATGGATTTCAAACTTTTTTTTTTTTTTCGCCAGTCCTGGGCCTTAGACTCAGGGCCTGAGCACTGTCCCTGGCTTCTTTTTGCTCAAGGCTAGCACTCTACCTCTTGAGCCACAGCGCCACTTCTGGCCATTTTCTATATATGTGGTGCTGAGGAATCGAACCTGGGGCTTCATGTACACGAGGCAAGCACTCTTGCCACTAGGCCATATTCCCAGCCCTGGATTTCAAACTTAAATGAAGCACTGATAATAAAAAGAGAGAAAACATACTACAGAAAAAAGCACTAAAACTGACCAATATTTGGAAAGGTGACTGGTTATATACATAGTCTCGAATTAATTTCTGCCTTTTACTCCTGTTTTACCTGTTAAGTGACAGTCAGCCTATTTGTGCCTATTTTTTTTTGCTTCTTTAGATATTTTCTTAGAAAACAAATCTTTATGTTATCAAGATTTTTGGCTTTTTTTTTTTTTTTTGCCAGTCGAAGGGCTTGAACGCAGGGTCTAGGCACTATCCCTGAGCTGCCTTTATTCAAGGCTTGTACTCTACAATTGAGCCACAGCCACAGCGCCACTTCTGGCTTTTTGCTGTTTATGTGGTACTGAATAATCGAACCCAGGACTTCATGCATACCAGGCAAGTGCTCTACCACTGAGCCACATTCCTAGCCTTAAGTTTTTTTTTTTAAGTGCATTCATTATTTATTAAACTTGATAAGTCTTCAATTATGTGCATTGTGTATGTGGGTCTAATTTAAGGAAAATTTTAAGCTTTTTGACTGATAAGACAGGACAAAAATTCAGCTTTGGAGTCCAGCAGACACAATTATATCCCAGTTACTTCATAGAGGAGTTATCTAAGACTGATCAAGAAAAATCTCTCTCTCTCGCCATTACATTCAGAAACAATCAGGAAAATGCTTTCCTCTTTGCAACAGTTATGATATTCTATTTGTAAAATGCTCAGCAAAGAAAGTCAAGAGCAGTTTATTATTTTTTTAATTTGGTTGTTTTATTTTACAGTGCTGGAGATCAAAGCAGTGCCTCATATATGTTAGGTGAGTACTATACTTGTGAGCTACATTCCCAGTTATTTAGTGGTAGTTTAGTAAGAAAAAGTTGTGATCTATATTTGAGAAAAAATATCAACTAAGTCCATTTACATTCATGCTTAACTTATGCTGGATAAATGTTACTAATAAATGGCCTCAGAATGTTGTCCACATCTCAATATCTGCAGCATCTTCTCCTTAGTTAATCAAGTCCCTGTTCCATTATCTATTCTGACAGTCTCTTTTGGGCAGAGGGATGGCTTCATTATCTTAATATAATTTGTAGGGCATTTTCCCAACATATCATCCATCAGATCCTGGTCCTATAATGCTCTCCCAAATGGAACAATGTTCTAATAAATTTGGGGATTTCTACAAACATACTATACCATCATTTAAGTTCTTTTTGATTATATTAACTTATTGAATACGATGAAGAGACCTATCATGAAAAAGCCCCTCCAGGAGTGGTGCTTCATTCCTGTAATCTCAGCTACTTCAGGAGGGAGATAGTGAAGGAGGATGAGGCAAGCCCCAGTAAAGTGAGTCTGTCTCCAAAACAAAATATGAACCAAAGATCTAGGGTTTGGCCCCAGGGGTCTAAGGTTTACAAGAACCCCTACTTTGGTTAAACTCAGTATTTCTCAAACTAATTTCACCAGAGAAAACCACCTTTTCTTTTTAGTAGCTCTATTAGCATTTAGTGCAACACACCCCTTAAAGTCACTGGTGTGTCTGAACAAATGGTGGTGGGAAAACTGGATCTCCACATGCATAAAACTGAAACTTGACCCTTCTCTCTCATCTTGTACAAATATATCAATTCAAGGTGGATCTATGACCTTAATGTAAAAACTGAAACCTTAAAACTGTCCCAGGAGTGACGGGGGGAAACACTGGAGATTACTGGGATAGGCTGGGACTTCCTGACTAAGATTCTAGAGCTCAGCAAATGTGAGAGAGAATTGACAGAAGGAATTGCATTAAGCTAAAAAGCTTCTGCACATCAAAGCATACTGTCACTAAGCTAAAAAAGACAGCTGACATGGCAGGAGAAAATCTTTATTAGCTATTCACCTGACAAGGGTCTAAGAAGCCAAAATATACAAAGTGCTTACACATACAAAACCTCCCAATAACCAATAACCTAATGAATCAACAGGCAAAGGAGCTAAATAGACACTTCTCATGAGAAGTTCGAGTAGCCATTAAATACATGAAGAAGTGCTAAACATTTCTGACCATAAAGGAAATGCAAATCAAAGCAGCACCGAGATTCCATATCACTCCAGTCAGACTGGCCCATAAACATGGACGTGAACAACAACAAATGTTGGCAAAGATTCAGCAAAAAAGGAATCATAATCCATTGTAGGTGGAAGGAAAATCACCACAAACACTATGGACATCAGTATGGAGATTCCTCAAGTAGACTGATCTAGAGATACTACCTCTGTGCACATATACAAAAGATTGAGAGTCAATATACAAGAAAGGCACCTGGACACCTATATTCATCACAGTCCTATTCATAATAGCTAAGTGACAGAAACAGCCAAGATGCTCTACAATGGATAAATAGACCAAGAATATGTGGCATATAGATATGCACACATCAGGAAGAACGATATTATAAAATTTGAAGGGAAATGAATAAATTAGGAAAAAAATCATATGAAGCAGGATGTAAAAAGACAAAAGGTGGATATTTTCTCTTATATGTGGATCCTAGACCCCAAACACAACCTCCCATGTTAAAACACACACACACATGCACAGAATGTATACATGAGCAAGCTGATTAAAGTATAATGTATGAAAGACTGTGATTCAATGGTATAAACCATTTGAACAATTAATAGTTTAACAAAAATACTCAGGGAGGTGAAGCATGTTTTGAATGCAGGGGACTAATAATAGGAAGAAAGATGAATGAAAAAAGGAATAGTGGATAGTCATTATATTTAGTGCTAGCATGTAAAAAAGGAAGTAGGAAAACTTTTGTGACTGGTGAGGAAGAGGTAGGTGGGGGAGGTAATAGTGGAAGGGCAATTTTAATTAAGAATACACTGTACATGTAAATGGACATGTTAAATTAGAACTCTCTTGTGCAACCAAAATTAAAAGTATATAAAAATTTGAAGAGTGGTGTTATGTATGCAGAGGAAAGGAAGTGTGAATTGCACAGTTAGATTTCATTTTAGATGTTTTTTTACTGTCTTTATTTACTATTTGTTTATTCAATAAGCATAATTCTGCATATATTCTATATGTGAGAGAAAACAAACAAAGCTATTATTTTAAATTTACCACAAGCCCTTTGGAAATCTTATTCCTAATATTATTTAATTCTGCATACATGAAACAGACCTATTTTTCTCATTATTTCCATCAACCCTGGACATTGGGAGAGAGAAATGAGGGCCACTGGACAAATGTGGCAACTTAAACTGAAATGTCAACCAAGATGATTGCAGTCATTGTCAAGACAAAGGCAGTTTCTGTTCTTTCGACATGATTTGTGTTGGGTAAAGCTCACTTTGATTGCATTTGGTATGATACATAAAACTACTGAAGTTAAACAGAATATCCAATCCGCAGCTCATAAGTGATAAGAGAAACAGATGTTCTGACGGTTCTTTGTCATTGGGGGAACAGTTGCAGAAATTGGTATTCCCAGACATGAGAATTCATGAAAGCAGATATGGAGCCTGCTAAGCACTGAAATGCTCTTAGAAACATTAAGGACAGAAATGGATCCTGAAAGTCTCACACATTTCTCCCATCCTTATTTTAAGCTTGTTGAAAATATAAGTTGAGCCATTCTTAATGCTTGGGTAACCATTTCCCTTCTTCTCCTTTTACTAAATAGTCCGGCAAGGCCGCTCTATTTTGTTCAGCACATCTCTCTGCTAGCCATGGGGACTCCTCAGAAGCTTTCTTCCAGCCGTCTTTGCCCCATCAACCCATCCCCATTCACGTGGCTTCTATAGATGATAATAGAAGCATGTTAATGATAAATCAATTGCTGTTTTTAGCAAATATCTGTAAATCTACACATTTATAGAACAATCCAAAAATGGCTTCATACCAATCCATCAATTTTTTAAATCAACATGCTAAATGAATGTAGCCCTACATTATTCTCTTTCTGTTTCTGTTTTTATTAGCATGCCTTCCTTGTACAGGGTTCACTGTGACATTTCCCTGCTGACATTCCCAGCAGTGATCCCTGAATCAAGGCCTCCAACATGCTAGACAAACATTCTACCACATCCCACAGCCCTTTAGTTTATATTTTGTTTTTGACATGTGGTCTCCATAACTTTTACAAGAGACTGGCATCAGACTCAGTACCCTCCTGCCTTGGCCTCTCCAGTGGCTGAAGTTATAGGCAGAGTCCACCCTACTTGGCTTGTCACAACTTTGTGATAGATATTTCCTCCCTGCTGATTCATGCACCTTTGGATTTATTTAATCTATCAGTAGTAAAAATTTGTCACACATCTTGGGATAATTGCTGCATGTTGGCTAATTGGCAGCACCTCTTTGCTAATTTCTTCACTAAATGCAAGAAGGAGTCAGGGCTCAGTGTATTAATTTTGTTGGTGGTCACTTGCATCAGTGCAGAAGGTAGTGCTACAGTCTTGCCTGGCTTCTGTCTCAGCCCATCCCAATGGAACCTATCAGTGCAGAAAGAGTCTCTAGGCACTGCAGTCCTTATTCCCTGTGGAAAAAAATGCCTGAGAAAAACAAGCATCAAAGAAGGAGAAATGTGTTATGGCTCATAGCTTCAGAAGTTTCCGTCTAAGTCTCTTACTCCATTGCTGTGAAAATGTGCAAGGTGGAATATTAGGGTGGCAGGAGTGGGAGGCAGAGGAATTTGTAGACAGGAAGAAGAGAGAGACAGAGAAACAGAAAGAAACACAGACACAGACAGAGAGAAACTGGGAAAGAGAGAGAGAGAGAGACAAAAGATGAGAGAAAAAGATAAAAAGCAAGAGAAAAACAGAAAGAGAGAGACAGGAAGAATGTACATATATTCTGAAAAAGTATGGTCCCCAAAACATACTTCTTTCCAACTAGGCCCCACCTTTTATACCCCACCATTAAGAATGATAGACTCATCAATTGACCAATCCACTAATGAGTTAGTGCTAAATGATCCAATCACATCTCAATAGCATTGCCAGCTGGGAGCCAAGCTTTCAACACATGAGCCTTTGAGAAGACACTCCTATCTAAACCACGACAGTGACTCATTAATTTAGGAGATTATACACTAAACTAATGATAGCATTATTGGGCAGCTCCAGTGGGCCTGGTGTGGTGCTAAGCTTTGTTACTTTATTTTTCTAATTCTCAAAATGTAAAGTCTTTTCATAGAGGAGGGAATGAAGGCTAAAAGAGACATCTTGGCGAAGGCTAAACTCTGACAGTCACTTAAACATAATATTGGCATTTAAGTGCAGTTTTTAGAGGTTCCATGGGCCCAATATTTATATGCTTCTTAGGTCTTAGAGATCATGGAAGTTTCAAACCCTTAGGCAATTGTGGTTCCACTGTATGTGAACCACACCCATTTATGATTTCCCATCTTTTGCTCCTGTTGTCCTATCCATACATAATCCTTGACTCAGGGAAGCTCCTAAATTCCAAAGGGATAATTTTAGAAAAGACCAAATAGTGTAATCTCTTTGGGCATGAGTTAGACTCAGGGAGAGCTTTAATCCTCATTGCTACATGGTGGTACAAAAAGAAAACAAATAACCCAAAACCTAGAATGGATTGAGTAAAACACCATTAACATTACCACTAAATAAACAGAACAGATCATAGATGGCACAGCAAAGTCAAGTAATCAGGATTGCTAGCCTATGGAGTTCTAGAGAGGGTGAGTGAGGAGATACATTGCTTTCATTGGGGAGAGATGTCTTTGATAATCATTAACTTATGCCTTGAGTATTCTGATTTCTGGTGGAAGTCTCATTTCTGTTATTACTATGGTTATCTTCTGATGTCCTCCTTCTCTCCTCTATTTTACCCCAGAGTTAACAGCATGTTTAGATGCCCTGTCTGTGCTCAGTTCTTGGTGAGCACTCCCTCTAGTGGCAGCTCCACAAATTCTCTCATAGTTACCCTCTGTTGGTAACCCTGCGGTCAAAATCAGAGAAATTGTGTAATTTTAACTTTTTAAATGACATTTGCTTCTACAATTTTAATGACCAGGAAAATAACTGTGAATGAATCTTATATAATTTGCCAGTTACTTTCACTTTTGCTACTCAGTAATTCCCTATTGGATATATCAATGTGTGTATTTTAACATAGCCTCGGGTTAAAGCCTTCATGGGGGACTTTAAAGACAGAAAAGACGTTATATTTACATTTTTGGTATATTTACATTTTT
Source organism: Perognathus longimembris pacificus (assembly GCF_023159225.1). Taxonomy (NCBI): domain Eukaryota; kingdom Metazoa; phylum Chordata; class Mammalia; order Rodentia; family Heteromyidae; genus Perognathus; species Perognathus longimembris. The sequence continues at coordinate 67,961,996 of NC_063168.1, read as the reverse complement.
ATGTGTGAAATTTCACCTCGCTTTAAGCTGATATGCCTCTGGGCGGTAAGAAATTGGATTGCTTCCAGGCTTATGTGCCATTGACACATGTACTCAGGCATGAATTATTTATTCATATGTGTTTTCTGATTTTCCCATCAGGATATAGATATGCTGGTACTGGCATGAACTAGATGAGTGCATCTAGTCAGAGAGCTTTCTCTTTGTGGAATAAAGAACTGATATTGTATTAGTCATATTCCCATGCCAGTTTCCTAGCCTAGCCTTGTCTGTCGTTCATATATATTTCTATTATTTAATCCAGCTTGCCGTATTTTATCATATGCTCCGTGTTTGTCTTCTATATAGAAAAACAAAATTTCTGAGAAAAAGTGAAGTCACTCTAGACCCATGGTAGACATCCCAAAATGTTTGAGAAGAGGAAATCTTCCTAGGGAAAAATAAATCTACCATGTGGAGCTGAGGACCCCTGACCATCTGTAGACAAGTGTCAAAGGAAGCAGAGATGACTGATTACCTGGATGACATTGAGGGAAGAGAACCCATCATTTCTGTGAGTGCACAGGAGAATTTTCTTCATCACTGTTTGATACAGCATCTAAGAACATCATAATGGAGTCCTACCTCAAGTTATTTGGTCTCTGAATGAAACAACAGCCAGCTGAAAATATTTATCTTCCCAGAAGAAATGATATAACTTATCAAGTAAGTAAGAAGCTGCAGGCCAGGAACAATCATGTTATCACCTGGTGTGATTCCAACATGAGCTGTTTTACACCCCCTCTGGGGCTCCCAGGATCATTTGATGGGCCAAGGTAATTATCCTTTGAGGATGTGCTTATTTCTTGGCCTTTAAAATTGGGGCAAAAGGGGAAGTCTAAGTCCTTAACCCATTGAATTTTCTCCATGTATTTAAGTTTGCTTTTCATGGAGATCAAAATATAGTTTGGGGGGCTGGGAATATGGCCTAGTGGCAAGATTGCTTGCCTCCCATACATGAAGCCCTGGGTTCGATTACCCAGCACCACATATACAGAAAATGGCCAGAAGTGGCACTGTGGCCCAAGTGGCAGAGTGCTAGCCTTGAGCAAAGAGAAGCCAGGGACAGTGCTCAGGCCCTGAGTCCAAGCCTCAGGACTGGCAAAAAAAAATTAAAATTAAAAAATATATATATAGTTTTGCTTTAATTGGATAGAGAGGGTAGCCTGTAGTCTGATTTCTTTCTTCTTTTTTCTTCCATCCCCTTATATCTTCCCTCCCTCCTTCCCTTCTCCCCTCCCTCCCTCCCTCCCTCCCTTCCTTCCTTCCTTCCTTCCTTCCTTCCTTCCTTCCTTATTTCCTTCCTTCCTTCCTTCCTTCCTTCCTTCCTTCCTTCCTTCCTTCCTTCCTTCCTTCCTTATTTCCTCCCTTCCTGTCTCATTCCTGTCTCAAAGATTAAGAAATTAGTGTTTGTTCCTTCCTACCTTCCCTATTTCCTATTTCCTTCTGCCTTTGGTACCACATAGATAGTAGACTTGATAGATACTAAGCAAATTATATATATATAATATATTATATATATAATTATATATATATAATTATATATAATATATATAACTATATATATTATATATATGTAGATGTAGGAAAGAAAACTCTCAGTGCAGATACATTCCCCAGTTCACCATTTAAATTTTCGCTTGGCTTTACCAAAGTTATAAATTTATAAAAGTGGCACCATTTTCTGCTTTTCCTTCCTTGCTTTAAAATTTAGGAAGATGTCCATTCAAATATCTGACAGACAATTGTATGTCAGATGAATTCTTTCATTATAATTTTGCATCTGATGACTTACTTCAGCTGGAGTTAATTTTAGTGTGGAACAACAGCAATCACTTTTTCTTTTTTGAACAAAAATGATTCCCTCTTGACTATCTTCAGGTGTGATATGAGATTAAAGCACAGGCTTTCTGTTGCTCAAGCCAATGTATAAGAAACAGGTTTCCTTTTTTTGTTGTTGCTGAAACCTTCAGGTCCTGCTAAAACTTCCAGATAGGTATCTGTTGTTTAATCTCCTTTTTCTCTGAGCAGAGCATCTCTGATCCCCTTGGGGTTTCCCTCCTCAGTCACATGGTTTGTGAAGCCTTAGGTCCTTTTAGGTGCTAAGACTTGTGGTGGGGAAGTAGGGGCCAGGAAGTGCCTTTCTGATGTTATAGGGGAAACACGCCCTTTCCCATTTGGGATAGCTGGGCTGCTAGAAAGCAAAACTTGAATTGATCCTGTCAGGTCTGTCAAATCTGGGTACCCTGCCTAAGAATGATAACAACACTTGAGAACAAAACCTGGGGACCAGATTTCTCCAATACCATATGTGCACATGGCTCCAGCCATGAGCAAACACATTAGCCATTTAATTGCAAAAGTTCGCAACCTTTCCTACTGAAAGACATTAGTCTCTGTTCCATGTCTAACACCCAAACCCCAAGTATTCCTTCTCCATAAAAGCTGTCAGGCTGTAAACTATAACTCAACCAAGCTCACTTGATTTGTTTGTTTTTGTCTGTTTAGTGGATTCTAGCTGTCAGGCATGGGTTTTCTGGTTGTGGTAATTCCTCTCACTGATAAACAGCTGGGGTGATGCCAGGCAGCTCAGCCAGAGGGCATCTACCAGACATTGCAGAATCAGCACAGTTGAAATGGATCTGCCACAAGTAAATTCTTTCCCCTATCTTCCCTACTGGCATTTGTATTTACCTCATGCTCCAGTACCACACCCCTTCCCCCCACTCTGAGGGTCACTATCATTTCTTTTCGCTTTTGCATTACATCATGTACCATCCAGCCCTGCTCAGCACACCTCCAAAGCTTTTCCCTTCACCCACATGTACAGTCTGGCTTGTGCCAGTAGAAAGGGTTCTACGCTTGGAGATATACATAAGAATACACGTGTGCACAGAAAGAATGTGTAGAAATTAGAACAAGTCATCATTTCTTATCACATAGCAAAAGGAACGTTGCAATTGGCTTCCTGAAAAGATTCTTGCATGGGGCTGATGGAATTACCCAGCCACACGTTCTCCTGTATCCGCACACCTCTGGAGACTGTCACCTCAAGCTGCAGGCCTCATTACCAAGGATCTGCAGGGAGAGGAAGGTAGGGAGGAGAGGTATTCCCGGGGCTCACCATCCAGGTGCCCCTCGCTTCCCCCCTTTTGCTATAGAAGACAGTTGCTGCCTCTCAAGGGCATCTTTTTCTAAAGTGGACCCCGCATTGGTTTGCTTTTATTCTAAATAGTTATCTACATAAAAACCTGCCAGACCAAGTGCACATTCTTGAGGAAGACATCTGCAGCCAGGTACTTAGAAAAGCAAAATGTTTGCCAGAGGCTGAAAGCATAACATCAGTTTCTAGTGTTCAACTGTCTTCAATCCCATCATCACTGAAGACCCGGAAACAAATGAAAATATGTTTATGTCCTGCAGACCAACACTACGATGGCTACAAGTCTTGCTCTCCTCAGCTAATGCACATAGACTGGACAATATAACTGGCTTCTGGAGAGTTCTGTGGTTAGCAGGAAAGGACAGCCATGCTATGGGATCCCCCACGGCTCTAGAGAACAGGAGAGCTAAGGTCAGAGTCAAGGAAAGTCTTGCACTTGCCAAGGCAGCTGACACAGGATGGTGGGCGGCTGGGAAGACAATAAGTCAGGCTGGCAGGACCCACGGCAGGGTCACAGAGGGAAACGGATGAGAGAAGGCAGCAAATTGATGCTGCTGTCTCATTGTCATTCATTGGTCTAAAGGACTCTGATTTGATCCTTTCAGTATCTGCCGCTTCCTTCTTTGCTGACAGAATTGTGCTGCACCTTACAAATTACCCAGGAGTTTCGGGTTAAGCCAGTGCTCCATGGGTGAGGCAGGCTACCATTCTGCCATGACTTCCTAGCTTCTGATATCAAACTTTTTCAAACCAGATCTCAAAATCCCCTTGTATTTTGGAGGCTGCATGAAACAGAAGGAAAGAAATCTATAGACTTTGGCTCTTAAATTCTCACTCTGTCATTGAACATGTACAGGTCACTTTAAGATCTCTAAACCTCAGTTTCTAATCTATAAAATTTCTGATTCAGCGGCCTGTGATACATTCCTTAAGTATTAATCAAGTGCCTACTCTGTGCCAGACAGTACAGCCTACGTGTTAGACATCAACCTCCTTCTAGAGAGCTAGGTATTAGGCCAAAAATCACACCAGTGACTGATTTCATTGTGAATTCAGAACTGTAATGACTGGCTGTGTAGGTTGTGCACTGAACAGTTCCAGAGGGAGCCATTCCTATTGCAGCATGTGTGGAAGGCATGCTAGGGAACGGTGTGGTGCATAAGTCAGCAGTGCATGGGAGCCCATTCTGAAGGAGAACAAACCGGCTGTATTAGAAAATTGGAAAAAGGGTAACTAATTCAGACCAATGAGTCAGAATATTTCTGCAAGAAGTGTGACTTAAGCTGAGATGAAGCAAATAACTGGCAGTTTAGTGCTTAGTACAGCCCCAGACAAACCAGGACATTTGTAGCTTAAGGCCATCATTGTGCACAGTGCCCTCTGTGCTTCTCTCGGGCCTTATGCCCTTGGCAAGGAGCAGCATTGTGTAGATTCCTGAGCCGGGCAATTGTCTCCAGAGCTGGGAAGAGGCTGTGACAGGAAGCAGCTTCTGAGAGAACAGCAAAGCACAGGATACACACTCCATCTTTCCATGTCAAGATGGATTCGAGCAGTGCTCGAGTTCAAGTCGGGGTCTGGTGGCTCTGGTTTGGGGTAGAGGTCACACCTAAGAGGAGAAGCATAGTGAGGCAAGGTGACATTATCGCTGTTACCAGTGATATTTCTAGGTTTACATTTTCCCCTAACATATGCCCACCCCGGCAACGGTGAGCAAACTCATGCAATGGAGTGAAGGCTGTTTTCCTGCTGATGTCTGGGGTAGGCCTCAGGGGCTTAGGCAAGGAACCAAGCCCAGAGAATGAGGGTGAGAAGACAAAAGGCCACATTTGTTTCAGGCCCCACAGTGGGAACTGAGTACCAAGGAGAGCAGCTGCGTGGCCTGGACCTATGAAAACCCACTCCCAAACCTGGGATGAAGACCTTTCACAGATGACCGAGGCTCTGGACCCAAGATCTTTGTGGGCACAGTCACACAGCTTCTAAGCTGCTCCCAGGGGCTCTCTGCATTCTCAGGCCAGGCCTGTGCTCCTGGTGGGGTTCCTTCTCAATCCTAGAAAGACTCTGCTATTGGCTCATAAAGACCCACTCTCTATCTTTCTCTACTCTGTTCCACACCAAGACATTGCTGCACCGACTCCATCAACGGACCTTCTTGCCCTTTGTCTCCTAGATGGATTTGGCCAGTGGGAGGAGATTGACCCACTGCAGGAAACTGGACCGAGGAGAGCACAGCAGATGTTATAAGTATACAAGACCACGCCAGGCTGGCTTCGTCCCTCCACCAGAGGCTCTGTGACTAGGCATTCAGGGCTGGCAATACTGCAGTGTCTGTTAAGCCTGGTTTATTACATTCTTACCTGGGTTATGGTGGCTTCTGTCAATTCCTACCCATATTTTCAGAAATAGCATTTTTGCAATAGACTCAGCTCACTGTAAGAGGGCCCTTGGGAGTCTGACTGATACAAACGGCCTTCCTCCTCTGGCAATGCACTTAGACACAGGCTGCATGCTCTAACTCAAGGCTACCTTCTTTCTGGAGCTTTCCACTCAGCATCACCACTACTTGTAGAGGCATTTGACTAACCAGACTTCCCATAACACTCTCTCCTCCACTATAGCTCTCATCAGGTTTCTAGGCAGATTTTTGCCACACCACTGGTTTGCGCCTTTGCTTCTCTATTCCAGGATGTGAATTTTTCAAGGTAGAACTGCTTATCAGTTGGTTTACTTGTAGCCCATTTCCTCCTCCTCCTCCTCCTCCTCCTCCTCTTCCTCCTCCTCCTCCTCTTCTTCCTCCTCCTCCTCCTCCCTCTTCCTCCTCCTCCTCCTCCTCCTCCTCCTCCTCCCCCCTCCTCCTCCCCCCTCCCCCTCCTCCCTCCCCCTCCTCCTCCTCCTCCTCCCTCTTTTTCTTTCCTTATAAAAAGTTGGCATTTAACGAAGCAGTTTATGAATACAACATATATGATTAATGTCACCCCTTTCAACATTCTCATCCATCCCTCCTCTAGCCATCCCTTCCCTCACTCTTCTTAACTTAGTAGAATATACATTGAATTCCTGACTACATTTGCCCCCTCTTTTCCTTTTCAGTTGTCCACCCCTTTCCCCTTGAGCCCACCCATCCCTTTCAAGTTCCTGCTTCCTGGCGTTTATTTTGCTTAGCCTTAAATTTGCCTTTCTAAAGAATTACATTACTTGAGTTCTCCCTTTACCTTACCATATTTCAGTTAACATATTGGAATACTCCGATAACATATTTACTTGTAAGTTTATAAGCTACAATCTAGTTTCCACATATAAGGGAAAACATGAAGCCTTTGTCTCTTTGAGCCTGACTTATCTTTGTATTTTTTTTTTTTTTTTGGCCATTCTTGGGCCTTGGACTCAGGGCCCGAGCACTGTCCCTGGCTTCTTTTTTGCTCAAGGCTAGCACTCTGCCACTTGAGCCACAGCGCCACTTCTGGCCATTTTGTATATATGTGGTGCTGGGGAATCGAACCTAGGGCTTCATGTGTAGGAGGCAAGCGCTCTTGCCACTAGGCCATATTCCCAGCCCTATCTTTGTAATTTTTAAAGCAAGTTTTACTTTACTTTGTCTACATATAGCCCATACATTCCTTTAGAATACTTTTATTGTCAAATACTTTGACTGAATATCATTATATCATTATCACAACCATTCATTTCAAAATATAAACAATCAAAATTATTTTTATAACTAAGTTTCTAAGAACAACCAAAAAGAAAAAGTCAACTCGTTTTTTTAAATTTTCAAACTGATGTACAGAGAGGTTACAGTTTCATACATTAGGCATTGGAAACATTTCTTGTACTGTTTGTTACCTCCTCCCTCATTCCCCCCTCCCCCTCCCCCTTTCCCTTTCCCCCCCAAGAGTTGTTCAGTTCATTTACACCAAACAGTTTTGCAAAAAAGTCAACTCTTAATAATGGAATCTAAAATACAACAAGCTACTCTCTGAATCATATCTAAGTCTGTATTGACAACACTCAATTATTCATTTCTTTTCTAAAATTTATTTTTACTGTAAAGGTGATATCGAGAGGCATTTCAGTTACATAGGTCGGGAAATGAGTACATTTCTTTTTGAGCAGTGTCACCTCTTCCATTGTTTTCTCCCAGGTTTGTTTTTTTTCATCCCAATCCATCTTTACCCTTAGCATAATTTCTCTCAGGGTCTTTTCATTTCTTTACAAATGGTAGAAATCATTCTTTCTAATGGAAGGGTAAAATTGCATTTTATATATATATCTATCTATCACATTTTCTTGATCCATTCGTCCATTGAGATGTGTCTGATTTTCCACCTAGCCAACTGTGAATACTGATGCAATGAACATGGTTGTGCTGGTGACTTTACTGTATCCTAGTCTGTAATCTTTTGGATCAATGTCCAGGAGTGGAATGTAGACCATTGGGCAAGTGTCACTACTACTTTCTGTACAGTGAATGATATTCTTCTTAGATTTGAGGCTTGAAGTTTGTATGTACACAGGATCATGAGTGGTGATTTTTCCAACTCTGTCAACAATCTTGGCATAAAACCAATGTAATGACATGAGCCAGTAGAGATGAGCTTGTTTCGTGGAACTTAAAAAAAAAAATCCAACCCAATTTGCATGATAATCGGCAAATCCATTCAAGCCATATCTAAGAGAAGACTCTTTTATGTACTTGGAACTGAAATCCCCCTATTAGGGTACTGTGGCTTTCAGATCAGATTTAATTAAGTGAATAGAAAATTTTGGAGGAAATATAAGCAGAGAAGAAATACAGTTAACTCTTGTTTTGAGCCTGACATCTAACACTCTATTTCTTTGGGTGCTCTAAGGGTTGGCCACTCATACCATCTCAACTAGCAACAAGACCTGCTCTTCTTCCTTTTTAACTTGTCTTCCTTCTCAGAGACAAATGTCCAAAGTCTAAAATGCCAAGACTTCGTAGTAAACAAAAATCATCTCTATGTTCAGAGTGTTCTCATTACCAGCAGAAATGAATGAAGCCAAGTTTCTAAATAGTGACTTCATAAACAATGTAATTTAACTTGGTTTTTAATTGGGAATTCAAGGCTTCTGTGATATCAGTGTATCAACGATTCTCAGTGATGTGGCTGCCATTCAAGGCCCAGGTTTCTTACTCATTACCTTCTTCTGATCAGCCTGCACAGCAGGCATCCTGGTCAGAGCCCATATACTAGAAATGCTGCTGCTACTGCTAGGGCCAGCAGTGTGGGCACTCAGAGAAAGCCATTCAACACTAAATCCCAGAGCCTGCAGCGCAGAGATGAGCAGTAAGAACTTCCTCCTTCCACCTATATAAACCAAAACCAATGGCTTCATTTATTCGCTCTGGCTGCTTCTTTGTAAATTCCACTTAGCTTTCTTCTTTGGACTTTTTGATTAAAAATGCTGTCTGGAGAGCAATTTGATGTTCAAGGGAAGATGTTTGTGAGGCATTTTTCTTTTCCTTTTATGGCCTAACTTTTTCTTTCCATCACCTCCTTCCCTCCTCCTCTCTATCCTTCCATCTCTCCTATGTCTCTTCTTTCCTTTATAGTTTGAGTAGATTATCCTTTTTCTCTCTTTATTTTTTTTAAAAAAACCTTTCTATTGTGTTTTTCCACTATGCATGTAAAGTGGAAACTGACAAAATGGGTTAATCTTTCTTTACCATCTCCAGTCTTCTGGATTCTTACACATGGCTTTGGATTCCAAAGGCACAAAAATGAGGCTGCAGCTGGAGCCTAGATGCAGACTAGTAGGAAGCTTAGGTGAGGGGAACCTTGTCTTCCTTGACAGAAGAAGGCTTCCCTGTCTTCGGTGGCTTTACAGATTCAGCCTCCAAATCCCTTTCAATAACACAGTCTTCTTGCAGTCCCATGAAAACCAATGAGGTTCTTTTGTTTGCTTTGTTTTGGTTTTTGTTTGTGGAACTTGGCTGATGTGCTACCAGCTGAGCCATGCCTCCAGCCCTGATTTATTGCTCATTATTTTTGAGACAGATTCTAGCAGTGTTTTTGCTTAGGCGGCCTCAAATGACCATCCTCCATGTCTCAGCTTCTTGAGTAGGGAGGATTCTAAATGTGAATCACCAGAGCAGACCCAACAAGGTTAAACATGTACATATCATTCATGGATTTCAATAACATTCATTATAGACTTCCTAAGTTCCTGGCATACGTCTCGAACGTTATTAGTGGAGGTGTGCAATTGCTGTCTTGGAAGTCTTAAGTCCAGTAGAAGAAACAGATACACAGGGTCAACCTAAGTTCAAGCGGCCCTATGGGAGCACAAAGGGTGGGATCTCCTCTCTGGATATGGTAAACAGTGGTCAAAATCATAACCACTTATAGGTAGAGGTTCTGAGGTAAAAAGGTAGGTAAGCACAATTATATGTATTTCCTCATCTCAGGATGGAGAAGTGAGGATAGGCTCTTAAATCACACAGTTTAGTAAAAAGACCTTCAGATTACAGTCTGATGTGATTGTCTCTAAGGTTGGTAAGATGAAAAGCCTGAGGAAGTGACTTAGCAAACACATTAAGTGGTGGTAATTTGTATCAGGACTTTGGGAGAGGATAGTGCTTTTACAAATTAGTGAGCATATTGTTATTATTTATTAATTAGTTACTATTATGACAGTTAGAGAACCCAATGCATTACTTGGTACAGAAAAGAAACTCAGCCACTCCTCATGTTCCAATGAGTTAGTTGTTGAGGAGTCTGCCTGTATTCTACCTGAGTGGCTTTTGATTCCATTACCTTTTCTTTATCTAGGTTTCCTCTTCTATGAAATGGAAAACCATGCTTGAGGAGGTCCAACAATGTTTCCTGTGTTGACATTATCTCAGCCAACACAAGGACATGAAATAAAACAAACAAAAACAAATTATCCTTCTGGGAGTGAAAGAGGATCCATGGTTCCTGAGCTTGCAAGGAGGAAAGACCATCTCCCCGAAGGACATAGACCATCAATCAATGCTGCAAATAAAAGTCAGAGAAGCCAATACATTTTCCAGTGAGAGATTTGTGGTTGGCCGAGCAGTCCAGAGATGAAATATTCAAGGTTAAACATCTATTCCCATTAAGGGGATCTATATTGCTGTGACACTCAACAGGATTTTTTTTCACAGTTCTGATTTATGGAGTTACTTGGAATGCTAAAACTCCAAGAAGAAAAGAAGGTGAGACTTTGAGAATTATATTGCTTCTTGTGGTTGGAAGGAACTTTGATTAGAGGCCTGGGAGCATGGAAGAAATTAATTGTCATAATTGATTGACAGAGGCTAGTGGTAAAAATAGTCTGTTGGGTAGCTATTCCATATGAGTATTTAATACATAAAATGCTTCATGGTAGCCAGGACACACTCTATCACTCATTCACTAACCATAGCAGAGTTCAATGTTGACCACATTTTTCAGATTGTAAATATTGGGACTTTGCTTGCAAGATCCAAGGTTACCCTCTGATGTTCCTCCCATAGATGCCTCATCTAAAATTCTGCCTATACATTTTGTTACAGGGTTCGAGGGAGAGGATTCCCCATCCCTCCAAGAGTCCACCACTCAGAGACAGTCTCAAGCAAAAAAGATGGATTTATTGAGGAAGCAAAAAGCGAACTGACCGGCCAGGGATGCAGCACAGACTCGGGAACTGAAACTGATACAGTGAAAAGCGGGCTGATCTGCCAGGGACACAGTACAGACTTGGGAGCTTCCACTGTGCCCCAAGGAGTCTTCAAATTGGGGTTTATAAAGGTAAAAGCGTAGCACCGATGTAGGGGGGTTGACGCAGGGAGTAGAGCAAGCAACGAACAAGCAAGCCATTTACAGAAGTAGAATTTTGGGGTCAGGTTGACCTAATCTACTCCCCCCAACATTTCCTACCATATTTCCCTAATCAAGATGGTAGCAGCTGTACTCCCTACAACACTTTTCACTTGCATCTTTGCTGACAATGGAGTCATTCTGAAAAAAGGAAAGGAGGAGAGATGTACCTCTGGAGCTTTTGTGTTTATTTTCTAAATGTAGGCATGAAAGGACATGAGTTTGAAGTTTTGTTGCAAATTAGTTCATCAATATGGTGAGAATAAAGGCAAGACAGCTGTACAAAGTAAAAAACAATCACTAATGAGAAATTCTATAGAGGCTTTTCTGAATAACTAATGTGAGTAATATAGTTATGGATATATTTTGACCAGGACAGAAGATAGCATCAGAGAAAGAGTTGGTAGACAAAGCCAGAGATAAGAAGAAATGGGGGCTCAGGATAGAATGTCAGTTGGCAGAGCTACAGGGAAGAAAACTAGCTTTTACCAGTCCTGATGCAGAGAAGAATAAAGAAGATGATAAAATGCTGAACAGCTGAGAAGCTTTGTTATACTCCCAGGAAATTCCATTATACCAGCCTACTTGCCTTCCTCTAGTACTCATCTCACGATTCAGAACAGACTGATGTGAAATCAGTTTGTTTGCAGTTCCAAGCAGGTGATGTCAAGCATTCCAATGGGCCATTGCCTTTCTTCTCTGCTTAGTCAAGTCCTCTCTGAAAACATTTCTCATCTGACAGGGTTTCTAAACTTCAGGCATTTATTCCTTCTTTGGGAAGATATGGAAGAAGTCAATGATATGTTCAAGTCAACTGGACAGTGATGAATCAAAAGATGTTGGCTACTCTTTGTTCATAATCTTAATACATATACCATCCTCCACATCTATCACTATGACTGTGATCTATTCAGGATATCTCTGTTTCTGTCTTTGTCTCTGTCTCTGTCTGTCTGTCTGTCTCTACTATAACTAGTATCTCACCTTACAGGTGCTCTCTATACTGTGTAGATGGAGAAAATCTTGGATCTCCAGCATATCTCAAGATTAGCAGAAGTTAAATCCATTTCAACCTCAAGTGAAATAATTGCTTTGATGGGAAAGGTTGTTACTCCCAGAACACTTAGATATTGGATATTAATTAAGATACCATTCACATGCTAACTTCAAACTTTTTAATTTCTGTTGGGAAATGACAAAAATAAAACAGAGACCAGAATGAATTTCATGTGCTACTAGCTGTAAAAGGTACCGCTTGAATTGAAGGACTTTGACTCAGACTCAATTTTCTTGTCTGCTACCAACTTAACTGTTAAAGTAATAATCATTAACCTATATGCCAGTAACCTCACAGGACCTATTGAGAAATATACCAGAGACATTTGACAGCATCAGAAATCATTTTTAGTATGCAAAGTAACATATAATTCATGACCTTTGGTGTGTTTTTTACTCTTATAAAACTTTCTAAGTCAGGAGAAATGTTGGAAAAAAATCTTCCCACAGGAAGATATGCACTGATTCAGGTCAACTAAATTAATACATAGGCAAAAATTCCTCTACCTAATTCCTCATGCTATTCCACCCAGGCTTAGAAGGGAGAGAGCTAGATGAAGGTAGTCATCTTAGGATCCATTAATGGCTGTTAGATCTTAGGAAAGGATTCAAAACTTCTCATGAGAAATATTATAAAACTACTTGCAAAATTGTTTTCAAAATTAAAAGTGTGGATTGAAAGATGTATCATTAGACTACCAAGTAATAATACTATGACCTATAATTCTAACTCATATATTTATTCAACTTATGTTAAAAAATAAAAGTGAACAGCAGATCAAAGGACAAACTAATACAACAATGATACTCACTTAACAATAGGTTGGATATCAACCTTACAACTTGGGGGGAAGGAGAGTGAGGAGGGGTAAGTGGGAGAAAAATGAAGGATGGGGTGACGTTTAAAAACAAATATAGGGCTGGGGATATGGCCTAGTGGCAAGAGTGCCTGCCTCGGATACACGAGGCCCTAGGTTCGATTCCCCAGCACCACATATACAGAAAACGGCCAGAAGCGGCGCTGTGGCTCAAGTGGCAGAGTGCTAGCCTTGAGCGGGAAGAAGCCAGGGACAGTGCTCAGGCCCTGAGTCCAAGGCCCAGGACTGGCCAAAAACAAACAAACAAACAAACAAAACTATAATCATTACCTTACTTATGTAAATGTAACCCCCCTGCTCATCACGTTTTCAATAAAGATAAAAATTGAAAATAAAATAAAAGTAAAAATATGTTTTCTAGAAAAACTATAGTGGAAATCCTATCCCCTGATAGGACAGTATTAGGATTTGGGGAAGTAATTGAGTAAGAAGAGTGCATCATTTGTCCATGGGATTAGTGTCCTCATAAAGAGGTTTGAGAGACCTCTCCTGATCTTGTTCTTCTAAGTGAAGATGCAGTCAGAGCTTTCAGTGTGCACAAAGAGAGCCCTCACCAGGACTTGCCTACAGGGGTACTGGCAGCTCAGGTACCCAGTCCCTGGAACTACTAGAAATGCATTTCTCCCAGTTACAAGCCATCCAATTGATGGTACTTCATTTTAATGGTCTGAAATGACTCTGACATCAAGAGGGACATATCATTTTTCTGGTACAGAATGCACTTCTTAGAGGAATGTGGATATATTTCCTTCCTGTAAAATGGCACCAAATATATAAAACAGGAGCTAATGTCTCTGTTTTGTTTTCCAGATATAAGATAGAGTAGAATCAGATATAAAATAGAGTAGAATAGTGTGCAATGCAATTCGAAAGAACCCTGTCAGGCACAGGGACAATAGCCAGGCCTCAAACACCATTTGTGAGGAAATGAAAAACAGGTCCTTACCATAAAATATATATGCTGGCTATTTCAGGGGCCACAATTTAAACCCACAAAAGGAAATGTATTGGCACTAGTAGAATTGATGCTTCAACTTTAGATTCATGAATGACTTTCCATTTGAAAATCTGAACAACACTTAAGAATATTAAATCGATTATATATAATTGCGCTCCCTTTACTTGGAAGAGAGACCATTCTGATGATTCTGAATGCTGTTAATCTTGAATTGTTTTCTGGTGCTGTTTCCTGAGAGTACAATCTACTTTATAGTCGATATCTCAATAGTGCTCAAATAAGAGCAAGAGGAAGAAATCATATTCATTTACAAACAATTTGAGAGTTCAAAGAATTTCTAGGATGAGAACAAAAGAAGTTAGGTCATTTAGTTGCTAAAAAAATCACTGGGGTCTCCTTTGGTATAAAATCTATAATAATTGCAAATCCAGCTATTATACTTAATGTACATTATGTAAAAATTGAACTACATAACTTGAGGGTAGGGATGGGAGGGGTTGATGGAGGAGAATGATGGAAAGGGTGACATTGATTAAAATGCATTATACTTATAACATGACATATAATTGTAGCTTCGTTGTACAACTACTTAATAATAAAAATTTAAAAATAAAAAACCCTATTAATGACCTATATCTGAGCCTTGGTTATAGAATCCTAGTGTGCCAAGAATGTATCTCATGGACTCTCTTAAAATTGGGGTTTGCCTCATTTCAAAATCAAACTAAATTTTTTTGTTTCTATCTTATGTATATCATTAGACTTAGAGACCCAAGGAGAGGGAAGTTCTCATTTTCTAAATGAAATGTTGTTAAATTCAAGGAGGAAAATATGTCAAAGAAATTTATAGGTGATTTTAGAATGAAAATGTGAAAGGCAATCATTTAGATGCAAGCCATATTATGTCTTTATGATCCTCATATTTCTCAAAGGAGTTTTTAAAATTATGTATTCTTCAAAACTGAGGTCCAGAATTTTGAAATTATATTGAGGAATACTGTCGTTGGACTCAGAATTGTCCATGAAGAGAGGTCATTCTGTGTCACTGTACCATACATGAAGGCTGCAAATCCGTCCCCCGATAGGCAATTTTCTGGCTAGGAACTTCTTACATTGCACCAGTGTTTATTTTTGTACCCTTCATCCAATTTTACTAAAGTCCATTGACTGACATATGAAAGCTGGTTGACATATTTAACTTGACTGTGGTCAGATGAACGCAGACTGTCCTAACAGAATACCTGGGTCATTTACAATCAACAGAGGGGGGAAGATACCTCAGTTATAGCTACCACACAGCACAAGAGTTTTCTTTTGGACTTTTTTTTGCTTTACTAGGCGATATGCAGTTTTAACTCTTTTGGTATGTCTCCAGAGCCTATTAGTGTAATATTCATGAAGACTGGATCTGTAGAACCTACAAGTTTTCTTTGATGTCTGACCCACAGCCAATATTAGCTTTACCATCTATTCTTAATGATAGCAATTGAGTGACAATGAAGGAGTCAATAATGGCATTGATTGGCTTGGAGTGATCAATAACTAAGTAGGCAGGGCCTGACTTGCTTTTTCATTTCCTAGCTTCTGAGGAAGAAGGCTGCTATTAATAGACAGTGGTTGAGCAGTTGGGATCAGAAACTCAAGGTTAGAGTGTTGGTCAGGAGCAGATCACTAGTGTTGGTAGTTTCCCTCACTTGATTGCCTTGTGAGAGCTTCGCAGGGGTCTTTGTGGTTGAAAATTTTATTCACTTAATTTGATGGGCATAGTTTTTCATGGAAGACATTTATATTATACTATTTCTTATTCTGGTGGGATGAATCTTTTGTTCAGAAAGCTGCGTGGTTAAGATTATTTCTTCACGGTCAGCTTTATTTTTTCTTCAGTGAACCTATATCAAATTGTAAATTCAACTTTTGTAAATTATAAATGTAATCTGTTAACATTTAAAGCAGAACTTAGGGGGAGAAGCTAGTGCTTTAAAATAAACTCCATTGAGTTATAAATTACAAAGGGATATGCGAGGTGCCCTCATTTTATGTCTCCATGCTGATGAACTATAAAAAAATATACATTAAAAAACCCAGGCCAATCAGGAAATGGAATATTTCCATCATGTCCAAAAGCCTTGCCAGTCCATCCTAATGCTACTAGTTCTGGTTCTCAGGTAAAAGCGAATCTTTATTTTTGTCAACTGGATTATCTTTTTTAGAATTCTATATAAATGGAATTGAAAAGTATGTACTCCTTAATCTCAGTCTTTTTTCCACTCAGCAGATCAATCTGAATCACTCTGCATAAATAGGTCATTATTTTCAATGCTTTATAATGTTTCATTTCATTGATGCCTGAAAATATGTTTATTATTGATGGGCATCATGCTCTATTGAATCTTTGTTACTGATGCCATAGGAACGTATAAAAAATCTTTGTGTGGATATGTGTTTTAATTTCTCTTAGGTAAATACCAGGGAATGAAATGATTGAATATTATAGTAATCATTAAGGAATTGTCAAACAATTTTCCAATATGGTTGTAGTATCCTATTTTGTCACTGCATATAAGAGTTCTAATTTCTCCAAATGCCTATCTATCTATTTATCTATCCATCCATCCTCTGTCTATCTCTATCCATTCATGTATCCATGTGCCATTTGCATATTTTTGAAATATGTTCTAGTACTTTTTTATTTTATAAACATAAGCATTTTGTTATTTATATCTATAGAAAGGCATAGATAGATGAAATGAAAATAACAGTAGAGATACGGAATATGTCTGTGATTATATATGTATATAAATGTGTGAGATGTTTATGTAGTATGTATATAAACAAACACAAAAACAAAACTTTCAACAAGGGTATGGCCTATCTTTGCATTTTTCATTTTCATTTTAAAATTTTTATTGTTATTATAAAGATGATGTACAGAGGGGTTACAGTTACATAAGCCAGATATAAAAAGAACATTTCTTTTTGTACAATATTACCTCTTCCCATGTTTTCTCCCAGTTCTTCTTTCCCGTCCCTACCCACAAGTTGTATAGTACATTTCCAACATGGTGCCTTGTAAGTACTACTGCCCATTTGTATTCTGAAGAACAGAAATGTTAAACTTACTATATTTTATCCAAGATATTTTCACCTACTTATAAGTTACAAATATTTCCTTATGTATGTCTATGATTCATTTTTGAGATGCTTTTTGTATATGATGGTGTAGGCACTGAAGTTCATTTATAAAAATATGGATACTCACTTATTCCACAGACATTTTCTGGAAAGATTACCCTTTTCTTATTGCATTACTGTGGCATAATTGTAGAAATTTAATTGAGCATATGAGTATACCGCTGTATCTGGACTCTATTCTGACAGTAATGATGTTTGATTTCAAGTTCTTTGCATTTCCATGAGAATTTTAGGGAAAAAAACCATTTTTTCAGAAATACATGCAAATTTTATAAAAAATAGATTAACTTCAGTACAATTGAGAAAATGTCCTTGATGTATAGACTTCTGACTCATGAGCATAGACCAGCAATATTTCATAGTTTTAAGTGTACATCATACATATTTAATTAAATATTTTATGCTGTTTGACCTAACCACAAATGGGATTTTTAAGAACAGTTCATTTCAAAATTTTTCATTGCTGTTGTCTCAAGATGCTGTTATATTTATAATTTTTAATTATAATAATTAGGTACAAGAAAGATTTGAAATGTTGTAGTAACCTGGTGAGTTAAATCACCTGGTAGTGATTTCCTGTGATATTAAAGCATTTTCTTTAATAATTCTTTTGATTTTTAAAAAATAGTACTAGCAATGAAATATATGCCTTCATCTATGTTAAGAAATCTGTTCTTATCATATAATTAACATTTCTTGACACCAAAAGTTCTTTTGTAAATTGTTTATTGCTTAATATGATACCTAACATTTATAAGAAATGACATGTGGGCATTTAAAAAAGTCATTGATTACTTACTTACTGAAATAATAGTCTTTGAATATTGGCTTGGTATTTTTTTGCCTACCTGCAATAATGTCTAAACTCTAGTAGCCTTTTATTGCCTCTGAATTTCATAGGGTTTTCCACGAAAACCTGGTATAGTAGTATAGTGTTACTTCTTTCTTTTTTGTTTGGATACATTTTACTTTGTTCTGTTTCCTTAATGTGCTGGAAGTAGAATTTTAATTTCAAGCTGCAAGAGCAAATATCAGTGATACTCTTCAATCTTGTGGGGAAGGTATTCAGCCTTCCACCATCAATTATGAGGTTAGCTGTTCACTTCTCTTTTTTTGGCCAGTCCTGGAGCTTGAACTCAGTGCCTGCACACTGTCCCTGGCTTCTTTTTGCTCAAGGCTAGCTCTCTACCATTTGAGCCACAGCACCACTTCTGGATTTTTCTGTGTATGTGGTGTTGAGGAATGGAACCTAGAGCTTCATGTATACAAGGCAAACACGCTTATCACTAGGCCATATTCCCAGCCTCTGTTCACATCTTGTTGATAGCCTTTTCTCCGTGGCAGAAGTCACTTTAAAATGTGTACTTGAATTATTTTTCTGTATTCATGATGAGAAAATAATACTTGATGAGAGGCAGTGATTGGGTCAAAGTAAAATGGTATTATGTCAATGGCAGGGCATAAATGCTGCAAGTTGATTCAACTGCATCTAAGGATAGACCAAGTTTGCCCCTGACAAGTGATGTTCTCTCTGCACTTTCTGTTCAACCTCTTTATTTGTTCAACAAGAATACAACTGATATAATAACAATAAAACAGCACATACAATAATAAAAATGAATTTTAGTTAAATGCTATGATTTTCAGATACTCAATAAACATTATCTTACCCAACTTTACACAATCTTCAAAGGAAGGTATTATTCAACACATTTTATAGATATCCACCGGAAACTCAGATGTCACTAAGAAGATGATCATGTGCTTAAAGCTTTCTGCTCTGACCCTAAAGTTGATGGCCTTACTAACACATCATGTATTTGCACATTTCTTTCTACCATACAATCTACACAACTTTTGCTAATCCATTTGATGTCTGTAACAGTTTTGTTAAAGTAATTCTTAATTTATGGAATTAGAAAAATGCCCAAAGTTTTGTTTTCAGGAAGTGACCGAGTTGGAATTTAAATTCATAGTCTTTGAGTTTATTAGAAAATAAATGGATGTTTTTTAGAGTTCTTTGATATTATGATGACTGGTCTGAAACTCCAGGAATACCTTCTTTGTGTCAGTCCTTGTGGATTCCTAAAGGAAACATATCCATAAGGAGTTAGGGAAAACAGAAGCAAACAGTACATTTTAGTAGTTCAGATTTGGATAAACATTTAATAGAAAATTCCAACACACTTGTCCGAATGATGCATGACTGAATCCTTCACTAAGTTTGACCTGAGCCCAAGGCAGAGTATGAAGCTAGCTGCTCAGAATCATTACCAAGCTTATCTACCATCTTAGATTTTACCCCAGGGTGATCCTAGGATTGGAAGAGCCAGAAAAACAGAAGCTAAGATGAGCAAACATGCTCTGGCCTTTCATATACACTGACTTACAATTATTAGTATAGCTTTCAACAGGATGGAAACAGAAGAAGAGAGTTGGAAATACAGGATATTTCTTTCCTTCTATTCATCTATACAAAATTCTTTATCTCTTCCTACTTCAGATTCCCAACACTATTGTATCTAGAATTTTACCTTCCGTTCCCTCTTTAAATTAGTTCTACTCTTAATTTATCAGCCTGAAAACACTCTTCAATCTTATCTATTCAACTCAGGTATTCTAGAAATCTCATTCTCCATTTCCCTAGCCTTAAATGTTATTTTTTCTCCTTCGAGTGCTGCAGTTATCTGTTGATTATGACAAATTGAGAAATGCTACATCCATCCATTCATTTAATTCCAAAGATAAAAAATTGACTACTTTTCAGTGTCTAATTTTGTTTGTATAAAATTGGCACAATAAGTATTGTCAGAATCAAATAAAGAACAATTACAGGGAAAATAGCTGGGTGTGTAACTAATCTCAATATCAGAATCAGTATTGGAGCAGCAATGGGATTAATGGCATAATTTGTGTTAGTAAGTACCACACTTGAACTTAGACCAGAGTCTAGGATCAGCCATATATCAGTGTTGATTCCAAATGTAAACAAAGTTATTGATGGTCAGGCTCTGTTGTAATTCAGCTCTGCTAACTAGACATGTGCAAAATGAATATCTAAACGGGATATTAAGCAGGCCCTTGCTGTTCAGTGAGTGTTAATGAGGAAGCAGATGAATCCTGAAATGGGAATCAGACTATGTGAATTTTCAGCTTGGACTTGCCACTAAGCAACCTCAAAAGCTGAGCATGATTCCCCTTAAGGAGTCTGATTCCTCACAGCAAATAGCTCTAAAATTCTGTGATCCAAAAGTCTATGCAAAGCAAAGAACAGCAGACCGTCGGAAAAGTCTTTGTGCTCTTCATTTCTGAAAGGTCTACTCTGGATGCTTTTCCAAGCATCAGTACAAATAGCACTGAAGCCTGTCTGGATTTCCCTGATAGGGGACGTCTCTTGTTTGTTAACCTTCAATGCATTTCTGCAAGTACCATTTGTGTGTACTATTTAACACTGTATTTCTATTATTATTTGCATATATATCCTAATATTGATTAAACTTGCACAAATCCTTTAAAGCAGGGCAAACATTTAACCCATTTCTCCATCTTTCATTGTCCCTAGGACATTGAAAGGTACAGAGGAGATATTTCTTGTTTTGTGATATGAGGATTGAGTGAATCAGTGTCTGTCTGGCTGAATGAATAAATGAATAAATGAATAAATGTACAAATAAATAGCTAGCTAATGAATGAGCGATGTGGGAGTCGATTGATACATTCACTGAAAGTCAATATTTTTCAGGACAATAGCTCCTATTCTGTGTGAGATATTACACAAAACATCATATAACTGATCTCACTGAATTGCAAAACAATCATGGAAGGTAGGTGTTATCATTCCTTAGTAAAGGTAAGCGGTGATTTAACAAAACTAAGCAGTTTGCTCCATGACTTGAAGCCCCATTATGATTTCTGGCTACAAAGATTCTGTTGCTAGACATTGTGAATTTAAGGTTTCTCTGTATGGAGAGCTTATTTTTTGTATCACTGAATAACACCAAATAACCTGGAACCACCATAGTTTGTTCATCCACTCATCTATTAAAAGACATATTGGTTGCTGTCATTTTGGAAATTGTAAATGAAATGCAGCAAACACTGTGTGCAAGGTCTTAATGTGGAAAGAAGTTCTTAACTCATTTGTGTAAATATCCAGGAGAGCAACTTAGTGGGTCGTATAAAAAGAGAATGTTCATTTTTGTTAGAAAAAAAAAGCTGCTTTCCAGAGTGTATCATTTCATATCCCCACCAACAGTGAAGGAGTTCTTGTTGCTCTACAGTACCATTAACTCTTGGTGTTGGAATTCTGTGTTTGGGCCAATTTAATAAGTACATAGTAGCATCTCACTGTTGCTTAATTTATGTTTCATAATGCAGAGCCTTTTCAATATGCTTTCTTGATATCTGCATTTCTTCTTTGGGAAATTATCTGCTCTTGTATTTTGTCCATTTTCATATGTTGAGCTTAAAAAATTTTGTTTTCTTGTTTAATAATTCTTTAGCAGATAAATGTTTTGTGAATATTATCACGTAACTGTCTTTTGCAGAACAAAAAATGTTTAAATGAAATCCAATATCTCAATTCTCTCTCTTCAACCTCTCAAATTCTCTGACAACTTCTTGAATTAAAGCTAATTTTAGTTCAAAAGCTATTAAGAAACAAGATCCTGCAGTAATTATAAGTAATTTCAGCTGACTAAGATATTTAGGTACTATGCATCAAATTTTGTGCTTAAAATCTCTGTCAAGATCCAAAATGCATCAAGCGCCCTGTGTCCCATGAGCTAACAAATTGATACTGGCATCTATTTAAAACTTTTGATAACTCTGTGAGAAAATTCTTTGAAAGCTATCCAAAGTCCTTAGTCATAGAGGAAAGGTATGGATGTCCCAGAAACGAGGCAGATTCCTAACCATCTATGTGCAAACTTGTATTTGCTCTTGAATTTACTTAGCCTTTCAGAGTTTATTGCACTTCAGGATGCAGACTTGTTTCTGAACCTGTTTTTGACTCTATTTTTTTTTTTTTTTTTTTTGGCCAGTCATGGGCCTTGGACTCAGAGCACTGTCCCTGGCTTCTTCCCGCTCAAGGCTAGCACTATGCCACCTGAGCCACAGCGCCCCTTCTGGCTGTTTTCCATATATGTGGTGCTGGGGAATTGAGCCGAGAGCTTCATGTGTAGGAGGCAAGCACTCTTGCCACTAGGCCATATTCCCAGCCCTTGACTCTATTTTGACGTTAGTTTGATTTAATAATCTTTCTTCTGAGAATAATCTAGCCATGTGTAGAGTGAATTACCAGCAAATTCATTGTGACAGGATATAAAAAGGCCTTTAAGGAAATATCTTACTTTAAAAAAAGTAATATCATGTCCTGATGTATACAGTCAAACCCTTTACTAGATACTCTTGAAGTCCAGAAAAATGCTGTCATTCCAATGTAGTTGCAGTTTTCAATGAGATATACAAGGTCACCTGGTGTTTCCTAAGTACTATTTGTTAGGCATTTCAAGTTTTATGTAATTTAAGATTCATGGCTATCTGGAGAAAGACATTGTGATTACTCTTGGATTGGGGCTCAGAAAACTGAAACTTTAAATATATTATTCATTTGAGGAACCTCCATACTGCTTTCCAGAGTGATTGGACCAGTTTACATCCCTACCAACAGTGTAGTAGTGTTCTCTTTTGGCCACATCCCTGACAACATTGGTTATTATTTGTTTTATTGATAATGGCCATTCTAACTAGAGTGAGGTAGAATCTCAGTGTTGTTTTGACTTGCATTTCTTTTAAGGCCAGAGATAATAAGCATTTCTTTATGTGTCTATTGGCCATTCTTATTTCCTCTCCAGAGAAGTCTCTTTTTAATTCTTTAGTCCAATTATTAATTGGGGTGGCTGTTTCTTTGAGGATTTGTTTTTGGGAGATTTAATGTTTTGTGCTCTAGGTATATTTTTTGATATGAGGCACTTGTCTGTGAAGATCTTCTCCCAACCTGTAGGCATTCTATTTATCTTGCTAGCTATGTCCTTTGCCATGCAGAAGCTCTGCAGTTCAATGCAATACCATTTGTCAAGACTTTCTTTGGGTTTTTGTGTTTCTAGATCTTCATTTAGGAAGTTTTGACCTGTGTGACCCAGCAGTCCCACTCCTGAGCATTTACCCAAATGACCAGAAACAGGCCACACTAACGCTACCAGCACAACTATGTTCATTGCTGCAGTATTTACCATAGCTAAGATATGGGATACACTCAGATGCCCCATGTTATATACACACAATAGAACTCTATTCTTCCTTCATTAAAAAAAAATGGCATTGCCCCATTCATAAGGAAATGGAACGAAGTTGGGCACCGCTTACAGCTTTAAGTCACGGTCCTAGGCCCGCCTCTTCTCTGGCCTGGGGCCATGTGGCTGCTAGCCCCGCCTCCTGCCTCGGACCACATGCACACCAAGATGGTGGTGGGTGGAACCCAGGAGGTGGTCCTGTGGGATATAACGACCCCCCATAGAGGAAGTCCCGTGATGTCACTGTGATGGACAGCTCGTAATCAGCCTATCGCCGTTCCTAGTTAGCCACTCCAAATCCCTCCCCTTCCTGCCGCCATTACTGCTATATAAATCCACCTGCCCCAAGTTAAAATCCTTGGATTTTTTCCGCCTGACGGATCCCCGATGCGCCTGGTATCCTGAGTCCATTAGTTAAATGTAAGCGGGGCTGGGTGGGCGTTATTCACGACTAACACATGTCCCCACTCTTCACACTAGGTCACGCCCCTGCAGAAAGACTTGGAAAAAATCATATTACGTGAAGTAAGCCAGACCCAAAGAAACACAGGCTTCATGGTTTCCCTTATTTGTAGTATATTTGTAGCATATATATTTGCAGTATACTTGCAGGATAGTCCTAGCAGAGGTTGACAATAGCCCAACAGCTATGTACATAGGACCACATAAAATGATGTCAATTGAAATGATCTCCATGATATGGAAGCAGAGGGATTTTTTGTGTTTTCTTTGTTTCTGTTTATAGTGTACTGTTGGCTGTTTTATTTTTTTTTACTTTTATTTTTTTTCTCCTCTGGTTTATTCCCTGTGATCATTTTTTTCTGATTTCAATACCCTTTGTCTTGTATATAAGTTTATCTGATTTGGGAGGGGAAGGGGAATCACAGAAACAATGGGACAAAGGGTGAACCAAGGCAACAGTGATACTCACTAGACACTTTGTTGGAAATGCACTTTACAACTTGTTGGTGGGGGGGGGAAGAAAAGGAAATGTACCCGTTACTTTACTTATGTAACTGTTATTCCTCTGTACATCACCTTCACAATAAAATATAAAAAATACTAAAGTATTTGCCTAAAATGATATATATAGGAAGCTTGCAAATTGGAAATGGACTTTGTCATGCAACCATTGTATGATGGAGTATCTGTGGAACTACAGGGATGTACTTGAGAAAGCACAGAGAATGCAGTAGAGAATGATATGCACCTTTGGGCAGAAGGCTAGGGGAGCTAATGGGGCAGAGATCACTGGAGTAGCAATTATTTGGTGGCACTGTCCTATGCATATTGGTAAAAGGGATCTGAGGAAGAATGTCCCAACCATCATGCATGGTACTGGAAATCAAGTGGACGGTAATGTCCACATCCAACCTCTCTCATCTTAAACCAATTAGCTCCTTTACTAGAGACATCCTCTCACTTCTTTCTGTAAAATGAGTCTCTTGTTATAAAGTCTACTGCAATGGACTTGGCATTTGCTCTCAGGAAGAACAGAGTTCAATCTCTGCCCTATCAATTGCTTTTATTTTGAGCATATGATTTCAAGCCTAAGAACTTGAATTTTATTACTTGCAACATTATCCTCAGGGTACTTATTGAGGACAATAATACTTCACAAGAACAAAGGAGTAAAAACAAAAGGATGAGCTTCTCCTGCTGAGGGAACACCTGCAGTGTAATGTGTGCTCTGTCAATGCTTTCTTCCTTAGAAATGTCCTACCAAAGGCTTTACATCTCTCTTGTGCTTTGGTCCAATCAAATGCCAAACTAGATTTTCTGAGACTTGTTTCTTTTGTCAGTCCTGGGGCTTGAACTCAAAGCCTGGGCATTGTCCCTGAGCTTCTTTTGCTCAAGACTAAGCAACTCTACCACTTGAGCTACAGTGTCACTTCTGGATTTATCTGTTTATGTGGTACTGAGGAATTGAACCCAGGGCTTTATGCATACTAGGCAAACCTCTACCACTAAGCCACATTCCCAGCCCCTCCCCCCAACTAGATTTCTAGATTTTCTTTCTCAAAATGATAGCAAAACCAAGCTGGGCCTTTCCCCAGCTTCTTCCTTTCAAGACATTTCAAATGTCAAGGATTCTTATTAAGGGTATTTACTTGAGGGCATACTTTAATGCTTCCTAATTCAACTCCAAAGCAGATTTTTTTTTCTGCCTACTATGCAACATGTGGGAATTCTAATCTGCCAGATGATTCTAACCACTAAGGGGGACAACGTGAGGGTAGCTAAGTAAAAATATCCTGAAGAAAACAAACCCAACAGCTCTTCCATAACCACTGACATGTAGTGAAAGCTCACGGGTTATCTCACACTCAATCTGAGCTTTCTATTTTTTTAAATTTTATTGTCAAGGTGATGTACCGAGGGGTTACAGTTACATACTAAGGTAATGAGTACATTAATTATCAAACATTGTTACCCCCGCCCTCGTTTTTCTCCCACTTGAACTTCCTATGTTCGTGGCAAGTGATTCCAAGGCACAGCGCTGCCCTGGAAAAGTGCAGTGAAGTTACTGCATTCCTGAGCATCGTCCTTCCCAGCAGCCTACCCCATTTCCATTTCCTCCACTGCCTTATCCTACTGAGTCCACTGTATTATCTTCTTCTATTTTTTGAGGAATAAATGTTTGGTGTAGATAAAAATCTATTTTGAATTTTTCTCAGCCCTCAAATAGTTGATGGACCTAAATAAACTATCGAAATAATGAAACTTCACATTGACCCAGTTTTGTAAAATGCTAATTAAATAAGATTGGTTCTTTTGAAAATATCATGAATCTTCAACCTCTCATTCCATGGAGCGCCGCTGAGCCCTTGGTCATGGATGTGCTGGGGCTGTACATATATGTCTGTCATATGGTCACTGTTCTGGAAGGGCTTGTAGCCAAGTAGTAAAATAGAAATGAAAAAAAAAAAAAGAGCTGTTTTTCTGGCCATGATACTGTTTGACTAGACCTTGATAGTGACTAAAAGTACTGAAGTCAATACTTCGTTGGCAAATATTCTGTTGGGTTTGCTAACCTGAGTCTAATTCAAACTGCCCACCTTTTCTGGAGCTGCAAATGTGTAAACAACTGCGGTGGGAAATCGTGATGGGTAGATAGGTCTATTTTGATGAACATGGACTTGAAGAAAACCAACAAGATTAAACAGAGCCCTACCACCACCCTCACTCATGGGGACTGTTTCTCAAACTGATCTCTCTTTTTTGGTGGGCTCCTTAAAGTGGCTGCAGCAACCCTGTGGTCTTGCCCATTGTCAAATGCTTTGGGGATGGGTTGTGTTAAATAGCAGAAAGAAATAGCAAGGAAGGCATGACAGGCGACATGCTACATCTTGCCTTCCTATTCTTTTGAAATCCCTCCCATTTCTATAGAAGAAGCAACTATGCTTGCAGCACTTATTCTATAAAGTGGGGCTTATTTTGTGATTTGAAAGTGCTGCACTTAGGAAGAAAGGAACAGTAGGGATCCAAAGAGCATTTTACAAACCAACAAAAACAAACACATCAGAGACTAACTTAATTATTGTCAGAGCACAGCTCTACAATTACAGCCTGAAGCCAAAGACTTGGTGAAACATGTCTATCTTTAACGTACATTCCACGTTTAAAGTTGAGTGAAATGCTCAAATGCTCAAATGATCCAAGATTTTATTGAAAGATTGATAGTTCATACTGATTAAATATTCATAATTTTACGTAAATGATGGGTAAAATTCAATTTGATATTGTTTATTGAAGTCACTGTATTGACATATTGATTATTTTTAAGGACAACATATGCTGTTCACCTATGTGAGGGAAACAATATGAGCCCAGTAAGCTTGATTTGAGGTAAATAGAACCATCAACAAAGAACAGGCCTGAGAAATAAATTAATAGAAAATACAATGGCAAAAGAGAGCAGAGTATCAATTATATGATTCAAAATAGTTTTTTTCCATTTATTATGATTAAAAGAATAGCAAATTCTCTATTAATATCCACTGGAAAGAAGTGTATATATACCTATGGAAATAAAACAAAAATAGATCCATTTTTCTTGTTTACATATGTTAGTAAATTGTCTTGACCCATATAAGCCCTTTGTTTTAGAAGACTGGTAGGATGACCATAATTTTCCTTATTAGAAGAGGATCAGTTCATTGTATAGGAAAACCATTGAATGAGTTTTCTTTCAGGCATCAGTAACAGAAAAATACTAGACTCTTGTGTTACATTAAAAAGAGGAATCAAATAAACTAACAAGAATAAATAAATTTCCTGTGATTGAGAACAAACTCATTACTGTATATTCACATAATGTTTATTTGAAGTAATCTGTTTCTCCAGTTAAATAATTCAGAGGTTAGCTGAAACCTTAGGCTAAAAAGTAGTAGCCTTTTATTTAAATTTTGGGTGAAAACATATAAAACAAGCTTTCATTCTTGTGATAACATTAAAAAAATTCAAAGGAAAAAAATCATTAGGTTTATCTAAGAGACAATGTAGGAGTAGTGGACAAAACGACATTGAAATCACCTGTGTTCCAAAGATGGCAGCCAGTTGTAGGTAAGGATCTGCTGTGGCAGCACCTGAGCTGTCTGGTGATAATCATTCTGGGTACCACAGGCAGAGATGGCTGTGTGGATGGTTCCTGGTTGAAAGACCTGCTAAACTGCAGGCCACAGGTGGATACAAGCAAGATGGATGGAAGTTGGAGCACCTCAAACACAGAATAACACACAGCCATGTGAGTTTCTCTGCTTTCACCTGAGTGTCCTTTGGAAGCAGGCTAGTGAAGGTGATGATGAGAAGGAAAGAATCTGTGCCTTTGGCACATTTTCATAGAATGTGAGGTCCAGAAATGAGGTCCCATCTAGTAAAGGGTGGAATTGCAGCCCACCTCATTGTGATTCAGTCATGGATGGGGCCAGAGAAAGGATCTCCTCTCTTATGGCTGCCTTGGATAGGAGGTTGAGCTGAGAGGACTGGGTTTAATCTCATTAAAGATGGGATCCACTTCCAGACCACAGTGAGTTTGAATGAAGCCCAAATGTAAACCTCAGTATTTCAGATCCCAAAATAGGAAAATGTATTCTCTAATAAAAAATAAAAGAAACCAATGACAACTCCCCAAAGGGTTTAAATTTGAATCTATAGGTTTTTGATTTTCAGCACAAGGCCTGCTATAAAAGTCAATAAAGTTATGAGCTACAGGAAAAAGCAAGTGAGTCTCAAATGAACAACTCCTCTGGTCTTACTCTCAGATGGAACACTTTGAAGATAGGTGCTACTTCTATGTCCTGCTTCCAGAGTTCAAAGGAATAAGCTCTTGACCCTTGCTCTCTGCTATCTGTAGGAGCATAATTTCCCTCTTTATCTGCATGATCTTTACCACTCTATTTATTTACTTATTTCTAACTTATGCATTTTCCATTAAAATAATCATTCATACACTACTAGTCTTTGTACTTTAATGGCACTTTTTAGATGTCTCAAAAGGAAGCAGAAGGGAGCACAGTTTTCAATCTGCTATGAATAACTCCAACATTTTATTTGGTAAATAAGCTGTTAATGAATATATACAATCAACGTATTTACTTATGTAATATGCATCAACATCTTTGTATAAATATAACATATAAGGAATATTACTCCAGTGAAAGTTGACATGCCTTTCAGATTGCATAATCTTCCCTCCCCTCCCTTCCCCTCCCTTCCCTTTCTTTTCCTCCCCTCCTCTCTTCTTCCCTCTCCTCTCCTCCTCTCATTTCTCCTCTCCTCTCCTCTCCTGTTTTCCCTCTCTTCTATTTTCTCCTCTCTTCTCCCCTCCTCTCTCCTTCCTTCTTCTTTCTTCTCCTCTCCTCTCTCTCTCTCTCTCTCTCTCTCTCTCTCGTGTGTGTGTGCATGCGTGTGTGTGTGGTGTGTGTGTGTGTGTGCATGCACACATTAGGTATGTGTGTTTATCTTTTTCTGTCAGAATTTTAATGTTACATCAATAAGAGTGTTTTTCAAAGTTTCTTATCTACCACACTGCCAGAAATGTTCACCTCTTTGGGTTCTTCTTTACTAATGGAGTTTGACAACAGGACCAACTGGGACCTGAGGTCTTGCTGAGGTTCACTGATTAAACAGAGCCATCTTGTAAATAAAATTAGAGTTTTGAAAGCCAGGTGTGAGCTTTGTCAGGCACCACTGTGCACAATTCCCTGTAAGATCCACACGCAATCGTGTCAGACCAGGACTTTGGAGCCACACAGATCAGAGATTGATTCTTGATTTCCCATTTTTTTTTTCTAATAGTGTGTGTCTTCTCAGGTTGTTATTTCCCACTGAACTTTGAGCTTCGTCTCTAAAATGGGTATAATTGTGCTCACCTCATTGTTCCTATAAGAATTATTTGCAATTGGAAAGGGTCACTGTTTCTGGCACAAAACATTCACCCACATGGTAACTATTAGAAGTATGATCCTCTTGCATTGTTTGTCTGTTATTTGGGCTGTCTCTGAATGTGTACTCTGAATGTGTCTTTGTGGCAAACTCACATAATGAAGAGAATGCTCATACTAGGGAATATTGTAGATCTATGTCATAATATTAGATTTATAGCTTTAGGTAGACATGATCCTTCACAATCCCTAGTTTCTTGTGAATTCTCATGCAGGGAATTTCTCTAGCATTTGTCATAACAAATCTGAACATTTCAGGGTTTAAACTAGGACTAAATTGCTAGAATTTTTTTTACACATCATAGTTTCATAATCAAGTTATGATGTCTTAAACAGATAGAATGAATGTCAATAGGCTTTTTCATGTTGGCTTGACATAACAAAGAAAAGTTGTTTACCTCTTTTGGGGGGAAATAACTATGGAAATTAGTGTATTTTCTATCTTTTGGCACAGTTATTATCCTTGTGATATGAGCTGCAATGAAGTAGATAAATAATTTAGTGGTACTGTAATAACTTCTTGCAGTGATTTTCCAAGAGTATTTCAGTGTGGTATATTCACATCAGTGTGACCAGGGAATTCTGTTGATGGCACAAATCTGCAGTGTTGTTGCTATATTTTTCAGAGAGGGAAATATGTCTGGAATAAGCAAAAGCAAGAAACTTAGGCAATGCATTTCTCAGAAAATTGCTTTTGATCTTTCATTGCAAATCAAATTAATTTTTACCCAATCAAGGGAATTTTTCAGGTAGAAAGATTGTATTTATGAAATAAAGAGTAAAGCGATAACCCATTTGTGTCCTACTTAAGTGGTAATGGAAAATACCTACAACAAAATCATGTTGTGGTCTTAAAAGTGTGAAATAGTCTTTGTGGACTAACCTGTGAGTAATTTCCTGTTCTTTTTTTTTTTTTTTTTTTTTTTTTTTGCCAGTCCTGGGCCTTGGACTCAGGGCCTGAGCACTGTCCCTGGCTTCTTCCCGCTCAAGGCTAGCACTCTGCCACTTGAGCCACAGCGCCGCTTCTGGCCGTTTTCTGTATATGTGGTGCTGGGGAATCGAACCTAGGGCCTCGTGTATCTGAGGCAGGCACTCTTGCCACTAGGCCATATCCCCAGCCCAATTTCCTGTTCTTTGTCTTTTTTTAAAATTAGTGAAGTTTCCTCCCTAAACCTTATCAACTCAGATGAATATATATATATATATATGAATATATATATGACATTTTCAAATCGGCTGAATATCGATGTATCTATCTATGTATCTATCTATATAGATATAGATATAGATATAGATATAGATATAGATATAGATATTCAGTCAAGTAGCTTGAACTCAGGGCCTGGGCTGAGATTTTTTTTTTTTTTTTGCTCAAGGCTAGTGCTTTACTACTTTGAGCCAGAGAACCATCTCTGGTTTTCTAGTGGTTAACTAGAGATAAGAGTCTTATGGACTTTCCCGCCTGGGCTGGCATCAAACCTTGACTCTCATCTCCACATCCTGAGTAGCTAGGATTACAGGTGTGAGCCACCAGCACCTGGCTATATATATAATCTTTAAGTAGTTGTACAAAGGGGTTACCATACACCAGATTAGTTTGTAAGTACAATGCACCTTGATCAGTATCAATTCTACCTCATTCCTCCCAACTCAACTCCTCCCCTCAACTTTCCTAGTTTCGCAGGAAACTATTACTGGTGATCATCTGGGTCTTGTGTGTGTCAGATGATGAAGTCAGGAGTAGGTGACACCTTGGGCCTTTCCTGAAGGAGACTAACAAGAAAGCCAGTCGAACCATCAGCACAGAACTGTCTTTCAGGGTCCCGATCAGCTTTGGTTTTGCAAACCCTCCATGACTTTTCAGTTTGTCAACAGAAAATTATTCTTCCTCCTATCACTTACTCCCACTCTTAAAAACACTGTTGAGGTACTATCTTTTCTTTACAAAGCCCCTGTATTTCACCAGTAATAATTCACCAGTGGACTGTAAGTCCCTTGAAGACAAGGACCATGTCCTACTTAATATGATCAAGTTCCATTTTCTACAGAGTAGGAGTCACATAACTATTTCTGGGGATAAATTTGAGGGCCATTTGATAAAATTTGTAATCATGAATAGAGGTTAGAAGTTTAATAATCTAAAAGGGCCATCTATGTTTTGTATTATTCTAGAGTTATGAGTTAAATATGGTCTTCTCTAGTGATACATTACTATTTAGCTTTAACTTAACATACAATTAAATAATAAATAAAAACAAACCTCCCAATGTCATGAACCGCGGTTGAAGTGGTTGGTGGCACAGATACCTTGTTATCATCATATTAGACCTCAAGACAAAGGACCTTTCCAGCCTACAGAAAATTCCATTGGTTAGGGAATAATTTCAGATTTCTGTACCTCATATCCTGAATGAACTACATTTGCTTTCCTCTACCTCAGCCCCTGTATTTGCTTTTCCAACCCAGTCTTGTTTGAGATTCTGAAGGTCACTTGCTCTATTCAGACACCATAGATAGCACCCTAAAAAAGGAAAGTCTCTTGGTGACTGTAAGACTCAATACTATCAAATTAGTCATTAATTTGTTTACTTACAAGTAGTTTTACTGAAGTACAATGTAAGTACCATAAAACCCACTCACTTCCAGTGGATAATTAATATACTTTTAATAAGTTTGTAGAATTGTGCTTCTTCACCTGACTTTAATTGCAGACAATTTCTGCCAACTCCAAAAGACTTCACGTGCCCTTTGACATTTACTTCATGGAATCCATCTTCCAGGGCACCAGTAATCTATTTGCTATTTTTACACATTGCTTTTCTGGACAGTTAAATAAATACAACATACTGCTTGGTACTGAGTCTTGAACTCAAGGCCTCACACTCTCACTTGGCTTTTTCACTCACTGCTGGTGCTTTACCATGTAAGCGTTCACTTATGGCTTACTGCTATTATTTTCAGATAAGTCTCTCATATTTGTCTTCCCAGGTTGCCACTGAATGATGATCTTCAGACCTCAGCCTCCTGAGGGGCTAGTCTCATTGGTACCAATGAGTCACCAGTGCCCAGCCAACATAGTCTCTGTGCCCACCTACTTTAGAGTAATGCTTATGAAATCTATTTAGGTTCTAATGCATATCAATATTTCATTTCTTCTTATTGGAAAACAGTATTAATTAAATTATTACATTCCATTTAATTTGTTTACATTTAGTTTGTTACCTTTTATTTGTCTGCAGATGAACACTGGGATTACGTCTATCTTGATTATTATAATGATGTAGCAATGAATACTTGTGTGGACTACTTTGTGTGGATATTTTTAAATTATTTTTCTCATGATATAATGTTGAGTATGTTCTATGTTCTTATTCCATATATAACTTCTGTTGTAACGTGTCCACTTCAAAGATATTGCCAAATATAAATATGGTCATTTTAATATTGACTCATGGGAGTATATATTCTGGAAATAAGTCACTTGTCAGGCCTATTATTTGAAATTATCTTTGGCTAGGCTGTAGCTTTTATTTTCACTTTCATGATTATGTATTTGGATATTTTGAAGCTTTTAATTTTAAGAAATCCAATTTATATCAAAATTATTCTTGCTTTTTGGATAGAAAATTATGTGACTTAAGAGTAAAACTATAGACCTCAAGATTATATATATGTAATATATAATATGCATATAATATATGTTACATATAAAATGTATTATATATATTACATTCATATACTGTCTATCATTCAAAGTAAAGTGTTCACTAAGAACAAAACTTACTGTCATTTTTGAAAAAATATGATGTCAGTAATATTTAAGAAATAACTTTAGGCACAGGACATGTATTCTTTTCCCACGTGTGTCCATCTTGACAGTCATTGTGAGGTTCTTATCACACTATCGCTTTAAAGAAGTCACACAAATTGGTCAGTGTTATCCCAAATCTTTCTCTCTCCAACTTCCCTATGTTTTCTGGTTGTTGCTTCCTAGAATATAGAAAGGAACAGTCTCTCTGCTTTTCTCTCTCTCTCTCTCTCTCTCTCTCTCTCTCTGCTGTCATTTCTATTTAAAAAACTGAATATCATACTTGAGGAATTAAATGTATTTCCATTGTTAAATCAGGTTAGTTAAATGTATTAATACTCTGTCTTCTTTTCATCTCTAGGCACTGTCATACATATTTTAAATAGAATTGTTCTTTCAACTCACTTAATTGTTAAGTAGCTATAATTATCCCTATCTATAGATAGAGAACCCGTAGTTTGGAAATGTTAAGTAGTGTAATAGCTCTCCAACCAAGGGCACAAGGTTTTGCCAACTCTAAAACCTCCAGATTTCCTTGCCTTTTTTTCCCTTAACCTACACCAGCTGACCACAGATTTACATATTTTCTGCTTTGACTATTTGGAGCCATTGTGGGAGAAGATGATGATTCCCTAATAAGTTTATTTGATTGTGTTGTTTAGTTAAGTCCCAGGTTTTCTTTCCAACCTAAAAGTTCAAATAACTTTTCCTAGGGCACTGTGACCTTATCTGATAAAAAATAAAAGAAAAACTCTGATATATACACACAAAGATGCTTTGTGATTACTGTGATAAAATAAATTCATATCATACAGTAATTAAATGGCATAATCTTGAAATGTTCCTTTCATTGTATATATTTTCAATTCATTTTGTGAATTTGTTGCAATGAGAGAAGGAAAATAAATGCTGACAATGTTAATAGACTTATTTTTAGAATCTTTAATAGATTAATGTTGATGGCCTCATCAATCTGTTTGAATGTCCTTGGCATTTATGGTTTTCACTGATAGGTGGTATTTATAACCATCTTAACAAGCAAATCCATCCAGACTTGCTCTCACGTCATAAGTACATGGAATTATTCATGTAGAAAATGATGTAAGATCATTTCAAATATTATACACATATATATTAATGCACAGCTCAGCATTTCATTTTTAATATGGAATAAAACAAATGCAGTACTATTGTTGGAATATGACTACAGAATGCCTGTTCTTTAAAGACTGCTTGTAAAAAGAGGTTAGGGTTTATCTATTTAATCTGAAGATCTTCTCTCAAACAAAGCCCCTTCAATAGCTTATTGTCACTGGATATAATGGACCATTCTGTCTTCCTTTGCTCCCTCTTTTGTGTGGCCATCAGCACTGGCAAGTAATAGATAATTTGTGTGAGTCTGTGTCTCAATTCAAATAATGCTTTCGAATTTGCACAGTGATCTATGGGCCTGGCCTTAGGGACACAAGGCAAATTAGAAGGGATAATGCGGACACCACTCAGGCTAAATCAGTTGGAGTTTTCCACATACGTTGTGACTAAGAAATGAATACATTAGTTCTAACTCATTTTAATGTGTTTAGATTTTTGTCCTTTTTAAGCTGGCTCTAAGTACCTGTTCTTTTTCTTGAAGCTTCTTTTTACATTCTTGCTGGCCAAAGTGGGGAAAAATATGTCTATGTGTCATCTCAATTAGAGCTGACCAGCAAAGTACTAGGAAACTGGAATGAATACATAAAAAAGCAAACTTTTGGGGGGATTTATAGTCTACCTCTTTTGTTATGTCCATTGGGGAATTTATTCTAGACTGATAATGTTCTTGTTTATAGAAAAGGTAGTTGTTCATAGCTTGTCAGCTAGCTAGCATGCATAGCTAATTAGTTAATTAGAACATTTAATTTTGCCTAATGAACATGAAATCATGCTTTAGAATATATTATTTTGGCCAATAGAATTGTCTTCTTAACATTGATGATAGTTTCCTAATTCCCATATCAACCTTAGTAGTTATTACTGATATTCGCTCATGCATTTCAATTGTTCAGCATTCTGGTTAGGGTTGTTCTTGGCCCCTTGTGGTTGAGGAGCCATTCTTTGTATTATGTCTGGGCAGGAAAATGTGAGCAAGAACAACATGTGTTTCCTAGAGTGAAATATTCTCTACCAGTGGAACACCTTTAATCCTATAGCTTGAGTGTCCTGTCATGTTTGAGAGTGCCATGTTACAGTTGCTGCTAACTACAATCAGACAAAACCTCACTGTATGACTGAGAAGTCAGCCCTTTGTAGTTATAAACAATGAAAATTGCAGGCTTTCACTGCAGCAGAACTTAGCCTAATATCATGATGGCTCTATAGCCTACTCCTCTGCAGGCATTCAGTGGTTGCAAGACAAGCTATCCATTCTCTGGTATTCAAAACCTTGTTTAAAAGTGGCAAGTGGCAAGGGAGCATCATCCTTTGAGTCTCAATAAGACTCAAACGTTGTGCCACCGCTGCGGTTCTGAGGCCTACCACCTTCAGAAGTCTACGTGCGGCAAATGTGGCTACCCTGCAAAACGCAAGAGAAAGTATAACTGGAGTGCCAAGGCTAAGAGACGAAATACTACCGGAACCGGTCGGGATGAGGCACCTAAGAATTGTCTACCGCAGGTTCAGGCATGGATTCCATGAAGGAACAACACCTAAACCCAAGAGAGCAGCTGTTGCAGCATCCAGTTCATCTTGAGATTTTTCAAAGATTAGCCATACAATAAATGTTTTGGTTTAAAAAAAAAACACACGTTATTTAAATGGGTGAGTTGTGTATTTTCTTTACTTTCGTGTATACCTTATACTCCAGTAGAATTGGAATTTATGTCCTCTACGTGAATCTCTGAGATCTCATCGTTCTTGAGTGTCCCGCTCATTTTTAACAGTGTGCAAATTCCCCAGCGTGAATTGCTCAGATGTCTTAGGCTACCCATTGCTACTGGCCCTTTTGATTCTACTTTCTTTTTTACTTTACTTATGTGATCGTTATCCTCTTCACAAATAACTTGAAAATCAAGCTTAGGGCTGTTCTTAAGCTTGTTCCTATAGTTTAATTATTTCTATCTATATCCTTGTAAGAACTGACTTTGTTCCTAGCTCATAGGAACCATTTGATGAATGCATGTTGTCTTGAATTCCACTTCAAGATTAATTTAGTGAAAACAGTAAATTTAAATGATTAAATTATTTTCTCATTCAAAGGTGAATTACAATAACTAGAAACCTGATATCAATCTACCTACCAATTAATTCTCCTAGCTTTTTTTCTGGCATCTATGCATCTACCATGTGTATGTATATATGTATATATCCATCATCCATCTATCTTCTACTCCTTTTTTGCTGATCACGTCTTTTGTAGCTACATAAAAGTAATGTATTTTCTCTCTCTCTCTCTCTCTCTCTCTCTCTCTCTCTCTCTCTCTCTCTCTCTCTCTCTCTCTTTGTCGTTGTTTTTTCTGCTTTTCTGGGGTTTGAATTCAGGCCCTGGATGATGACCCAGAGCTTCGTGCTCAAGGTTGTACTGCTTGAGCCATTGTTCCTCTTCTGCCTTTTGCAGGTAATAAAATGGAGATAAGAGCTTCATGGACTTCCTTGCCCAAGCTGGCTTCAAACCAACCCTCAAATCTCAGTCCTGCAGCAGGTATGATTGTAAATATGAGTCACGGGTGTCCAGCCAATAATAGTATATTTTTATAGTCAAACAGGTACTAACAGATTCTAGTCCTATTTTGAACAATATCAGCTACACATCAAGAAATATGTATGTTACATTATTTCTATATGTGTTCTTCTAGAGATCATTCTATATTTTATTTTTTTCTTATTTATTGTCAAAGTGATATACAGAGAGGTTACAGGTTCATATGTTAGGCCTTGGGTACATTTCTTGTACTATTTGTTACTTCCTCCCCCTTTTCTTCTCCCCCCATGAGTTGTTCAGTTGGTTTACACCAAACGGTTTTGCAAGTATTGCTTTTGGAGTCATTTGTCTTTTTATCCTTTGTCTCTCAATTTTGATATTTCCTTTTACTTCCCTGTTCTAATACAAGTATATACAGTATCCAGGGTACTCAGAGGAGGTACAGTGATAGTGCAGGTACAACCACGGGAAGGGGATACAAGAGGATCATCAACAATAGAAGCTATGGTTTAACATGGCATGTTGAAAGTGATTACATCAGTGATATAACACTCATTTCCATAACATGGAGTTCATTTCACTTTTTGTTATCTTATGTGTTCATAAGGGCATAGTTATTAGGCTCTTGTGACGATCCTCTGCTGTGACTAGCCTAAACCTGTGCTTATTATTCCCTATGAGGGAGACCATAGAGTCCATGTTTCTTTGGGTCTGGCTCACTTCACTTAGTATAATTTTTTCCAAGTCTTTCCATTTCCTTACAAATGGGGCAATGTCATTCTTTGTGATAGTGGCATAAAATCTATTGTGTATATGTACCATATTTTCCTGATCCATTCGTCTACCGAGGGGCATCTGGATTGGTTCCATATTTTAGCAATGACAAATTGTGCTACGATGAACATTGTTGTACTGGTGGCTTTAGTGTGTTCTTGTTTGTGGTCTTTTGGGTAGATGCCCAAAAGTGGGGCTGCTGGGTCATAGGGGAGTTCTATATTTAGCCTTCTGAGGAATCTCCATACTGCTTTCCAGAGTGGCTGAAGCAGTTTACATTCCCACCAACAATGAAGTAGGGTTCCCTTTTGGCCACATCCCCTCTGACATTTATTATTCTTAGTTTTCTTGATAAAGGACATTCTTACTGGGGTGAGGTGGAATCTCAATGTTGTTTTGATTTGCATTTCTTTTATGGCCAGTGATGTAGAGCACTTTTTCATATGTCTCTTGGCCATTCTCATTTCCTCATCAGAGAAGTCTCTTTTTAAGTCTTTAGCCCACTTGTTGAGGGGACTGTTGGTTCTTTGTGGTTTTGTTTTGGAGGAATTTAATTTCTTTAGTTCATTCTATATTTTAAAACAATATATATGTATGTCTTCATTACCTATGAACTTGAGTTTCAATGTTAGCTATTGCTTTCCTGATGAGGATTTTATCCATTATAGTAATTTGAATAATTATCTCAATTCCTCAATTATGATTATTTATTTTTTATTTTCACTCTACTAGTTCATTTTTGTATTTTAATGTTCTTAAAATTCTGCTTCTGTCTAAGCAACACTTTTGAGTGAGTTTTGTTTATCCACTGGTGAAAAGGAGAAATAGATAAGCCACAGTTCTTCCCTGCTGCCTGCTTAGTTCAATCTAATTTTCATATCTTCAACTTTTCTTTTAAGTTTTAATTTTTTCCCTTATTCTTTGTAGCCTTTATTCAACCTTTGGTGTTTTGTCCAATGAGTCAGCAAAATGTTTAAAAGCAATGAAATGCATTCATTGTATTGATGATGTAAAACTGTTGATTGCACAGCCTGGGGAAAATGTCTTCATTCTTTTTTCCATCGGAAATTGTTTCCATTTTCCTTTAGAACAAAAAATGTCCAGCATTATCTGTCTTTGGACAGATTTCAGTTTTATCAACTCAGTAAAATTTTCTAATAGAGGAACTCCTCTTTTTGTAAGAAGTCTTTGATAGTGTCGCAACCCAGGTTTTCTGGCTCCTTTCACTCAGAACTTCAGCCATCTTGGTTAGTAAGTTATATTGGCCTTTCCTTCCTTCCTTCCTTCTTTCCTTCCTTCCTTCCTTCCTTCCTTCCTTCCTTCCTTCCTTCCTTCCTTCCTTCCTTCCTTCCTTCTTTCCTTCCTTCTTTCCTTTGTGTTTCTCTTTCTTTCTTTCTTTCTTTCTTTTTTTCCTCCCTCCCTTCCTTTCTTCTTTCCTTCCTTCCTTCCTTCCTTCCTTCCTTCCTTCCTTCCTTCCTTCCTTCCTTCCTTCCTTCCCTCTTTCTTTTCTTTCTTTCTTTCCTTTCTCCTCTCTCTCTCTCTCTCTCTCTCCTTCCTCTCCTCTCCATTTTCACATCCATATACAGATATGCCCCAAAGGGCACCCCGGTCTGTGCCTAGCTGATGCACTCAAGTCTTAACAGAGTCCCTGTAAGTGTTCTCTATCTTCGCACTTTGCTTGCTTTCTGTGTTCTACAAATGTATTTGAATATCTCCACTTCGATGTTTCTCTTCCCCTGTTAATGTCAGATATCGTGTTGAGCTGTGTCTTCTTTATCCTTCTCATTGTGTCACTGTGATTGGAAGAGGATCAGTGGGTTTCTGCATTCTCTTAAACCTGAAATCTTCTGAGTTTTTGTTTGTTTTTTGAGTGGGCTGTTTTGTTACTGACTACCCCTCAGTGAGTTGGATTTCAGTTCAGGCTTTCCTCAATTATGTGGGTTTGTTTGGGAAGGCTACTAGATATAAACAAATATATCTGATATCATTTAAATCAGGAATTTGGATCAGATGCAATTATATTCACTTAACTGTGTTTTTGCTAATTATATAATGAAATAAGAAACTGGCTGAACTCATAGTTTAGTGGAAGTAGTGAAAATAAAAGACAATATGAAAAATGTCAAGTGCCAGCTAATAAAATTAGCAAATGCAGAGCTCACACTTATTGAATAATTATGTCCTGGGCCTGCTCCTGAAACTTTGCATTTCTCAAACAATTAATATCCATAACAAACTAATAGAATGATTATCTTCTGCAGCTTGATGATGGGGCTATTTCATCATTTACCTAAGGACTGGCAGCAGTAAGTGGTACAGGCAGGATTCAAGCCCAGGAAGTATGAGAAGATTGAGAGTTCAGCCATCCATCTACCCTGTTTACTCCTAAATTGGAGGGAGGAATAAATAGAAGTAAAAAGTGAAACACAAGCTGGGCCCTGGTGTCTCATGCTACTCAGGAGGCTGATATCTGAGGATGAGGGTTCAAAGCCAGCCCAGACAGGAAAGTCCTTGAAACTCTTATCTCCAATTAATCATCAGAAAACTGGAAGTGGTGCTGTGGCTCAAAGTGATAGAGCCCTAGCCTTGAGCAAAAGAGCTAAGGGACAACACCCAAGCCCTGAGCTCAAACTCCACAATTGGCAAACAATGATACTCACTAGACACTATTTTGGAAATGAACTTTACAACTTGGGGTGGGGGGCGTATCGCAGAGGGAGTGGTAAGTGGTAAGTGGGATAAAATGGAGGGGGGCAATGTTTAAAAAGAAATGTACTTATCTTACTTTTGTAACTGTAACTCTCCATATATCATCTTTACAATAAATAATTTTTTAAAAGTGAGACACTTAATGGTAGTGGAGGAGTGTTGTTTTATTTTGTTCATAGGGGGAGGAGGAAATAGTATTTCTGGTCATTTATTAGCAATCTTTTGGGAAATCATTGAGCCAAAGTTCTTGTTATTATCCTTGAGTACTTGATGCTGAGTCACATCAACTAACAGTGATTTGGTTATGTCTTTTTAAAAAATCAAAGCATTTTACTGAATTTCTGTAACTTTAATAATTATAAGTTGTATTACCTCATAACTACTATATTCAAGCATCTTGTTAGTTTTTCCTTGCCTCTTTGAAAGTTTGCCTCTTTGAAAGTTTGCCTCTTTGAAAACCAAGTCCTAAAGAAAACATTGGGAAAATTTATACATACATGCACAGTGGAAAATACTCTATGTACATGTTTGTAAATAATTGAGCTTTCCCCAAATATAAAGATGTGAAAACTCATGTACATTGAAATTACTTTGGGTACTCGTTTGGCATTTCCTAGTAATCAGAGTATACTCATATCCTATGACCAAGGTTTTCTACATTTAGAAATACACTTTGAGGCAACTTACAGAAGACATGCAGAAATTCTGCTGGTTAATCAACACTATAGAAACAATACATATGTCTATAAAACATCG
This sequence comes from Perognathus longimembris pacificus, assembly GCF_023159225.1. Lineage (NCBI taxonomy): Eukaryota > Metazoa > Chordata > Mammalia > Rodentia > Heteromyidae > Perognathus > Perognathus longimembris. Next base: position 67,920,404 of record NC_063168.1, on the reverse strand, counting down.
ATTATGTAACTTAGTAACATAATACATCAAACAGGAAAGGAAACAAATGCAAATATCCAAATGCATTGCATGTACTCGTCAATCGATGTAGTCTATTTTATACCAAATATTTTCTTTTTAAAAAAGTATCTTTAAGTAGTTCTGTAAAGGAGTTACAATGCATCATCTCAGTTTGTGAACATAATGCATCTTGATCAGTATCACTCTTTCATTATTCTCTCCATTCTGCCAATTCTATCCATCAAGTTAGCTGGCTGCATTTTCACATATACACACTGAAAGTTTTGTCTGCATCCATCCAACATTCCTCTTTCCTTTCATCTGGCCCCTCTCTCCTTGACTTCACCCTCCCCTGACAACACACATTCCAACTTCTATGCCAAGAGACTTTATATAAGAAATAGTAACATTGCATTTAATTGGCTACAGAAGAGTAATAGTTACGACTTATATAAGGTCTTAAAGTAAGCTTAATTAATATAACATTGCTTAAAGCAATAGTGGTAGAATTCCCTAAATCATTGCTGACAGAAAATATAAGTAGACTTTGTACTAAAGACTTAAGAAATTAAAAACTACCAAGGTAGTTAATTTATCTGTACCCTTTTTTTTTTTTTTTTTTTTGCCAGTCCTGGGCCTTGGACTCAGGGCCTGAGCACTGTCCCTGGCTTCTTCCCACTCAAGGCTAGCACTCCGCCACTTGAACCACTTCTGGCCGTTTTCTGTATATGTGGTGCTGGGGAATTGAACCCAGGGCCTCATGTATACAAGGCAAGCACTCTTGCCACTAGGCCATATCCCCAGCCCCTATCTGTACCTTTCTAAAAGCATAATCAGTACAGCCATATGGACAAAAAAAATCCTTATTCTATTTTATTCTTCAGAATAGATGCTTTAGACAACACTCAGACATTGGACAGTTGCTCAAATTCTGTCCCTCCTTCCTTCCTTCTTCCTCATGATAAAGCTCAATGACCTCCTTGTGATGGCCAGCCCTGACCCATTTTGGAAGATGGGAGTTACACTGTTCTCTGGTACCATGTTTACCACTAAGAAATTACTTCTAGCTTAGGAAAGTGAGATACACACACACACACACACACACACACACACACACTCTTCCCAGCATTAGCCAATATTTCTCAAATAAATTGAATGGCCCAGTACTAGTGAAGGAATTGTATCTCTGGTTTCTTTTCTTCAGTCTTCTCAAGTCTCTATATGAAACGTGACCATCCTCATTTGGTGTTAGAAATGAAGAAGAAAAAACAAGAGATTCATTGCTTTCCCTCCATGATTAATCAACTCCAAAGAGGTGGAAGCTGAAATTAATCTTAAACCTCAGTTTTTTCAAGAGACTATCCCACCTGTCTTATTTTTTTAACTCAATAAACATGTCCAAGTGTTTACTTCCTCTTCTTTTGTGTCTGGTTTTTTTTTTTTTTTTTTTTTTTTTTTGTCTCTGCTGGTTCAGTTCAAAGTTGGCTTGTCCTGATCCTGACATAGGGTTCCGGTAGCTAGTCTGATTTTCTTTCTGCTTCTCACACTGCAGATGGAGCTAACATTCTCCTTAAGTTTTAACAATGGATGCACATATCAGAGTAAAAGTTTACTTTGTTCTTGCTTGTAAGTATCCAGGGCTTACTGTGAAATTTCAGATATGTGAATCTAAGAAAATAAGCAATGCAAAGAGTAGCAAGAGGTTTTCATAGACAGGTTGTCCTAAGCCCTCAGTGAAAGTTGTTACAGGATTCAAGGGACAGTCTTCTGGAGCTGGTACTGTGACATGAACACTGTTTTCATTTTAGTAATATCAAATAATAGGTCATTACTTAAAGAACATTAAATAATGCTATTTATTTTCCTTATATTCTACAAATATTTGTTGAGAGCCAACCCAGTAACCATATTATTCTTTTTTTAACTAATATATTTATTTATTGTCAAAGTGATATATGGAAGGACTACAGTTTGATACATAAGGCAGTAAGTACATTTCTTATCAAACTTGTTACCTCCTCCCTTATTTTCCTTATTACCACATCCCTCCCTCCCCAGTTCCCTCCCCTCTCCCTGAGTTATATGGTTGGTTTACAGCATTATAGTTTTGTAAGTATTGCTGTTGCATTGGTTAGTCTTTTACCCTTTGTCTCTCCATTTTGATGTTCCCCTTCCCTTCCCTAGTTCCAATAAATGGATATACAATACTCAGGGTAAAAATCAATTACAGTGATATCACGGGTAAAACTCTCGATAAGAAAGACAAAAGAAAAAGGCATAATTTCACACAGTGCATTGGAAATAACATCAATAATAAACCACTTATTTCTATAACTTGGAGTTCATTTCACTTTGCATCATCTTATGTGTTTATATATACTGGCTATTGAGCTATTGTGATCTTTTGCTAGTACTATCCTAGACATATACTAATTATTACCTTAGAGTCTATGTTTCTTTGGGTCTGGCTCACTTCACTTAATATGATTTTTCCAAGTCTTTCCATTTCCTTATGAAGCATAGAATTCCATTGTGTATATGTACCCCATTTTCTTGATCCATTCATCCACAGAAGGGCATCTGAGTTGTTTCCATATTTTAGTGATGGCAAATTGCTTCAATGAACATAGTTATGCTGGCATATTGTTGTTAACAAAGAGGTTATAGCAGTAAAGCTTGAGGAGATTACATCTTTAAGGTGTTAGCAGTGCAAATTTTTTTTTTTTGCCAGTCCTGGGTCTTGAACTAAGAGCCTGGGCACTGTCTCTGAGCTTCTTTTGCTCAAGGCTAGCACTCTACCACTTGAGCCACAGCACCATTTCTGGCTTTTCCTGTTTATGTGTTACTGAGGAATCAAACCAGAGCTTCATGTATGCTATGCAAGCACTCTACCACTAAGCCACATTTCCAGAACCCAGAAGTATAATCTTGAAGGGTAGAGAGTAAATAAGAGGACTTATAAATAAATAATGTCTTTTTATAATAATAAAGATCAGTGAAGCTGGGTACCAGTGGCTCTTGCCTGTAATCCTAGGTACTCAGGAAGCTGATATTTGAGGATTAATGTTCAAAAGTAGCCTGGTAGAGAACTCTATGAGCCTGTCATTTGTACTTCACTACCCCAAATGTTAGAAATGGAAGTGTGGCTCAAGCAGTAGAGCACTAGCTTTGAGCAAAACAAAACAAAACAAAACCCTCATGAATAGCACCCAGGCCCTGAGTTCAAGCTCTTGGACCAGCACCCTTCCCTCCCAAAGTCAGTGAAGACAATAGAGAAGGCAGTGGGTTATAATAATTAGAGGGTAGCTATAAGGCAGGTGACCTCAATCCTGGATTCTTATGACTTACCTCAAAACTGCATATGCAAGATACTGGAAACCATATGGTTTGTTCTAGAAACTTGCATCTCATTGTTGGAAATTACAAGAAATCGTTCTCAAGTCCACTACATCTTTGAATGCCTTCTTTGCTATTATATTGTGCTGTTACATAATTGGAATCTTGACCTTCTGAATTTGCACTGGATCATTTTGGGTCCTTTACTTCAAAATCAGTTATCCAATTCATTTGTGCCACCTTATGCCAGTTGCCAAAAGAACTGGCCTTGATGAAGCCCTTTTATTTTTTTCACATTTGCTACTTTGTTTCTGTTACAAATTTATTCTTGGATTATTACCATTAATAATGTTTAAATGAGCTAAGATGTAATATCTAGCCATATACCATTTTTCTTTGTGTCACTTTGGTCTGATTGGAGTTTTTACTCTAGAGAAAATTCTATGCATACCAAATAGAATAAATGCTTGTATATAAAAAATTATACAGGCTTTATTCTATTAGTGTTCTATGGGGTTATGTGAGGAGCTGCCTACATAGCTTTGGGCTAAAAACTGGTGGCTGAATTTTAGATGTTACCCTCTAAAAACTTTGGAATCATTTCTTCCAATGGGTGTTCTAGTTTCCCAGAATAAAGCTGATTGATATCTTCCAGGCTCAGCTTCTGGCAGCAGTTCTTCAGTAGAACCATCTAGGCCTCTCTCTGCCCAGTGATCAAGGCAGAGAGTTCTCTGAAAGTTAGCCTGTTGGGAGAATGAGGCAAAAACAAACATTCCAGGAAAGTGAGAAAGCAAGTGAACAAAAGCGGCAAGAAAGGAAGAGGGAGAAACAGGCCCCCAAGGGTTGGCTCTTCTAAGTTTTGCTCTGACTACCAGCTCATTTCTTTCTTGGGGTGCCATCATTGAATATAGAGCCTGCCCTTTCTCCTCTTCTACTTCTTATCTCTATGGGATTTCTCTGTCAAAAAGTACGAGTCTTTTTTTCCTACAGGACTATACATTTTCTTTTATTGCATCTCTGGAACTAGAATAGCATTAAAAATCCTTATTTTAAATAGAAAAGATTTAACAATTTTAGCAAAACAAAATGGCTTCTTATTTAAAACAGAACCACTATTTAGCATTCTCTATCTATCTATCTATCTATCTATCTATCTATCTATCTATCTATCTAGATAACTGCTCTACTCCCATATTCATTATGCCTTCACTTTTGCCACAGCTGCATTACATATTTGAGTTGTCCATCTGATGTTCAGGAGCCAGCTAGGGCTGGCAATCTATAATGAGATGGCACAATGACTATTGTGCTTCCAGACCGTGCTTTCAACTAGAGTATGTCAGGATCATATTTCTGCAGTGTGAAAGCCTGCCATTCAAAATATAGTTAGCATTATCATTGTGCTAAGCAAAGGTAGAAATTACTTGTTCTTCAGGAAGCAAAGAAAAAATTTGTTCTGGTGACTGGCATTGGGACAATATAGAAGATAGAATAAAAGATAAATATAAAAGATAGAATGGAACCAGAAAGATACTCACTGGTAGAAGTGGATTGTATCATCTAAGAAACTGAATCATCTAAGAAGCCTTTTACCAGTACATAGGGTTTGGAATCTCTGCCATCTTGGCTATTGGGCAGGTGAGAAGGAGTGATATGTGTATGGTCTGTCTGTGGGTGTGTGTTCGTGTTCTCAGTGAAGCTGTAAAAATGTTTCTGTGGTCTGTCACTCTGAAAGTGTAAGGTCCACTTTCTGACAACCTTTGACATCTCTTAAGGGTTAAATTTAAATAGAGACTCACTCAGAAAAGCAATCCTTTTTCTTCTCTTAAGATTTTTCTTACAGGATGCCCACATGCCTCTCTCAATTGACAGATGGATGAGTAGATGATTGACATACTTAGCTCAATATTCCAATCATAGTCTGTCCATCTCTAAGGTTTCTGCAAACCTAAGCTGTCTCCAGACCTCAGGAACCTTTATAAAATGGCGAGTATCCAGTGGATGGAAAGCAGTGGTGATTTAGAAGTTAAGAAATCTGAGAGCTATGGCACTGGGACAAGCTGTTTCCAACTCCTCTCATCAGCTGTGTGTCCTTGGGCTCATTACAATTACAGTACCTATGATTTATTTAATATTCTGAGTGTGAATTTTTATACTCGTTAAATAACAGAGATTCTGTTTAGGGCTGTGGATAAAGCACTTGCCCAGCATGCACAAAGTTCTGCATTTGGGGGAAAAAGGTTATGTCCCTGTTCACATTCCATGAAAAACTAAATTAATTACATATCAAATACTGGAATATCTAGAAAGTTATATTAATAATGCTGGTAAATATGTGTATTATATTGGGGACAGAAAGCAGCTTCATAAATATAATGAGACTGAAAAATGAGAGAACAAAAATCCCATCAGATTGTACTCCAGGATAACAAAACACCCATTCTATGACAGAAGCTGTGATAATAAAATGAAATACAAATTCACAAAGGGGAAATTTTACTAAAATATATGACACATGAAAGTATAGTATGCATAATATTTGACACTATATACAAACCACTTAAGGATATATATGCAGTCAAGTAGAAAATAGACAAATATGAACTTAAAATTTTATTTTGATTTTTTGGTGCTGGTCCTGGAGTTTGACCTCAAGGCCTGGTTGTTATTCCTGAGCTTTTGTGCTCAAGGCTAGTGCTCTACCCCTTGAGCCACAGCATCACTTCAATAATTTTCCATCGGAAATGCATACAGTTCAATGACATCAATAATTTAAAAATTCATATTAGAAAGATGTTTGCCTACTAAGAGAACAAAAGTTTACAGGGTTCATAATGAATTTTAATCAGAATATAGAAAAATAGGCATTTCATCATATGAATAGTGAGGCCGTAATTGTTTAAATCATTTTATAGGGGAAATTGGACACTATAATGGACTATTAAAAAAATCTATGCTCTTCGATTGAGCACATCCATACTTAGTTTTTTCTTATCAAAATATTCAGAGATTGGCTGACATTTATGTCATAGCAAGGGGCATTGCAGCTTTGGTGTTTAGTACTAGCAGAGCCAGTCATTGCACACAGGTGATTTCAGGCTTGTGGTGTTGGCTACTCAGAGAGCCTACTGAGCACAGGAGGGGAGTAGACCTAGGCATGAGGAGGCCCCTCTTGGGATAAAAGAGCATCCTTCCCTTGGCTCTGGTTGGAGTAAGGCAGTCTCTGATGTCTGGTTCTGATGCAGATACATGACCTTGACATTCAGTGGAGAACTCGGAGCTCACTGGGCTCCAGAGCCAGCATCAGGGAAGGCTTCTCCCGAGTAGTAGGGAAATCACTGAGGACCAACTTCTGCTCTAGCAAAGCAATGTAGAGAAGACACCTAAACAAGATTTGAAGTCTGCTCTCCAGTCTCTACTCCACACACCCATACCACCTCATAAAAGCCAGTGATCTATGGTTTGCCTGTAAACTTTTTAGTTAAAATTTCTCTTTCCTCTATCCTTTCTCTGGAATTGACCCTTCAGAAAAGAACTAGCTGCTCATGCTTACTCTCCAGAAAGAATTAGAAGTCTTTTTTTTTTTTTCTTGCAGTACTGGGGATTTGAACTCAGGGCATGTCACTTGCTAGTCTGTCACAATACTGGGAAGGCATATCTCCAAGTTTTGTTTTTCACTCTTATGATTTTAGCATGGGGTCTCGCTTCCAACCTGGGCATGGCTGGGCTATAATTCTGCTCACTATAATTCTTGTTTATTGATAGGCGTTCATCGGGTGTGCCAGAACCCACTCCAAGCAATAGTTCTCAGAGCTGCTAACTTCACATTGCCACTTCCCCAGGGGGCAAAAAGCTGTTTCCAAGGCTTTCAGGGAGAGAGCCAAGGAATTCCTTTTTTATTTTTTTTTAATGATCCTGAACTAGTAGAATGACTCACATCAGAGCACAACTTGGAACAAGTCTTGAAGCATATGAAAAATAATAAGAACTACAGATCCTCCCATCCCTTCCTGCCAGGACTGAAACAAAAAACAAATGTCACCTTCACAGTCTGCAAATCCTCTCACCTCCTCCAAGGTGGTGATACTTCGCACTCGTTGCTGGCACCCCCAACACAAGCAGCCAAAGGCATCAGGCCATTTCATTTGTGTGTCTGCATGACTATGAAGAGATGTGTGTAAACTTCACCAGGCAGAACATTGTCCCAAGGAACACAGACCATGACTTTAAAAGGCTCCAGAAAAAGCAGCATCACCACTGAGGAACGAAAGTGATGACTTTTACAGAACTGCTTTGTCAGCTTTTGTGATCAGCCTAAAATGCAGTGAGACCGAATTCACAAATTGATTTGGCAGAGGCCAATGGTGCAGAAAACGCAAATAGAAAACTACCAGGATGCCTTACTGTGGGAGCAAGGGCAGAAACAGAGAACAAAATAGTCGGTCCTCTAGGGAGAAATGACCACCCTGTTTTCTACCCATTTCTCAACGGTTCTGTTAGTAAGAGAAATAATTTTCGGTCTTGTTTCTCACATGCTGAATCTTGGTCTCGACTAGGGGCTGTGATGCCTTTTAAGCCTATTTTCTCTTTTTGTGCGTTTAAAGTGGGGGCAGATGAGCTAGGTATTTCCCCAAATCAGTTCTTACTCACAGAAGTGATCATTTGGTGTTCTCTCCCCTAGCTTGGATCTTCATTTGCCTGTAAATTTAGGATCAGAATGGTGACTGTACCCATTGTATGCATTCTGTGAGACTGGAAGCTTCCAGAATGGGCCCACTGTGGCATCTGGGCAACCACCAAACATTCAGGAGTTCAGTCACACTGGCCAGAGTGTGGAAGGTCCCCATGTGGAACACTATCAGACTTGTTTAGGGGAGGATTTCAGGGGCAAATGGTTACCTTCAGGAAATCCATGGTCTCTAGAGGAAGCCTCTGCTGAATTCAAAAGCTGGAAAGCAGACAAACAAAATGAACTCAGCCCGGCAGGCATTGCTAAACCCCATGCAGTCAGAAGGGATTTGGCTGACATTCTCTACCATCACAGAGAAAATGGTGATTTCCATCTTAGTGGCAAACCAAGCATTGGGCTCAGGGATAAAGCTTCTCATTTCAGAGTGTATTCCGTCTCCTAAGTGGCAAAGTTGATAGATTAAATAGCTTTACTCTGCAACTATGATCATAAAACATTGTCAAATGTGTGATTTGTTTCTCACAGGTCTCTTAAACCGCACCCTGAAGCCTGGCCCTTCTTGTCCACCCCCCCCCCCCCCACACACACACCCCAGGCCTCTTTTGGGAGTTAGAAACCCAGGTCGGAAGGTTTACTGAATCTATGAACTCATCTTGGAGGTCTAAGGATCATGTCTAAAATTACCTGGTAGTGAATAATTTCAAAATACCATGGCTGACAATTTGGGTATAAAAAGAAAAAAAAATGTTGAGAGCTGTAAAAGTTCTTAGGAAAGAAACTTTTTACTTTCCCCTATTTCACCCTTGCTCCCAGTAGGGCACTGTGACATCAGGCTTGATGACCGTTCTAGAAAAGAGCAGAACACAAATCCAGTCTTCCACTTTCCCACTGTACAACAAGTTATATAAATTATTTAATGACTCTGAGCCTCGGCTCCGCCTTATTTAAACTGGCGAGTATTAGTAGTTACTTAATGGAATGTGCTTAGTTCAAGCCCCAGAACTGACAAGAAAAAAAAAAAAAGAGTATGAGCTCTAATTTTTCTTTTTGTCTATATTTTTAAAAAATGCTCTTATCAGCATCTATTAATTGTACAAGTGAAGATTTTCTTGTGCCATTTCCATACATACATTCAACATGCTTTAGTCATATTTGCCTCTCTGTCATACCTTTCTCTTCTGAGCACCCCATTTGAACCCTCTTGCAAATGTTAAAAATGAGCTTCATTATGGCTTTTTCATACATACAAACATGTTCTCTTTCCCACTGTTTCTTCTTCTCCTCTCACATTAAGTTTGTTCCCCTGACAAGTAGTGCTCTTTTTTATGTTCATGTGCTCTTTTTTTTTAGATCTATATTCCACGTATGAAGAAAAAGATGTGGTGTTTGTTTTTTCAGTCTGGCTTGTTGTGATTACCATGATGATCTCCAGTTCCATTCATTTCCCTAAAAATAATATAAGTTAATGTTTCTTTATGTCTGAATAATACACTCACATACATACATGTACACACACAAATTGCACAGCTTCTTTATCTGGTCGTACACATGTTGATGGGTACCTAGTTTGATTCTAAAACTATACTATTTTTTGCAATAAACTTGAAAAAAATGGAGTATGCAGGTGTTTCTATTATGTGCTTATAAAAAAAGGTATAGCAGGATACTACAATGAACCTTTTTAGTGTTTTGAAGAACTTCCATAGTGGCTACACTAATTTACAGGGAGGCTACCTCCCTTCCTTGCCTCCTGTACCCTTGTCAGCATTTGGTGTTCTTTGTGATCTTGAGGATGAACGTTATGACTGGAGTGAGATGGAATCTCAACCATATTTTGATTTGCATTTCCATTATGGCTAAAGATGTTGAACATTTATTTCTTTACACGCTGAATAGCCCATCTTTCCACACATCTTCTTTTGAAAATTGTTGGATTCATTTGCCTATTTATTAATGTAGTTATTCTTTTGGTGTTTGAATTTTTGAGTATGTTATTAAGGAGGCCAAGGTGTTCAGATAAAGAACAATCCAAGAAAAAAAAAATCAGGAAACACTATCTCTTCAGGTCATAGCCACTCTAAATCTCACAATGACCACGCCTTTCTTGAGTGACTATAACTCTCTCACCTGTAACTCTCTGAGACCCACTCTTCTTCCTGTATATTATTGGGTATAAACAATTGCTAAACCTCTTTACTTCACTACTCAATTCTCTGTCTCTGCTTATCCTTAGTCAGTCTCCTAAATGAAGCACTAATTCAGAACCAATTCTTACTTCCTTTAAATTTTCCTGAATGGCCTTCCTTCTTCAGAGTCCCACACCTCACACAAGATGCTTTCCTTCTTCTATTCCTGGTGTTCCGTGGTTTACACACACACACACACACACACACGCTAGAGTTAGACATTGATCAAGATATATTGTATTCATAAAATTATTTGTTAATTGACAACCCATTTGTACAACTTCTTAAAGATAAAAGTAAAACAAAAAATTAAGTGCCTCATGTTTTAGGCAGACAGCCTTCCACGGAGCCATGCCTCCAGCCCTAGTAGAAAGAACTTAACATGTTCTCACTACAAAGAAGTGATAATGCTGGAGATGGATCTGCAAGTTACCCTGATTTGACAATTACACAATATGTACAGTATCAGATAATCGCATTGTACTTCATAGACATGGATGAGTTATCTGGGTTAATTAAAAGAAGTGAGTAAATAATATCTTAGCTGCTCTTTGCTGAAATGACTTAAAATAGAACAATGGTTTATCATTATTGGGGGAGATGTTAGCAATGACTGACCCCTGCCAGGTCCTATGTGTATTTGTTCATCTACTAGGTGATCTGAGACAAAGGTAGATTTTGGATGAGAAGAACAAGGTCCTGGTACATTAAAAGGACTTGAGGGTCTAGTCAATTCTCTATGTATAACAGTTCTGATGGAATTTTTGTGATAATGTCTTCTACTCAATAAGGTAGCCTTGGGGCTACTGAGCACTTGAAAAATGGATAAAGGGACTAGGGAACTGAATTTTGACTTTAGCTTTGATTGAGGTAAATTTAAATTTCCATGGACCCTGTGGAAAATGACTTTCATATCTGATACCACTAAGAACAATAGAATTGACTGCTGGTGTGCTACATTAATGGTGTTCCTTTCACAGACAGCAGTGTCTGGGAATGAATAGATGATTTTTAGAAAGCATATTTGTCCTTTTCATCATGAATTAATGATGACACAAACTGCCAAATCCAAAGTTCCTTTTGATTTAATGGCTAATTTTCAGTCTCTGGCTGGATGTGAATGTAATCTTGGGTGAAGCAGATTTAGAAAAGCAAAGCACCAAACAGGAGAAACCAGATAAAAACAATCAGAGGAATCAAACACTATTTAGGTATGTATATATGTATTTATATATGCATACATATGCATGCACCTGTTTGAACTCATGGACTCATGCTTTTAGGTAGGCCCTCTACCCCTTAAGTCATGTCTACTGCTAGCCACTTTTGCTTTGGTTATTTCTAACTAGGAGTCTCACAGTTTTGTCTGGGGTTTGTCTCAGAAACTTACTGCCTCCAGAGTAGCTTGGATTAAAGAATTGTCCCCACAACATCTAGCTTGTTGATTGAGGTAAGGTTTTGCTAACTTTTCCCCTAGGGCTGAGTGGGCTTTAACTAAGATACTACCAATCTCTGCCTACATTGTAGCTGGGATTACTGATGTGAAGCACTGTTCTTGCCCTCCAGACATAGTTTAGGAACAATAGTTGAGTTATTGATATGGTCTCAGGCGATCATTTGCACAATTACTTCTATTTTAAAGTACCAAAGCAAAAATACATCTTAGCCATGGAATGATTTATCACCCATGACATTTTGCCACTATTGACTGAAATGATGCTGTTAAAAGAAATAGTTAAGGTACATATCTGAAGAATCAACGTCTCCTCATAAGCTTGACTCATTTCTGATGTTCTGTTTTGCTTAACGGTGAAACATGCTGACATTTCACATATCATGAAGCACCTGGTTTTTTTTTGGGGGGGAGGGGAATGTTATACATCAAATCAGAACATTTATTGGGGGATAATACAAGTGTCCAGGGCAGCTCAGCTCTGTACAAGAAGCCTTACGACTTGGTCAAAAAATAGTTGAGCCCCACAAGAACTGGAAGCCCATCCTTTGCTTTCCCCTAATTTCCTTAAGGGTGCAGACTGATGTATTGCTGCCTTGCTCTTTTCTCTGTAAATGTCACACTGAATTTTAATTTTAACTAGATACACCTGAATGAAAATGAGGGCAATAGAACCCACTTTTTTACTTTCTATCAGGCCTCATTTTTCAAGCTACATTGCAATATACAGAATATCCCCAGGATTCGAAATACTTCCTTTCCATAACTGGCAAATAACTTGCTTCTGATTGTATTCTCTGGTTTTTCCTGAAAGGCTCTTGTTCGGTAAATATCAAAGGTGCATTATGCAAAACCCTGATTCATTATTCAACATGATCTATCTTCTCTGAGAAGTACGAGGAAGAGCCTCAGCTGGCCAAGTTGGGCTCTTGGCATCAAATGCTCTTGAGTTCTCAACAGCACTGATAATGATAGCAAACAAAAGCATTTCTCACTTGTAAGGTGCATGAATAAATGACAGGAATTATCTTTGTGGTTAAAAGTAGGATTTGACTAAGAAAATCTGTCTTCTGTGTTTTGAAAAAAGAATGGGCTTTTGATTTTTGAGGGTTTTTTTTAAGCTGTCTGTATTCTGCTGAGTTGACCTTCCCTTAAGAAATCTGTCATCTAGTCTTTAGCACAAAAGTCTATGTCCTGGCTCTCAGTTCAGCCTCCACATTTTGTTCTGTGATTATTATTATTTTTTGTTGCCAAATCATACGTCCTTGATTCTTTGAATATCTCTTTTCTGAATTAGAATTGGCAGAACAATGTTTTTATTTTAATTGCTCATTTATTCTGAAATAAGATTTTAGGCATTACAAATAAATGTATTTAAATGTATTGTGTCACTTATATCAATTTTTTTTCTTTAAGATTTCACTTCTTCATTCACTTATTTATCTTAGCGATAATTTGGGCTTTTTAAATTGAAAGCACATCTTCTGAGCTGAAAGAGTGGCTCCAGTGGTAGAGAGCCTGCCCAGCAAACAGGAGACTCTGAATTCAACCCTCATCACCAATATAAATAAATATGTTTAAGGAAATGTAGCTTTTGTCTTTAGTTCATTTACTTCTCTTTTTCCCTTCTGTTCCTCTTCTCTTCCTCTCTAACAATATGATTATTTCCAAATATAGCTCAAGTTCTAGCTTATAAGTTTAGAAAAAATACTACTTTGTATTTTTATGAAATTGTTTATTATTATATATGTCCTCTTGTGACTAGCAATACCCTGTAGGAAGATCTTAGTATTTTCTAGTCTTTGGAGTTTTCAACTTATTTTTTAATGATATTAGAAGGTAGTACCTAAGCCATCTTCCAGTGTTTATTGATTCTCTTTGTTTTCCAGTTATTATTTGATCAATTTTTATAAATATTCGATGGACACTTGAGAAGGAGGCATTTTTTTTGTAAAGTACAACATTCAATAGGTACCTATTGATTAAATCTTATTATGTTCTTCAAGTTATTGATGAAGATGTCATGGGCTAGGGCTGATGTATAAAATTCTTCCTCAGTAGGTGTGTTTAGGTTTGTGTTTTCCTTAAGATTTTAGAAAGCTACTTTATAGATATTGATATGTTTGGTCATATTTGGGTTGTCTTGCTCTCTTAAAAATATATGTATTTCCTTTCTAGTCCTATTTTTTTTCTTGATAATTTTTGTGTGTTTTTAGTTAGTCAAGTAGTTTGGGTAGTAAAATAAGGTTCAAACCAGGAAAATTATATTTCTAAAAAATAAATGAATAAACTTTCTTTAAAAAGATGGTTATAAACAAGTCTGGAGAACAAATCACTTCGTTGTGCTGCCTTGTGTACTTAATATGCTGCTTTGTTTGCCTTTGTTTTCAGAATCCTGTAATTTTGAATCCAGAGTAACTAGTTAAATGAATATATGCACATGTACTAAATATCTAATGAAATGTATGAGTCTGTATTCAATTAACACAGATCTCACTCCACAGACACACACAGACATGTGTGCACACATAAAACACACCTCCACAGATACACACATACTGCATATGTGCACACACAGAAATGCGCACACAGGCAGGACACACACACTGACATGTGCTCCCAAGATACCAGATGCACGGACACAGACATATAGGCACATGCACAGACACACAGAGACATGCACACACACTGTTCATATACACACAGAAGTCATCTATACAGAAACACATACATCATACACACAATGCCTAAACATCATTTGTACATACCCAACACTCATCACACCATGCCATGTGCAATGCACATATAGACATCTTCACACAGGCATATCATAATCACACAAACACACACACGCAGCATGTACACAACCAAGGACTCATAGGCAGGCCCGGACTTTGAAACCTACATGGAAGCTGAAATTCTGAAAAATCACCTCAGTAATCAGCAGAAAAATTATGATTCAACTTTAAATATTCTTGACAAAACATTTGTCTTTTGTTACTCGCAGTGGAAAGGGGAATGAAAAAGGTGTCAGAAGGTATTTATGGCATGACGTAATAGTTTCGTTGATATGTATGTAATTCACACCCTAAAGCTTAGCTTATTAAAGTGCATGACTGAGTGGTATATTCAGAGTTCTAGAATCAGCCCCACAACGTAACCTCAGGACAGCTCGACGTTGCAAACCAGAACCTACCAGCCACTTCTTTTTTCCACCATGCTCCAACTTCTGGCAACCACTCACCTACGTTTTATCTCCAGGGATTTGACAGTTCATATCAATGGAATGGTACAAAGTGTGATTGTAACAGTTTCCTCTCATATAGCTTATATTTTCAAAGTTCACCCATGTCGTGGCCTGTATTGGAACTTCAATTCCTTTTTATGGCCAAATAATATTCCACACTTTTCTGTTCCTTTCTGGTTGGCCAAGTATTAAACAACCAAATTTCAAGTGACCGAACAAATAAGTGCAAGTTATAACTTTTTTGAACTGTTTATTTTTCTTCTGAAATCAGACCCCAAATTCAGCGTATAAAATCAAGGTACCTTTTACGTGCTGGTTTCTCAGACAATGCACAGAAATGGACACTTTTTTGTCACATAATTATATGTATTTGATGTTGTTTTTTTTGTCCAGAAACATTGTTGAGCATTCTGGAAACTCTACCATGGAATGTGAATTGAAAAGATGAAGCTCCACTGTGTATGTAAATGCTGGTTAATTTTGTTGAGTGAACTATCCTTAATATAAATATATTGAAGATGTATTCTTTTCAGGTTGAGCCTAAGAGTCCTAGGGATTTTTCAATATAGCTAGTGATTATATACACCCCTTCCTACATCATACACAATACTTAGATCTTTATTAAATAGTTAGGCCAGGTATACATCAGTAGATAAAACTTCTTCCTTTCATTGTGATTTTTTTAGTTAAGCTTCTAGTCTTTCTTCTTTTTAATTTTTATTGTTATTATAAAGGTGATATACAGAGGGGTTACAGTTACATAAGTCAGGTAATAAGTACATTTCTTTCAGGACAATGTCATCTTCAACTGCTAGTTTTGTAATCATCAGTATGTAGTCATCCTCTCTTCTCGTGCCTTTCTGGGGTTTAGTTACAAGCTGCAGGATATAATTTGAACCTTCAACAATGACAAACAATTCCACTCACTATCCTTCATGGAACAGAAGTAAGTATAGTTTCCAAATTGACATGGCTTGGACCATTGTCAACCAGTGCCAGGGTAAGTATCATATTGTTACATGTCTGTACACATGTAAGCACACAGCCTCATGAAAGCAAGCTGCAGATACATGCTCCACCAAACCAGAATTCATTACACAGGACTAAATGAACTGATAAATATGAACCAACCGTGGTTTAACTTCTCCTGGAATATGGCTGGCATTGTTTTGACTGCTTTGTTGCTTTTTGTGGGGATGGGAGGAAGCCCTTTGTGTTCCTCTTGGTTTCTTGGACTAAAAATCAGAGTGTAAGTTAATAGGAGCTTGAAGAAATCCACTCAAGATACTCGTGACACCTCCAGTGAGAAATGAGTCTTCTGTTTGTAGTTGTTCAATCCTACACGTCCATAGATTTGTCCCATAGAAACTTATGGGATGCAGTACTTTCTGTTACATTCAGGTAAATTAATTAATCAGACTCCATGTAACTGACATGGCCAAGCCCCACCTTTAGAACTTATTTGTGATCACTAGGATTAAGGAAAATTATTAGAACTTAGAAAAAAGTAAAATATTGACTACTTGTGCTTTCAAAACCATGGTGCATTGTCTTCACCCTTAGCACTGTTTAATATTCCAGAAATACAATCCTTCAGTTCCCTTCTTAAATAGACCTTATAAAAACAGACATTTAAAAAGTTATACATTGAATTATAGATGTCTTGTACAAATGAAAACATTTCTGTTATATTGGTCCATGGAGATTAGTTATCTTTCCAATACAACAGTCATTGCCCTGAGGTTTTTTATTCTTTCATATAGTCAGTTTCTGGAATTTTCTCAGACACTAGATTTATCATGCCAGATTCCTTAGTAGTAAGTTGATGTGTTTGCATTCTCTGCTATTAAGAGAGTCATGTTTTTTTAACTTCTGAGACTTGTATTTTGACACTATTGTAACTATTCAGTTTTAATAACAGGCAAAACCTAAGAAGAAAGATGTTTTCTCTTAACTTTTAAACCATTTCTTTTATGTGGTAGAATATTATTACATTAAAGGCTGGCAGTAGTTTTCCTGTTTTCTTATCTGTCAGTAAGGAGAGCTCTCTTAGGAACAAGTATTTTCCAATATAAAAGGTGTATATTGACCTTGGTTGGTTCCAAACACTTGCATGTGAATAAATCCCAGAATAGCTTTAGGTCATATGAGAATTAAAGTACAAAGCCCTTAGCCATGTATTTGACCAGCAATCATTTTGTGGGGCCTGATGGAGGGCCTAGGTGCCCTTATTTTTTTACTCTGAGAAAGAATAATTACCTCCAAACAGCACAATCCAAACAGGCCATATCAGATTCCCTTAGAGAGCTTGCAAAGTACGTAACTTCCAAGATCCTCTACAAGGTTACAATGTCCACAGTGATAAGCCACTTCAGTTTAGCAGTCCTGCGTTTATTTCTTCAGGAGTGGTCTTGATTAAACTATATTGCACTCATAAGCTGACATGTTGAAATAAAACCCCTTTCACAACTACTTAAAGAAAATAATGACAGTAATAATCATATTAATCAGCATAAATAATAGTTTGCAGTATGTACTTGAGAGACATCAGAGACATAAAAGTTCAGTAAACTACATCTGTTATGTGTCACAGAGATAGAAAAATATTGTTTTTTTTGTGACATACTGAATTTCAGACTTCAACAGGGCTATTTTCATAAATTTCATCCTACACATTTTGTTTTCAAACCATGTTTTAAAGAAACAAAAACATAACATCAAATTGCTTGTAATTTCCAACACATCTTTTATGAAAACAAATTTGGATTCATACCATGGAGAGAGTTTTCTTTTTTTCTTCTAGATTGACACAAGATAATTAGTTCTAGTAACAAAGTAAAAGGAGAAAAACAAGGATGGTATTTTCCTTATGTTGTCATTTCAAGTTCCTCCAGGCTCTATTGCATATATACACATATGCCTTCTATTTGGAAACTTTAAAAGAATGAAATTTTCTAATTTGGATTTAAAGTGGTAGGGTGTTTTTGTGTTTTTTTTTTTAAAAAAACAACCAAATTTAGAAGATATGCAAATGTCTACTAAACATTTATTTCCGGAGAAGTCACAAAAGCAAAGATTGGCCAAACAAAAAACATAAATAAAACTCTACCACTCATATGTTTGGTTTTCTTCAATAAATAGGGTAACAAATATAGGTATTACCATAGATGCCAGGGGAAGAATAAAATGTGTATGAATAAATGTGACCAGTGTGTACAAGGAAGTAAACATTATTCAGGCAAATTATATCTAGTAGGGAAGTCTATAAACATCAGCTGAATTTATGTTTGCTTTGAAGAATTGCAAAAGCAAATATGTCACATTAAATCAATTATTTGTATATACGAGGTGTTTATGTATTTAGGCATTTGTATGATAACTCTACTACCTATGGGAAAGCTGCTATTCTAAGGTAGAAGAGGTCATGAACAAGGAATGAAGAAAGGGGGTGGGTGGCTCTGGGGAAGCCAAAATATGCTCATTTTTTCTCAAACATATTGATCCATTCCAAGGAATATTTTGTAAACATTTCAATTTCTAACTGCATTTGAAGTAGATTATCTGGGGATATTGAATCCCAATGTACTTTTTCTTTTGTGTCTATTTTTTTAAATGTTTTCATTGAGTTGTTATGTGTATTTTTTTCTTCAAGTGGAACAACTTGCTTATTTCAAAACAGCTCCCAAGTGAGGGTGACCTAAGGAATAAAAACAGTGGGCAGAATCTTTCTATTTAATTACAGTTTTAGTATCCGTAAGTGGTTGTACAAAGGGGTAACTATTCAACGAATTAGTTCATCTCCATATCCGATGTCACTCTTTCTTCATTCTGCCCATACCCCCAATCCAACTCCTTCCTTCAGTTTTCTTAATTTCATAGAGTATACCTTGAATATTATGACTACAATCTCTCTCTTCCTCTCTTCATTTGTCTACCCCCTCCCTAGGACCTCTCCCCTCTACTTGCCAAGTACCTATGTTGTAACGGAGATAACTGAGCAGCCACATTTTGAGAGGTCGATTCTTAAGAGTCTTTATTAAAAGGCAGCAAATGCATGGTGGACGAGGTCTCAAAGACCAGCAGCCATCAACAGCATTAGGAGTCTGGGCCATGAAGGCCAGAGAGGAAAGAAAGAACAAAAACTATGCCAACAAACCAAGCTGAGCTGGAACTCCATGGTGGCTGGAGAAGAGCCAGAGCCAGAAGACAGGACAAGACACGGGGCATGGTGCAATGGCTCCTGAAATGGTTTGGGCCTAAATACGGTCAGGTGAGGGGGCAGGGTTACAGGAAACTCCCAGTCCGAGGCACTGGACTGACAAGTTTAGTAACCTATCAGCCAAGTGCTCACCCATGCTTCCATCACCTAGAGGACGGGGGCTTCACCTTCCCCCAGCAGAAAGACAAGATGCCAGACCCTATCATCCTCCATAAGGCCAAGATGGCACCGGCCAGACCTGAACTCCCTATTTCACCAGTTTTCTTGCATTCATTTTGTTAGATTGTGATAATCGAGGTAACAGGAACTAGAAGATGACTTGAATCCATAATAAAGAATACAAAAGAATGCCTTATTGACGTGGCTGGATGAATTTATAGTTATGGGCCTGTCTTCCAGCAAGAAGCAGGTATGGAAACAGACGGTGAGTAGACTGTGTCTTGGCCTCCCACTGCTCTTGATTTATCTTTGTGAAGCTTCCCACTGCTATCTCAGACAAATCTGATTAGAAATCAAATTAATAATGCCTATTGCAGGTGCAACTCCTAGAAGTTCCAAGAATAAATCAAATTCAGAGATTTCAGTGATAGGATGACTAAGATTTGATGCAGGGCTCTTATGCTCAATTTTCAAACTACCTAGAGGCCAATTCAATCAATCAAAGTTTCATAAAGTTTTCCTTCCCATCCTAACAATGATGGTAGTTTTTCATGGGTTGACTGTTAAATACTACAGTCACTTTCTTAAATAGCAGACTATTAAGTATTATCCATAATGGCTATTTCTTTACAAGTATGACTTTTTCCCTCCAAATGTATTTTACACTATATTTCTATAGTCATGAAATGAATTTTCATCAAAATTTTGCTCTTTTCCTGTTCTTAATTGAAAAGGAATTCTGTGGTTTTTGTGATACTCAGAAAATAACATGAGTACTAGTTTGTGAATTTGTTTTTGGTTTACATGTTACTCTTGTTCTGCCACTTGCCAAAAATGTAGACTTGAAAAGGTATTTTATCTCTTTGAAAACAGGTTTTCTTCTCTGTAATATGAATAGTACTAGATACTCTCTAAATATGTTACCCTAAATATTAGTCCTCTTCTTTCACATGAGAAATTCCTGTGAAGATTGTTTCTTCCATGAGAAATCAGATTTCCTTTTTCCTTTTGTAGAAAATAAGTTGGAATAGCCAGTAAATGTTCTCAGTTCTTTCCATCACCATTGCATTAAGACAATTTTGCTATCTCTGGTTTTGCTTTTATTTCTCGTATTCCAGTTTAAACTGAGATTTTCAAATTCCCAAACAGATTTCTCTAATAGCTCATATTTAACAAAAAAATACTGCATGAATAAAACTTATAAACTAAGAGATTTAGTCGGGGTAGTCTGTTGGTTCTCAGTTTGTTGGACGTTTGTCATATGTCTGCTTAGGACTTTCACTTCATCAAAGTTCTCAAGTCCAAACATTTCCTCTGAAAAACTGGTTACCAGGTGATTAATTTTTGTTTTAAAAGATTTGGTCAGCCAGCATTGAAAGAAATATCCCTGATTTCTCACAGAAGAAGGGCAAACCTTTGTCTTATACTTAATGACAGATGATGAAGAGCTCACTATTATTAAAATCAATAAAATTATTAAAATTTGTTCGCACCTGTTATAAAATTAGTCATACCCTGGAAGGAAAATACAAGTGGATATAAAGCTAAGCCTCTTGTCTTTTCAAACCTGATTATAATCATTGATTTTTCTTCTTAGCATTCAGAAAACTACTGATTTGTGAAGAGAAAAGAACTTGCTGATAGATAAGAAAAGGAGAGGTTGGGGGGCAGGGACACTGGAGGCTCATGCCTGTGCTCCTAGCTACTTGGGAGGCTGAGATCTGAGGATCACGATTCAAAGCCAGCCTGGGCAGGAAAGTCCATGAGACTCTTATCTCCAATGAGCCACCAGAAAACTGGAAGAGGTGCTGTGGCTTAAGTGGTAGAGCACTAGCCTTGAGCTGAAGAGCTCAAGGATGACTCCCAGGCAAAAGGTCCAAGCCCCACAACCACCACCACCACCAAAAAATGAAAAGAGAAAAAGGGATAAGGCCATTGATCTCCATGTTATAATCTTGTTACATCATCATGTTTCTTGTTTTTGTTTTCTGAGAAGATTGACCTTTGACACATCAAATAGTGCAACCTTCTAGGGATGCAGCTCTCACGACACAGAATAGCTATGGACCTGTCATCAATGTCTGAGGCTTTACTTCTAGGTTATTTCTTAGCTCACTGCCAAGTTACTTAGGTATCTAGAAATTATTATTGCCCATTTCAACCTGCCTCACTGTCTTAAGAAGTCTTTTAGCTCTGAGAGCTATGTGGAGAAAAGGTAACTATTTTCGTTTTTCTATACAAATACAAATGCTCTGGTAGGCATTTTTTCTCCCGATGCATCAAAAATCACTTTCAGTCTTTGATTTTGTTTTTGAATGCCCTCACTGCTCTTTCTCCATAGTATAGAGAGATCCAGGGACTTGCCTAATTTTAACCAGTGAGGTAGAGGCAGAGGTAAGATGGAATCCTGACACCCCTTGACAAGTAGTTTCCTGTTTGTCTTCTTGGTGAAACTTTCAGTTTCAGAAGTCTCTTTTCAGCTTCTAGGACATTACCTCCTTGCTGAGGAAAGCGGGAAGCCGCTCTCCTCTGCAAAAGGTCATGAAAATGAGATGAAAAAGCTCGCCTATTTCTTTTTGAATACTCCACATTCTCAAATCTTAAATTTTCTTTGAAAGACTTCAGAATATCCCAGTAGTTTGAAACAATCACAATAATGATGGACTCTCTTTTCTTTGGCCTACCTACACCACCACAGCACTGTAGTTAAAATTTTAAATGTAAAATAATGCAATTTTTGTCATTATTTTTATCTTTTGCTTTGTTTGTGCTAGGGCTTGAACTTAGGACTTGGTAGCTGTTCCTAAGCTTTTGCATTCAAGGCTAGTACTGTACCACTTGAACCACTGCTCCACTTCCATCTTTTTGCTGGCTCTTCAGAGGTGAGAATTGCATGAACTTTCCTGCCCTGAGGCAGCTTCTAACTATAACCCTCAGATTTCAGCTTCCTGAGTAGCTAGGATGACAGGTGTGAGCCACCAGTGTCTAGCATCACTTGTACGTTATTTGTCGAATCTTTATTCCATGAAGATAATCTGACAGGATTTTCATACTGCTCCCTTGAGGATACACTGGGAACTTGAGATATCTCAGCAGCTGATGCGGATGCTTGGTCTTACACAGACTTGTTTCCTTACTTAAATAATAGCTCGTTACCTTACTTAAAGCAAACAGGGCATTCAATTTTTGAGGGTTGTGTCACCAGAAAATTATTTTAGGGAAACTTACAAACAATTTCAAATGAGTTGTGTTTGGATACTGTGGAGGTCAGTGTTCTGGAGAAGTAGGAGAGATAGATGATAGATAGATAGATAGATAGATAGATAGATAGATAGATAGATAGATAGAGATGTGTAGATATATGTACACAGATAGATAATGGTATATCTTTATCTCTCTAGATATCAATTTGATATCTATATACATACAGATACAGAGAGATATCGATATAGATTTAGAATGAGCTTTTAGATAGATAACTGAAGAGAAAGTATTTATTACTTAAATCAGCTCACATGGTTATGTATGCCAGAGCATTTTACAGCATCCCATCTGCAGCTGGAGACCCAGGAACACACAGAGTGTGATGGAGGCGAGTCATTGATACAAGTCTTAAATACCAATGAGCTAAGAGCCTGGAGTTCTGATACCCCAGAACAGAAGAAAATGGGTGCCACAGCTCCATAATAAAGAGAAAATATTCCCTTTCTCTGTAGAGTTGCTCATTCCAGGTCTTCAATATGTTGGATGAGTCCTCATCATAGTGAGCATTATGGTGTTTTGAATGTGATTTATTCTAGAAATCCTTGCAGAAACACACCCAGAAGGAGCCTATTACCAATTCTCTGGGTGTCCCACAACAAGCCATGCTGAGACAAAATCAACCATCACAAATATTGAGCGACTTAGTAACCTTTTCAGTGGAATGCTTTAATGTCTTACATGAATATCCTGAGTGTTCTATTTTTATGTACTAGATTAGCTGTAGCAACGAATGCAGCAGTGTACACGTTATCTAAGTTATAATGAAAGTGGTTATTTGCTATTTTAACTGTAAATATGAAAATGCATAATCATATTGATTTCAGAAAGGCAGCGCAGGGTAGAGGTTAGAACATAGATTGCATTAGGTCAGATTTTGACTTTTTAAAAAAAACCAACTTATTTTCCCGTTAAAAGTCAGCTTCATATTTATTATGCTTTGTTTATCTGTCCTACCAGTCTCTGCTTGTTTGCTTTATCTTCCTCTATTTTTTATTCTTGTTTCTTTTTGCTTGCCTTCTGTTGAGCTATTTGAATATTTCCTGGGATTCTATTCAGATTTACATACAATATTTTTGCTTGCACAAAATTTTACTGATGGTTGCTTTTAGTAGTCTAGTTCTCTCTCTCTCTCTCTCTCTCTCTCTCTCTCTCTCTCTCTCTCTCTCTCTCTCTGTGTTAGTGTATTACAACATTTAATGTCAAAATTTTACTGTTCTGCAGTATGAAACTTCATTCTCTTTACCTTCTCTGCTATTTCCCTCAAGAAATATTGTTTGGAGTTTCAGATGGTGTTATGCCTGAGATAATTGATGTGGGTCATGCAACAATTCTGTTTAATCAACTAAGACTTAGGGAGAATAGTCTGTGTAGGCATATTTTGATTGGTCTCATGTCATGTTCCCCTTCTTAATGCTTAAACCTTTTCTTTTTCAGCAGTTCCTTTTTATTGAACATTTACTTTGTCCATTCTTGAAGAGTAAGTTTGCTAAATGACCACATCTTTTAGCTATTTTTCATATGAGGGTGTCTTTATTTCACTTTAAGTCTAAAACGAATTTCACTTTAATTCTAAAGTTTTGCCAAATTACAGGACTTAGAGGTGACAGTTCTTTCTTTCAGCATGTAAAAGTATCATGCCACTTTCCTGTCTTTCATTGTTTCAGATCAGAAATGAACCATCTTTCACACAGGCATTTCTCTAGGGCTACTATCCTATTCCCTCTGGCTGTGTCCAAGACATTGCTTTTAACATTCTGAAAGTTAATCATGATATGTCTGGACATGTTAACTGTATCTTTAACTTCATCTTAACAAAGATTCTAAAAGCCTTTTAGGTTTGTAGATGTAAGCCTTAATTAGGGAAGTTTTGGGCTTCAAATATGAGACTAATCATAGTATATTGGATCATTAATTTTCATTTACTTTGTGCAAGTGTTATTAGCATAAGTTAGTTGTACAGGAGGGTTTCATTGTGACATTTTTATTCATGCAAGCAATGTGTCCTGATGAAATTTTTACCCTTTACTACTCTCCCTTATCCCTTTGCCCTTTTCTAAAATAATTTCAACAGGTGTCATTGTTGTATTTTCATATATGTAAATGGACTATTTCAACTACATTTACCTTCATTTATCTTCTCTGTTCATCCTTCCTCCTTCCTCCCTTGTATGGTATGCTTTACTTTTCTGTCTTAATTTTTAAATGCGTGTATTAATTATGCCAATGGGGTTCATGAACCATAATATGGTTTTACATGTGCATATGTAATATTTTGCTCAGAATACCCTCTCTTGATTTCTCTTTCCCTATTGATCAACAGCTTTCCTGGAGAGACCTTGTGCCATCTTCACACAGAGCTTCAATTTATTTCGAAATATCAGCTCTCCATTTTTCCCCTTTCTCCCTCTCCCACAGGTAGAATCATGTTCTCTGTATACATATACATACATATATATATATAGGAATGTACAATTCCATGAATGCATATGTCATTTAAATCAATGGAAACATGCAACATTTGACTTTATGAACTTGCCTTACAGCATGCAACATGATGATTTTCAGTTCCAGCCATTTCCCGCACGTGATGTGATTTCATTTTGCATGATAGCTGCATAACATTTGGTGGTATATATGTACCATTTCTTTATCCATTCTTCTGTTGTTGGACAACTCGGTTGATTATATAGTTTGACTATTATGAACAATATATCTTGTGTATAAGGGTGCCTATATCCCCACGTCCTTTCTAGCATTTGTTGTTATTGGTTTTCTTTATGGTTACCTTCCTTACTGGAATAAGGTGGAATGACAGTTTAATTTTGGTGAACATTTTCTTTATGATTATCTGTGTTGAACATTTCTTCATTTATCTATGATCTATAGATACCAGTCCTTTTGAGAACTATCTGCTCAATTTGTTTTCCCACTTATCTCCTGTGGTTGGTTTTGGAAATTGTTCCTTTGTTGCAAATAATGACATTTTAATCATTGTACTCACATTTGTCAAGTCTCATTCTTATGCAGAAAATACTGATGCGTACCTATAATTCCTAGATGTCCCTGTTTTCCTTCAGTAGGCTTAAATTTTCAGACCTTTTATTGAGTTCTTTAATCCACTTGGAGTCACATTTTAGTAACTACATATAGATAACTAGTTTTTCTAGTAGTATTTGTTGAAGAGGCTGTCATTTCTCCAGTTTTTTTCTCCTTTTTGGAAACATAGCTATCCATAGCTGTGTGGTTTATTTGTGGGTATCCTGTTCTGTCCCATTTGTCTGTGGATCTATTTTAGTGCTAATATCAAGCTGTTTTTGTTACTGTGTCTCTTCAACATAAGTTGAAGTCCAATATTGTGACAATTCCAACATTACTCTTTTTGCTCAGAAATTCTTTGTCTACTCAAGGTTTTTTATGTTCTTGAATAAATGTTTAGATTGGTAATTTTATTTTCATGATGGATGACATTGGTACTTTGAGGAGTGTCACAATGAATCTGTAGAGAGCTTAGTTGCTAAGCACATTGGACCTCTGTTGTATTTCAGCAACTCTCCTGTCCCTAATCCCATGTATAAGCACATGTCATTTTACTTATGGCACATACATTTTATATTTTTCCTTATTTCCTCATCTTTCTCTCTCTCTCTTTCTCTCTTTCTCCCTCTCTCTCTCTCTCTCTCTCTCTCTGTATTTCTTTCAATCTCAGGTTTTTTTAAACTGTTTTGATCCCTACTCTATATTTTATTCTTGTTTTCTTTTTTTAGCTGATTAACTCTATTTTGTACCCTATTACAGTGGGACTCAGATTTTGTGTCATGCATTTATTATTAACTTTTGGTATTTGTTTGTTACCTTGTGAAATAAAGCTTTCTCTTTCCATTTCTAAGAGCAATAAATCACTTAATATAGCCTGTAATCGATTTCACATTAAATACATATAAATTAAATTCTAAAATCAGTTGCAGTTATATAAAGAAGATACATTTTAGTCTATCTCCAGTATTTAATAAATGTATACTTTCTGTGGATTAAGGACTGTTAATAGAAAAAAAATCCTGACCCTCTCTAAAAACACAGGCCTATCATGATTTTACGAAGCTAAGCCAAAGTGGCCATGACAAGCAAGTCTGATGACAGTAATGTTGATTAATCACCATCTGCTTGAGCATCTGGTTTTTAGCGAATAGAGCAGGAAACATTCAGTGCTAGCTCAGCATCTAGGGTGTTCATTGACTGATGAATATTAACTATGTACACTCAGAACTGTCCAAATGCAAGAGCACATGGCGGCCAGGCATCTGGCTATGTTGACAAACCTGTTCTCTAACCCTTCATTCACTGTATTCTGAGACTTCAGTCCTGCTCTGCAATGTGGCCTGGTTCCAGTGCAGAAGAGAACAGGAGAGAATTATCCTTTTGTCTCCTGCCTGAAGAATACCAGGTGTCATGACTAGTTCACACATCCCCGGTGCTATCATGGCAACCAATGTGGTGCCTTATCCCTTTACCATGATGCCTTTCTGTCTTCTCTTGGGCTGTCATATCCCAAATGCTCAGAGACCTGTACTCTACTTCACAGCCCCGGGACAGTTTGCTCCTGTAGTAAGACAATATAACTGATTTTCTCTAAATAAGCCATCCAATCTTTAACTATTGTTTGTAAAGGAACGTACCAGTTTCACAGGAACATAGGCTCCTATTTTGCTCTTATCTGCACCCCTTAACAAGGTGTGCCAAAGTCTCACAGTTAATTGAAGGATTTAATTAAGAATTTAATTTGCCTTCTTGTTAGATTACTCTAAATACTGAAGTTGGACAAGATCTTTCAAGGCAATAAGGAGACATTTTGCTGTGTACCCACAGTGTGAATAATTCCTATTGATAGGTAATTATCACACTAACTTACCTAAACCCTATCAACATTTTACTTTTAATTTTCTTTTGTAAGCAGATTCTAATTTTTGCAAGGAGATGGGACTTTTTTTTTGCTACCCTTGAAACTCTTTCCAAAGGACAGCTTATAAAGCTGCATTTGCAGAATAAAAATATACTCATATCCTCTTGCAATGAAAAAAGCATTAAAAATCCACAGTGTTAAGCAATAATTTTGTTCCACAAAATCTGAACATGGGTTATTAACATTCTATTTCCAGGATCACTTGATTAATGTACACTGTGTGTGAAGTAACATCAGGCAGAACTAAATAAGCCTTTTGTTGACTTTAGGAAGAAGGGTTGGCTGATCGGAGAAACTGCTCGCAGAAAACAGTTTGCACCCAGCTAAGAACAAACTATAGAATTGAACAGATGTTCCATCTTCTGAGTGCCTGCAAGACAGCATGATGTTGTCATTTGCTGGCCTACCAGGAAAACCTGAGCTAGACTTACAGGGAACTGTCTAAGCCTGCCATGTCAAGCAGCCGGGATAGTGTTCAGTCTCTGAAAATTTTGTCATCAGTGTCTTATGTCTCTCGTGAATCAATTTTTTTATTACTCTTTTTTTATTTGTTTATTAATTGAACACAAATATTTTTACAAGGTGTTGTGCAAAAAGGGTACAGTTACATAGTAGGGCGGTGTGTACTTTTCTTGTGATATCTTACATCCTGTTTTTCTATCCCTTGTCTAGGTCAGGTAGACATATATGCAATATACAATGTATCAAGAACATATACAGTATTCACAGACTTGGTCTCTACTGTCTCTCCGTCTCCCTTTGTTAACAGTCATATATCAGGGAGATCATGCCCCTTTGTTTTCTGTGTTCTAGGCTTGTCTCGCTCAACATTATTTGTTCGAGTTCTGACCATTTCCCTGAGATTAACAATATTTCACCATTCCTAATTGCTATGTAGTATTCCATTGTGTATAAGTACCATATTTTTTGGATCCATTCGTCTGTGGAGGGGCATCTGGGTTGTTTCCATATTTTGGCTATTGTGAATTGTGCCGCGATAAACATGGAAGTACAAATGTCTTTTTGATATCTTGGGGTTTGCTGTTTAGGATAGATGCCTAGGAGTGGTATGGCCGGGTCATAGGGTAGGTCTATATTGAGCTTTTTGAGAAACCTCCATACTGTTCTCCAAAGTGGTTGTACTAATTTGTACTCCCACCAACAATGGAGAAGGGTTCCTCTTTCCCCGCACCCCCTCCAGCATTTGTTGTTTCCTGAGTTCAGAGTATAGGCCATTCTAACTGGGGTGAGGTGGTATCTCAGGGTTGTTTTTATTTGCATTTCCTTTACTACCAGGGATGTTGAGCATTTCCTCATATGTTTCTTTGCCATTTTTATATCTTCTCTTGTGAAGTCTCTCTTTAGCTCTTTTGCCCATTTCCTAATATGTTTATTGGGCTTGGAGGGGCTTAGTTTTTTGAGTTCTCTGTAGATGACCGATATCAGGCCTTTGTCTGTGGCTGTGCTGGTTAATATCTTTTCCCATATCGTTGGCTGTCTTTCTCTTTTGGTGGCTATGTCCTTAGCTGTGCAGAAATTTTTTAATTTGTAGTAGTCCCATTTGTCGAGTCTTTCCCCTATTTGTTGTGCCCCTGGGACTATATTCAGGAAGTTCCTTCCTGTGCCTATAAGTTCTAGCGTCTTTCCTACTCTGTCCTTCAGTAGTTTCAAGGATTCAGGTCTGATATTGAGGTCCTGGATCCATTTTGAGTTGATCTTGGTGCATGGTGATAGGCTTGGGTCTACTTTGAGTTTTCTGCATATGGCTGCCCAATTCTCCCAGCACCAGTAGTTGAAGAGGCTTTGTTTATTCCATTGTATGTCTTTAGCTCCTTTGTTGAATATCAGTTGGCTGTAAGAGTGCGGTTTTATTTCTGGGTCTTCAATTCTAATCCATTGGTCTTCCGATCTGTTTTTATACCAATACCATGCTGTTTTTGTTATGATGGCCTTGTAGTAGAGCTTGAAGTCTGGTATTGTGATACCTCCTGCACTGCTTTTTTTTGCCTAGATTTGCTTTGGCTATTCTAGGTCTTTTGCTGTTCCATATGAATTTATAGATTGGTTTCTCTATTTCAGGGAAGAATGTGGCTGGGATTTTGATAGGTATTGCATTGAATTTGTATAACAATTTGGGCAATATGGCCATTTTCACTATATTGATTCTGCCTACCCATGAGCATGGGAGGTCTTTCCATCTCCTTGTTTCTTCTTTGATTTCCCTTATTACATTTTTATAATTTTCATTAAATAGGTCCGTCACATACTTGGTTAAGTTGATCCCTAGGTACTTTATTCTTTTTTTGGCTACTGTAAATGGAATTATTTCCATAATTTCCTTTTCTTTTTGTATATTGCTGGTGTACAGAAAAGCTGCTGACTTTTGTGGATTGATTTTGTATCCTGCTACTTTGCCAAATTGGTTTATTAGGTGTAGGAGTTTGGGTACTGAGTTTTTTTGGGTCCTTCAGATATAAGATCATGTTGTATGCGAATAGGGATAACTTGATTTCTTCCTTGCCCATGTGGATCCTTTTGTTGTCCTCCTCTTGCCTTATTGCTATGGCTAGGGATTCCAGCACTATGTTGAAAAGAAGTGGGGAGAGTGGGCATCCTTGTCTTGTTCCTGAGTTTAGGGGGAATGATTTAAGTTTCTCTCCATTTAATATGATATTAGCAGTTGGTCTGTTGTATATGGCTTTTATTGTTTTGAGGAATTTTCCATCTATTCCTATTGTCTCCAAAGCTTTTAATAGGTATGGATGTTGTATTTTGTCAAGGCTTTTTGGGCATTGACTGAGATAACAATGTA
This sequence comes from Perognathus longimembris pacificus, assembly GCF_023159225.1. Taxonomy (NCBI): domain Eukaryota; kingdom Metazoa; phylum Chordata; class Mammalia; order Rodentia; family Heteromyidae; genus Perognathus; species Perognathus longimembris. The sequence continues at coordinate 67,890,081 of NC_063168.1, read as the reverse complement.
ATTCTTAATTTTAGATCTGTTTATGTGGTGAATTACGTTGATTGATTTACGGATGTTGAACCATCCTTGTGACTGTGGGATGAAGCCTACTTGGTCATGATGTATGATTTTCTTGTTCACTTTCTGGATCCTGTTAGCTAATATTTTATTAAGGAGCTTTGCGTCTGTGTTCATTAGTGATATTGGTCTGTAGTTCTCTTTTTTTGTTGGGTCTTTGCCTGGTTTGGGAATGAGTATGATATTGGCTTTGTAGAATGAGTTTGGGATTTCTCCCTTTGTTTCTATTTCGTGGAAGAGTTTGAGGAGTATTGGTATTAGCTCATCACTAAAGGTTTTGTAGAATTCGTTGGTGAATCCATCTGGGACTGGGCTTTTCTTTGTTGGGAGGTTCTTGATTACCTCCTGTATCTCGCTGTAAGTTATTGATTTAGTTGATTTATTTCTTCTTGGTTCAGTTTAGGCAGTTTGTGCTTCTCTAAGAATTGATCCATTTCTGTAAAATTATTGTTTTTTGCTGAGTAGAGGTTTTGGAAATAGCTCCTTATGATTGTTTGAATATCATGTGTACTTGTAATTTTTCCGGTGGAGTCCTTGTTTTTACGTATATGAGTCTCTTCTTTTCTTTTTTTTTGTAAGTCTTGCAAGGGGTCTGTCAATTTTGTTTATTTTCTCAAAGAACCATCTTTTAGTCTTATTTAGTTGTTGAATGGTCTTTCTATTTTCAATCAGATTTATCTCTTCTTTAATCTTTGTGATCTCTCCCCTCCTAGTCATTTTAGATTCGGTCATTTCTTGTTTCTCCAGTTGTTTTAGTTTCATTGTGAGGTTATTCACCTGCTCTGCTTCCATTCTTTTAATGTGAGTGCTGAGGGCAATGATCTTGCCCCACAGTACTGCCTTAGCTGTGTCCCATAGGTTTCTTTGTGATGTGTTTTCATTGTCATTGTGGCTTATGAATTCGTTGATTTCATCTTTAATTTGGTCTGTGGCCCAAGTGTTGGATAGCAGTGTGGGGTTTAGCCTCCAAGAGTGTGTATAGCCTCTGTGGTATGCTTTGTTGTTGAGGGTTACCTTTAATCCACTGTGATCAGATATAATACATGGGATGACGTCAATACTTTTGTATTTGCTGAGGTTTTTTGTGTGGGCTATGACGTGGTCTATTTTGGAATATGATCCATGTGCTGCTGAAAAGGTGTATTGGGTCTTTGTAGGGTGGAAGATTCTATATAGGTCTGTCAGATCCATTTGGGAAACGGTGTTACTTAGGTCCTCAGCTCCCTTGCTAATCCTCTGGGTGTTGGATCTGTCTCTTGGGCAGAGTGGGGTGTTAAGGTCCCTCACTATGATTGTGTTTGCGTCTATCTTGTTCTGTAATTCTGTGAGAATTTGCTTGACATATGTAGGGCCTCTTTTGTTCGGTGAGTATATATTTATCACCGTGATGTCTTGATTCTGGATTTTTCCTTGTATTAATATGTAGTGTCCTTCTTTGTCTTTTTGAGTTGATTTTAATGCAAAGTCCAGCTTGTCTGAGATCAGGTTGGCTACACCTGCCGTTTTGGTAAGTGCATTTGCTTGGTAGATCTTGCTCCATCCTTTCATTCGGAGCCTGTTTTGGTCCCTTGTTGTAAGGTGGGTCTCTTGTAGACAACAGATGTCAACTTTTTGTTTGCGAATCCATTCTGCCAGTCTGCTTCTCTTTATCGGAGAGTTTAAACCTTTTATATTTAAAGAGATCAAGGATAAGGGTGTTTTTTCTCCTTCCATTTACTTGTTGGGCTGTTTTGTCCTCTTTTTTTTTCTTGTCTTTAGTGAGCTGTTTTTTCTGTTGGATTTTGGCTATTGTAGTTTCTGATTCTGTCTGTGTGTCTTGTACGATCTCTGTCGGGTGGGGCTCCCCTCTTAGAATTCGCTGTAGGGCTGGTTTTTTATTCACATACCCCTTTAGCTCCGCTTTGGTGTGGAAAGATCTGTTTTTTCCCTTCGAATGTGAACTCCAATTTCGCTGGATATTTGATCCGAGGTTGCATATTGTTAGCCTTAAGTACTTGGATGGTGTTCTTCCACTCACTTCGTGCTTGGTAAGTTTGTGTGGATAAGTCAGCTGGTAATCGAATCCTCTTCCCATTGTAGAAAATTTCTTTCTTTGCTTTGGCTGAATTCAGAATTTGCTCTTTAATCTTGAGGTCTGAAGTCTTGAAAAATATGTGCCTTGGGGTGGCTTTTCTGGGGTCTGGCCTGCCAGGTGTCCTATAGGCTTCAGTTACCTGGATGGGGTCCCCTGTGAGATTGGGGAAGTTTTCTGCAATAACTTTATTAAGAACATGTTTAAGCCCTCTGCTCTGGTATTCGGCTCCTTCTTCTATTCCAATTATGTGCAGATTATATCTCTTGTCTTTGTCCATTAGTTCCTGGATTAGTCTGCCCTGAAGCTTCACCGTTTCTTAGAGTGTGGTCATTTTCTGGTTGTTGTCGGCTGCTTCATCGTCTAGGCTAGAGATTCTGGATTCCATATGGTCCACTCTTTGTGTTATGGTTTCAATTGTGGAGTTTATGGATGTCAGAGAGCTATTTATGGTTGTCAGATCAGCTCTGATCGTGGAAATTTCTTCCTTCAAATAGTTGTATTTTAAATCTATTTTTTCATGCATTTCAATTCTCAGGATGCTAAGATTCTCTTTAAAGAAGGCTTGCATTATATCCATTTTTGCTTCCATTTCTTTAAAGAAGGCTTGCATTGTATCCCATTTTTGCTTCCATTTCTTTCTTGGCTTCTTGGGTGTCCTTCAAGATTTCCACTCTAAATTCCTGGAATTGTTTTCTGATTTCATTTCTGACGCTTTCCATCATTCCTGTTAACATGGCCTCATTTGCTTTTTTAATCTCCATCTTCTCTTCAGTCGTGCTGCTTTTTGGAGCTGGCGAGTTGGCTTGCCCTTTGATGAACTGTGTTATGTTTCTTTGTGATTTGCGCATCTGGAAATCTGTGGCTGACTTCTCAGGTTTGGTTTGTAGCTCTGCTCTCCCTCCTGTGTAGGCGTGTCTATCGGAGCAGGTGCTGCCGCTGTGGCCCCGCCCACCAGTGCGGGGTACGCCTACCAGAGCGGCGCTGTCGCCAGGAGTCCCGCCCTCCTGTGAGCTGTGCGCCGCCACAACAGGCACTGGTGCTGTGGCCCCATCCTCTTTAGCAGGGTACGCCTCCCAGAGCGAGGCCCAGGTTGTTGGGTTGTGTTTGCGCCCTCCTGCGAGTCCGTTGAGGGGTGGGCGGTATGTGTGGGGCCCAGTGGGATTGACTGTCCGGGCGTGGGTTAGCACCCTCAGACCTCGCCTCTGCTGCAAGGCGGGGGACGTGATCAGGCCCAGGTGTCCCTGCTGTGCTGGTATTGCCCACCAGCGCTGGTGATTTTAGTTGTAAGAGTCTGCGAGGTCCAGGCGCCTCAGGTGGGGCTTGCACTGCCTGCTGTCCCCCGGCCCCTGTTGGGAAGGGGGTGGGGCTGGTGCGGCCAGTTCAGGAACCTGTGTGGCCTTGGGGCTGCTCCGCCCTTCCCCTGATAAACTGATTTCCCAGCGCCTGATGGGAGCTTCCTGCCTGATTTGGGGGTTCTTTGTTCCCTCGGGGTGGGGAGGGGGAGGGAGGGAGATCTAGCTTCTTTGTAGGGCTTGAGTCTCTGATAGCTGGTCACCCGTTGGGTGAGGGGGTAATGGGGGACTCACTGGTCCTGGATTGTGTGTGTGTCCCGTGCAGCCATTGGTCCTTCTGGGGGTGGCGAAGTGTTGTGGTGGCTTCCCCGGTTCCCTCCTTCTGCTGCGCTGGGTTCCCCAGGCGCTGTCTGTCTGAACCCGGTGTAGACCCGAACTTCTCGTCGCTGCCATAGTGTGTCTTGGTCCGCACCCTCCCTAGTGACCGTGGGGTCTCCCGCTATCTGAGTTCTGCACTCCCAGCAGCCTGTCTGCCGATCGCCGGGTTCCCCTTTCCCAGCCTGTCCGTGTTTGGGCCAGGGTCGGCTGGTGGGGGGAGGGTGCCCCGGAGATTCTCCGGCTCCGTGTAGGTTTTCGGCTCTTCTTTTTTGCTCCTTTTTGTTTTCCTGCGTTTCTCCACTGCTTCTGGCTGCTGGTTTTGCTGTGTTCTTGATGGGGTGTTGGGTGTTGGAGCTCCCAGCTCGCTATTTAGTTGGGGCGAGTCGGGGTGCCTCCCTACTGTGTCGGTGCCATCTTCCACTCTCCTCGTGAATCATTTTTTACAACAATAAATTGACTAACAATTGAAACAATAACTTTAGATGGGTGTGGTGGTGCATACTTAGAATCCTAGCAATTTAGGAGGTGGTGGTTGGAGGATTCGCTTGTCTAAAGATGACTTTGATGAAAGACAGAAAACTTACCTCTAAACAAGCAAATAATAACCTAAAGCATAAATGGAATGGAGAAAGTGATTGAGCACTTGTGAACCTAGAATGAGGTCCTGAGTAAACAAAACAATCCCTGTAGTGTTGGGCACCAGTGGCTCACGCCTGTAATCCTAGCTACTCAGAAGGGTGAGATCTAAGGACTACGGTTCCAAATCAGCCCAGGCAGAAAATTTCATGAGACTTTTATCTCCAATTAACTACAACAAACCTGGAAGTGGAGCAATGGCTCAAGTGGTAGAGAGCTAGCCTTTTGCAAAAAAGCTCAGGGATAGTACACAGGCCCTGAATTCAACCCCATGGACTAGCACAAAACAAAATAGGGGGAAAAAAGAAAGGAAAATCATAATTTTACCTAGTTCCAGGGAATAGATTGAAATCCCTTTTCAAACATTTTGTAATTATTTGCTCAATTTGTAATGGGTAAAAAATAGGACCTCATATCCACAAGATAGACTTCTAACAATAGTCTTTCTGTTTTCTAATACTGTCTATATTGTAATGTGGAAGAAATACAACAGGAACTAAACAGAATTGTGTTCCAATTATTTGCATACATTGGGTAAATTATCTTGAGTAAGCAAATGTATTTCTATTTCTCCTTATACGCAATGGTGATGCATATACTTACTTCATAAAGTTAAATAAAATCATGTATGTGACCATCTTTGTTGCAATCATATTTATATACTGTAAAATAAAATCAAATATCAGGAAAAGTTTTCAATATATTGATTTTCCATGTGGTGAAGGAAGCAGCAATAGGATTTTAGATTCACAGATTGATTTTGAATATGTTTTCTGATTTTAGGAATAGGAAAGTATCAAAAAGAAAACAAGAGCTGTAGGGTCCAGAAAATATCGCAGAGGATGCTAAAGACATATTCACTTTCCTTTTCTAAAGTAAGAGACAAGACAGGGCTGGGACTATGGCTTAGCAGTAGAGTGCTTGCCTGTATGCATGAAGCCCTGGGTTCGGTTCCTCAGAACCACAGAAACAGAAAAAGCCAGAAGTGGCGCTATGACTCAAGTGCTAGAGTGCTAGCTTCGTGCAAAAAGGAAGCCAGGGACAGTGCTTAGACCCCGAGTTCAAGCCCCAGGACTGGCAAAAAATAAAAACTAAAATATAAAGAGAGAAGACAGCAGAGAAAAGTTCTCAGACATTCAAGACAATGGAATTGCTTGATGTGTATTTATATGATACTTTATTTCTAGACTGACTATGCAGAATCTAATGTATAAGGAACAATGGATCAGGCGTGGTATGTGTGTGCATGACACATGGCCGTATTTCTTATGTTAGGCTTCCAAATAAAATCGGATGGCCCATAGTTTATGTTTTTGTAAGCCAGACCCAATTTGGGGAAAAAATGAACAAGAATGTTTCAAAAATTTTATTTATTTGACTATTAAAAGTACATTTCTAATGCAATAACAAACTTCACAAGCCCATGAAAGGTAATTATGTATAATCATTGTGAAGTCTATGTCTATTTTTACCCAAATGAGGAATGAGGTTTATATCTGTATTGCTTTTGGTTTTGGCAGGCGATGGGAAAGTAGGGAGAGTTTTGAGAAAACAACATGGCTCATGAGATTATTCTCTTTTCTCAACATTGCTATGCTAATTCACTTTACTCAGACCTATTGATTGCAGTCAACAAAATCAGTGAGTCAGAACTGGTATATACTAGACATAGAAATGTGGAGGGAAGTAAAATTTTGTTTTATTAAGATAGAAAGGGGAAAATTATATATTTATTTGAAAATTGCACATAATGTATAATATTATCTATTGGTTGATCTATCTAGTACACATACAGTGAGAGATTAAGACAAGATGGATAAATGGGCATTGCCAAAGCAATTTCTTTGGGAAGCATAAAAAAGACCTTTAGGGACTGTCTCCATAGCTCCCCACTAACACACACACACACACACACACACACACACACACACACACACACAAGAGAGAGAGAGAGAGAGAGAGAGAGAGAGAAAGAGAGAGAGAGAGAGAGATTCCAGGATGCCTGCCCTTGAGTCTGGGACATTTAGAGTCCCTGGTCCACTATGCCCACTTCCAAAACTATTGTCACTACTTTTGCATTCTTCTTTTGTCATTAAGCTCTCCTGTCTTCACTTTAGAGTTTCATGGAATTCTAAAGCGTCTCTTTATTCACAATAATTAAAAAGACCTAGGGCACACACCCTTAAAGAAGAAACTCATTCTTTGTATTAGCAATTATAGTGTCAATATAAACCGTACCAATGTATTCAATATTTCCTATATTCTAGGCAGGCACTTGAGTTAATTACCTAATTTACTTTTCAACCCGGTCTTAGGATAAAGGTATTACTGGAGCTGCTTCAGTTGAACACTGTGAGATTAATCGAATTATAGAACAGCCCCGGTGCCATGCCAATGACTAGTGAGACCCGAGTGAGCTGGGAAGAGGGCTGGTTAGGGGTGGTTTAGTTTACTGGCTCAATTTTACATATCAGAAAAATGAGCCTTCCGGACAGAAAGTGATTTTACCCAGGTCTGATGGGAGAATCTTTTGCAGCTTCAAGCTTCAAGGCTTCCGAATGCCAGCTTTGTGGTTCTTTCTGTAAAACTAGGCTCCTGCATGAAATCAAATGACAAGAGAGCTATCACAGGCCCTTGAGCTGCTGATTCTCTGCTAATGCTACTGACGCTGCCTGGCCTCTGGACCCAGAAAGGGAGAGAAGATGGGAGAAGATGCACTTGTTCTTTTTGGGTTAGAGAGTCCAGCGAGGCATTCGGGACTTCTATCAGAGAGATGCCTGAGGATACATCTCATAAGTAAGAAGTGATGAGATTAAGAAATCCTGGACACACATAAATAATAGCTAAAATAGATGCATACTGGGTCAACAGGGAAATCTTTTCTTTTGTAGTTCCAGCTGCACCTGTTGCTTCTTTGCTTGCTTTCATTTCGAAAATGCAAGAGCTAGATCCTGGGCACAGCGCCCTTAGTCACTGACTGACTGGTCTTCCTGAGGCACTCAAAACTTCCTTCTGTCAGAGCTTCTCTCACTCAGTTTATGGAGCATGTGTGCCAAGTGGATTTCAAAGTTATTTCTATTATTTTTGACTCTTCCGTCTTCAAGGATCAGGGGTGAGTTTAGCAGGTACAAAATCTCAGCTCTTTCAGGTGCTGGTAGAGAAGAAAAGTGAGTAAGGAGTCATTGTACAAGTTGAGGGGGGAAATGGACTCTGTAATATTATTACTTCTTTGTTCCCATGGTCCCTCCCGGCTGGATTCACAAGCACACTTTCAATTCGCTGATAAAGAGCCTCCTGTTCATCTCATTTTCTGAGTCTTTTCATTTTTGATTCTGTGAGTTGAACTCAGGATGTTGTGCTTTCTAGGCAAATGCCCTATCACTTGAGCTATACCCCACCGGCCCAGCCTTACTGAGTCTGTCTTACATACTTGCTTTTCATTTCTTAGTTTATTTGTACTTGTTGAAACCAGTATGTGATAAGAATAAGTGTTATTTTATTAACAGATAAGTAAAAGCATGCCAATTAATTTCTAGTAAACCTGAGATTGTGGTGGGGTTTGCTCTACGTGCATGTCACTGGCTTCATTCTAAGTAGGAGCTGTGTAATCTCTTCAATGATGGGAAACGAGTAAGTCCTAGTATATAGACAAATATTCTGTATTCTCCAGGTAAGCCAAAATAAACTCACCATTGAAGCTCTTATTTAACTCAAGACCATTTTTTCCTTAGAAAATATATATAACCATAGCCAATATACTGTCAAAGAAACTCTGGTGTCTACATGTAAAAATAGGTCATCCCTGCCGGCTTTCTGGATTTGCAGTCACATCCCCTTTAAAAATGTTAATGTGCACACTAATTTTCTATTCCCGCCACCATCTGTTATCATAAATTCATAGTCAAAATGTAACTGTAAATCAAATAACAGTTTCTGACAACTGAGTCATCTTTTCTCAGATGACCTACTCATGAGTGTGTGTGCACATGGGTGTTTGTGAGTGCACAGCATTTTGCATTGTGTGTGTTTCTGCTAAGGAAAGGACAGAGTAAACTTTTATTGGTATTGACCAAAAGCTTTGCTTGGAGATTTTAACTTTGAACTTCTATGATAACCAAAACCATTAACCATCCTTGACCTTTTGGGTTCATTGGGTTTTTGTTGTTGTTGTTTTGGTTTATTTTGTAGCAAATTCTCTGTGGAACAGATAAAAACAAATTCCTTAGTGAAACTTTGACTTCTTTTTGGTAGTAGAAACTAAACTGGTCATGAGGGAATAGACTTTGAATAATGTGTTATTCTGCACACCTAAACCTTCCTGACTGCTGAGGGCAGTATCCATCTGCTGTTTTGTCTTAGCAACTCTGCAATAAATACTGCTGTCAGTATTCACATATTGCTTATAGCCACGTTTCTATGACAGATAAAGAAAATCCAGTATTTGTACTGATCTTTAACACAATTCATGTCTGGTTGCTATTAGGTATGTGGGGAGAAAACATTCTCTAGCGAACACCAACTGGGTATCCTACAATTAAATTCAATTATGACACTCTCTACTGAGAAATAATGTTAGAAACCATGTGTAAATGCTCAGGCCTACAAGACTGCCAACGCTCACTAGCCCCCACATAATACTTCAATTACCAAAGGCAAGTCAGAGTTTGTCACCATAGTTCAGACTAATGGGCTACAAATTGGAGCTTTTGTTAAACCCTCCTTTGGTTGAACTAATATGCTCAACAGTTCACAGTACTCAGGGGAATACTTTTACTAATGATTTATATGAAAGGTATTATATATGAACATCCTGGTCACAGATGAAGAGCAAGGTGTGGAGGCACCTGATCCAGGCACTTCCTTGCGGTCGGAAATGACTGTTGTATCACTGTTGTAATTACTTTCAACACACCATGTGAAACCGTAGCTTCTATTGTTGGTGATCCTCTTGTATCCCCTTCCTGTGGTTGTACCCACGCTATCACTGTATCTCATCTGAATACACTGGATACTGTATCTACTGGTATTAGAACTAGGGAAGTGAAAGGGAATATCAAAATCGAGAGACAAAGGATAAAATGACAAACGACTCCAAAAGCAATACTTGCAAAACCATTTGGTGTAAACCAACTGAACAACTCATGGGGAGAGAGGGAAAGTGGGAGAGGGAGGGGGAATGAGGGAGGAGGTAACAAACAGTACAAGAAATGTACCCAAGGCCTAAACGTATGAAACTGTAACCTCTCTGTACATCACTTTGACAATAAATAAGAAAAAAAAAGAAACTCTTCAAATCTAGTCATTTTAGATTATTTATTGAGGCTTCCTAACTTAGGCTTGACTGCTTGCCACTCATCCATTCCCTAGACTTTGAGAATCATGTCATGGGTTTTCAGGCAAAGAAGCCCCATCTTCCAGATAACTAGGGGAACCGAGTTACTGGTTGTTTCATTAGAGAGGAAAACACTTTCAGCATTCTAGTTGATGGGAGGGGGATAGACATGTCAGAAAATGGGTGAGATGGCCTTGTATATGGACAGACAAGCGATATGCACCTATGCATATATTATTAAAAATCAGAACATCACAGTTTTGGGGGAGAGGGGATTTCCAAACAAAATAAATGAACAGAAATGAACGAAACAAATCAAACAAAAATTTCACGACCATTGCTTTCATTGGTAGTATTGGGTTTAGAAATCAACACCGCACACTTGCTAGGCAGGCATTCTATCACTTGAACAAGGCATCAAGCTTTTTTTGCTTTAGTTAATTCTTTTCCATAGCATTTCATACTTTTTGTCAAGTTGGCCTCATGCGATTACCATTCAAATCTCTGTGATTATAGGGATGGGCCAAAGTTTTATTCTTTTTTTTTTTTCATCAGTCATAGGGCTTGAACTCAGGGCTTGGGGACTGTCCCTGAACTTTTTCACTTAAGGCTAGTGTTCTGCCACTTTGAATCACAGCTCCATTTCGAGTTTCTGGAAGTTAATTGGAGATACAAGTCTTACAAACTTTCCTGCCTGAGCTGGCTTTGAACCATGATCCTTAGACCTCAGCCACCTGAGTCGCTAGAATTACAGGCATGAGCCACCAGCACCCAGCTTAAGTTTTATTCTGAGTAAAATATTACATTATTTCAGTCAGCTATTATAGCCAAGAAACAAATTCCATGTATTTATCATTATACCTTATATCCTAATTAATAATGTAAAGACAAACAAGACAGATACTTCATCTGTGCCCCACAATTACTTAGATCTTGACTCTCAGTGACCTTTGGATCTGTCTTCTTTGGCCGTGAGTCACAGTGGTGGGAACTTGGTTGTGAGAACTGTGTATTTCAGCACAAGTAAGAATTTCATTTTATTTGTGAAAGAGTTAAAAGACCCTTGAGTTTTCTGCGGAGGCATTTGCCCTCTTTCTGTCTGGATTCTCCAAAGATGTAATTTCTTCTCATACCTTCCGCATCCTGCTTTCATTTAACTGTGCTGTGTCACCTTAGCCCAGCTGTGGTATTAAAAAATTTAAATTCTTCCAGTGAATATCCAATTGTGACCTTTCTTTTTATGGAAGGTTCATTCTATTCCAATTTTTCTTGGTCAGGAATAGCTTCTAATGCAAATGAGTGCATGTCTTTTAAAATGTCACCCGTAAACTTCCTGTCATGTGGTGCCGGAACAAGTCACATAGAAATCACCTTGTTTCAAAACCTAGATAAAATAATTCACACATTTTAATTTTTGACATTGGTTTTAAATGTGTTTGCTAGGGAATGTATGTGTATGTGGCTTTCTTGTGATTTAGAGTGTGTGAGATCACTTTCTTTCCAACTCAGGAAAGTTAGTGACTATTACTCTAATGCTTGTTTTTGTTATTTTTGGTGTTGTTTGTTTTGGTAGTACTGGTGATTGAACTCAGAGCCTTGTGATTCCTACATAATTAGTCTATCACTTGAGCAACGTTTCCAGCCCCCCTTCCGAAGGCCCATGTGTTAAAGACTTGGCACCCAGGATGATGTTGTAGAACTAAAAGATAAGTCCTAGTGAAAGTTCTTTAGATTATGGAAAGCATGCTTTTACAGGAAACTATGGGAGCCTGGTCTCTTCATTTATGTCTTTTGCTTCCCTGTTTGTGACCTAAGTAGTTCTGTTCTGCCAGGTTCTGCTGGCCACAGCAATGGAGCCTGTCAATCATGAATTGACATCTTCAACACTGTGAACTAAAGTGAACCTCTTCTCTTTGTGTGCTAAGTGTCCCAGGTATTTCTTAATGGTGAGAGAAGACTGACTAGCAATCTGCTGTTACAGAATAATATTAGCTCTCCATCATCACCCCTTAAGTTCAAGCTCTGTGCCTTAAACTCAAACATGATACCGTTGCTTGATTCTCACCAAATCACATGTAACGGCCTCTAGTTAGAAAGAATGATTCATTGGGGATTAAGAACAGTGACTCTTTTTTTTTTATTATTTGCGAGTTTATTATTTATTTCTACTCTTATTTTTTTTCTCCAAATTTGACTCTTTTGTGCTATAGCACCAATACCGAGCAGTCAGAGGTCATGCCACTTGTGACTATTGATGAGTCAAGTGGTTATACTGCAGCTAGTTAAAACAAACAAACAAACAAACAACGTTTGGGCCTATGACAGATCCAACAGACCTCCTGTCCAAAATGTGAAGAAAGTTGTGTTTTTCTCAAATGGTGGTTGAGGGCTAAGGAAAATGGCAGATTTCTTTTCCTTTATTTGAGTTCTGTTTCTCAAGAACCATGTAACCCACATTTTGGTGTTCTTGCCTTCAGATGTAGTTTTCATGGGATTAACACCCCTCCATTTTCAAAGCAGAAGCTCCGAGTTTTGTTACAAATCAAGATTCCCCGTGGGAAGGTCCACTGAGATTCTGTTTTGAGGGATCTACTCTACCACTAGTGAATGACTCATTACCTCCAGCAAACTTGAAGCCACAATGTATATTGGCAGAGTCAAATATAATTATAGCTAACTGTGCGCCATCTCAGGAAATTACCTCTTTCCTTTCTTTTCTTTTTTCCTTTTCAGTTCTCATTTTATTTTCTTTCTAAGGATGGGAGATAGATGCCCCCAAACAGGTTGTGACTTGTTTTAGGTTTCAATGAGAGCTGTTAAAGGCTTCAGGGTTTCCTCATTCTTTTGAATATATATATATATATATATATATATATATACATACACACATATTTACATTTACATATATATACATATATGTATGTACATACACTTATAAAGTCTAAAACTCTCATATTCTAAGACTTTCAGTTCCTTTGCTTTAATTGGCTCCTCCAGCCTAACAGCAGATGTTGCAATTAAAATTGAGTAGTAAATTGGCTTCAGTCTTCATCTATTTGTTTACAGGGGACCCTACACTGACATCTACCTCAACACAAAAAATTGTAACTTTCCCCAGTACCATGAAAGGCTTTTCCATGGGCTTTTTATGCTCATCGTGAAGATTTCACTGACTAGTTCACTGACTAACTCCCGCTAGTAGTTTACCCAGAATCGGTTCTATTTCTGAAGAGCTTACTGCTGAGACTCTCAAAGATTTAGAAGTAGCTGAGCAATGGTGGTTCAGCTACTTAGGAAGCTGAGACCTGAGTCTTACCATTCAGAGCCATCCAGGACAGAAAAGACTGTGATAATCTCTAATTTGCCAAGAAAATGCTGCACTGGAGGAATGGTTCAAGTGAAAGAGGGCCAGCCATCAACAAACACGTTGAGTAACTGCAGAAAGCCCTGGGACCAGCATGCATACGCACAAAGAAAACAAATAACGATAAAGCCTTGACATAATTCAAAATCTGTACAAAACACAGTGAAATTTTATACAAAATATTTTTGGCTTTTCAACATGGAAAGTTGTGTCTTCCACATGTAGAGAAGTGGAATGACATAGAAGGAAAATTTCTGCTATATTAATAAGATATTAGCCATTCAAAAACAGAACAACAGTAAAATATATGCAATTTAATTTTTTACATACCTTATTTGACCTGCTGTCCCCTAATGTACTGTTAATATTTCCCAGTGATTATGTTGACTATTTCCTCATGAAGCGTGATAAGGGCAGATAGCCATGCAATGCTCAGCATAGGAATTTTGTAATTAACAGTAATCAACTTCTATAATATAGATAGAGTATCATGCTGAGAAGAAGAAAGATAAACACAACTTTAGTATGAGGGTCCTCATCGTCCTATAGTAGAATTCATTGCTCAAATGTATGCCTTTCCATTAAAAAGTAAGATTATTCCAATAAGCCCTTCATTTCCATCATTGCTACTCCTTTTCTGAGTGACTCATTAAAATCTTTCATCAGTTTCATTTGTCTTTTCATGAATAAAATACTATGATTTGAAATATATTAATATATTAAGGTATGCTGGTTTTATTCTATTTGGTATTTTAGTTTTAGGTTTGGATATAGCTCTTCATCTCTATTTGTGTCTCCACACACACACACACACACACACACCATACACTATACACATACCATACACACACTCTCTCTCTATATGTATGTATATACATATATATATACACATACACAGCATATTAACTTCAGTATGTCAACAGTGAAGATGTAAGCAGTGATTTCTTACTAACACATAGACTTGGAGACAAATACAAAAGAAAAATGTATTCAGTTCATTTCCAAAATGTCTTGTGAGTATCGCTATTGCAGTGATCTCCCTTTGTCCTTTGTCTCACCATTTTGTTGTTTCCCTTCCCTCCCCCAATTCAGATAAAAAGATACAAGACACAGGCTACCAAAATCAAATACAGTGACAACAGGGGATAAACCAAAAGAGACAAAAAATGAAAGAAAAAAGAAATAGCTGGCTGGGGATATGGCCTAATGGCAAGAGTGCTGGCCTCGTATACATGAGGCCCTGGGTTCAATTCCCCAGCACCACATATACAGAAAATGGCCAGAAGTGGCGCTGTGGCTCAAGTGGCAGAGTGCTATCCTTGAGCAAAAGGAAGCCAGGGACAGTGCTCAGGCCCTGAGTCCAAGGCCCAGGACTGGCAAAAAAAAAAAAAAAAAAAAAAAAAAGAAATAGCTTCACACAATACATTGACAATGTACTTTACAATGTGGGGCAAGGGGACTAGAGGGAGGGAAAGTAGGAGAAAAATGAAGGTAGGGATAACAATGTTCAAGAAGAAATGTACTTATTACCTTACGTATGTAATTGTAACCCCTCTGTACATCACTTTGACAATAAAATTAAAGAGAAATGTATTCAGCATAAATATATGCTAACTGCTAAAAATTCATTAGATATTCATTCAAAAATAAAATTTTATATTTTTACATGATTTTAATTTTGTATAATTTTATAGTTTTATTTTTTATTTAAGTTTAATTTTTAATATATTTTGGTCCTGTTAATTTGAAAAGTCTTAGAAATCCATAGAAATACAATTTTAAGTAGTTTGGACTATTATAGGTGATTCAAAGAAATGGTTAATTTGAATGAGTAAGTGGAGCACAATACAGAAAAGAGAAAAGAAAATATCACTTGGGTCAGCTTAAAGAATATTTGCTTTAAGTATATTTTCCTCCTTATTAAATAAAACCATTTGGTAGAAATCAACTGCACAACTCTTGGAGGAAAAGGGAAAGGGGGAGGGGGGAATTGAGGGAGGAGGTAACAAGTTGAACAAGAAATGTACCCACTTCCTTGCATATGAAACTGTAACCCCTCTGTACCACACTTCGACAATAAAGAAAAAGATTAATTAAAAAAGGAAATGTACTCATTGCCTTACATATGAAACTGTAACCCCTCTGTACTTCACTGACAATAAAAAATTGTTTTAAAATGTTTCTAACATTAATTGAGGAATTTGAATGACAAGATTTGAGGAATATGTGATGATTCTGATAAATCTCATTTGTGTTTCAGTTAAAAGAGTTAGAGAGGGCATGTGTCCAGGCTTATTAATATGTACATATAAATATATTTAAATATTTTTATATATACATTTCATGTATATAAATAAATATGTATACATATATTAATATACATGTATATACATACAAATAAATATATACATATATAAATATATGTATATATTTTTATATATACATATGTGTATATATGTATGTATGTGTGTATACACACACACACACACACACACACACATATGTCATGGAGCTTGAACTCAGGACCTACGCATTGTCCCTGAGCTTTTTCACTCAGGGCTAGCACACTTCGTCTTTGAGCCACAGCTCTACTTCCAGTTTTCTGGTAGTTAATTGTAGATAGGAGTCTCATGGACTTTCCTACCTGAGCTTCTTTCAACCATCTTCAGATCTTAGCCTCCTGCATAGCTAGGATTACAGCCACAAGCCACCCATGCCCAGCTCAGGCTTATTATTTACATGTGTAATAGTCTCCAACCCATCAGAGCATGAAGTTTTCAGCTGACCAAATATGCTAATGTGACAGTAGAGAAGCATCCTTCTCCCTACACCGATGATTCCCTCTCTGCATATCTGATTTCTCACTTAACCAACACTGAGTGATTAACCAGTACAGATGTCTAGGAATCACATCCAATTCTGGAACTTAGGTTAATAACAAATATTGTACAAATATTAACTCTTATCCTTGTCAAGTAATTTGCTTTTCATTTTAGCAAACTTGATCACACTTAAGATTATTTTTGTAAGCTGCTAAGGGAGCCAAGTTTCTTTAGGGGGGCAAACCCTTGTGCTCACAGGGAGAAAGCTTCTACTACTCTAAAACACTATTGATATATTACACTATTGATATATTTTACAAGTTATTCTTTGCTTTCATATAAACTAAACTCTTTAGGGAAATTTACAAGAAACTAAAGTCATTGAATTCACTGAGACTCATGCTTTTATAAATTTGATTCCTCTTCTGTTTTCAGTGGTATTGGGCTTGAGCTCGGGACCTTGGTCATGCTGGGCTGAGAGTCTACAATTTTAGCTACACTTGTAGCCCTTTCTTTTTCAAAATTTTGTTTTTAAGAGAGGGTCCCACGGGGCTGGGGATATGGCCTAGTGGCAAGAGTGCTTGCCTCGTATACACGAGGCCCTGGGTTCGATTCCCCAGCACCACATATACAGAAAACGGCCAGAAGTGGCGCTGTGGCTCAAGTGGCAGAGTGCTAGCCTTGAGCGGGAAGAAGCCAGGGACAGTGCTCAGGCCCTGAGTCCAAGCCCCAGGCCTGGCAAAAAATAAATAAATAAATAAAATAAAAAAAAGAGAGGGTCCCACAACTAATTTGACATGGGCTGGCTTTGAACCTGAGATCACCTTGCCTCTCGAGTCACTAGGATGACAGGCATGCTTCACCATGCTTCACCTCTGACCTGTTTTGCTGCTATTTTATCAATAACTTAACAATGGATTTTACAAAAATATCATGTTTAGATTGTCTCATGAAGTATAAATTGGGCTACCCCCTGCCTTGGGAACAATAACAAGAATTTGTGGTAAGATTGTAGGGCTCAGTGGAAATATTTCCCACTGACAAGATAGATACTTGATAATGTAACTAGCTGTGATAAGTAGTATTACAGTTGTTTCAGAACTATTTAAGGTACTTTTGATAATGTGGAATCATGTCCTATCAATATTGAGTTGATTTAGTTAGAGATGGATGTCAGGTATATAAGATACTTATGTGCATTCGTTTCATCATCTTAAACCTTATCTTTTCTCTGGGATTTAATTCTATGTGCCATGCCCTTGTTGACAGGGCTGAGCATGATCCATGATAATATGGTTGTTGATTTGGCAGTTAATTTCAACTACAATAATAATAAAAGATGACTTGTAAGGATACTTGATAAGTCATTATAAGCTTCAGAATTGAGCAGGAATAAGAACAATACTTACTGAGCAACATATTACACTCTCATTATCTTCCTAATAAATGTCTATAGTAAATATATTTTTGTAGATTTGCATGTTGTACATGTATATATATGTATATGTGCATATATAGTAAGTAAAATATTTGTACAATCTGTCAATTGTTTATGAATGAGAAAATGAAAGGTAATGGTAATCTCAGCTGTGATTTCAAATCTCATAGGCTTCCTATTCATAGAAGAGGAAATAAGCAAAAAATAGTTGTTGCATTTGCATGGCCAAAAATATTCATGCAATTTAACCAAATTCAAAAAGAAGTATACTTTATAGACAATAGAAAAATTGCTGAAAATAGTAATGTATTATAAGCTATATTGAGTTCTTTAAAATACTTTATAAAATGTGTGTGTGTGTGTGTGTGTGTAGACAGACAGATAGATAGAAAGACAGATAGATGGATAGATGCTGTTCTTTTCCAAAATGAGACTGGCACAACCAGAAGCTATCATTCATGAGCAAAAGAAATCTATTCTGTCCACCTATAGTCAAACTTTAGGGTCATTTCTGGGATGGGGTAGCTGTAATGCCTTTAGTAGTTCTCCAGCTCCAGAAGTTTTTGTCCTCCAGAAGTTTCATATGCTCTAGAAAAAGAAACTAACCCAAACGAAATCTTCTGGTGTTACAAAGAAAAGAATTAGGACAATACTATTTGTAGATGAATAAGAAATAAGCACAACAATAAATGCTATTAGAAGAACTGACTTGGGCAAGTTTATCAAAAAACAATTGCATATTAAAATTCTTGAGATAAATAAAGGCTCTGTAGGAATAAATGCTGTCAGAAATCTTAATCAATATCTCTGAATGGTTAGTTGTATAATAGCTATTAGGAAATTAGATGGTAGCTTATACATAATTCATGAGACCAATGTATCACCACACCTAGCTATGTGCATGAAATTAGAATGAGCAGCTAGCAGTTCACTTCTGCATTTAATAGCAATGCAAATCTGATTCCTAGATGCATCCTATTCTTCCTCTTCCTAAGATTCCTTAGCTTGTAGAAAATCCTACTTCTCTTTTAAAGTGTCTAATACCGTCTTGCTATTGTGACTGATGTAATAAAGAGATCGTACTGATATCAATAGAAAAAAAAACAGAATTCTGCACATCTCAAACAATTGGTACCTTTTGAATCACCCAATTTTATGAACTACAACAACTTTGCTGTTGTAAAAGAGCATATCTCTTATAAAGAAAAAAAACTGAAATTATTAGTGAAAGATACACTGAACATTAACTGTCAGAAGAAATGAAAGAAGGTGCACCAGGCTGGCTATCAGGACAATAGAGGTCATGGTAATTGTCCCAACTCATCCCCAACTCTTCTGCTTTCAGTTAGTGATGGTACACTTCTCACCTAGGCTAATTAAACCATATTAAGTATTTAATAGCATATGTTTTGCTCTTGGAGCTGAACCAGCAGGGAGTACTGGCTTCTTTGATATCCAGTAACACCCATCAGTGTATTCAGAAGACACTTAGGTACTAAGATATTTAATCTTTATTTATGTTAATACATTGGATTTTATTGTTCATCCTGTGTGAAGAAGATACCTTGCTCTACATACATACCTCATTTGCAGGAAATCATTGCTTGTGAAAAGATTTATACCATAAGTGGTCATGTAAATAGTTTTAGGTCAGTTGCCAAGTTAAGAGAAGTTGATCTAACTATTGTACCCAAATGCAATTTCAAGAAAATGAAGTGGCATAAATCCCTTGTAGGATGAAAATGCAGCAACCAAAATTCCAAGCCAAGAGTTTGACAGTTGAAACCACACATGCTGCAGCAATTTCCTTGCAGCAATATGGGGGCCAAAATTCATATCTATTTCTCTCCTTTGTCTGGAAGTGTTGATGATTGACTCATGAATATGGAAAGCTGATGTCTTTATTCAGACCCAGGACAATGAAATCTTTCTCTTGTATTCTGATGTCTCACAGGGAATCAATAATCCATCCACATTGTTGCTTGACCTTCAGAAAAACATATTCACTAAAGAGAATTTATGTTCCTTTAAAAAAAATAAAACTAGTAAACAAGCTGTCTTTCCAGTGTCCCTAAACTTATTAGTATCAGACTAAAAAAAATCAGGTAATTCCTTTCCTAGCCCCTGTTCTGTTTTACTTTTTCTCCACTGTACCCTAAGCTTGAAAGAACACTAGAGGGTTACGATTAACTAAAGCCCACCTCAATGTCGGCCTTGGACTACGCATCAGTGACCTGTAAATGAAACTAGCCACACTTTCAGTCTCCTGAGATTGTTTGAGGTGTTGGTTTAACTTCCAGAGAGGGATACAAGACAGATCATTATCCATTAAGGGAACACTTTCTTACAACACTAAGAGCAGATGTTCAGTATGAGTTTGTCCTATCTCTCAGTAGGGCTGTTGGCATATAATTATCACTTTAAAGACTTTCAAGGATCTTTTTTTTCCCTCTGGGCCATGTCTAAATTGGAATGTTTGGTATTTTCCTTTTCTAGAATATAGGTCGTATAAAATTTATATGGAGTGAGTTGCAGTACTTAAAATAGTTGTGGTAAAAATTGATTCCTTTGGGAAGCTCCAGTCATTGTAGTCTCTATGCTAGCAATTCATGTTTTTGTTTTGCTCTAAGTCATGAAATGATGCAAATATCAGCAGTAAAACATCTCCCTTGATCCTTTAAATGAAGCAACAGATGTGAAGAAGTAAATACTTTGAATCATTTTGTATTTTATGACTCATTTCCAGGTCGAGTATACTTTTATGCATATGTGTATCACTGATCTAAAATAGATGGCAGGTAGCATTTATCAAGCCATCCATTGATTTCTGGGCATGGATTCTTACAAATAGCCATGACATAAATAGAAAAAAATTAAGTAACTTAATACTGTCTGTCTTGAAATAAACAAATATTTTATTTGTACACCTTTATTACAAGCATTAGTTGATGTGTGATCAAGTTATAACATAGGGTAATTTGCATGTTAAAAGTTTATCCGAATTTTAGAAGTAAATATTTGTGATAGGCCTATCTAGAAATACCTAAACTGCTTTGTAGCAACTTGAGTTTCATCATTTTGGTACTGTTAATATGCTATATCTATTGAATGGAGGCCAATATTTTCTAATTTTGTCTTAGTTTTTAGTAGCATTATATGCAAAAGTAAAGGGATTTTGATGTTTCAGTTGCACAAACAAATCCAATATATAAACCAGTATTCTAGCTCTTCACAAGTAAGAATTAACAGTATAGACTATAATTAATTTTATGGGTAATTCAATATGCCACACAGTGTTTACAGTGTATTATATGCTTCAGCTACAGTTTCCATTCTATCCTAAGCAATTCTAAAATCTTTAAAAAAATTTTATTGTTATCCTAAGGGTTACATACAGAGGGATTACAGTTACATAAGTCAGGTAAAGAATACATTACCACTTGGGCAATTTCTCCTGTTTTTTTTTTTTTTTTGCCAGTCCTGGGCCTTGGACTCAGGGCCTGAGCACTGTCCCTGGCTTCTTCCCGCTCAAGGCTAGCACTCTGCCACTTGAGCCACAGCGCCGCTTCTGGCCGTTTTCTGTATATGTGGTGCTGGGGAATCGAACCTAGGGCCTCGTGTATCCGAGGCAGGCACTCTTGCCACTAGGCTATATCCCCAGCCCAATTTCTCCTGTTTTTATTAAATTGATTTGGCTAGAGGCCAGTGGCTCATGCCTATAATCCTAGCTATGCAGGAGACTGAGATCTGAAGATCAAGGTTCAAATTCAGTCCATGCAGGAAAGTCTGTTAGACTCTTAGGTCCAATTAACCACCTTGAAAGTTGGATTTTCTATTCACCTCTGTGAAATATTCCAACATTTTTTTTATTGGAAATGTATATCCCCTTCTGTGGATCAGGAGTCTCTTTTGTCTCACTTTAGTGAAACTTACAACATCCCTTCATGTGTTATTGACTCTTTTTAAGCTGGAAATTGAAGTACAGGCAGGCCAGTTTATGAGCCTTATTTTATGAGGATTAAAATCGCAGAAGAGGTACTTGCTTACTGAGGTGATGTAGAACGATTTATCGGAACATTTGCCGAAGGTCTACTACATGTCAGAGCTTTGGTGTTAGCTAGATGGATAGGAAAAATCCTTATGCTCTAAAAGTTTTAGATTTATGAGGAATAAGTGGACAAAAGGAACCATGTGTTGCAAGAAATACTGAATTATTTAGTCCAAATGGAAGCCTGGAGTCAAGAGATGAGAGCACAGTAAAAATAAATCTTCAAATAATAGCAATATAATCTTAGATCAAAGGTTGTTTTTAGTAACACTGAGGGCTAGAAGTAGGACCAGTGATTTTAAAGGGGCCTTTCCAGCAGTTAGAACTGCCTAACTGAAACTGAGTCTAGTGTGATAGATTTAGCTTCATCTCCAGAGAAGAGACAGTTGCTCATCAGGAACAATATAAGGAGATTACATGGGTGTTATTTGAACTCTAAGACACAATCTCGTTTGGACTGTCCTCTAACAGAGTAGTAGGACCTGAGTAGCTTTAAGTGGCTGGACGTTTAATTTCTCATCTGTATTTTTGCTCCTAATTTTTACCTTAATGTCTGCCTTCTGAGAGTAGGACTTTCATAAAGCAATGCAAAGCATTTCCAGAAATTTGAGGGTGGGATTTTCCTTAATCTATGTGTTAAGACTCTCCTTTGTGAACAACCTCATTTCTTTTAATTTTTCAATATTCAGTCTTTGTTTCAACTCAAGGTAGTTTACTATGCTCTAATCATTATGTCTTTGTAAAAAAACTGTTAAATTATCTTCAATCCCTAGGTTTTGCTAAGATAGAGGATTAATCAGCATGGTTTTTTTTTATTGGAAAGCTCAATGCCTTTGCAAGTTGCAAGGTGAGGTTTTTGAGTTCTCAGTAAATTTCATTGCTTCTCTTTATCACGACTGCTTAGAGTTTTCCTGATTACACTTTGAAACTGCATAATTGTGTAATTAATCTTGAGAATGTTGGAATGCATATTTTTAAAAGCAATTTCCTTAGTGAAATAATACATATCTCATTACTTTTTACTGTAATTGATATTCATGGTCCCTTAGTTTATAGGTGTCAACCCTGCCAGAGATAGCCAATATCACTGCCATATATTATTAAAATGGATTAATTTTTCAGACACATCTTCCATTCAATTTCTCATTAAACGAGGCATTGTAAATTCTGCTGTCAAGGCATACAAATAACATGATTATGCAATACTTGCATTATTCAAAATCCACCCAGTTAGTGTGGCTATCTACCATAAGTACTGTATTCAATATGTGATTTTTAAAACACAGATATCTAAGCTGACCCCAAACCATCTCTTGTCTAAATCTCTTCTGTGCTTATTGTTTTTATGAGAATTTGTGATCACTCAACTAGCAGTTACATCCAAAGAGAGACCCATGGATGGAATTAAGTTTAACTATGGTTTCTGGAAAAAAATAATTTGAATTCATTTAAGGATCACCAACTTTTGCCTAACACAAAAATGTATGAATGAGTGGATGAACTTAATAATTAATCAGAATGAATAAGAGTGATTCATTGTGAGATCGACTTGAGTAAACTGTAATAAAAAATGTTTGTCGGCAAGGGTATCCTATATTGCCCATCGACTATAATCACACAGACAGAAGTTTGCTAACTAAACAGCATGGTGTTGCCCTGTGTGAGCGTTTAATTTCTCAGTATAAAAGTTTAGAAGGGACATTGAAGCATTAAGCTTAAAAAAATACCAAGAACTGAGCTACGGTAAGTTGAATAAAACAGACTCTTATTATTAAGGAGCTCTTGATGCAATGCGTTAGATGCATCACTGATCATAAGGTTTCGAAGACGGCCTCTTTGTAAATGCCAGAAAAATGCCATCCACACCAAAATCAAACATTATCTCACTTTGCACAGGACAAGAGGTAGGTAGCAATTTCCTCTCGGGAGAGAGATATAAAGTGTGGCTTGAAGAAAAGAGAGGCTGTGCCTATAGGAGGAAGGAAAGGCATTCGTGACCAAGAGACAAGCAAGTAAAAGGCATGTGGGAAGAATGGACTTGGCACTGACAAGCATCTCTATTAATCTCCATCGAGCTGAAACAAGGAGTCTTTGTTGGCAGTAGGACTGTCCTGTGCCTGTCCTGTGGGCAGTAGAATGTACTAGGAAGTGGTATCTGGGAGTGCACAGTGAGCCTCTCTCAGAGGTCATGCTAGATGAATCCTTTAGCACCATGCCAAGAAATGCAGAGGGAAGCTATGTGCAAATTGTTCTACAAGGTCAAGGGATATTGTGACTGATAGATCTGAGATGTCAAGGAGGAGCAGGGAATTAATTTTGGATAAGGAAACAAAATGATGGAGTCATTAATAAAAGTAAGAAATTAAAATGGGGTAGACACATAAGAAGATGAAATTTTAGTTTAGAGTTTGTTAGAATTGAATTGTTTTGATGTTCAGAAACAGGCAAGAAAATAATTCAGCAATAGTTACCAAGTATATATTTTTATAATCTTAAATAGACTTCATTTTAGTAGAATTATCGCAAAAATGAGCAGAAGGTATGAGTAGTTCGCATATTCATCCTGTACCTCATGTCATTTCTCTAGAGGGGTAAGTTTTTTTTTTTTTTTTTTGGCCAGTCCTGGGCCTTGGACTCAGGGCCTGAGCACTGTCCCTGGCTTCTTCCCTGGGCCTTGGACTCAGGGCCTGAGCACTGTCCCTGGCTTCTTCCCGCTCAAGGCTAGCATTCTGCCACTTGAGCCACAGCGCCGCTTCTGGCCGTTTTCTGTATATGTGGTGCTGGGGAATCGAACCTAGGGCCTCGTGTATCCGAGGCAGGCACTCTTGCCACTAGGCTATATCCCCAGCCCTTGAGGGGTAAGTTTTAACAACTAACGAACTTAGAATAACATAGTGTCACTCAAAATTCACATTTATGTTCACTCATATATGCTGTAGATTTTGATGAATGTATAATGACATGTATATATCACCATTGAATCACTTGGAACAGTGTTACTGCTCTCAAACCCTTCAAGTTCTTTCTATGTGTCCTGCCTTCCTCTGTGAATTTCCGGATTCTCAGCAGCCACATTTTTATCTCATTTTCATCATGGCTTTCTTTTATATAGAATGTTAAAAATCTGGAATAATATAATACGCTTTCCAGATTGGTTTCTTTCACTTAGTAAAACACATTTCAGATTCTCCTTTGTTTTTGTTTTGTTTTCATACTTGATAACTTATTTCTTTTTCCCCTCCCCCACCTTGAGTTGTACAGTTGGTTTACACCATATAATTTTGTAACTATTGCTATTGCATTAGTTTGTCTTTTGATCCTTTGTCTCTCTATTTTAGTATTCCTTTTCCTAGTTCCAATACATGTATATACAATATCTAGGGTACTAAAATCAGTGACAGTGATATCAGGGGTAAAACCATAGGGAAGAAAGACAAAAGAAAAAGGGCTTAATTTCATATGGGATGTTGAAAATAACAACAATGATAAACTACATGTTTCCATAATTTGGAGTTCATTTCAATTAGCATTGTCTTATTTGTCCATCTGGACATAGCTATTGAGCTACCTAGGACTATCCTAGACATGTACTAATTATTCCCAATGAGTGAAACCATAGAGTCTATGTTTCTTTGGGTCTTCACTTAGTATGATTTTTTCCAAGTCTTTCCATTTCCTTACAAATGGGGCAATGTCATTCTTTCTGATGATAACTTATTTCTTTTATCTAAATATACCATAGGGTTTTATTTACATCCATTGAGAGCAGTAACACTGTTCCAAGTGGGTAACACTATTAAAGTGTATTTTGGATTATAAGAAGCTGATGAACTGTGGTTGTACCATATTACAACTTCACCAGTGTATGTTGTCAATGTTCTGGACCTGGCTACTTAAATAACTATGTAGTGGTATCTCATTATTACTATAATTTGCAATTCCCTGATGATGTATGATTTGGAGCATCTTTTCATATGCTTATTTTCTCTCAAGATCTCTGTTGGTAAAATGTCTGTTCAGGCATTTTCTCTACTTTTCAGTCATGATGATAGCTCTTTATTTTTGTGATTTTAGAGTTCTTTGTATATGTTGGGTAATAGTACACTATCAGACATTCCTGGTACATATCTCTCTCTTTTCTGTGTGTCTAGTCGTCTTGTATTCTTGAGTTGGCTGTTTTTTTATATCCATGAAATGAGTAAAATGATCTTAAATGTGCAGCATAACTTATTTAAACTTCCATTTTGAAATAATTTTACTTACATACTGCTAGGAAATTGAGTTGTGAATGTTAGGAAAGACCAAGCAGATGAAAGGAGAAAGAAGGCAGAGACCTCAGCAGAGTAGAACAGGTTTTAATGATGGCTGCAGAGAGATTCCATGGAACATCAAGCAGGGTCCGAGAAACTCCCAGAAACCATGTGCAGAGAGTTGCAGGGTGAGTTTGGTTTTTATACATTCTAGGATGAGATTCTTCTTTGTCCTGTCCTGTTAGGAATTTAGTGTGTGAATTATCCTGTTTGGAGTTTATGGTGAAAACAGTCCTGGTCGGGTTATCATGTAGGTGTATCCTCCTGATGGTGCTGGCAGTCCTGAACTTTTACATATGGCCAGGGTGGAATTTTCCTGAAGCCAGATGAGGCCCTGGGGGGAGAGTGGTCCGGGGGCCATGGGAGCAACATGGAGTTATGAGAACAAAGCAGATTCCTGTCATACACACACTGGTAGGAGAGTTGCTAGAGTGCTCCCAGGTGCCACTGGAAGAAGAAGAAGTCAATATTTGCATAATAATATTTTACTTGCAGATCCATAGGATGGAAACACACTTATTCTTTGCCAGAATCATTTAGTTGTCATGTCTCCATAGATTTCTGCAGCTAAGGGTGTCTGAGCCTTGTTTTACAACACCTTTTCACTTTTGAAGAATGGTAAAGTTGAGTGTGAAGTTCTTAGTTGGTCTTATCAGCTAATGAACCTAGAATAACATTATCAGTAAAATTCACATTACTCAATTAAAGAACTAATAATTACTCTCTGCCATGCCATACCCCGGAAGGAAGTTGCTTACCCAGAGCTGACATGCCAGCAATAAGCTCTTGTATTTTTCCTGAACCACGAATTAAGTGAATTTGTTGACTTATACATTACCCAGTCTTAGATATTTTATCATAGTAATAAAGACTATAAAAAAATGTTGGGTGCAAGAATGTTGGTCTGAACTTTAGAAAAAAAGTGAAATGGTCAGAAGTAAGTAAAAACTAGTGGTGATGAGTATTTTTAAAGAATCTTAAGTGCCATATTAAGAAGTTTGAGAGTCTGGGTAGTTTTAAGAGGATCACCCTGTGAAGGAAGATCAGTGTGAACCTATCTCAGAGGAGGCAAGACAGGCAGCAAAGGAGCTATTTCAATATTCCACTTGAGGAGCATGCACAGAGAAAAGGAAAAGAAAAGGCTGGGGGGTTTTCTGTGCGGACAAATTTTAGGAGTTTCCCATCACCTTTGGGAGGTAATGGAGTGCATTCAGGGTTGTGGAAGTACGGTGCAGAGGATAGTCAACAATAGCTCATGAACCATAATGATCAAATAGGGAAGATTGAAGGGAAGGTTCCAGAAAGACTTTCCATTCAGTTTGGGGGAATTGGAGTGGGAATGTAAGTGGAAAATATCATTAGAAAATAGGACAGAATCACAATTCATTGCAAACCAAGTGTTCGAATTCCTGCCATCTATAAGAATGATGGGATGGGTCCTACCTCCTTCCTCATTTCTGGAAGGCAGAGATTGGTCCAAATCATTTCAGTGGACTTTCTAAAATTAGCATTCATGTAGATTCCATGTTGTTCAGTGAGCTCTGGCACTGTTCTCTAAGGTTCTCAAGAGCTGTAAAAAGTGTATCCTGGTGTTGGATCATTTCTGTCTCAGTGATAAATGCCTACCAGTGTTTTTGGGGGGGACAAAATTTTTACACAGGGAAAGACTGTTACATGAGAGAATATCAACCTCCTGCTTTGGGGATGTAATGAGAAAACTCAAATGTTTTCAGCTAACAGATTTTTATGGGCTATGAATAAGTAAGCACTGAGTGAAATGGGAGCAAGCAAACATGCTTCACTGGAAAAATATTTGTTTAGTAAGCTACAAAGAACTAGCTCAGTTCATCTTCCAGAAGGGCAAAATTGGGCATGCTCACTGTGAATTCCAAGCCTGACATATCTGCTATGGTTCAGGTGACACCACTCGGTCCCTCATTGATTCACACTGGCACATATCAGCGACTCAATGCATATCTCTGTTGTGCCAGACCTAGATCCTTGGACACAGAGATGTACAGCTTAAAACTTGAAAGGATTCCCAATTCAGTGGTCCAGAAAGACTCACCTGAAATGAATAACCATGGCACTTGGTAGCTGTGCGATAAGAGATGTGTAGTTCTTGGCTTCTAGACATTATTGGATAGGTAGCTGAACACTTCAGTTTCATGGGGCATTTTTCTGGCTGGAAAAGAACATAAAGTATCTGAAGCATTTTGTGTCCTACAGTATGTTTCTTTTGGAAACAATATTCCCCAAATATTCCTTTGCAATTGTTTTTTTAAGAGACAGATTGGATGACACTCTTTTTTTTTTTTGCCAGTCCTGGGGTTTGAACTCAGGATCTGAGCACTGTTCCTGGCTTCTTTTTGCTCAAAGCTAGCACTCTACCTCTTGCGCCACTCTGCCACTTCTGGCTTCTTCTATGTATGTGGTGCTGAGGAACTGAACCCAGGGCTTCATGTATGTGAGGCAAGCACTCTACCACTAGGCCATATTCCCAGCCCTGGTGACATTCTTAAATAATGATAGTTAGCAGAAAAACTACAATGCAATAAAATGTCTGGGTCCAAAGCCCACATATTTTTCTTTACCCCATGATTTGGAGATGGGATCTGATGACCTTGCTATATCTGGTATAGCAGGAATGTGTTCTGAGGACACTGCTTTACCGAGCGTATGCCACAGGTGTGGCTTCAGGTATCAAACATGGCCGAAGCTCAAATATTTCCTCGATACATGTTGGTTGATTTCTCCTGTGCCCTATCAGGTCCACGAGTGGACCACAATCATCTTATTCCCAGAAAAAGAGATGTCCAGAGTCAGAGAGGACCATTAACAGGTTCTCTGTAGGGATTACCTAAAGTTCCTAGCCAGCTGGGAGTTGTGATCATCCTTTCACAGAGGAAGGAAGGAAGGAAGGAAGGAAGGAAGGAAGGAAGGAAGGAAGGAAGGAAGGAAGGAAGGAAGGAAGGAAGGAAGGAAGGAAGGAAGGAAGGAAGGAAGGAAGGAAGGAAAGGAAGGAAGGAAGGAAGGAAGGAAGGAAGGAAGGAAGGAAAGGAAGGAAGGAAGGAAGGAAGGAAAGGAAGGAAGGAAGGAAGGAAGGAAGGAAGGAAGGAAAGGAAGAATGATCAAGGTGAAGAAAAGAGAAAGAAAGAGAGGGATTGAAAGAAGGAAGGAAAAAAGAAAGAAAGATAGGAGAAAGAGTAAAGATAATGAAGAAAAGGTAATAAAAAGAGAGAGAAAAGTAGACGATCTCTAGTCTAGGATGCCATCATGATGTGTTGCTGCCACGTTTATGTATAAACTTCCACATGAGGCAACGGAGGTGGAACACAATATATTTCTCTTCTCTATTGTCAAGCACAGGTGATAGAACTTTCTTGGTTGATTTGTTCAAAATGCAGAAACTGTCTTTTGGCAGCAAAGATAAAGCACATTCATTTTGACTCTCAGTAAATGTTCATTTTCTCCCATTTACAATGCTTTACTTAAATGATGAGATAATCAGACATAAAGCGATGAGCTAGATACACACCTGCAATCCCAGCACTCCAGAGGCTGAGCAGGAGGATCACCAATAGGAGGCCAGCCTTGCCTACCTAGTGAGGCTTCATTGTGGGTGGCCCATGCCTGTGATCTTAGTTACTCAGGAGGATGAGATCTGAGCATTGCAATTGGAAGCCAGCTTGGGCAGAGAAACCCCTGTGAGTCTCTTATCTCCAATCAACCACTCCCAAACCGCAAGTGGTGTTGTGGCTCAAGTGGTAGAGCACTACCCTTGAGCACAAAGAAGCTCAGGGACAGTGCCGAGGCCCTGAGTTCAAGCCCCAAAATTGACACGGGGAGGGGAAGAAAGAGAGAGAGAGAGGAGAGAGAGAGAGAGAGAGACAGAGAGACAGAGAGACAGAGAGACAGAGAGGAAATTGAAACATCTTCTTAATGCTCCTAGGGAAATTCAGACAATCTTATTTGTTTCGAAATTACAGATAGTTTCGTTAGGATTTTTATAAATTAGTAATGTTCCTGAGAAACCTAAAACCATTAAAGGAAATAAAAATCAAACATAAAATTTTATTGAATACAATCAAACCAGAGGAGTATAGGCCAGGGAAGCAGGTGAGCTCCCTTCCCTGTCAGCTCCCCAGGAAAGTAATCTGTGAGCACAGATGCTCAAAGTCACTTCTGATAACCGATGGTTGTGGTTGATGTTGTGATTGGTATGTAATGGCTCTGGTATAGGCCAATAATGCTACAGGAGAGTCAATCATTTTCAGTACCTAGGACACACTTAATAAATGTCCCTATTATAATCAAGTTCACTTTAAATGCATAAACACCATTTTCTATGTATGTCTGTAAAGTGCTTGGTTTAAGTTTCTGACTTCACAAATGAAAAGAGAAGTGACTTTCTTAAAGTAAGGGAGATGGAAAATACAAGTTGGGGTTGCAGTCTTCTGACATCACAACAGGACTAGTCTTCACTTTGCACTACTTTCCTGCCAATTAGGAAGAAAATGAACATAGCATCTGAAAAAAAAGCCAGTTCAAGTAAGAGTCTGTGATATTTAGATTTACTGAAACTTTGTTGGACATATTTTAAGCGCTTTTTAAATTTGCAACCGGTTATTCTATATAGGTGAGTTAAAAATAATTATATGAGGGGGTTGGTTTTCTGAACTCTAAGTATATTTTACACATGAGGCCCTTGTGGGCCCCTTCTGTGGGCTTTCTATTTATTTGTAAACTATGTCTGTTGCATTCATATAGTCATTCTTTGATTTGTTGTGGTTCTGGATCTCCACTTCGAAGTTTTAACCCATACCTAGTATACCTAGTGTTTCCCCTACCCCTTCCTGTAATATTTTCATGGTATCTGGCCTTACATTGATTTTTTAAAATTCATTTTGAATTGATTCTAGTGCAGAGTGACATATAAGAATCTAGTTTCAGGCTGGGAATGTGGCTTAGCGGTAGAATGCTCACCTAGCATGCATGAAGCCCTAGTTTCCATTCCTCAGTACTACACACACAGAAAAATCCAGAAATGGCACTGTGGCTCAAGTGCTAGAGTGCTAGCCTTGAGCAAAAGAAGCTCAGAGACAGTGCCCAGGCCCTGAGTTCACACCCCAGGACTGGAAAAAAACAGAATCTAGCTTCAGTTTTCGTCATGAGGATGGCCAGTTTTGCCAGCACTATTTGTGGAAGAAGCTGTCTTTCTCTTAACCTGTGTTTTTTGCTCCTTTTTCAAATGTTAGGTGGCTATATAACGATGAGTTCATTTCTGGATCTTTTTTTCTGTTCTGTTAGTCCTCAAGCCTGTTACCTCCCAAAATAAACCCTCAAAGAAACAACAACCCAATTATTGAATGGGCTAAGACTTAAAAGAGAAACTTCTCATAAGAAGTAAGAATGGTCAGTAACTACTCTGTACAACACCTTTAAAATAACCATTAACATGCAAAAGGTTAAATGAATGGTCTTAAGCATGCTATTTGGGAACTCCGAAAGAGTGATTTATTTGATTTTTTTCACCTGTAAATTTGTGTTGTTCTTTGGGAACCATCTGCTCATGTGAAGGTTGAGTACTTGTCCTGAAGACCCTTCTATGGGGTCAGATGCAACTTGTGTCACCCTAAGGCAGTGGGAGGCATTGCTGTCCACTCAGACTCCATGTGACAAATCCTCAGCCAGGAATAATCATTGCTGGCAGCTTGCACACTCCTTAGCATCTGAGTAACTTTGTGTTCTGACTGGCCTCTTTAGCTATCAGAGATCAGTGTGCAGCGGCTCTGGCTTAGGGTCAGCAGATCTAGGTCTTTGAAACTTTCTATTTATAGCATCTCTTGCTCTCTCTGAATGACTTTCTTGACA
This sequence comes from Perognathus longimembris pacificus, assembly GCF_023159225.1. Classification (NCBI taxonomy): domain Eukaryota; kingdom Metazoa; phylum Chordata; class Mammalia; order Rodentia; family Heteromyidae; genus Perognathus; species Perognathus longimembris. Next base: position 67,858,456 of record NC_063168.1, on the reverse strand, counting down.
TTGACACTGTCCGCGGTTTTGGAAATTCTCTGTGTGTATCTGTCAGTTCTTACTCTTTAAAGTGCTCTACCTTTTTCATCTTAAAGTGGAATCGGTTGTAAACTGATCATCATTTCATAGAGGTGAACTTACTTGGTATGAATATGATTTATCCTTTCTAAAGTTTGCATTGAAGCTTATTCTGAGTGTCCAATACTAAGAGGTAGCACCACAAAGACATGACTAGGTCTTGGTTCTGTGACGCCTGCCTTTACAGGCCTAGCTACTTGGCAGGCAGGCTGAGATTAGGAGCATCATAGTTCAAGGCCTGCGCTAGCAGAAAAGTTCTTGAGACTCCCTCTTAATGCACAGGTAAGTGCATTGGCGTGTGCCTGTCATTCCTCAGTATTTGGGCCATCCCAATTATCCAAATAACCAATTCAGGCCACCCCAGGCAGAAAAGTCCTTGAGAGCTCCTCTCCATGGAGGGAAGCTAGACATGATGGCACATCCTGTTATCTTCATGAATGAAGGTAGCCTAAAGTAGGAGGATCACAGTGTAAATATGCCAAGATTTACCTTAAAAATAATCAGTGAAAACCAGGGCTGGAGGCATGGCACAGTGGTTGAGCACCAGCCTAAGAAGCATAAGGTCTTGTGTTAAAGCTGCAATCATTTGTGTGGTTAATGTATTTAGAGATCAGTGGGTTATCTTGAGAGTGGGCCTGTCATAAAGGCAAGTTTGGCTTGATCTCTGACAATCTTCCTGACTCTCCCCATTCCTAAATGAGGCATACTATCCTTGGACCAGTAGCCAATGCTATGGGGCTCTCAAAAAACATGATTTGAAAGGAACTTATTTCCTTCACAGTGTACTCCAGAAGTGATATTTAGTTAGCATATTAGAAAATTGGCTAAAACAGCCTTAAAATGAAAAGTTCTATTACCCAGGTAAGGTTCAATGCATGTTTATTTTGCATCCTTACACAGCACACACACGATCATGCCTATCTAAGCACATCACACTGTTGATCGCATTTGAGAAGACAGATGGATTTCTTTGAGCAAAACCTACACGTTGAGAGGGATACTCTCATTTAGCTTCCCATGGTTTGTATATGATTTAAAATGTGTGAAGTAAAATGTCCCAAAGAGGAATGGGTGTCTCAAATGCCTATTCTCTGTCCTCTAATTAAGATTATTTTAATACCACAGCATATTCTTAACAAGATTAGCTTACACTGTAGGCCTTCTGCTGGGCTCCTACAGTCATGTATATTATAGGTCTGAATTCAGCTCTTTATGTGAGCTTTTTCTATTCATTCCAAGTGTTCGCTCCTGGAGGGCACAGACAACCTCAAGCATTTTCTTTTTTTTTTTCTTCAGATTTTTATTATCAAACTGATGTACAGAGAGGTTACAGTTTCATACGTTACGCATTGGATGCATTACTTGTACTGTTTGTTACCTCGTCCCTCATACCCCCCTCCCTCCTCCCCCTTTCCCTTTCCCCCCATGAGGTGTTCAGTTGACTTACACCAAACAGTTTTGCACAAATTGCTTTTGTAGTTGTTTTTCTTTTTTTACCCTGTGTCTCTCAATTTTGGTATTCCCTTTCAATTTCCTAGTTCTAATACCAGTATACATGGTTTCCAATATACTCAGATAAGATTACAGAGATAGTGTAGGTACAACCACAGGAAGGTGATACAAGAACATCATCAATAATAGAAGCTACAGATACACATGGGACGTTGAAAGTAGTTACAACTGTGATATAACAATTGTTTCCATAACATGGAGTTCATTTCACTTAACATCATCCTTATGTGTTCATAACCTCAAGCATTTTCTTCTCCAATACTTAAGTCTAGCATGAAGTAAAATATACAATAATGTCTAGAAATTATTTATTGGATTGTTCTTAAAACTGGTTTTGCCTAGGAAGATAATATATTGAAACTGGTTCCTTTCTTTTAAAATAAATGATAGAATTGACTACTACCCATGGATTTTGCAAATTTGAGAAAGTTTGCTTACATTCCCAATAGAAGCTTCTATCCAACAAAACAAACTGGAAACTACATATAAAAAGAGTCATCTATTTTTTTATTGAATACACATTTTCATGCTAAACATCTTTAATACTTAACATGCATTCTGGCTAGCTTTAGAAATAAAAACATGGTTTATGGATTCAATTTAAAACTTTTTGTTGAAAGGAAATCTATTTTTAATTTTTATTTTAATCATTTAAATATTTAAAGATGTTGCCTTTGTTCTCTAAACATCCTTTAATCATATTGGGTATGTTTACATAAGAACTTTTGAGACAATAGACATTTTTAACAGATTGTTATAAAATTGTGTTTTTCAGCCTGAAAATTTTATTTTTTAACCTCTGGTTTTGCTTTTGAATGCCATCATAGCTACAAATGAGCCCTCTGTTGATTTGCTCATGAACAGTAGGTGCTACCACTGAGACAGAGAAAGAAGGATCAAAATGCCTTCACATGTACTATTCAGAGATGATGTGGGTAAGGTTTCGTTTTAGAATTTTACTTTTGCTCAACATCCCCCCTACCATGTCATTTATCACTCTCACGAGTAACCAAATTAATAGTCTAGAATTCAAGTGAAGCAGGTTGAGCTCTGTTGGTATATCAGAGGGTAGAATTTGTTATGCATCTTTTCTTTTGCACTGATAAGGAGACCTTAATGAGGGGAACATGTGGGCTGTCACGGACTTCAAGTAGAGTTGGCTTACAAATTTAGCTCTCCTACCTATTAGCTTTTGGTGTCGATGACTTTGTGTTTTGACTTTCAATTTTCTCATCTCAAATAAGGTCTAACCTATAAGGCTGAATAGTAGATTACAGTTAGTACATGTATGGCTCATAACAGATCCTTTCAAAATTTCATTCTTGTTAACATCAGTTTCCCATGAGAAAATTACTATGATGGATAGAGAAATTGTCTAAATGCTCGTCTTCTATTTTAGAGGGAAGATATATTGTCAACTAAGTTCTTAAAACACAGACATATTGGGAATCTCAGTGCAGATGTTTCCAGTGAGCCAGGTAACTGTATTCTCTTATACTAAAGTAGACTGATTTTGCTTCCATGAGAAGACCCAAAATAGAGTGATATTCAGAACCACAGATATAGTCAGTACTTCTAATTACCTTGGTAGCTCAGACACACCTTGAGTTATTTCCACAGCTTGACCAAAAGGCTAACTCCAAAGTAGACATGAGATGCATGGGAAGATGGTGACTTCAAAGGTGCTTGGTAATGACCTCTGTCATTTCAACATAACCTTTCTCTTCTAACAATTTTCTTTAATACTACTCTGCTGCTTTTAAGTAAGAAAACCAGGGGTTTTATTAGAGAGAGAATATAAATGATTCTATCCAATCTCATCCATTGAGTAATCCAGACTCAATCACAAAATACTGCATTGACATGTCCATTATTCTAAGGGAGTAGATCATTACTCAGAAGCAATTTCTGCCAATACCCTGACAACATTCATTCTGGTGCCAACTACTGTCAGACTCCTTGTGAGTTGACTACACACAGGGAATGAACATTTATTAAATTCTGAATAAACTGGCCCTGATTTAGGCATAATGAATTCCTTATCTCTTTGAATCATCACTAAGCTTCATTTTTATATCTTAGAAAACTGAACGCATAAGGTTTTGAGACTCATGACCAAGACTAATGAGAATAGGACAAAACTGAGATTTCAAACCACATTTGTATGGCTCTGACATCTAGATTCTTTCTAATACATAATGATGCTTTTTACTTCTTGGAAAAACTGAGTTTCCTTGCATATTCACTACTCCACACCAACACATGACGTGCGCTTTTAAATAAAACAATCTTTCTTAAGAACATGGTTTTTAAATTATTGAAGCATGGGAGTCATTGGTTTCAACTCTATAATTTAGCAATATCAATTATCTATAGAAATATTGAAAGTAAAGCATTAAATGGCTTAAATATCACAGTGCAATGGAAAGATTCAGACTTTGGAATCAAGACACTCTGGTGTCTAACTATTATTATAGCTATGTGACATAGTTACTAGTTCAATTTAACACTTAGACACCACAGAATAAAGGAAATGATGGATTAAATACCAACACTTTACCAAATCCCATAAATCTGAATTAAAATGTCAATCTCCTTCCACTACACTGGCTAACTGAATGACCACAAAAGAATTATTGTGGACTCAAGAAATTGGTTGTGTCTTGGAGTCACTCAGTTTGTTGAGTTTTATCATTTAGGTTTCATACCATAAATGCAAGAATGGTTAAACATATATAGCACATAAGTAACTTTGAGGATAAAAAAAAACCACCTGATCATCTAAATAGATGCAGATATTGAGTTTGACAGACTTCAGCATCCTTTAATGATAAAAACTCTGAAGAAACTATGAATATAACAAACACTGTATGCATAACACTGAGTGGTAAAAATTAGAAGTTTTTTTTCCCCTCACATCTGGAATGATACTAGGGTATCCATTCCCATAACTCTTTTTCATTATAGAGTTTGAAATCTTAACTAGAGAAGCATGAAGAATAAATAAAAGGGATACAAGTAGGTAAGGAACAAGTTAAGTCATCCACATGTGAATGACATGATCTTTTCTTACGTGATCCTAAAGATGCCACCAGATGATCCTTAATATAATAATAACTTTCAGAAGAGTGGCAGGATACAAAATCAACGTGCAAATATTAGTAACTTTTATATAACAGCAATGAAATCATTGAAAATAAGGGAAAAAATCCATAGTAGCCTCAAAAACATAGATACAACTTAAATGTTAGACGTTCCCACAGTATAAACTATATAACACTAAAGAAATTATAAATGCTAGCAGAAGGAAATATATTTATAATTCTGAAGATTTAACATTGCTATAATGACCATGTTGCCAAAAGCAATATACAGATTACATAAAATCTTCATAAAAATCCAGTGACATCCTTCAGAGATACAAAAAAAAAATCCTAAAATCTATACGTAAACACAATACTTGACTTCAAACTATACTACAGAGTCATAGTAACAAATCCAGCAGGACATTGGTGCTAAAACAGACACATCGCTAACAGAATAAGTGAGATGATCTATGAATAATCTTATAAAGCTACAACTACAGGAGAGTAAAACATACAGTGGAAAAAGTCTCTAACAAGTGGTGATGGGAAAATTGGTTATTTACATATAGAAGATTAATATTATATCCTTCTCTCATCCTGTACAAAAATTGACTCAAAGTGAATCAAAGACTTTAATGTAAAACCCACAACACTGACCTAGAGAAAAAGGTATAAGAAAAACTTCATGATTGGGATATAGGGTAATGACTTTCTGAATCAGAATCCAAGACCTCAGAAATAGCAAGAAAGGACAAATGGGATTGTGTTAACTATCTGCAAAAGAGAATGATGAGTCAGCCTACAGAATTTTGCTCATGGGAGCAACTAGTCTAATCAGTAAACGGATATATGAAATGAATAAATTTCAAATGATCAAGAGATTACATGAAAAATGTCAACATCTTTAAACATTAAGGGAATGCAAATCAAACCTACATTGCAATTCTACTGTGCCCCATTTGGAATGGCTCTTCCTAAGAAAACAACAACAAAACAAATACCACTAAGGATGCACTGACAGTGGAAATGGAGATTCATCTAATAGTAATGGAAATCAGCATGGAGATTTATCCAAAAGTTAAAAGTAGAACCTTCTTAAGATATAACCATGCTACTTCTAGATAAATACCCCCCAAAGAATCAAGATTAGTCTATTACAGAGATAAATATCCTATTTATTTCTTACTGTATTATTTACAAGTGTCAAATCATGCAATCAGTTTAAGTGCCCATCAAGACATGAATAGATAAAGAAAATGTACTAAATACACATGCAATGACATTTTGTTCAGGCATAAATTAAAGAAATCATATTATGTGAAGGTGAATGGATAAAGGTAGAGACCATCAAAATAAATGAAGTAAGCTACTCTCATAAAGCATCACATTGGTCATATACGTAACCCTGAGGAAGGGTTAGGGGTTAAAAGAACATAAAGTGGAAGAGAAGATTCCGTGTGGTGGTGTACCCTTGAGCTCTCAGCACTCAGGTGGATAAGACAGGAGGATAATGAGTTTGAGGCCAACATGGTTTACAAATTTCAGTTCAACCTAAGCCATATACCAAGAACTTGTCTCAGAAAACTTAAAGATAAAAGAAGGTAAAGAGGTTCTATAAAAAAAACAAGGGAGGATAATGGAAAGGTGAATATGACCAAAGTACATTGTGTGTGTGTGTGTGTGTGTGTGTGTGTGTGTGTGTGTGTGTGTATGTGTGTGTGTGTAGATAGAAATAAAAATATAAAGAAGAAAGAAAGAAAGAAAGAAAGAAAGAAAGAAAGAAAGAAAGAAAGAAAGAAAAGGAAGGAAGGAAGGAAGGAAGGAAGGAAGGAAGGAAGGAAGGAAGGAAGGAAGGAAGATGTGTGAATATCATAGCAAAACCTTTTTTGTAGTGCTAGGGAACAAACAGGCTTCATAAAAAATGGCACAGAATCTCACAAAAATGGCAGACCTTTTTACTAGGGCTACTATCTTGCCATTCACACAGTAGCTTTAATACATGCAAAATTTATCCACAGTATGCAAGTAGTGTCCAAATTGGCCTGTTTTTCCAAGATGTAAGTCCCTTGACACCGAGGTATCACGGTTTGATCACCCCTAAATTCTCTGCCTTTACCAGATGACCCAGTACACAAAGGAAAAATAAGTAGATGCGTTTGTTTTGTTAATAAAACAGTAATTCAAGAGATATGAATCTATGACTTGGTATTTTATTAGGCAGTCATCAGTTTCAAAAGGTATAAAATAAAAACGGTGACTAGACAGTTTATCAAATTTTTAACCTCTCAGGAAAACTGAACACATTTGAAATTCTTTTATATAGAACTTATGGGCATTTTTCAGTCCTTATGAAGTAGTATCACGGCAAACAAAGGACATTTAGAACACTAGCTAAAATCATTTTCCTTCATCTGATTATCCTTTTAATGGCAAAAAGAAAACATGTCAACATTTCACGAGTGAATTTGAAGTCATTATCACTAACTATATTAATAAAAAAGTCTTGACTATCAGATGGATGCACAGTGAGATGTAGGTAATATATGCTTCTGAGAGAAATGATCCAAGATGCTGAGAGGGGAATTCCAATTCATTAAGCATCACTGATGAGATGTGGAGAAGAGGAATTAGTTGGTCAGCAGTATTGAGCAGACACATGCTTGCTTGGCAAGTCTGAAGTTTTGCTGACTCAGGAATTAATGAAGATCTATAGAATATTCATACCTAGTATTCTTCGATGTTTAAACTCCAGAATTTTATGCTTGATTATACCCTTTAATTGTTATATATGTATGGCCATTTCCTCATTACACCATATGTTCTTTGATAGTGGGAGCAAGCTGGGAAAATGTACTTACCCGTCACAATTCCAGTATAGTTGTGAGACTAAAAATTGTATTTAAAATGAATATAATAACTTCTACCTTGAAAATGTTTTTTGAGATTCAAATACCTCTGAAATGTCAAACAGTTCACTGAGGGTCAAGAAGTTCAGAAAGTGAATTGTTACTGATTTTACTGTAACTAGATACTGTGTGTTTACCCCTTCATTCAGGGAGAGTTTTAGGTTATCTCAGCACGATAGTAGAAATTGGGGAGTCATAAACTGGAGGAAACTATAAAGGAAATATCTCCACTAATTACCCTTTACTCTCCGGCCCACTGGTGTTCTTTCAACTTCAGATACAGTTAAGAATTAAAGATGTTCAGGAGAATTTTCCATGGCATCACTATGGGAGTCACTGAGCTATTTGCTCCTTCTTATTTCTTGATGAGAACAAGATTTTCTACTGGATGAAGCTTCCTTTAACATAGAAATTTATATACCTCTTTCCCAACTTCCCTCAGTCATTACAATGACCCCGTGGGTGACCCCTGCATACAAGATGTCTCCTGCTCTTCTACTAGACTGGATTGCTTTTCTCCTATAATCCTTAACAGCAAAAACAGTGCTGGAGGAATATCAATACCAAATTTCAAACTCTATTATAAAGTTGTAGTTATAAAAACAGCTTGGTACACATACATGAACAGGCCTGAGGACCAGTGGAATAGAACTGATGACCCAGAAATTATCCCACAGACTTATGCCCACTAATCTTTGATAAGGGAGCCAAAAATCATCAGGTGGAAGAAAAACAGCCTCTTCAACAAATGGTACTACCAGAATTGGCTACACACATGTAGAAAACCAACGTTAAATCCTTATATATCATCCTGCACCATAATGAGCTCCAAATTGATCAAAGACCTGAAGGTAAGATCAGATACCCAAAATACATTACAGGAAGGGTTAAGGGTAATACTAGGGATCCTTGGCACAGCTAAAAACTTCCTAAATAAAGATCCAGAAACACAACAAATCAAAGAAAGGCTGGATAAATGGGATTGCGTTAAACTGGAGAGCTTCTGCATGGCAAATGGCAAAGCTATCAAGATAAATAGAAATCCCACAGATTGAGAGAAGATCATCACTAACTGTGCAACAGACAAGGGCCTCATATAAAAATATACCTAGAGCTCAAAAAATTAAACCTCCCAATAACATTTTCAAAGGAACAATCACTCCATTAATAAGAGAGTTCTCTGGAGAGGAAATAAGAATAGCTAATAGAAACATGAAGAAACGCTCACCATCTCTGACCATAAGAGAAATGCAAATCAAAACTACATTGAGATTTCACCTCACCTGGTTAGAATGGTCATTATCAAGAAAACAAAAAATAATAGATACTGGTGAGGATGTGGCCAAAAGGGACCCCTTACTACATTGTTGGTGGGAATGCAAATTGGTTCCACCTCTCTGGAAAGCAGTATGGAGGTCCCTCAAAAGACTAAACATAGAGCTCCTCTGTGATTCAGCAATCCCACTCTTGGGAATTTACTCAAATGCATTTACTTAGTGAATTTTATTTAGGAATCAGTTGTCTCCAAGACATTGACCTATATTTCATCTGGACAATCATTTTGTATTATTGTCAACTATTTTGTATCTATGTGTTCTCATTCTTCCACCTGTTTCCCAAGCACAGGCCAGGGAACAAAGACATTTCCCACCAACTCTCCCCTGGAATAAGTAGAAAAGAAAAGCAGTAAAAGGCCTGTTGAGCAATAATGGAAATGAATCCTCCTACAGGGCAACACAGCATAGGGACTATGAACTATAAATGATTCTGCTTAGTAGCTTGGGGCCTGATGCCTTCTGCAGGAAGAGTCCTTTGGGAATAGTCCTATTCCTGTCCTTCCATGATGTCACCTTCCCAGTGCCTTTAATATGATCTTTTGGCACAGGCTCAAGCTTGAAGTTCATCCAGGAAAAATGCCACCGAAAAGCAAAATGTAGGGGTTCATGAGCACTGAAGTTGATTGGTGCTTCTGAATTAATGATAGGATAGTACTCCAAGCTTTGCTTATTGAAATTCTTTATATGTTCATTTTGTGTTTTCTAGAGAGTTGAGCATATGTTGCTCACTCTCAGATCAGGTAGATGTTTGTTATGAATATTAATTCTTCTCACATAAGACCGCTGAAGGCAAATTTTGGAAGTCGGAAGCAACACATAAATGATTTGCTTGACACTGCTTCCTGACTATTTCCAGGCTAAGATTCCTGAGGTCACCCCTACATACTTAGTCCACAGTAGCCACTACTACCAATCCTGTTACCTCCAATAGAGGTCAGTTTCCATAAAGGCACAATCTACTCTGAAGTCACAATGTTTTCTTTTTCCTTCACACATTGTCTCTTCTAAAGTCTGAAATCCTAATTGGATTCAAATTGGGTATGCTTCATTTTAATCCCTAGCAGACTTCAAATATTCTAAATTGTAAAAGCAAAAGTGAATTGTCCAACATCAGCAACCATCAGCAACTTCAGCATGTTAAGGCCCATCTACATCCTTCTCTTGCTCAGGGGTCTCCATTATCTCTCCAATGGCATCTCTGTTCTCCATGGGAATCTTCTTTTTAGTTTCTTCTCACTACTTGTCTGGGTTTTTAGCCCCACCCACCGCCCCCTGACGGAGGACAACCCCCCTCTCACCGGAGGACAGTCAGATGGCCTGGGAGTCAAGTCGGCACAAGATCTCGTTTATTGGGGAAGTACCTGCCACTAATATAAGGCACAGGAACCAATCAGGTCTAAGATCGGCAGGAAGGGGGGCGGATGAGCTGTCCATCAAGGGCGGAAGAGCCGGGGATGTCACCGCCCACAGAACCGCCTCCGGGTTATAACCAAAGATACTTGTAGCAGCTGCACGTTGCTAGGTGCCGCCATCTTAGCGATACGTGGCCCCAAGACTGAGAAACAGGCGGGGCCAGCTAGTTGACTTCCAGGTGTGCCCCACAACTACTGACTATCATCCTCTAGTTAATCATATGTTTTTGTTTGTTTTGTTTTTTGTATCTTTATGACATGTCTCTCTGCAAATGACTTCTCCTGGTCTTCGTTTTCCTTTTCCTCTAGGCATGCTTTTGGCTCTAATGCTACCACTGGTAAACATTTTCCAGTCATTTTCTTGTGTAAATTTCTAATAAAAACCCTACGTATACATTTTATCCAACCCAGATTTATAGGAATTTGATAAGATGCTATCCATGAGTAAGATGTCTCTTTTGGACTCAATCATGATAGTATGATGGAATACAGGTCTTATAGAATGACCTATTAACCCTTTTCTGTCATCTAGTAAGAATATGGGTGACCACCTCCCATAGAAGGATAAATGTATGGTCAGCAAAAGAAGGACAGTCATTCCACACAGACTTGAAACACTTGAATTTGGTCTCCTGGATACATTCTGACATCTGTAAGTAGTTCAATATTTCAGGGCTCTGGTAAAAATGTAGATAACATTTTGAATTTTGAATCAAGGATTCTTTGCATAGTTAAATAATCATATTAGTAATACTAGTAGTACATTTTAGTAACAGCATTTCTAGAAATAACAGTACATATTTGCAATTCGGGGGATCAAATCTATAGTCCTGTTTTACCATTGTACTATACATTGTACTATATTGTAATATTTGTAGGGAGAGGAGAGGAAGCTAAACCACTTTTGAGTTCCTGGCAAAGTCTTGGCCAGAATTCAACTTCATGTCTTAAAACCAGATAGCAAGAGATAAGAAAGTTTCAACTACAAGCTACGTGATGATACAAGTAGGTATTCCCCATACACAGTGAAATATCTTGTATTTGAAATTAGTATGAATACTGAAAGCTAAATTTCCTAGCTTACTTTTTTAATCTGACAATACTCTATCAAAATACAGTCAGTGAAATGAAATTTGGGTTAGTTTAAAGCATGGAATCGTTGAAATTCATTAATTGAGGCTCAAGGAATATGTTTAGAGCTACAAGCATTTTATGTCTTATTTTGTAATAAATAACATAGATAAATAAATAAATAACACACAGTTTTATATTTTAAGACTGACAATAAATTTACCCTTCATCAAGGGTGATTTATAGTGATACCATGTAACTAGTGATAAAAAGTTCTCTTACACAAGTTTTAACTGCTTTCTATCAGTTGTTTCCTCATTCTAACTTATTAATGCTTCAGTATAAAGACTATTATTTAGAAAAATAATCTTGTTATCATGATAATATTTTGTTATAGTACCATGTTTTTGCTATATTAGAATTCAAAAACCATATTGTGACATATTTGCTCGTATTGCTCTTACAGATCTCTAACTCTCCACAGTTGGCTCATCTATACAGAGCACATTCAACACTCAGCTTTTTTTTCCTTTCTATAAGCTAGCAGAAGAGATCTTAGCTCTGGTTGGATTTTACTTTTTGTCATATTATGAAGGAAATGGACCATAGCATGGACAGGATTTAAAGAGTATTAGGTTACTACTAGGATTTCTAAAAATGTTCATGAAATTGGATTTTTCTGGATAGTGGGGACTGGTGAATTAATAAGCACTTTTTCTTGATTTTGCCTTAATATTTATTTTTAGAATATTACTTTCACCTTAGGTTAATTTATTTGCATAAATGTGTTTTAGAATATTAAATTAACTTCCTAAAGCCATATGAAATATTTATAAATGTGCAAGTGCATCTATATGAATATATAAATATACATGTATGTTTAATGCATGCATTTTAAAATATATTTTATATATCTATATATCTATCATCCATCTATCTGTCAATCATCTGTCATCTATCATCTACCTATATCTATCTATCTATCATCTATTTACCTATCTCTACATACCTGTATAATTCTTAGGGGATAAGTTCTATGGCACAGAGATAACAAGAAAGTTGGCTTTCTTATTATATCTAGAAGAATCCTCACTATCCCTCTGCCATTCCTAAACAAGGACTAAGCGTTGTTTGCATAGGATAAGAAAAATGGGCAAATAAAGAACCAAAGAATCTTTTGGTGAAGGGCAGTATGCTTTTGTTTGGAGAATGAGGCTTTGACTCTCCCTGGGTGAGCCAGAGAAGCTGTTGATGAGAAATGGGAACCAGTTGCCCACTCTATGTTGCCCACTCTATGGAGGAAGCAGTCACTTCTACCCCTGTTGTCTCTTCAGGCCATAGAGAACAGAGGTTCTGTCGTGTGGTGGCTCCACCGAGAAGTTTTATGGACAGAAACTCCACCTCTCTCTCAACTTGCTGGGTATGGGTAGGTAACAGTGAGTACTTACCAACATAGTTACTCAGCACACCCAATACAGAGTCCACATTTGGAGTTACAAGTAAGGAACTCACAGCCTTCTTTAATTTAATCTTTTACCATAGTTCCCTTGGTAGCCCTGATTACCATGGACTGAATTGGCTTGTGTATTTTCAATCGATCAACTGCCTAATCTAAAAGGAAAAGAGAGGAATGAACATTTGAAATTCTATGCATTTAACAGCATTTACCCTTTTTCTTGAAATGTGTCAATGATTAGGCAATCATGGTGGATCACAACTGTAATCTCAGCTACGTAAGAGGCTCGGGTTGCGTCCCAGGTAACCTCCAGGAGAAACAGTGAGAACCCATCTGAAGCAAAAATGACTGGTTGTATGACTCGGATAGACAGCTTGACTAGCAAGCACAGGCCCCTGAGTTAAAACTCCAAGTTCTACCATAAAAAGACAATTATTTCCCATTGCTCCTAGTATGAGGTATTTAAGGTCTTTGAAATATGAGCCCTTTTAACTATTCAGCCATTGGCCACATCCTGTTTTCAGTAATCTGGACCTACCCCTGTGCTCAGTGCATGTGCCTTTATCATTTTATTGACCTCATTTTCTCTGCCTAGACTACTTTTAATTTTTTGATCATCATCATCTCACATTGTTCTTCCTAAATAATTTCTTTATGGAACATATAATATACTACTACTAATCATAATGGATTTTGGTATATGAAAAAGTTTCCCTCCTCTAAGGACTATTTTCTGGATTTTCACTAACCTCCAAGCCCAATGGTTTCAGTGAAGTCATTGCTTCCAGAGCTGACTTCCATCACAGACTTGCCTATTTGTCTGTGCTCATTTCTTTACCTTCCTGCCTCCTTCTTCTATATGTTTCTTCACCATGTCCGACATAGCCACACAATGAACCAATGACTACCTGGAACACTCAGTATGAAGCTACCCATGTGGAAGAGACAGAGGGAAGAATGCAGGTAAAAGCCAAGCAAGTATACAAGAGAGCACTTCGTTTCCAAGAAATGAGAATCTAGAGAGGCAATGACCAGATGTCCTCAAAGGTCACAGCGGTCATGCTGAGAAGCCTCTTGTAGGTGGCACAGAATTCACTGCAGTGGGGATCAAAGTACAGAGGGTTTTTTGTTTGTTTGGGGATTATTTTTTGTCAGTTATGGGGCTCGAACTCAGGGCCTGGGCACTGTCCCAACGCCTCTTTGTGCCCAAGGCTTGTGTCCTACCACTCGAGCCTCAGCACCACTTCCAGTTTTTGAGTGGTTTATTGGATAAGAGTCTCACTGGGACTTTTCTGCTGGGGCTGCCTTTGAACCTCCATCATCAGATCTTAGCTTCATGAGCTGGGCATGAGCCAAAGGCACCAACCCAGAGTAAAATTTTATGGTAAAATATACCAAAAATATGATGATGATGATGATGGTGATGATGATGATGATGATGATTGAAATTTGTAAGTCCAATTTACCTGCATATCCTTAAAAATTAATGTTTATAATTATTCATATTTCACAAATGAAAACACTGAGATTGCCAAGTATCAAATTTCTCCAATCACATAATCAGATAACAGTAAAACTGTAGCCTGGATGCACAGTTTCACACCACCAAATTTATTGTCTTAACATTTTACAAAGCAATACGTCAAAAATATGTAGACTATAATTCCTCTGTACCACAGTGCTCTTAATAACATGGAACTTTCCAATATCCATTTACTGCCATGGTCTTGGTTTTATTTCTGTGTTTAGAAGAGTGTGTAGAGAGAAACTTCAAAGACCTCACAAAAGTAATTGAGACAATTATATGATAAATGGCCACTTGAAATTAACAAAATGGTCACCATTTGGTGATTGTTTAACACTTCAGAATTCATTATTAACAAATAAAGAAGAATGGGCATAGCTTTCATGTTCCCTTATCTACTGCTGCTTCATCAACACCAGCCATAATCTGTAAAAATACAAAAATAGAGCTAAGCTTATTTGTAGCAATTAAAAAATTATCAAGACATTCATCAGACTTGATTTAATAAGTTTAAATAATTGTATTTGATTTGCAACAACAAAAAAATGACAGTTGGGAACCTAGGAATATTGACCTAAAAACATTTAACAATGTATTCAGTGAAAAAATTATGACACATTCAAGCCCACTGGTATTTTGGTATTTCATACACAATATTTTAAGGAATTTATGTTGTAATTACTATATAAATACACAAGATGGTAGCAACAATGTATCTAATATGTACTTCAAATCATTTTTTCAATTTTATTGAAAAGGTGATGAGCAGGAGTTTACAGTTACATAAGTAAGGTAATGAGTATGCTTGCTTTTAATCACTGTTACCCTATCCCTCATTATCTACCATTTATCTCTCCTTATTTCCCTCTCTCCCAAGTTGTAAGGTTCATATCCAACATAATATACATAATATTTTGATAATGACTGCTATTAGTGGGACAGAGTAAGCAAAAGGAGAATAAATGATTATTATAATAGCAATATGAAAACTTCATTTTCCTCCAAGAGATAAATTCTGCCAAGTTATTTTCTTTGTTTTGGGGCAATTTTATATACCAAAACAATATATAGAAAGAAGCTAAGAGATATCTTTTCATCCTGCCCAAGTGTTTCCAGATTTTAATAGAGACCGAAGCCATGTAAACATTTAGAAGCAAAACTTTTAGGTTATGGGAAAAAAGACTATTTGATGTGTGACTCATTTTGAATTATCAAAAGCATAAAACAAAAGTACAAGCCTTCTGTACAACCTACAAAGAAATGAAAATGCATGGGAATATGCTTTTCTTGTGATTTTGAAAATGTAGAATTACTACAGGAAAGTACAGTAGTATTTTAACTTAGTGTCTTTTAAGTAGTAATGAAATTCTCCAAGAAACTTGATAGATGTCTTTCAGCTTACATATCAATGATGATTGATTCAGAGGAAAGCTTTTATTATATTTTCATGGCAATTCACAATTATGAAACAGTTTGTGACTACTTACTTTCTAAGATTCAAAAGTTTCTCCTAAGTTTGAATTTGGTCAACTAACAAAGTATTGGAAGCTGTTATCTGGATGAAAATGTTATACAACTGTCTACTATAAACCTTCCCATGACTCTTGTCTTAAAACAATATTAAAGGAGTACAGTTCTCTGAAATTTCTTAAGGAATATATAAAGGCTCTTTGCCAGAATCAAATGAAAAATTTCATGGTCAATGATTACCTTAGAGTAGAATGATGGTGTTTGCTTTTTTGATACTATAAATAAATGAATCGCATTGCTTGTTGATGACAATTGTTCACTTTCTTAGAATTTAATGTGGTTTCAGATACAAAGAAAATATAAATAGTTCAACTTATCACATCTACCAGATGGCAGAAAATTCTAGAAGCACAGAAAACAGTATCTATGGAATATTATTTAATCACTTGTAAGAACAAGTTCTATGCTAAATAATTCACCTCTATTTCCTTACGAAATGCTTATATCAAACCCATGAGATGTTATTATTCTTAATGTACTTGTAGATTTCTTTCTTGCTGTTAGGTTTGTCTACAAAAGCTCTATGTGGTGGAGTATGCACTGTAGTTCCCATAATTGGGAATGTGAGCCAAATCAATTCTTTCTTGACAAATGTATGATTGTGAGCCAAGTAAGGCAGGACCCAGTCTCTAGTAAGACTATATCACTTTTCAAATGTTATCTCATTATTTTTCCTTGATAAAACAATTCTCACCAGCAAGTCTTCATCTCTTTCAGTGCCGTGCATGGCTCGCGGTGACAGCAGTTCCTTTGTGTCAAATTCCGAAGTGAAGCCATGAATTTAAGGAACCAGTTGGCCAGTATTTATTGTCTATTGTCCCCTTACATGCCAGAAATAAAAAGTAGAAATCTTCTGCAGAATCATTTAGTGTCTATTGATATCCTGTGCTAAATCAGTAATCCACTTTGAGACAATTCTCCAAGACAAGCTAACACTCTGCAAGAATTTTATTTTGTCCATTTCTATAACTTCCCAGGAGGCCCCATGCCCTGTTATTTCACACGGTAACTCAATATGAGGCCTCTTGTTTGCAATTAGATTGTCCAGGATGTACTTGTGTGAATAGCATTGTTCTTTTTACAAGAAGGCTCAGCGAAGGTGGCTTGTTTTAATTCCAAGCTCTGTTGGAAGAAGGTCTCTTTTATGCAGATGCACTTGCCTTTAATTCATTGAGGTTAGCATGTTCTGCTGTAAATGATTCTGAGTTAGCTATTATCATTACTGCTAACATATTGCCACAAACTGGCCACACTGATTTGTTTTTGAATCAACAAAAAAATCAAAATCATTTGTCCATTTTTCTTAAAAAGATCAACTACTCACATCA
Source organism: Perognathus longimembris pacificus (assembly GCF_023159225.1). Classification (NCBI taxonomy): domain Eukaryota; kingdom Metazoa; phylum Chordata; class Mammalia; order Rodentia; family Heteromyidae; genus Perognathus; species Perognathus longimembris. Next base: position 67,841,224 of record NC_063168.1, on the reverse strand, counting down.
GCCTTTCTTTTCTTTGTACATCCAATCTATAGGATGTCACATCACTTAATTTTTAATGACTATCCAATGTGCACATTGCCATTGATGCGATTATTTTGCTCTGATCATGGCTCTGACCCTGTGTCTTAGACTTGGAACATACCCAACATTTATATCATCAGTTCTTAAAGTCTTCTGTGTATTGTCATTTCCTTCATCTTCACTGGAGAGTCAGTTTGGGTGAGGTTGTTAGATCCTGGGCTTGTGGTTAAAGGCTGGATTGGCATTATTATGAACAAAGGTGGTGATAACACCGTTGTCAATCACTTGAGGATAGGTTGTGGACATTTTGAGAAATCATCTCATTGCATCTCCTCTCATAATAATTGAATCCCTGTAAGTCAGCACCAGGTGTTGACACTTTCACAATGTGTCCTCTCCCAGCCTGCCTTGAAGTGACAAAAACTGACTGATTGTCTTGTGAGTCATCACTACTCAGGTAGACAGGCTGTGGGCAGAAGACAAGAAGCATTCATGTCTACCCTGGCATGCGCTGGTATGGACCCTTTCTACCCCACAATGGGCGTCTTTGGTTGTCTCTCCAAATTGTATGCAATTATAATTTAATTAATACAAATTTCATTGCTATGCAAACAGATTCTAATTTGGGGGGAGGATATCGCATATCACTCGTGACAACTGCGGCAAGGCCAGATCACATGATGATTGTATGGCCTGCTGGTCATCCATTTCTCATCCCTGACTTTAGCTGCCAACGTCACTGGATTGATGGATGGCTAGAATAGTAAAACACACTTCTGGGTATAGTTAGGAGGGCATTATCAGAGAAAATGGGATTTCTGGGAACTCTAGCCTAGTCAAAGTCTTCATCATTGACAAATGTAAAATTTGACTAGCCTGTTTGGAGGCGTTGGGCCTGTGGGCGGGGAAGTCTAGCTGGAGGAAGAGGGTCGCTGGGTGCTTGAATGTCCTTGACGGGCAAATCTTTGCCCTGGCTTGTTCCTGTTAGCTCTCTCTGCTTTGGGACCCCCAGGAAGTGAGCAGCTCTGCTCCACCACAATGATCTGCCTCCCCACAGGCCAAAAGCACGGGAGCCAATTGACCATGAACTGAACCCAGAGGCACAAATCACTTTTCCCCCCTTGTAGATTATTTCTATCAGTCATACTGTGACAGGAATGGAAAGTGACGTACAAAGACTTTTAGAAATAATACTTCAGCAAAAATCTCCATATTTAAATTTAAAAATCATACCAAACTTTAAGGGAACACCTTAAAAAAAAACGTATCCTGCCTTGTACATTTGTTCTAGAGGATGGTGGGAAAATAAATAATCTTATCTTAATGACTGGTATAAACTTTTAAACTATGAAGGGCATATGGAGAAGAAATAATAGGTGATGTCTTAAGAGTAGCAATACAATAATCTTAAAAAATATTAACCAAAACTCATAATGAATGGGAATATACATTACAACTTCATTGGACTGATACTAATAGTGTTAGAATAGTATCTTATTAGAAAAATATATTAGTGTGGGTATAAACCAATAATTGAAGGTTGAGAGGTATTATATAAAAGATAATTTGAAGTATTAAAACAGGTAGTCCTACCATAGGAGTAAATACAGAGTACTGTGAAAATCTTTAATCCAGGAGAAGTGAAGAAGTTATGAATAGGACAGAAGACATGAGAATTAAATAAAATAATGTTGAATTTGTCTAACAAAAAAACAGCTGGATGAATAGTAGATACACTTCACAATCACCCAATATTTGTGATATCACAATGAAGCTGTCTTTATTAGTCTGTGTGCAATTAAATAAGACCAACTCCAGACAGTTCTCATTTGTAATGATCATCCTGAGATTAGTCTAAGACTAATGGAAGGGGCTGGGGATATGGCCTAGTGGCAAGAGTGCTTGCCTCGCATACATGAAGACCTGGGTTTGATTCCCCAGCACCACATATATAGAAAACGGCCAGAAGGGGCGCTGTGGCTCAAGTGGTAGAGTGCTAGCCTTGAGCAAAAAGAAGCCAGGGACAGTGCTCAGGCCCTGAGTCCAAGCCCCAGGACTGGCAAAAAAAAAAAAGACTAAAGGAAGTCCTAATCCACAAATTAATGGTGATCAGGAGTTTTAGTGTTATTTATCTAATTACTTTTTATTAGATGATAAATTAATTGGATTGTTATTACATTATTCACCTTCCCCACAGCTGTTCAAAGATTGTTTCTTGGATATTACTTTTTCGTGATTTCAGTAACAACCCATTTTCCCCAGGATACTAGCATGAACTTTCTAAATATTGTTATGAGTAAAACCTTCCTTTTCTCATCCCTTCTACGTGTTTGTTTTTTAGGCATCTTTAAAAAGACACCTCTTCTCTAATCATTCGAGAAAATTCTTTCACTTCTCCAATTTCACTTGTTATGCAAGTCATGGCCACTGAGAAAAACTGTGAAGTTGTTAACTGCTCTCATGATTATAACGGGGGAGAAAAGAAGCTGACATCCAGTTTGTGCTCTACTTGCCAGGCTAGGTACTTAAGGCTAGTACTTACTTGGGGATGCCTTGGTCCTTATAGTCCCAAAAGCAGTCTAATCAGCCATTACTTTCATGTAAATGACACAAATACACATGTATGTGCAGATAGTTACATAAATACACGCATATCTTAGACTTATACATTAAATTGTCAGTGGGACTCAACCTTTACAAATCAAACTCCACATGATGTAGTCTGACCTATCCTCTTCTTCCTTACCCAACTAAACAATTTCATCCATGCTTACAATCTATTTGCATAGGATCAATAACTACTCACCAAAATGCCTCAACCAGAAATTCCAGTACCGCAATTCACTCCTCCCTCTCCCTTACTTCTAGTATGACTTTAGAGTAGCCACCTTCCATCTGTACTGCCCTGCTAAGTTTGACCATGTGTATCTTCAGCTTTTGAGAAGACTACTAGCTAATACATTTTTAACCAGCACCCTCCTTTGTGATTTACCCTGGCTAAAAGAGATGCACACACACCTAAGTGGACACCACATACCTTAATAACTAGCAGTGGAGAATTCCAAAGCTAACTTGACAATTCTAAAGCCTATCTGAGTTTCAGAGCATACTTATGAGTTGAATACTTTACTCTCTTCATTGAATTCCCATTTCTAAACACCCTTCCCCTAAGACCTAGTTCATAGTTTTGATCACAGATATTGACCTCCTTAATTTAAGCATTGTTTTCCTGCTTCCAGTTTCCTCCCCAGGGTCTCCAACAATGAATACCATTGATTACAGGTCTGAACTATCAATAGGATAGTGATTGTTTGGGTACATACTAGTATATCAATTTTACAGAATAATTGAAATTCAGATTTATGGAGTTACTTGTTAAATAATGCATAAGGAGAAAGAGGATAATCAAAACTTGGTCTTCCACCAGAAGACTCCACAGAGTTACTTTGTTCAATGTAGCTATAAGCCTGCGAGTAAAAAGTACTTTTACACTCTAGCATTCAACAACTGGGGGCTGGATAAAGTAGCACCAAGTCATAGCTGTAGGACTTTGGCTTTTGTTTGTTTGAGAACGATGCATTCTCCTATGGGGGAAGCCTGGAATGGTGCCTGGTAAAAGAATGACACATCTTCCATCAATCCAAATTCAATAAGAACAAGACAGAGGCTTGTTTTATAAGGCAAACCTGCCAGGAATCTAACTAGTGGAGTTTATTCTCACAATTGCAATGATTATATTCCTTAAATCAAGAATGTGTTATTGGTCTATAAATCAGAGGTTGGATTTTAAAATTGCTGTTCTACCAAGTTAGAAGTCAAGCACAACAGCATTTCTAAAAGTTACACATTTCTCACTACTAAAAACTTCCCTATTAACTTTAATTTTCTCCTGGAAAATACTTTCTGAATTAGAGAAAAGCCCTAAATGTATTATGTATATAGAGAGAATGTAAGTCCCTACATTATGTTGACATAAAAGACATTTCTTATCATTGGACACTCAGACTGATTACATAAGTGAAAATGAACATAACATGATGGGTGTCATGTTTGCAGTTTGCCCAATTTGTTGAGGCAAATAAAAAAGTGCCAGGATGAAAGTATAGGTAGCTAGCACACTCATTCATACAATCATTCATGCCATTCTTGGTACTAAAATTTAGTCCGAGCCAGGCACTTTTCTAAATGATGATGATCCAGCAGTGGATAGAGTGAAGGAAAATTTCTCTCTCTCTAGAGCTTACCATTTAGCAGTATATTTAGAAAGGAAGTGTAGCTAAATCTCCATGCTCTAAATGGACAGGTGTGCACACAGTTCTTCCCCGTATGGGTCCCAGGACCTATACAATAGCCAAAGAGCCAAGTGCTTCTCTAGTGGATCCAACAAAGCTGTTTGAATGAGTTATCTGAGGTGCTTGAATGCAACAAAGGATTTTCAAAGAATGACTTATTTTGGAGAAGAAATGACAGTTTATAAAGCCATAACTATATACCGTTACATGGACAACTATCATAGTAATTGTCAGCTTACCTTGACAAAAGAACTCGTGAGAGCCCTCGATCTGTGTGCCTGCTAGAATCCCATTGAGATAAACTGGCAAGCCTTCTCTAACACCTGCTGATCTGCCTCACGATGGATTTGCCCTCCCACTGCTTCTTATTGGTGTCTATTGGGCTGCTTCCTAATTGTCCAGGGGATGTTATTATTAATTAAAAAATCTTAATCTTCTATCCCTAATAGCCTAGCTAATGTTTTAAATAAATGTTTTCTGTCAGCTTCTTCTACAGGGACGCTTTTATTTACTCCAGTGTGCTCCGAGAAAGTACCTTCTGCTAGTTACTAATTTTTATTTAATGAACAATAGATTTGCCATTTAATTAATACTTTTCAGCCTGCTGTCTGCGTTCTACCACTCTGTTTTATGTTCCTGCCCTCACCCATTTCCTAGTTATCCCAGGTGAGGAAAAAAAAATGAGCCTGTAGACCAAAAAATAATCCAATTTTTACCATCAATAAGCCTATTCTTCATTTGATGAGTCAGTTATGAATTTGCAGGATAATTTGTTGCAAATGGTATAAAAAAATCCATGTCATGTATAGTAAGCACTCATAGGAGGAAGCAGCCAAATGTGCAGGTGCAGAAGAGAAAAGAGCACTTGGGGATGAGCTCAGTAAGGCAGTCATTATCAGAGCGAGATTGCAAGAGGCCTTCTATGCATTGAGTATAGCAAGTCAAATAATGCTTCCATTCGGACTAAGCTTAAAGCAAAACACTTTATTGGATTGATGCAGGAGTGGGGTCATAATGCAAGCTACATCCGTAGTTACCTTTCCTTAGTAAACCTGCTCTGAGAGCACTGCAGATCTTCAAATCCAGAAAACAAAATGGAATTGGAAAAATAAACCACTGTTAAATGTCTGCTTGTTGCCCTTCAAAACCAGAATGTCCATATTTCTTTAGAAAAGTGTATTATTACACATATCTTAGCAGTTTAGATGGTCTCTTCTCCCACTCGAAGGAACTAAGGTTCAACACTCATTATTCAATGTTCCTGGTCCCTAGCTCATGCAGTAATGGTGGAATAGAGCCAGAGGTATTGGATAAGATACCATTAGGCCTTCCGATAGCCAAAAGTGAATGAAACCAACCCAAAGTGCTTTCCAAAGTGGCCAAGGTCTAAGGATTCCTAGAAATTGGAAGACTTGAATTTAGATGTGTCCCTTCCTCAAGATTCTCTTGCTTGAACATGAAGTGTTCTTCTTCCTCCTTCTCACCTATGAAGGTATCTTTGTCGTATGTTTGGGGTCTCATTGGAAAATAAATTATAGATTTGTGTATATATGCATACGTTTGGTGTTTTGTCTTTTTTCTATTTATTTATTTGGGGTAAATAAATTAATATTCATGGGGACTAAAAGGAGAAAAATGTGATTCCAAACCTACTCTTATCTCATAAAATCAAACTCTTTTCAAGCTTCCACATTCCCTCTTACCTTCCATGTTTCTTCATTTTTGTACCATTTTATTCTATTTTATTTACTCTACCTTGGACATCAGAGTTCCACAGATGACTGTGGTATGATTCTGCCTGGTGAACTCTAGTTCTATTAGGACAACAAGCAAGCATTTAACGTCAATTTGTTGTCTGTTAGGATACTTAGAACACTCTTTGCTAGCTACAGACCCTTTTGAAGTTGATCAAATGTCTTCTCCAAGACCTGAAGGAGAATCAGACATTATCTAGATGAAAGGAGGGAAGAGGAGAAGCTACAAAAAGCCTTAAATTACTGCCCAGTATCATTGGTTTGTAAAGTATACATCGAGAAGGAAGTGGTAGATCAATATCTGCAGGCACTAGAACATTTTATTTTGTTCATGGGTGTATATAACACCCTATTATATATAACACTATTCTTAAACTGGTTTGTTTTGTATCTATTATTCTTAAACATCACGGACATGTTATACTTTATTCTTACACTGTTTTTTGTATCTGTTAGTCTCAAACTTCCTGGATGTGTTACACATTATTCTTAGACTGACTTTTAAAATCAATTATTCTTAAATATCATGGATATGTCATGCATTATTCTTAAACATGCTATTTTTAAATGACTCCATTTTAACTTTGCAGCCAACCGTCATAATTGAGAGAGTTTCTTCCACTTTCTAGTTTTCCTTCATTGGTGTATTTTCTTCTCCCTCTTGATCTTTACAGTCTATATTTTCTCTTTCTCCTAGAGTCACAGTTCTATAACTTTGTGGTGGTTTGCCTTGTACACTTGCTAACTAGTGATAAATAGTAGCAACTGCTCTGTTCAATTTTTTCTTTTTAGATCTATGAATGTTGAAAATTCATACGAGATGGTTCAAATGGAAGAATTTACTCATGGATATTTGGAAACCTAAGAATCTAGACTCACAGCCTGGAACATCCTGTGGAGGAGAATGCCTACGTACATATGGGAAATGACTAAGCATAAGCTGAGGGCTGCTATTCACATGCTCAGCACCTGCACTACTGAGAACCACATACAAGTAACTATCTGCACGCCCAAGTCCAACGATCTCCCTCCTCTTAATGCGTGCGGCCTCAAATCAGATGGGGAATTTTATCCCAGTGCTTCTGCCATAAGCGAAACTCTAGTAGCACATAGGGCCAATGATGCTTTATAATGTCCTAGCCAGGCAGAAAACCTAGGAAGACACTGGAGGGAATAACTAAGATATCAGACCTAGAGATCTGTCATCCAGACTCCAACCTCCCCCTTCCCTTACTTTTCTTACTGTATAGTATATACATTGAATTTTTCACTGCTTTCCTCCCTGCCCTTCTCTTCATTTATCTAACCTTCTCCCCTCTCCTTGGCCTCAACCCATCCCTTTTGAGTATCCTTTCCTTAGTTTGTTAAGTTTTGACTTTGCCTTTCTAAGGAATTACACTATTTGAGTTACCCACCGAATCTGCCATATTTCAGTGATACATTTGTAAACACTTGCATACTGTCTGATGTGTTTACTTATAGATTTACAGGATAAATATAGCTTCTACATTTGAGGAGAAACATGCAATTTTTGTCTCTCTGGGCCTCACTTACTTCATATAATGTAATTTTTTTCCCAAGTCTTTCCATTTCATTCTTTTGGTGTTGTGTTCTTTTAGCTTTTCCCAGCTCCTTTACTTCATTATTTATCTTTGCCGGTCTACTCTCTCCTAGAGCAGCTCTGTGGAGGATCCCTTGTGGTAAAGGTCAGAGTAGTACTACCAGTTCACAAGAACTTTGTCTTGTGTTAGTGTGCTGTGAGTTTTTATTTATTTGCTTGTTTGTTTGTTTAGGGTTTTGTACTGGGAAGGACATTCTCACATGGCCTTTTTCAAGGCTGGTGCTGTACTTGAGCATCTCCTACTTTCAAGTTCTTTTAGTGAATTTATATTTTTCAAAGGCAGGAATCCAGGTGACTGTTTAAGGCATAAAGTTTTGTTTCCTTATACCCCTTGTCTGATTATTTTTTTTCATTCGTCCTACCTCCCTATCTTTGTTGATTGAGACAGTGCCGTTCTATGTAGTGGAAGCTATACTTAAACCCCTGATCCTTCTGCTCTAACCTCTTGAGGACTGGGTTATAGGCACGAACCACCACACCTGGCATTTCCATTTCTTGATCTGATATCATCTTGGGAGTTCCAACCACTGAATGTGCCCCTATAGACCTGTTCATGAATCTCAGCATTTCTCCTCCCCAGAAAAGTACGCTTTGCCTCTTCCCCTGAGAGATGAAATCGTGGGTTTTCATCTTTCTGTTTCCTTCCCACTCCTGTTCAATACTCTGCTGTTTTGGCACAGCTATACCTATTTTGTGGTTATAGCTGCATGCTGGTTCTATTAAGTCTGTGGTTTACAGATTTCTTTTCATTCTCCTTTCTGGTTTTACCTGATTTATGAGGACTGAGGGAAAAGGCTGACTTCACACTAACATTGCCAAACTTTTACCTTCTTGAAAGTTCTCCTCTCTGCTCCATGGTCCATATCTGTGATTGGCTGCTGTTCCCAGCTTGCCTCACAAACCTTTTCCTGACAGAATTGTCCCAGGTCTGTTCTGGGAACTATTCTTTTTCAGTTTTTAAATATTTTTAATTAAATTGTTTTTTGTCACTCATGGGGCTTGAATTTGGAGTCTGGGCACTAACCTTGAGCTCTATTTTGCTCAAGGATAGCATTCTACCTCTTTGAGGAACATCACTACTTCTGGTTTTCTAATGGTTAATTGGGGATAAGAGTCTCCCGGACTTTCCTACCCAGGCTGGATTTGAACCATGATCCTCAGATCTCAGCCTCCTGAGTAGCTAAGATTACAGGCATGAGCCACCAACACCCAGCTATCTTCTCTCTTGTTTCCCACAGAGTCTCAAGGTTCAATACTTGATGAGGATTTGTAAATTTGCACCTGCATTTCCATCTTCTTTCTTCTGAACCCCAAATTCATTTCACTTCATCTCTCAGGTACCAACTAGCACTCCTATTTATCATGTCCAGAAATAACCTCACTCCTCACCCTCAGTCCCAGCTTTGCAGTAGCACCCTTCTTACCTATTTTCTCAAGCTTTACTCTGGCCTAACCCTGCATGCTTCTTTCTCTTTCTTCACATCAGATTTGATTTGTCAATTTTGTCAGTTCTGTCTTCAACAGTTCTGAAATTTTACTCACTATTTCCTTGCAAGCCTGTGATCCAATCCTATATAATTCCTCCCCTGACTATTATAAAAGTCTCCTAGGTATGTTGCCTCTGTCTATTTTCTGTGAAGCTACCAAAGTAATCCATTAACATAGATTAAATTCTTTTTCACTACAATGGCTTCCCATTATACTGAGGAAATAAATCCCAGAAAGTGTCCCATAAAGCCTTTCACGATCTAGCATCCTTCTTCTTAACTCACCTTCTGCTACTCGATGTCTAGTGCTGGCTCCTTCTGACACCCAAGCCATCCATTTGCTTCTATTTCAAGTCTTTTTCACTAGCTGTTTCTCAAGCCTGGATCAATCTTAGGCCCAAACATTTGATTGAAACATTTGATTGTAAAGGTCAAATTTTCCATCTTATAGGAGGCCTATACTCATCCTATATCAATTTGCCACCTTGATCAAATGGTAGTGCTTGACCAAACTCTGGTATTATTCTTTTCGAAGCACATGTTAATATAACTATCACTACTATGATCTTATGTATTAATGTATTGCTTGTGGGCTTTGCCCTAAGCAGAATGTGAAACACGAGGCACAGGAAAATGGTCACCTTGTTGTCTGATGTACCTACACCTAGTACCCAATAAAATATTGAAACAATATATGAATGAATAATGATGTCAGTCTCAATTTTCTTAACTTATGAAGTATGGTGGTAGACTACTGTGCAGGGGAAGTTTCTTGACATTTTGATTTTTTTGACATTAAAGAGTGAACACCTGGACCAAAAGTTCATTTTAAAATGCTGAGATGTTTGTCTGGGAGTGTGGGATGGTATGCTATCACCCTCATTCTTCCCTCCTTTGGTCTCTGTGAGAGGCAGAATCCCATTAGATCCCATTAGAACAGTGAATAAGCAGAAATGTCATGCTTTACCACTGGGCCATCCTGCCTACATCCTTGAAGCATTGCCACCTCCTACTCCAACTGCTTCAGTAGCACAATATAATTCTGTGCATCATGCATACAGAAGTGACCATCTTTCTAGTATGTACATTTTTTTCATGTCACTTTCTTTTCCAAAATCCTCAAGTTAAAAACCATCCCATAGAGAGTAGTTAGACCACGTTGTAGAATTCCTGCAAATCTGTGAACCATCTTCTACTTTCTTTCTGGGAAGAAGTTCCTGTTACTCTCAGTACATCTTTGGGGAATCCCCTTTGTTACTGAATTTCTTTTATTTCACCCTTTATGCACATACATTTCCTCATTTTCTTTCTTCTCAGAGACCTCACGGTTACCACTCCTGTTTCTTTTTGTTCCATTTGTGTTCCAGTCTTTTGAATTTGTAATCAAAGTTCCATACTGCCTGGAAGGCTCGGGTCTTATCAGAGTGTTCCTCTACTCTCATGTTTATTTAAAAAAGAGCATGATGGAGGAGAAGAAGAATAAAAGGGGGTCAAATCTAAAGGAAATTAAAGAAAAGTACAGGAAGTAAGGAAGGATTTTTACAATGTAAAATGAAAGGTTGGGAAATAAAATCAAATACAGATAACAAAAGGAGAGAGCATCTAGACATAGCTGAGGTGATCTCAGAGATAGGGTTGAATTTTTTAAAAATTTGTGGTCAAAGTGATGTACAGAGGGGTTACAGTTTCATAGGTAATGCAGTGAGTACATTTCTTGGAAAATTTATCTTCGCCCTCATTTTTCTCTCACCCTCCCTCCTCATCAATTCCCTCCCCCCAACCCTGAGTTGTACAGTTGGTTTACAGCATATTGTCTTGTAAGTATTGCTGTTGCATTGGGGCTTTTTTTGGTTTGAAAAATGATTGATCTCTGACTGCACTGTGCTACAATGCGACACTACTTGTTGGGGCTCCTTAGATTGAGTTCCATGAAGTGGCTTCTTCATCAATACCTGGGATAGCAGAGCTTGACATCCATGCAGTAACAAGACTTTTTGATCAGCAGGTAAAGGTGCCATTGGAACAATCTGAGACCAAAAGGCATTGAGGGAGAGGTTGGAATATATGGTGATGGGATGCCTCTTGCAGGACAGGATAATTTAGCTGAGGCTTATCAAGTTTGCTAAGTGTGCCCAGGGGTGGGAGGAATTTTGGAAAATAAATGAAGATATATTTATCACAAATGTTTCCTTTTTATCACTACTATAATACAGGTACTTGACAAAGTTCTTAATATGAATTTAGTTATTAAATCTTTTAAGCACTTTGGGAGTTATGTCTAACTATTATTATCCTTTTGCAGATGCAGAAACAGGTAAGTGGAGGTACCTTAACATGTTCAAGGTCACACAGCTGGATGTTGGGGGAAGGAGGCTTCTAACATTGACAGTTGATCAAATAAAGCTTAACTCTGTGCCTTTCTCCTACCTTTTCAGATTTTGGTGTGCAGTAATGGCCCAAAGTTTAGAAGAAAATGAAGCGTTTGGGGAGACACAGGCACCCAATCATTGAAATCTACTTGTGGATCTGACTTCTGTTTATTCTAGACCAGTGTTGCGTTTAGTGCATTCAGATGCTTTCAGCATAGTAAATAATAGTTGAAAATCAACCAAAGAGCCAAGCCAATATTCTGTGAGAAATGTGATTGATGCTATTTACTCCAGCTGGATTAAAACGTTCCCCAGGAAAAAAAAATCTATAAAGACAACATGAGCTATTATATAATGCTATGTGGAGCCTTCCAGATAATAAAATGGATATCATAAATTATTTCTGCCACTTTGGAAAGGGTAAATCTCTCTGGTATCAATTTTGCAAGCTTAGAAAACAATGGAATCATGGGTGACATCATATGAGATTAAATTTACCTGGTTCCAGCTTTTCACTTCCCCTCCCAAGACCCTTCTTAAGTGATTTCATTCTAGGGGGTCACTACACAAAACCTGATTCCTAGATATTCAAGAAATATTATTCAAGAGGAAGCAAAGCTGCTTTCTTTAATAGTGCTAGAGTTCTTGCTGTAAAACAGGAAATAATGTAGGAATCTGAACTCAGAGTCCAGGTTTCTCACAGATCACAACAGTCCAACTTGAATTGGACATGTAACAATTACTTTTAATTAAATCAATCCATGGGAGCCATCCCTATCTCTCCATCTTTATGTTCCATTCACCCTCCCCATACTGCTAACCCACTCAAGCTCCACTCAGCCTTTCTTTTCAACCAGGCATAGTTACATATATGCCCGTAGATCGTACAGTGATCCTCCCTTTTTCCCCAAAGTAGAGGTAGCTCCATTTGGTTATGAACAACTAAACTCTCCATTCATTCTCTGAGGTAAGAAGTGAACATAGTTGTGTAAACTGAGACTTGGGTTCTAAATTATGAATTGCTCCAGGCCAACTATGTGGCTGTAGACAGCTTTCTTCCCTGAACTTAGCATTCCTACCTCTAAAAGGTAAGAGAACCCCCCACCACCATAGAATTATAAAGATTATGCACAGCCTTTCAGTTTGGCAGTGAGACGTTGTAGATAGGCAATCAATGTAATTATATTCATCACTTTCCAATGTGTATCCAAACCCATGTTAAATCCATCCAACGCATCCTGCCTTCTTATTGTTTCAACAGGACATGATATAATAAGGATATGATAGAGTTTCGCCCAAGTCTGTGGAAATAATACCATCAGTGTAATGTCATCAGTGTAAGTTCTGGATTTGAGTGTTGTATTTAAGCTAAGCCAAAGGCTTAGTGCTCAAGGCTTGGACTTCAGTTGCTGTTATCATTGGACAAGTGTGGAAACTATAAGAGGTGGAGCGTGTTGGAGGAAGCAGGTAAGTGAGGGCATGTTCTGGAGGGAATATCGGGTTCCTGTTCCCTTCTTTTCATTCTCTCTGTGTCCTGGTGGCCTTGACCTGAGCAGCTTTCCTTTAATGCATGCTTCTTCTGCTCAGATGTGCTACCTCATAAGTCATAGGCCTGCATGCCACAGACTCAGACCTCCGGAATCATGATGATGCAAGATAAACTCTTTTGCTTTTTAAGTTGGTCATCTCAGGTATTCTTTTTGCACATTGACACATGCCTGATTACACATGATCCAAAAGGAAGGAAATACTTCCTGGGGAGGTGCTTTATTTGCCACCAATGAGGCATAAAGGCCTTCTATTATTTGCCAGAAGCTGCAACAATTATTCTCCCAATCATGAAATTATATTGCTGAAGGGTAAAGGGGAATGATCCTTAACTCTAAGGCGTAAGGCAATATAAAAATCTCACAGAAGTAAAGGGACCACTTTTTTTTTCTCCTGAGAAGAAATGCAAGATAACAAAATGAGACTATTGGCTCCTCACTGTCTATAAGCTGGAGAAGAGCAGTGGAATGACGCAGAATGATGTCCCTCTTTGTACCTTTGTCACATATTCTGTGTTTTAACTGATCCCTATGGCTTCTCAACGTTTCTATGCTTCATCTCTTACCCAAGCATGTACTCTGATTCTGAAAATAAGGCTTAGACTGGCTTCGGCTCCCTAGCTTGCTCTCTCAAGGGATACTCTATGTGCTGTATTATCTACTCATTTTACCAGACAATCTGCATGTAACGTTTTCATGAGCATGCACTAATAATACCAGGGCGTTCATTGTGACACGTTGTTGACATTCATTTTGTTTATCTTCAGTTTCTTTCAGAATTTTTTAAATAGTATATCCATAGAATTTCGAGCCCTCTCTTCCTCCCTGTTTGTCGTAATTGCTGTATCCTATTTCTTGCTTGTATGTATCTATTTATTTTTATTTCAGTGGAATCTCAGAAGGAAGGAGGCAGGTCCCTTAGGTTTAAGGGGACATTGTGATCCTTCTTGCAGTTTTCTTTTTCAAATGGGTTAAGTACTCTTCAAAGGGTTCATGCAACAAGTCCAAGGACTCGTAACCAACTATGCATGGAGGTTGGGCCGGGTCCTTGGGCCACATCATTGGCCAGCTGTGTGCAGCATTAGGTGGGTTAAACTCATGCTCTGCATGGCCTGCAGCGCTCACTGACTGACTCAGCACCGCACCTCTCATTCTTGCAAGATGCTCAGTGCAAATTCACATTTTGCTGATGAATTAATGAAGCCTAATAAACTAAATGACCTTAAATACACATTTCAGGAGGATCTGCAACCTATCAATTATCTTTAAGAATTAAATTGCTTCCATCATGTAGGTTATTGTTAGTCTTTTTGATCTCCTCAGTGGCAGTGTTTTTGTTTTTGTTTAAATCACATTCAACAGGCATTAAGGTAGAAACATCTACTACTAAACGAGTACATCTTCTCAATTTTTGAATTGCTTAGTGAGGAACTTCTTATCTGTGCAATGAGGTTTAAAAAGGATGAGATACCCAAATATCCACTCACCAGTTGATTAATTACATGGACAAGAAAACTAAATAGATACAAATATATGTATATGTATATATATGTAGAAGGTATGTATATGCTTCATATATAAATATAAGAATATGTATATAAACTAAGCTATAAAACTGTACATATATACCTTAGTTTTATATAACTGCAATATAGAGCGATTTTGTGTTTATTTATAGTAAAATTCATTGTGTTAAAAGAATTCAAATTTGTCCAGAAAGCCCACCTCACATAGGTGCATACTTCTTTCAGATGACCAAATGATTTCATCTTATAAATGAAGAGTTAGCACCTTGCTGTCTTCAGCTGATTTCTCAGACTGAAAAGGCCTGAAAGTTTCAGAGGAATTTAGCAGGAATGTGATGCATTATTGTGTATGTTAAAGATCCACTGAACTAAGAATTGAAGTATGACCAACCCATTTCTAAGTTATTTCTTTTAAAACAAGTTTAATTATGAATGCTAACTAATGAATTCTCAGAATAGTCTGAATCTGGAAATGTAGTTCTTGACCCCTGTGGGACTGAAGGTCAAAATATACTTCTCACATGCCGTTCTTTCTAACAGGAAGGAAGTACATTTTCAAATCACACAGAAATTTCTCTCTTATTTTTAGTTTCCAGTAAGGAATCAATTTTAAGAACATATTTGTTAAAGAGAGCTGAAGGAAAGTCTTAGAGACGATAGGTATGTTTATGGTATTATAGATCATGATGATGGCTTCCCCATCAATTCAGTCTCATCAAGTTGACTCTACTAAATATGTGCAGCCTTTTGTATCTCAATAATAACTAATAAAGTGGTGCTTTAAAGAGAATGTGTTCATCATTGCCCACAATAAAGCAGAGTTCTGGGATTTCATTCTGCCCTCCGTACTCAATCAGACATATGATTTATCCTGGTGGAAAGGCGTCCCCTGCCCCTCTGGCATGTGCTCTTAACTGCTCTGTGCTGAGGGCATTGCTATGATAGGAGCTCCATTAAATATTGCGTCGCATGGGAGTGTATGTTCTTACAATGAACACCACAAACATTTGCATTTTAATATGCACAATGGATCTCAATTAAATATCTCTTGAGTCTGTTTTAAAGACCATTTTCTCCCTACATTATAGCCTCTCTGGAAATACCAATGTTACTGCAGTTGATAACCTTGAAATTGCTGCTGGTACATAAGCACAGTGACTTAATTACAGAAAAAGGCAAGTTATCTCACAGGAACCACAATACAGATGTAAGAAGTGCAAGGGTATCTGCTGTCTCTATGGGCTGCACACAACAATTTGACTTTTCAGGGTTTTTCGAGGGGGAAAGTAGGATTTTGAAAGGCCTCGCTTTTTGTTCAGTGAATGTGGTAAGTTCCATTGTCAAGCACGTGAACATGAAATATAAAGAAAGTCTCTATTAGGCTAGATCTAAGATTATCCTTGTAAATCACTAAATTACCTGACAGCTGCAATTTTATTTTATTAATAAATGGAGAACCACTTGAAGCTAATAAAGAGCAACCCCGTTAACATCACAATTGCTGTAAGTATGGAGATCAAGATCAAGATTTCTGCAGGCACCCATTAATATCCCTATAAGAGGCAAAGAAATAGCAAGCATAGATGGGCCATATAAGGAAGGGAAATATTTGAAATTCATTCCAGTTTTGTAGATTAACAGAGATGGAAGAGCAGGAAGAGAAATGACACAGACATTCTGCACTATTTTCTCTGGTCCACCTTCAAAGCAGTGGTTATGTGAGACTGGACAGAAGTCAACTCTTCAATAGCTCCAGTTCAAGCAAATGCTACCTCTATCCACCAAACAGAAGCAGGAAATACTTCATACTACCTAGCTTCTTACCAAACTGGGGAAGATTCAAGAACCTAGCAAATCCTCGTCTTTGGAAGAATCAAGGATATACTGAAAAGATACGCTCACATTTGCAGAGAAACTCAGAAAGAGAATTTTCTGAGGTATTATTCTGCAGACACCAGCAATCGTACTTCAGATAAATTAATCATTATGAATAAATAAGAGGACAGGAATGTCTTAACTTTTACCAGATATGCAACAGGAGACTCTAATGATTTCTGGACTAAATAAGGTGGAAAATCAAGCATATATAGATAAAAGACAAGGTTAGCTGATAACTGACCCATACAAAGATAGTTACATGGAAATACACTGACCTATACTAAATGCCTAACTTTAAATCTGAATGTTTATGTGGTTATAAATAATACACTTATATTGTTGGTTAAATATATTAATTGAAAGAGAATGTATTATATACATAATGCTAGTGGAGTGCCAGTTAAGCAAGCGACCAAAAAAGAATAAGTAAAAAAATGATTAGAAAAGGAAGAAAAAAAAACTTCCTCATTTCTTCGGAAAGAATAAAAATTAAAAAATTAGAAGTTTAGGCCTGTATAAAGACAAAAGGACACTGGAAGAACAATCTATAAAAGT
The DNA here is from genome assembly GCF_023159225.1 of Perognathus longimembris pacificus. Lineage (NCBI taxonomy): Eukaryota > Metazoa > Chordata > Mammalia > Rodentia > Heteromyidae > Perognathus > Perognathus longimembris. The sequence goes on along the minus strand of NC_063168.1, from coordinate 67,824,174 downwards.
AAAATGAAAAACCTTATTCTTCATTTTTTTAGCAGAAATTTTTTTGCTGAAAGCCAGCAATGAAATCATGTCTCGATGAACCTTGAAAGTAGTAAGATGACCACAAAAATTAGTGTCAACCCACGTATCAATGGAGATGCGAAAATATGCAGAAATAAACATTATGGTACCTTGCTAGGTACTCAGGACAACATCTACAATCCTACATCTTATTAATCCACTATTTCCACTTGAGCCTTAGAAATCTTTATTTTTTTGTTCAAAAATTTTCCAGTGGTTTTGTTCAGTTAGCAGGAAGTTTTGGCATAACTGCTAAACACTCTGTAGTTGTCCTCATTTCATCTCATCTTGCTAAATTTATAACTCACTTTTTTTCCTATACCTATTGTCCCCTTATTTTTTTTTTCCAACATTTTAACTGCAATCTCACCTCAAGGTCTTTGAGCCTACGGCTTCCTCTTCCTAGAAAGTGTTCTCAGCCTCCTGAAGTTTGCATGCTTTGGTGCTATGTGTCCTTGCAATCTCTGGTCACCTCAGTGCCACTACTCCAGGCTCTATAATTTGTCCTTCGTTCTTGCCAGACAGAAAGGGCAGACTCTCTTAACTGGCTTGCCCGTTTCTTAACAACTCCTAGTTCATGTTCTCAGATGGAAATTTCCTGTAGCACAATGCATATTCCTCTCCAATTTCTTCAGTCATAAACGGTCTGTATTTTATCTGAATATATACCAGATAGAAGCCCAAGAATTGGCTTTCTTTGCCTCAAAGTATAATCATAAGAATAAAATCTTTCCAGTGGCGCGCCACTGAAAATTAACTGCCAAGTGTTGTCCTTAAAATGACCAGAACATACGATCTCTCTGCTTCCATTTCTCCTGCTGACTAGAATACTGATCATGAGTTTGAAGCAGGAACAGCAATGTTGGACTATAGGGCAGAAGCCACCTATTAAGGACAGCAAAACAACAATCAGGAAAAAGCTTAGACTCAACTAAGTGAGAAGGTACATTGCTAGAGTCTCATTGGGCTCAATCTAAGTGATGGTGCTTGACTGTATTCCCAGCACATGGGAGACTGAGGCAGAAGAACTGTGAGTTCAAGGCCAGGCAAGCTGGAGCTATGTAGTGAGACCCTGACAAAAAGAAAACAAAAAGAGAGCGAAAGAAATGAACATGAAATGATCAAAGCTCTACAGATTGCATAGTTGCTATGTTAGCCCTGGTGCATTTGTGTTTACTAGAAATAGATTTCTCTTTCAGTTTTATTTCCTATTATATTTTGGTTGTGATAAGAACATTTAACATGAGATAAAATTTTAAGTGCACAATATAATATGGCTAACTATGGACACAACCTAGCATGGACAAGCTCTAGTTTCTTCCCGTCGTGTAAGTTAAATTCCTCTGGCACAGTAACACTTTGTACATTAAAAGGTTTAAATGTCTGTTCATCAAGGTGAGTGAGTGAATATTCCTGGAAACAATTGGTTCCTGGATAAATAGAAAAATAGAATGGTTTCGTATTATTAATTATTATTATCATTATAATCTTGGGAAATCACCCATTAGTCCAAAATTAGATTTAGATTTCCTGAACCAACTATGATCACCTTCTTTAGAGGAGAAAAATTAGGGTGAGCCTGTTCACACAGAGCGGTTTTACAACTAGAAATGCTAAATCAATGCTTAAATATTTTCCCACAAAACTTGAGCAAGAGCTAAATTTTAAAAACAGATAAACTTATCTCCTCCTCCTCCTCCCCCTCCTCCTCCTCCTCCCCCTCCCCCTCCCCCTCCTCCTCCTCCTCCTTCCTCCTCTTCCTCCTCTCCCCCGCCCCCCCCAATTTTAACCCCTTACTTGTTACACAGGTGCTCTTCCATTTGAGCCAGGCACACCCTCCTCACTTGATGCTTTGTTTTTTTCAGGGTAAGTTGCCCCCTTAGTTCTCAGGCTACCCTGGGCTGTGATTCTCCTTGTGCTGCCCCAAGTTGTGGAGATGACCGGCACACTCATTGTGCCCAACCATTGTGCTCCCCTACAGCGGGGCACCAGGCCTGTGCCCTTGTGTCCAGCCTTTGATTAAAACAGAATCTCGGGGCTGGGGATATGGCCTAGTGGCAAGAGTGCTTGCCTCGTATACATGAGGCCCTAGGTTCGATTCCCCAGCACCACATATACAGAAAATGGCCAGAAGGGGCGCTGTGGCTCAAGTGGCAGAGTGCTAGCCTTGAGCAAGAAGAAGCCAGGGACAGTGCTCAGGCCCTGAGTCCAAGCCGCAGGACTGGCCAAAAAAAAAAAAAAACCCACCAGAATCTCATCTATATTTGGCCATACTGTGCTTGAGCCACCACCTCTCAATCTCTGTGCCTAGGATGACAATTCTGAGCCACTGCGCCCAGCTTAAACGGTGAATTCTACAGAACTTCCATGAAAGAGATCATTCAAATCTTATATTAGCAATTTAAAGAAATGCAAAACAAAACACAGTCTAATTCTTTTTAATATAACTCTGGTAGAAACTTCGGGAAGGGAAAGAAAAGGAAAAAATGACACACTGTGGTGTTCTAGTGATAAAGACACTATTCCAAAATGAGCTCAGCAAACTGAATTGAGAAGAATGTATACATATACTAATATACATAACTAATAGAATGATATATATATACTGATAATCTATACTGATATAAATGCTACATATGTATATATGTACACATACATGAGTATATGTATATGTGTGTATAATTGTATATATATGTATGTACATATACATATATATGTGTGTACATATATACATACATATATCAGTATATAGTGATAAGCTGTTTTTATTTCAGGAATGTAGAGCTGGTTTGAAACAATATCTATTCATGTCATTGAGAATGTATGTTCATTTTTCATTGCTGAAGTGATGCCTGACCATGAATTTATTGGACAAAACGAATACAAGCTTGCCATTTTATCATTCTCAAGGTTAGAAGTCCGATTCAGGTCTCCCCGGACTAAATCAAATACTCCAACAAGGCTGAGCTCCTCTCTGGAGGCTCCAGCAGACAATCGAACTCCTGCTTATTAGGGTTGATGGCAGAATCTAGTACCCCGTGGTTGTAGAGTGAGCTCTACAACCTTCTTGCTGGCTACAAACTGGGCATAGTCTGGGGCTATCAACACATGGAGCCACAGCTTCCCCCCCCCCCCCCCCCCCGTCTTCACAAACCAGCAAGAGTAACTCGGATTCTCCTAAGAGCATTTCTCTCCGACCCATTCTTTTGCCCCTGCTTCCGTTTTCAGGGGTTGTGAGATGTGACTGGATGCAGCTGCGGAATGCAGGTTGATTTCCCCCACGCTCTTCACCTCTGCAAAGTGTCTTGGTCAAACTGAGAGAACCACAGGCCCCAGAACACAGACAATGCTGTTGTATCTCCCTCAGGACCACGAGGGAAAAACTAGGAGATCCTGTCAGTAAATGAGAAAATGATATTTGATGATGTGAAATATCCTATTATTGATAGTTCTTATGAGTTGATGGATGGTGATTTTTATAAAAAAAAAATTCTACAGAAAATATGTCCAATGATACAATATTAAAAGTATTCTTCCAAACATATGGGCAAGGGCAGAAAGGCAAACACTTCTCTTAACCATGCATTTATCATCTTAGCTAAAGCAAAGCAAAACATGCTAATAAATAACGAATAAAAAGGAGACAAAGATTGGAATGTAGGAAGTCAATAACATAACTATTTCCACGGGAAAGTAACAACAACAGCACCAAAGTTACTTCAATTAATAATTGAAACTAGCAATATTTTTTCTAATAGGGTGTTATAAAGAAAAGTCAACTGTTCCTGTGGGCCATGGTTTTCAAAGTATGATTTCATTACCGTATGTCATTTATACTAGAAATAAGAAAATATACGGTAGCAACAACAAAGCCTAACCAAATCCCAGTGACCTATTATGGAAAATTTACTAAACAATTTTCAAAGGCAGTCTCTAAAATCCTAAATATATAGGCATGTCAGATCTGTAAACAACAACTAAGTCCTTTTGTGAGATCACTTTGGAGTCACGACTGATTTTGTCACATTAGTTTGTGTTCCACAGACGGCTGGGGATGGGAAAGGATCACAAGTGAACGGAATAGGAGGAGGCCTTGGAGACCAGGGCTGCTCAAGTGTAGGTATGGGGCTCATTCGCTCACACCAGTGCAGAAAACTAGGAGGTAGGAGAGCTAAACTACTTCTTGGGTCTGCTCACCTCTTGGGCTTTCAGGCTTCTTCTATAAATCATTATTCTCAATAGCTATTTGATTTTTTTTTCAGCGAGTTGTTTGCAATCTGCACATCAGAGTGATAATTTAGTTGGTTTTAACCGTCTGCAACAAAATTCCCGCGAAAAAGATTGGTATTGAAAACTCCTTGCAAAGGTGTCACTGCCATCAAAGGCTTTGCTGCCCTCTGCTGCCCAGCGGGAGAAGTGACTTCCACAGGGAGAAGGGAGTATCTGCAGGTGCTCCACCAGGAGTCAGAGGCCTGGAAAGAAGGGTCAGGAGGAGGAAAATGGCTTCCTGTGGACAGAAGCACAATAGTGGTTGTAGCCATAGTTACCCACTGCCTTGGCATCTGGGGAATATCGTCAAACTCCCTGGACTTCACAGATGTTTGATACAAAGCTTTGCTTGAGAGAACATATTCCCAATTAGAAATGCTATAATTTCTAAAATACTTAGTAACAGGGTACGGATTTTTGTTCACTTTGGGGTTTTACTTTCCTTTTCCCCCTCTTTCTTTTCTTTTAACAGAAACTCCAAGTGCCTTATCCGTTTCTTCTTGCTTCTTTTCTGAGATGTGATGCACAGAGAGGTTAAAGTTACATCGGTAAGGTCGTGAATACATTTCTTTTGAATAGTGTTACCCTCTCCTTCATTGTCACCTTCCCTCCTTCCCTCCCCCCACCCAAGTGATCAAGTTCACTTCCAACTGTCCTGTCTGGCGCATATCACTGTAGCATTTGTTCACCCTTTGTTACATGGTTCCTGTGATTGTCCTTCCCTTCCTCAAATCAGATAAACAAGACAAGGGGTACAGAAATAAAATTTTAAAAACCCAGTGACAATAGGGAATAAATAAAGGAACAACAAAAAAAAGAACTGAAAACAGTACACACACACAAAAAAGAATAAACACCTCTTGTTTCCATTTCTTGTAGTTAATTTTGATAAATCATTTTATATAGTCATTTGCACATAGCTATTGGGCTATTGTGATCCTCTGTTAAGAATATCCTAGGCATATTCTAGTTATTATAAATGAGGGAAATCGTGAAGCCTATATTTCTTTTGTCCTGGATTATTTCACTTAATATATTTCTTCCAAGTTTTTCCATTTCCTTATGAATGGGCAATGCCATTCTTTCTAATAGAAGCATAGAATTCCATTATGCATATATACCACATTTTCTTGACCCATTTCTCTATTGAGGGGCATCTGGGTTGATTCACTATCTTGGCTATGGTAAATAATGCTGCAACGAACATGGATATTCTTGAGTCAGAGTGGCTTTTAAGAGTTGGCCCAAACTGCTTGTACTGACCAAGCATTAACTACAAGTACAACCTCCTAAACAGCAGTCTCCTAAACACAGGGCTGCCATTCCCTGTCAGGACCCCATTACAAATGATTAGTGGCTGGATTTTCCAGATACCGAAGCCAGGATATCTTGATCCCAGTACAACACAATCTGCAATTCTGTGAGTCTCAAGAGAATTATGGAGCCTAAGACTTGTGGGACCAGTCGTTGGTGTGGGTTCCCCTTTCAATATGGAGGAGTTCAAACCACAGTCTTCATTATATAGACTAGGTACTGTGTGAGCCAAACTGAAAGCAATGGAAGCTTCCACGCAAGAGGAGATAAAGGTAGAAGACAAGCTTATAACAGAACAGGGCAGAAGAGCGTTGCAGTCATTTCTACAAAAGTGAGATTTTGAAGGGACAGGAAAGTACAGAGCCAAGGAAGAAAGAGAAAGTGCAAAACCAATAAAACTGAGCCAAAATAATGATCATATAAAATAAAGTCTATGAAATGAACTGCAAGAAATGGAAACAATAGATTTTTGTTGCTGCTGCTATTTTTATTTTTCTTCCTTTTGTCTTGTCTTTGGGAGGGTAAGGCAGGGCACAGAAATGGAGGGAGAAAGGGGGAGCAAATGCAGCAGTGGTACTCACTAAATACTATGTGGACAATGAACGATACAATTTGTGGAGGAGATAGGAGGGAAAAACGGAGAGAATGAAAGAAGGGGTGACATGACTAAAAATGAAATGGATGCATTACCTGACTTATGTAACAATCACCTCTACAATAATACTGAAATGTATTTATAAAATATATACATACATACATACATATACATGAGAGTTTTGAGATATCCTTGGAGACCCAGGTTTGTGGCTGATTAGCAGTGTGGCATTAAACCATCTGTGAGAACATCCATTTGCACATGGATGTAAGTGAATAATAGAAGCACCTCACCCACATAGTTCAACAAAACAACGAAGGTCACGTAGAGCTAGCATTGCAGAGCAACCGCAGCAATGCCAGCAAACAGCAATGGGCAAAAGCCCCAAGACGGGGGCGCATGTGCAGGTGTGGATAGGCAGGCCTGTGCGCATGTGCATAACTAGATGCTGTGTCTGTAGCCATGCTTTAATATTTTATTTCATATCTAGTTTGTGTCAGTCCATGACTCAGACTAGGAAAACAACATACCTATACTTCTCTATAATTATGATAATGATGATAGTTACAGGCTATCAGTTATTAATTTTTAAGAATGAAAAGTTTCCTTAGAATGTCAAAATTAAGATAAATGATTGCTGATCTCAGCTTATATGTCAGGGGAGGAGACTCATTCAACCATCCAGCCGTCTCCCCGTTATCTTTGTCCTGCGGTTCCTGACACATTATGGGGGGCCGAGGAAGGGATTTGGGCATCCCACTTCAGCTTAGAGCTGTCCGTTATCAGCTACTGTGAACTACCAGAGATGCCAGAGTTTCAGCCTACTTGTACCTTACCGCCAAAAGAGGAATGTCTGCGCTTGGCGCGAGACCAGCTAAGGACTCCAGCGTCTCTGGACGAAATCACATGGATGACCCCTTACCTACCCCTCACCCATTTTGTGGAAGGGGCCCCACAGATCTATGTCAGCATTTGCCTTATGCCCACATATGCCATGTATTTACAGCATCCCCTGCTCATTTAAAAAACTAAAAAGGGGGAGATGTTGGGGACTCAGTTTTAGCCTTGGTGGAGGAAGGGCGCCAAGAGCGAGACGCTGCCCTTCCCCCAGCCCTGGGACAGTGTGGGAGGGAGCCCCTCCCACCTTCCCGCCTCAACCGGAAAAGAAGCCCCCCACCCCTGGGGGGTGAACACGTGCCTGCCACCATGATAGGGTTGTCCAGCCCACAAAGGAAATTTCATGACATCACCTGATGGGCAGCTCGGCTTAGCCAATGGCCCAAGTCCTTCCCTTTCCCACCATTACCGCTATATAAACCCCCCTCCCAATTATATGTCAGGGGAATCTATTGAATCCTGATGTCTATAAACTTTTACTTAAGTAACTAAGTATGGTTCAAGAAAACCAAAAGGATAAAACACACACACACACACACACACACACACACACACACACACACACACATCTTACCTAGAGGAATGAAACACAAACCTTGAAGATGTATTTGATAAACATGATGAGAAATCAATGCAACAAAAAAATGAAATATATTAGAGCAAAGAACAAAGAAACCAAACCTTGGTTCTTTAAAGAATTAATGAAATTAATAAGTAGGGCCACCAGGATGGGAAAAAAAGGGAACACATAAATTACAGCAGAAATAAAAAAGAAAGTATCATTATACACCATAAAAGATTATATGGATAATGGACATTGTAAAGCAATTTATGTCACAATACATTTTTAGGTGATAGAAAAATGTATTAAGAAAGGACAGATTTACAAACTGATTACACTGATCTACTTAAAATTTTGATATATTAGTGTCTTACTGTGCATGTTTTACTGCTTTCATTTTTTGCAGGAAATGAAAAAAATAAATATTTAATGGCTTTTTATGGTAAATGTCTTTGAGCAGTCTGGAAAGTAATGTCTATAACTGGAGAAATATTCATAGTTTTATAATTTATAACATGATTTTTTATTTTCTGCACTTCATAAGTTTGTGCAAGGAGAAGACAATTGTTTAAACATATTTTTATTATCTTTAAGGAGCTGTACAAAGAAATTACCATCCAGAAAATTGGTTTATAAGTACAACATTTATACAAGTACAATGTACTCTTTTTTTGTTTTGTTTTGTTTTGTTTTTGGCCAGTCCTGGGCCGTCAACTCAGGGCCTGAGCATTGTCCCTGGCTTTTTTTTTTTTCTCAAGGCTAGCACTCTGCCACTTGAGCCACAGCACCACTTCTGGCCATTTTCTGTATATGTGGTGCTGAGGAATTGAACCCAGGGCCTCATGTATACGAGGCAAGTACTCTTGCCACTAGGCCATATTCCCAGCCCTAATGTACTCTTTATAAGTATAATGTACACTATAATATACATGTGTGATATGTTTTGATAAAGATTTTCAGATGCCTCTTTGGACAGTTGAGGCTTTTACATTCCCAACAACTTTAATAAGAAACATCAATTTCAAACATTTAAAAATTTTCCCAGATAAAGCTTGATTACATATCTTGCATTTAATTACTTTTCTTGCTTTGGTAGTGAACTGTAGCATCTTTTCCTTATATTTACCATACATTTGATTTTTTACTTTGCTTCTCTTCTATCTTTACCCACTGTTCTGCTAGTATTTGTCATTTTGTGAACCTCTTTGAGTAACAATATTAATTATTTTTATGTATGTTAGAAACTGCTCTTAACTTGCTACTTAATTTTCTACCTTATTGCTGTATATCTTTGTGTATAAATAGTTATTAGAGATATACAGATAAGGGTGTCAGTGGTAATTTATGTTTCTGGCTTTCCTAATTTGACATCATTTTTGAAAGATGCTAGAAGCCTTAGGCAGAAATTTAGTCTGTGTCACATATGTACTGGTTAAAATAATTTGTTTTTATATATTCACTTTTATCTTATTTTCAGTTCTTTTCTGAATCAGTTTTATTCATCTACCTTCTGTGCAGTAGGAAAAAGCTCAATTTTTCAAGTTCACCACTTGGTGTGTGTGTGTGTGCGTGTGTGTGTGTGTGTGTGTGTGTGTGTGTGTGTGTGTGTACACCGCAGTGGAAACAAAGCTGTGCAGCGCAACCTTGGCACCTAATTCCTGTCAGACTGGTTCTCTGGTCATTTCTTTCAATGCTTACGTACTCCTCATTATGCTCTTGTCTGTGTGGAGGCTTCCATTGGTGCAAGTGTCAATGAGACATTTTCCTGAGGACCTCGCTTTTTCTACGAGACAGATATGTTCTGTTCTCCTTTGGAGATTGCAAATTCAGTTCAAGTGCTGCTTCCTACAAGAAGCCTAACCTTAGGCTCTCATGTTCGCCTCTTAAGACATTATTCTTAAAATGACCTTCACTATTATCTGTGTCCCGATTACATTGTAAGAACCCCAACCCCCTAGAGCTCACCTAAGTGGTGATTGCTTCATAAGCTCCTTACATACAATAGGTTTTTATATGCATTGAATGACTAGAAATAAACACACATAGATCCAGAGTTTCCTGATGCATGAAAGCCAATAAAGGATCAGCCAATCCTCAAATACATGAGTCAATATGCTGGGATAAGCCAAATTATATCCACTATAGCATATGCATGCCCTAACCGCATTACCCTGGAACATGACTATATTTGCTGATCAAACCTTTAAAGCAGTGACTAAGTTAGAAGAAGACTAACCTGACTAATGGCATTCCAAAATAACATTTAGACACGGGACGAGACACCAGAGGAAAGCCATGTAAGCAAGAAGGCAGCCAGTCAAGGAGTGTGGACTCAACAACTCAAACATATTTGACAGCTTGATCTTGGAGTTCCAGCCTCCACCCCATCTGTGGTGTTTTCTTGTAGTAGCCTTAGCACACTAATACAGAAGCCCAGCTAATATTAGGCCAACTCCAGTGACTCCACTCCTTGTGACTCAAGGGTAGATGAACTCACATTGTTATAGGCACCTAGAGATTCAGGGCTGGCACCTGTTACTGTGGCCACAGTTAACTGCTAGCTACTGAGCTCTGTGAGCCTCAGATTTCTTTTCTATAAAGGAAATGTCTCACTTGATTTAGGGAAGCCATTCATTTTTTGGACATTTGGCATATAAGTGTTATTCAGTTATTATTACAAAAACACCTCTTGTGACTAGTATCAGTCATGATCTTCCCAATGTTTTCATAAACTTTTGGCTAGCCAAGCCCTGCCTTAGAACTGCTAGCCCCTTTCTGCACTCTGTATCTCTTTTATACCAACCACTGAAGGGCCATGAGCTCACCTTAGCCAGAGCAATGAATTCTACAGTTAGCTAGTCAACATACAACATCCTAAAGAAAGTCATGAAACAAAATAATAAATGGTGTGCAGTGAGCAATATCCACCACAGGCAAGACTGTGGCAATAAGGATTTTTCCAGAAGAACTTTCATGGACCTTAGCCATACTTTAAAGAATGGATCGGCGTTTGGAAGATGGCTTTGGAAGAGGGGGGAAGGTGGGTAGAAGTGGGTAGAAGCAAAGGTGAATTTATGAGGGAAACAGCGCTTGTCTCCTCGAGGCTGGACTTCATAGTAGGGGAAGATAGTCAAAGTATAATGTAGGCCAGGAGCCTTGAGATCAGTAAGTCTCCATTCTCTTTGCCCATTGGATACCAGGAACATAGGAAATTTTGTTCTTAATTAACGTCTCCAAAGTGTTCAAATTTTAAGGCAGTTGATTAAACATCTACCCCATCTTCTCTGTACGTATAAACCTGTGTCAGCCACTCTGAGAAAGGAAAACACATGGAGGACTTACACTCCATCTCATATTGACTGCCTAGAAGAGGAAAGGGTGCTGAGGGATCAGGTTTCTTATCTGCAGCTGTGCAGGATCATAGTCAGGAAGACACTCCCTGGATCCAAGCTGAGAAGTTTGGAGAACAGCTAGTATGCCTCCAGAAGTGCTGGACAGACGCAGAGAGACTATTGGGAAATAATTCTTGGGGTGGGTCAGAGACTGAGGATGGAAGACTGAGAGAAAACTTTTGGGGAGTCCTAAAGTGCAGTCTCAAATTGCATCATTTTACTATTGAGTCCCCAGTGGAGAAACATGCAATGACCAGAGGCCACCACTAGAGAGAAGTATTGGCATGTCAAAACAACCCCGAACACTCCTTCACAGGCAGATTCGTGGGGCTCTTCCCTGGGAAGAGGACAGTATTTCTGATGAAAGTATAAACTCAGAATCATTGTGCCAGGATTTCAGTTCAGCCACCACAGGATGAAGACAATGGTCACTGGTATTGAACCCTCCCGTACGCCCATGGAATTGTTCATGGATCCCTAGCAGGGGCTGAGAGGTCGAGCTCGCTCCTATGTTCTGCACTTGCCAGCTGAGAGAATTTCTTCTCCTCACTGTCTATGTCATAGAGCAGAAAACTCTGCTTTCCGTTTGAGAATTCTCAAAAGAGACAAACCTAGGGCCAAACAAATATTGGATGTCTGGGAAACAATGTATATATATATATAATATTAATACATATATACATATCTTAATGCATGTACTATATATAATATATTTTAAATATATATATTTATGTATGTGTGTATATATGTGTATATACAGGCAAACATATATACAATATAGGTATATACATATAGATACAATACACACACACACACACACACACACACACACACACACACACAGTCTAAGTCATTCAGCAAACCAGTATATGTATCTTGATTGGTATCACACCTTTTGTCATTCTTCCCAGCCATCCCAGCCCATCCTCTCTCTTCAGTTTTCTTGGTTTAATAGAATGTGTATTGACTATTAGGGCTGCTTTCTTGACCCCCTTCCCTTTTCATTCCTCTCCCTTCTGCCTTTTACAACATCTTTCCTGGTATTCATTTTGTTAGAGTATGAGTTTGTTTTTCTAAGGAATTACACCATTTGACTTCTCCTCTACAAACGCCAAACTTGGGTTAATGCACTGTGTACACTTGCATACAACTCTGTATATCCTTAATTGTACATTTATAAATTAATTCTAGCTTCCGCATATGAGAGAGAACATGCATCCTTTGTCTCTCTGGACCTGATTGACTTCACTTAATGTATTTTTTCCATTTTTTTCTTAATGTAATAGTCTTTGTAATGGATGAGTAAAAGTATATTGTATATACATACATATGTGTGTATATATATGTACCACTATATACTTATATATCATTATATATTTATTATAACATTTTGTGAACCATTCATCTAATTACCTCACATTTTCTTGAGCCATGCATCCAGTTATCCAATTGAGGAGCATCTGAGCTGTTTTCATACCTTTGCTATGGTGAATAGTGCAGCAATGAACATAATTGTGCTGATGTCTTCACTGTATGCTGGTTTGTAATCTTTGGGATAAATGCACAAGAGTGGTATTGCTGGAATGTGGGGTTGTTCTATGTTTGATTTTTGAAGAATCCCCAAACTGCTTTCCAGAGTGGTTGCACAAGTTTACATTCCCACTAACAGGATATTAGGGTTCCTTTCCCCCTCACTGGTCCATGGGCCTCTGTGAAGCTCTTGCCCCTATCTAGAAAGAACAGCCTCTTGTCCCATCTTGTTCCAGACCTTCTTATGTGAAACTATTTTGAGGCATCCCAATTTACGTCTTCATAAGTGAAAGATGGAGTTGGCCATTAAATTCTAGTTTTGTTATGGAGTCAGAAGTTACATCATGCTTTCTCTTCATATTTTTTTTCTGTAATGGTTACAATACCCCTGAGACAAATGGATACCCATGCTAGAACAAATTGAGGTCAGCTTAAAATTACAAAGAGAACAAAGCAAATCGATGTACATCAAAAAGACTAAACATTGGGCTGGGAATATGGCCTAGGGGCACGAGTGTTTGCCTCCTATACATGAAGCCCTGGGTTTGATTCCCCAGCACTATATATATATATATATATATATATATATATATATATATATATATAAAACGGCCAGAAGTGGAGCTGTGGCTCAAGTGGCAGAGTGCTAGCCTTAAGCAAAAAGAAGCCAGGGACAGTGCTCAGGCCCTGAGTCCAAGGCCCAGGACTGGCAAAATAAAATAAAATAAAAGTTAAAAAAAGACTACACATTGATTTTTCACAAGGTGCATGTATGATAGTAGCATTCATTACACTTGTTTACTAAAATAGCTGCTGCTTTTTGAGTGGAAGACTAAAAATAACAATAACCATTATTACATTATTGAAATCCTAGCTTGCAAATTATGCCTACTTGATGAATCTTCATGAAGGATGTATTTTACAAACACTGTTTAGCACTAGTGAAGATATTTTCAGCCTAGATATATTTGGATGTAATAGCCCAGTCCATTTTAAGACTGCATAATTCTTCAAACCCAGGAAGCAAGAAACACCCATGTTTATGGAAGACTTGATGCTTCTGCTACCACTGCATCAACTCAGAATCCTCACAGCTTCACTCTGCAATGGGGCTAGACAATTGACAGTTGCAGGAAGCTCCATTGACCCCTGTCCCATGGCAACTCTCACATGGGACTGATGTGGATCCTACAGGATGCATAGCAATCTCTAGAGGCAGGTGAATCATTGTGACCCAGAAGAAACAGGTGACCATCGTGACCTGGAAGAGACAGGTAGTCATCATGACCCTGAAGTAGATCATCAGGGGTAGTCATGGAAGGCCCGGTGCTCCTTGTGTGTCAGGGCCACTCTTCACAAAAAGAATATGCTGTGCTTGTCAGGGCTGGAAGCTGTTCTGCCAGCCTACAGGAAGAAGAATTTTTTAAAAAAGCAAACATTCAGGCCATTAAAAGCAGAATCAGGCGTATTTGCTTTTCATGTTTAATCTTAGTTCTTTGTGGTAACTCATGAAGACCCGGTCTGAATCCGTGCCCCTGTGAAATAAGAAAATGACAACTAATTAGGGGAGGTTGTATATGAGTTGAGCCCCAAGAAGTAATGGCAATATTCCCTTTCAAATATTTGCCCCTGAGAACTGTGTTAAAAGGAGAGGGCGAGGCAGAGCTCAGAGAGGAGAATGGGGGAATTTTTACTTTATTATTTGCCAGAATACAATGTATGTTACAGCATCAAATAATGTTTAGGAAATATTGCTAATTCATTGAGCTCTTTGTCTCAGAGTTTTCATGGCAATGAGACAGGATCTGTAAGATACTTTCCATACTTCCCCAAACTCATGTCACAAGGATTTCTAATAGAATTACATACTATTAAATCAGATGATGCTCCTTTGAGCATCTATCAACGTATATTTGTGAGAGAAAAGGGGGGCCCATTATCCTATTGTTTCAAATCAGTATACTACCTTCTACCAAAACATAAGCATGACATTATATCTGTTTTCTGTTTTGTAACTTGATGGATGGTTGACTTAAACTATTTGATTTTAAGTTTTGAGATGACTATAGATGTTCAACTGACCAAAAGAAAAATCTGTGTAATCTTCACCCCAGTGCTACACTTGTTCTAATGTTCCAAAACTCAAAGCCTAGTACCCCACTGAAACTGGAGAAGAGAGACCTGCCATTATTCATACACGAAGATCTGCCCTACTGTGAACAAGCATAGATTCCAAATGCTCATGTAAAACACACTACGTTTTATGCACTTTAAGACTGATGTGTGATGCCTACCTTTTTAAAACTTATTGTTTGAGATCGTTTTGGCCATTGTGGGATAAAATGCACAGAATCTTTAGGATAAGAGTATACTTAACCTGTCACACACATAGAGATGGTTCCAAAACAAGTGACTGAGGAAACAGATCTATGACCTGAGAGGAAGTCAGAGAATTCCAGTGCTCAAAAGCAGAATGTGGTGCTCCTTCAATTAAGTGAAGGAGCCCCTTCTATCAGTCAGACCAGTCAGACGTCAGAGGAATTTATTTCACGGACCTATAAAAGAAAGATCTGACTTTCAGTCCATCTTAATTTCAGCAAGAAGGGGCCCTCAGAGAAAAACCATCATTGTTCTTTCTTTTTTTTTTTCTTTTTGTTAAAACCAACTAGTAGTTATTCTGAGCAGAAAATAGTAGCCACATCAGATGTGTTACTGTAAATCAAAATTCACTCTTTTTATGAAACCCAGAGATTATAAATCAAGAATTCAACTCACATCAGTAAATCCAAGCAAAGGTGCGCGCACGTGCGCGCGCGCGCACACACACACACACACACACACACACACACACACACACACACACACATCAGCATCTCTGAAACAGAAGCCTGAAAGGCAAACTTGCATAAATCAAATCTCTAAATCAAAGGGTGGAGAAAAAAAAAACCAATGATTTTTTTTCTTGTCCTATGGAGAAAGAAGAATGAATTCTCTAAACCCCTCTTTGCATATAAAAGTTCTCCTTGTTATATAGCTGGATATATTTATGTATGGAGAAAGCATGGCCTGCTATTAAGCAAGAAGGATGAAATATTGTAATGACCACACCAGAAAAGCAGTCCTGCAAGTGGCTCCACAGTTGGGCTCTTAATCCGAACATTTGAGGAAGTACACAGCTAGCATTCGATTGCATTCAGTTGCTACATGCCAAGCAATAGCGGGGGGGGGGGGGGTGGCGACGTGCAGTCCCCATCTATACACAGTGCCTGTCAAAGCAGTTGTTGGGGGGCTGAGAAGGGATAGGTCTCCTGCAGGTTTGTCGTGAAGCTCCTATTTCTGACAGATGTGACTGTCATCAGAAGAGTGGATCTACATGTCCTCTGGGCTCTGCTTCAATTCCCATCCTGCTCAGCAGTCCCAAGAAGGTTTTATATCACCTTTATCATTTTAGTCTTCGCCTATCCTAGAACTTTTTTTTTTTTTTAGAATTTAATTTACTGCCGGTGCTTCCCACAGTCTCCTTATTAAGATAGCTCAGATATTCAGACTTTCCTGGTTCTCGGTATTTCTCTGTATGGTGCAGTAGGAAGCCATGTCCCCGGCCATGCTTTCCATGATGCACTGCTTTTCTGATTTTGCTTTGTGCCTGGACATTTTTCCAATTTATTCTAACTACGTCCTGTGTAGCACACAGACAGACATACACATAAACAGCATTAGGGAATGCAAGGTGGTTATTATAACTAGGTACAGGAGATAGTTGAGAACAGGCACCTGTTATGTACACAAATCCACTTATAGCTTGTCATCTGTTCTTGGTAAGTGACAAATACTGAAAGCATCCAACAGGCACTACTGGAATCTTTGTCGATTGTCTACACTACACAAATCCAAGCAAGTTCTAAAGTATCCAGAGTATCTTAAGAAGATGTTCAGTGAATTCATTCCATCATTCATTTAACAATGAATGTCTCCTAGTGCCAACCATTCTCCCAAGAGCTGAAGATACACCAGTGACCAAAACACATAGTGTAAATAACATATGTGGATAATTTCCTGATTGAATTGCTGTGGGATAAATGTCTTCTTAACAACTCCCATGATTGTAAAGGGGTAAATGTTTCTTAATCAGATTCTGAAGGAATTCACTCCTCCCCACACTCCAATAGTTCTCTTATTTAGTGAAATTTTATCTTTGAGTTATTAGCCTATAAGGGCACATCATGAGTAGGGAGAAATTCTGTACAATGCAGAAAGAAAATTAAAATATGAAAATTTTATACATAGCAAGTTAATAACTGTATAACATGATGACATTCTGAAGAGAAAGTCTTGAAAGAATGAATTTAAACAGGAAAGTGTTGGTATAAACCAGTATTTTTGAAAGTATCTCAGCAGCATCCACACTGCCTGGGGACTTATTAGAAACACAAATTATCAGGTCCATCTTCAGACTTGAGGAACTTGCTGCAGACGGTACTCAACCTCTGTGTTTTCATAAGGCTTCTAGGTGACTGGGATTCCATTCTAGACCTTGAGAACCACTGAGATGGAGAAACGATGAAGATTCTTTTACCTAACACTCTTTCAATGGCATACCTGTAAATACAATTATTTTACAAATCTTGCAGAGCTGAAATGAAGAAAGAGACCCATCTATGTTTTATGGCAGACCTAAGTAGGCAGACGAGAAGTAGTGGCTAAAGGAGTCATCTGAGTTCAAGGGGCGTGGGTCAACCTTGTCCTAGAAGTAGGGAAAGAGCAGCTTTCATGGGCCAGCACACCGTGCTTCATCTTAGGCTAAACGAAGTTGAAATCAGAAAACCTGGCCTCCTGCCCACTTGCTGATGGAATTAGAGCATGTTAGACAGGGCCACTGAAAGAATTAATAAGCTCACTCAATTTTTACAGCTTCCATGTGCTGGGCACTCAGCCTGGTGCTTTGGGGGGAGAGAGGATAGCTGGGACACAGTATCTCTGACCCAGAAGGAAACTCAGGCTTTCTTCTGTAAACTACAACCCCCCCCCCACACACACACACTGTACCAGGGCTTCCTGCAGCAGATGCTGAATATCCACTCAACACACAAGGCATGGCAGTGGCCTAGTGCCACGGGAGACACTTTCCAGAAACAGCCATTGAATGGTCGAGGCTGTATCCATGGAAATGTGGTGTGACCATAGGGAAATCCATGGCGTGTTTGACAGTGAGTTCTGACTGCATAGTTCAACAGAGCAGGAGAAAGTTGAGTGGTTGGAGCCAGATGGAAATGGACCTTGGATAACATCCCATGGTGGGGAAGGAACCACTGTAGGGTTTCCAGCAGGGGTGTGCTAAGATCACGATGTCAAGTTGAAAGAATTGTCTTTATTTTCCTCCTGCACTTGGTTGAGTTAATCTAGGCTTCCTGAAGCAGTCACGAGTCACTCAGGCTGTGAAATGGGTCCATTTGTCAAAAAAGAAAAAAGTGACAACAGCTAAGAAAATGTAGAACAGCAGGCACCACCGCCCGACCTGGCTCCAGCAGGGGAATGCACACGTGTGTGCACCGCTTGGGGATGAAAAATTCTTTCCTTCGGGCCATCCATCATCATCATCATCACCCATGGAGACAGTTCCTCTATTTAGGGCACATTTCTCTGCAAGGAAGAGACTGGACCTTGGGGAGACTATGATGCCCAGCCCCCCTCCCAACCTCTGTATGATTGATAGCCGTGGACCTCGGGCCTCCTCTGCATGCGTGTGCAGATCTGCTGGAAGGCCTGCATGGAAGGGAGGTTGTGCCTCTCAGCCAGCAGTAGAGAAGTACAAGCAAAGCATCCAAGGCACGGAGAAATTGATTATGCTCTTCCACTGTGAGATCTCCATGGGGCGGAGTCAACTTCCTGATCTCCCGACATTAGCATCCGCCCTTTGCCCCCCTTGCATCAGGCTCTCAGATCATGGTCGCTGAATGACTGTCTGTCACCCACGCTTAACGTGGAACTTTTCCAGAAGTGTCCTCAGACAGGATCCGGATCAAATACTTCGTCTGATGATGGGGACAGGGAGGGTCAGAGAATGACCTGCATATTGAAAATTAATGGAAATTACAAGTCGTTTATACTAGTCATATCTTGTCTCTCTTAACACGTGGACTTGAAAAGGATTTGTCATTTTGAAGATCCAATAAGAACTTTCTCTTCAGATCTCTGGGAAAACGTCATCTGACCCTTCAGGGTTCCAAAGACCATCCTGTTCAATCACACGTCCCTCTCTCTCCCTGCACTCCCCACCTCCCACCTCACAGCCTGACACGTTTCCACCCTCTCCCTTTCTGCTGAATTTCATGCTTCTCCATCTCCTTTATCACCATGGAAGATACTAGTTTATGGGTTCATATTTCTGTTGTCTGTGCCAGTCCCTAAGACTGTGATATCCACGTGGGCAGAGCTTTGTGCAATCATAACCACTACGTTGGAATCCATAACATGCCTGGTCTATGCTAACCATCCCACATACATTTGCTGAACAAAGGTTAAAGCTTAACTCATTTTCAAGGATGCCAGTGAGTCTTGGTTCAGTTTATTAATGTTGTGATTGGGTCAGGACATTGATTTCCAGAGGCCAGATCCTCCACCCAAAAGCCTTCTATCAGCAACATTGGGATAACACTGGGCCCTGTGTCCTGCCATAAAAAGCCTGATTGTCAGAGGTCACTCAATAATTATGTCTTCATGTCCCTTCCACTTGGTCAAGAGATCTGGAGGACAGAAATCCATCTGCTGCTGAGACCCTAGCTCATAGTACAGAGTCTGGACAATTCTAGACAAATACAGTGCTATATTGAACAAGAAATGTCCAACATTATTGCAGCCTAATATGGCAGCCCCTAGCCACACCAACCTAGTAAGCACTTGACACATGACTAGTGGAGCTTTTGAGCTAAATTCTTAATTTCACTTTATCATATTTAATTTTAAACACAAGGCTGAATAGCCACATGTGGCTAACGGGTACTGTATTGAACACTGTTAGCTAACATTTTCACCATTTACTCAATGAATAATCAATCTTTTTTTTAATTTATGAAGTCACTGTGTATAAGGCAAAAACCCTCAGTAAATTGGGAGGTAATTGGGTGAATGACCTAGACATTAGCAACAAAAAAAATTGTTGATTACTGAAGTTAATTGCTTTTTTACCACTTCCAAGCATATATGGACTTCATCTTTTTTTTTCTGGCATAAGTAATAAACAAGAAAAAAAGTGATTTTTACAAACTTCAGTGTTATACAGTAAGAGATTTTCAAGTCTTACTATATTCTGTGCATGCTCATTACCTAGCATTGTAGGTTTTAAAATATAACAGCATTTGTTTAATCATTGTATTGTTAGATGTAGATGCTGACTTCAGCTTTTTTCTCAAATAAAGAAGAATCTAACAAATATCTTGCCAAATATCTATTAAAATATATTTGTACATTCCTCTGGCTCTTTACCTGAGTTCAAATTATACAATGGAGTGCAAAAAACAGGAAGGTTAGCAAGGTTTCAAATATTTGTAACATGGTTTTGAGAACATTCTCCAACCTCCCTTGGTGAAATTGTCAGATGACCTCATCATGGAGAGACCTTAGGTGCCAGTTCCTTTGTACAGTTTCACTCTTCAAGGCTATCAGTAATTTCTCTTACTTTATTTCTCAAAACTCACACAGATCTTTGTTCTTCCATGCATGGGTTGAATTAATGTGAGAATACATCAGGATATAGACTAGCATAGCTTCTAAGGTGACCCTTTGTGCTACCAAACCATACTCAGGAGAAAGAGATTAAGACTCAAGGTAATGATGTCATGAAATTTACAAAGATTCCTTCTGTGCACATACCTCTACACCCTACAAAGTTACAAGGAACATTATGATCAAGTCCTCTTAACCATTCTAACATCACAGCTAGGATTATCCCTCTAACTTGTCCACTTACCTAGATGTCTACTGTCATTGCTCTCCCTCATGCCCACATTGTCTCATGTAAGATTTATGTAACTGCCTGTCACAGACTCTCCTGGTTGTCTGAGCTTCTTCTCATCCAAATGAGACATAGAAAACCAGAGGGGTCATTTTTGAACTGGTGCTCTCTCAACACAACTCTTCTGGTTCATGTTGTAAATGTGGACCACTAACTTCAGAGAAAAGTAATTTTGAAAAGCCAAACACCTTCTACTGACACTCATGGCCATTCTTTTTGACCCCAGACAATTCTCCAGTCTCATGTGCCTCCATTTTCTGGGATACAGCCATGTTGGCATATGTTCGGCTTTTTAAGGTGGAAGATATGGGAGTTAAAAGCTAACTCTTTGACAGCTAACATCCCTGGGATGTATACCAAGAACGCACATGTGTTTTTTATCACTCTAAACAAAATTCAACATTTGACCTCTCTTCAAGCAAATATGGAAACTACTTATTTAAGTAAGGCCCATGGTTTCTTTGAGCATCTAGAAATCCGACTTACTCTTGATTCTGCAGGACATTTTAAGATTTTGGTGATTGGTTGGGAGATCTGTGCACTACAGTTTATTCATGAGACTTGGGTGCCAACTGACGAGTTGTGTAATTTACAAAATCTTATAGAAAGCCAGATTGTATTTTATAGTATTTTATGTGATTTTTTTTCACATGTGTGGGTCTAACAATCTAAACAAAGAGTACTGTAATGGGGTCAATGGGAAGGGTTTTTTTTCTCATTGCTAACAAGGATTTTTAGTAAATACTCTAGACTTCAGTTTCCCCATCTGCAAAAAGAAGGTATTGGGTTAGGATGGCCTTATGTTCATCATTTGTTCAAGTAAGATCAAATGATTCATTCAATACTTATTTTTGAGGTCCCACTGTGTGCTCAGATTGATTCCATGTGGTATGGATACTGTGTTGTGAAAAGATGGAAAAGGAACACCTTTAAGATTATATTCAAACTGAGAGTTGAGTGGAAGGGGAGACATGTCTACAGGTAAATACCAGAGAACTCAGATAATGATGGCCCATGTAGAGTCATTAGAGAGGGTGGTGGGATGCACACAGAGACATTTATGCTGAGTTGCAGAAAGACATCCATGCAGAAATCCTACCAGGACCATGGGATCTCAGGAGTTAATTTATAAAGACAGTGATCTTACAGAGATGAAGAGATTGGTCTAGGGTCATGATGTAGAATAGTTAGACAAGAGAAGAGATTTATCCTTGCAAATGCCAAGTCTCTAGAAGACTTTAAGCTTGGGATAGTAAACCTTGTTGAAGTTAGAAAAAAGACTCTTAAAATTGTTTAGAGTATGAATTATAAAGGAGTGACAGTAGAAAGAGAAGGTATGATAGTATTCCAGGAGAGAAACAGTAGGAGCATGAACTAGATTGAAGGTTATAGGTGGAAGAAAAATCAATATTGGAACATACTCATAAAATGGTTGTAGAAGTAAGTACAAAAATGCCAGGAAATGCAACTTGATGCACTGAAGTTGTTTCTTGAAATAAGGACTGGCCTTAGTAGAACAAAAAGGTACTTTTTTGTAACATGTAAGATTTGAGTTTTCCATGATACAGTCTAAAACTAAAAGGTAACGAGGCCATTGAGGGATTTGTTTTTGGAGCTTTAGTTGTGGAAAATCATTAACAAGTGGACATTTTTTGTAAATTATAGACTAAATGAGATTTCCTAGAATTTAGAACTATCCATGTGACCACCTGAATGACAGAACTTGTCTCTTAGTATTGGAGCATTCCGTTTTACAAATTTATTAGAGAAGAATAATCCAACAACAGTGAACAACGTAAGAGAAAAATCAGGAAAGAATGGCTCTCTAAAGAAGAAGGAAAGTGTTTTGAGAGAGAATTCATTCTGGATACTTTGGAGAGGTCAAAACAACTGGGAAAGAATTGAACACTGAAAGAACTTTGCAAACAGCAGCCATCAGTGCTAGGGCAACATGCCATCTCAGTAGAAGAGATTAAGGTCAGAAAGTGAGGTGAGGAAAAAAGTGGAGAAAGCAGTTACAAACGTCTCAGAACAGGAGCAGAAATGAAGTGTTAGTTTGATGAGGATTTGGAGATGAAAGGCCATCTATACTGGTATTAGAACTAGGAAATTGAAAGGGAATACCAAAATCGAGAGACACAGGGTAAAAAAAAGACAAACAACTACAAAAGCAATACTTGCAAAACTGTTTGGTGTCAGTGAACTGAACACCTCATGGAGGGAAAGGGAAAAGGGGAGGAGAGAGGGGGAATGAAGGACGAGGTAACAAGCAGTACAAGAAATGTATCCAATGCCTAACGTATGAAACTGTAACCTTTCTGTACATCAGTTTGATAATAAAAATTTGAAAAAAAAGAAAGGCAGGCTAGCATTTTTCTATGAAGACAGAAGTATTAGAGCATGATTGCAAGTTGCTAGGAATTATACTGTAGGAGAAGAAAACAACATGAAAGAGCAAGAGAAAGAATAATTGAAGATGACTGGAGTGGTAAGATGGAACCAGTGTTCCATCTAGCAACCAGTGTTGTTTTTGAATGGAAATGCATACTTCTTTCTAGGTGATTGGTGTGCAAGACAGAGTTTGCACAGTGATATGGGAGAGTGCATTGCTTGCATTGTGGGAAGATAAGTTAATTTATGAAGAACACTTTTCAGTAAATCAGGGAGTAGATGGCTATCAGGGTATATATGGAAGGGGGGATACCAAAGGAGAGTTTCAAGGGCTCATCTGAGAAACAGATTAAGGAGATTTATCATCTCTTCTTCCAACTTATTTACAAAGAAAATCAGCAATGTTTTCAGGACCTAAACACCTGCCAAGATCTTTTCCTATATTGTATCTAATTTTCTCATCACAATCCAAAAAACACAGATGTTGCAACCACCTCAGTGGCTTAAATTACAGTAACACTCATCTCCTTCAAAGTCCCTGGCTTCTCGGGGCCTCCCCACCAAATGAGGACGCTGGGAAGGGCTGTCAGGCTGTTTATGAATACACCTCATCAATAAAAATACATGTATCACAGCACCATCTATTTTCTGGCTTTAGCCCTCTCCTTGTTTCTAAGTAATGACTGTCTTTGGGCTTTGAAACGTAGCATCAACCAAGGCACAGTCTCCATTTTCAGAGGACTGCAATAAGTGAACAGGCCCAAACAAAACACAAAATAAGGAGGTGCTGCTATCCTGCAGCCATCCCGGGGAGCAATGATTACAGTCTTTGGGGAGTCAAGGACGATGACAAGAAGGAGAGATACTCAAGCTCTAGGTCCTGTGGATGCTGGCCTCGTCCCTTCTGCTTTTACGTAGCTCATATATAGAGGCTGAGCACCAGATTTCATTGGTCTTCCTGAACACGAATGTCCCCTCCCCACCCTCCAGGTGTGACCCCTGAAGACCGGGTTCCATCCTCAAAAGCCACCACCAGTGGAACTCCAAACCCAAATTTTCACCGTGCATAAAAGTTCACAGCTCTGCAAGATTTCACCCTTCCCCACCCACCAGCCTCTACTTCTCTTCTCGTTTGTTTTATTTTGTTTGCTGTTCATCTGGAGGCTTGAACTCAGGGCTTGGGTGCTCTCCCTGAGCTTTGTCCGCTCTATGACTTTGAGTCACAGCATCACTTCTGGTTTTCTGGTGGATAGTTGGAGCTAAGAACCTCCCAGATTTTCCTGCCCAAGCTGGCTTCAAAGTCTGAAGCTCAGATCTCAGCCTCCTGAGTAGCTAGGATTACACAGGCGAGCCCCCAGCACCCAGCTCACCCTCAACTTTTTATCTTTTATCATCCACCTCCTCTCTCCCTGCTACCCCCATCACACCCTCCGAACATCCAAGCTCCCGCCGAAACTACTCTCAATTTTTACATTCTGTAAGATTGTGTCTAGCTTGGGGCCTTTTCCTGGTATTGCTCATCTGCCTGGAAGATCCTTTCATTTCAATTCTGGTGTCGCCATTTTCTTTTTGTGCTTTAGGACTCAGTTCTTTACTGATCCCACTCCCAATCTCCTTTCCCTCCCTCTTCTCCCCTCCCTTCCCCTCTCTTCTTGCCTTGCCCCCTCAACTCTCTCTCCCCTTCACCACTCAACCAATTAGCTCCCATCAGGCCATGGGGCTCATTGGGACTTTTGCCTGAACCTCAATACACCACATTGGAGCTGTGTATCCTTCTCCCCTGTGGTGCTGTACTGATGCTTGCTTGATGTCATATGTTAATCACTCAACATAATGACCAGCGTACAGTAGGAAGCTTGGTGTTCGTTTGAAGAATAAATGCACAAATGTTGAGCTTGTATATGTTCCATACTAGTTTTGAGTTCTCAATGTTGCTTCTTTGGTGGTGGTGGTTGTGTTATTTCCCACCTACACCCTCTGTCTACTTCTGCAAAGCAGATGAAACTACTGTGCTTGCACTTTTGTTTTTTTAACTTTTCTGTTTAGTTTTTTTTGTTAACTTATTCTTCTGGAAACCCAGAAAATCTGTAATACATCAATGCAGAGTGCTCTGAAAAACAGGCTTCTTAAAGCAAGCACCGCCTGGTTCAAACTAGTTATTCCTGGATGCTTCGTGTTGAAGTCCTTGGGAAAAAGCAGGTTTATTCAAAGTGGTTGTGACCGCTGAGTTTCTGTCCTTTCGAGCTACTGTTGGAAAAGTTTAGCTGTGCATCCTGAAAGGTCAAAGACCCCTGAAGGGGGCTGGGGATATAGCCTAGTGGCAAGAGTGCCTGCCTCGGATACACGAGGCCCTAGGTTCGATTCCCCAGCACCACATATACAGAAAATGGCCAGAAGCGGCGCTGTGGCTCAAGTGGCAGAGTGCTAGCCTTGAGCGAGAAGAAGCCAGGGACAGTGCTCAGGCCCTGAGTCCAAGGCCCAGGACTGGCCAAAAAAAAAAAAAAAAAAAAAAAAAAAAAAAAAAAAAAAGACCCCTGAAGGGTTAGAATGCATTTCCCTCCTCCCGCGGCTGTCACTCTCTTGGGAATATTCTATTTTATAAAGCATTTTTTAAAAACAAACCTACACTTCTGGACCAATTCATCTGCAATTTGCTATACTTCATAGGGCTCAAAACCCCTGCATGCCTAAACTACTAGGAAAGATTTCTGGACACGTCAATAAAAGTATCCTAATGAACTACAGCTGTAAAGAACATGTCTTTAAATAAATTGATTCCAAATTTCTCTGCATGTTTCTGTGATTTTTTTTTTGGCTTTAAATGGGCACCACTTACTTTAAACTTGGCTATCTAAAGGAGCTGAAGGAAAATTATATATATATAACATATATATTACATATATATGAATACATAATATATTTACAGTGTTCAGAAAATATTTCTTTGTCTTTCAATTCTTCACCATTTTTTATTTGAAGAGGTTAATGTACTTTCACACCAATTAGCTCATTTCTGCTTGTAATAGCTTTTTGGAGAAGGAAGAGGCACCTTATATATTTTTCCATCTGAGAGAATTTGCATGAGATAACAGACTTGGGTTAGAATTCAGATGTCCTCATTTCAAGGATTATATTTGAAGTGTAGCCTCCCTTGTATCTTAAAACACAACAAAACCATACCTCTCACCCAAACTTTTGTGTCCTACTCTGCTTAGGTTTCTTCCATTTCAGATCTAACAAAGGTGAATAAAATTCGGTTCAATGTTTGAGTGCAATCACAAGCTAAAATTTTGTTTTCCTTCAAGGAAGGAAAACCCAAATTTCATACTGTTCAAAATAATCATTTATATGCCTTCCTTCCCATCTGACAATATAATTAAACTTCCAGGCTTATTTAAACTCTACAAAGAATGGACTTGTAGTAGTCCTAAGAAAATAAAGAATAGCACTTGGAAAAGACTTGTGATAGATTTTTCCATCTTGGGTTTTAATCACATCACAGATGGTCCCCCCTTTTTTTTCTTTTCTTTTCTTCCACAGGAGGCTAGAAAATCTGGCTGTACAGGCACATGACATTCCCTTCTCTGATCTACTGCTCTGGACATCTGTGTTTCCTGTGGATTGTGTTCAATCGGCAAGGTTGAGGTAGTAAATATTTCACCTTCCAGTTCCCCTCGTTTATTCTTCCTGACTAAAAAGGAGAGATTATGGTAGATTCCTGTCTCCAGAACCTTCCTCATCTCGCCTCACACACATTGCTCTTCCCCTTTGAAGAGGGTTTAGGACATGGTTTTGCTGAGGCAGAGGCAAGTTCAGGATGGTGGGAGGGGGAGGGGGTGAGGGAAGGGTTGAATTAGGACCCAGAAATCACTTGAACAGAACAGAATGAAAAGCTGGTCCCAATTTGAAAAGTGAGTTGACGTCTGTTATTCTGGTATGCAGTAAAACATGTTTTCCATCTCAGACATAATAAAAGCTACAAGCATTTTACACTGTGCATTAAGAGCCGCATCTTTAAGGGAACATCTTTTCATATACGGCACGTACTGAGTTCTCTAGCTGATGATACCCTTGAACATGTGATCGTGATAATAGATGAAATACCCCCTAGTCATGGGGGAAAAAATGAAATGTTGTGGAAACAATTGCCGGGGGGAGGGGCATATTGATATTTTGCCATTCATCTGTTTCTGTAAAAACAAAATCTCTATATGCAATGTGTGGGGTACTGTTCTGCAGCATTGAGGTAATATTAATAAAGGAGTTTGCTTCTGTGATGTGGGAACAGACCAAAGGTAATTCAAAGTTCAGGGCTTTTGAGGATTCTTGAGGTGAAAAGAAGAAAAGTAGGAGCAGAAAGCTTGTTCTCTGTGAATGTTGAGAAAGACAAACATTTCGATGTTGATCACAAAGCCTTAGGAAATGGGACTTGGAGATGCCATCACTGAGATGCACAGCCCGAAGGGATTTTTCACAGTGCCATGTCCCATCTGAGAAAAACGTACATCATTTTAAGCATAACTTGAGTGGAATAAGAAAAATGTATGTATCGGAACACATCTCTCTTCTCCTTTATTAAGATTTCCCTTAGAAGTTTCTTGTTTCTTTCCTTAGACAACTTTTTCTTCTTTGCTTGGCTCCTTACATATTGGTGCTTTCTTTGATCTCTTCGACTCGCTTCTCTTAGGTCTTATATCTTCTTTCTTTACAACCACATCTACATGTACTTTCAACTCGGGACTCTGTCCTGATGACTTCAAATCTTTATCTCCAGACAGCTTCAAATCTGTGTATCCATTGACAGCATGGAAATGTGGGTCTGTGTTTGCTCTGTGTCTTATTTTCCGCATCTCCTAAATTGGCCTAGTGGCCAACCCCATTACCTTTACTCCAATAAACCATCCATTTAACCACTTAGCTTAGCCAAACAGTCCAAGACTAAAATTTTGAAATGCTTGCCCACTGCCATGGTTCAGGCCTGCATTATATGTTTCCTCATCTGTTATTGAGTAGTCTGCGATTTCCTTAGGAATTACACACAGCAGCTTCTATGAGAAGTGGCTGCAATGGTGTTGACATTTGATCATCAATGGCTGAACCATGATGAAGATAGTGATTTTCCATTGAGCACTGAGTTGTTAATGATTTTATAAGCAAGAATAAAGCAATAATGGCATAATCATTGACACTTTGGTTTTGAGAACTTGAGTAAATATATTCCCTTTTGACTCAATGCAGATATTATATGCTACACTATAGAGAATTTTATATGTAATAAACTTAGTAAAACATTTCCCAGGCTAGCCACATCATTTGTGCTAAGAATATAAATTAAAAAAAACAGAATAATAACTGTGTAATTTGAATTAAAAAACAGCTTATTTTATGGAAGAGTATCAAAGCAGTGTGGAGGGAAGAGCTTCTACGAATTCAAGGCAGGCTCCATGAGTGAGACGAGACACACAAAGAAGGAGGATTTGGGACCAGGCGCTAGTGGCTCACACTTATAATCCTAGCTACTCGGGAGGCTGAGATCTGAGCATCAAGGTTCAAAATCAGCTGGGGCAGGAAAGTCTGTGAGACTCTTATCTCTAGAGTAACCACTAAAAAAACCAGAAGTGGCCCTGTGGCTCAAGTGGTCAGAGTACTAGCCTTGAGCTGAAGAGCTCAGCTCCCAGGCCCAGAGTTCAAGCCCCATAACTGACCAAAAAGAAAAAAGAAAGAAAGAAAGAAAAAGAAGAAGTAGGATTGGGGGAAGAATGGTAGGAATAAGGATGCTTGTAGAAGATTAGCTTGAGCTGAGCATAGGATTAATAGGATTTACTGCCAGTGTGTTCAACACCTTTAGGAAATAAGGCAGTGGTAACATATATGTGAGATTATCACAATAATGATAATGTTGATATACTTGGGAAATGCCCTATTTTACTGGGGAGAAACTCCAGTATTGGCCAAATTTGGCTTTAAATCCAAGCCTAGTGTTTATTCACTAGGTTCCTGAAGAATTATCCCCTAACACTCTGAGCTTGATTTCATGCATATCAATGTATACACATATTCTTAGAAAACTTGTTTATGAAATCTGAAATAAAGTTGTGTCAATAGATAATATTTTCAATGTGTTAAAATTTAGTTATTGTAAAAAAGAACTATTAAAATCTGTAATAAATATACAGAATCATATTTAAATTAAATGTTGTAGCTAATCAGAGTTTTAGTAGGTTTTCACTTCAGCAATTGTTTTATTTCTTGCCACTCTGGCAAGCGGTATGGAGATTCCTCAGAAGGCTAAACATAGAGCTCCCCTATGACCCAGCAGCCCCACTTTGGGGCATCTACCCAAAAGACCACAAACAAGAACACACTAAAGCCACCAGCACAACAATGTTCATCGCAGCACAATTTGTCATAGCTAAAATATGGAACCAACCCAGTTGCCCCTCAGTAGATGAATGGAACAGGAAAATGTGGTACATATACACAATGGAATTTTATGCCTCTATCAGAAAGAATGACATTGCCCCATTCGTAAGGAAATGGAAGGACTTGGAAAAAATTATACTAAGTGAAGTGAGCCAGACCCAAAGAAACATGGACTCTATGGTCTTCCTCATAGGGAATAATTAGCACAGGTTTAGGCTAGTCACAGTAGAGGATCACAAGAGCCTAATAGCTATGCCCCTATGAATGCATAAGTGAAATGAACTCCATGTTATGGAAATGAGTGTTATATCACTGTTGTAATTACTTTCTGTGGGGTACACCTGGAAGTCAACTAGCTGGCCCCGCCTGTTTCTCAGTCTTGGGGCTACCTGTGGCTAAGATGGCGGCGCCTAACAACAATGTGCAGCTGCTACAAGTGTCTTTGGTTATAACCTGGAGGCAGTTCTGTGGGCTCTTCTGCCCTTGATGGACAGCTCATGCCTCCCCTTCCTGCCGATCTTAGACCTGATTGGCTCCTGTGCCTTATATTAGTGGCACGTACTTCCCCAATAAACGAGATCTTGTGCCGACTTGACTCCAGGCTGTCTGATTGTCCTCCGGTGAGGGAGGACTGGGTGCAGGTGGTCTGTGGACCCTTCTCCTTGCTTGCCTTATCCAGTCAGGGTGTGCCTTCCCCGTCTCTCCTGCGGGTCGGGGGAGCACGCGCTGGGGGGGAGGAGGGCAACTTTCAACATGCCATGTGAAACCGTAGCTTCTATTGTTGATCCTCTTGTATCCCCTTCCTGTAGTTGTACCTGCACTATCACTGTATCTTATCTGAGTACATTGGAAACTGTATATACTGGTATTAGAACTAGGAAAGTGAAAGGGAATACTAAAATCGAGAGACACAGGATAAAAAGACTAACAACTACAAAAGCAATACTTGCAAACTGTTTGGTGTAAACCAACTGAACAACTCATGGGGGGAGAGGGAAAATGGAAGGGGGATGGGGGAAAGAGGGAGGAGGTAACAAACATTACAAGAAATGTATCCAATGCTTAATGTATGAAACTGTAACCTCTCTGTACATCACTTTGACAGTAAATAAGAAAATAAAGAAAGTAAATAAAAATAAACAGCAAAAAAGTGTTTTATTTCTTTAAAGTACATATTGGAAAAATACCTTTGCATATTAGAATATATTTTACCTGCAATGTATAAGTAATTTTTCTCACAATGACTTGTATAAAAAAGAAATCTTTTATTGTTTTTCTGTGGATTTGAATTTCCAAACAAACAAAACAAAACAACAACAAAAAATAACCTAAGACCCCTTAACCTTAAAGAAAGATCGATCTGGTGTAAGGCAGGTGGGTCTTGATTGTAACCAAGATTCAAGGAAATCCTCCAGTGCTCTCAAATTTTGTTAATATGAGTACTGAGATGTTTATCTCAGTGTTGTTGTTGTTGTTTTATAAAATGGCAACGATGCTGTCATTCTTAGCATACCACCAGGAGAAATAAGTCTGGCTGAGTGTGGGCTAGTGCCCGCTCCTGTACCTGACACTCGCCAGCTCATTTTCAAGTGCTCAGTAACGTCTCTAGTGAGCATATCTGAGCCCTGCTCAGCCTAGGCTTTGGAAAGCGCTTCTGTCTAGTTCATCCCACAGCTGGCTGGATGTGCCCCTGACATTCACACACTGTTCCGCAGCACCCACAGAAGAGCCGGATGCTGGTGAGGGAGAGTGGCGCTTTTCTATGAGGGGAACCAGGATCACCCACAATAGCTAGAGGTCAAGCCATTTCCAGTGGACATTTGTATAGATTTCTCCCTAGTATTTTAGGCTGATCAAAAAATAAAAATGAAATGTATTATGTTGTTCATCTCCAACATCAAGGTCCAAAGTAGATAAAAGCTTTCCATCTAACTTGACCAAATCAGCCTTTGGGCACCAAGGAAACCCTGTCTTATAAAAGAAATCATGAATTGACTTAGATAATTTCCTATTTTAAGCCCATGAAAGATAAGTTAGGAGGAAGATCTACTATCTGACAGGGTCTGGGCACCCGCAGAAAGGAACTCATATCCTCATGTACTAAAGGTGGGTATGATTAACTTCAAAACTTCTTTTTCTTTTTAACAACAGTGAGTTTTCAACTCCAGGCTTTGTCTTTGTCCAGGCTGCCTCTCTCCTACTTGAGCCACACCTCAAGCAACCGTTTTTAATTCCATAGGAAAAAAAGAGTAAATTCTAAAGATGAATCCAGAAGAATTGGAGATGGTAGAACAATTATTTTCTTGTTACCTTAAGCTTTGTGAATGTTCATTTTGGATTATCCATTTGAAGGTAATTTGGTGCCTCTTTTCAGGAAAAAATATAAAGGAGAAAATACATTCCTTATGTTCCACATAATCAGAATATATGGGACAAAATTTTGAATTCTCTTTTATGTTCCTTCCATAATGGTAGTATCTATGTGGAAATGTAAACCAACATGCAAAACTAATAGCGAGAAACTAAAATAGGAATTGTGGTTGCAATAAGGGCACAGCTTCCTGTTTTGAGCAACAATTTTTTTTTAAAAATGAAAAATTATAACACCTTTTATATTCTACTGGAATATGAAGAAGGGAAATGGGCAATGAATAGCAGTGATGCAGGGAAGAGTCCTGAGCTTCAGGATCCACCCAGCACCAGCCCCTCTCTACCTCAGTATGAGCACTGACTACCTAGAAATGAATGTCACTTCACTTACCACCACCAACACTAGTACCAATTGCCTCATCACTGCTTACCTTGCCGTTCATATCATCCCACTCCATAGTGTCTAGTGACTTCATGTATAGACAAACCACTGTCAGAAGGACTTCGCACCATCTGTTACCTAATGTAATCCATGGACCAAGTGTATGAGGGCTGAATGACTCTAATCTCTACTATACAGAAAGGGAAACTGAGGTTCAAAGAGTCTTAACCTTCCACAAATGATACAATCTATATACATGGAAGATTAAATCCTTGTAAAATAGTAAACTTGGGGTTAATGGTAGATGGTCGAAGGGAAGGAATGTTCTAAGAGCAGCTCAGTGAACCAACAGAACTGATCTCCAGAGCATCAGCATTTGAGTCTTCGTCCAAGCTATGTGCTAGGCCCAGCTCCTGCCAAATCTCATGAACATGAGAGGGAATTTGCCCTCGCTGCTTTGGTAGTTGTCAAGTTAATCGCCTGTCGGCTCCAAAATTCCCTTATAGTCTCTCCTTTCAGATGATATAGGCAGCTACTTTAAATGTGTATTTCTCTTACACCGGGTTAAGCTTTGGCAATAGAAAGATACTGCTAGAAGGAGTTTTCCATCTGGGTTCATTGTGTCCTCTTGGCGGGCTCCTTCAGCACCTCCAGCTGTGCAGTGTATAGTATCCTGGGAGGGCACCTGGCCTTCACAGTGCGTGGATGCTACCAGAGCATGCTGCAGCTTCCAGCAGCTGACTGGGGGGCCCATCCATCTGCAGCTCTAGGGGTCAATAAGCTTTCCCTGGATGGGCCCGTCAAGTCATTAATAGTGCTTCAGGAAAGTGACTTCCCTGGCACCCTGGAGAAAAGACAGGTATGTGCCAGGGAACTTTCTCTGTAGTCCTATGGGTCACAATGAGGACCTCGACATGGACTGGATCTTGTGCCTATGGCTGCAGTGGGAAGCTCTTCTTGAAGACCCTCTACTTCTATGCTTAGAATACGATTGCTCGTCTGTCTGCTGCTCCTGTATTCTCCACAACCAGTAAAACTCTCCCTATGATGTCCATGTCCTATTAGAGCCAATCATAGTTTTGTTCCAATACTAACCAGGCCTTGGACTCGGGGCTTCAATCTTTCACTTGTCTTGCTTTCTCCTGCATGGTACTCTACCATTCAAATAATTCTACATTCTTTTTTGCCTGGTTAATTGGATAGTCTCACAGGCTTTTGTCTGCTTAGGCTGGTTTCAAACTGTGATTCTCCAGATCTCAGCCTCTTGAGTAGGTAGGATTACAGAAGTGAAGCATCCAACACAACTGCTACCCATAGTTCTTTACATTAAAATGCCCCTGTTATAATTACAGTGTGGTTCCTATCTTGTGGGTGCACCTTGACAATCTCTAACTCACAGTCACCTAAGGACATAAAAGAAATAGTGAAAATAAAGTATACTACTCTCATATGATTTTCATGCAATAGTAACATAGATGTATCCAATAATTTTAAGAGTCAAAAGAGAGACCAGACCAAACCTTAAGGTAAGACTGTAGAATGTAGACTTAAAGCAACAAAGCAAATTAATCCAAGACAACACTGGAACTTTTTCTTACCCTTTCAGTACAAACATTGATAATCCATCCTTCTGAGGAGAAGAGATGTACTGAGTTCTAGTTCTTAGGGAGATTGGTATTATTATTATTATTTGATCAAGTTTGTTTCAACACAAACTCAGCTTGACATAGTGCCTTGTTAGAAGGAAGATTCTGAGAAAGCTAGTTTTATAGATGAGGGAAGTTTCTAAGTAAAAACTTAGTGGCCTAGAGGTGTGAAGTTACCTCCTACCAGTTCGACAGGGCCAGCTGGACTAGCTTTTGGAAGTTGAGAAAAAATCTGGTTTTGCATTTCAGTAAAGTGTTGCAATTAAATGACTTTTAGCTAAGCTTGAATTTGGAAAATTATATCATACAGAGTGAGAAAATCACTGTAAAATACTTTAAATGCCTCTTTGTTTTCATTTCTTGAACACTAAAATAAAACACATAGATTTTCTTGGCCTCTGCAAGAGTGAATATGCCAGTATACTCTAATTAAATTGTTAGAAAACCTAGCTAAGATGCCTGGTTTTGGAAATCATTTTATTGGGTCAGATTCTCATAATTGAAATCTACCAGGATTTCTTGTAAAGTAAACCAACACAAACTGGTTTCTCTCTCTCTCTCTCTCTCTCTCTCTCTCTCTCTCTCTCTCTCTCTTTCTCTCAATTGTAAGTCTACAGTTCAATGTAATCCTGAGGAAGACACAGAGAAATATAATTCTTTAGGTAAAAATTTGGCAATGCTATATAAGAACACCCTAGCCAGTTGTTTCTAAGCATGCATTGATATAAAATACTGAATCACGACTGGAGGAATATGTATGACAGCTAAATTAGGACAATTTAGTTTTTGAGATTTCCTTATAATGAGTATTGGAAAACACAGATCTTCCGTTGTTTTGTGTTTTACATTCCCTTAAAATATTTTCAGACCAGTGACTGTCAGTGGTTCCCTCGTATAATCCTAGCTATTCAGGAGGCTGAGATCTGAGGAGTGTGGGTCAAAGCCAGCCCAGGCAGGAAAGACCATCACAAAGCTGGAAGGTGAAGAATGGTTCAGTGATAGAGCACTGTGAGGGGGGAAGAGGAGGAGGAGGAGGAGGAGGAGGAGGAGGAGGAAGAGGAGGAGGAGGAGGAGGAGGAAGCAGCATTTCATCTTCTTCCTGTAATTTCTCCCACTCTGTCAATGAAAGATTGTCTGCTTTGAATTCTTTTTAATGACGTCGAAAGCCCAATGTCAGTAATATATTAAGAAAATGCAAATCTCATTTCCAAAAAAATATCATGACCGGACACTCTAAGTTATTAATAAGATTCAATTTTATTGAGTATCTACTGATTAGGAAGGAAGGAAGATTTATTTTTGAAGTATGTATATGTATAGGTATACATATATATTTTAATTTTTGTGTTCTTAAAATAATACCTACCAGAACTTACTCCATAATATGTTTCTGATACTTAATATCTTTGCACTTAATTTTCAAACTATGCTTTAGCATGTCAAATATTTCCCCATGCTTGAGATTTGTGCAGTTAGTTTAAAGCATGCCACTCTATTCCATTTGTGTAACTGTGTCAAACACCTAGTACTTTTCTAAATATTTCCTATCCAATAAGTATTTTACTCATATTAATCTCATTAAGCTTCATTTCTGTTTCTTTGATTTTTAGAAGTTGAGGTCCAGAGAGATTAGAAAATTTCATCCAAAACTTATAGCTGGTAAATGGTAAAAAATGGAATTTGACAGAGAATTATCTGAAAATATGCACATTTCCACAGTTTTACAGTGATTTTCCTTGATTTTTACGGTGAATTTGGGTAATTTTGGAACATACTGAGTAATTTGGTACTATGGGAGACTTTGCTTATTAAAAAAAAAGCCATGTTTAAATTTCAGAGCCATGAAAGAGCTATTCTCTATACCCCTCTCCTTTCATTTTTTAGCTCCTTATTTTCTACGTTCATCATTTTAAAAAAACGTAATGCATATTTTTATTTCGAGTAAAAAAAAAAGTATTCCTCTTTCAAGATATATTGACTTTCCTAATGTAGTTTTGAGCCCTTTTCGAAACAGTCACTGCCTGGAAGCTTGGGGAAACTTTAATGCAATTTCCAAATGGCTCTAACCCTGCAAGGGAGGGAGT
The DNA here is from genome assembly GCF_023159225.1 of Perognathus longimembris pacificus. Taxonomy (NCBI): domain Eukaryota; kingdom Metazoa; phylum Chordata; class Mammalia; order Rodentia; family Heteromyidae; genus Perognathus; species Perognathus longimembris. Next base: position 67,788,248 of record NC_063168.1, on the reverse strand, counting down.
AAGGTTTGGCTCTGTGTCGCTCTGGCTCAACACATTTCAGCCAAGTCAGTCCAGGAAGTCAATTAGTTTGGAAAGATGGAAGAATTGAAGAGGTAGATTATAAATTCAGTTGCAACCCTATGTGTTACATGTGTAGAAATGCAAAGACATGTTTGTCCAAAGGATGTGTCCTCAGCTGCCACACCGGACTTTGTGAAAACAGATATGGTTATATAAACACATGAGTCACCTTTTATAACGTATAATTTTCCATGTAAGCAAGCTATTGATGAATGTGGGTTCTAAGACTTTTTCTCTTCCACTGTTGCAAAATTTTCTCCAGAGGCTAAAGAGACCCATCTTTAAACACAATGCATTCAAGAGGATAACTTGTCACAAAGGCGAGTGAGACAAGAGCATCTCCCCCCCAGGCCCTAATTCAGAAAGTTTTGCCAGGAGCTCTCGTAGTCTGGAATGAGTTATGGAACTCAGGAGCATCTTCAGGTTTAAGGAAGGAGAAACGTAGCTTCTTGCCGATGACTTCTGAGTTTGGCACTGTTTGAATGTCTTTTTATCTCTGAGTTTACAACGATTATTTTGTAAATTGGAATGGATAAGTAGATGCATTATCGATTATACATTAATGTGCTATGTATTATCCAAACTCTAGAGTTTGGCCCTGATGGCTCTAGATCTTATTCCAGGTGACTCATATTTCTGTCTCACTTTCAAAATAAGCACTTAGCTATAAGTATTAGTGGAATTAAGAAACATGGGGAAATCCTGTTGTTTTTTAAACTCTGTGTTCTATGGTCCAGTTCTAGAAACAATGATTGGTCTACAAATACCACCCAAACATTTTTATCACCTGTAGCTTTAACACAAAGAAATCACCACCCTGTTCTAACTTCTGGCTCTCCTTTAAACTCCTCCACTCCTTCCTGTGTTGACTCTGTACTTATGATCCAGTTACACTTGATTATACTAGGCTATCATTATTTTTCACTTTGTCTAGCCTATTCTGCACTGAAAACTGGGACTCAAAAAAAAAAACCAGGGGCTGGGGATATAGCCTAGTGGCAAGAGTGCCTGCCTCGGATACACGAGACCCTAGGTTCGATTCCCCAGCACCACATATACAGAAAACGGCCAGAAGCGGCGCTGTGGCTCAAGTGGCAGAGTGCTAGCCTTGAGTGGGAAGAAGCCAGGGACAGTGCTCAGGCCCTGAGTCCAAGGCCCAGGACTGGCCAAAAAAAAAAAAAAAAAAACCAACAAAAAAAACTAAACTATCACCTTCATTAGAATCCTATCTATTCTTGTTCTGTAATTGCCAAAGAGAGAACGTTTATTGGCATTATAGTGAAAATTGAACTATTTAAAGTACTGAAATATTTAAGTCTTAATTTTAAAATATTAGAGATTATTGTTTTCTAAAACATTTATTGCCACTGTTTATTATATGACAGTTACTCGTGATAGAAAGACATTTACATTAGAACTTTCCACAGATTTTCCATAGAGACGGAAAGAAACTCATCCATTTACCTAAACATTGGACAAAAATAAACCTAAGTAAGTAATTTGGTTAAGGTCTAAGTTAGGATTTGGTTAAATAATATTTGTAAGAGCAAATATCACAAAGATGCTATGAGAAATTATATATAGAAAAATGCAGTACCTTAACTATGTTTCCTTTGTTGGTATGTAATAATAGTCTAGTGATGATTGTCCTTGCTTCTGTTCAATAAGGTTATTTGGGGACCTAGGTCTGTTCTCTTTTATGGGATAACCATCATCTACACTTGCCCTCCCTGATTCTCATGGAAAAAAAAAAGAATTGAGAAAGATGATGTATTTAGAAATTCTTAACTCTATCAAAGAAGAAACGACACAACACTTCCAATCACACTCAGAAATCAGTGAGGTGGCTTCATCTTCCATAGACTGGATCTGGGAAATGTGATTGAGTTATGTGCTCAATAGGAGGAAGCAGGGTTGGTGACATCCATCTATCCCATCTCTCCTATGGACATCCAATCTAGATTGTCATATAACGAAAATGAATATACATCCATTCATATACTTGACAGGTGTGTGCATGTGTATATATGTGTGTGTGAGACAGAGAGGGGGAGACAGAGAGAGAGAGAGCAAGAGAGAGCGAGAGAGAGAGGATTTAAATCAAAGGTGAAGAAAAGGTTCTCATAGAAGAAGCCTGGCGATATGACCACACCCCAAAAGTCAAGCATGTGTTCTCTTCTTCAATCTGGCTTTGAGGCATTGGAACATAGTGATGACCTTCTGTAGAGTTCAGATTACTTTATTTATACTGGAAATAAGGAATTCATCAACTTCCAATTTTAAAGAGAGTCGGGAAAATTGTTCTAAGAATGTTCTGAGATGATGTGAGCGGCTAGGAAGAACTGAGACAGGACCTCGCCGGGCCCCCCCTGACCTTCCAGATCACTTTCTTACTCCACATCCACTGACACCCTGGGCGAAAATTCAATATTTGGGTTTATTAGGAACAGATTTTTTCCCTTTCTCTGTGTATTTCTTTTCAACTTCAAAGCCTTGAAGGAAAAGACTTACAAGCTTGCTATACAAGTGTATGTGTGTGTGTTTATGTGTATGTAAGATTCTTTTCACTTCGTTCATCTAGCACTTTTTGTTTTTATCATTCAAATTCTTATGTAGTTATTTATTTTTCGATTTTGTCATTCCTGTGTATTGTACTCGTATCAGCTAACTGTATAAACGGTTTTCATTCTGATATGCATGTCCATGGGTGCATACAACGTACTTCCATGAAAGTCAACCCTTCCATCACTCTCCTCATCAGCTCTCCTCCTCACTTCCCCAGCCCATCTCAACAAGTTTCACTGAATGTTTACCTTTGGCGATTCCATTTATTTAATTCTTGTGGCTTTTATTGGGCACCTACTTTGCAGTAGGCGGTATCCTGGGAAAGGAGAGTACAAAGATAAGTGAATTGGAAACGTGCCTTCAAGAAACTTCCTGAGTCCAATGCAAGCAAACAAACATTGTTCACTCATGTCACAAAGTTTCAGAGCTTCTGCATATGAACCAGGCATTTCTCTTAAGGAACTGGCCAAAAAAGACTATTGGACAAAGTATACCACATACACTGGAGAGTGAAAAGTGCTACAGAAGAAAACAAACATAAAACAAGTACTTGAAAAGACTAGCAGACTGATGTGCAACCTCTCAGCAGTACTTGAACATACGGATGAGGATGCCCACGTTAAACCCTGGAGCCCAAGGGCTGAGCACAGTAGGAAGGCAGAAAAACACTTAGGGAAGGTCTTCAAGATCCTAAAGAGATCAGAGAAGCTGGACTTTTTGTGGCAATAGAAATATAAATATATATACGTGATATATAATATCATATGTGATATTATATATCACGTATATATAGAAAGAATTATGTATATATAATAAAGATATGTGAATATATATGTATATGAAGAAAATCTCTCTTGATGGTTGAATTTGGGGCTGGGGAAGGAAGATTTGAATAGAACCTATGTTGCATAATAAGCAACACTGACGTTTTAACTGTTCCACACAAAGTCACAAAGTAGTTTATCCTAAATTAAATATTCTTAACTCTGCTACACCCTAGAATGATGCTAGATTTGTGAAATCTAGCATTTCTTGAAGCTTTGCCACTCCAAGCTTCAAGCAAAATGTCTATTATATTAGTTTCTCTGTAATCAAGAGCTGGACATTTAATTTACTTCCTTTTATTATTTTCATATTTTTATTTTTCTTGGTATTTTTGTTGGGAGCTGGGTTTGAATTCAAGGTCTTACATTTCTTTGGTTTCCTTGCTCTGCTGGCACACATCAGCCTGGGTTTTTGGAGGTGGGATCTCAGACTTTTCTTCCCAGCCTGCTTTTCAAACACAGTCCTCCAGATCTTAGCCTCCTGGGTAGCGAGCATTAGAGCCATAAACCAGCAGTACCCGGCTCAAATTCTTACCAAAAGATATTTTGTCAATTAAGGAGAAACATTCAGTCTTACTTCATTGAGTGCAAATGTTGTAAATTAATGTTCCTAAACAGAAGCATGCTTCCTAAAGATTTAGTCATTTCTTAAAGTATTGCTGATTCATTACCTAACTTTTTTTTTTTTTTTTTGCCAGTCCCTGGATTTGGACTCAAGGCCTGAGCACTGTCCCTGGCTTCTTTTTTTGCTCAAGGCTAGCATTCTGCCACTTGAGCCACAGCGCCACGTCTGGCCCTTTCTATATATATGTGGTTCTGGGGAATCGAACCCAGGGTGTCATGTATATGAGTCAAGCACTCTTGCCACTAGGCAATATTCCCAGCCATTATCTAACTTTTATAAAATTATCTAACCCTGGAAATCAAAGTTGAAAATGATATCATATTAGTCGTGAGTGTCAAATGAAATGATTGAAAGAGGACCCAGAATTGTGACTGAATTGAAAGGTTCCTGTTGCAAATGCCAATCATCTTGCTGCTTTGTTACTTTGTCTCTGAAAAATTATTTGATTTTAGCCTCTAAAAAGCTCTCAAATGCAGGCATCCGTCACTAGGGGTCCACTGCCTTCAGCTGAGAACCCAGTCAGGTCATCCGCTGCATCCGCTGTCCTGGCTTGCTAATAATGTCTGTTTCCAGAGTCAGCCCTGTAGGTTTCTAAGTTCCACATCCACAGTCCCCAGAAGGTTCTCCCTCCAGTCAGCTCCCCCAGGTTCAAGGCCAAGTGTGAGCTGGCGCTTGTGGGCATCAGAATGAGGCTGACGTAGGTAATGGGAGCCAAGGTGGAGGTCAAGTCTTTTTCTCCTTTGAGAACATGCTTGGTGTTCCCCTGGAAACCACCCCGGGGAGCTTTCTCTCCCTCACCTCATCATGCCGCTCCCCCTCCTCACCTTCTTCGCCTGGATCCCCATGGAGACCCAAATGCTCCTGGCAAAAGCTGGCGAAGCATTTTTCACACCTTCAATAAAATGTGCAGATTGAGGGTGGAATGGATTATTTTCCATTACAATATGAAACATTCTGGCTCCTTTCCCAGAGCTTATAATAGCCCAAAGAACAGCCTTACCTCCTGAAGTACAGGCCTAGGAAACAGCTGGAAAATGAACTGGACACGGTGGGCCACAGACCTGCTAGGGAAAGAGAGCCCATGCCAAGGGGAAGGTAGGAGAACTGGCCTTCTTATGTGCACACATTATGATCACACATAGCCATCCAACCCACAAAGCCTCTCCATGCCTTCATCCCCTGTCTCAGACCTTGCAGGATCTGGTGCATTAACTGAGGTCTAATCTGAAGTTCCTGGCCATCTCAAGATGGCTAAACACAGCCTTGAAAGATGTCTGCATCTGTTGACCCATCCTTTTAGTTATCTTTGATAGTAGTTAAATTTAATTCCACTATCAAATAACAGCTATGAATAACATTCAAATTCCAGTCGAGAAGGCTACGAATGTTTGTTTTCTTTTTACTTATCTAATGGTGACATAGTTGGATGACGGGCTTGATTTTTAGGGACTGTGAGTGTTCCACCAGATTCCTCTTCCCTCTGTCTGAAGGAATGTTGTCAGTGACTCCATGAGCCAGGTTTGAAAGTATTGCTTGCACCTTAATTCATTCAGCATACCTTTGGCCTGAACTTCAACCTCAGGGAAGTTTGTAAAATTATACTGCATGCCAACGGACAAGAAACTCATGCATATGGATAAGCATATTTTCTAGTATATCGTATAAGGACAAATTAATTTCAGTTGTCCTTCATCTTTTCATGTCAGTAAGAGCAGAAGCTTAGATCAAAGGCCAAGATAAGAAGCAAGAAATCCTTGGGATCTGAGGAGAGAAGAAAAAAAAAACAACACTTGGAAAATGTTCTCGTGTTATCTTCTCTTTCCACTGTTACAAAATTTGGTGAAGGTTATAAAATTTACTATTGAGATCTGTAACTCTGTGTGTGTGTGTGTGTGTGTGTGTGTGTGTGTGTGTGTGTGTTTATCAGCCACCAAGTCCAACTTGAAGGTAGAGGAGATTAGCTACTAATTTAAGAATCTCCAGCCCTTACCACAGGACCTGAGTTGCCACAGGTTCAAGTTGTAACACTCATCTGCAATGATGAGTGATAAAATTACCACAAACTTCGCATCTCAGAGAAATGGTCAGGTATCACCTCCCAGTTTTTGTATGTTGAGTCGAGGCATGGCTTCCGTGAGTTCGCTGCTGCAGGGCCTTGTCAGCCTTCAGCAACCTCATAGGAAGGCTGCCTTCTCATGTAAAGGCTCAGCTGAAGATGTAGCTACTTTCAAGCTCACTCAGGTTTATGGGTTCATCTGGAATAGTGGTAGGACTGTAATCTGGGCCTCTTGCTGGCTGTCAGACAGAAACTACTTGTTCCTCATAAAGACCACCTGTAGTTCCTTCTCATGTAGTTCCTTCTCATGGCTTCTTTAAAGCCATGAAGGGTGAACGTTTCTCGAGTTGACTCTGTGTGCTAAGTCCTTTAGTAGAGTATATGCAGTCCTAGATTGCTGACTCCAGCCATGCAGAGAATCATATGATAATCAGGTGACACCCCATCACTTCTATTATATACTATCAGTTAGAAACAAGCCAGCAGTCTCTCAAATGCCATCAAGGGAGGGTATTACACACACATGTGAATACTAGGAAGTGGAAATTGTGGGGGTGATTTGAAAGTCTGTCTGCCATAAGAGTTAAGTTCTAATTTGATGAGAAGATGAAGAGATGAGGCGGAAAGAGCCACAGATAGACTGGTAGTGAAGGAATATACCTTGTGTATTTCTTTAGTCATAAGGATTTTGAAACATTTCTGTACCATTTGTCTTGTATGTAAGCTTATCTGATTTGGTGAAGGGAAGGAGAATCACAGAAATTCTGGGACGAACTGTGAACCAATGCAACAGTGATATTCACTAGACACTGTTGGAAATGAACTTTACAATTCAGGTGGGAGGAGATTCAGGTTGGGGGGAAGTGGGAGAAAATGAGGAAGGGGTAGCAATGTTCAAAAAGAAATTCTTCCTCATTATCTTAGTTATATAACTGTAACCCCTCTGTACATCGCCTTTACAATAAAATTTAATTTTTTAAATTTCTTGTATCTTTAAGTACTTGTACAGAAGAGTTGCCATTTCGCAAAGCAATTTATGAACGCTGCATCTTGCTCAATGTCACATCTTATCACCGATCACAAGGACAATTATTCTTTTACCCATCTCACAAGAATATTGGAAGGTTGACAATAGAAATGTAGGTGAAATATCAGACACAGTGCTGGCAAAAGGAACTTTTCAACAAGTTTGCTTTTCCTTTCATTGCAGATGGCCTTGGCAGGAAATTTCCTCAAGCTGGGCCTCCGTTGCTGCTTCTGCAATGAGAAAGTTCTCCCAGAGCATGTTATGGTGGCTACTGCCAACTTGAAAACTCACAGCACTGAACTATGTCTGGACTCGTGCACAGTCCCTCCCTTAAAATATGAACCTGAAAAAATAAACTGGAGGCAAAAGATAAGTGACTTCCCTTCTTGTCACATAATTATGGACTGAAGGGCAAAAGAGCTATTTCTCTTTAGTCAGTCAGTTGGAGAGAGTTGGGAAGAATGATATAAAAAGATTAGCCGTGGATAACTTTTGTCTGTAATAGTTAGAAATTAGATCATGAGTTTATTTTATATATGACTGTCCTCCTAACTGCTTGGAATCTTCAGGGAGATAGAATTTTATTTGCTTTAAGAAACTGTTAATAAGACACAAATTTGGGTTCATCAACAGCTCTATCTACTTTGTGAATTGAAGAAGAATTTCTAACTTTGTTTATCATTAGCAATAGACACTTGGGTTCATTTGGTCACATAGAAATCGGTCGGTATATTTCATGGAGGAGCAAAGAGAAGGAAAAACATAAATCAGGGTCTAGTCACCATTTGGATTAAGAACCATGCTGGCAATGCTCTCTGTGTTCTTTCTGGGCCGTGGTCTGGGATGTATCTCTCTCTCCAGCACTTGCCTGGGCTTCCACTTCTTACACTCAGAAATTCCTACATCTCCCCCAACTCCCTTCCTTGCATCAATGTTTGGCACCTTCGGAAGAAGGAAGAGGAATGGCTACAGAATTATCTTGCAGCCTGAGATCATTTCCCTTTACTCCTCCTTCTAAAGGAAGTGGATATTGGGAGAACTTAGTCAATTGTTTGTACGGACTCTCCAGGGGCTTCTGGACTCTGAAGAAGCCATCACAAATCTTTCTGCAGATATTCTGAGGTGCCCAAACTCCAATGTGAATGCCTTCAATAAATTATGTTGAAAATATACCTGTAGATGTATTAGAATTCAGAATTCAAGGCAGATGCATTCTCAAGTGTATTTTCTTTACCTGGAATTCTAAAAGCCTCCTTTCTCAGCCTGAGAACTAGAATGGATAACCATTAGGACTGCAGTGAAACCATGAGCATCTTCCTGCGTGCTTCATCCAAGATGCCTCACTCTCCACTGTCCTGGCCCTGCTGGGTGGGGAAGGAAGCTCTCCTCAGACAGCTTAACTGAGCTGAGTATCAAATTGTGTCTTGACTTTTCAAGGGTCACCATGACAAACGAGAACCTTGAGAAGTTTGAGCATATAATTTTATTGTTTTCCAGTTCTGGAGGCGAAAAGTCCCAGCTCTCCTTCAGAAGGGCTTCCTGACAAAGGCAGCAAGACCATCGTGCCTTCCTTCCTCATTTGCATATGCTGGTCTTAGATCTTAGTTAATGGCAACTTAAGTCAAGCCTCTGCCTCAGCCTTTGTATAACTGTGTGCATTTTCTTTTTCTCATAAGGACGCCTGGCATCAGATTTAGGTACACCTAGATAACTCACACTGATCTTGTATCAAGATCTTTAATCACATTTCTGAGGCCCTTTTTACAAATAAAAGAACATTTGCAGGTTTTAGATGGAGGTATCTTTCAGTCATTCTAACACATGAGACCTGAAAATCAACAGGTACAAATCCAGACACAGCAAGCATAAAATGATTTGTATAGAATTATTTGTTCTTTGTCCACTGCTTACTTTGTCCCTGACACCATTGCTCTGAATTATACAAAAGCTAAAACAAATAATACCTGTTTTAGCTTTACTCTCTCAAGGAGCTTGCAGTCTAGTAGAAGAGAAAGAAGTGGAGGCATTATAGGAACGTATTTCATTACTTATTATCCTCATTATCAGTAAGAAAAAGCATTTTTGAAGCTGCCAAAAAGAATCACCAATGAATGAGGTTGGTAAGGTAACGAACTGACAAAATTATCTTCAAGTCACACTCTATAAAATCATCTTCAGCAACTCACTACTAAATGCACATTTAAATTCTACCTCTCTTAGAGGACAAACTCAGATTCCTCTGCTAGAAACCTCTTCTCCACCACTGGAAGTCACAGTTGCAAAACTCTGAATTCAGGCCACTAATTAAGGCCTTTCAAAATCAGTTCCTTTCCATGTCTCTTCCTGTGACTAGAGCACCAGAGAAAGTTGTGCAGGCTTCCTTGGTGATCGTGTCTGGGTTTCTTCCCCCTCACTGTGGTTCCTTGTTCTGAACACTGAGATCACTTTAGCAATTGTGATGTTCTCACTAATTCTTCTGTACCTCCTCTTCCTTTCCCCTCTACCCTCAGCTGTCTAAACAGCAGTGATTAAGAGCTCTTGGAAACATCAACCATTCTACTCTGCTGCTTACAGATCTCCAGTAGCTTTCCTTTGCACTCACACTCCGTACTTTGCAGAAGTACTCTGCAAATTCCTTTTCTTGGCCTAAAGACTCTTCTCATCTCTCCAGGCTCAATCCTAGTCATATTGACTTGCTTTCTGTTCTCTAACAGATCAAGATGGTTCTAGCCTTAGGCCTTCCTGAATCTATTCTTGTTTGTTTGTTTATGTTTGTTTGTTGTTCTGGCTGGAATCATTCTCCCCTTTCATGTTTCCAGATGTCTTTCCAGTTCCAGCTTGCGCATCATAATGAAAAGTCGGTTGAGTCTTCCCCTCTGTCCTTCACTCTCAGACATCCCAGGCTGCTCTCTTCTCCTTACTGCCTACCAAAAGTATATTCACTGGTACTTGTTGATCATCTCTCTCTTCCCACTAGAATATATATCTCAAGAGACCAAGAATGTTGTCTGTGTTTTCATCATGTGCCTAGGTCAAGATTAGTCCAAAGCACACATAGATTTCTCAATGACTAAAGAACAAATGTATGCCCTTCTCCTATTCTCTATTACTAAACATATTAACTGTGTCTTTTATAGCAATGAAATGATTGGTTCTCCCAATAACTAGGTATTTCTTTTTTTTTTCTGCAAAGAGGAACAAGGGATGCTATTCTCGAATCTCTCCTTAATGCTGTCTTATATTTCAGAGACTCAGTGTTAAATCCACTGTCCTAATTTATTTTGTTTTGTTTGATGATATTGAGGCAGCATGTTTGTAGTTGGCTACTCTTTCTCTTACAGGAAAAAAAAAATGGACCGTCTAAGAAATCTAGCACAAGCATGTCTTTCCAGTCTCTTAACTAGATCTCCATTTCTACAGGGAAACCCATCCAACAAGATCTTTCAACATCTTATCTATAAAAATAAGAAACAAACAAATATCAAATGCAATATCAATGTGTGCTATCTGTAAGAGAGAAGTTGGCTTTATCAAAATGCACTCAACTTGAAAGGCTCAACTCTGACCTCCTAGCTTTCTTGGCAAAGAAAGCTTCCCAAGTTTGTTTAATGGCCATCATCCTTGTGTTTATAGCTCTTGTGATTCTCCTTATGGTCAAAGGAAGTTCTCTCCCTTATTTTCTTCACTATCAGTGTATCCCTGAAATCAGAAAGATTTGTAAAGGAAGGATTGCAGGAGACTGTGTTGAGATAGCCCTGGTCCAACAGATGCTTCTCTATATACCAAGTAATCCTATCTCTGTGTGCTTAAGTTGTAAAGTTGACCCCCATTAATCATGGCTTTGGCTCCTTCAGGAATTCCAGAACGGATCTCTCTCACTTCCCCCCAAGCAACCATCCATATAGACCCCCAAATAAGTTATTTATTCCTACAATGTCTTGGTCTGGCATCACCCAGCCTTCTCTGACCTCCTAAGTATGAAAGAGAGAAATGAATGACTTGGGCAACTTCAAAGTGTTGTTTAACTTTCCATATAGTCATTAACTTTAACTGTTCCCAAACTAATAGTCCAAGACATTGTAAAGAGGTAATAAGTTCAAAGGAATATGAAACATAAAGCAGAACTCCAGAATCATTTGAAAGAATTTTCTCTAAATGTGTGCAAGCTTTCAAGGCTGCTAGGCTAAGGAGCCTGGATCGGCGTTTTGGCGAGTGCTGAAAAGAATTTTCCCCAAGTGGAGTGTGTAAGTAAGTTGCCAGGCCAACCTCTCTGAGCGCCGAGGCATGTCCTTGGAGGCTCTGCCTTGCCAGGGAATGCGGCACTGGGCTGGCTCACTCCCCTTCAATTAAAGCCCAATTTGTCTCTTGCTTTAAATCTCCTTCCCTGTTTGGATCTGGGTGCTCCTGGCCAGTGGGTGTATTGTTCTTCAAACTAGGGTGTTTCTGCGCAGGAGAAAATTACCAAGGGATTATGTTACATAAACTGAAGACCTGCATTCCCATCGTAAAATCTTCAGCCATTGAGTCAAATGAGGTGTGGGGCAAAGGTCAGAGCTCTACAAAATTCTCTGAAACATCACAGCTAAATGGCTACATTTCTTCTTGGCGGGGAGGGGGGGGGGCAGAGGTTGGGGGATTTAGACTAGAGAGAAGCAGCACCGGTGATGATAACTTTTACTTGCAATAAAATCACGGCTCTTTTGATGGTAAGTATTTTTTTCTCTTGGTGTGAAGATTTATTTTTACGTAATCATCAAACAGTTCTTGTACAGATACTGGCATGTGAGCTCAAGGTCTTGCGCTCTCACTTATCATTTTTGCTCAAGGCTGGCACTCTACCATTTGAGCCACAGCTCCACTTCTAGCTTTTTGCTAGTTTGTTGAGGATAAATAAGAGTCCCACAGACCTGCCTTAGCTGACTGTGAACCACGACCCTCAGATCAGCTTCCTGAGTAGCTAGGATTATAGGCGTGAACCAACAGTGCCTGGATAAAGACTTTGCTTTATTCTAGTTATTTTTCATTTTTCAGTATTTCAATATTATGTCATAGGCATTTAGCACTTGTTTATATAACTTCATCAAAGTAGCATCCTGTCTTTATTTTAATAATGATTTCAGTTTCATTGGAGGCATAATCTAGAGTTTACTTCACCATTCTCCTATTACTAGATACTTCCAATGTTTCCAGAGTTCTCACCAGCAATAGTATATAGTAACTCAGGTCTCAGGTATTGTGGCTCACACAAGAAATTTCAGTGACATAAGCGTCAGAGAGAAGGAACATAGAGATTTGAGGACAGCCTGTGAAAAAGAAGTTACTGAGACTCCATCTAAATCAGAAAGAAGGCTTGGTGGCATGCATCTGTCACCAGGCTGCACACAAGGCCGTAGGCAGGAAGATCACGGTCCAGACCAGCCAGGGAAAACGTACAGCTCTATCTGAAAACTAACCTAAAGCAGACAGGGCTGCACATGTGGCTCAATAAACTGCAAGCCCCCCCATTTAAATCCTAAAATTATAGCAATAACGATGATGACAAAACTCAGAATTAAACATTCTTGTGCATACATGCTTTTATATTCCTTCAGGGTAATGATGTCATTAGGATGCATCCTTCCTAAAGGGATTAGCAGACTGAGACACATGAGTACTGTCCACAATGGCTCACGGTGTGGGTGTATACATACTGTGTGCTTTGGTTCATTCCCAGTATCTACCCAGCATTGTCATGTACATTTTCCACACACATACCCCCCCCTTTGCTCCAGTAAAGAAGGAAATATTAGTTATCCAGGGGAATTGTTCAAAAGGCACTGATAAAGAAAAACTGAATTCAGTCCCTAATAGGGACCTCCCTTTCATTAAATTTCTAATCATTATCTTCATACAAGCTAGTTTGCATTATTTATTACAAAACAGTTCAATAATGAGGAAGACAATAAAAATCCCCATTCATATTGCTGCTCTCTGAGCCAAACATGATGAGTAGTTGAGATAATTCTAGTTATTGTTCATTCCACATGCTTTTCAAACAAAAACAGGACCAAACAGAATATTCTGGATTTTAAGCTATTTTCCTACTAAATAATGTAACATGAGCATCTGATGTACAGTAGACATGTTTCCGGCATCACTGATGATAATGAATGTTCACATATGTCATGTGGAGAGATGTTCAGACATGATCGTTGTTCTGAGAGAGATTAGGGCAAAATACAGCCTTCCCAAGAGGCAATATTTGACATAGGAATTCTGGAATAAAGTGTAAAAGCATTTTTAGGGTTTCTGATATGTAATTGCAGATTGACCTCCAGAACTGTAGCCTTGGAAGGTGAGTGGGTGACTTAGTTGCTGCATCCTTAGCCACACAATGTATCAACATCATGAGAGTCCTCACTGCAAGTTTGCTAGGCAAATAATGGCATTTCTTAAATTGAATTTGCATTTTTGATCCTTTGTGAATGCACTCATGTATGTGTGTATGTATTATGTACATAGTATTATTTTGAGTTTGTATTCCTACCCTTCCATATCTTTTCCTATTTCTAAAGGTTCTTTGATGATTATATTTCTGAACATCTCCAAAAAGGGCTACCTCCAATTTGTCATGAGCACTGTGCCGCATGGTGTGGGCACTGAGGTTTCTCTGACCTTCTGACTCCTGGTTCTCCCATCTGAAAGCCTGCCAGTGAAACCCTTGAACTTCTCTGCATCTCCCATTGCCTGACTCTGCTTTGATGCACTGAGCTAATACTAGACTTGAGAATGAGGACATGAAGATGTCTGAATTTGTTCTGGGGAATGGCACTGAAGACTCATGGAAAGAGCATAAAGGGATGATCCCTGAGCATAATAAAGCCTATGCGATGTTACAGAAAGCCTGGATGCTGGGATTTCAGAGTCTGCTCAACAACAAGCAGGTCTTGGGGAACCCTTATTATTTTCTTTAATGTTGTTTGGGGCTGGGATGTAGCTCAGTGGCAAAGTGCCTAGCAAGTGCAACATCCTGGGTTCAATCCCCAATACCAAAAAAGAAAAGACCAAAAAATACAGTTAATGTTCTATTAATTGTGAAAATAGGTTACATGACTCAAGGTGACTTCTTGAATTTTGAGTGACATGAAAAAGAGTATTTGGGAGAGTATCCAGGAGGTGGCGCCATTGTAACATGACTTCTGTCTGAAAGCATCTCCCCCACTTGAATAGAGGCTTGAGTGTGAAAGCACATCTCCACTAGGGTTCAATTTAGCAAATACAACAAAATAAAAGGAAACACACCCATTTACATGCAATGTTAGAAATAAAATAGATGCCCATTATATTGAAAAATTATAAATAACATAAAAACATTTCTTTAAACCTAAGAGAACACTTCATAAGTATTCACTGGTACTAACAGAGAATGAAATGGACAAAGGAAGGGAGGGAAGGAGAGAGGGAAGGCGGGAGGAGGGAAAAGAGGGAGAGAAGGAGGGAGGGAGAGAGAGGCAGAACAGGAAAAAGGGAGAGATGCAGGTGGGCAAGTGGAAAGAAGGAAGAAGGACAGAAAGAGAGAAAGAATGTTGTATACACACTCTATTTGTCTCCATACAGGCCTGTTTTACCAGTGGATATCATCAGCTACCAGGCATCTGGGTGGGAAACATAACCTTACGCTCGTGACAATACAGGCATTGGTATAGTCAAATATCTTAACTCTGAGGCTGAGATCTGAGGGTTAAAGTTTGAAGCCAACCTGGGCAGGAAAGTTGGTGAAACTCTCATCTCCAACTAACTGCCAAAAATCTGTAAGTGGCTACACTGGTGAAGTATCAGCCTTGAGCCAAAAAGCTTAAGGACAGTTCCTAAGGCCTGAGTTCAAGACTCAGTACCAGGACACACACACACACACACACACACACACACACACACACACACACACGTGTGCGCACATTTTCAATTCTACAATGTTGTGAAAACATCAAAGCAGGGAAGAGCTGTATCAATGAATGAATATCCAGTGAAATCTAAATTATATTTTGTTCCTTTGTCATTATCAACTGCCAAGAGTACACCTAATGATTAGCTGATCATTTTATCCCATTAAAATTTTCAGAATTTAAATAATAACAATAGAATATTTATTATGAGCAGATACATGAAAAAATTCAAGAATTCTTCCACTCTTCTAAGACATATTCAAAAAACTGATGATCATTGGATTCGATTTGTGTGAAACTTCTGCATGTACATAAAAATAAAGGCTCAGGGCAACACATGAGTTAAAATGTTTTTCACTGGAAGCCTCCATGATCCATTCTGGAAGACAGTGAGGCACATGTTTGTAGTTGGGAATCTGGCAGCACAGAGTCAGAAAGCTGATGGTCAAAATGTTCTGGTTCAGAAGTTAGAAAATAAATAATTCCTGTGAGGAAGGATTCTTCAGCTCTGGGCAGCTGATACGGTAATAAAATAAATAGGCAGTAAAACACACTTCCTGTTTTGAGAGTTCACATTTCATATTGGCAAAAGCGCATCTCTTAAACTCAATCTCAGGCTTCCATAAATAAACCTGGCACCTTTTTAAACACTTTTCCATATGCTTCAGGATGAGGAGTGCATTATTGAATACACCTCGGGGAGCCCAGAAATGGGGAAGACTACTTGTGAGGAGCACAACACATAGTTGGCATGGGCCCAGGGAAGCCATCATGGAACTGCTTGAGTTCAAACCATTGTAACTGGACTCCATGGGGTCCCCCACCCCCTCCTCCTCTTTTGAGGTCACTGGAGTCATTGCTTTGCACCGGGAAGAACCAACAATGGTGTTAGGTTGAATCGGGGCGAGGCATGCATTCAGGATTCTTTGCTCTCATATCTTGGTCATTCTCATCCAGCTCCTGAGACTGTGTTTCCAAGTATTAATTCAGACTCTTGAGATGAAGAGAAAAATCCATAATCCACTCCTGCTGGAGCCCAGAGGAAGAAGAGGTCTGGTGCACAGACCATAGAAAAGGTACAAGGTCTCCCAGACTCATAGTCATCAATTGTGCTCGTCTTCCGGATGCTGCAAAACAGAGATCTGGTGTCATGGAGAAACCGTTCTAGTCCTACTGTTTCTATAAACAGTGTGAGTTTAGACAGGGGAGGAGACAATTGTATCCCAAGGGAATTGTAAGAGTAAGTGAAATCAAACTCAAAAATTCAACTGTCAATTACAGAGATAAATCAACTGAGCTCCAAATATCTTCTCTTATTTAGATAAAAAAAAATAAAGAACAAAGAAGGTGCTTACAATAGAGACTTCCCATTAACATTTTTAAGTACTTAACAATGCTTAACTCCTACCCCCAGTGCCCTGGGGCCTGAACTACCAATCTGTCTTATTTTTGCCATGAGAAGATACAGTGAAAACTTGTCAGCATACAACTTGGAAGGGGGTCCTTGCAGCAACCTTCCATCGCTGTCTTTCTGATCTTGACATCCCACTTCAAGAATCATGAAACATACACATCTGTTGTTAATAATCTTGCTTATATTTTGTTAATAGACATTCAAGCTAAGATAATACATCTTTATTTTACATCCTGAGATCAGGAAAGGAGATCTCAACCATAACGATATCACCAAAATGTCTGATACTTTTAAATATAGGGTTTGATGGGTATTTGAGGTGAATAAGCAATCTCAACCTTGCCCATGTGAATGGAAGAATCAGGATTTCAATGCAGGGCACTCTGGCTGGGAATCACCAAGCCCAAATTCTGTCAGGTTCTCTGAGCACTTATTCCCATCTTGAAGCCTTGCTGTGCTGTTCTGGCACACCTTTCTCCGGCTTTGTCATGTGTTCTCACTCACACTCACCCTCCCCGCTCTGAGCTCCTCAGCATGGAAATCCAAACCTCTTCAAGTGTGGCTCACAGTGCCTGAGCCAACATAAGCCCTGAATCAGGTGAAAGCCGAAGGCATGGTGCAGTTGGGAGGTCTTGAAGAGTGGTGAGGGGTCAACCAAGGTCAATTAGGACAGTGCCTAGCACTGGAACACACAATTCAGTGAATGTCTGAACACCAGGCTTCCTTTGTAAGCAGAAGTTGGAGGAACTGTCACAGACCACTGCTGGGGAGATACTTAGGGGGAAATTCAGAAGTAACTCCTTGCCTACTATCTACCTTTCTACTGCCTTCTAAATGCTGCTTTGCTAGCAGAATTCTGAATCTGTGCACTGGACTGATAGAATTCATTAGACTATGTTATGGGTTTTTTTGAATAATTACTTATTTATGGTCAGAGTGATGTACAGAGGGGTTACAGTTTCTTACGTAAGGCAATGGCTATGTTATGTTTTTGTTGCTATTCAATATTTGCCTTTTATTTTACTAAGCGTTGGTAGCATGCTTCCTGAGAAGGAATTATCAGCCTTTGAAAAAGTTGCCACAGTGTTTTTATGGCCCTTGGATCCCCTTTATTTCCTTTCAATGTACTTCAAAATCATGTTATTGCTCACTCTTGTGTCAACCACTTTGTCCTCTGAGCTGGCCTTTGTTTGGTGTTTTTCTTAAACATTCTTTTAACCTAAGAAATCACCTTATTTTATCATTGCACCTTTAAAACATTTTTAAATTAACTATTTCAGTTTCCAAATCATCTTGGGAAGTTCATCATTTTTTCTTATTGCAAAGTGTTTAGATTAATTACAGGCTTCATCAGACACACCATTCCTTGCTTCCTACCTCAGTAAATTAACATCAACTATTCGGTAAGGCTTCTTTTGAATTGACAAACCCTTACTCTCAGTTGTTTTTTCTCTGAGCGATAAAGTCTGGACTACACCAGACAAACCCTGCATGGTTGGTCCAATTATGTTAGCCTTCTCCTTCCCTGATGCTTTACAGCATCAGGTATGACCTGAAGAAAGGATGGGAACTCTGAACCTCCTTGAGAATGTTCATCTAGGACTGGAGCTCAGGCCAATTTAGATGCTCAGAGGCACAGATGCAAAGCATGCATCAGAATAGCATCTGTCCCATCTCACAGCAACCCCTTCCCATGCTCTGTAGTGTGCAGACACCATCAGCTCCTTTGATCCAAGAACTGCATCAAATCATCTTGACCCTTTGAGGAAGATATGTAACCTGGGCCGAGTGGAGCCAGATGACTTTTTTATTACCACAGCATAAGGCAATATTAAATGATTTCATGAGTTGTAGCCAGAACATCTGTTATTAAATGTTAGAAATCTGATTTATTCAATTCTAGCAAACTGGCACTCAGCCGTTTCTAAACTAATGCTTCACCTTTGGGGCAAGGAGGTGCTGTTTCCCAGGATGGTTTTGTTTTTTTTAGAAGGCTATCCTTTCCCACATGTCATGTGTCTGTGTTTTTCTCTCTGGGTGAAGATTCCCTCTCAAGGACAATGGCTTTGCTGGACAGAGGCTGGTGGGGTTACATGCCATCATCTACTGTTCCAAAAGGGAGGTCTACCAGTCCCAAGGCCACAGAGGAAAAGGTTCAGGCAGTCACAGGCAGAAAACATAACATAAAGGGGAAAACTCTTCTGTAAGAAGATCTCTGAGTGTGTAAAGCCTATTCTCAGCATCGAGAAGCAGGCATCACTGTGTCAATCAGTGACTTCCTGGAGTGGCTCATTCTTTCCTTCAGTAACCACTGAAGGACAGAAGAGGATGTTATACCACCAGAACCATCCCATCCTGTTCTAGCTCTTATGGAACTTTGGGGGGAAATCTCAACTCCTTACTCATCCCAGATGATAGAACATTTCTTAGAGCAAGTTATCCCACTGGTCCTAGAGACATCAACATTCTGTGGGAATCAGAGTATTAAATGCAGATTGTGGTGCATTACTGGTGGGATCTCAGACTTCAGTCACCTGCTAGGTGTGTACCATTAGCATT
This sequence comes from Perognathus longimembris pacificus, assembly GCF_023159225.1. Taxonomy (NCBI): domain Eukaryota; kingdom Metazoa; phylum Chordata; class Mammalia; order Rodentia; family Heteromyidae; genus Perognathus; species Perognathus longimembris. The sequence goes on along the minus strand of NC_063168.1, from coordinate 67,769,196 downwards.
GAAGCTGACAAAAAGTTTGAAAGGACATGATTTTATGGGAACTGGAGACAGTCTCAAATAAGCTACTGACTCATTTTATTCCATAGGTCTAGCATTCTTCCATTATACACTTAAAACTAATTACATTATTTTTCTGATATTTATTCTATACTATTCACCATTTAGGTGGGGAAATGGGTTATAAAATATGAAGAAGGACCATTCATCCACTCCAGAAGTTGACAGCTCAATATGAAAAAGTAAGATATCAGCACCAACTGAATGTAGAAAGTTGTGCATCATGAGAGTCACAGAGATCAGTGGAAAAGCTAAAAATAAAAAGGAGCAAACTATCTATGAGAAGTTTCCAGAAAGGTTTTATTACAGGAGCGAGGCTTTGAGCTAGAATGTTGAAGGCCAGGGTGTTGGAATAAAAGAAGGTGTAAAGGAGTTAGTAACTGGAAAGCAGTGTGACAATAGATAGCATAAGAATGTTTGAATGTTGGTTGATTTTTGCTATCCCTGAAACCTTTGTTAAAGGCAGAATGGGAGACGAGGCGAAATGATGTACGGAAGCCAGTCATGAGTATATCAGTTCCAGGAAAATAAAAACGAACAAACTTTCCAATTGGATGAAGAATTCTGAGCCAGTCAACAGAACTGCAATTTATGAAGATAAAACTGAGATTGTGCATTTGTGAGACAGAGACTACACCTGAAAAAATGTAGGTGGCATCAGGTGAAAATGTGTGGTGGTGGACATATTCTATGAAGAGGGTTGCGCAGAGATTTGAGAACACAGAAACCAATAAGATGCCCAAACTGTTGTTGTAATAGGCATACAGATATGGAATTTGACACTTTGGAATGAACTTCATCATTTCTCACTCTTGGACTTACCTGGGGTCAGTCTCCTTGTCTCTCGGCCTCCCTTCTCTCCTCCTAAATGGGGGTTCACTAATTCTCCCTGTGTTGTGGTGAAAGATACATAAGACAACATGATGGACAATAGCTCATAAAGTCAGAAAAGTTCTCAGAAATTCACTATGGTGAAGTCACTACCTAGGTATAAGGAACAAGCAGAGGAGACTGATCTCAGATGAACCTCAGGGTATGAGCTAGGATGAATTGCAGACCTAGAAAGAGAAAAGGAGAGGGTCACTAACCCATCCAGCATTACCAAATAAATCCTACATAGATCAGAGATCAAGATCAACCATGAAGTTGAAACACCAGCAGCACAGTTGTTATTTTATAATTGTAGTAACTGATACAGTCTATCTAAGAATTCCCAAGGAACTAGAGGCCAAGAAGGACATATTGGTACAACACTGATGGTTCTGATGTTACAAATTCTGCATCACGAATTCTGTATAAATAAGATTAGGACAAAAGTATCAAACAAAAAAAATCACATGTCTTCAATCACTTGGCAGAATTGATTTCTGAGTGCTTAAGAAGACAAGTCAAAATGTAACCAGATAACAAAACAGAAAGACAGGTGTGAAAGATCAATTTATAAAATGGGAAATGAAAATAAATGATCAATATGCAAAAGAAAACCTAGCCAGAATTTACCAAAGAAATTCAAAGAAAACAAAGCAATTTCCTTTCAGCTCTTTGATTAGCAATTCAATTGCAATTGCAATTAAACTTGCCATTTTTACAAAGGGGTAAGACATGACTACTCAATTTCTATGTTAGAGTAGGGATAACATGCAAAACATGATACTTTCTAATGTTCCCTTTGGTCACACATGTCCCTGGGTGAAAGTGTACAAATCTGGATCTATTCAATTATCTTCAGAGAGTTTAACCTAGAAAAATAAATGTGGAAATATATAAAAAGTAAATAATTATGCTTCTGCATTACTGGTTAAAGTGATAAAAGGTAAAAATAATCAAATATACAATAGGTAAATGGCTTAGGATATACCTACAATTTAAAAAATACTGTTATAGACTTTTATTGAGATAGGAATGAGATATAAATGAGATAGGATCTTTTATACCATTTGTTTAAAATATACTATATGCACTAAAATAGACATAAAATAATGTTATATAGAAAATATGTCTATAACCAGGGGCTGTATCATACAGTGCTATAGCCAGTCTATATTTCCAGGAGCTCTCAAATGTATTAATCACAGTTTTAAATGACAAGATATAAATTCTTTTTAATGTTTTTGTCAGTCCTGTGTCTTGAACTCAGGGCCTAGGCACTGTCCCTGGGCCTGTTTTTGCTCAGGGCTAAGCATAAGCCTAAGTAGAGTTTCTGCTATCAGGTGAAGAATGGACCGTGCTTCCTCTAAGATCGGAAAGTACCAAGGCCTCTGCAGAGTCAAAGCCGAGAAGAAAGGAAACCTCATCCTTCAACGACTTCAATCTTGAAAAACAAGTAGTCTAAGTTATTCCTGGAAAAGAACACACAGGGTTACAAAGACTGAAAGCAGTTCTAAACAGCTGGAGAAAGGAGACGCATATAACACCCTAGATGCAGGCAAAGGGACAGACAGGCATGACTGTCTCTCGCTGACACTGAACTCAGTCACAGAGAAAGGAATGAGCTATGTCAGGGTTCTGCTTCATTATTTCCTAATGATGGGTGTAGATGCTGAGACATTTGCTGACTATTCTTAAACCTTCGATTCCTTGAGGAAAAAAAAATGTGTTTCTCTACCAGAAATTGGTTGCTGTGGAAGATCTGCCAAAGTGCTACCACAAGCCATGTTGACTACAACGCTAATGATCATTGTCCCATTCAGAACACATGCATGTTTGACTCTTGGCTTGAGTGAGGAGTGCCCTGCTATGGTCCTTCTGCTTTTTGTCCTTAGCTGGAGGACCCACTTTTCTACCTGTTGGCCCTGCCCCCTACAGTCATGTGTTTTAAGTTATTTTATGGCCTTTGCAATTCTCTGCCCTGGCATGAGAAAATAATTTTTAAAAATACATCCTTGCTTGCTTCACCTAAGGTTTGACATCTGAATATTTCCACAATTCTATCTGCTCTTTATTTACATTTTCTGAGGTATTTCAATGTAGCCCAGGCTGGGCTTGAACTCGTTAATCCTCTTTCCATGGCCTCCTGAATATCCTTTTCAAATTAAGAAAATTAGTGAAACCTCTGAAACCAGCCTCCACATGAGACTCAGACAGGAAAAGAATCGTGGGTTAATTAGTTACTCCATTCTTTATTAGATTATTTTACCATGTGTAATGTACCATGGAAGATGACCTAATTATCATCGCTTTATTTCTTTGCGTTGGGTTTATTAAGTGATGTTTCCAAATGCTTGAGTGAGGGCAGATGAAGAGAAGAAACATGAAACAGCCCCAACACATCAACTGATTCCACATGACAAAGCCTGGCTGTGCGAGGCGTTAAATGTGTTCAGCCGACAGCAGGCTGAGTGGTGCCAATATAGAGATACTGAGAAGAATAACAAGGCCACGTGGCCATTTCTCTGGTCCTTCTCTCCTTGTCCTGTAACTAAGCTGCATACTTTACTTCTGATTTAGAGGTCATTTGCAGTACAATCCAGAGCACTAGAACCAACACTGGCACTATTTTTCTCTGGAAATATTTAGATTTGTGTCCCAAGGGAGTCAGAAATGTTGTTTGTTAGTTTAAAAAAATACACCATAGAGTTGATCTTGGTTTTTGCAAGACTTGAGTCTTCTACTTCAAGGCTGGTAACAAAGGCGTTGTCTCCAAGAATTAAAAAAAGATCCATCCTGAGGGGGCTCATTGTCTCCTATCAGGAGATAAAAGAGCCAAGGAAAGAAGCAGTAATACTTCAGGGACAAGCAGCAATGAAACTGGTGTCTTTTACCAAGAAATGAGGTCAAAGGGAGAAAGAATTGCCCATCAATGGGAGGGTCAACTTGCCTTCCCAAGCCAACATTTCTCGAATCACTCTCAAGTGGATTCTGAGAAATACAAGGACGTAATAGCAAGTTGTACAATACATACAGACAAACCAGAAGAGAGATTTCAAAAGTTCCAGGCAGTTCAATAATTATCCCATTGTGTGCCACATTGTCTTGACACCAAGTAGGGTGGATTTTCACACTGATCATAAAAAAAGAAAAAGAAAAAAACAGTTCCAATCATACATGTATTCCCCATTACTTCTCCAGTTACACATTCTTTCTATATATTTACCTAGCCTAATACTTCAAGTAGGGTGAGGAAATTTAATTTGTAACTACCAACCCCACCTCTTTTCTGAATTCTAATTATTCCTATGAAGTCTTAAGACTTCTCTGGGAAATATCTAAAGTACAATGGGTCCCAAATGAGACCAATCATGTTCACTCAAAGCGAGTATCTCCTCTTTCCTAAAACCTTGGCCAACCAGTGGTCACCATATCTAGAAGTCTTCTCCACTTAAAAAAATGGCCACACCACCAAAGTTACTATCCTAAATTCTGGATCCTAGCATGAGTCTTTGAAACAACAAAGTATACATCATAGCTTGAATGATCGGCTCACTGAAATTACAGAATGTTGACCCTTACTTTTTATATTCTTTTGTTTGGACTTTCAGACACTGAATGGCATTAATGATCTCTTGCTTCTTGGAAACTTTTCCTATGACTTCTTGTTCCTTTTGAAGCCTTTTGCTTTAGCATTTACTTCTTACTGCCTTTAGTAAGTGTATTTTCTATTACAGATATTATCTAATATCCCTTGTTGCCTAGAACTGCCTAAGAAAGCTGGGTGCTTTCTCTTTAGTTGTTCATGAATTTGTGTTTGTAATACTCTCTCCAGGTGATACTGATTCACATGGCCTGTGTAAAAGTATCAATTGTGGGTATGTGTGTGTGTGTGTGTATATATATATATATATATATGATATATATATATATATAAATAACACAGTTGTAAAGAAAAATTATATCATCTACTTGGAAACAAATGTAAGTGTAGATTGAGTTAAACCACGTTCACTAAGATACATATGGCATTTGTTCACTCATATTTGGAATCTAGACCTGAAATGAGAATTGTAAGAATCCATCCCAGCCATCCCAGGAGACCATGCAGTGACAGTCATGTATAGGAGAAGAAGGTTTTTAAGGAGATTTATTGGTGAGGCCATCTTCCCCACAGGAGAGGGAGAGAAATATGGCACCTGCCCCTATCCATGTGGATGCTTGTAAATGTGGGGCTACAGAGGGGAGAGGTACTCTGCATGTACAGTAGGCTTGGGCAGAAAGTGGGAGTGTCCACCTATCCTGGCTGGAGTTTTAGGGCAGGATGGAGTTCAGATCTGGGTGGGGACATTCTGCTGATGCAGCTGGGGGGCTACAAGCTGCTCCAGGAAATGTAGTGGGAGGGGCTGAAGACCTGACATGGAAGGAATGTTAATAATAATAATTGGAAATGCAAAAAAAGTATCAATTGTGAATTAATCAGCTTCAAGGTGATGCTTACAAACACTATGCATGTTATAAGATGTGTATAACCTATATGTGGCCTAGCAAGACCAAATGACAGATGACCAGTTGGCTAGATCTTCTCCCCACTACATGTTCTCTACTTCCAGAGACATCTTTCCACCTTGCAGTTCCCTGTGGCCATGAGACAGAGTTCTAACCTGCCCATAGGTGTAGTGTGGCCATAGAAACTTTTCTGTTTCTGGATCTCTATACTCTTTTATTGCTTGAATGGAGTCACCATCCACAAAATTCTTGAAGTCACATATTGAAGATGGCACACAGACTCTGCTTGTCTTCAATTATATAACTACTCCATGCAGAACAGATCTTCTGCAGAACTATTCATTCCACCTATGACTATTGCATGACCAAGGAACAGATAGATTATTCTAATTAATTGAATTTTGGGGTTGTTACAAGAATTGACATTTCATTACAATTAGATAAAAAGGAATGACAAGTCTGTTTTCTCCAAGGAAAATGACTCTGATCACCCATGGTGAATGGGGCAGAAATCAGCAGGAACAGAAAAGGGAAAAGGGGAGGGTACTGAGAGGGAATGTGATTAATGCACATATGATGCACACACACACACACACACACACACACACACACACACACACAGCACACAGCACAGCACAGCACAATAAAACTGCCTACTGTTTAGAAAAGAAGAGGAGGACTAAAACAATACAACAGAGTGGGTAAAATTGATCAAGTGCACATTGTACGCATCGATGAAAAATCACAATGAAACTCCCTTTAATAATTAGTCTACACAGGGGCTGGGGATCTGGCTCAGTGGAAGAGCGCCCGCCTGGCGAGCGTGAGGCCCCGGGTTCGGTCCCCGGTTCCGGAAAAAAAATCAAAAAACTATAAAAGACCGGAAAAAAACAACAACAAGGTAACGGTGCGCACAACCTTTTGGGCGGGGGATATGGCCTAGTGGCAAGAGTGCTTGCCTCGTATACAGGAGGCCCTGGGTTCAATTCCCCAGCACCACATATACAGAAAATGGCCAGAAGTGGCGCTGTGGGTCAAGTGGCAGAGTGCTAGCCTTGAGCGGGAAGAAGCCAGGGACAGTGCTCAGACCCAGAGTCCAAGCCCCAGGACTGGACAAAAATAAATAAATAAATAAATAGTTTACAAAAATAAAAATAAACTAATTTGGTTGAAGTTGTTGCTATTGTTTCAGAAAGTAAAAATTATGTGATCATCATTAATGCATCCAATGGGAAAACAACACATTTAAAATATAAACAAACTAGAAATGGATTTCACTTTTTACATGCTTATCACTGTGAAGTCTGGCTAGTCTTGCTTATCTTGCTTATTTTGAATAAGAAGACAGAATGATATAGTTACTGTTGTCAATGCAGTGCATACAACATGCTGAGCACTTAGTCACTGATGGCTTTCTATTAGATGGCTACAAATCTAGGAATTCTGATCCACAAGGAAAAACTGAAGTATTCCAAAGGACAGCTTCAAGAGGTGGTATTGCAGGGCCAACATAGACTCATTTCAAGGGACAGCAGAATTCTACAGGGATTTTTGAGTTAAATATAATTTAGTGAGATTTCTTAACTTTAAGATTAATGAGCTCATATTTGGTTACATCAACATCTTTGGTACAGTCTATATCAGAATTTATTCAGTAACACATAATAAAAGAGATTTACATGTTGATCAACAACCAGTTATAAAGAAGGAACATGTTAGGGATATCTGAGTAACCAAAAGTTGGTGACTGAATAATACTTAGGCTTGCATTGCCTGAAAATGGGTTGGCAACATTGTAAAAAGGACTATGATCCTATGGTAAGACTAATAACATCCATAATAAAACAATAGTGTGATCTATCTTCTTAACATATTCAAAGCGCATAATACTATAATACTAGCTATAAGTTATATATCACAGTCATCTTGCATTACTGAAATTTATACCCATAGAACAATAGTTCCTCATTTCCTAATTCTACTAGTCCCTGGAAACTACCATCCCATTTTTCTGCTTCTATGAGTTTAACTATTTTAGATACCTCATCTAACATATCAGGAAGCATTTGTCCTCTGTGACCAGCTAATTTCACTTGGCATAATTCTTACTGAGTTTGTCCATATTGTCAAAAATGGAAGAGCTTTCTATTAAAAAAGAAATATAATACCACATTTCCTTTGTCCATTTTGTTATTGTTGATAATGTTCCAGTAAATATGGAGGTGAGAAAATATTCTTGAGATCCTGATTCGCACTCAATTTGGTTGTAAATACAGAAGTGGAATTGAATGAAGGGAATCTTTTTAATCATTCTTACCACATCACAAAAATTTTAAAAAAAAGAAAGAAAAAAACAACATTGATTTCTGAAGGTGATAGATATGGTTAATTCCTGATTGTAGTGATGACCTCATAGGTATACAAATGTGTCCAGACCCATTAAAATATAAACAAACAATATGTACATTTTTGTATATCATTGTCTCAATATAGCTTGAAATTTCTACAACAGAAATGTGATGAGATAATGATTATTTCTATTGATAGAAGTCATAACTGCTGCTAATAATGCCATGGATCAGTCCCTATACTAAAAGGAAACACAAAAACTTAGCTAAAACTATTAAGTGTAAGAGCATTTTATTGTTTCTCTACTGCATTAAGAAATATACTGAATCTATCCACAGATGCCTTGATAGAAATGATGACCCCAGGGAAAAACTCTTGCTCCAACTCCTGAAGATGCCCTGAACTAGAATAGAAAGCTCCTTCTTGTCCTTGCTGTGGACTGTGCATGAAGATATGAATTTAATGTGATATATATCACATATATCACTATGTAAAATGAATTGGAATTGGCTCATATTGACAAAAAATACAAATAAGTACACTTAGTCTCCACGAATGACTTTTCTTACTTAGGATTGTGAGTGAGTACGGTATATATACACATACACACACAAATGTGCCTTATCAACAAATCACAATGCTGTCGTGAGATAGTGACAAGATTGTGAGCTTCAAGAGACCTGGAACTGAGTGAGAATATGTAGTCATGTCTCCAATACAAGGCTCAATGAATAACACAAGATGTTATATTTAGTGAAGTTTTGTTGAGATTGGACTAAAATCTTTGATTTAGGGATGAAATTAAGATATACACAATAAATAAAAATACATTGTATACATGCGTATATCTATATAAGCCCTGTTTATGTATGTGTTGTAAGATCTATCCATCTCTGTTTTCTTACTTTAAAAAATGTCCCCAAATTAAAATTTCTAATTGACTATGAACTTAAAAGCAAGATACTACACAACATTTTGGATTACACATAAAATAATATTAAGGAGATGGGTCTAGATAACCTATAACTAAATGTATGCTTTCCAGGGAGTGGCTATCTGGAAAGATTCATTTTCCAAATAAATAGCTAAACGTCCTCTGCTATGTCAGATACTCCCTGGGTACCTATGTTTGCATGTGTACTAGCATAAACTTTTTTCACTCCCTTTGTTACAATTACATTCCCCACCTTTACCCTTAGTTATAAATAAAAACTTACTCAAAATCCCACAAGGCCACCATTGGAAAACAACAAACTGGTACTGGTGTCCAGTCCACTCTGTTAGTCTGTGATTTATGTCCATGAACAATTCCAGATTCAGGTATACTAAAGGACAAGCAGGAGCCGTCAAACGCCACAGTGGCATTTCTTCACATATTTCACATTCCAACCAATAAAACAAAGCTGCTATTTCTTCTTGTCAACGTGATGACATGCATGGTGTGATGGCCAGCTCCTGGGGTTGGGCAGAACAGGGCTACGGATCAGCTGCAGGGACAGATGGAAATATAGCTACAAGTCTCATCCACCTCAGCAAAGGAGCAAATACTAGATTGCATCACTCTACAGGTAGTTGGGTGTCATTTTTTGATGTATTTCCTGCTGTCTAACTGACTGGTAATATAAAGTTTATAAATCTAACCTTATAGTGGAGAAAAGTTGGATAGGAGGTTTTGTATTTAGGAAGACTATGCCTGTGGGACTTTTAAACAGAACAGTATTGAGTTGTTTGTGTCATTGTTTTATAGCTTTGGATAGGCCATTCTAGCTGGACACAATTTCTGGATTTATGTTGACATCAGGCTAAAGAATGATGTATTTTTAAATGTTCACATGTCACCTTCCAGCTGAGGGACTTCCCATGGTTCCTACTGCTTTGGCTGGACTACTTTTCTTTCAAGATTTCCAGACTTGCCAGTGGCTTCAGAACTTCAGCCTTCCTATGAGGATGCTTAAACATTTCAGTGAACATAGACAAATGGCCAACTGGAAACAGAGTCCACATAAACAGATGACACTCTCTGAGAGCCAGGTTGGTAACTGTGGACATATGCCATTTAGGTTTCCTAAGAGAGAAAACTTGGTTGTAAAAATTGTGGCTAGCTGAACTCTCCAGCTACAGAACCCCTCGAATTCAAAACAGTATCCTGATCAAGTTTTACCGTTTCTGGGTTATTGCAAAGTCAGAATACAGCAGGGGTATACCCTGCCCAATATAGGGCCCCTAATGAATGAGATCCCCAATACTCAACTAGGATTCCAAATCTACAGTACAGTTAGCACTCTCCCTCTGTTACCAAAGTGGAGTTTGACAACTCCTGCACTGGACCTGCACTGACACTTTCAGTGAGTGGGCATTGATTGTTTCTTACCTACCCTGGACATTTTCCCCTAGTTATAACAATTCATTCTCCACATAAATCCAATCACCTTACTGTGAGATTATGATGGGATCAGCACATGAATATTCTGCCATCTCATTCTGTTTGTAAGAAGATGAGAAGATCATGTTCTGAACGAGAAGAGATCAATTATGGTTCTTAACTTTCTGATACAAGTGGGAACTGAGCAAAGTAGTTCCATCAGTCAATATATCCTTCTCTGGGATATAATATATTAACTCTTAGAGAAAAGTCTTGTCTATTAGAGACAAGCCTAAAGTGTGATCTGAGAACTTCAGTAACCATTTATTTTTATCATAAAGTGGTTGAGACAAGGAAGACAATGGCCAAAGAAAGGCAGTAATACAAGACCTGGGATCCTGAGTTCCTAGTCTAGGGTCTCTCAGAGAACTCTACTTTCTTAAAGTTTTCCCTTTGAGTTTGAAACCTACTAGATACTTTTCTATATACCTTCCTTTTAATTTATTAGAAAGTATTTATGCTTTATTATCATTAAATAGTTATACAAAGGAGATGTTATATAGCAAAGCCGTTTATGAATACATCTTAATCAGTGTCACCCCTTCAATAATCTCACCTTACTTCTACCTGTACCTTCCATTACTTTTCTTAATTTGGGGTATATACAATGAATGCTTGACTGTATTCTCCCTTTCATCCCACCTCCTTGATTCATCTAACCCTCTCCCCTTGGACCCGCCACCCTGTTAGATGTATCCAATTCCTACTTTTGATTTTGTTGGGCTATGACCAAGCACTTCTGGACATTTATCCAATAGAACACAAACAAGGTTACAGTAAAGCCATCAGCCCAACCATGTTCACTGCATCCCTATTCACCAAAGCCAAGATAGGCGATCAGCACAGAGGCCCCTCAGTAGATGAATGGGTCAAGAAACTATGTGTGTGCGCACGCGCCCATGCGCATACAATGGAATTTTATTCATCAATTAGAAAGAACAATATTGTACAATTTGTAAGGAAATGGAAAAAATTAGAAAAAATTACATTAAGTGAAGTCAGTCAGACCCAAAGAAGCGAAAGTTGTATGGTTTCATTCATTTGTAGTAGATAGAATGTGCCTGTACATCTGTTAGTAAACACTTGGGTGGTATGTAAGTGGTTGCAAATGAATTAACTGAAGTATAACAGATTCTGTGGAGAGCTCAAAGAGTATATAGTCTTTTAGAAATATATAGTATTTAGTGTATAGTTTTTACAGTAGGTCAAAGCATGCCTTTTAATTTCCTATCCTTTATTACTTTTTCTATTTTGACATTGTTTTAATTATACATGAAATATTTTGTAAGAGCAGAATCAGTTTCTAAAAGGTAGTGTCTGAAACCTAGTTCTATATATTGAGATGGATTATACTTTATAGATGGAATTTAATGTACAATGATATGAATTGTAAGCAATATCAGGTATAAAATATGCAGTCAATCAGCAATTTTAATTAAAGTGTAGAAACTTTACAAAGAGAGAGAGCCTAGATCTAGGAAAAGGGTATAATTTGTAGGAGGGTCCCTGACATTATAAGCATTCCATAAATGATATGGTAATACAAACTATAACTATGAAAACAACTTGTTTGTTTATAAGTTTATTTCACTATATTATCTATTAATGACAAGTCAGGACACCTGACAGTAGCATCATTTCCAAGACTACAAAGTATCTTCTGCCTCCAGATACTCAGAATGAGTGAGAACACAGAGAGGGATACCCTCATGAAAGTAGGCTACAGGGTATTTGGGGGCTGTTGTTAGCCCATGTCTTCTCTATTACGTCAGTAGAAAATGCCAGACCAAGATGCAGGAATTTTTCAAGAAGGGTAATAATTTTGCTCCTCACAAGATGGTAGACTTAAAATATTTCTCAACACTTACTTAGTGGAGATGAATTGGTATTAGCAAGGAACTGCTATTGCTGATTACTAAGGTTGGCTCCTGTCTGGTTTAACACTTAGAATTGTTCTACATACGACCTATATTCAGGAGCATTATTAGGAGCTTAAAGTGTATTTGACACCAGATTTGTGAGTTGAAACAAGTTTATGTTAGAACAAGGAGTTTTGATAATGGGTCTATGCTCTACAATGAGGTTGTGTTCACACCAGAGAGTAATAACGAGATGAATCTGTAGGAGATATGTCTCAGATTCACTGGGATAAACCTGCCTATGGCAGTGGAAGGGATGTTTGGGAGAAGTCATTGAGAAGACCATGGTTTCTTCATACATGTCATGGAGGTATCTGTGTTACTATCTCTGCCATGTATCTTTATTTGCTCTTATGTGCTTACAAACATAGTAAGCTGCCATTACTTCTAACTAAGATGTAATTAGTGCATGAAACTTAGCCCCTAACTCTCAAGTAATTTACATTGTCTCAAGTTCTTAAAATTAAACCAGTTGAGTGGTTATGGACAGGTCAATGTGGCCAATAAGAAAGCATCATGTGGGGATGAAGCAGAATGATGATGACTTGGTAGAATACAAACATTTAATGGTTCGAGGTCTCATCTTGGGAACCAGCTGGGTTGGGAAGGGGTGTCTGTCCCAGGACAAGTAGTGAACACCTCATGGGGAGGGCCCCATGAACCCAAGACAGCATTCCAGGAAGATGGACTTACTTGTGGCAAGAACAGATTTCCACATCATCTGGCAATTTGTTGAAAGAGACATTAGTTTGTCACAGAGTCAAGAAGACTGTCAAATTGGACAAGCCTTTGGATAACATGTAATCCCACCTTTTACCCACTGTATCTCAGGGTCAAACACTCAGTGACCACCATTGTCTCCATTGCTTTTGATGTGTCAGGAGTCCTTAGGCTCAGATCCAAGATCCTCCCCTTCTCGCCCTTCTTTTGCCCCTGACTGGGGCTTCCCTTTCCACTTTCATCTTAATGATCATACTCATCACGCTGCCCACACCACCTCTGAACATGCTTTGTTCCTGTAACCACTCTAATCTCAGCTTTCATGACCTGGTGGTCTAACTCATCCAAGAGACAGAACTAGTCCTGACCCTTTATTGTCTCTCTTCCTGTCTTCAAAGAAAAGATGCATGTCCTCATTTCATAATGAAGTCAATAATCATTACACGTGCTCTGATGAATAGGATTTCGACATAGAAATGACATGAACATAGGCCGTGAGGCTATTCTTCTAGTCTATTGGAGGTAGATAGAGGGGCATGAGACAGATTAATAAGGAGAGAAAATGCAGAGAAAAATAAATGAGACACTTCACACTGTGAGATGAAGAAAACTTCCATGGAGAGGTGGCATTGAGTCAGTTAGTGAGGAACACATACCTAGCCAAGAAAGAAACACAATCCATATTTAAGTTCCTAAATTCTCAGATGCAGTGGAGGCATGTAACAGAGCAAAGAAACTGAAATCAACAGGCTGTGGCTACAGAAACATGCTACAGAATGTGGCTACAGAAACAGCGAGAGCTACCTTTCACAATGTCAGATTCTAACTTTTCTCCCCATTTGCTCCACAGAGCAGGAAACTAGTGTCCTTCTTCATTACCTGGAGCAGAGACAGAGCCATGGCCACGGCAGGTGCCCTGAGAAGGTCTGATCTGTGAGTGGGTGTTGAGAGTCTGCAGAAGAAAAAGCAGGAATGACTTCATCCAGCAAGCATGTGACTGTAGTCAGCAATCTGTTTTCCTAGGACAAGGGCCCAGTTTCTGAAGGGCTGGGCCACAGTGTGGTACAAAACCCCGAGGGTCAGGAGCACAGCTGCCCTGTGTCTGCGTGCACACTGACATTGATGGAGTGAACCGCTACTTTTCAGGTGACACTGGGGCTGTGGACATGGTATCAGGGCTTGTGTGCAGAATCAACACAATTTTAATTTGACCATTACCATCCCAGTGGTACTGAGTCGGGCAAATCCAGACCGTGGCTAAGGCATGCAGAATAAATACAGCTGATTTCCTTTACTGTTATTTTTCCTCCAATAGCTTCACAAAGTCACATTCAGAACTTAGTGGCTTTCTGAACTTTCTGATATTGGATGGAAACTGTCTCTACATAAATTTGCAATGATTTGAATAAATAATCAAAGGGGTCTTTGCCAGCAATTCTCTCCTCTAGTTGCAATGCCTCTCTGATTGTCAGAAGAAGAAAAAAAATCCCTACAGCTTTACATCATGTTTTCCCCATCCGTTGATACAGTTCATGCTAACACATAATACGTAATAAAGTCATGTCTCTTCACTCATGGGCCAATAGAGTTGTCTCAAGGTTGGCTGTTCTTTCCTTATTTTCAAAACCCCTCCCTGGTTACAAATACCCAATGCGTCCTTCCTGACCTTAAAGCCATGCCAGTGTTCCCTCTGGTCCCACTGTCTGTCACCCATGTCTCCTCATTGCTAGGGAATGGAGATATTGTATGCTTTGTTGTGCATGCTGATCAGTCTTATTTGCCTTGTCCCTGCCAAAGAAATATGTTTCCGTCAGCCCAGTTTTCTTGGTTTTGGCAAATCCCAGTTATATTTCTCAATTACAAAGAAATGACTCATCTTGCAGCATCTCCTGATTTAAAATTAGCACAACAGATTGGATTTGTTAAATCGAAGACAGCCAGGAAGGAAAGTCTATCCTTCACAGTCAGTGACAATCTCTGTTGTTGGTGGATCAGCAGGAAACCTGAGAGCAAAGGAAGAAGGATCGAGAAGAAAGGAGTTTTAACCCATTAGGAGTTTTGACAGTGGGGCCCAAGTTAAGTGAATAATTATATTTTCTAAGATTCTGAAGTATGGTCATGTGCTTAGCAAAATAGCCATAAATTATAACACAGTGACAGATTAATCCCAGAAATATCAGGCTCCAATACAAAAAAAAGCATTTTTTCTCTCATGTGGCATGTACAACACAAGTAAGAGATTCCTAGATTTATCCCAAAGACTCAAGTGAAGTTAAAGCTGTCTTCTTGGGTCTTTGTGGCACCAAAGAAAAAAGAATGATTTTATCTCAGCTTTTTACTCTTTCCCCCAAGATATAACACTCATTTCTTCTCATATTTCTCTGGTCAGAACTAATCATATGATTCATAAGAAGATAGACACAATTCCCTGTGGACTTGAAAGGCAAACCCAATCAGATATTGGCAACACTGGCAATCTCCCTTTCTTGTCATCACACATGATTGCTTCATAATTATTTTCCTACATGAAAATATACTTATCTCTAGCCCACAGAAGAAAACTCAGCATCATCCCTTCGCCTCAAGGTAAGGCAACATCCAAAGCATAAATGGCTGTTTCTGCATTAGTTCTGGCATTCCTTTCTCAGTCTGCACACTCATGTGCTGAAAGGGCTTAGGATAGCATGGCACGGAGCCACTTCAGACACTACCGTGCAGGAGGGAGGCTGATTTCCCTCACTGGCCACTGAACTGACAATCTCCTACCAGGAGGGAGACTGTTTGAGCCTTATTTTGAGGATGGAGATGATTTTGGAACAGGCCCTGAGTCCAGTCGTTCAGGGTCCTTGCTTGTGTTTATTCCATTTGGCCTCTGTCATCTGACCTGTGAGGGAGTCTTCTGGACACTGGATCTAACTTCTGAGTGAGACTTACTTTCCCATTTTTTTTCTTCTAGGCCACTTGTTATGAGCATTGGGTGAGATATACTCTTTGGGAGTGGCTTTCCTGCATTTTAACCATCTAGTTCTTTCCTGAGCTCATCTCTCCGTTAAAACTCTTTGCCAAATATTACCATGGCTAGCACTCTCATTCCCCACCCTGATTCTTGGAGCCATAGTTTCATTAGTTTCATAAGCTGTTTCCATTACACATTTTTGCACTGCATACCACGAATCAACATTTTTCTCCGCATCCACTATCAGCATTCTTAATAACTGCTGCCTTTTGTAAACATGTAAACAGATAGTGCAAATATAATGCCTTTGGCTGCTCCTCATCCATTGCACTACTTTTTTTTTTAAATGAAGGTGTATAGCAATCACAAATTAACCCTATCATCTTAGGAGCTTGATAACTAAATAACAGTTATGGTAAATTCTACTAACTCATTAAATGTTATTCATACCATATAATCCAAGGCACATTGGGTTTTTTCTATGAATTTAATTGAGATTAGGAAAAGTAGCAAATATTTATTGACTACCCTATATGTCCCAGAAATAAATTAATTTTTAGCTATAATAAACATCTTTATTATATAAAGTAACTCATTCAAGCTCACTGAGGCAGAACTTGAGCCTATCTTTCCTGACTTCAATTACATCTATAAATATATGCATATTAGATATAATGTTTACCAAAGATAGATTGATATATGATTATCACTGGTAAGAGATTAAGCTCACATTGTCTCTGTATGTTTGCTAGACTTTACATTGAAAATAAGGAATATTACTAATTGTGTTTCTAAGCATTCACTTGATATAGATTCACCAATTTACCCTGAAGTAAAGAAGTCAGAGGATCGATGTTGACCTCTCACTATTGGTTGGATTACAGCTTGCATGGTTGTAAAATACCTTTCCATATTAGCTGTGTCTAAAAGACAATATTAGAATGCTGTATGGCTAGTCAAAAGATCCTTTTCAGAGTGTATTTTTTTCATTGCTTCAAAGACAGAATGAAATGTATTCCAAGAGGAAAAAATATGCTTCAGCCCATGAGGCAGAGCTGACAAATCTTCTAATGCTTCATTGTTCAAGGATTTCCAGATAAGAGATTGCCTAATCGAGGAGGCTGCACTGATACCGTCGCATACATAAATGGAGGGCTTTCTGTAAATACCTTTCTTACCTTGGAAGCAGAAGCATGAGACTCAGAATTAAACAGAACATGCTTGCTTCAGAAAGCACACTGATCAATTGAATCCATGAGGTAAGTTACCCAGGACATTCTGAAAACACGAGGAGGAGACCTTTACTTAAAAACAAAAAGGCCAGGTCTCTTGAGCAAAGTATGCCATTCACCATCAATCACAGTGCATTCAAAACATTGCTCAAGCACTTCTGTTCTTCCCGCCTTACCCAGCAGCCAAGATGGTCACCACCAGCCATTCTAGAGAAGATTGCTTAGGGTAGGAGGGAGATTGTGTGGTGGAGTCTGAGATCATAATATAGGCATCCATTTGGGGTGTTTTAAATCAGTAATTTACCCTCCACGTATTTTCGTAAAATATCTTTTAACTAAGACCACAATATTTCCTTAAGCAATTTAATAATAGCATAGATATGCTGCTGCAAACTATAGTATTGAATTGGACCACAATATACAAAAGCTTGTTATTGCAAGGGGGATGGCTGCTTGGGAAGGCCTGGTTAACAGAGCTAGTGCCCAAGGCCATCGTCCTAAGAGAACAATGTTCTTGTAGAGAATGTTCAAAACATTTGTTAAAATATTCCATAAAACTTGCTGTTTCCAGTGGAGGATCATAATCATACCACTTGGAATCCACTGTTACATGAAATGACTTGAAAGCTAAATTTGACTCATCTTCAATGCAGGAAAAATATGGAAATAAAATATAATCTATAAGCACTCGTGAGAGTTGTGAAGTGAGCACATGCCAAGGGATAAGTCTAACCGAGCAGGCGTTAATTCTGAGTCAGGCTTGAAGAATACCACAAATGTGTAAACTAGTCAAACAATCAACAAAGCCTGTATTTATTCAACTCTGCTTTTGTTTTGTTTTGTTTTTCTATAAGGAAGCTATTGGAAGAAATGGTTGCATTCTAAATGTATGAAACTGTCCTAAAAAACATCATTCATGATTTATATTTAATTAAAGGCACGTTGGATGTGTTTGTAGGAACATTTTTTTTTGTAAAAATAAATAAATAAACCAAACTAAGCTACTTCATCCAAAAATGAAAGAAGAGGTAACATTGATCAGGATGTATTGAACTTATAAATTGACATGTTTTATTCAACTACTTAAAGATAATTTTTAAAGAAATGCATGATAAATCTTAAAATAAAAAATAAATCTTAGCGTGGAATCAGCCCAAATACCTTTCAATGGACAAATGGATCAAGAAAATGTGGTATATAAATGCAATGGAATTCTACTCATCCATTAGAAACAATGAGATTGTACCATTTGTAGAGAAATGGAAAGACCTGGAAGAAACTGTTAAGTAAAGGAAGCCAGGGTCAGAGAGGCAAAGGTTACATGTTTTCCCTCATATGTGGAAGCTAGAATTAGCCTACAAACTAATAAATAAATATATTAGGTGGTATGCAAGTGTATACAAATGTATTAACTGAAATATGGAAGATTCAGGGGAGAACTCAACATAATTCCTTAGAAAGGTAAAGACAAAGTTCAACAAATAAACACCAGGAAGCAAGTAATTGAAAAGGATGGGGTGGCATCATGGGAAAAGGGCAGATGGATGAAGGGGAGAAGGTGTAGAAAATTCAGTCAAGAATTCAATGTATATGCTACAAAATTAAGAGTGAGGGAAGGGATGAGAATTAAGAGGAGGGATGGGTGAGAATGTTGAGAGGGATGCATTGTCAAGATGTGTTAATTGTACTCATAAGCTGCTTTGTTAATCAACAATACTTTTGTATAACTACTTAGAGGTAATTTTAAAGCCTTAGAATTAAGTTTGTTTGCTTTGTTTCTTTTTTTAACTGTAAAATGATATGCAGAATCCAAAGTTTCTTCTACTATTGATGCATTTCCTTATTTCATCCACCTATCCATCCATTCATTCCCTGAATTGCTTATTTGCTAATAATAATAACACTTGCTTAATGTCATTTTGGATAAAGAAAAGAATGAAACACATTTCTGATTTTGAAAAGGTTTTATGCTAATGAAGCATAACCTATGATTTTTCTATCCTACATGAAGAAAAATTAGTAGGTGTATTCTAGGTCCTGTAAGAACACTTTAAGCCGTAATTTGCATGGTTCATAAAGAAAACAACTGCGCATTTCCAGGGTCCTCTGCATGTTCTATGTCTGTGATTTCCCCATCCCAGGACATACAGTGCAATTCTACGGGAAATGAAAAAGGAGTTGACACCAATTCCTCCAGTGACTCAGTCCAAAGATGATGAGTTACTCCTTTGACCTACCAGGAAAATACTCACAAAGTTATATACAAAAGAACTGGAAAAATCTCTCAGCCAGCCTAGCCATGATTTACAGCTGAAATCATGTTTGTATGCTTGGTAAGCAGAAAGAACATTCTGTTATAATTGATCTCCCAATAGGTCAATTAGTCACAGCACATAACATCATAATTTATTCCAAGAGATAAAAATTGTTGAAGAACTACTAGATGTGAACTTGGGAATCAGAAATCATTTGTTGTACAATTACTTCTTACTTAGCATGTATTTGCTTTCTTCTTTATTGTGCTTTTACTTATATTTGTGCATGTTATTTTATACTTATTATACATTATCTCTTTTGTTGATTTTTCTCCCTTTTATTTCTGTGATAGGGTTTCACTAGGAAGCTCAAGCTGGCTTTCAAATAGAAATATTCTTGCCTTAGTATCCATAGGGCTATGTGATTAAGATGTGTGTCAACACTGACTGGTCTGCACAAAGCACAGTTCCAACTGCATTGATTTTCTCTTTCTTTTATTCTCCATTTGTTTATCTTTCATCTTTATCATTTCCTTTCTCCTGTTAGCTTTGATTATATTTCCCTCTTTTCCTAGTCTTCTGTAAAACATCTGTCATTTTCTCCCTGTTGTGTGGTGGCATCTTTGTTACAAGTTAATTTGCATCTGTGCCTGAGTCTGTTTCTGGGCTCCCTATTCTAGTCCAGTAGAAAAACTGTCTATTTTTATGTCAATGGTGTCATTTCTACCTGTCATTCAAAACTGCCATACTTAGGCTGGGGATGTAACTTAATGGAATAGTTCATGCAAGTTTGTGCAAGGCTCTGGGTTCAATTCCTAGCAACACACACACACACACACACACACACACACACACACACAGAAGAATTGCAAAGATTGTAGTCATGATGATTGAAAATAATAAAGACTTAAGATTGCATAGATAAGTTTATGCAAATTTATGTCAAAACCATCTTAAATGGTGATTTAAGATGAAGTGTTAGGTTAAAGCAGTGCTCTTGTCTGCAAACTTAAGTTTGCTGTGGTTGCTTGTAGTTTTTTTCTTTTTTTGTATATAGTTTCGCAAAATAATCAAGTATAACCTCCAGTTGGAAGGGGCATGACTTTATTTCAGGAATCCAGATGGAAATTTTTTTTGTTATATATACCTCTAGGACTTCCAGAAACTTTTGTTCAATTCTGCAACAAAGCAAAAATAACCAATGCCTTGATAGTCTTAGACTGTCATTGTCCCAAATTCAAAGATGTCTCAAATTGGTAGTTGGCTAGAATTTCCTTCTCCTTCTTCTGGCAAGTGAGCATAAGCAAGATGTTTCCTTCTTGGGTCCTCCCTGTAAAGATTAGCTTATAAAACAATGTCTGTGTTGCCTTGAGGTGTCCTCTGCCAGTATTATCCTCAAATCCCAAGTGATTTCTATTGCAATTGCTGGCAATGCTTTCCCTCCATTACTATTTTTCTTTGTGCATTTGGTGTCTAGGAAGAAAGTCTGCATAGTTCCTGAAAACATACTACTCTGTCTGGTCACATATCTTCTAACCTCCTCTTAGGGCTCACCATTGCCATGCTGTCCTCTTCCTGGCCTCTGTGTGGTGCTGTTTCCTCTGATATTCTGGTTCCAATACTGAAACCACAAAACACATTGTGCCAGGCATCTCTGTTTTAAACTGAGTCACAATTCTTCCTTTTGTCTGAAATAGTACTGTTCCTAACATTGCCCAACACTGTGTAGTCTAAGGAAAAATGCCCTATCCCACTCGGCGCTTGTGCCCAGGGATCTAGGTGACCAGGGGACACTCCTTTGGCAAAGGCAATTGGTCCAAAGATAAACAACACATCATCACATAAATAAATCAGAGTTGGCGATGTGAGTGGATTTATCCTCTCTGGAATAGAAACGTCCTCTTATTTGGAAATCATGAACAACAACAGCAAAATAAAAAAAGCTCCATGCTTCCAGTATCATCATTTTTAGTCACATGAAAGAAACATACCACAAAAAATAAATTAGATAAATAAGTACAGAAATATAAAACGAGCACAAAAGGAAAATTAAATCCAAGTCCAAGGTAGGGAGAAATAAACAGATTTCATTAACTCTGTTCAACACTCTGGACCCATCAGTGCTTTCAGAGCAAGCTCCCCAGTTCCTAGACAGGGCGGGTTCACTTTCTCTTATTTACCAAGAGAAGAGTCACAAAATACCAAGGATGTGCAATATCTAGATGAGGCTTTGCTATAGGTTTCAGAAGAACAGTAAGATGGTAGTCATACCTTCATTGCATAACCCCAAAGATCATTCTGGAAGGCAAGCTGGAACTGTTGCTTTTATCTCAGCTACTGTCCCAATCTAGCTCACTTCCTCATGTCTTGCCTGGTTGTTCTGGATCCCCTGTATTTTTCTGACTTCACTGTTAGCTCCCATCCCCCAATTCATGCTGGCCCTTAGTCTGGAGACCTTTTACTTCACCTCAACTATCAAATCCCATTCACCCTCCGAAACATTTCGCATTGCTTCTCCCGAATCTGCAACAAATACCTTGCTTGGCATTCCTCCAGGATATAGGTCCTTTCTGCATCTCAGCCCTAATTTTTCTTCATTTCACTAAAACTTATTTGTCTGCTCAACTTGTTGGTCACTTTTGTGAGTAAAGAACCAGGTGTGAGTCTAAACTCAGAACTGAAGCAGTCCTGGGGTTTGAACTCAAGGCTTGTGTTTACTAGGCAGGTGCTTGACCACAGAGCCAGCCAGCTCCTCCAACCTTTTTTTTCACTATTGATTTTTGAGGTATTGCTTTGCTTTTTGCCTGGGCTTATGGCTGGATCTCCAACCATCTACAGGCTTCCTGGTATGGCTAGGATACTAAGCATAGGCATGCTTTCCCATTGGGATGGAGTCTCACAAACTTTGTTGCCCAGGCTGTCCTGAAACTACAATCCTCTTGCTCTTGGGAGGAGATGGGATGACACGCAATGCACCACTGTACCCAGCGATTGGCTAGTAAGGTCTCGTAAACCTAGAATTGCCTCAAATGTCAATATTCCCAATCGCAGCCTGTCAAGTAAGTATGCTTACAGGCAGGAACCACCATGCCTGAGTCTGAAGTGCTCCTCTTAATGTCATTGTCCACAGCTTTTAAGCAAAGTTCTGTGGTCATGCCTAGGTTCCTGTTTCAGGGGCTCTGACTTAGTAGAAATAGAAAATCATTTCTCCTAAAGTTGATGGTTTTCCCAATGGTCCTTCAGTAAGGGGAAAGCTGTCACCTGTGAAGGCATTTGTAATGACTATGGGCATTTCCCCCACCTACTACGCTGTTTTATACAGTCCTCTGGATGTGGTTGGAAGTCATGGCTCTCCACTTTCATTCAGCTTCTAACGTGAGATCTTTCCATGCAAAGCATGCACACAGCATAACACACACACACACACACACACACACACTCACCCTACCACATGCCATGTCCTCTACCATGCCATCCTGTTTTCCCGTTCGAACATCACATTCGGAACACTAGCCATTCACACACAGACTCTGACAGGTGGTGGGGTGGTATATTGTGCATGCATACACACTGAATATTATGTTTTAGAGATAAGAGTCTTATTAACTATCAAGCAAGATGCAGCCCACTTAAATCAATGAATTATTTGGACAGAAGTATAGAGAAGAATCAAATTAGCAAACATAATTAATTATACCCTTATTCCTTCCTGCAACCTATCTTGTCTAATCTTTGTTCTTAATAGCTGTTCACTTCTGTTCTTTCACTCACATTGTTTAAATACTTTTTGCAAATATAAACCCCTAACAATTCCAGTAGGCAAGGCCTTATACAAAATACTTTGCCTATTTTAGGCCTTTGTCTTATTTTCACAGGAATTAATTTCTTAGGGTGTAGATTAACTCTCTAAATTATCTGTGAGGCCTCTGTGTTATATAATCTGATTGTATAGCCTTCTTTAGGGTTAGGCCCTTTATATTCTACACATGCACTTGGTACTAGTGCAGTGCTCAGAATATTTGCAAGGACAAGATGCCTAGGAGAAAGCAGCAGACAGCTGCTCCTCTATCTGTGTGTATAATTCGCTGGCCCTCAGCCAGAGACTCTACTTTCCTTCTTCAGACACCCTTTTGGAGAGTAGGTTATTAAAGCCATAAACTTAAGACCCATAAATAACCTTCCTGAATCCCAATAAATCTGTATTCACGTGAAGCCTGTTATTTCTGAGAAGAGGCCCCATTCCTCTGGAAATCACGTATAAGAAATTAAGCAGGCATCTTCACCGGGATCACATAATGGTTTCACATCAGGCTCTTGTCAGTCCTCACTCAGAGCATAACCCATTGGCCAATCAGAGACAGCAGTCTTGGTGGCTTCAGCCCTCAGCACAGAAGGCTCATTTTATTCTTCCCTCTTGGGGCCTGAATTTCCACTGCCCAGAAGTCATTTTTCTTGAAGATTTAATTTTCAACATCAGTGTAGGAATAATAAAAACAATGCCAGTTTATCTCTGAACGCGAGTGAGACAAATTGCCCCTTTTTTTCTTGCTTGCTTTTAGTATGTTGGGGGATTTTCCTGATATCATATGGGATGTAGGAATATCCCATAGTGGGCAGAGGAGGCTGGCTACTAAAAGGTACCAGGTTTATCATGATAGAGGACAAGAGACATACTTACTGTGTCTAGGATACAAGCACCTTAATGACCAAAGCTCAGAGAATTTAGCTAACCCTGAAAACATAAATAGCCTTCCTGAATGGAATAATTAGTAGCAATTGGTTTTACTTGTCAATTCTGGAACAATTTAAGAGTTTCTGTGTCTAAATATTCAAGTGAATTTTATACAGCTTGTCTTTGAAAAATGGCTATAAAATGATGACCACTCTACCATCAGGACTACAAGTCAAAAACTGACTTTTGAAGTATTGAAGATTATAGACTGAGGATTAAATATGCATTCACTGTATCTGGCAACTGGAGGTGTGTTTATCTGGGGTTTCCTCAGGTGTGCAAGCCTTCAGGTGGTCATTTTCTATGTATGACTAGAATCATAAAGAATTGGCATGTCAACAACTAACAGTAACCTAATCTCACTTCATTTGATGAACAAATCACTAAGCAGGACAGTGAGGGCTCTTATTTATTTAGACTTCTTTCCCAAATCCATTTTCCCAAGTAGACCTGCTACCTCCATGTGATCATAAGAACTGGACTGCAGAAAATGCCCAGGAAACCACCCCTGTGTAAGTGGCCACATGTGCAAAGGCAGGGATGGTCACTCTTGCCTGGGCATGAAGGAATTCTTGATGTCAGTGGCTAAATTCATAACCTCCGTCCTCAGAGGCATCTTCTATGACGTAGATTGTGCTTCTAAGTCCGTCTACTTGCGTTAATACATTCACATTTTACACATACCATAACAATAACACACATAGTTGTATATACATAAATGTGGAAGATGATAGACAGATAGATAGATAGATAGATAGATAGATAGATAGATAGGCTGTAATGACAAGTAAACAAAAATCTGCTCAGTCTTTAACCAATCTAAAGAACCAAATAAAAATTATACTTATGCAATTATAAAGTTGCACATCTATAGACGTGGGATGTGATGTTAAAATGATTTAGGAAACGCTTGTTTGATGTGTGTGTGCATGTGTGTGTGTGTGTGTGCAAAGCAAGTGTGTGCAGAAGCTTCATTCAGAATTGACAATTAGAAACAGGTCACACAGAACCAACAAGTTTGGATGTAGACAAGCTTGCACTTAGATTCCATTGCTTACTCACTTCCTTAAGCTTCAGTTTCCTCATCTATAAAAGAGATTGCAGTATTCAATTAACCGTGGATTTGTTTCTGAGGTTTTAAATTATAGATTTATTGTAAAAATCTATGTTTGACACTTATCAAACACGGATTTATTCTTGCCGTAAGAATGACTGCAAAAAAAATATGAAAGGCAAATCTTTTAAGAAACATGGAAAACAAGTGTTTTAACAATAACATTGTGGGCTCAGTCTAGTAGAGAAACGTATTCTATGAGCTTGCTCTTTGTTTTTAGGCACAGAGCCCAAAAATCCAGAGTCAAGGCCTTCAATGAAATTCTATCCACTCCACCAGAATGGGTGACTTCTAGAGCCCTCGGGATAACTGGAGTCACAGACACCTAGTGACCTCGAAACTTTCTCAGTGACTTAGTCAGTTTGGGATGCTGTCAAGAAATACCATGGACTTGGTGGGCTAAATAACGAATATTAGTTCTTACAGTTCTGGAGTCCTGGAAGACAATAATCACAATTTCACAGAATGCTGAGGGCTGTCTTTCCTCCCCTCTCCTCCAAGATGTCTCTTTTTACTGTATCCTCACATGGTAGAAAAAGAGAGATCTTCAGTCTCTTCACACATGGCAGGAGCAATCCCACCCCTATCATATCATCCTGAATGAACTGTTTGCCAAAGGTGCTACCTCTGAGGTTCAAATGGAGATGAATTCAGCATTCGGCTTTTAGGCATCAGTTTTGAAATACAGTTTCTAATGGAAGGGGTTATTTAGGGAAACAGAGTCAAAACATATCTGGAGGGCTGGGAATATGGCCTAGGGGTAGAATGCTTGCCTCACATACATGAAGCTCTGGGTTCGATTTCTCAGCACCACATATATAGAAAAAGCCAGAACTGGTACTGTGGCTCAAGTGGTAGAGTGCTAGCCTTAATCAAAAAGAAGGCAGGGACAGTGCTCAGGCCCTGAGTTCAAGCCCCAGGACTGGCAAAAAAAAAATATCTGGACATAGTAGTAGCTTTCTTTCATAACAAAGTCTTTTCACTACCTGCCAGTGCTTGAAGAAAAAAATCACACTTCCCTACCCCTCAGTGCTTGGAGGTTTAGTCTATAAAGCTATTCCTCAGTACCTGACTGCCAGGCTCAAGCCTAAGCTTGGAGATGAGCCGGGATGTGAAGCATGGGAGCTCCACAAAGCAGGGCTTTATGGGGAATGAAGCTTAGAAACCTTGTTACAAGGAGGGGGGGAGCATTCTAAAATGAAAACATATCAAAATAGAGCACTTAGTTTACTTAACTATTGGATAAAGAAAGCTCAGCAGAAATTCCATGTACAAAGCCCCCGATGTTCTCAGACTCATGGACAAACTACGTATCATCTCTTCCCTAACCAAGGAAGGAAATAGCTGAATCCAGACCCACATTAATACCCAGGGTCCTTTGCATAGCTTCTCCTAAATGCATCTGTGGATATTAAGAACTCTATGTCAGGGAGAAAGTAGCCTCTGTCCTATGGAGATCAGTCAAAGATAGGGCTGTGGTGGTTCTGCTGGGAAGAGGTGTTTGCTGACAGCTAGGCCATGAGATCAATTCAGAATTGGGTGCCTGGCCAATAATGAGAGCAGGAAAGAGTCAGCAGTGGGATGAACCAAAACCCAGATTGGACTGTGCTTAAATACCACCAGTGGAGCTAAGAGTATGGGAAGGTTCAGGGGGACTCAGTAGGAATGGAGGAATAAGGTAGGTTTCCGAGGACCATATGGCCACTCCAATACAGATTGTCTCTGCCTTATTTCTACCCTGAGATGGCCACACAGCTCAGGAGTCAGGGTTCTGCAGTTGGAAGCCTGAGAGCAAAGCACTGAGAAATTCAGAGAGATGTTTTGCTCACTTGTATAGAAGGGCCACTGTTTTGGAATAGACACATCTGTTATAATAAGTCTGAAAAGAGAAACAGACGGGGGGAGATAAGTATCAAGCTCTTGCCTCCAATTCTATCAGCCAAGACAAAAGGAAATTGGAGCTGTTAGTTATGGAGGCTTCCTCCAACCCAGTCCAGCACCAAGTTCTTGCGGTTGAATTATCCTCCCTGCCCTACTCTTTTGTTAAAGATCCGCCCCCCCCCCTTTCCTACTGTTGCAGATTATTTTGGAAGAGAAAGCCTCCTTTAAAGGTAAAAAGGGAAACTATCAGTTTTTATTGAACGGTTCTGCCAGGCTTATTTGAATTTAATGTTCATACAAACCTTGAGGCAGGTAGTATTACCATCTCTATTTTTACAAGAAACAGAGGGGCTTATCTCACATCTCCCAGCTTTACGAGGGCCTGGCTCTCAATCCTCTGTGTACTTGGAGCCCTATTCAGCACTTCTGCAATGGAACCTTCCAGGCTGTGCCTAACTCCTTCCAAGAAGAAAGACTAGAGGCAGGAAAAGGAGAAAGACTAGTGGCAGAAAAGGGAGGAAGAACATAAATCTGTTCATGGAGCTTGGAGAGTCGCACCAGCCCAGCCTCTGTTACGCAGCCTCCTTGGCTGGAAACCTCATGGCTTAAGAGCTACTCTGGCCTGTGTAGTAGGGCTGGGTTGTCCTCAGATGAAAGCTGATTCACAGGATAGCTGAGGTACAGGGTAGCTCAACTGAAAACCCCACATGTTGTCTTTGAGTTCCATGTCTTTTTGGTACCTGCATATAATTCAACACATAACTCCTTGGGTGTATGTCAGGGATGAAAGAAAGTCACTGGATCTTCACTAAGTCTATTTTTTATAATATAAAGTGTCACACTCTAACACAGGCACTAAAGGGATACTGAACTTGGCAAAATAATTCCCAGAACTATCAAGTACATAAGTCCCAGTGCGTTTGCTTATGTCACCATGTGATGGGGTGATGTCTGGGGACAGAGTAAATACCCTGGGCTAAGAGGACCAAGGCCACTCCCTCAGCACTAGGACTGGGAGTGATCTTTGGGATAAAGTCTGATTCCTACACTCTTGTGGTACTATCAGCCCACTCCTGAGTTGTCCAAAACATCTTCCTACCCTAACCTGCCCTCCATTATGGTTCAGAGCCACTCTCCCTGTGTATGCCTCCATCCCATTGGAAAGTCCATACTTGCTTGAAATCCTGCATCAACTTGCCAGCCACATCACCAGCTTGTGACCTCCAGAGAGTCTGGAACTGTCAAAGCCAGACAACGTCGGCGCTGTGCAACAATGGCATTCTATGTGCAAAGGAATACGTGAATAATCTGCCTTCGTTAATGAATGGATCTCTTGTGGTGACATCATTGAGCATGCCACAGCCTGACTTGTGCTCTGGCTCAGTGAACTCTGTGGAGGGAAGCAGCTGCAAACTGCAGAGGACTAACATGATCAAATTTATGCCTTGGTGGGGAACCTCTAAATCCAAGCCACATTCTCTATGCGGAGCAGGAACCAGTGAAGACTCTGACTCACTCAGGCATGTGAGGCTCAGATGGGGATGACCTGGGTCCTTGGGACTAAGGATCGATGAGGAAAAGACACCTAGCACAGCTGTGGTTTATTCCATCTTTGCACCACATGGGCCCATAGGCTGGCCCTTCCCCACTTTCCTGCCACTGCTGGCCTCCTGGGCACTGGTCTCTCCACTTACCTCTAGATGGCCCGGGTATGACGTTGTTTATGGCTTGGCTCCATGCTACCACCATCCAGGGGCCTTAGTCAGCCTGCGTGGGTGTTGTTTATCTCCTTGTCCATCCCGAATCCAGGACACTGGAGTCCGTTAAGTGAAACATGATGGTGTGGCGGCCAGGGCTGCTGATGAATGTTTTCTTTCCTTCACACCTCATCCCCCCCTCGCTGCTTGTCTCTTTGGCCCTCTCTTCCACGTTTCTTGCCACGGACCTCTCACCACTTGTCTGTCGTTCTTCTGAGTGGTAAAAGGTCTTTTGTGGTTCTCTAGAGGAAAGGTGCGCACTTGACTTCCTTCTTGTGGTTGTGACAACTGATGTGCAGTGATCTTCTTTCCTTTCATGATCCATGCAACTCTGGGGACGCAAACCCTTCTGATCCAGCACGATGGATGTGCTGGTTCACAGGATGAGATTGGCTGAGACTGCTTGTATAAATTGCTGAGGCGGGGAATGGGAAAACAGAGTGCAAGCTCTGAGAAAACCGTATGACAAGAAGGTGACAACGGTGACAGGTACAGTGACAAGAAGGATGCCATGTACATAAGTGCCAAGTGCAACGTGCTGCTGTGCATACCAGTTAAATATTCTTTGTCTTTTCCCCCTCCATTCTTTCTACATTCCTATTCCTTTCCATGTCTAGTCCTCCCGCAGGTGTTCACTGATGGCTGACCATTGCATCCTACTCTTCCCTTCTGCAAGCCAGGCCCATCTGCAGTGACCAAGGCCATCCAGAAAACGGGTGCCTTTTTCATCTTTCATTCTTCTCTCCATCACCACAGCAGTGAGCCTGAGAGCTAAGTCACTCCGGGGTTAGGGAACAACCAGAGGTGGTGAATGGAATGACCTCACGCTGCACGATTCTTTCTAGCTGCAGAAATTGGATAGCTCGACAATTTTTGTCACAGATCATTTCTCCCATTCTCCTTGTGCTTCCTTTTGGTTGCTTACCAATGAGTCTACTTACTAACACTCAGAAAAGATGAAAGAAATGCATAATACCCTACCCAGTGTTGCCTTGGGGGGTGGGGCGGGGGGGGGGGTGTTGAGCATGCGTGGTGTCCACGCTCAGAATGGACTCAGCAGCTTTCCTGAATGGTTGACGCTGGGATCCATGGGCTATCTGGAATCCTTATGGCACAGAACATGGGAGCACAACAAACACACCCTTGAACCAACCTCGCCCTTAATCAAGCCCTTTCTCTTTCCCAGGCTGGATCTGGATCTTAGAGGACTCTTGAACAAGCTGCTGCCTTCTCAGTTATCCCAAAGACATCACACGTGGCCCTCTGCCCATTGCAGACTGTGCTCATTCAGTGGAATGTGTGAGGACCATTCAAATCAGGATGAAACTTTGTCTCCAACCTTCCTGCCCTCATGTTACTAAGACAAAGACACACTCATTCTGGAAATACATCTTGATGGTCTGAAGCCAACCCTTAGGGCTTCTTCTGGTCTGTAGATTCGGGGCCACATTTTTATCCATCTTAGGCTAAAAAGCAATGTGGAGTAAGGGGAGGAGAAGAGTTCATGGGTAGGAAAGTTGCTGGCGTATAGCCCCTAAATATCCAGCAGTATGCCTTTATACTAGATATTGCTTTCTGTTACTTTCCCCACTGTTTGGCACATTTCCAACTCCTCAAGGCATTTTCTTCAAATGGTTTGTGAAAAAAAGTCCACTTTGCAAATCTTAACAGCTCAATATTGAATCCTTGGTGTGTCTGAAAGCAAATGGTTTAAATCAAAGCTTTGAGAAGATGATAGTTTATAGATTCACCTTCTCCCCGCTTGCCTTTTATACGGCCATCTTCAATTTCCTATGAAAAGCTGGGGAAATAAACATCAGCATATTTATTTAATTTCCCTTTGGCTCACCAGGTCTTATTTCTAGAAATATCTTTGATTCCCTCTGACAATTCTACTATCTTCCATTTTCCTAATCATGATGTTATCTCCAAATGTTCCTTCTTAGATCTCTCTGCTCTAAACATTACATTTATTTGTGTCTATCACTATTTAGCTCCTCTTTAGACTGTAAATGACGATGATATGATGATGATGGTGGTGGTGGTGGTGGTAACATATGAGAGAGCATGTGTTTTTAAACTCTGCCTTTAAGTCAAGGATACCTGTAGACTCATCAGTTCTCATGATCATTCACTGCTACAAAAATGTACATGACTCATAAATAAATATATGAGTTTCCAGTTTGGGGACACCTCTTTTCTTCCCTTACTTATCTTTTTAGAAAGAAGGCATTTCTCACATTCCTCATAGGACCAATCACGTCTTCTAGAATGTTATTTTATTTTTAAAAGCCAGTTCTTCTCTGATGGCAGCCTATTAGTGAAGGCATCACCTCTAATGTTTCTTTGGAGGTCTCTTGCATTCCCTGACTGATCTTAGAACATAGGAGCTGAGTTGCTCTATGGAAGGCCTGGGGTGAAGGCAAGCTCTACTAAACATCAGCCTTAGAGGAAGGGGTAAATTCAGAGGGAGCAACAGACAACAGAAACTAAGTTTTAACCATCACTGTGCCCCATAGGACCTAACAGAAAACTTTTCAGGAAGTTCTCAGGAAAGCTTCTGACTTTTGTTGATGAGGATCCAATTGTGATGGTAATAATTATGACGGAAATAAATGATACAAAATGTAAAAGTGTCTACAAATGTGCTCCCTCTGTAGAAAGTTCTATGAAGCTAAATGGTGTTTGAATAATACAAGGTAACAGATTTTTAATACAAGGCTCCAAAGCTTATGAAGATGGAAGCTGTGTGTCACACATTTCTGTATTCTCTATCTCTGTCATAAAACTTGGCCAGTTATGTATGTTTATGTTATTGTTGTGTACTTTGAACACAAAAAATGTATTAGGCAAACACTGTGAAGGGAAAGAACTGGCCTTTATAGGACTGGATATGTGAACACTGTATAGGATCAGGGAACTATTAATAGCACTTGCAATGTGTACTGTCTTCTAAAATTAGTTGCCTATCCATCTTGAAAATTCCTTGAGAAAGGGTCTAGGGAAGTCAAGTTCCTACTCACATGGAAGCTATCTGTGGTCCTGAGAAGGACAAACAAGTAAATAACCAAAGGTCATGCAGCGAAATATTCTTCAGAAAAGGAAGTAGACATATGCCATAAGGAGCAGTGGATATTGGGTCAGGTGTGATTGCGAGGGCTTGTAATCTCAGCTGTTTAGGGGAGAAGTAGGAGGATTGAAATTGGACACTTGCTTGCCTTGATCCTATTTGCAAAATGAACTAAAGCAAAAAGAGCTAAAGGGTTGCTTAAGTGGGCCAGCACTTGCCTAACATATATGAGTTCTTGAGTTCAAACTATGCTATAGTCTTTCACAAAGGAAGGAGGAGGAGGAGGAGGAGGAGGAGGAGGAGGAGGAGGAGGAGGAGGAGGAGGAGGAGGAGGAGGAGGAGGAAGAGGAAGAGGAGGAAGAGGAGGAGGAGGAGGAGGAGGAGGAGGAAGGGGAGGAGGGGGAGGAGGGGGAGGAGGGGGAGGAGGAGGAGGAGGAGGAGGAGGAGGGGGGGGAGGAGGAGGAGGAGCTATTTAGCTTCTGGAATGTGGAGAAGCTTTCCTTGGAAAGATGAACTTGGATATGAGACTCATCTCACTAAACAGAGGAGCACACTCTGGTTTCCTTCATCCTCACACAAACCCTATTAGGTAAAATTTAGAGCCATTCTATAAGTGAGGAGATCAAGACCCAGAGAAATTTTGCCTAAAGTGAAACAACTAGTAACACAGTAACACTGAATCCCGAGGAAGGAGAACTGAAGAAGAGCCTGTATGGTTGTCATCATAAACATATTTTAGATGCAGGGGTTACTGGTCTGCAGATGAAGTTTTTTAATATCTTTTCAGGAAGTGTTAGGATGCATGCCATAGATTTTCTTAAGCATTATGGATTTTTATATTCTCTTTGAGTTCATGCAAGGTGACCATTAAAAGCAGAATTGATAGATAGTTTCAGTGAGGAAGCTAACCTGGTGTTGACCTGCCACCTACAGTGTCTATAGGCTCTCAGATAGAGCACAGGCCCTTATTTAAGTTCAGTTTCTGTGTCTGGAGCAAGGGCCTGGTTAGTGCCCTTTGTATTTCAGGACAACTGTAAGACTCTAATTTCATGACACATAGGATAGTATTTTGAAAAGTAAAAATATACATCATTCTGACTGAGTTAATTATATTGACAACCATAAAATTTTGAGAACTTCATATTCTTCTTCTTATCAAAGCCAAGACTGTCTTGGCGTGAGAAAATGTTGGAATCTTGTTACCATAGCTAGGTCTATCTTGCACAATTATGCACAGTAATTACAATAACATTATCATTCACACCCAGGGACACTGTTGCCTTTCTTATCCAAGTAATTGACCCTGGAGTAGTTACTTGGCTGTAAATAACTGGATTCCCGTAAGTTATAGACCTAGTGTCCATCCACTATGAATCCTGCCTCACGATCCATAACTTACCTCGATCAACACATATGTCTTAAAAATATATCTTTGTTTCAGATATTATCAAGACCCTGGTGTTTGCTTATCCTGTGCTCCTTCACAGAAGCTCCTGTTCTACGATCCACTCCTATTTTTATGCTCCTTAGTAAATACATTTTTTTGCTAATGATAAAATTTATTGCATTCCCACTGTTGCTGTTTACAGTACTTTTGCATCATAAGAGCTCCATTCACACTCATTTCTTCATTACCCTCCACCATAAATCAGTAATATAGAACTTAACCCTCATTTTAAGGGTAACAAGGGACATTTATGAGTAAGCTAGTAAACAAAAGGTTGTTGAAGTAAAGCTCAGCTAGACAGAACCAGCTTAACACCCAAAGCTACCCTACTCTTTGACTCCAGCACTCGTGCCTAGATACATATTTCTGTTGAAAGACATCACCTCCTATTTAATTTTGAATAGATATTTATGTATTCTTCCCTCTAAGTGCCTTAATTACTTCTCAAAGAAATGATTTAGACACCAAATCAGCCTATGGATTTCAACTAGAAACAGGGATTCTGTTTTGGGTCACCAAATGGGATGGTAGCTCCCTCCGGATGGGAAATATCAATGCAAATGCTGAAGCCTGTGAGGTAGGGGGTGTTTGGATAAACCCCCCTGCCTGGGAGGAAATGTGACTGTGCGCGATATATACACCCCACACCTATAGCAAACACTCCCACGGCCACCAGTGTTGGATTCAATGAAACATTAAATTCATCATCTTTAGCAAGGAAAGAGAACAGCAAACAGTTGCTCTCTCATGGCTAAACACCCCTTGGATTTGCTGGCCTTTGATTTATTGGAAGAAACCTGCTGGGAAGAACATACTGTGTAGCTGATTAATGTCAGCTTCTGTCATCAGTTTCCACTTAGATTCTTGGCCAGCCCTGACATCTCCTCCCTTAAGAATCCAGAAGAATTTGAAGGCTGATCCAAGAGCTTTACTGGCATGGGATTTGCAGAATGCGGTGTTTGCAAAATAAGGAAGATGAATGGAAGTAGAATCCCATGTTCTCCTCTGGACTTGTTTCTTTAATTCGTTGCTCCAGAGGCCCAGCTCCATGCCAGGACCACACCAGCAAGGGGACTGGGGAGCGTGTGTTCCCAGGCTCCAGGACAGATGTCTTACATTTCCTGCCCTGCTTGTGTGCTGACTCCTTGGAGCTCATCAAACTGGGAAGGGGTCTGATGAGGAATGCACTACACAATCACCAGCAGAACCCTCCCTGGGATCCTTGGACAAAGCCTGTGGGAGAGGGCACCATGACAACCAAACCCCATCCATTGCTCGGCTGGGCTGAGGATGAGAAGGCCCAGGGCTCCCTAGGCTGAGTCTACAAGCTTTATATTTCGTGGGGTCACATACCACGATTTTTATCCAATGGTAAACCATAATTCAATTTCATTAAGTGGAAAGTAAGCAGCATTTTGTGTATATGTGGAGGAAGAGCCCACTATGTGAGATCATCTGCAATAAGGCTATTGTTCCAACCCTCTAGTGTGCATACAGTCTAGAAGGAGGTGATGATTTTAGACCTTGGACATATCTTCCTCATCTTATTCCTAGGGACATAATAAAAGGGGGAAATATTTAAAGTGAGAAATAAAAACTCAGTTGTGGTTCTCTATGGAGGTTAAACAAATCATCCCAAGACCAGAATGGCATAAACTAATGACAATTGCATTATTACCCCACACAATTTGTAAGCGTCAAAAACTGGAGCTGCAAAGTAGAGCTGGATGACTCTCGAATAGAATGTTCTCACATGCAGAATAAGACAGGAAGTGGAAAAGCAGTGGCTATCTACCGTTGAATAGGTTGGGGTTTGCTGAGCCATCTCTTTCCATCTCTTTCTTCATATTGTTTCAGAGCCGTCCAGGGTGTGTTATCCACTTTGGCTAAAGTGGGACCTGTCAGATTACAATAAGTTCTATAAAGTTAAACCATTTACCCAGTGACTGAAAGATTCAAGAGTGGTGAGGCACAATCCAACTGATGATAACTTTTGGTATATTGATATTTAAGGATCCAAAAATCACTTCATGATACTATTTAGGGCTTAGCATTACCTCTTTTTATTTTACCAATCAAGAAAGGATAGGAAATTGGATACCAGAGATTTCTAAGCTCCCCTTCACATTTGTTCAAGAATTCCTTGGGGATATTGTCATTAGATGTCTTACCTTGACACAAGACAATGGTAACAGCTATGTGGAATTTCACTGAAATGTCAAGTGCTTTTCTGTAAATTCCACATGGACTCTTCAATGTAATCATTACATCATTTCTAAAAGAAGATATTACTGTTATCTTTCTTTCATACACAAGAAAATGGAAAAAAATAAAACAAGAAAGATCAGCAGTTTGCTAGATATCCTAAATGGAAGACCTAGGATTTGAACCAAGTCATCTCATTGAAAATCCAGCCTTTTTAGCATTATACTAACCCTCTCCAAAGAAGTCACAGCCACAGCCAGTGGCTTCGCATGCAAGTCAAAGATAATTTTTCTGCTTATGTGAATAGCTATTCAAAATGCAGTGAGGCCCAAGCTAAGCAATTGGTTCTTCGTGTACATGTACATGCACGATGGAGTGGCAACTCTGGTGCTGATGGTAGTTGTCATGCTCCAGAGTAACAGAAACATCCTGCTTCTAGGAAACTTCATCATCTTACACACCTCCCTTCACTCATGATGATGTCCTATCTCCTTAAGCTCTTCGTGTACCAGCAATCATCCTGTTTATGTTCTTCCCTGGGCAATAAAATTACTCCTTACTTTTCCTTCCATCTCATCCAAGACTCATGAAGCCTTTATAGACCCTCCCTGGTAGGGTTAATCAGCCTCCTGCACTGTCCCAGGGGTTCTTTGTTGAGCTGCTTTCTGCCCCTGTTTCACTAAGCCTAACATGTGATGTTAAATGAGACGGGATCATGGTGACCTGACTGAAAGTCCAAACCAAATGGTCAGTTGGATATTGGATTTTTAGGGAAGCTATGTGATCTACTCTCCATGTATTTCAAGTGATTGCCATAATAGTAATTTAGGCTAAAGTAATATTAATGGTAATTCATAATAGTCATTCTGTTTATAGAGCTGTAAGAAAATGAGTATGAAAAATGCTTTGAGGCAGTATATGTCATCAATTGTTGCACATATAGGAGACAATAGCAAGCAAAATGGCCAAACAGAAGTGACTTCCTATATGTCCCTGAAAAGCTTTCTCCTCACCAGACCTCAGGTTCTTATTCTAGATCAAAGGTTCTTATTGTGAGGGTCTTAGTGGAACTTTAGGAGCACCACAAAATCCCTGTGTTCATACCCAGAGTTGTCTTAGCTGGTCCAGTTCTCCAGGTTGAGCACTTGCTCTCAAGGAGGTTTGAGATGCAGGAAAAGCCAAACAACCTAAGCCAGTCGCTCATGGGTTTTGTACTTTTCCCCTAGCTCTGACAGCTTTATATCTCTAAGAACTTTAGTCCAATAGGTTCTTGTAAAAAAAGACACTGAAACATATGTTGTAAGACCAGAAAGAAATCATGAGGCTGAGGAAACCGGGTTCCAGAAGGGGGAGGTCAAGGTGCCAGATGTTAGGGTCTGGCAATGACACCAGAATCCTACCAGGGACCCAGTGAGAGGTGCAACCACAGAATCGTAGATCATTTCCTCCAGATTTTAAAACCACTGTGTGGTGGTGGACAGCAAAGCTCAAGACATGTCACGTCCTCTAAAAAGAACATCTTGATGTGCAGTATAATTTCATAATTTTAGATACTGTGCTGCAAGCTGAAGACTCAGGGACACAGAAGCTTCTGAGAAGTACCTATGCAGTGTGAATATATAGCCTGACAATGGACTCTAAAGCCAGTAAAAACGTAAGGGCTCTGAGTCTACTTTGGCTCGGTGCTCCACTTGGATAGCAACTGTTGGACTGAATGAGTTGAGGGAAGGCCCTCACTTGCTCTTTGCTTGTCACCTGGCTATCTAGGTAACATCCTGAGGACCAGGCATGGTGGTGTGTTCCTGACACACATGATTCTCATTAATTCTCACAACATTCTTACAAAGTAGATTTCCAGTCCCTGTTACGTTGGGAAACTTGTGACTCAGAGTAGGAAAAAACTGCTCAGAGTACACAGAAAGGGAATCATCCAAGCAGCATGGCTCCCCACATGGGCTTGGTATCCCCCAAGTCTTCCTTCCTTGTCTGCCTTAACACATCTCTATAGTGTGGCTCCCCTGCAACCGCCCCCCCCCCACCCAAAATAAAACTAGTGATGTCTGTGCAGCTCTGTTAATACTGGGTAAAGTTACTGCCCTAGAAATAGACTAGGGAAGATGGTGCCTCCTTCATTTGGGCATGTACCACCCAATCACGTCTGTGTATACAGAGAACCTTTGTTTCTCAGTTCATACTGAGGGTAAGAAAAGTAGTCTAAGATCTACAGAAATGAAATGAAAGAGGGGAACATCCCTTGGCCCTCTCATTTGCTCCTCAGCCCCAGGATCTAACTTGTTGTCAGTTATTGATCCTGTTGGGAACATGGAGCTCAGGTAACACAGAGTCTGTGGAAGGCCCAGGACTTCCCCCAGAACAGCCCTTTACAAAGGTAACCGTACCTTCTGTATCCCCATGTGTGCCTCCATCATGACCCGTGGGAGGATGACAAAGGAGGTTCTGCTCTGGAGGATTCCCCCATCCAGCTGAATATTGCTAATACAGAAATAAGAAACCCAGGCAAAGATGGATTCCAGACTCCTTTGGACCACTTTAGTTCTGCTCCTTCTTTCAAATATGACACTCAGTCCTCTCCTACACATACCACTTGACGCCTTGCCTGCCCTCCGCTTGCCGTTTCCTGAGCAGACGCCATCTCTGTTCCCTCCATCTCTTCCCCATCCCAGGTCAGCATCACTCTCTCCACCTTGGATTTGTGAAGTGATACTAAGGACCTCTTTGACGTTCTTCCTTTAATAAAGGTGGCACTGCTATGTGCCACCTACAAAAAGCCTTCTCATTGGACCAGGAAGAATGGTTAACCTCAGAGCCAGGAAGAGGTGCTGACTCTCATGGCAAGACTTTTCCCATTCTGTTGCTGTCTCAGACTGTCCCGGTGTGGATGGACCATCTGGTAGGGCAAGCCATAAGGAGAGGATTACTTGCTGTTGCTAACCCAAGGTCTTGCTCTCCGACTGTGGAACGTTGCCTCAAATAGCTGTTAAAAGGCCTTTGGAATGCCTTAAAGGTACCTCAGGCCACTGGGTAGCAGTGGTGCTGGGCCAAGCTTCATCTTGAACAGTCTCCCAGCTTCCACCTGGAGCCTGCCTTGAGCGGCAGCTGAACATGAGAGAGGATCTCCAAACATGCAGCTAAGACCCATAGGCACAATCACCAATTCATCCCACTAGCCCTGGGGTAGGTCTGGTGCTGATGATTCATTGTGTTTCTCTTTCATTCAATCTCTGAACCTGTTAGACATATTAAAAACCCTGAAACATCATTCTACTGAAATGGAGACCATGAGAGGTAATCAGTTCTATTGCCATGTACCTCCGAATAGCCCATTTTCTTATTTAAACCAGAGAATGGACAATTTTAAAGAGATTATTTTCCCTCAAAGAGACTAATCTGCAGTTTAATATTACAATATTATCTGTGGAAGTCAGTGGTTAGAGCAGCTGTTCAGAGAAGTTATTAATTTCCGGCAGTAGGCTGTGACCAGGAGCTCACTGGCCAGAATGT
Source organism: Perognathus longimembris pacificus (assembly GCF_023159225.1). Lineage (NCBI taxonomy): Eukaryota > Metazoa > Chordata > Mammalia > Rodentia > Heteromyidae > Perognathus > Perognathus longimembris. The sequence goes on along the minus strand of NC_063168.1, from coordinate 67,730,182 downwards.
CATTATGTTTTAAGATATGCATCATGCACAGACGTATTGCTTGGAAACTCAAGTGCATCAAGAGTGGCAGTGGTTAGATGCAGGCCATGGTCGAGAGGAGTGATTTAGTTGAGAGTTAAATTTTATTGTGTGGCAGGAACACATGGAGATTGATCAGAGGTCATGCTGAGGCACACACGGTAAAACGCATATTGCATTTCAGGTCTGGTATTAGCCTGGCCATCTCCTCTGCTAGTGTTACTCCATTACAACTGGAAGGTAATAGAGATGAGAATTAGGAGCACCTCCTACTAATCTACGTTAGGGGTGACTCTTCGGTGTTATATATATATTTTTTTTTCTTTCAGTGAAGCAGAGAATCTAACCTTGACCAGCCTAATGGGTGAGGATAAATCATTCTTCGTTGTCCCCGTCAGATGCCTAACAGCATCCCTGGCCAGTACCCTCTAGATGACACTATCTCACCCCACTTGTAGCCAGCAGAAACGTCTCCAGATGTTGCCTCGTAGTCTCTGGAGATGAGGGGTGGGGGGTGGGAAACGCTGGAGACCTGAATCCATAAGTGGATCTTTCCCTGGGCCGGCGGGGGCTCCCACCTAGATGCATTTCTAATATCCTAAGTCCCTGAAGCAAATGTATTTCAATGTGTATTCTTAGTTCCAAGCAGATTTCCAGGCAAAAAGTTTTGTGTGTGTGTGTGTGTGTGTGTGTGTGTGTGTGTGTGTGTGTTTTAAATGCTCTGTATTTTCCCCTTTGGCAATTTTCATTGAGTAATGGACAAATCTTAAACGTCCTTGTGACTTATGGGAACAAGAAACTGTACAAAACTTCAGCCCTACAGGGCAACTCTTAAGGTTTAATAGGATAATGTTTAACAATCTGCCTAAATGCGTGCTGTTAAGCAGAGAAATAGATACCAGTGCATAATTACCTTTAACGTGGCTATAAAATAGTGGGTTTTTTTTTTTTTTTTTTACCATTTTTCTCTGGATTCCTTACCTGATATTTATTCTTCCATCTCTTCCAGCTCCACTCAGGCTTGCCAAACCTGAAAAAAAATTGTTAAGTTCAAAGCCATTGTTTCAATAGAGAACTCCAAGTCTCTCCTCACTGTGAACCCAACTATGCATCTCTAATGCCTTTTGCTTCGCTCCAAGTAAATGAAATCCAAGCTCCAGATAGAGATACACTGAGTTTAATGCCACCTCTGTCATGCTCAAGTATGTGTGCTTTCATGAAACATTTAGCTTTCCTAGATCTCAGTTTTCTTCTCTTGAAAGTAGGTTGGTAAGGACTATTTCCCAAAGGAACTTTAATGATGAATTAGAGAGCTCTGTGCATGTGTCTGGAGCACATAGGTGTGTTCAGACGTGTTCTTGAATACACAAGCATACACAGACAACACACAGACTTGTGCACAGATGTGCACATGCATATTCACTGAGTACTCAAAAGTGACTAATGTTTGTTTCCTTCATGGGATGTCCAAATCAGTTCAGTTTCTAAAACAGATGATGTCTGCAGTGTTTCCTGAAGCATGATTTTTGTCCAGCCAAGATTCCTGGGTATTAATATCCATCTTGTCTTACTTCTACCTCAGGCTGATCTGTGCCTAGATGCCTTCAACCCCCAAGGGTCCATTCAAAAGAACAGGAAGGATAAGTTAGGTGCCTATGAGGCCAACCAAGGTAGCAGAGGAATGTCCGGGGGCAAGAAGCTCCATGATTTCTAGGTAACCAACCTGAGTTGTGACTCAGAGCTAGAATCAGTTGTGGAAGAATACTAGGTTTCATAGGCTAAGATCAGAGGACTCTCCTAGGTGAAAAGTGGCTGAAAGATTAGTCATATTTAGCCTCCATTGTCAGTAACAGCTTTTAAATGTTGACAAATTCTTTCCCAAGGTAATTCAGTTCATCAGAGAAAGCATGTTGTGCTAGGAAACTAAAGGGCCACTCTGGGCGCTCATCAGCTACTCATCCCTGAACACGTGACTTGACCTCAGTGAAGTTCACTCTCCTCATGCGTGAAAGCAAACAGAAGAGTGCCTTTCCAGATCCACCCAGCGTGGTTTCATAGGGGTGGAAAACATGTTGCCACATGGAGAAAGCATGTTGAAAGTTTCAAAGTCCTAGATACAAGATATAATTGTTCTGATGAATATATCACACACATACATATAAATTCAGTGATTAAATGTGCTCAATTCTATTTCAACTTTTAACTCCCCCAAAGTTTTTTACTTTTTTTGTGTTTTTGTTTTTGGCCAGTCGTGGAGCTTGGACTCGGGTCCTGAGCACCGACCCTGGCTTCTTTTTTACTCTGCCATTTGAACCACAGCACCCCTTCTTGTCATTTTCTGTATATGTGGTGCTGGGGAATCGAACCCAGGGCTTCATGAGGCAAGCACTCTTGCCACTAGGCCATATCCCCAGCCCTTCCCCCAAAGCTTTTTAACATGAGAACTCACAAAGCAATATACTGTTGGGGATTCATGCTGCCCTTCCCCCAGCCCTGGGGCAGTATAAAGCTAGTCACTCCCATCTTCTGGCTTCAACCTGAAGAGAACTCCCCACCCCTGGGGGCAAGCACGTGCTTGCCATCATGGCGGTGGAGCACCCAGAGACCCAGCTCTTGGAGGGCTGTGATCTCCGCCCATAGAGGAAGTTTCATGACATCACCTGATGGACAGCTCAGCTCAGCCAATCACTAACTTCCAGCTAGTCACCCCAAGCCCCTCTCCTTCCCGCCTTCTTCACTGTGATAAATTCTGCCCTCCCTCTGAGTGAGTGAGACTGGTGCAACACCCAGACCAGCTCCCTAGGGCTGAGTTTCTTTCATAGTTTGGGATTTGGGCATCTCCCTGGGGGAAACAGGGAGAGGGGGGTCTAGAACCCCAACAATATACCCTATGCTTTTCATGAAAAGTAGAAAATGTAAACTTAGCTAACAAAATAAAAGGCTTAATATAAAATGCAAAAGAAAGGCTTTCCATTCATAAAGCCAGGGAGACAGAGCAAGGTATCAGGGAGGCAAGTAAACTATTCTTCCCCATTGATGTTAACCCACTCTGCAGATACAATGTGCAAAGGTTTCCTTTATCTTCCTCCTCAGTGGCCAAAATATGGACCTCTCAACACGGGAAGCCTGACAGTCTTCATAGATACTGGGTTTTCGATCCTTAGTGTGGTTTTCCTCTGCCATGCACGCCAGTGTGAGAAGGAGGACACACAGAGAATCTAGTGGCCTAATAGTAGCCAAATGAATCCAAGCCACATGAAGAGAAAACCCAGAGGAGGGAGGTAATGAGCCAAATGTGAAAATGTCCAGTAGCTGACTAAAATGTTCTGTCTGGGGGCAGTGGCACACAGAACAAAGACTTCTCCATATTCTGAGCTAAGAACGGACCATCTCTCCTCTTAGCCTTCATGAGACTCAAGGGAAATCACTGCGCTTCTTTAAGTTTCTTGCAAAATGAAATTTTATTATGCTGACTTTTTCATACACGATACCTGGCCAACAATGAATTCTGTATATTGCATTTAGTCTTGAAGGCCATTCTCAACCACATGATCACTTTTCAAAGCACACTCAGTGGTCAAGGCTGTATCCTTCACGTGCATACCTACTTCAGCTTAGGAACCATATGCTACATTAGAATGCTTGGGTGAACTCATGAGATGCTATCCTGCGTACCAGAATCCTAACTAACCAAGGAACATTCACCGAATCCATTCTTCTAGACTCTAGAGGAATACCTGGAAAGATAATTTAACTTGAGATACTGTGAAATTATGAAGAAGCTCAGAATGCTAAGAAAAATGCAGTACACACCCTAAATGAGACTGGATATGCCTGAGAGACCTGTGCTTATGTAATGATTCATGCATCACATTTCATAGTAGTAAGACACTAGAAATTCTAATAAGGGACTTGAGATTCTGCTAGTACAATTTCTCTTTTTTTCTTTCTGTTTTTTCTCTTTCTCTCTTTCTGTCCTCCCTCCTTTCTTTTTTCTTTATTCCTTCCTTCTTTCCCCCTCTTTTTTCCTTCCTTACTTTCTTCCTTCCTTCCTTCCTTTCTTTCTTCCTTCCTTCCTTCCTTCTTTTATTCCTTCTTCCCTTCTGCTCCTCCCTCCCTCCCTCCTTCCCTCCCTCTTTCTTTCTTTTTTTTTTTTTTTTGTTTTTTTTGGCCAGTCCTGGGCCTTGGACTCAGGGCCTGAGCACTGTCCCTGGCTTCTTCCCGCTCAAGGCTAGCCACAGCGCCGCTTCTGGCTGTTTTCTGTATATGTGGTGCTGGGGAATCGAACCTAGGGCCTCGTGTATCCGAGGCAGGCACTCTTGCCACTAGGCTATATCCCCAGCCCTCCCTCTTTCTTTTGATTCTAAATTAACAATCAAAAGGTTTCCTTTGTATTTGTCACATGCAACATGTTGTTTTGAAGTATATATGTGGTTTGGAATGGCTAAGTGAACTAATTCATAAATTCATTATCTCACATGCTCATTATCTTAGTGTGTTTTGTTTTCCTACAGCACAATATTCTAAGCTGGCTCTTTCATAAGGAAGTGGGTGATCACTCACTGTTCTGGAGGATTCACAGACAGGGCAAGGGCATCACCTCCACTCTGGTAAGGGCCTTGCTGCCGCTGGCCTCACATCCAGTGGCGGAAGCCTGAGGATGAGATCATGGGGTGAAATAGGCATCAAGAGTGCCAAGCTCTCTCTGTAAGTTCTCCTTATTACCACACTTAGCCTCACCCACAGAGAGGATGTTAATCTACTTGGCAGTGGAGGACCCCTGACCTATTCACCTTCTACCCGACCCCCACCCTGCCAAGCTTTCTAAGCCTTCCAGCTCCTTCACCAACCAGCAGTCTAGGGATCCATTAGCAGCATCAAACTCTGGTGGTCAAACCCTCCACAAGCTGTAGCACTTCTTCTTCATTCTTGTTGAGAACATTGGAAACCTACCGTTTCAACAATGTTCACAGAATAGAATGTGTGGTTGTGAACTCTCGTCACCATGTTGTACCATAGATCTCTTGAGATATTTGCAACAGTTCTTAGGAGTGTTAGAGAAAAGAGTTTCTCTCTTTTTTTCTCCCTCTCCTCCCTCTCTTCTCCCTCTCTCTCCTTTGCCCTCTTTTTTTTCTCTACCTCCCTCTCTTCTTTTCCCCACTTCCCTTCTCTCCCTTTACTTTCTCTCTCCTCTGTCTCCCTCCCTCGCTCCCTCCTTCCCTCCTCCTTTTTCTCTCTTTCCCTCCCCTTCTTCTCTCTCCCTTTCCCTCCCTTCCTTCTGTCTCTCCTCTTCTCTCCCCCCCTTACATGCCTTCCCTTCCTCTTCACTCACATTCCCTGTCAACTTCCTCTCCCCTATTCTCAACCCTTTCTGTTTTAGAATTGAAAAACTTTTTTAACAAATAGAACTTGTCAGTCATTTGTACACTTGAAATCTCAGAATTCATTCTGATTTTATGCTATAAATGTTTTGCATTTTTGAATACATAAACTACTGAATAACAAGAAAACTTAAGTTCGTGTCCAACAAATTCTAAAATTAACATCTCACTGCCCACCTCCTTAAGACAATGAGCTTAGAAAGCTCTCAGTTCCCAGTCAACTTTCTTTTCTTATTTTCTGTGTTTTACTGTCCTGTAATTAAATCTTACTGTGATGTAAATACTCTAAATTTTACCATCACCTTCTCTTGTAATATTTCATGCTTTATCTCATCCACTTCTTCCAGATTGATTTTGTTTCTTTCTCTAAGAGTTACGATACTGTATTTCTTCAAGAATGAAACTGTTAGTAAAAAACCTCGTCGTTACCTTGAAGGTTCCTATTTGAACATTCAGTTCTTACTTTCTTACCTGTGAGTAAAGTCAGTTCATACAGTAGATCACTAGCACAGTTTAGACACATGGTCTGCCATGTTTTTTCATGAGTTCCCCAGCTGAAATACTACTCACTGAAATAAGCTCGTTGTATTTGAGAAAGAGTCCTCTTACAGGCAGAGGTATCTCACTGAAGTTCTCAGCCTTCCCTTGCATTTCTGTTCCCTGAGGGCTAACACAGGACATTCTGCTCCTCCCACAATCCCCTTGCCCTCACTTCTCTTATTCCTTGCTTCTAGACACTCCCTGTCCCCAGGGAGGCTGATCTTCTGGGCTAGTCTCTTGGTTCTGCTGTCCTTGGAAAGCCTCTTCCTTGTGCTAGCAGTTTCAGGGATCAATTGTTCTTTGGCAGAGAAAAAGCCCCGATGACAATGAAGAGAGTTTCCATTTCTTCTTCCTGCAGCTGCTGACCCCAGAGAGCAAATCAGACTGTGCACCTCCTCACCGGAGAGGAAGCAGCGTGTGAGCTGTGGAAGCAAATGTAGTAACTCCCCAGTCACCTGAGCCAACAAGGCCAGAGGCCAGCAGCTCCTTCTTCCAAGCCACAGAGTTCTAGGTCTGCACACAAGCATATAGAATGTAGACCCGTTGTTAAATGAACCAACCAAGTTACTTCATTTCGGGGAGAGAGAAAATCCTACCTGTACTACAAAAGAAATCCTAACTTTCTGTTTTTTTTAAAAAAAAAAGATGGTAAAGCTAAAAGAAGAATATATACGCCTTTGCTTGATTTTTATTGGCAATAATTTTGTTTTTCAATTTGCCCATGTAGTTCACATTGTTTTCCCAGCTTTGAAGAGTTTTGCAAACATCTCTTCCTTCTTAGGTATTTTGTTGAATTTTTTTCCCTCTCAAACAGCAACTTTAGTACCAGCTGAGGTGAATTAAAGACTCAAATTTGCTTGACATACACTGTGACGGTGAAGAATTAATACAGGATGAGCCTCCTGTGAGACAGAAGGAAGTCACGCCACCTCAGGCTCTGGGTTCCTAAGTATGTCTTCTGCCTCTTCTCTCTCTTTTTTTTCCAGAACATTCTAACTGAAAGGTATGGAAGAGTATGTGACTCAATGTACTTCCAAGTAAGAAGTACAGTACAAACAATGAGATGGCCCCACCGCTGCTCTCCAGAAACTTCCTTCCCCAGGGGCAAAGGTGCTTAAAACTCAGCCCCCAACTGAAAAGGACAGGAAATCCTAAACATAAATATCACTTCTCTGTTTCAATACATTTTCCTTCCCCTCCTTCTCTTTCATAAACACATGCATATTCACTTAGAGTAGACTTACATTCCAGAAGCAAAGAATGTCCTAAGCAAGGAAAGTTTGAAATTAAAAAATCCAGTGGTTTCTACCCTGATTGTCCGGTAACTTATGATGAGTCACTGTTCCTCAAAACCTGGGGGGCAGGGGGAGGCGGGGGAGAAGGGAACAGCTCAGTGATTAATGAGGGTGTTCAGAATGGCAGGGGGCCTTACCCAGATGCTAATAACATTTTCCACTTACATTTTCCTTTTCAGCATGAAAACAGTATTTTTTAAAAAGCTGAAAATATGCAAGTACATGCAGATTTTTTTTAAAGCTCTCTGTTTTTGAATGCATTACTTCTTATAATCATTAATCATTACAGTGATTACAATTATTCCTTGAATGTTTTTTGATTACCAAATCAAAAATTTCCTTTGGAACTCAGATTCAACCTCCTTGACTTTCACAAATGGCTTGCAAGATAGCAACGATAACTTTTAGAGTGTTATAAGTTATAGTTTCAAAGGGTAATTACTAATAGGTTGTCAATGTCCCTGTGTAATCACCAGCTCAGAAATATCCTGGGTCTATAACCAGTGTCTTCTTTCACAGCCTTTGAAACTAAAGAAAGCTTTGGTTTCTTGCCTGATTGCAAAGTCCATAGCAAAGGTCACAGACCTGAGAAAGAGCTGTGTTCACTGTGCCAGTGAGAATCCAGGCATTGTGCTTACATCCTAGCTGATAGTCAGACAGCTGAGGAAGGAGCTGAGCTGGTCTCTCCTCCCATCTCCCTCTCTTCTTTCCTTTCTTCTCTCATCCAGGACACTAACCCTAAGCCCCAGACCACATCCTTCTGGAAAAACAATGTTTATCGTGAGGGCAATGATTTTGTTCTTGTTTTCAACAGAAATTTGCTAATTCCTGAGCTTAACACAAGACTACATTTCCCAGATTCCCTTGCATGAGGTGCAACCACAGGGCTGAGCTATGGACAAAGAACATATGAGTGCCATTTTTAGCAGTTAATCATTGGTTCTTCTGTGTACTTTTTCTCTCTTCAAAAAAATTATTGTACAGATGAATGAGGGGCGGGTTACAGTTACATAAGTAAGGTAATGAATACATTTCTTTTTAAACACAGTTACCCCTCCCTCATTTTCCCCAGCATACCACTCCTCACTCCTTCTCCACAACCCCAGATTAGAAAGTTCATTGCCAACATAGTGTCTAGCATCATACTTTCATTAGTTCATCCTTTGTCCTGCTGTTTGTGTGACTGGGTGCTTTTTTTTTATTTTTTATTTATTTTTTGAAGGCTGACTGGAGTCACGATCCTTTAGTGTTTTTCTGTTCTAACCATGCGAGCAGATCTAGAGCTGCTACTGTCCTTGAGTCTGTGAGGGACTCCAGGCACACAGTTCTGGGGCCATTCCCAACTAGAAAATGCTTTACACATAGACTTCCAGGACTGACACTGTAGATTCATGGTAGAGTGCTTGTCTGGCATGCTGTAGGTCCTGCATTCTGTTTCACCAATACAAGTAACAACAACAATAACATAAACTTCTTAAATTGAGTCATATATTAGACTGTCTACACTGTTTTGCTAGCCTAAACTACGTTTACAATTAGTATACACTGTACTCTTGCCTTCAGATAAATCATACTTTCATTGTGTCCTTGAAAACCTTCAAGATAATTCTACCTGTCCAGTGTTAGGCCATGATTGCTGAAAGAGAAAAGTCCTGGACTAGAAGATCTGTGCCCATGAGAAACAACCACAAGTGAAAAACATCTCCCTAGAGAAAATACATCTAGTTTTCAACTCATAGTACCCTTTCATCTCTCTTCATAGTTACATCAATTAAAATTTAGGCGTGTTAGATCTTTTGCTCCAATTGAGATGTCAGTAGGATGTATGGCAATAGTTTTTGTGTGGTTTGGTTTGATGCTGGTCCTGGGGCTCAAACTCAGGGCCTGGGCACTGTCACTGAGAATTTTTGCTCAAGGCTAGCACTCTACTACTTAAGCTACAGCTCTACTTAAGGCTTGTGGTGGTCATTTGAAGATAAGAGTCACACAGACGTTCCTCTCAGGCTAGCTTAAAACCAAGATGCTCAGATCTCTGCCTCCTAAGCAGCAAGGATTGCCAAGTATGAGCTACTGGTGTCTGACTGATGACAATAGTTTTTCAGCTCTTACTTTGAAGAAATAGTCCAGAGGGAATACGATATTGAAGCCCAATATATCAATCATTTCACTGTGGAGCACGTTTTGATGAAGCAGTGAGAGAGATGGCCAAAATAGGTGAGATAGAAGCCATGAATAGCAGATCCAGGACTGTCTTTCATGAATGCTGACTAGTCGACAGTTAGTGAAAGACAGGAACACTGCCTTGGCACAACCAATTTTCTGTGAACGCCGTTTTAATCTAGGTTCTGGCCTCCAGTATGGCTTTGGGCAGGCATGCACCACTGCATTTTGTAGGTATCTCCTATTCAGGGCCCTTGTTTGAAAACATTGCCTTCTGATTTCCTTTCACAGAATCAGGGTTCACTCTCCTGGGATCTAGAGGCCTGGGATTGGCACTTAATGTATCTTAGAAAGATGAGTAGGGGCATCTCTCCTGTTACCAAGAGCTGGACCACTGTTCAGGATTTCCTGCCAGATTGTAGAGACAGGGCTGGAAGTAGATGACTACATGCATACAGGTAAGATGACAATGAGCAAGGAACAGAGGACGACTGGCTCTTAGGGCAACGGGAGAGGGCATGAGAAGGTGAAGCCAAGATGGATGAGGCCAAGCCACTGGGCAACCACTGAAGAACTACATTCTATTTCAAGCTGCCATGTAGAGGCAATTCTTTTAAGGAAATTCACCTGATAAACTCGACTGGGTTAAAGAATCATAGTCCGTTATTGTTAGCTCAAGACTAAACACTGTTAATGGCCTTTTCTTCTTTTTCTCCCGCCCTGTGCTTTCTCTTCCCTCTTTACATTCTTCCTACTCCTGCTTTCCCTTCCATCTTAAACAACAGCACATTATAGACATCATCTGCAAAGCACTGTGGTCCAGATGGTAAACTGGGAGCCCACACAGTTCAGAAAACCCTGTGGAGAATGCTGACTTGAAAACCAACATTAAGACAGCATTGTAATGATCAGAAACCAAGATGGGGGTGAGGTGGGGGCAAAGAGCAAAGATCTCTAAATCCAGTTTGAGGCTACTCTTCCCAGACTATTGTCCACTTCAGATGTTAGCCTTCCTTCCTCTGTTGTGTTCAGTAACTCTAAAGTGGACCAGAAAAGTAGAGAGTGCAGAAATGAGTCAGACCTCCATGGAAATCTCCACTCTAATGAAACGCTGGAGAATCTAGACCTGAAAGACTGCCCTGGAAGGCTTGCCCAGCCTCCTGGAAGAGGGTGTCTCTCCCACTCCGATGGTTGTCCTCTTGTGTTCGGCAGTACAGAGCCAAGGTCAGTCTGGTGTTTCTCACTTCACAAATTTTCATCTGTCGAGAAAACCTGAAGGCGCCACTCACGCTCAATTTGGACACCAAGGCCATCAACATCTGAAACCCGCCATTGTTTACCAAACTCTGTCAGCCAGAATCCAGTATTTCTCGCATTTGTTTGTTTGAAGAAAAGGTTATTTTGTTCTCTTTAGCCACCCACTCTGCAAAACAAAAAAAAAGGAGAAAGTGTTTAAACAAACAAATTTCACGAAATAGGTCTGCTCCTTGATGTGAGGAAGGGCAGACCCTCTGTGCCATGGTACATAAAATTGACATTGTCAATAGGACAAATATTCACAAACACAGACAGCTGCTTTTACCTGGTTTCGAGTTGTCTTTCTAAATGCTCTATTAATAATGTTCATCTTTTTGAAGAACACTTTGGAAATTATGAAATAATTCTAAAGCTATTTTATCTTATTTCATCCTTACCACAACCCTGTGAGGTAAGCAAATTCTTTGTACATTGTGTGGGTGATAACTGTGGCATTTAGAAGAATTTTTAAATTTCCCAAGAGTCAAAGACAGTAGATAGGTGGTATAAAATTAAATTGAGCTTAGCTTGATTTTGTAGGCCATGCACTTTATACTAATCTGGTATCCTTGAGTTACTGCCCCCTTTTTATCCCCCTTTACATTCAACCAAACAAGACATTCTAGGGATGGGGTAGCAGTGTAGGCCAAGGACAGATGTTTAAGGGCAGATATGGGAGATTTGGAACATCAATCTTCTTCTAGGTTCATTCACATGTAGCCTTTGGGCTTGAGTTTTCCAAAAGTTAGGTACACCTGGATCAGAATTGCAGTACACAGCAGATTCTATACATAAAACCAACATGAATGTGTCCACAGTGCAGTGTTTTCCAACCACTGGAAAGCACAGAAAGGAATGGACTCCACACATCACCCTCAACGTCTAAAGATGTGCTTGAGCTGTAGAAGGTGCCAGTTTCCAAAGGGGTCCAACCACCCTTGCCTGAATGTGCAAATTCAAGCATGAAGGGACTTCCGTATTATAACTATTGGGAAACTAGATCTCATCTGCATGGAGGTTCCCAAACCTCTATCCTTAAGCTCTCGGCCCGTAGTTCCAAAACTTGAAGGAGGGAGGGAGCAAGGAGGCACCCGTTGAAACTCCAACAGATTATTTTAATTTGGCGTTTCTCAACCTCAAATTAAAATCAGGACTATTGACCTTTGGGGACTGGATAAATCATTGTGCTGGGTGCCGTCCTGTGCTTTGTGGGGTATTCAGCATCCTGGCTTCTCCCCCATTTGATTCCAGTAGCACTCCCAATTGTGACAAACAAAAATGTCTCCAGACATTACCTAATGTCCCCCCGGGTGCAACATCAGCCCCTGTTGAAAACGGCTGTTTTAACGATTCTCAAGAGAGGACAATGTCTTTGCTTTTTTATTTACTGATCTGGAAGTCATTAAAAACATCACATGCTTTCATTGTTGTTCTGGAGAGAGACTTCAGATTCCTTATGTAGCCTTCAACTGTTTCCCTCTCTCATAGAATAATCAATCAGTAGTTAAATTTTTAATTGTTAGACAGTCAAAATTGTCTTCCTTTGCAACCTTTGAGAAGATATGTTATGGCCATAAAATATATGAAACATGTATGTGTGAATCATTATCTGTAATTGTGTGATCTTAAGACTAATCTTTCTTTGGACACCTATCACTTTATCTAAACCTTTGAAACATTGTTGCAATAATCAATTGTTGTAAATCTTCAGGAGTGCTGTATGTAGGGGGCAAGAAGAGCGATAAAAGGGACGGGACTGGCTGGAATAAGAGTAAATATGTGTGGTAGTGTAACAATGAAACCACTCCCTCTGTATAACTAACATATGCTAATCAAAATAATAATCAAGTGAAATAGTATCTGTCACATAGACCACTAGTCTTAGCAAATAAAAATATTGTGTCTCAGTTAAGTGGTGTATGAAACATACTTCTACTACATATAAGAATGGCCTATGCAGAATTTAGTGGTGCTGTTCATATAATCTAAGTGTTCAGTGATAGGTGTTATTACTGTGGAATTAAAGCTGCTATTACTGTGCAATTAAAGTAGAAAAAGTCAGTTGAGAAAACCATATGTAGCATCTGTCTTTAAGCAGATGAATATTTATACCACTCAGTACAGAGTCTTCTTCTTTCTTTGATTCTTACCATAGTATTTACTAATTCTACCAGTCATGTGACGCAACTTCTACTTAATTTTGATTCTTTATTATCATGCATCTTGATATGAATAGGTGACCAGGAAACAACCTTTCAAATATTTGGAGATATAAATAAAATCAAAGTCCAGGTATGGAGTTGGAAACAATGACACTGATGTCCCCCATCTGTCACCTGAGAGGGTAAGCTTATGCGAGATGTTCATAATTGTCTTGATCTCAGTTTTCCTGTCTGTAGAATAGACTTCCTGACTCAGTGGAGTTGCTGGGGGAAAAGGGAAGGACACATAGGACCACACATTTCATTAGTAAATAAGAAAAATGTGGTATTTTTTTTCTTTTCTTCTTTTCTCCAGCCTATATCAAAAATAATTTTTATTTTTGACCACTTTAAAAAGGGAATCCATTGCTAGAATTAAAGGATGGAATAAACACAAAATCCTCACTGTCTAGCTAAAAATAATTAGAGAGAGAATTCAATGCTTATTGTTAATATTCAGACAACTGAAAGTAGGCTTTGGAGTTTATCATATCTGGCTCAATCTTATCTCATTTACTGACTGGCTGTCCTTGGATAAGTTATTAAATTTTCCAAGCTTCCTTTGTTCTTTGATAATATCTGCAACCTATTTACTTACGAATGCTGGTTGGAACAAATAGGTCATTTATACGCAATTCTTTGTACACTGTAAATCAATCGATAACTGCTGGCTAGAATTATGTTTTTGGAACAATAAGGACATTTTATCTCTTACTTCCAAACTGTATCAACTTAGGTCCTGGATCGAATGTTATCTGGGAAGCACAAATGTAGAAAGGACTTGTTTATGGAAAAATCACTCTCTTTTATTTTTAAGCTACTTCTGACTTCGGTGTGGTAATATACAGAGAGAAGAGATTACATTTCTCAGATTACATTTTTTCAGGTTACACAGCAGCTATAGATAGACAATGTGCTCTACATGTAAGTGGGCAGAACTTCCCAGGAAGCTCTAGGACAACTCAGCTGACCACTCTCTCCTTTCTGGATCTGTAGAACTTAGGAAAAATGGATGGACTACAGTGAATAGCACATGAACATAAAGCACACTTGAAGATAGACATGTAATGCAAATGGGAAATAAAGAGAGGGTTAGTTTAAATTTTTTATGACCTGAGAGCTATCATATCCATTCATTTTTTATGTAATCAGTAAACAATAGACAAACAGCATTGGATATAAAATATCTCACATACTTATATGTTAAAGACTAGGTTCCCCTGAGACTAGAACCTCCCTATTGGGAGGTTTCTGAAACTATAAGAAGAGGGAGACTCATTGGAGCAATTTGGCCCTTGGTATTTGGGGACGTATATCCTCTCCTCAACCTCTCTCTCTCTCTCTCTCTCTCTCTCTCTCTCTCTCTCTCTCTCTCTCTCTCTCTCCTCTCTCTCCCTCCTTCTCTTCCTTTCCCTCTCCCCTCTCCTCTTCTCTCTCTCTCCCAGTTTCCTGCCTGCCATGAAGGAACTCTGCCATGTCTCCTGTGCCCACCCCCTGTGAAGTTTTCCCCAAGATCCTAGAACCAAGCAAGCAGATGCTGAATCCTCCACACCATTAGTTAAATAAATCCTTCTACTCGTGAATGGTTTATTTAAAGTATTTAAACACAACAGTACAAATGGAGCCAATACTATCTGTCATCTTTCTACCTACCAGTCATCCATGTCTATCATCTATCTACTTAATCTACATACATGAACACATATATTAACACATAAATACATAGAACACGCATTGCTATATAGTAAAGGCTTCTGGCATTTTATTGTTTTATGTATTTGTAAACATAATCCTAAAGAATCCACTAAGGATATAAGATACTATTGTGTGCAAATTCAAGTAAAAACTACATTGCTTCTTCAGAATAAATACTAAAACCCAGAGCCTGTACCTGACTACACAGGGGACAGATCCTATACTTCATACTTTGGCTTTCCTATTTGCTTTTCTTCTTTGAAGAACAACTGCTCTTCATGCAAGCGCCAAGGGCCTACCTGAGTCTGTTGGGAATGCATGGGGCAGATGAAAGCTTCTCCCTCTTGGGTGAGGCATGGCCTCCCCCTTCGAATCTAGAGTAATGTCTACATGGTGCTAATCACGAGTGGGTTGACACTGGGGACTCTGGGGTTTCTCTGGTTCTCCCAGGATTTGGGGAACAACTGTGTAAGTGCAAGTGCCGAGAGAATCCTTCGGGACAGTTTAACTAAAACTATCATCCATTTGCATATTTGTGTTCCCTAAAGAAACCCTGACTGTCACCTATTTGTGTACTATCACTCAATTTCTTGTATTCATGCTTGTGAAATAGAACTTCATTTATTCGCATTATAAATTTGTAAAAAAATCATTACCACTGCACTTTCATTTCCCATTTACATACCTCCATGACTTGTTGCCTATTTCTATCTTATTCATACGCACTTATTAACTCAAAACTTATGCTGTTTCTAAGCTTCTGTGTAGTAACAAAAATATCCAGTGGCCAGCCTTAAAAAATAAAAAAAAATGAAACAAAAGAAAAGAAACACTGTTTGCCTTTCTTCGACTGATATGGGCTTAGAAAGTTTATTCACTTGAATAAAGGAATAACAAAGTAAAAATTTTGCCTGCTCTGCAGGACTGTTCTAAAACCAAACTTTAAAAATCCTAAGCCACACAATACCTAACATATTAAAACTTACCCATATCTTCATTAACTAGTTTGTATACACATATCTTGGTTTATAGACCACACTATGTATTTATACACATGCATGCTTGTGTGCATAATTATATATGTAGATATGTCCATGGGGTTCAAATTTGTTTGTTAACATGCTCTTCTGTTTTGTACATAGTAAATTGACCATATTAATTCCAATTTTCCAGTTTTCTCTTTTGCTTGACAGCCAGTACTTCGTGGGAGGGTATCGTTTTCATAGGGTCTTTACCGTATTATGGGCTGGAGCCACTGGGCCTGGAGTCTTTTCAGGGCAAGAAGAGGCATGGCAGAGTCAGGATGGTGTCAGGGGATGCCTGGCCATGAGTAAGAAGCAGAGGTGAGCCCAGGGGTCGGCCCCAGCTGCCTGTCCTCTCCAGAGACAAGACCGCTTTAGCAAGTATTGACTGTGTTGACACAGACCTAAGGTTACATTCTCCACTGCTATTTCCACTTGTCCTGATTTTTCCTAGTGTCCTCTTTTGCTCTGAGATTTTCCAGGATTTTTCACACCACTTAGATGATTTGAAGTTGGAAATTTTGAGTAAAATGTGTTCGCTCATTTTCATGTTATGCAAGAGTGAAAACAAAAAAGCCTCAAACTCAATTTGGGATAGAGTGGGAAGGGGTGGAGTGGAGCCCCTGCACGGAAAACTCCAAACTGCTCCGCTGGAAGAAGAGAAACATTCTCTGAGCTTATATTTTGGTGTGGGAGATTCTCTGGGGGGGGACTTTGGAAAAAATGACGAGATGGTAAAGCAAATAAGAAACACCATTGACAGGAGGCAACTCTAACCATAGACTTTGAGTGAAATACTCATTTTCAATTTTCAAGTTGATTCAACAAAGGTAGTGACTGGCACTAAAACCTTGAGGGACTGGTAGGGTTATTTCATGCGAGCCTCAGTAGTTTCTCAGGGTACAGGCAGTAATTTTAGAAAAATACTCTCATCATCTTGTTCGCTCCTAGGCTTTGTGGCTTACACATCCCTACCTGGCTATATGTTTTGATTTCTGATAAAGATAATATTTCAGACGTGGTTAAACCTCTGAGACATAATCATAAAATTTTCTGTTTGAGGGTAAATCGAACTTTAAGTGTTCACCCATGATGGATTATTTAGAACAGCCTGTGCCATTTACAACTGTACATAACAACATGTACATATACGTGTTGCAGATTGAACTACGCAGAAATTGTCACCATACCACCACTCCCCTGCCTTTGTCCACATCTGTGTATGGAGGCTGAGGAACCGCTTGTGCTTTCGGGATTTTGCCATTCATACTTGCTTTGGTTCACACAATTCCCTGTTGAATTGTTCATACTTGGGTTAAATGATGGAAAGAAACAAAGCGGGAATTGTAAGTATCCAGTAAAACATGAATAATGATTTTTTTAAATAGATGAAGTGGACTTGTCAGACCATATTGTTGAGTAGTCCAGGAACTGCTAGTATAGACAAGACAAATTTTCTTTCTAGTGAGGGGAGAGCCCAAGAGCTTGCATGACTGGGAAAGATGCTGAAGCTTTCTGATTAAAAGATTCTGAGCAGGGGAGGGAAGACTTTGAGTTACTTTTACAGGGAGCTGCACTCAATGCAGTAAAAAAACTCAACACACTCCAGTTTCTTATCTTGTTTTCTGATCTGCAAAGAAATGACAAAAGTATGTAGAAGTGTATAGCACAGAGCACATAACACAGTGCTTGATATATAGTGGCTCAATAATTAGTATATTATCATTTTGATGTTCACTGGAATTGGATTCTACAAACAAGATGCATCTACGTATAACTCAGAATGGCCTCAGGAAATTTTTATATTACCTGCTTATTAACAACATAGACACTCAGGAACTCCCTCCATTGATATGATCAGCTGAGGTTTGAGCACACATTATTCTCATTAATCGACTTCGGTGCTGAAAGTTCCAGAACAAAGAACCCTACCATTTTGCTCACGGTACTTCGATTCCAGTTGACTTCAAAATTACATTAGGGGGACAATGGCTACTTTGAATTTCTGTTAAAATGTTTTAAAATTCAGTTCTTTGGAGCCACTAAAAATAAATTCCTCCTTAAACTTGGAATTCAAGGAGGCAATGGCATTGCAATCTTCATCCTCACAAGTAAAGAAGTCGAAATCCTAGAAAAGATGAGACATTTCATATCTCTGTCAATCTTGTTGAAGTACAGTCACAAACAGGGACCCAGTGTTGGAACAGGAAGGCAGCACTAGAAAGAAAAGGGGAGGGGCATGAGAGACATGTGATGTCACTTAGTTGAAGTTACTATATGTCTGCATCAAGGAGAGGTCTGCATCAGTGGAAATGTACCTTCTGAGGGGTAGTCAGGAAACAAAATCAGGTTTCCTCTCTGCTCAAGAGAAAAGCCATCAGCTGCTCTTTGTAGAGACAAAGAACAAGCTCATGGTTCTGAAACCGAAGGGTTTGTAGGCTTGGAGTTTCCATGGGAGATGAAAGGCTGAGGTCAACATGAAATGTGGCATTTCATACTTTCAAGGCACTGGTAATTTGGAGCATTGGTCTCTACATAATGCAGAGAAAAATATCCAGAATGACTATGCATGTCTCATCAAACAAACAATAATGCACCCTGACACCTTAGATAGAAACGCTAGTGGAAGCTGGGCCTGGCATTTGCATGGGTTGAGTCAATCTCCCTTCTTTCTCTTCTCCTTCATTCTCTCTATTCTTCCTTCTAGCTCCCTTTTTCTTGTTGAGAGTATCCTATATAGTCTTATATAAGGTTTTATATAACCTATATAAGGTTATATAACATATCTACATATAATAATAATAGGTTGTATATGAAAGTTTATGTAATGTGTATAATAAATTACATGTTACACAATAGATTATATATTATATAATTCTATAAGATTATATCTATTTATAATATATAATCTTCACTATATATTCTAACAATATGGAATGTGTATATGTATGTATGCTTATTATATGCACATAGCTATCATTACAATATGGAATATGTGTATATGTATATATACATATATATTAATATGTATGAAGACTGCAATGGATTTTTACAAAGGGAACATCCTTCTGAAAACAGAACTCAGACCAAGAAAGAGAAGAGAGCCTTTATGTAGCCCAGATGACTTGTGCCAGCCTCCCCCTAATTTTGACCTTTCTTTCACTAGTATAGGAAAACATTCTGCTAACTAGAGTCATAATCATCTTCATTGTTTCTAGGATATGTGACAATATATACATATATAATATACATTTGTAATCTATATGTGCACATAGATAATATTTCTGCATACGTATTTCATGACTTATTCTGTTCAGAATTTCTGTGTTACTGCATGTAGTCGCTGATTATTTTATTTTCTGTATAGACATATTTGTTGTGAGCACACTAAAGCTCATTTAATATCATTCTGTTTCTGGAGTACAGCTAGGCTCCAGGCTAGATTAGTGTGGAAAGGCTTGTTACACATCCTGTGGTGTGCATGTCTGAGCTTGTTTTGGAATACAGAGTTACTGTAGAAAGACTGGATCACAGGCACGTGAATTTTCAACCTTGGCACATAATGCCAAACCGTTTTGTCAAGTGATGGTACCAGTAACACTCCAAGTATCCGTGAATGAAACAACCTGCCAAACTTGCACTGCCCATCTTTTTAAATGTTATTTTTTGTTTAATTTCATTGTCAACGTGATATACAGAGGGGTCACAGTTACACATGTAAGGTAGTGAGTACATTTCTTGTCAAACTTTTTACCCTTTCCCTCATTTGCTCCTACTTTCCCTCCCTCCAACCCCATCCCAAATCATACAATTCATTTCCAACGTACTGTCTTGTGAATATCGCTGTTACATTGGTTGGCTCTCTGTCCTCTGTCTCACCTTTTTGTTCTCCCCCCTCCCCTTTCAAATGTTTTTACATTCAGCCTGATATTGTGGTTTTTCAGCATTCATTGTTCTAATTATCACTGAAATAGAAAATGTTTTCCTCAGCTAATGGGCAATTTGGAAGGATCAGTTCAGACTTTTTTTTTTTTACTGTTATTTAATTAATGTGTGTCCTTTTTTAACATGAACATGATGTTGTACATCAATTTTCCACTCGCTACTTGTCAGATGAATGGTTCAATGGCCCAGATTTTTAGGCTGTCGTTTCATATGTGATTATCTGTGATAGAGGGTTTGGGTGGTTGTTGTTTTGGGGTTTGGTTTTTCGCTAGCATTATGGATTGAATTCAGATCTGCTTGCTTGCTCGGCAAATGCTCTACCACTTAAGCCACTCCCTAGTACACAAGTTATCATTTTAATATAACTGAATTATAATTTTGTAGGTTCAGTACAAATTTTGTCATTATTTCAAGATGAAGACATTTTTCTTACAGTCCAAGACTCTTGTTGTCATTTTATGCCTTGAATTTAGGTCTTTAAACAGCATACAACAATGTTTATAAAATTGAGGTAGAGGGTTGATTTCAGTTTTCCATATTGTAAGCCAATTACTTATGCATTGTTTATTGAAAAGACTGTATTTCCCTTAATGAAATAAAGTGCTATTCATAACATAGATCAAGGGTTCATATGTACATATATAAACATGGTTTGGCTTCTGAGCTGTAGTGTTTGCAATTGGCCTTGCTCAATAGGAATAATACAGGCTTAATTGTTATCATTTCAGGGAAAATTGATTTTCTTTAAATAAAGATTCTCAATCTCCTTTTTTCCTAGGATACATTTATTCTTATTAATTTGCTTTTGGAAACAAAACAGATTGTCAAGTTATCCACATCAATGCTCGTGCACACACATACCCCACTTCTTTTAGGATTTGATTGACATTACACATTGTATTGCATCCATAATCTCATGTAGGGAGACTCAACATCTTTAAAATATTAAGCCCTCCAAATATAAACACTCCACTTTTGTAATTACTTAAGTTTTCTATAATAACTCTTACCTAAGTTTCATAACATTTTCCATAAAATTGCACTCAAATTTTCTAAGATTTTTCTCCCCAGCTATTTCATATTTTCCTAAGTTTATTATGAAGTATGTAAGTTTTCATTTCCTAATGTTGAGTTTCTAGCAAACATATGAATATATAATGAAAAGTTGCTAGGATTTTTATAAATATTATTTATGAAGTATATATATGTCAATTCTTTCAGAAGAAGAATAAACAGACTCTTATAAAACCACCACCAACAACAACAAGAAATCTTCCACAAATGTAATTACTCATCAAGAAATAATGACAGCCATGGTTCCTCCTAACACTTAACGTTTGTATGGCTTTCTTACGCTGCCCATGACATTGAGAATGGTTGTACACACCTGTTGATAGACTGAAAATAATCAACTGCTAATTTCATTTGTGTTAGTGTTTTTTTATCAACATAGAAATTTTCCTAGAACTCTTATTGCAAAGATTGGTTCTTAAGTTATTAAAGCAATAAACTGTGGCTGCATTTTATTCAATTTTAAATTGTCTTAAAATCATATTTAAGTACTTATACAAAAGGGTTTCATAAACCAGCATGCTGAATTGGAACTCATTTATTCAATTTTTTGAAGTCAAGCTGGGTTTCTTCTAACTTACCGAGAGAAATGGGTGAAAAAATCTCCAAAGGTGATTCTAAAGTAAGCTCTCCGAGTAATTTTTGAATTTTTATAGAACGCACTTTTCAGTCTATGTTCTTGAATAGTTACAAAATTTTATATTTTCATGGTAGATGAAATGGTTTCTCATCATGAAGGACTTATGTATAAGTTAGCCACATGGCTTTATAGTCTACGTTAGGAGTACAGCTGTTGCAGATTTTGTACTGAGCATTTATTTTCCATGTTTTTATTTTGAATAATTTGTGTCCTTAGAGATTTATATACATCACTTGTACAAAGCTGACACATACTCAGAATACTCTCAAAATGTCTAATAATATTTCTTTATGAATTAGGAGATTGATTATATTTCCAGTTCATAGTAACAGGATTTTGTATCTTTTATTTAATTTTGACCTAAGTTTTTATATTCTTCTGTCTTGCTTCATGGGAGGATTTTAAAAACCATTTCACCCTCTTAACTTCTAGCAAATATATTGTTTCTGTGACGTGAGTAATTTCTGCATCAATAAAGCAAAACAAAACTCATAAAGGTTGCAATTAGTATTTTATCCTTTTTTTCTGAACAATGCAAATTCTTTGTGGATCACCTTGATTCCAGTTGGTTACATTAATACATGTACGATTTTTTTTTTGTCAACTTGCAGACACTATTACAGCTTTTATCTGGGCAATATCTGCTATGGTCTGTATGTTTCTATACCTCCTAAATCTATGCATTGAAATTTAACCCCAATATCATAAAGACATGCAGCTGCTAGAGGCAACTAGGTCACGAGAGTTTCTCTCTCATCAGTGGGTGTTGTGCTCTTACAAAGCTGGGTCCAGACCTAGCTTGTCCCTTCTGGCACATTGCACGGTAAGAGGAGTCCCCACCAAGCTCACCAACCTACCAGTGCCTTTCTTACTCGCTTGTTTTTAACTCATGCTTCCTTGGGTCCTTGTTTTTGAGTGTGAGCTGTTGTACATACTTGGGACATTAGCTGTGGCTTTCTTCACCGTAAGCGGAGGGTGCATTCCTATAGAAAGGATGGCCACTGCCTTCTGCAACTCTGACCTACACGATTTAAAGAGGGTATGTGTTTTTTTAATCGAATTAGTATGTTCAGTGGATGTTACAGATCATTTGTAGATGCAAATAAGATTTTTTTCACTCCCAAAGCATATTTTTGTTTGACCTCCCCCTCCCTTCATGAAAGGCAGGCAGAAGGGTTTATCTGAAGGGATTACATCTTGCAGATTTATATCTGATTGGACTCTAGCTTTAGCAGGTCCATGTTTGCTGGTTGCTGCTCATCTTGGAAAGCTTGGACTGCTCTATGCTTTTTACCCTATTTTCCCGCTGGTTGGTTCAATGCCCTCAGCTGCTGTGAAATTCTTCCATTCTTGGTGTTTCTGCCTTTGCATTTATTTTCACTAGAGGTCAACTCCCTTGTGTTTGTAATATCAAAATATACTGTACCCTGGCATTGGAGATATTCCAAATAGGAGAGTTTATTCACCCCTTCTTGGCTTCCAAACACTTAAATGGAAATTTTCTTATTTTTTGACATGTTCGATGTGCTCGGCATTGCAATTCTAGCCACACAGAGACTCTCAGAAGAACAGGCTGGTTATAGCACAGGGACTTCACAGCTACTGATTAAGCTCAGAAGGGAATTCATGATTCTGACTTGTAAGATGAAGTAAATTCCAGATAATGAAAACAGCACTTATTTATTCTACACAAAAAATATAGAAATCAAATGAGAAGATCATTAAGCATCGAGAGATAAGCATATATCTGTGTTATTGTTTTGTGATTTTTTTTTTTTTACATTCTCCTGTGTGAATGTGCGTGTGAGTAGCTAGGATCACAAGGGTGAGACAGCAGAGCCTGGCTTGAATTTTTACTGGGACATTCAGCTTCATTGCCTAAGTATCCTCCCTCCCCTCTGCTTTCTGATAACTATCCTCCCACTCCAACACTATTCTTTCTTGAGTCTGATTATTTTAGATACACTAGAAATGAGATTGTGCACTTTGGGACATTGTTTCTGCTTCTTTGCAGATAATTTTTATATATATTTAGGGGAATATAAATAATATACTCTTGACTATTAAAATCATATTCTAGGGCTGGGAATATGGCCTAGTGGTACAGTGCTTGTCTCGTATACATGAAGCCCTGGGTTCGATTCCTGAGCACCACATATATAGAAAAAGCCAGAAGTGGCACTGTGGCTCAAGTGGCAGAGTGCTAGCCTTGAGCAAAAAGAAGCCAGGGACAGTGCTCAGGCCCTGAGTTCAAGCCCCAGGACTGGCAAAAAAGAAAAAGAAAAAAATCATATTCTAAGCCAGGCACTCATGGCTCAGACCTATAATTCCAGCCATTCAGTAGGCTGAGATCTGAAGATTGTGATCCAAAGCCAGCCTGGGTAAGAAAGCCCATGAGACTCTTATCTCCAATTAATAACTTAAAAACCAGAAGTGGCACTGTGGTGCAAAGTGGTAGAGTGCTAGCCTTGAGCAAAAGAGCTCAGAGACAGAGCCCAGGCCCAGAACCAACAACAACAAAAATCATATTCCAAAACTAACTGGCAATCCTTTGTAGCCAGGGAATAATGATGTGTTTTTATGTATTAATGGGAAAAGGTCAATAAATTCTAGAACCAGGTTCTTTCTAGGAGCTGTGACCCCCTAACATTGCTGTTACACCAGTCGTACTAATGTGACTGTCAAATAAGCCCAAAGCGGTGAGATCCTAGTGTCTGACTCATCCCCATTTTTCTTTCCCTACATCTCATCATGACCCCTCCACACTCTCTTGACCATTCTTACTCTGTTCAATTTTTACACTATTGACATGCATCTTTAAAGCCACACATTTGCAATTCGTATCCTAACTTCAGTTTGCAATTACACTATGTTACTCCTTGTTTGGGTTTATGAATTCGTGTGATATATTGCAGATGGCAAACAAGGCTAGAAGAAGCCAGACGAGCTGGGTGCTTGATTCTCAGCCCACTGCTGACCTACTGAGTGATCCCGAACAAGTGGTCCCACTTTGCCATGTTCCCTGTGGGAAAGTCATCACACTGGCTGGAACATACCCGAGGTAGTCACAGGTAGGGCGTGCACACGTGAGGTACCATCCCCATGTCCATCTGTCTAAACTTCAGACTACAACCTTGGGCTGTGCTCCCAGCTGCTTTGCCCTTGCTTGATGAGGTTTGGGAAGTACAAAAAGATGAGAGAGAAATGATAATATTTCTTTCTCCATAGGGAACTTCCAGCATCGTGGTGGAAGCAGAAAGTCTTGATTACACAAGAAGAAGGAAGACATTCACCATAGAATGTCTTACAGATGAGAAGTGTTTCTGATCATTGACCCGTGAAGGGCCAAGAAGTAGTGGCTGCAGCTAACATGCTCCAGGCAACTGGATGGGTGGGAATGGAGCCCAGGGGCCTTGGGCCCAGCACCAGATTTTCTTAACTTTGGTGGACTGCAACTTGCCCCCCACCGCCCCCACTCTCTTCTCAGAGATACAAAGCAAATATGCCTAGAGGTACCTGAACAGCTTTCAAATTCCAAGGCCAGGCAGGTAAATGAGTGAGAACATGGTAGTAAGATGATAAATGACACCAGAGAAAGCTAGATACAATCCTCTTGCCATAGGAAAGGTTTATATGTGTATACATATCTGTGTTCATCTGTGTGTGTGTGTGTGTTTACTCACATTCATGAGTGTATGTACCTGTGTGCATTATACTTGTGTTTACTGAACCTGGGAGTAGGGGAGGCCAGGATGGTGGAGCAACTGTAGATGGAAGCATCCATATCTATGAAGGCAGAGACCCAATGACTGATAATCACATACTTCTCCCCCAGTAGGGAGATTGTCTTGAGTCCATCCAGGGGCTGCTTGTGTCTAAACAGTGCCACTACAATGCCCCAAAGAGTTAATATCTTCCCCCAGGCTTCGGAGCATCTTTCTCTCTGGGTGTTAGAGGACAAATTTGTAAAAATAATAATGCTTCTGAGAGCCAAGTGCATGCCTTGGTTTCAAAGAGATTCCCTGGGCCAACCGCGGTGGGGGCCAAACAAAATATTTCTGAGTGCCGAATGTGCGTGGTGATGGCTATTCTTAGGGAAAGGATTTTTTTTTTTTAAATCAGTCTTCCAAGGCAAAGCCTCACTCTCCTTTCGAATTATTTTTTTTTTACTTCCTTTGACTTTTTCTGTTTCTCCTTTTCATCTTCCACTTTTTGACACTATAACCATTTCTCTTTATTTTCCATGCCTTCTCATTGGGCTGACCCAGAGAACCCACAGAGCACTGGGCGAAGGAAACTACAGCTGCTCCCTTACAGCCAGCCAGATAGGCTAAGTGCTGGCGTAGCAGTGGAATAATGAAGCTGGAAATGATTTGTTTTGAGTGACACTCCCTGTGAAAGCCTCTCACATACTTTGATACTTCAGAACTGGTCATTAAACTCTTTTAAATTTGCTTCTGGACCTTACACCCTAACGTCTTAGCTGCTGACAGCCATGTTGGGAATCCGGGAATCGCAGAGGAGGCTCTGCCACTGCACCGTGATCACTTCCTGGAAGATGAGAGCAACCCTTCCTCATCTCCACCGGTCCCTGGCAAAGATGCCTAAAGAAAACAGTAGCCACCAGCAGGCCTTTGCTGCTGGCATTCCAGACATCTCAGAGAGAGAGACACTGGTTGAGAGCATGGTGAGCACTGAGCTCCACCCATTCTAGAATTTGTCATAAGGGAATAATATACAGTGCGCAGCTCAAACATCATCTTAGACCTTACTCACTGCCATCAAGAATGTACCCCTGGGCTGGGCAACATGGCTCACGCCTGTAATCCTAGCTACACAGAAGGATCCCAGTTCGAAGCTAACCCTGGGCAAGAAAGTACATGAGACTCTTCTCTCCAATAAACTACTCTGAAAAAGCCAGAAGTGGTGCTGTAGCTCAAGTGGTGGAGGGCTAGCCTTGAACAAAAGAAGCTCAGGGACAATGAAGCCAAGGCCCAGAGTTCAAGCCCTTGTACTTGGGGCGGGGGGCGGGGGGAAGGGGAGGGGGATCTATCTCCGGTAGCAACAGAGATAGTGCCATCAAACTTTACAGAAGTACCACTAACAGAGTCTAAATGTATCTACTTCTCCTAGATACCTTAAATCTCAGGATGTGTATGTTTGATGTTCTTATTCCAGGCTACTCTTGGCACCATGAATTTGTGTGGTGTGGGTCCATCATGCTAATGTCTGATGGACGGCTGGGGAGTGCTGAGAACGTTCATGTCTGAGGCCAAAAGGCTGGAACACATGCTTGTTCAACCTTAATTGAAATAAGGTCGATTTAACTCAGTAGGAGTTGATTCTTCTTAAATACTACAGCCCTAGAAGGCAGGCTTTGAATGCCATGAAGCGTGCAAGCTATTTACCTTGTGAGTCTTATATATTCTATGTATTTTAATATAGTCTTGTATTCTATCATATACATATATATCAGC
This sequence comes from Perognathus longimembris pacificus, assembly GCF_023159225.1. NCBI lineage: Eukaryota > Metazoa > Chordata > Mammalia > Rodentia > Heteromyidae > Perognathus > Perognathus longimembris. Next base: position 67,703,441 of record NC_063168.1, on the reverse strand, counting down.
ATTTCTATGAAGTTTATTTTAGGGGTTATGGAGAGGCGGGAGTTAACCATTACATGAAAATCTGTACTCAGTTCAGAAGTCGTTTGTGACGTGGGCCTACAGGTTCCTGAAGCCAGTTTAAAACTTTCAAAGTATTTTGGTCATCTCCTTTCTAGAATAATCTGGGGAGAATTCTCCAGAAGGCCATGGGCACAGTGTGGAGCGATCTCTTGTACTTAGGAGGCCTTTAGGAACTGTCCATGCTACGCTCACCACGAAAGTAGATGGGCAGTAGGAATAAGGCATGCTTTCTTTCTGGGGGTTGAGCACTGTCTGAATGGGAACTGAGATGGACTCACGGGACATAAATGAATGAAAATATTCAACCTATGTCCAGAGACGTGACACAAACACAAAGACAAACACTGAAAGAGCCATTAAGGATAATCAATAGTCTCCTCCCCTATCACGAGCTAGTGGGTCTTCAGCTGTTGTCCACATAGGCAACCTTTATAGCACAGGAAAGTATTTGAGTCTTGTCGGGTTTACTTTGCTCTAGGCGGTGTGGAATCAGAGGCTGCAGGATAGACTGAGAGCAAGACTCTGACTCTTCTTTGTCCTTCTATGCTTGACATACATTCTACCCATCTCCCTGCAGAGAACATAAAAGACTCAGAACTGAGGCAAGAGGGACAGCTGTAGGAGGCCTGTATGGTTTACACTAGCTGGTTCATCCTTACACATCAGGAAGTGGCCATCTGCAGACCACAGGAAATCCTCTCTTCTTGGTGAGTCCATTCCAAGAGCCCAGAAGTCAGCCAACTGGATAACTAAAACAGGTACAAGAAGACGTGCTCCTTCCCATGAAAGGATGGATGTAAGCATTATAAAATGGTTGTTCACAAACAACTATTTTTACTGAATCTTGCAGATGTCTGTCTATATTGAGGTAACTTCAGTTATTTCCAGAATATCTAAACAAACATTGCACTACTTGTAAAAGAATCTTCTTTTGTTCCCCCGATGTTTATTTGTCTCATGGAGGTCTGAGAAGATAATAATATTATCACAGTTCACCCAAATCCATTCTAGTAGAAGCAGTGGTGAGGAGAATGGAAATGCTGGCTTTATGCCCATTGTGGTGGCCACGAATCCAGCCAGCACCAACGAATACGCCAGTGTGCCAAGCAGACACAAGCTGGACAGAGACAAGCTGGGAGAGGTGATTCGGACATGGCCCGGCCCTTCTCAGGAGGCTGTAGCTGAAAAGGACTCTATGCATATCTCTTTCATAGGCCCGAGAGTTCCCCAGGGAACGCTAGCAAAGTACCTTCCATCTTCGTTCCTTCATGACTCATAGTAAAAACTTCTAGGCGAACTTGAGCCTAGGGGTGGAGGGGGGGGGGGGGGAGGAAGAAGAACTAAAGAAAGAAAAATGAGAAGTAAATACATTTGACAATAAATCTGCAGCCATAAACCTTGGGATTCTTTTCTAATACCATGCACTTCAAAATCAGGCAGTATTTTTTCCCTTCGACATGGATTTAAAGGTAGCTCAAAGAAAACACAGGATTAACTGTAAGTAGCAGGGTAGTATGCATGAGCCAAGCTTCCAAATAAACACATCAGAGACTCGAGTCTAAAAAAAGACAGAACACAAATAACCTCCTCTTGATGGGCCTACGGTTTCATTTAACTGTTCCCAGGTCATGAACTAATTTGCCAAAAAAGAGGTTAACTCCAGTGCGGCAAGGCAGTGCTTCAGGAAGCAGGTCTTGTGCGGGTTGCACAGTGGCTGACACACGGACAAGCACCCTTTCGGAGGCTTTAGTGGCATCTACTGAATGGGCAATGTTTTAAGGACATTCGATCGTGTGGGCTGGAGCACGCGTGGCCTTGGCTCATAGTCAGATGTGGATGTCTCCTGAATGAGCACAAAGAAAGAGAAGCTTTGGGACCGTGGGCTAGATATCCCTCTTAGAAAACAAGCTGAGATGAACTGCGTTTTCAGCACACAGAGGCCCTTTCCCAGAGACTCAACCCAGCCCAGGAAGGGTGCTGGCTGGCCTCAGAAGATTCTAGCTAAAGGAGAGCACTAAAGTCCCCAAAGTTTGGAGAGCTCAGCTGGAAGGTCATTCCCAACCAAGTGACTCTCTCAGAGCACTGGGACTTGAAGATGAGCCTGAGGATACCATTTGCACTGCAGGGCCTAACGTCTCTTGAATCCACATGATTTCTTTTATTCTGCATGTAGCTGTGACATTCTTGTGGACATTTCTAAGGCTTCCTAGCGATGATTTTCAATCTGGGCTGGGGCTGTGAAAGAGGCCTGCTGGACCGGCCACAGGATTCCACACAGCTGCCATCTGCGGCCCATACTTTGAAAACACTGATCTAACTGTTCTGGAACCAGGAAGAGCTGGCCTCCCTCACAGATTTGGGGTCCTGAAAACCAGAGACCCCACTGACACCATAATATAAAAGAGTACATGACAGGGGCATGCTACCATCTACAACAAGCTTCAGGATTAAAAAAAATGTGTGTGTGTGTGTGTGTGTGTGTGTGTGTGTGTGTGTGTGTGTGATTAGGACTCCATGCAGGGCCAACTTCAAGTTCCCTGGCTGCCAAAAGATCTTGGGGCTCCATTAAGTTGAATGAAAGCAAATTTGAAGTCAGGAGAGCTGAAAAGCACCTTATCCCTGATGGCGGAAATCAAATGGTAGTCCTCTGGACCATGGGGAGCCCAGCACTCATGAGAATGGCCACTGTGCCCCGCCCCCCAACACCCCGTGCCCTTAATCACCACAATCATGAATCCAATACAAGTAAAGAAAAAAAGAAAGTCCTTGAGTGCTGGTGGCCCACACCTGCATTACTAACCACTCAGGAAGCTGCGATCTCAGGACTGTGGTGTGAAGCCAGACCTGGCAGGAAAGTCCATGAGACTCCTAGCTGCAATTCACCAGCCAAAAGCTGGACGTGCAGGTGTAGCTCAAGTGGTAGAGTGCCAGAATTAAGCAGAAAAGCCAAGAAATGTTATGAAGCCACCCATGTAAGTGCCACTGATGGGAGGGAGGGAGGGAGGGAGGGAGGGAGAGAGAGAGGGAGAGAGGGAGGGAGGGAGGGAGGGAGGCAGGGAGGGAGGGAGGGAGGGAGGGAGGTGGGAAGGTGGGAGGGAGGGAGGGAAGAGAAAGCTGAAAGCCAAGTATTCAATCATAAGTTGGAGAGTAAGTGTATCAATGAAGGATTAAGGAACATCTTATAGGGAAGGTCATTATTGTCATGAATTTTCCAAACACAACTTCAGAGAGGAATGCTACCAGCAACACATAAGAAATTAAGGTGAGTGAAAAAGCAGTACAAGGCAGGCTCCAAAGTGGGGTCTCAGGTGGACCACCAGAAAACAGTAGACCCTTGCAAAGTGATCTCTCTTGTCTAGCAAACACATTTGTCCAGAGGGAGTCCCTAAGCCTCCACTACCTTCTAAGCTGCATCCCTCAAAATGTCAGAAGTGAGATTAAAGTGTAAGTGACTGTCAGTATGTTCCTGTCCTCCTGAGTATTGTGCTATTACTGCCTATTTGGGACCTATGGGGTGGGGTAGGGGTTGGGGTAGGGGTTGGCATATTTTCAAATGTAACTGAATAGAGCATGTAGGGAATGGGGAGCCCCCGAGTGTCTTGGGGGGATAAAGCAGTTCACAAGCTGCTACTTTTCTGTGACATAGCTTTTATGGGGGGGGGGGAGAGCCAGAATATTAAGCTCATTACTTCCAGATGGGAAGGTTGGACAAGACAGAGGGGCCTTGGCTCAGAAAGCCTGAATGGTTGTGGTGCGATATGGATGTGACATATTGAAGTAATCGAGATAGAAGATCTGGCTTTAGCCAAGGCTGTCAGATAGATACTTTTTAAAACATTACATGGTTTGTAACAAGGTATTGTGTATCCTCCCAGAAACCCTGCCGCCTGCCTCAGTCTCTGGGAAGGTAGTGGGGGGGGGGGGCGGAGTGTGCTTATTTTGCTTGAGTTACTAAAGCTCCTTTTATATATGAGGAATTTGGCATCTCCTGGCTGGGAGAGGCTGAGCCAACAGTGTCCAATGCACTTGTAATGTAGATCATGCTAGAGAAAGTAAAGTAAGTAAATCGCTAAGTAAATCCAGGTGCCTGCAGAAGAAGCAGGGTCCCAAGCACTCCCTCATTGGAGCCCCGAAGCAATCATGGCCCAACGTCTCAAATGAGCCTCAAATCTGTTTAATAAATCATCCGTCTATTTATAGTTAATCCAAGGAGAAATCCTTTTCTTGCTGTCTGGTGGAGGCTTCGCCACTAGAGGGCGCCAATGCCCACCTCATTGGGCCAGGGTGGCTCACTCAGCCTGTCCCAGGGGCTTGGGGTCTCCTCCAAGTGGCTTTCTTGGTCTTTTCCTTCCCATGTAAGCCAGAGGCCTTGAATGCCCGCTTAGAGACTACAGCAGGATGGGGATAGGGAAACAGGTCCACACTCCTTTCCCGGGAGACCGCTCTCAGTTTTATACTCACTGTGGAAAGGGAGTGTTGGTCTGGCTTGCTTTTGGAAATTCTGCATTTGCAATGTGCTCGATTGCTTGTAATTTCGGGGAAGGGGCCCCTTCCTTGGCTAACTTCACACCTGAGCCCTGTCCCGGCCATCCCCATGGACCCGTGTCTGCTTCACGTTTCAAAGGCTGGGAACTGTTAAGCTTTGTATTTTGATTAAAATTTTGTATTAGCTATTTCTCTTTCTCTCTCTCTCTCCCTTTCGGTGTAATTTCAGGATATTTAATTTCAACCAATCATCTAAGGGAAAGGGGGGAGGAGGTATTTGATGTGAAACAGCTCATAGGGAAAGCCAGCCAAGTTAGAAAACAGAGCTGCTCAGGGCTTCGGAGATGTGACAACTGAAATCTCTTTTGTTCTCTCAGGCAGGGTCTGAAACCGAAGCTCCTCAGGGGCAGGAGATCTGGCTCTTAGCTGTGAGTCAAGAGGACCAGGCCTTCTGGGAGGCCTTCCCTCTACCTTTGCGGCAGTGGGCAAGTCCCTGAACCCTTCGTGGCTTCAGACACCTGGTTGAGCTTTGGGAAGAACAATGCCTACTGTTTGCCTTTGACCTTGGGATGTGTCAAGAGAGGCAGCCGAGTCTTTGGAAAAGCCAATACCTGGAGACGTTTGGTGGACATTTGTTAGCGCCACCTAGTTCACAACCTCGCAGACATCGGCAAGCGGGGCTTACATTAGATGAATTAGGGATCATTAGTCACACATTGGCTTCCATCTCATCTGGTCTTACTTTAGGGTGGAGGTCATTTGTTCAAATGTCTGCAGATCCTGGCAGGAATGAAAAATGGAATTATGCCAGATGCAAATGGCTATAGTTCTTGCTACTCAGGCCACTGAGACCTGAGGATCACAGTTCAAAACCAGCCCAGGCAAAAAGTCAGTGAGACTCCTATTTTCAAGTAATCAACAAGAAGTCAGAAGTAGAGGTGTGGCTCAAGTGAGCACTAGCCTTGAAAGGCAAAAGTTAAGGGAGGATGTTCAGGCCTTGAGTTCAAACCCCAGTACTGGCATAGAAAGAAATGAAGGAAGGGAAGGAGAGGGGGGAAGGGGAGGGAATTGTGAGATATGTTTTTCTCAGAGCAGATGTGCCATAAATATTTGGTTTTGAGCAATAAACAACAAGGTGTCTGCTGTGAGACAATAGGAAATACAGGACTCATATCAAATTGGGAAGTTCAGGTCCTATCTTTGGTTTTTAAATGTATGCCTTTTGAAACCATGGTTTAAATATCTCCTGCCTTTTGAGCAACAAATTTCTATCTCTGTATCTACTTTTATATACTTTAGGTCACTTAAAAGATAAGAATGAAAAGATACACATAACGTAGCTGTTCCTTTGTATCACCTTCTCCACTTTTGTATACTTCAGAAACACTTAAATCACCAAAAAGAGATACATACATACATACATACACACATACATACACACATACATACACACATACATATATACATACATAGTCCGTGTGGCTAGCTCCCATGCAGGAAGAAGCACGTGCCCTGCACACTGCAGCTCGGGTGGGCTCCGTGCGGTCCTTAACCACACATACCCCTTCACTAAACCGTGATGCCGGAGGGAGAGTTGCCCGAGTTTATTCACAGCACCGAGCTTTGCCTTCCTCAGTCGCCCTTGCATTGCCCCAGTCCGCTGCCTTCACAGGTGAGGACCAGGAGAAGGGCCTGGTGGAGGGCATTGCCCATTGTGCTATGCTGAACAGAGGTCATTTCTACTGTTCCGTGTGGAGCAGGCAGCTGGAGAAAATCTTCTCAGACAGGTTCCTTAGACCCCTTAAAGGCTTGTTATGTCTGGGATGGTTCTCTTGCTGATTAAGTAAGATTCCTCTATGCATAGTCAGTCCACATTGTCCCTTGTGTAATTTCCGACAAAATAATGAATCAAAGTTGCATGTTTATGTCTTAGCTGTGAGTCGCACTCTCTGCTCACCTGCGCCTCGGCCCTGTCCCTACAATCGTATGATCCTTGGGGCCAGACACCCCAGGGATTTGCCACCACCCTCTCTGCCACCACCAAATCCCACCAGCAGATCCCATTCTCAGGGTGCAGCTGGCTGGCTCTGTCCTGTGCGGATCCCCCTTCGGCTGAGGCTTTGCTAGGTGGTGCGTTTGGTTCACAGACAACATGGTTGTGTCCCGGAGTGCAGGGGAGCCTAGCTAGGATGGCTCCCAAGCAGAGAGGGCAAGATGGCTGAAGGCCTGGTCCCCGCCAAGCCCTGGCCCTGCCCGCTGCGCTGGGAGAGGCAGATGTTTAGTGTTAGGTTTCCATTAAGGAGCCCGGATTTGCAGTGCCCCAGGATCAAAGCCAAACTCCTAAGCCTGGAATTCAAGGCTCTCCAAATCTGGCAATACCTTTCTCACGTTCTCCCCCCCCCCCCTCCCCCAGGTGTGCAGGCCAGGCTTCCACTCCCCAGGGTACCCCATCCTCCCTGTACCGCTCCCCTTGTCACTCCCCCAACCTTTACGCACATACGTCCTTTTGCTGGAATTTTCTTCTTGCTTTCTGGAAAATCTGCCCACGACAGTAAGGACCATTTTGTTGGGGAAGAGCTCACTCTTCCCCAACGGGCGTTTCCCCACCGGCTCCTGAGGACCATTGCCAGTGATTCGCTCCATCTTTCCCTCCTTCCTAGGGGTAGAGGGGGTGACTGGGGCCAGGGCCTGAGCAGTCCTGGCTGAGCCCCCCCCCCCCCCCCCCCCCGCCACCTCCTCCTTCTGGGCGATGATTCTGACTGCAGAGCAGCAGCTTCCTGCCTGGTTTCTTTGCACTCTCCTCTTGTGACCCTAAGACACGCCTTGCATGAGGCGCGAATGGTCCCCGCAGTAGACAAGGGATCACTGCTGGCTTGGGTCCTGGCTTTGCCCTTCGACTCCAGGGCGGAGGGGGGGAGGGGCCTAGTCTCCCATACAGAGTTACCAGAGTCTGGTCCTCATGCTGAGTTGATCTGAACCCCAAAGGGGAAGAGAGATGCTGTTGTCTTTGCCCTTGTAAGCTCAACCCTCCTCTTCCATGTTTTCTCTGCCTCCCCTGCCAGCCTTTAACTATTCCCTCCATCTTCCCCTTTATGCCTGTCCTATCAAACTTAGTTGCGTTTCCTTCGCTCACTCTCTTGTTCTAAGGCTTGTTTGTAAGTGTGGGGATTGGATTCCCTTGCATTTAGGATGTGATGAGAAGTTATACTGCAGGTTGTGATTTATTCTGACAATCTAGTTTGGGGCTTTAGTGTAGATGATCTACTGGTATAATGAAAACAAAGTTTGATTGGTAGCTTGAAGCTAGGTGCTTAAACCAACCATGGTAGCTCATACCTACAATCCTACGCACTCTGGAAGCCAGGATTGAGAGGATAAAGTTTCAAGACCAGCCTAGGTTAAAAGTCCACAAGACCCCATTTCAATTGATAACTTAAAAAAAAAAAAAAGATGTGGTGGCATATGCTCATCATTCCAGCAATATAGGAAACATGAATAAGAGGATTATTGTCCAGGATAAGCCTTCTAAATACCAAGACACTATTAAAAAAATAGCAAAAGCCAAAAGGGCTGGGTTGTATGATTGAAGTAGTAGAGCACCTAGCTAGCAAGCATGAGACCATGAGTTCACATCACAGTTCAGACAGAATAAAGAAAGGAGGGAAGGAAGGAAGGAAGGAAGGAAGGAAGGAAGGAAGGAAGGAAGGAAGGAAGGAAAGAGAAAGGAAGGGAAGGGAAGGGAAGGGAAGAGAAGAGAAGAGAAGAGAAGAGAAGAGAATTGAGTTCATTATTTGGTTTGTATTTAACTTAATACATTTTGAAGACTTCAGTTACTTCAAATTTTACACCCCACTTCTAACTTTATACAATAAATTTTCCCAGACTGTACAGTACATAGAAATCATGTAGATTCTCTGACAAGGGAAGGGAGATTAGAATCAGGATTTGAACTCACAACTGATGCTTCAGGATAACTTCCCGTAGGATTTGCTTACCCAGCACCATTGTTGGGTTCTTGGCTCTTGTATTTGCTTTTTCTTGCCTCCTGCTAGGGAAAAAAAAAAAACTGCCAAGAAGGTGTGTTGTTCAGCACACTCATTTGTATTTGATTCTTATACACTGTCATGAGGCGAGCATTTTCCTTTGGGGTGCCTATGGCGTAACCTGCCACTCTCCTGAGTCTCTAGCTTCTGCAGTCATAATCCCGTGCAGTCTGGCTGTTTGGGCACTTCCAACCTATTCCTGTTTGTTCTTTTTTTTTTTTTTAAGTGTGTGTGTGTGTGTGTGTGTGTGTGTGTGTGTGTGTGTGTTGTTTTATTTATATGGTACCAAGGAATGAAACTTAGGGCCTCATGCATGCTAGGCCTGCACCTACCCTTAAGCCCCCTGTGTCTTCTTACATGTGTTAAGACTGGCCCTGAGCAGCTGCTCTCTGCCTGCCTTCTAGTCCTCTCCTGAGCACACAGATTGATTGGCCAGCAAGGAGATGGATCCGTTATTCAGAAAGGCAGGTCCTCGTCACTCTTGACTGCCCAGAAGCTTCTGGCTGCCTTCGAGAAGATGCTTTAAATTATATCTCCAATGCTTCTCTTACTGTGCTAAGCTCGGAGAGTAGTTTGCTAGAGGAATGACATCCTAGCCAGAAATGGAAGTCACATATGTTTTTGAGGTTTGTGTATAGAGATCCAGGTCATTCTTTTTAATAAACAGCTGCATAGGATGAATATATATATATATGTATTAAATGTATTTATAGATGGACATTTGGGCGTTTTCCAACTTCTTAACTGTTAAAAACCATGCTGTAATGAATACTGCCACATTGATTTCTTGTGCACATCTTTGAGAATTCCTCTATAATAAGCATCTGGACGTGGAAGTGCCGATCTATAAAGAATGGTCATTTAAAAAAGGACTTTGTTATGTATTGCCAAACCACTTTCCAAAGTGAATGAGCCATCTTATGTTTTTTGTAGAAGTAAATAAGTGCTTTTGTTTATGCCAGCTGTGATAATGTTTGCTTGCGAAATGATTTAAGTTTGTTTTTGGTGCTGGTGCTAGGGCTGGAACTCAAGGGCCTTGCGCTCTTGCTTAGCTTTTTTCTTTTCTAGACCGGTGCTGCACCTTTTGAGCCATGCTTCCACTTCTGGCCTTTTGCTATTTAACTAGAGATTTGTCTGCCTGGATTGGCTTTGACCTGTGATCCTTGGCTCTCAGCCTCCTGAGTAGATGTGATTATAGTACAAGTCACAAGGCACCCAGCTTATAACAATTTAGATTTTGGTCAATAAGGTGAAATGGTGCATCTCTTATTTCTTATTAGTGGAGCTCTTGGGGTCATTTCTTTCACAGATTTTCTTCTGGAAGTAACTACTCTTTTCTCTACTTTACTTTTTATTGTGTTTTGGTGTCTTCCTGTTGCATTTATTTCAAACACAGTTAATCCTTGGCCTGCTATTTATGTGGGTAGTCAGTCTACAAGCATTTATTGAGCACTGTCTACATGTAGTATCTGGGTTATGGGGGAGACGAATAGAATCTCTATTTCTATGAGGTGTGTATTCTACTATAGGAAGGCTAAAGTTTATCAAGAACAGATTTAAAGTTAGTAAAGTCATATTATATCGCAAGAAGCATCAGAAAAATGCAAATAGGAGAAATGGATAGAGAGATGGGCTGTGCTGTCTTCCGTCATTCTGTTACCTGTGAGTCCCAGCGCAAGCTTTGCAAACACTCTGTGCTCTGGGTAAGCCACTTGCATCCTCTCTAAGCTCATTTCCTCATGTGCAAAGTGAAGACAGAAATACTGACCCCCTAAGACCGTTGCAAAGATTAAATGAGATAATACATTTGTAACAGAATGCTGTAGCTAATAACAAGTAGTTTTTAAACACACACACACACACACAATACATATACTAGCTACTTTTAAATTATGCACGTCTGTAATCCCAATACTTGTAAAGCAAAAGCAGAACGATCACGAGTTCTAGGCCAACCTAGGCTGCATAGAGTACTCTGTCTCACAAACCAAAAAGCAATCAAAATGAGCTATTTTTACAGTTAGAGTGTTTGGGTTTTTGTTTTGTTTTGTTTTGCATTTTCTTCCACCTGTGCAACACTCGACAGCTGACGAGATTCCTCGCGTACTCAGCTGTCCTCCACTCTCAGGGGGCCTCTGGTACACAGGCTCATTTTCTCCTTTTACATTCTGCCCATTTGCTATAACCCTTGCCTCACTGGCAGTCAGTGTGTCCTGAACTGCCAGCAGCAGAGTGACAGTAAGAGGGGGTCCCTGTTCCACGTGGCATAAAGGGGTCTCAGGTGACACATAGAAGCCCTCCTCCTACACACCACAGAGACCAGGGCCTGGGGCATGTCCTTCCAGATGGAACCCTTCTGTTCCTGGGCCTCAGGCTCATAACGGATGGAGCACTTCTGCACCCACGCTGCCAAGTCCATGAAGCATAATTGTTCTGTCAATAGACCAAAAAGAAATATTCTGGAAGCTAAAAGCCTCCCCCAGATTAATTTCCCTGTAACTATTTTTTAAAAAAATTCTCGTGTATTCATATAGCAAGTTACGATGGGAGGTACTTGTGCATCTGTGATGCGAGGCAATCTCCAACAGAACACTGGAGGATCTTCCAGGATTGCTGTTCCCCCGCCCCCACACACACACCAGGAGTCAGAGAGAAAAGTAAATTTCCCAGGCTCAGAAAGATGAGAAGGGACAGGACTAGGCTTGAATTCAGGTGTTTTGCATCTCAATGAACACGGACACAGTTAACATGCAGCCCTATGTAAGTGCTTTTCCATATTGCTCCATATGGATGAGGTAAGTTTAGTGAGATGAAGTAATGAAGTCCGGGGTCCTCAGCTAGGGAAAGCAGCTCTGAGACTGGATTTGCCCTGAGTCCATGCAAGCTCCCAAGTCCAAAGCCACCGAGCTTCCCCCACAGAGTGTGGGTGATGAGGAGCCAGACAGAGGAAAGACAGCAGCTGCTCCGGCCCGACCAGTGGGTTTACCTCTTTCGCATCTGTGCCTGGTGTTACTTTCTTAGTGAAACGCACCCTGTTAGTCTCTATCTCTGCCTGCCCCCCCGCTTTGCATTCCTTCTTTCTCCCTGATTCTTAATTGCTTTATTAATTTTACTCTTTATTGATGTCATCTTGTATTAGAATTCAAGCTTTCCATGGCTGTAAGTACTTGTTTTGCTTGTGAGTGGATCCCAAGAATCATAGTGCTTAACAAGTTGTGCTGAATGAATGAATGAATGAATGAATGAATGATGCTTGGAAGTCCCTCCCTCTCCAAGCCTTTTCTCCTCTAAATGGGAATGAAATGAATATCTCATCAGGTAGCTGCTACCTGTGCCTACTTGCTATGTTTTTCTCCATTTAATAATCGAACTCTCCTTTTCTAAATGCATTCTATCTGGTTCTGATGTCCACAGAGTTGCTATTGTCAGGCAAGCTGGTCTGACCAAACAGGAAATGCCACATCGACAAAGATGGTGGTGCTCTGACGGGCATTTGCTACAAGTGGGGTGGGTCCATGAGGTTAGCTGAGGTGCTTCAGACCGAAAGCCACTAAGAGGAGTCCACATCCTCAGGCACACACCGCTCAGTCTTCAAGAAAAGGCAGGCCCGGGTTCTTTCTGTTAATAAGGACTAACCAAGATGGCTGAGGCAAGCCAGATTTCAGATGGGCCAGAAGAGTAATATGGAGAAAGGAATTGAGGACCCAGAGAAAGAAAGTCCTTACGCTGAGGTATCACCCTTCCATTAGAGCTTGTCAAGTCCCTGCTCATCCCTCAGAGCCTCACTAAAGGGGCTTTTCTGTCCCCTGGATGTCCCAGGCTAAACTGACTCTTTCACTTGGGCCTTGTGATTTCAACTCTTTCAAACACTTCTTAATCATCCATCTTGCATTGTAATAACCTGCAGTACTCATGCGCTAAGGATGCCATCATGGAACAGCAACAGACTGTGGTTTAAATAAGACATCTTTGCTTTTTCAGAGTTCTGGCAGCTGCAATCCAAGATCACGTGGTTGGCAGGGCTTGTGTAGCTATGTTCTTCCTGGGTCCTCATTTGGTCTTCACTTGGTGTTTTCGTCTGTTATATGTAGCCTCTGTGGCAATCAGAGTCATGCTTTGAAGTGACCTAGAGACAATAGAGTCCTGACCCCCAGGGGTGTACAAAGGCTCAGAAGTTATTGGGGAGAGGACTTCCTGTAGCCATGGTTTATGGTCTGGTGCTCATTACCTGGGTAGCAATTTCATAAAGGAAGTTAAAAAAAAAAAAGACAGGGGAAATTATTCCCATGGAGGTAAATGGTTCAACTGGAAGAAAATAAGGAGCCAAGAAAAAAACCTTCTAGAATAACCAAGTGGCTGAAGTTAGCTGAGGATGTAAGAATTATACAGTGAAAGTCGTCACATTGAAGTTACAGGCCCTTGGCTTGCAAGCCCAGTCACCTGTTTTCATGAACTTCCAGAGAGCAGCACCGAAAGTGAGAGCCCACATATGGGATGACTTACACTGGTGCGGGAGAATGTGTATGTCACTGTGATCTGGGGTGGTACGTGCTGCGTTATTAGGCCCAGCCTGAGGCCATAGTACAGTCATAAATCAAGAAACGGGTGTTTAAAAAACAGTGGAAGTGTTAAGGAAACACCAAGTGGCTGACCTGTGGGGCTGGGCTGTTACTCCCTACAAGACTTTCAATGACTAATGATGTGGATAAATAAGTGCTTAGCTTGCTCATAAGCACACATGTAATGTATTTAATTCTGGAGCTATTGTACAGTGCTGGAAGCATCCATAACGTGATGGTGATCAGCTGAAAAGGATCTCCCACTACTCAGAAGGTGCTTATCCTGGCTCTCCCATACAAACTCATCTTTCTGTGGTAACTAGGATTTGTGTGGCAAAAGGTGTGGATTCAGGGGAGACTACCTACATTTGTATCTGTAATTCTTCAAGTTCTACTAGAAAACAACCGTTTTCCCCAGTCTTTAACAAACTACAAAATTAAAATTACTTGGAAGGTTCTGGAAGGTTTGGGATCTCACCTAGGACTTCTTGGATCACAGTCACAGAGATGTCTGGCATTTGGATGAGGAAAAATCGTAAAAGTCTGTGGAGTTGATAGATGACAAGGAACTGAGTAGAAACCTGTGGGTGAGCCTCTGCCCAATCCTTACTAGATCTAAGTCTCAGTTTCTCCACTAGAGAAGGGGAGGAAGGGTGGCTGCTTTACAAGGGTGATGAAGAACCTCGTCATGAAAACAGGATATGGTCCTCAAATGAGCATGAATGTCACCTTTATTTAAATCGAACAAGATATTAAGAAGGGTTGGTCCCAGATAGCTATAAATTACCAAATCCCCACTATGTCTTACAACTTGGGGTTAGCCTTAGAAAAAAATAGGTTTCACATGTCTTAGTATTTTATGATTTAACACCATAATAATAACCTTAAGCCTAATCAACCCTGATTCACGGAGGTTATAGATTGTTTTCTTTCATTTCATTCATTTACCCTTTCCTTCATTCAGTCAGTCACTCAACAAAGATTTTTTAAAAAGTATCAATTACTTGACAGTTCAGTTTCAAATGTGTGAATATTAGTTTTGTGTCATCCTTGTGCGTAAAGGCACCTGCCCAGGTGACTGTGGACTCAGAGGGAGCTTGGCTTTGGCGAGAGTAAGGGTGAGTCAAGTGGTAGCCGGTAGGGCAGAAGTCGGGTAGGTATGAACCCATTTGAGGGAAGGTGGAAGCAAAAAAGCACTAGAGAAAATGTGAAACGGGGCTCCAAGGATCTCATTGCATATTCCTCTGTCCCATGGGACTTGGTGTTACAACACCCAAATTCTCAGGTAAAACAATTAAGAATTTGGAAACAGAAAGCTCAGAGAATTAAAACCCAAGCATGCAGCTGTGCACATCTGCACAGACTGGGCCCCTCTCAGCCAAGCTGGGCCCAGATGACACCATGAGGAATAGAAGGGACCCAGAGATGTAAACCCCAGTTTGCAGACTCATAAAGCAAGGTACAGGGGTGATGTTATTTTTAAGCTTTGATTCACAGCCACGGAGTAGCAGAATACAATTTGATGTCCTGAAGTGGAATGATAGAAATAAAAGAATGTGGCTAGAACAGCAAGCAGGAGCTGGAAGGGCCTCAAGGAGAATGAAGGAAAGCAAGAAAGGACTGTCCCGTGGGGACTTGGAGAGCAGAGAGTGACATTGTCTATTTGTGCTTTCTGTAGAAAAAGTAGCTCGAGTTTACAGACTTTTCAAAGAGTCAACACTGATTCTTTGAATCTCTGTTGTATTTTATTTTCCACTGCCTAAATATTTGCTCTTATCTTTTTTTCTGATACTTTGGTAACAAAGAATACATACTTGGTCTTTATTCCTCCTTCCTGGCACAGAGCTTCTAAATCCCTTGTAACATTTAATAGGCCTTTTATTTTCATTACTTTTGTTCATTTTAACAGGCCTCTACAATAGGTCGATGCTAATTGGGAGGATACGGGAGGGGAATAGGTGTCAGGAAACCAGCCCGTGGCTACAGGGTTGCAACGTTCAGCCCCAGGTTCCAAACTCGGGAGATGGAAGAGGGAAGAGGGAGCAGATGTTGAGTCCAATCAGCAACAGGCCGTGTTGATGAATCTATCATGCCTATGAAATAGAACTAGCAAGAAAAACCAACATGGCGCAGGCCAGAGCCCAGTTCCACAGGGACAGAAGTTTCTGTGCAAGGGACCCTTCCAAATGTCACCTGGACCTCTTCGTGTGGTTGGTTTCTGTCTTTTGTAATCTTTATTATACAGTTCTAGGGAAGAAAGTGTTCCTCGGCTTCTGTGAGCTGCTGTAGGAATCTGAGAGACAGTTGTGAGAAGATCCAGCTTGGAATGGAGGAGGACACAGGGCGAGACCCAGCGCTGGCGGTGGGCACCTGAACTCCGTGGCGGTGTTGTGCGGGTTGCCCTGGTCAAATCAATTCGCACTTTTGTTTCAGGGCTACTGACTAGGGTATCGTTTTCCAAGGATACCTTTTTTTTTTTTTTTTTTTTTTTTTACAATGTTTCTTTCTATGTCCCTCTTCTGCTCTGTATTAAGGGAGCTCCCTTGTCTCATTGAGGTTTGGGGAATCATAATGCCAATCCGTGCACAGCCTCCTGGTGAGTGTGTAGCTCTTCAGAATCCAGCTTAGTGTGAATTGGTGTCAATCAAAGCTTGCTATGTGATTGATTATGCAGATTTTTCATTTCTACTGTTATTCAGGCACTAGACGGGTGCTAGGTACTTGTCAGAGAGCCATGATAGTTTACATCCATTCTTTTTTCTCCCTCATAGACAAATTACCTCTAGATGGAAATACTTTGGCATTCTTTCTGAGTTTGGAGAGTTCTCAACTTCATGTCGATCCGATTTTGATCTTAATATTTCTCATCAGCTTCTCTCTCTCTCTCTCTCTCTCACACACACACACACACACACATTTTTAAATTTTTATCTTGTATGTTTATTTGTCCTAAATAAGAATTACTCTAAGAAACTTAGCCTTTTGTGTCCATCAACCGATGAGCTTTCAAATTTTTTTTACAAAATTCTTTCTCTATCATCTCTCACTTCATTTAGAAAATTTTAAATGAAATGATGTTGCTATACCAAATGTGTTATCAGTTGCATAGTAGGAAAATTATTCTAAATATTTGGAGTCTTTAATTCATGGGGTTTTCATTAATAGGAGATATCTCATCTTTGTGAATTCTCAGCAGATGTTGAGGAGTTAAAACTATTGCATTTCAAGAGAAATGGATGTGTTCACTATAAGTACTGTTAGATGGTTCTTTTGATCATTGTATTATGATTTAACTCAGACATCTCCATTGTTTGTGCAATTTCTCCAAATCCATGAAAGATGATATATAGCCCTCTGGCAGGAAACCAGCACTCTAAGTTGGGCACTGGCTTATTTAACCACCCTGATAAATAATTTACACTTGGAGATGTTATACAGAAACCTTTTCAATTAACTTGTGTTGACAGAAAAAAAAACCAAATACAGTACAGTTAGTGAGAAAAAAGTTAACGCATTCTTGACCTAGCAGACAGAAATGCTATTTAAAGTAATAACTACTTTAGAAAAAGAATACTTAAGAAAAAGATTGCAAATAATAATTATAAACACGAGAATGAAATGTATACTATTGTTGTGAATTTAGATGAGACGTTAAACTTTTTTTTTGTATGTGTGTACCTGTCATGGGCTTGAACTCAGGGCCTGGGCACTGTCCCTAAGCTTTTTTTGCTTAAGCCTAAGGCTAGTGTTCTATGACCTGAGCCACACCTCCAGTCAGGCTCTTGTTTTGTTGTGTTTTGGTGGTTAGTTGGAGATAAGAGTCTCCCACACTTTCTTGCGTGGGGTGACTTCAAACTGTGATCCTCAGATGTCAGCCTTCTGGGTAGCTGGGATGACAGGCGTGAGCCACAGCCAGGTGTGGCTGAAGTTAACTTTTGAATGGTCACTGTAAAACACACTAAATAAAGCATGTTGCTGTATAATGAAGACATCAAAGATGCTAAATCCCGAAAGATTTTGCTTCCAATCACTGGTCCTTCAGTTGTTAGCTAGCCCAGTTCTCTTATTTATAATGTAGGAATGAAAAATACTCCATGTACAGTGCTGCTACCAGGATCAGAGGTATGACATATAAGATATCTCATATAGTAGTTGTTATGTGAGGAAGAATTTTCTCCAGGGAGTTTCATCACGCCTTCTCTTTCATATTATTGATTAGTGAACTGTGGTGTGAGATAATCACCAGAATGTGTACTATTTTAAAAAGAAGCCTTCTTAAGTGTGTTCTGTTAAAATTCATTAAGGGGATTTTAATAACTAGGACATCCTGGTTATTACAGAAATCATGATGCTGGCTTTAGCAAGTCCTAGTTAATCAACAGAAGGCAGACTGATTACTGTAATACTGTTCCTTAAAAGGAACAGGGAGGTAGGGGTCAATAATTTGTTCTTACCGAAGAATTCAGAGGAATTGGTTGTAAAATTTAAGAAAAGAGAGGAAGCCAAGCTTGTGTGATTTGCAGACAATACATGGGCAGAAAATCATGGTGGTCGGAGTAAGTGGTAGAGAAGGGGTTCACCCCATTTCAAACACAAAGAAGACAGAGAGTAGAGATGGGTGGGACTAGGAAATGATCTACTACAAAATCTCCCCATGAATCTGCCCCAGTGATCCATTTCTGCCAGCTGGGCTGTTCTAAAATTTTCAAACATCCCCAAATAATGTCACCATTAGAGGCTTCCTCCTATGAATCCCTGGGCTCATTTCATATGGAAACCATAGCCATACACTAGTGTCGTGTTGAATACAGGTGTGCTGGAAAACCCACCTGTGCCTATACCAGTCAGAAGGGCTCTCTTCTCCTTGGAAAGGCTGAACATTTCCTGGGTATAAGGTAATCCTTCATAACAGTTAAATCAGCTTCATCTATTTTGACCATCCATGGTGGTACGTATTTTTAGCTTTTAGGCCATTAGTTAATTAATTAGGTAATCTAAAATTTTGTGATAATTGACATATTGCAGCTCCAGGACACACACTAGAATGTAGAAAGGTTTAAGTTACACTATTGCCTTCAGTGCACTTATAATCTGGCACTCAGCAACTGAGACCTAGCCTTCAACTCTCTGCTTACCTGTAATTCTTCGATTTGTTCTGCAGCCGAGAAATACAGATAAATATTCCAGGCATTTTATTGTGAATGTTTTTCTAATCTACTCACACAACCCAAAACAAACATACAAAAGGTTATCCATCAAAAGCCATTCCTTAGTCTTTATCACATGTCCTGCTAAAGGAAGCTTAGAATTTATTACAGTTCTTTTTTTTTCTAAATGGAAAGCAGCTGCAATAAATTAAGCAGTTCACCAGAAGTCTCACATTAGCAAAGATCCTCATCTAGATATTCTTTCAACGGGAAGTCTTTCCAACTATGAATAATACAGTCACTATTCCTACCTGTGTTTGAATATGGCTATTTCACCAGACATTTCTATTTCTCTGTAAGATAGAGACAAAATATTTCTGATAGAGACAAAAATTAACAATATATAAATGATAGACACACATTTTAACAAAAAAAGATAAAAAAAATTGTCAAGGAGAAGACAGTAGTCAGCACAACTAAACACATCTTTACAAAGCCCACTTCTGAGCCACTTCAAGGGTCTATGACTTGTCTAATGCAAGTCTTACCTTTTATGCCACCAAATCACAAATGTTTTTGCCCAGACTGGCCTAGAGTCAGTGATCAGCTTCCTGAATAGGTGAGGTTGCAGGTGTAAGCCACTGTACCTGACTTGCTTTTATTTTTTTTTAAAGCTCTACCATATGTAAGATAAAAAGGATGTTTTCAGATAGGATTGAAAATAAAGTATCAATGGAACATATCCAAATGTCTCATATTCTATTTGTTTTAATAGCTTTATAAACTTAAATTTACGCAAGCTAGTCTGTCTCACTTATTTGCATATAATTTCCTAATGCCCATGTGCACATACATTTGCAGATATGGTGAAAACTGTGCCCCTAAACTTAGTTGTACTTCATGTGAAGTTCTTCTTAAGGTCCGGTGTACTAGTATGCAACAACTAGTGAATACGTAGGCAATACACATACTGTTGAACAAACCTTTTACATATGTAGAATGAGGAAATAGAAAAGCAAATCCCTACTCCAAAGATCACACTTGCTTGACTTTCCACATCCCAGTTTCCTTTGACCCCAGATTCCTTCCCTTTCTATTCTGCTACAGGCTTTTCTTATTAAGTCTGCATTGCTTTTTTTTAATAGCTTTGAATTGTTTCTTCCAAAATATCCAAATACAGTCATCTTTTTTTTGACCATGAAATTAAAAAAATGTATTCAAAGCAGAATAAAAACATATACATCCACACCTCGTCCAGAAAGGCCTCTGTGACTTTTACAACATCCCTAACTTCATTTATCTATAGGATGGCTCTTGCTAGCTTTGTGTGAGCTTTTTCAAGTTCAGCCAAACCAGCTGCATGATCAGCACAAAGACAATGGCTCCCACACATGGGGTTACATGGATTAAAGAACCCGATTCATCAGTAAATCTGCCAGATGGCAGTGGAAGAAAGCTTGTAACTCTCTCACTTTCATTTCAACAGCAGCAAACAATGTTCAATGTTTAAAATAAACTCTTCCAGATGAGCTAAAGATAAACTCTGAGGTGGGTGGACTTGAGCTTGCTGGGCTGCAGCTCTGAAGTGTTTGATTTCGTTAACACAAAACCCCTGGGTAGAACCTGCTTCTGTCAACAGATTGCTTAGACTTCGGACACTTACTACATGGAGCCATTTCCTGTACTTTCATGGGTTGGTGGCAAAAACTTGCTTTGCTTTCCTCACAAATTAATAACGATTTTTTTCTCAGGGCTCAGCATTTCCTCATGTATGTGTATGTGTATGCATGTACGTATATCCAGATATATCTCAAATAATGACATGGATACAGGTCTGCATGGATTTTTGAATCTGTTTACAATTTAAAATTTGACTTCTTTGTCTTAACTACTTTCATATTAGTAAAAAAAAAAAGGGGGGGTTATTGGAAGGAGTTAGACTCAAATACCTACAATTTAGGAGATACTGGGCTATAATACAACACCCATAACATGGCAACCACTAAGGACAAAATGACATGCTGAAAAACAACTCCTAATATGCAGGAACTTAACTATTTAACATAATTAGTAGAAGCTTTTTAAGTGAGATAATGAAATTAAATCTTGAGGTGCAGCTGCAAAAACAGCACATATATCAATCAATTCAGCATGCCGGTGGATTTTAAAAAGTCATCTCAAAATTTTGAAGTCTTTGGAAAAATAAAATTCACTACCCCAAAAACACATTTAAGCTGAAACATCTGAAATGTCAGAGTTCGCTTCATTTTATTCAAAAGAAGCTCACTTACGGGCTGGAAATATGGCCTAGTAGCAAGAGTGCTTGCCTTGTAGAAGCTCACTTACATGAAATTGGTAAGAGATACGAAAGAGTTGATTAAAGAAAAATTAATAAGGATAAACCATATATACCATAAAACTGTTACTTCATCTTAAAACATACAACAGTTCATTCATTTGTTTACCTTCTGATCTAAGGCTAAGAGTTTAATTGCCATCTTTGTTAGCTTTAGAGCATAGTTACCCAGAATTCCATCTTTTTACATTATACTCACTTCAGTAGTGCTGTTTATGATTTCCAGCTTTTGTGCTTCAACATGGACTCAGTATTTAAAGTCATTTGTACAGGACCAAAACATAGACATCTCTTAACTATTTAAACTACTTATTTTTAGTATATGATAGATATTTGAAACTTTATTCAACAGTAAATTTCTAGTGATTTGCCTTCATTATTATAAAACCCTAATTTTCATAGCAATTTTCTATCTCTTTGAACTCACATGTCATGAGTTTGTATTATGATTATTATCTTGTATTATTGATAAGCACAATGAACTTGTGGAAGCAAACACATAGGATACACACAAACATACAAACACATACACACAAATTAGGCTGAGCTGTGTTTCTTCCTGCATCTCTATATATCAGGAAAATTGATACTTCATAAGTACTTGCTAAATGAATGACTGAATGAATAAATGGTATGCAATTCACACTTCCTAAGAGCATAATGGTGAGAGAGCAAATGCTTTGGTGTGAGCTAGAGTGGGGGCCATCAGCCTAGAAATTTCATGTTATAAGCACTAGGCAATACATTTTTTTTTTTCAGAAAGAATGGAGCATTGGCTATTAAAGCAAGTCCATTAGTGGTTGCATTAAACATCTGTCCTGGCAAAAATCTCTCCCCTACTGTCTGCAGAAAACTGAGCATGCCTTCCAACTTTCCTTTAGGATTTAACTACCTTTCTCCAAGTTAACCTGTAACTAATTTAACTTCCCATTGTCCAGAGAAGGTTTTGAAACATCTGAAGGCTGTCTGTGGGGCCAGGCTCCTGAAGGGTGATTAGTAACATGTTCTTTCTTCAGTGTTCCTCAGGACATTTGGAATCAATTAAATATTCAAATATAGATTTTCTCAGATCTCCAGCCAGACCCAGCAGGTTTATCAAGGGAAAGAGTGGGAGGCAGATAACTGCTACTCCCCACACCAGAATCTATAGCTAAAGACAGATTAAAAGTACATTCACTAGACTTCCTAGGTCAGCAAACTGCCCTGCAAGATTGTGAATGATATGGGAAAACAAGAATAGCCTTGTAGAGTAAAAGGAGTTGCAGGGTACATGAAAAATACTACCATATACAATGTTCTAAAGGCAAATAATGAAGTAAGTACACTGGGCTCAGAGACTAGAGTAATTGTCTGAGTATATAGTACTACCTGTACTAGCTAAGAATGATTTTTATATTGCTAAAATATTGCTAGAATGACTGTGCAAGACTATGTAACAAGGACTGGCCTACCAAAAAAAAAAAAAAAAAGCTGATTGATTCCCACTTCCAAGATGTTCCCACCAAAGGTACCAATCTAACCACCACCATTACGAGTCTATTGTTCCAGGTATGACTGGGAGCATAGGGGATGAAGAAATGGCTGGATGCCCACATGTTCCAGTCCTATTGTTAAGTACTTGTCCATGGTTACTTGGTGACAAATCTTCTAGGGTATGTATTTATATCCCAAAATATTGAGCGTAGAAAATTACAGCTCAGAGCGGTTAATTTCCCAAGATCACTGAGGAGAATTAATCTGGAGAACAGTTCAATTCAACTTGGTAATAAGTGTAAGAAGTGAAACAGCTTTAGAAAATAGTTATTCTGAGTGAAGGTGAGGCAGAAGGCCTAGCGATCTCGCAACTTCTGGGAACAAGCTGTTCGAAATAGAAATTTTTTTTAAAAAAATGAAGCAAGAATCAGCATGGAGAAGGGGTTGACGCATCCACTACCTGTCATGATACACGAAGCTTCCTTCTACCAGTATTTACCAGAGGATGACCTTTTACATATCACAGTAATAAAATTGCTTTCCCCTTACTCTTTGGTCGAGTGAAATGTTTAGAAATGAGCCCATGTCAGGGAAAATGCACAGAAAGCAAAGCACAGAATCCATCTGCAAAATCTAAAAGTCAGATTTGTGTTATTGTCCTTGATTTCATCAGTCGCAGTGGTGGGAAGATCCTCCAATTAGCAGCTCATTCTACCTTAATAGCTAGTGTTTCCAGGTACATTTCTAGTTTTCCATCATGATAAGTCAATGTATCCTATTTTACTGTGCCACAAACAAGTATTCTGAAAGGTCCAAAAGGTCCTAACCCCCTGAAAAGCATCAGGTATCAAAATGCAGCCAGAAAAGATGGTATTGAATGTAAAAAAAAAAAAAAAAAAAAAAAAAAAAAAAAAAAAAGGAGGGGGCTCCTTTATAATGAAGTCAAAGTGTAGGACAGATTTATTAGCTTCTGTTTTTCTAAGTTGCATTCTGATGTATTTCCTGCCTGCCTTTCCAAGTTCAGCAGGTCTCTTTGTAGGATTACTTTAAAAAATACGTTTCAAAGACTATAATGCTGCTGTACTACACCTGCAAAGACACACCTGAGATGATAGACTGCTCTAACAGAAAACAGACTTTCTGTGTGATCTGCCAAGTCCTTGTCATTCTCAAAAAGAACTGACATTAGTGAACAGCTACTAACAAAGGTCTTACAAACAAGAGCTGATCAAGAGCCTTGGAAGTGGAAGTGTAGCTAGTGTAGTAAAGTACCAACCTCGAGTGCAAACACAAGCAAGCATGTGAAGCCTGGAGTTTAAGCACAAAAAGGAGTTATTCCTGGCCTAAATGGCTAACAATAAAACATAGTTGTTGGCCTTTAGTATCATAATTCTATTTTTCAATATTAAGTGATGGCAAGATAAATAATTGGATATTCTTTCTGGCTCTATTAAACCACATCTCTACTTCTGGTTTTTTTGCTGGCTAACTGGAGATTTGCCTGCTCAGAATGACTTACAACTGCAATCTTCTGTTCTCAGCCTCCTATGTAGCTAGGATTACAAGTGTAAGCCACTAGGGCATGGCAAAAATTATTAGACAGTATGATGCTATTAACACAGATGCTTATAGTATTCCTATATGGGCTCAATTATTTTTATGCACACTGCTACTTATTTTCCACTTTGCCTCAGGTATTATATATACTTTGGTTCTCCAAGGAGAAACAAAAATAGTTATAAAGTAAGTACACTTTTCTTGGAGAATTGTTATTCTAATTATCCAGCTAGGTCTGTAAATGAATAATTAGTGCGCTTTAAACAAAGCTACAAAGATCAGTGGAAAGAGAGAAGAGGGAATTCTTTGTGCCCTTGGACAAGAGAAAGCAACCTGCCCAAAAAGAAAAAGGGAAGGTAATTGGGACTAAAGAAAAATGTAAAGAAAGCCCAGAGGCTAGGGAGTGGCAGACTATTCTATATTCTGGTCTTCTTGGCCCCACAATCCCATTGAATGACTAAAGGCTCTGTTGTAACGCCAGTCACTAAGACAAGAGCCTGTTTTAAATTTAAACAAGCATTAGGCTTAGACCTTCAGTTCTGAAATATATTTCACTTACTCAGTATCAACAAGTCTACCATACAGAATTCTTTCCATTATGGCACAGCAAATATGAGTTCACAGAAAGCCTATCACCAGTTCCTGGAGGGTCTTGGAGGTACATGGAAGAGCTTAAATGTTAGGTGGGAATAATTTATAAATTATTATGCTCTACAAAAATCCCTTTAGGGATAGCCTTGGCAGAACTCCATAGCTAGAGTATTGCTATAAGTTGTTTACCCAGGCACCTTCTACATTTAAGTAAGACTTTTTTTCTCTTAAAATTTTTTCAACTAAAAGAAATAAAAATCTGAGGTGATCAAAGTGATACATACCTGTATTCCATTACACATGGTTGAAATCAGCTTGGGCTACTTCAGATTTTCACATCAGTTTGGGGATGTGGCTCAAGTAGTAGAGAGCCAGGATCAACAGTGCCAAGGCCCTAAATGCTAATCCCAGTCACAGAGAGAGAGAGAGAGAGAGAGAGAGAGAGAGAGAGAGAGAGAGAAAGAGAGAGAGAGAGAGAGAGAGAGAGGAAGCAAGCCCAGGAGAAGGCAATGAAGACTTGAGAAAGGACTGAATTTTAAGTAGCAAAGAAAAGCACAACAAAAGCTTGGCATCAGCAAATTTATTACAAGTAAGATTCACCAGGCAGATCATTTCCACACAAAAACTGGCACTGTATTAAGAAGTCACAACATTTTAGCAACATAAAGATATTTGAAAATCCTCCCAAGGTATCTAATTGGTCAAGTTCTTCAATACTTGTAAATCTATGTTTGCCAAATTAAGAGTTTTGTCCACCACATTTGACATATTTAAAATCTTTGCTGAAATTTTTATACAGAAATAACCTTTCAATAACTTCTAAATATCCATCTATACTACTTAGCATTGCTATTATAAAACGAAAATTGTGTTTTTAAGTATAAGGCTCAAACCATACTATTCCTGACCACAGGTTCAACTGTGATCTCTTCTTTAAGTAGCTTTCATTTCTCACTCCTATTTTAATATACCAACCATCACCTCGCTGATATCCCAGAGTTTTCTTGCTACAGATTCATCCATTGCTTTGGGTAGCAGTTCTTCCTCTTTACAATCCCCAAAGTACCTTCCTGACACCCCTTCTACCTCAGGAGAAGAGGCCAAATAGATAGAAGTCTGGGCACCTTCTAACGGGCTTTTGAAAAAAGCCCATGACACCAAATTGAAAAGCGGTCTGGCCAGCAAAGGAATGTGTATGTGCCTCCCAAGATTAGTCCGAACGATGCCTGGATGCAACACATTGACGGTCACGTTGGTGCCTTCTAAGCGGCGGGCTAGTTCTCTGGTGAAAAGAATGTTGGCCAGTTTGCTTCGACTGTAGCAGAAGCTTTTATTATAGCTTTGTTCACTGTTCAAATCTTCAAAGTTGATGTCTCCGTATTTATAAAGTTTGGAAGAAACAACTACAATCCTGCTGGGAGCTGAACTTTTGAGGAGTCCCAGCAGAAGATGGGTGAGGAGGAAGTGGCCCAGGTGGTTCACTCCAAACTGCATCTCAAAGCCATCTTCTGTCTTCATGTAAGGGCACTGGAAGATGCCCGCATTGTTGATCAAGACATCCAGCCTGGGCTCCTCCTTCATAAACATCAAAAGGACAATGCAGAATTATGAGGGTAGGTCTTGATTGCTCTTCCTGTTCAAGATACATGTTTTAATACAAAAAAACAAAAACAAAAAACAAAAAAAACCCCTTCTAGCCTTATGGTCAGACAACTATCTGAAACACTGCCAATGGTATTCTTATGAGGGAAGGGATTCTTTTACAGGATGTTCTTCACACACTGATATTCACAATCTCACTCAACAGTGCCTTCCTTTTCTTAAAATAGGAATGTATTTCTCCACAGTAATCTGCAAGTAAGAGATGCAGAAGAAATCCAATCTAAAACTTACTTTCCTTTCTTATGCTTTTACAACTTTGTGAATGTCAATTTGCATACTCTGGCATTTTACTACAAAGTTGATTATTCGGTTGGTCCTAAGACCTTTTGTAAAACAGAAGTGAATGTGGACGTGGATGAGGTCCTCTTCTGATTTCACATTTCTTCCCTTCATTTTAGGGTGAGCTAAGAAAATGTCCATTTGAGTCACATTAATGATGAGATCCTATCAAAATCACAAAATACATGTCCCTATGATAAAATATTAAGAAGTTTTTTCAGAATACTAAATTATCATAAAATGCTTCTGTGAACTTCCAACAGAGAAAAACGCAAAGAAACTTATGCATGCTTAACACAGGCCTCATCTACTTCCAACAACTTGATAAGCAAGCTGAAGCAGAATCTAGGGTCTCACCTGCCCCTTCAGGTAGAACAGTGGATCAGACATGAAGATCATGAGACACATACGCCCCTTCTCTTAATTATCAAGCTAGTTTGGCTTTCTAATTTTACAAAAGAGCTAGAGCCCCAGAGAGCACACCAACAGAAGAGCCGGCACTGTGCATCCTCAGACCTAATACCAACACCACACAAAGATACATTTAAGAGTGGCTTATCCTATACTCCTCCAGGCGTACCATGAGAATGGCGCCCCGAGAATGACTTCAAGGCATTTCCTTAAAATTGAAACAATAAAAATGGTCAGACATGGGAACTTCATATGAGAAAATACAAATAAATTGAATATTTGAAAACAAAATAGGAGCTGGGTGCTAGTAGAACTTGCCATGATTACAGTTACTCGAGAGGATGAGAATGGGAAGATGGAGCTTCGAGGTCGTCCTGGGCAGAAATGTTCTTGAGACCCCTTGTAAAGTCTGAGTAGCTGGGCACAGTGTTTTGCATCTATCACCTTAAGATAAATGGGAGGCTAAGGATGGGAGGATGGTGGTTCCAGGTCAGCCTGGGCACAAAGGCCAATGAGTCTCCACCTCCATAGAGGAAGACACTGTGGTATAATGTCTATGATCCCAGCAAACACAGGAAGCTCGAAAGTAGGCAGACAGTGGTCTAGGCATGTACCTGGACAGGCAGTGAGACCTTATACGAAATCCTCTTTGAGCTTCAAGGTGCCCCCAACTTAGGAGATCTATCATCTACCTGTCTGTCGGTCTGTCTATAGAGAAAGCATTTTGTAGTTGGATCATATATTGTAAGTCTTTCCAAATTAAAATCCTAAATAATGCCCAATGTGCTCCAGGTATAAAGACACAGTTGATGACCCATGATTAAATTAATTCCATGTCAGCATTTAACTTTCATTGGCCCTGTTGCCAAATGCAGGCAAAATGAAAAATGTGTTGTTTCACAACACATCAAAACCTACCTGTTGGAGGATTAACTATTTCTCATTCTGCCCTAAGACCCTTTCAGGTTCTTCAATACCCAACTTCAAAAAGAAGGCAAGAGTTCAACACTGAAGGAAAGAAAGGAGTGTTCTTTTTCACTAATCCTTTGGAAGGGTTTCCTGAATTAATCATTTCAGAACCATCATTCTTTGCTGGGCTTGTTGTTATTTCAAGATTTTATCATTTACTATTTTTTTTTAAATCCTAGGAGATAAATGACATAAATATCAAAAAATACCAACCTGTGAAAGCCTTTATTTCCATTTTTTTTCTAATTATAGTCACTGAACTCTAGAGCCAGGAAGGACTGTAAATTCTCAGACACAGTGACAACTTACTTATTTCTTCGTGTCCTTACCTTTTTCATTGGATCTGCTTCAAGTCAACAAAGTACCAAAAGTATTGGGCATAAGAAGCATACTCAGCCCCATTTATATTTTAATGTAAAACAGGAGATCCATTTTCTAGGGCTGCCAATACCTTCCAAATTCCAAAAGACTAGTGTTGCTTCTTAACCTGCCACATAATAAAATACCAGAAATATCAAAAGCCTAGCTCCCTTGATCTACAAATGTTTAAACTGCAATTAGATGCTCCAGAGAAAGGCAGCAGCCCTAAGGTGCTGTGGAATACTTCAAACTTTCCAAGCTAAGAGTGATACTCTACTCAATACTTCAAGCAAGTAGATGGGGGGGGGGGGGCACCACTTCAACATGATACTGTTATAGTCTCCTCTGATGAAGTGATTTCTTTGTGAAGCTTGGGTTTTAGCAGTTATTAGTAGCTGCTGTAATAAAAAGCAAGTACAAAGCTAAAAAATCCATGGGATAGGAAACAAGGCAGTTTGTCCAATCAGTTGGAGACAATGCAATGCCGACAAGGCACACATTTCCCATTAGTAATTATGCCTATTTCAGAATGAAAATCAAGCCTGGGTTCTGGTAGCTCAGTTTGTAATTCTAGCTACTCAGTAGCCTGAGTGTCAGGATTGTGGTTCATAGCTAGTCAGGTCAGGAGAGTCTATGAGATTTTTTTTTTTTCAACCTCCACTTAAGTACAAAAAGCTGTAAGTGGCACTGTGGCTCAAGTAGTAGAGTACTAACCTTGAGCACAAAGATCAGGCATCGTGTCCAGGCCCAGAGTCAAGCCTCAGGACTGGCACAAAAAAATAAATAAATAAAAATAAATCATTTTTTTCTTTGAATTATGGGTATTATTTTTTCCAAACTGAATTGTTAGGACATAAATACTTCTTAGGTTGCTTAGAACTAACTACTTTTCAAACAAACTCATAGATCTTATTTTTAGCACAAGGGCATCATGAAAAATTACTGAGAAATTTGGAAACTCCTGCTTTAGACTCAAGAGATTCCATTTCTTATAGGTGTCTTTTCTGGGCTGGCTGGTTTTAGATGTCTCTCTGATATGTTACCTCTGGTAGAAGGTCTTCTAGGAGTCTCAACATAGGGCTTCCACTTTAGTGGATTACTTACCATCTGCTCGAAACTTTCACATCCCAGTGCCAGGGACAGGAGTATAGAGCAAGGGTTTAAAGTAAGGGCTCTGAAGACCATAGGTAAGTTACTTGACCTCCCTAGGGCTGACAGTTGTTAGTGAAAGCATAATGACAATAGCTAAAGACATTTTAAATCCATTTAATTTTTTTAAAAGAAAAATCTGAAACTTGCAGAACACTTCTGGGCATATGGTAAATATTCAATAAAGTTAATAATAATGCACTGCATTATTTTTATCCCTGTCCATTTTGGATTGTGATCATTAGGATTCCAACATCCACTAGGAAATCAGGCCAGACAGAGATTGTGTTAAGATGGTGGGACTCCCTACTTTTGCAGAAAGGAAAGAGGAGGAGAAAGGGAAAAGGAAAGACGAAGAGAGGAAAGAAAGGGAAAGGGAAAAAAAAGGAGACAGAGAAGGGAGAAAAAGAGGTGGGCGAAAAAGGGTGAGAAAAGCAAAAACTAGATTAGAACTAGATTAGATAAGTTTAAAGTGGTTGACTGAGTTTTTTTTGTTTTTTGTTTTTGGCCAGTCCTGGGGCTTGGACTCAGGGCCTGAGCACTGTCCCTGGCTTCTTTTTGCTCAAGGCTAGCACTCTGCCACTTGAGCCACAGTGCCACTTCTGGCCGTTTTCTATATATGTGGTGCTGGGGAATTGAATCCAGGGCTTCATGTATATGAGGCAAGCACTCTTGCCACTAGGTCATATTCCCAGCCCGACTGACAGTTCTGGACTAGCCATTCTCTCCCAGACCTTGTGAGAGAAGGCATGGGTTGGGGGGGGGAGGGGAAATTCAAGAGACCAGAGGCCAACTCCTGGGTCATGCTCACAAAACGAAATGTTCAAACACTGACTTATTTATCGTTTTTCCTCTGGGACCCATTCTTTCTCCACATCTTCGGGTGCCAGATCTCCTTCCTCACCGGCCTGCTTGCTGTCATCTACACTGTCTTCCAAGAGCCCATCATTCTCAAGGTCAGAGCCCTGCCAGGCCCCGCCCCTCCCTCCAGGCCCCGCCCCTCCCTCCAGGCCCCTTTCCCCCCACCCACCCGAGGGCCGCTCCGCGTGGCCAGACCCACACCTGGAGCAGCTCGTGGCAGAAGGCGCGCACGGAGCGCAGCGAGGCGAGGTCCAGCTCCTTGACGACCAGCTCTCCGGCCCCGCCTGCGTCGGGCGCGGGCTCCGCGGCCTGGGCGAGCTCGCGGCGGAGCTGCCCCGCCGCCTCCTCGGCGCGCGCGCGGTCCCGGCAGCCCATGATGACCCGCGCCCCCAAGCGCAGCAGCTCGGCGGCCGTGGCGCGGCCCAAGCCGCTGTTGGCCCCAGTGATCAGCACAGTCTTCCCGTGCATGAGGCCGGGGTCCCCGTTCCCGTGCCGCCGCTGGGCCCGGGAGCCCACGAACCGCCGCGACACTAGCCACAACGCCCCGCCCAGAGCCGCCAGTAGTGCGGCCGCGGTGGCCACGGCCATAGCCTTCCGGGCGGAGCGAGAGTTCCGGGGTCTGGTCAGCCACCGGCGCGCGAAGGACTGTGGGATGGCGGCCGGTCGTCTCCAGGCGTTTCGCGCAAAGCATCCTGGGACTTGTAGTTTCGGTCAGGAGGCACACCTGATGATTGGGAGAGTTTGGTGCCCTCCTGGGAACCTGCCCCCAGGTCTGATCTTGAAGGATTCAGACTTAGCACCATACCCATTGAAATCCCCGTGTGGTGGTTGTCCTTCCTGCAGGAATGCCTGAAGAACGCTGCTTTCAGTTTACACAACTTGGTACAGGCCAAATGTAGCTATCCATAATAAGGTAACAAATCCTCTGGATGCTTGGTGTGGTTTCCTCTAAGGGCTTCTGGGTCTTGTAAACTCATTTCAGTTTACTTACACCTTCTGTTAAATGAACCCTGCCCGGGTGTGTTCTAAAGGAAGATTTTTTTTTCCTCTCCTTTCTTAATTGTGGCCTTAAATTTTAACATGAATCAGTTGGAACGAGAATGTACCAATGGATTTCACACTTTATTGTGACCCCGAATCACCACGTTTGCCAGTCGCCCAAACCTCCTATCTGCTTACTCAGCCACACATGCACACATCATTGGCACAAAAGCAAGCAGCCTTGTAGTGCTGGCCATGAGTTGGAACATTTTATTTTACGTTTGTTAGTTTTGGTTAAGGTTTTAAATATCCCAAAGGATGAACTGGGTTTCTCTTGTGGTCTTTATATAGAATAATACGTTAAAAAAAGTAGGTACTCAATAAGTGTCACAAGTGATACATTTTATATGGGCTTACATCACATCCCCCTAGGAGGACAGCTGTGCTTATTGCTAAGGTAGAATATGTATGTATAAGTGACTTAGGAGATGGATATAGAAGTAGAGAGAGCCAGAAAGAATAAAAGGACAAAAGAAGGAAGAAGCTTTAGATTGGCTGTGTAATTCCTGGTTTGTTTTACACATATAGCTTAATGGAATGAATTAATTCTCTCCTAATGAGTCCAAATACCATGGAATTAATAACTATTTGGAAGGCTGTCCAGCAGGGAAAAGAGACACTACTTTTGAGGGAAGATCTAAATCTTTGCCCTTGTCCTACCACTTATTAGCTCCACATTAGGACTGGTGGTTAGACAATATTTTCAAGTGTTCAGATCCTCATTAAATAATGGAGAATGAAACATGTCTCAGATATTCAATTTGATGAGAGATTGAGATAACACAAAAATGACCAGCTCACTGTGCCTAATAGATTTTACGGTTAATAGCCAATCCATTTTTTGTTGAAAATACAAATCACAACAATGACAATGAAAGGCCACCACACTGTACTTCCTATCACATTTTGAAATGGTGGTCAACCTTTTATTGCATTGCAAATATTGGTTATTCCAATTTGCCACACCTGTAGGTAGACATTTCAAATATGAATATCTGTGGTCTACAGGTGGTTAATAACACCCAGAAATTTTCCATTGTTTTCAGGAAGCTCATTCTTAGAACTCATTTTATAAAGTACTCAGTTGAAATAGCAGTTGATTTATTTCTAAATGAGGAAAATTGGTATACCCCTTCAGGTTGGGTGACATTCTCATTTTGAATGAGTCAAAATGCTGGTCATACAGACAACAGAATGAAAAGCTCTAGTTTTCAGAACTCATTCCATCTTTGCAGATCACTAATCTAAGGTAACATCCAAACAACGAGCAACATTTTTTGAAATTAGCTTCTGAAACTGCCCCTTCAACATGGACATTTCAAACTTATTCTAAAGAATCACCATTATGACTTACACAGAAGCAAGTGCAATGACATTCATTAGCATTGTTGGCTTTTAAAAAAGGAGCTTGGTGGTAACTTGACAATGTAAAATGTTTTCAAATAAATGAAGAGAAAAGCTTTACAGAGGCACTAAGTTATGAGGTCCAATCTTCCGACACCTACTTATTCTTGACATCCAAAAGACGTACCATTGGTAATACCAGCCTGTCACTGCTTTATTTCTTCTTACAATCACTAATTATTGTATTTTTGACTAATGCCATAAGGTACATGAGCCGAGATGGTGCCGAATTTCTGGGCTGATTCAATGTGGAACATCTGGTCATCAAAGAAGATGTGGGGCCGGATCTTCACCAGAATGGGACCTTTTGGAGCTCCAGCAAGGAAAAGGGCTTCATCTATTTCTAGACCCCAGCGGCGAAGGGTCTTCAGCACACGGGCGCCTGAACTGGCTGCACTTCTGGCTGTAACCAGGTAGGTCCTAATAGGACAAAGTAACCGTTCGTCTTTGGCATAAAACTTCTTCTGCAGTCTGCCTAAATCTTCCAGAAAGCCTTTCAAAGGACCCTGTGAAAGAAACATACATCACAGCTATAACTGAGGAGCCAATGGAAGTGGGAGACACTTGTATGAGGTTAGAAAACACATTACATGACATGCAGGGTCCCTGGCTGACCAATTCTAAAACTCGCTACCTTTATGTGAATGTGTGATGTGACAATGCAATCATTCTTGCATTTATGAAACCTTGGTTCCATTTCTGGACAGCTTAGGTTGGCCATATAATTTATCATCTTTACCAATATATGTGAAGTGTAAAAGAATGCTCTGTAAATAATTAAACAAGCTACAGTGAGCCTTAACTATTCATGTTACATGAAATATAGTAAATTAGGTAGATGGCCACTCTAAACTCTGGTGGTCATCAAAAGTGCTATTTTTAGCTGGACACTTGGGGCTCACATCTGTAAAACAAGTTATTCTGAAGACTCAGATCTGGAGGATTATGGATGGAAGCCAGCCCAGGTAGGAAAGTTGGCAAGACTGCATCTCCAAAATAACTAGCAAAAAGCTAGGCTAGAGATGTAACTCCAGTGGTGGAGCATAAACAGAGAAAATGTGAAATCATGAGTTCGAATTCTTGTACTGACACTCCTTTCTAAATTTAGGCTTTTTTCTTACGAAGCAAGAGTTATTTTTAACATTATGCGGGAGCTGGAGGCCCATAATCCTAGCTATTCAGGAGGCTGAGATCTGAGGATCACAGTTGAAAGCCAGCCCCATGAGACTATTATCTCCAATTAACCACCAGAAAACCAGAAGTAGTGCTGTGGCTCAAGTGGTGGACTCTAGCCTTGAGCTGAAGAGCTCAGAGGCAGAGCCCAGCCCAGAGTTTAAGCCCCACAACCACAAGGAAAAAAAAGTATACTTTCTCTTTTTGTTTCCTGAGTCATCGTGTATTTGTAATTGCTTTATATATCTTCATATTTGCTTTCATTTTCAATTTTTCTGAACATTTAGTTTTAGTTGTGTCTCTAGAATGTAGAGCAGAGTTTGGACTTTGCCATGTGATACAATCTGAAAATCTTACATTTTAAAACAGTAGTTGAGTTCTAGTATACTTACAACTATTCCTATTACAAATATACTTTGTATTGTCTGTGTTTTCATTGAATTTTCCAAGACTATTTTAAAAGTTTATTCACCAAGTAAATAAATACATGTTCAGTTCTTACAACTTGAACGACCAAAGACTTTAGCTATAACCTTTAACAATACTTTCAATTCTGGGCGTGTTTTTCTTATGAAATCTCTTGGATTATTTATTTGATTTTGAGACCAATTCTTGATATATATACCAAATAGCATTAGAATTGAGATTCTGCTGCCTCAGCCCTGTAAAGTTATGGGTTTACTAGGGTGTACTACCAAGCCCAGATTACAAAGAGAAATAATGACATTAGGGTGTTTTTCAACATTTCTTTCATTATCTCCATCATGTTATGATAGCCACCTATTTACAATTCTTCAATGTTTGCCTTGTATATTTTTTTAACAAACTTAATTTTATGCACTGATTGGATATTATAACTGAAGCAATAGGCAGACATACTTGAACTCTGTAAAATTTTCTCCCTTGCTAGTTTTCTTTTTCATTAGCTACATAATGACTGCATTATTAAGACATGTAATAGTTACTCTCTCTCCCACGCCTAGCACCACATATTGTCTTGGTTCTAAATCCATGGTTAAATGTATTTCAGGACTATTAATGCTTTAGTGAATCCAGTTGTCCACATATTGGCCAAGCTCAATCCCATAGTGCTCGAGTTCTTAAGAACAATCTTACGGAAATAATCTCTGAGAATTTAGTTGTTGTTTCTTTTTTTTAAACTACACAGCTATTTCCTTTTTTGACTTGAATGAACTCCCTGCTAGATTTAGATCTGATGATTTCTATTTTATGTCCATAAGGTTTTATAGGTAGTCTTTTTCCAGTATGGAAAAGCTTGGGGCAGCTTGATTCCAACCCCTTACCTATCCACAATTTACAATGGCTGGTCTTTATGAACAGGAAGGCCTAAAAATTATTTCATCTTTGAAGCCAACTAATTTCACTGAGGCATGTCTCAGCTGTGATTATTCAGACAAGCTGGTCTTTATCTCTAATCATTTATTAATGTAGTGTATACATTAACATCTTCTGATAGCTCAAGATGTTCTCGATATATTTTTATTTTATTTATTTATTTTTTTTGGCCAGTCCTGGGGCTTGGACTCAGGGTCTGAGCACTGTCCCTGGCTTCTTTTTGCTCAAGGCTAGCACTCTGCCGCTTGAGCCACAGCGCCACTTCTGGCCATTTTCTGTATATGTGGTGCTGGGGAATTGAACCCAGGGCCTCATGTATAGGAGGCAAGCGCTCTTGCCACTAGGCCATATCCCCAGCCCTCGATATATTTTTATATAATTAAAAAAATCTTTTTAGTTAACTACATTTCACCCAACAAGATTTCAATGCTATTATTCAGGGATTCCACTTGTACATATTCTGTGCTTTCTTTGCCTATGCTATATTTTAGTCATTTTTTTTCTATCTGAAACATTATTTTCAGTTCTATTCATTTTCACCAATCTACCATTTCAAATTTTATTATCTCTTCCCTGAGTATTGCAGTTCTAATTTATTGCAGAACTAATTTATGACCATGTTTTATCCCATTTTTAAAACTCATGGAATATATTCAGTACTGTGGCAAAGTTTTTCTGGTAAGGGTTCTTCATTTATTGTCAATTTTTCTTGTATCTTCTTTTCTACCTTCTTCTCAGCATTTTTGAATATGTGTTACAATGGTTCTTTTATATTGAACTAGATTTCTTTCTAGTACTTCTATTGAAGTAGGCTGGTGTTCTTTGGGATAATTTTCAATTTCTGGGGAGTCATCAGTAGTTTTTGAAGACTGGATTTCAGGTTCTATTTTTCTCTGCTCTGTGAAAACAAACTTTTCTAGAACTATGACTTCCATGGTAACAATTGTTTCATTTCACTTTCTCTGAGAAAAGCATGCCTATCCTATTGAGAGTGAAAAGTGAGAGGCAAACATTTACATGAACAACTTGTAACATCTTTTTTTTTTTTTCAACAACAACAAAATACATGTAGTTAATGCAGGTAGGCACCATCTTGGTCACCCTTTGTCTTTGAAACACAGTCCTTGTGGCATTTGTGAGCTTTCCAATTAGGAATGAGGAATTAATATTTATTACCATATTCACACCAGGAGACTATATTAACCTCTTTTACTTGTATTTTGGAGCCAGTTTTATTTATTTGTATACTAGTATAACTTATTGATAAAATATAGATATGTTAGTAATAATCATTAAAATACTTCTTTGAAGAGATGTGTGGTTTTAAATATTTGGAATCTGCTCATGAAAATAGAAAGTAAAAAGTCTTACACTGCAAATAAAGCACTAATTAAAGAAATTTTAAAATATTTGGTTAACTAGAGAGAAACACCACATCCATGGACTGAAAAATTCAATCTATCCTTCCTATATTTAGCCATAAAATCAATGCAATTGGAATAAAAATTACAGTAAGATTTTCCACTAGAAATAGTCAACTTGCAGATTAAATCTATACAACAATGAAATATAAATGCACAAATAGTTTTAAAAATAAATCAGAAAAGTCATAATGCCTAAATTTAAAGCCCAGTATAAACCTATAATAATATTGTTATTATAGTGATAAAAAGATTGATACTATATTAAAAGAACAAAGAAGAATGTCAGCCTTTTCAACAAACACTGCTAGAACAATGGTAGTATCTATATAAGCAGACAAAACCACAATAAACTTGTATTCAAATATAAAACTAGAGCATAATACTAAGAATGAAATACTAAGAATGAAACTATGAAGCTAAGGATCTTAGATTAACCAATTATTTCTTAGCTATCATATTAAAATCATAAATCACATGACAACAAACCAGTAAATCTAACCCCAAATTTAAATATCATTTCCATATTATTAGGTGACAATTTGGAAAAGTCCATTAGGTTTCAACAAGTCCATTCATACTTTCATAAATGTAAGCAACAATAACAAGTTTATGAATGTTCAAAAAGAACTGAGAAATGACAGTTCTTCATATAACAAAATTGAAGGGTTCATCACTTCACACTCAGTTTGGATAGCATTTTGATTATTCCAGTTTTCTTGGTTTTAAAGTTACATGGGTTTTGTTCATTTTGACATTAACACTTCAGCTCCTATATGAATTACAAAAACATAAGTGTTTGCTTTTAGATTGATGAAGTGTTCATAGTTTGCTCTTATTTGAGACTCATTAGATGACTGGATTCAGGCTATGAATCTTGCAAATTTTCTCAATTAACAAACCAATGCTCTCTTCAGTTTGGAGTCACGGTACATAGAAATCAACAAAAATGTTGAGCAATAGAAAACAACCTTACTATTTTGAAACCCTATTATTTTGAAATGGTTTATTGGGAAGCTATACTATATCTTTTACTCATATCTTGGAGGATGTCAACTCATTATCATGGGAAGATTATAAAATGATTCCCCAAAATAATAATTAACAGAGAGTTAATATTTAAATGAAAAGTTGTGACCAGTAGATGCTTCAAAGTGAGGATTCACGAATCAAAGAAAAAAAACCACGAAGATACTCAAGAGGCACCTGTCTCGCCATTGCAATGAACAACTATTTAAAAAAATTTAAATTTGCATGTTGGAAAATAAGTACATGAAAGTTAGGTCATTGAACTTACCTGGGCAAGAGGCTTGTTCTCAAACATTGTTTCGTGTTGAAAGAATTTGTCCAGTCCATGCTCCTTGGCAATGTATTCGGACTCATCAGAGAAAAGGACAGCGTCCCCATCAAAGGCCACACGGAGCTGCGTATCGCAGTAAGCCACATCTTTGGCTACGTCAAACATTGTTGCAGAGGCAATACCTGGCAGGTCATGGGGACTGATTAATACTCCTCTCGGAGCTGTGCATTTTAGTTTTTCCCATTAAGAAAAAATTCTTCCCTGAACTCCTATTTCATCTGTTATCGGATAGCATCACTCCTGCTTACATTCACACATCCAAGAACAGGTATCTACACACTGCCTCTGTTTCTACATGAACGGGAAGTTTAAAATAGGCTGTAGGACAATCTCGGAGAATGTGCAACTCCAAGAAGGTCAAATCTCTAAAGCACAAACAAAATAGCTGACACATTTGAATTTTCAAGAGTACTAACCACCTAAACCTATGGAATTCCCAAGGTAATTAACTGAACATTGGTGCAGTACTCATTAGAGGGGAAAAAGCTGATTACTACCTTCTTGTATTGCTTCTTGTACTTTTTCAGAATCTGCAGAAAGATACAAGTTGGTAAGATATGCCTTCAAATAGCCAATGGGGCTTTTTCCACCAGTCAAACAGAAGCGATCAATAAGCAAACCTATATGAGGTAAGAAAGACTTGGTTATGGCAGAGAGTAAAGACAAAGCATCAGAAATCAGAATGAAAGTTATCTTAGGAACAACTGAGTTTATTTTCAAGTCTAAGTGAGAGTTCATTTATAAGTCTCATGCATGTTACTGTAGAAATTGAAAGTTTAAAATTATTTTCATAACACTAATATTGAAAATCTCTCCGGGCATTATATTCTAGGGAGTGTACTTGGTGCATTTTCTTCATGAAGTGTATTTATATAGGTCATTCTAATTTACTGTCACAACTTCATAGTAGGTATTATTTTTATTACGGAATAGGAGTCAGGTAGGTTTGTGTAACCCACTTGTTGACTAGCATGGAACAGACATGAGGAAAATTTGTGTAATATACAGTAACAAAAATAAAATATTCTCAATTCTTTACGTAAGCTAATGGTGGCTTTAAGTGACACAAAAATAGATTCGATGAAACTTTAGACAATATTAGTGTGATAAACTAGAAAATGCTTGGTAATGCTAGACTAGGACTTCAGGGATGATTAAAACATGTGCTTCTTCTGAAGGAGATTGCAGTTCACTGTGGACTCAAGCATGTACAAAGTTAATTATGATCTAATAAGGACCACAGAATAGAGAGATATAGGTTGTCTTCAGAACTTAGGGAAGAGATATGGTTCTTCCGGGTAAAAGTGATGAATAAGACTTCAGAAGACTGTCATGCTTAATTGGCTCATAGCCAGAATTTGTAGGAACCACAGTTTCTTATGCTTCCAGCCTCAAAGGGGCCAACACGGGGAGGGCCAGGACGACACACAATCGCCTACTAAATCAAACAGGACTGTGTCTTAAAAATAACAGTTGTTTGATGGTTCATGAGTGTAATCCAAACAACCTGGAAGCTGAGGCAGGAGGATTTCAAGTTTGAGGCAAGCTGGGATTGCAAAAAAAAAAAGTCTAAGAAACTAAAACAAAAATAATTTTCAGTTATTATTATATGCCGTTTATTGATGTTGAACCTTTTATATACATTTTCTCTTTTTACTTGCACTGTGAAGGCTGCATTTTAAGAGGTAATTTTTTAAAGCAAGTCTTAGTAGGATACCAACCTCATGATTGAGATAACGTAAAATAGAAGTCAACTTGTAATGTATCTTGATTATTTATAAATATAGCCCCTTTAAACTTAGAATATAAATGCGCACAATTTAAGCCTGATTTTTAACATTTACAGAAGACTGTGTCAACTCCTTAGAAAACAGGGTAATGGTGGCTCAAATAGGACATCAGGTGATTTTATAGCAGGAAAAATAGAAACTTTAAGAGAAAGGGACACAAGGATGGAAATGCTGTGGAGACTAGAGCCAATCGGATTTTCCCTGTAAAGGAATAAAGGTGATTTTGCTGACATGACTTGGTATGTGGGAGAAAGTGGGGTGGGGGGGCGGTGGCAGGGAGGAGAGAGAGCAATGCCGGGAAAAGCAAATTTTCAGAGTGGAAAGGTGACGTGAACACCTTTAAACCTTTACATAGATCTACAGTGAACAAGAGGTTTGATCACACCGAAAAAGCCTTTAGGTTGACGGCTCCTTGAAGTCAAGTTCAGAAGTGAAAAACATAAAGCAGAGAAATAGATTGCAGGACCTGGGATTAAGACTTTGAAATTCACACTTGACAAGTTAAGTCCAGAGCTTTGAGCCCAGCTCCGTGCTGAAGTTAAAAAGGAATATGGCCTTTCTTGTTCTGACATAGGCAAATAAACATTCCTCACGCAGAAGGGGGTGTTGGTATCAAAGACATTGCACTGCTTAGGCCACAGTTAGCAAAATAACATGGCTTCTCTCTTCCCGAGCTGCGGGCTAAGTCTCCCACGTGGTGTTTATTTTACTTACCGTAGTGATTGACGCTGTTTATAAGCCGCACTCCCACTTGGGCATGGTTATTAGTCATCAGCACAATATCAAATAAGTCCTGTTCATTAGGATACAGATCACGGAGTCTTGAGTTGACGTGCTGTAGTGCCTGCAGGTTCGACACATAGGTGTGTGTGAAGGAGGGCAGGCAAGGTGGGCATTGGGGAGCTGGAGAGAGAAAGCACTTCATATGGGTCAGGTTCAAGCTCAGCAGGGTCCTCATGGAGACGGCCCTATCCCTTTAACTCAGAGTTAAGTCACAAAGTTCTGTGTTTTCTGCCTCCCCTACAGGAGGGTGGGGGAATCCCTGTTCCTGTTCACTGCAAACATATTGAAAATGATTATAATATCAAGGTTACCAGAATGCTCTCTGGGGGTGGGTAGAACACAGCCTCAGGTTAGCCCTTTCATGTCTTGTCTGTTCATGCCTTAGTTGTATTTTTAGTTGTGAGAAACATGGAATGATTTGGGGATGGTCCGGGAAACCTTGCATAGAGGTCAGACTGTTCCAGTTTTGTTCTGCATACGTGCTGGGGAAGAAACCTGACCATCTGTTAAACATGAGTCTTTAGGTTTGTGCTTTCCTCCTAAACTTCTAGCATGCCCCCTAGGTACCTTCAATGCACAAGTTGCAGAGGTGTCATTTGTGTTGGGATGGTTATGTTATTATGTAATAATTGCATATGTGACATAGGGAATCAGTTATAATTGCTACACATTTCAG
The DNA here is from genome assembly GCF_023159225.1 of Perognathus longimembris pacificus. NCBI lineage: Eukaryota > Metazoa > Chordata > Mammalia > Rodentia > Heteromyidae > Perognathus > Perognathus longimembris. The sequence continues at coordinate 67,662,475 of NC_063168.1, read as the reverse complement.
TATACAAACATGTCTCTAAAGTGCCAAGGGTTTCTTGGTTTTCCTACTATACTCTGGGGCAAGAGTAAGCTAAAATGAATTATTCCATCCCATGGTAATAAGGTGTTTTATGTGTGCAACTCAGAACTGTGAAATCCTTTGTGTTTCCTAGTACAGTTTCTAGGGGGAAAAAAAGGCAAAAACAGCCATTACAGGTCTAATGACCAGGATTCCACTTAGGGAAGCCAAGATCCCAGCCTAGGCTTGTGTGCTGGGCTCTCGCTGGCTAGGAGAACTTTTGTGAAGCATAAGCAGATCTGGTCCCCTGGAAGGGGCTAAGCATGGACAGGAATTGTTAGGGAAATGGGATGAGCTGCCCAAGCCTTTGCCCCTGTCTTTTTCCCCATGCCCACCCAATGTCAGTGACTTCCAGTGGCTTGGCGGGGTACCTTGACGAAGCGAAACGCGGGCCCTGGGGTCAGAACGACGTTCTCATTGGTGAGCTGGTGCTCCATGTACTTCTCCAGCCCTTCCTCCTCGTAGATCCTCCTGTCGTCCACCATGTTGAAGAGCGCGCGGGAGGACACGGCGATGGTGATGGCGTGCTTGGGCTTGGGCTGCAGAGACAGGCCGAGAGACCCACAGGGCAGTCAACGCCAGCCCGAGGGGGACGGGTCCCAGCCTCAGCCAGGGCCCCACTTCCCTCTCTACCCGGGGCCAGGGCTGGCAGGGCCTGGTGGAGGAGGAGGAGGAGGAAGGGGAGAGGAAGGATGCTGAGGAGGAGGAGGAGGAGGAGAAGGAGGATGCTAAGGAGGAGGAGGAAGAGGAGGAGGAGAGGAGGAAGAGAGGAGGAGAAGGAAGGAGGGAGGAGGAGGAGGAGGAGGAGAGTAGAAGGGGGAGGAAGGGGAGGAGGAAAGTGGAGGGGAGGAGAAGGGAAGAGGGAGAGGAGGGGAGGAGGAGGAAGGAAGAGGGGAGGAGGAGGAGGAAGGGGGAGGAGGAGGAGGAGTGGAGGAGGAGAGGAAGAGGGAAGGAGGGAGGAGGAAGAGGGAGGAGGGAGGAGGAAGGAGGGGAGGAGGGAGGAGGAAGAGGAGGAGGAGGAGGAAGGAGAGGAGGAGGGGAGGAGAAGGAGGGAGGAGGAGGAGGAAGGAGGGAGGAGGAGGGGGAGGAGGGGGAGGAGGGGGAGGAGGAGGAGGAGGGGAGGAGGAGGAGGGGGAGGGGCGGCGGCGGCGGCGGGCCCTCACCGGCCGGGGTCGCGAGCAGCTGGGGGTCTTCTCATACTGAGACCTCACGGAGGCCCAGTAGGCCTCGTCGTCGTCTTCGTCCTCGCGCTGCAGCTGGCGGCGCTGCTGCTGCTGCAGCTCCGACAGGCACTCGCGGTCGACGTCCACGGAGGGGTAGAGCAGGCGGCGCTGGGCGTAGGACTTCCACTCGGTGGGCTGGGCCGTGGGGTGCGGGTAGTCGCGCTGCGGCGGCGGCGCGGGCAGCGGGTGGGAGTCGCGGGAGTCGCAGCTGTGCGCGTAGTCGCGGGGCTCGCGGGGCTCGCGGGGCTCGCGGGGCTCCCGGGGCTCGCGGGGCTCCCGGGACTCGCGGTGCTCGCGGGCCTCGCGCCCCGCGCCGTGGGTCCAGGACTCGGAGCTGTGGTTGTCGTACATCTTGGTGCTCCTCCGGGAGGGCGGCTCCGGGTCGGGGGGCGTCGGGGGCCGGGAGTCCTGCGGCGTGAGCGCCCGCGGCTGCGACGGCGAGGCTTGCGTGGACAGGTGTTGCGGAGGCGTCTCGTGCTGGCTGGCGGAGGCTGACGAGGTCCGGGAGGTGGCGGCCGAGCTGGTGGGGTGCTAGGGCAAGAAAGTGGGGCCTCTAAATGCAAGGGGGATCCCCCCCACCCATGTCGCCCACCGGGGAGCCGCGCCCCGCCGCGCGTGGCGCGCCCAGTCCAGTCCTGGAGAGGAGATGCACCCCGGTGCGTCCCGGCCCCTCTCTCTCTCCATGGCGCTTCCCAGAGGCCGGCCTCCCTCGGCGGGCGCCAGAATCGCGACCTTCCCCTGGAGTTGGCGTCGAGCATCTGCTTCTCTTTCTTGCCCCGAGCGAGCGCCCCCAGCTGCACCCCGCTGGCTCGCCGCACCCCCCCTTTGGGTTTGGAGTCCATGGCACATAGGTTCTCCTCACCCTGGGGCCGGAGGCGCAGTGGTACCTGCCCTCCCGGGAGGTGGGGGGCGGGATGTGGGGGGGGGGGTGCACACCTGCCCGGCCAGGGCCAGAGGCCTCCAGACAGGTTGGGGGGAAGGGAAGGGGGAGGTGATGGTGGCTTAAGCAAGATTCCCTGTGTACCCCAGCAACTCAGGTAACTCCGTGGACAGACCGTCCGATGCCCACACCAGGGCCCTCTCGTAGCTCACCAGGGGTGGGGTGGGGGGTGGGGGTCGGGGAAGTGGGGAGTGGCTGCCCCATTGTAGGGGAAATCCGTTTTTTCGTGCCAGAAGATTGTCTTTAGGAAGAACTCCTTCCCACCAAAAGGACCCCTGCCACTCAAGGGGAGCAAAGAGATCCTTAAGCCTCCCGAGATTATTAGGATTGCACTTTTCATGATCGGTTCACGTGGAATGCGAAAGGGAAGAGCCCTTGGCGAGGTGACTGAATCAAACATGACAGATGATGGGTTAGATCGGAATACATGGCCTCTCACTGGGTCTGTCTTATGTTCTCTGCACCTGAAAATAATCTTACAATTACATATCACTTCTCTTATGGAGGCAGGCCTATCTATCTATCTATCTATCTATCTATCTATCTATCTATTTATCTATCTATCTATCTAATCTATCTATTCCCAGCCATTATAGGGGTGCCATGGGTCCTCAATACCTATTTGTTGAACAGACGAAGAAAGGAAGGAAGGAAAAAGTATACAGCCTCTGGCCCTAAGAGAGTCTGGGTTTTTAATCTGAACTCTACCACTTATTAAACCTCTGTGCTTGGAATTTTTTTTTTCCTTAACAGGGAGTTCTAATTTGCAGAAGGCAAATTAGAAAAAAAACAAACAATGGAAGGCTAGAGGACATGGGGTGGCCCATAGAACGCCTCAATAGATGCAAAGCATTATTTGTTATCATCCGCATCTCCCTTTCCTCTAGCTGTACCTTAATATTGATGTTCCTGCTTCTGGGATCATCTACTGTTGGAGGCCCCTTGGATGGGCTCCGTGGTGGTCGGGACCATTGATTGCGCTCGTGGGACCCTCCAGTCTCTTTCTTTGGCATTGATAATTCTTGGGAGCCCTGTTAAGGAGAGGAGACCCAGGGGTGTAACCTACCACCCACTTCTTCAGTGTACCTACAAGATAGCCACATCCGGCTAAAACAGTATTCAGAAAGGACTCTGGACTCTAGGACCCTTCATTCATTTACCCTAAAGCTATGTGACTCTGCTTCAATCCTAGACTCTGTGTGAAGCAACCAAAGTAGAGATCCACCCAGAAGAACATCCAAAATCAAGAAACAGATAGGATAGCTCACAGTGTTCCACCTGTGGCTTCTCTACGGAAAGAGCTCAGGAGAGGTTGCCTAAATTCCCTCCCTTTCCCCCTCTTCCTCACTTCAGGAAAATCCTATGAAGAGCTGTTAAAATGACCTATCTGTCAAATCTACAAAGCAAAGGGCAGCTGGTACCTAACCAAGGCTGCAGCAGAGCTCGAAGGGAGCTAGCTATATTTCAGAGCACACAGCCCTTCCTTTCAGAGAGATGCCAGAGGACACACAAGGAGAAGAGTGGTAGAATTGCTGTTCCCCACACCCTTCCCAGGCCCCAGTTGCCTGGATCTCCCCTCCCAAATCAGTCTGCTCACCCTCATCATGGTGATCTGCCGGCCCTGCTCCCACAACAGGCACATGTGAATATAAATACGCATAGTGTGGCAGGGGCTAGTTCCCTCAACTGCACAAAGGCAGCGTCTACACGACTGGTGACACCGCATGGGGCAACATCTCAGCAAGTGATTCGGATTGACTGCACGCCTCATCTGAAAGATTGTGTGGAAAACGGTCAATGGGATAGCCAGACTCCCCTGCCCTCCCGGATCTGAACAAAGACCAGTTTCCTCCCAGTGGCCAAGAGGAGGAGGCTGCGGCATCTCTACACACGTAGTTGTAGGAAGGTGAGATGAAGGTGGACTTGAAGGAGGGCAGGGGCCAGCTTCTCGTGGATTTGTCTTTAACTTTCTCATGAGGATAGTACCCATCTCCTTGTACAGAGCTGACTGGCTTAGTCTGGTCTCCCAGAACTCCCCTGCCCCCTTGGTATTTTCCATTGGGCTTTGTGCTGTTTCATTTTCTTACCAATTCTGCAGACAGAGCTCAGCTCACCTGTGTGCTCAGTCGAGCTGATTTATCAGGTCCCGATTTATCGGATTCCTTTCTTTTGTCTGCATCTAGATTGTCTTTTGAGTATCGCATTCCGGTCTCATTCTTAACATGGAAACAAAGAATGCTTATTAATTTTTCATCTTTGGGGGCTTAGAAACCTTGGCTTTAGGAATAAAGGGATACATAAAGCGTACAATTTGATTCTTCTTCAAATGTATGACATTTCCCCCTTCTAAGAAGCATGAAAAAAACCCACATTTCATAATTCAAAATTGATCTAAGCACTTGTTCACATAAATTTGTTGGTTCAGAAGTTGGAGATATGAGGCCCCTATCTTTTAAAAATGAAAACATGAGAAATGTTACGGGAGAATTTTCCAAGTCAGTAAACCTTGCATTTAAATGTGACATTGCTTAGGCAGAATAACTATTTTTCATCCATGTAGAATTACTATTCTTTTTTTTTTTGCTTTCTTTTCATTTTTAGGTGGTGGTGAGAGAGACCTATTTTTTAACTGATGGTACAAAGGGTCACCAGTCAACAAAGCTGTTTATCAGCACAATGCATTTTGATAGATATCACCCTGGGAAGGGATTCTGAGACAGGGTTTAATTGTGTGTTCCTTGATCATCCTTTGCCTCTAAGGCTGATGAGCTCAACATCCTCCTGCTTCAATCACCCCACTCATCAAGTTCTGGTTTTATAGGCCTATACCATCACACCTAGATGTTCTGTTTTCTTAATACCGAAAGCTAAGCCTCATAAGTACTAAGTCTGATTTTCAAAAGCATAGATATTTTTAAAATTTATTTGTTTACAGTTTCACATGGCATGTTGAAAATAATTACAACAATGATATAATACTTGTTTCCATAACGTGGAGTTCATTTCACTTAGCATCATCTCATGTGTTCATAAGGGCATAGCTATTGGGCTCTTGTGATCTTCAAAAGCATGCATCTTAATCTTACTCAGATATATTAGCAGACATGTTTTCCTGTCTGACCAAATCACCCTCAGCATGCAGGGCTGAGAGGAATTTCTTACTAATAGGGCAAACTGCATAAGGACAAGAGGATAACTCACTTTATGGAAACCTATTCAAATACTGATGTTTTCAATTTCAAGAGATAATTAGTGGGACATTTACGTAAGCATTGATGCATTCATTCATGTGATGCATGCATTGACATGCTGGATCTTGCACTAGAAAGGATGTCATCCAGGTTAGTTGAATGAAAATGTGATGAGAAAGGTGAGTTTCCTGGTTCTTGAACTGATTTTAAAATCTTCCTGTCAATAGCCTCTCCTCATTTCCAGTCACTATAATATCATGTCATTTCTCAATACAAGATATTTTAAGCCCAATTCCTTTCTATCTGTGGGTTGGAATAAAGCCTCTGAAATGTGTTTCAGGCCTTCAAATTCTCCTTACTCCAAACCCGTCTTCCTTCTAATGAAGTGTAAATCTAATTAATTTTTATTAATTTTATCCACTTGGTTAGTGCTTCATGCTGAACCTCTGTCTGTCTCCAACCTGAAGACGCACTGCTGTGTCTTTTGTGCCCTACTTATTTGCCTTTGTGTCATCCTGAGTATTTCCTTGTAACTCTCTGTTAATAGTTTCTCAAACTCAGCTCACTGTAACCTGGGGGCAGTTCCCAGAAGTAAACATCCCTCTGTTTTTCCTGTGCCTTTTACTGAGCACCGAACTGTACTGTGTTTATGTATTCTCGGTCCTCCTAGACTGGCATTCTTCAAAGACAAACATTGTGTTTTTACTTCTTACCATTAACATATGGGCATATGCTCAGTAAATGCTGATTTATTAGACTGACTTATACCATATGCTTTAATCTATTCTTTCCCACTCCATTTCCTTTTCATCTCCTGCCTCCATTTTCCAATACATGTAGCCATTATCTGAAATTATTTGGTTTTAGCGGAACATTCCCACAGGGAAATAATGGACTAATATTTACATTTCCCCAGCTCCCAAGAAAGATTGTAGGATATTTACCTCACTCACCTTCCTTTTCTGTTTCAGCGATGTTTGACTCATGTCTTTAATTACTGAAATTCTCTTGCTGTTACGCAGGTTTTCCTCTCCCCAGCTCCATTGCCCATTGCTTGCTTGCTCGGTCTAGCTCTGCATTTAGAATGTTAAATTTATGACATCACATGTGAGTCCATGGTAACATCTGACTGTGCATATGTAACTCTGCCTTTTTAAAAAGACAGTTCCATTATATTTCTTCATCTATGAATACATTTCCTCATAACTAATGCATTTTGTGGTTTCTGGTCCACCAATTGTTCAGGTGTTTAATCGGTAATGACACCAACTCTCCTACTTTCTTCTTTTGAAACGCTTTTAAAGCTTTATTTTGCCATTCGTCATAATGGCCCCACTTGGTGCTGTACATTTCCTTGTACTGTCAAAAGGAATGGCAGACTCATTTGTGGCCCCAACCATTTATCATTGTTCATCATGCTAGACTTTGAAGATGCTTTCAGTAGATTTGAAGACTGTTTTTTGGTGGCTGAGATTTTGTTCTAGACGAGTTTAGATCTGATCTTAGCTTCAGTGTTTGTATTTTTTCACTTGGCAAAACCTGCTGAGGAAATCACTATCAAAGCTCATTCCTCGTGCTATATAATGTTGCCTGTGCCCTCTGTTTTTCCTGATGTCTATTTAGTCAACCCTCAAACCTCTTGGTCCCTTCTATGACTCCTTCTAACTATGCAGCAGCATTCATATATGTAATAGGTTCCTTGATTGATTATTGATCCTTTTTGCATATCACATAGCTTAGGAAAAAAGAGGTAACTAATAATTCAAATACTTTTGAGCTGAGATCTTCATGTGTAATTGTTTTGACTGTGAAGTTGAAAGAGTATGCTTTGTTTTCAGATGTCTTCATTTAGTTTTGCTTATTCTACCTTTTAGCTTTTTTATTAAGCATGGAAAACTACACATCTGTGCAGTAAGTGTATCATTTGCCTTTTTCCATGAAGAGCTCAACCTTAGTTGTTACCAATAATGGTGATGGTTATTACCCAATGTGCTACATCATTATGACATTGCTAAGTGGCCTTACAAGATCACCAAAAACTGGTTTTGAGAAATGAATATTTTTTGTCAGTCCTAGTAACGAGTGATTTTTAAAAGACCTTCATAAAAGGATTTGGAGATAAGGTAGAAAAACTACTATGAAGTCAAAATAAGAATTCTTCCATCTATTTTTAAAGGCTTTTTGCTTTCCATGGTTTCTGAGAGGATACAGCCATTCTCATGTGAGTGGTGAGAGAATTGTTACAGAATTATTTCATGAACATAATTTCGGCATGGTTATTTTTATTCCAATTCTTACTTTTGTAGGGAATAGTGGTATTCAAACTCTTTAGCTTGGAGCTTTCACCAAATGTAAGATGAAGACAAACTAATGCAACCTTTATAAGTACCAGTGTTAGTGCTCTTTGGAGAACCCAAGGGGTCTTTTTCTTCACTACTACCACCCTGTTGTATCCATTTTTTTTGTCATTGTTTGTGGTGGTGGGACTTGAACTCTGGGCCTGGGCACTGTCCCTGAGCTCTTCAGCTCAAGGCTAGTGCTGTACTACTTGAGCCCCCGTGCCACTTCCAGTTTCCTAGTGGTTAATTGGACATAAGAGTCTCATGGACTTTCCTGCCCCAGCTGGCTTTAAACCAAGATCCTCAGTTCTCAGCCTCCTCCTGAGTAGCTAGGATTACAGGGGTGAGCCATGGTTTCCTGGCACCCTATTGTATCCTAATCTTTAGAAACACATATTGTGGGAAGTGTCTCTATTGCTTTCATAATTTTCTTGATTCTATATTGTCTAGTGAATCCAGTGATATAAAAAATTAAAATACCAGAATGTCTATAATATTTAGTAGTTTTTTAAACATACTTATATGAACAAATAAGTTCAAAATAAACTGGAAAATTTAGAGGAAGGAAAATAGCATCTGTGAACTCTATACTAACAACTTTTCAGAATTTCAACCTTTCCTTTTTTTCATTCATTTCTTTAAAGTTCAAATTTCTTTTCTTTTTTGTGGTTGGGTCTTGCACTTAGGGCCTGGACACTGTCCCTGAGCTCTTTTCATTCAAAGCTAGCACTCTACCACTTTGAGCCACAGTGCCACTTCCAGTTTTCCAATGCTTAATTGGAGATGAGTCTCAGAGACGTCCCTGCCCAGGCTGGCTTCAAACCCTGATCCTCAGATCTCAGCCTCCTGAGTAGTAGGAGTATAGATTTGAGTCACCAGCACCCAGATTTCAAGTTCAAGTTTCTTTGTAAATATCGTTAACATACAATTTAGAATACTGATTCTTTTCATTCACAATATTAAGCATGCTTTTCAAGTTATTACCTGCTGTAAGTAATGTTACAATGATTCTTTAACATTGTGGAGTGGGTACACTATAATTTGCATAAGCATTTTCCACGTGTTGAATCTTTGAGAGATTACCAAGATTTTGCTATTATAAACAATATTTTCCTATCACCTTTCTTTATCAGGAGTGCAACTTCTTTTGCCTAAAATACTTATTTCCACAATAATAACTACTAATTCAGAGCCATAGGTATACAGTTGGATAATCTTCAGTTTGGCATGTCAAACTCCACACTCTTTTTATTTACTTATTTTTTTTGGATGGGTTCTAGGGCTTGAATTGGGTGAACTTGGGGCCTGGGCACCTGGGCATTGTCTTTGAGTTTTTTGTCTTTTCTTAAAGACTAACTAATGGTCTACCACCGGAGCTTCAGCTCCACTTCTGGCTTTTTGGTGGTTACCTGGAGTTGAATCTCTCACACTTTCTTGCCCAGGCTGGTTTCCAACATATTATACTGAGAGCTCAGCCTCCTGAATTGCTTGATGTGAACCATTAGCACCCATTTCACTCAGCACTCTTAATTTTAACCTTCATGTTTTCTACTCATTGTTTGACACCTAAGTGACTCATTTTTTTAGCTTATAAAATTTACAGTCACGTTTGGCTCTCCTTGACTCATTTACACCCTACATCCATCCTGAAGTAGATCCTGCCAAATGTATCCAAACTCAGCTACCAGTCACCGCAAATGCCACTAACAACTTGTTACCTGAACAAGTGTTACACCTGGCTGACACATCTCTCGTTCATATCCAGTTTTCTCTGGTGTGTAAATAACAACAAAAGCAGTCCTTTAGAAATGTAAACTGAACCATGCTCAAAACCTTTCTGTTTCTGCAAATGCACATCAACAAGCTTCCATAAAGTCTTGAGTTCTTCTGGCGAGGTCTCCAATCTTATCCCACACAGCTCTCGCTTCACTCATGCTCTCCAGGGATATGGACTAACAAAGCTCTCATCAAGACTTGTAAACTTGCTTCCCTGTCTGCTAAACTTCTTTTTTGTACATTTGTATGGGTGAATTCCTCACTTCAGTCAGTGTTCTGTTCTTATCTATCTTCTCACAGAGGCCTTCTCTGATTTTTCATACTGTGAGACAAATTTAATTTAATATTTTGCCAGTCCTGGGACTTGAACTCAGAGCCTGGGTGGCTACCCCTGAACTTCTTTCGTTCAAAGTTTACACTCTACCTCTTGAGCCACAGTGACACTTCCAGGCCTTTTTTTTTTTTGCATCATTTATTAGAGAGAAGAGTCTCCTTGACTTACCTGCTCAGGCTAGTTTCCAACCATGACCCTCAGATCTTAGCTTCCTGAGCAGCTAGGGTTATAAGTATGGTGGGCCACCAGGATCCAGCTGACCTATTTCTTTTTTTTTTATATTTTCTGTGTCAAAAAGGATATACTTCCTTCTCTAACTTTTACCACTTTAATTTTATTTGTAGCTTTCGTTCTGACATAAATTTATTTCACAAGATTTTTGTTGTTTATCACCTTTTCTTATCCCACTTAGTTAAAACACTTCATGAACAAGTGTCCTTTATACCATCCACCACTGCTGTTTTCTTATTTCCTAATGCAGTAGGAGACACATCAATACATGCTATTGAATTTATGCATAAATTGCTTAAGATACGTATTTACTTAGTAGTGATAAGCAAGATACAGACAACTATGTTTAAAAATAATAGTAGTGGAATGAAACAGAAGTCACTCTCCTGTACCTTTCAGAAGGCCCTGAGGTCAGTTAATGAGAGGGAAAAAAATTACTTACCTTCTTCTTCCTCCTCCTCCACCCTCTCCCCCTTTTTCCTCCCCCTCCTCTTCCTCCTCCTTCTTCCTATTCTTTGTGCTGTTACTTGGGCAATTCCAGACGTCATTATTTCTCTTAGCCTTTGTGCTCAAGGCTGGCACTCAGCCATTTGAGCCACACCTCCACTTGCAGCTTTTTCCTGGTAAATTGTAGACAAGAGTCTTTTGGGTTCATCTGCCCAAACTACCCCTGAACCGAGAACCTTAGGTCTCTGACTCCTGAGTAGCTAGGATTACAGATTTAAACCACATTTACCTGCCTGGCACTTACTCATCTTCTTAGGTTCTTTGGCTAGAGAACATTATCTTACTTGTAAATACACCAACATTACCTGGTGAACTTACTAAAATGAGATACATTGCAGCAGGCTAACCAATGATTACACTATGACACACCCATACATATAATACTACTCTGCAATGTAAGGAACAAATAGTTGATACACAAGATCACCTGATGACTTTCCAGAGAAATATGCTAAGCAAAATCTCAATCAATCCAATCCTTAAAAGTTATATACGGTATGTTGTCATTTGTATAGCATTCTGGAAATAACAAAACCCTAGAAATAGAGCCTACGTTTGTGGTTGCTGGGCTAAGGAACAGGTGAGAGCAAGTGGAAATAGCTACAGAAGACAATGTGAAAGACCATCATACAGAGGAAAAAAGAATTTGTAGTTTGTGTGTTCTTGCTGTGGTTTTGCCCTAAAGCTTGGCAAAATGTTATTGAGGAAAGTTGAGCAATGGGTAATAGGATCACTCTGTTTTTTTTTTTTTTAAATTTTTATAATTGCCAGTGAAACTACAAGTATTTCAAGAAAATTTGGAGAGTTTAGTTATAAAAAAAAAAACCCACACTTACTCACAGGTCGTAGACTAAAGTACATTATGTACAAAGCTTTTGGTTTCCTACGTGTTTAACTAACAAGCAGTATTTTGCCAAATGTTATGTCCATAGTTATAAAATGATAACTAGTGGAACCAGGATTAGTCTTTCATTTTGCATTGTGTTGGTTTTTTTTTTTTTTTGGTGGGGCTTGAACTCAGGGCCTGGGCATCGTCCCAGAGCTCTTTTGTTAAAGGCTTGTGCTCTACCACTTTGAGCCACAGCTCTACTTCTGGTTTTCTAGTTGTTAATTGAAGATAAGAGTCATACCGGGACTTTTCTAACCAGCCTGCCTTTGAACTGCCATCTTCAGATCTCAGCCTCCTGAGTAGCTAGGATCCTAGCCACTGTCACCTGCCTCTATATATCTTTAATACTGACAATATGTTATTCTTCTTTGCTTTATTCCAGTAGCCTTGGAGTGCCATCTAAATTCATCTTCTATATCTACCTTAACAGTAGTTTATGCTGTTAGTTGGAGAGTGCAATGAATTGGATATGATAAATTTTCTAGCTACAAATTCTGTCCTATGAGATTGTATACGAATCACTGAGCCTAATTAAGGAGGAACCTTTCATATGGAACTTGTTCATAATGCATATAGAGAGTACTATTGCCAAAAGCTGGTAAGTGGAAATTTCTTGTACAAAATACTGACTGGAAGGTAGTGTGTCTATATCAGGCTTATAACAGATCATGGTTACACTAACATTTTACTTGTGCAGGGCAAACTGTGAAGAACAAGTTCTGGAAACGCTGTCCAGAGAAGACAGAATGCCAGTCAGATGTCTTGGTGAACAGTTAGTTGTCTTTGATTTTCATGTTCTTCAATTGGTCCATGTTTTATAGTTCAGAGCTAGAGAACTCTGTGTATGGATGCTTGAATTGCATATATGTTTCATGAAAGAAAAGAATAAAAAATGTAAAATGCTTGTAATTTGCGAGAGATTTTTGAAAAATCATTCAAGGAAGCCTCAAGTATTCTATTAAACACAATGTTTTAAAACTAAAACTGCCTCTTGCTTGCCATGTAGGTTAGGGTTGGATCTTACCTAGGACCTTACATATGTTAGGCAAACACTTTTATCACTATGCACCCTACCAAACTCAGAAATTCATAATAACAAATACCTCCAAAATAACAAATGCATCAGAACAACATCTGCACATTAGCAGAGAAAAAAAGGTCAACCGGAAGAGGGCCAAAGGGTTTGGAAATTGGCTGGATAGGTACAAATTGGTGAACACTTTCTCATAAAGCCAAGGGTCATGGTGCCAGTGTGAAATTGGTGTCTCGTTCTTTTTAAGGGAATCATAAGGGGTGTTTTCCACTTTCTATTTGGCGTAGCCACCGTCATCTGGGCTCTCCTGTCCCTCCATTCTGCCTTCAGCACTCACACTCATAAGCAAAATTAACAAATGATCCCATGTCTCCCATTAGTAACAGCTCTTAGCAGGAATGTTCAACACTCGCCAGCCTTCACCAAGCCCTAATTAGCCAGATACTGCCTGCCGCCTCCTCTGTACAATGCACAGCTTTCTTTCCCCCAAACCAGCCCTGGCTCTCTTAAAAGAAATGTGTAGAGTTCCCCTTCTCGGGCCATTCTGCCTCACATCATTAATCAATTTGTTATACCTCATTCAAAGTTGGGGGAGGCCCCGTTTCCCCCTGCGCACTGGCCAGTTGAACAAGTGCTAAATAGGGTTTACATGTGCTCCCTCCAAGCTGCCCCAGCATCTGCACCTGGAGGTACTGTGTGTGTCTAGGAGGAAACGTGTGTCTCATCAAGGCTGTTTGAACCAAAGGGTTCTGTACGATTCCTGGATGCTTCTGTCGCCCAGAGCCCAGCACTGAGTAGAACATTATAGGGAAAGGCCTTCTGGCCAGAATCTTTCAGGACTTTATCCACTGCTAGTAGGAATTATGGATATGAAGGGACTCTCTCTCTCTCTCTCTCTCTCTGTCTCTCTCTCTCTCTCTCTCTCTCTCTCAGTAAACACCCTGTATGAGTCCTCCACACAGGCAAAGGGTCCATCTTACTGTGCCTACATTGTCCCGAAGTTACTTCCAGCATGGAGTTACCCCTTCTCAGCCCCAGGAGCTCCAGACCAACGTGTAATGGACAATACGTTGCCCAGGAGAGAGAACAGCATTATCCTTTGGGCCTTATGGGTTAACATTACCTAGTCCTGTGTGCCTCTACATGTTACTTCCCATCTTGTTTATTTGTAAAGTAGGAATGCTAATAAGACTTCACAGGGAGGACGGGCACAGAGCAAGGCATGGGTCAGGCACGTTGCTTGGCACAGAGCAGGCACTTCGTAACCATCCTTTTCTCACTCTCCTGCCTCTGCTCACCTGTATAAACATAGTTCAGGGTTGTGAGTAGATTTCTTTTTTTCGGAACCCAATGACCACCTAGGGAGGGCCCTGCCCTGAACTCCAGTGCCCCAAGGACAACAGACTCAGAGCCTTGTCTCTTTATTTACCTTTGGCCTGTTTTTTATTTTGGGTCTGTGTGATTTCCTGGCGACAGCCCTACTGGTGGTGAGAAAATATGTGTGTTTGCTATTTAAGGAGCAAGCAGCTTGTTTCTTGAGGACCCCTCCCATGTCTCTTGCTACAATTCTTGCAGAATGTAGGTCTGTGATGAATGTGGCTCAGCGCAGCACATCTTGGAGTAAAGGCTAGAGTCTGGTCCCGCTTGGATTCTGTATTTTTTTATGAAAGTGGTCAACATTGACTTTAGTGATACTGGTCAGTTCTTTGAAAGTTTGGGTTTGAAGTTTAATCCCTTTCCTTTTTCAGTTAGTCTCTTTTCTTCCTGCCTAGTAAAATGATTTTTTTTTTAAAGCTGGCCTCTCCTGTGTTTCTGTTTCTGTGGATAATATCACCATCCTACCAATAGTCCAGCTACAATCTCGGTTTTACTCTAGATCCCTGATACTGTATCCTCATTCATTAGCATGATTTGGCTTGATTTCCTTTATATTCTTCAAACACAGTCACACATCCCCAATGAGTGCTCAGTGTTACTACTCTGATACCCCTGTGTCTTCTTCATTCCCAACACAAGGCATGAAGAATTGCAGTCATGTATTCTTTTACTTCCCACTACTCGGTGAAATCCTTACAGAAGATAATCAACGTGATACCATCTCTTCACTCTCTGTAGCCAGTGCCTCATACAGTGTTTGAGTTAAATCTTTCCTGGAAGAACAAATGAATGGCCATAAAACACTGTGCCTGGGATAAGACTTCCTATATCAGAGAGCAGACAAGGATTTGGGGAAGTCCTTGGTAGGTCTGTAAATTCTGTCTCATCAGCCTTGGGCTTCAGTGAGATTGTGTTTGAATATGTTTACCTGCCAGTCCAAATATTCATAGTCATTCATTAACCCACTCCATAGCATTAGAGAGAATATTCCAGATCATAGGTATGAGTGTTGCCCTACAGCCTTAAGAGACATGATGGACTGAAACTGTCCCTCCAAAATATTTCCTTATCCTCTGCTTTTCAACCCCCTGAGCTCTAAGCATGAATAGGCAAGTCATGCAAGGCCTTCACAGGTTCTACCCTCCTGTTAGGCATTTGTTTGAGGAGTTCTACTAACGCAACTTTTACAACATCTCTTGAATCTGTCTCCTCCTCTTTCCTCTGCATTTTTCAGTTTCTGCCCTCATCACGACTGACTGATTCTAACTTCTGCACTAAGCATGATGAGTTGACTTGACTTCTCCAAGCAAGGAGACTGCCACTGTGGTGTTTCATGTATTTGTTTAAATATCTTCCTACTTAGATGTGAGCTACCTAGTACAGGGAACTATGTTCACTCTGTAAAGGCATGAACCATTTCATGTTAATACAATTTGAAACTTATGGACGAGAGTATAAAGAACTTCCAAGATTAGCTTATTGTTTATATTTCATCTCACTTGTGTCTCAGATAGAGTTAGGTAAACAGACTGGTAAATAGATAGGATAAATGGGTAGTTAGATAGATAGGTACATAGAAAGAGAGTGAGAGATAGGTATTATTTATTAAGTTAAGAATAGGTTGGAAACATTATGCCTCTTCAGCCCTATGTCAAACGTATTTGCCAAACTAAGATGTTCCCTCATAAAACCACAGCATATGTATCACAAACAGGAAATTTAACATTTCTGTAACGTAATCCAAGCTCTGTATTCCCATATGGCAACTATCTCCAAATATCATCTTTATAGCTATTATTTCTCATCAACTCTAGGATCATACATGACATTTAATTGCCCTTTTAGTCTTGTGTACCTGGCATAGTTCTTCTGCCTTTCTTTGTCTTGACCTTGACATTTTGAAAATTATATCCCAAATATTTTGAAGTATGATCTTTGAGTTAATCTACTAACTCTTTCAGTTAGATTTTAGGTTATGTGTTTGGAGCAGAAAATGATACAGAAGTATTGTTAGTCTGATGAGTTGATTGGCTTTGTATATTTAGTTATTTATTTTTGGCAAAGATACTGGTTCTCCCTTGGTAAGCAGTACGGAATTGTGATCCCCTATGTTAATGTACATTTCTTATTGTTTTTCTTCTACTTTTAGCCTCCACTGATGATTTTCTAGGTTCATTATTTATGTTGACTAGAATAGCATTCTACTTTTAATAAAGTATGTGCTTGTCTCTTGCACTTCTGTAAGCATGGGCTGGTATGCTAACTTTATTTAATAGATGCAGTTCATTTCATCATTATTTTGATGCCCCAATTGTCCCAAATTTGAGCAGGAGAAAATCTTTTAACTAAACTCTTCTGTGCTTTTGGATGTCCTCCATGGTTCTCTTTGTCCTTGATTAATTTCTTGAATAACTCAACTCTATAGACTTGCCCTTCTTTTTCATCCCTAAAATAAGCTATTTCTCTAAAGATTGATTTGTTCTTAGTGGACAGTAATATTTAGCAACCAGTAATAGCTGGTATTTGTGCTTGTTGCTTTAGCTAGCATGTAACTGCATCTGGTCCTTTTCATTGGTTAGAACCCTGAGAAACTCTCTCTCTCTCTCTCTCTCTCTCTCTCTCTCTCACACACACACACACACACACACAAGTTTATTTTCATATCTTGGTGTTTACTTACCTGTCTGTGTATTAAAAATCATAGGCTTATACTGGTATCTCCAATCTCAGTCCAGCTTTGCAGGACTTGCTAAGCAAACTAATGACCTTCTCCCTTATCTCTCTGTCTCGAATGCATCTAATCTCCAGTTTCTTATCACCACACAACTTGCAGGCCAAAATTTTAAAAAGCGACACCACAACTTCCTTATTAAAATATTCCTTTAAGCACATTATGTGAATGAATATTAAATGGTTTTATTAACAACACCTACCTTCTTTTTTCTTGCCTATACTTCCAAGAATTCCACATCAGAATTCCCACCATTCCTGAACCACCCAGATACTTTTTAATGTCACTGTAATTTTGCCTTTTTCTTCCCCCTACCCAAATAATTCCTTCCTTCACCTTTAGCTTCCCATACAACCTTTGCTATTCATTTGTACCTTACCCATTCCTTCTCTCCTTACAACTTGATTATGAGGACTCCTGTGAATCCTACCTGTGCTTCCAAGGAAGACAGAATATTGTCTTCCTCTGGTTATCTCATCCCTTTGTAACTTCCATTTGCATTATCTTAATGTAGCTTAATGATCTGTATCATAGCCATCTGCCTCCCATCTAGATTATGGGTTGATACATTTATCCATCTAAAATACAGCAGAGGTTTTATTTTAGTATCATGTAGTCCTTGAACAGAATCTGGTGTATTAAATTCTTGTGATTGTAGGAAATGTCAGCATGTTCTTGTTATTGGACATATTTTTTAACTTAGCTACATTACTAAAAAATCTATGTCTACAAGATTTTTCCAGTTAAATTGTAGGCTCCTGAGAAATGTAGATTGGCACATTGTAGGCCCTTAGTATCTGTTTTGGAGAACAGGATTTAGACATGTAAAATCTACAGGTCTTCCTCCTTATTGGAATACAAATTATGAAAGTGTATCTTATTACTGCACTGGTCTAGCTCTCTCCCTAGACAATAGATGGTCTCCTTTGAAAGTGCAGACAGAGGTCAAGACATGCCTGCCTGTGAACGCAGCTCTTCATGTTTTGTGTGCCTTGTTACTGTGCATGTGTTGGGAGGCTCAGTGTCCTGCTCTGTGGTGTCCACTGATAAATAGTGCTCAGAGAATGAACAAGAATGATTATGAAGAGGGAGAAAATATCCAGATGTTAGTAGCCCATAATGTTTTAATTTAGCATAGTGTTTCATCTAACACCATCACCAAAGGTTTCTCTTGGGTTTATTTGTGTTATCACAACAGTGCCGATGGAGTTAAAGGCGGCCTTTGAAACGAGATTTTGCTTGTTTCATTTATATTCTACTGTTCTTTCATGAAACATTTCTAAATATCCACGGGGCCCAATTCTTACAAAAATAAATCAGATAAACCTAGGGCTCTTGCCAAGTCAAATATCTACAGTTTCTGGCAATTATGTAATTTCCATCTCTGCTGTGGGGACCACTGCTGATAAGTCAATCGTCATAAAGAGAAATATTCCAGACCAATCTTTATTAGTGTGTCCTTCACTGATATATGCAAAACCTTTTTTTAAAAGTCGAGCTTTAACTCCCCAACCCCCTTAGTCCCTCGTGAATGGCTTCTCATCATAACAATTTATATCTGGATAATATCACAGTAAAATGTGAAAATGGTAAATTAAAACCAACGAAATTAGGGTCTGCTGTTATTAATAAAAACGGCTCTGGTTTTCAGCATTTTGTTATGATGGTGCTGTCTTCTAATGCAACTTTGCAGTAATGTCTTTCTGGCCTGGCAAGTTGATTTGGCCCAGACAAAAGCAATATTTAGAAAGTTTCTCGGTGGGACTTCTCTGGGAAAAAGGAACTGGAGAATCCTGTGCTAATTTAAATGCCTTCTTAAAGTTGAAGCTAAACACATATTGATTTGAAAGGGCTTTTATGGGGAGAGGAACTCTGCCATTTCTTAGGAGTAGTATAAAATAAACAAACTGAAAATACCAACGTGCCATCTTTTTTTTTTTTTCAGACTCACATGTCTGGTGCCATAGATATTGTTAAACTGCTTGTATTACAATAAAAACATTACTCTAAAATCATAATCTTTGCTTATGGTTTCAGAAAGATTTCCCAAGCCATACTTTTCCCTAGCTAGAGCTCACAGTGGTGTGAGCTTGCTTTTATTAGGGTCATTATTGTTTGTACTAGGTTTTCACTCCCATTCAATCATTCTGTACTGTAGGCCTAGGAGGCAGGCAAGGGAAAATAGAAATGAATAGATTCATTTCCATTCTACATTGCAAATGAGGAAGCTGGTTTCCCAGTAGCCCTGTCCCAAGTTCCTCTCCAATCCCACCAAGTAGCTGTCCCAGGTCCACCATACTTTCACACTCTTCACTGTTTCCCACCTAACACTGTAAACTGTGCTGAGGATAGCTCTTTTAGGAGGTACAGCAATGAATCTCACAGCAATGGAGTTTCACTGTCTTGATGAAGACATGCAGTGTATTAACCCAAGTTTCTGTGAAGGCAGACTAGCTTGGTAGAGTTGGTTTAGATGCTGTCTTCCCACAGGACAGAATGATGGCTGAGGTAAATTTTTAAAATCCTGTTAAGACATGGTAGTATATACCTGTAATCTCACACTTGGAAGGCAAGAAGATCATGGATCATGAGTTTGAGGCCAGCCTTGTTTACATATGAATTCTCTGCCTCAAAAGAAAATAAATAAATGAAAACAACAAGTAAAATCTATCTATCTATCTATCTATCTATCTATCTATCTATCTACCGATCTATCTATCTATTTATCTATCTAATTTCCCATTTTCACTTACCTGGAGGAAGATGCAAACTAGTATGTGTCTTTTTATCAATAAAGAGCCCAGACTGTTTAAGCCTTTCTCAGAGCAGGACTGATTTTCAGCAGAGTTCATAGAAATACTCAGTTGGGTTTAGTTTTCCTTTGTGAAAAAACATCTTTTTTTTAGCAGTTGGTAGTAAAAGAAGAGTAGAGAAGATGTGAATAGGACTTATCTTCGTGTCTAAGAGTCATTTCTGTGCTTCTTGGGTCTTCCTATACATGGGCAGGTTGAATGGACGCATAACCACAATCCATTTAGGCATCATCAGCCTAGATAAGCAAGAGAACTGCAACTGAGAATCCATGCTGGGTGAAGAGGACTGGAATCAAGATTTGCATGAGTGTTTACCACAAGTCATATACAACTAAAATATGTTATTGCAAAGAATGGGCTATCTAAAATACATAGGGATACTATTGGTTTTGCAGAAAAATGGAAATATGTGTACTTATATATGCACATTTTAAAGAGCAAATGCTATTGCAAAAATATGAATGTAGAGGGAAAGGGGGAAGGGGGAGGCGGGCAGGAAATGAGGGAGGAGGTAACAAGTTGGGTAAGAAATGTATTCAGTGCCTTACATATGAAACTGTAACCCCTCTGTACTTCATTTTGACAAAAAGAAAAAAAATATGAATATAGAGACAGTGAGGATTATGTTGTAGTTAGTACTGAATCAGGACTGGGATAACATACATTTAGTTGATGGACAATGACATCTATCTTCACTCTGTGAACACAGGCAAGCAGCATGCTGGCAGGGCGAACTTGTACAGTTTATCAGCTTAGATCTTAAGCTCTTTCTGTGATGGACTAGCAGGAGCCAACTATACTCCTGTCCATTAACTTGTCACTCTCTCTAGTAGACTATAAAACCTGGCTGGAATGGGATTTGTCTCACTGACCCACATCCTTGGTTTCTTGTTGGGCTTGTAGCACATTTCAAAGGAAGTTTGTTGAATGCATGAAGTTCGGTTACAATCAGACGTGCGGGAACATCTCTTCAGGGGCCATGCTGACCAATCCATACTCAACCTCTTCTGCTTCTACATTTGATGAGTAGCTTCACTCCCTTCTATCTTCCCTGCACTTTGTGTATATTTACTCTTTATTTCTTCCCAAACTACTGGCTGTTCTTTTTGCATCTCCTTTCCATGGTATTTTTTTCTCTTTTCCTGACCATTTTTCTCCAGAACTTTTCTTTTTGTATATGTACTCCCTGCATAACTATGGGTCTAGCTTTAGATGCCATCTATATTCCTTCGTGCCTAAACTTTATCTGTTGTTCCAGATTTACAAATCACCTTTTGTGATGTTTACACTGCGGTTTTGGATTAACATCTTAAGTGTAACAAGCTGAAAATAGAATTTTTAGCATTTAATACCCATCTCTACTCACCAACTGTACTTTCTCTCACTGTAGTCACAGAGTCTCTCAGGTCAGCTTCCTCAACTAGTTTCATTTATACATCTTAACAAACCCCTGCACAAAGTATGTCAACCCTACCTCCAGAATATATCCAAAAGTCTACTCAAACTTACTTTCTCTATTGTAGTTGTCAGGCAACTTTTATCTGTAGCCTTACTAAGTCTTAATTTTATTCTTTCCCCCATTGCTCATTCTCTTCAGATAGCACCCATTGCCATCCCAATATGACAGAAATGATGTCATGTTATTCTGCTTCCCTTAGTCTTACCGTGACTCAAAGCAAAATGGAGTTTCCGTGTTCTTCCTGCTCTGCTCTCTGGATGCTTGCTACCTGCCTCCTATTCTCCCTCCTTATTGTTCACGAAAGATGGTATTTCTTCCTGCTTCCTTTTTCTAGAAATATATATATATATATATATATATATTCCGAACATCTCTTGACTCTATTTGTTCACTGGTGCATCTGGGGCTGTTTGTAGAGTGTGGGAGAATGACAGCGCTCCCATACATTTAGGATTCCTTGGAAATGAGGGCGCCTGGATTCCCTGCTGCTCTTATTTAATCTGGAACTATGCAATAGGGATGAGGACAGGGAGAGCTTTGGGAAGGCAATTATAGTGTGGTAAACACAGTGAGTTTTACAAGCATGTAGTCTCCTTAAGTAGCCTCCTCGGGAGCGTTCCCCTCTGAATCAGAAAGCTCTAGTTTTAGCTTGATGAACTGGTTTCTGCTTAATTCAATTGTTCTAGCCCCTGCTGGAACTGGGGTAATGGATATTCAGAGCAGAGAATGTGGCTTTTGGAAAGGACATGAGCAGGGTTGCCAGAATTAGCAAAAGAAAGGATGGCTCCTTATGTTGGCATTTCAGACAAACAAGAAAACCTTTCTTTGTATAATTGTTTTGAGACTGTTGTGTTATCTTCTCAACACTTGTGAAAGACAAATTTGTACTTTTTACAAAATGTTGTGAGCTGAGAGCATCCTGTGTGCATCTTGACATTAAAGAGCTTCCGTAGCATATTGGAATTCAATCACAGGGTCACAATAAAAGAGGAAAAAAGATCATGTATTTGAGCTTTAAACTGGATATACTACATTCTCTTTGGCATCTGTAATCATTAAGTTTCTTATGAGTGAGAAAGCTCTAGTGTTAGATTGTTGGACTGGTTTCTACTTAATGCAGTTGTTTTGGTCCCTACTTGGAACGGGGGTAATGAATATTCAGAGCAGATAGTGTGGCATTTATTGCACATTGATCAAATTCATCTGCTCTATTACTTTTTCTTATCCCCCCGCCGTACTTTTGTTTACAATTATAAATGAGTTTTATTATTCTGTCCTCATACATGCATTTGACAGATTGTGATCACATATTCTTTCCCATTACCCTCTCATTTTACCAACGCCTCTCCTCTTCAAAAAGCCCCTTTTTACATTGATGCCGTTGCATTAATTAGGTCTTATAACATCAACAGACAGTTAAGATATTTGCCCCTATTTTGTAGATGGATTACAACTAGAGGACAGAATCTATTGTTTTGTGGAAAGACGTAAGAAATATGTTAGGCTTAAGTTATAATACAACTTTGTTTTCTTCCTGCAACTCACCATCAACATGGCTTTATTTCATTACAACATTTACAAAATATGAAGACATGCTATTCTTTTTTTTCCTTATTATTTTGATTCTTACTGGACTCATTGTTAGAAATGATCTACCTATGAAAGTCCTTTTTGGCTTACAGTTTTGCAGGTGTGAAGACCTGGGCCTGACTTGGTTCAGTTCTGGTGAAGGGAACAGGTGGTAGATTATCATGGGATGATTGTGTGTCAGGGAAAAAATGTTCACATTTACACTGAGGGGTGGGGAAGGTACAGACAGACAGACAGACAGAGAGAATGAATGAATGGGGCTCTATAATCCACTTGATACTATATCCTCAGTGACCTACCACATCTCTTCTGTCACTTCCAAACAGCACCACATTGGGACCAAACCATTAGCATATACATCACGGGAGAGCACTACTTATACTAAAATGATAGCACTCATACAATGCAAAAGACTAGTATAATGTGGGACAAAAGTGCTACGTTTCACAGAACTTACTCTGAATGTTTGGGGTTGAATTATATCCTCTCCAAACTCATATGATAAACTTCTATCCTACAGGATCTCAGAACAAGATTTTATTTGGAGATGGGACTTTCAATAAAGGTACCTAATGCACAATTGAAGCACATTTTTCCCTACTACAATGTCATGTGTGTTCTAAAATCAGGACACAGAGACAGAGAGAAGACCATGTGAACCCACAGGAAGAAACTCCTAACAATGTGGTCTGTATCTACCGGATCTTGGAAGAAATCAAGCCTCTCATACCTTGATCTTGGAGTTGTGGTTTCCATACTTGTTGGAACAGAAATTTCTGCTTTTTAACTTATTCAGTCTCTGGCAAGTTGTTATGGCAGGTCTAGCAAATAAGATTATTTGGTTTCGTGCCTCATAGTTTGCTTGCATGCAAAATTGAGCAGTTTCCAAGATTTTAAGTGTGAGGTTGTTTACTCTGAGCATTTGGAGTCTGTGAAAACTTTGTCCTCAGAAGCCCTTTCTAAAGAACCGAGTTGCTTCCATGCTGAGGGGCTCAAAGTGGCAGCCCCCTGCCCCTTAGACTTGCACTTTGTGGACTTGCATTCCAATTTCTTGCAAATTCATTAAAACAGCCCCTCCATCCCCACTGCCTTTGTGGATCTCTTTATGGATGGGGTGACCACTGACTACAAGTGGTGATTCTTTCCTAGCTGTGACACTGACTGATCTTTTCTCAGTAAAGTCATGCTTAGTCACCTGCTACTGGCTACTGGAGTGGGGGAAGGGGAGCAGGGGAAGTGGAATTGTTCAAATAAACACTGCAGTCCCAGCAAAGATCAACAACGTAGGCCCAGTGTAAGCATTCACTTGGAAAACAGAGAGGCCTGATTTTCTGTCCTCAGTCATTGTTCCTGACCACACCCTTTATCCTAATTCTTGCTTGGGTTAGCTTTTTCCTTTCCAGGATTCCTATAGAATTAACCTTACAGTTGACTCAAACCTTACTACTTGCCACATTGTAATAGAGATGTATTATCCAAAAATTTCTCTTAGTAGGCTGTAAGTTCTTTTGGTTCAGGGGCTGTGATATATCCATCTCTATCTTCAGGGGCTATCACAGAGAAAGTGCCAAAAATTGAATCTCAAGTTATCTTTTCATCTAAAGAGAAATTGTTATATTGGAATTAGATTGTGAGAAGCCACATTTTGAGAGGTCAAATCAGGAATCTTTTCAGAAAGCAGACAACTGAGAGCAGGCACCTC
Organism: Perognathus longimembris pacificus; assembly: GCF_023159225.1. Lineage (NCBI taxonomy): Eukaryota > Metazoa > Chordata > Mammalia > Rodentia > Heteromyidae > Perognathus > Perognathus longimembris. Next base: position 67,638,283 of record NC_063168.1, on the reverse strand, counting down.
CTCCCCTGCCCCCCCCCCAAATAAACACAGAACCTGCAGCCTCAAATGCACTTCACCATTAGAAAACTGACTGACCCACAAGGGTAGTAAAGAAAGAGCAGTAAAACAATCTCAACAGACCAGATCAACTCTAATGGAGGGTTGAAGGGGGGTGCCAGGGTGATCTGAGGAGAGTCGGGAGACAGGGGGCATGGCTCAATGGCGGTGGAGGTGGTGGAGCCTAAATAGGGTCATGGTCAGGGGATCTCAAGAGTTCAATTGTCTTGCCAGTTTATGGTACTGGTCTAGTAGGTCCAGTAACCTATTGTCCAAGTCTCTGCCACTGGCTCCAAGAAATCAGGCATGTCCATCTGGATATGGGTGTGAGATTTGACCTCTAAAAATTTTCAGAAATTCCCTATCATTCACCAAGAAGCCAGGATGGTGCCAGTTAGACCCAGTATTCCGATTTCAAAATCATGTTCACATAGCACTGATCATATTCCGAAAGACTTCTTCCTGTGAATGGGTCTCTTGTATGCCACTTTGATTTTTCCTTTTTTATTATTAGTATCTTCAAATAGTTTTACAAAGGACTTGCCATTTCACAAAGCAGTTTATGAGTACAGTATACCTTGAACGATGTCACCTCTTTCAACGTCCACTAATATGTGTTGAGTGCCTGTGATGTCCTAAGTGCTACCTCAGGTTCCTAAATGAAGACTAGCTCAGTCAACGGCTGTCACCTGAGCTTCTCCTATACCAGATAGAGAACATAAGGGGATGGATTACTGGAACACAATGAATGTCCAGAGTAAAGAGGACCAAATACCATATTTTGAGAGACCAAAGTTGAAAACAAAGGTGTTAAGGGGGTGCTAAGAGAAAGATTTTCCTAGAGAAGGTCACCTGGAAAAGATGGGTGGGTTTTCTCTAGCTTTTTGACTGTAATCCCTCAAGTTGAGCACATTATAAATGGAAATTTATTGTCTCAGCAGTTCTGGCATCCGGAAGCCTAACAGCAAGGTGTTGGCGAGGATGGTTCCTTCTGAGGACTGTGAGGGAGAGTGTGGTCTATGAGTCTCACGTAGCTTCTGGTGGTCTGCTGGACATGTCTGACATTTCTTGACTTGTGAGTGCATTATTTGATCTCTGCTTTTATTTTTGCATGTTGTTCTCTCTTTGTGCCTATCACTGTATCTGAATCCCATTTTTATAAGGACAAGCCATACTGAAGTAGGGGCTCATTTTCCCCTGGAATGGTCTTCATCCACCTAATTTTGAGTAAAGTGTTCCCTCTAGGGCAGTCTTGTAAGGCCCATACTTTAGGAAGATCATTCTGGCCTTCCTTAGCCATCCTTCTTGATAAGGTACAAAATTGTTATGGCCCTTTCCTGTGGTCTATACCATTCGTTCACTAAGTAACTGAGACCCCAGAATTTTCTATCCAACACGTGTCAAGCATGTGTGTAGGACCTGTGTGCAGAGCCCTCTACATTATACCTTTGGGAGGTGCACCATGCAGCTGGAGGGCACATTCCTAGACGATGGTAGTGAGGAGAGAAATGGCTCTATTTATACTGCCACCTGCGCAGTACCTGGCAACAGCCAGCTTACCTTACATATCAAGGAAATGCCCTTTTCATTTTCTCTATGAAGCCATTCCTGATCTTCTTAGCTCCATATCCCCATCCTCTTGGCCAGGCACTTCACCAGAGCCTTTCAAAGACTAAACATGACATTTATTTAATCCCTATTCTCTTGTTTTACATTCTCCTTTAGGGTGTGTGTGTGTGTGTGTGTGTGTGTGTGTGTGTGTGTGTGTGTGTGTGAACTTTACCTGGCTAATGCAAGTCCATATAACTAGTAAAATATTTCTTTTGTGTATGTCTCATAGTTGTTTTATTTTCTGGAAGAGTAGCATTTGAGTTGTAGACTAAGAAGACATTCATGCTCACATGGATTTATATCTTTCAATCTGGTGGAGTTATAAATGGAAAAATATTAGAAGAAAGGTAAATTGTCTCTCTCTCTCTCTCAACTGTCTTTCTCCAGTCCTTGGACAGCAATGCTTTTGGTCTTGAGACTTCAGACTTGGGCTGGGATTCACACCTTTCCTCCTCTTGGTTCCCAGGTACACTGGGGTGAACTGAAATGATACTATCCCTGGAGTACAAATGGTATATTGTGAGCTTTTCCCACGTCTCTAATCTCAAGTGTTCCTCCTTCACAATAAATCCCTTTCTGTGTATCTTCTATGGTTTCATCTTAAAGACTCCAAAGGCACATGTCTTAAACACTTGGTTCCCAGAGAGATGCTTTTGGGAGGTGATAGGAGCTTGAGTATATGAGCCTAGTGAGAAATCTTCAGGTAGTTTGGGGATGTGTTTCTGAAGAAAATCATAGGACCTTGGGGCCCTTCCATTTTGTCTTTTTTACTTTTCTGGCCATGAAGTGAAACTTTACAGTGTCATGTGCAATAGGTCCTAGTGACCACATACTGGAATCTCGATTAACTATGAGCCAAAATAACTTTTTCCTCTTTATAAGATGATTGTAGCTGTATTTTGTTCTAATGATAGGAAGCTAACAAATATGATTGTCTATTGGTTCATTTTCTTTGGAGTATACTGACATGCTCTCCATTTCTGTTTCATTGTGGAGTGTTTGGTTCTTTGAACAAAACTCTGAGTCTCTTAGAGGCAGCACTTTCTTGCATTTTATGTAATGTAGCTGGCTATGTAGATACTAAGCAAATCATCTTTGAATAAATACATTCTGAGATTACTGAATGAAATATGAGATTTTGCAGACACAGGAAGGAAGCTTAATGTAGCGGAAAGAGAGGATGCATTGGAGTTGGACAGTCCCGGATTGTTATCTATCATTTTGAGTCAGCAAAGGAGACAGGGTCACTTCTGAACTCTTTAAATCCTAGTTTCCTCCATGTAGAAAGAGGCCAGTAACAGCCTTCAGTAGGACGAGTTACTTAATCATGATGACAAAAGGACAAAGCAAAAGATAAGTGTGAGAAGTCTCTTTTGATTCCATTTTAGAGCAGCTCTATAGGCATGAAGAAGATTAACTTGAGAAAAGTTTAAGTGGAGAGGCATATAACTCCCATGCTATGATCTGACTCAGTGAGACCATAGTGAGTCCTGTCAACCTGTGCCTTCGTGAATACCAGAAACTGATTCTGTTACATTACCAAACAGTGGAACCACTGTTCTAGACTGTCCTTATGGCCCTGGGGATCTTCCATAAGATAATGGACATTGTGGACCTCAACTGGAGACTTTTAGTGTATGCATTGTTTAAGAAACAGAAAATCTGATTATAGCAGATTGTCTTTTGGGATTTGTTTTATGATGTATTTGGGAATATATATACAAAGAATTTCAGTGAACTTGTATTGAAACATTATTTCCAACTTCAAATGTACTAAATATAGTAAGTGGATTACTTTTTTGAGAACTAAACAAAAGTCACACACACACACACACACACACACAATTTCCATGCTGACCATAGGTAACAATGATGCATGATATTTTTAAAAATTGTTGTAATTAGGCTTCAAGTTGTTCTCCCTTCAAAAAATAAATGTGTAAAATAATACATGGTAATTAGATCACATTAGTCACTGTATAGTTGTATTTCAAAACTGCATGTTGTACCTAATAAATATAAATGCATATATAATACATAATGATAAATAACACAGTATATATGCAATGCTAAATATATATTGTCAGATATCATAAATAAAAGTAGAAGATTTCTAAGCTTTTCACTCACTTGAATTACAACTTCAATTTTTTTTGGCTGAAATGTCAGCTTATTACTTCACATTTTAAGCCTGTATTTCTTATTGTCAAGTAAGCATAACTCTTGCATGATTAGTTGACTCCTTAATTTTGGTGAAATTATTTGCCATTTTCTACTCCTCTTTTCCTGGATTGTTTCCATAAAAACAAAGTGTAACACTCTCAAGAAATGGGGGTTACTTTTCTGTCAAACACATCTCTTTTTTGATGCAGTTCTGCAAGAGCTGCAGATAAGCCCGAGGAACTTGGTCAATTATTTCTTTGTATCTTTTCCAGCGGTCATCTGTTTGTATTAGCTATTTATTATTGACTAAATTATATTGTCTTCCCAAATTCATATATTGAACATCTAACCTTGAACCTAATTATATCCCCAAACAGATAAGTCCTTTAAGGAAGAAGCTAAGCTAGATAGTTTCTAAGGTTGGGACCTAATTCATGAAGACTATATTCTTTCAGGAAACATTTCTCTCTCCCTTTCCTCCTTTTTTCTCTCTCCTCTCCTTCCTTCTTTGCTCTCTTCCCTCCTCCTTCTCCCTGTTCCTCTCCTCTTCCCCATTTTTCTCCCCAAAGGAAAATTCATATTCAGAGAAAGAAAAGATATTTCTCTGTAAGCCAAGGAGAGGAGAGAGACTTCACCAGAATGCAACCATTCTGAGAAGACACTTGATCTTAGCCAAAAGGCTGAGAAGAGATAAGCCAGCTCTTCTGCTATCTGTATCTGGAACTTCTTCTCCCCAAAATTGTGAGAAAATGAATGTTTGTGGTTTTATCCTCTCACAGTGTGTTTTGTTATGGCAGCAGGAGCTGACTAATACTGTTTCTGTATACTTGATGGAAACAGTCCCCCCCCCCTTTTTTTTTCTCCAGAGAATCCTGCACAACTGTATGCAATCAGTGTAGGTTTGGTGGTCTTTTCCTCCTGCTATGTATAACTATTTATCACAAAACAGCACCCAGTGTTTATCTCATAGTTTCCGTGGGTCAAGAGTGTAGGCCTGTCTGGGACTATGGCCTAGTGGCAAGAGTGCTTGCCTCGTATACATGAAGCCCTGGGTTCAATTCCTCAGCACCACATATATAGAAAATGGCCAGAAGTGGCCCCGTGGCTCAAGTGGCAGAATGCTAGCCTTGAGCAAAAAAAAAAAAAAAAAAAAAAAGAAGCCAGTGACAGTGCTCAGGCCCTGAGTTCAAGGCCTAGGACTGCTCAGAAAAAGAAAAAAAGAAAAGTATCTCAGATACAGTATGTAGGCCTAACTTAGTGGGATCATCTGCTCAGTCTCAAAAGACTGCAATCAAGGTGTTGGCTAGCTCTACACTTACACTCAAAGTAAGGAGTTTTCTTCCAAGCCCAAGTGATTGTTGGCAGAATTCATTTCCTTGCAGCTGCAGAATTCATAGTGGTTCTTTCAGGCTCAACAGGAAAACATTGGAAGCTTCCAGTCTCTTATAAAGAGCTAATCTAATTAGATCAGGTCCACTGCTGTAGTATAGATCTGGAATAGCTCCCAAATGCTCATGTTAAAGATTGGGCTCCCAGGAAGGAGCTATTGGGTGGTGGTTGAAATTTAGGAAATGGAATCTAGAGGGAGGTCTTTAGATCTTTGGACATGTGTCCTTGAAGGGGAGAATGAGGTAACATTTGCAATCATTTTTCCTCCTTGTTGAGGTAAAGAAAGAATGCTTCTAGCTTTTGGATCCTTTCTTCCAATCTACATGTCTCTTCAGGATCCTGGCTTTACTAAGTACAGCCTGGGCACAGAGTTCTGTAGTTAGAGAACAATGGCAGGTGATTGGTTGAGGCAGGGCAGATTCTATATAGCAGACAAATTCCCTGGAGATGGTCTATTCTGTTGGGGTTCAGTGAGGTGTTTCTAGGCATGGGTTAGAATGTATTCTGCCATTTCTTGAAGATGACTTTACTGTATTCATGAAGTCCCAGGCCTCCTTTGACTTATCTATGGCAAGCTTTTCCCTTTTTACACCTAAACCCCACTAGTTCAGTTTTTTCTATAGAGAGTGCAGGGCAGTTGGATCTTGGTGGCAGACTCTGAAGGCCTAGATGGTGGCTTCCTTTATCTTTCATTTATTATGGGATAAAGATATCACAAAAAGCTGAGCTGTGATCTAGGCAGAGTTTTCTGCCTGCTTTTTTTTTTCTTTTTATTTTGAGAATTAGAGACCCAGCTGTCCCAGCCCAAGGAGAGTCTTTACCCACCCATAGGTCAAAGGCCACATGTGGAGCTTTTAGTCAGCCCACTTAGTAATAAGTTTTCTCCAGAATTAGGTGTATTTGCATCCATCCTGGGGCTATGCTTGGTTGGACAGTGGCCAATAATGGCTACAGGTGAGTTCAAGCGGTGACACCCAATCATTACAGTCTGGGGGCTCTTTAATCCACCGTGAAACCTGGAAGACCTCTCCAGGGACATGCCAGAGACAGGTACTTATGTAGTCCTTTGTAAAAAGCGCTCAGGGCTGGGGACCAGTTCATCCCATCTATTCCACAAATGGTTTAATCCATGCATGAATGTAGATCCCTAGACAATTTTTTTTTCAGGTTTCCAACTTGTCCCACCTCATAATATCTCATAATAGGGGTTAAATTTGAGTATGAATTTCACAAGAGACTAATAAAATTCAAACTATAGTGCTACCTACTAGACTATTATAAACGTACTGATACTGGGTTCTGGAGCAGACTGAGGATGATTAGTGGTAGCCCCATCTGCACAACACATTAAAGCAAGTACTTGGGACCAAGGGGAGTACTCAAGGCTGTTAATTCAAGATGGAAAGAGTATTCATAAGAAGATAGGAGAAAATAATAGGAAAGTAGGTTTGGTGAGGCAAGGAATTGTACAAGGTAAGGGAGGGTTCATACGCTTAATGATGCATTTACATTCCTTTTGGAGATTCATAGGATATTTTCTGATATTCAGTAGGCATAACTTAAAATAGGCCGTAATCAAATAATTCATTATAACACTAGTTTCTTCAAAAGTTAAATCTTTGCCTGATCTAATGCTTTGTGAAATTTGATTAAACTTTCAAGATAATACATGATCATAACTCAATGTACATTTTACAAAGATTATTATAGTATTTATGTTTTTGGAGAAATTCAGGCATATCACATCTTTTAAGATCTCTTTAAATGAACTAGTTCTATTATGGGAGGTATACTTACCAGTTTCTCCATCATAAATAAATTAATTACATATGTAATTTACTTAAAACTGTTTTGTTGGGATTTATGATTTTTTTTCTGATTTCTTCATCTCATGTTGGTAAATGTGTTACTTTCCATTTTAAGCCTCTTTTTGGTATTAAAATTAGAATAACTTGTTCCAATCTTGTAGTTTTTATCTTCAATAGATGTTGTTGAAATTTCATTGAACAACTTGGCTTATCTTTTGGTTTGGAAAGTCATCAAAATCCCTTCCTTTTTCATTTATTGCTTAACATCCAAAGTATTTTAATTTTCCTCCTTATTCTTCTTTGATAAAATTATTTCTGTAGACATGTATTTTTTAAAGACACACGAGCTAATTATTTTTCTAGCACGTTCATAATTAAAATTAGATAGCTTTGCAAATTCTTTAGATGGATCTTGTATTCCCTTTCAGAATTGAATCAGAATAAATATACCAATAAGACATTGCAACAGTTAGCTCCACTGAACTTGGATGTCAGGCTATTCAAGCTGAATAGATGGAGATTTAGGAACTCAGTGCTCAATAGTTTACACTCTAGAAGACTACCCGAGGCTTGTTGCATTAGTATGTGGAAGGGGAGATGGGATTTACATTGGGGAAATACAACACTGGGACTTAGACACTTTGTGCAGATAACTCAGGTTTTTGTAATATACTAAGAGGACTCTGCTGAGTTTCTAGGGTCAGATAAACAGGGAGGGGAAGCCTTCTATTTGCTTCCCATTGGAGGTATGAAATGTAGAAGTGATAGAGAAAATGTTGGGGGACAAATGTAGATATAACTGCCATGATCTGGAACAGAGGAAAAAATCCTACAGAAATAATTTTCTCTTCCAGCTTAGTTTGTTGTTCCTGTGTGATCTGTGCCTTTTCTGCCCATTGTCCTTCAGGTTCCTTAATAAATCCCATCCATGTCATCTTTGCCGTTGTTTAAGAACTATTTATTGTAATTGTTCCTTGGGATCACTTAAGGGACTGTACTGAGAACCTTGGGTTTTCCAATGGTTGTCCTAGTACACATAAACAAGAATTATTATTTTAGACAAGCCCATCCGAGGCAAACCATGCATATTACCGATTTCTGGCACAGCGTTATCGCTAACCATCCATCTTATTCATACTTGAGGCTCAAACATGTTTCTTACTTCATTTTCCAACACTTCTAGTTATTGCCAAATATTTCTGATTAGAAGTTGCGTAGGTTGCTACCTTTCTGTGATGATACACTTAGTCAGCCTGGAGTTCATGTTGAGTCAGTCCTTAAGTGATGGAATGAGAGATCACTGTCGGTCTATTGGCTAGGTAAAGGCTTTGCTGTTAATGAAACTGGCTAAAGGATTTCAGTTGTCAGTTATTGGACAGTGAATTTGCCTTTAGTGAAATATAATTTCTTTACAATGGCAATGAGGGAGGGGAAATGGAAAGAAAAGTTGAGGTCTCAATGTCCTAACTGAGTCATAGCTACAGTAAGTATCCTCTTTTCCCTTCATGGGAAAATAAGAATGATAACCTACCTCCACCTGTGTCAGACGTGCTGCTAAGCAGGTTGCATGGCCTATAACATGTAGTTGTCTTAGTAATTCTATGAAGCAGATACTGTATTCCTATTTCAAATAGAGACTGAGTCTTTACTGAGTTGAATGCAAATGCCTACCTAGTCTTGACACAACTATCAAGTGTCAATATAAGGACTGAATCTAGGTCAGTCTTGTCTATCTCTGTGGCTTGAGTCCCTAATCTTTGTGCCAAGCTTAGATCTTCATTTACTTTAATAGAATTTACCCTTTTTCATTAGTGAGCTTCATACCCTTCTCTATTTTCTCAAACAATGGAAGACTTAGTATACATTTCAAACATACATTCTATTAAGTAGACTACAAATTACTTCAAAGGAATGAAAGCCCACTATTAATTTTGATATAGCATTGGATTATATATGAACTGTACAACTATTACTTCTGATAGCGCAAGATTCTCTTCAGAGAATCATTTTAACTGCAGAGTGTCAAAAGAGTGGGTCTTCTGTTAGCTTGAAGGGTATTGGCTGTCTTAGGGTTTCAAAAGTTCTCAAAGTGTATTAACAAATCCATACTCAAAAGGAATGAAAACATGTGCACTCATTTTATGGAATATGTTAGAATATTGGGGTCCAAGGTTCTGATGTGTCATTTATTATCTGCATAACCTCAGGAAAACAAAGCTTATCTCTCCGAGTTTAACTTAATTTTCTGGTATATGATAACAGAAGGAGAGATCTCAAAACTGATGCAGCATTGGTGAAGTTGCTGAATATACTCTGCCTTATAGTCCCTGTGCTTGCTGGTTTTCCTGATTAGGTTGTTTGGTTCCCTATTTTTCTCAGTTATGACTTCTGAAGATTACGATTATACTAGTGTAAAAATCTCATGGTTATTAGAGTAAAGATAAGGTATGTCAACTGGGTGGCAGTGGCTCATGCCTGTAATCCTAGTTACTCAGGAGTCTGAGATCTGAGGATCCTAGTCTGAAGATAGTTTAGGCAAGAAAAGTTCCTAGACTTCATCTCCAAGATAATCATCAAGAAACAGGGCTCACGGTCCTCACAGACGCCATGGCGTCTGAGCAGGGAAGGGGCGCTCTGGGGACAACCTGAGGCACTTGGACTTCTCTCTGACCGGAAGAGCAGCCATCACTGGGGACTGGAATTCAGCAGAGGTCAGAGGAGAGCAGCTTTTCTTAACGTCGTTATTTTCTCACTTCAAGTCAGTTACATAGTCCAACTGTGACACAACCCTCACATACCATGACCTTCTAAAGTCATCATGTTATAATACTGTACCTCTGCTCAATGAAGTTTGCCTGGACTCTGCTTTAGTGTATTTATAAATGGTGAACTCAGTTTCTGAAATTAAACTTTTTATTTGTAATTAAAAAAAAAAAGAAACAGGGCTCATGTGGTAGAACACCAAGCTAATGAGCATGAAGCCCTAATTATTATTAGTAGTTAATCATTACTATTAAATATATGTAGGATTTATTATTATAAAATAGTAGTTTGATTCTTTAAGGATAATGATAATGGAATCTAAAAGAAGGGAAGAACACTGATGGTAAAGTAGGTTTAGCACAAAATTTGTAAATTAAATCAATATGGACTTTAGGAATATGTTCTGAGCATCTGAGTTTATTAGCGCTGTAGAAATCCATTGGTGAAATATAATAATGGATGTGTAGAAACTGGCCTGTATTTAGCCATTTGTTTTTGTATCTTTGGCAACATGTTTAGAGTCTCTCAGTATTGTAGTGCTACAGTTGACATATACTGTCTTTGAGTTTAAGAAGGTACATATTTAGCAGAAATGAGACACAGAGAGATATAGACAGGGAGATACACTAAATGCCAATGTGACACGTGTCCAGAACAGCTATATCTCACTTTACCTTTAATTGTGTAATCCCAAATAAATAATATATACTTGCATCCTCATTGCTGAATCTCAAAATTAGGAAAAGATTCAGAATCTCTTACTCTTAAAGAACCCCGGCTGTCCTCAGAGATTCCCAGACCTCTTTCAGTAGGGCTCATGTAAGATGTGTCTGTCCATACACACTTCGCATATCTGCCTTTCTGTCCAGAATAGTGTCCTTATTTGCCTGTTGTGTCTTAACTGGTTTTGTTGCTGTGTAAAAATATTTCAGAATTTGGAATAGTTCCACCTGCAGTCATGTCATCTTTAAGAAATTTGAGCATGCTGAGAGTACATGTTATCTTCAGCTGTGATGAGTTGATTCATTACCGGATGCTGGTTAGCCAAAGATAGAAGTAATTTTTATGCTATTAATCATGTTTCCCACAAATGCTATAATAATTTTCAAGAAATGAAAGTCATATCAACCATTCTATCCATTTGCTGTCATCTTAATGTTTGTGGAGTGCTTTGGGCTTCCTAGAGGAAGATGTGTGCTCTCAGAGACCATAGTAAACCATGGTTTTAAAGGCACTCTTACAGCAGGTGTAACTTGAAGGAAAGTCACTGTACATTGCTAGAGAGATAGGTATATGATAAGGCATTGTAAATAGAAAACAACCCCCTTAGTTACTCTTTTGTCTTGTATAATTAGCCTAGAGTTAAGAAGAGACTCTCTCCAACATGTTGGAATCTGTATGGTAGAGCTCAGCCAAGCTCTGAGATGGGCCAATGAGCCTCATTCTTTGACTGACCTTATGTCAATCTTGCACAAGATTAGGCATAGTTTAACAATCTTGTGTGAAGTGGAAAAAGGAATTATAGTCCCTTAAGATCTGTTTACCAGTGTTCACCATGAGTTTGAAAACTGCGTTAAGCACTGGGGATACATAAATATGATAAAATTACATCTCCAGGGTAAATGAAGATAAATAGGTCTCTGCTGCATACTAAAGATGAAGAGTTCTGGGACATGGTCTAGATTCTCTCTGAAGCTAGCTGAGTGGTGCTAGATGAAGAATGCCACCTTTCTGAGCCTGTTTCCTCATCTAAAATATGCATTTACAATGACAACATTTGTGGAGAAGGTTAGATTAACTGAGGTTAAATTAAAACAGAATAACAATCTCTCACAAATAGCACTGCATGCATGTGTTCTGTGTATCATTGGTATAGTGGGCTAGGTGTAAGTTTGAGGACCACTTAAGTCACAGCTCTACCACTAAAATGTATTTGAAATTGAGTTGTTATGGATATTAACTAAAGCAATTAATTCGCACATACCACACAGTTATTAACTATCTAGAACATGCAAAGCATCGCTTTGGAACTGAACTTGGAAAGCTCTCCAAAGGGCCATACAGTCAATACTAAGCTTTGTGGGCCACATTGCCTGTCCTGCAAATACACAACTCTGCTGTGTAGCATGAAAACAGCCATAGAGAATTAAAACAAAACAGGTAGGTTATTGAGTTCTGATATTCTTCTGTTTACAGAAATAAGTGGTAGTCCTGTGGGGTTGTAGTTGGCTACCTCTATTGATGATAACAGTTAATTAAACATAGTCCTGCATCTTGTTCTATTTCACTGGACAGGGCAGGAAAAACTCAGGTAAACAAAAGAGCCAGATAACTCCATGTACATTTCTTTTAAACCATTTATCGAAATGACTGCTGTATTTCTAATGTACGGCAGAAAAGGAACTTGGTGTATATTCACAGAAGTAATCTACACAGAGTTGATTTATACCTGTTCTGTAGCCTGTAATTATGTTTTATTTATTCAATGTTGAATACACAATTGATCAGAAAAGATATCAGATGTGTTTTTGTGGGTGAATTTCTCTCTCTCTCTCTCTCTCTCTCTCTCTCTCTCTCTCTCTCTCTCTCTCTCTCTCTCTCTCTCTGTCAGTCCTGGGGCTTGAACACAGGGCTGGGCACTGTCCTGACCTTTTGCTCAAGGCTAGCACTCTACCACTTGAGCCACAACACCACTTCCAGCTTTTTCTATTTATGTGGTATAGAAGAATTGAACCCAGGGCTTCCTGCATGCTAGGCAAGCACTCTACCACCGAGCCATATTCCCAGCCTTGTGAGTTCTCTTTCTGGAGTTGCATGCCTCCACAAGATTCTAAGTTCAACCATATTAAATGCCTACCTCTTAGGAACCCTGTATTATTTTTAAAACTCTCATATGAGAAAGTTGGTCTTCATTGTTGTCAGTGTGGACTCTTAATTGTGTATTATTTCAGAGACTTTAGGGACAAAGTCAGGTTGGTAGTGTTGGACCCGTTAAAGGTGTCCTAGGTATTTCTTCAACAGTATTAGAAAGGCAGAGTACTGTTTCTGACTTTGGCTCAGTGTCCACAGAGGCTACTCTAGAAGGGAAAGCAATCAAAGACATTAAAATTAATTTTCAAGCTTCCTGTTGCCTCAGGCTCTGATCGGAGCTTTCTGTTGGTTTGAAAGGCAGTAGGAATAAGGGATATCTTAGGTTTTTTTTAACTGTCACACTTTCCAAATGTGTTGGTTTTTATAGGACTGTAAAAGTTAGCCCTTCCCTGGTCTTCCTTCTCCTTGAGATGTCATAGAAATGGCAATTTATAGGTATCACCTCAAATCTCTACTCCCTACTATTACATGGACTAGAGCAGGTAGAGAGAGCCTGGATAGATCACTAATTATAATAAATTGCTTACATAAGAGCACTTCTATCACTCTCTCAAAAATTACTCATTTACAGAAACTCTTTTAGAGAGTTTGATGATTTTTTTTGTAAATTTGGAAATTCAGAAGTCTTTTTCTTTTTTTTTTTCTTCTTTTGGTACATGTTATGGGGCTTAAATTCAGGGCCTGGTCACTGTGTTGAATTTCTTAGCTCAAGGCTAGTGCTCGACCACCTGAGCCACAGTTCCACCTACAGTGTTTTGTGGTTAATTGGAGGTAAGAATCTCATGGGCTTTCCTGACCAGGCTTATTTGATCCTTAGATCTCAACCTCCTGAGCATCTAGGATTTACAGATGACAACCACCAGCACCCAGCATGGGAAGTATTTTAAAGAAAATTAATTTGTTTGCAAGTAAGTAATTAAAATGGTTTAAATTTTTCCAAATAATAATAATTTTAGGAGGCATATAATTCTATCTTATTTAAACACATACAGATTGCCAACTATGTTCTTCTAATTGTGCAAGCTAAGTCGACATTGGAGGTCTCATTTGATAGATGACACAACAGAAGAAGAAAGATTATGAAGAAGAAAATGGGATGCAAGGAGGTCATGGAGTTGAAATCTTGAGCCCAGATAGGATGCCATAGGTAGTAGGTAGGTAGGTAGGTAGGTAGCCTGAGTGCTACCTTATGGCTTACAAGCTATTTCACTCTTTCAATTCTCATAACACAAGGAGACAGGGATTGGACCCCCAGCAAGATTAACAGTTGAATACCAAATTATATTTACTATATCACCATTTTATTCTAGGTGATAACAATTTGCAGCAGGATATTTTTTTATAGTAAACCCTTTTGTACAATTATACTTTATGGAAATCAGTTTTGAAGGCTGTGATGAATTGTGTCTCTAAATCTGTGTGAAACTGTTCTGTGAAGGTATTTGAACAGTTCATCTGTGAGTTCTTAGATGTGAGCTTTCTAGAATACTGTCAGGGGAAATTATATAATTTAGACATTAAATTTAGAGATGGAAAATAGTAAAAAATCTGAGGATGAGAAGGTGAGCAAATCATTTCTGGATATAGGTTGGTGTCTGCAAGTCCTTCATTTCATGGCTTTTGTTGTCTGACTTATTTGTTTACTAGCGGTTCCTACCTCTAGAGAGTGAGCTTAATGAGCAACGGGACACTTTTTAGTTGCTGATGTGTCCTCCACACCAGATAAGCGTCTGGGGAACATAATAAAATGCTCTTTGCATGAATAAACCAAGGATGAAAGAGGAGGAATTGAGCTGTATACTGTTTCCTTGCAGAATGCTGAGGTTGTGTTGAGAACTGTAATAGTGACCACTGGGTGGCCACAGCTGCCTTCCTCATCTGGATGTTGTCACACTTGGCTGCCCGCAGTGCCGGAGAGTTTTGTGTGCCATCGTTCTGTCTGAGTGCAGGGCTTCAGATTGTTCATCTTGATTTTAATCCCTGAAGCAAAGGAGCTGGCCAAAGGTGTGACCAGTGTATATTTTTCAGGCTGTTCCTAAATCCCTACTCATTCACTCCTTGATTCACTAAGAATTTACCTAGTGCACAGTAAGTGTTCCAAGTTCTCAGTACTTAAGGGACAAAGACCAAAGTTTCAGGGGTCCCACTTCCAAGGAACTGGCCTAGGTCTATTGGTTGAAGTGAATGAAGAGAAAATCACAGTCCTTTCTAATTAGTGCCTTAAGAGTAGGAGCAGGGTGTTGTAGAGTGTGCTCCACACTTTACAGCCCAACCTGTAAGGGGTGATGTGAGAGACAGGCTTGCCAAATAGGATGACACAATTTTGAAGGAAAACAAAAGTAATCTAGGCAGAAGTGGTAGAAGCCATTTCAGCAAGAGGGAACAGCATGTAAAATGTCCAAGAGCTGACAGGACTCGGCACATCTGAAACTGAAGTGGACTTCAGTGACTGAATGGGAGAAGGGAAAGATGAATCTGGTGATGTCGATTGTACTTGATGCTGTGAAGAAACATAAGCTTTTCAGAGGTACATTTCAGACATGCCTATCTCTCTGCCTCTGGGTGTGTTTTAAAGAGACTGTCATGTGTCATGCTATTTCTACATGATTCAGGAAGCCAAGCGTGCCAGACATTCAACTGCTCTATGTTATCATTCTTTATTCAACTTACTAACTTTGAATCTGTACCACGTGACAGATATTGTGGGAAACTCTAGAGGTCTTAAAAGGCATATTTAGTTCTAAAATTATAGAACTAAAATAATTTTAATCTTAATCTATTTATGGTCAGGGAGCTAGAAATGAAGATATAACATGAATTACATTGTAGTCTAACTTCATAAACATAGAGCCAGGACCCTGTTCTTAGAAAGAATCCCAACTCACTTTGTTGTTTCTGTTATATAAATTCTTAGTTTTAGATGGAAAGGGCATCTTATGTTTTCATTTTGCAGTGAGTCCTTGAAATTCTCACCTAAAGCA
Organism: Perognathus longimembris pacificus; assembly: GCF_023159225.1. Classification (NCBI taxonomy): domain Eukaryota; kingdom Metazoa; phylum Chordata; class Mammalia; order Rodentia; family Heteromyidae; genus Perognathus; species Perognathus longimembris. The sequence goes on along the minus strand of NC_063168.1, from coordinate 67,622,661 downwards.
AAAAAAGCATGTGAACAATGAACTGAGTACCAGAGTCAGACTTCCTCTTATGTCACCATAATTTATGAGCTCCAAATAGTTTTTACATTCTTAAACTAGTGGGAACAAATCAAAATAAGAATATATATATATTCTATGAATATTCTATGAAGTTTACCTTTGTTTCCATAAACTATTTTATTGTTACACAGTCACGTAATTTTGTTTTGCTTGTGTGTTGTTTGTGGCTCCTTTCACAATACTATGATGTAATTAGAGCAGCGACTACACACCCTGAAAAGCCTGTGGCATTTACTATCTGAAACTCACATAAAAAATAGTTTGCTGACTTTTTATCTAGATGGGAATATTATTACATTATCAGACTCACTAGTGTAACTCCTTTCCATTTTCCTGTTGAGTTGTGACTTCCATTCGCTATCTGATTGTAAACAGTGTAAACACTGAGTTCACAGTGGCATACTCGTATTTGGTCGATGGTGTTGGAGCCATACTCGGTACCCCCCCCAATATATTTTTAATGAGGTGAATATTGAAGGATCATTGATAAATGCAGACTCCTTTTCCAGTTGTGTCTTATGTTCTTAAGGCATTTCCTGTGTGACAGAGAGCTGTACCTCTAAAGGTATCTTGTGCAATGCTTTAAGTGTAGGATAGGACTTGCTCTTCATGCATGGTAAATATGTCCATCAATTAAGTGCCCGGTAGTTGGTGCTCAGCACAGTGTTGTTACTGGCTACAGAATCCATAAAATAGATGTTTATCAGTGGATACATTCTTAGAGCCTGTTGGGAGTTTTGAAATGAAAGCCTGAAGATAGCAAGCAAGTTTTAATCCAGGTTCAAAACAACAACAACAACAAAAATACATCCCCGCTTTAATCTAAAGAACTGAATGGGTCATGACTGCTGAAACATGGTGAATTGCAGCGTCCACTCTGTGTGCTTGTAACTTCCCCTGCTGTACTTTTCAGTTCTTATTTCAAAACTGAAGTGTATCTAGCCATTATTTGACATCTCTACTAGGTGTCTAACAGACCAGGTAAACAAGTCCAAAATTGAACTCTTTGAATTTTCCCTCCAAATGTACTTCTCCTTCACTCCATCTGTCTCAGTAACATCTTAAAACTGTCAAAGTGAAAACCACTTTATTTCCACCATTGAATTCACAAGTGAGTCGTTTGCTACATGTTATACCCAGTGTCTTCTCTTACCTCCATCTTGAATACTGAGCCCTAGGTCTGCATACCAACTCCTTTAGACCTCTGTTATGCTTCCTACTTTTCTGTCTCCCTTTACATTGAAGGTAAAGTCATCCTTGTATTATGAAAGATTTCAAGCATACAGAAATTATGGAGAATAATATAATTAAAGCCTGTTTGCCTGTGTTTTAATTTTTAAATAAATACTGAAAAATGCTTGAACCTCCTGAATGTCTTGGTCATTTTCCTTCTATCCCTTGTCCTCAAAGATAGCCACTATTTTCAGGTTAGTTAATATCACACCATAAATATGCTGATATGTTTGATATATGCATGGATGAATACATGTAATATGTGTAGCTAAGCAAGATATGTTTTAGATATTAGTCACTATACCAATTGCTTTGTACTCTCAGGTTTGTGATTTTTGAGGCTCATGCATTTGGCTTGGGTTGGTAAGTTTCAGTGTTTGAAGGTATTTCGTGGTATAATCATTGCACAGTTTTGTTTATTCCTTTTTATGCTGATGTACATTGAGGTTATTTATCAATTTTAATACATGCTAATAGTAAAAGATTAGTATGTATTAGCTGTTTTTTTCTGTTACTTGTGCACATGTGCATAAGTTTTTCCAGGGTAGTGAATGTGGCCCCAGAAAGAAAGATGTTTTACAAAATTACTATCCTATATTATGTTCACAACATACATGTCTACATGACTGGAACTGAAATGCCATGAAATAATATGTATGTTGAGTATTTCAATGTGTGCCTATTTTGTTACTGCTTGTTATGTTGTATTATACTACATGATGCAATTCTAATTTTTAATCTATATTTCTGTTTCATTCATGTTCAATACTGTTGATTTCAGAAACATTGCTCTTAACATTTTCATGTACTTGGAGTAGAATTCATAGCTATATATGTCTTAAACTTCACAGGATATTGCCAAATTATTTGTAAACAATTGCTACTCCACCCATTGGTAGTATTGCCCAAATTTTCAACATTGGTCAGTATGATGGTTATTAAATAGTATCAGATTTTAATACTCATTAACCTCACCGATAGTTTGAACAAACTTAATATGTCCTATATTTAACCCTTTAGTGGCTTCCCATAAGACTTGACTCAGATCCTCTTATTTTACCTGTCAACAGAGTATGACCCACTTCATTTACCCTTTCCTGCTCTGATCTCATCTCCTGCTCTGATTCTTCTTAGTCAGTTCATCAGCTAAACCAAGATAATACCTATTTCTTACCTGAAATGATGTTTTCTAGATTTCTGTAGTATAATTCTTGGTTTTAATCTGATTTAAGCCAAAATATTCCCATAGGAAGATCTTCTCTACAGTAGAAATCTATATACAAAACTCAGAAGCTTTTCCAATATCAAACATATTGAGAAAGGTATCAGGAAAAAGACCTATTCACAATAGCCTCAAAAGATAAAATACTGGGCTGGGGATATAGCCTAGTGGCAAGAGTGCCTGCCTCGGATACACGAGGCCCTAGGTTCGATTCCCCGGCACCACATATACAGAAAACGGCCAGAAGCGGCGCTGTGGCTCAAGTGGCAGAGTGCTAGCCTTGAGCGGCAAGAAGCCAGGGACAGTGCTCAGGCCCTGAGTCCAAGGCCCAGGACTGGCCAAAAAAAAAAAAAAAAAAAAAAAAAAAAAAAAAAAGATAAAATACCTATGAATAAACTTACCTAAGGAAGTAAAAGACCCCTATAGTGAAAAGTATAAAACACTAAAGAAATAGAAGATTCTAGAAGATGGCCCTCCTCTGTTTCTGTATTGCCACAATTAATATCATGAAACTGGATGTTTTAACAAAAGTGATCTACATTTTCAATGTAATCTTCATCAAAATTCCAAGGACATTAGTCACAGAAATAGAACAATGCATCCTAAAATTAATATGGAAGTTCCTAAATCCCCAGATATCCAAAGCAATTTTGGGCAAAGAGAGAAATAATAGAGGTATCACAAACCCTGGCTTCATCATATAGAGGAATATGGATGTGACAAATATGTGCATATATATATATATACATGTATATGTTAGCAATAATAGATATAATGATTTATATAGATTATCATTTTTTACAATGATATCATGTATCTTTTGATTCACAGATTGCTTTGATATAACAACTCATACAACAGTTTCCTTAAGCGCTTAGGTAAAAAAGTCCTGAGCTACAGAACTCAGTATATGTCAAATGAGGATAAAGTGAATCTAACTATCATTCAGTTATCATGAATGTAAAAGACAGGCTATTTGGGGAAGACTGTTTAAGAGAGGCTAATGAAGGTTAAATGTGACAGAAATACATTACATGCATGCATGAAAATGGCATAAGGAACCCCATTAACTTCTCAAAGGAAAATAAGAGAATGGTGGGATGGGGAATGAGAGTAATAGCAGAGTGAATAAGGTCAACGTATGGTATGTGTATGTATGGAAGTATCACAATGAAACATATTCCTACAAAGAATATATCCTAATCAAAAAATCTTAAAGAATTTCTACAGATAATTAAAAGACAAATAAGCCAGTCACACAAAGAGAATGGCTATTTCAGAAAAGATTTACAAATGATCAAGAAGCATATAAAAAGGTACAAATGAAAACTGAAACCACAAGACCTTTCCATCTACTGGAACAGTTAATCTGTCAGCAACTGAAAATACTAAATGTTGTTAAGAAAGCGAGGTACCTGGGGCTATCATACCATGTGGGGAGAAGTATAAAACAATTCTGCCATATGGTGAAACAATTTCTTATAAAACTAAATGCACATTTACTGTATACAACAGTATTCCATTCTTTTTCTTCATTTAACCGAGAACAAAAATGAAAAATCTATCTCCACAAAAGACTTGCACAAAGAAGCCATTACAATAATTCAGGCCAGAGCTAATGAGGTTTTGTACCAAGACAGTGGGAGTTAAGGGTGAGAAGAGGAGGCAGGAATTCATTCTCTCTGAAATCAGGGATTATTCAATACATAGTCTGAGTCATTTGAGAACCTGAGATGAGGTTGAAAAGTAATCTTTGGATCTGCTAGATTTGATATATCTTCCTTTGGTGGTTATAGACTTACAGGGTTGTGTAATGATGGATCTTTCTAAGGTGCATTAGTAGATTGCTTTGACTCAACTTATAATACTTCCTTAAGATCTTGAGCAAAGAGAAAAAGAATTCCCGAGACCGAATCCTCAATTTCTTTATATGTCAAGTGAGAATAAAAATAGTGATTTTGTAATAATAGTGCTCAAATTAAATGAGACAATGAAGAATTTGGCAACTGGAGGCAGGGCTCACATGCCATAACACTTGCTTAACCAGAGTGGTGAGGCACTGATTTTAAACCCCAGGACAGTGGCCAAATAATTTAATAGTTAAAAAAAAGACACAATAGGAAAACAAAAAAAATTCAGCTTAATAATTTTAGAGTGCTTGAAACAACCCATTGAAAGAACAACCTAACAAAATGATGGACTGAGGAAAGTGAAGAGTGTGTTGGTCGACGTCTACTCTTTAAAAAAAAATGTTTTTATGGTCAAAGTGATGTACAGAGGGGTTACAGTTTCATACGTAAGGCAGTGCATATATTTCTTATCCATACCCCCCCACCTTCCTCCTCCCCATTTCCCTTCCCCCACCATGAGTTGTACAGTTGGTTTACACCATATAGTTTTGTAAGTATTGCTGTTGCAGTAGTTTGCCTTTTATCCTTTGTCTCTCCATTTTCATGTTCCCCTTCCCTTCCCTAGTTCCAGTACACATATATACAATATCCAAGGTACCAAAATATTCTTTATTCTCGATCAACAGAAATGTATTATTACTAAAATACTTGAAAGTGTTTTACTAGATCAGCTGAAGGGTGTTGAGTTCAAGTGATTGACAGCTGACTGCTCCAGGTAGGCAATCCCATGTTGGTAGGAGCAGTGAGTGCACCTGTGTGAAGTGGTGATGGGCATTGCGGTGTGACTGCTCACGAGACACTGTAGGCCTTGTGGCCAGCTAATAGCTCCTCAGGACATCAAGTGGGCTGTATCCAGGAAGGGCTCCACGCAGACAAAAGCCAACAGAGGGGGAAGGCCATTGGGAAGGAAAGGCAGTGCCCCTTTTCATTGCTCCCTGAGTTCCTGACAGTGCCATCACCAGACAGGGAAGACTGATGAGAGTAAAGTGAGATAAGTGAATGGCTTCATTGGGAAGAAAGGTAAAGCTCTGCCTGGTGATATATCTCCTTCTGTCCAATACCTTGCTAACATGGTACAGGAAAATATTTCCCTCCTTTTTGAATCATTTTTCATATGATCTCTTTTAACTCATATCAATCTTAGTCAGTGGTGTCATTTCCAAGGTACAGAAAGGGAAACCAAGATGCTGGCCAGAGTCATTCCAGCACGGTGAGCTATTTGTCAACAGCTCTGGGACTCAGAAGCTGTGCTCAGCTACTCTGTAATGACTTGCGCTCTTCTGCCTCCTCCACCACTCTTGTCCTCTACTTTGCCATTGCTGTAGGTTGATCCACACTCTTAGGAAGCTGAGTGTTTTTGCCTTTGTTACACAGCCAAATGCCAAAGGAAAGAAAGGAAAAAAGATCTAATGTCATTTACAGCATCACTGAATAGCTTGCTTGACACTGATCCAATGATTCTGTGATTTTGAAGAGGAACTCAATTTTTAGTATTTACTGAATTTAATGTTTATATGTGACCTCTGATTACATTTTTAACTAAAAATGTTCATTTTCCCACAGAACTTCCATATTAATCTGTTACCTCAATATCCAGTCACTGAGAAGTGCCTAAATTCTCCATTTTTTTCTCTACTCTATACCCATGCTGTCACCGATTCAATGCCTGGCTAACTCATAAGTCTTTTAAAAAATATCTAAGAAGCCATTTCTGATACCCTCTGGCCAGACTTGGGCCACTAATTTACCTTCTATAATATTGGAACCTTTATTCCATTAATTCCAAGTGGACTTCAAGGATCTTGAAGGCAATTAATGACTAATTCTTGGTATACAAAAAGGGACCTGGGTCATGATAAGAATAAATGCTGTAAAAATGACATGTTATTAATTTTCATGTCTTTAAACTTGTAGAGTAGCTATGATGCCTAAGCCTTATGCTAAAATTTAAAAGAAGTACAGAAGCAAAAAATAGAGGCACAGCTTCTTGACAAATAGAGACAGATAGTTAAACAATTGGCAGTATCTTTAGGTCCATGTGGATGAATGAGTTCTACTATGGGAGCTGAGAAGAAAAGGACTGGCAAGTTGGGAAAGATTCCCACCCAGAGCACACAGTGCATTATGATTCTCAGCATCTTCTTTTGTGCTTAGATGAGGGTCACCATCTAGCAGGTGATTATCGTTATTATCATTATTTCTCACTCCAATTCTCTTGAGTACACATCTTGGAAGGTGCTCTTGGATAGATAATATATGTTCAAAATAAATGTGCCTAGTTCCCTTATAGGAATAGTATGATGATGAAATGTGAATTCAAATGATCCATTACACTCAAAATATGTTAGCATTAATAGTGTTTCTATTACAATTACTCTAGTAATCTTTCGAAAACAAAACCATCTCTAGAATTCAGGGATGAGCCTTTTCAAAGGCACTAAAATATGCACTAGCAGCAGCAGCCCTGTATTCAGTTCATGCCTGGACCTTAGAGATTTGTGACTTGGACACATTATGTGGATAAGAGATATATCCCAAGATTCCTTTGGGCGGCATGCATTTTAGAGTTTGAATTTAACCAGTAATATATATATATATATATATATATATATATATATATATATATATATATATATATATATATATATATATATACATATATATGCAAGAACTGAAGTGAAGTCCTGAATCCTAGGAGCTGGAAAAAGGAAAGAGATTTTTTTTCAACCTAGTAACAGGAGAATTGCCATGCTACAACTCAGCTTTCTGAACTAGATGAGAAAAACAGACTCAAATGCTTTCCAGCACCAACCATGTTTAGTGAAGGATGTGAATCTGATGAAGTCCCCTGGTCCCACTTTGTAGCCTCATAATGCTTTCTCCTGGAATTTTCTGCATTCCTCTTGCTCTCTCAGAGATTGGTGGATACAGTCTTGGCTCATCACAGCCAACTCCACCACATGTTCCCTCCCTTCTGGGAATTCTCACCAACTTTTGATAAATGTCACAACTCTTCAGTCATCATTTCACTCTTATGTCATTCTCCCACCAACCTTGCTGAAGACTTCAAAGTTTTCTTTTTCCACTGTTCAATCAGCTCTCCCATTTAGAATGCCTCTATCTCTTGTTTTATATCTCCCAAGTTTGCAAATGTATTTCATTCCAAGGGTGGAGCAATCTGACAAAACTATCCTCCCTGGCTTGGAGAGAGAGGACTCTTGATAGAAATCTCTCTCTCTGGGCTCTCCTACTATGTCTAGTTCTTCCTGATTTAGAGTTTGTCACTGTTCATATGGACCGGTTATTATTCTCAGGACGAAATCTGATATTCTCAGGCAGCCCCAACACCTTCACTGGCTGCCTCCCCTTTTCTCTCTCCCTGTTCCTACCCCACAGCCTCCAAGGACTAACTCCACACATTTCTCCTCTCACTTCTTGGCTTCACACTTGTTTAACTCCTCCATTCTGGCCTCCCCTTGTCCCCTCCTGGTGACCTCAAGCTGTAAAATGTTGTAGTATCTCTGGCTTGGGCTCCTTATCTGGCCCCCAAATTCTTTCATTCTTTCTAAGACATTGAAGATGAAAGAGTGTTCATTTATAATGTTTGACTCTCTTCCTTTTCCTTCCAGACTCCTTTAGATGACATTTTTGCTCATACTGCCATAAAAGCGAAATGTCCCTTTCTCACATGAAGATGTGGCATTTCTCAAATCAGTTGAGAGCAGATCCTTAGGTTATTGCACAGGATGGAGAAATCATTTTAACAAAGTTGGTGATGGGCTGTATATCAAAGTCGAATGGAGTGGGAGGCCTTGGTTGCTTTGAAGACAGTATCCTCCTTCCAAAAAGGAATTTCTGGCATGATCTTCAAGTTCTTGAGTTTCTTTTTCTATTTCATTCCCAGGACTGTAAGAAAGAGTGATTTCACATTATTTGGGCTTCTTACCATCACTACCATATTGTCTTATCATGCTTGGTAATATGATCTGAAACCTATCTGTTACACAGGCTTTAGACTTGGGAAAACTGTGTTCAGTGACTGCTCTAATTCCTCCAAACTGGGTTTGTGATCATGTGAGTAGTAATAACCTACTCAGAATATTATCTTATGTATTTCCAAAGCAATTTTACACATAAACTGAAATGACTGTTTTACCTGCTTAATGTTCAAATGCTTTAGTCTCTATTTTTTATTTTTTATTTTATTTATTTATTTTTTTGGCCAGTCCTGGGCCTTGGACTCAGGGCCTGAGCACTGTCCCTGGCTTCTTCCCGCTCAAGGCTAGCACTCTGCCACTTGAGCCACAGCGCCGCTTCTGGCCGTTTTCTGTATATGTGGTGCTGGGGAATCGAACTTAGGGCCTCGTGTATCCGAGGCAGGCACTCTTGCCACTAGGCTATATCCCCAGCCCTTTAGTCTCTAAATAAACATTTATTATAGAGGAAGGTCCATATCCACCTAATAATTAGTATTGAAATGGACACAAGGGATTGAGACATGTAATTTGTTCTTTACAATTGATATTAGTCCCTGATGGAAAAAACTACATGAATTAGATGGTACATCATAGAAATGGCTTCATATAGATTTGCCACCCAATAAATACTGGATATCATTGGTCTGAGAAAGCTTTCACACTTCTTTACCTCAATCTTAACAGAGATCCACACCTTGAGGGTCACTGTTACAACCTAATGGGAGGTTAATTTCAGGGACTCCTAGTCTCTGAGCATATTAAGTGCCAGATCATAATTGTGACCCCATTAAATTATAAACCCACAGGGTACTGAAGCCATCACTCAGCCTATTCAGTCACATAATTTCATTTTTTCCTATTAGACCACATTGCCTTTTATGGAGTACAATGGTGTGTACATCCATATACCTATATTTACCAGCTATGTGCTGGGTACCAGGAATTCATACCTCCAAAGACTTGGTCCCTTTTTCAAAGAACTCACATTCTAAGCTTCTGTTAGAACACTAGGGCCTTACTTCTTTTGACTTTGTAGAAATATGTTTGCTTTGAAACCTCTATTTTGTGAGATGTGTAATTTATATTTCAATACTAAGCCAAAGTCATGTATAAGCTAACAATATATTATATAAAGTATGTACTAAATGAAATATAAATGTACTCATTTACTTTACAGTAAAGTTTACATATAAACTGTAAGGAATTAACAGACAACCAATAGTCTAAAGGATAGGAAGTGGATAAATGTTAATATACATAAATTCACAATTGCAAAAATACTTACCATATGTACATATATTTCAAAGCTAAAATGACAAGTGATAGATTTTGTATGAATATTTTACTTTCTTTCGGAGTACATAAATCATACTTTGCCCTTACAAACTGGTGCTCATTAAACAGGTTTCTATTCAAGTACCCTAGGTAGGTGAGTTTCAAAGGTGGGGAATCTTATGGTTTTTCTTGGAGAACCGGAATACATCCGAAGGCATTTCTGTTCTCAAAGACCTTGATTGGAACATGCTTCTCATAGAAAGCTTGCAAGGAAAGAGGTTTGTATGGTGGAGTCCTCTAGATGTTTAAACAGCTGCACTAGCAGTGTTGTTTATACAATTTTACATGATAATATTTTGTGGCACAATTTGTGAAATCTGTGAAACTGCCATTGTTTTTCAAAGTCCCTTTACTTAGAAACAAAATGTGAACTCATGTAGGCTAATAATTTCATTAAGAAAATGAAATAGATCTTCTTGAGATGTTGCAGTAAAACAAAAATGGCGTTTGTGCCATCTCAGACTTTCATTTGAAGCAAGGCATTCTGCTAGAGAGGAAATCCATTAGGGATTCCTTAAATAGGGTGGATTTTGATTGTGATCCAAGGAAGAATGGATAGTGAGAGATTAAAACATTTTCATGGTAATTTACAGCTTCCTGCATTTTTAAAAGTTATTCATTTTATGTGTTTCTGACCCGTGATAATTTATATGTGCCATCGCAGGAAGAAGCATAGTCAGAGATTTTTCTCTGCTGCTGAGGATTTTGGTTGATTTAAGAGAGGTGATGCTATCTCATCCTGTACCAAAAGGAGCCAAGACTTGTAGAGTTCACGCTGCATCCAAGGTTGTGCCTAAATGTTGACAAGTTTTATTGGCAATATTTTCTGCACTCTTGATTAAAATCAGAATGAGAACACAATGAGAAGACTATGAAGATGGATATGATAGGAAGAGCAGATGAATAAAGTTGAAGTGCTACTGTAGCAGAAATGCTAAGATTAGCATCAATGATGAGTAATCCTAGGGCTTCTGTGATTTGTGTGAGTGTTAGTGGTAGTCAGCTCAACAAATGTTTATGGAGATCATGTACCAAGGATTGTGTTAGATGCAAGAAGTGTGGTGAGATGAATCAGACTCAGCTCTATATATTCCAATAAGGTTAGTCTCTAGGAGAATTATTGCTGACAAGAAAAAAAAATAAAGTACTCAAAGATGTTAAATGTGACCAAGAATCATGAAACAGAACACTGTAGAAATAAAACCTGGATATTAAGTTTGAGGATTAGGAAACCCAGATGCAGGAAGAACAAATAAAAAGGGGTTTTACAGGGGATGGGTGGGGGTTTGGGTATATGCATGTAGAAAAGACAAAATTATTTTTAGCAAATTATATTTTGAACAAAGGTATGGGGATGGGAGTGTATACAGACAGGTTCTGTCTGGAGAAAGGGATCAGTTTAAATAACCAGCATAAAGAATGCTTTATAAACACTGAGTCAAAGAAAGATTGAGCATACTCATGCTCTGCCTTACGTATGAAACTATAACCCCTCTGTACATCACGTTGACAATAAATAAATAAATAAAATTTTAAAAAGAAAGATTGGGTCATCATTGGAGTTTGCTGTGAGAGAGTAGGTATAGTGACAGCTTAGAATAGGCTACATACAGAAGCCGGATGTGCACGGAATCAAACCCTGCCTTCAGCACTGGTCCATCTCTCCAAACTGCCATTGTCCCGTCCATTTGGGTATGAGGTTTTCTATACCATAGAGTAGGCTCTTGGGGAACTGGAAAGACTTCCAGTCTACGGGGAAGATTGTCTACTGATAGAAAGGTGAAACCATATGTTGAGCTGAAAGATCACTGGCTTTTCACTTTAGCCCTGATTGGAGAATGAGATCTTGGTCACTTTCAATCTATCAGTGCCCTCTCTCCCTCATCCTTCCCAACCTCCCTCCCTCCATCCATCCATGCCTGCCTTCTCTCTTTTTCCCCCTTTCTTTCTCTCTTTTTTCTTTCTTTCTTTCTTTCATTCATTCTTTCTTTCTTTCTCTTTCTTTCTTTCTTTCTTTTCTTTCTTTCTTTCTTCCTTCCTTCCTTCCTTTCTTTCATTCTTCCTTTCTTTCTTCCTTCCTTTTTTTCTTTCTTTCTCTATTTCTTTCTTTTCTTTCTCTCTTTCTTTCTCTCTCTCCCTCCTTCCCTTCCTCCCTCCCTCCCGCTCTCTCTCCCTCCCTCCCTCCCTCTCTCCCTCCCTTCCTCCCTCCCTCCCTCCCTCATATTTAGGATTGGCCTAGGACCTTGAGTAAGTTTTTCAAATACCCTACAATTGAGATGCATGCCCAACTCTTAATGTGTGTCTTTAATTCTACTGAGGATAAGAAGTCTAATATTTTTGTAGACACGTAGATGATAGGAATGCAAGGTTTATTTACATTTTTGAAATCTTTGCAGAGGAAGTAGTATCTTGTAGTTATTAAATAAAACAGCTATATTAGGAGTTCCTTACTCCAATCAGGCATTTACAGTAATTTTTTTTTGGGAATGTTGGCTGTTTTCTATACAGTTGTGAGGTTATTAGCTTCATCTTGAAAGTAGCAAAGCATTAAAATAGAGAGAGTACATGAACATTTACCCCGGAGCTTAGATGCCTTTTATATTAGAGAGGAAAGGTAAAAACATTGGAATACAGTAGTATAATGTAGCATAATGCAGTATAAAAAAGAATGGCCACATGTTTAATGCCCCACAAATGGAACTTCAGAAAACCACAGTAGCTCTTAAATGGTGCATTGCAAGTATAAAAACATGATCCAACCCTGAAAGCATTCCTGCTGGGTGGCTAGATGGTCCTGCCTTTTAGGTCTTACTTTTCTCAGGAGTAAATCAGATCTTATACAACCTTTTATAGAGTGAGGCATAAATTGTTCCATTATGTTTAGGAAAATATGGAGACAGAGCTAAGTGTTTTCAGCAAAATTTTAAGCTAATTGAATCAGTAAGGCAGAGTGCAGAGAGGGCTGGTTTCTAATTCTGGTCTTTTGCATTGAGTGATGATATTGGTGGCTAAAATTGAAATCAGAAATCACAAATGCCTGGCTGCTTGTTTGCCTCCTTGATGCAACTGAATTGCTTAAAGAATCAAGTGCACATGCGCGCGTGCACACACACACACACACACACCTCTTAGTCTTTGATGATTAGGGAAAAGCACATATTGGAGACATAGAGAGCCATCAATAATTATTTAGAGAGTTCAACAAAAGAAGTATGCTCTTTAGAGCAGAGTGAATAAAAGCAATATGGAAACCTGAAGGAAAATAAGCAAATATTTCCAAAATTTTAAGTCACTGCAATTTTTCTTTTTATGAAATCAAGCAATCCTTGGTATCTATCAGTTCTCATACAAAGTTTACTTTAAAATGTTTGCATATTTATTAATGTGTTACTTTGGGCCTGTGACAAAGCTTTATGAAATTAGAATATTTGAATTTCAAGAAAGCTAGAAGTAGACCCTTGAAATGCAATGAGAATTAGCATAAAATGTGTGCCTTGAGGCTCACTCTGAGAATGGCATCATCCCTCAGAACATGTAGATGCTGAAATTTGGTCTGTTACTTATGTTCATCTCTGATTCTCTTACCAGTTTTCTATTGGTCTTGGAATCAAGCAGCTTATTATGAAGGGAGAAACGACTAGAGCTTTGCAAGTCATTCTAAAATTTAGGATCACAGATCAGAATGTGTGTGTGTGTGTGTGTGTGTGTGTGTGTGTGTGTCTGCCTGTCTCTGTGTCTGTTTGTCTGTTTATCTGTATGTTAATGTGTGTGGTATATGTCCTGACATATTTATCTTACTTAAAACTACATATTAAGACCGTGAAGACCCAACGTCTAAGAAAATTAAGGGATATTTCTTGATATTGGTTTACAGCATCAAAGCATAGGACTGATGAGATAGTTAGCCATCATGGGCCTGTCTCTGCTTTTATGTATGCTGTAGTTTATAACTGGTGCTTTTAAAATGGGCTTGTGGTTTAAACACAGTTTTTGCACTTGAAATTGAATTCCTAATCTCAGTTTTGGAGTGGGGAATTCCTAAGATAACTTTGTTTTGTAAAAATTGAGGTCACTCCATTGGTGGACAATTAATCCCAAGTGCTTTAATTGTCATCTAAAAGCATAAATAATAAAGTGTGCCATTTCCTCTTTATCTTTTTCCCTTTAGGCTTTGTTTTAGATAGAAAATAATTCCCTTAACAAATCTTCAGACATAGTGCTAGCTTGGATCTTAAAAGTGGATGCTATCAGTTTTAGGACGTTCACTAAAGTGAAATTATCAGCATTGGATAGGAGCTTTCCTGGCATAAAACCCAAACATAATCTTAGCAAAATTTACAATAAATCTGCTTGACTATTCCATTATTTAAATTCTCTTAATCCCAGTAATTGCTATCAATGTGGTATCCTCTTGGTATGTTGATAGCATGAGCACAAAATGTGAACTAAGATTGTAGGCAAATGGAATCCATTCCTGTGAATCTGTTTCTGTTTCCCCTTTGATTCACCGAAGATTGCACCTAAGGAAATTTCTCTAATCTTGATATTCTGTAGGCACGCACTAAGTAGATTTATTTTGCTTTGGAGGTTATGATTTTTTGGGTTTCAGGAGAATCTGAAATTCCTACTTAAAATGGAGGGAGTAAGTTACTTTACATATTTAAAAGCTGGAAATATCTCTAATTCGGAGCACTAATATGAAATAATTCTGGGCCATCTAAAGTATTTTTGAAACAACTTTTAGTATGTAGCTGGTATTCAGAAGTATAAAGAAGTGGGCTAGGCTTCAGAAGGCTGACTGCCTTCCATAGTGACAGAATCTCTGATACCATCCCTTTAACTACAGGGACACATATTTGAAACATCTTGTTTATCTCTTTCTTTCTGAATTGGCTTTATTTTGCTGACTTTTTCTACTTAGGTGCTCATATCAATCAGACTCTGAAAATTGTCAGTGCCAGGGGCAAAGCTTTGTTCAATCTTGTGTTTCAAGAAGAAAATGAATAATACATGTTTCTCACTACAAAATGCTGTCAACATATCCAGCACTTTGGACCACTAGTTTAAATCCTCTCTTTCCTATTTTTCCATTTCATACCACTGAAATTTATATATTTTATACAATATTTTCTTTCTAAAGCAAACATAGCATATTAGTAAGCACATCCATATTTTGTGTTTTCATTGCAATGGTTAGTACTTCACACATGTTATAATTAATACTCATCAGACTCCTTGAGTTCTTCACTTTGTACATAAGGAAACTCTTGTTCAGAAAGATTAACAGCTCCTCCAAGTTTACATAATAACCAGCAAGTAAATCAGAAACTACTGGAAGCCACAGTCTGTGTTCTTATTCATCATACTGTTTTAACGTATTTCTTCATAGTGGGATTCATAAATTTAAAATTAAGAAAGACTATCTAGAGTGTTCTTGACCTTTGCAGTAAATGGAGCCTGTTCTCTTGCTGTAGTTGGCAAAGGTTGTGCATAGTTGGTTTCCTTAGAATTTGAACTATGTACCTTGCTGTCTTCCTAAGGAGAGTCCTGTGTCTATGTTGAACTTGACGAACACCATAGTATCTCAGCATTGCAGATGGTCTGGGCCTCGAGGTTGTCCTCATGTATCTCCTTGATAGAAAATAGCTCAGAATATCAGTTGGTCACTATTCGGTGATGCTAACAGCACCTGAGGCTTGATGTGGGCTTAATCTGTATGTTCATGGCCTCTGTCAGGTTTTGCCACTCTGATGACCAAGGGGTTAACTACTGCCAGCAATTGACACACATCTGGAATACACATATCAGTGTGTCTCCAGTCATAAGGCAAGGCAAGAGCTATTGACTGAGAGAGAAGTTCATTGACCAACCTAGACTTGTGTGAATTAATCACTGTGTGACCTAGAGTCCAACTCTGATGGGGAGGATGGGCCCATGGATTTTCATTCTTTACATTTGGCTAGATAGCTCAAAAATGTGGTCTATATAAGATAGGATGAAGGGTGCACTGAGAGGTGTTAATGATGTAGGAAGAATGATTATAGTCTTGGCATGCTATAATGAGAAAAGGGATCGAAGACCTGTTAGCATCATGGAAGAGTTGTGTGTTGCAGAGTAAAAATCTGTACAGAGGATTCTGTTTTTTAGCTATAAAATAAAAAGAGGCTATGATAAAATAATATGGCAATTTTCTTCCTGCTTTTTAGTTGGTATTATGGAATGTTCTGGAGTAATATCTAAGAGCAGTTGGTTCTCATTTAGGCAGAAAGTATGTTCAAATGCTGCCTCGATAGTATATTAGTGATGTGATTTTGTCCATGTTTCTGACCTTTTGGAAGTTGTATTCATTTATCTAAGAGTTTCAACTTCTAGAGAATAAAGCCAATATGCCTTTTCATTTTATTGTGGTAAAGATTTGTTTGGAAATATTCAGGGCTCAGTGCCTAGCACTCAGTCAGTCATTTATAAGAAATGAGGGCATGGTAATGACTATTTATCTCAGGAGTTTACTGTAAAATGTTGCATCAAATGTTTAATTTAAAAATGCCCATGGTTTATGCATTTATTTCCCACTGATATCGTTAACAGTACCACAGATTAGTTGGCCTAAAACAGCTATCGATTCTCCAGATCTTTAGACTAGATCTATGAAATCCAAGTTTTGGCAGTGTTGTATTTCTCGAAGGCTCTGAGGTGGAATCTGTTCCACATCTCTCTTCCAGATTCTGAAGTTTGCTGAAAATCTTTGGGATCTATCCATCTTTGTATCTGGGTCCCTGTGTATTTATATATTTTCTCCTAGGGATACAGGTTATTGGACTTAGGGCCCATCTTAATTAAGTATTTTTCCATTGTAACTTAAATACATCTTGAAAGATAAAATAAAAGATAAACTATTTCCATATAAGGTTGCATTCTCTTTTCGTGTGTGTGCTAGTACTGGGGCTTGAACTCAGGGCTTCATGCTCTGGCTTAGTCTTTCCACTCAAGACTGGCTGGGAGTCTGCTTCCACTTTTTTCATGTCACGTTCTTGAAGTAGTGAGTGTGTGCTAGGATTTCAGTGTATCTTTTTCATGAAGACAGTTCTAAGCACAGGAGTCTATGGAGAACTGTAAGAATATGCAGCACCAATATTGTTTCTCCTCTTGACGACCCTGAGTTCTGCAAAGTCAGCAGATGTATGAGTGACTTATCAGGCCATCTGAATACCTTGATATGCCACTTGCTTCTATAAATCAACCGAGAAGATTTAGGAGATATTCTTATAATCAAGTTACCAGAATCATTTGACTTTTCCAACTTGATGGTCCAATCTGTGTTCTTAAATGAGTCCTTATTTTTAGAAATATAACTTTATTGTTATTATTAAGGTGCTATATGAAAGGGTTCCCATTTTCTAAGTCAGGTAATGAGTACATTACTTTTTTTTAAGACATTGTTACTCCCTCCTTCACCTTTTCCTAGTTTTCCCCTCACATTCCTGCCCACAAGTTACAGAGCTCATTTTCCACATAGTGCATCCTGAATAATATGATTGTCTTTGTTTACTTTTCCTCCTTCCTTTTCTGTGTCTCCACTTTTGCATCTCCACCAAAACAAAAAAAAATACACCAACACAAACACTACCACAAAAAAATTTTTAAAAATCCTTGGTTGCCTATTTTTGGGATTCATTTTCATGAATAATATTTTAAGTTTACACCTTTGGATTCCTCCATGAAAGATATCCTCTTTCAATCTGACTGTGTGTGTGTGTGAATGTCTAGAGTCCTGTGTAGTTATCATATCCAGTTATATGTTAGGTCTAGCTTCCCATATGAGAGAAAATAAGAGCTCACTTAGCATGATTCATTCTAGGTCCATCCATTTCCCTGATATAATCTTTCTGATGGGCGAGTAAAATTCCATGTGTATATATTCCACATTTTATTGGTCCACTCATCTGTTGTAGGGCATCTGGGCTGTTTCTATAACTTGGCTATTGTGAATAGTGGAACAATAAAAATGGATATGCAAGTGTCTTTACCATATCCAGAGGTATTAATCTGGATAGATGTCCAAGAGTGATATGACTGGTAATAGGGAATTCCTATGTTTCAATCCTGATTTTGGCATTAATTTTTGATCTTCTCTAACTTTGGGGATGGAAAATGCTGAAAAGTTAAATACCATAAAGTTCCATGTAAATTGAAAATGACTCACTCCTCAAAATGGTTTCTAATCAGGAGTCTATTAGGTTACAGGGAAGGGAATCAGTGAAGAAGATTAAATTTAATTCTTAATCTTAATTAATTAATCTTAATTTGGCTCTTGTTTGAACCTTTTCAACAGCTCAGAATTTCTTCAGGTCCTCCTACAGGTCCTGTAGCTCCAGGTCCTCCAGTTTGCATGTTGTACAGGTCCTGTAGCTCCAGGTCCTCCAGTTTGCATGTTGTGTGACAGTGGCAAAGCATTCTTTCAGGAAGTACTCACAGAGACCCTTGCTATGGAACCCCCAGCCCCATGCCTTCAGCTGCCTTTTTATCCCAGAATGTGTGAATTTAGGAGGAGGAGTTCACAAACCCTTAGGATATACGGTCTTCGCAAGGATGCCAATGAACTAAGATACTTAGGAAGGGCTCTGGGCTAAGAAAAACATCTTTCCTAACGACCTCCAACTTTTCTCCCTTTTCAGACATATGAATTAATGATCCCATGTGTAAGTTGTCGGGCCAGCACATGATGGTGTCTGACAAGCTCTCTTCAATTTATTTTCTCTTGTGTCCAATACACTTGGACAATAATATTTTGGTGTTGGCTGAATTGTGATCTCTCTTACTAATGAATATCTGAGTTTGTCTCATGTCCAAATACCTACTGTTTTCTTCTCTCATAGACAGTTCTGAAATGTTCTATACAATTGCTTATTGTCTTTTGGGGAAAATTTTGTAATTGTTTATTCTTCTGCATTTGCTTATAGAATCATGAATTATATAAGCATATATTATCTATCTGTCTACTTTCTATCTATCTCTACTTTTAATGTTATGTGGTTTCTTTTAGTATGTACAAATATTTTACTGAATCAATATGTGCAATGAACAAATTGAAAGCCTAGAAATAAAAATAGTGTTGGATTCATTTCCATGCATAAGCCATCTTTTTTTCTTCTCTCGAGCTTTAATCTTCCCATCCCTCCCCTTTCCTCCATTATTCTTGAGCTTTTGTGTTTGTGATTTTTATTTACTCTGCTAAATTTTAATTTCTTGAATTTTTTTCTGACTGTGGCATTTTTCTAGATTCTTTCCATTTTTGTCCATCATATTCTTCTCCATCTTATTTCCTAATATAATATTGCTTAGAGAAGGATGAGGAGAAGAAACAAAGATTGAAAACAGGGAGAAAAAAGGGAAAAAAGAACAGAGAAAGGGAAGTACAAATGGGAAGTCATACATGAAGTAGTAAGATGGAAACAGAAAAGGATAGTATCTAAAAATACAAGCCTTAGTGTTAGTATATTTTATATTTCACATCAATTTTTGGCTGCTGAATGCTACTTGTTATATGTGCCCTTTTTCTAACATAAAATCATGCCATTTAAAAATAATAACAGTGGGAAAATAAGTATGTAATGGGCCTAAAATGCATTAGCCTTCAGATGGCTAGGATAGGAAGCACATGGTAGACCCAGAGTACTTATTTCATGAACAATGAGAGAGAAGGGAAAGATTGAATTAAACTGGGTGCCAAGAATCCTCTTCATAGGGATACCCCAAAAGATCTAAGTGGGTACAAAACTACACCTCCCAAAGGTTCCCAAACTTCCCTCAAGCAAGCACCCTGAACACAAGAAGCCTTTGAAAGCACACAAGCCTTTGGGAGACACTCATCGAAACCATCATATAAAGTAACATAAGGACTGCATATTGAACAGCAATTGATCACAGGTCTGCTCTCACTCACACACATTGTGACCTCAGAGCTTCCTTTCTTTTTCCTCTCAAGGAAATAATAGATTTAAAACATCTTATATAAATATTATTATTAGTTATTTTCCAAACAAATAAATATAAAGGCATAACAAGTCTCGTTTTGGGACTTATTTTGCAGTTTACGTAACATGATTGAGACTTTTACTTCATTTAGTTGATTAAGTATGTTGACTTTTTACGGAAAAACTTAAATTAAAATCTAGAAATAAAAGTAGTGAGTTCTTATTTTCTGGTCACCTTTTCTGTTACATATGTTAACTTTAAAAAGTGTGTATGGAAGGTACCCCCACTGCACAATTCAATATTCTTTTAGATTACTGTTTTAAGAAAAAAAGAGGTCAAAAAAAAAAACCAACTTAAAACAACACCTGCTACTCAGCAGAATTTGACCTGACCCCTTTCTCCTTTGCTTGTTATTATAAACATCAAGCTCTTTAAGTGAGAGCTGTTTAAAGGATCCAGGGCTCTGAGTGTTCCTTCCTAGATCCCAGATGCACTGGGAGACGGATGGGCTTTTTGATCTTTATTTTATGAGCATCTGATAAATTGCCCCTGGCACCTGGCAACTGAAATTTCACTATCTGAAAACTAACCCTCCTGTCAAACAATGTGACCAGCCTCCGCCCCTCCACAGAGGACCCGCATGGCTCCGCCAGGGCGCCTCCTGCTTCCTGGGCCCATCTGCCACCACACTCAGGGATTTACATACTTCTAATTTCAGAGGCAAGAGAGGATTATTACAGGCTTTAGATGCTAGGCAAAAATGTGTTTTTGAAGGATTTCATCACAGTCCTCGTTCTAAGATTCTTGAATAAGTCAAATAAAGACTTCAACACATTGAAAAAAAAATCTATATAAATTCTGGTAACGGGATAAAGATTTGCAAGCTTGGGTCAGGAGCCTCTGCTCGCTGGGCTCAGCCTGCCTGTTGATACAAGAAGAATGCAGGTGGTCTTTCTCTAGAGACAGAAGAGCTATAAACATAGTCATCAGCTGAGACTATTATCACCTTTCCTTTAGCATCTTATCGGGGGGCTGAGATTAACTCAACTCCAAGAAAGGGCTCTAGCCTTTCCTCTATTTATAGATCCAAATATTCAAATACCTTAATGTTTTTTTGTTTTTGTTTTGTTTTGTTTTCTGGTCCAAGACCAGGTCTCCTACTTGGTATCTGATGTTTTTGCTCATGGGCTTGTGCTCTTGCTAACTGAACCCTGCCTCCTGCCCCGAGATACTTTAAACTTTAAGGTGAGAAAAAAAAAGCGAAGGATACAAAGCCCCCACCTTGCGTTGCTGCATAGAAGAAGCCAATGAGAGCAATGCTAACATATGAAGCACTCCCAGTCTTGCAGGAGGTGTCCTTATGATAGGGACACAGCGCTACCACAGGCCAGGTCTGCAGAAGCAGAGTTTTACTGTCACCCACTCCCCTCGTCCCCTGTTACCCAGGGGAGACAGTGTTCACCCCTTGCTCTCTTTTCCTAAGCGGGGAGAGTCTTAGTAACCTTTTTAAAGTTTAGTCTGGGTTGGTGCTTTATTCCATTTTCAGGATTCCTTCCAGAGGGCTAATGCTGTTATTTAGGTGGATTGGGGTTTGGGTGGGAACATTTTTCATTTAAAGGGTTTTTCTTGTTTTCCTACCCCTCCCCTCGCCTCCCCGCTCCTCATCTTCTACTCTCCTCTCCTCTCCCCATCTCCTCTCCTCTCCTTTCCTTTCTTGACCTCCCTTTTTCTACAGTCTCCTCTTCCAAATTCTCTTTTCCTTTTCTCTTTTTCTTCCTTTTCCTCTCTCCTCCTCCTCCTCCTCCTCCTCCTCCTCCTCCTCCTCCTCCTCCTCCTCCTCCTCCTTCTCCTCTCCTTCTCCTCTCCTCTTCTTCTTCTCCTTCTTCTTCTTCTTCTTCTTCTTCTTCTTCTTCTTCTTCTTCTTCTTCTTCTTCTTCTTCTTCTTCTTCTTCGTTGTCTTTGTCTTCTTCTGCTGCAGTCAACAAGAGATTTCTATATTACCATTGGCTATCTGAGAGAGTAATTTGGCTTTAAAAATACCAGAGCCCTAGCAGCACTTATTGATCATTTACTTAATAGGCAGATCTATACTCATAGCTTAGAGTCATAGAAGCAGGTGCATATTTGGCAGGCAGTTTCGTATAAGAGAAAGATGTATATGCACAACCAAATAATGTTTTTTGCATTCTTAGAATAACTGTATTTGAGGCAAACACTCTTGCTACTAGGCCATATTCTCAGCCAGAATAACTGTATTTGAAATATGGATTTTCAGAAGGGGATTTCAGTCTGTTTAGAGTCTTCGAAGCTAAGTAGATATTCTTCAAGTAGACAAGCCAGGTAGGTAAGACAATTCAGAGAGCAGATTGAGCAAAACCTGAAATCTTGAAAGGGCTTGGGAGATAGAGGAAGCAGGGCGCAGACTAGAATGACTGGCCCTGTGGGTGTGGCCCTGGGATGGGCACAGAGAGGAGCATCAGACCCATCAGTCCTAGAGAAGTTTGGACGATGTGCTAAAAATGTACATGTAGCAAAGGGAAAAAGTGAAAGAAAAGGAAGACAGGAAGAGTAAAATATAGAGCTTGTATACTTTTTCTTTTAAAAAATGAAAGAGTTAAGACAAGTTGATTTTCTTTTCTCTTTTTTTAACCCTGTGTCTCTCAATTTTGGTATTCCCTTTCAATTTCTAATACCATTCTAATACCATTTCCTATTTCTAATACCAGTATACACGGTTTCCAATATACTCAGATAAGATAAAGAGATAGTGTAGGTACAACCATGGGAAGGTGATACAAAAACATCGTCAATAATAGTAGCTACAGATATACATGGGACGTTGAAAGTAGTTACAACTGTGATATGTGTGTTTCCATAACATGGAGTTCATTTCACTTCGCATCATCTTATGTGATCATAAAAGAAAAACAACTACAAGAGCAATACTTGCAAAACCGTTTGGTGTAAGTGAACTGAACACCTCATGGGGGGAAAGGGAAAGGGGGAGGAGGGTGGAGGGGGGTACGAGGGACGAGGTAACAAACAGCACAAGTAATGTATCCAATGCCTAACGTATGAAACTTTAACCTCTGTACATCAGTTTGATAATAAAAATTTGAAAAAAAATTTAAAAAAAGACTACAAGTTGAATTTGAAATAAAAAGTACTTTTGTCCTCAGTATACATCCGGGACTTGCATGATCCTAGTACCTATCATGCGGTGAAGCTAAAGCAGGGTTCACAGACCCCATTGGGGTCTCTGTTAACCAATTCAGGTTGCCAAAAAATTATTCTGAAAGATACAGTATCATAGACCAAATTTTACTAGGTAAGCACTTTTTTTTTGGGGGGGGGGGGCAGTGAACTCAGGGCCTGCGCACTGTCCTTGGCCTCTTTGTTCAAGGCTAGCACTCTACCACTTGAGCCACAGCGCCACTTCTGGCCTTTTCTATATATGTGGTGCTGAGGAATTGAACCCAGGGATTCATGTATACTAAGCAAGCACTCTTGCCACTAGGCCATATTCCCAGCCCCTAGATCAAATTTTGAAGAAATTGTTAGTGTCAGAAAATCAATAATAACCATTATTCCTGTTGTTTGGCATTCATGACTGATTTTTCTACTACAGAACACAGTAAAACACAGCAGCACAAAGTTAGGAAGGTCATGATGAATAGCAGTCGGTCTCAAGGCCAGGATCCTGGGATCAGCCTCTGGTTCTGCCATCCAACTCACTGCTTGTGGAGCTTATGGATTGAAACTCTTTTGTAGTCCTTTGCTCTTCATCATCCTCACTTTGTATTCTCCCCTGGGCAACACTTGTTATTCTTGCCTCTCTCTCTCTTTCTCGGTACTGGGGATCAAACCCAGGACATCGCATTTGTTAGTCAAGGGCTTTGCCACTGAGCTACATCCCAGCCCCTAACAGTTATTATTTTTATAATGCTTCGCAAATATATATTCTACTAGTCTAGGTGCCAAGTCCAGGAGAACCATGTCTCTATTGCCTCCTAAGTAGCCTCATGCCTAGCACAGGGCTGATAGCAAATTTGATGAATGAATGACAAGAGGTGGGTACTATGCAGATCCTGTTAAGTTCTGGGAATCAATCATTTCTGAAACAATGATTTCTTTAAAAATGAATAAATGTGCTACTTATTCTTGACTACTTCTCATAAAGTGATAGCAGGGGTTGCTGTATAGTTAACACTTCAGTATAACAGTCTGGATTTGCAACTTAGCTCTATGGCTTTGGGATGAAAAATTAAACTTAAACCTCTGTGTTCTTTTTCTTCATATAAAACATGGAAATTATTTTCTTCTCCTCCTCCTCCTCCTCCTCTTTTTTCTCCTCTTCTTAATCCTCCTGTTTTTCCTCCTTGCCTTCCACCTGCAGCCTCTACCTTGCCCCCCTCTGTCTCCTCCATGAGAGTACACTGTTCTTCATAGGATACAGAGAGTAATCTGCCATCTGTTGTCTGGCAACTCTGAGAGGGTGCATGGAATGTGGACTGTCTCCACCATGCTGTAAGGAATCTGAACATACAAATTCAGAGGGAAGTTTCTGAGGCTGCTTCTGCTGATCGTGCAAGGCTCCTGTTTTCTTACAGAAGTGACGTCCAGAATGGGGATTCTCAGATTCCAGTGGGGGAGATCACAAAAGCAGGCCCCTGGGGGCACACTTCTTTCTCCCACATGCCACAAATACACAGGCAGATGTGAATTCTTGAGCTTGATATCACTTCACTAGTAAAAGAACCAAGACCTTGTTTCATCTGAATAAAATTTAATTTATCAAAATAAAAATGTGAGGACTATTTCCTTGTTAATCACTTCTCCCAAACATCAAAAGTGAAATGGTATTTTAATGTACCATGTGAATAAACTGTGTCAATACATATGCTAGAGTTAATGTCTTATGAGGATGAAGCAAACTCAGGAAAAAACATATGCATATGTATCTCCATATCAATAATTGTAAATAAATAAAAATGCTTGGCCTTAAAGATTTGTTTAGATCCCTAGACTATGCCAGGAATCCTGCAATATATGATAGATGTCAGAAAGATAAGAAATCACACAGCCAGTTGTTTGCTCTGGTATTTATGGTGTTGATGAGGAACTGAAGTTTAACAGCTATCTTTTTCATGTTTATAAAAAAGAAGAATGCTTGTAAAAGTAAGTATGGGTTTGGGAAATAATAGGCTTAAAAGAATAAAATTGCTGCACCCAGCCCTCCATCTGGATTTTCCATTCTGTCTCTGAGGGCCAGAACACTGAAGCTGTCAGGAGTAAGCTGCCTCCTATTGTGAGTTTAGAAGGAGCAGACATTTAAAAATTCATCTTGTATTTGTTGTTGACCATTAAACTGGATCTTGAATCCCAGAGCCCTCCAAAGTATGTATGCTGAAGAAATAGAATGTTTTCAAATCTGCCAGCTGGGTGGGTGGGGTTAGAGGAGAGGCTCTTGAGCTAGGTAACAAAGGCATCGGAGGCTTAATCTATTTTACAAGGTTACTATTTACAAGGTTACAAGGCACTATTTTACAAGGTTACTCCATGGTGAAATTTATTAAAAGAACTTAAGATATAAAAAACAACCAGGGGTGTGACTTCAACCATCTCTATACTGTCAGTCGAAGGAAGAGTGGATGGTGTCAGACACACACAGCAAGGCGGTCGTGCATATATGTGTCTACGTGTTAGTGAAGGAGGAGGCTGTGCATGTATGTGTTTATGTGTGAGTGAATGAGGCAGTTGTGCACGTATGTGTTTACGTGCGAGTGAATGGGCAGCTGGTGGAGAGGTGCACGACTTGTGTGCAGCACGCAGAGACATCTTACTATGCTCAGGAAGGAACTGGCTGCTCAACATGGTTTTCTGGATTGTCACTTGCACTCAGAGACCAGAAATGCCGACATCTGCAATGTGTCAGGGAATGCAGACATTTGGACGTGTCTGGTCTTGATGTCATTAAATGACCAATGAACGCGAGTAAGTGAGGAGATCGGAGAACAGCACTCTCTGCCTTCCAGATAAGCTGAGATGGGAGTGTGAGATGGAGCAGTCTAGCCAGGCTAGGAGTGGATGACCTGCTGCTGGCGAGAAGTAGTTGAAAAATAGTTCCACTTTAATTGTTTTATTGTCTATATTATCAGGACTTGTGGAAGAGAAGAGTTATAGATAGCAAAGTGACATAATCCATGTGCCTAAGGAGCCATGTGAAGTGCAGGAGACATTTCTGTAGGTGACTCACATTTCATTTGGCAAGAATCTGAGATTATCTGAGAAGAGAGACAGGAAAGATGTGTGTGTCGCTAACACAATGTTTGCAGAGAGCGTTGTAGTAAAAGGGACTATGGCTGGCAATATATAGGAATGAAAGACCTACCGAAGTCCCATCGTCAGTCTCCTATGGTTCATTCATAGGCCCTAGTATTTTCCCCATTTTGGGACTGCTTTAGACATATGACTAATGCGCTCTTCAGTTAGAAGGTTACTAGTGTAAAACGATCATTGAGGAATACTCTCACCATCAGACAGAACGGCTTAACATTCCAGCAGGATTTTCTAGCAGCTGAGTGATGAATATGTATTTCACTTCTATCAGAATGCCATAAAATACCTGAAAAATAGATATACTATGCCTTATGAAGGAACTATGACTTTTGAGGAAGTCAGCAAAAATGAAAAGCTTAATTTAATGGGCAGTACCCAATAACATTTTTGGAGACTCACTATGTAGTCCAGGTTGGACTCTGGCCTCATGAACTTCCTGCTCAGCTTCCTGAGTGTTGTAATTATAGTCCCAGGCTGCCACACCTGGAAATTAGTCACTTTCACACTTTCAACCATACATCATTGCATGTACGATGCTTTCAATGGTAAGCAGGTGATACCTTTTCTTCTGGAGGAGGCTGGCTTGAAGATGTGGTCATTATTACTTATAACTAAGCACTCCACACACAATCCATAGAGCACCTCTTACTTTCCTCTTTAGATTCAACACCAATATTGAAAGATAATCCTACAAAGTCGCATCTGAAGATTTTTCTGTATCTGTTTCAAACATGGGAGGTTTCAGAGAACAGCATGGTGTCCTCATTCCTAACTCCTCTCATTATCTCAGCAGTCAGCATGACAACTGATAGGATAATGTTAAGCTTGCTATTGACCAAGTTGCAGCCCCCTCCCCATTAATTGAATTAGCTCTCACAGGAAGACCAGACACTTCCTTTGAGAGAAGCCAGAATGCTTCTGACAAATTTCTGATGCTGATGTGGCTGTGTCTCGTCTGGGAGGTGACGGAAGATTCTGGTGGTTATTTGTTTACTTGTCTGGCTTAGAAACTCCTGCTAGAAAAAGCACTATTCTTTGAGCAGGAAACACTTTCATTTATTTACAACATTTAGACTTGTTTCTGATATTTAGTTGACTGACATGTGATAAGCAATTTTATTTTTCAATGCAGAGACCCATTTGTGTTTAGTGTTGCTTTGTAGTACAACTTTGAAATGCTTTACGCAACCACAGGAGCTACGTATCAACACTCCGATCCACCCTTGTGTGATGTCACCAATGACATTTCCTAAATAGAGGTGACTCCTGGCAAACAGATACCTTGTGGAGGCGCTATCTTTACAGAGGAGAAAGGCAGAAACAACAAGCTCCCATCTCCAGTCTGCCTCATTGCTGATGGGTGCTTCTGTCGTTCAGTTGGAAATGGCATACCCTTTTGCAGAATACACTGTTGTGTGCACATTCTACAACAAATCACATTGACAAATCTGTCAATGAAATTTTTTAAAAAATGAGGCAATAAGAGTTAAATATATTATATCTTTTAAATTGAAACGCATTACCTGGGACCTGTTTCGATTGTTATATATCAATTTCCTCAAATGTGTATCCTCATTCAGGAGTGGCAGTGCATGCATGTAATCCTAAGTACGTGGGAGATGGGGTTAGGAGCAGGGAGGTTGGGTCAGCCTGGACAAATGTGGTGAGACACTTTCTTGAAATCAAAACACTAAGTGAACTGGACAGCACGACCAGCATATATGTATGTATCTGTGTGTATATATGCGTGAATATGTATTGAATGGGATGTATGTTATATATATTCATATCTATGTACCCATCCTCTGTAAGGCAGATTTGTCCTCTGCTTACACTACTCGTTTCTTCTGTGTTACAAAGCCTGATTATTATAACTTTGGAGGTGGGTCCGTTAACGTCAAAAATGTGAATTTGAGGAGGTGTACATCTCCTCCGTGGGGCCTCAGTGAGGAAGGACTCCTGTGTGACGAGCAACTGGGTAGCTCAATGAGGAGACAAGTCAATTTCTGTGACCCTCAGTTTCCTCTGCAGTTGCAGTGCAGCTGCTATGATAGGCTCCCTTTAGCCATATATGGCCTCATTCTTAGACCATTTCTCCAAAGTAGAGGTTAGTATCAATTCATTGTAGCTTCAGTCTTATCATCACAGATTATTAAGTGGTGGTCTATATGCCGGATGCTCTTTGGCTTACAAAATGTTTCTTAAGCCCTAGCAGAAGCTTTATAACATGACTATGAGATAGAGAAGTAAAAACTTGACTAAGTAATGTCAGATTTGCTTAGAAGGCAAATACCTTCAGCATGAACTTCTTATACTTTATTTTTGCTTCTCAGTGGAATAGTATCTACTTTGGGGGGCCATAAAAAAAACAACAACATGATTTGGGGAAGTATCTGTTTATGTTGTCTTTGCTCCATGTAAGAGATAGCTGAGTAACTCTAGTTTACTATTGAATGGGAAGCTGCAGATATAAACTGATATTCTTTAGGCCTAAGAAACATTCAAGAGAGTTCTCTTGCAGTATGACAGGCATTTCAAGAGAGAGTTGCTAGGCTTTACCAGTGCAAGTGGGAGTTGTGGCTGAGACGAGAAGACACAGGATCAGTTCTCTCTTCCCTGTATTTCAGACAACCTTATTAGTCCTCAGGGCATTTAGAGTCCTTTGCCATTGTTGTTTAATTTGTCAAAAACGTTACTTCAGAATTCATAAAATAATTTTAACCAATATTTGTTTTTTTCAGACTAGGGAGTGAGCATTGAACTGAGGAAAGCAAATAGTTTTAACTAATAGAATTCAAATACTTGAATGAACAAAAAGTATGAGAAATGGTCTAAAGGTTTTGCTTTCTTACTGTTATGACAAGTAAAGTAGTACCAAAAAAAGGTCTCACTTTGGAATTACATACAGAATACACGAGAAGAGAAAACTGAACAAAGCTGATAGATATATGTGTTTCATGTATTTAATGTAGTCTTAGAATATTCATTATCTATAAAATCAGATGCATCAAGTGAACTGGAAAAATAAAACTGGAGGTCAATAATATAAATAGAAACATATATGTATGTATATGAACAGATATCACATATTCAAAAATATGTATGTCTATGTATCTATATCTGCATGCTTACAATTATATATAAGGTCACATATACACAAAAATCACAAATGTATAGGAACAAATTAGGCCTATAGTCTCAGTCATCACATACTCCAATGTAAATAACACATACGAATATGGAAATCTTTCTAACATACTTACCTATATAAATAAACCACAGAAAATGCATGTATGTACACACTGTATGCACATAAAATAGTTATGTGCACTCAGACACATACCTAAATATATACCAAAAGCAAGCTCACAATAGAGTCTACTTTAAACTTCTAGAAGATAATATTGCATCCTATATTTCTGTCTCTTGTCTCTATCCTTAAACTTCTGGTACCCCATGATCTCAGTGCAATCTTAGGCCTTGAGACTGGATGAGGCCCAGCTCTGGAATCACTAGTTGAGTTTCTGTGTGCCAAGTTCAAGTAGAGTGCAGAGGTTTTTGGATTCCAGCTTTGGTGCATCCCATCCCGTAACTATGA
Organism: Perognathus longimembris pacificus; assembly: GCF_023159225.1. Classification (NCBI taxonomy): domain Eukaryota; kingdom Metazoa; phylum Chordata; class Mammalia; order Rodentia; family Heteromyidae; genus Perognathus; species Perognathus longimembris. The sequence continues at coordinate 67,593,012 of NC_063168.1, read as the reverse complement.
TATATGATAAAAGGAAAACTTGCAGCCAAGCTTGACTATGTTCAAAGCAAGGTGCTAGTGAAAAGACAGGATGGAAAATAGTCCTAATGGATTAATGGGTCATGATAAATGTTTTATTATAGGAGCTTGTGAACGATTAGATAATTCTTACTTCCAAAAGTAGAATTTAAATATTTCTGCCTGGCTTGTTACCAAAGTAAGTAAATCACTTAAATATCTAGTTAGTAGTTAAACATTTATGTGAGAAAAAGAATAAGATAGGAAGGAAATTTTTTTCTTGTAAATAATCAACATCAAATTCAGCCATTGTTTAATTTGCAAAATAATATTTAATGCTAGTTGCAGTAATTTACTGAAAAGGAAAACCAAAAAATAAATACAACTGTAAGAACACTTCTAGAACACCGTGAGAGATCTTCTTCTCCTTGTTACCTATCCACTGAGCAAAATAAAACTAAAGTGGACTGAAAGTTTTTGTGGCCAGCTGTAGTTGGTTAAGTGGAAACCAAACATTTAACGAAATACTTTTCTCAAGTTTATGAAAGTTCTCTGACTATTCCAAGACAATTCTCTCCTCAGTTCCACCCACGCCATTCCCACTGAGGACTGCACACGCCTGCTGGAGGGCGGGGCCAAGTATAATGTCTGTTTGAACTAGTTTTCTTTGTGAATGTACCCAGGCCAGATTATCTTGGACACTCTTTGCATTTAATTCACATCCTTATAAAGGCCCAGAAGAAGATACACCTATCAATTTAAGCTTGGGAAAAACACATTTGTCCAGGGGAAAGCTTAGATTCAGCCATTTCTAGAAACATCTTTAGGAACATCTGCTGTCTTCTGAATCAACCCAATCAAGATGGATTTTGTAATGTATTCTATAGAGTCTTTTAAATTGACTAGCAGGTAGTCAAAGTCCACTGTAAACTCTGAAGTTTTTAATGTTGATAAATGAGAAACATCTATGTGCTTTCCCATGATCAGAATATTACTTGCTAGCCCAATGTTACTTTCTTTACAATAAAATACAGCATGCTCATGTATTGCAGTTTAAAATATACTCCTTGTTAAGGTTGTATCCTAGGAATCTGCTTATGATCATTTTCTTTGACTCACCAAACTAAAACTTTATATTGTTGCTTCTTTTTGTCCAGAAATATGGAAAAAATAGAAAGTGTAGCTTGCTCCAAATCAACAGGTCTTTCAACTTCAAAGCTAAAGCTTCTATATGAGAATTCTGTTTTATCCTCAAATGGAAAGATTCTCAGCATTTAGTTGTCATTTATTTTAAAAAGCAAAGTACTTCTTTTCAAAATTTATTTATTGTCAGAGTGATGTACAGAGGGGTTACAGTTTCATAGGTAAGTCAGTGAGTACATTTTTTATCCAACTTGTTACCTCCTCCCTCATTTTTCTCCCACCTTCTCCCTTTTCCATTTCCCTCCCCCCTCCCTGTGAGTTGTACAGTTGGTTTGCAGCATATAGTTTTAAGTATTGCTGTTGCATTGGTTCATATTTTATCCTTTGATAGAGACTGATTATTTTATTCTAACTGTATAAATATGTACAGCCAACAACATGTTGATTAGAATTTTCTTTCTTATAATATCTAACTTGCCATTTTCAATAAAATTGACCTTTTGAAAATAATTTGAGTTATATATAGTTCTTAACATTAGGATATTATTATAGCTAAACAGTGCATTATCAAGTGCTGATTTCTTTTGGAAGAAATGGACATTTGACATCCTTGTTAAGTGTCTTATTATTTACTGAGAAGGAGGCAGAAGGAAACACTCAATTTGATCAGACAAAACTTTCCTTATAAGATGCTATTTGGAGCCAGGTGCCAGTGGCTCATGTCTGTAATCCTAGCTACTCATGAGGCTGAGATGTAAGGATCACGGTTTGAAGCCAGCCTGGGTAGAAAAGTTCGTGAGACTCTCATCTCCAATAAACTACTCAGAAAAAGCTGGAAGTGGTATTGTGGCTCAAGTGGTAGAATGCTAGCCTTGAGCACAGAGAGGCTTAGGAACAGTGTTCAGGCTCAGAGTTCAAGCCCCAGGACCTGGGCTGGTAAAGTGGATGAAGGGAAGCACTAAGCAAGATGTGTGCATAGATAACCATTGCGCACTGAGGAGAAGCAAAGATGACACAACAATGGCTATGTTTAGTGGACAGCAAGACGTACAGTGTGTTAGAGCAAGCAAAGGAGGAGGAAGGGAAAGGAAGATAAAGAGTGGAGAGAAATAGTTCATGTAAATGAGTATTGGAATATCATGGTGTGAACTCCAGAAAGTCACTAGAGGATTTTGGTCAAGAGTTTCTCAGGAATGCAATGCTACATCACACCAAGGAGAAGGCTCTGCTATGTAATAATTTAAAAGACATTATTAAATATAACTTAAAGAACCCTTCTATATAGAATACAGAGAAGAGTATACAATACATAAAGTATCGGCAGAATCCCAGAGTCTCAATTAGATGGTGTTGAAAACAATCTGAAGATGGACACATGATGGTAGCTTGAATCAGGAATGGAGAAAAGTAATTCATACTAGAAATTCTGGCATCTAGATTGATTTTCAGACATTTTGGACCTGCAACATTAGTAAAAGAGGAGTCAATGAAAATCAAATTCCAAGCTGCATGGGGTGAGCTTGTACCACTTGAATGGAATTGTCCTTTGGAAAGATGGGTAAAGTGTCCAGGGGAATTTGGAGATTTTTAAGGGATGTCCACATGAGAATATTGAGGATGAACTTGAAAACTAGAGTTCAAGAAAGTCTGGGCTGGTGAACTATTCGAGGTCTAGCTGGGATCTAAGTCTGTGGGTCTGGATGGGATCATCTAGCAAGAGAGAGCAGATAGAGAAGAGAGGCGAAATCTTATGATGCTTACATGTTTAGACGTTGCAGAGTATAAGGAGCGATAAACAAGCAAGACTGAAAGGGCAGCCAGTGTGCAAGTATCTACAAAGAGTTTATTGGTGATATGGAAAATAGATGTTTGGGTAGTTGTAAGAACAACACTCTGACTGAAAGGGACCAGGAGAACAAGGAAGGAAAGAAAATAAGAAACCAGAATGCTTACTATTTTGGAATAAAGACCAAGATGACAACTATTTCTTTCAAAAGATTTCTCTATGAAGAGAAGTCTAGGACTGTGGTGGTTAGAGCAGGATATGCATTAAAGAAGACATTTTTTTCTTTCTATTTGCTCTTGATTTTAAGACAGGAGATGTTTTGGCATGGTACACGGTCAGTGGAAGTGGCAGCAGGTAGAGACTCCAGTAGTGCTTTCTGATATTCCTGTTGAATGATCATGGAACAGATGTATTTTGGCATTAGGGCACCTCCTGGTCCATGGGTGGGTGGAAATTCCCTTCACACTTTGTAACAGAGTCAGCACCATGACAGGGGCTCACACATCACTCTGTTTGCTAAGCTAATAAAGAAGGCAATCAAAGACCTGTGTGCTCATTCCCTAGGTAGGCTGGCATGGTCGGAAAAGGAGATTTATGGCTCTAAGTGAGCCATGATATTAAAAGGTCACAAAGAACATTTCCCTGTCACAGCTACTCTCCCTATTTCAAGATTTCTGAGCATAGGAGTGAGCAGTTGTTCACTTATGAGTGGTACATGCTGGGAATGGAGACGTTGGAGTGAAAGGGGTCACCTCGGGTTCACACTGAGAGCTTGAGCTGGAGTGGAGACTGAGGTCAGTGGCACTGGTGGCTGCAGTATTTGAAGGCTGAGAGTGTCTTGTATTTTAGTGACTCCAGAGTTTACTTTCAACAGTGAGAACCCCTTTTCCCCCCTACTGTATATATTGGTATTAGAACTAGGGAAGTGAAAGGGAATATCAAACTCGAGAGACAAAGGATAAAAAGTCAAACAACTCCAAAAGCAATACTTGCAAAACTGTTTGGTGTAAACCAACTGAACAACTCATGGGGGGGAGATGGAAAAGGGGAGGGGGGGAGGGGGGATGAGGGCGGAGGTAACAAACAGTACAAGAAATATACCCAAGGCTTAACGTATGAAACTGTCACCCCTCTGTACATCAATTTGACAATAAAATATTTTTTTAAAAAAAAAAAAAGAAACCAGGCCATGGTTTCTTCTACATTGGTGCCGTCATATTGTTTCTTGGGAAATTTAGCTGTCTTTAAATTTCATCTCTTTGAAATGCCTTCTTTACTTTAGATAACTTCCTTAAGAGAATGTTACATTACTTTCCATCATGTAATTTTTCTGGTAGTTATTTAGAAGCTGTTGTCTAAATAGGTGCTACTGAAGGTTACTGTTGCCTAATCTGTAACCCAAAACTGTCTTTTTTCTGCGCATGGGTGTGTGTAAAGGGTGCTGAAATGTGTGTTTGACTCATTGATAGAAATTATTCTTTTTCAGATACTACAAACACTTATTTTTCTAGAAACAATATTATCCACATTGGTTCTTTTTATATTTTAGGGATTCTCTTGGTAGTTACACGATTGAAATATACTTACATGATTTTTTTTTCAAAGCTACCTTTCTTTATGTCTTTGGCTTCTTCTCTTAACAAAGCACCGCTAAGCAAAGATGGCTGTGGAAAATACTTCCTAAAGGATCACTGGTCAGTAGCTCTAAAGGAATTCTTGGCCACCCTTGGTTTCCAGGTGGAAATAGCAATCAAGGACATAAAGATAGCATCCTTTCTGATGGTCCTGATTTGTCAGAAAGGTAAAAATATAATAACTCACTTTCTTATCTTAAAAAATTAAATAACACAGCGCTATTTCCTTTATCAATAGGCAGCACTAAGATACAAAGCATAATCGCAAAAGATATTTGGGGAGTGAGAAGTCTTCATAAAAGTGGGCTTTTGTAGCACTAGTCTAATCCCTGTGTTTTCCTTTGATTACTTTGGGTACCATTTAGCCCACTTACTGTATCATCTTGTAATTGCCCTGAACGTTTTTTCATCAAGAAAGTAGTTACGTCCTCTCTATGTTTGACACAAAGTGTAAAGCAAAAGTATTTAAGATGTCAGGCTACTTTGGTATGTTATGCCACAACGGATGGAGCAGATGTTTTTAAATAAACACCAGCCTGGTTGTGTGTTGTTGAGACATTGAGAGAGCCTTTTTCAGAAGCAGGGGCAGCTCATGAATTCAGAGGAGGCTTAAATACTGTACTTTCACATAAAGCCATAAAAAGTTGGCAGAAGTATCAGGGGCCAATGAATGGGCATAAAGCTGAGCATGTTATAACTCAGATTACCAATAAAAATGTCAACCCCCAAATCCAAAGTGAATAGTTTTGTAATTCTGAACTGAAAGCATTTTTAATTGCTTTCAAATGGAAAAAAACCTTCATATAATTTAATAAAATTTATCTACTTTATTATCAAGAAAGCTATTATTGCAGCAAAGGGAAATGGAGGATTTAAATGTCATTCCTAGCATCTAATTTCCCAGTTCTTTTATTGGGATGTTATTAAAACAAGACCAAATGGACTTTGCTACATCCATAAAAGCTAGTCAAGCAACAAGAGTTCAGCTGGGCACTACAGAATCATGAAACATGGTCGGTGGCTATGGCCCGGCAGTGTGAGGTTACTGCTACCCTGGAAGCAGGTGTGATGTGTCAGGAACAATGTTTTGGCATTCTAGAGCTTGTGAAGCCTAAAGAGCAGCTGGATCCATAGGGAAGCATACCAGGGACAATGGCTATCTTTGTACCCAAGGGATCTGTTTAGCTCCTTAATGTTCCCTGTGAATTAACTAAATAGTTTGAAACAAATGACAGTGAGGGTAGACTCTGGTCAGTCCTAAGGCAAGGGATGTTAGAAGAAGTCTTTTCCTCTTCTGGAAAGATGTACCACTAGATCACTGGCTGGATACGTGGGTTTGGTCTGCCTTCTGTGACTGTAGCGAGACAAATTTGGAGAGAGTGGGAAGGGAGGCAAAACAATTGGTGGATGGCGGTCCTATATACAGCAAAATAATGACAAGTGATTGTAGAAGCATCCAGGGACCTGTGACTGAGAGGAGGGAATTATGGTCCATAGATAGAAATGGAAAAGGAGCGCAGCATTTTCTGAGCATGATGGAAGTGGTAGATATTACACTGGGTGATTTGATGGTAATCGTAGTCATGGTATTAACATGCTCCGAGTGCACACCATGTGCCAATCTAAATATGTCACGAGGTTTGTTTCATCAACAATGACCTTCTGAGCTTCAATACCACTTCACAGGTGATTCTAAAACTCAAGTGCGTTCTATGGTTTCTACTCCTTGCTCCACACTCTTTTAGAACATCAAGGATTTCAGTTTAATTTAGATTAGATATTAATTTAGATGCCCGTGTAAAGAAACTGTACCGTGCTCCCCTCTCAGCTGCAGTATTGCTTTTAAGTCTCAAGAGTAACTGTAGTTGGGGTTGTGGTATAGTGAGAGAAGAGAGGTCAGCCATGAGAATAGTCTGGCTTCTGGTCCAGTCCCTTTAAACCCTAAAGGATGATGTTCAATTATCATGTATCCTAGTAATAGGAACCCACGATGTGGCATGTAATGGGCAGCCTTTGGAGTTTTTCATTTGTGATGTTGTGGGCACATGCAGGTGAGACTCACCAGTCACAGATAGATTTTCTGAGCCTTGAGGGATTGTTGTACAAGGAATCCTTGACTTCTGTGGTCCTCTCGATGCTTGACGGTACGTAGTAAATCCATACCTGGAAGCTGGTAACATATGAAATGTATTCTTTCGCTGCTCTCACACGGGTTGACAATCAGTGCCTAAGGGATGTGCTTCACAAAGCCCACCTTAAGAAATCGCAAGACTATGATTCAGTATAAAAAGTGCTACTCTGGGCACAAATGTTGGGTAGTTAGTCTAAAGAGGACCAATCCGCTCTCATCTGTGATGGAAAGCATCTTACACACATAGCATCCCTGGAAGTGAACAAAGAATATCAATGGGGGGAAAATAATGAGTGTATCAGAGCCACTGTTGTTGTTTCAACATTAAAATGGGATCACTAGGAAAAGAAAAATGATCTGTAGCTACCTAGACTCCATGTCTGTTGATGACAAGGAGCCCTCAGATCTTGGATCAGAAGTCTTGAAGAAAGGGACTACTAGGTACACATATATTGATGTGTGCAAATGTATCATGATGGCCAGACAAATGTAAGTTTTGTGCCTAGAAATAGATACAGGGGCTTGCACAGAGCATTGACAGACCAATGCTCTACCATTTGTTCTACCATACCCCCAGCTGTTTTTGCTGTTTTTTGAATAGCAGCTTCCTTTTATGTCCATACTACCTAGACCAAGATTTTCATATTTAGCTTCCTGCTTAGATAGCATGATAATCATATGTCATGGCACTCAGCTTTTCATTGGTGGAAAAGTTGGGGGGAGGGGTCTTGTGAGCATTTTTTCCTGGGCTGATATCCAGCCAAGATTTTTGCCAGATCTTTGCCTGCCACATACCTAGGAGTATAACTACGACCACCATTATCAACTGAGAAGGGGAATTTTGACTGCAGGGTAATCGATGTGTGTGTGTATGTGTGTGTGTGTGTGTGTATGTGTATTTATTTATATTTGCATGTGAGCCTGTCTGTGTCTGAATTTAATATGAATGTTACAAGTAATTTTGAAAAAAAAGAGAAAGACATCCACAATCACTGAAATCAAATATACTACCTGTTTAGTTTCAGACTAACCCATTTTTGTCTATGTTACATCATCATGAGTGAATTATGTCTGAAACTAACAAGGCATAGTAATATCTAGAGAGAGATGTCTATATATATTCAATCCTGGTGTTGTTATGTATGGTGTTGGAACAACTTATAAGTTAGTATTCCACTTCAGACTACTCCTACATAAAAAGCAATAGTGTTTAGTGGCTGCCTTAGGACACTGATAAGAAGATTAAATGAGATACAACATTATGAGATAAAAGCACAAAGCATGGCGTGGAGTACATAGTGGGGAGCATGTAGTGTGCTCATGAGAGCTGTCTTTCATGGTCATCTTGGAAGCTATATTGCCTTCTTAAAAGGTGTTTCACAAAACGAGGAAAGTTCACAAATAGTACTGACCAAGTTAAGAGGGAGTTCATGCAATTATAAATTAAGGACAACTAAGATGACACCACCAGGCGAGGTCTCTTCTATGCCAAAGTCTTAAGCCAGAAAGTCCAAGATTAACAAGGATCCCACCCAGGTCACACAGATATAAACTAACCACCCATATGAAAAAGTCTCTGTGTGGAAGAACTATAACATTCCAAGTGACACAGTCAGGCTTCATTTCTTTTTTGAATACTTGGCTCCATCCCACTGAAATGGACTGTGACATTTGGGCAGGTTATTCCACTTATTTGAACCTCAGAATCCTTATAAAATCTCTAATAACAGAGACTATATCTATCTCATAAAGTTGTTCAAAAATTAAATAAAGTGAAATGAGATGCATGTGTTGACAAAAATGTAGAGAAATTGGAATCCTCATACGGTGCTGGTAGGAATATAAAATGGTGCAGCCACTTTGGGAAACCATTGGGTAGTTCTCTGAATGTTAAACCACTTAGTGAAATTGTTAAATTTCCATCTCCCAGCCACTCCACTCCTATATGCACACCCAAGAGTATTCAAAACATATGTCCATGCAAAAATGTGTACATGAATATTCATAGCAGAATGATTCATAATAGTCTAGAAGTGGGGCAATCCAAACGTCCTTCAAGTGATGAATGGATAAATACAATGTTCTGTATTCACCTCATAGAACATGATGGTGCTATATGAAATAATAAAGGGGTGATGTATGCTAGAATAGAATATAGGTGAAATCTAACAATATGCTCAGTGAAATCCAGAAACAGAAGAAGACATATTACATGATCTTTTCTATATGGAATATAATTTGACCAAGGAACTTAGTAGTTTCCAGGGCATAATGGGACAGGGAAACAGAGATAATTATTGCTGTATTTCTGTGTGGGGCCATAATGGTGTTCTGAAATGACTAAGTATTGTTGGTTGATTACTTTTGTGAATACATTAAAATATTGACTTGAATAATATAAAGGGTGATTTTTATGGCATGTGAACTATATTTCAATAAAAAATATATATATTGAAAAGCTAAATAAGATAGCATATACAAAACTAATAATACAGTATCTACCATAAAGAGCATGGGTTACTACAAATAGTCTTTATTTAACCCATGGAAAGTATGTTCTGTTCTTAGCATTGTACCAATAGATTTTGGCTAGTTTACTTCAATCAGTACTCTTTCTTCAACCAGTAGCCTTATTGAATATGAATTTCACAAATGGGATTAGTGAAGCATTATAAGGAAGTATTTATTAAGGAAAGACACAGCTCTGTAAATGATTTGGGTTTTGTTGTTGTTTGTGTTTTTAAGGAAATCCTCTGAAGTATCTTTTGGAAATTAGTAGTATCAAGTTTGTCACATAAGTATCTCTTTTTTTTTTTGTTTTGACTTTTATTTATTTCATTTTTTTTGAGACAGAGTCTAACTGCCTATCTCAAATTGGCTTCAAACTTGCTAAGCAGGCCGGCACTGGCAACTCATGTCTGAATTCCTAGCTACTTAAGAACTAAACTCTGGAGGATTGTGGTTTGGAGCTAGTAGAGGCTGAAATATCCATGAGACTCCATTTCTAAACTAATCAGTAGAAAGCCGTGCTTGAGGTGTGGCTTAAATGGTTGAGCACTGACTGAGCAAGCTTGAGGCACTGAGTTCAATCCTTAGTGCTAGCAGAAGTAGCAACAACGATAACAACACAACAACAACAAATTTGCTAAATTACCCACGCTTGCTTCCTCCTGCCTCTACTTCCTGTGTGTCAAGATTATAGGTATGCCCTACCATATCCAGCTTATATGTATCTCCAAAATTGAGGGTATGTTTGATCTACTAGCTGTAAAAATATTCATGGTGAAGATCTGAGTATGTTATTTGTATAATTTTTAATAGATTTAGCAACAGGGATGGAAAGGATGTTATCCTAAAGTTAGGATTAAAACCACATTCTTTTCCAAGTTAGAGTCATGGTATATTAGTTGTGAAAAGTGGTTTAAAATATCTAGCCTGAAAGTTGTTAAATTTAGATATAGTGAATGTAGGAGCTGTCTATTTCAGTATTCTTGAGAGTACAAAACAGACCCTCAAATTCTTCTTAGTCCTATATATGAAAGCCAAAAGAATTTTTAATAAATAAAATTAGGCCATGTGAATGTGAGCACAACTTTCTGTAGTATTCAGATATATTTATGCAGCAAGTCTTAAACATAGAATACCTAATTTCCAGTCCTCCCTTTATTGTATCCTATGCATTTGTTCATTTATTCTTTCCTATTTCACTTTCCATTGCTCAGACTAATGACCATTCATTTTAGAAAAATGAGTCCTCAGAGTTGACTGGTAGAATTGTGAGACAGATTGCACCAACAAAACAGATTTGAAACTACTAGACTTTCAGTGACATGAAATATTCTATAAAGATACAACATGGGACAGGACAGAGATGGACCACAGAATGATTCCAGCACTGCGATGTAGATTGTTAAAGGGTGAACGGTTCTATCTCTGGTGAAGGAGGCCTCATTGGGATGTCTGCCTTCATCCCTGAGTGTGCTCTGGTGCTATGCATCTACTCTGCACTCCACAGTTAGCATGAAGGAAAGGGGAGATGCTATTGTGAACAAATGTATAAAACCTTGGAAATTACAATAGTATTACTGAAAGGATCTAGACAAATATTATCCCAGTTCCTTCATTTACTGAAATGGAAACTGAGGCTCAGAAAAAATGTATAATCAAGTATTATCTCTTTAAAGACTAGAGTCATCTCAAAGTCATCTTTACAGTCTTAATAGGCATGCAATGCCTGGCACAAAGTTTGTGCTGAGATACCTTTACTTGAACATGATAAGTGCCTGGTATTTAAGTGTTCAGATTAATAATATAAGGAAAAAGGAAACTACTTCTCCAGTAAGCCCTTATTCAACTCTGCAATGCCACACAGACAGGTAGGATTCCAGCTGTATTGTAAATGTTCAGAAATACCCACTTCTGTCTGCTACTGTTTTGATAAACCCATAAAGTATGCAGGGGAAATTTAATCACATTGCCTTCGACCTCTGGGACCAAGAGGAATTTTCCTGCTTAACAAAGTTCTGTTTAATATATCAATATGGGTTCGTTTGTGTCACCCTTTATCCCAATGTGCCAACAGAATGGTCAATATCAGCTAAAATCCAAGATTTCTCTCTGAAGTATGTCGTTGTGAGACATGTGGAATCTAGCAAGAAAATTTTGACTCACAACACCTTTTCATTTCTTTTTTCCCCCCTCTCCCTTTTGAATTGAAAGTCAAATTATAACAATTTAGGGTTTCTGGAAATAATAATATTACTTTACAGTAGGAATTCTGTACCAATTTTAAGCTATAATTTCAAATTCCCTTTTCACACTCAAGGGTATGGTGATGAACAGTACCAGCTGTGGGGTTTCTCAATATGACCAAGGAATCCAGTGAGGTCTCACGCTAATGATGGTGCAAAATCTTGGCAGTGTTCAGCTCCTGCATACATTTTTTCCAACATAAAAAAGTAGCTGCCCTGAGCTGCAAGCATTCTCCCTATTTTACGAGGGAAGGAAGGTAAATTTCCTTTTCTGTGTGACCCAAAGACCTGTGCTGGGTGATGCAAGTGACTGGAAGAATTCTCTCCTCTTCTGTCATTGGAAACAGAGTGACGTGATTGTTTCTTGCTGGAGAATCTTTCCTACTTCACCAAGTTGGTCCTTTCCTGCCTCCTCGGGAAAGCTGGGGACACATTTAATAAAGACCTGATTTGTGGAGAAGACTGATGTCATCGAAGGCTGTCAGAAGTGCTCTGGCAAAGTCCTCTCTGGGAAAATGGACTCCAGTTTAGGAGTCAGCAAACTGTAAATTTGCAATGTGCAAATGGGCAGATTGGAAGCCATCAGGGCCTCCATAAGAGGTGGCACAGAAGAAATAGAAAAGTCCTCACCACAGCTTCTTATACAGAAGTAGCAACTGGCAGCCAGCTGTCTCTCACTAGCCTAGGGGTATTTAGTTTGGCTCTCAGAGCCTGGGCTCACACAGTGTTGTAGAATTGATTTATTGTGTTAAAGAAAATAGGGAGATTTCACATTAATGTCTAAATTCCTTTGAAAAACATCTGGCAAAAGACTTGGCTGAAATCTCTGCATTGAAAATGAACAAACAAACAAACCGAGTATATGTATGTGTGTATGTATGTGTATATATATATATATACATATATATAACATATTTATACACCCTTGTGCCCCCTTTACAGAAACCCAGTAGACTATTGTGATTTAATTTATGAAATGTATATTTTTGCCTTTGTTCACTATTCCTAATTCCAAGGTAACTAATCCCTTGGAATTTCCTGGGTGGGTGAGTGGGTGCTAGAAGCATCTCTTTTCCTAATGAGTTGAATGTTGAAGAGGGGAAGGCTATAGATAGGGGTGGTAACTGAAAAGATTAAGCATCATTAGAAGTTTGGGGCTTTCAAACTACCCCCTATATCCTACAGGAAGAGGAGAAGTTTTAGAGATTAAGTTAATGATTACTTCTGTGTAGGTGATGAAGCTTTCCTAAAAGTCTCTGAACTGTGAGGCTCAGAGAGCTTCCAGGTTGGTGAACATAAAGGCATCTGAGTGTAGAAAGGGTGGCATGTCCCAACTTCGCTGTGCCAGATGTTTCTGCACTTGGGACCCTTCTAAGTCCTGCATGCTTTCCTCCGACTATTCTTCTCTATCCTTCGAAATAGCCTTTGTAAGAACAAAGAAAAAGCAAGCAAACTGTGATAAAAATAATAAACATAGAATCTATGGCATAGAAGAGTCCATAAAAAAGCCAAGCATATATAGTCAACTAATATTCAAGGTCGCCACCAAATAAATTTTAGTAAAAGGTGTTAGAAAAGCTAGATGTCTACATGTAAAGAGATGTAAATATATATCCCTATTATACAACATACAAAAAATCAACTTGAAGCTAATTTAAGACCTAAATATAAGATCTGCAACTATAAAACTCTGAGAAGGAGCTGGGACGTAGCTCAGTGGCAAAGGGTTTGCAGAGCTAATGCAATGTCCTGGGCTCGAACCCCAGTACCAAAAAGAAAAGACAAAAGTAAAACAAAACAAAAAAACCTTCCAACAAGAAAACTCCTTAACATAAAATTGGCAAGGATATTTTTTGGATGTTACTCTAAAACTAAAACAAGCAACAAAAATAATGACAATCAAGTGGGACTAAATAACGCTGAAATGCTTACAGCAAAGGAAATAATAAGCAATCTCAAAAGGTAGCCAGCCTGTAAGGGGGAGGGTGGGAAATGAGGGAGGAGGTAACAAATTATACAAGAAATGTACCCACTGCCTTACGTATGAAACTGTTACCCCTCTGTACCACTTTGACAATAAATAATTTTTTTTAAAAAGGTAGCCTGTGGATTTGAAGCAAATTTTTAACAATATATTCAACACGGGGTTATTTTCTAAAAACCCATCAGGAGTCATAAATCTGCAGTGCAAGTAAATAAGTAATTCAATTAAAGCCATGCAAAGGAACTCTTTTTCCTCCTTAAGGAGCTATGTAGCTAACTGGTATATGAAAAGATACCCAACATCAGTAATTATCAGAGAATGAGAAGTTAAAACTTCATAGAGATACAGCATGTTACAGTGGTTGATGATGGTCAAAATTTAAAATAGAAGTAGAAATGAAGTCCACATCTCATACTAAACTAAGTGGAATAAACCAGATAGAGATGAAAATATTGCAGTTTCACTCCTCTGTGAAATGTACAGAAAACTGAAAATTGAATATATAGAAGCAGAGACTAGGAAGATGATTATATCGCAAATGGGAAGTTTGAGATTGAGGGTAAGGAATTGCTGTTATTTTGGAAAAATAAGATGGAATATGTAGCACAAAGTCTAAGCAAGTTGATTTTTTTTTCTGGCTTACATATATGTTTTATTTTTTTTTTTCAAATTTTTATTATCAAACTTATGTACAGAGATACGTTAGGCATTGGATACATTTCTTGTACTGTTTGTTACCTTGTCCCTCATACCCCCCTCCCTCCCCCCCTTTCCCTCCCCCCACCCCCAGGTGTTCAGTTCACTTACACCAAACAGTTTTGCAAGTATTGCTTTCAAAAGCGAGTTGATTTTAAGTACTCTTTACATACACACAAAAAGTAACTATGTGAAATATTTGATGCACTTAATTTCTTGAGTGTTATTTTTACTAAATATACATGTGAAACAAATAATCATGTTCTACAATTCTACGGTAAAATGCACAAAATTTTAAAGCTAAAAATAATAATTATTCTATCCTCAATAAAAAAAAAATCCTTCGTGATATATGTTCAAGAGTACATCAATTGTTTGCCTGGGTTCTGCAACCTGAGCCATTCTAGCAAACTGGACCCGAAAAGAGAGTTCTGGTTTTGATCACACCAAATCAGGCAGAAGTTGTAACTGGTAAACTACTGCTTGCAATTTGCATGTGAAATGGGCATCATTTTGGGGGGATCAAGCCCTTAATCTGTAGGGTCTCCATTAATTCCAGGTACTGTCAGAATACAATTGAGTTGGAGGACACCCATAAGGAAATGGCAAGACTTGGAAAATATCGTCCTATGTGAAGTGAGCCAGACCCAGAGAAACATAGACTCTAGGGTTTTCCTCGTCGGTAATAATAGTTTATGTCCAGGATCGTCCTAACAGATGATCACAGTGGCTCAATAGCTATGTACATATGATTGTATAAGATGATGCTAAGTGAAATGAACTCCAAGATATGGAAACAAGTGGTTTCTCATTGTTGTTACTTTTAATGTACTATGTGAAAATGTTTCATGTATCTTCCCTATGGTTTAGCCCCTGTTGTCACTGTATTTGCTTTGGGTACCCTGGGTATTGTATATATGTTTGGCTGAATTAGAGTAGTGAAGGAGAACATCAAAATGACGAGGCAAAGGGTAAAAAGCAAACCAAGGCAACAGTAATACTCACAAGGTAATATGCTGTAAACCAACTGCACAATGTGGGGGCGGGGGGCGGGAAGGTAGGACAAAATGAGCGAGGAGGTAACAAGTTTGACAAGAAATATAAAGTAGCCTGGCACAGAAAGTCAAATATTGAATGTTCTCACTCATATGTGAAAGCTAAAGATGTTGCTCTTACAGAAAAAAAAGAGTAGGAAAATGATTGCCACAGGCTATAAAGAGTGGGAGATGAGGGAATAAAGGAACATTGTGAAACCAAAATTGAGTGAGATTTTTGGACACACAGAAGGATAAGGTGACCGCAGTTGGCAGCAAATGCCTTTTTATTATATGCTGTATAAAGAACTAAAAGAGGAGAGTCCATAGGTTATGTGATAAATGCCTGATTTGATAGTCACACATTGCATACGTGTATTGAATTGCCACACCATATTCCCCAGATTGTACACTTACTCTGTGAGAATTAAAATTTTAAATTCACATTTTATGACTCATAACCAATCCAGGATTATTTTAGAAAGTGGAGAGAGTTGATTAACAATTATCTATGTAACATTATAGAACAATCTGTCAATAATTTGAGATATAGACATTTTGCTGTTTTGAAGTGTTTCCATATTTGAGCATATGTATGCAATACAAGAATATACAATATATTCCTCAAAATGGAAGAAAAGTGAGGGGAGAGGTGGGAGGGATGGGATGGGGGAGAATGTTGAAAGATGTGACATGGATCCTGTATTCATAAGCTAACTTGTTGAAGGGCACCTCTTTTGGGTAATGATAAAATCTTTTTAAAAAGAATATACATGAGCAATGAGTTGGCTCTTGGTGCATTTATAATTTTCCAATTGCTTTTTAATGCAGTGTGCACCTTCCCCATGTCCATGACAGTTAACATTCAGTGGAAACAGGAACTTTTAAAGACATGTAGTAATTATCAGATAGATATACTACTGTATCTCACAGCTGTGTCCCATGGTCTGGCGATGGCTGGTCTACAGCACATGTTTAAGTGAAGCTTTATCCAAACAGGATTATTTTCTTAAAATAGCTTTCTTTATGTAAACATATATTTTTATACAAATTGTCTTTATAAGACTATATTTGCATAGAGCTGGGCATCTGATATACAGATTTATGAATGATAAATTAATTTTATAGCATATGAATACCCCTATGTAACACACATTGCATATTTGTAAGGCTATAGGACGCTTCCCATGTGTCATTATCACTGTACAGCAACTGATGAAGTTTAATGCCATCTCTATTTTAGATATAAAGAATCAGCTTCCTTAGGAAATCAATTTTACTCTGGGCTCTTGCTAGTAAGGATTGAATGACTCCAATGCCTGTCATGTGTCCCAAACCACACTGCCAAATGAGTAAGCTAAGCCTGTGGGATAGAGTGTTCCTAACATTTTTTGACTCTTCTAATGAGGCCTTGTTAGAGACCTAGAAAATTACCTTTATCTTTATTCAAATGGAAGCTAGCTTTTTCCTTAGTTCAATTCTGTCTCCCATGAATTCATTGATTCTGATTGCTATTCAATTTTAAAAATTAAAATAATGCAACAACTGCTTGTGTATGTTTATAAGATTAGGCTTAAGAAGCTGAAATCTTAATAAGCTATTTATGTTTGTTCTGAGGCATTACTGGTCCAGAATCATTAGGGTGTTTCCTTCTAGTTGCCATTAGCTTGATTATTATTTATTCGGACTATTCCAAAAAATTGACTCATGTACACCCTTTACTTTCTTTCCTCATTATCCATTCCCATTCTCCCTAATCTTTCCTGAGATATAAATCACATTATTTGTTGGCAATTGTTTTATAACTAGGATTCTAGCAAAGCGTTGACATTTACTCAGACCAAAAGTTTCTGGACCTGATTTTTATTGTTCTGTTCCAAATGGCTGCCCTAACTGAGCCAGGCAATGGCAGAGATACCTGAGGATGCTCTACTGCAGAAGCTTGGGAAAATAATCACAAGGACACCTGGCTTCATAGAGGCTTGGTGGTTGGTTTGTTAATTAAGGAGTCTCATTTTCCTTGATATCAGTCACTGAATGAATGTGTCATCATTATTTTCATCTCTTTTAATTGGGTTACAATGCTTAAGCAGAGCAAGAACTGAACCAGACTAGGACCATCTCATTTCCTGAGATGGAATACTGTGGAAATTTGACCCCACAGCCCAGGGAGGTGATTGGGATATGTATTATTCTTGGATGTGTCTGAATGGAAGGTCAAAAGTAAAGAATTCAGAGACCTTAAAATGGAAAGATTGGTGTTACTCATCCTCTGATGACTGTCTTCAAAAATCAACAAAACTAAACTGCTAGAGTTGAGGGAAGTGATTTTTATGGAGGCTAAAATAAATACCACTCTCAACTGCCCCTTAATTTTCACTCTAGCAGTTTTACTTTAGGCTTATTATTAGTAGACCACCATTTGAATGAGTCTTAATATTTCAATGTTTTTATATATCCCTTCGAGGATGTCTTCACTTTCAGATGGGGGGGCACTGAGAATCTTGTCTCTGTCTCTTAGCAAACATTTGGATTCTATTTTGGACCCTATGGTCATAATTCTCAAAAACTATCTTCTTTGTGGTATGTGCTTTTGACTGCAAAATAGGAGCTTAGTCCAATATTTCCCACCCTAAGTCAAATTTTTGAGAATCATAAGTAGGTCATTAAAAACATTATACTTTTCCAGGGAGATTAGTAGGGAATGTTCAAATAAGTTCACACCATTGTCTCCATGTTTCTAAGTGATCATAGGAAACGCCAAAAATCACATAGTCAGTCTCTGAGATGAACATGACTTAGAACAATCAGTTAAAACAGTTTAAAACTGGTACGAACTTCCTTAACAGATAATGGAATTAGCATCTTCAGGCGTTCCAGGTATACATAATAGTAGTTATAAGTGCAGAGTTGCTGGTTCCTCATAATTCTTTCTGTATTTCTTACTGTTCTTTCTTGCCACTATCTCAACAATGAATTATGTGGTTTATTCCCTCATGCAGCTATGAATGCTTGTTTTGGTCCACACAATCTAGATACTCTGACAATTACATATAATAAGTATTGACACCTGGGGGACGATGGAAAATTATAATAGTCATTTAATCTAAGAATCATATTTGTGTTAGGTATCGCTGAATGATGATTACATGGTGCATAATCATCTGTTAGATGAGATGAAAGCAGAATTGTAAATTAAATACTTTTCCCATATTAAGAATGGAAGTGCAGTATAGATCATTTCGTGATTCATCTCAGAAGCTGGCAAGGTTTGATAAGGGGGAAATATCTAAGAGCATACATAGAGGAGACGATCAGATGATTGAAAAAGTCACCACGTGGTTCATATTCCCCTGGGAATTTATAAGGCTGACTTTTTGAGTAAACTAACATGGTAAGAAATAATACTGAGATTGCTAAAGTCCATGCATTTCTAACAAGTTGTCTTGATATTCTGCAACAGTAAATGTCACTGTAGTTCAAAGAAGCTGAGATCGAAATGAGAAGCATGTGGATTAGGGAGGTATGTGTTTGCTTGTATGTATCTGTTTGTGTGTTTGGGGTCTGAGAAGATTAGATTGAAGAGTTATAATCCATGGTACACTGTTAGCCTAGAAGATGTCTAATCTTTTAGGTCTGGAATAGAGATAATCTTGGCTGACATATACTAAAAGGAGGATGATTAATGAAATTGGAACTGCTTTAAAGACTGTCTTCTAAAACAACAACCCCAAATTGCAAGTATTATTGGCAAGTTGCTTGCTTGATAAGTCACTTTTTAAATGAGTAAAATTTTATTAGCATATATTAATTATACAAAGGTGTTTTATTATGATTTGCCCATACATCTTGGAGTATTTGTTAGACATAAAGAAGAAACAACAGCCATACTCACAAATCAGCAATTTGAAAATGAACTTTAGAACTTTGAGGGAGCGAGGGGAAGTGGGAGAAAAACGAAGGCGGGGCTAACAATGTTCAACAAGAAACGTACTCACTACCTTACATATATAACTGATAAATCTTAAAGAGCTCTGTTTACATGGATTACCTGTATGGATTACCTGTATAGATGAAGGAAGCAGTTATAGAGACAGTACTAAGTTGTACTAAGCAACTGTTGTATAATAAACCCTAAAACAGCAAAACATTGTATGTTATGATATTGGTATAGATGGATTCAGTTTTGAATTACAGAAACGAAATTAGCTTGGCCAGTGTCAAAGAACACTCAAAATGAGGGGAAAATGAGAAACGTGACACTCTGAGAGGATAGCACTTTGAATACTGAAAAGTTATCCTAAATATTTATAGATTGACCATTGAGGAGCACTTTAATTTCCTCTCTTTGTTGATACCCCACTGACAAGACACGGCAAGATTCTGTAAGCCTAAACAGATGGAGAAATTAAGAAACAGAAATAGCATCAAAGTTTTCACGGATGGAAAGCCCAGGGTGGATGTAAACGTACTTGGCTGACCTCAGGAAAATAAAACCTAGGTTGTCGATGGAGGGAGTTGGGCAGCTCTGTGCTCCACACCACAGAGCTCCCATGGGGCTCAAGATTTGTCAGCACCAGCTACTTCTGGAGTAGAGAAGATGGAGCATGAAGAGGTTGTGGAAAACTGGAAGTAGGATTAAGTTCTAACTTAAGACTCTCTTAAATGGTCAATTCCCTCTTCTCCTCTCCTCTAAAATCTGAAAGACTTCTCATCTCTCACCCTCGAAATTTATTTCAAAAGAGGCAAAGCTAAGTGTGTCTGGATTGGGAATATCAAGTGTATTTTAATGGGAGAACAATCTTACTGCCTCTTGGGAGACTTCATCAAACATGTCAGTTTCCTTACTGAATGTGCTCTTGTGCTAGTCAGCCACAATGCTCTCAGGGTACTGGGAACCAGGATTATGCTATCCTTTAGAGAGTAGAAGATTATTTGCAGAATTTAAATGATCAACAAGAAAAGACTAAAGACACACATCAGTCCTTTAAAAAAATGAAATGGCCCAGTCATTATGCTTTAGGTGAAGCTCTAAATTAGCAATGGCAGTATTCAGCAGGTCTAATAAGTCCATGCAAACATGAGCACACAGGCCAGAATCTTTATATCTGAGCAAAATCCATGACTTAAGTTAGAGATTAAGATAAACAAATAGAAAGCAGCAATAGAGAAAACAGATTTTTCAGGGAAATGAAAATGATGTATGGGTCTCCATATACCAGATAGCTTAAGAAAAGATATTCCATCAGTAAAACAAGAACAACTTGCCAGAAAAAGAGATAAAATAGCATTCAGAAATATGCTCTGAAAACTAAAAATATAGAATATGATAGAAGAGTTGGAAGTTGGTGGGAAATTCTAAAATTAAAATAAAATGAAAAATTTTAAATGTAAATTCTAAAACTAACAAGAGATCATAAATACTAGAGAAAAAAGGATATTAGATTTTTCATCTCAAGAATGCCAGTATCTAAAATTACAGCTATAAAAATACAAAAAAAGAAGATAAATTTATGAAGAAATAATTTAAGTATTTCTCAAAATGGAGAAAGAAGTTGTGTAACGTTTAATTAAAAATTACAGCAATACTGACCAAAGCAAGTTAAAGTATTCCATTTCAGGATATAAATGTGTAAGAGAAGAAGAACCTAGAGGATTGTAGAGAGAGAAAAATTCAGGTCAAAATTCATATTAAAGATTTTGAATTAGATTCTGCAGAAACCAAGCAATGCCTTCAAAACAGTTAGTGAAAGGCCTTCAACATTTTCTGGGAAAATACTTCCCAAATCAGAATTTCACATTTAAAATATCAATCACACATGGAAGTAGGATAACGTTCTTTTGGATAGCAAATACCTTCGAAAGTATACTCCTGTTCACCATCTTTCCTTAAGACAATACTTTAGGTTGTGTTCTACCAAAGAGAAAAGGCAAAACAGAAGATGACAGAGATACTAGGAAATAGAAGATCCCATTTCAAACTGGGATCAAAGGGAAGATCTTATGTGGTATGTAGATGTCTATGTCTCAGTAGGAATCATTTTCTTCTCTTGTTACATAGTTAAGCCACATCTCTCATTCTCTTGGGCATTCAAGTGTGATAAATAATGTGCGAGGAATTGGTGAGCTACATCTAGATCATTATCTGTAAGAAGTGAACATGCATCTTCTGACTCCCTTTAAGGTAGCAGGATTCGAAATGAAGACAAGGCTGTGACAGATGATAAATTCCCAAAAGTGAAAACCTGGGATCCCTATATTACCACATGGAGAAGAGATATCTACTAAGCAGTGAGCACCATCCTAAATTGTTAGATGAACATGAAATAAGCTTCTATTCTGGGGGGTTCATCATTGCAACCCAGCCAAACTGTGAGAGAAGCAGAAAAGAAATACTAAGATAACAACTATATACTGGGCCTAGAAAATAACTTCAGATTGGATCAGATCAGAGGGAAAAAATTTTTTTCCAAGAAGATGAAGTTGATAGGAAACTGGATATATTTGAAAACTGGGGGAAAGTTTTTGGGTGAATTAGTCATAAAAGCACAGGCAACACAGAAAACAAAAGTAAACAAAATATCATTAAATCCAGGAAGAAGAAGTTCATGCCATGTAGGAAAAGCAATTCCAGCTTACTATGTGGTTCACTTTTAAATAACTAACATAACTCTACTAGATTGGCCTAAACAATTTAGCATTTAACTTTACTGGGTGAATGGGGTCTGAAGGCATGCATAAATACAGCCATGGAGGATGAGGAAAGAGACATTGTTTTTTAGAGGAGTCCATAGATGAGTCCTAAAACTAAAAAAAAAACAAGGACTAAAAATATAAGTACTTTACTTATATAAGAAAAGATAAATATCAAGCCATAATATAGTTCCAGTGTAGAGGATGTATATTGGATAACTCTGAAAATGGAGATACTGAAAAATAGTCAACATAGGCTTCATATTTTAATATAGGTCTCCTAAATTTCTTTTATTCTTCAAATTTAAGTGTAAAGTATAATTTAAAAATCCCCATTTTTAAAACTTAAGCCAGCATTTTAGCAAAAATATTTTAAATGAATAAAAAATAGAATTTTAACATTGAAATGTATTTGAATCAGAGAGAAAAATGAAACAGAATGAGAGGGGAGAAAATTGTTTGCTTTGAAGCTACAGAACAATGGGGAAAATAGCTCTGTAGTGAAAGCTTAAAAGCAAGGAACAACAAATCTGGAAATTTTACCTTTATCAATTATGATAATTACTACAAAATAAATATTGAGATAGATGAGAAATATCAAGACCTACAATTGACTAATTACTTTTTCAAAATTGATGCAAAGCATTTTCAAGTGACTTGCCTTTCTTGTTTCACCAACTTAAACATGATAACTTTAAATGCTCTAAATTTGTGTTATACATGTAGACACTGATAAACTCAATGCAGGTTTTTGTGTTGTGTTTGTCAATGAGATGATTAATAAAATTAAAATATGGAGTCTTCAAACTGACATTTTTGGAGACTTTGGTATTATTTCTGAGCAGAGGACCAAACAAGAGTTATGTTCAGTTACTGAATGGCAAAATAAATGATAATTCCCCACTATACAAAGTGGGAACCTAATTATAAAAGCCATGAAACAATGTGATCAGAGTCACATAATACAATAAAAATTAAAATGGGTGAGACAATGCTATAATTGTTATTGTTATAGAAATTGTAAATGCATATGGACACAATACGAAAAACTCATAAATTTAGGTCTTGAACACACTGACATGTGGGATGGTGGTTTTTATCTTTAAAATGTTCTTTAATGTTACAAGTGAAATTTGACGTTCAAGTGTTATATACAATACTTGCTGGTAAATTAATTTAGACAAATATATTTTACAGCCTATTTTTTTCCACTAGAGAATAAGAAAGAAAAAACTATTTGTTTGCCTATCTCCAAGTGTTGAAATGAGAATCCCATTTTGTAATATATATGAAAGCATTTGGTAAATGTAAAGGACAGAGCCAATATAGAGAATTATAGTTATGATCAGAGCTATTGAGAACACTGTCTTGGCAGAATTACTCATATTATGAACCTCAGACAGAGCTTTATCTCTTTTCGTCCATATGTGACACATTAGAAATTACTTGAGTTAAAGGTCAGTTTTTAACTTTGGCTCCTTTGAGAAACAACCGAATAAACTAAAGATCAACGTGTGTATTTTCCAAGAAAATAATCCAAAAAGAATACCCAGGGAGAGATGGAAAGCAGTCCAAGGACCCCACAGGAAGAACAAGTCTTTGCACATTCTGGGTTTCTCTAACAATATTGCCTTAGTTATTATTCATCTTTCCATTTGAAAAGACTATGACAATTCAGTGTCTTGTCTAGGGCACAGTCAGAGGAGTGTAGTCGTACGTCCTGCATTTTGAAATGTCCTGAATTCAAACACTACTGGTACCAAAAATTAATATGTATAATTGACATTACTTTAGATAATTTTCATCGCAGCTCCTTAATTAAATTTTAATTAAATTAATTATTAATGGATAAGTATGTTATAGAGGTTACAGAATGATTGTGTCTATTCTTAGTCCAGAAAGGTGTTGATTAAGCTTTTCCTATGAGTTAGAAAGTTGAAAAGAAAACCAACGAGCAAACATTAAATCATCAACAAAACTAGCATGAAAATAAAGTGCTCCTCCATTTTATGAAATCCCAATAACACATAGAAACCGAATTTGAAATTCCCCTGAAAGGTTATTTCCTTATGTAAAGATCCAGAGGTTTTTACTTCTGTTTTGATGATGAAGATAATGGTGGTGGTGGTAATGATAAAGGTTATGACAACGCAAAGGATTGAGTTGAAATAGAAGAAATAACGGACAAGGTATATGTGCATAAATTTTTGGTAGCTATTATTTGGTGTCCTTTTCTTTTCCCTCCCTCCCTCCCTCCCTCCCTCCCTCCCTCCCTCCCTCCCTCCCTCCCTCCTTCCCTCCCTCCCTTCCTCCCTCTCTTCCTTCCTTCCTTCCTTCCTTCCTTCCTTCCTTCCTTCCTTCCTTCTTTCTCTTTCTTTGTTTCTCCCTTCCTTCCTTCCTTCCTTCCTTCCTTCCACCCTCCCTCCCTCCCTCCCTCCTTCCCTTCCTTCTTCCTTCCTTTATCAGTACTGAGCATTGAAATCATTGCCTGTTTCTTTCTAAGCAAGCATTCTATCAATCAGCCACACTGCCAACCCTGGATTATTTTTCTAATAATGAACCTGTGGACATTTTCTTTCTTCCTTCTTTTATCTTTTATTTATTTTCATCTTATTTGTGCATCCTTACAGCATGTACAAGTGTTTGTGTGTTTTTTTAATAAAAGCAGTCCATATCTTATCTTTTCTTTTTTTGTCAGTTGTGAAGTTAGAACTCAGGGCTTGCATGCAGTCCTTGAGCTTTTTCACTTTAGGCTAGCACTCTACCACTTTGAGCCCCAGCTCCACTTTCAGTTTTCTCTTGTGGGAGATAAAAATCTCATGGACTGTCTTTGTGTGCTGGCTTTACCACAGTCCTCAGATCTCAGCCTCCTAAGTAGGTAGGATTACAAATGTGAGCCACTGGTGCCTGGCTTAGCCCATATCTCTCCAGTCAATCATATTACTTTTAAAATTTTTTGGTTAACCTGCCAACTTATTACTTTTTCATTGCTTATAAATTCAGCATCATTCTTTTTTAATTTTTTATTTAGGACTAAGTATCAGATTTCTATTAATAAAAAATGTTCTTATTTTTTATATTTGCTGATGTCAATTAGCTTTCATTGGAGTTTTGCATGAGTTCATGAGGTGATGAATAGTTAGCTACATTTGCTTTCTTGTTCACATAAGATCTCTGGGAAGCTGGGTCATGTGCCTTTGGCTTTGGGATTTGGATGGTTTTATTTTGGAAAGTCATCAGCTTCAATATTTCTGGTTCTAACATTATTCTTGCATGGAGCCCTGCCTTAGCTGCACCTTTGAACCTGAGTTCCTCGAAGACCTAATACATAATTCATTTCAGTTCATGATGCTCAATGGGAGAGTGAGACACTGTTCAGCCAAGTAGGTTCTGTCTGGAAGAGCCTTCCTTTCCCCAAACAGAAACCAATCACGAGTTTCCTGGAAGAAAGACCTAGTTTGACTTTTTGGTCAGGAAAGAACCATGATGAAGTGAATTCATCTTGACTTTATGCCGTCCTGCAGGCATAGTCTTTTTATATGGGAAACATCACTGAGAAGTTTCTGTGTCATGAATTCTAATGGACTCTAATTGGGCACTTGGGGAGAAGAGGATTGGAATGTCCTGTTTCAGAATAATAGGTGGACATTTAACATAATGTAATATTTCTGTCATTGTTACAATAACTTCTCTATATCTCAATATGCTCTTCATTATATGCATCAGCTTATAGCCGAGCCAAAATCCTTGCCAAATGTTATGTCACCTCATATATAACCATGACAATCTTGAGAATAGATAGCTACTGGATGTGACTTTTAATGATGTTTTTGCTGGTATCTTTATACCTAGAAATTTGAAGCTTTGGTAGGTATTTTTATACTTACCTTGTATTGAAAGAAATCTTAAACATTAAAATGTAGCCAGCCAGACTCTCTCCACAGCTCGCCAACCTCATTCATTTTTCATCAAGCAAATATCTATGTTACATTCTTTATTAGTCCCTGGAGTTAGCAAAATAGATGAAAAGGAGTTAATTTAGAAATCATTTACCAAACAACCATTATGTTCAAAGCATTTTGTTCATTTCTACGTAGTGATATAAAAATGAACACAGTGAATTGAATTATCCATTCCTTCATATACTTATTCATTCATTTGCGCATTTATTCATTAATTCACTCATTTATTCTTTTATCCATTAAATTAGTCCCTCAGTCTCTGAACATCATCAAGTATCTATGATTTGACAGATTTGTAAGATATGATTCCCCTGTATAAATGTAAATGTAACTTCAGAAACCTTGAGTAATAAAATTATTGATATTTTGAGTTCATTACAAAATGAATGGATGATGTATATATTGTAGATACTAGAGAAGTCTTTGGCAAATGATGAAACTTTGTACTACAGAGTTTTTCACTAAGTATCAAGTAGGACAAAGTTTAGCCATATAAATACTATTAACACATGAAATCCCTTGAGTTCTAGATCCGCCTATGCTAGTCAGTGGGAACAATAAGAAGAATAAAACATGGTTTTTATCTTTAACAAAAGAAAATAGCTAGCCGGGCACCGGTGGCTCACACCTGTAATCCTAGCTACTCAGGAGGCTGAGATCTAAGGATCACAGTTCAAAGCCAGCTCGGGTGTGAAAGTCCATGAGACTCATCTCCAATTAACCACCAGAAAACTGGAAGTGGTGCTGTGTCTCAGAGTTATACAACACTAGCCTTGAGCTGAAGAGCTCAGGGACAGTGCCGA
This sequence comes from Perognathus longimembris pacificus, assembly GCF_023159225.1. Lineage (NCBI taxonomy): Eukaryota > Metazoa > Chordata > Mammalia > Rodentia > Heteromyidae > Perognathus > Perognathus longimembris. The sequence continues at coordinate 67,566,398 of NC_063168.1, read as the reverse complement.
GGCCCAGAGTTCAAGCCCCATGATCTACCAAAAAAAAAAAAAAAAGTAAATAAAAATAAAAAATTAAAAACATAGTATCAGTGGAGATAAAGGCACTAGGGATTCCTGTAATGGTGTGAATGATCAACAAACACTGAGGAGAAATGAGAGAAATATTCTAGCAGCAATGACACATAGGCTGAATTCTAAAGGAGCAATGAGAATGGGGCACTGATACTGCAGTCGTAAGTGAGAGATCAGAGGTCTGACACAGCTTAATGTATTGGGCTCTGCATGCCATAGGTTATTCCTGGGGTGTGGAGTCCACAGGGAAGCATTGATGTGGGCCTTGGATAACAACAGAGAACCTTTAGGTATTTTTCTGAAGGGGATGGTGAGTCAATTTTACTTTGCATCTGAAATGCTAGTGTTTCCCGACCACTCTTCCCTATATGCGCTGAACGTTTTACTTAAAACACCAGTAGAATATTTAAACTCCTCAGAGGAAAAGAACAAACAACAACCTTTAAGACAACCAGGTTAGAACCCAGTCCATTGTGCATGATCTATTCTCCTATATAATATATGACTAGAAACTTTACTTATACAACTGTTATCTGGTTCTCCAGCAGGTGAAATGGAGTGTGTTCATTTGCTAGAAGGAGAAATCAAGACCCTGGGAGATATGTGTGTGTGTGTGTGTGTGTGTGTGTGTGTGTGTGTGTGCGTGTGTGTGTTTGCCAAGTCATTCAGCCAGCCTGTGGTGGTCTAGCTCCAGCCTCCGTGTATCTTGATCCTAATGATGGGTTCTTGCTAGAACAAATGAGGACTATGATCTGCTATGATCCCAGTGGGCTCTTTTCTGCCTTCACAACATGGAACCGAGTGAGAGAGGAAAATGGATTATTTTGCTATTGAATGTACTGCCTTACTTCTCATATTTCTAGCCAATATTCAAGCACTTATTTATCACCTGCTGTGTGCCCAAAGGCATATGGGAGTTCAGACCTAGGAGTTAAATTACAATACTACATGTTCCTAATTGAGTGGCTTCTTGAATTCTTTTGTTTATTTTCTCTTCTGTGAAAATTGGCACAATTGTAGTACTTATGACATGTGCTAGCATAACATTAGCAGGCTGGTATATGTTCATCTTTCAGAACTATTGTGCAACAGCAGAAATTACTTGTAAAGTTTTGGACCTGCTTTCTCCACTGAAAATCAGAAAGATCAAAAGAAACACTAAGTTTTCATAGGGCAAGAGGATAAGAATCCCAGACTGCAGAGCTTTTCTGCATTAGAGTTAAACATTTTCAGCTAGTCTCTCATTTTGTGGCTTCTAGCAATTCTGGCCCAAACATAGCTCAGTTATTTAGGAAAAATGCCTAAAGAGAGGGAAATGAATTGACTTCATCTTGGGAACCATCACCCTCCTTTATTCCTTACTACTCCTGCGCCACAAAAGGCTCTTAAATTTCCTCTGTCCTCCTTTGCTGTAGCTATTTTTCTTGGCCTCTTGAGAGTGTGTGTGTATGTGTGTGCGTGTGTTTTAATATGATTGGGTATCTCATGGCATTGGCAATTTCTCCATTAATTACAATAGGACCTACAGACCTTTCACAGACACACAAGGAGCCAGGGAGAAGCATAAGTTAGCGCCAGACTGTGCACATGAACACACATGTACACACATGCATGCACACACAGACATCTCACATACACAGATACAGACAGAACCTGCCTGTTTCTATTTAGTTTTGCTTCTTGGATGAAATAGCTTATATAAGTAGGAACATAGGTTAAGTATACCCATGTTGAATGAGTTGGCAAATGTAGCTGGCCTGACAGGCATGTTTATATCAGAGATCCTAAATGGCATTATTTGCAGGGGTCAGGCCCTACTGGGTCTGGCTCAGTGTTCTTTGCTAGTTTTGAGGGTGTGGTATTCAGAGTCTGATGTTTGGTTTAATGACTATGTGAAGTCTCTTAAATAGATTGTCTGCCTAGAAAAACATTTTGGATGTTCAGTTGTGAATAGTTCAGTCCTGAACTTTGGCTTCTGAAGCCATGACCAAAGGAATATTAGACTAGCTTAAAAACGTCTCCAATCATTCCATAAAAATTGTGGTTTCCCTCCTCTATCAAATCAGCTAATCTCATTTAACCATGACCACTGCTTAAATGCAATTAAACTATAGTCGCAAAGTTCTTATTTTTCTTTACCAGAACCTAAATAAAACTTGCATATCAACCAAGCATGGTCCACATAGAGGTTCCATGCAGACTTACAAGGGAAGAGATTTGTCGCTCTTCTTCTCTGTCATTCTTGCATGTCCTGGAAGACTGTCTTTATCACTACCCACATGGAATGAGTTTATAAAGCATGCTTATACATCTCTTCTCAAACATGGATGCTCAGAGTATGGTAGACTTTTCCACAAATGGGTATATGAGTAAATACTGGCCCCTGGAATTCTGTCCTTTGATTTTCACTAGTCTATTCAGAGCTGGATTCTTGTTAACATGACTGCTCCCTGGAGAAGTGAGCTTCAAGGTGAGACTGTCTCATGTTTAAGGATAGATTAAGGAATTGAAATGAGGAGAGATCCTGATTAGAATTGGCTGGCTAGGCAGGTGGAGATAAGTGGGAGCAATGGTGGGAAGGTTGTAGTCAGCCACTACCCAACCCCATCCAACTACCTTGAGGCTCTCTCTTTTCCCTGTTGCTCATGTTGTGCTGGATTGGAGGTGACTTCTGGGTATAAGCTCCTTGGGAAACGTAGGCTATGTGTTTTGACTTGATAATGAAAGTCTACAGCACTTTCCACGAACTCTATCTTTTGTCATAGCTCCAATGAATCCTGTGTGTAGCATTGCTATCACATGTGCATTATTATAAAAGAAAATTAATTTGAAGAAATTTGGGGCTGTGCATAAGATCTAAATAAGCAGGATAAGCTACCAATTTATATTTACCTACATTAAATTTCAGCAATTTTTAATGCTCAGCCTTTTTTTCTTTTGTACTTTTGAGATCTTAGTATATGAAAAAGCAAGCTATCTTGAGATTTATCGAATATAATTAGTCCAACAATGTTCCCATACAATTAAATGACATATCAAATGCAATTGCAAGAAATGACATATGTATCTTTTAATATTTATTTATCTATCTATTTATTTATTTATTTTTGCACTGCTGGGGCTAGTACTCAGGGCCTTGGCGCTGTGTCTTAGCTTAAAGATAGCACTTTAACATTGGAGTCAGAATCCTTACTGAGTCAAGGTAAAATAGTTTCCTGATTTTTAGACATAAATTTTAGAAACAAACCATTTGGTTAAGGTCGTTATCAGTGAATACAGATGTAATGTGATATTTATAGGGAAAGAAAACTACCGCTACTGTGTGCTTTATAATTTTGCAATTATGGCAATGACACTTGAGTTGGGAAGCCATTAAAGGTAAAAATTTAAAAACAAAAATGTGGGCTTTTAACCTTTAATATTTTCAGAATAATCTAAAGAAATGATAGTGTATGTCAGCCTTAATGAGACTAACTAACGATTTGGTTTGAAAAAATTAAGTGACTATTGGGTAAACCTAATTAGTAATAGGCATCAACCAAAAGTGCTCTGGAATAGCACAGGCACTTGGGGAAACCGTATGGCAGTTTCTCTATATACTGAAAATAAAATTAACATAGGACCAGCATCTCATTCCTGATATGTACTCAAAGGAATTGAATGCAAGGACTTGGATGTTTATATATACTTACATTCATGTCAAAATTGTTTCAACAGCAAAAAGATGGGAACAATGGTGCCAATCAAGGTGTGCATGGATTTTAAAAAGTGTTACATGCTTATGATGGACTAATTACTCTATATGCATATATATGATACAATATTATATATAACTCAAAGCCATCTACAGATTCAATGCAAGTTCCATTAAATTCTACTGTTATCCTTCACTAAAATAGAAAAAAAATCACAAAATTCATACTCCAAATAGCCAAAGTCATCTTGAGCAAAACAAACAATGCTGGAAGTATCACAGTACTGGTGTTTAAATTTGCTACGGAGCTGTAGTAAGCAAACAGCATAATGCAGGCACAAAAACAGAAACAGACAGGAAGACTGATAGACCGTAATAAATGACCAAGAAATAAATTTACATAGCTGTAGATAACTAATTGACAAAAGTGCCCAAAATGCACTCTTGAGAAATGTAGCCTTTTTAACCAATAGTCCTTGATAACGAGATACTCATATGCAGAGACAAAAATTAGATGCCTGTCTCGCTCTCCCTGTGCTAATACCAATTCAGAGTTTATCAGCAATCTTAATGTAAAATCTGAAACTTTGAACTACTCCTGGAAAAAGTAGGGAAATATTGAAACAAATTGACATAGGAATAACTTCCTGAATAAAACTCTAATAGCTCAGCAAATAAGAGCAAAGATTGCCAAATGGGATTTCATCAAGTTAAACAACAAAACAAAACAAATTTCTGCAAAACAAAGAAAATAGTTACTGGACTGAAGAGCTATTCTACAGAATGGTGAATCATCTTTGCTAGCTGTACATTTGATAAGACATTAATAACCAGAATACACTAAACTCCCATAGAATCGGCATCCAAATTTCTCATCGAAGAAATAGTAATGGACAACAAATGCATGAAAAGAATAAACTGCAAATCAAAGGGACATTTTATCTAGCTCTAGTCAGGTTAATCATCAGCAAGAGCCCAGTGACAACCTATGCTGGTGAAGAGATGGGGGGAAAGGGAATGTTCATACACTATCATTAGGAATATAAACTAGTGCAACCACTATGGAAACAAATATGGAGGTCCCCCCCCAAAAAAAAGTCTAGAAATGGAACTACCATGTGATCCAATGATACCGTTCTTGAGCATATATCTGAAGGAATAATTCGGGATGCATTGAAGGCACCTGCACAGTCATGTTAATTGCAGTACTACTCACAATAATTATGTGGGAAAAATAACGTAGATGCCCTACAAATGAGGAACGGATAAAAAAGATGTGATGGGTATACATAATGGGGTGTTATATTTGGGTACAAAGAGTAAGGTATTATGTGCAAGAAATTTAATGGAACTGGAGATCATCATGTTAAATGAACTAAACAGGTTCATAAGGACATAGAGCACATGTTTTGTCTCAAATATGGGATGTTAGATCTCAGAGATAAACTTATAGATATAAACATACAAGGGATCATATATTTGTGTATGTAGTTGTTTGTGTATAATTGTTTATATGTGTTATACACAGTGTAACATATTTGTAACTGTGGGACTGTTTGAAAGTATCAGAGGGAAAGAGAGAGAATGTTAGATGGTGAACAATACCAGAATACATTGCATCTGCGAATGAAGACAGGAAAATGAAGCTTGCTGAAGGCTGTTGAATAATAGTAGTGGGCGTGAGGAAAGTGATAGTAAATGAGAGGGTGCATTTGATTAGAATAGTGTAGTGTGTGTGTGTACGTGTGTGTGTGTGTGTGTGTGGTGTGTGTGTGGCAGGAATATAACATAGGTCCGCTTTGGGAGATGGTGGGGAGGGAAAAAAGAGAGAGTAATGTAAGGAAAGTATGATTAAAATGCTATATGTACATATGTGAACATGAAACTAAAGGTTGTTCAGGGGAGGGAGAATGATGGAAAGAGACAGGGGATGAGTCTGCTCAGGTATGCTTTATGTATATATAGTCATGAAACCTATCTGTACAACTAATTGATACTAATGAAATGTGAAAAGAAAACATGGTGAATACGATGGAGTATTATTCAGCCTGAGTAAGGAAGGCCATTCTGGCATATTCTAAAACATGAGTGAACCTTGAGGACATTATACTAAATGAAATAAGCCACAATAAGATATATATTTTACTACTTTACATGTCTGATGCTGAGTGTAGTCATATACACTGGGACAGAATATGAAATGGTGCTTGCTGGAGGCACAGGAGAAGAGATGGTGGGTTGTTTGATGGATGTAGAGCTTCAGTTTTATAAAGTCCAAGGAAGGGCTGGGAATATGGCCTAGTGGCAAGAGTGTTTGCCTCACATACATGAAGCCCTGGGTTCGATTCCCCAGCACCACATATATAGAAAACGGCCAGAAGTGGCGCTGTGGCTCAAGTGACAGAGTGCTAGCCTTGAGCAAAAAGAAGCCAGGGACAGTGCTCAGACCCTGAGTCCAAGCCCCAGGACTGGCCAAAAAAAAAAAAAAACCCAACAAATAAAGTCCAAGGAAGTTTGTTGAACAATAATGATAAAGGCGTTCAATAAAATATGCTTATTATTGTACAGCACACCTAAAATTGAGTTAGAGGGAAAATATATACATATATGTACAAGATTTATATATGCAAGATACATATATCATATATACATATATGTACAAATATATGTATATATACATATATGTACAAATATATACATATATGTACAAGATTTATATATGCAAGATATATATGATATATATCATATATATATATATACACGCATATACCAAACAATAGCTTCTTGGAAAATAAAGAGTAATATGAGAAATACTTTGTCTAGGGGAACTCAGGGAGTTTCACGCACACACATACACACACACAGGGATATGTGAGGAAAATGGTGGTTCATAAATGATTGCATTGGGAAGGCATGGCATAGTTATGAAGCTGACCAATGAGAGTTGAACAAGTCAGTGAGAAGTAGCATTGGGAATTAGGAGTGAGCACATGGGTAAGGAAGGGAGGGCTAAGGGCAGGGAAGCTTTCATGGAGGAAGTGACTAGAGCCTCCACAGAAGGCTGTGAAGCACAGGTGGGATCCAGCCTTGGGAGTGGGGGTGGGGCTGAAAGGAAGCATCTGAAAGCAAAGCACATGGAGTGCAAGTGTGGGATGTGGGGAATAGGATATGGATTAAATAAGGAAGGAAATTATCTTTAGCTGAGTCAGCATCTGCTCCAGCAAACATTTATTTATTTATACTAGTTCCATCATCCTCTTTATTTGTTTTAACTTTTTTTATAGTAAAGGTGGTGTACAGAGTGGTTACAGTTACATGAGTCAGGTATTGAGTACCTTACTTTTTTTTTTTGCCAGTCCTGGGCCGTGGACTCAGGGCCTGAGCACTGTCCCTGGCTTCTTTTTGCTCTAGGCTAGCACTCTGTCACTTGAGCCACAGCACCACTTCTGGCCATTTTCTATATATGTGGTGCTGGGGAATCGAACCCAAGGCTTCATGTATACAAGGCAAGCACACTTGCCACTAGGCCATATTCTCAGCCCGAGTACCTTACTTTTTGAACAGTGTTATCCTCTCCCTCATTTTCTCTCAGTTCCCCCCTCCCCACCATGTTGTATAGTTTATTTCCAACATAGTGCCCAATGGGTTTCGTTGCTGAATTGGTTCACCTTCTGCCCCACCATTTCTGTGCTTCCCCTTCCCCTCCCCTAATCAGATAAACTTACATACAAGACAAAAGGCAGACCGGTATACTGATAATGATTTGATATAAGACTCAGGGAATCCTAGCCTTACATCTGTCTGTTTAAGGAGACAGGGCTAGAGGTTTGGAACCATTTAATTCAAAGTGAAAACAGGTCTGTTCAATTGGAAATTCAGTAAATCAGGAAAGGAAATCTCAGAAATTGTTCACCAAATTGGATTTGCGGAAAGAGGTTGAGTTAGATATTATTCAATTGAATATATACGTCAGAGATATGTTGATATACTTGAGATACATCAGCCTCTTTTTCTTTTTCAGATTTTGTCAGTATCTCTAGGTAAACTATTCTACAGATGCAGTACCTTCTGGGTGAGTCAGGCCATATAGGAAGACAGTAGAAAGGGTACAGAAAAAAAAATCATAGTTTCTGACTCGGTAGAAGTTACAGTTCAGTAAGGAAGACAGAGCTGGAGTGTTAAGTCTAAGATAGGAGCAAGTGTGGCAGGACCATGTGGCGTGGGTTGCTGCCTGCTGTGTCTACTTCAACATCAGGTTAGAATTTTGATGTCACGGGCACAGAGGGACCCAAAAGATCCTGCATTTCACTTCGTGGCTTGACCATAGATAGCATGCTCTAGGTGAAGGGTGACCAACTGTATTAACCTGTTTAAGTATTCAATTTACAGGTGTGTAGAGGCATCAGGGGTAGGATTTTACAAACTATAGACTATCACTAGCATGGCTAAATTCATGAAGTAGCTCAGAATGGAATGCTTTTCAGTCGAGAAGATCAGAGTGATATGACAGAGAAAAAAGCAGTATAATTTCATAAAACTTGGGTTTGGGGTTTTTGAGGGCAGAATTATATGGCATAGTTCTTACTGTGAGTCCTGGTGGAAAGTTCAGAACAGGGATCTGAGGGCTGCAGAAAACAAGAGAGTCAAAGCAGGAAGGCTGTTGATGATTGAATGGTATCATATAGCATATCATTCACTTCATAATGAAGTTTTACACGTGTTTGAGAAAGTTTAATCTCATCCAAGGTATTTTACTATATCTATACATATATTTGTAGATATACTCAAAGAATGGTGAATTAAAACAAAGAAACAAAAAACAATGTAACAGAACACTACAAAAGCTAAAGACCAGAAAGTAACAAACAAATATGTTTGTGTGTTTGTATATATGTAGGCATGTGTTTGTGTCTGCCTATAATATATTATTGAATTTAAAAGAAGAGTTAGATTGTCCTTTATAAATAGCAACTTGACACTGAATGCAATGCTAAGACGTATCATGTGGATTGTGATTTAATCTTGTGGGCACATGAGTTTCAAGAGGACTGAAGCTGCCTAGAACTAATAGTCGGGGAAGTTGGAGTCAGGTCTATGACTCTGTTTGTTAAGCTTACAAAGGTAATTACTCTTCCTGGGCATGGAGAGAAGCCTACTTTAAATATATACAAGACTAAGACGGTTGCCATCAACAATTTTAGAGGATTTTGTCATAACATCAGAGCAAGTAGATTAAGGTGGCTTTACAAATTAACAATGTCAGCAAGGAAGTTCACACTTGGCAGGAATGTTAGTGGTGGAAGGCAGCAGTATGATTTCTCAAAAAAATGGAAGTAGAACTATCATATGATCTAGCAATCTCTCTTCAGGGTATGTACCAAAAAATTATTAAATCACCGTCTTTGAGATATTGGCATCCCCCAGGGCATTATCAAAATTACCAAGATATGGAAATATTGTAAATGTGCTATAACAGATGAAAGCATTAAAAAATGTGATCATGAGGGTAGTAGGGAAGGGAATGCAAATGGAATTTTTCTTTTGGCTGTTCAAAAGGAGAATATCCTGGTCTCTGTGACAGCATAGATAAATGTAGAGAACACTATACCGCATGTAATAAACCAGACATGCATGGTCTCACTTAACACATGGAAAAATTTTAAGTTGAACTCATAGCATATAATACAACATCAGCAACCAAGGACTGGAGGGTGAGCCAAGAAGAGAGCTACTGGTCAAAGGGTACTAACTTGCAGTCATAGGATGAATGGATTCTGGAGAGCATATGTGTGCCATGTGACAAATAATTCATAACAACATATTTTATCTTGAAATTTGCCTAGAGAGTAGATCTCAAGTGTTCTTAGCAAGTAAATGTGCACACACACTCAATCTCTCTCTTTCACACACATACCTATAAGTGGTAACTGTGAGGCGATAGCCAGTTTTATTGCAGCAATCATTTAACTATATATACATATGTATAAGAAAACAAAATTCTGGACATTTTAAATACATATAAGTTTGACTTGTTAACACCCTAAAAAGTCTGGAAGTGTGCTTTTCTTTGAAAGAATGAGTTTCTAAATGAAGAGGATAATATCTGGAAAAGAGTTTTAGCCATTATCAAAATGATGTTGATTGTTTTGGAATCTTGTCTACTGAGTCGATTTCATGAGCATGTTCTCATGTCTAACATTCCCTGTGTTGGTTTTAAAAGAAATATTCCATGTGTTTAAGTGTGTGCTCTGCCAGCTCAGTGGAATTCCTTTTACAAAGGCCCAACTGAATGGATTGGAGAGGACGCTTTATTTATCTATGATTTCAACTCCACCTGTTTACCATTTTCTTGTTAAAAGGAATTAGTGAGCATTGGGTATGTGGCTGTGAAGCAATTGTACAAATCTCCACTGCAACTATAATACAAATCCATCTTCAATCCCAGAGCAAATTGTTCTCATTTTGGGAGGCAGGGGGGAGGTATTTGCTCAGCTAAAAACAAAAATTAACAAATATTTTGCAAAAAAAGGTGAACTCTAGGGTCCCAACCAAATCCCGAACAAATTAGAGTGAAGCAGAAACAGCTGTTGAGCAAAATGCACATCCTAGAAGCGGGTTCTCTGCTGTCAGACTGGATTGCTGGGAGGCTGCCCTTCCCCGCTTTGCCATTCCCAGCACTCTGGCACACCAGCCAGAAATGGGAAAGGAAAAGCATGTGTTCAAGAGTCACAGCAGCAACTCCAAGTTCTCCTTGCCTTGGGACCCAAGGCATTCCAAGGGATTCCTTTCTCACTTTTCCCTTGGGAAATAATCCATGCAAATGAAGAGGACTTGCTTCTGTGAGAGAAAGAAGCAAGAAGTTTGTCCTGGAAACCCAGAAAACTTCTATGGATGGTTGTCCTTATTTTTTTCAAGTGCCAAGGACTTCATTCAGTACTCCTCTGCCTTCCCCTGTGAAGGTTCCACATTGTGTAACAATAGCTGGAAAACTAGTTTTTGTACTCAATCACATTAGAGTCAAGAGATCTGGCTGACTCACGGAAATTGAAATAGGTGCTAACTCTAGTTCCGTATTTCAAATTTTCTTTCATACCTCCTAAAAATGTTGGAGTGCGCTAAAGGTGTCCAATGATTGTGAACATCCTACACTGATGTTGCTAGGTTGTGGAGTTGCAAAACAATTCAGCTCGCATTCTTCTCTTTCAATTTATACTTAATTGTTTTGGTGTTTTTTTTTTCTCTGGTTCCGTTCTTTGCGGTGTGCCTGGGGGTCCATCTGAAAAACATAACCCAATTCCCAAACCAATCAGAAACAAGAAGAAAAAGTGAACAAAATCAAGGACAAAGTAGAGTTCTTATAATGGATAAAGCAGGTTTGGTTGATTATGGTTTATTTCTCAGGTATGTGGGCTTTTAAGCACTGCGGTGAAATCAGGAAGTCTGATGGAACTCCCTCCTCAGGTGACCTCAGCCAGTGCTGCAGGCTCTGTCCCCCGAGGGACAGTGGCCAACAGCAATCAGGAACATATGCTCTGAGCAGAATCTATCTTCCCTTCCAACACTAGATTGCATAGTTTTTCTTTTTATATGCGGCTAAGTTTCTCTTCACAATTCACACAAATCATAGGAACCAATGAGAAAGCTTGAAGATGAAAGATGAAAAGTCTTCCCCTCCTAATCTTACCACTCTCATTTCACACTCCAGGAAAACTACGTTTAAGATAGTTTCTAGCTTTGCTTCCTCTGGTTGTTTTCATTCTAATGTTAAGAGACAGAACTTCTACTTGAAACAATGCCTACTGACCCTCTGCCATGCAAGCTGAGAAACTTACATACTGAACCCACCCCCAGTCTTCTTTTGGTCTGCTGACTTCTGTTGCTTTTTTAGCATTTTTTTTTTTTTATGCAAGGCACAACTCCTTCACTTACTTAAGCTTTAGCCTCATAATCTTGATCAAGTACTTTACCTGTGTCTCCATCTATCATTGGGGATAATGATCTGATTTCCTCAGAGGTTGTCTGAAGGACTACATTGTTAGGAACATATGAAGCACTTAGCATTACTGCATTTTAAAACCAGAACAATTAACAACACTTCAAACTTTTCTCTACCTTCAGATCGTCCCAGGTTCTCCTTTAAAGGCAGATTTCGACTTGCTAGATCTGGACAGGTAGGGCTGTCAAAGCTCTGTCTACCAGTCTTTTGAGGGACCATCTATACTTTGAGTAGCAATGCCTTAAAGTACTGTAATTTATCTTACTACACCTTCAAACTCGTATCTTAATGTTCTCTCATAATATAGGTGTTTTCTCATAAATTGAGCATGATTATATTGACATCCAATTTATTTAGATAAATTCACAATTTAGTGGCTCATTATTTCCTTTTGTTTAAATCTTGTTTGATCACTTTCAGAGCTTATTTTGGTGTAGTACATGAATGGTCGACTCAGATTTCTGTCATGCAGATAAATATCTTTAATTTACTCATTATTGCAGGGTCTTCAAATCACCCCTGCAACAGTGTGGGAAAAGGCAGCTGTGTAATTGATATTCAGGTGATATAGCTTTCGCTTTAGCTGCTTGAAGGTCCATTTTTCTTTGATATTCGTGGTTTCTGGCTGTCTTTGCATTACGTTCCTTTTTATCGATTCTTCTTGGAATAAATTGATCTTTTTGGATCTGAGAACTCATGTCCTCCTGCAGCTCTGGAAAATTCTCAAACATAATGTCATTAAAAATTGGCTCATTCTTCTTCAATTATCTGTTTCTAGAGTTGTAATTAGACAATTTTGGCTCTTTTCACGTTCTCCTCTCTTGATTTCCTTTCTTTTTCTTTTTCCTATTTTCTACTTCCTTCCTTTCTGGGTTGCATTCCTTCTACCTTCTAAATTTTTATTTGATGTATCACAATCTTATCTACTCAAATCTTGTATTTCTCCTATCGTACTTTCAATTTTAATTATTATAGGTGTTCATTTTTTGCAAAAATTATTTTCTCCTTTAATTATCTTGCTCTGTTTTCAAAATGATACTCCCTCTGTTCATAATTTCACTCTTCCCCTTTATTTTCCAAACAAAGTAAATAAATATGTTGTATATGCTCTTGCAATGATACCTGATATGTTTAGGGATCTGGTTCTCTGGCATTTCATTCAAGGTGCCTCATTTCTGTGTGTTTTCTTTTTCTCCAGTGAGCTGCTCACTTTCCTTGGAACTTTATCTATGGGAATTCCTAGAGGCCTGGGTTGAATTAGTATTCCTCCAGAAATGATTTGTGTTTGCTTCTGCCAGTTTCCTTGGGGCACTGCTGACCTGGGACCACTTTAAATTAAATTGTCCATTTGAGATTCATCAGACCTCACAGGTGGCATAAATTTAGATGGCAAACCAGGAAAGGGCCTGCACTGGTTATAACAGCTCAAGGGGTACTTTTTCCCTCTACTAGTGTCAACAGAGAGGCTGGAAAGTCTCCTTGCTCCTCTGTTTTTGACAGTGTGTTTATTTCTCATTCAGCCTTTCTAAAAAGGATATCACCCATCAGGATTCTAGTATAGTACAGTGGTCTCTTATAGACACCCACCTCAGGCAAGGTTTGGCCATTGAACTTATCCCCTGAATTCTCTGAATCAGTTGTGTAGGATGGAAGGATTCTTTGTGCTCTGGAACTTAGATGTATTATGTTCTTCTCCTTCTCTTCCTTCAAGTGCCTGGAATTCTAATGTGTGGGTCCCTCCACAGTTTCTGTGTTGAAAACTTAGCCCTCATGATGGTAACATTAGGTGATGGGACCTTTGGAAAATGGTTAGGACATGTGGGAAACCTTCATGTACAGGATGATGTCCAAGAGATCGCTCTCATTCCTTTAACCATGTGCAACTAGAGTAAAAAGGTCATTGTAGGAGGCAGACCCTCACCAGACATCGGGCCTACCATACCTTGACCTCAGACTACCAGGCTTCGGAACTGTAAGTGCTGAATTCCTATTATATGTATATCATCCAGTCTGTAGTATTTTATAGTAGCTCCTTGGTCAAACTCAACAGCACACATATAGGTAAATTGTTAGCTGGGAATCCTTAGCTACTTTCTTCTTAAAAAATATTTTTCTTTATTATTTTTATTAAATGGAGGAAAATGTTCTACCATATTTGTTCCTATTTCATATTACCCCACAATACGTTATGCTCTGGACTCAGCCAATCATGGGCCATTCATTCTCCTGGGGGAATTCATCTCACTCTGCTTGCTTTTTAGGCAGTATTGAAGTTTGGACACAAAGCTTTCCTCTCGTTTGACAAGTGCTTTTCCACCTGACTCATGACCCCCACCCCTTTTTGCTTTAGTTACTCTTTTCAAATAGAATCTCAGGCATTTTGCCCAGAGCCAGTTGCCAACCGTGATCTCCTGCATCCTACATAGATGAGACCCCAGGTATATGTCTCAATGACTTTTGCCCAAATTGGTTTTGAACCATGATCCTCCTAGCTCCACCTCTGATTATAGACTGAGATCACAGTCCTGTACTTCCTTTCCCAGTCACCAGTGTTTCAACCAGTTTTTAAATGTTTCCTGCTCCATCCTTCTTGCATAGTTCATGCATTTCTTCTTTGCATATAGCCACTACTTTTTGCATGCCAACATAACATTGAGCTAAAATTCATATGAAGATGATGAGAGATTTCCCCGTGAAAATGTGACCCTAAGTAGAAAAATTTAAATTCAGCTCATTTATCCTGATCAGTTCTGTATTTGCGTGTCTCTAGAATAATTCTTGAGAGTGTACATTCAGTCTCATGACTGTGTGTTTCAGAATCAAACTTCCATCTGACGTTTTATCCAAACAGTAGATAGAATGAATATCTACTAGATAATCAAGGAGAAGAGATTGAAGCATTTGAATGCTATGTGTTTTCAGGATGTTCCCAGAGCTGTCTTTGCAGTTGAAACCCACAGACCATGTTCACCATGTAATCACAATAAGAGAATGGAAGCGGGCTTCCTTGGGGAAGGAGATGCACCCCAAGGCTTTTGGTCAGTTCTAGTGTGATTCTGAGGTCAGCCCTGTCAGGCTCTCCGTAAGTCATGGGTTAGTCATGCACTCTGGACGTCGGCAGCTCTCCAGCCTTCTTTTCTCAAGGCACTCTCTGGCTTAGGCCCTCTGTCACTTTTCTCCAGCAGGCAATTGACAGGGCTCCCCATGGCCTGACAGATTCTTCTCTAGCTTGATGTCAGGTCCCAATGGATGGTTTGAACCCTGTGTTGACCCATGCTATTTCCTGAATTTCCCCATCTTTTTCTATCCTTACATCTTTTACAACTGCCAAATTTCTCAGGAGGAGCCCCCAAATAAAAATTCTAGATTTAAAGAAACAGCATTTCGGAATCTCGCAAATACATGTATATGTTGTACTCACAATTCATGCCGCTTTAGAAAGCAGGGAGGAAAGAGACACTCAGGGGGCTGCTTCTATAGTGTTTCTTTTTGTTGGCTTCTATCTCCAAAGCTCTGATTTATTGAGCGTTGCTTTACTCATCTTGGATCCTTAGGGATAAAGCTATTCTTTGCTTTCCAACCTTCTTGGGAGAAAAATTTCACCCTCCTATTCCTTATGTGTTTATTGTTATTTTTGTAGATCAGGGAAGCTTCTTTTTCATTTAGTACAAACCATTGCACCACACTTTTTTTATACTGCAAGCCAATAAATTGGAAATGTGGTTTTTCTATTCAGAGAAGTCTTCCAGTGGCTTCTTGGAAGACAGAAGGCAGTTGCTAGCAAGTCACATTCAAGGTCTCTTTGCCACTAATCTCAGAGCTGTTTTGTTACAAACAACAATGATAAAAAAAAAAGTCCCCCAACCCCCAAAATCTTATCTGCATGATTAAATAATTGGCTAGCCTGAGCTTGGGAGCCTATTATCTTGGTTCAGTTCCATGCCCAATCATTAAATTGATTGTAGATTGTTCACATTGCATCTTTTTAATTTGGATAGTTTTCTTATTTGTAAAGTATGTAAATTAGTCCCTATCTTGTTCCATGGATTTCAACAAAAAGGATGATTCATCTAGGCCATAAGAAAGTCCCAGAATAAATGAGAAGGACCTCATAGATGTCAACTGTTAGTGTTATTTTTGTTTATTTATTAATTCAATAAACATTGGTGATTGCAATTGTAGCAATGGTGATAACTCATGATTATAGGAATTTGGACTTGCCCCAGAGCCCAGTCTTTCTAAAGATTCATTGCTCTGAAAAGAGGGTGGATTTCTACTCATGCAGTCAATTCCTTGAAGTTCAGAGCCAAGAGACCATGAAGGCCCTCTTGTTTAAAACACCATGACCTCCCGGTCCTCAGACCCGGGAAGGAATTCCTGTATAGTTAGTCCCCATCATGTATTGCTTCTGAAGCTCTTAGGCCAGTGTGTCTGGGAAAGTTTCATGCTGGACACATCAAGAGTATTAATGTGCAGATGTAGGATCTGTCAAGAATACGAGCTGTGGTGCAACACAAACCACCTGCGTGGCTTGTGATGTTTTTGAAACAGAGCGCTGGAAAGAAGGGGCCCAGAGCCAAGACAGGAAAATGGAGCTGTAGATCTGTGTGTGGCTCATAGCAAAGGCTGGAGGGCCAGGGAGGAGGAAGGTGTTGTGGCCTCCCTCTCCCAACTTGCTGGTGTTGGTGTCATATTTTTGTGACTGATGAGCCATATCTGGCTGAGCCATGTTGGCTTCGATGTATGCAAGGAAGAGCATGGACGAGGTCAGTGTTCCCATTAAAACTTACAGGATGGGATTGCTCAAGCAATGACTCCCCCCATACTTTTTACATCAGAACACAATAAGAAGCTTCCAATGGTAACACAAAGCCAGTTCCTGAGTTGCCAGGACCTATGTTGGGTGTCGCTCAGACCTTGGGAGCCGTAAATCTGGAAGAAAGGCAGTTAGGTTCCCAATTAGAGTCGTAACATCAGTTATCTCCACTGTTCTTTCAGATTTGCCAAAATAAACAAGAAGGCTACCACAGGGTTGGGAGGAGAGCCACTCAAGACAGGCAGCCCTGTGCCTACCAGTGGCTCTGCTGCTGCCGTGGGTTAGAGGTCCAGAGCTGACTGGTGGGTTGAGCATTTTTTCTCCCCCAGTGTGGGAGAGCTTTTGCCAAAGCAGGCTTCATGGCTGTGCTGATTGTTTTACACTGCGGTGATTTAAATTTTTGTTTCTCTGTTCCTAATTTATTCTATGAATGCCTTGGCTGTAACTTAATTGAGAGCTACAGAATGGTGGAACCATTGCTACCGAAGTACACAGCAATGAGTTAGGAGCACGCAGCTTCACAAAGCCTTGGGAAAAGCTATTTGCTGAGTGAAGGGCAAGCTTCACTAAAGGGTTTCCCAGCAAGTTGCACAGGAGAAAGCCCAGCAATGCAGGGAAGCAGGAGGCTATCATGGACATTATCCAGATCAGCCTTCCCACCTACAGCGCCATCAACATCCATTCACACGACACTCTGGCCTTTCCTTCACATCTCTCCTCACCTCCACTGGTCCCCAAAGCCCTCTGGGTTTCAGCTCCCACCAAGACCATCCCACCTGGCTTCTGTACTGGCTGATGAAAACATGCATGGCTGGGTGGAAAGGAGTGGAAACAAGATGAGATGCTCAAATTGGAGAACCAGTGGCTGGGGAGAAGGGCTGACTGATTAGCTCAGACTCTGGAGCGCTCAGGGGAAAATTAAGGGCCTTGAGGGGAAGATGGACTAAAATACATGAACTTACCCATGCTGGACTTTTCCAGAAAATTATGCAGAAAATAAAATTCTGCCTTAAGGGAAGATTATGTAGTTTTTACTTTATGAAGGATACTAGTTTTTTCTTAAAATTGCAAAGCATAAATTATGATAGTGATTTATAATGCAATTTCACTTTCATCTCATGACATTTCTTTGAATTAAGCATTTATAAAATGATATTATGTCCAGTTTTGAGAGCAGAAACGTTACAAACCACACACACACACACACACACACACACACACACACACACACACACAGAGAGAGAGAGAGAAAGAGAGAGAGAGAGAGAGAGAGAGAGAATAGGGTTTTTTATGTGTATGTTCCAGTCCTAAGGCTTGAACTCAGGGCCTGCTGTGGTTCCTAAGCTTCTTTTGCTTAAGGCCAGTACTCTACCACTTGAGCCACAGCTCCATTTTTGGTGCTTTGCTACTTCGCTGGGGATAAAAGTCACATAGACAGCTGAGCATTGGTGCCTTATACCTGTAATCCTATCTACTCAGAAGGCTAAGATCTGAGGATCACAGTTTGAAGCCAGCCTGGGCAGGAAAATCCATGAAACTCTTATCTTCAATAAACTGCTCAGAAAAAGCTGGAAGTGATGCTAGGGTTCAAGTGGTAGAGCACTATTCTTGAGCATAAAGGAACTTAGGGACAGTACCCAGGCCACGCATTCAAGCCCCAGAACTAGCAAAAAACAAAACAAAACAAACCAACAACTAAAACCCCACCGAAAAAACAGTCCCACATTTTTACATGCCTAGAGACTGACTTCAAACCATGATCTTCAGATCTCAGTCTTCTGAATACTTAATATTACAGGCATGAACCACTGGTACCTAGGCTCAAATCGAGTTTTAATTTCTATTTATTTATTTATTTATTTATTTTTACTTCAAATCTTGAATTTTTTTCTTGTGAGCTCATATTTTTAGATGTCTAAATCCTGGCCTTCTTCAGTTTACAAAATAAAATCACATTATTTTGCAACAAGAATATTTTAAGCATTTATTTTTCTCTTTTTCAGGGTGTATTTTATGTGTTGGTTTTCATTCTGTATATATTGATTAGAACCTCTAGCATCCATTTTGAGTAAAGAAGAATTGAATAGGTTTGAAAATAATTTTCTGGTTTGAAATAAAAATGTAACTCATATTTGATTTCTTGGGCTGAATGTGGTCAGAGTTAGTGGTAAGTGTTCTAATTTAGACTTGGAGTTCAAACCCTAGTACAGTCCATAAAAAGGTAAGGCATGTGTAATTTCTGAGCAATATTCTTTTGGGGGTATACTTCCATTATTTCAGCAGAAGAATTAAATCTAAAGTAAGAGTGATCTAAAATTATTGTAATCCATTTCTTCAGGTACTAATATGGCATGGAATAATTAATGAATTAAGAACTGGAACCTTGCTTGCAACAAACAACCATGTGATAAAAGAAAAATTGGAAAATATTTGTCTGTTGCAAGCTTCAGTTTCTATCTCAAATGAAACAGATGGATGATATTGTCTCCAAGGGATCATTTTCCATCTTAAGTTATGATGTTCCCATTGCAATTCATAAGCTTTCTTTCCTAAACAATACTTCTTATGGTAGTTACATTGTGATTCGCATTTATCATCTACCATTCTATTGTAAGTAAAACTGTATCACCTATCTATCAACCAATCAATCATCTATCCATGTGTCTGTCTGTCTATCTTATCAAATTTCCACATTTTGGGAATTTATATTTTAATTAATGAATTACTATCCATTATCCCCTTTATATATTCTAGTACCAGTGGGAGTCTCATCAAGCTAGCTTTTGAGTTATATATGATTTTACCAACATCCTTTAAAAATGCTATTTACTTTCTGCTACACTAAGACTTTGTTAATTGATTAATTATGTGCCATTACTGGGGTTTGAACTCCAGGCCCTGGATGCTGTCCCTAAGGTTTTCACTCAAGGCTAGCTCTCTACTACTTGGTCTACAGTACTGTTTTCAGCTTTTTGTTGTTGTTGGTGGTGGTGATGGTGGTGATGGTGGTGGTGGTGGTGTTGTGTGTGTGCATGCACATGCACGTGCACATATGTTTAATTAGATCTAAGAGTCTTACGGGCAGATCTTCCCAGGCTGGCTTTGATCAACACTTCTAAGATCTCAGACT
The DNA here is from genome assembly GCF_023159225.1 of Perognathus longimembris pacificus. NCBI lineage: Eukaryota > Metazoa > Chordata > Mammalia > Rodentia > Heteromyidae > Perognathus > Perognathus longimembris. The sequence goes on along the minus strand of NC_063168.1, from coordinate 67,546,699 downwards.
TCAAAATAGCTAGGTATGAGCCACTGATGCCCAGCTCTGTTCTTAACTTATACCTTTATTTTTCTCTCTGGAATCAAGCATAATTCTCAGGATTCCTTTTTCCTCCAACTAAAGAATGATATTGAGAAATCAGATTTAGGGTTCTAGTTTCCAAATGTGATCACTGATAGTGAGTTTCCACTGCTTTAAATATTTGCAGAGAGAGAGAGAGAGATCTAGGTAAAAACACATAGAACATATGTCTGTATATATTTATATATCAAAAATTCTAGCATATTCCTTAAAATTCCAGTTTAACACTCCATGATTCTTTCTGGCTTTTCTCTTTTCTGTATTTCCTTCTTTCACAGTGAGATTCTTGGTGCCCACTTGCAGCAATAATTTATTCATATATTCAGTTTCTGCAGTATAAATACTACATAAAACTACTGTATAAAAACATGGAGATATAGCTAGGAAAACCTACTCCAAAGAGCTTAAGGCTTTTTAGTAAGAGTATTGGCCAGATACTTCACTAAAGAGATGAAGACCATCCCAAAACATAACTGAGTGAATACTAGTCAGCTCCAGCCTGCTTTTGTGGCTGCTTGCAAGACATATATTCCTATTCCTGAATATGTCACCCAGACCTTTCTTCTTTTAGTCAAACACATAGATGTTATGTGGCTGGAAATACTGGACCCTAATTCTAATATGTTCTATTAATCTTGGGGAAATGCACTCATAGTATTCAAAATGGAGCAAGGGAACTTGAGAGAATGGGTGAGTTTTGGAGAGAGCATGAAAAAATGATGGAAGGGATGACATTGATCAAGATGCATTGTACCTATAAACTGGCATGTGGGATTGAAATACCTTTGTACAACTACTTAAAGATAATAAGAAATACTTTTAAAAGAACTTGGAAGTCCACTTAGGTTGTTAGTATTCCTTTGCTTTTCAGTTTTGGTTAACATATGACAATCTAGTTAGAGGTTAGCAATTTATCTAATGTATTTGTTAGGCAGTCCCCTAAAAACACTCTGGGGCAATTAGTATTTCTATAAGAGCTCTTAATACACAAACATAAGTATGTTTTAGCCTGCATTATAGCAACTAGTTTACACTTATTCTTATAAGATTTTGAGTTACCTCTGTGCCTTAGCTCAATTTTTTGAATAGTTCACTAAGCTAGTGAGTCTTAATCCATTCACTAACTTAATCCTTAATTAATGAATCGTAATCTATTTTATGTATCTGATGAAGAGTGTACCTGAGGTTAAGATTCTTTTTCCCACAGGATATCTGATGTTTTAATTTTTATTATTATCTTTCATAGTTGAACAAACTTCCATTTAACAAAGCAGTTTATGAATACAATATCTCTTGATCAACAGTTGCTGACGAGGAAATGTGCTCTCCTTTGTCAAATTCACCACTGACAGGAAGGGGGCGCCATTTAACAGCTTGTTGAGAAAGTTTCTTTATATAGAAAGGATAGTATTATTCCAGTTAAAAGTGAAATTAATTTTATACTCTTTTGAGAAGTCAATTTACTTAGCATATGACATTAAAATTGAGAACAAAGTTAAAGATAACTTATCTAAGCTTTGTGTAAAATTTTGCAACAGCAATAGTTATTTTCCTTGGAAAACTCAGATGGATTTATAAAGGTTAAGGATGTAAATAAGGAAGAATCAATAACTCCTTATGCTATTGACATATTATTAATGCATATCATATTAATAAATAGTGTGTGCATTACAGCACAAGTAAGTGCACTGAATTGAAGAAGGAATCTCTTTGCACAAAAACTGATACAAACATAACTGTTTCTGTCAGCACAGCAGCAACAACAGAAGCATTTGTCTGCCTGCTTGTCTATACCCAATAGTAGATGCTTGCATTAGAAATGTGTTCAGCATTCATGGGAACTGTTGTCTTAGACAAGGGAATGTGGAGATTGCTTCTGATTCCACATAGTTCTGATGTTTGAAGAATCAAAATGTTCAAGCTGTTTTCATGAAAAAGAAGTCGATGTTAGCATCAACCTCCCCCAGTTGCCTGCTTCTATTTTCTAGGTGCCTGATTTCATCTAGGTTGCTTTAATTGCCTGGGCCCAGTCCCACAAGGCATAAATAGAGCTTGTTATTGTAAGAGGCAACCTCAAGCTGATCTCTGGTGCAGTTACTTAAATAAGACCATGGCTAGCTTGGAAGGGGTGTAAATCTCTGGCCAAAATGAGAGAAGAGGGAGCCATTTGCTTCTAACCACAGTTAACATGCTGACTGAATTTCCAAATAAACTTGTATCTCTTAATACTGATTTCTGGTGATCCTTATGCAAATGAACATGAGAAGAGGGCCCACGTATTGTCTATAACCGCACAGGTGGTTTTTTCCTTTTTTCTTTTTTTTTGCCAGTCCTGGACCTTGGACTCAGGGCCTGAGCACTGCCCCTAGCTTCTTTCTGCTCAAGGCTACCACTCTACCACTTGAGCCACAGTGCCACTTCTGACTGCTTTCCATATATGTGGTGCTGAGGAATCGAACCCAGAGCTTTGTGTATATGAGGCAAGCACTCTTGCCACTAGGCCATATTCCCAGGCTCTCACAGGTGGTTCTTAAACCCTGCCTTCAGGAGCACTTTCTTGGGTGCCAGGAGGAGGAAACTATGAGTCCTCAGGGGCACTCAACCTTCTTGTGCACAGGAATGGGTTCCCTATGACTCCACTTTTGCTGCAACTCTCCTTTTCTGCCAGTGACAGTACCTCAAGGTAGCTACAATCTGTGGCCTGAGAAGACAGCCATTCCTATTGCATGCAAAGCTCACCATCCCCTCTTATCAGGCCAACGAAAATTGTCTCCCCTTGGTGTGAAATACCCTGTGGGGATTGTGACAAGACTTGGTGCACATTTTCCTGTCTGCACTTTTGGAACAACCCACTAGTTGCTAGAAAATGTTGCTCACAGATTGCACTTGTCACTTTTCTTAAAAATGACAAAGATAGCATTTCTTTTGAGAGGCTGTCTACATGTTCCTTTTTTTATGTGTTTTCTCTCGCAATGTAGAGTATTATTTTTCCTTAAGAGCATTTTTTAGAACCGTAGCCAATACACACAATGCAAAATAGCAGGAATGTGTTTTGTGTTTGAGTTCATTGTTTTTCCTCACAGACTTTCCTGCTTGAAATAAGATCTCTGAAGAAAAAAAAAAAACACCGAAATTATAAATTACTACTTGGCTTCCAGGTTTTAGACTCTGTGTACATCTTAATGTAGTTTTTTGCACTTTGAAGGAATTTGATTCAGTTGATTTGAGGATGGTGTGTGTTCATTTCCTGTTGCTGAGATTAACTTTTTCCTTTTATTCTTTTAATTTTGAAAGACCTAGAACGTCTTTATGAGCAAACAAACAGAAAACAACTCCTATGCTCATTGAAATAGAAGCACACAAAGGTGATACTTTAGTAAATATATATATACATTTACATATATGTGTATATACATATGAAATGTAGATATCCTTTGGACACCTTCAAATGCTGGTCATTTTAAGGCACCGAAAAGAATTATGACTCAATGAACTGCATGCTGACATATAACTAAATAAGTAAACAACTAGAGGGAAGGCCAACTGCTGTTTAACAGCTTCCCCAGTTACGTATACACTTTCAAACAAGCATGAAATGTGGGTCTCTGGACATCACTTAAAAGAACCACAAATAAACAGAGTGTGATCCCATACTCCTATTCCTCCCGGAGAGCTTGCAAGTGTGTCTGGGAGTTGGGGAGGTTGGTGCTGCTCTCCTGTCCCTTGTACTGTAAACACAAACATTGCTGCTCCAATGGCTCTGGGGTCGAGCTGCTGCTGACAGATGCTGGGAGCTGAGAAAGTGAAAAGAAGAATCTGTGACCTGTGGGCCATTACCTCACCTTTTCGTTAGCAAATGAATCACACACTAGACTCAGACCCTTCAGTTTTAAATTTGAGGCTAAGTCAGAAGTCAGTGGAGGGGGCTGGGTGCCAGAGTTGATCATTTTCAGGAGCAGCTCTCATTCTTCACCTGAAAACTACATGTTAAGTTCAAAGTCCTGCAATTGGACACCCAACTGGAAGCCAAATAATAGAACATTCACATGGACCACGTTTCCTTTATGTTAGACACAGTAAGCATGTGGACTTCTTAGATATTATCTATTTTGTTTCTACACATGAGGAAATTGGGGTAGCCAACTCAGCATAGAGTTGAATTGTCATTCTTGGACTAGCACTGTACTTTGACATTGAGCTGTATCAGTTACCTGTGGCTACACAGAAAAGTATTATAGAATAATGGTGGAAACAATGGTAAATTATCTGTTGCATTTCTGTGTCATCCTAAGGATCTCAGGAAAGATATCCCAAAAGGCAAATCTTGGTGAGCACAACTTTTTTTTTTTTGGCCAGTCCTGGGCCTTGGACTCAGGGCCTGAGCACTGTCCCTGGCTTCTTCCCGCTTAAGGCTAGCACTCTGCCACCTGAGCTACAGCGCCCCTTCTGGCCGTTTTCCATATATGTGGTGCTGGAGAATCGAACCGAGAGCTTCATGTGTAGGAGGCAAGCACTCTTGCCACTAGGCCATGTTCCCAGCCCTGGTGAGCACAACTTTATCAAAGCCCTATTTGTTGTCTCTGCTGATCTCCACTGGCCAAAGTAAATTATACACCCGAACTCAAAATGGGAGTAGGAGTGGTACCCACATGGGAACAAGTGGGACAGATCTGGACAAGTCCAACCATCTGAGGTTGTTATTGTAGCAATCTCCCACACAGCTCAGAGCAAGGCAACATCCCCAGTTAATATGATAATGTTGTCCCTGTAGATATCAAAAGGCTTTCCTTGAACAAAAGATTTTCCTCAATATAAAAGGGATGAATATGATTAAAATATAATATGTTCACATTTGAAATATCCTGCTGAAACTCTTGGGTACAATGAGTATACATTTAACAAAGGAACAACAAGGAAGTCAGACCAATTCTGAAGGGGGCTAGGTATAAGTGGGAAAGAGGAGGACAAGCAGAGACAGTATGATTGAAGTACTCTGTATTCAAAAATAGAAATGTCAAGCCTTTCACGAGGCTATGACAATAAGTACTTAGCTAAATGAAAAGCAGCTAGTGTTTTTCTGCAGAACTGTCTCATTTGACCTTCACAGATACCTGAAAGTTCTCTGGCTTTCTGTGATTGCTGTCTTTCCATATTTTTGACAGTAACCGAAACCTGTGATTACATTTTCTGTTTATGTTATCTGCCTTAAGCTGTGAGCACAAGGGTCTTCCCTAGGACCCCAAATAGTGGGTCAATAAGAAAGTGATGATAGAAAGTGGAGAGAGTAAGCAAGTGTCTCACTCCTGTAATTCCAGATGCTCAGGAGGCTGAGATCTGAGGAAAAGGATGCAAAACCAGTCGAAGCAGAATGATTCATGAGACTCTTATCTCCAATTAACTACTAAAAAGCCAGAAATGGAGCTGTGGCTTAAGTGGTGTAGGGCTAGCCTTGAGCAAGCAAAAATGTTCAGAGATAGCACCTACACCCTTGAGTTCAAAACCCATGACTGGGGCTGGGGATATAGCCTAGTGGCAAGAGTGCCTGCCTCAGATACACGAGGCCCTAGGTTCGATTCCCCAGCACCACATATACAGAAAACGGCCAGAAGTGGCGCTGTGGCTCAAGTGGCAGAGTGCTAGCCTTGAGCTGGAAGAAGCCAGGGACAGTGCTCAGGCCCTGAGTCCAAGGCCCAGGACTGGCCAAAAAAAAAAAAAAAAAAAAAAAAACCCATGACTGGCACCAAAGGGAAAAAAAAAGGTGGAAAGGGTGAAGAACCAATCATAGGACAAGTTTTTAAGCCAGGCCTTGGAGGCTGTCTATAGTTGTAGCTACTCAAGAGGCTGAGATCTGGAGATCACAATTTGAAGCCAGCCTGTACAGTAAAGGTTGTAAGATTCATTTCAAAGAATAGCCAATAAGAAGCCAGTCTAGAGGTTTGTCTCAAGTGGTAAATCACCATTTGCAAATGCTAAGTTCCTGTGCTTAGACAACAGGACTATTATACTTTGAGTCTTAGTTTTTTTGAGTCTTAGTTTCTTCTGTGGTATAAAATCAAGAACTTACACTGATTTGCTAGATAGTCATGATTATAAAGTGTCAAAATATATTTGAACATGTTTTGTGACCTCTGGGTGCCACACAGCTGTTATCCAACTTAAAAAAATAGATTTGTCATAAGCAAGCTGCCGTTTCTTTTTATTGGGCCTACAAGCACCTATCTGGTGCCAAGAATTCTGAAAATTCTGAAAATGCAAATTTTAATATGCTACTGCTTTTTCTCCAGTGGTATTTAGCTACCAAAGTGAACTTGTCAAGCTCCCTTATGAAACTGATGACCACTAGCAACTTTATACCATCACTTCTTCATTCTCTGCTTCAACAGAATAATCTTTTATGTTCTAAATGTTTTCTGTATTCCTCTTCCTTGTCCTGGCGATGATGTCAACCAGGATCCCGCCCTTCTTCCTTGACCACTGGAGGGGCCCCCTTCACACCCAGTCATTCCACTTCCTCCCACTAAACGTCCAGTTTAGCTACTGACCCATTTCCAATGAACACCTGGGGCATTGTGTTTTCCTGCCTTTAAACACTGAGCCTCGTTGGCTCATTGCTTGATGGCTTGCCTGTAGTCCAAGCATTCTTAAATCTAGTTGATATTCGTATTCATTAAACATTTTGTTGTTGGTAAAAGGGCTTGGTTTCAGGGCCTGGGTGCTGCCCCTAAGCTTTTTTGCTCAAGGCTAGCACTCTACTACTTGAGCCATAGATTCACTTCTTGCTTTTTGGTGGTTACTTGGAGGTACAAGTTTCATGGGAGTTTTTGCCGAGGCTAGTTTTGAACCATGATCCTCATATCTCAGTCTCCTGAACAGTCAGGATGACAGTGTGAGCCACTGATGTATAACCATTTTCTCAAAGTACATTTCCTGAAAAGCTTTAACATTTAAAAAATACCAGAACAGGGAAGGACTTGGAAAAAATTATACTAAGTGAAGTGAGCCAGACCCAAAGAAACATGGACTCTATGGTCTCCCTCATAGGGAATAATTAGCACAGGTTTAGGCAAGTCACAGCAGAGGATCGCAAGAGCCCAATAGCTATACCCTTATGAACACATAAGATGATGCTAAGTGAAATGAACTCCATGTTATGGAAATGATTGTTATATCACACTTGTAACTACTTTTAACGTCCCATGTGTATCTGTAGCTTCTATTATTGATGATGTTCTTGTATCACCTTCCTGTGGTTGTACCTACACTATCTCTGTAATCTTATCTGAGTATATTGGAAACTGTGCATACTAGTTTTAAAACTAGGAAATTGAAAGGGAATACCAAAATTGAGAGACACAGGGTAAAAAAAGACAAACAACTACAAAAGCAATACTTGCAAAACTGTTTGGTGTAAGTGAACTGAACACCTCATGGGGGGAAAGGGAAAAGGGGAGGAGGGTGGGGGGTATGAGGGACAAGGTAACAAACAGTACAAGAAATGCATCCAATGCCTAACATATGAAACTGTAACCTCTCTGTATATCAGTTTGATAATAAAAATTAAAAAAAAATAAAATTACGTTTGAGCAGTAAAAAAAAAAATACCAGAACATTTCCTAATGGTATTGGTTCCTATAATCAAGGTCATTTATTTTCATATGAAATTTAACAGTCTGTCAATCTTTCTAAACTCTCTTTCCCCTTGACTTTGACTTCTACTTTGGCCTATGCTGCCTTGCATCTATCTGAAAGAAATTTATGAGGAGTGAGAATCCCTATTGGAAATCTCATTAACAAGTCACGACTGTCTTAACCTGTTTTTGCTGCAACAATAAACTTCTTTCAACTCTATTGTTTGCAAGCAACAATTTATTTCTCACAGTCTAGTCAGCAGTTCTGGTACCAGTGAAGGCCTTTTCTCTACACCACCAATGTTTTTGGCTGCCCTATACTGATTGGTACATGGAAGGGAGAATGTCATTCCCTCACATGGTACAAGAAGGATAAGGAGCTGGCCGACACTCCCAAGCCCTTTCATAAATTCACTAACCCCATTTCTAAAGGCCCCACTTGTTAGTACTCTTGCATTGGGGATTAAAGTTCAACATGAATTTTAGAGGAATATGTATTCAGACTGTAAACACTGATCTATTAAAATAATAAATGCTCTTATTAGAAACAATGCTAAAGATTTTGATAACCATCAAGATTGCTTCTCCTAGCTTCAGCCTTCATGAGAAATCACAGAACAGTAGCCCTGCAGTATAGCAACAGTCATCTCTAGAATAATAGGCAGCTTGCATGAGTGAAGACCAAGAATTGTGATGAACATTTATATGGCCCAAAGAAGCCAAGTAATCAAGAAGTACCTGGGTGCCTGTGAATCATAGCTCCTAGCTACATAGGAGGCTGACCCATTTCCCAACATGCTTAGCTTAGATGACTATCTAGCCTGATACCCAGGGTCCTTCAGAATGTGGTCCTACCAATGCTGGTCTGAGAGGCACAGCCCAAGAGAGCGTTTTGGTACTTGGGCTGTGGTACATAGCTAAGTTCTGTTTGGATGTCAGGTTTGTCCTTCGTTGTATAACATCAGCTACACGTAGGAACTAGAGCAGTGTACTTCCTTTCTCTCACTCCACCTGTTTCCTCTCTGAAGTGGATACAATGGTGATCAGAATTGAATCGCCTGATTGTGTTGAAGTTCAACTGGATAAATGAACATAGGCCCAACATAAAAACTGTTCAGTTGAGTGCTGGTGGTTCATGCTTGAAATCCTAGCTTCTAGGAGGCAGACATCTGAGGATTTTAGTTTAGAGCCAACTTAGACAGCAAAGTTCATGAAACTCTCCTCTCTAATTAACCACCAAAAGCCTGGAAGCAGAGTTGTGGCTCACGTGGTTGAGTGCCAGCTTTGAGCTGAGAAAGCCACAGGACAGTGCTAAGCCTCTGAATTCAAGCCCCTGAACTAGCACAAAAACCCAAAGTACTCAATGTTCAGACTCCATTCTTGGTCCAGGTTTCAGTTCCACAATACTGTTTGCTTTTGTTTTGTTTCCTTTTCCTTTTAAAGATAAAGTAATATAAGCACATGGTTTGGAGAGTCCATTAGTTCCACAACTTGTTCTTTTGGTTTTTTTTCCTCCCTATTTCTAAATCAGAACTTCCCAAACAGTAAGCAGCAAATAGATTACAGGTGTGGTGAGATATTGATCCCTTCTGCCCTCGGGGTGGTCAGGTGGAAGCTGGGGTGGCATGAGCTCTGGTCTAGTTACCTCCAGTCTCAATCATGCTTTTCCATTTATTCCTGTGTACCTTATAAATATTTATGTATGTGCACCATGTCGTGAATGAGGCTGGGAAGAATTGCTCAATCAAATGCTACTTACAGATGTTTCACTTTAGGCATCTCCCATTCACTTTGCACATGTGTCTTCCTGTACACACACACACACACACACACACACACACACACACACACACACAAGGCCCCCGAACAAATACACCGTACCTCACACCCCACACACCATACCATGGCACGCACACACACATACATAGCCCATGTACACACACTGCAGACCTCACACACGTGCACAGAGTCAGGGACAGAGAAAGAGAGAAAAAAGAGAAGCGAAAAAGCAGCAAAGTAAAGAGGAGAAGTGAAGAGAAGATAAAACAAAGAATAGAAAAAGCTCTTGTTTCTTCCACCTTTCCTAAATAGTTAACATTATTTTGTTTTGCTGAGCATTCCCTATTTCCTATATTATGACTGATTCATTAACAGTGAGACCATTTATAATTCCTTTTCCAATTAATTGTACTTTTGGGGGGGTATTTTTTTTGTTTAGTTTTCTATACACTTATCATTAACTCTGTCCCAAATCTCCGCTAAAAATCTAAAGTTTCTGACATTCTTTTTATTGTTGGTGGTAGTGGTTATGGAGCTTGAACTCGGGGTCTGGGTGCTGTCCTTGAGTTCTTTTGCTCAAGGCTAGTGCTCTACCACTTTGAGCCACAGTGCCACTTCCGGTTTTCTAGTGGTTAATTGGAGATGAGTCGCATGGACTTTCCTGTGCAGGCTGGCTTTGAACTGTGATCCTCAGAACTCAGCCTCCTGAGTAAGATTATAAATGTGAGCCACCAGCACCCCACTCATTCTTTTAACTTTGTACTTTAGAAGGGGTCACATCAAGATTCTTAACCATCTTCCCCTAGTGGAGAATGTCTTAAGACTTTTTCGCTGATGTGTATTTGTCCCTCTGGGGAGGGCCTTCGTTGTCTTGGGAACTTTCTTCCTATTTTCTGTGTTGATTCCTTCCTTCTCCGTCTATGTCTTTCTTTTCTTTTGATCATGCTTCTGTCTTTCCAGAATACATCATCCAAGAGCTTCATAGGAAAAGGATAACAGGAAATGACATTTCCTCTAGAACTCATGCAGCATACCTCAAATATCCTTACTCTAGTGTTTCCCTTGACTAAAATTTTGGATATGGAATTTTTTCTCAGCATTAGAAGGTTACACTAGCATCTATCTTCTCACTCAGCTATTGTGATTGCCCAAAACAGTTTTAGACTCTACCATTTAATTCACCATCAGTATGTATCCAGGCTTCTCAGAAATTTCATGTTGCTATATGTTAACATAGAGGGTATTTTTCAAACAGTGTATGCCAGGTGCCTAGGAATTTATATCCTATTATTTGTGAAGCAAACTTAAAAAAAATTCTCTTCACTTTAGCTCCTCAGGGTATATGCTGCTCAACCATTCTTGAACCTTGTAATGTTTCTCCTACCATAATTTAGTCATACATTAGCTTTTCCTACTGTCAACACAGAATTCATTGTTATCCAATTTACTGTGTCCTTTAATGCAAGTTTTTATTATTCTATTCCAAAGGTTATACTTCTGTTGTTTTCTCTCCATTTCTTTTTGCTTAATTTTTAATAATACAGCATTTCAATTTATAAATACAAAGAATCTGGATCAGTGTTACCACATCTGTCATTCTTCTCCCTGTCCCCACCCCCCAAATTATTGGAGAATATTTCTTAACTATTGTTTTCTTTCTTAGTGTTTTGGAAAGAAGCAAGAATATTTTGCTAGCTCCAGGCATGAATCTTACTCAGAAGTTCCTCTTCTATATTTTAATTTTTGTTATAGTGTTTTCCAGATTGTCGTGTTTTTTCCTTTCATCTTCTTTTGCCTCATGGAGGTATGACCTCAGTCAGCTCCAAGCTCAGTCCTTATGTAATAATTCCCTCCCCCGGGACTATCTTCTCTTTGTCCTAAAGCATGATGAGTTCTCTCTGCCCATTACCTGGATTTTCATGTCAAGATTGCTATGGCTACTATTTCTTGACCTGTTAAGGTAAATGCATGTGCTCTAAGTACTAAAATTTGTAACTGGTAATGCCACATTTTTTAATATGCCTGTCTGATTCTAATGCCTGAGTTTAAACTATTCACCATAGCTTGGGAAAATATATTATGCCCATTTCAGAAAGGAAGAAATGATATTCCAGAAAACTTACGTGATCTTTCCAACATTTCTTTATAACAGCTAAGAGGAGAAGCAGAGTTAGGATCTATGCAGGAAAGCATTAGAATAAATTATGCACTTTTCTTTTCCAGTTAGCAAACTATGGTCTCACGGTTTTAGTTTGTTACTAAACTGTTGATGAACTGATTAAACCCTTAACATGCATTGCATGCAAGTATAATGTGTAGTGTTAAAATATATTTTCAGCCTTTCAGCATTGAATTACAATTGGAGAACATTTAATCCAGCTACCTTCTTTGGCAGTTGCAGTTCATACTTAAAGGAGCTGAAGAATGTTCCTAAATTTTCATTGCTAATTACTAAAGAAGCAGTGTCAAATCCCACTCATCAAGCGTTTTCATGCTTACATTTTATGAAATTCCTTTCAAGTGTCTCACATTACTAGCAAGTTTAAAATAAACAACTTTTTCACTAGTGCATTTGCTTAGATTAGCTGAAAAATCACTTTATAATGTATTCTTTTTGCAAATGAAATTCCCACTTATTCTCTATAATAAGATAAAATTTTCCCCAAGTAATGTATTTTGGCACCTGAAACAATATAAAGATCACATAACACAACAAATTCATGAATATGTATATATTTTAAAAATGATTTTACAATGTACTTTGGTTTTTGTTTCTTTTTTCTAGCTAAAGTATGCACAACTCTAAAGACAGATGCTTTCAGTGTAGCCCAAAACTCACAATGTCACAAATAAGAGGTAGCATATATTTTTCTTTCTTGATTCACAGAAGAGGCACATTCTCTGTGTTTCTTTAAACTCAGTCTTGGTTTTTATCTCAGTTTCAAGGTAAATATTCTTTAAAAGTCCAAATCTTCTAGCTGTTCCCTTAAAAGGTTTATCTTGTGCATGTATTGCTTGTTTACTTAGCCACCTTATGAGTCTATTGAAGTGTTTATTTAGTAGTCTTTCTAAATTATTTATGGTGAGAGCCAACTAATCTTTGGCCACAATGAATTTTAGGGAATCACTGGGACTCACTGGCCCTGATTGATTATATTTCCGGAATTTCAGTAAGGCGATTAAGCATGCATGAATGTTAAATCTTCAAGCAACTTTCTATGAAGAAAAGTGAGTGAGTCTTATTTTTGAAGGAAAGTTGGGAAAACAAGTGTGCCTGAGACAATTGAGAAGAAATGAGTAACTTTAATTTTCATTTCTTTCTATTCTTTTAAAAGTAAATTGTGGAAATAGACATAATAAAGAGAGGACGTTTTTTGTCCAGTACTCAGAAAAGACTGGGAAAGTAATGAAGACAGGAACAAAATAAGGAAAGTCACAGCAAATACGTCTTGGAAGAAATGTCAACAGCACAGGGAAAATGCAGTCTCTGGCTCTCTATCTTAAGTCATCCTATCTTAAGTCTTGGCAGTTTTACAATTCAGGGCAAATGACAGAAACACCCTAAGTTATGCTTCCCTAGCTCATAGAATGGCCTCAGAACTTTTATGAAAGGGAGTGTTCAACTTCATCTTTGAGGGCAAAGATTAGAATCATAGCATGTTAGCACTCAAAAGGAATTCATAGATCATCTACTTTCTAGCCCAGTCTCTTTGTTTCACAGTTGAGGTCGCTCTGAGGCCAAGAGAAAGGTTACAAGTTTTCGGGAGTCCTACAGTAACTTAATGGCAGACATTGATTAAAACCAACCCAAATCATGATTCTCAGACTACAATGTCAGCAATAATACATTTAAATGCAACTAAAATCCAAGCTACTTAACTTGGCTGACCTCATCTCCTGTCACTCTCCTCGTTAGTCCCTTGCCCCTACCACATCAGCCTTGTTCTTGAGCCTATGACAGATGCTCTCAGACATTTCCTGTCTCCAGATAGTTGGAATGGCTCTTCTCTGACTCTGGCATGATGTCTTTGGCCCATCCCATCTTGCCTCTTTGCCAGTATTTTCTTTTCTTTTTCTTTTTTGCCAGTCCTGGGCTTGGACTCAGGGCCTGAGTACTGTCTCTGGCTTCTTTTAGCTCAAGGCTAGCACTCTGCCACTTGAGCCATGGCACCCCTTCTGGCCATTTTCTATATATGTGGTGCTGAGGAATTGAACCCAGGGCTTCATGTATCTGAGGCGAGCACTCTTGCCCACTAGGCCATATTCCCAGCCTTTGCCAGTGTTTTCTTGCAGACCCTTAGTCCAAGTCCAAATACCGCCTTCTCACAGAGTCCTTGCTTGATCAGGCAATGATAAGCAGATGCCTGCACTCTCTAAATTGTATCATCTCAGCATAATACTTACCTTATTCTATTTCTGTACTTAGTATATTCTAGTAGACTGTAAGCTTTGTGAACATGTGAATTGTCATTTTTACCTGTTTTATTGTATAGGAAACAACGACACCAACAACAACAATAAAACTTTATTTTCCCCAACCTAGACAACTGCTAGTCTGTTTTGTCTTACCTCTATATGTTTTCTTATTTCGACTATTTCATACAAGTGTAATCAGACAATATGTTTGTCCACACTGTAATTTATACCAATACTTCATTTCATTTTATAGCCAAATTGTATTCCATGGCATGTGTATACCTTTTTGTATCTATGCGTTTTCCACCTGATGGACAGTTAGGTTGTTTCTACTGTGACTATGAATGTTGCTATGAGCATGCAATGGATGGATGTTTTTACTTATGCTTAGTGTATTCTTAGGCGTCAACTTGCTATGGCAGATGATAACCTTATGTTTAACTTTGGGGATGACTCTTCAAATTTCTTTCCAAAATGGCTTCAGTATTTTAAGTCCCCATTAGCAATGGATAATAATCACTGTACCATTTCTGAAATATTGCTAATAATTGGTTTTACCTGAGTGGTATGTAATATCTCATTGTTGTTAGGACTTTTAATTTTGTAATACACAAAGATGCAGGACAGGTTTTCATGAATTTATTAGCCATTCCTCTATCTCCTATGAAGAAACATCTCTTCAGATTTTTACCTAGTTTTGGAAAATGTACTCACCTTTTTTTCATCATTGCATTATAAGAGTTCTTAGTATTTTTGGATACAGATCTGTTATAATAAACACAATTTGAAAATACCATCTCTTTCTCTTGGGTTAATATTCCTATTATTGGTGGCATACTTAGAAACATAAAAATTTATAAGCACCAGTTTGTCTGTTTTTCTGTTGCTGTGTTTTGTTTTCAGTTGTAATATATCATTGCTTAACCCATAGAATTGTCCCTGTTTCATCTGAAGAGTTCTTAGTTGCAGTTGTGATATTGTCTTCAGTAAACTTTATTGACATGATTGAAATTACATGAGCCATTTTGCCTTTCTGTCGGTGTCTTTTTTATCTTTTCAATTATTGTTCTTTTCTTTTTTTTTCTTCCTTCTTATTGAGTAAATACTTTCAGGATATATTAATTCCTTTGATAATATTCACTTACATTCTTGAGTTGTTTTCTTGTGGGTACTCTCACACTTATAGGCTTAAAATAGGTATCTTATAAGATGGATCCCTATTGTAATAGCGGGGCCTAATGACCTTTATATTATTTACTACTGTATAGCACCATCTCTGTCCACCTTTTAAAGCTACTACTGCTATGTATCTCAAGTTGGTGGATATAAATCTAGCAATACATTAACGTTTTACAATGTTATATATTTTAAATCAGCCTGTAGATGAAAGAACTTCAAGTACATATTCAAAGCGTTTGACACTTTCTGGTTTTCTTTTTAAATAATTTAATTTTAATTTAATGTCAAGGCGATGTACAGGAGGGTTACAGTTACATATTTGAGGTAGTGAGTACATTTCTTGTCAAACATGTCACCCCTCCCCTCATTTTTCTTCCACTTTGTCTTCCCCTCCAAGCTGCTTCCCCAAGTTGTATATTTCATTTCCAGCATATTGTCTTGTGTGTATCACTGTTGCTTTGGTTCAGCCTTTGTCCTTTGTCTTACCATTTTCTTTCTTTTTTTCCCTTCTTTATTGTCAAAGTGAAATACAGAGGGGTTACAGTTTCATATAAGGCAGTGAGTACATTTCTTGTTCAACTTGTTACCTCCTCCCTCATTTTTCCTCAGCCTCCCCATCCCCATTTCCCTATCCTCCCCCCATGAGTTGTACAGTTGATTTACACCATATAGTTTTCTAAGTATTGCTGTTGCATTCGTTTGTCTTTTTATCCTTTGCCTCTCGATTTTGGTATTCCCTTTCCCTTCCCTAGTTCCAATGCATATATATATACAATATCCAGGGTACTAAAATCAGTTATAGTGATATCAGGGGTAAAACCACGGGAAGAGAATATGAGAAAAAAAAGGTACAGTTTCACATGCCTTGTTGAAAATAACTACAACAATGATATATCACTTGTTTCCGTAACTTGAAGTTTTTTTCACTTAGCATCATCTTATGTGCTGATAAGGGCATAGCTATTGAGCTATTGTGATCTTCTACTAGTACTATCCTAGACATGTATTAATTATTCCCTATGAGAGAAACCATAGAGTCCATGTTTCTTTGGGTCTGGCTCACTTCACTTAGTATGATTTTTCCAAGTCCTTCATTTCCATATGAATGGGACAGTGTCATTTTCTTCTGATAGAAGCATAGAATTCCATTGTATCTTACCATTTTCTTATTCTCCGACTTTGAACAATCACCTGAGGTCATTTTCTGACTCCAATACAACTTGTTATTGTTTATGATAAGCATTACCTATATATTGTATCCCCAACAATTCAATGTTAACACTTAAATGTTACTAGAAGAATAAAATACTATATATCATATAGGCTTCTAGAATTATATACTGTACAATATATACTATAATTATGATGAATTATGATGAATTATAGTATACTTGATTGAAACTATATTTTAATTATATTACATAGCATTAATGTTTAATATATGATATATCCAAAACATACAATATATAATTATATTTACTTTGAATATTTAATGAAATATATAATTTATTTTATTTATTTATTTATTTTTTTTTGCCAGTCGTGGGCCTTGGACTCAGGGCCTGAGCACTGTCCCTGGCTTCTTCCCGCTCAAGGCTAGCACTCTGCCACTTGAGCCACAGCGCCGCTTCTGGCCGTTTTCTGTATATGTGGTGCTGGGGAATCGAACCTAGGGCCTAGTGTATCCGAGGCAGGCACTCTTGCCGCTAGGCTATATCCCCAGCCCCTGAAATATATAATTTATAAAGTCTATATATTATATAGTTATATAGGAAAGAGTATATTATCTATAATATATAAGACTATAGAAAATATATTATGTTACATAGCACATGTAATATATAATATATGGTTTGTAATATATTATACATTATAGGTTTTCTATTATATAGTCTTAAAGAGTATTATAGAGAGGTAATATTAGGGGAATAACCAGTTCAAAATCTGTGGTTGAAACCAGACTTTGAGTCAAACTAGTAAGAACCCAAATCAAGAAATGTTTAGTAATTAATAAATACACTGACTATTCATGGCCTTTTAGGGATTAGTTAGAAGTAGTACTTGGATGGTCCTTGGCCATCTGTCTTAGGAACCTAAGCATGAAGTTGCGCTAATTGTTGCAGAACACTGTATTTTGGATGAAGAAGCAGGTATCAGGCAAAAGGATGATTTCAGTATGATGATACAGAGTTTAAAGTTCCTACTGGTCATTCAAAGAAAATGCAAACTTGGGGAAAAATATCATTCAAATATTCCTCTTATGTGTACTGAAAGGCATATTAGTCATTTGAGGCCCTTATTTTCCCCATTTATGATTAATGGCATGCCCTGATAGAACCTGTAGAAGGTAAGTTGCCATTTTCAGAGTTTTAAAACATACAAATGGATATGGAACTTTTGAGAACTTTTGGATACACTAAAAGTTGGTTGATATTTTACTTTTTGCCCCTGGAGCTTCCTTAAGAGGTATTCCACTGATTCTTTCTTTCCGTAAATGTCACTACCTTCTGACCTCCTTTCCTTCCTGATTCTTGTCTAGACTTGGCATTTTTCCCTTCGTGTGCATGATTTTTCCTTCTGCATGTTTTTATCTACTTGAAAGCTAAATTTCTTTCTTGGGTGTACTCCTAAACCTCATTTTACTCCCCACCCATCTTCTGCGTGTCAGATCTTAAGACAAGCAGCGTTTTAGAGTTAGATTAAAACTTTACAACTATCTTTAATGCTTTGATCTTGTTGAATTAAAATGTGAAGTCAAAATAGGAAGGCAATTGTTCAAAGCTGCTTACTTTGAGACTTGAATGCCCATTTCATTACTTAAACCCCTTTAAGGTTCAATTATTTGACAGTGCTTTCCATTTTAAAAAACTTTATTAAGTTTATTGACTCAGTGAATTTGAATTTAGGTTTCTTCATGATTTTTTTCAGTTTATTGTGTAAATAGAATACTTTCTTTTTTAATTAAAATATGGAATGATTCACAAATTTGCCTATCATTCTTGGGCAGGGTTCATGCTAATCTTCTCTGTATCGTTCCAATTTTAGTATATGTCCTGCTGAAGCGAGCACAATGGAATACTTTTTAAAACACAGGTGGTATATGATGTATTGTGTAATTTACCAAACTATGATTGCATTTCTAAGCATTTAGTCTTTGAACCACATTTTCTGCTCATCAAATTAATATGCACTTATTTTACAAAACTTGAACATTACTGGCAGTTAGGAAGAAATATTTAAATTACCTATAGGCTTATTACCACTAGAAGCCACATTTAAAGTACCATAATGTAAAATAATGCAATTTAACTTTTTCTCTACTCATCCCATGTCCCATGATGAAGCCTCCACTGAAAACTACACCACTGATATCCAGGTTAAAAAAAAAATCTTTCCTGAATAGCTAAGAGTGCATTGTGATCTCACTGTAGCTAGATTGAATGCTAGTCGTCTTCAGTTCATTTTATAACTTACCTGTCTCCTATTTCATTGACTCCATAGGATATATTATCAAGGGTGATGAAAACCCTGATTGCTGATTATTTTAGAAGCAATGGTGGAAGCAGTTTCTCCTCGTGTCCCTTTATTCAGTTCCTATCATTTGATCTACATAGATTCTCCAGACAGTTAAGTCTTTTCCACTATATTCCACTATAGGAATGCATCATTTTCTACCAGGGAAGGATGAGATGCAGATATAACTGAAGAAGACAAAGCAGTAAGGTCATTCCAAATCAAAGGTCAGCACAGGCTCATGTACATGCCAAATGGCTTTCAACAGACTATAGAGGATAAAGATGGCCAAGAGAATGACAGTGAAGCCTGGAGGTTCAAAATGGGTTTGGACTTTTTTTGATCATAGCCAATCAAGAATTATAACCAGGCAGAACTAGCTCAATTTACATGTAGGAAAGTAAAATATAGTTCAAATGGTTTAAGAAACTTGTCACTGAGTGAATTGCGTATTTTCCCTCTCCCTGAAAGACTGAGTTAACGTGTCAGTGATACAACCTTCAGCCTTTCTTCCATGTCTACAAGCTGTAGTGTTTTTTTTTTTTTTCCAGGAATTACACCTAATTATTTCAAGACTGAAGTAGCTACAACTGCTACTAAAAGTTGTGTTTTAGTGGAATTCCTCTAGATGATCTTATGTCTGACCTTCTGTACTTTATCTTCCAAAGATTAGCTTGTGGTGTTAATTATGGGGTAAGTAAGCAGTTCCTTCCTATAGCAAATCAGCCAAAGTCCAGGTTTGCTCTGGAGGGCCCAGGGATCAGAGCTCTGTGTTTCTTCAGGTTTCAATTTACCAGCCTCAAACCACTTAAAAGCAGGAGGAGGAGAGGCTGGGGAGTGATCGGTTTACAAGTGACCTGGGAGTTCACAGCTTTCATCCCTCCAAATCACAGTCCATATAATAGGCCTTGTGCAGATACAATTGGGACAAATTGACTCAGGCGTCTTGCTTTCAGAAATGAAAACCCTGCTCTCTTATCAGTGTCCCCAAGCCTGAATTGTGGCAATCAAACATTTGACAGAGGATGGTAGTTGTTCAAAGGTCAAATAGAGGATGTAGGCCCCAAGTCACTGGGTAGGCTGTTAAGTGGCACCCTACTGTGTTAATTGGTTAATAGGACTCTTAACTAGTTGAGGGACTTAAAAGTCAAACCAGAGGAACTGTGTTTAACAGGCTTTCTTCTTTCTCAGCCAGGAAAAGATGTAACTAGAAGAATTTACAGCTGGTCCATTTTTGAAGCCGGATGCTGGCACTGTAACCTATGACCAGTAGTTTTGGATATGATTGGTTAGGAAGCCTTGAGATGGTTTTAATGTTTTTAAGAAAGGCAGTTATTTCCATTGTGGAGCCTGAAGTTGACTTTTAGAAGTATAGAAGCAAAAGAAATGGGGAAAAGGGAGACAGAGAGAGAGAGAGAGAGAGAGAGGTTATTTTGATTATTTAGCACACTAGTTTTAGCACTTTCCAAACCCAAATAAGCTTGGACTCTGAAAGGAATGTTTATTTTTTAAAATTAGCATAAATCTGTACAAGGTGGCTTTCATTGGGACATTTCTATGCATCCATACCATGTGCCCTGATCAAACCCACTCTATCCATCACTGTTTCTCATCTCCTCTCTCCTCTTCTGTGTATTTCATTGTTCTCTTTTCATATATGCACTGAAAGCATTTCAACATACGCACCCTTCTTCACTCCTTGCCCTGGGTTCTCTTCCTCTGCTAGGACCCTGGTCCCCCACAGCGCCTGTTTTATTTTCCAGTCATTAGAATTTTTTAGTATGTATTACTCATACAAAAGGTTTTCATTGTGTTAATTCATATGTACATATGTTATAATTTAATCAGATTAACCTCCTTTATTTTTCTTTCCCTTTTCCCTATTGTTCTACAGCTTTCAGTGAGTTCCTTATGTTTTTTTCCATAGTTAGAAATAATGTATTTAAATATTACTCATTCTCTATTATTCTCTTTCCTTTCCACATAGTCCCATAGTTGCAAACATAGATGTGTGTGTGTGTGTGTGTGTGTGTGTGTGTGCATATTTTTTCTTAGATATTGGTTCCACTAGTGAGTGAAAACATGTGTCCTTTGGCTTTTTAAGCTAGGCTTACTTTTTCAATGTGATCAACTCTAGTTCCATCCTAATGACATAATATCATCATTAGTGATTGTCATTCTTACTGGGCTGAGATGGAATTTAATATAGTTTTTGATTTGCATTTCCTTTATATATATGTTAGCTATTTGTATTTTTCCTTCTGGAATCTCTCTATTTAGATTGTACATTTATTAATTGGGTTACTTATTCATTTGTCCATATTTTAATTGGATGGTTTATTCTTTTGCTGTTTACTTTTTTGAGCTCTATATATAGTCTGGCTATTAATCCTTTGTCCATTGAATAGTGCTCAAAGATTTTCTCCCATTCTGAGGGTTGTCTTGAGTCTCCTAATTGTTTTTTTTTTGTGTGTGTGTGTGTGTGTGTGTGTATGTGTGTATGTGTGTGCATGCCTAAGCCTTTTTATTTTCTTACAATCTCATTTGTCAACTCTTGATCTGATTTTCGGGGCAGTTGAGGTACAATTCACAAAATAATTACTTGTGCCTATATCTTCCAGAATTCAAAAGAATTGCTTTTGATATTGATTTAAATGTAAAATGCCTAGCTTACATACTAGGAATTCAACAGTGTACCTGAGAAGTAATTTATTATATAAAAAACTGAAGCAAAAGACTCTATATAAGCACTTTATAAATTCACAATACTGACAAATCACAGTCCATCAAATGATGACATATTTAAGAAACTATAGATTTACAGAAAATATAGTGACACAATTCAGTAATTTGTTACTAAGAATGATCATTTAAAATTAATTCTCACCGGCCTGGGAATGTGGCTTAGCGGTAGAGTGCTTGTCTAGCATGCACAAAGCCCTGGGTTCGATTCCTCAGCAACACATAAACAGAAAAAGCTGGAAGTGGTGTTGTGGCTCAAGTGGTAGAGTGCTAGCCTTGAGCAAAAACAAGCCAGGGACAGTGCTCAGGCCCCGAGTCCTTATTGACTACTAGAAATGATTAGCTTTATCATTCATCCTATTCCTAGAGTGTCTTCTTTTAAAATTCCATCCTCAATTTGATGCCTTCCAATGTAGAACCCTCCCATATTCAGTAGTTCCTTTCTGCCTGCCAGTTAAAAAAACTAGGGAGAGTGGGCTGGGGATATAGCCTAGTGGCAAGAGTGCCTGCCTTGGTATACCCGAGGCCCTAGGTTCGATTCCCTAGCACCACATATACAGAAAACGGCCAGAAGCGGCGCTGTGGCTCAAGAGGCAGAGTGCTAGCCTTGAGCGGGAAGAAGCCAGGGACAGTGCTCAGGCCCTGAGTCCAAGGCCCAGGAGTGGCCAAAAACAAAAACAAAAACAAAAAACCAACTAGGGAGGGCTGCCCCCAAATGAGCCATTCTAACTTTCCTCTCTGAATTCTCTTCTACCATACCAGATGCTTCCCTAGCTCGCTCATTTACCATGGACACCTGCTGCATCTTAGCAATTATCTCTTCCCTAGGTTTCTACTATTTTCCTCTCCCTAGAAGCCCTATTCTCCCTTCAAATGTGACCTGGTCAGTTAAGTTCTCATCTTTTGAAAATTCTTATACTAATTTTCTCTTTGACTACATCCTTCCTTATTATTTTAATAATTCTTCTCTCATTAAAGTTTCTGTCAATTTCTTCGTGGTTAGATCTAAAAGACTTGTTGTACTGTTTGTCTAGATTTTCTGTAATACTCGATATAGTTAACTATCCCCTTGTTCAAATTCCACCAATTATCTGTCTCATTGTGTTCTATGGCATGACACTCTCCTTGTTATTATTTTTTGCTGTCCTTGGTGAGAATCTTTTCCTGTGTCTAACAACTCCACTGTCAAAGTCTTAATTACCTTCTATTTGGTTTAATTCCTTTGTATTTCTATATGGTTATCTATACTTTCAGACTATGTCACACTCTGAGTTAAACACACACACACACACACACACACACACACACACACACACACATTTTTTTTCCCAGATCCTGGGTCTTGAACTAAATTCTTTTTGCTCAAGGCTAGGGTGCCACTAGTAAGCCATAGCACCACTTCGGGCTTTTTCTGAGTGGTTTATTGGAGATAAGGGTCTCATGGACTTTCCTGCCTGGGCTGACTTCAAACTACAACCCTCACATCTCATCCTCCTGAGTAGGATTACAGATGAGAGCCACCAGTGCCCAGTCAGATCCTTATTGGTAACTAGCTAATGGGTGGTCACCCCACAAGTATCTTATAGTCACTGTATACATGTGAAGTTGATAGTTTTACTCTCCAAGCTGCCTCTCTTCATAGTCGCTGAGCTCAGATGATTGCATCATCACCTATGACTATTTCTTAGAAGCAAAACCAGTTAACATCTTTGATTATTCTTTCTCAGGAACAATCAGATTAGAGAATGAATAATTATCTAAATAAATAAAATATTGAAACCATTCCATACATCTATATATGAATGATTCCCTCTGTTGCTCTAGTCTATTATAACCAATCTTCCATCTCGTGGTTCTAGTCTATTATAAATTCTTTCACTATTATTTTAACCAAGGACCACTATCCTTTGTACTTCCTTTCTGGACTCTTCTAACCATTCCTCTCATGTGGAAAAAGTGATCTTTATAAAATACCATCTGATCATATCTTTCTCATAAAAATAGTCTCTAACAATACAGACTTCTCATGAGACACACTGAACCTAAAATACTCATCAGTGTGTTTTCTCATTAGCTAGCTTAAAAACCAATAACTTTTTAGCTGGCACAGGTGGCTCACACTTGTAACACAAACTGCGCAGTGGCTGCAGATCTGAGGACTGTGGTTTGAAGCCAGCCAGCCAGGGCAAGAAAGTCCATGAGACTCTTATCTCCAGTTACCACTAGAAAACCAGAAGTGGCTCAAAGTGGTAGAATGCCAGCCTTGAACAAAAGAGCTCAGGAACTGTGCCCAGGTCCCGAGTTCAAGCCCCATGGCTAACCACCACCACCACCACCACAAACAACAATAAAAACAACAACAGCAAAACAATAACAGTAAAACAGCAAAACAACAATAGAAAACAATCAACAACCAACAACAGCAAACCAACAACAGCAAAACAAAAACAAAACAACAGCAAATCAACAATGATACAACAACAAAACAAACAGCAACCTTTTTGAAAAATCCTCAGTGTCTACCTCAGAGGGTAATTCACCTTTATTAGGTCAAGAGTGGCCATGTGCACAAGTTTACTCAGCTGGTTTTCCTTGTCCTGGGACCACTCAGCATCACAAGTTCTTGGGAGCAGTGAGACATGAGCAAGGAGAACAGCACCAGCATGAAGTGGGCCTGGAGGAGCAGCCAAGGCTGAAGTGTGGGGCCAGCCAAAGGCAGGGAGCACACTTGGCCTTGGGAATTCCAGATGGAGTTGTGGGTGCCTGGGAAACCTTCCTGAAGAATCTAACCTCCTCCAGGGCTTCTCAGGTATCTGTGCTGCCCAAGCCCCCTAAGCAACAATAGCAGATAGAGTGCCACCTGGGACGGAGGTGCCCTGTTCCCATCTGGGCATCCAACCACGGAGGGAAGGTTGGTATACATTCATTCCTGGAGCAGGGTGGTTCTGCGTGGCCATTTGGGGAAAGGAAATCCTGTGCGGTCAAGGGTTCTGTTGTTGGGGATATAGAGAGATCTGATATGGTGGCTTGTGGTGTGGTCTCACATTGATGACATCCACACTTTTGCAGCTGGAGTGCACTACCTCAGCCAAAAATCTGGTGCCCTCGCAGCAGACATAGTTCAGGATGCAGCCGGGAGCGTACATGTGGGGGAACTCCTCTGCACCCACCACAGTGGCCCCTGAAGGAATAGGCAAAGCATGTTCTATGCTGGCACCCTCTGTGGACCCTCCAAGCCCCGCGTGTAGATGGCAATGTATGCACGCTGCTTTCTGAAGAAATCCCTACTCCTTCATGGATTACCCAGTGCTCTGTGTTTGGCTTCATCTCTAACATTCTTTTCCCCAGGGTACTCTGCTCTAATTGTTGTGAGTCACAGTACTTTTGCTTTCTTAATTTGTTAGAATTTTTTTTTTCTCCTGTTCACCTTAAGGCCTTCGGTTTGCTCCGTGACTCTGTCTCCCTCTAGGTAAGGCTCAGGGGACCCAGGTCTTGTAATGTAATATGTTCCTATGCATTCTTCAGAACTTACATTTCCTTTCTTTGGTGCTTTGGATACAGGGTTTTTCACTTTTCAATGTTCTTCTATCAATTGCATACTATAGGTCTCTTATTTTCCTTCGTTATTCCCTAGGGCATAACATATGCCATTAGAAAAGATTGTGAGTGGTATTACCCTCCTCCTCTCACTTCCTCCTCCTAATCCTGATGCTCTCATCATTGCACAGATTTGATTCTGCTGTTGATAATAATTTATTATAAATGTTGTATTAGTTTTATTGTGGCCCAGGCACTGAAATAGTCATTTTTCCTCAAGTGAAAAGCCCATTATACTTACATTGTAAAGTGAGGAAAACTTCAATAAACAAAAGGATTCTACTCTTTATCATCTCTCAATAAGATGATAAAGGAGTATAGATAGGGAAATTATTCTAGATTGGTAAAGTCTCACAGGTGTAGCCTAGACTATCAATAAGGGTTATCTCCCACAATATCATCTTTTAATAAAATGTATTTGAATCCCTCAAAAATAATATTGAGTACCTTATTTTAGTATCTTATTTAGTATCTTGTTTTAGTATCTTATGTTACTTCTCTCTCTTGGCATGACAACTTCACACTTCCACAGGTTTTGGTTTTTGTTTGGCCAGTCCTGGGTCTTGAACGCAGGGCCTAAGCACTGTCCCTGGCTTCTTTTTGCTCAAGCCTAGCACACTACCACTTGAGCCACAGCGCCACTTTTTCTGTTTATGTGGGGGTGAGGAATCAAACCAAGGTTTCATTCATGCTATAATTTTATTCATGCTATAATAAAATATATTCACATTTACTGATACAAGTCAGCTAAACAACAATGCTCACTGTATTTAATTCCCTGGTCATTAAGATCTCCAATATATGGCCAAAAAGAAGGATTACAAAAGATCAGGGTGCAGTTTTTTTAAAATAGTTATTCCTTTGTATAACTACTTAAAGAAAATTGAAATATAATTTAATTTTAAAAATATCAGAAAGCATAAGAAAGCAAGTCCTTGGGGCCATACAAACGTTAACAGTAGTCACTAAGGCACCTTAGAGACTGCCTGAGGTCTTGTGTTTCATCTTCTCAGCATATCTGTGACATTAATGGTATTATTGTTGTGGTTTTAATGATTAAATGGGGTTAAGCTGTGCACAAAACACATCTGCCTCCTTGCTGAAGCTTGTTCTAGAAATGTCTATACGCCACTCAATGTTTCTGATAATTTGAATGTGTCAAAGGACGAAGTGTGTTTAGTTTTGAAATTAGTAACAATGATGTATGTTCTTGAAACCTACGGCACTGCCTATGCAGTGTACCAAGCCCCTGAGCGGTTCGGCGAATTACTCAAACTGAAGGTGACTGTCATCATTTGTATATTAAAAATGAATTTTTGTTACACATAGAAACATATTGATATCAAGTAGTACTTCAGTTGGCATACGTTTTTGAAGTTGATGATGACAGGTGAGGTCTTTATTCTCGTTGGAAGACATACTTCCTTAAGAGGCTTCTGTGGTTCCACACGGGGTATGTGAGGGGCAATGAATAGTGTGTGTTTATAGCAACTGTGTGAGGAGCTTATCTGCATTATTCTAACTGCATCCACGGTGAGAGGGTGAGAATAAAAAACATTGAAAATCCTTTCTAGGCCTAAGGATCTAACACTTTTCAGTATTTAATCTTCTGTAGACATAGGAGTTAAAAGCATAAATCTCTCATTCTACCTAGGACTCTTGAGCTTTAAGATCTACCACCAACTATATATGTTTTTCATTTCTTTTTCATATAGAGTTTTAGTTTTGTTACATAAGCAGGCTGTCCTTGAATTTGATATCCTCCCTCTTTGGCTTTTCAAGAAGTGATATTACAAGTATATACTATAACACTTAGATAACTTTTAAGAAAATAGCAACTGTTTCATAGTTAAAATCACATTGCCAACTAAAGAAGTTATTGTGAATTTCACCCTAGAATGTTAGTCCAGAAAATTTATTTGATGAATAACAGACAATAAATACCAACAGAAATATCAGTGTATGGTTAAGAAAACCATGACCAGGGCTGGGGATATAGCCTAGTGGCAAGAGTGCCTGCCTCGGATACACTAGGCCCTAGGTTCGATTCCCCAGCACCACATATACAGAAAACGGCCAGAAGCGGTGCTGTGGCTCAAGTGGCAGAGTGCTAGCCTTGAGCGGGAAGAAGCCAGGGACAGTGCTCAGGCCCTGAGTCCAAGGCCCAGGACTGGCCAAAAAAAAAAAAAAAAAAAAAAGAAAACCATGACCAAAAGAAAATAAAGTCTGAATAAGAAAATCAGTTCAAGAAGAAAGAGTAAAATAGGTGAGTTGAATTGGACAAAAGTACAAATATGCAAGTTGTAAATATCACAACAAAACTTTGTATAATTAATTTATATTAATAAATAAGAAAAATGTATTTTCCCAAGGTATGAACTTATCAAGGAATAATTATTGTAATTAGTTATAATATCAGATTATCCGCAATATAAACAAAATCAGCATTGGTAATGATGTCTTAGATACATTTTAAGAATATATTTCCATATTGATGTATGGTTGTATATTAAAATTCGGAAATTTTAAGCAAATGTCTAATGCAAAAATTTTATGATCTATAATTATATAAACATGATTTTTAACATTTTTAAAGATACTTCCAAATGTTTCACTTTCAATTAGATAAAGATCTATCATTCTAACACTTTGTCTATATTTCTTTGATTATGTGGCCTATCTTACATATCGCCTTTGCCTAATTTATTCCATGTTTTAAATTTCTAGTGATGATTACATTGAAGAATTTACTAAAAGATCTTTATTAGAGGATGCTAGAAGGTCAAACTGCCTTGCAAGTGACTTCACACTTTCTAGGGCTTTTCCTTTTGGCCTTCTTTCTGTCTTTGTACTTTTTAATTTAATTTAATTTTATTGTAAGGGTGATGTCAGAGGGGTTACAGTGGCATAAGTAAGGTAATAAGTACATTTCTTGTTGAGCATTGTTACCTCCTCTCCTGTTTTCTCCCACTTTCCCTCTCTCCCCCAACTCCACTCCTTCCCAAGTTGTAAAGCTCATTTCCATGGTAGTAGTATCTTGTGAGTATTGCTGTTGAATTGGTTCACCCTTGGTCCTTTGTCTCACCATTTTGTGATTCCTCTTCCCTTCCCCAAATCAGATAAACATATATATAAGACACAGGGTACCACAATTAAAATAGTGACAACAGGGAACAAAGAGGAAAAAAAAAAGAAAAAAGTAACTTCACATAGTACATTAAAAACAAAAACAAATATTTTAGTAAAGCCACTGGCCATATTCTTTCTGTTAGACCTCACTTTCCTCCATTTTATTCGCCACGTTTTGCTTTTCTTCCTTATGGTATGTCACGTATGTCTTTCTCTGCATCCGGATTTAGCAATGCCAAAGAAAGCTTATGGTGACATTTTGGCCCTTGTGTTGGGCAGTAATTAGATCATTATGTACTACACCAATGGATTCAGTGTTTTCATTCCCTCAGCAGCCTTCAGGCCCCACCTGCCAGCTGCAGAGAGACAATCTCATAAACCTGCCAATACCCTGATTTAGCTGAATACATGTTTGTTAATAAATCTTTCATCATATTATAATCAAAGACCTCTTTCAGTTTATGACCCACCTAATGAAGGATTTGGGGTGTCTGCTCATCAATTTGATGTATTTAAAAACACAGCTAAGGTGAACGGGGTGTGTGGGGGTGTCATTAGCATGTGTTTATCCTTCTGGCTAGGTACAGAGTGGAGCTGGAAAGGTCATAAAGGAAACTGAGAAAAAGTGCATTAAACATAAAGCAATAAAGCTGTGGTATGAGCCATGCATTCTTAATTTGAGGAAGTGATTTCTTGAGAGAAGCATCAAGTTTATATTCTGTTTGAAGTTTCACAAGCCACCAGGATCTATAACAGTTCTTTACCCGATGTCTTTTCTTTTTTTCTTTTTAAGATTTAGCCATTATCATTCAAAGAATTTGATGGTATGTTGTCTGTCATGGGAGTATAATTAACTGAACTTTAGAACTTGTGAAGACTGGCTACCCATACCAGTATATGATCATTGAAATTCATAATATCATTTTTTTACATTACTGCTAAGTGTTCAGATTTGATTTTTATGTGGTTGTAATTATAGCGAGTTAAGCAGTTGCCTCTCTTTTTTCTTACTAGATTGAAGGTAGAAATGATTTTATTCTGGAATATTTCAGATAAAGTATACCTAATTTCCAAGAAGGTACAAAAAATGTTAATGAGCCATAACAAGAAATAGAAAGACAAATATATGTACGTATGTATATACTGTATAAATTCAAATACCTCTTACAATTCATTAAGGTGACAACAGGTCATGCCTTCTAAATTTTTTCTGAAGTTAATTCCCAGTGTTCTCTGCCCTCGTGAGTTTGCCTCTGTGACCTGGTGCTCAGCTTCCATTGTTGCAGCCAGAGGTGTCTAGTAAAGAGACAGTGCATTGACCTTGGCTTCCTAAGTGTTTCCTTCTACCTCCACAGCAAGTTCTATTTCAGTTCCACTATCAACAAATAGCTTTCAAAACCAGATAGGCCACCCTGTTGGAAATGAGGACGAGGTCAAACAGCAGTCCCCAACGACTGCATGGAAAGTCTGCTCATCTTCTTGGTAGAAACGTCTACCTTCCTATTCATCCGTTGAGACATTCCCTTTGCCAGGTCTTCCCAGTGAATCTTTTGGCCGCCCTAAGTCTCCAGCTGAGGATGACACAGCAGTATCACATGCGATCATCTTTCATGTCCTGTGTGCTCTCCTGGCGTTTTCTGTTTCCTTTCCTTTGTGATATTTTCAGCATCAGGAAACGTCACTCACCTTGACCATTGTTTTCACACGTTTGGGTTTTAGACACAGGGTTTGTTGTTTCACTTGGATCCAAAAAGATAGACAGGAAGGAAAGCAGACAGCAGAGACATCATCTACTTCCTGACTCAATCATAACACTATTTTCATGACTTTGTCACAGTGCAGAAAAATTCATGGCATTCATTGGAAGAAGCATTAACAGTGAAGCTGACATATTTCTTCTCTCTCTCTCTTTTTCCTATCTCTCTCTCCCTCCCTCCCTCCCTCCCTCCCTCTGTCTCTCTTCTCTCTCTCTCCCTCCCTCCCTCCCTCCCTCCTTCCCTCTCTCTCTCTCTCTCTCTCTCTCTCTCTCTCTCTCTCTCTCTCTCTCTCTCTCTCTCTCTCTCTCTCTCTCTCTCTCTCTCTCTCCCCAAGCCTGGGCACTGTGCCTGCTTGAGTTTTTTCACTCAAAGCTAGCACACTACCACTTGAGCCACAGTGCCACTTCTACCTCCAACTTTATTTTATTTTATTGGTGGTTAATTGGAGATAAGAGTCTCTCAGACTTTTCTGCCTGGTCTGTGTTTGAACCAGAATCCTCCAATCTCATGGTGAGTAGCTAGGATTACAGGCATGAGCCACTAGCACCAGTCTCTGTATTAAAGGTAAAGATTAGAAGCATTTGCAGAGCTTATGGGCTTCTCTGATGTCATATTTCCCTCATAAAGATCAGATTTGTGCCACTTATTACTTCTAAAGTTCTACCATGAGTTACTAGAGTAAACATACTCTTTATCTTGTTTTATTATGATAAATCTGCAGAAACAAGGCTGCCTCACTGATTGATGATTTAACATCACATTGCGTGATTATTAGCTTTGTTTTGGTTTGCTTTGGGTTTCAGCAAAGCACTGGTACAGGTGAATCTTTCTTACAAATATTGTCTGGGCCATATTCTACAAGTGTCCCTAGGGGAAGGTAATAAACTTACCTAAACCATAGTTCCTTCACAATGAAGTTGGGGAAGAATGTATTTATCTTAATGACTAAGTAAGATAAAATTGCCTAAAATAACCCAATGCAAAGCACACACATAGTCATTGTAGTTTTGAAAATTTCTCTTGGTGTTGGGTTTCCTAAGGTTTCTATTTCTACAGATCAGAGCCATAGGCCTGTAATAGAAGCTGCACTTCAGGAATGCAAAGCTACTTCGTTGAATTACCATATGAATAATCATTTGTGTTTCCCTCATGTGGTATACTTTTTATAGAAAAGGCTGATCCCCGAAGAGAAGTTGATTTTTGATTAAAGCATTTATCAAGATTAACTTCAATAAAATTTTCCTTCTTGTGCTATAACTTTACAGGAAGACAAAAAGAACTTTCTTTGTTTCATTTTTTATTATTACTGTAAAGGAGATGTACAGAGAGAATACAGTTACATAAGTCAGATAAAGAGTACATTTCTTTTTTTATCAATGTCACCCCTTTCCTGTTCCCTCCCAGTTTTTCTCTCCCGTCCCCATCCACAAGTTGTATAGTTCATTTTCAACATAGTGTTTATCCTTTGTCTTCTATGTGTCCCCTCCTCTGTACCTTCTGTTTAGAAAGATACTCAGTCCGGTGCTATACCTTCTCTATCAGGCCCGGACACCTTAAAAAAAATCATCCTCTGTGTTACCTATGTCAGAATCAATTGCTTTGTTTAAAGACTACCCCTGTAGCTTGCAGCCTACTGAAATGATTCAGTCACCCTTCCTTACCTGTCCTTTCTGGTCTAAGCTTTCCCCTCCTTCCTGTCTTCTGCCTCTTGAGGGCACTAATGCTTCCCTGGCGACCTTGAGTGGCAGGCAATAATTCTTCATGTGGGTGGGACCTGTGAGTACAATAAAGCTCTTTCTCCCAGGCCTCCTTTCCAGTTCCTTCTCTGGGGCCACTGACTTTACCATACCATGTCCAACATGCACAGTCTGGAGTTCTGTAGCATGTGGTCATTTTTAAACAACCTTATTCATTTCCCTGTTTTCCAATATGACCCATTGGTGTCTTTCCTCTCAAGTCAAAATCTATTCTGCTAGATTATTTTGCTCAGAAAAGGAGGTGAAGTCAGTAGCTCCTGTTTGTCCTGATGATCACTGAGCCTTCCAGGCCCATCGTCCAACCTTGGGTCCTAGCAAGGTATTTACTCTAAGGTCTTGATTTCAGACTTACAATGTTTTTGGTCCCCTGTGGTTGTCACTGGAAGGATTATTGAATGTTGGTGTTCATTGACCTTTTCTGAGCTCAGGTACCTATAAGCAAGACCAACATAGAAAAACAGAAGAATTGTGATTTCAGGACATTTCAGAATGTCCTGAAATTTGTAAGGAAAATTATTTCCAAAAGGACCCATAGTGATACACTAGGAAATGGGTGAGGTTTGTTTGTCTTGGGGGCCATGAGGAGCAAGTTGAGGAGGAAGGGATACTACTTGCTAAGATAGGTCTATATTGGGAATACAAAACAAAAGGTAATAATAGAAAGGTAGAGTGTATAATTTCCAAACTCCTTCCCAGCTTAGAACTAAATCAAACACGTAGCAGGTTCTTAAACCGAGTCAATTTGCCCAAATATCCCACTGTGTCATATTTTAATAGGTTCCCCTAATGTCCCAACATTCCTCACTACAGTTACCAAATCTTTAATTGTGACAAGATAGTCAGTATTTTCAATGAAATTTGTTTCATTTTTGGAGCAATTCCAACAACTGGAAAATTAGACTTAAATCTATTGAACTAACTTTACCATTGTGTTTCCTCATTCTAAGTATCCATTTAGGTGCCTGTGCATATAGTTGTGGGCATATATTTTATGCTTTCCAACAACATAGAACTAGTGCTCAATATATTTAGTTCAAGTCAACATACTGGTTTTCTTTAAAACTTATTCCAGTGAAGACTTAACCATTTCCCAAGAAGAGCTTCCATTTATTGGAAAATGATATTTAGAAAACAAAATCTGGCTTCTAGGTGAGTCAAATAGTATTTTTTAGGTTGCTATTATTTGAGGACACCCTCAGCTCTAAGAGCTAAGATATACATATGTGTGTATGCATATATATGTATGTATATACACACATGTATATTATAGATATTTATATGCATAATTGAATTTCCATATGTGAACAGTATATCTATTTCTTTATCTATTCCTTTGTAAAACCTGAGTCTATATAGTATATCTTGGATTACTACCCAACAGCGTATGGTTTATTTCTATCCACCTTTCCCTATTATAACAGCTTAAATGGTGAGAAGCCTGGTTCTCATTTTTCCTCATATATTCACAGATTTTTTTTTTCCAATCACTGTACACACATAAACTAGGTTAGGAGGAATAATACACCTCTGTGAACAACAAAGTTTGTTAAGAGTTCTTTAGTCTTATATCTTATAATCAAAGTACTTTCCACTGTTATGTACGTTAAATCTATTCTTCCTCACAAATCTCTGTGGCTAGGCTCTTTACTTGTAATATAGATGATTCTTTGATTATTCTGTTGATTTCTCCTTGAGATTTCTTTTCTCTCTATCACTCATTCCCTATCCAACCATTTTGATTTTATTTATTAATTCAGGGATTAGTTCCCTGAATTAGAACACTACAAAATTATAGACACCTATGTTTCACTTCCTTTGCATTCCCCCTACTTATTTCCTCATTCTTTGTAGCACATTTATATCCAAACTTTTAGAGACCTTGTTCCCTTTCATTTCTGATTTAGTCATTCTAAATTTCTGTCGACCCAAATAATCAAATAAATGTATTTTATATTCTTGTTTTATGCCCTTGCTTTTTCTCAAATGTGGATGATAATTGAAATTACTTTCATGGGTGAATAGTGTGAAACTAATGGCTAGAAAGTTCATAGAAATTTTGCACAGTTACCATTGCGGGAAGTTTTCTTGTTTATTCTGCCATTCTCTTATTCACCAGTACAAAGGTAGATTCTAACATCTTATAATCACTAGTAACACTGCTAGAGATAAATTTACCTATTTGCAGCTAAAGTGATAGTACAGTGATCCATAACTCTCAAGAAAATGAATAGAACTTAAAAATTATTCAAACATGTTATTTGTACATCTTTATGGGTTACCTCTGCTAAGGCATTAAATGCTCATATCAACGAATAGTAATAAAGTCAGACTAATAAACATCTCTGTCTCATTAAGCATTAGTTATTTTTATTGCGTGCTGTGGAGTGTATATTCTCTGTCATTTAGAAAGATATCATGGACTGTTTAGTCCTTCTAAGCTCTAGAAATATCTGAAGCAAATCTTCCTTTATGTGTTTTGGTGGCCTTCTTGAACCTACTTTAGTCCTCCTTTCTTCTTCTCTAACCAGCCTGTAGTGAGTATTGCATTCTTTAGAGAACTGTTTTTTTTTTTCAACATTTGAAAGTAAGTTGTTGACAATGTATACAATATTTTCCTAGCCATAATATAAGTCTACCTCTTACCCAGTAAAATATCAATTCAAAATGAAGAAAGATCTAAATGTAAGCTCTAAGTATTTATTGTTTCTTTTGTTTTGTGTTGGTCGTGGGGCTTGAACTCTGGGCCTAGGCACTGTCCCTACGCTCTTCAGCTCAAAGATAGCACTCTAGCACTTGATTCACAGCGCCACTTCAGTCCTAAGTCTTTGAAACTAATATAGAAACACATAGGAAAAGCACTTAATGTTAATAGGCATATTACTGTCTAACTAGAATTTAAATTGCTTGGGATAATAGAGTAAAAATCAACAGATGGAATTGCAGTAATTATAGTTTTTTCACATCAAAGGAAATAATTTCTGAAATCAAGAGATAATTCACAAATTTGGAGAAAATCTTTGCAAGCTATTCATCAAAAGGACTAATATAAGGATGTGTAAGGAATTCTAAAAATCAAACACCAAAGGAACAAATAATCCAGTTAATAAATCAGCAAACATATAAAGAGACAATTCTGAAAAGAAGTAAAAGTAGCTAACACAAATATTAGACATCCTTAGCTATAAAGTAGTTGCAAATCAAAATGACACTGGGATGTTCCATTTAACTGTAGTCAGAATGGCTAAGATCAAGGGGGAAATCAAACACATTTTTTTCTTTTCTTGAATTTAAATTTTATTGTAAAAGTGAAGTACAAAGGCGTTATGAGTTCATTTCTTTTTGAACAGTGTTACCTCTTCCCTTGTTTCCTACCACTTCCCTCACCCCTCATCACTTCCCCAAGTTATAAAGTTCATTTCCAACATAGTGTCTAGTATTACTGTTGAATTGATTCACCCTTTATCCCACCATTTCGGTGATTCCCCCCTTCCTTTTCCTCAGATAAACTTATATACCAGACAAAAGGTACAGAAATTTTTATAAAAAAGTGACCACAGGGAATAAACTAGCAAATAGTGCAATAAAAAAGAACCTCTCGTTTCCATTTCTTGGAGTTCAATTCGACAAGCATCGTTTTATATAGTCATATGTACATAGCCATTGAGCCATTGTTATCCTCGCCTAAGAATATCCTGCTTTGTTCTCACTGTGTGATGCATAGAGTACTGTTTAGTTAACCACATCCAAGTGTAATTATTTGTCTTTTACTATCCACTGGATTAATTTGTAGATTTATAGATATATTCTAGTTACTGAAAATGAGGGAAACCGTGTAGCCTATGTTTCTTTGGGTCTGGCTTACCTCGCTTTTCTGTTTATCCTTTCTCTGACACTAACTGGCTGTACAGCACTGTGTTCATACCTGTCAGTTGAGGAAAGGTCTGCTTCCTTCCTTCTCCACAGGAATGGAGTCAAAATAGGAGATAACGCCTGTGACCAGACTGTCACCAACAAGAAGCACCTTTTAAATGACAGGTGAACTGGTTTTATCCCAACTAAGAAATGTTTTCAGAATTTCTAGACTAATGACCTGTTTCTCTCCTGTGCTCTTGAAATAACCCTTAGTGGAAATCGAGAGTGTGTAGGCATTTTCTCAAGACAATGCCTTCCTTCAATCCAGGAATTAGAATGTGCTTATTTTCTTACCTCTCACCATTAGGGCCACAACACACACCTGCTATTCCAGGCCCAACTTCACCAGAAGTAAAACCGTCTCTGCAGAAGCAGACTCTGTTTCCTGGAGCTCCTGTGGCCTAGCCCACATTTTGTTATGTATGTGGAGATTCAGGCAGAAGCCCTGTTGACCTCTGAGCATGGTATGCCCATGCAGACCTTCTCCATGAGACTCTTTGGATAGTGAGAACTTTATCTCCCTCCCCAAAGACCTTCAAACTTGCTGAAACTCCACAAAAGGAAAAATCTCTCATCTCATGAAAAGAAACTGGATAAAATACAACTAGAGTCATAAAATGTCAGATAGTTATGTGCCTTATGAGACTTCTAGTAAATTCTATTCAGAAAGCATTTGCATTTTCAAGGAAGACAAAAGCTGTATGAGTGGCAGAAATTATATCTCGAGATTGATGGGATATAAAAGGAGAGGTGGAGTCCTCATTTTTTATTTTCTCCATTTTTACCAATACCTAACTGTAGTTCCTTTTCTCTCTCTCTTTTTTTTTTCTGAACCAGAGAAGGGCATGTCTGGGCCCTTCACAGTTACTAGAGGTAACCAAGGAGGAATTTCCTCAGTAGACTAACTCTAGGACATCATTGGTGTATGCGTTATGCATTGAGTACTTGTTTGGAAGTTAGAGAGTTGGTTTGACTTACGTCAGGTCAATCACAATGCCCACTGTGTGGTGGAAGTGCTTGTTCTCTTCTCACTCACCTTGAGAGAGAACATTTCCCACAGGTACTAGAAAAGAACAGGTGGGCCTCTGTCTTTCTTCCTGAGGACCATTCCTTAAGGAGTTAGTGTAGTAGAACCCAGATGGCTGGGATTATGGAGGCTCCATGGGCTGGGTGAACTTTTCATCCCTCAGAACTCCATACTTAACTTCATTTAGGCTACCACAGGCCTGGCTTCAGCCACACAGAACTGTCACAGAGGAAAAGGTGACACCCCGCGGGTCACAGGAGAATGCTAGGAGGCCTCCAAGTGCTTGGCCCAAAGCCCAGCACACATTTTTTTTTCAAGTGGAGAGAAAAGGCAGCGCTTTGTGGGAACAAGATTCAGAAACTCGGCAATGCATTGGAGCTGGGCCAGACGTTGAATCCTGAAGGAAAAAGAGAAACTCCAGGCATTGTATGGATGTTCCTGGTTGGAACAATTGAGTTATTATGTATATTATATACATAGGATATATAATATATAAACACATATATGTATGTGTGTGTATGTCTCTACATATACAGGTATTTATGTATGTCTATATATTTCATATTTCATATCTCCTAATGTTCAGATGTAGAACAGTTACACTCCAGGAGGCAGATTTAAACAAGGTATTCAGGAATCTGAAGACTTTTGTACAATGAGCTTTAAACTCTGTTATTTGGAAATCAAAACCAGAGGAGAGTTCAGAAATTGATGTTGACAATCCTGCTCCTGCTTCATGGTGAGGAAAGCAAAGCCTGGGAAAATGATACACCTCATGCAGCATCATAGAATGACCAGGAGATTTCCAAAATTAAAGGGAGGGAATGCTGTTCCATTTCTCTGTATGAGCCCATCTGGTTTCTGGGACTGAGGGCTTAAACGCAATCCTATCTCTGTGAATGTTCACTTACGCATTGCCTCTATTAGAGATACACCCCCATTTTTATGGGGAGGTAGGAGAACTTTTATTTTCTGCATGTTCACAGAAGGAAGCTGAAGCCTGGAGAGGTAAAGTGACTCATTCAAGGTCACTTGTCTAAGAAATGGAGGAGACTGACTTAAACCGGAGGCCATAAGGCTCTTCATAATTGCATATTCTTAAGGAAAGCAATCAAGAGGTTACAAAAACTATAGATGTGATTGCCTAGAATTCACACCCTGCTCTCACTGCAAATCCACACTGGGAGGACACCACCTACATACACGTGCCTTTACTCTTGCCCTTCCCTCCTCATCTTTGTCTCCACTAATCTGTTCCAGCTGCTAGACTGCTGGGTAACACTTTCCAAACACATTCCTTTCCATGTGACCATCCTTCCTGGGATAGAAACTATACCTGTGTTTCAACAGGTATAAGGAAATCAGTGCCAGAATCATCTATTTCCACAGACTAAGACAGAGAGGCTATGAAAATCTGTGTGTGCATGCTCTGCATAAGGCCTGGCTAGTTCTTTTAAGACACCTGGCTACATAGTATTTTTATACAGAGTGGGCATTCCCTAAATCTTGAGTCACCCAGGGACTTGGCCATGTCCTGTTTCTTACTGCATTGTCCTTGGTAAATCACATCTGTGTTTTCAGGATTGTTGTGGTCTTGGTCCGCACTCTGGTCCCCTGTGAACACACTGTATAAGACCATCAGAGAGAAAAACTATGTTGATAGAAAATATTTCCCATTATGACAGAGATGGGAGAACTCTGATAGCTTGAGAAATCACATCCAAATCCTTTCATAGCTTAAAACCCTGGATCTAAACTCCATGCCCCTGGTGGCTGGGTGGGTAGAAAACTGGAGTTAGGCAACCACATTTTTGGGTGATCATGTTCACTCATGAAGCTACACATCTGCCACCCTGCAGCACCCTGAGGTAGCAGTTTAAGCCATGGGCTGAAAGTGTCCCTTCTTTACCATCCAAGACTCGCCTGCCCTTTGGTCATTGGAACAGATCATTGGATTTCAGGGAGAGAGCACACAAGTGGCAAGATGTAAACAAAATAACAACCCAGGGTCTTTGGAAAGCAAAGCAGGAACATGATTGTCTCCTGAGCTGAGCAGAAGTTCTTAGGGACTCTATGACAGCGTGCTCGCACGCTGACCCCTTCCTATGGGACTATGGCTGGGACCTGTTCATTTTCTTCAGAGAACCGCAATTATTTCTGCACATCAGGTTTTGGTGTCTAATGGGAAAATCTGGTCTCTACCCTGGCTTTATGGCTCAGGATCCATCCTAGAAGGGGTTCTATAGCATGGTGGTGAGAAGGTATTGTAGGAAAGAAAAAGTGGTTCATTTGTAGTCTTTAATTTGCCAGCAGGCAGGAAATCAGTTGGGGCCCCTTTGATGTCTCTCTCTTTCTCCATGTCATCCCCACATGGGAACAGAAGCTAGTACTGTTTATAGACAACCTGTCCTGTCCCGGCCTGCTGCCCAGGGATTTTCCTGGAGCCTATACCTGGGGCTCCAGGGTCTGGCAGTGGCTAAAACAAAGCTCTGTGCAGGGCACGGGCAGCTTTCTTTGGGCATCGGTTAAGACCAGGCATGTGGTGAGCGGGAAGGAGGAGCAAGGCTTGTCTCCTCCGGTTCATTTCCTGTGAGAGTGGAAGCTTTTCTCTTACTTGGGCACTGACTCACTCCTGGCTTCACCAGTTCCTCTTACAAATTCCTTTGGAGCATGAAAAGGCATTTGTGTATTTTGAAAAGTCAGAGGTTGGTGTTAAATGTTCCTACCTCTGAGAGAAAGCACATTGCCTGCTCCATTGTGGTGCTGGAGAAGGACAACCTCCCCCTCGCCCCCCCCCCCCCAGCTTTGTGGAGCCAACAAGCAAGGCTCAAAACTCTAACCAGATCTGTCCAGTGCCAGCCGGGGTCTCATCCGCAGCGAGGCCCTGCGAGCCAGCAGCGGCACTCAGCTGCAGTTAATTTTCATTTGCTGTTTGTATATAAATGCTTTTAGTACTTAAACTAAATTCAGATCAATTAAACTAATGTTGTTTGACATAATATTCCTTGTTCCAAAATCAATATCCCTTCATTTGACAGACTTATTCTTGAATTCAGGATGTTTATTGTTCTTAAAGCTTACCTATAGACCTGGTTTTTGTCTTTAATGATATAAAACAGCTCTTCCTCAAATACTATACGCCAGCATGTAATGGGGTTCAAATTTCTCTGGTAAATATCTTTAATTGTACCATCATGCCTTTTAATCTTAGCAGCACAGGGTCGTTCTTTCTTTGTCTCCTTAGTTTTAAGTACATTCCTTTCACAGTGTCTGTTGAAGAGAAACTGGGGTGAATGAAGGAGCCAGACTGGGATTTGAGTGTCAGAGTAGCCCCCCCCCCCCCATTCTGATCAAGCTCGGGGACTATAGCCATCCATTCATCCACAGACCCCAGCTTCCCCTTTTGCTCCTACCTTGTCGTCATAAAGTGACATGAGCTGCTGCACTGCGCCATGTTTCCTCCTGTGGTCGTTGCTCTATGCCCTGCGGCTCGTCTTCACCCTGCTTTTAGCTCTTAGAAATCTTTGTTGTGTTTTCCCTGGCCTTTGTCCAGAGACAGGCCCTTCTTGGTTGTGGCGAGAACATTTATCACTTCAACAGTGGGAATGAGGACTGAGCAGTCGGGTTGTGTTTTCTTTCCCTCACCATGGCGATGATCTGTGTACAGCGCCCTGATTGGAGGAATCGGGTGTATGTTCCCTGAAAGGCCCACCTTGCTGCCCTTGCCCAGGTGGGACTTGCCCACTTGAGGATAAAGAACTGTCCGCCAGAAAGAATCTCTTGGTGAGAACACAGGGGTGGTGCTATGTTTTTATTTCTTTTTATTTCCTGGCAAATATTTTCCTTAAACTAATAATAATCATTGATGTGATAGAAGCTGGCATTTAGGAGAGCTGGAATCAGCCTCTTCAATACGCCCAGCATTGTTCTGGGGCCAGTCATGAGGCAGGAAGAATCCTCACACAACCAGGTCAGGCCTTGCTTGCCTCAGCCTTCCCACCATGAAGTTTCCTGCTCTGATATGTGCACACCTGGAAGACAGTCACTCTGGCCCTCCCAACACAGATCATGCTCATATGTGCAGGCAAATGCTTTTCTGTGCTATTTCATATACAGGATAGTTGAATTCTGGAGTCTAGCATTCAATGTTGCTGAGGTTTAGGGCAAAGCAGGAGAATGAAGGGTTCTTGCTACTGCATTTTTTTATGAACAGTAGAAACAGCTCGACAAATCATTCTGCATATAACTGGTGACTGTAGTCTCCTAAGAGTTGGATTTTCTCTTTAGTATCTTCCATTTTTTTCTCTCTACTTTTAGATTGGTTCTATCTCCTTCTCACCTTCTTTCTTCTCATTTCCCTCTTCTTCTCTCCTTCTGCACACTACACCATCTGGAATAATATCCTGCGTGCTCTAAGTGTGGTTATAGTAAATCTTTTGGCTTGTGAGCATCAGAGGACACAGACTGCAGAGAAACACTTTCCAGCAGTCAGTCTCTCTCTTTAGTGAGCCATGGTCTTCCCTGGGAGGCCTTTGATCATTCCTTTGGTAACCACACCTGGCTACAGTTCATTTCCATTCCTCCAAATTCCCACAGCCTCCAACTGATTACTGCCTTCATCTCCCGAGTCAGGTTGCTGTGAGGATCTCCTCTGGCTGTGAGGCAAAGTCCTGCCCCAACACCCAGGAGGGAGGTTTCTCAAGGCCCTTTGGCCTCTTGCTTCGAGGAGGCTCTCAGCACAGGCCCGTGGGAGGCCAGGGAAGATTCAGGAAGGCAGCCAGGGATCTAGCTCTCACTCTTAACAGCCTAGAAATGGCAGGGAGAAGAAAGATGTGCCAGGGTTTCTCTGTGGATGTCCCTCTCTCACCACCTCCGACATGACAGTCCTGGTGCCTATTGTAACACGGGGCCTCACAAGTTGTCAGTGATGGAACCTATGCAATTTTAAAGCATAGTTGTTGTTTTTAAATGTTGCTTAACATCTGCCATTTCCAAGTGACCTGGATGAGATGGCCTTGCTCATTTTACAGAGGAGTAAAATGAAGCTCATCATAGTGATTGCTGAATGATACTTACATTTATGTACTAATATCTGAGTCTGGCTTCTAGTGCCTCCTCTATGGTTCACCCCACTGGGTTATGTAGCATCACTGTTCAAAGGATGCTAGGTCACAGCTACTATATTTGCTTCCCTTGTCCCAGAGAACTTGCAATGAGTATATAGCTAAGAGGCTTCTAGTCATCACTGGGAGCTGGACCCTCCCAAAGTGCTGATCAGAGGCCATTGAAGTGACCTTGAAAGGAGGGACTCTGGTGGGAAAGACAGTGCCAGCAGGCAGTGGACTAGAGGCTCACCATGGGGATCTTACCTCCGAACCTGGCTTAGAACTGTTCCAGCCTCTCGGATTTCCCTCAGACCCCTTCCTGAGGGTTGGATTTGTGATTCAACCCCTGAATACTTTAATGTTATATCAGCTTGAAGATGGAACTGCATGAGATGATATAGATAAGAAGACCTTGCCCAGCAAGAGTGATGGGGGGGCATGTAAACAACAGAGTTCTTTCTAAGGAAGATTTGAAGGTATCAAACTGGCACAGCAAGGGTCATCCTTGGCTTAGAAAACCATGTTCTTCATGAGCGCTTTTTATTTGTCTATCTAGCTCTAAAACTCTGCTGCTTCCTTCACTGGCACTCAGAGGGGCCCCAGTTGGGCAAAGGTGAATTTCTCTTAGAATTTGGCTTACAAACCCAGAATGCACTTGTTTGTTGTTGTTTGTTTACTTGTTTTTCATATTCCATCCCTTGGGAGGGAAAATGACTTTCTAGATGTAGAAAAGAATAGTGAAAAGCATTCAGACGTTAATATGTTGAGTGCCTCCAGGAGGGCTGAGTTTAATTCAAGTTTAAAAGACCTTGAATAAAACAATTTCACCCATTGTTTTATTTCATTCTTACCACAGGCCTCCTCTGGCATTACCATTCCTGTCTTATGTTTTCAGAAAGCTGAGGTTCAGAAAAATGAAGTGACTTAAAGCAGATTGCCACTAATAAGTTGAAGCCCTTCTGGCCTGATAGCTTTTCTCCTCTTTCACTTTTTCTTTCTTTCTTTCACAGAGAAACACACATTCAACAGAGAAGACAGACAAGTGATGAGAACTACCCCAAAGTCCCGATAAATCTACCATGAGATGTACACTGGGATTCCTTAACATTGGTGATAATGAAATGCAATTCTGGCACCGGAGTGTAATCTTGCTCAACAAAAAGCATCAACTTCCCTACCATGTGGATCTTAGTATATGGGCACTTCTATACAAATAAATGTATATTAACTTTAAAGTGAAGGTCTTACTAGGAAAAGCCAGACGTGATGGTTAGGTTAGCTCCGGGTTAGGTGGAGGAAAGAAAGAGTGTGAATGCAATGTTCTCTTAGTAACTTCCAAAAGAATGGAGGGGCGGGGGGGCCGGGGGGCTTACTGTTTTCCCTGGTAGTTCAGACTTAACAAAATAAGGCCAAGTGGGCCAGTCTTCTGCATCTATGCACTCTCCTCCATCTCTCTCCACATTTGCCTTCCAATAGCTTCTCAAAATGTACTTTGCCTATAGGGTTGTTCTCCTTTAATTATAAAAAACCCAGTGTACTATTAAGAGAAATGCATGCCATATGTTTCTGATTCATTTGGACTTAACTTCTCCGTCTGCTGTTAGCGAAGAGAAAGGCAATATTCAAGAACTCATCTTACTATGGAATGTTCACGAGAAGTAGGTTTTGATTTTTGCTGGGACTAGGGAGAGCATGACCCCTGAGTGGTGTGGGGAGGGTTTGGAACTCAGCCACTCTGAACTGCAAAGCAAGGAGTGCTTGTGAGAAGCACAAGTGCCTTCGTTGGGGCTGAGGATCAATCTTTGTCAAACTGGAGTTAGTGAGGTCTCCAGGGAGCAAGGGGAAGTAGTAATTTAGGAGAAAAAGAGCTGTTACCTACGGCTGCTATTTACCTTACAGTAAATATGGGGGAACAGTGGTTAATAAAACAGTTTTATATTTTTCTTTCAAGAGAATAGCCATGATGTATGAAATATATTAGCATTCAGGATTTAAAACATAACAATAGGCTCTGTTATTTAATTTTTGAAAAGACAGGAAAAAGAAAACTCTGGCTTCCCCTTCTCATTGTTTGCAAACGGTACACCATCTTGTTATTAATTGAGTAGATTTATTGTTTTTTTTAAAACAAGGAATATCCATCTTTGCCATGAACTTTTTCTCCCCTTGGTCTCATTATGCTAAACATTACATTTAACTTATGCTTTAGGGGGTAGGGTGAGGAATAATATTTCTGTTGCTTTAAGCTGTCAGAGTGACTCAAAAAAAATGGAAAAATGGCT
Organism: Perognathus longimembris pacificus; assembly: GCF_023159225.1. Lineage (NCBI taxonomy): Eukaryota > Metazoa > Chordata > Mammalia > Rodentia > Heteromyidae > Perognathus > Perognathus longimembris. The sequence continues at coordinate 67,502,804 of NC_063168.1, read as the reverse complement.
GGCTGAAAGTAGCGGGGAGATTGTAGTGATAACTTCATCAGGAAATTATTAGCCCCAGCCGGTTCCCAGTGCAAACTTGGGTTGTCCTGGTGCCCAAGTACCTGCCGTGGTCAAGAGCCAGGGACGTGGGAGCCAGGAGGCCTCTGGAAGCTACCACTCTGTGGCCCTTCTGCCATCAACCTGACATTTTCTCTTCAAAAGAAATCCTGGACAAAACGGCAAAGCACCACACGGTTGATTTCTAGCTCCTAGTTACTCTTTTATTTCCCAGTACCCAATCTAAACCTGTTGTTTCTTATAGTGTTGGTTGGTAACATTTGACACTTACCTTTCTGTATCTAGTTTGTTTCACCTAACATGATCGCAAGTTACATCCATTTTCTTGCAGATAACATGATTTTCTTCTCCTTTATGGCCGAACAATACTCCATTGTGTGTGTGTGTGTGTGTGTGTGTGTGTGTGTGTGTGTGTGTGTGTGTGTGTGTGTATTTTCTTCTTTCCCATACACCTGATGATGGGCACCCAGGATGACTGTATGAATTAGCCTTTATGAATAGTACTACCACAAACATGGGTGTGCAGATATCACTCTTCTTATAATGCTGATTTTATTTCCTCGAGGTATACTCATTTTCTACTGCTCCATGAGTGATATAGCTGACGTAAGAAGTTTGATTTTCATATTTTCGGGAAAAGAACCTCCATTCTAATTTCAGTAGTGGCTGCACTAGTTTTATGTCCTCATCAACAGACTGTAAGAGCTACTTTTCTTTAATCAGCATTAGGATGTTTTCTTTTTTTAAATTGTTATTTGTTTTTCATTATGATAGCCATTCTGATTAGTGTGTCATGGAATGTCAGTATCATTTTGATTGCATTTTTTTCTAGCTAAGGAGGTTGAATACTTTCATATGCTTATTGACCCTTTGTACCCTTGAAAATAGTTTCCTCTTAACTTATTTGCCATTTTTTGGTTGTATTATTTATTCCTTTATGGTTTAATTTCTTTGAATTATTTTCTATATTTTGGCTATTAATCCTATTAGATAAATAAGTGATGGAGATTTTTTTTCTCATCCTGAAGTGTCTCTCCACTGGTATTTGTTTCCTTTCCTGTGAAGAATCTTTAACTATGACGTCATTCCATCTCTCAGGTCTTGCTACTAGTTCCTGAACTATTGGAATCCACTTCAGAAAAGTGCTGGCTATGCCTATATCCTGAAGGAACTCTAGTAGTCCCAAAAGTTTTAGGTTTCACATGAAGGTGTTTGATCTACTTGAAGTTCGTTTTTGGTACAGAATGAAAGACTAGGATCTTGTTTCAGTCTGTTACATGTGGATTTCTAGTATTTGTTGTAAGTAAGTAAGTTGGAAAGAAGTCTACTTACTGATGTTTGTATGCCAGAGTTTTATTAAGAATCTTACACATAGTTTCTCTTGGCTACATATTGCTGCGTATACTGCAGGCCTGCATTATTTGGAATCAGTCAGCAGTGGCACAGTTTAGAACACAGACTAAGCACCAGTGGTCTCTGAATTCAAACTCTAAAGGTGAGTGCTGAAAAAAATGCCATCGGCCTACTTGTAAGGAAACGGAAAGACAGAAAAAAATCATTAAATGAAGTAAGCCGCACCCAAAGAACACAGGCTCCATGGCTTCCCTCATTTGTAATAATTAGTATATATCGGAGACTAGCCCTAGCAGAGGATCACAGTAGCTCAACAGTTATGTACTTATGACCACATAAAATGATTCTAAGGTACTATGTGAAGTTATTTCTTCTTTCTTTTGTTCCCCCCTCCTCTCTTTGGTTTATCCTGTTGTCACTGGTTTTAATTTTGGTACCCTGTGTCATATATATATGTACTGATCTGGGGAAGGAAAGAGAAATAACAAAATGGTGAGACAAAGGACAAAAGGTGAATCAATGTAACCGCGATACTCACAAGACACCCTGTTGGAAATGAATTTTCTAGCTTAAAGGGGGAGGAGAAGCTGGGTGGAAGGAAGTAGGAGAAAATGTTAACCTTATATTAGAAAAATACAGGTGAGTGCTGGATGCAATTTTCTTCATTTTGTGGTCTGTACCATTTTCTCATTGATAAAATGTAGACAATAATGGTGTGTATACCTTGTCTTGGCATTGAACTTAATTTTTAGTGATTAAATATATGAATAAACGTTGGTCTGTTGAACCAAATACTCTGAAGAGATGTATATTGGAAATGTTGAGTTTGGACTCTTCTATCTTCAATCTGACCTCTGCTTTAGTAATGGGAACGATGGGTGGAAGGAAATAGCCATTTCCTACCACTTATTCATATGAGCCATGGATGTAGGAAGTCTTAGATTTGGCACAATATAAATTAGTAAAGGATTCTCAGCTCATCTCCCATTATGTCCATTTTTATCTTACTTGTCTCTGGTGTTGCTAGCTTCCATCACTTACATGAAGGGAAATTTCCAGGCCCCATGTTCAGTATAAGAATTCTTTTCCCTTGCAGAGCACCTTTCTCCTCATGGCTCGCTGCTTGTATTAGGGATGCAGGATGGAGGCAGAAGAGCTGGCAGCTCCATTGGCAGCTGTCTGTCTGCACATCAAGCTCCTGCAGGCCAAAGAAGAATTCGAACAGAAAAGGTCTGCAAACAGCAATCTGTCATGAGCCAGGGAGGGAAGGAGAAAGGGATCTGATTAGAAGAAACAAGAGGTCTGTTTGTGTGTACCATTTCCATCAGTAGTTCTTCCGAGTCAGGTAGTATTGCAGCCAGGGCAATGAGAAGTTGTCAAACTTACTACAAGTTTACTCGAGATTAAGAGTGAGTTGAATACAGCCAGTAACTTTTGTTCCAATATTGATTTAGTTCTGTTGTCACAAATCAGGGTATTGATTTTGTGGGTCCCCATTAGTCTCAGGAAAGAGAACTAATCCTTCTTTCATGTTTGTTTATATCCTCTGTTTGGCTGGAGCCCGGGTTGCACTTTTCACCTTGGTCTGCAAGTGGGAAGGCAAACGCGTGACCTCGGGTTTAGAAGCCACCTGCCTGGTCACTCTCCACTGTTTGTTTAATTTTGCTCTGACTTTTGTCTGCCTCCTAATCCCAGGTATTCGGACATATTACACAAAGAAGGAGACTCTGAGATCAAAGCACTGGTCACGATTTTACTAGGAGGCACCTCTGAAAGCATTGGGGCGTCTGTGTACATGGGTAGTGCTGTGATCTTTAGAAAATACGTGGCTCTCCAAGTTGGGGCCAACAGATTTATCACTTACTGGAATTGACTCTCTAGGTCAGTCTTAGGTTATTATTGTGTGCCGTGTACCAAAAGAAGTTAGCTCTATTATAGAACCCTAAAGAACAAATATTTAGAATATGCTTTCAGGATAAAAAGAGATCCCTGAGAGACACATTTTGATTTTAGAATTCTCTATAAATGTTATGGGAACTTCACTGTTACCTGCTTGAAATTTTTGATGCAGACAGATTTTTCTTTCATCTTATAACATTCAAAATATTATATGTGATGGACACTTTAGTCTTTTGCCTTGTGGAATTTCAATTTCTGCTCAATAGAAGGCTACAGGACAGTCTGATTTTTTAAATTAGTTATATGACGTATTTTCCAATAGAGGCAGAATATCAACTTATGCAATATAAAAACAACCTTGTTTTATTCTGATCTTTTAAGAAAGGTGAGGCCTTTGATAGGATTGCAGACACTGCAGGTCAAATGTGCAGAGCAGGGAATTTACAAGCAAGCTAGTACATTGATTGAGAAAACATAATTTGGAAGATTTATGATTAAACCTTGCCTTATCTGCTTTGCTGCAAGTAATTTTCCTTCTTTTGGCCCTGATTTCATAATCTATAAGTGGAAGTGATGTTGGTCTTAACCTCACAGAGTTATTGGGAGGATAAATACATGGAAGATGCTAAGAATCATGCGTGGTACACAACAGTGAGCAAAAAGTGGTTTTTAAAAATTATTAGTGAATTTCTGAGCTGTTAACTTTTTCCAGATGACCTTGACCTTTACTTTGTGAATGACACTGAAAGTCAGCCAGTTTTTACCTCAGAACATCTACAAGTTAATTTCTTGACAAGTGCCAAGAAATTTGGTGCATGCCTTCTTTGTGCCGAGCGCTGTCTGGAGCCCTTGGTGCATGCGGCTCCTTTACGATCCCAGCAACCGTCTGTCGTCTCCATTTCAGGTGTGAGAAATTGAGGCACATTTAGTTCAACAATTGGCCTAACGTCAGTGTTGTTATTTTCATGAACAAAAATCATCTATTTCCAGAGACTATCTCACTATCCCCCACTTTCATCGTCTCTCTTCAGTGCCTAAGAATCTCAGCTCTATTAATGATTTTCTTCCACAGTCATTTCTCCTTTCTATGACGACTTTCACATCCTCCTAAGTGAATGTTAAGATAGCTCACAAATCAAATGAATGAATAAATTATAATAAAAGCCTTGTTTATGAGTTCTTTATGGTCTGGTTTTGGGAACCACTGGCCTAGAAACTTGCTGTTGGAAGTTCATGATTGCGTTGAGATGTGATTATACATGAACAGTAAAGTAAGTAAGCGTTTAGCTAAGAAGCTCCTACTCTCACACTTGTGAAAAAGTGCTAGAAGGCTGTATTAGGTTAGCAGTGGTGAGGAGACTGCTGGAAGCACTTTCTGCTGTTCTAGAAATGAATCATGAGGAAAGAATATCACTGAGTATCTTCATACCACTGAGCAGAGAAGGAGGTAACACTAGATAATCGGAGAAAATCATGAGTGAGGTCAAAGTCAAACCAGAGCTTTGCTGTTTCTAGGATTGTGCTTTTTGAGACTCCTGACCCTATTATGCTGAAAGTTTTTATGCTTTTATATACCCTTCCTCCCCCAGACAATAATGTTTTCCTCCATTTCTCTGCCTGAAAAACTCCTATGGTTCTTGCCAGATTTAGTTCAGTGTCTCTGTATGCGTCATTTTTTTCCTCTGCTCTTACTTCCTAGGTAAGCATATTCACTGTACTATGTCCCTGTCTCCACCCTACCTCAATAACTGGACACTTAGGATAATACAATCTAATTATTCCTTTCCCTCTGTTGTTATGGTGAACTCTTTTGTGGGGCGCGCCTGACCTTATGCCTTGCATCATTAAGAGGCGGTTCTAGCTGGCCCCGCCTGTTTTCCCAGCCCTGGGGCCATGTGGATAGCCCCACCTCCCAGCCTTGGGACCACGTGTGGCCAAGATGGCATCTGGTGATGAACCCGGAGGCGGTCCTGTGGGCTGTGACGTACAATTAGGCCGCCCCATAGGGTGGTCCCTCCGCTTTCCACCCTTGACGGACAGCTCAGGCGCCCCTTCACAGCCCCTAGGTAGGTGCACGTTCCCCTCCCCTTCCGCCGCTCTCTGACCCGTTTAAAAGCGGCTCATTTCCGCCATTACAGTGAGTCTTAGCACTGACTTGGCTCCCAGACTGTCTGTCTGTCCTCTGTGCAAAGGAGGGTTGGGTGTGGGTGGCGGTCTGCTCTTTCTTCTTCTTGGCTCCTATGGGTGGGGCGTGTTTCCCCATCTCTCCCGCAGGACAGGAGAGTGCGGGAGGCTAAAAACCCCAACACTTCTTTGATGAGAAGACTGAGTCTTCCATTTTTGAAGCTGCAGCATCCTGCCCAGTGACAGTGGAAATGTACTGGACTACTTGTTGGTTGAATAAGTATATAAGTAATGGACTAGCTTCCCTTTGGAAAACATAGCGGTAATGTTTCTGTTGTATCCTTTTGGTAGTAGGGGTGTTTGAATTCAGAGTAGGTTTCTTCACACTTGAGCAAAATCCTCATAACTAGGTTTGGAACTGGAATATTTAATTTGAAGCTACCCAATTTTACCTGGAGATCTCCACCTAGAAGCCCCACCTGGAGTACCATCTAGTTGAAGTTTCGCTCATAAGACCTCCTTGAGGAAGGTGAGTTTCATTGTGTATGTGCTTGTTTTGGCAGAACAGCCACTAAATGTGGAATCATACAGAGAAAGAGGAGCCATTCTATGGAATTCACACAAATTCACCATTCCAGCCACTGTGGATTTTGGTACATGTTTTACCTAAATTATACCATTTACTGCATATCAAGAGTGTCAAGTTCTTTATGTTATGGCAACGAGTGTTATATCACTGTTGTAATCACTTTCAACATGCCATGTGAAACCATAGCTTCTATTGTTGATGATCCTCTTGTATCCCCTTCCTGTAGTTGTACCTGCACTATCACTGTATCTTATCTGAGTACATCGGAAACCGTGTATACTGGTATTAGAACTAGGAAAGTGAGAGGGAATACCAAAATCGAGAGACACAGGATAAAAAGGTAAACGACTCCAAAAGCATTACTTGCAAAACTGTTTGGTGTAAACCAACCAAACAACTCATGGAGGGAGAGGGAAAGGGGGAAGGAGAGGGGGGAATGAGGGAAGAGGTAACAAACAGTACAAGAAATGTACCCAAGGCCTAATGTATGAAACTAACCTCTCTGTACAGCACTCTGACAATAAACAAGGGAAAAAAAATTTAAAAAGAGTGTCAAGTTCAACAAATACATTGCATGGAAAAAGAAAAGGAAAGGAAAGGAGACCCTATAGGTTGAAAGAGACTTACAAATTTCAAATTTCAAATACTGACAAATGGAACTTATCTATATAGTGGCTGAAGCAAATAATTCAGAACATTTGGATGGCGACTAGCTATTTGCTATTATTAAGAAATCATTGTTTATTTTGTTTTAGATGTGAAAATGTTGTTATAACTGGGATTTGAGGTAATACTTGGGTGTATTTCCCTGTTTGCAGTATTGAATCAGGATGTGTGATGAATACAGTATTGGAGGAATGATGATGTATGCCTTCAGAGGATGGGTCATAAAAGTCATGCAAGTCCCTTCCTAGCCGTTTATTTTCCCTCTTCCTCTTGGAAAAGTCAGCCATAACCTTGTTAGGATTCTGAGGCAGGCTATGGAGAGGCCCAGATGGAAAGGAATCAGTTTTTCAGCAGCATGGAAGCAGATCTTCAGGCTTCGATCAGCCCTTCAGATGACTGTGGGTCATACCTCCTGAGAGACCATGAACATGAACTACTCTGAAGCAGGTATTCCCTGCATCCTAAAAGAAAAGCACAGCTTAAAGTCACAAGACCCAGAGGTTTGGAATGATTGGTTACACAGAGCTGAATATTTAATAAGATACTTTTTAAAGCAGTGCTAGAGCTGGGCATCATGGTATATACCTGCAGTCTCAGCACTTAAGAGACAGAGGCAGGAGAATAGAGTCTGAGATCAATCTGCAGTGTATAATGAGACCTGTCTCAAAGAACTCTTCCTTGTATTTCTATTTATGGTCCCAATATTATCAAGCACTTCAAACTTGGAAACAAGAAATCTCTTTTACCTCTTCTCTCTATAGCCAGCCAGCCACTATTACCGTCTATTTCCACTCCATATCCTGAATTTGCATGTTGCTGCCTTTTCCTAGTTAGTGACTTTCCAAAGTCACGGAGATACTCACACACAGAGCCAGGATTGGAATCTCTTTTCTTTGACTCATTAAGTCATATCACCTTTCTGGCTTTGCTTGAGTGACTGTAATCCTTTCATAACATGGGAAACAATTCCAAAGAATATAACATTCAATTTTCTGGAACTCTTTGGAAAGGAAAATGCTCTGTAGACTATTGTTTTTGTCTTCTGTCTGAGATATAAACCATGTGCTTTATGAGGCATTGACAGAGAAATAGATGGATAGAATGGTTTATTTCCCTTCAATATGGTGCAGTCTAATGACCAAGAGTATAAAAATTTATAAATGTAATAAAGCATTTTAATCTAGAATATTTTTGTCAGAAATCACCAACTGTGTTAAGTATCTTAATTTTGACTATAAAGCCTGTTTTCTTTAGTACTGGTGTCTTCCCCAGGGTCTAATTTACCTCCTAGGATCTCATTCTCATCACAATTTAGATATTATAAATCTGGATTCTATCTTAACTCTAGGTGATAGCCACCAAAAGAGAAATCTTAATAGAGAAGATTTAAAAAAAACATATTTTCTTTATAGGAAACATGCATTTTACACGTAAAATAGAATAAAAATACATGTATGAAAAAGATATGTCAGATGAACACTGAAAAAAAAAAGGTCTGAAATACCTGAATTAATACGAAGGAAAAAAGACCACAGGAGAAAGAATATTATTAGACACAAAAGGTGATGTTTCATTACGATCTTAAACACATAGACACTCACGCTATGTAAATGCCTGCATGAATGTGATTTGTCTCCATAAAACTTGTGTGTGGTTTGATTCCACTGTGGTGATGGGAATTCTCAAAGGTGCTAAGAAATGGAGGCACTAATTAGGTTGTTAAGAGGGGTTGATGCCTTTCTCATAGCACTGGGTTCTCCATTTCCTGGGACTGACGTGTTGTTATGAAAGCGGGTTGTCATAAAGCAAGTTTGGCTTCCTTGGTCTTGCAGTTGCTTGGCCTATGTCTGTGTGACCTCTCTTCCCTGGGCCTGCTTGCCCTTCCCTTGTAGCCCATTAATGGAGCAGCTCATGGTCCTCACCACAGAATGAGAATGTTGTGCTATGTTCTTGGACCTCTAGAAATATGAGCCAAAATGAAATACTTTGCTGCATTAATTACTCAATCTCAGATACGTAGTGATGGCAACAGAAAAATGGGCTCAAATATATACTAATAACCAGATTAAAATTAAGGCTAAATTATACAACAATCACAGACAGAAAGTGAGTACTCATTTCTCAGAAACTGGTTGGATAAACGGACAGAAAAATACTAACCTTTGATGGGCATTATTAATTAGCTTAATTGGCATTATACAATAATGCCCAAATATTCATGTTATCAAGTGCTCATGAGCTATTCACCAAGATGGAACATTCTCTTGATTAACATTGAAATGTTTGATTAGCGTTTAAAGGGACTATTTCCAGTTCGATCCATTTTCCCAGCTCAAAAACTCAAAGGTACCATGTTTTTGCTCATTTACAGAATATAGGCCTAAAGGAAATACATATATATATATATACATACATATATATATAAATTATGTGATAGTATCTGTGCATTTATATCTATATCTGTACACACACATATATACATACCTATACATACACACACACACACTCAAATGTAACTGTGGGACTGTGTGGATAGACTACGGGAAAAGAGGGAAAGAGAATTATGGAAGATGAGTATATTGAAGTATATTGTGTCTTTATATTAAGAGGGCAAAAAGAAACTCACTGAAAGTTAAATAAGACTAAATGATAATATTTGCACATGCGAATTACCATGGTAAAACAGATACATAAATTTTTTTCACTAAAATTGAAAAACAATAAATCACAAGCAAGTATAGTAAGCTCTTTTGGGGTTAATGTGCCAATTGGAGCAGGACAGAATAATGCAAAAGATAAAAGAGGGTTAATGTGATCTTGATTAGGGTACAATGTATATATGTACGGAAATATCACAAAGAACTCTCCCTCATTACAACTAGCATGTGATAATTAGAAAAAAAGATTGAAATAATACAGAATATACTTACAACATATTTAATTGGAAAAGAACATAATTTAATCGGAAATCTACAAGAAAAATAAATTACCCACCCTGAAATGGCACCTGTGGCTCATTCATGTAATCCAGCCACTCAGGAGGCTGAGATCTGAGAATCTAAGTTTGAATCGATCATAGGGAGACAGTCCATGAGACTCTTATCTCGAATTAACCACAGATAGAAAGATAGATAGATAGACAGACAGACAGACAGACAGACAGACAGACAGACAGACAGATAGATAGATAGATAGATAGATAGATAGATAGATAGATAGATAGATAGATAGATAGATGAACACCCAGTTGGAAGTGGAGCTGTGGCTCAAATGGTAGAACTCTAGCCTTGAGCAAAAAAGCTCAGAGACAGTGCCCAGGCCCTGAATTCAAGACCCCAGATACACACACACACACACACACACACACACACACACACACAGAGAGAGAGAGAGAGAGAGAGAGAGAGAGAGAGAGAAATATTTGGAACTTGAGTAGCACCTACTTAATTACTCATGAGGTAAACATAAAATTACAAGGGAGTAAAAAATACTTCAATCTAAATGAAAATGAAACCACATCTTATTAAATTTATATGTGATGGAGATAAATGTCTAAAAGAAAATTTATAAATGTAAATACTTAAAGTAGAAAAGAAGTGGCTAATGTTAATGCTCTAAAATCTACTTTAGTAAGTTAGAAGGAGAGGAAATTAGCCTCCAAGTAAGTAGAAGGAACTAAATACTAAAACTAAAAGTGAGATAGATTAAGTCTAAACATTAAGAATGGAAATAAAACCCATTGATATCAAAACATGTAGAGGAAGAGAGAAACAATAATCAGGATGAAACAGATGATACTTTAGATCTTGCAGGCATTATGCATTGCAAGGTTTAATTTTGGCCAATAAATTAGATAAGATGTCTAATTAAACTTGCACAACTTTTAGTTATATCAGGTTATTGATATTTGCATATATTCCAACTTTGTAGGATATATCATATATTCCTTCCAAGAGCCAATGCACTATTATATTAGAACATCTAAGTGTATCTGTTTACCATACTGTGAACAATGTAATTGACAGGTTTACGTTAAGAGCATATTCTAGAATGGGTCCCTACATGTCATAGTTTCAAGATCATGCATATATATGTGGAGAGTTACAGAAAGGTAGCTAGACAACAGGCATACAGTGTTTTAGAAAAGTAGTCCTCAGATTTGGCCATAATATACCTAACAAGTGATTTGCATCCTAAATTCTTGTGGCATACACCTAAAATGTACATGCAGTTTCTGTTGACTGAACACCTTGTGCTCTCTTACTTAAAGATATTGTATAATCAAAGCACATTATTTATAAATAAAATGTAACAATGGAAATGATTATTTTGTATGATTAATGTATGCTACCATCATTTATTAAAAGAAAGTAACAAAATAAGAAAGCACATTGTAAAGTGAGTCATTGTTATTGTTTGGCGGAAAATCATGAACCTGATTTATAAAATGTTCTAAAAATTAAATCATTCACAAATTGGATTTACCTTACATTAGTAGAGATTATTGATATTGCATCGCACCAGTAAAATAAGCAAAAGAGTCATGACGCTGGACAGAAATACTGTTAGAAGACAAAAATTTGACTGTCACGAACAGTTATTGTGTTTCAGCCTAAATGAATATAATAAATCTCATATTGAATGCCAGAGGGTACATTATGCACACATTTATGTATCAGTTTCAAACATGCCTTTATATAAAAACCATTTCTGTATTGAACATGTCCATGTGCCCCAATATTCTTGCATACTCCCAGTAATGCTACTTGTAAATTCCTTAAGCACCAAAATTGGAGAGCAGAGGCCAAGGAATTCTTGTTAACAATAGACATTGCTGGAATAGTTGGAAGACTGGAGAAAGTAATATCCTCTGGGCCCGTGTGAAGGCAGTTGTATGGAGTTATTTTTATTTGTGACTCTTTTAGTGGGGGAGTTATTAAGAGTTTATTGAGTCCTTTGGGCTTAGCTGGTTTTCTTTCCATTCTGTTGTTTTCTCCTTTCCTTAAGTCCTTGCCTGACACTCAGCAGTCATCAGAAAAACTAAGCATCAGTCTTCTTCATCCCTCTAGCACAATCTATGCAGCAGCATTTACTTTTTGCATGAAAATTGGATCTTGCAGTTTTCTAGAGATATAAGTATTTGTTTACATGGTGAAAAATCCATACTCTCAAGAAAGGCTTTCCTAAAATGTGTTAAATCTAACTTTGTTTCTTCCAGGCCACACAACCTACTTCTAAATTGTGAGCCATTGCAAACAAACTTTCTCAAAGTCTGCTCCTCCCTATGATAATTCTTTTGTGTTCTAAATTAGTTTACTTCCCCCTATGTGTTTTTTCTTTGCTTAATCTCCTCATTTCCTCCAAGCATTTTTTTTTTTTTTTTTTTTTTTTTTTTGGCCAGTCGTGGGCCTTGGACTCAGGGCCTGAGCACTGTCCCTGGCTTCTTCCCGCTCAAGGCTAGCACTCTGCCACTTGAGCCACAGCGCCGCTTCTGGCCGTTTTCTGTATATGTGGTGCTGGGGAATCGAACCTAGGGCCTCGTGTATCCGAGGCAGGCACTCTTGCCACTAGGCTATATCCCCAGCCCCTCCTCCAAGCATTTTTAATAGGCAATGTTTCTTTAACTTCTGGGACACTATCCTCTAAAAGCAAGGACCTCCAAGTGGAAAGTGGTGAGACAGATACTCATGATCCGGATTCTTGATCTTTCAGCAAATTGATGAGTAAACAATATTCCAGCCAAGGTGGGAGCTAGATTGGGTGGTAGGCAAGCAGAGAGGGTATTGAACAGGACAGGACTATGGGAGTGAGTAGCATCATGAAAGAGTCATTACAGTGGCAACTAGAGTCTGTCTTATAGAGGCATTTGGTGGCTTTCCTTTCAGAGTTCTTGAAGCTTTCCAAACAGAGTCATCACTACATGGTAAGATTCATGGTTAGCAAACTTCCTGCTATATCTGTATTGCAAAAATAAAATTAGTGTAGGAAAATCAATTTGAAAAACTCTCCAGCAAAGCTCAATGGAATTTCCAACAGAAATAATCCTATTAATTTTTTTTTAAATCAAGAAGATTAGGGGTATAATTAGAAACTGAATATAGGTCTTTAGTAAACTAGCTTTCTACTAATCCTGGGGGAAACAGTCATATTGCCAGAACTAGTCAAATAAGAATGGCTTTATTTCATAGGACCAGTACTACAGTGGCACACAAGGCTGAATTCCTTCTGGAATGATCCTGATCAGAGTCCCACTTTCATGTACCACCTTGTCTCTCTGTGCCCTCTTTGTTTAAGTTACAGAGTGAAGGTGCCCATCTTGCCTTATGGGCTAAAGGAAGTAGAGAAGGGGTCCACTGTGCAGAGAATTCTGTACTTAGATTTGAGCTCTGCTACCAACTAGTCCATGTCACCCTATACAAGTTTACCTTCCTCACATTCTACAACCTTCTGTAAAAATGTTTTATAAGCCTTTTGATGTGATATATATATATATACATATACATACATCAATGATAGAATAAAATGCTTGACAATGTTGTCACTTTCAAGTAATCACAGTGCGTGATAGGAAATGAAAGAGATACTTATTGATCACCAATTGTACAGTGCTATATGGCTATTGTATCTCCCTATTTGGGGAATACACTGATCTACAGTAATATCCTGAGATTGTTAATACTTAGTGAAAAAAAGTTCAGGCATTTCCACAGTAGTTTGGTATTAAATGATTTAAAAGAGAATATCATACCATGTTAGCAGGTATGGAAATAACCTTTCTGAATGCCTGATAATAAAAACAAGTGATTGATTCTGGGGCAGCCTGTACTATTATCACCCTTGCCAATTTTGACCATATACTTCAAAGCTGCTCATGAACAATAACTTGACTTCTTTGGTCCTCCCAATAATCATTTTATACTATTCTATTTTTTTCTTGTTTTCCCTTCTATTCACCTACATCCCGGATCCATGAAATACCTTGAAACAAGGCTAGATTTCATTCTTATCTTTATTCTCGACATTCCTTTCCAGACATGGCCCCATCAACTGCATCCATACCCCAAGCTTCTATTGTATATAAAGCCTCTCTCCAACATTCGCCTATGGGATATATACAAGGATATTTAATTTTATGATGTTGAAAATCCCATCTTAGTTTTACATAAATATTTTATTTCTACTATAATTTGAACTTGTATTTTTTTCTGACAGTAAAATGAAATGACTCCAGGAAAGAGAACATGAAACGTGAATTTTCTCAGCTTCAGGAGGCGTTCCATTTCTGTGTTACTTGTAACAACCAGCTACTTCTGTGGTATCTGGGATCGAATCCAACAAACACAAGTGGTCAGTTGCTTTACAAGTAGGGTGAAGGATTTGGGTTAGACTACTTCTAAGTTTCTTTAATAGTTTTAACTTTCAAAGACGCCTTAACCCTGATTCTTAGGAAAGATGGAACCAAATTGATCTGAATTTCAAGATAAACACAATATTTTCAGCCCTGTAATTTTAGAATTAGAGGAAACTTATAAATTATCATGCTTATCCTCTTAGATTTCAGGCATGGAAAAGGAGGTCTAAAGTGGTAGGGGGAAGGGTTGTTCAACGTGATCTGACAGTTGTGAGAGAGTCAAACTTGGACTTGAGCTTCTTGATTTTATGGCGTTGACCTTCTGTTGTCTCAGAGAAGATGTCCTACAGGCATAGTTCCAGACAGCAAGGGCTTATGATCATCCACAAAAATCTGGCCCATTCACACATACTAAATAGAGGGTATTGATTTAAATGCTTGGCTATTGTTAAAAGCCATCAAGTTTGGCCAGCTTGATCTCTCAGCTTATTCTGATATACTATTAACTAGTAAACTACGTGGCTTAAACCTGAGCCTGGGATACTTATTTTTGTTCTGATTTTCCATGTAACCCAGGGTGGAAAAATGATTCTGAGATACCATGAAGGCACAAGGAATTTGAACTTTTAAATCTGCTGTTTTCTTTATATGCCATTTTCCTAAAACATCACATTCAATATCTCAAGCCTATGACACATAAGTTTTTATATTTGTCACCACACATTCTTTTTTATTAAGAATACTATGTCAAAATGTTTATGGAAAAAAGCTTAGCCCAGTGCTGGTGGCTCATGTATATAATCCTAGCTACACAGGAGCCTTAGATCTGAGGATCCTGGTTTGAAGTCAAACCAGACACACAAATATGTAAGACTCTAATCTTCAGTTAACCAGCAAAAAGCTGTAAGTAGAGCTGTGTCTCAAGTGGTAGAGTGCCTTCCAGCCATAAAGGTAAAAGCTAAGTTAGAGCATAACGCCATGAATTCAAGCCCTAATGTCAGCATAAATAAATACATAGATGACATTAACATTAGAAACAATACTAAGGACTCTAATCAAGGAATTCAATACACAAATAATGAATACATAAATGATAATAACATTAGCGACAATACAAATGACTTTAATGAAGGAATTCTTAAGATACCTTGAAGGGACTTCAAGGTTACCTTAGTAGTCTCATTTGAATGTTCAAGCAATCCTGATTTGTTTCCTTTACTGTTTGTGAATATTTAAAATGGTCACACATTTTTGTTGAATTATGATTAAAAGAAAACTGTATATTTCGAGGCATGATCATTTTTACTTAAGAGTCATAAAACCTGTGCCCACAGCCATTTTTCAGTCTCTTTTTTTCCTCTCGAGCTACTAGGTCTAGATTTAAAGCCCTGGAAAAAGCACAGTTCCACCCACCATCCCTGAGACTCAGTGTCAGCAGCTCATATAAAACCTCAGAAAATATAGTCAGGATTAAAGAAATCTGTAAAACTATGAAGTCAGGCCATAGCATATTAAATGCAATTCCTTTTACTGAGTATATAATTTATTAGGAAAGCTCTTTATTTATAGGAAATCTACTTGACACCTTCTCCTACTAGCTTTATCTTAGCAAGACAAAATAGATAAAATATATTCCAGTATGAGAATCAATATTTCAATAAATATTCCTATGTCTATCCTAGATACACACTCTCCTATACCCAGGCCCAGGTATCATCTTCTACTTTTCTGCATTAGTCCAAAAATGCTTCTTTTTCTTAGAACTACTCTCGGAGTTAGGACTAACAGTGGTCCATGTGTACTCCGGCTATCATTCCTGTTTCCTCCTTTCCCAATGTACTGCTATATACACTATTGAATTCTCTGCTACAAGTTGGTCAAGCCAGGAGTATCTGCTATTTGAGGCCCTTCTATTGTTCATTTGTATCTCTCTCTCTTCTCTCTAATGTCCTAGCGAAGGGATTTGTTTTTTCTTTTCCCTTGGGTGCTTTCTCAATAAGACAATTTCCTCATCATCTTGCCCCCAATTTTAGACAGCTTTGGAAATAGAAGAACCCTTCCTTTTCAAATCCTTTTACTCCAAATACTATGGAAAGAAGTCACTATACAAGCACTTTTACCTACACTGTGCTCCTTGGGGTTCTGTAGTTCTGAGATGTTTCACTCCACAGGCTCACGGAACTTCATAAACATCTATAGCTTCCCACGAAGAATGGATCGTCACGTCTTTGTGATGGTAAGCATCTTCTTCAGTTCTTCTATAGTTAATGGGTTGGGTTTTTTTTTTTTTGGCCAGTTTTCAAGTTACCTTTTGAGTTCAGAAAGCCCCCAATTCACCTTCTCAATGTCCTATTGTCATCTTTAAAATTTCTTCCTTTTCTGGGGAAATGGTAGGCAAAGTTCATTTCAGAGACAGACTACTAATGGAGGATGGGCAAGTGAAGCAGGGACAAGATGAGGGCAAAGGCTTCTGTGGCCATTAATCAATGTGTGAGGTGAGAGGAAAGGAGGAAACAGCCTATGCAAACCCAACTCAGAGGGTAAAGGTGAGAACATCACCCATTGACACGGGTTAGCTGCTCTTCGTACCCAGAGCTCCATAACTACTCTTTGTACCCAGAGCTCCGTAACTACTCATGCGATGGCACAGACCAAGAGTAAGTGTATCCACTTCACTTCCATGTGGAGGATGGAAATGAGTGTTTGTTAACAAGCTTCATCATCTCATACATTTCTTGTTTAAAAATTTTCACCCAGGCCAAGATGTTCCAAAACAAAACTTATATTTTCTCTTGTTAATTTTGTTTGGTGAGGACTTAGTGTTGAAAAAGCAATCAAAACTAAATGTTAAAAATGCTTTCTTTAGTGTTTCTATTTTTGTAATATGTACCAACTACTATGAGGAGATCAATGAGGCAAAACCTTTGTTAGAACCCAAGGAAATCTATTCTTGGAATCTAACAAAAGGGAAGGTATTCAAAACTAAGAGAGTAAGTTAGGAATCATTTTTCTTCTTATGTGGCACTTCTTTATAGCTGAAGCAAAGACATATATCCTTGTGCCTTGTTTTATTTTTGTGCCTTGCTTCACTTACTTTATAAAATAGAGTTTGTATCTTCCTAGTACCATAGTACTGGGTAGAGAAGACTCAGGGACTTCTCAACACCTTTTTTTTTAAAAACAAACAAACAAACAAACATTTATTGTCAAGGTGATGTACAGAGGAGTTACAGTTACATACATAAGGTAGTGAGTGCATTTCTTGTCAAATTTGTTACCTCCTCCTTCATTTTTCTCCCTCCTCCCTCCCCCCGCGCCCTGAGTTGTACAGTTGGTTTACTACATATTTTCGTGTAAGTATTGCTGTCACATTTGTTCATCTTTGTCTCACCATTTTGTCTCACCCTTTCCTTCCCTAATTCAGACAAAAATATATACAATCCCAAGTATACCAAAATCAAATACAGTGACAACAGGGGCTAAACCATAGGGAAGATAAAAGAAAAAAGAAATAATTTCACATAGTGCATTAGAAATAACAACAACAATGATAAACTGCCTGTTTCCATATCTTGGAGTTCATTTTGCTTACCATCATCTTATGTGATCATATGTACATAGCTATTGAGCTATTGTGATCATCTGCTAGGATTATCCTAGACATGTACTAATTATTTACCAGTGGGGGAGACCATAGAGTCTATGCTTCTTTGGGACTGGCTCACTTCACTTAGTATGATTTTTTTTTCCAACACCTTAATTTTTATAATCATCATTGCTATAATTAGCCTTGTGAGTTGAATTCTTATTACAAAACAAATGGAGAATTACTTTATCGGTTATGTGATTATGTTAATGAACTCTCATATTTGCATATAAGCTCCATGAGACCTTGAGCACTTGTCCAGCACTAATACAGCTAGTTCACCAGTGCCGGACCTGCATGAAATCTGAGTTTTAGTGAGAAGACATCTTAAGATATCATTTCCTTTTCTTTTTCTTTTTAAAATTCTATTTTATTATCTTTAAGGAGTTGTACAAATGGGATACTCTTCAATATATCAATTCCTGAGTACACCCCTTCATCATTTTCTGCCATTCCTTTGGACTCCAGCCATCCCTTCAACTTCCTAGTTTTATAGAATGTGCATTGAATCAGGTGCCTACATTGTCCCCACTTCATCTCTTCATTTGTCTGTCTCCTCTCCTTGACCTCCTTCCCTCACATCTCAAGTACCAGCTTCATGGTATTCATTTTACTAGACTGTGAAGTAATTATTCCTCCTGGCTCAGCCTTCCGAGTAGCTGGGATTACAGACGCTCGCCACCGCGCCCGGCTGAAGTAATTATTCCAAGGAGTTACACCTTTTGAATTCTTCCCTCCGTATGCCATACTTAAGGCATTTGTAGACATGTGCCTATTGCCCCATATGTGTTTATTTGTATGTTTATGCATTAGATCTAACTTCCACATATGAGAAAGCATGCATCCTTTCGTCTCTGGGCTTGACTTACTTCACTTAACATAATTGTTTCCAAGTCTATTTCTTTTTCTTATGACAACAGACACCCAAGTTAAAAATGCTGATGATGGCTAAATCCACATTAAATTGAGGAGTTTGGGACCAGCTGTCGTTTTTTTCAGACTTTCAGGAATTTCCATGAATCATTATCAATTCTTTCATACAAAAAGCAGAGTGAATGAGAGAGTTCCAAGGACACATGGGACTCCCATAACCAGAAGGTGGGTTGACTGGAGGGCGGGCGTCTTGTGTGGGCACAGGCAGACACAGAGGGCTGTGTTTTTAACAGGAGCTCATTGCAGCAACACAGCTATTTTCTTGCATCCTGGAAAGTTTCAGCACGTTGAAATCTGATGCTGAGATTTCTGTTTACATTGAGCTTTTCTCCTCCAATTTTCTCTTACTCCAATGTGAAAATATGACAGGTTCTCGGTATGTTTGAAAGCTTTATGGGAATAATGGCTCTCAATTAGGTCCACTGTTGATACCAAGTGTGGATCCGGTGGAGAACTGAAAAAGCAATGGCTGCCTCGCGAGACTGCAGATTACTGCTCTGTCTCGTGGTGGATGGAGCTCCACTTCTAATAAGTTCCCAGATGATGCCAATGTTAACGTTTGAGGACCACAGCTTGAGGAAGCAACAAATCACCTGCAAGGAACCCTTGACAGTATAAGACATAATACAAACTATTTTCTAGTGATTGTATCTTTTATTCAAATACAAATATATACTAAGAAAACTTTAGAATTATTTGTTTTCAAGACAAACTTTATCATATTCTTTTTTTTGGGGGGGGGGGTGTACTGTGGTTTGGACCCATTGAGACTCACCTGCAGCCTTGGTTTTCACTAGGACACGTTCCTGCTTCCGGTGCAGGCAAGTGTCTGAGCGGTGACTTTCCTACTATAGGCTTCAAGTCATTCCTGGATTACCGAGGCCCACAGTCATCATCTGGCTTTCCCTGATGGAAATTATTCTCATGGACCTTTCTGCTTCCTCTGAAAATTTTTGCCTTCCAGGTTGCTTGAAATGACAGGCACATACTTGTAGTGTTTAAATATGAGTTGAGAAGGAGTATGAGGATATTTTCTTCCACTTCCAGTCCCAATCTATAATCCTCCCAGTACTCAGTCTCCCAAAGGCCTCTATGTCTTTATCAGCTTCTTGACAGGACTAGGTAAAGGTAGGCCCATTGCAAGGTATAAAAGTTGTATCTGACTGTCTCATTTTGGTGTAAGAAATGACTGGATTGTCTCAAGCTCAGTAATGTGGGAGGGCTTCTTGTGAGATTTTATATGTCATTGAGAGAGGCCTCTAATTCTCCAACGCCGGGTAAATGAAATTGCATCTAAATGTAATTACAGAATACTTATCTATGAGAAGAACAAGAAATGCAAGTAAAAATTTATTTCCAATAGAGAGACAAAAAGAATAAAGACAATACTAAGAAGTTCAATATATAAAAATTAAATTCTTATTAAAATAATATAAACAAAAGTAAAAGAAACATTTCTTTTTGGAGAAAAACTGAAGATACATGGCATAAGTCATAAAGCAAACATGAAAATTATGGTATTAAAGTATGAATAGAGCTGATTTCCAAAAAAGAAATAGAAGTAGACTGTAATTATGGAAATTTGAGTTTCATTACACTAATAGACATTCAAATTAAACAAAAAAACAACACAATTTTTATTTACCAAATTGGCATTTGTTGTCAGTTGTCTTTTCTTCTTTTTTCTTTTCCTTTCTACTTTTTACAGTCTCCCATTCGGAAGCATCTTATACCCTTGAAATTTGTTGCAGTTCTACCTTTTGCCAAATGTCAAACAATTTTGAGTTTGTGACCATTTCAGTTTAGATTTTCATTTTTACAGATGCTTACCTTGTAAAGTCTACAAAACTTTCCAAATCCTATGAACATCTAAATGTTTCTGGTTGGAAGCATTTTGAATAAGAATACTCTACCCTTCCATCTCAAAGAGAGTCTTCCTGAAGGCTGCTGATTCACATTTTCCTCTACCGGGGGCTCTGCTTTCTTGGTGTCTTTCTACCATCTCTGCTTCACCTACAATGCACAATATCTCTTCTCGACGGGGAATAACGAGTCAATGAGCTGTGTCTGGAACTGCGGCTCTGTGCCAATCCATTTTAGATGTGAGACTTTGAGCAAGATACTTAGATTACTGAAGTGCTAGTTTCTCTAATAAGGACAAAGGATTTTATTTGTAGTATGGCTGTGATAATGACATATATCAGTCCTCTACTGGACTTGATGCAAAATGTGCATACATATATGCCATTTTATATAACATTTAAGATCCTTGTTCATTTGAAGTCTTCTAATCAACGTTTTATCTGAAAGCAACCAGAAGAAGGTAAAATACTAAAACATGGTAAGGAGGAAATCTGAGACAATCCGTTTTGCTGTTTTTTAATTGTGTGACTTGAAGAAATTCCTTTTTCCCTTCATCATCATTTTATCATTTAAAATGGATCACAGTATTACTAAACATTTTTATAATGGTAGATATAAAAATAAATGTCAAATATATTCAGGCAGTTAACACTGAGCACTACTTGGAAAAATTCAATGAAAGTATTAGGGACTGCTTTTATTGATACCCATCCAGAAAGGACTGTTCCTACAAGTTGGACTCAGGCTTCCTTCCTCCTCAGTGGTACCTGTCTCCTAGGTTGGACCAGGACATATGGAGGGGACAGGTCATAGCAGGATGTCCTCGGCCAGGGTCCTCCTATACAGAAGTAGAAGCTGAAGCTCAAAGAACTGCAGGACTAGCTGGGGCCACACAGGGAGCTAATGGCCAAGCCTGCTAGTGCCCTGTATTTTTCACAGCTCTCTGGGTCCTGACCTCTCTGCCACCTCTCATTTCTGTGCCTTTTGACCTACAGGAGTGCACAGCAAGGCCTTTGACAAATAAACAGTGGCCCAGAGATTAAACCCATTCACTAAGCATTTGAACCAAGAGCAGAAACTGAACTCAGACAGCCAAGAGATTAATCCATTCTCAGACTCAGCCTGTGAATGATTGTCCAAAGTACCAAAAGAGTCTGAAGAAGTAAATCTCATTCAAACAAATGCAGAATGGTGTGTATGAATACATGCATACATATATTTAAAATAAACAAAAATAAACAACAACTACAATAATAAAACAATAAAAGAACTGTTTTACTATGCAAAAAAAATAACCTTTCCACTGGAGGTTATTTGAACACTGAATGGGGAAGGGAAGATAGTGGAATTCAGTGAAAGGGATAATTATCCTCAGGACTCTCACTCCTGGGACTGTGATTAGTTTTAGAAATTACAAAACATCAGAGTTTGGATATTTGCAAATCATCATGGAGCACCTGCTACGTGAAATACGCTTTGCTCAGCTTGTCAGCAAGGGAATAGGAGAAAATGGACCTGGGCCTACCAAGAGTGACTGATCTACATGGATGCCTGAGAATGAAGAGTTTCTTAGAACTTGTGACTTCCAGTTTTGAAGAACAGGCAGAGCAGAAGTTGCTCACCTTAATTATGTCATGGACACATGGTGCTTCTGATTTTCTCTGCTTGTTGAGACAAAGTAATTTTACAGAAGATTGAGGAAAACCACCATTTTGGGGTGGATAACCAGGATGAGCTTGTTTGTTTAGGGAAGACTGAGGCTTGCTCTTAACAGGTCCGTGTATATGGTGGGGGGAGGGGGATAGAGAAGAGTAGGTATTATAACCCTCCAGAGAACCCAGCTGATATAAATAGACATACACAGGCGCATATACACATGCATCCTTATATACACAGAGTCTGTCCCTCTGTTGCTTACTTCATTTGGATGGAACGACCATCCATTTAGAAACTAAGGCTCAAAATTTTAGGGTCATTTCCGGTTTTGTATTTCTTATATCTGAGTACTTCTTTCCCTCTCATCTTCACCAAGTATAGAGTTAAAACACTTGGCAATATGCTTGCTTTAGTTCTGAATGCATCCCAGGCAGCCTCAATCCTGCCTCAGTTTGGGGCCTAGTTATTATCACTCTTACCTAGTCTGAGGTCCTACTTGCTGTCCTCTTGCTTATTCTCTAGTGGCCTGCTGCTGTTTTCATAGCAAAACATAATTATACTCTATCTTCTTTACTCAGTTTGTGTATAGTGCCCTGGTGAGTTCTTTACCAGAATAATGAAATATAAATTATTCTGTTGTCCTGTAAGATCCTATAACCTCAGCCCTGCCTATTTCTCTCCCTCGATCTCTGCCTATTCTTCCTGTAAAACAAATCGTCTCAACTACAGAAGCTTCAAATTGCTATTTGGCACCCACTTTTGCAGGTCAGGAGTATAGCGCAGAGTTTGGACTCTCTGAAGGATAACACAATTTCCCTCAAAGCCTCTGAGGAAAACCGACTTTCAAGCTCATTTTCATGATTGGCTAAATTCAGTTCCTTGAGACTGTAGGACCGAAACGTGTGCTTTCATACTGTCCGTCAGAGGGTTACTGTCATGGCTCTCAAGGACACAGCATGCCTTACTGCCTTGTTTGCTCCATCTTTAAGACATCAAAGATATATTGATTTTTTTTGGCACCTCTTCTGCCTCTTTCCTCTTCTGTCACCAGGGGAAACTCTAAAGTTCATGTGCTTAAGCCATTCCCACCCAGATTGTCTCCCCTTTTAGATCCAGTGTGCCATATAACACACCAGGCAATAAGGAAGGGTACAGCGACCCTCAGGTTCTGGATTGTGCAGGCAGTGCACGCAGGAGGAGCTAGTGAGAAACCCGGCTGGCTGTCCACATAGCCATCCATCTAACCCATGGCGTCGTTTCAAAAATCTACTTAATCATTTCATTTTCTCTACTTTGGACAAATTCAGAGCTTGTGTCTTTGCCTTGCACAAATCAATATTGCTCTTGTATTTGCGATTCCTTCTTTTTGATGAACTTTGTGCTCAAAAACAACCTTTACATTGAGTCCTTTCTGGCCCTCTGCTTAGATGGCTCCCTTCTGACTCACCCCTTCCTCAGTGGTCCTCCTGTCATGACGGCTCTGTGTCCCTGTGTACTTGCTGGTTTCTGGCTTTCCTGTCTCCCTGCACCCCTCTACCAACACACACTCCTCCAGAGATAGGACTTGTTCATTTTTCTCCCCAGTGCCTGCATCAGGGCTGGCAACTATTAAACACCTTTTATTTACAGACCAGGTCCACAAGTTAAATGGGTGTTTTGTAGAACGCGAGAAAAGCACCTTAGTCACAGTCAAAACAGTCGCAGAAGCAAGAGAGAAGAGAGGGAGATCTGCGGTGTTGAACTAGCGCTCGTGTCCTTGAATGGCTGATCGAGGATCTTCACACACACAGCCGCAGGGCAGTGGGTCTCTTGGAGACACCCAAGATGTTAGAGGATGTGGACACACCCCAAGACATTTTCAGTGTAAAAGTTTCTATAACCAGTCCTCCTAAATTTGGGATTTTTGAAACCTGAGCTTAGAAGAGAACTTTTTTTTTTCTTGGTGACAATCTTGGGGCTTGAACTCAGAACCTTGGGGCTTGAACTCAGAGCCTTGGCACTGTCCCTGTGCTATTTTGCTCAAGCCTAGCACTCCACCACTTGAGCCATAGCTCCACTTGCAGCTTCTTTGTAATGATTAATTGGAGGTAAGCCTCATGTTCTTTCCTGCTCAGGCTAGCTTTGTACCTCAATCCTCAGATCCCAGCCTCCTGAGTAGCTAGGATGACAGATGTGAGCCCCTGGCCCCTGGTGAAAAGAACATTTCTAATAGAGGAACAGTTCTAAGAGGGAGGCTGGGATTACCTGGAATTCCTTCTCATCCCTCCTTTGCCTCTCTGGATCTTAGCGTTTATAGAACAAATGTGCCTTTCCTACCTGATTTTGTACAGAGGAATAAGTGAGGAAAAGAGATACTAGCTTTCTATGCTGTTGACTCAGTGTAGAAAACAAATGGATTTGCAGTCATAGCCATTCAACATCAGTGCTTAGACATCTTCGGGGAATGCAGCACAAATCCACAGTGGTCACAATTGCCTTTCCTTTCACTGAGCCTGGGGATAGGTCACCTTTCCCTTCACAGGCTGGACATGGCGGATGCAGAGGCAATTTCTAAATCTGTACTTCATTAAGCCATTCTTCGGTACAGTATTATTTTTAAAAATCCCCAATGGTTTGTTGTGAGGAAAAAAAGAATTTCCCTATGTGACACATATTGGGTACATGTGTGTAATAAAATTCATGGTTCTTAACACCCTTGCATAATTACAATTTCTTGCAGTATCAGCTGTTTTCACACATTTTCTTCTAAGTTATTTAGGCTTTAATTGTATTTATGTCCAGACACTAGCATATGGTAGTAGGCACCAAATTGTGAAAAGTATTTGTTTATACTTTTTATAGCAAAAATGCTAGTTTTTTTTCTCATTTCCTAATATTTTTTTCAATAATTGACTCAAAGTTTTATGGATGAGGAGATGTATCGAGATCCTCTTAGCTTTTGGATTCCAGGTTTCTTAGTTAGGCATGGCAGATTCTACCAGGAGACATTATTATTTATTTTATGACATTTCACACACATATATGCTTATTTAAGGAAAATCATTTCCATCTCTTACTTACATTCAATGGATGAATCATCTCAACTATAAATATTTTCATTCACAGAATTGTAGTCATTGTTCAGAATTTCTATCTACAGGGATTATTTCTACAGCCTTCCTCAGCAGCCCAGATACACGGATGGTCAAGACCCTTAGTGTAGGTTTTGCATATAAACTACACATAGGTGGTCACATATTTTAAATCATTTCTACATTATTTATAACATCTAATACAATGTAAGTACTATACAAGTGAATGCAATTCTGTATATTTAAGAAATAATGACAAGTGAAAAGTCTGTATGTGTTCACAATGGACACCGTTTATTTTTTAAATGTTTGCCATGTGAAGTTGGTTGAATCCAGATACATACATACATACACACACACATATATATATATCCCATGGGTTTGCAGAGGGAGGGGATGGGGGGGGAAGGGCAGAAATGACTGTTCTCCTGAGAGGTAGCGACCATGTAGTCTGTGGTTGACTTTTAGATGACTGAGTCCAGATCAAATTAAGCTTAAGAAAGTAGTACAGGTTTAATGGTTCTAATGGTCAACCAGGAATTTCTTCTCTAGTTACTTCCAAGTAAACTGAGACTTCACTGATGTGAAGTGACAGGAATTGCCAGGTTTGATCCGGCTTATGAGGTTTTGCCAAGAGTTTCTATGTCCCCTGGGCTAGAGACCAAAATACATAATTAATTTTTGCCCAGGCCTGTAGGAGTACACAGGACTTGTCATAAAACAAGCTACTGGCATTCCTATACTTAGAGGATATTTATTTCACTAGGAAGACTGAGGAAGAAGTGATTAGTAAAACTATGTTGATCTTCTTTCAGAGGAGGGAAAATTGAGCCTCAGGGTGAAAAGGAGAAGGTTCAGGAAGAATAGCTGATGTGTCTGAGATAATTATGTTTACATGGGTAAGAGGTGTCAAAGTGACATTACTCATGAGACTGATTGGAACAGAGTGTTGCAAATCACTTTCAAGATTTTTTTTGGACTTCCCCATATTTTTGGAGGCTGGAGTCAGGATTACTGGCTTTGGTAATTAATCCTTCCCAGCCTGCATTCTTTGCTACTGAGCATAAGAGTGATTCAGGAGCCCAAGCTGCTAAATCAAGATAGTACATGGCCTCTCGATGTCAAGCCTGTTGCTGTCTGACAGAGAAATTCTCCACAGGACTGGTTCCTATTTGAAGAGGGAACTTAGAAAATCCATTTGGAGCATTTTAAGGGTATTTTTGATAATAGTTATAAGCTTAGAGGATAATGTTCATTGGGTATTGTGTATAAATTTAGACCTGGGGCTCTTTAAGGGCTAGTATTTTCAAGCATCTCAAAAGTTGATCAAAGTTTTATCTTTCATGGCTGCAATCCTTGCTTGTTTACTTGCATATTCTTGATATATATATATATATATATAATGATTACTGTATTAATATCACAGCTGTGTGTAAAGTCACTCCACTCCATGGCTTCGGTTTGATCCAAACCAAAATGTTTGCTACATCATTTTGCCAAACAGACGGTTTATAATCTCTGTGTCAATCTGCAATTAGTTTTAGCCCCTTTGGACAACTTCAATTCTACTGGGACTGTGTAGATAAAATGTTCTCTTTGTTTCTTGTCAGAAAAGAGAATTGGATCACTTTCTATGACCTTAAGTCTTTTTATAAGAAGATAAGAGCAGAGTGAGCCCTTCTTAAGAGTCTAGGTCAAAAGGGTCATGTTCTTTCACACCTAGACCCTGGATCCTAGCATAGATTGCTATTCTAAGAAATATCCGAGTAAGTAAATTAATTAACTGGTTATTTTTCTTGTATTAAAAATAATTTTGTTAGTCATTTAAAAAGTATAAATGACATTTTTGAGACTGGAGAGCCAGAAGCGTTTGGTCAAGTTTGCCACAGTATATTTTCAACTCTACAAATGCTAATGTCTTCCTTTTTTTTGAGCTTAAAGATCAGTCTGTCGATTTAAGAAGGGGAAATGTACCTTCCATTGAAATCAAACAGCGTGTTAGAAACCTTCCTATTCACGGCTTGCTGTATCTGGTCTTTTAGGACTATGTGAACTTCATTTTACTGTGGGCTCTATCATTCTGTCCTGTGATTGTTCAGTCTGCCCACCCTGTCCTTTTAGATGTATGCTTTGGGAGAACAAGGTTTAAATGAACCATCTGCTGTGGTATTTCCAGGAGCAACTTCAGGCTTGCATCCAACCAGGAGCTCAAAAATAGGTAGTTGGATGAATGGTTGCATGACGGAATTCTGCAAACCTTTTTGAAGAATCTTCAGTTCTTAAGTATGTGCATTTGTTTCAACCCAAATGTTACCAGCCTCATTAAAACGCACAATGATTGCCTTACCACTTTTATTTTATATTTAATTTTACCTTCACAAACAATCTTGTATTTCAAAAATACAAGCTCATATCACAACAGCTGTATACATCACATATACTCTCTGACATTTAGTCTTTAAAAGGAAAAAAAGCAATCCGTATTTCTTTTGCTTTTTTTCCCAGGGGAGTGGGAGTTGCAGGAAGAAGGTAGTACTGAAACTTGAACTCAGGGCTTCACACCTTTACTTGACGTTCTCACTCAAGGCTGACACTCTACTATTTAAAATATGACTCCATTTCAGATTTTTTTTCTAGTTAATTGGAGAAAGGAGTCTTTCAGATTCATCTGCCTGGGCTTACTTCCAGTCAGGGTTCTTAGATCTTGGCCTCCTGAGTAGGTAGCATTACAGGTATGAGCCACCAATACTAAGCCCCATAGTTCTCTTATCTCAAAACTTTCCATTAGACCCTAGACAGCTCTAGCAGTCACACAATAGCCTGAGGCCATCCTTAGGTAGTTGCAAATGTAACTATTACTCCCTCACCTCTAATGCTTTGCTGTGTTAAACCTTCTTTGCACTTGGTCTGTCATAGAGTAACCTTTCCAAAGCTTGCCTTTGAAAGCTCAGGGAAAATTGGTCAATCCCCTGTTCAAAACATGCATTTCCTTTGAGTAAACTTATTGGTTGTTTGCTCATTTTGATATCCAATGTCCTAGATACAGAAGGAGAAAACATATGACTTTTCTTTCTTCCTGTACCATAGTGCAATATGAACTGCAGAGGGAGGATTTGTATGCTGTTTAAGGTCTAAAATATTTGCTCCTTGCCTTTCAAGTACATGTGTTAGAGGCTGAGAATCTTATCAGCAGATAAGGGCAGAGAGGCAGTATCCCACATTCCACAAACTCACTTCCAGATGGTTGGGAGACTAAGGGGTGAAAAACGCAAGCTCTTCAATCAAGCCAAACAGCCCACACCTTTATTGGTCCATTTGTTCAGCAGTCTGTCACGGGCCTCCTACCATCTCAGACTCAGCTTGGTGGTTGTTTAATTAACTCCTCAGGACCACATTTTCCAAAGAGGTGAAGCGCGGGGGGGCGGGGGGGGGAGATTCATTTATTATTGAAAGCACACAAGGTTTTGGCTTTTGTTTTCCTTTTTCTTTTTGCTTTAATGGTTACTATTATCTAGAGCTCAGTCCACATAGCAACAGATGATGTTTTTCTTTAAAAAAACATCCACTTGATCTTTTGATATATCTCCCTACCCTTTTCTTGATTTTGTTTTCTAAATTTAGTCTGGATATGTGAATTGGATTTGGGGAAATTTCTTCAGTGCCAAGAAACAATGGAATTTTTCTAGATGTGTGTGTGTGTGTGTGTGTGTGTGTGTGTGTGTGTGTGTGGTCATATGCACAATTTTAATTTTGACTTCTGCTACTTTGTCCCAGCTTAAAATTTGGACACAAATAATTTTTGGACAATCTAATTCTAATAAAATGTGTGTGAAGACTTAAACTGCACGATACCTCTATGCACATCTTTGTAAGAATGAGAAAAGTAGCCCCTTCCATGAGAAACTTATGGTCCCAATTTCTGAGAAAATGCACACTCTTAGTTTTATTCCTCAGGTGTTGAAATGTAACTACCAAAACAATAGTATTATATAGTATGATGAGATGTATTATGTAGATAATATAAGGGGTATTATATAGTATATATTGTGTATTATATAGTATTGTGAGGTGGACGCTTTGGGAAGTGATTAGGTCATGAGAATGGAGTTTACGTAAGTGGTTTGGGGTTCGTTTAAAAGAATCCCAAGAGAGCTTCCTAGCAACTTTTGTCCTTTTTCTGTGAGGACACAGAAAGTTCGATCTATGATGAACAGGCCTTCCTCTGACATGATATATGCACGGTAAACAATAGACTAACACTGTTTATTAATCCTTGAGTCTATGGTGTTTTGTTGAAGTAGCTGACATGAATGAAGGCACAAAGTTTTTCCACCAAGACCCTTTCTGTTCTACAATCCAGCCATTCCTCTCTTAGCGCTAAGGCATCATGTCTCCTTCATCTGTGGCAATTTTTCGGTCTTTTCTTGTACTCTGTGACCTTGAGAGGTTTGAAAATTAGTGACAGGTGTTTTGGAGAATGTCCCTCAGCACTTAACCTTTCAGTATCTATGGAGACTCAGCTTCTTTCAGAGTGTTCACTGGAGACAATAAGAAAGGACTTAGAGCCACAGGAATCGGGAGTAAAAGCTAGACGCTCACATGGTGGATTGAATTGAACTTTAGTGAATCAAAATGCTGAAAGTAGTGAGAGATACTTGTCCCAGATGAGACTTAAGACTTCAAAAAGTGTTAAAAACTGAAACAGTTTGAGTGAGAGCAAGAAACGGTCATGGTGGGTTTGGAGGGTTGGGTGAAAATGTTGAAAGGCCTCACATTAATCAAGGTGCACTGCGTTTATTACTGCTTTGTTGAATGGCAATTCCTTTGTACAACTACTTAAAGATCATGAAAATACTTTTTAAAAGAAACAATAGCCCAATATAAGAAATTTTCTTCTCTCTCTCTCTCTCTCTCTCTCTCTCTCTCTCTCTCTCTCTGTGGGGGGGGGTCTCTCTTTACAAGAAGGATTTGTGCCATCTGCAAATAGGGATACTCTGACTTCTTTTCCTGTTTGATTCTCTTTATTTCTCTCTCTTTCCTTTAGCTAAGAATTCTAGCACTATAGTGGATAAGACTGGACAGAGTGAGTTCCCTGTCTTGTTTTCAATTTTAGAGGAAATGGCATCAGCTTTCCCCACCAAGAATCCTGTTTGGTTGGTTGTAGATTTGACATATAGGCTTTATTGTACTGAGGTGTATTTCTTCTAGTCCAAGTTTCTCTGAGACATTTTTCACGAAATGGTATTAAATTTTGTCAAATGATTTTTCTTCTTTTAGGATGATTGTGTACTTTCAAAAAAGATTCTTGGTTCTATTTGTGTGCTGTATTATATTTATCGAGATAAGCTAAGCTCAGAAAGATTAATATCACATGTTGTCACTTACATGTGTAAAGCTACACCTAAAAATAGTATTAATATGCCAGCATTTTAAAAAGGGGGGATTTTGAAGAGGATTAGTGGGTGGGTCTTCCACTATGGGGGAATGGTGATTATAGAAATAGATTGTATTTATACATGAAACCCTTAAAAGGGAAGAAGAGGAAAGGTGGATAAAGAAACAGTTTTATGGAGGAGGTGAATTTGATCAAAGCACATGTATATAAATATCACACTAAAACCCCTTTATACAAGTAATTTATGTTAACAAAAAATGAGACAATGTCTAGATTATTTGCAGTAATCTAAGATGCCTAAGGCAGAGTTTTGTTGTTGAACAGCAGCCCAAAGTAACTCTTCCAACAGTGAGCGGTGTTACACAGCCTGGGTGAAACAAATCTTTCTTCTCACCTAACAGCCTACAGTAAAGTCCAGAGCTGCCTCGTGATCTCAGAGCTTTATCCCTTCTGAACCCCTGAGGTCTGAGGGCACTGAAAGTGGCATCCAAGAATGTTTGCTTGTGTGTCTAAGTTCAGCCTTGTTGATTTTACAAAGCATCTAAGGAGATCCAGGCAGGACTTGAAAAGCACAGCTATACGATCTCAAACTTCAGTGTGTGGAGTGAATAATTAGGACAAATAGTGTAACACTAAGACATCTAGAGTCTTTAGGGAACATGTAACTGAATCATGGAACATTCCAGAAAGCAAGCTCATGATGCATCATCCTGACCAGAATCTGGTTCTTTGTTCACCATCATTTGTGTAATCTTCCCGGAAATGAATAGATTTCTCTTTGTGGACTCTGTATTTGCCCAACACTTCATAGTAAACTACTGAACAAAGAAGGGACTGGAATTGGAAAGAAGCATCCTGGATTCCCACAGTGGTTATGGTACTGGGAAAAATACCATAATCTTTATTAAATATTCCTCCAAGTCCATCTTTCTATGAAGTTAAACTGTCTGTTTTAAAACTGAATACTAAAAAGAAACTTTATAATTTGCCTTGGTGGAGATAGGGTTATTGAACAGGATCAGCCAAATATTTTTCTACCATATCAAAAAATTTGGATTAATGCCCCAACTATACTGCAAATATTTTAAAATGAGATTTCTACCGAACAAGTATAGGTTGCTATACCACCTCAAGCACTTGATCTGTATTCTTGGGGAGCCTAGATGATCCTTTCTGAATCTTCTTTATCTTTGAAATAGAAAGAATAACTATAATTCCAAGGGTTCTGGTAAGAATTAAATGTATAAAAATGCCTCCCATATAACACTTGCTGCTCTTTGAATGCAGTATGAAGACTCTTTTGCCTATGGAGATCTGTGGTTCTGAAAGCGAGACCAAGGAAGGCCCTGCTTTAACATTATCCTTGTGCTCACCCTCTTCAGGTCAGACACTCAAAGGGCAAGCTGCCACCTCAAGTTCGGAAACAGAAGGAATGGTTTTCCTCGAGTCACCTTAGCTAAAAATGTGAAAGGAGAATTTGGATCTCTCTCCAACCCTCACGCAGTGTGGAATACTTACAATTTCATTCTTTTTGGTCTCCTTTCCTTACTCAAAGTGAGCAGAGTTATTCTTGATAAATGTATTTTGGGAACTGTAATGAAGTGTCTCACATCATCCCTTACCAATTTCAGGCAGTTTTACTAGCTGCCTGGCTACTAGGACAACCTAGCAATTTAGGAGCTATAGTAGATGAGGCTGGAAATAGAGAGGCCCAAGATCCAACTGGCTGCTGTAGAGTAGGAACTGTGGGTTCTCTTAGAAAAAAAGATGACAGTTAACCTGGCTGAAAAAATTCACACACAACAAATGTTCTCAAAGGATGAGAAACTTGATTTTCTAGCCTTAATTCTATCTGTTGCCTGGTGAACACAGAGGAATAGTTTATCTCTTAAGTATTATAGAATCAACTTCCCTGATTGTAGAGTTGGTTGAACAATAGGCTTTCGTCATTTCCTAGAGGCTGGTACTGTCTTAAATCACCTGACCATGATTCATTTTGAACTCAAATTCTACTAATGTGGGAATAAATTCTAAGAACATAAAAATGTCAGTTGTGCTAGCTTCTGAAACAAAATGCAACCCTTATAAATGCTTTCAAATTCCAAATGACCAATCATCTTCTCTTTTCCTTTGGCACACAACATTCTAGAATTTCAAAGCAAGTCTACCAGGACATGATTTTTCCAAACCTGTTATAACTGAAACAATGAAGTCATCCAGCGGTACAATTATTCCCATATTCTACTCCAAAGTACCTATTCTTTAACAGAACAATGCAAAATTTTTGTGAAAACATAAATGAAGCTTGATGCCAAATTCAAAGAATCCTACATTTCTTTTTCTCTTATAACTGAGGACTTATGTTGCATGTTTTATATTTTCTCATATTTCCAAACAAAAAATGTCCTGGCTTTAAACACAGGATAAAGGAAATACTTGTCTCCGAGAGCTGACACTTCCCTGGTCATATTTCAGATACAATTAGCCATCATTGATGGTGGTGGTTGATCTATCAAGTGAGTAGCTAATCTTATCTGCGGTTCACAAATGGCTCAGATGGTAGCTTGTGACTTTGATTACTGGAAGACTGGACCCCATCAGACAGCTCTGCTCCAAACAGTGGTTCTTTCAGCCCCCGGCTGCTGAAGATCAAAGCACTCTCCCCTCTCCCTATCTGCAGGGAAGCTCATTAGAGGGAGGCTGTCAGGGTTATAATCATGCAACAGTTTTACTTCTGGAATATAACGCTTTCCCCTTCTTATCAGCCTGTGAGGTCCAAAGTGAGAAGGATAAAGGAGGTACTGATGACATCTGATATATTTAATAGGCTCACTGGTGACTGCCTAGGCCTCAACTCTGCCAGGGCTACCTCATGGCCTACTGAAGGATCCTGCCCTCCCTCCCCCACCCCAGATTTACAGGATTAGATTTTATACCTCTCTGGGTCATGGGTCAGGAGGCAAAGTTGGGGGAAGGGGAGATGACTCTGCCATCCTCTAACAGTTGCTTTGTATGGCAAACTGCAGCAGTGCAGACTCAAATAACATTAGGAATTTCAAAGTCCAAAGACAATCTACCTATAAATTCCGGCAGTGCTATGAACTTGCACACTTTATAGTCAACTTCAGGGAAAGTAACACTTTTCTCTTGGGATTTAATGTAAAGATTTCCATGGCTTTCATTTCTAAGAAGCTTTTTACTTTCTCCTCATTGAATCTTTTCCTCTGCCTCCCTGAGTTGAGTTGGAGTACTCCTATTCTAAGTGGACCCCTCCCTCTGTGTTCCTGTAATCCCTATGTTACAGGGTCCAAGGGAGGGGATTCCCGTCCCTACAAAAGTCCACCACTCAGAGACAGTCTCAGGCAAAAAGATGGGTTTATTGGGGAAGCAAAAGGTGAACTGACTGGCCAGGGACGCAGCACAGACTCGGGAGCTGAAACTGCGACTACCAACAGTCCTGGAGCTGGGGTTTATCAAGGTGAAAGCATAGCACAGATGGAGGGGGTTGGTGCAGGGGGTAGAGAAAGCAACAAACAAGTTAAGCAAGCCATTTACAGAAGCAGAATTTGGGGGTCAGGTTGACCTAATAATCAAGATGGAGTCAGCTCTACTCCCCCCAACATTTCCTACCATGTTTCCCTAGTCAAGATGGAATTAGCTCTACTTCCTATAACACTTGGATTATTGCTGATATTGTACCCACTGTGGCTGCTTTTCTCATAACTGGTCTTTCTCCTCCAAAAGGTTGCATACACTCTGAAAGGCTGTCTCCAGCTGAAAAAGTTGCTTTTAAATGGTTTTGGTTTTTTTTAGTCAGTCATGGGGCTTGAACTCAAGGCTTGGGCACTGTTGCTGTGCTTATTGAGCCACAAAACTACTTCTGGTTTTAGTGGTTAATTTGAGATAAGAGTCTCATAGGGCTGGGAAGATGGCCTAGTGGTATAGTGCTTGCCTCATATACATGAAGCCCTAGGTTCGATTCCTCAGCACCACATATATAGAAAAGGCTAAAAGTGGTGCTGTGGCTCAAGTGGTAGAGTGCTAGCCTTGAACAAAAAGAAGCCAGGGACAGTGCTCAGGCCCTGAGTTCGAGCGCTGGGAGCTGACACTTCCCAGGTCATATTTCAGATACAATTAGCCATCATTGATGGTGGTGGTTAATCTCTCAACCTCCAAAAAATATATATAATAATAAGAGTCTCACAGATTTAACTTCCTGGGCTGGCTTTGAACCTTGATCCTTACATC
This sequence comes from Perognathus longimembris pacificus, assembly GCF_023159225.1. NCBI lineage: Eukaryota > Metazoa > Chordata > Mammalia > Rodentia > Heteromyidae > Perognathus > Perognathus longimembris. The sequence goes on along the minus strand of NC_063168.1, from coordinate 67,467,953 downwards.
TCAGCTTCCTAAATAGCTAAGATTACAGGCATGAGCCACCAGTGCCCAGCTTAAATTATTTTATTGTTGTTACTGTTGCTGTCTGCAGTGACTAAAGTTCCTCATAATAAGATTATTTACAAAACATAGTAGAACAAAGTTCTCCTTATTGTTGGACATCAACCTTTTGTGAATTTTGTTGTGACCCATGTAGATGACTAGAACAGTGATTCTGGTATGGGCCCAAGAAGCTACAAACTAGAAACTACATTTCTACTAAGTTCTCAACTTTAGGACCATTGGTTAAATTCATCCTTGTTACTTATAGTTGAGAAAAGTGATGCTTGGATTGGAGACATGACTATTATCACATACCATTTAGAGCCATTTAATCTCTTATTCCCAAATATTTTTCTCAAAGTAAGTTCTATCTCTAATAGATGTGTGTGTGTGTGTGTGTGTGTGTGTGTTTAAAATGTACAGTCAAAAGTCCCTCACCCTCCCCTTTTCCAATTCAGTTCTAGCTCCTTCAGACTTTAAATGAAGGTCATGGTATGGTAATTTTTCTACCTGCTTTATTCTCATTGAATAGCACTATCATCTTGCTGCCATGTACTGGCTATGATTTGGTCTTTATTTGTCCTTTCCATTCCTTCTATATGAATTGATACTTTGGAACCATGGGATCACAGGGAAGGAGTAGAGGACTCTGAACCCTCAGGTAGGCTGGTCTCTCCATCATTCACCTCAGTTCACAGCTAGGTAAGATCTTCACCCACCCTCTGCTGTGTGAACATGGGCCTGTTTCCAGCAGCTGTCACTTCCTAGAAGAGTAGAAACAATAACACAGCTGATGTGAGTGTGTTCCTTGGCCTGGATTGGCCTGGGCTCACGTTTCTCTTTCTTCTCTCTTCTAGTATACACTTGCTTAAGGAATTTAGCTAGCATGTGTCTACATTGCAAAGTTATTGTGAGAATTAAAGGAAGTAGTTTTTAAACCATTCTTGTGAGGTTTCTAGAACATACTAATTGCTTGGTTAACATGAAGACGGTCTTCCCTTTCCTTGTTTCTTCAACTCCCTTTCTCCCTGCCCCCACTATCAGCTAATATTGGAAGATCTTGAATAACATTGAAACCCAGCCAGAAGAATAAGCAAATATATAGTATCATCCTGCCTTCTTGTCCTATTTGTTCATCTGCTTGTCCTTCCTTTCTTAACATGAATTCATCTATGTTTTTTTTTAAAAAAACAAATCCATTTAAAACTTTTAGGGAAGAAATTATTTGTAGTTAAAATAATGACCTTTCCATTAAATATAATTTGGTAGACATTAGTGCTAATTGTAATTACAATGGAATTTATGTCTGACACATTAGAATGATGAAAGAAAGCCAGACACTCCCCAAGAATCTGTGACACGCTTATAGGAATATTAATCACCTTCAGTTACTTTTTAAGAGAATAAATAACCAATCAGTCACTAACTGCTAATATAATAGATTATGTTTTTGCTAAGATGGATGAACATTTAAGAGTTAGAAGAATATATTTATTTAACTGACAGAAATCATGACTCAGTTTTATTTGTTTTAAGTGGCAATCCAGTAAAAACCAGAAAATATTTGAGTAATTAACTTTTTAATTAAACTTGGTAAGAAATAATAAATTCCATCAATTCATCTTAAACATGGAACATAGCTGAAATGTTTATGAAATATCCAGTCTTAGTAAGTGGACTCTGAGAAATACCTTTAATCAGATCTCCATCGGACCTATCCTTAGAATGCAATCATCATAACCATTAAAAATCTTAAGGCATATGATTTTACCTGCAGGGTTTTAGAAAAACTAGGCAAATATTTGTTGAACCAGGCCAGATATAGCTGGTACAATGCTGAATAAATTTATGTCAGCATTGTTGTTACTGTTTCTTTTTTTTTATTTTAATTCCATTTGGAGTTCCATTTTCCACTGCTGGAAAAGAGTCCCTTGAATCCTAGTTAACTAGTTAACTTAGTCTAGGTTAACCTAGCTTGTACACCTATGCCTCTCCAGAAATGTTATGGTGGTTATTTCATCATGAGGTGTCACAAACAGAAGTCTAGATGGCCTCCCAGTTGGAGAAAAGAACATGTTCTCAGTCCAAGCAGCTTTGAGTGACCAGGGGTACTATCATGGGGGAAGCTGGTCTGTTCCTTGGGTGGGAGGGGGGTTGTTGCCAGCATCATACTGTTGCCCTCTCAGCCTTCCAGCCCTTGGGAAAGGGAGGAGGAGAGACTTCCTTCCTCCTTTGTTGGTGAGTTTCAAACCAAATTCTACGTGGGGTCAGTCATCTACTTCTCTAGAAGTCAGCCTATGTGCAGATAGAATACCACCTGGAGCCAGTGGTCTTTCCCCCTTAATGACTAGGAAGAGGCAAAATATTCACAACTCACTGGAAAATTTTCATGCCATGCTTTCTTAATTATCTTTTGAGTGACCTCAGGATATTGGGTTATTGACTGAGTTACTGGACCACTGCCAGCTTCTAGCAGACTGCATTAGACTCCCAAGTTCTCCCCAGCGAAGGCAAACTGCCTCAGACCCAAGTTAAGCTGTCACAAAAGTCCACTGGTTTATGGGGAGTGGGTATGTTCAAATTATTTAGCAGCCTGGTGAATGAAAGGTCAAACAGAAAAGGTTGACCATGGTGCTACATATCTGTGAGCTGAGCTAAGTTGGAGGTGCAATTAGGAGGATTATAGTATAAGTTCAGACCCAAGAGAAACTTATAAGACCCTATCTGAAAATAACATCTAAAGCAGAATAGCTGTAGGCATGGTTCATATGGAAGAGCACTTGTCTAGTAAGAACAAGGCAAGATATTTGAAAGGAGTCCAAGCCAAAAACAAAATGCAACAGATATGTGAAGGCTTCTTGTGATTCTCTATTTCTGGATGTTTATTTGTTCAAGGTGAAAGTCCATTTTGTTGAAGCAGCTCTATTATTTCAGTTCCCCGGGTTTTACCCACTTCTGGCACCTTCCTAGTGGGAATGTGACATCCTAGCCTTCCACCTCCCTTAGATGAGGGTTGCCATCAGACATGGTGAGGGTGGGGGACATTGTAAAGTTTTGTGAACAAGAGAATGAAATAGCATTGTCTGCTACCTAGCTTTCCTGAGACCAGAGCAAAAGGTCTCACGTGTGCCCCTGTGGACACCGCTAGCCACAGTGCTCATTTGGAGCTGTTGCTGTTTCTAAACATAGATAATTCTTGATATTTCTTCTGTAAAATGCTTTACCCTTTTGAGAATGTAGCTCAGCTGACAGTTAAAGGGTAGCTTTCCAGTCCTACTTCCCCCTGGGATAGGAGTGGCCTAGGAAAGTCCTGGGTTACTGATGCTTTAAAGAAAGAAATAAGACACCTGCTCCCTCCGTTCTGTCCTGGCAGCTAGTATAATTTCAATTTTCCCTCTCTCGGGGTAGGAGCACCTCTCTTGGTCTGTGTTTTCCTTAACAGGATTCTGTGGAGGAGATGTCCATTCAAAGGGGAAGAATTCACAAAGTGTCACTTCTTAGAAATGTGGTTTATTGAGACCTTTCTTTGACTCTATTTTCACGGGAGCCAGTTCTTACCAGAGATACGTGCATTTTTAGGCAGGAGATGAAAAGAGGTAGTTTATCTCATACTATGTCTTTACTGTCTTACTGATTCATCTATTCACGCATCCTTCCAGTCACTAGATACACTAAGACTTGTACGCTCTATCACTCTACATTTGTTGAGAGAGGTTTGGATTTAAATAAGACACAAGTCTCTACAAGCTCCTATTCTGGGAAAGAAAAGAGACGTGGTTGCCCAGAATCATAGTCTGTGGTATGAAGGGCCTGGAAGAGGGCCTCAGGGACTTCTGCATGTGAGGATTAGTTCAAGCTTTTGGGGGGGACTTGTTTAGAAGAGAGATCTGAAGAACAGACCAGGATGGTCCAGCTGTTTGGGATGGAACATCTTCACAGCAGACTAGTGGAAGAGAGCAACTAGCTAGCAGTGTGGTTTTAGAGAAAGATTTTAGAATTTTTTTGGGGGGGTGGAGAGAATATCAGAATCTTATTCTTTCCTATCTGTAGGTATTAAATAGAACCTAGCATTATTTTAGGAGTTCTCTATCTAATTTTACACCATTGTTTTTAGTTGGCATCCTAGTTTGTGTTTGATATTATTCTTGGTAATGTTTTATAAGTTGTCTTGATTTCATACAGTAATCCTATATTATTCAACTTTTATACCTACAAGAAGCAAATAAAATCACAGTGGATCTATTATTCCAATGTATACACCAAGGCCAGGATGTAAAATTAATGTTTCCCACGTTTAAGATCCTGGATCTTTCCACTGTCCTACATTCCCTTGTTTGACAGTAGAAAGCACAGGAGATTTATAAGCAAACATGGGCTGCTTGTTGGAGCTCTGGGGGGCTTGGTGCCTCCGTCTCACACCAGACAACACTTGATGATGTTCAAGCTCTTATCTCTAGAGCTCCGTCTGGCACCTGCTTGTCTTCTGCTATCTCCTGGCAGCCTCACACACACTAACTCTTTTGTTGTTTGTTTTGCTATATTTTCAATATGTTTTTCCAAAGATTGGGGCCTCAGGAAGCTATACTCCTAGGCCAAAGGGAGATTTCTTTTTCCAGTCTGTCAAAAAGATTTGGTCCCTCCCTTGTATGAGACGCATTTCAGAATAGTTGGGAAAGCAAGCCTCTCTCCTCCAGTCTCTCCTCTTTTCCCACCGCTTGCCACATTTAGCATCTTTTCTAGACAACACTGAAGGCTAGAAGGAGGAGGGACTCCTGCCAGAGGATGTGTCTGTAATACAGTTAAAAATTTTTCTCCTTACTCTCCAGTTGTGTCTTTGAGTTTTAATTGAAAATATACTTAATTGGCCTCTTAGTTCGCATAGGCAGAGTGGATATTGTTTGCAGCTCATTTTCTCCATGCAGTTTAAGGAAGTATGCCTTCAAACATATCACATAACTGAAAGACAGAATTAAGCAAGAATGGCAGAACTCTGGCAGCAAGTAGCCCTCTGCTCGTGTTTTTCATTGCAAAGCATATAGGATTACCTTATTGTTCCACATATTAGCTTTCCATACCCAGCATATACATATTTAAACAGCATAACAAATGTGCTACATTACAAAGCACCTATATGTCACCAAGGCCCAGAAAGCCTATGCCGTGCCAAGGTCTAGAGACATCTTTCCAAGTTTCCTTCCCTGCTTAGAGGCAGATTGTCTGGTACTTGGGGTGGGCCATGTACCCTGAACTTAATAACAAACACTCTCAAGCCCTTTCCGATGCCATGTGTCACACGACTGACTTTCATTTGAATGTGGCATCTGCCTACAAAGGAACAAATCCCCAGCACCCCAAACCCAGACAGCCTTCTCTTAAAGGTTTTGCTGCATACAGCCCAGCTCAGGCTCCAGACTGCCCTGGAGAACATTATCAACCTCGTGGCTCGGGGTTAAGGGTTGGGGTTGGGGTACTGTTAGTGTTTTCATCACTTGCAGAATTGTACAGTCTGACAATCACCATGCCCACACATCAAAGGCCAAGGGAGGTGTTATCTGCTGCTGGCTGGGCTGTGACTTGAAGCACATTTCTGGTGGGCTGACCCCAAGGTGAGCTGGGGTGGGAGAGAGTCCTCCTCCAACAGATGGCTGTCTGGAATGGGCTCGTGTGGGATGGTATTTCAATAGCAAAGTCTCTGTCCCTTCCTTTTGGGTGGTCCCAACAAGCCAAGATCTTAAAAAAAATGGAGGGTTTTGAAAGTGACATTGGGTTGGCAGGTGGGGTTGAGTGTTTGCAGGGCGATGAGTTGCTGAAGTGAGCTGCTCTAGGTGCCTATGTTAGGTCTGCCACTGCTCTGTTTTATGATGTGGTATGAGACTCATGGTCTCCCCCAATTTTGCTTGACACACTGCCACACTGGTTAGGTAGCCCTTATTCTCAAAGCTCAGATTATGCAGTATCTCCTTTCTGATACATTGAGCATTTTCTTATTCCATTGGAAAAAATACATCACCTTTCTCCTTCTTTGTGCCTTCACACTGGAGTGTTTCTGCTGAAGTATTGAACACCAGGCATTGTTTGTGCATTTATCACTGCAACATGTGCACATGTCAAGAAAGACTCAGCCTTCTGTGCTTCTGATACCTCTGATGGCACCTGCGGGGTCAAGTCAGAAGTTAGGGGCATGGGTGCATGTGTGTGAGGGCAGGTGGGTGAAAGGGAGGAATCGTTTTTCATTTCCCCAGAGAAAAAAACACCACACATGGAATGCTGGGGAGTTTCTGCCAGAGAAAACCTCTCTGGGAGCTCTGGTTGGTTCTGTCCTTGCACCGTGTGTTCTATTGCTAGCGCTAGGAACCTGAACTTAATATCTTCTGCAGTTGCAAGTTTCCCTTTCTCATACCCCAATGCCTTCCATTCAGTGCTTGGGGTTCAAGCCCTGATAGCCTCAAACTTTGTTAAGGCATGAATTTGCCTTCTAGAAAAATATATTCTGTTTTCTCACAAAGGATAGAAATGCTAGGTATCTCAGGTTTTCCTCATTACTAGAAAGAACGCTTGCTCTATTCCAGGTACAGACTGTTATACCTCACCATCACCCTAGGTCTTCCTTGATGAGAAGGCCTGAGTAAGAGCTTGAGCTGGATCTGTGGTGAGGACTCAGTTTGGCACAGTAGCCCATCTCCACTGTACTTCTCAAAATACAGCTGGAGAATTGGACCCAATGACAGAAAGGATGACTGAACACTGGAGCTTAGGCCCAGGGAATGGAAGGGCCCACCGAAGGAAGGCAGAAGATAGAAAAACAAGCCAGAAGGAAAATAGTCCTTTCTTCTTGCCTAACATTCTGAGGATAGGCCATTCATATTTTCTCTCTAAGATAATCTGAGAAGACACATAACCATTCATCTGTGATGTGTAACTACAGCCAGATTGGTAATGAACTCTCTCATGTATGCATATGTTTCTCCTTTAAGACACCGCTTACCTCTGCCCTGTGGTTGCTTTTGCCTCAGTTCTTGTCTTTTGGATAACCTGAGCTAAGACGCTCCCTTTGCCAACTCAAATTAGATCGCTCTTCTTTGTGCTCTCATAATATCACAAGCACGTCTCTTCCATTTCTCATGCAATTCTGTGGAGTGATTCCAAAAGATCTAAGAAGTATTTTAAATTGTTCACTATTTTAATGTGGGGTCTCCTTTGGCTTCACCTAAATTAAGTCAAGGATAATGCTAGCAATTGCATCATACTAGGGGATTATAATTACTCTAATAATTATGGTAATAATCACTACAATATGCTGGGCACACTGGTATGTTAGCATGTCTATACTGTAACAGTTTCACATGCCTGAGCTTAGTGCTGCAGCAAACATATGAGGTTGTTCTTACATATTTGAGACTCCTTAAAAAAATGTAGTTTAGGCAACTGACCTTACCGATGACTTTCTTTAGTCAACATATTAAAAGCAATATATTAAAGATTCCTTAACTTATAGTTTGAGAAGTTTTCTGTAGTTGTTTGTATTGCCTCTACCAATTGCCATAGAAATGCTTAAGGACAGAACTACTTTTAAAAATATAAGACTCTTATTCAGGAGGCTGAGAACGGAGAATGGTCATTCAAGGCAAACTCAAGCAGGAAAATTCAGTAGGTTGTATTTCCAATTAACCACCAAAAAGCTGGAAGTGAAGCTGTGACTCAAGTAGAAGAGTTCCGGCCTTGAGCAAAAAAGCTAAGGGAGAGCAAGCATCCAGGCCTTGAGTTTAAGCCCCTGTGTGTGCATAAATATTTGTTGTAAATGGAAACATAAAAGATAGGGCGATAAGAAAGTATAGTAGAGGAATAAATTTGATCAAAATACATTGTGTACGTGTACAGAAATAGAACAATGAAAATCCTTTGCACAATTACTCTATGCTAATAAAAAAGCAAAATGAAAAAGGCTTTTCAGCCTTAGTTGACATAAACACGACTCTAAGAAGCCCTGGATTATACTGTGGTTGAACACTGCAGCACTGGACCACAGCCATGCTGTTCTCCCAGGCTTCACCAGAGTAGCCAACAGAATGGAGGGGCTTACATCCTGTCCCCAATCACCATGAGCAATTGTGGGAGTCCATTGTTTTTCATGTGCATCTTAAGAGGTGCAACTTTCTACAGTGAGACTCATGCAAAATCCTCACATGGGCTGAGATTCTTTCTGGAAACTCATTCTGAGACTCCTGTAATTTGGAGTAGGCTATGGAGACTGGAGGCTGAGCACTTTGTCTTCAAGATTCTAGCTAACCAGTTGTGTACTGAATGGACAAGGGGCGTGGGAATGGCCATGAGGTCCTTCTTGCTTTAGATACCTGAGTTGAAGCTCAAGCATAAAGTAGTTCCTTGTATTTGCTTTCTTCTCAGAAGCTATATAGATCTGTGCGACTTAACCTTTACTCTCTGCTTGTCCTCCCCACGTTGCGGTTTTGTTGTCAAGATTTCATTTTATGATGTAATCCAGTACAACTTGTCCAAAACAATATTAGATTTATTCCGTTTGTTAAAAGGAAGATAGCACGAGTATGTGGCCCTTTTGGCAAAATCTCAAGTCTTCGTTCTAGGCATGGGTTCAATCACCTGTTGCTAAGATACTGCAAAAAATATTATCTGTTTTTAAATGTTTCCTTTTAATTGAATAAACTGTTGCTTTGAAATATCGGTGCAAAGGTTAAATAGGTCTTTGAAATCATATATATAATTTTTTTAATTGGCAGAGATATTTCTGAGTAGTTTAAATGAAGCAGCTGCTGTCTCGTTGGAGTTCCTTGTGGAACTTTCAAAGCACAGACAATGGGGTTTCGTAGCACAGCTGGATTGATGAAAATAGCCCAGTGACTGGAATGAATCACATGTTAAAAATGCTGGTTCAGTCATTGATTATGCATCAAAGGAATGAGCAAAAACATAGAAACAGGACCACAATCTTGATTAGCAACCCCACTTGCCAGATTCAGAGGGATTTTTGTTTTTTTATTTTTTTATATATATTTCAGAATGGTAAAAGGAAGCACTACTTCAAGAAAGATTTGTCTCAACACTTTGTAAGGAGACATTAATATTTCTATGGCAAAACACTGTAGTGTTTGTATCAGGATTTCATGTTAATCTAGTTCAAACTCTGCAGTTCAAATGATTTTGTTCAAATTGATTGAAAGAATTGAATTCTGAAGCTATGCATTTATTTATTTATTTGAGTATTATAAGTGATTGTGGACTGATAAAATGGAGGGCAACTTCCGAGTGTTCATGATTCAGAATTTCAGCATCAATGCCATTGATCCCAATGGTCTGAACAATAGCCCAGTTGGGAGTCTGGAATCTAAGTGGGTTGAGAATGCTGAAAGGGATAGGTTCGACACTCACCAACGTGCTCACTTAGGCATAGTCAGCACTAATCAGAGGGTCCCCGATTATGGATATCCCTCAGAAGCACAGACAGGAATTGAGAAATTTTGAGCTAGTCCCATACCCAAACACTTAAGTTACACTGTATGAGATTGGATCTCAGAAAACTACAGTCTCTAGGCTAGCCAATCAATCTTGCTAGCCTATCTTTTATCAATACCTCATTATTTCCATTCTAGAATGTGAACTTCTGATGAAACATATCTGTAGTTTCCCATGTCATACAACTAATTCCCTAAGTCACAGGGCCCTGCCTTTGCCTAACATCCCATTTAGGCAGTAGCACTACAGGCCTTTCTGGATCAGGCTGATTCGTCTCTGCCAAGGGAATGTTCTCTGCATGCTTTTTTCACTGGCTTAAGCAACCTGAGTCACACTATACGTGTGTACTTCAACTGGTGATGATCCTCTGTGTTTTGATTTGAAATCCAGTGATATCCCTAAGCAAATTGTCTCAACTTCTCCATCTTCAAACTGTGACCAAAAAAAAAAAAATCTTGGTTTTATAGATACAGTGAAGTTCTAGTACATATGAAACACAGATGCCATTATCTGCTCATAGTATGGGAACCACAAATGGTAGGTAATGTGCTACGGTTGCTATTGACATTAATAATAATATATGACTGCCACAATTCTTCTGCAGCAGCACACCCACCCATGTGCACATTGTCATTAGTCATATGTGTACCATAGACTTGACCATGTAAGCATTTCCCCATAATGGATATTTCTCTATTTCTCATAGTAATATCTGTACTTTACTTTTTTTTTTCAGATTTAGATGTTGCCCTACTCATGAGTTAAAAGCTTTATTCTTCCTTCTGTCTTCACTCACTGTTTCAGCCTAGGGGTTGAAAACAAAATGAAGAAGCTATAGCATCTTCTCTAGTCTTCATTTCTGCAAGTTGCCTGAATTCTTTAAGTGGAATAACAAATATGTATTTTGCAGATTCATTGAATTTTAAAGCTTCATGGGCCCTCAGTCCTATGTGGCCAGTCTGTAGCTGAAGTTGGTTCCAGATTCCTACCCAGAGTTATAGAATAAGATGCACATGATAACAACAATTGCAAAACAGTAAATAAGGTTTGCTTTGTTCTCTTCATTCTTGAGAGCACACAGCAAATCATTGGCAAGTGCACAATGAAGATTCTTGTCACCTGTGAAAAACTTCTTGAAGTTATGATATCTACTCTTTCCAACTTGTCCCAAAGAGCTGCCAGAACAGCTGGTGAAGCCTTTAGTGACGCTTGATGCAAGATGCCCTTCTCACAGAGCAGGATTAGTCCTGCCACCTACCTGAAAGAAAAATGTGAAATGCATAATTCTTCAAAATGAAGTATTTCATTCTCCAGTGTTCTCTGACAGTCACTGTGTTCATCCTTGATGGCCTCTGAGTGAGATACTAAGTGCTAGTGTTCTTTCTGCTTACTGGCAAGGAACATCCTGTTCCTTGAAGGCCTAGGACAAAGGGTGTTGGAGTCGGGAGAGTGATGGAACACTGCCTGACTTTACGGGTGAAACCTTCCATCTAATCCTGAGAAGTCAGACCAAGTGGAAATTTGATCCTGTTTGAAGAATCATTAGAGGTCCAAGCTGCTGCCTTTCCAATGAGGATAGATTACAAATCAATTATGAAAAGAAGACCATCCTAAGTACTAAGAGGCAGTGTCTTCTACTTTCTGAAGACAATTAAGATATAAGTATCGCCATGGTGACAACTCAAATAGTAAATGGTTTAAACTTGATATGAACAAGTTTCCTCTTCCCCATTTACTTCAGACAGAACAATTCAGCCCACTGCATGAGTGATAGAGGTATATTCTGTAAGTAACAGAGTCTGTGGGAAGCACTAGCTTATACCCACAGGGATTCTTGAATATTTCTAGAATCATTCATCAGTAATCCTAGAAGCCTGAGTCAAGTAACTAACTATGACCTTAATCCAGTGTTTTCAAAAAGTAAGGGCCAGTTGCCATATGACGCTTGTTCCACAGAGACACACAGTTTGATCATCATTTTTAAAGAGATCTAGAAAGAGCTTACATGGTTTTAAGGAGCTACTCCCTGAGACAAAGAGATAACAACATAAGTCATTCTCGGGTGATGTCCTATACCATCTGCTGATGGTCATTAGATTTCACACAGAGTACTCCAGCTCTCATGTCCACGCCATGCCTGCTGGATCTCCCACCGCAAATTCATGGTTCAAGGTGGGAAATGGGTAAACAAGGAAAGAACTTCTGCAACCAAGCCTTTGAAAAACAGACTTTCTGTTCAGTGGTTGGACCTGGATTGTAAACTAAGCCTCTCAAGGCTTCCTGAAGACCAGGAAACAGGACTCTCAAACCTGGGCATAAATCAACATACCCAACACTCAGCCACAACTCAATGTGCTGGGAATTAATTCATCAAAGAAAAAGAATGGCGTAGGGGTTGGGAACCCAGGTCAATAGCTACTAGAAGGTAGAGGCGATGTCCTATTTCCCACTCTACTGCTGGATTTACCATCAGTCTTAGCAAATAAATATTACATGATACTCTACTGAGTTGCCTTGAACAGGACATATTGAGTCCTAGTATTGTAGAATTTCATGGCTGATAGATGTAAGTGACCACATTTAGACTGCAGTGGAAGTAATTAAATATGAAAGGCTTTACAAAAGATGTCCGCCTTGAAGAGTGTTAGGTCCACCTTGAAGATTAGATAAATTCAACTTCAGATTTAGATTTGTTCAATAGTAAGCTTTCTGAAAATTTGTTGATCTGAATTTGACTGGAGGGAGAACATATGCCCGGGCCATGGACAAGTAAAAGTTTATAGGTGGGAAATGCAAACAGACTTCCTGCCTCCTCCCTCATTCCTAACTACACACTGAGATCCCAGCATCAACTGATGTTTAACCCTCTCCTAAGCTTTGTGTCTTTATGCAACATATTGTTGTCTCTGTGGGCTGAAAATGGGGCTGTTTTCCACCTGCAAACACTCAGAGATCTGGTGTTCATCTAATAATAATCGGAGGCATTGAGATGACAGATTTGGCAAATATAAGAGCAGTTACTTTTGGACAAACTGAGCTGAACTGCAGTCCTTTGTTGAGAATGCCTGGTATCTGGAGGATGGATGGATCCCTGGTTTGGAGCCTTTGAGAAGATCCTCTGCTCTCAGCATGTGATGCCACACTGGCCTGTTTTATCTCTTAGAGGTCATGTCAGCAGAACTGAATTTACTGGGACACGGACAAAGGTGCAGTCGGAGCTGTAGTGCACATGGGCAGAGCTCTTACTGATAGTTAATGACTGATCTGGAACCAGGTAACAAAGAAAGTCATACTAGGTTAGTTTGCTTTGTGGGCAGACTGGTCCATGAGCACTGAGGTTTTTTAACTCTTGAAGAGTGAAACGAAACAATCCCTTGGAACCAGTCTGACTTCAAACCATTTTAACAATACTGAATGTCCTGACACATTTCAACCATAGAGGCCTTCACTTTCCTAGAATGAGGATAGCCAGGTTGTGGCATTAACGAATATCTAACTTGTAGAAAGCTTGAGGCTCACACAGAAGACTTGTTGGTAGCCCTCACTTGTGGCTAAAGTATCATGGTCATGTCCAAACAAAGAGTTTTTAGCTGTTCTTGCCAGTCAGAACTCACACCTCATTTGCAGTCCATTCTCATGTGGAAACTGACCATTGGTAGATCTGTTACTATTCCATTTATTCATTATGGATTTCTAAGAATATGTTCCATGTGCCCACCACAAAATTGCATATAAAAGTTTCTCTGCCTTTGAAGTAAAGAGCTTTTAGTAATGATACATAAATGTGACCTAGTAAAATAAGTCTGTCACTTCAGAGCATATTACTGAATAGAAAGGACCGTATGAGCTCAACACTGTATCAGACTGTTGATAAGAATGATGTGCATTGAGTGTCTTTGACCAGCAAAGCTATTACTTTGCTTTTGTGAAAAATAAGTCAGAAGGAAGACAGTACAGGAAGAGTGTGATAGATAGACGCTCTCATCGATGTCCTGGATCCCTTTCATCTTTTTCACCACTGTCTTTAGCACATGGCATTTATCCTCAAGATTATAAGATGGCAGCTGCAAGTTCTGCTGTCACATCGTGTAGCAGGAATTGCGAAAAAGAAAGAGCAAGTGAGCCAACCAATGTACTCTCAATTGAACCTGACCTCTAAAAGAGCTTTTCTTCCAGTTCTACCCCACAACTTCTCCCCAGATTTCATTGACGGCTTCTCAGTGCAAGGGGCCCTGGGAAATGTCTTACAGATGCGGCATAACTGTGCCCAATAATATAGCTATGTTGCTATTAAGAAGGAAAAAGAACGATAAATATTGGGAATATAGTTGATATTCTTGGCCACCAGATTGGGTGACATAGAGGGGGAGACATTGGTGTGGCTTCAGAAAGATGGAAGTATTTGTTAAATAAATAAATAAATACATTTATTAAATATATATTAAATAAATATAAAAATATTTATTCAATAAATGTCCACTGCCCAGTCTGGAATGATGCACTTAACTGTTCTGCTTCTCAGTGTTTTTGAAAACTTACAAACTCAGAGTTTATAGTAACTATCCTGTAGGATTGTCCTCAGAATTAAATAAGATACCTTGAAGTCTAGTGTGGTGTTTGATATTAACTCTTATTTCTGTGTTCCACATTTTTCATTGCTTTTACTAAAGAGTTTCTGCTATTGCAATAAACAGTAAAAGATGAAGACATTTTACATTAAAAATATGAAAATTCCAATGAAGTCTATATTAACAACGATGCATTCAGGGTCTAAGGGAGGAAAAATAGATTTTATCAGACTAGGTAAAAAGTAGTTCATAGCAAAGAGATTGGGAGGTTTTTAACTCAACCATTCTCATCTTCTGACAGCAATGCCCAAGATCCTTGTTAGGCAGGAAAATAAATCAAACATGTTTATATGTGAATCTCCCATTGATGTCTAAACTGGTCAGAAGGCACCAGATCCTATCTTTCGGTCATTATATACATGTTACCTTTTGTATGTAACCTACCTAAGATACTTCCAACACAATACTCCCTACTATATCCTTGCTTCTAGCATACTTGCTCACTTCCTCCCTCCCTCTCTCCCTTCCTCCCTCCCTCCCTCTCTCTCTCTTTCCCTCCCCTTTCTTTCTTTCTTTCTTTCTTTCTTTTTCCTTCCTTCCTTCCTTCCCTCTTTCTCTTTCTTTCCTTCCTTCCTTCCTTCCTTCCTTCCTCCCTTCCTTCCTTCCTTCCTTCCTTCCTTCCTTCCTTCCTTCCTGTCAGTCTCAATCCTCATATCTCAGTCTACTGAGTAGCTAAGGTTACAGATGTGAGTCATCAGCACCTAGCTAGTATTTTTCTTATGTACCTTATTTACAGTGTCTCCTTCTTCTAGAACACAAGCTCCTGATAAGTGATCTAGACTGTTTTATTTAATATTATATAACATTATACATTGACAAACATTGAATATTATACTGAGCATGAGCTCATGGCATGTCTTTCCTATGTACATGTATACACATGTATATGCATATACATGTATATGCATGTACATGTGTATACATGTACATGTATATACATGAATATCATCTTCATGAAGATAATAATATTGTCTCCTTTGTTACTGCTCTTTTTCTGGCACTGTAACAGAGCCTGTCATATAATAATTGTACTGTATAAATGTGTTGATCTTCTGCCAATCTCAGTATCTATTCAAAGATAGCAACTCACTAAAGACATCTGGTCAGGATGTGTGGGATACATAAAACCATGATACATTATTGCATCCTGAGGTTATGGCCCTTGCATCGGCATGTGGGACAGAAACAGGAAGGGCTGGTGGCAGCCTTGCTGGGATGTAAGTTGTCCTGCACGATATACATTTATGAAGAAACAAAAAGCAAAGTGTTACCTCAGTAGCATGATGATCAAATACCTCTATGCCTAAAAGAAAATTGACCTAAAACACTGTAGAACAATGTGCCTATTAGTAAATATATACTAATATTTCTATTTATGTAAGTTTTTTTTTATCACCTCTAATGCTTAAAACAGGAAACTCCTTAAACCATCCTACCTACAAAACATTGCTCATTGAGCAACTAATATGGGACTTACTAGATGATGGATACAGATTTGGTAGTTGGAAATCTAAACAATAGTCAGCACTAAGCCAGTATCAAAGAGCAGAGAGCAGGGGTGCGTCTTGAGTAAGCAATAATAGCTCAAGCCAGTCTCAATATGAATCATGATTTGAGGCTGATATGTGACAGGAAGTCCAGTAACACTTGAAGAATCTTGAGACAACAGGAAAAAATGCATGAGTCCAGTGGCCTACATTACCAGCCGCTGCCAGGTAAAGTGCTAAGAGACTTCAAGATAAGAAGGAATCTACAGCAGAGGAGAGGCAAGGTCCTTGGATGTATGGAGTTCATCAGAAGGTGAGTCAGGCATCAGACTAGCTCTACCTTGACTCCTGTGACTCAAGAAGGGAGTAAACAAGTGAAGGCCAGGATGGAGTCTCCAAGCTCGGGGTAGTGAGTGCCTTTGAGGACATGTGCATAGAGCCTATCAGCCCCAGGCAGCAGAGAGCCAGTTCGATAGGATCATCTTCAAGGCTCTGTCGTCTTCTTCCCATGGGATTTGACTCTGGGGACCCCATTTGTTCTGTTCACCTTTCTCATTTCATGCAACTTACTTTTATCACAACCACGTCCTTCTTAGCCCAGTATTTCTTTTGAAATGTCCATCTTTCCCTAAGCACGGCTTTGTAACCTCCTAATCGTATTTGTTTGGTTTAATTGAACAAATATGTTCTGTGTCTTAGATACAAGTGATGGCTCCTAATTGGATGCATGCTAGCTCGGCTCAGGGTTTCTGAGGATGGGATTTCTCTGGCTTTGGTTGGGCCCTTGGAAAGGGGGAGATAACTTTAAAGCTTGATTAAAGCAAGTTTCTGTAATGTCAGGCTTCTCTCTGAAGAAACAGGCATAATCCTCGAGGAACAATGGAGGTTCACTCAAGTTTAGAAAGTTAGAACAGAAGTTTAAAAAAACAACCCTTGGTCCAATTTTCAACAGGATTGTATAATGTTCAAAAAATGAAAAAAATCTCCCCCACTTGTAACCACAGGAAGCCAAGCATTAAAGTCAGAAAAAAATAAGCCCCCGTCCCTCCTCCCCCCGAATGAACTATACCATATTGTTTCCCTTTTGTGCTCGCCGAGTTCAGATTTTCATTCTCTGTACATTAAAAAGCAAAGAAACTTAAAATAAAAATATTCGTTAGCGGTTTCTGCCTAAATCTCATCATCTAATTATTTTCACAGTGAACATTTGAAATGGCAGAAGCAATTCTGCCAAGAGCCTTCTCTCCCTGGGTTCCAGGAGATGTTTCACAATAATTATAAACCCCAATAGGTCTCTTAAGAACCTTTAAAGGGTTCCATATGCAGACTTCCATATGAAGCAGTACAATGTGTAGTTCTTCATTTTCCACAATAGGGCCTGACAGGTCTTAATGTATATTATTACATTAAATGAGATGCACATTAGTTGGTCCAACTGCTGAGTAGCTGGCCCCAATTCACTGAGAAATACAAACCAACCTGGTAACCCCATTATTTGCCCTCACCCTTGCCCCATGTACACATTCAGAGAAAGACAGAGACAGAGACCGAGAGAGACAGAGACGCAGAGAGAGTATGTACTGTTCATTACTGTGCAAATACTGAAGCACTAATTGATGGCTTGGATCCTGTCATTGAGTATAAAGCATTGGAGTTACTGGAGTTGTAAGGTGAACTGAATATATCTCAGTCAGGAAATGTCTGGGCTAAACTGGGTATAAGTCAAGGACCAAAGAGCATATTTTCCCATTGAACTTGTAAAGAACTTTCATTTGTTCTTTGGGCAGAGTGAAATATAGTAGCCACAAAAGGCTACTTTTGTGTTTGTTATTTAGACTGCATGGTTTGATTAGATCTTAGTCTTCTTCTAGCTTGTTGGGGTGTCCTTTGCTAAGGTAGCAGGAAACAGTATATGCAGGCAGTGGTGTGATTTTCTTATCTTTTTTCTTTTCTTTTTACTCTGTTTTGCTAAGAAAGGAGCACTAATTATAATCCCATTATAAATGAGATAAGTCAAATGTGTACACTTTTGTTGATGGTAACATGAAGTGGGTTGGGGTTTTTTTGCCTAAATTAAGAGCTGTGCATTGTCCATTGGAGAGATGGAGGATCTAGTCCTTTCTCTATGGTTGGTGACAGTTGAAGAGACGCTGTTTCTGATGGAATTTTGCAAACTTAAAGAGGCCACACCAAATAATTCCATGAGACTTCCAATGAGAACTAAAATATATAGGCTTCTTTTCTGGAGGTCTTACCTCAAAAAATAACCAATAGCTCAGATCATAGATCAGGTGGTAGAGCATCTGCCTAATAAGTGGGAGGTCCCAACTTCAATCCATAGTACAACCAAAAAATAAAGTACAAATAAAAATGGACAAAATTGAATCATTTTTAGGAATCAGAAAAAAACAACAGTGGAAGAATATAGGGAATTATGGTTTCAAAGCTCTTGAGGCCCTTTGTTCTCAAATTACCACCTAATACAAATTCATCCAACAAAAATACCCATTGAGCATCCCTAGATATATCAGCTGCTTTATCTCATCCCTATTGCATGGAAGTTAAGCTCTGCAACTGAAGACAGTGTGACTGAAGAGTAAAGAAAGAAAAGTACTCTATTACAATCAAGTATATGTGGAATCTAAATGAAGTTAAAGTCAGGGAGCGAGAAGCTTGGTTATCAAAGATGGGGGCTACTGGGAAAGAGAAAATATTGGTAGGAAGGATCCCAACTTCCAGCTCTAAAATGAATAAATTGAAGGGCTCTAATACATTACATGGTAAACATAGTTGACAATGCTGAATTGTATTAGCTCAAATGTGCTTACATGTTCGCACCATGCAACAGAGCAAGGTGCACAGTAACAAAAGGGTAACAGGCAGAGTGATAATGTGCTAACTTGGTTGCAATAATCACTTCACAAAAATACGTAATCCAGTTGTCACTTTGTATACCTTCATTTGATACAGTTCTATTAATTATACATAAATAAAGACAGATGATTAAACTTTTTGTCTAAAACGTTTTTAAAAAGAAACAGAATGGATAAATAGAAACAGGAAATGCCATGAAGGAGGTACAGCAGGGGAAAAATAAAGGATTATCTAAAATTGTTGGTCTCACAATCAAGAGAACAGAATAAGATTTTAGAACATATTTTTGAGAGATATATAAAGCATGTACAAGATAACTTTTGGAGGGTCAGAGAAGGAGAGAATGTTGGGGCTCTGATTAGAGTCAAGGAATAACCATATACTCTTAGGATATTAATGAATGGGTGGAGATATCCAATGAAGTTTGCATGTCTTCACAGTGCTTTGAATTGGTAGAGTGAAAGTGAGGAGAAAAATATTTACTTTGGAATAGCTTTGTGAGGTCATTATTGATTGGAGTATTCAGCCAGGAGCTATACTGCTACCCTGGGCCATTTCACCAAGACCACCTTCAATGCTGTCTCTAAGACCTATGGTTAACTGACCCTGTGGCCCCTGGAAAGAGACAAAGTTCGCTAGTTTCCCTATCAGGAATCCACTGACCATGTTGTCAAAATCCACACCGAGTCACCGAGTCTCCATGCAGAGGACCAGGCCCCGATTGTGACTATAACATAGGTTTGTTGTGTTTTTTTTTTTTTTTTTCAGTTGTGGGGCTAGAACTCAGGGCCTGGGCACTGTCCCTGGGTCTTTCACTGAAGGCTAGCATTGTACCATTTTGAGCCACAGAGCCACTTCCAGTTTTGCAATGATTAATTGGAGATAAGTCTATCATCAACTTTCCTGCCCAAGCTGGCTTTGAACCAGGATCATCAGATCAGCCTCCTGAGTAGCTAGGGTTACAGGTATGAGCCATTTCAGTTTAATATTAAACTTTACACTTTGTGTAACATAGGGTTTTTATGCATGAATACTGAAGTCAATTGAACTCGTTAAAAAATACATCACTTCAGAAAGGCATTGTGATTATTCTTACATGCTGGGCACCAGTGTGCGTAGCTTCTGTGTACATGCCCGAACTCAGGAATACTCAGCGTAGTTTGTGTGCACACATCCTAACTGAGGGGCATTCATTGTGGACTGGTGCTAATTCATTGTAGACTACTGCTAATCAGCAGACTCCTTAATTATTGATTTACAGTGATGAAGTGCAGGAATTAAATCTTTAATAATGATTTCATGGAGTACTTTTTAAGTTTGTGGACCTAATTTTTCAAAAAATGAATTGTATTTTCTGACTGTGTTCTCTTGGTTTCTGAGTCATCTATCCATTTTACAAAAATTTGATTATAGATGAAACAATAATTTAAACAACACAAACAAACAAAACTGATCTTTCACAATTTGAGAAATGCAAGCCTAATTGAAATGTTACAGCAATCCTTGAAAGTTTCTGAGTTTTCTTTTGGGCCTATTTTCTTTTTTTTTAATTTTTATTGTCAATCTGATGTACAGAGAGGTTACAGTTTCATACGTTAGGCATTGGATACATTTCTTATACTGTTTGTTACCTCCTCCCTCCCCCTCTCCCTCTCCCCCCATGGGTTGTTCAGTTCATTTACACCAAACAGTTTTGCAAGTATTGCTTTCGTGGTCGTTTGTCTTTTTTACCCCGTGTCTCTCGATTTTGGTATTCCCTTTCAGTTTCCTAGTTCTAATACCAGTATACACGTTTCCAACGTACTCAGATAAGATACAGAGATAGTTCAGGTACAACTACAGGAAGGGGATACAGGAATATCATCAATAATAGAAGCTACTGTTACACATAGCACATTGAAAGTAGTTACAACATGATATAACAATAGTTTCTATACTGTGGAGTTCATTTCACTTAGCATCATCTTATGTGTTCATAAGGGTATAGCTATTGGGCTCTTGTGATCCTCTGCTGTGACTTGTCTAAACCTGTGCTAATTATTACCTATGAAGGCTTGGGGAGTGGCTCAGGTGGTAGAATGCCTGTTTAGCAACCACAAGGCCCTGAGTTCAAACCTCAGTTCTGCAAAAATTTTAAAAAAATGAACAGATTATACCTATTTTCCATATTGTATTCCCAAGACCTCTAACTCTAAAACAACATACATTAAAGTATTTCATTTGAAACATTCATCTCTAGAAATGGTTATACAAAAAATATTAGGGGCAAATATGTTTGAGGAAAACATACATATAGGGTGCTTACTTCACAGATCCACAATGCACTTGGGCACACTCAAGTTTCAAAGGAATTTTGCAATAAGCACATCTATACCAATTGAGGATGGAATCCCCAACTTATTTGGTCATAGAGCCCCTGGTATTCTGTAGTATTTTAACACATATCAACCTGTTGAAGAGCTGAGCAGAAAAAGAATAGGGTGACTGCAGATTACTTTGAAGAAAAGATACAGATAGAGTGCACATGTAAAGTCATTGCCTGGGAAATAAGTTGATCCCATTCAAATGGATATCCTAACATCAATCTCTTGACCATTCTTCTCTCCTCTTTCCTCCTCATGGCTGCATTTTCTAAACACCTTTGCCCACCTCAGCAGTCACTTTCTTCAGTCTTTCTTAGGAAGATGGCTATTTTCTATGGGTCCTTACAACGGAGCCAGAGGGTCTGTGAAATGTAGTACTTTTCTGCTTTCCCAGTTTGCTAGCAACTTGTCCTTTCTGTATAGTTCAAGAATTTCAGCCAAATCCCATTAATTTGAACACACAAGGGAAAGGACTGATCTAAATGGATAAGAAGTCTATTTTACAGGATATTTTTTAAAGTAATATAATTTTGTTTTATATTTTCAAGAGCCATAGTGCCAGCACTTGTAAATGTGAACACCATACAAAGTTCCTGTTTTACAAACAGAAGTGAATCATTTGTAATAACTGAACTTAAAGTTTTCTATTAAACTGAAATATCCATCCATTTCCCCACTTTTACATTGATTATAGATCTGTTGTGATCTGCTAAAAAAACACTTGGATTACTAAGCCAAGCTATATTTCACTCCCAACTTTGTTTAAAAAAAACAAGGTGATCTCAATAAACAAGTTTTTCCTCCTATTTGGTTTCTATCCTCATGGGTACAGGAAATTATATGAAATATTGAAAAGAGAAAGCTTCAGCCTCTCCAAAATTTTCTCTACCAAGTCACTTTTTTTTTTTTGCCAGTCCTGGGCTTTGGACTCAGGGCCTGAGCACTGTCCCTGGTTTGTTTTTGCTCAAGGCTAGCGTTCTGCCACTTGAGCCACAGCGCCCCTTCTGGCCATTTTCTGTATATGTGGTGCTGGGGAATTGAACCTAGGACCTCCTGAATATGAGGCGAGCACTCTTGCCACTAGGCCATATCCCCAGCCCCCAAGTCACTTTTAAAGCAGAATCTTCTTTTTATTTCTGAGAAAAAAAGTAAGGTATCTTTCACTGTCCTTCCTCATAGCTGTAACCTCACTTGGTTTTTTCCTTAGATACAATCATTGGTTAAAATTACAATTCTCATTGCCTTCTGTACTTTGTGTCTCATTTATACATTGTCCACACCAGCATGTAAGCTTACAGGAAGGAGAAAGGTACAGTTCATGTGGAAGAATCGAAAAGAAGATCAGCTCATAATTAGCAGACACCAAATAAAGATACAAAAGAAAGGCCAGGGCTGGGGATATAGCCTAGTGGCAAGAGTGCCTGCCTCGGATACACGAGGCCCTAGGTTCGATTCCCCAGCACCACATATACAGAAAACGGCCAGAAGGGGCGCTGTGGCTCAGGTGGCAGAGTGCTAGCCTTGAGCGGGAAGAAGCCAGGGACAGTGCTCAGGCCCTGAGTCTAAGCCCCAGGACTGGCCAAAAAAAAAAAAAAAGAAAGAAAGGCCAGTTGAAAGTGGTCCATGGTATTGGAAGTAGGAAATTCAAAGGGAATACCAAATTTGAGAGACACAGGGTAAAAAAAGAGAAATAACTACAAAAGCAATACTTGCAAAACTGTTTGGTGTAAGTGAACTGAACACCTGGGGGGGGGAGGGAAAGGGAGGGAGGGAGGGGGGCATGAGGGACAAGGCAACAAACAGTACAAGAAATGTATCCAATGCCCAACGTATGATACTGTAACCTTTCTGTACGTCAGTTTGATAATAAAAATTTGAGGAAAAAAAAAAAAGAAAAAAGAAAGTGGTCCATATCATTCTTGTCTCTCAATTATTCTCATAGATAGCAAGTGGCTGCCTGGCAAACAAAACACAACAAAACAGGAAGAGAAAATACTCACCTTCAATACTATTCAACCATTGTCTTGAGATGGAACAGGCTTCCAAAGGTCTTTAGACCTCTGGCACGTAGAAGCTTCCAGTGTGATGGTCACTCAATACTATGTGTTCACTTTTGGTAGTCTGCATCAGGGATAGAGTTCCCACTCTGCTCAAGGAAAAGGAACTGAAAGCTGGCCTATTGTAGCTCACACCTACAATCCTAGCTACTCAGGAGGCTGACATCTGAGAATTGTAGTTCAAATCCAGTCCAGGCAGGAAAGTCCTTGAGACTCTTATCTCCAATAAACTACTCAGAAAAAGCCAGAAGTGGAGCTGTGGGTTAAGTGGTAGGGTGCTAGCCTTGTGCAGAAGAGGCTCAGGGATAGTGCCCAGGTCTTGAGTTCAAGATCCAGGACTGGAAAAAAAAAAAGAATAAGGCATTGAAGAAAAACATGGCTCTGAGTAATGAAACAAACAAACAAACAACAAAAAAGAAAAGAGAGTAAAAGTCAACAATGACTGTAATTTCTAGAATGGAAAACGAACATGTTACCAGAAATAAAAGAAAAATCATCAATGATGAATAAGAAAGTCTTTAAAAATTCCAAATCAGTTAAGTCCCAAGGATATAAAGCAAGGTAAACAGTATTTTTTAAAATTACAAACACACGATAGATTTGGGGTATCAGTGCATCTATAAAACAATAGTAGAAAGTAGTAGCAAAAAGAAAATATTTAAAACCATACCTGAGGGAGGAGGTAATGAGTTTGATAAGAAATGTACACACTGCCTTACATGTGAAACTGTAACTCCTTTGTACATCACTTTGACAACAAATAAATCAATTTAATAATAATTTTTTAAAAAACTATAGCAGATCTTTTGGAAGAAAGCCAATTGCCTAAACATAAAGTCAAAGGGCTAGAAGAAATAATTGATTTTTTTTTAAAAAGCTTTCCCAGAAGATAGTAAAAACAGATACATAATAATATAACAAAATTAAAAAGCTATCAAGAATACTAATGAAAATGATATTTAATAAAATTCTAAAGAGACAAAAGTAAAAAATGGGGAAGATTTAAAAAGTACATAATAGAAAACAATTACTTAGAAGTATGGAAAGAAGTTCTTCCAGTCCCAAAACTACATCAAGAAGTTTTCCCGTTCATCATTCTTAGGAAATATCTAAGGAATATAATCAAGAAAATAAGGTTTAAAAAATGAACAAGAAAAAGAACACACGAGATACCAGATAAATTGAAATTAGCTGAGAAGTACAATGAAAATAGATCCTATGACAAACAGCTGGTCTCGTACAGGAAGTTAGTGGGTTGCATAAAATTAAATAAAATGTTTTCAAGGGAAAATATTTTCAAAAATTGATAGATGAAACAAGCAAGAAAATTTTATTTATGTGGCAAAAGTATCCACTTGTTTTCTCAGCAAGAATAAAAGAAAAATAATAAGCAATGTCTTATAAAATGTAAATAACAAGCATGGCAAGAAATGTGAAGCAAATAAATTGTGTAATGTTTTTAGGAAATTTCATGGAATGCAAGAAATCTGCCATAATTTCATTTATGGTTTCTGGTTTCCTGTGTAACCAAAAGAAATTCTGTAGTGAAATAATATCACTATTCTCCTTTTTAAAGTTTAAATATTGTGTTTTTACATCTTTTAAACTTAGGTTTCTAACCCATATGAAATTTATTTTACATGGAGTACAATAAAGATTAACTCTACTTTTGCCTTGGGAGATAATTATGGCAATGCTATTTATTAAACAGTCATTATTTGTTTACTGATTAGAAATACCATTGGTATTATTTCATACTAGATACATTAGGAAATGACTTGTACTACTGATTAAAGAAAAGTGAGAAGAGGTAAAAGATTTATCTGCTTAAATAAGTGTAAATATACTTTAATTAGTTCAAACAAAGGGCATAATAAAGCACATTTGTTTGGTGTTCACATTTAAGTCTAATAATTATAACAGTAAAAATAGAACATATGACTTTTTAAATTCAGAGAAAATAACTTTCATTTTCCAGTGGAGTACAGAAAAGTGAGAAAAGAACAGAATTTGGAAATGTAAAACACTATGAAAAAAAAATGACCAGAAAGGAGCCTGTTGGCTATAGACACATGCATGTTCTTTCATATGTACAGTGTTTTATGAGAAAATATTCAGTTTTACTATCTAAAAATAAACACTTCTATTACTTAGGGAGATAAATGTTATGAAGAAGGCAGAAAATAGTGACAAAATACACCTATTCATTATTCAGAACAAATAAAAATCCCTCAGTAAATAAGTAATAGAATCATACTCCTTCAGACCATCATAAATAGCTCCTGAGAATAACCCACTTACCATTTTAATTTTATTTCTTTTTTATAAGCACACATTAGTGGCATAAGGAGGTTTCATTGTGATAATGGTATAGCTACGTCCTCTGCATTCTCCTATCCCTCCTCTCATTTCCTTCTGGCTTTTTATACCGTCATAGCAAATTATATAATTCAGCAAATCCACATAACAAAACACAAATTATATTAAAGACTCTGTGTGAATAGATTTGAAACATGCCTCAGTATCTACTGTTATCATAATGGAAAGTAATTCATACATATTATTAATATTTAGAAAATATAATGTTGACCATTCTCAATGTTATTTAATAAATATACATTGTAAATTACTCTATACTTTAAATAACTGTATGGGAAAGTAATTTAAAACACCATATTATTTGTAATAATAGAAAATGCAATTAACTATGGTATTAGTTTAAAAATACATGGTTCTTTGAATAAGATATACAAAAAAAGCCATCAAAGAACCATCATAGAAACCTCTTCAGTGCTTGCATGATCATTCTTATCAATGTCAGTTCTTTCCAAATTATATAAAATCAAAAATGTCAGTTTAAACACATTATTCTTTAAAAGAACATAGTGTATATATACACAGTGGAATTTTACTCCTCCATTAAAAAGAATGACACTATACCATTTCTAAAGAAATGGAAAAACCTGCAGCAAACAGGATGTGCAACAGAGCATATAACACATGGGTTAGTGACATAGAATAGAAAGCAATCTGTCCATTCCTGGGGAAAAGTGGTGAAGAAAACCAGAGAATTGTTAGCACAGAATTGTATGGAACCTTAGAAGCCAAAATGAAACAAAAACAATATAACTAGATAAATAAACAACAACATTGAATAGTAAAACTAAATAATACAATGGAATAGCACAACTGAATAATAAATGATGAGGTCTATACTTCATTCTGTTGACTGAAATTATATACATCCACAAGACCTAAGTAGATGATGATATAGATGTATTAGGTATAGGCAACTATACAATAATAGATATAAAAATATACAATGATGAATTTAGAAATATATATGACAATTTGGGAGACTAAAGGGAATGAGTGAATAATTTAGAAAGCTACAATATGTGAACCAATTGTTAAAAGCTTAGAAGGAAAATTAACTCAACTCTCTGCACCTGAAGACCAAAAATAAAAGGCAAATTAAGACAAACTAAAAAAGAAACTTTAGCTTCTGCAACCAGGTAGTAGACACTACAATTTTCACCACTGCTACTTCTAGACTTCTTTTAAGTACCAGTGCCAGAAACTTGACCTTTCAAGGCATTGCTTCAGATAGAATTCCTGTGCCTTCTCCCCTTCTCTTACTGGATCAAAATATGACATGCATCTGACTGATGCTAAATCCCACATCACTAACCGTGCTGAACGCTTGCCATGCCATGTCTCTCAAGGATAATTATGTGGGCCCAAGTCGCCTGTGTATGTATATATTGGACATACAGAAACTAGATGGTTAAAATGAATGACAGTTATTCACTGACTAGTTTGTAGATGGTTTGATAGATTTTATTGGTTATGTCTCCAAAATTGTTTGTATATGTTCTAGATACCTGAACATACTAGAATACATGTTGACGCAGATTAACCTGTATTATTCCCTATTAAATGTAAAGATTGAAGGATTTCTACATTTGGGGGAAACTTTCATGAAGTATATCATTGAATATTTTGCTTCTATTTCACTCATCCTATACTTTTCTTCAGAGGCACCAAGTGTGCATGGATATGTTCTCTTTGAATGTCTTCGTGTGTGTGTGTGTGTGTGTGTGCGCGCACGCGCGCACGCACTGATCCTAGGGCTTGAACTCAGAGCCTGGGAGCTGTCTCTGAAGCTTTCTTTTCTGCTGAAGACCAGTGCTGTAGCACTTCAATCTCAGTTCTAATTTTGGCTTTTTGGAAATTAATGGCAGATCAGAGTCTCTCGAACCTTTCTGCTAGGGCTGGCATAGCTAGGATTACAGGTGTGAGCCACCAGTGCCCGGGTGAATGCTTTCCTCTTTATCATCCTATTACTCATTTAAAATTCTCTAAGGTTTTTTTTTTTAACATTTCTCCAGCCTTACTACCTTGTTCTATTTTATTCTTTCTCTACCTGCATATGACTGTCCCCCTCGACCCTCTTTTGTTTTTGTATTTTTTTTTTACCTCTGGTAATTTACTGTTACAAACTTTATTGATTTCTGCTAGCACATTGAGTTTTCCCTCATGAATGACACATTTCTTTTAAACTCTTTCATTTTTGTGGAAAATATTTGGTTAACAACTTCCTGCTACTTTACCATATACTGCACTCTGAAATACCAGATTTTTGATTATACAGATCAATTTCTTATTTTTATCTATCTATCTGATGGCTTTGAGATTATCTATTTTCTTTTGCTTGCTCCTTATGCTGTAAAAGACAGCATAATTTTATTAAGTTTAAGTAGAAGGAAATTTTTCTGAATAAAACATGTATGAATGAATTCTGTGACAGGACCAGTGGGAGGAAGCTGGGGATGGTAGACTTTGGGAGGTAGTGAAGGAACTTGGAAGTCCCCTACAGGTACAAGTAAGATTCAAAAGAACTGAAAATGGACAGACTTACAGTAAAACTCTGTGTGGCTATACAATGAAGGCATGTCTTTTGCCATGCAGAAGCTCTGCAGTTTGATGCAATCCTATTTATCCTATTTATTCTTTAATTTGTTGTGTTTCTAGGTTCTTTATTAACGTTTCCACCTGTGCCAAGGATCCCAAGTGTTTCTCCTAATCCTTCCTGAATGTTTTCAGTGTATCTGCTTTTACCTCGAGGTCTTTGATCCATTTGGAATTGATTCTGGTGGAGGGTGATGTATAAGTATCTAGTTTTAGTTTGTTAGAGGTGTTCATCAAAGAAGTGGATCTATAGTTCTCTTTCTTTGATGAGTCCCTGTCTGGTTTTGGGACACAGGTTATGCTGGCTTCCTAGAATGAGTTTGGTAGTAAACTTTCCCTTGCAATTTTGTTGAAGAGTTTGAGGAGTAGTGGTGTGAGTTCTGCTTGAAGGCCTCATAGAATTCTGCTGTGGATTCATCTGGTCATGGGCTTCTCTTGGATGGGAGATGTCTCGTTGTTTCTATTTCAACACTTGATATGAGTCTTTTTAGTTGGTTTAAATCTTCTTAGTTAAGTTTGGGCATATCAATATTTGCTAGGAATTTGTCCATTTCTTCCAGATTCTCAAAGTTGTTAACATACAGGTTTGCAAAATAATCCCTTATAATATTCTGAATCTTGTTTGTTTCTGTGATGATGTTTCCAGTCTCATCTCTGATTTTGTTTATTTGACTGTGTTCTCTTCGTTTTTTTGGTAAGATTTGCTAAGGGTCTGTCAATTTTATTTAGTTACCAACTCTTTGTTATGTTGATTCTTTCTTTGATTTTGGACTCTAATTCATTTAACTCTGATTTAGTTTTAATTATTTGCTTCCATCTATTGGCTTGGGGTCTGGTTTGTTGCTCTTTTCCAAGAAGCTTCAAGTGCATCATTAAATTGTTGGATTGATGTAGTGTCGCCATCTTGCTCTTATCCTCTTGCTGTCCTTTTTATATATTGTGGTTAGGAATTATTGGGGCTCCACAAACCCCATAGATAGCATTCTCCATTGTTTCATTTTCTTGTTATTGTTTTTATGTTAGAAAGAGAAGAAAAGTGAAAAACATGATATACTTTTCCATCTGAAATCCAGAAGAATGAAAGAGATCATCTGAACTATGATGCAAACTTGGGGGCTCTGCAGAGCTAAAGATCATTCTGGATAGTATGTACCTCCTTTAGTGACAGAGATGTCAGCTTTGGAGCTGACTCAAGGGCCTATACCCCGGTTGCTAAGGAATATTACATGGCAGTAAATGTCCCAGGGAGCACTCTCCAAACTGTGTCTCTTACTCAGTGCAATCATTACTCACGAATCATTTATCTAAAGAACACATTTTCACATTGAAGATAAATTCTGGAAACAAACCCAAGTGAAAATATTTGTTTGTCTTTCTTTTGAAGATGATGTGTCAAGCTTCAAGGTAACCTTTCTGGTATAGTGGCCTACCATGTTGTTTTGGTATGCCTACCATGTTGGTGTAATCTCTTTTTTAAATTATTTGGAGCAGACATAATCACCATTCCCATGTGTCCTGGCATATGTGGGTCTCTTGTGAAGAGTTGTGCCATTCTATGTATACTGACAAAGGACTGACTAGGAGCTATGACGTTTGTGTTAACTCAATTATTCTAACACATAAATCCATATAAATACTTGATTAAACACATAACTAAAATACAAAGTATTTAATTAAATGAAAAGTATTTAAATAATTAAATACATAGTATTTAGTTATCCCCTCATAGGACTGAAATGTGTTTTAAATAAGAGCATTATCTGCCATAGAGTAAATCACCCAAATATAATAGCTATTTTTTTAAATCATTCATCCATATTCAGTGGTAGTGACAAATTCTGTGAAGCTGCTATTGACAGACTGACCCCATGAATATTGACAGGGACCCCAATAGGATCCTTAGAAATAGGATATTATATGGAGAGGTGAAACTGGACACAAAATTATAACTGAAAAGGAAGATGCAGGACTGGTTGGGTGCTTCTATAAAGGAGACATTGTGAAGAGGTCTGTTGTGTTAGTCTTGGATCTTTGACCTTTTAGTTTTATCTCAGTCTCTTTAATTAGCTTACTTCAACTTGGCATTTGGCATCCAACTCGCCTTGGTATAACCATTTTGAGAGGATGAGAGACGTGGATGGAAATAACCCCTCTAAAGTTACGGTGACCTTCTCCCATAATGTATTGTACTGTGGTGGTAATGATAGATATACAAGCTTCTGTATTTGAAGTTAAAAGATAATTTGGTTGTGTTTTCTTTTCACCATGCACAAACTGTTATTTTGTAATAACAGAGGAAAGAGTTTTCTATAGCTGCCAGGTCAGTGGTTCCAAACTGGAAATAACATCCGACCACTAACTGCTGTTTAATTTTTTTTTTTGCTTTTACTTTATTTTATGCATAACTATGTTTGCCCAGCAAGGCAGCAAACAACTGGGGAAATGTCACTTGGACTAGCAAACAAGCTGGTAATGCACGATCACTGCCTGAGTTTTACGTCTGCTTGGTGAATTCATTTGGGTATATGATTGTTTCTGGAGAGTTTTTATGTACATAAAATAAAACACGGACAGATGAAGGACAAGAAATGGTATGACTTATACTGATATAAATCTCATACTCCTGGTCCTTTATATCCAGAATAGGAGCCCCATAAACGTGCAAAATCACCATGTCCCTTATAAAGGAAGATTAAAAAATGTTTTCAAAGTAATACTAAAATTAAAAAAAAAATCCTAGAAAATCCTTCTAAGAGAAAACTCACCCCAAGAGCGTGACTGGCTGCGTGAGTCAGAGGCAGCCGGCGGAGGCTCTGTGGGAATTCAGCGGAGGGCGAAGCCAGCAGAAGCCAGTCTTTACATGTAACTGAATCCCGGGCAGACTTCTTGTGTTTCTGAGGGATGCTCCTGTTTTTTCTCAGGGTTTTCTATTTTGGGGGGTTGGCACAAAGAGATGTCAGCGGATGTTGGCAAGAACCATGGCTCTCCCCAGTTGCACCAATGGAACTCATCAGGTTACAATGAATCATCTTTTTCCTTTGCTGCTGGTGGTGTGTCCATCTACCCTGTCTAAGACATGGTTCTGCCCCCAAAGCAGAAGGAAACCTTGGACCGTTGGGAGTTTACCTTTTAAAGGAGAGGTCCAGGGGCTGGGGATATGGCCTAGTGGCAAGAGTGTTTGCCTAGTATACATGAGGCCCTGGGTTCATTTCCTCAGCACCACATATATACAGAAAACAGCCAGAAGTGGCACTGTGGCTCAAGTGGCAGAGTGCTAGCTTTGAGCAAAAAGAAGCCATGGACAGTGCTCAGGCCCTGAGTCCAAGCCCCAGGACTGGCCAATAAATAAATAAATAAATAAATAAATAAATAAATAAATAAATAAATAAATAAATAAATAAATAAATAAATAAATAAAGGAGAGGTCCATACTCAAAGAGAAATCTCTAAGTTCAGCATAGTTAGAGTTTCACACAGGGTCCTACTACTTCCCTTCATTAAAATAGTTCTCTCTTGCCACCTCTGGTAGGATGAGGTGAGAGAAAAGGGATGGTGCAAGAGTTATTTTTGTGTTACTTTCATGCATACCTTTTTCTCTTTTCCTTCCAGTGTTCTCACAGTAGCAGTGTGAAAAACAGCATTTCAATACAGGAACAGTGATAAAGTTCCAAGTCAGCACCTCACCAACATTGCCCTCGCTCTTTACAAATCTGTAATGTGTGAAAAGTAACCACTTCCGTGGGATTCTTGAGAAGATGAAATCAGATCATTGAGTTTAGTACATGTCAGATTTTCCCACCAATATTTCTCTGGAATTTAGCCTTTTTTTATATCCAAGATTTTCAATTTAAGAGTTATCTCCAGGAAAACTTTGCTGGGATAATTTTACATGCACAGCTGTATAGATATTAGAAATATATTTCCCTTTAAAATAATACCTTATTCCAAAGACAGAGCCATGTCTCTATAAGAACGCAGCTATTTCTTTGCTCATCTTTCCATACCCAAGCACAAAACTTACCATAATATCCTATTTACAACTATAATGATGTTTCAGAATTGCACTCCAGTTACTAAAATGGCTACTAGGCTGAATGGACAGTAATTAATTAAGCACCATCCTTGGCTTTTAACACTTCAAACTTTAATAATTTGATAAAAAATAAAACCATGTGCATTTCTCTATGATGCAGTGGAGCCAGGAGAAGAAATGAGGCTGGATAAAATAAGATCCTTAGAAGCAGTACTCTTTAGGATGTGCTTTGCACTGAGCTGGTAACCAATCTTTATGTGAAAAAGAAGGAACCAGGAGTATTTGGAGAATTAAGTTGCTGATACACAGAGCATTTTGACTTTTGGTCTGTTATTTAATTTGTGATGAATAAATTCATGGATTGGGATTCAATCACAAATATTTATATGGAAGGGAAAAATGTGAATTGACAAGTGTCTCCTACACACTTTGAATTATTCTACTTGCCATCCAAGTGATCCAGAATGGAAGACAGGTCAGTTGTGGCCTTAGAAAAGAATGTTTTTGTAATCAGATGCAAGTTTGTTAGATGTGACCTAAAAGGAAGGATCCGGACAATCCGCAAATCTACATTAACAAAGAATTTCACTCATGCCTAGAAAATGGTTAGACAGCTCCAAAAGCATGCTCAAAAGAAAGCAAATCGACCTTGTGTATCCTAGAAGTATTATACCGAAACCTGAGGCAGGAGCTAATGAGACAGTTCTTGTCAGAAAAAAAAAAAAAAAAAAAAAAAACGTAGAAAGGGGCCATGCATTCTTTGGTGATGTGCTCCAGAAAAATGTTAACAAAAGATGGTTTTTACTATTAAACCATCAACTGATTTTGGCCTGCGAAACACCAGCTGGCTTACATTACTTGTAATGTGCTTTGGTGTGTCTCTGATGATAAATATGAAGAGCTCTTTAAGATATACAGAAATATTAAGCAACTAAACATGCTTTTCCCCCTCTCTTTGAAAGTTTAAGAGTCGAAAGAAACATGGAGGCCTTTTAAGCATAGGAAAAATTATGTATGGCTAAGTCTGTTATGCTCATGCTGCAATGAGCCAAGGAAGACTTATTTTCCTGGGGAGAGAGAGGGAGAATAATCAAGTTTGAGCTCCAAAAGTTAAGATTTTAGCCCAGTATAAACACAAAACTAAAATACCTTTAACCAGCTATCCCTGGCTCTCAGTCTATGTTCCTAGCAAGTCTCTTAGGTTTACTTAAGTTGTTCTTTTTTCACCAGGAACTATCATGTAGAAAAGTATTCTTATTCTGACTTTTGTATGTTTACTATCAAGTCTTCCCTCCTGTTTTGGGGAGTCAAAGCCCTAGTCAAAAATTAACACAGACTCAGTATACATAGCCTCTGAGGGGGCTGGTATTTAAATACAATCTAGTCTAATAGCCAATGTTTTCTGTGCTTTATAAATACTTTATCTAGTCAACAATGCCTCCTCTTAACAAAGAACAGGGAATCTGATGACCCATTGTTTAGCCTCATCACATGTTTTGTTTAACTGGATGTTCAGTGACCAGAACTTAGAAATCATATTTTGTTTTTCTACACAAACATGTCAAGTATGATAAGTCATTTTCCAGTGAGCACTATACATTTGACGCCCCTTAAATTTACATTGTGCATATTAAAATCTCAAGGAATTCTTTAATTTATCCACAGAACAAAGGTTTTATTGCTCTAGTCTCTGTCTTAGGTGTTATGGATGAACTACCTTTCAAATGCAATGTGATACGATCAAAAGAATAATACAGAAACTGTATAAATGATTTATCTTACTCTAATGCTTTCCTGACTGTGAACAAGTTCTTCTCTGCAGGCAACCACAGACTGACTTGGAAACAAAGAATTGGATTTGGAGCAGATAAGTCATTGAGAATGGGCTGTATGTTTTTTATATAAGGTAGTAACCAGGTAAATATGTCTTCCCTTCAGTAACAGAGGAAACATAGAGGAGGGGAGTGGGGAAATTTCCCTAGTAAGCTAAAGTACTCTTCAAAATGAGGGCTGTTTTTCAGAGTTAGAGTGAATTAGTCTACTTCTGAAATAGGTTAGAATGTCTGGCAGAGTAAAAAGATAAAGTCTTCATCTTTTCTTCTTAGCTCCCTTTCTCCAGAGACCCTGAGAGCTGCAACAGTTCTGTAGAACAGCCTCAGGATGTATTTCTTGGCTACATACAAATTTGATATCTGCTTTCAACTCATGGGGAACTTGGGAAAGCCATTTTTTTTCACCAAGATATGTGTATGTGTGTGTGTGTGTATGTGTGTGTGTATGTGTGTGTGTATAAGGCACATGTGTGCACAATGCATATTTAACTTTACACATTGGTTCATGGATGGCTCCTATCTGAGGAAACTGGAGTGGCAGGATGGAATTCTAGGAACAGGATATTCCCTGGAAAGAGAGGGTATCCTAGTAAAGAGAATAAACAAGAACATAGGACACTACTAGAGAAGAAAACAAAGTATAGCAATGGGATCCAGAAGTTTACAATCAGAACCTAACACAGTGGAAATAGGCTTGGTTTGAAGAACCTAGGAGGCTGATGAATACAACAGATGAGAGATCCAATTGGTACAAGCAGTCCTGATAACTGAGAGTTGAGAAACAAAGTACCAAGGACAGTGCCTGACTTGGTGTGGGTACTGCAAGCCTTTGGTCTACAGAGTTGTCCTGTTGGGAAGTCAAGTCAGAGGTATCATAAACAGCTCTAGTGTTTAAAATACTTTCGTCCACATGATCTTATGTGAAACAAGGCTCCAGGAGTGGTCAAAATATCACCAAGACTTAAATGTTCTGTCAATCTCTAACATGCAATATGAATCTCAGAAATTTAACTCCATTTGTTCATAAGTCATAACACAGCGATGAAGTAGAAGGCTCTTAACTTTATTGATGATTCAATATAGTCAAGCATCAGAATCATAAAAGGCATTGTTAAAGAAAATAAAAATTTTGAAATATTGGTCTATAATATCACCTTCAATAATTTTTGAGACACTGGCTTTGCAGTGGAGAAGTCATCTAGATATAAGAATTTCACTCTGCAAAGACATATTTGTCCTGAGATCATGTTATCAGACGTAATTACTCACCCAGTTAGAGCTAATCTGGGGCTGTAAAAACTTTGAACTTCTTTACTAGGCTATAAAGTAGCCCTGTTTTCACTCCTGAATCTCCAGACATGTTCTTTTTTCAGTTTCTTTCCAGTATTTTCTTTTAACAGCTAAAAAATTGTCTCCTTCTAAGAGGAATTTTGAAATACCATAGAATCATTATGTGATTTGAATTTGATAGGTAAATATGATTTCTTATTTCTTACTTGAAATCTTCCATAAATGGTAAAAAAAATTCTAAATTTTATTTCTAGAACTAAAAGGAAAAATGGTAGAGTAGATATTTTATTTGAAAAATAACAACTGTATACATATATAAGAAACCTGAAAGATTTGGGCAGGGTAATTTTTTTAACTTCTTATAATTATAATAACATATAGTGAGACTTCTGGGTAGAAGACAGGAGATTAGCCCTTTGTGACCCAGAACAACGAGTTTGGGTTATCTGAGCTCCTGTTTCCTTGCTTATGAAGTGAGGAGAATCACATCTGCTTCCTACTCTCCTTATAAGGATTAAAGAAGATTAGGAAGGCACCTGTGACTACACAAAGCACATGAAAACACCTGCCTACTTATTTTATAACTATATTCTTCAGGTTATCGTTGTCTTGTCTATCAATGGAGGTATGTTCAGAGAAAATTGTCTCTAGGATCTCTTACGAAGTTGAACCCCTTTATTTTTAGTATCTTAGTAAAGTTTACATGACTTCTACTGCAACCAGAATCACTTCTGAGGAGCTTTATTTATAACTGACAAGTTGATGGAAATTCTTGAACAATAACATTATCTTCAGAGATTGATTGGACATATGCCATAGGATTTGCTTATATGAAGTGAATTCTCAAGTTGCCAGAAATACATTAATCTTAACTGTGTTGAAAGCTACTTTTTATACATAAATAAAAGGAATTTCAAGATCCTGTGTGGCCTTTTGTTTGTTTTCACAGATCAAGGGTTATTGTGTTATTGGAATCCTAATACACCAGAATTCTCTAGTTTATCTGTCCAACTTGTAGGTAAATTCTGAATTCATTATCAGAAATGTTGAATTTTGATCCAATGCTTATCACAATAGATGGTGTACAACAGACAGCAAGAGCTCAGTAATTAACAAGTGCATTTTTGCTGATTTCCATTCATTGAAGTGATATCATAGAAAGAACATAAATTTGAATTTCACTTCAGTTCTGTTATTTATCATTTCCTTTCTCCTCTTTGCCCTCCCACTTCTTTTTTCACCTCAGGTGCCAGTAGCCAACCCAACACAA
Organism: Perognathus longimembris pacificus; assembly: GCF_023159225.1. Classification (NCBI taxonomy): domain Eukaryota; kingdom Metazoa; phylum Chordata; class Mammalia; order Rodentia; family Heteromyidae; genus Perognathus; species Perognathus longimembris. The sequence continues at coordinate 67,431,623 of NC_063168.1, read as the reverse complement.
AAATGGAGACTACCAGTAGTGATCTGTGGAACCCATGGGAAGTCACCAGGCAGAGGGAGACAGGGGAGCAGCAGAGCCCAGAACCCCATTTTCATAATGATCGTGAACAAGACATCATGCTGAGTCAGTCTCTGATTTGAACTTCAGTAAAAGACAAATCTTTCTGGAGAGTTACCTGGGGAAAAATATCCATTCCTACAGTGTGTTAAATCATCAAGTGAACATGTTTCATAAATATGTCCATCCCATTGTGGTTTTTTTTTTTTTTGCAAAAATGCAAGCCACACCTAAAAGCACATTCCTTTTTATGTAGGAAAATATATGATGTTGCTCATTTCTTTATCCCACGGTGACAACACTTAAACTTAAATTGAATGTCAACCTTTTTGTTTTCTCCCCGTGCTGCAGTATGCTTTCACAGTCCATCCTCCCATCTGTTGAAACAGGGAAGTGCTTTCATTGTACACTGAGATGACTAATATTTGTGAGAAATGCGTCCAAACTCAAACTAAATGCACATTTTTGCATTTCTCCAAACATAACCATGAATTATCTCCAGATATCAATAGGAAAAGAAGAAAGGTGCTATCTGCAAATCCCTATTTGTTTTTCCCAAATTGTATCCTTGGCAACGTATATGACAGAAAAATGCTCAGTATTCTTAGTAGCCTAACCTGCCAGGAGAGATAAAGCCACTTTGAAGTTCAGGGACCAGAGACTATACAGAGTTTTACTTCAAAAATGTCTTGATGGCTTTTCAGAGGCTTGTGGGTTGAGTCAGCTTGACTTGTAGCTTCCCGAGTCCTCATGGGCCCAACTGCATCCAGAAGGTGGCAAAGTTGAAGTTAATAAATGATTCTGGCCTACAAGGATGATAGCAAGAATGCCAATAAAACACAATAGTTATCAAAGTTACCAGAGCATAGTTAATACCAGTCATGTTTACATTTGTTCTGCAATTGCCAGGCTCCAACACATGCCAGTTACCTTGCTTGTGTTGTGCCATGTGCTTCTCACCACATGAAGCCTCAGTGCTCCCAGAAAAGTGTCGGAGCTGAGGTGTACCTTCCTCCTTTCTACCTGTTTTTTTTTTTTTCGGGAACAATACTGGCCCTTGACTTCAAAGCCTCAAACAATTGCTTGGCTTTTTTATTCAAAGCTAGTGCTGTACCACTTGAGTCATGCCTCCACTTCTGGCTTTATGCTATTAATTAGAAATACGAGTTGTAAAGACCTTTCTGCCTGATCTGGCTTTGAACTGTGATCCTCAGATCCCAGCCTCCTTGAATAGCTAGGATTACAGGCGTGAGCTCCAGAGCCCCAGCCTCTGCCTGTATCTTAAATCCTGTCCTCCACTTTCTCTATGCCACATGAGATTGTCTCCTTGTGTGCTTCCTCCCTTTCTTAGAGGAGGCCCACTTTGGACTCCTTTGGAGACAGCTTCTCTGGAAACATTGTCTATAGAAGCTCTCACCAACATCTACCCATGCACACAACTGGCAAATTCTTCCAGAGGTCAGAAGGAAGGGTTCTGGCTGTGTTACAAAATAAATGGCCTGAGTCAGGTTCTTTAGCTCTCACATTCATTGCTTCCATGGGGTTTATGTATGTCATTGTAAATGTGGCTTGAAGCAGTAGGATTCCAGGTCAGAGGAAACAACTCTCTTCATCCTTTGGTTCTTTTTTAGTATCTGAGTTCTTTTTCTTTTCAGGCAAGATTTTATTAACTCAGCTATTTTTCTGTTCATTTAACTTCTCACCAGCCCTAGCTTAGATATAGCACACACAATGATGTTTCCAACGTTGTGTTTTGTTTTTGCTTTGTTTCAAGGCAGTGATGAAAATTAGTTCTGACTCAGTAATTTTTCCCAAGGTGTGAAGCCCTTTTAAACCAGTGGTTTTCAATGGGGAGAGAGCTCTCCTTTTACCAAACGAAATTGGCAATAGTTGGAGATGCGTTGGGTTGCAACGGTGAAGGAACAGGGGACATGTTTTCTGTTGGCATCCAGTGGGCAAATGCATAAGAAGTTGTTAAAAATCCTTCAATGGGAAAGGAGTTGGGTGGGACAAGGAGAAAGGGGCAGGTGAATGAAGAGGAGAAGAATGTGTGGATGCAGTCGAGAATCCAATGTACAGCCTACAAACTCAAGGACAATAAGAGAAGGTGAAGGTGTAGGGAAGCTATAGGTGAGGATGTTGAAAGGGGCGGCGTTAATCAAGATGAATTGTATTCATAAGTTGCTTTGTTAAATGGCAACTCGCATAAGTACTAAATAAAAATGTGAAAAAAAAGATTCCTACAATGGGTAGGTCAGCTTCTAATAGTGAAGAAGCATTCATTCTGAAATACTAGCAGTGCTGAGATAAGGCACCCCAGATTAAACTGAGAGACCTTCGAATGGATTCTGCCATATGGCATCTGCCGGATGGACTTCGATGCCCTTAAGTACATCAGCTCTGAATCAGAGTCTCCACCATCATTGTCAACTGCTCAGTGTTAAGTAGTTGCCTGAGAGCTAAGTCCCCCATGTCCAGCCAATCAGGGATCCACAATGGCAACAGCAAAATAGCAGCTAGTATAGGCCATGCCTATATGCTTCTGTGACCTGCAAATCTCTAGACACATTTTGTAACAAAGGCGAATAACAAAGCATCTGCAGACCAGAAGCCTTGAGTTTCTGGATACTCAAGTTCAAGGAACTCGATGAAAAGAAAGTCTGGCTGGAGAAATGCACAAAACTGGCTCTTTAGCTCTTGGTTCACTACAAAGGAGAACAGGAATAATCCAATTGTTTTCTGGAATGTAGGACGATTTTAGAGGGATTGGGGAATTCCAACAGCTGCTCTGCCTGGAGAGAAAGATGGAAAGATGATCTGTGTGTATGACCTGGAATTTTTACACTAAGAGGTAGCATTCCATTATATTATGTCCCTAATGCTTACTGGAGCAAACTAAACTGGTGCTGTACACCCCTGGAGGAGGAACCTTTGGTGAGATCATTGGTTAGCTGATTCACTGAGAAGGTATAACATTGAGTGCTGTCTGCATTAGGATTAAGTACTGAATCGGGCATGGTCCTATTCAGGTTCCAATCTGGTGAAAGGGAATTCATAGAGAAAGGAACATTAAAATAGACAGGAAGATAAATAACTCAACTCTAGCAAGCAAAGTGAACATGGCATGGAAAAGAGCCAGGAAAGACTTCCAGGTAGAGGGAGGGACTGGTAAGAAGACTGTAGGGCTGAAGAGTGCAAGGGTATGGTGGTAGCCTGGAAGAAAAGAAAGAGACAGGGTGGGGAGAGGCAGTATGGAGGGCATGCAGCAAGTACCTGGGAACTTGCATTTACTCTGAACATAGAAATGGTGCCTCAAGTACTCAACATCTAATGAGTTTCAGAGAGTAGGGAAGACCAGTTAGGACCAGTTAGGGCACACCTGTCAAAGTTCAGGCAAGGGCAGATGGCATTTCAGCTAGAGTTGTGCCAAAGAATATACAGAGAAGGTGGAATCACTGCCTTCTTGGATAGAGGGAAAACCAGTGTCCAGTGATAACTGAACTGCGGCAGCCAAAATATCAACAGGTCTCTATGCTTGTCAACTGGGTACAAACCATTACCAGGTCTCTGTAGCACCTACTCTCCTCATCTACAAAGTGGGAATGAAATTCCCACCCCCTTACCTTCCAGGGGTATTGTAGAGATGAAGTGGTATATGAAATGCAAACAGTTTTTGTGAGACTATAAAGCATGGTCAATATCTGGTGCATAATATGATTCTTGTTTATTCTTGCTATAGCATGTTCATCTCTATGGCTTTGCTATTAGTCTCTCTGTACTAAAAGGCCCAAAACTTAGCTCTTTGATAACCCCCTTGGTGTCTTACAGCTTGCAAATTTCATGGTTAAAAAGAGTTTACAAAACATATAAAATGACAAGGGAAAAGGTGTGGTTCCTTGTTCTCTAACTTGCATTTGGCTTTTAAATCTTGAAATCTATTCAGATTGCCCTGAGAAAACCCAAACCAGCCCAGAGTGGTTGCTGACATGCTTGGGGAATTGGGAGTAGACAATGGAAACTTTCTCCTTCATTGTCTTACCAAGTTGCCAAAGGATGGTTGGGTCTCACCAGTTTCTGCCTGGTAATTATCCAAATGGCTTGAGGTCATTAAAACCAGTGGGAAGAGCCTACTGGCGTATAACTATTCTCTACTGCTCCAAAGCTATGACCTTTGTTTTTCTTTAACAAAAAAAATTTACTTCTAGAAAATAGAATGATGAGTGGGCAAGCCCAGCCCATGTTATAAGGAAAGTATTTTGAGACCAGGAGTCAGAAACTGAGTCATACCACTTATCAGGCAGGTTACACTGAGGAATTCACTTTGAGTGGTAACTACTTCCTTGTGCTTTATCTGAAGGGAGCTTTTGTTCCATTTCAGAACCCTGTGAGGAAGATGAGATCACAGTTATACTTTGTAAATTGCAAAATTCTGAGAAAATTAGATAGATGAGTAAATGTGTTGATTAAATATGAATAGTTGGGGCTGGGAATATGGCCTAGTGGCAAGAGTGCTTGCCTCCTACACATGAAGCTCTTGGTTCGATTCCCCAGCACCACCTATATGGAAAACGGCCAGAAGGGGCGCTGTGGCTCAGGTGGCAGAGTGCTAGCCTTGAGCGGGAAGAAGCCAGGGACAGTGCTCAGGCCCTGAGTCCAAGGCCCAGGACTGGCCAAAAAAATAAAAAAATAAAAAATCTATATCTATATATATATGAATAGTAATTCCATTGAGGAAAAAGACTCTTTGAGATGTGTGTGTGTGTGTGTGTGTGTGTGTGTGTGTGTGTGTGTGTGTACAATTTGCGAATGGATGGAAAAATCAGAAACACAAATATACTCACCCATGTGATGTTTGTTTGGTTTTTTCCCCTGTTGATCCTGGGACTTGAACTCCAAGCCTGGGCACTGTTCCTGAGCTCTTCAGCTCAGGGCTAGTGCTCTACCACTTGAGCCACTGCACCATTTCCAGTTTTCTGCTGGTTAATTGGAGATAAGTGCCTTGTGGATTTTTCTTCCCAGGCTGGCTTTCAACTGCGATCCTCAGATCTCAGCCTCCTGAGTAGCTAGGATTACAGGCATGAGCCACTGGTGTCCAGCTACTAGAGTGTTAAACCCATAATCGTGATCTGTAGAGGTACAAATATTATCACCTGACTATATCTCAGAATGCCCAGGGCTGGACAATGACTTTCAGTTGTCCTCTGATTTTCAGAAGGGGTCTGAAAATTTCAGAGGGAAACTGCTTTCTATGTAAACCCTAGTTGGGATAATCCATCCAGACAGCAGAGGTTTGGAGCTGAAGCCAACACTACTAACTCATGGCCTATTAGTCTTTTTAACCAGCCATGTGACCTCTCTTGTAGTCTTTCAATTTCTTACCAAGTATCAGCCTCTTTGAGCAAGCAAGTAAGGATCAGGTCCCAGGTATTTCATGGTGGTGATGTTGATAGGTCTGGCCAAGATAGTAGGTATTAGAGATACGTTGATTACATTCACTGCTCAGGGCAGAAATCATTACATATTCAACTCCTGTATATGGAATTACTTTTCCTTTAAAAGAAGGACCATAATGGTTAAGACTGGCATATTATACTATCCTATCCCATATTATACTAGTATATGCTACAATATACTCTACTAAACTATTGTAGTTTCATTAAAGACAAGAGGCCAGTGAACAACAAATCAATAACTTTGAATTATTGTTTCCTGGGAAAGAATGCTTCCAGGACACAAGCTAGTCACCTGGATTTTGCTTTTGCTGGTGGCAGATGAAGAGGGATGTCAGAGCAAAGAGAAGGACAAAGTGGCATTCTCTGTTTGTTAAAAAAAAAAAAAAAACACAAAACATCTTGAATGATTTTTCAAACATTTTGGGCTCGTTAAAATCCAGAGTATATTGTGCCAAGCAGTTTTGCTTAATTTCTAAACCCTTGAGTATTTAAAGGGAAATTTAATCGGCATTTTTCTGAATCGTTTCATTTAACTCATCAGTGTGCTGTTTCATAAGAGCCATTTGATGCCAAAGAAGTCCTTCTGTGCCAACTTAGTTATTTTATTCTAGAAGACTCTGAGGGGCCAAGAATAGAAAACAGAACAGGGACCTTGGAACTCCACATTGGCACCAATAAAGACCTAGAAAGAAATTCACATTCTGTGGTCAAACTCTTCTCATTGTCTACTGGAGAAGGGTCTTGCTCCCAAGCAACCAGCATAAAAAGTAGAATGCTACTATTTAAATCTACCCAAGGACTTGCTCTCTTAACAGTTTTCTGGTGGAGAAGCATAAACTTGCATTTAGCAGAGACCTATTAGCATGAATGTGGCACTTTTATAATTAAAAACAGCCACTCTTTTAATGTGTTTGCTTAATCAGAATAACTATACTCCATTGCTAATGAGAAAAACTCTACCTTCTCATAGTTGGGATTCGGGTTTTGCAGGACAGAGCAAACTTTTCAAAGAGGAAAGTTAGCTCAAATTCTCTTTCCCTTCCACTCACTTTCTACCAGCTTTGGAAATCCTCATGGATAGCTAATTGGTTTCTGCATAACAAAGGCCACAGTTTGATAGTTCAGTGTATTTTGAGGCTATTTGCACTCTGTAGAGATGATGTACAAATCAAATATTTAGGACTAGATCCATGGTCAATATCAAAGAACTCACCAAGTTATAATGGTGTGCTACGTCAACAGCTAGTTTAATGTCTCTTATCTCAAGACCTGGGTGCTCAATGCTTTCATGTAGTCATGTCTTCTGTGGCAAGTCTTCACAGTGATCCTATGAGGTTGATACAGGATAATCATTGTATCGTGAGGGTATTTGTGTTTAATGAGTTCAAGTATCTCATCTAAGAACGCCAGTCATAACCAGGCATGGATGATTCAGGCTTATTATCTTAGCTTTTCAGATGGCAGAGATCTGAGGATTGATTATGAAGTCAGCCTGGACAGAAAAGTCCATGAGACTCTTATTTCTACTTAACCAAAAGCCAGAAGTGGAGGTGTGGCCCAGGTGATAGAGCACCAATCTTGAGGGGAAAAAAAAAAGCCAGACACAGTGTGAAGCCCCGAGTGCAAGCTACAGTACTGGCGTAAGGATGGACAAGGCAGGAATTTGTAGTCAAATGCCTGCATCTCAGCAGTGTCATCTGTGCCTAGTTACTGAGTCCAGTTTTCTCACACTTTCAATGAAGATAAAATAGTATCCACCTCAGAAGATGGCTGTTAGGATCAGAGGATTTCAGTAATCCAAATAACCATCTTAAGAAATGTTTAGGATGGGGACATGGCTCAAGTGGTAAAGCACTTACCTAGCAAGCATGAGGTGTTGAGTTCATGCTATAATACAAATTCATATTATTCTAATTTTGGTTTTTCTTATAGAACTTGTTTTTCTATAGGAAATATGCTTTAATTGCTTGAAGGTTTTCCTAACTTCTGAGTTATAATGATCTATGTTACTATGAATAACTGACAGGATCATTTTGCATATTTATTTCTCAGTAGACTCAGCATGAATATGATGTGAGACTCTATGAGAATCTGGAACATTCCATGTGTGTGTGGAGCAGGGAATGGTTCTGGAATTGGGATCAGGACCAATGGCAGGCCACTTCATAGGGCTATGTGGAAGGGGACCTGGGGTCACACAAAGGGTGGGATAGTGGCTCCTGTCAGAGCAAGGAAGCTCTTCTGCCAGAGCTACACCTAAGTCACTGGGCCAAGGATTTTTCCATTGCTTTAGTTTGTGATGACAAACTTCAGGGTAGCATCTGTTGTTCATCAGGAATTTGGGGAGATGGGAGATTTGTTCTTTTCCTGTAGGACTTGGGATCTGAAAAGCATCACCTCTCTGGACAGATTCACAAGCCTCCGTCAGAAGTAGTTTTTCACATGCATGCTTCCTCTGCAGGCCTAAGTACCAAAAAGGCAAGGACCCTGCATATCCTCTCCACTACTGCAGCATTGATGGCTAGCAGATGTTCATGCATATCATAGGCCGTCAACATATATTTGGAAAATGAATAAATAACTCCTCTGTTCAATTGCCATTCGCCTTGTGATTATCATAGTTCATCAGTCAAGTTATAGAGGAACCAGAATGGCCATACTTGGGTAGGTTAGGAAAGTAGGTGACAACAAGATATCCCTTCTTTACCTGATAGATGCCTAATGATCCACGAGGAACAAATTTTCAGCATGTTTTCTTCCTGTAATTCTTCCACTCTCTCCCCTCCACCCCCAACAGAATTCAGGATAGGCACTTAAGTCTCATACAGTGATATTTCTACTGTCTCCTAGACCTGTTTTTGAACCAAATACCTAATCTGATGGTTTGCATGAAATAAGTGCTTCGCCTCTATGGAAAGAATGGAATCTACCCCACACTCAGAATTCCCAATTTGTGAAACCCGGGAATATATTAGTATACATGATGGAAGGTAGTGAGCGTGGAAGATGGAGTCCATTTTAACTGGATTATCTGACTGAACCCATTGTCATCATCAGGGTCTTAAAAATGGTTCAGGAAGCAGGAGGATTCAGAGTGGTGCAATATGAGGAAAGCAACACTCTTTACTTCCAGCTCTGAACCTGGGTGACTAGAAATGTCAAGGAAATGGGTTGTGCCCTAGAGGCCTTCCAAAAGAAATGAAATGTGGCCCTCATCCTAACTTTAGCTCCATACACTAACATCAGACTTCTGACCTACAGTACTATAAAATACAAAATTTCCATAATTTGAAGGTACTACTTTATAGTGACAAAAAATGAATACAGGTGGGATGTCTAAATATAACCATTCAGCATATTAATAGAGATATCAATATTGGGCCCATACAGTGCTGTCCCAGAGAGCAATCCCTACATTCTCACCCCCAAGTAAGCAAGAGGTACACTCCTTTAGGCCCCTCTCCCTAATTTGTGCAGATCATCCAGCATCTGCTAGGCAAGTCTTGCTTATTGGCCTGTCATTTGTTTCAGGCAATATTTGAAAGATGCATTTTTGGATTTAAAAAATGTTACAACTGAAATAAATAAAAGTATGAACATTTCCAGTCTCTGTATTCTAAGAGGAGATTTCTACCAAGTCTGTCATTGCTTGTTCGTGAGTGACCCTAATTCTTAACTGCTTCGTGGCTCTGAGGGTCTGGTGAAAGTTATGTGTCTGCAGTGGCCAGGCTACCATTACTCTTGCCACGAACATGCATGTCTAAGTGGACAAATGCTCAGCCTCCGTGATTCTCTAAAAGGAGTTGGTATCTTCTTCCTGGGTCACATTTCATTGACATCTGGGACTTGCAGAAAAATACACCTCCATCCTTCTGGCATACAAATGCTGCCAGCCCCTGCATGCTAAAAAAGGAGTCAAGGGCCAACTTCAATCCCTGTGCCTGTGGCTGTTCAGCATTGACCTTATAGATCTGCGTCCCCACTGTGCTGGTTTTCCAAGGTGTCTGTAGTTGGTTCATCCCACAACCCTAGGGTTGAGTAACCCTAGAGGATCCACACTCATAGCCCTCTCTTCTGAACACCAGGGTCACAGAAATGCTGAACCAAGACAGCATCAGAATCAGATTTCAGGAGTCAGTCATCAGCCTCCATGTAAACATTCTGCTTGTCCTCCCCAACCTCAGGGCAGGAGACCACTAAATATCTCATAGTAACCATAGTTTTCAAGAAGTTCAATGCTCATAATCAATCTCAAGCCTTCTCAAGCCATTGCATCTTGAAGAAGAAACTGGACTATTCATGTATTCATTTCTATGAGACTTTGAGACTTCCATACAAAAATCTTCTGATGGCTGTGTTTTAATGAATGAGCACCAGAGAATGTATTTTTTGCAAAGTTCTCTTATTCTTTCCGTCTTTATCTGTCTCTGTTTCTCTCTGTGTGTCTCTGTCTCTCTGTGTCTCTCTGTCTCTCTCACACACAGACACACATTTATCTTATGGAAAATTCTTGGGTAGCCTTTGTCTACATAAAGGAAGAACATTGATATGCTTAAATGTTTAAGTGGTAGAATCTTAGCATAAGAAGTCCTTATGAAATAATCATCTATGTACAAGTCACTTGGGTGATGGTTGAATAATTTGGTAATTAGAGGAATTTCCTAAGGATTTTAAGAGAACTTGGAAAAAGTACAGCTTATATAATGAAACTTACTAGAAGAACAATGTTTGATTTGCACAAAGTTGGGCTATACTTATAAACAGAATGTCAAGAGTTTAAACAATACGTATTTGTGCCAGGTATAGGTCTCTCATGCCTGTAATCTTAGCTACTCAGGAAGCTGAGATCTAGGGATTCAGAGTCAAAGTAAACCAGGGCAGGAAAGTCCACAAGACTCTTATCTTCATTTAAACAGCAAAAACCTAGAAGCAGAGTTGTGGCTCAAATGGTAGAACACCAGTTTTAAGCAGAAAAGGCTCAGGGACAGCACCCAAGTTCAGAGTTCAAGTGCTAGAAAAAGCACATACACGCACACACACATAAACATACACACTCACACACATACAGATAAATATATATTTATATCTAAAACATATATATATGAACATACACATATATATGTATACATATTATGAATATTTATATACAAATTTGTTATTCAGGGAAGCAAACAGTACTTTGGACTCTGGACTGAGATGGTGACCGGCATGATTTCAGAGAGAGTCTGGAGGCTCAGAGTCTGGGAAGGGTTAATAACATGCCAAATGATTCACCTTCTTTGGGACTCTCCCTTCCCCCAAGTATGAGAGTACAAATCATTGACTATCAGGATAATGAGAAGCAGACTTGCCTCTGCTTATTTCTGGGATGTAGAAAGTCTTTAGCAAAAGGATCCCAGGGTGTTTCTGAGTGTTGGGAGTCTTGCCTCCTTGATAGAGGGCTCGTGTGCAAGGCAGAAGAGCAAAGCTCTGCTCCACTGGAGCAGATGCTGCAAAAGAGGAGACAGCTATGGAGTGAATACTTGCAAACTCACCCTGTGCTCTCTAAAGTGGGGGAAACACCTTCCTTTATTTTATATAATAGAACCAAAGATCAGGAAGTTTTGTTCTGTATACGGAGAGGTTAATGGGTTCTTCCTTTAGAGTGGCTCTATTTAGAATATCTTGTCTTCCTGTGCACAAAATAGGTAGGAGGTACTGTCAGAACTTTAAGGCTTATCTCAATAAGTAGCCAAGTTAAACACCTGAGGATGCATAGGGACATAAAGAGTATTATTATGAGATAAAATTAGTATAAATCAGAGGGAAAGAAGCAAGGAGAAGGAAGGTTTGCCCTGAAGCAAAAAAGGCTGTGGTTCAGGTTGTGCATCAAAGGATTCAAAATCTATAAGGCAGGTCCTTACGTTGGTACAACAGGAGTGGTAGAAATATCTGGAACGTGGGCTTATGAGCTCCGGGGTCTCTGATGTCCTTGATAGAGACATTCACTCAGAAATAGATGACTAGCTTGTCTGGGTGCTTGACTGATCCAGGACAGGAAATTCTGCGGGTGGAATCTGCACATGCCCATAGCACTCCAAAACCAGCATGGCCACTGGACCCTCCCTAGTTGACATGTGCTGGTACATTTCATTGTGGCTCCCAATAAAAAATCATTTATAAAATGTCTCTATTTTTCAAAGAAGGGACAATCAGGTTCTCTATTCCATGGAGTTTCAGTTCACTTGTTTTCATATTAGTAAGGTCTTAATTTAATTACTTGAGATGTAATAATGAAAGTATCACAAGATGAAGAAACAATAATTTTAAGAACATTTAACATGAATTGCTATAATGAAAAAACTACAATATGAAGAAGTTGGATATATTGGAGGAGTTTTATATGCTGCTTAATCTTGCATTTCATGTTGGAAATTAGTCATATTCGAATATTTTTGCTGTAAGAAAACATAAATTGGATGGCATATTATCAACTGCAAATTATTTCTCACAGTTCTAGAGACTGGATGTCCAAGATCAATAAACCCAAAGAGTATCTGCTGATGGGCCTTCTTACTGGCTCTGAGACTGACTATCCTAGCATGGTGGGAAGAATGAATGAGGTTCTCTGGGTTATTCAATTCATGAAAACTCCATTTTCAGCCAGGCACTGGTGGTCCGCACCTGTAACCCTAGCTACGCAGGAGGCTGAAATCTGAGGATTGCAGTTAGGAGCCATCCCAGGTAGGAATTCCATTTTCATGGCCTCCTCGACCCCCTCAACCCCCTCAGAACCTCATCAACTAACACCATCATTTTAAGGATTTTAGCACATGAATTTGGGGACACCAACATTTCAACCATGGACTGTTCTGTGAGTTGTTTTTTTTATGTGCAGAAACCACTTAGGAAGTAGTCATGTTAATACAATGACAGTCATTTGAAGCTATTTAATAATTCAGGAGACCAAATCAACAAGTATGTTTGGAGCCTGGTGTGGTGTGTGACTGTGTTGGCATTGTAGGTAGGGGACAGGGAGAGTGCTGAATGAAGGAAATGGGGAGGTGAACACAGATGAGAGTTTGCCTAGAGCATTGGTGAATATAATATCAGCAAGGGAATTGAGTGACACATCCTCTCATCTGTCTGGGCTAAAAACTGAACTGATGGCCAAGATTACCTCAAGATCTTAGGATAAGAGAGAATGATACATCTGTGCACGTCCTCCAGTCTTTGACATCCCTCCTCCCTTTCTTGCTCTGCCAGGAGCAATATGAACTGATCCCTGAATCACGTGAAAGCCCCAGGTCTCCTCAAAATCCACCCCCACTCAGTGTGTATAGAGCAAATATTTTGACCCTACCTTGTCAGCTGGATGACCCTCAGTAGAGGAAAATAATACCATGAGGAAACGGGTTATTACTTTCTAACATTGGCTCCATGTGGGAATGAGATGAGTGTCTGCCCTGTGAGGGAACATTGTGAATGTCAGCAGAAGGGGAGGACTAAGAAATTGCATCTGCATGTGGGCTGGGAAGGTAAGAGGCAAGGAACCTGACACAGAGTTGCTGTTGCATGTCCCTTCTAAACGCTAGAAAACATTCCCATGGAAGCAGGGAAAGGCTAGTGTCTGATGTAGTTTTAAGCCTCTCCAAAGTAGTTTTAACCAACAGAATCAGACAACATCATATCATGGGCAGTTTCCCTCTACATTGCAGCATTTGGCTTAACCCTTGATTCTTAAATCATCTGAGTGGAGAAAACCAACCTTGACCTTCAGTATGCTGGGCCTAAGTAACTGACACTTACAGCACAGTCCTACTTATGACATTGTTTTCCTGTATTTGTATAATTCTTGCATGTTTCAAAACAGCTATTAATAGTTAATCTAGCCCAATCCCATATAAAGACATATATGTTACAAAATAATTTATTATACTGTATGTACGTATAACACTCGACAATATTTCACAAAAAGGCATTATAAGATTTTCAGGTACTTTACTAGCATAAAACCACTGAACTAATTGTATTAATTAATTGTGTTATTAGTTGTTCAAATAGTTCTTTCAAATATCTTCTTGGTCTGGCCCAACCTCACCAAGATGTGGGTTAAATGGACACATTTGTTATTTGCACTGTGTTTATTTCAGCCAATTAGGATGATGATTGGTAGACTTTATTGTGTATTTGAGTGCTTCAACTTCCGTTTAGGTTGGGTTGACATGGCTCAGAGAGCTCACCTCCATACTTTCTCCAAGTGTGGGCTCATAGACGCGGAGTTTTGGGTGGTTAGTTGACGAGCTGATTTATGAACTTAGAATTGCAGTAGACTTACTTAGAACCTAACCGTGGTAGATAAAGTTGAGCTATGGCATGGAAATAATCTTTCAGAGAAGGAGAGGGGGCTTTCTGCTTGACTCAGATAAAGGCTGGAGGACTTCAGAGTCAGAACTCAATGTTTCTCATGATAGAACATGTAGCCAAGGAGCCTGCTCACGCATGAGCTCCCTCTGTCCTGTTCATTATTTCAACTCTCCTCATCTCTCTCTAGAACTTACCATTCTTCCATGTAAGAATGCTTTCTGTTATGTGTGTATAACATCCAAAACTTACGTTGAAAGTTAATAGACATTGTAACAGCATCATGAGGTGGGCCTTTGAAAGAGATGATGAAATCATCAAGAAGGCTCTGCCTAGATGAATAGATATATTCTATTATAGAGTGATTAGAGTCAACTTGTAAGGAATCCTGGGAAAGAATAGGATTACTTCACTAACTGTACTCTCCCCTTTGTGATCTCTCGCACCACATGATGCTCTTCTATCATGGCCTACACAACCGGAAATCCCTCGGCCGGAGTCAGAGCCATGTTCCTGGATTTCCATGCCTCTAGAACTGTCAGCCAAGTAAACATCTATTATGAATACATGGATTATTTCATCTTCAGTATTGTGTTAGAGCAGAGGAAAAGGACTAAGGTGGTGGTTTAACCTTTCTGAAGACTCCTGAGCACTCTTTAGTTTTCCATGATAGTTTTAGCCGGCAAAATGTTTTCCCTATCGTGGAACATGATACTTGGGATGAGATGGACACATCCCTTATTCTTAAGATGGGATATTCAACCATGTGGCAGTCAAAACAAAAATGTCGAAACAACAGGATTTCACTGATTGTCAGGCAATTTTGAATTTTTTTTCAGAACTTGAAGATACAATAGCAGAAAGTAAGAGTGATAAATTGCAAATGCACATAGACCTACGTAGACATATGTGGGCACACAGGGTGGTCCGCTTGACAGAAGGTCCTTATAAACTGCATTAGGTCCAGAAGCTTCCAAAATGCCTGGAGTTCAATTTATGAGGTTGGCTTTCTTTGAGGGTCTACAAGGCATAAATAACTATTGATTAGCTTCTTAGAGACAGAATTTTAGCAGAACTCTGAACAAGAGCATTAGAGAAATGCCCCCAATGGGGTCATTTTTTGCTGACCTGAGACTACATAAAAATGGGAGTATTGAATGCTTAATGTCACGTTTTATTGCTTGGTTCAGCTAATTTGTCTTGTGGGAAGCAAATGTTTTTGAAAGCATTCCAGAGCCTTTGTAGTGTTAAAGCTCATTACCTTGGATTTCATATGAGTCAAAAAATATACAACCAACTAAGTGCTCTGAACCTTAGCAAAATTCCATGGCGAGACATGGGAGCAAAGCTGTGTGCAGCAAGTCGTGGCAAATGAGGGACTTAGTAATTCATATTCTTTTAAAATAAAATTCAACACAGTAAGTTTCAAGAGATTCTTTTATTAGTGATTTCTTAATGCTACAAAAAAATAGTCCAGTGAGCAAACTAAAGACTGAGTACATCGTCTTAGGAAAATTGTCATTTGCTTATATTAATCCTACACTGACAATCCCAGCATTCTCGGTGAGTTTGGAAAAAGAAGGCACCTTTCTTCCCAGACAGGGTACTTTCGTAGGATAGAGTTCAGTGGCCAGTCACGTGCCATAAATCTAACTCTGTGTTAACACTTGGAGAATTTTTCACACTACTTTTTAAATGAGGGCACTAAGTCATCAATACATTGTTCTGTTAAAAATAAATAATCAATAATAAACAAAAGTCATGTTTGTTGTTTCTGAGTGCTCTGCAAGACATCACAATCCAACTCTCATCTTCCTAGTGAGCATTTCTCTCCTCTCACATTGTTCACCCTTTCTGTTAAAACGTCAGGGGGCCTTGCCGTAGACATCAGCATGTGTATTTCAAATATTGTGATCTGTTACCTGTGAAATATCCGTCCTTAATGATGGCTGTGGAAATAATCGCTTAGAGGCAGATCATCTCAGCCTGATTCCGGCTTGAGGATGTTTTCTGTGTCCTCTTCCCTGTTTCCTAAAAAGATGGTGAGCTAAAATCAATATGCAAATCATATGATGCAATTGACACTGATACTGACTTGATGCGCTAATTCTCTGCTGAATCATTATTATAATTCCAAAGTACTTACCTCACTTTTGTGTTTTATTTTTTTGTTAACCTTCATTAATTGCACAAATACGGAGGTTCAATATGATATTTAGGGACATGAACATAATGTGCACTGAACAAATCCAGGTGCCCCTTACCCATTCTGCCCCTTCTACTTTCCTAACTTCTATTAATCACTAGTCTACATTCAGGTCAATGTTTTATTTTTAACTTCTTGCATGTTCTTTCTCATATGACATTCTTTTAATATAGGCGTCACTAGCTAAATAATGACTTTGCAAATTTACTTTGTCAGAGAGACTTTCACACATTTCCAACAACTTTTCATTAAAAATGAAGTCATGGGTTAACCCATCTCAATAAGTAGAGAATTTCTTTTAACACCAGTTTTGTTGTTCATGGAACTAGATCCATTCTCATCTTCTTTGGAGAATATGTAATTAAATTCAGTTATTTTGGCACATATATTACTATCTACAGTATTAATGTAGGATATTTATAATAAACATAATATATGTGACATATTTGTATGCATATTTAAAATAAAATCATTAGCTAGGCCATAAAAATAAGTAGCTTATATCAGCTATGAGGAGAAGGAAATTCTGTTACATCTCACAGTCTTTCCCCTCTATCTTACTCCCTACCCTCTCCCCCCCAAATAATTAGCATTTGTTTGCTTGTTGTTGTTTGCACAGTTTCCAACAATATGGTATATTAAATAATTTAATAATTACTTCACTTGAAATGATACAATTTTAGATATATTACTTTTATTCCTATAATACCTTTTGCCTCTCTTTTCTAGTTTCACAGTTTCTCTACTTACTGAATGATTCATATTCTACAGAGTTAAAAAAACGATTGAAATCAGGATTCCATTTGTTACATTGTCTAGTTCAAGTATATAATTTCCTTAATGTCAGAATTTTTACTAAAATGACTATTAAAGTTTTGTTTAACTTCCAAAGACTTTTGTAGCTCTACCTCTAAAAACTACCTTGGAGAACTACATGTTCATTCACTTGTCGTGATTTCAGTTGTATCTAAACATGTTTATCTCTCTCTCTTTGATGTTGATTTGATGGAAACCAGTCAGATTTATTAATTTGGACATTTGTTGTCTTTCATCTTCAAGAAACAACTTAGATAGAACAGACTTAGCCATCCAGATGTTTTTTGCTTTTGTTTTTCAATTTGTGTATGACACAGCAGCCTTTCTCTGTAGATCTAGTATGCTAGTAACCAAATTCAGTGGGTTTAGTCTTGCTAAATGCAAGTTAAAAACAAGTACTGCCAAGAAATAAAATAGGAGAAAGATTTATTACCTGCAGCAGGTAAAGAGAACATGGGAGTTATTTCCCAAGCAATAGCATCCTGCAACAAAGCATATGTAAAGATTTTATTGAGGAGCCTATACATATTTATACAGCAGAGCACTTTAAGCTGAACGTATTCCCTGAGAATTCTCAGGAAAGGAACAAATTCCTGTACATGCCTAGTTTAATGTCTTAGTTTGAGAAATAAATATAGCAGACACATTTTGAACCACATTTAGCTGCAAGGCACGAGCACATGCTCCACATGTTCAAAAGGTTGAAATGGTGGACAGGGACACTATCCAGCATGTTCGTCTTGCAAAGATTGTATACAACAGCCAGGTTGGGTAGTTCATGCCTTTCATCTTATTTACTCATAAGGCTGAGATCTGAAGGATCTTGGTTCAAAGCCAACCCTGACAGAACAGTCCACCAGACTCTATCTTCAAAGCAACCTGCCAAATGCAGGGCTGGAGAAGTGGCTTAAGTGGTAGAGTATTAGGTGAGTAAGCCCCAAATCACGAATTTGAACTTGAACTTTGATTAACAAAAAACTAGAATGAAAGAAAAATTAGTTTTAAAAAATGAACAGCAGGGGCTGGGAATGTGGCTTAGTGGTAGAGTGCTTGCCTAGCATGCATGAAGCCCTGGGTTCAATACCTCAGCACCACATAAACAGAAAAGGCTGGAAGTGGCGCTGTGGCTCATGTGGTAGAGCACTAGCCTTGAGCAAAAAAAGGAAAGTAGGAACAGTTCTCAGGCCCTGAGTGCAAGCCCCAGGACTGGCAAAAAAGAAAAAAAAAATGAACAGCAATTTCCTTGGGAATACTCGGTTTCAAAAACTTTTACTCAGAAATACAAGAAGAGACACTTTGCATGAAGCTGAATATAGGAGTTTTCTTTGAAGGTGCACCTTTTACAAATTATGTAAAATGAGTATGAACAATGTGAATTATTGTTTCTATTGGTCCTACATCTTTGCTGGTTCATTTTGATAGTAGAAACCCCTTCTGTGAGGAATTGTTCCCATTGGAACAATGAGTTTCTGCATGCTGCATTTCCAAAACTGTGAACAAAGGCCCTGAGTCAGGCAACAATAATGTATCAATGTATCATCCCCATCTATGGCCCAGGATTCTCATAAGTGGATCTTAGAGCAAACTTGTAGTGTCTCTGATGAAGATTAGCCATGAATGTGATGACTACCAATGGAGCAGGGAGTCACTACTATCTGTATGTGATGACTGCCAGCCATGTGCCCTGCAACTTAGAGGCACGGCGGAAAATAGACTTGACATCACCATTCAGAGCCACCACCGGGGAGAATGCATAGATCCAGCTTCCTGGAGCAGGAGAGTTCTCTGTCTCTGAGGTTTCCATTCTTCTTTCCAGTTTCTGTCTACCCTTACTCTGAAGGAGTTAGGCTTTAGGAGTTAGGAGTTTAACATGGGTTAAAGCAAGTTGGAATCCAGTTTGGCCCTTTGCATTTAAGAAGTGTAATGCCTAGCCTTATGAGACCCAGCAGCAGAACAGATCCATTGCAAATCCTTATTCTGGCTTCAGTCGGCTTTTAAATGTGAAAATCTGCCTACAACATGAGGAGGAGCCATGACGCTCTAGCTTCCAACAGGAAAACAGTGTCAACAGCAGTGTCTTCAAGCTATTTTAATCCATTAGAACTTTTGTGAATTGTCACTATGTTTTCATGCTCTCACACATTATTTTCTAGTGGTATTCTAAAATGTTTCTTTCTAAATTTGAATCATTCCAAAGAACATAATTGCCAGCATATGGTGAAATTTGAACAATGGAAGAGGATGAGCACTCCAAACATTTTGTCCACTGGAACTGAAAAACTCCAATTTAACATGTACTAAAATCCTTTTAAAAATATGCTTGACATATTTCATTTAACGGTTGAAGATGTTGGTGAATCCTTTCTTTTTTACAGTGTTGTTTTCATTCTGTATCTGCCACAGACTATCATTTCAGTATATCAAATTGTAATGCTTGAAGATTGTATGAATCTTTCTTTCCTTCCTCCCCTTCCTTCCCTTCCTTCCTTCCTTCCTTCCTTCCTTCCTTCCTTCCTTCCTTCCTTCCTTCCTTCCTTCCTTCCTTCCTTCCTTCTTTCTTTCTTTCTCTCTCTCTCTCTCTCTCTTTCTTTCTTTCCTTCTTTCCATTGGTAATGGGGCTTGAACTCTGGGCCTGTGTGTTTGCATGAGCTTGTCAGCTCAAGGCTATTGCTCTGCCACTTTGAGCCACAGTATCACTTCCTCCTCTGGCCTTTATTACCCTGCTGGTTCCCATCCTCTTAAGATCTCTCTGTTTTATTCTCATATCATTCTTTTGGTTTTCTTTTTTTCTAGATTCTGCATATGAAAGAAAATATGCACTATTTCTCTTTTAGATCTAGCTTCTTTCACTTAATATGACAAACCATAGTTTTATCAATTTTCCTGAAAACAATATTGATATACTTTTTCTTGTATGAGTAAATAATATTCCATTGTGTACAATACCACATTTTCTTTTTTCATTCAAAAGTTCATCTACACCTATACTGGTTTTATAACTTGCCTATTATGAATTTGGCTACAATAAACATTGGCTACAATAAGCATTTGGCTACAATAAACATTACATATGATAGTTTTCTTTTAGTCTTTGGAGGAGCCTCCATACTGATTTCCATAGTGTCTTCACTAATTTACTTTTCAACTAACAATGTGTAAGAGTTCCTTTCCCCATACCTCCTCACCAGCGTTTGCTGCTTTCTGATGATTGCCATTCTGTCCAGGGTAAAAAAGTTTCAGTATAGTTCTGGTTTTCATTTCCTTTATTGCTTAAGGATGCTGAGCATTTTTTCATGTATTTGTTGAAGATTTGCACTTCTTTCTTCGCAAAATGATTGTTCAGTATGTTTTCCTATTTAATAACTGGATTCTTTGCTTTTTTGGTATTTAAATTTTGGAGCTCTTTATGTATTCTAGTTATTAATCTCCTACTGAAAAAGATTTTCTTCTATTCTATAGGTAATTGGCAACCTACTGACAATTACTTCCTTTGCTGTAAAGCAGCTTTTTAATTTGATGCAATCTCATTTGTGAAGTCTTGCTCTTGTTTCCTGAGATATTGGCATATAATTGAAAAAAGTGCTTCTGTGCTTACATTTTCAATGGTTTTTACTATATTTACCGTCTGTTTCTAAGTTTCATGTTTTAATATATCATATCATTCATCCATTTTGAGCTAATTTTTGTACAGAAAGCAGTCTAATTTCACAACCTTTTACATGTGAATGTCATTTTCTGAACATCTTTTATTGAAGAGTATCTTTCATCCAACATATGTTTTTGGTGTCTGTCAGAAATCAAATGTCTGTAGCTATGTTGGCTTCTTTTTTTGTGGATTTCTTCTCTCTTCCAATGGTCTATGTATCATTTTTTGGTTGTGGTTTTTTTCCCCTGCTTTTTTTTTCTTTGCTCTGTAGTATAACTTGAAATTAAATATTGTGATAGCTCCAGGATTGTTCTTTCTGCTCAGGATTGCTTTGGCTACTCTTTTCCATACCCATATGAATTTCAGGACTGATTATTCAATTTATGGGGAAAATAAGATTTGATTTTTTATAGAATTCTGCTGTATGTGTATATTCTTTTGGCTTTGTAATCCCTTTTATAGCATTAGACAATAGACCTCACTTCTTATGCCCTATTACCACCAAATAGTCCTACCATGGAGATCAAAGCTCACACACTTGAGCTTCTAATGAGAAAACTCACATCTTAGCAAGAGCATCCATCAATGACAAGTAAATATCTAATGCTGGCATATAATTGCATAGTATATGTTGAATTAAAGTCTTTCAGAAACTTAAAAAGAATCTGAGGGCTAGTGATTTACGCCTGTAATCCTACCTATCTACCCAGGATCTTGAGGATCACAGCTGAAAACTGGATTGGTCAGAAGAGATCACAAAACTTCCTCTACAATGAATCAGAAGAATATGGGACTGGAAGCATGGCACAAATGGTAGAGTGCCAGCCATGATCAAGTAAGTCAAAATAGAGTGAGAGGTCTTAAATTCAAGACCTGGTACATGGTAAAAGGAAGGAAAAAAATAAAAAAGAGGAAGGAAAGGAGAAAGGGAGGGAGGGATGGGTGGATGGAGGGAGGGAAGAAAGGAAGAGAAAAATGTTCTATTTTAAAAGAGGCAAACATATAGAAAATAAGGACAGATTCTTGGATGAACTAAGATCCCTGTATTCCATTCTAGGCACCATGGGGCAATGATATAAAACAAATCACTTGGATTTAGAGAAAGTCATTGGTGGTAAAAGGAGACCAGGGCAGAATGAAAACTTACTAGCAGAACATTTAAGTCCACCTCTTCCAAATTCATATGTCCCAAGTCTGAGGAAACTGTTAAGGTGCCTACATGTTAGTTTTCCACCCCAATAAGCAGGGAACTTTCTGCTTTGAACATAGGGTGTTGTGTATACCGTGGGAACTTACAATGTCACCACTAAGTAAAAAGACTTCATCCTCGATTTCACTTTGCTGGTTTTGGACATCAAGGAGTGTGGATTCCACCTTTGGTTGATGGCAAAGCTTAATTTGTAGCTTCATTTGTCCTGATGCCATTTGCTCTCCCACCACCACATAACCTCACTGCCCAACTGGGTGGAGGCGGGCACTGCTTCAAGACTTTGATTTTGGCCTTTCTAAAAAAAGTATAGTATTTGCCATCTCCCTCAAATCTAGTGCATTTCAGTTAGTACAGTTGTATATACTTGCATCCTACTTGATGTGTTTACTTACCAGTTTTTGAGCCAAGTCTAACCTCTACATTAAGGGAAAACAAGTATTCTTCATCTCTCAGGGCCTGACTTAGTTAACTTAACATGTATTTTTCCATGTACAGATGGTACAATATCATTCTTTGGAATGGAGGAGTATATTGTGTGTATATACCACATTTTCTTGACTCATTTGTCCATTGAGGGGCATCTGGGCTGACTCCATCCCTTGACTATGGTGAATAATACTACAATAACATAGTTGTGCTTGTGACTTTACTGTATCCTGGTTTGTAATCTTTTGTGTAAATCTTTTGTGGAATTGTTTGATTGCACCAAGAAGCTGGGGTAGGATGGGATCAGGTCAAGTGGAAAGGGGTACACAAATGAAGAGGAGAAAGATAGGTAGAATGCAGTCAAGAATCCAATGTGTATCCTACAAAATTAATAACAGGGAAGGAGGGAAGGAGAGGGATGAGGAAGAATGTTGAAAGGAGTGATACTGATCAAGATACTCATAAATGGCTTTGTTAAACAGCAATTCCTCTGTACAACTACTTAAACATAACAATAAAAAGAAAAAAGAAAAGATGTGGGTGTAAGTCCTATATTTGGATATAATTTGAAGAAGTCATTCTGAGTTTTTTGTTTTGTTATAGTACTGGGCTTTGAACTCAGGGTTTTGTGCTTATGTGGTTGGTGCTCCACTGCTTGAGTCATGCCTTCAGTTTCTTAGTTCAGTTTTCCCATGTGCTAAACAAAGATAATAATGTTTTTTCCATAGGAATGTAGTGAGAATTCCGTGAAAAAAAGTATGAGTAAACCATGCATTACTGTGCTTATAATATATATTCTGAAATACGATTTCTCCTTTCATTATTTTCACTATGGAAATTTATTCTAGAAGGTAGTGATCAAGACCAAGACCTTTTCTTAAAGGAAAGTCCCAGGAATTGTGAACTGGTGTGGTCTCCTCACTAGATCTGGATTCTGTATTGTTTGCCTGGGTGTGGGAATGCTTCAGGTGTCCTTTAACATAAGCACACAGGAAGGCAGCGTCACCCAGTACCTTGTCTTGATGGTGCTATCAATTTTTGTATTCTTAGAAGGGGAATGGCCTCCCATATTTTGTTTAAGCCTTCTTCCTTCTACAAGCCAACTTCATTTGCTTCCTACATAGCTTGTCTTCTTATGATGGAGCAGGTTTCTGATCTGACATCTCAAAGTCTGACAAAAAGTATTGTATACAAAATTGTGTTATTTACATGCATTTTTCTATATATATATGTGTGTGTTTCTCTGTGTGCATGCGTTTTGTGTGTGTGTGTGTGTGTGTGTGTGTGTGTGTATGTATGTGTGTGTGATGCTCTCATCATATGCCTGGGGAAATTGCAAGGTCTGTGTTAGACCAGGCCAGAGGCCAAGAAAACTCCCATTGTATCTGGTCTATGGGGAGGGAAGGCTCCTTTTACTCAACTTCTCAAGTAGACTCAATAGTAGTCATGCTACCCTTTGGAGAAGCAAATTGGATAGAAAGTTCAAAGACTTATACACCAGTGCACCAAACTCACATTTAAATAAAATAACTACATAAAGACTTGAAGCACATTATCACATTTAGTCCAAATTGTAGTTATTACCAGACATGCAGGGCAGAGGTTTGTAATAGTTGTTATTTCTTTAGAAACATGATTGATTTGGGACTTTTTTGTAACTGAATGTCATGAACCAGACATCCATAATTATATTATTTGTCTTATACAACTGAAAAAGAATAAATTAAAACTGGACATGTTGCAACAGGACTGTTGACATTATATACAAAGCCTGCTTATTGTCATAAGATACTCTTAACCTTCAAGCCAAAATCTTTCAAAACTATTAGTGTTAAATCTAGCAGCTGTTGTCAACATTCTCCTGTTCTCTGTTTTATGCATTGTGCTTTATTTGAAATGTTTGTTATATTTGTGTATATAACTTTCTGTGAGCTCTTCCTTGAAAACTCCAAGGATTAAACATGAAGGTTGAGCCAGTTCAAAAGGAACAAAGTTAAGAAAATGAAAGAAAACTTGTTAAAATGAATGTTTAAACCATTAAAATATTTAGCAAGGTTTGCCTGGAGCTATTTCCTTCATGTAAAGCATGATGCATTTCTTTCCTTTCTCATTCACTTTTTTTAAAACCAACTAGGTTTAGGTTCTGAAGTTTTTTTCCTTTAAAAGCTTTAGGAATATAATATCTAAATGTTTTATGCAAATAGATAAGCTTGAGTGAGGTAGAAATATCTCAAACATCCCAAGTATTTGAGTGAGTGTTTTGTAGATGTGTTAGGTGAACAAGATGCAGAGACTTTGGGATTTCCTACTTTGAACTTGGATCAGACTAAGATCTGAGGACTAACTTGTAAAGTAACAGAGACAAGAGCTCTTATATATCTTCAAAATGCTAACAGAAGCTGCATTGTAGTTTGTTGAAACCAATATATTCTAGTTTTTATGCTTGTGAAATGAGTTAATATAAGAAAATGTGCTGTCTAGACTGTTCCACTATCCCAGATGGTTCCACTATCCCCTAGTATTTGGTGGTTCCTCCTTGTGCATCCTCTACACAGAAACATCAACTTTTTGCTCTGTGAATAGACAATTGTCCACCCATCCATTTGGGAAAAGTGTGGTGTGGCAGAAAGGACACTGGCTTCAACTTTAGCTACTTTGTGTTCACATGACATTCAGTAGCTGGGAGACTTGGGTAACTTAGCCTATCTGAACATTGGTCTCCTCGCCCATAAAGAATAATGCAGTACCGACTTCTTTTGAGGACTTCTTATAACAATTGATGTAATATGCCTTAATTCTTTTGTATAATGATTAGTTTAATAGATGTTAGGAGAAAATATTACTGACTACTTGGTGACAAGGCATAGGAGTCAGTTAACTCTCCACTCCCACATGACTACAAAGCCTAAACTAGAATAGCACTCTTGAGAATAATAGTTTCATAGAATTCCCAACCAGCTTTGCCTTGAGCAGAGTCCTGATTTTTCTTGAGTCACAATACCCTTAAATGACTCAATAAGTATTTTTCCTGCTACCCCCAAAACAAAAGAAATACTAAATTTCCAATTTATTAAACAATTGAACCCAAAGAATTTGATAGAATATATGTATGCTTTGATAGACTATTTAGTAGTAATACTTGAATATATATATATATATATTTGTGCGTATGTGCATGTGTGTATAATATTTGTGCTTTAGGAACTCTATGAAACTTCCCCCAAATTGGAGTAGTATTAGATGCTGCTTCTAATTTCTTTCCCTATATTGATTTTTAGATGGTGACTGTTTTCTTTTAAACAAAATGGATCTTGATGATTTTCAATAACATGGCCTTACTAAAAGGTAGGGGATGGAATCAAATGTTGAAAGTATGCATGTTGTACATATCTGTGTTTTCCTCGAAATCAGTTGTTTAAACCTGTGTTACATGGGGACTGTAGTCCTAGACTAGCCTTACAATTTTGTCTTGTTCTAGCCACAGGTAGTAATTTCACAAGGAGGACAGACATGTCTGGAGAAATGTGCAGATAGTAAAGTCTAGACCCTCTGGACAGACCCATCCATCAGTTTCTGGTACAAATTCCAAGTATCTGATAGTCATGTATGTATCTTTTAGTGTGGATTCTCTGACCCACACACAAATACAGGGGTCTAGCAGAGCAGGAGCTGTAGAAATCCTGCAGATCACCAACCTACCAGCATGGTTAGCTGAGCCATAGCTAACTGTTGGGTTTTGCTTTTCTGGTAGAACAACCAAACATTTACTTCCCTGTTTAGAACACTGATAGTATTTGTTTTAGCAGTGTGCAGATGCAGAATATCATTTATAATGTCTCCATCTAAATTTTGCCTGCTGGTACCTAGCATTATGTTAACCAGTTGAGAATAAGTTGTCTGTTCCTAAACTTTCCTGGGTACATGTTCAGAAAGGTGGACTTTCTACCTAGATCTCAGCTTTCTCTCTGTCTCAGTCTCTCTCTGTCTGTCTGTATGTTTGTGGTCTGTCTCTCTCTCTTATTCTAGAGCCACCCCTTTCGTTATGGCTAATTGAATACTTGAGCAAATTTTCAGAAGTGCAAAAGAGGCATAATGATGGCTTTGGTCTGTTTATTCTTACACTACTGTACATATAAAGTCCTGTGCTTCAATGTCAAGAGTACTAGTTGTCTGGAAGTATGCTATATGTTCTGTATGTGATTCAAGGAAAAGACTCTAACATGTTCACTTGTCTTCAGAGACAAGAGATTACTTATTAGTTCATGTTCTGCTGCTCATGGAGCTAAAGTCGTAACTTCTCTTCCAGTGGAAGTCCCATGCTTCTCTTTGAGGACAGGATGGTGTAAGAGGGAGTGGCAAAGGGAAGGTGTCTTTCTAGAGCAGCTGTTTCTTCTTCAACACTGACCAGGGTACACAGTGGAGGCTGGGGACCTGGGACAAGCAGCCTTCCTAATCTCCCTGTGATGATTTTAATCCTTTGCAGACTTGCCAAAACGAAGTAGGTTGAAAGTTTGCATGCGTTCTGTCACTTTTTTAGGCAGGCCAATCCAAAACTCCTTTCCTTGAAGATGGTTAACTACAAAGAGCTCCCTCCAACCCAGACATACCAGGCAAATTCTACCTCCAGTTCTCAAAGTTAAACTCATCTGTTTAATACTTACTTAAGGAATTCATCTTAACTATTGTCAATAAGGGGACTTGTTAAACTAACAAAGGAAATAGCAATCTTACCCAGATTCTTGTTAAGATATATTGCCTTCCATTCTTTCTTTTAAAATGTACTCTGAAAAAAATGTATTGAACTTTCTGAGACCTGTCTCTGTTTCCATCTAGATACTTCCAAGGCTTCCAGTCTCAATATGATCTCACTGGAAGCTCAATGAGCTTAGGGGCTCATAGGATCTAACTGGTATTCTACGCTCCACTTTGCCCAGGGAGCCCTTCCCACTCATGTATGTGTCCAATTCCTGCTTGACTGTGGAAAGAGAGCCTCCATCTTGAAAGGATTTCATACAAGACACTGGTAAAAACAAGAGAAGAGACAGAAAGAGCCCAATGGACTTAAAAAAAAGGAGTTCTCAAAGCTAAAGGCTGGAATTCAAGTGGGACCGAACAACCATTTCTATACCAGGTTGCAGATACAGGGGATGTACTAAAGATCAGTCTACTTCTTTCAACTCAGTGAACTCGTTCCTGCGGTAGAAGCACGAGGAGAAGTGTCAGGTTCTTTAACTGGTTGAACTTTTGGAGGCCTTGTAGAAAGTGGAAATTCTTTCCAGATTTTGGCAGTAGAGTGGGTATCGGTTTGAGGCAGCCTTGGCAGTAGAAGCTATTGGAGGTATAGCACATCAAACTCAGGTATGGAACTTAGTGAGAATTAAATAGGATTCATGATCAGTCAGATATCATTTTAAACTTGAATTTCTTATAGTTCTTTTTACAAGTTCAGCTGTTTAGATAATGGACTATATTCTAAATAGACCCTAAATGATAATTGAATGATAAAAAGGATTCATGTGAAATGATTCCATTTTCTTTTGTCTTTCTTCTCCATGGTTTTACCCCTGATGTTACTGTAACTGGTTTTGGTACCCTGGGTATTGTATATACTTTCATCAGAAGTAAGGAAGGAAGGGGAGCATCAAAATGGAGAGACAAAGGGTAAAAGGCAAACCAATACAACAGTAATACTTACAAAATGTTATACTGTAAACCAACTCTACAACTCGGGGGGGGGGATTGCGGAGGGGAGAAGGTGGGAGAAAAATGAGGGAGAAGGTAACAAGTTTGATAAGAAATTTACTCACTGCCTTATACCTTACATATGTAACTGTAACCTGTCTGTTCATCACTTTGACAATAAATAAAACATTTTTTTAAAAGGATGCAGGTTAACCCTTGAGCCTCTATTTATCACTTTGTCACATTTACAGGCATCTGTTGAGATCAAAAAGGTAAATATTTATCCCTGTTATTTTCTCTGTGATTTAATTATGTATTTTAACTATCCTAATTTTATTTTCTTACTCTTGTCCAAACAGGTAGATACAAGGTCCTTTTTTTCTTTTAGTTTATGTTTTTATATATTTTTATTTTAAGGATGATGTACAGAGGGGTTACATTTACATAATGACATCATTTATTGGCTTATTGATTCATCATCTGTATCATTTGTTCACACATTTATTCATTCCATTTTTTTTGCAGAGACTATTTCATCTCTACAGCTAGATTTTGAAAATGGATAAAAGTAGCTACAGACTGGTGATTGTTTAACAAATGGCTTTCTTGGACCCAAATAGGTGTTTAATTTGTAATGTTGGCCGATTTCTGTGGCAGAAAATAACTTCGTATCAATGCCATTGGTTGTCCATGGACACAAAACATCTCCTTTTAATTGCCCAGACTGTTAAGGAAGAAACAGAATTGTATGTACATAAAAATGTAGAGTATGCTGGGTGCTGGTGGCTCCCATCTGTAGTCTAGCTACTCCGGGGTCAGAGAACTGAAGATTTTGGTTTGTAGCCGGCCCAGGCAGGAAAGCCCATGAAACTCTTTTTTTTTTTTTTTTTTTTTTTTTGGCCAGTCCTGGGCCTTGGGCTCAGGGCCTGAACACTGTCCCTGGCTTCCTTTTGCTCAAGGCTAGCACTCTGCCACTTGAGCCACAGCTCCACTTCTGGCCGTTTTCTGTATATGTGGTGCTGGGGAATCAAACCCAGGGCCGCATGTATACGAGGCAAGCTCTCTTGCCACTAGGCCATATCCCCAGCCCCCCATGAAACTCTTATCTCCAGTTAGCCACCAGAAAACTGAAAGAAGTACTGTGGCTCAACTGTCACCTTGAATAAAAAAACTCAACAACAGCACACAGGCCCTAAGTTCAAGCCCCATGAAGGACAAAAAAGTAAAGTATGGCATTTTATAGAAGATATAATAAAGATACATGGAGAAACCTATAGTGGAAATATAAATTTTCTTGGAACAGTTATCAGTCACAGTGTGAATGATACCAGACTTGAGCAATGAAGAATGCTGATGAATGACTCAGTGGGTCACAGGGAAGCAAGAGTTTCACAGACTGGGGAGCATGCACAGGCAGGAGAAATAGTCACGCACAGGACACATACAGGGTGCCAGTAGTAGTTTGTGGAGACTTAAGGTCGAGAACTAGGATCACAAAAACAAATGAACTGTCTGGATTTTTCTTGGTCAGTCCTGGGCTTGCAGCAGGCCCACTGGCTGCACGAGATATTGATGAGAGTGTATCAAGCAACTCCTGGGCGGAGATGGGAGCGAGGGAATGGGAGAGAATGAGGGAACAGATGATACTAAGTAAACGGAAAGAAATGTACTCATTACCTGACATATGTAAGGGTAACCCTGCTGTATATCACCTCTCAAACAACAATAAAGTAATAAAAAATTAAACTGTTTTAAGGACTCTCACCTTGCCCTCTTATGGTAGACTTAAATGCATTTTCAGATTTAGTTTTAGGTATGAGTTTAACATCCCCCTTTCATCAATATTGAATGAATTTAAACGTCATAAGATTTATAGCAATTAGAAGGATTCCACAGCAGTCAATTTCAGGGTAGAAAGGCTTAGAAAGAAGAGAATGAAAGGCTTGGTAGTCAGGGTGTAGAATCAACTGAACAAATGATCACCACAGAGACTTGAACCTTTCTCCTCATTCCTTCCTTCACATACTATACCTCCCTTTGTACATTGTGGCCCTTTCTAGTCTGGCTCTGATCAGTGAGACCCTCTTGGACCCAGATCATCCCCAGTTGGGGACCCCCACCCTAGAGATGCCTCCCAACAGGCTCTATCTCTGGTACCAAAACCTGAAAAGATATTTTACTCCCTGCTTTGAAAGGCCATGCAGACCTAGGGCCACACGGCTGAGAACATGTGGTTGCTATTTCATTTATACTTTATCATTTTTCATTCTGACATTAGAGCTCCTCTGCAGCAGAGAGAGAGGGAGAGATGGAGAGAGAAAGAGAGAGAGCGAGAGAGAGCAAGCTGTGTATTGTAAGGCATAATGTGAACACTGAGGGCTCCTGCTTTGTGCCAGAGGAAACATGATTCAGAAACAATTCGAGGGCAACTGCAAGGTGATGTGGCCCAGAGAACCAGAAGCTATTGAAACTTTAAGCATCATTTCTGGACAGTATAATATGTTCTTCGGGGCGGCATGGAAAACAGGAAAACCCTCCTTGGCCAGTCCTTAGAGAATTCGAAGTCTTTATGCAGCTAATGTGTTTTAAAGAGCCCTGGTCACTCTCAGTCCCAAGAGCTGAGCTGGGAGCCCTTCTTTCCCAAGCACCCATGAGAAACTCGGCCAATGGAACGGATGCACCCAGCTGGGGATGCCCATGATCATGAGGCCAACACGGGCCAACTGAGTTGCTCCATCCTCTGTAAGACTTTTTCTGTTACTTGCGTAGGTCAGTCTACCTAGACTGAACCCACTGATGGGTGAATTTTCAAAGAAACAAAACTATGGAGATCTTTTGGAAACATCTTTGTATAATGTATTCTGTTCTGTGATCCATTTGGATGTCCCTGTCTCACAAGATAGTCCATTCCTGAATCTGACGCATGAAACAGGGAAAATGCTCAAGAAATGTGGCTAAAGTAGAGAGATGGGAGGAAGAACAAGAAGAGTGGAGAAAAAAGGAAGAGGAAGGATGGGAAGAGAGGAAAAAGAACATGAGAGAACTACAACTTTTAATACAGAGTTTAAATACAGAGCTATCCTGCAGTCTGCAAACCAAAACAATTAGAGATAAAAAGCAATCATAATTCATTGGATGGTATTCTAATTCGGTCATCACTTTATCACTGAGGAATTATGTTCTTGTTGTGAGCCATTAATAATGTACAACAAAGAGCAACACATTTTTTATGTAAATTCTACCTGCTGTTTTGTAAGACTCAGATTCTTTCATACAGAATCTTGCAGACCAGAAAGGACTGATAAGTGGCTCATTGGGGTGTATTAAATGGATTTTTATTAAGAATAGCTTGGTTGCTTAAATTAACTTTTAAATTTTACACCTGGTACCAGTAGCTCACAACTGTAATCTTAGCTACTTAAGAGACTGAACTCTGTGGATCAAAGTTCAAAGACAGTTTTGGCAGCAAACACTATGAAACACTTATCTCCAATTAACCACCAAAAAGCCAGAAGTAGAACTACGACTTAAATGGTAGAGTGCTAACCTCAGACACAAAAGCTCAGAAACAGTGTCCAAGCCCTCAGTTCAAGCCCCAAGACTTGCACAAAAAGTAAATAAACCATTCAAATTTTAGAACATCTTAAATTTGCATAGAAATTTTATAGACAGTACACTTAGTCCCTATATATATATATATATATATATATATCCACATCTCCTTTTACTAATATTTTATGTTATCATACAACATTGATTACAACTAATTGACACATTATTATAAACTTTATACTCTTTTAGTTTTCACCTGAAAGATGTCCTTTTAGTGTTCTCCCAAGATCCTATCCAGGACAATGAATTGTACTTAGTTGTCCTGCCTCTTTTGGTCTCTCCTGGCAATTGTACTTGTCATTTATAAGATGACTAAAATTTTTAGAGCTCACTTAATGCTCAGAATTAATAAATTAGCTATCAGTGTCAGCTTGAGTCTGTGTTCACAAACTCGTCTTTCACAAACAGGAAGTAGTAAACATGTTTATATGTTATCAAGTAAGCACATAACATTTTTCTTTTATCCTTAGCACAGATTTATACAAAGGAGTCCTGTTGTGATCTTTTCATGTACATGTATGATTACTTTCATCAGATTCATCCTATTTCTCTTTCTTCCCTGTATACTTTTAAACAATTTTAAATACTTTCCTTATCCCATGAAGTTCTTCATTCATATATATTAACCTCCCCTTTCTGCTCTCCTTTGACCCTCCTCCTGGTCTCCATCCCTTCACTGACCCTCCACTTCACACTTGAATCATTTTTTAAAATTAAGATTATTAGACTCCTCCAACTGAAGCTCCCAAGTAATAAACACACTTTGAAATGCACAAAAGTTATTGAGTGTGTTGACATGGAGTGGCAGACAACATGGGCAGGCAATGATGGAGAAGCCAAGGTAGCTTTGGTGGGAACCAGTCAGAAGATGAGATTGTGACTGCCAGTCAGAGGACACCAAGCCTCCCCAAGGGCTGGTTGTGTGATAGACATGAAGTCTGTGAGGGTCTGCATTGGTCTTTTTTTTTTTTCTTCAAATTTTTATTATCAAACTGATGTACAGAGAGGTTACAGTTTCATACGTTAGGCATTGGATACATTTCTTGTACTGTTTGTTACCTTGTCCCTCAAGCCCCCCTCCCTCCTCCCCTCCCCCCCCCCCAGGTGTTCAGTTCACTTACACCAAACAGTTTTGCAAGTATTGCTTTTGTAGTTATTTCTCCTTTTTTACCCTGTGTCTCTCAAATTTGGTATTCCCTTTGAATTTCCTACTTCCAATACCAGTAAACACGGTTTCCAATATACTCAGATAAGATTACAGAGATAGTGTAGGTACAACCATAGGAAGGTGATACAAGAACATCATCAATAATAGAAACTACACATACACATAGGACGTTGAAAGTAGTTACAACTGTGATATAACAATTGTTTCCATAACATGGAGTTCATTTCACTTCTTTATAACTGGTCTCTGCCTACCCAGCAGAACGCCGCTGCTCTCTGTATTGCTCTGGAGTTGTTTGCAGCCTTGCACACAACTTCAATAAAGCAATGGAAACCAGGAAACACTAGCTGAGCATATGTAAAGGCCAAAGCAACTTAAAGAAATAGCAGGTAGTATATGCCTGCCAACTAGCTCTTACTTGCTCATACTTAGTTTGTTGAAGGAAATATTTCAGTGAAAGGCATTTAAGCTATATGCAACCGCTTGGCTTCTCTTTTTGGGGGTGGTTAATTGGAAATAAGAGTCTTAAGGAGGGCTGGGATGGAACTCAGTAGCACAGCTCTCGCCTAGCAAGTACAATGCCCTGGGTTCAATCGCCAGTACCCTCCCCCCTCCCCACCAAAAAAAAACCCCACGTCTTAAGGACTTTCCTGCCTAGACTGGCTTTGAACTGAGAACCTCAGACATCAGCCTTCTGAGTAGCTAGGATTACATACATGAGCCACTGGTGCCTGGCTTCCTGTGTTATTTCATTTGGCTATTGTTTTACATCCAGTATAGAGTTTTTATGTTATTTTAAGTTATCCCCCTTGTGTTTTATGTCTTGGTTCTACAAAACAAAGCTCTCTGACTTGGACTTGATCATTGCATCCGGATAACATGAGGAGTCAGTATTAAATTAATCAGGAGGTAAGTTAATGCTTTGAGGCTTTCTGTATATATTACATTTCTACGTGGGGAACTGTATCCTACTGTAGTGTGGTAATGAACTGGTTCCTGATTAGAAGTATATTTTTGTAATGGACAACAAAATCTCAGCTGAAATACATGGCCAGTGACAAGCTTCTACATATAGCAAATGCCTGGCTATGTCTGCCTCCTCCTCCTCCTCCTCCTCCTCCTCCTCCTCCTCCTCCTCCTCCTCCTCCTCCTCCTCCTCCTCCTCCTCCTCCTCCTCCTCCTCCTCCTCCTCCTCCTCCTCCTCCTCCTCCTCCTCCTCCTCCTCCTCCTCCTCCTCCTCCTCCTCCTCCTCCTCCTCCTCCTCCTCCTCCTCCTCCTCCTCCTCCTCCTCCTCCTCCTCCTCCTCCTCCTCCTCCTCCTCCTCCTCCTCCTCCTCCTCCTCCTCCTCCTCCTCCTCCTCCTCCTCCTCCTCCTCCTCCTCCTCCTCCTCCTCCTCCTCCTCCTCCTCCTCCTCCTCCTCCTCCTCCTCCTCCTCCTCCTCCTCCTCCTCCTCCTCCTCCTCCTCCTCCTCCTCCTCCTCCTCCTCCTCCTCCTCCTCCTCCTCCTCCTCCTCCTCCTCCTCCTCCTCCTCCTCCTCCTCCTCCTCCTCCTCCTCCTCCTCCTCCTCCTCCTCCTCCTCCTCCTCCTCCTCCTCCTCCTCCTCCTCCTCCTCCTCCTCCTCCTCCTCCTCCTCCTCCTCCTCCTCCTCCTCCTCCTCCTCCTCCTCCTCCTCCTCCTCCTCCTCCTCCTCCTCCTCCTCCTCCTCCTCCTCCTCCTCCTCCTCCTCCTCCTCCTCCTCCTCTCTTCTTCTTCTTTTTCTGTCAGTCCTGGGGCTTGGACTCAGGGCCTGAGCACTCTCCTGGTTTCTTTTTGCTCAAGGCTAGCACTCTGCTACTTGAGCCACAACACCCCTTCTGGCTTTTTCTATATATGTGGTGCTGAGGAATCAAACCCAGGGCTTCATGTGTATGAGGCAAGCAATCTACCACTAGGCCATATACCTAGCCCTTTGTCTGTACTTTATACCCACATTTTGTCTATACATATTTTCCTATCTTGTATGGTAGTGTTCTTCGCACCCCTTCTGGTTCGTTGCCCATATGAATTCCATTGGATTAATTTAGTCCACAGTTTTTCTTTTAACACCTGAAATTTGGAGAATGATAGGATTCTTTCCATGTTACAGGGTTCCTGGTGAAATGTAAAATCAGATGGTCCCTAGGGTAATACTTTATAGAAATTCATGACAAAGTGTTAGAGAATAGCAAGTTTATACGAAAGCCCCTTTAGTCTCTAAGAAGCAACCTAGTACAATTAAATCAACAGATGAAATATGATATCTACATAAATCACTTTAGGAGACAGAGTGCCTTCTGAACCCATACCCACCCTCTATAAAAAGATAAAGTAAAATTGAGTTGAACAATATTGTCTTTTCTTCCTAGCAAGGAAAATCCAGATGTAAGATTTATATGAATATCATAGTTGGAAATATGTATATTAGTTTCACAGGGTTGTATTTAAAATAATAGCAAAACCTGTGTGACTGACACAATAGAAATTTGTTGTATTACCATTCTGCAGGCTGTAAATTTTAGGCCAGGTGACAGCAGAGTTGTGTAGCATTGTGAAGAAGAATACTATCTTTGACTCTCTCCTAGCTTCTGATATATTGCTGTCTATTTTGAGTTCCGTGGCTTGTAGACCTATTATCTCAACCTCTGCCCCCATCTTCAAATGGCATTCTCCCCGTTTTCATGTCATGTCGGAATAGAACTCTCTCTAATGACACTAGTACTGATTTTCTGAGTGAATTAGACGTTCTTTTGCTGCAATAAACACCCGAGAAAATGCAATTGAAGGGGAAGCATTATCTCTCTGTGCCTGTGCTTTCAGCATAGAGTCCTTGTCTCGATTGATGCAGGGCCGTGGTGAGTCAGGTAGGACATCATGGCAGCAGGAGCTCTGTGGCGGAGTCAAGCCGCTCACCTTGACCAAGGGGAAGCTAGATTCGACTCCAAGGATATGCCACCAGTGGCACTTGTCCTGCAGGCATGCTGCATCTCCTAAAGTTTCTAGTAATTTGCAAAATAATGCCACTCACTGGGGACAAAGCCCTCAACATAAGATCCTTAGGGACAGTTCTTCAAATTATATCAAGGGTGGAAGCAACAACTCAATAGCAACTTTCAAATGGAAATTGCTTTGAATTCAAACATTAGGGTGAGCAACCTGTGCTGGAGTTCTGTCACCATTGCCAGGGTGGCTGGGTGGCTAAGGCCTCTGCTGCCTGAATCTCCATGCTTTTGGCCATGGGTTCTACTGTTCACAACAATCCTCTTTCACTGGGGATTGTACCCATATTGAAGCCGCCTTGCAGGTAAAGAAGTGTTAACATTTGATAAGTGTATATATTTTAGAATGTGTTTGGGCTTTTATTTATTCTTTAGGAAGTTGTGTTCTTTCAACTTCCTCAGTGAAAAACTAGATAAATGTAAGACACTGAAGAACTGTAGTCCCATTACTACTTGAATCAGTGTAGTTTTCTGTGTGGTATATTAAAATGACAATCCTGGTTTTACTTAAAAGGAGATAGGTCATAGGTAGATAGGTATATCACTAGATAGATAGCAGATGATAGATAGATAGATAGATTTCAACACAATTCTGGCTCTAGGTTTGAATATGTAGGAATCTCTTGTAGTAAAATGTACATATACAGAATAAAGCAATTCCATAGCTAACTCAGTAAAAGCAAAAGCAACATTTTTGCAATGAATTACTAATTAAATGCCTATATTTTTAAAATATTTATAACAAATTCTGAGTAACTCCTCAGACTACCTTGAGACCAGTTCACAAACAACTGCTCACCACTTGTTACCATAATAAGAAAAGCAAGGAATGTTGCTAATACTCTATGGTCCTGTCCACCTAAACCAAATTGTTCCATGCATGATACACACATATCAGCCATGGCTTTAATCATCTAAAGGACTGTCAGCCATGTACACAAACTGAGGTTATCCTTACCTGTCTTCTGTCAACAGTCAGCAATTGTTGGGACCAAATTTTCCTCATTAGTAGCTCTTAAATCTCATAAAATGAAAAAATAATGTATTTTTTCTAAGAAATCTCAAGATATTTCAGTTTTGTTTTCACAAATGATGTATAAAGTATTTAAAACTTCAGAATCTTAATGAAACTAAAATGATTAGGTTTTTTGGGGGGAAAAAAGAACTTACTATAGAGCTATGACTTTACAACTTTGCAGGTAACATTTATTGACTACATTAGCTGTCCAAGTGCATCCATGAAGAAAAAGAGAAGTAAACTCCAATACACTCTGCTTCTTCGAAAGGTAGATTAAATTGCTTTCAGATGCAAGTTTCAGAAAACTCCCTCCTAATTACCTTAAATAATAAGGAAATGTACTATTCTCATGAGAAGAAACACAGAATAATACAGTGGGTACCATTATCCCACTCATCATACAGCCTCTTTCAACAAGATCTCCAGAGAATTTAGCCTAATGCCCTAAGTCATCTATTGCTTGCAATTCATTAACTTCTAGGCATCTATAATGGTACCATTTACTACCACCCTGGAGAGAAGAAAATAACCACATGGATCATTCTCTTTGTTTTGTGATTCCAAAGAAGAATCGTAATTGTGGAAGGCTGAGTAGTTTGGCTTTCTTCCCCAAAATGACTTCCTTTGTGATTTTAAGACATGTCAAAAGTTCCTAGCATCACAGTCAAGACATGACAATTTCCAGGAGCAGGAGACTGCCTTTCTCCTTTAACCATTTCTTAGAAGAGAGAGAGCAAGAAGCCCCATCACATTTATCCCGCATCATATTGCCCCAAATGGCAGAGCCATAGCGAAAGAAGTTTGGCCTGATGAGGTTCCCCAAGGAATCAAACGTCTCTGAGCCATTCCTAAATCACTAGTTTCCAAAACTTCACTTACACTGGTTTATATTCTGAAAACATTAGGAAATAGAACTATCACAGGCTTTAGTTGCAGTTGTGTAGTTAATAAGCATGCACCTGAGTACAAACTCTAGAGCACCTTTGCGAGATGGCACTGTTTATGGATGTGCCCAAATGTTCTGATATATGGTTGCTCTCCAGTTGCAAATGACATGAGCCACGTCAACTCACCAAGACATTGAGTGGTTAAGCACCACTTAAAAGAAAATCCCAGATGTGTGATTCAGAAACAGCTCCAAAAGTTGTCCTCAGTAATTCAATTAGATGGGCTTTACTAAGACCCAAGAATGTATTATTACAAGTCCATAGCTTCCAATTTCTGTTTACTTCTTATTTGTTTATATGAGTCTATCATTCCCCTAATGTAACAACGTTTCAATCAGAGGTTCAGGGCGGATAAGAGAAGGCCCAATCCCTGTAGTTGACCCGAAAAGTGTTCAGTGCTGACTATCACCTAGGTTAGAAAAATCCACTGGAGGTTTGAAGTGGGAAAGCACCAACCGTAAGAAAAATAAATAAATAAATAAACAAGCTAAAGAGTAAGTCCCAATACTGGCATAAATAAAGAAATAAATAAATCCTCTGCAGTAACAGTAAATAACCCTTTACATATTTAAAAGGGTTACTGATTCCTTCCTGCTGCATTGATTTGCCCAATGCCTTCACTCTGAAAAGTGTAATATTTCAATTTCCTACCTTGCCATGTAGATTTTCTAGTCATATTTTCTTTTAAAAATGATAAGTGAAAATCTTTCCCATAGAAAAAGATTGTCAAATGCCGGAATATATGATTTAAAGGTGAAAAATCCAAGAACATCACTTAGCTCCAAATAGTACAGTTCAAGTTTGACCTTCTAAAAGATGGTTCTTGTGTATATGATAGAGAAAAGATAAAAACAGGAAAGGCGAGCTTGTTACTGTGTCTACAAACTACAAATATTTTTACATTGTAAACAACAGAAAATATTTTCATCACTTATATTTTTACATTAATGACACATGTTGGCACTTCACAACCACTTTTGCATATAATTTCTTTTTATCATTTAAAAAGCCCCATATTCTGTTGTATGAGGGTATCATAAAAGTTTATTTGTTATTAGTAACCATACAGTTATTCTCTATACTTTGTCATCTATAAAAATGTATAATTTAAAATGAGCATTCTCGTGAAAAATCAGAAGTAGTGAACTCTAGTTTCATTTGTATTGCCAATGTCCATGCCAAAAAATCATGCTGATATCATTATCATATTGGTAGCAAATAAAGGAGAGACTTTTCCTCATGTCCTTTCCTAACATTATCATTTTTTTCTAATCAAATAGTCCAAACATGATACTATATTTTGCTACTTCAACTTCTTATGCTTTGGTGTCAGTGACATTGACTTTTTTTCTGTATGTTTATTGATATTTGTCTTTCTACATAGTAATTTTCTGTTCCTATTGTCTGTATTTCTCCAAATTTTTATTGTAAAGGTGATGTACAGAGGCTACAGTTGCATAAGTAAAGAAATGAGTACAATACTTGTTGAACGTTGTTATCCCTCCCTCATTTTCGCCTGCTTTCCCTCCCTCTGACTACCCGCCCCCCCCACCAAGGTATCACTGTTGCATTGGTTCAGGCTTTGTCCTTTGTCTCACGATTTCTGTCATTTCCCTTCCCAAATCACATAAATTTATATACAAGACAAAGGCTACCAAAATTAAAAAGAGTGACAACAAGGGATAAACCAAAGAAAAAAATAAAATTAAAATAACTGAAAACATTACAACAATTCCAAATCTCGGAATTCATTTTGATTAGCATCATTTTATATGGCTGTATGTACATAGCTATTGAGCTATTTAGCGTACATATGCTAAAACTATCCTAGACATATACTAATTATTACAAACGAGGGAAACCATGGGGCCTATGTTTCTTTGGATCTGGCGTACTTCCTTTTGTAAGCATTGTTCATATTTGTACTTATCAGCAATGGTACATCTTTTTTTCTGTTTTCCATTTTCCTTTTGAGTTATTCTTAGTGTTTTTAGTGGCTTAAGTCATCAACTAAATCAATTTTACATTCCAAATTTGAAATTTCATCCCATGCTTAGAATTTCTTGATCTCCTTAAAATTATTTTTCTGTGGGGTTTCACTCTTCACTTGCTACCTTGATCCATTTCAATTTAGGTTTATGTTAGCAGTTTTTTTTTAATACTAATTTTTTCTCCAACTGGTTGCCCATCTTCTCAATGCAATTTATAAAATAAAATTTTGTTCCTCTAATAATATGTAATGAAACTCATCACAGATAATGGCCTCATTATACTTAATCTACATTAGACTTTTACTTTATATTGACTATCTTAATGTGTACACATCAAGGCAGTCTCTTATTTTTTATTCTATTGCTGAGAATCTATTGCTTTAGTTCCAGTTTTTTAAAGTTAGTTACTCTGATACTTTAGAATCAGATGGAAAATTAGTTACCCAGATTTCTTTTCTTCAAGATTATTCAAACTTAAACAACCTTGATTTTTTTTCTGTCAAAATGTAACATTTTCTCTTATATATACAAATATCATCCTGCTTTCTCAATTTATATCTCTCATAACTCTTATCATCTCCCCTACCATTTTTCCTGTAAGACATACATAGAATTTCAGAGGTGAGATGTGAGGTGAAAGGAGAGAAAGACAATACTTGCTTTTCAGTGCTCTTTGCAGTTCTTCATTTTCCTGCCCTTGTAGAAATGTTAGAGGGGGAAACATTAACAAAGCAAGGTTCTTCTTTTAGTATCAGGGGCATAAAATTTTCTTTTTTTTTTCTTTTTTGTTAGGGGCATGAAATTTTAATAGACTCTTTCCCCATTTAGAAGGTGGTAATTCCTCATAGTCTT
Organism: Perognathus longimembris pacificus; assembly: GCF_023159225.1. NCBI lineage: Eukaryota > Metazoa > Chordata > Mammalia > Rodentia > Heteromyidae > Perognathus > Perognathus longimembris. The sequence goes on along the minus strand of NC_063168.1, from coordinate 67,391,182 downwards.
TTAAAGATTACAAAGCATATTTCTGATTTCTAAAGCTCATTCCAAATGATCTTGATGTAGGTTCTTTTTTTTTTTTTTTTTTTTTGCCAGTCCTGGGCCTTGGACTCAGGGCCTGAGCACTGTCCCTGGCCTCCTTTTTGCTCAAGGCTAGCACTCTGCCACTTGAGCCACAGCACCACTTCTGGCCGTTTTCTGTATATGTGGTGCTGGGGAATCGAACCCAGGGCCTCATGTATACGAGGCAAGCTCTCTCGCCACTAGGCCATATCCCCAGCTCCGATGTAGATTCTTTAACACTTAAAAATATCACACTTTTTTCAACATCAGAAGTTACTCTTAGAGATGCAAATATTTATTGTCTACCATCTCTAAACAAGGAATAATTCAAAAGACTTTACAAATAATAAACATTTTAGTTGGAGATATAAAAGGAGCCTATATTGGCTAAGAAAAAAGAATCTACGCTTGCAGATGATGGACAAATCTTACTGTAGAGATGCCACAATTATTAAAGTATTAGGTGGACAAGCCCTCAGGGCCTTACACAGTAGAAGGTTAGTTAACTCCAGAAAGCTGGGGATCAGGAGATTTTCTGAGATTTAGCTGGTATTGCCACTGCCCTGCTGGTTAAAATTGCTCTACAGAAGAATCCATGAAGAAAATCTACTGGATTTATTTATAAGATTAAAAAACAAAAACTGGCTTTGATCATTTATGTAAAACTTGTGGTGTCTGACTAACCTTGAAACATATATTATTTTAAATAGGTTTACTAAGCTGTCTGTTTCTTCAGTGTTGACATGTACTCCACTGTACATGCACAAGGGATTATAGAAGAAAAGTAAGTTGCTATTCAAGCTGCAGATAAGCATAAAAACAGATATTCTTTTTCTTCATTATATGACAGATCTTATAAGCATAGGCCTATCAAATGCCCTCATATAAAACTAATCAAAAGTCCATTAAGTTATAGTAACTCAAGATTAGGGTTTATACAGTATTAATGCAATTATATTAGATATTGGAAGCAGAAAGGCATAGCATATTGTCCAAATTGTAATTTTTTGGAGAGAATTTTTTTACAGAGAATATAAAAATTTATTCTTGATGGAATACAACTACATATGCTTTTGTGGATAACTGAGTTTATAGTTCCAAACTACATTGACAAAAATTCCAGAGTTCTTAGATTAAAATTCTTTAGAATTAAAATAACTTAAAATGAAGTTACAGAAACAATATAAAATACAAATCAAGATACTTTCTCATAAAGATGTGGCGTTTGGTTTGAAAACAAACTGGGAAATATCTATTCAATCAGCAATAAAAATACAAAGGATCAGGAACCTATTTATTTTTCTGCTTCTGTTATAAGTTTTCTCTGTTAGAATTTATACTATTTTAGAATTTCTGGGACTTTAGAATAAGACATATGAATTGAGTTAGGATCTGCAGCTATACACTTTTACTAAAATACTTGTTATGTTTATTATGGAGAATGAAATTAATTTAAGAAGTATGGCAACTCTAAAATTCAGTCCTCTCATTAGGGGCTCTTCATTTCTCAGTTTTCTAAGTTCTTATTAAACATTTGTTTTGTAGTTTCACTTTGCTCTTCTTTTGTGTGTATGTGTGTGCCTGTACTTGGGCTTGAATTCAAGGGCCTAAGCACTGTCCCTTCGTTTTATCTGCTTAAGGCTGGTGCTCTGCCACTTGGAGCCACAGCTCCACTTCTAAGGTTTTGGTCTTAATTGTACCTAAGGGTCTCACAGATGTTCCTGCCTCCAGCTTTCTTTGAACCTGGATCCTCAGATCTCAGCCTCTTGAGTAGCTAAGATTATAGGCATAAGCTACCGGCCTGCAGCTCACTTCACTCATTTTTGTCAGACAAAATCATTTGTTTCAGATCTCATAACACAAGCAGTGGAGCAGAAAAAGAATCCAACATTGTGTGGGAAATAACCTAATTTCAAGCTTTACTTTGCTAGCTACAACTTGATTGCCCAGAAGGGGAAAAAAACATACCTATTCTGACCAAGCCATTGTTTGCTAATAAGTAAAACTCATCATATTTACCACATCAGAGTTCTTTAAAGATAAATATATTAAACACATTAAGTGCTTGATAAATATGAGCCATTCATTCCCCTTGTAAGGGAAATATAATTGAACTGTACTACGTTTCAGTTACGATTACTGTGTGTGCTGCACACCTGGCTACTCCCCACGGCTCCTTTCCCAGAAGCCCCTCAGTCCTGTAGAAGTTAGCCCATTGACAGCTGGTAGGAGTGAGGAGTTCGAAGGGACCTGGTGGACCACACTGCAGAAGCTAGGGCCAACTCTTCACAAACTGGCTCCTCAATCTCAGGGGGAAAGTGTGCATCTAGTGGGCATTCCTGTGCAAAGACCCAGTACTTTCTGGGAGTGAACCTCCCTTCCCTGGGCTCATTTGGGCTGCATGCTCACACGAGAACCCTATGGTAAGAAAGCAGTAACAAGCAAAAGTTCCTTCCCTCCCAAGAGCCAGGGCCCTGAACCTGGGCTTAGGACAACTGTGAAGAGAATGGAAAACAGAAGAGAGAAGAAATTTAGGAAAAGAGTAGACACTGTCTTTCTTTAAGATGGAGTATAACTGGAAACAGTCTCTAGCCAAGGTCAAGGTCAAGGGTAATTGAATCCTGCCAAAATGTGCTAGTTTATCTTCTCTCCTCCCCCCTCCCCCAGCTCCTGCCAAAAATCCACACAGTGACGCCAAGCACCCTGGGTATTTATGAGGATTTCTGTTTTGAAGATAGTTTCTTAGGTAACAGAGTACAACATGTATGGATGAGTTCTCATTTATCACTGCTTTGGCTTACACAGCCAGAACTTTGAGATTTGTTTTTGTTTGTTTGTTTGTTGGGTCCTAAGTCAAGCAGGCTCTTCAAAGGGATACACGGATTAGAAAGACTGGAAGGTTCTTTGAAGATGGTGCCTGGCAAGCTGACTCAGCAAATGGTTCAGTAGCCATGTCAGTGAATAAGACCTAGCCCAGGGATTTTTGTCACAGTATCACGTAGCAGGCGTCAACAGCTGCAGAGCTGCAGCAACTTGGGAAACTGGTGCCTAATTCCTGTCCCAGTGGCATGGATAGGAAATGTCCAGTCTTACTTTGTGTCTTACAAGGGTCTTTAAGTGTGACTGAGATTCTCAGACCTGAATCAGTCCTTTACAGTATCCTGAAGCTGTTCTGGTGACGAGAAATTCTTTGCTTTAAAAAAACAAAACAATCAGGGCTGGGAATATGGCCTAGTGGTGGAGTGCTTGCCTCCCATACATGAAACCCTGGGTTCAATTCCTCAACACCACATATAAAAAAAAAAAAAAAAAAAAGCCAGAAGTGGTGCTGTGGCTCAAGTGGTAGAGCGCTAGCCTTGAGCAAAAAGAAGCCAGGGACAGTGCTCAGGCCCTGAGTTCAAGCCCCAGGACTGGCAAAAAATAAAATATAAAATAAAATAATCCTTTCAGTTCTGTAACATGAGCTGGCCCCATATGTTCACAGAATGCCTTTTGTCAGCATGGAATAACTAAAATAGTCCCTAGGAACTTAGGAGAAAATTGAGAATGGACCAACCCAGAATTTCAGATTGCAAAGAGCACAGGGAGACTCAACACAACTTAAAATGATCATTCAAGACAATGAAATGCTCTCCCTTCCACTACGATGCTGATAAAAAAAAAATTTGCCTTTTAAATGTTTTAACTTATGCATGTTTATTATGAACTAATATACTTTTATTCTGTAACATGATGTTAGGGTAGTATGATCCCGTAATATGAAGATGTAAAAACACAATCGAATTCCAAAATATAGAGTTTGGCATTACATTTTTGATTTGTTTTAGACATTTTTAAATTAAATTTATATTTGCAATAAATGGAGAATGTAGAAATGATATAAATCATAAAACGTCATTCGAGGCTATGGCACAGCCCCACAAATCGCTATTGTTTGCTTGTATTGTCTTAGACTAAAGCAGCCACCCCCATTTTAGGGATCTTTAATGAAATTGGGCATAGTTCTTTTGTCTCTGCTTTTTCTCTGAAGTACATTCAAGCTTTTGAGGGATTCTTAAATCCACTAGCATATTCCTACATTTTTATACATACATCGTAATACTATAGGTCTTCTTGAAAACAAATAAATACATAAACAGCTTTGAGGCTCCTCATTTAGTCAAAGCATAACTTTCCAGAAAATGAGTGAGCCTTTTGAAATATGGAAACTGAGTCTTAGCACAATTAAACTATTTTTTTTAAGTCAAAAGTCTCAAAGACCAAAGGAGCTCATCGGTTACTAACTCTGCTCACAATCACCCTGCCATTGTCCAGGCTGTGTTCAGCTATCTAGAGCCTCTGTGCATGGTCCCTGCATCGAACACAGAACAAAGCCTTTGTCACACTGACATCTCTAATCAATAGGCCAGGCCAGATGACCAAAGCATAGAAAGAGGCGGGAGAGGCGGGTAGTTCGAAGGTTTAGCTCTTCAACTCTGTCCTCAGGCTTTGGGCTTAGTGTTTCAACCTGCTTCTTCTGCCTTCTGAGTCACGCTCGTTCTGGACATGCACATGGAGAGAAAGGCCACATTTGGAACCCATTTACTTTGAGAAAATGTTTTCTATTCCAGCTCCTGACAGCTATTGTTACTGCAGTCATTACTGATGGAGTTCAGAGAGAGGAGGGTCGCCTTTGGTTGCAGAGAGGGGACCAAGATGGAAAACAAATGCGTGGCTGCCACCAGCACTGTGATACCTTTCCTGGAATATTGGCTTTCTTATCACATCCCACAACTGAAGAGAATTTTTTTAAAAGGAGAAGCCATAGGCAGGATTCTGTTTCCCAATAAAGATAAGAGTTGATTTTTTTTAACTTGCATGGATAATTCTCCAACTATAACACATTTGCAGTTGCCAAAAATAATCCCCAGTTGATTATTGCTTTGCAGATTGTTTCTGATGTGTGTATCTTGAAGAATTATCTGGTGAGAGGAGAGGTGTGAGTAATACGAACTCGATTTGTCTGGAGGGAGTTCCAAGCAGCCTGTCCTCTCATCATAGCATACCCATGCAGAGACACACTCCTGGCAAAATCAGCCAGCCATGTCTACATGTCCAAGTTGCTAATTTTTTAATTTTGTCAGTCATGGGGCTTGAACTCAGGGCCTGAGTGCTATCCCTGAGCTCTTTTGCTCAAGGCTACTGCTCTACAGCTTTGAGCCACAGTGCCTCTTCCAATTTTCGGGTGGATAATTGGAGATAAGAGTCTCACAGACCTTCCTGTTCTGGCTGGCTTGAACTGTGATCCTCAGATCTCAGCCTCCTGAGTAGCTTGGATTGCAGGAGTGAGCCACCAGTGCCCAACTGTTCTTCATTTTGGAAAGATATTTGCTTCTCTTTTTTAAAACTTCACATTATGAAAGGAATTATTGTGAGTTTTGAAATGTACTAGAGCCATCTAAAATTGTTGAAATGAACTATACACCACAATTTAAAACAGCTACCATCCACTTACAGTGGTAGGTTTTTATCCACGCAAGCACTTTAATGACAATATATAGAAGATGCTTCATTCAATGGAAGGGTTTGTATGATAAGAAATAACATTCATTTACGAAGCATTAAGGAGATGTATGACATAATACTTCTTTAAAAGCAAAATTAGGTCTCTTTTTAGTTGTGTCAGATAAGTATTTTTGGTAGATATATTGTATAAGTAACTGTATAAGTAATGAGAAGGCATGGCTTTGGAGGATCATGATGTAAGGCCAGTCTAGCCCAAAACAATGACGAGACCCCATTTCACAAATAAGAGCTGTTGTGGTAACCTGTGCCCATCACCTCAGCAACGTGAGAATCTCAAATAGAATTGGCATCCAAGTTGTCAGACATAAATATGAGACCCTTTCTCAAAAATAACCAAAGCAGAAAGGACTCAGGATTGGGGCTTCATGGTACAGTGTCTGTCTATCAAACACAAGATCCTGAATTCCAATACTCCCCCCACACCACAGGAAAGGGTGAAAAAACTCATTGCAGATACAAACCTTAATTATTTCCCCACTAATATTGGAAGTCAGGTAGTATACTGCATATCATAAATATTTTTAAAATAAGGAAGTAGAAATGCTTGCTACTATAACAAGGCAAGAAAAGGCAATCGAAGTTCTATAGAGTGGAAACCGCCTCGGTTTGTTGAAGTCAAGATGATCTATTTTAGAAGTAATGTATAAATAATTTTTCAGAACTTAACTATAATAATCAGTGTTTGAGGGCATAAGAACCTCAAATACACTTGTTATTTTAGAGGTGCATACTGTTCCATGTATCTGTCATACTTTAAAATTTCACTTGGTTCCAAATTTTTCCTGTGGGAGATGATACTCTCATAGGCAATTTTAGCATTGGATTTGAATGCAGTCAAAGGGAAAATGTACCTAGCTTTTAGACAAACAATCCTTCCGGAGAGTATAATTTTAGGATTTTTGGGGGGCCAAGATAAAGTCAAGTGACCCCTGAGAAAATAAGTCAGGCTGAATAATAAACATGAATTGTAATGTAAGGCGAAATATGGTGCCACATAATGGGATAGGAAATGAAATTTAAATGACTATGTTTTTCCTGCCCACTTGTACAAGGAGAGAATTCAATCAGAAGACTACCCTTTATTTTTCTATAAAACTTAATAGTGGATGAGCAAAAAAATTCCTAACAATTTTCCTGTTACTTTTGCACTGAGGGGCTGTAGTTACAGGATGTAGGCTGAATGTTTATTGAATAAAGTACAAGGATGTTTGCATCAAAAGTACAGCAAAGTAATTTAATAGGGAAAAAATCTTACAATTTTTGAGTTGTAAAAAAAAATTGTAAATTTTTTGTTTCTACTCAAATTTGTAAAGCAAAATATTCTATAAAATCCATTGCTTCTACTATGTGGGAAAGTTTGCTAACTATCATGTTTGGGGTAAGAATTTCAGTTATGTTGGAGTTAAAACAAATGCATGTTGCAATACAATTTTCTCTCAGTGTTTAGCTTTGGTTGAAAACAGAAAATGTTAACACAGTCATTTCAAGTTGTTGATACTGGTTTGTATTTTGGGGGCCAGTACTGAAACTGATATAAACAAAAAGTACTTACATTGGGTCTTTAATTCACTCTGTCTTGTGGTTGAAGCAGCTGGCTGTTTAAAAGAGGAAATAAGAGGGAAGAGATTAAGAATAAGTGACAGCCACATAGAAGCATTTCTTAATAAGTGCAATTTAAAAATTATGCAAAAATTGAGTAATGAAATCCACACATTTTCTGAAAGGAAATGCATACAAATGCAATGTGGTGTACCTAAAACATGGGATTTCATTTAGGATCCCCAACTCTGACAAGTTGGAGCAGTAATCTGATTCATGAAATGGTGACAGTAATCAATAACGTGAAATTCTTAATGGCAATTATCTATTTACAACTTTAAATGTCATCATGCATAACCAAATTACTAGCCAGGAAGGATATGTAAGCCAGTCTCTGACACAATAAGATGTGGAACAAATAATTTATGCTTTTAAAAGCCTAGTTCTCTTAACCTATAATATAATGCTCACCTCATTAGGTTTTGTTAAAAGTCAAACCAGGCTGGTTGCTAGTGGCTCATGCCTGTAAGCCTAGCTACTCAGGAGTCTGAGATCTGAGGATAGTGGTTCAAAGCCAACCCAGGAAGGAAAGTCCATGAGATTCTTATCTTCAATGAACCACCAGAAAAGCCATAAGTGGTGCTGTGGTTCAAAGTGATAGAGCACTAGCCTTAAACAAAAAGTTCAGGGGCAGCTCCTATGTCCTGAATTCAAGCCCCATGACCGACAAAAAAAGAAAAAGAAAAGAAAAAGTCAAACAAAATCACTTTGCTAAACTACAAGCAAAATAACTTTGGTAAGGTGTTGGTATAAGAAAACAAGAAGAATACACTTTCTGGTGTAGTTTTATAGTGTAAGGGTTTGTTCATTTTTTCTAGAGAAGGGCTAAAGTATTGTTGCAACTTAAAACTTCACAAGGAATTAAAATAAGATTCAAAGAACTCTAGGACCCTGTTGTATAACCTGATCCTGCAATCATAGAAGCAATCTCCATAAATAAATTATATGTATATAACATCTTCATTGACATTATCCACCTGTCTCAGGCAAAGATGTGATGTTAACAGTCAATCCTCGATACCAAGGCAGAAATGAAATCTTCAGAAAAATGGTTCCGTTCATTTCCCTGTCATTACCGTCGTAGACATCATCATTTTCTGTCACTGAGAACTCTTTCAACATCTTGAGATAGTCATGATGTCCCATGCAAACTATCTTATTGTCATGATTGTTCTTGCCATTCTTTTGACTTTATTTGAATCGCTTGGTTGGCTTCTAAGTTCCATTCTATTTGGAATGTCTATACATCAACCATTTCAAAGATAACCTCATTACGTGTCTTTCTAAGACCTTCCTTGTAACCTGGTGCAATAGGAGCTAAAAGAACTGGTTTTTGCATCATCCTAGCTGGTGCTACTCTGCTGTAATGGATATGCATGGGCATCCTAGCTAAGGAAGAAGGGATTTTATTAGCCTGCCTGCTTTGGAGGTTTAAAGAAACAAGATGGCCTCTTAGAGTCCTCTCAGTGCAAAAGTGAACAATTATATTATTTATCCTGAAATCCGACAAATTTTCATTCAGAGACACCCCTTTCTGCCTCCATGAAATTTTTAATCTCCATGAATATATGACTGTCCAGAGTTCATTCAGTTAAGAATCATGAGGCAAAGGACTAAGTTGTCATTAAAGTACTAAAATGGGTCCTTATTTCTGTTCTGTCCATGAGCTTGAGGCAAATACCCTTAAGGAGACATTTCTGAAGACAGGTTTGAGGCTTTCTAAGCAATATTACAAGAAGTGTAAAACAGTGTTAGGCCGAAATTGCCTTTAGTCCTAGTCCGAAAAGCCACCTGAGGGTTTTCTTGCAGATGTTCCAAGATTACCAAGGACCATCCAAAAGGGAACTACAAGGAGCGATCACTAAAGGTGAGTGAGACAAGGACACAGAAGAGAAACACTAGTGACAGAAAATTCCAGATATCAAATAAAGCCTTTTCTCCCCTATGTCTCCTTCCTTTTCTTCTTTGCATTTCTGGGGGATGGATTCAAAGGCCGGTTCTCAGCTGGAGGAGTGGTAAGGTGCAGACACACAGCCAAGTCCACCCTATTCTCCTCCCTCACTGTCAGACAACAGTCTCCCAAGAGGAAAGGATCAGAGGAACCTGAAATGACATTTGGAGATTAAAAAACTTCCCCGTAGGTAGTTGTACAAAAGAAGTACCATTTAGCAAAGCAGTTTATGAATACAATGCATCTTGACCAGTGTTACTCTTTTTAACATTCTCACTCCCCTTCAACCTACCCCTTATTTATGTTTCTTAATTTTGTAGTATATACAATGAATTCTTGACTGCATTCTCCCCTACTTCCCCCTTTGTTCATCTACCTCTTTCTCCTCGGACACCACCCTCTCCATTGCATGTACCCATTTCCTGGTGTTTACTTTGTTGGGCTCTGACATAGCTTTTCTAAAAACAAACAAACAAACAAAAACACCAAGATACTATTTGAACTCTCCATAGAGTCTATTATACTTCAGTAATGAGTTTTGACTACTATAAATAGTTGAATATTCAAATTCCTGCAATACAGTTTTGTGGGTAGAAATGAAACTAAAACTAATAAAGGGCTGTGTGGGATTTCAACAATGGAATGAAGAATTAGCCCTTAGGGTAGGTGGGACTGGGCATGGAGGACTATGGTAGCTTCCTGATTGCATACTTAAGTTTTAGAGCATTGTTTAAGCTCCAAGGGTTGGAAATGGTGAGCAGACTGACAGCATTGTCAGGAACACTACCTGTTTTCCATCTCAATACACTAAGCATAAGAATTTCCATCAAGCACATTGCTCAGGTGATTGTGATATCTTCTGATAGAACTTGAGCAGATAATCCTCCCTATCCACTCACCCAGGCTGATCTTTAAGAATCCTTCCTTGGTGCACCTGCTCTCCTTTGAGGTCTTCAGAGACCTTTAGTTGGTCTCAATGAAATGACTGAAAGATCATTTCTTGGTCCCAGGGGTGATTTCTTTGGGAATGATTTCACAGATGCCAAGGACCAGATCTTACTTCGATTGACAGCTTCCCAAATCCAAAGAGAACATTCCTCCCAGGGCTGTGATTTCTGCCAAAGGAAGTGGGTGTCAACGATGCCAAGCAGAGCAAACTGTGCTACAGGAAATAAACATGTTTGGTGTTTTCCTGGCATACATATTTCTCAGTGTGCCTGGGACATAATGCTGGCTGCCCTTTCCACAGGCAGAGAAGCCGAGATTTCCATCCTGCACTTGGGGCCCATGCCCAATAGGAGTCCCTCAAGCTACCACGAACCAGTGGGAGGGAAGAAGAGTACTGGTGTTCCTGGGCAGGCCTAGGGGCAATGCATCTTTGGCATACAAGAGAGGCAGAGCAGTCCTAGCATACCAGCAAAGTTGATTGATAAGATGGTTCGCTCACTCCCTTTTCCCTGGCCCTTTAAAGAGAAAAGCTCACTGCACAGGGATTCATTCCTGAAGCACTCTTCTTTATGCTTGACCATGGCAGATAATGAGATGTGGTTCAGTACTCATGGAATATCTGGGTACCGAATAAAAATAGGAGCAAAACCAACCAGCCGTGGGAGCATGAGCAGTGGGCTGGTACTTGGGCCTTAAGTTCAGGGCCTTGTGCTCAGACTGGTCACTCTACCACTTGAGCCACATCTCCACTTCTGACTTTTTGCTGGACTGGCCTCAAACTGCAGTCCTCAGATCTCAGCCTCCTTAGCAGCTAGGATTACATATGTGAGCTCCCAACATCCAGATATCCTGGGTTTTAAAGTAGAGTAATAGATTGATAATGGTACACATCTTCATTACTGCCTTGCACACGAAATTCCAAACAACATGAAGAGAAAGTCCTCCCCCACGAATAAAAAACTTTTCCTTTAGTTATATGCTTATATGCAATCATATCTTTGTATATTATAGTTTTTTTATATATGACATATTACAATACCATAAAATCATGTACATATAAAATGTAATATATAATCAATATGTATAATATGTATGAATAAATGTGTTTAATCATATTTTTTATTTTTAAATTATATGTTCATATACATATCATGCAATGTATTTTATTAGTAATAAATGACAAGATAGTTTAAATAAGAATATATTTTGCATACATAAGCATAATGTCAAAATAGCAAAGAGAAAATAGAAAATACTTTATTTAAAATAAAATACTTACAAGGCTTGATAATAATTAGTTTCAAATGTTTTGAAAGACCACATTGCACAATATATAATTATATAATATAAATGTTTACATTTACGCAAAAGCTTGAAATGTGCACATGTCCATCACTTTAATGCATGATGCATTAATTTGGGGAATTCTTGGTGGGAAGTGCATAGCAGCCTCCAGTGTTTGCTTGCAGTTCAAAGCTCAGAGCCTCAGAATTGCTAGACCTCTGTTTAGTTTCAGTTTGTATCTTTTTTTGCTGTAGAGATAAGGTAAATGATATTCATAGATATGTCTTAGCTGAATAGCTAAGTTGAACTCTGTGCTGTGCAAGTACAATTAGGTGATTTTTACCTGATGTGGGAGCAATGACACTTAAATTGATCTTGAGATACCTAGAATTTGCATAAACCACGATAGGTCCTAATGGAGATGCCATTAGACCTAAGCACAAAAGAGGCCCTGTAGGAAGTTCTGGAAATTATGTGTTTCCATGATGAGAAGCCAAAGAGTATCCCCAATCAAGGAGATCTGGGAGAACCAAGGACTCTTTGTAGGTTGTTTGTGTTAGAATTGGAAACCAAACATGAAGTCAGAAGAGGGTACGGTTTATTCCAAGTAGACAAATGTTTACCAAAGGTGAGATGGTCAAGCTGGGAGTCAGAGGGTGGATGATGGGGTGATGAGATAATTGGAGCCAAGCATTGGCTCCATTTGAGCCTGGGAGAAGCAGAATGGGCCACTCATGGATACTGAGACCAGAGGCTGGGGAAATCATCAGTTCAGAGGAGCTCAGAAAACAAGGATGGAAGAGAAGACTGTGAATCTGACACTGTTATCAGTGACAAAAAGGGAAATTACTCTCTTTCTCCAGTTTTGAGAGTGGGGAATGGGTGTGGTCTATTTCATTCAGTGTCCAATCAGTAGCTCCTACGTAAGATGTGCTAGTTTGACTGGAGTCTATCCTCCTTTCTCCATCTGGGCAAGAGATAGTTCCATTGTGTCGCTTGGAGTTGGGAAAACAGGAGAAGGAGGAGAGAAAGGTAAATGGAAATATACATATATATATATATATACACACATACATATACATATATGCACACACACATATATGAATATGTATATATATGGGATCTGATTTAATAAATGTTGGGGTGGTCACAATTAGTTAACAGTTGTTAATTGCCAGCTGTTTGACAAGTGAAGACACAATCAAGATGTTGTGTGCAAACTTGTATGTTCCCCGTTATTCATAAATGATCTAAAGCCAATTGACCAAGGGTATACTTTACAAACCCAAACTAGAAATTCAGACATTCTTAGCACCCTCTAGAGCAACCCTAGGGGAACCTCAGGTGGAGCAGTGTTGATAGACAGATCGGAGAGGCCCTGCCTGGTATCTTGTGGAAGGAAGATGTGTGAAGAGGGACTAGCTCAGAACATTCAAGGTCATTTCCCTGGCAGCACATGCTAAATGCTTTCCCTACACACATTGCTCTTTTGCAATAGTTCGTATATTGTTGTTCTCTGGCTCAGGTAAGGAATGTCTTTTAGGAGGAAAGAGTGGGGGCCTTTGAGCATGTAGCTCTGATGGAGGATAGCCCTCTGTGATTAGGGAAAATCATCCCATCTGTAGAAAGATCATTTATTTTAAAGTACATGGTCCGTTTTAACATTCAATGCACAGGTTTTTATTGCTGCTAGAGACTCTACCAAAATAGCTCTTTCTATGAATTAGGGAAGAGAAGGTGAACATCAAAGTGCTGAGACAAAGGATAAAAGGCAAACCAATGCAACAGCGACACCTACAAGACAATATGTTGGAAATTAACTGTATAACTGGGGACGTGGTAATTGAGAAGGAGGGAAGGTAGGAAAAATGAGGGAGGAGGTAAGAAGTTTGACAAGAAATGTACTCATAACCTTACGTAAGTAACGGTAACCCTCTGTACATCACCTTGACAATAAAATTAAATTAAAAAAGCAATGTGCCTAGGTTAAGGAATAGGAATCTTGTATTGAGCAAAAAAAAAAAATAGAACTGCATAGCAACACCTTATGAAAAACGACTTATCAGCTGGTATGAGCAGGATCCTTAGAGCATGTGGTTAAAAAAGAATTCCCTTCTAAGTGGCAGATGTATCCAAAACACATGTGTATTCATCTCCTTTCCCTTCCTCTTATATTGAGACATGCCATAAAAACATACTGTCCTCAAAAGAAACAAATTGATTGTGTCAACTATTGAGGAATTGCAAAACCTTCCAGACATTTTTCTCTTTGATGGATCAACACTCTGTGGGTCAGAGGGGCAATGCCAGGCTCGGGATTCAGAAATAAGAACACATTTCCCCAGGGACATCCCAAGGGTCCATTTTTGGAAGAGAATGTCTGTGTTTATCGTTTTGGTTTATAACACATGTACCAATCACTTGGCCTCCAAACGTGTTTACAGTGGAGAAAATCACCCACAAAACAAATACACTGCTTCTTGCACAGTTGGGGCTGACAATCGTTGGCTCTGTCTCCTTTGGATCCTAATTTTTTCTGGCCTGATGGAAGCACGAGCTATCCTAGGAAAGTCGTTTCTGGGACATCTATTCTTATAGGCACAGTTGGATCCTGATACTTCCTGTCGGATTTATTGACACTCGGGTGAAATCAGACAAAAGACTTCTCATTGACAAGAGACTCACTAGACAGAAGACCTGATTGATTTTGCTTTGGGGAGCCTTCCCAGGTGAGATGAACAACGCCCAAGTCTGTCCTGCAGACAGAAGTGGGAGCCCTGTGGGTCTGGAGCAAGCTCTATTGAAATGAACAGATTCTTGCATCTGAAGTTCCTATTTTGATACCGTGTGCCAAGAAACGCATGGCCATCCGGAAGCAAATTGCCTATTTTGACAGTAAACTCCAGTCCTCTTTGGAAGCGTCTGAGGGATGGGACACTGGAGGATGCAGGAAACCCATGCATTCCATCACTTTGTTCATAGAAACAAGCAAACAGAAGCTACCCTGGCACTTTCTCAAGGACAGAAATTAGTCATGGAAACTGAGAGTAAATATGTTGAGCAAGAGATCAGGAACTAGAGACGCTAGTCACAACTTTAGAAGACTAAAGTTGGGAGGAGAAGTTGAGGGCTGATTACAAAATAACCTGAGTCATACACAGTAAGAAATGAGGACACCCATTGCCTGTTCAAGAAGAGAGTCATTTCTGTTCCTGGTGTCACGACTCTAGCCTTATCTTAATATCTAGAATCTAATAAATACTTAATAATTATTCCCACTTCTAACACTTACCCTAAGATATTTAACATTATTTGTGGAATAAAGAATTAAATGAATTTATATATCTTCAAACACTGAATTTGATCTTTAAAGCTCAATCCCTAACACTAAGATATTGTCATCTTAAATTTCATGCTCATCTTCCCTGCTGTGTTTTCTTTTTGGTGGTACTGGGGTTTGAACTCAGGGTCTCAAGCTGGCCATCTAGAGTGAGGTTATACCACTGGATCATGCCTCGAGCTGTGTTTTTCACTGCTTATCTTAGGACAGAGCCTTCCTTCCTGCCTAGATATGTGCCTGGGTTGTGATCCATCTACTTTTCTGCTTCCTTTGGTCTCAGAGATCATGAATGCATCTGACTTTATTTAACTAATTGGTTAATTTGTTTGTTTGTTTTCTAGCCCCGGGGCTTGAACTCTCCTTGAGCTTCTTTTAGCTCTCTACCACTTTGAGCCACAGCGGCACTCCTGGCTTTCTCTGTTTATGTGGTACTGAAGAATCAAAGCCAGGGCTTCATGCGTGCTAGACAAGCACTCTACCACTGAACCACATTCCCAGTGCTTACCTGCTACTTTATCTAGCTTCCCTTGATAGAGACAGACTCTCAAGGACTTTTCTGCTCAGGTTGTCCTGGGACCATAGTTTACCAATCTCAGTCTTCTAAGTAACTTGAAAAGGCAAGTATGCCCCACTGCATTGGATTGAGAAGGGGATATCATGATTTTTTTATTTTATTTTTTGAGGTCCAGGCTGGCTCAAACAGCAATCCTCTCATTTTTAGCCTCCCAAGTATCTAGGATTATAGACATAAGCCACTAGAACCCAGTGTCCTTACTGGATTTTTTCCTATTATTCTTTTGGTTTCTGTTTGTTTGATTTATAATTGTATCAATATATTATATAAAAGTATTTACTTAGTTTAGTAATTTCTGGTGTCCTCATTTTAGAATATAACCTCTTTTAGGCTAATGGCAAATAGTAGACGCTAGGAATGTTGTATAAATGATCATCATTCTCACTTTGTCAATTCTTTTGTTGATAGACATGTAGGCCTAGTTAGAGTTTTATAAGACTGGGAAAATAAATAGGCTTGTCTCTATTCCTATATCAAGTACAGTAGTTCTTTGAAGCTGTGATTTCTAGCCTTGCTAGAAATTTCTGGCTCGCTATCCTAAGGTAAGTAGATAAGCATTTGGAGCCTTATATATCTATAAAATGAGGATGATAGTGAGATCATTGTAGTATGTAGTAGATGACCTTTCAATAAACACTTGGTCTACCTTCCAACCTGCGGCTCCTTCAGTGGCAATGTTAGATTTACTGTCCCTTCTGCATCCCTCTAACATAGCCTATGTCAAGTTCCTGCTATATCATATATTTGTAACTGTTAGAAAATAATAATTCAGCTTAGCACTGGTAACTCATACCTGTAATCCTAGCTACTTTGGGAGGTTGACATATGAAGATCTCAGTTTAAAGCCAGCCTGGGAAGAAAAATCCATGAAGCTCTTATCTCCAATTTTAAGTAAAAAGCTGACCTGCAGATGTGGCTTTGAGTGGAAATAGTCAAGCAAGGGTGTGAGGCCATAAGTTCAAGCCCCCAAATGGAAAGAAGGGAGGATGCAAAGAAGGAAGGGAGGGAAGAAAGAAGGAAAAGAGGGAGGAGTGGTAGGGAGAGAAATAATGATTTGATGATCATGAAAATAATACATAAAAATTACTATCTAAATAATACATTTCAAATACTGTGCTGAGTACTTTATAAAGGTGACCACATTCAATTCTCTTTGCCACTTTCAAGAGTAGATACTGTTAGTATTCTGATTTTTATGACTATCCTTTAGAGTAATAACAAAGTTTATCTGTTAAAAGCCAAACAGCAAAACTCATTTTCTTTTCATTTTTGGTACTGGGGATTGAACCTAGGATGTTGTATTAGCTAAGCAAGAGCTTTGCCACAGAGCTACATCCCAGCCTCAAACAGCAAATTTCTGTCTTGGAAGACCACCCATCTTTGTAATGAGTCTACTCTGCCACTGTTCCAGGGACAAAGATTAGACAATGGGAATTAACATTCCAGTATAACTATGTATAAAGACAGCTGGTGACATAGGTTTGGCCCGTGGCCTGTGATCTGCCTGCCCTATGACGCTACCATATGTGTGAGTAAAGAGTCACATCTCGCAATTGCCATCACTTGTAGGAGTGACACAAGGATGAATATGAATACATAGAAGTCCTTATTGCAGCAAAAGCCCTTCCTTTCAGTTTAGTGATTACATACCAAGCATTCATAGAGAAGTCAGCATCTTACCAGTTGTTAAGGATACAGAAGTATAGTAAGTATAATATGTCAAAGCCCAGTGGTGGGAAAAGCAAGTAAACAAACACAGAATTCACGTGAACCATAATGGGTATGTACAGTAAGTGCCAGCCACAAGAAAGGTGAGCTCATCCCATTCATAGATATTATAGGACACCTACTATGCTCCAGGCACTGTAGTCAAAACCTGAAGATTGAGCACGTGGAAGACATTATCTTCACCTCCTATTACTGAGACTGTAGTGGGAAATCGCCACGTAACCAAATAATTTAGAAAATATTTACAAGTGCTCCAAGAGCGGAGAAGAGGCAACCATGTACTAGAGAGCATGGGAACATATGGAAGAGAGCAATGGGAAGTTCATCTGGATTATGAGGTGGTGGGACATGAGCTGAAAGGTGAATGAGGGCCAGACATGAGGGGTTTGAACACCAAGTGATGGAATCTGGATTTATTCCGAAGGCACCTGGTAGGCATCAAAGATTATTGAACAGGTGAATGACAAGACTAGACCCTTTTGAAAGGAAATTCTGGCAACCATATGTAGAGTAAATTGCAAGTGTAGAGATCTGAGGTCAACAGCTTCAGCCTTCCTTGGCCTAACTGGGAAGCCATTTAAGGAATGCATGAGAATTGTAAAAGGGAAGATGAAAAATTCATTCGCTCCTGAATAAGTCCAAAGAGAGGAATGGTTATGCTGACATAGGGGTTAATGTGTGTGTGTGTATAAATACATATACATCGTGTATATATATACATTTTATACATAAATACATTATATATATTTGCTGACACAAGATATATTTATATACATATATGCATATATTTGAATATCCTGTGACTCTGTGTCATTTTCATATGATGAAGGTCATCTCTTATCACTTGTTAGACACCAGGTCAAACCTCCAATCTTATAAGTATTTAAACAAAATACCTATTACTTATTTGCTTGTTAACTTCCTTAGAACCTGCTTTCTGCACATAGTTCAAAAGCAGAAGGCCCACTCATTAATTCAATGTGATTGCAATGTGATTGCAATGGGGTTGCATCTTGTACATAAATGAGATTTATGCTGATACGTTGAGCTGGGCCAAGCACTTTACTAATGGATGCCCATGGTGAATTTCTATTCTTCTACAAAAATGTATATTTCAAGAAATTTCTAAATACAGATCTTTCATTCAATGGCTTCTTCATGGATTCGATCCATAGAAATGAGCCTTTGGAGAAGACGTTCTACATTTAGCACATCTCAAATGCATGTATGCCTTTTCTGGTCCAGTGTCACATTCACTATCCCCAAGGATTAATAACTTTTATCCCGGGAGCCTGCAAAACTAGATGGTAAAATTAGATGGCAAGAGAGAGGTACAGTCTTGACAAGAAGAGTAGCTTCTGAGTAAACAGCATTGACACAGACAACACCAATGCTGTCGTCTACCTAGTAGCACCATGATTTTATCATAGATATACAGCAAGGCAGGCATCCCCTCCGGAAGCCAAGTAGCTCACAGGCCGAAAACCAGATGCAAGAGCTGAGAAGAATACAAGGACTCACAGCGCTGACTCCAGGAAAGAGCTGCTGTCGCTGAGTGAGGAAAGGGTTACAGGTCCCCTGGGGCTCTCTCCCTCCACACATACACAACCAGAGTATCCATAGAAAATGCCCCTCCTAACTGACAGGCAGCCCATCATTTCTACAGCCTCCATGCGTTTTAATATCTGCATCCTAATTTATTTGACATCTGCATAACATCCAAAGAAAATATTCCAGCCTGGGATGGGCAATCCGGCTGCTTTCAGAGTTCATCAAATATCTCACACTCCTTATTTCAAATGTTTTCAGTTTTTGCAAAACTCAAAATGCATTTTGCCAAACATGTTCTCTGTTAATGTTTATTTAGAAGGGAATTTAATCCGTATGCTGCTGATGCATTTACACTTAACTCATCAAAATGTTTTACTAGACTCATTTGATGTCCAAGAAACCTTTTGAGCCCTTTTTATAAGCCTCTTCAAGCCCATTTTGCTTCGAAACAGGAAGTTGCCTGTTACTTAACCATAAACGAATTCTATTCCCGGAGGATTTGGTTTCATTTGTGACAAGGAGAGACCACAAGGTCTCAGCCTACCCTGAACTCTATACAGAAACAACAACAACAACAACAAAAAAGCCTTTCTCCTGAACCTACTGAGAATGAGCCATGCATAGAATGAGGCATTGTTATAATTTTCCAAAACAAAATCCTTTACGAAGAGGCATCTTTCATACAACTTCTGGGAAAGACAGTTACCAAAGCAGAGCGCTAAATCATGGGCTTTGCAGGCCGCACCTGGCTAATGTCACTGTCTCCCATGAATCTCTCTACCATTCAGAGCTCGTTTGCTAGTATTAATAGAACAAATAAAAATGGAATAGAAGATAAAGATACGGGGGGATAGTGATTTCTTACTTCAGGAAAACCTTCCTGAGTTACAGACCAATGCAATGTTCCCAACCACGAGCCAGGGAGCCAGAATTGATATAAACACCGCATCCAAGCCACAGAACATGACTTGTTTAAGGCTTAATTCTGTGAAGTAAGGCAGGAAACAAGATTTATCCTTCTGGGAAACATTTGGCATTTGCCTCGAGCTGCGCCTGATTATTCTCTGCCGTCCTCACCATCCATTACAGCTATCTGAAGGAAATCAAGTTTTTACCCAAACTAAGGCAAAAGAGAAAGGTCTCCATCTGAGTCCCCATAGAAATCCCTCTGTTTGACGTGGCATTAAACAAGGGAGAGCGATCCACCCTGTGGTGTTGCTGTGAGCATCTTCCTTGCTATCTTGGGCCTTTTGGCTGCGAAGGAGAGTAGAATGAGTTGGAAGAAAGCCATTTTGCAAACACAGTAAAAATAAATTACTACACTTAATAATTGAATCTTAAACTTGTCATTATGGCAAACTTTATTCCAAAAGCCTTCCCTTCACTGGGACTTGGCAAAAGTATTGGGTGTTGGAGGTCAGTTTTCATGTCTGAAATCCAGCTTAGGTTATAACTACACAGGCTACAGAGTAAATGTTCAAAGGATGAATGGGCCATTGAGAAGTAAATCAGCCTCCCTGAGACTCTTAAATGAGACCTGGAAGGTTTTAAGCCCTCAGCATAGTGGGCTACCAAAAGAATTGGGTTGTTAATAGAAGAGAATTTGAGGTTATGAATACCAGGTTTTTTTCCCTTCTTTTTATTTTCCGTGTGTGTGTGTGTGTGTGTGTGTGTGTGTGTGTGTGTGTGTGTGTGTGGTGTGCATTAGCATGTTTTTATTTCGTGTTATTTTAGTCGTGGTAACTGTGTGCTGATTGGACAGTGAGAGCTGTGTGACTTGATTCTCAGCCCACATTGGGACTCCTGGGCACAAGAATGGAGTGTTTACACTGGGGGAGAATGCTCAGACTCTGACCCAACTGGGAGACATTTCAGTTAACATCTGGCTTTGCTTACTTGTTCTAAATATTAAATTATTAAAGGACTATTAATACGAGGCCATTTCATTGGTTCATTCCCTTTCTTCTTAAGCCTATATTTAAAGCTCACTTTTCTCAGGACATAGTTGAAAACCCTTTCTAGTGTCACTACCTCTGAATGGTGTCAAAAATCTTCAGGATCTTCAAGGAAAAGAAATACAAGAACCACCCCCCCAACAGATTGTTTTTTGTTAAGTGCCAATTAGTTTGCTCTTCAAGTGGAAGATATTTTTTTTTAAAAAACCCTCATATCAAAATGGTGAGGTTACTACAAATCATAAAATTCTGGAAAACCACCTGGACTGGTAGCATATGTTTCTGAATATACTGGCCAGATACAAGGATTTTATACTTTTTTTTCCATTTAGGTTTCATGACTTATTTTTTTCAAACCAGGGCCATATAATCACAATTGCCTTATTAATGTAAGTAAGATTACTTGTATTTTGGAGCTATGTATATATGCATTCATTGATTCAGTGCCAGACTACTCTTGCCAGAATAAGTCATGGAAATACCAGGCATAAGGATAGAAATGGTCTCAACTGGTAAACTGCTTTACTGGATTGACCAAGTTCACCACCCACCACACACATGGCCATGACACCTAAATGGAACAAATTCAGAAAGCATGGGGGTGCCAGGGAATGGTGTCGTTTTCACTAGTTGGTTATGAATTATTAGGAAAGAACTATTTTATATTTTGAAGTGCCTTATTTTTTTCCAGAAAAAGATTCATAGCCCTTGTGGGTGCTGATAACAGTTTCAAACTTGAATTGTCATTTTGTCAGCATTCTGTGGCTTCTATTGACACCTTGTTTTTGGTTAATGATCTCGATGATAGCACTACCTTTGCATTCTCTCAGTTAGAAGATGAATAAAAGAAATGGTCCTTGTTGCTCAGAACTGGAATCCAATGACATTTTTTAAGTGGCCTCACCCAAATTCCCTTTTCCTTAATGGCTGGAACAACTCTGGAGGAGTTTCTATGTAATCTGTCATTTTCCGTAACTGGGGAAGCAATTTATGCCCAGGTTCTGGAATGTATGTTGCAATTGTGTACATAGAATTGTATGCTTGAGGAGATAGTATAAGTTGTGAGTAAACTCCAAAATGAAAATTATCATCATCAACAACAATAATAACTAAGCTTTACTTATTTTATGTTTTCACAAAGTAATGAGTAGAATTTGGATCAGTCTTTCTGCTCTCTTTTTACATGTTCTTCTTTCTTATTCTTCTTGTTTTTATTGTTTAACTTTGCCAGATATTCTTAGATGGTTCTATCAAGATGACGTAGGGAATGGAGGGTAAAATGCATCCTCACTGCAGCTTAATGTTTGCCTTGCAGTAAAGCCATACCTTTTAGGAGGCAGAGGAGGAGAGACATCATCTTCATTCCAACTCTAAGGAATCCATGATGGTGGAATTAGCTCAATCCTGGACAAACACAGTCAAGTCCTATATGAAGAGTTGAGAGGAAAGATAATCACTATTTTCTTTTCTGTCTAAGAACAAATCCCATCACCTACTCTACACCTCTAGCCAGCCAGCACTGCTACTCAGGCAAGACAAATAGAATATCTTTTAGTCACAGTTTAAGGACCCACAGACTTTCTGGGTCAGTGATGTGCAATTTCAGGGCTTAGATGAAAGTGAACGTTGCCAGCAGTTTTTCACCCCAGGCACCTCACGGACTTTCCTCACCCTAGTTCTCGGCTTGAATACACACTGACCATGTGCTCTTGTTCCCCACACATAGCAAACAATCACTTTAGGGATTTATTAAGCATCTTCCATGTGTTATAGGCAAAGTGAAAATATTTCTGATCACATGACATAGGCCCATACCGAAGGAAAATGTTGTACAATAGGAAAGAAGTTGGGAATAACTAAATCAGCCATCTTGTCAACTTGGAAGTCACAGAAAGATGAAGTCAGTCTGAGAGATAGGACAGCACTTGTTGAAGATGGCCTGAAGGATCAGCTCTTAGGCTGTGAATCAGACATAGCCCTGGATGAAGAAACTACCCCTCTCAAGAAGAGGCTGACTGATGGTGGCTGTAAGAAGCCATTTATGTGTAGGAGCAGGGGACCGCAGTGTAGAAAGCTCTGAGATGGATTATGCATCCTTTTGCCGTAATGGGTCAGATGATGGATGGATATTGGGTCCCTCCAAAATAAGAATATTGCTTTAGAATGGGTGGGTGCCCATTCGTTTAAAATTTCTTTTAAAGTGATTACTACCACAAATCGATTTTGATCTGTCTCAGAGAAGTTGAAGTTTCAAGAAAGGAAACAGTAGAGGTTGAAATATCCAAATCAGGCATCTTATTAAGAGCATTTTGTCACATTCCCATTTCTCTTGGAGTTGGCTCAGCAAGGCACTTTGCAGTTGTTGTTGGCATGGACTCCTCATTGTCTGGACCACATGGCTGGCCACTCTGTCATATGCTGCCTTATTCAATGAGCCCTTCATGGGGGTGACACTAGTCCCCCAGACTAGGTTACACACAATGTATTTCTGGAATGTTCTATCAAGTAGCTACTGGGTATAAGGGAGGCAATTAATAACAATTTCACTGTGGGGGGAAAATGGATAGAAATTGAACTTGATTGCTCAGTGTGGAAAGTTTAGCATTTGTTGTACTTTGCAGTGTTTGGACAGAACTGAATGAAATTGCCAACAACTAATTTTATTTCTCCATACATGGGCCAGAAAACTCCACCTGGAAGGGAACGGTTTTCCTTGTCTTTCTTTCTTTCTTTTAAAAATTTTATTGTAAAGGTGATGCACAGAGGGTTTACAGTGACATAAGTAAGGTAATGAGTACATTTCTTTTTGAACTGTGTCACCTCCTCCCTCACTTTCTCCACGTGTTTTCTCCTCCCAACCCCCCCCCCACCCAAGTTGCATAGTTTGTTTCCAACATAGTATCTAGTGAGTATCACTGCTGAATTAGTTCACCCTTAGTCCCATCATTTCTGTGCTCCCCCTTCCCACCCCCAGATCAGATAAACTTACATACAAAACAAGCCTTTCTTTTGAGAAGGGTGGATCCCCCCATTCCCAAGCTCAGCAGGAGCTGCAGTCATGAGCAGGCATTGGCTGCTACTATGACAGAGGCTCGGGACTCATGCTTCTGGTAAAGTTCTTGGCTTAGACTCAAACCCAGTGAACATTACACAGTCCTATGCCTTTTAATGTACCAGTATTGGAACTGGGGACACTGAGGCCCAAAACAGCTTACCAAGGAAGAGCAGTTAGAGAGACCTGTCACTCAGCATGGCTTCATTCCAGTGCAATATACCTGGGGACTAAACAGTGCACATAGCAACAAAACAAGCTTAACGTGTACACCCTTTGCATTGTTAAATGAAACACATGCTCCATACTGATGCATAAATCACCAGCACAATGGAGTGACGCCTCATTTATTTACTCTCACTAGGGAATGAACTATTTATTACAGATGAATATTCCAAATAACTAATGCCTGTGAATTTAAATGCCAAAACTTCAAAAAATGTTAACCATGTATGATGAAAATCCTTCTAAGCATTCCCCAGTGTCTAAACCATGGTCCTAAGAGTATAGTTTGATTTTTAATATGTTTGGAGAAAAGAAAGAGGGGAAAGGCATAGCCAAGCACATGGCTACATCTGAATCTTTTAGTGCTGGTTCTAATTCTGATAGTATTATAATTCTTTGTGCTTTCATTTCAAGAGGACTCATTTGTGGACGGAAAATTTGGATTTATAAGAAGGAATTGACTCTGTGTGAGAGGGATTAGAAGGGTACTGATACTACTGAACACTTACTCAAAATAGTGACTTCACAGAAGTAAGAGAGCATAAAAATAAGATCTCTGAACTTTTGTGCCTGATTCTTGAAGAGATTATGGAAGACAAGGAAGGTACAAATACAATAAATATTAAGGAAAATGAATTTACCACTCTAAGTACAATTATAGAAAGGTATGTCTAGGCACATGGATAATGAAAGACAATTTCTCCTTCTCTCTTGCTCCATGTCTGACATACACACAAATCCCATCTGAAGTGGATACAGATAGATAAGTACATAACTAGATAGATATATAGATAGAAAGATTGTTAGATAGATAGATTGACAGATAGATGATAGATGGATATTTACTGTAGATATTTATAGATATATAAATAGATGTATAGATATATAGAAAGACACACACACATACACGCACACACCAACTGGCCACTTCCTGTCTCTCCACTGATCTTTGCATCCTCCAAGCCATTATTACATTTCAGCTGATAGTACAGAAGGGACTTTTGTTCCCCAAATTGTCATTTATCTCTGAATGCATATTCCTGCTTTGACTTTTGCTGTAGGCAAAATCTACCTCCTGCCTCTTCAACTCTGTGCTCTCCAAGAATGAAAGGTGAAGGCTGGAACTGGAACTTTCTCTTTGGAGTTTTCCATCACCTTTAGGTGGCTTTTCCAAGTTCACTGCTACCCCCATGGGTTAAGAGGAGATCTGAAGGAGAGCCAGACCTTCAGCTTCTACTAATTGGCTAAGCCCAGCCTATGATAGGAGTAGGTGGCTCTCAGGTGCTAGGAAAGGAATTCAATGGTTCAAGCCATTGTACTTGGGGATTGTTTATTTCCAAGCACTATTCTCATCATCTTTCACCATCTCATTCTCCCTGTGCTTCTTTTAGTTTTTTCTCTACATGGAAGCCAGAATTACATGCTACATCAAAAGTCAGATCATATCTTCCTCACTAATGCCCAATGGGCCCTGAGCAACCTCCTTGATCTCATGGGTAGTACTACCTTTCTGTTCTCTACAACAATGTGGCTTCTGGGCTGGGGATATGGCCTAGTGGCAAGAGTGCTTGCCTCGTATACATGAGGCCCTGGGTTCAATTCCCCAGCACCACATATACAGAAAATGGCCAGAAGTGGCGCTGTGGCTCAAGTGGCAGAGTGCTAGCCTTGAGCAAAAAGAAGCCAGGGACAGTGCTCAGGCCCTGAGTCCAAGCCCCAGGACTGGCCAAAAAACCAAAACAAAACAATGTGGCTTCTCTTGCTCTTCCTGACAATCTATAGGAAAGTATAATGTTCTTTGGCTCAGACAAACCCAACATGCAACATGACCATTTGCCAACAATGACCAGGCAACATGCCTACAATTCCACTCAAATTGCATGTGTAGGAAGCTCCCTGTGCTCTTTTTCTCCTATAGAAACCAGATTCTGCACTGTCAACTCAAAATAAGATTAATTGTTCTATAAAGCTATAAGTTATGGTTCTTGGGCAGTAAACTTTCTAGACTATGCATGTCTGAAAGTGTCCTTATTTTGTCTTCCTAATTAAATGGCAATTTATCTGAGTATAGATTTCTAGATGCAGTATATTCTTAGAAATCTGATGACAGTTCTTCAGAGTTTTGGAACAATTTTTCTTCTTCTGAGAAGACTGTCTTTAGCTTATTAGTTCATTTATTAATTGGGTTGTTGCTTTCTTTTGAAGGTCCAATTTTTTTAAGATCTCTGGATATTCTGAATATTAGGCCATTGTCTGATGGGTATCTAGTCTATAGATTTATAAATGCACAATAAAATCAAAACTTGAGGTAGATGCATAACTAGGGGAAATGTTCAAAAATCTAACCTGATAGATAAATAATTACATTTCTTCACAAATTATTATAAAGATCTTACTACATGTCAATGTATTTTCTTTGAATGTAAAAATTAATTTACACAGAAGAGAATCAAAGACTTGGAAAATATATTTTATTTTATCAACAAGCAAAGAAATGCAAATGAATAGAATGCTTTCCCCTTCCTTCTAGATTTAATAATAACAATTTATAATAATTAGGATAATGTAGAGAAGAATTCATGCAGATGACAGATATTAAAACAGAAATATCCATGTTCTGCTTCTATGAGCCGATGAATATTGGAGCACGGTTAAACTTAACAACGTATCAATTATTCTTATTTAATTTCAATAATTGTACAAAGGGGTTTCAATTTCACATGTTTATTTAGAGTCCAATACATCTCAATCACTGTCACCCCTTCCATAATACATTTCCACATCCATCCCAAACTCATTCAATCCTCTCAAGTTACCTGGGTCTATTTTTATACCTGTACATTGAGTATTTTGACTTTATTCACTCACCATTCCTCTCTCCATTCTTCTGCCTCCTCCCCTTGGGCCCCACCTCCCATGATAAAACATGTTTCAGCTTTCTGGTATTGGTATTTTGTTAAACTGTAAGTCATTTGTTCAAGGGAGTTACACCATTGGAATGCATCCCTGAGTATACCATATAGTCAATTTGTGCATATTTACATACAGCACTGTGCCTGTCTTTATAACATAGATGTATTTATAACTTAGATCTAACTTCCGCATATGAGAAAGAACATGTAACGTTTGTCTCTCTGAACATGACTTACTTCCTTTAACATAATTTTCTTCAAGTCTATTCATTTCCCTGCAATTGTATAGAATCATCCTTCCATTCTATTAATTTCACTCACTGTGGCATTGTTGATCATTTATATAATGATTTGTAAATATTTTTGCTCTTTAATATGTTTGCTGGGATCTTTATATTTTTAAGCTTTTCAAAATGCTTGGAATTACCAAGTACTATTTTTTATCAAGTAATGAAACCATATGAACATAATCCTTTGTGTGAGATAAAGACAGACAAACTTTTTTTTCAGGATACCCAAATTCCCATATGTGAAGTAAGGAGAATATATAAGCTAATAGCCTTTGTAAAAAAAATAATAAAGAAAATGGTTTTCCTGATTCCTATTAGCATTGTCAAGGTATTATAAATTATAATACTATAGTACTATAGCAGATAAAGTATTACAAGTTTGAGATTACATATTATAATATAACCCTGATAATTACATAATAATTTGGGAATTAATCTGAGATAATGAATATATATGGAAATCAAAGAAAATTTAAAAAAATACTTTTAAGGATGATCTGTATAAACATTTCATCAAAAGAAGACACGTTAATGTCTAACTGGGTTAAAAATTCTCCGCATCACTAAGCACCAGGGAAACAGATTACAAAACTGCAATGAAATACCATCTTAGCCCAGTTAGAATAGCTATTTTCAAAATGAGAAAAGAGCAAATGGTGCCGGAACGTGAGGATGAACTCATACATTGTTAGTGAAAATGTAAATCGGTTCAGCCCTTATGGAAAACAGTACAGCAATTCCTCAAGGAATTAAAAATAGAATTACCATATGACCTAGGAATCTTACTACTGGGCCTATATCCAAAGGAATTAAATCAGTACATTAAAAAGACATCTTCATTAACATGTTTATTGCCATGATGTTTATAGTAACCAAGAAATAGAAACAAGTATGGTGTCCACCAGCAGATAAATGAATAAACTAAATGCACATAAACATAATAGAATATTATTCAGGTGTAAAAATGAAATAAGGTACAGTCATTTATGAAACACAGATAAGCCTGGAGGATGTTGTAGTACATATGATAAGCCAGATTCACAAATACAACTGCCATATGTATAGAAGCTAAATAACTTGGTCTCATTGAGCCAAGTAGGACAGTACCTGTCATGTAAGCAAGTAGGAAGTCCTGAGTTTAAATCCCTGTACCAAGATAAAGAAAGAAAAGCTTTGGTTGTTGGATTCAGAAATATAGTTAGACCGGAAGAATGAAATCCAGTGTTCTACAACACAGTTGACTATAATTTACTTTCTAATTTTAGATTAGTCAGAAGAAAAGATTTTGAGTAATCTGAACACAAAGAAATGACAAATACTTGAGAAAATGGATATTCTAATTAGCCTGATTGATCATTACATGTTATATTTGTGAATCATAATCACCGTGTCCCATAAATGTAGCAAATATTGCATACTTAAAACTTAAAGAAAAAGAATTGACATATGAGTGAATTGAATATTTAGTAATGTTTTTGTTTTCATATTTATTCATTCACTTGATATTTCTACAGCTCTAACTCTGTGTAAGGCATTGGACAAGGGACAAAGATTATGTATCATGGTTCCTGTTTTGAGTTATAAATCTTTTTTTAGAGAGAAGTCCTATAAATAAATAATTGCTGATCAGTTTTAAGCCAGTATAATAAGCATATAAATAAATTTGGTGCAACAAAGGCACGGACAACTGTTTTCAAGATGCTGAAAGTGTAAAGATTTATACAATAGTCAAAATGGTCATAATAATAATGGTCCCATAGAACTTAATGTTTACAAAACCTACAGTATTCAACCCCAAAAGGAAATATAATATTTACTAGCAAAGACAAAGTACAATTTCCATGAGCATTTAACCAATAAAACGATTAAAAACAAAACTACCAAATGTTTTCCATTCAATCAAATGCTATTTTAGAAATTGTGGTCAACACAAGGGATGTCTCTTGCTGGGCAAAGTAATATAATCCATTCTGTGTGAAGCAGGAAACTTGAATGATATATGCACTTTTGTTATTAAAACTGAGTTCTATATTTTGCTCTGCTCTGGAGAATTGTGACCTAGTATAACATATCTTCACATTGTTTATAACTTGAGGAAAATCAACATTTTGGGTTCCCAGTTCACACAGTAGGAATCAGATTTGTTTTGGCCAAATATAATTTATATAACAGTAAGAGACAATAAAACATGAACTCCATCGTGTTTTCTTACCTAGAAATAATATAGACCTTGTAAAATTGAAGAGATTATTATGATAAAGGAAAAAGACAGTAACTTAAAAGGTTGAAGCTCATTTTACAACACTTTTTAGTGTTTGTGCAAATAGGCAGACACCTGTGTGCCCATTTTCCTTGACCTCAGCCACAGGAGTGAGATTCCATATTATCATAAATAACACTGTGAGTAAAACTTGGAAATATTTGCCTGGAAAAAAAAAGTTCTCTTATGTTGAAAGCCATTTTTATGGTAACTTTTTATTTAAATGGCTCCATTACCCTGTATGCTCTGCCTACTAAGTTCTTTCCTTACGTGATTAAAGCCCTTAGTCCAACTTACTGATAAATATCCCCAGGTATTAAGTAAGATGTTCTGGCTTTAGGAGTCAGAATTAAATGAGTGAATAACTAAGTTAGCGTTTATCTTCAAAGCCAACTCCCTATCCAAGAGTTAACTCTGTTACTTCACTTTCATTATACAAAATATGACCTTTAGGCTGGGGTGCCAGTGCCTTAGGCCTAATCCTAGCTACTCAGGAGGCTGAAATATAAGAATCTCAGCATGAAGCCAGACTGGGAAGAAATCAGAGAGACTTTTACATCCAACGAGCAAAAAGCCAGAGAGGGAGATGGCTCAAGTGGTAGAGTGACAGCTTTGAAAAAAAAAAAGTCAAATGAGGGCATGAGTAACTGATTTCAAACCCTGGGATGTATGCACACACACACACACACACACACACACACACACACACACACACAATGTCTCTAAGGTGTGGGAATAAGAAGGGATAAAAGACATGTAAGAGCTATATTTTGAGCACATGTTATAACCTTATTAGATGCACATTATGATATTAACAAAGGCCAAACCTATTCACACAACTGGAAACAACATTCTGGGGGACAGTACTGTGTTCAGAAACAATTCATAGGTCTTATCTAATTTTCTCCAGAAGGAAGTAACAGCATTTTTATTACTTTACACAGGAAGCTATGGATCTTACATTTTATGTGATATGATTCAGACCATATAGCCAAATCAATGGCAGAATCTTTCCTCGGCCATGAGCCTGGCGACCCGTCCACATTCTTTCAGTAGCACCAGTTGAGAACCTGCTGGGCCAGTGAATCGTTCATTTCCATCAGATAACACTCGCCATTTTTACCTCTTACTTTTTTTTCTTTCACATGCAGCGCAGGTTTTCTTCTCCTGAGATTTACTTCCATTTAAATTCTTCCCATTCCTCGTGTTCCTAGTGTGATGTTTTGCCTTCCTTTTGTAAATCTTAGTGTCTATTTCCAAATGAGTCTTGAACTGCATTTAATAGCATTAGTGTCTAACTATAACACATTGTTTTCTAAAAACAATCCACTTTTATAATCCGTTTAGGAAGACAGATCTCAAGCATCCTAAATAGTACAGACTTCAGAAGCTGACCTGAGTCCATTTTGGTTTGTAAATGTTTGTAGCTTCTCCAAGCACTGACTCATCTGGCTTAGCGCCAGACACTAGAGGGTGCTTTAGAAATATTATTTGATGATGAACTCGGATATTGTCCACTTGCTTGTTAGAAATCATTCCTCTAAGTAAATCATGCCTTTGAAAACTTGTCAGCCTTTTGCTCTTTCTCTTGTGGATTTCTTCAAAGAGAGAAGGAATGCCTGAAAAGTAAACATTCAACAACCATAACTGTCCCAAGGAGGGCAGAATGAATATTATAAAGACTTATAGATACATAAATATTGCGCTGAGATAAAAAGAGAACCCTGTGGATAACTCACAGGAGCCTACTGGAACTTTATCAGTCAGCAAGGCTTTGTCAGAAGGAAGGGGCTGGTGAGGGGCCTGGGAGCAAGCATTCCTCCCATTCCACACCCTTCTGTTCTGGAAGCTAGCTAAGCATAACCCATCACATTTGTATGAAGTATCTCTCTGTTTATTTTAAGAGGAGATACGTTTGCATATATGTATATATGTATATGCACACACATCTATAATATATAACATTATACATTATATTACACATGATATATAATTTACAAGAACTTGTGTTGTAAGCATTGCTCTTCTTATTTCATAAACAAAATAATTGGAGGTTTAGTAAGAGTAATTAATGTATTTAGATTTAAAAGGCTAAGCAGCAGACTAAGACTACAATTATGGGACACTTTCCTAACATGCAAATTTATCTCACCTTTTGTTCCTTCACAGATGATGCGGGTATTCTGTATTTCTTCATAGATTTTTTTTAATCCTGTGTTTGTCTTTCATATAACTTTCTGAGGGAACGCTTGCTTACTCTACCCACTTGTGTATTTTGTTTTTGTCAGTTGTGGGGCTTGAACTCGGGGCCGGGGTGCTGTTCCCACACTTTTTTTTTCTCAAGACTAGTGCTTGTGTGCTTTGAGCCATAGGGCCACTTCCAGTTTTCTGGTGATTAATTGAGGAGTAGAGTTCTTGGCCATTCCTGCCTGATTTTGCTTTAAACCTCAATCTCCACCTCCTTAGTAGCTAAGATTACAGGTGTGAGCCACCAGCACCCAGCCTACCTGTGTATTTTTTAAATCCTCTTACTATTTCTTAAGACGCCCTGCAGACTATAGGAGCAAGCCCATTTAAGTAGGGAAATGAGTTAAGGTTTAGCTGCAGTACAAGGTATAGTCTAAGATTCCAGTGGAGTGAGAACTTTTCTTGGGAAAAAAAGAAGAGTCTAAGTTTAGAACAACAGCAAGATACAAAAGAGCTTTGAACACAGCAAAGATACAACCCGCAAGTTCAAAGTACGTGCAGAGAAAAAAATGAATACTGAATTATTGGAGGATTGGTTATTGGAAGAGGACCACAAAAAAAAAGGGCTTAGCAAACAAGCTTTTCATCAGATTCCAGAGTAGATAGCCAGGAAAACTTTCTCAGACAGTGTGGAAATACATTGTAGTTAGCATAATATAATAGGGTAGCCTTTGGTCATATGTGCCTGTGTAGTACTGAAATGGCTGATTGGGTTTAAGAAAAATTGAAATTTAATTTTTAACTTTAATTTGAAGGCCACATGTGCCTAGGGACTACCATTTTGGACACAGCCAGTATTGAAAATTTTGAGTAGTACCATGAAACTACCATAGAATTCTAGATCATCCTGAAGAAAACAAATACTTGTTAGCAGCCTGAGAGAGATCAAATATGGACATTTGAAGACGTCAAGAGAAAGTAAAAGATGTTGAAGTTTTAGACGCTGAGATTAAGAAAGATATCAGTGTTGGGATTATTATGAACCAAAATTATGAACCACATACATCAAAAGACAATGTCTTACACTTATTTGTATATAGCAAAAATGTATCCCAACCAAATTTATAACTCTTTCAATATCAAAATGATGTCTGTTCTTTCATCTCATAATTAACATGAAGGAACCATCAATGTGCTTTACATAAATGTGAAATGCGTGCAATATTTTGTTGCCAAATCCAATTGTAATAGTTAAATATTTAGTTGTAGATAATTGTTATTCAACCATTTAAATAAACAAATACAACCAGGAAAGCCTTAACAATGTATTGGTTCTTTTTATATGTGGGTAACTCTGTGTGTGTGTGTGTGTGTGTGTGTGTGTGTGTGTGTTTGTTGGTGTAGCCCCCATGCAAACTTTTTTCAATTCTAAATAACTGAAAACCTTAAAAATTTTTTAAGAGAGTTCATAAAACACATATCTGTGCCATGAATGCAAACAAAATTCTGTTCTGCTTTGTGTCAGCATATGAAGACAGCAAAACAAAGCCCACTGAAAGCTGTTGCATACTATGGGGTAGCCGGGAATGGTGACAATGACTGCAAGCCAGTGGGTCAATCTGATTAGAGTACAGTATGAGCACATATGGAATACTATGGTGAAACTTCTTTGAACAATTAGCACACTTACAAACGATATGGCAGGACTGTGATGTAGGTCTTGTCTGGGGCTTGGGTACTAATGGGAGAGGAAAGTGAACAGAAAAGCTGAAACACTTTCTATGTACAAGTCCAGAAATACTTCTGGAACACAGAAGACTTGTGAAAATATGTACTCCTGCATCTTCTTTGTTTCAAAGCAAGAAAACTCCGTGAAGTTCCAGAAATATCATTTTAAAATCTTAAATTCACCCAGTTTATTTCTAACAATTCTTTAAGACTCATGATGAAATTTTGAGTTTTAAAACCCATGACTAGATCTAAAGTGGAATGTGCAATAACTAATGCAAGGCAGGTCTTACTTCACTGGGAATCCACTAGCCATCTCTCTGTTTTCCTTTTTTGTTGTTGTTGTTTTATTTTTATAATTTTAATTTTTTTATTTGTTTAAGATCCGGAATAAATTCCAATATGTTTTCCTTTTATTGTCAAGGTGATGTACAGAGGGATTACAGTTACATTTCTTGTCAAACTTATTACCTCCTCCCTCATTTTATCCCGCCTTTACCCCTTCCAATTTCCCACACCCCAAGTTGTACAGTTGGTTTACAGCATATCATTTTGTAAGTATTGCTGTTGCATCGGTTCTCCTTTTACTCTTTGTCTCTCCATTTTGATGTTCCCCTTCTCTTCCCTAATTCAGATAAGCATCTATACGATATCCAGGGTGACAAAAATCAAATACAGTGACGTCAGGGGTAAAACCACAGGGAAGAAAAACAAAGGAAAGAGGCATAATTTCACACAGTACACTGAAAATAACAACAACAATGATAAACCACTTATTTCCATAACTTGGAGTTCATTTCACTTAGCATCATCTTTTGTGATCATATGTACCTACATAGCTATTGAGCTATTGTGATCATCTGCTAGGACTATCCCAGACATACACGAATTATTCCCAAAAGGGAGAACTAGCATCTCAGAGCTGGATTGGTTGTCTACCAAAGAGGACCCAGGAGACCTTGAGAATTTCTCCACCCTAGGTAGAACTTTGAAACACAACCAGGAACATCTGTAAAATAACCTTTAAATTAGGTGTTCTCTAAACTTACTCCTAATGAGAAGTTTCTATATCTTGACACGAGTCTGGGTTCCTGAGTCATATACAGTAAATAAGCTAAAATAATTAAAATATTTAAGATAAAAAAGTATAGCTTCATTTCTAATTTGTTTGTGTCTCTAAAGCTCGTATTTGGATTTTTTATACACAGGTGTGCATTCATGTGCACACACAGAACCATTATATAGAATCGGTGTACTTTTCTACACATTTACCTTTATGCAGGAAATTGACTTTAAAGAAAGCCACTTTAAAACATTCTTACAAATGGCTGTACTATTTTGAGTATTAAATGCTTGGGGTCAGAAATGGAAATTATCCCTCCCTCCCTCCCTTCTTCCCTCCCTCCCTCCCACTCTCCATCTCTTCTTTTCTCCCTCTTTCCTTCTCTCCCTCTCTCCAAATGTCAAAGTGGCCAAGTTTCTGGTATGTATCAGAAGAACAGGCAATTTTCAGAGTGAAGTCAAATGAAAAATATGCAGATGACAGTGTAAATGTTAGGGAAGTTTGAGCAGAAATATGCCAACTATGTGCTGTTTTGTTAGAGTAACAAGAACCATCTCTCCCGTGCCATGAAAAACACTCTTGCCAAATGGAATACCCTATTTATAACCCTATTGTGGACTGGAAATAGTGCCAAGAAACAAGATAAAATTATTAGCTGTATTTAAAAATACGTAAAAGCATGTTTGTATTTTCAAATAAGTGTCAGTGGTTAAGAAACAAATATAGGTGGTTGTGCATCTGGGTGTTGAAATGTGTTACAAGAGCATCAATTAGTCCTCATCTTATCTTCACTGCCATGCCTCTGCCAAGTTGCCCGTTTGAAGTGGTAAAGGGAGCTCATAAATGGACTGTTCAGGAGATAGGCAGAAAGCAAACAATTCTCCCATTTGGTAAACAGTTAAGACATCTCCATGGACTCACGTGTTTTTCCTCACTGTTGGCACTGGTGACTCAGTGCCCCCTGGGATGTCATGCCAATCTATCTTATGGTTGGCAGTCTGCAATGCCA
This sequence comes from Perognathus longimembris pacificus, assembly GCF_023159225.1. Taxonomy (NCBI): domain Eukaryota; kingdom Metazoa; phylum Chordata; class Mammalia; order Rodentia; family Heteromyidae; genus Perognathus; species Perognathus longimembris. Next base: position 67,355,904 of record NC_063168.1, on the reverse strand, counting down.
AGTATGCACCCTGCAACTCTACAGGCAGAAAGGAAAATAGACCAGGTCTAAGGGAATGTCCTCCTCATATTGTCTCTGGTCACAGAGATGTCCTCAAGGAAGGGTCCTGGGCACTTAGCCTGTTGTGGCTTCAACAGGACGCATGACATGGTCTGCCACTCTGAATTCCTGTTCCTTGGCACCCCGGGAAACATTGCATTGAATAAGGAGAATAATGGGTGGCTGAACTGCCTTTCTGTCTTTTGCCTTCCTGGACACAGAAAAGAAAACATAGAGTGCTCTACTCTGTCCTCTGCTAAAAAGACAAGTCAAGCATTAAGACACAACTCCCTAGCCTAGTACCAATGGCTCAGGCTTGTAATCTTAGCTACTCAGGAGGCTGAGATCCAATGTTTAGTTCAAATCCAGCCTGGACAGAAAATTCCATGATACTTCATTTCCAAAATACCCAGCTGAAATCCAGATTGTAGGGCTGAACAAGTGAACTAAGCAGGTGCCAAAACGTTTTAAGCCCTAATATTTTTTAAGAGGTGCAGTTTTCTTTTTCAGCCCATATTTACTCACTTTTCCTTACCTGTTGGTTTGGTAGAATACAAAATACAAAGACCTCATGATTTAAAAGTAGACAGAGTTATCAACTTTGGGGAGGGGGTGTTATTTGAGTAGAGGGAAAATAGGAGAAAAATGAGGGAGGAGGTAATAAGTTTGACAAGAAATGTACTCACTACCTTATGTATGTAACTATAACCACTGTATATCACCTTGACAATAAAAATTCCAAAAAAGATTTCAAGAAAAAAAGAAGAGAAAGAATGCAAGTACTCAGAGATATTATACTTTCCTTTTTTTTCTTCAAATAAAACTTCAATGGAAAAAATAGACAGAGTTAAACCCTGTTGTTTTTTTTTTTCTCAAATTTTTATTATCAAACTGACGTACAGAGAGGTTACAGTATCATACGTTGGGCATTGGATACATTTCTTGTACTGTTTGTTGCCTTGTCCCTCATGCCCCCCTCCCTCCCCCCCTTTCCCTACCTCCCCAGGTGTTCAGTTCACTTACACCAAACAGTTTTGCAAGTACTGCTTTTGTAGTTATTTCTCTTTTTTTACCCTGTGTCTCTCGAATTTGGTGTTCCCTTTGAATTTCCTACTTCCAATACCAGTAAACACGGTTTCCAATATACTCAGATAAGATTACAGAGATAGTGTAGGTACAAACATAGGAAAGTGATACAAAACATCATCAATAATAGAGACTACACATACACATAGGACATTGAAAGTAGTTACAACTGTGATATATCACTTGTTTCCATAACATGGAGTTCATTTCTCTTAGCATCATCTTATTTGTTTCTAAGTGTATAGCTATGGGCCTTGTGATGCTCTGCTATGGCTTGCCTAAACCCATACTAATTATTCCCAATAAGGGAGGCCATAGAGTCCATGTTTCTTTGGGTCTGGCTCACTTCACTTAGTATAACTTTTTCCAAGTCCTTCCATTTCCTTACAAATGGAACAATATCATTCTTTCTGATAGAGGCATAAAATTCCATTGTGTAAATGTACCACATTTTCCTGATCCATTCATCTATGGAGGGGCATCTGGGTTGGTTCCAGCTTCTCGCTATGACAAATTGTGCTGCGATGAACATTGTTGTGCTGGTGGCATTACTGTGATTTTGTTTGTGGGCTTTTGGGTAGATACCCAACAGTGGGGCTGCTGGGTCATAGGGGAGTTCTATATTGAGCCTTCTGAGGAATCTCCATACTGCTTGCCAGAGTGGCTGAACCAGTTTACATTCCCACCAACAATGAAGTAGGGTTCCCTTTTGGCCACATCCCCTCCAACAATTGTTATTATTAGTTTTCTTGATATATGACATTCTTGCTGGGGTGAGATGGAATCTCAATGTTGTTTTGATTTGCATTTCCTTTATGGCCAGTGATGTAGAGCATTTTTTCATATGTCTATTGGCCATAATCAAATGTAATTTTTGCTATGACATATCATCATTGTTGTTATGACACCGAATACTGTTTTATAAGTATATTGAAATAAATAATGAGATTATTAACTCTCTAATTACTCTCTAAAGAACCAGATGTAATTATTTAGCATGTAATTATCATGCATTATATTTTATGTAATATGATATTAAATATTGGATATCTTAAATGTTGTGTGGTATGTCATGTGATATTTCATGAGTTATATTATGGTTTTATTATATATCATGATTACATATTATGTAATGTCATGCATCCCTTTATTGTGTTTATATATTATACATTGCATTTATATATCTATTAGTAATTTGTTGGTATAAAATATATTTCTATATGGTTTTATCATTTCATTTATGTAAGTAACTTAAGACACAGTGCTATAAATATAATTAGTGTATTACACATACTATATAAAGCATATTAGCTTGTCATATATCTATTATCTAATATACTATATTATAAAAAGGCTTAATCTTAAAAATAGTATTTATGGATATTACTTACATAGTAGACAAAGTGAGCATATGCAAACAAATCTACTTATTTAATAATTTTCAGTGCACATAATCCACAATTCCTAAGAGCAATAATTTTGACACTACAGGAGACTGAGTGCCCATATTCTGCACGGGGAGCCGGAAATTCTATTTTTCCTTTTCTATTCCTCTCCACTTTCTCCTCATATACTACATAAATCCTTGCTGAAACTAAAAGAGAAAGAAAGAATTCTCCCATGCTAGATATTAAACTATCAAACTATCAGGTAGGACCATGTGTCTTAGTATTAGAAGTGTCAGTCCAGGTCCTGTGAGGGGTGTATTTATGCATCCGGTGATCTTTTATGAATCTCTACTTCCTTACCCTTATAAAAAAAATTAGAAAGGAGAAGAATTAGATATTTCCATTGAAGTACTATGTTAAAAATATGCATCCCAACAGATAACAGAAGTATTGTAATCAGTAAGTGCTAGGTGTTATTAGTTTTACTAAAAACATAATCATTGTTCCAAAGGAAGTCTTAGTTCAATAGATTTAAGAAGCTCCTAGCACTGATTTCCAGGAGCCAAGCTGGCTACTGCCCTTTCTGTTTTGCTTAGGCCTCATGTGGAGAACAGGGTTGGTTGGAGAACAGTCAAAATGATATCCCTTGTGGGGTAAGATCTTGGGGACAAATATTTCTTCTATTTCAAGGTTTCTTAAATTTCACATGTGATTTTTAAAAGCAAATAAGCCCCTTAATTGCTTCGTTAGGCTAGTCAACACTAATTAGGAAAAGTCAAGTGGAAAAAAATTAGAAACTGCTGTGGTTGACTTTTAGTCTCCTCTCTTTCTCTCGGAGTATGTTTGGCTTTGCTGAGGACAGAGAGTTTGTGATTTCCTTGATGGGACCCACTCTGACCTCCTGGGTTCTAAGCTTGAAATTGAGCTTCAGTCTTCTGGGGTTTGTTCTTAGTTGTTCCTGGTGAAACATGACTTAAAGCCCCATGGAAAAAAAATGTCTAACGTGCCTTGTAAAATAGCACAGGGGGTAATCTGAGCTGTTTTGATGAGTTAGGATTCAACAAGCTTGAAACATCAGTTTCTTCCTCACTGACAAAGCACAGGCATTTAAGAAACAGTGGCAGGGCAGTCATGGGGGGTGGACAGCAAGAGCTGTGTGTGTGTGTGTGTGTGTGTGTGTGTGTGTGTGTGTGTGTGTGTGTGTGCACGTGCATGTGTGCATGTATGCATGTGGATATCCAAGTGCATGCACATGTCTGTGTTCATATGTTGGAGTGCAGATACCTGGTGAAGAGATGGAGTAGGAAGATTCTGCTTGTCGGAAGAGCAAATGACCTGAATTCAGCCTTTTATTCTTCTCTGAATCCAGACAGTGATTTCTCTCAGTAACTCCAACAATCTGCCTTCAGTCTTTTTTTGTTTATTGTATTGTAGCAAATCAATTTTAGATTTTGAACACTTACTATGCACCAAATTCTGTTTGGATATTTTATAGACATGGCTATGTTGAATTCTCATAGTGACTCCTTGAGGTCTACATATTATGACCCCTATGTAATTAGTGGAGATATCAGGGCTAAAAGAAATTAAGTAAATTGTCTCAAGGTCCTCGTGCTGTGATTGAATAATGACTACAACTCAGATATGCCAATTTGATTTCTTCTTTATCCCTACCGTCCTCTGAATTAGAAACCATGTTCCTCTTCCTTCTGAAAACGCTTCCCAGTGCAGCATCTCTTCTGAATCTGCCTAAAATGCAAAAGAAAACCCTTGTCTCTTCCAGGCTGGTTTTCTTCACAACTTCAGGACCAGCGCACCTGTAGAACTGGTTAAAAGAATCCACAGGAAGACCAGGAAGTATGGACTCAGATTAGAATTTGAAGGTATCTTACCTACACTGTCACTTGTACCGGTGAACAGATCTGAGCTGTTGAATCTGTGTATCAGCCCTCATGGATGTTGTTTCTCCTAGACTGTAAATGAACCTTGCCTTCATTATAATAAACTCAGTAGACGCATCTCCAATGCTTCAGATGCATTTTTGTTCTCTTTAGAGAATAAATTTCCTCTGGCCAGGAAATGTGAAAAGGTAAGTTAAGGCACAAAGTGTGCACAATTTAAAAGACTACAACTTTTGTGCAAATGCTGACTTCCATTAAAACAAGCAAATAAAAGAACAAACAAAGCTTACATTTCCACCCCCTCAAATGCTCAGTGTTCTGGAGATCCAAAGCAACTGATTAGAAGCCTAAAAATATTATCAAATAATGCTCATAAATAAAATGAGTTAGGACCAGGATATTTGTTCTCTAGGAGATCCTTAAAGAGAATTTTTTTTATTATTTTAAATCTTCATGATAGTGTGGGCTGTGAATATGGCCTAGTGGTATAGTGCTCGCTTCGTATACATGAAGCCCTCAGTTTGATTCCCCAGCACCACATATATAGAAAATGGCCAGAAGTGGCGCTGTGGCTCAAGTGGCAGAGTGCTAGCCTTGAGCAAATAGAAGCCAGGGACAGTGCTCAGTCCCTGAGTCCAAGGGTCAGGACTGGCAAAATAAAAAATAAAAAAATCTTCATGATAGCAAACACTTTCTGATATTTCTGTGGGGGCCATTATTATCCAAACTGCCCACACACCAAAAGCTGGAAAGAAAGCTTCAGAATGAGAAAGGTATGGTGAATTTTTGGTGGACAGAAGCATGTAACACAAATAGGCCTAAGAAAATGGTATACTTCTGTAGCCATAAAGAAATAGCTCCAAAGGCAGGGCTGTTTGCAAGTCAGACCTTGTGGAGGTCAGACAAAGAATTCAGGCTCTGGTAACCACAGGACAGAATATCAACACCTCAGGTAAATAAGCTGGATTTTTGCCAGAGCTTGATCCTAGGGAACCTGGGACAGTGAAAAACTATGGGGCTTTGTGACTAAGAAGAACACAAGGGAAGATCTCAGCCCTATGAACAAGGGCAAGAGGAACAGAAATGTCAGCAGACCTACCCTGGGAGTACCACATTTCTGACCTCACTGCAGCAAAAGTGATTAGAATCTAAAGAGAATACCTAGCCATCAACCCAGTCAATAGATTATACCTGTGATAGTCTCTGTTCCACCAATCAGAAGATTGAAGTGGCCCAACACTTCTGATAACTAATCTCATGACAGGTTCTAGTTTGTGACTTGAGTACCCACCCATAAGCCTCCAGAAAGCTTAGAGGACTGGACTCTAAGCATCAGAAGAGGGTGAAAATATCCCATCTCAGTACCCTAGAGAGTCATCAATCAGACATTTTTCATAGAGGCTCTCCTAACAAAATGTCCTCCATTGTGTACGTAGTAAGAGTCACAAAGGACTGTGAAGGAGAGAATGACAAGGAAATACACACCAAAGAAGACACACACCAAAGGGGTGTATTAAGTAATCATGATTTAGTGGAGGTTCCTAGAAAGACGTTGGATAAGGGTCACATTGACATTACTCTTAAAGAACAGGAAGCAATCCAACAAATCTAATCCCTTACCATTTCTGTCCCCTGAATATGCAGAGATGTAGAAGGGAAATGTCGTTTCTTTAAGATCACACAAAACTCAAAGAGTAGGTAATGGAAAATCCATGTCTCTTGGACTCATCTCAGGATGACTTCTACAACTCTTAAGTCTTCTTTGCTTTAAACCTAAGTAGTTCAACAAGAGATCTAAATCTCCAGGCCCAGAAAATATCACCTTTATAGAGAAAGGCTGAAGAGATGTGCTAGGTCACATCTGATCTCTGAGCAACCATCGTGCTGCAGTTTCCTACTTCTACAGCTCCACTGAATCATAAGCACTGGATGGCAAAAAGAAGCCAGAGCTAGGCAAAGGTCTCCCTAAGGCATGTCAAGCCCTCCCAGGAAGAAAGAGAAGAACCATTGCAGGGACCTTGAGATTTTCTTGTTTCTTTTATGCCTCCTTCACCTCATGTCAAGTTCTAGGATATGTGCTCAGGGGTAGGGAAGGTTGTAATCCCTAGGGCCTTGCTCTATAAACTTCATTTCCTCCCTTTATTATAGTTAACTGCCCATGAACTCTATTAATATTTTGCAAATTGAGATCCTTGAAACACATGTGACTGTTAATTTTAACCTCATGCTGACTAGGATGTAGTCAAATTTTCACAACAAATTCCAAGGGTATTTTGATATGCCTTGGAAAAACATTGCATTTAAAGGTAGCTCTGGGATATGTGTGTGTATGTATGTATGTGTTTGTGTACATATATACATATGTATTTAAAGAAAATGTGTGGATATATATTAATCCACATTTATATATATGGGATATATGTATACTTATTTATTGTATTATACACATATATGTTACTACACATTTTCTTTAAGTATCTGCTACTTAAAAGTAAGCAGGAGTAAACTTTTAAAGAAAGGGACTTTGATATGATACAGGAATGTAAAAGTAGCATCTACCATATTGAGAGGACCAACCCAAAAAGCACAGGAAATGAAATTTCTGTTTCTGAAACTGTAACAGTAAAATTCTGATGCTAGCATCATAGTTGCTTGCTTTTGCATACAGGGTCATTTTTCTTAGAAACATTTCACCAATCCAGAATCAGAGCACTTTTTTTGAAGGAAAATCTTTGTTTGTTTGTTTTTTTGTTTGTTTGTTTGTTTTTTGGCTAATGACATTCTTTTTTTCAAATTTTTATTATCAAACTGATGTACAGAGAGGTTACCATTTCATATGTTAGGTATTGGATACATTTCTTGCACTGCTCGTTACCTTGTCCCTCATACCCCCCTCCCTCCTCCCCCTTTCCCTTCCCCCCCCCCAGGTGTTCAGTTCACTTACACCAAACAGTTTTGCAAGTATTGCTTTTGTAGTTGTTTCTCTTTTTTTACCCTGTGTCTCTCAAATTTGGTATTCCCTTTGAATTTCCTACTTCCAATACCAGTAAACACGGTTTCCAATATACTCAGATAAGATTACAGAGATAGTGTAGGTACACTTTGAATTGCATTAATGCAATGGGGAAAATGGATTTTCCCTGCACCCAGTCACGCTAATGGATAGAATGGTTATGAAATGGTGCCATAAGTACAACTTTCAAATCTGGTCAGTCAAAAGAAGAATCCTATTCCTCCTTTTCATCTCTCATCCCCTCTCCTCCTTTTCCTCCCTCTCTCTTTCCCTTCTGTTTTCTCTTCCTCCTTTTCTCTCTTCCCCCTTCATCTCCTCTCACTTCCCTGCTCACTTTTCTTCCCCCAACTTCTGGTTGTTCTCAATGAGGAAATGGGAGATGGTGCAAACTATAATTTATTCCCATACAACCAATTCTGAGAAAGATAATTAAGAGCAAGAACATTGTCAAGATGATGTCACTTTTATCTGCATCTTGTCCTTGCAGAATGGCCAAAGTCATACATGTACCAAAAGGGAGATTTTGCCTACAATATGTGCCTTTTTGTCTCATCCTCCAACTTACATATTTTCCCTACTCCCTGGCCCAACTATAGATGGTAGAATTCTCAATACCAAAGTGCCAATTTTTCTCAATACATTCACTAGGTATTTAGCTACTTAAGTTGTAGGGCATCTCTAGAAAAAAAAAAAAGAAAGAATGTTCTTCCTGAAGGACCAATAACAAGTAAACTAACAATCATAAAAAAGTATGGCTGCATGTGGCAGGCATTGATGAATATGCTACAGATTTTATATATCAAATATTTATTAATATATTTATTTATTCATATGTTTAGTCATCAAATATCACGTTGAACTAAGTTAATACAAGAATCCATCTTAAAATGGAATCAGTTACGAGAGTACTCATTTTTTAGCTGTAGAGTCACTTTACACTCTTAAAAATGACATGATATTTCAAAATTGCTTTTTTGTAGGTCCTATTTGTCAATAGTAAATATATTTAGAAGCTAAAACTGGGAAACATGTGAAACCATGCCCTTCTATTTTTTTTTCATATTCCCTTCCTGTGTGGTTTTATCCCTGATATCACTGTAGCTGATTTTAGTACACTGGATATTGTATATATGTGTATTGGAAATAGGGAAGGGAAAGGGAACATCAAAATTGAGAGACAAAGGATAAAAAAGACAAACCAATACAACAGCAATACTTGCAAAATTATATGGTGTAAACCAACTGTACAACTCATGGGGGAGAGAGGGAAATGGGGAGGGGAAGGGGTAAATGAGGGAGGAGATAACAAGTTGGATAAGAAATGTACTCACTGCCTTACATGTGAAACTGTAACCCCTCTGTGCTTCACTTTGACAATAAAGAAAAAAATAAAACAGAAAAGATTAATAAACTCATTTGCAGCCCTAAACAATTTTTATAAGATAACTATAATGTTTAATCATTTAGGAAGATGAAATAAGTTTCTTGATGTTTGGCTTTAGAGAATAAAGATTTTTCACTGCTCTGCTTTATTTAAATCCCTAGTGACTGCTTAGGGCACGAAGCCTCTAGAAAACTCATGTACATTCACAAAAGAACATACTGCTTAACCTATCTGCCTCAGTTAGACATATTAGTAAAAGGGAATGATAATACCTACTTCTCTGTCCTTATGAGAAATAAGATCATAATTTAACATTCGTATATCAACATCTATTATATATGAAGATTTATTTTCCTGTTATCATCAAAACCATCATCATTAGCATTTGCTCTGTTGAATAATGGTGGCTCTTCAAGACCAGCTAGAAGACAACTTTGTTTTTAGCTATTACCTGCATCCTTGCAGCAAAGGAAGAGTCAGAATCTCTCTGTCTCTCTGTGTCAGTCTCTGTCTCTCTGTCTCTCTCTTTCTCTCTCTCTCTCTCTCACACACACACAAACACACATACACACTTTTCCTCCTTCTCCCTCCCCTCTTCCTCCCTTTCTCTGTGAGTGTTTATGTATGTACATGTGCATTTTCTCTGATTTCTATCCAAAACTCATCACTCAGGCCTTTCATTTGTAAGAACTGGCTAGACGTGGGTCTAGACTCAGTCTCAAGGCTGTCAGTCCAATCCACAGGGGTTTATTAATAGTTAGAGAGTCCTTCTCTTGATCTGCAAGAGGTTGGTTTGGATGAGGTATCTAGTCATCCATAGAAATTTCTCTTGCTCCATATCTGTTTTTTTCTTGGAAAATGAAATGGCCTGGGCACTCTGAGGGATTCAGGTATCACCTGATTTAGACGTCATCTTAATATTACAACAGAGACTTACAGACCATTTTTGCCTTTCTGGAGCCTCTCCATGTTCATATCCCTGCCATTCCTTCTGTAACAGATCTATTACTACAAAAGCAAAAATGCATGAGGATGAAATGATGGACTCAGTGGAGGACTTGTGGGCTCAGAACTAAATACAACTTGTGCAATCTTGTGTAAATATTTCCTAGCTTTATTTTCATCATACCAAAATAAAGACAAATGGGAATGCTGATCTCTCCATTTTAGCAAAATATTTTTGTGCAGCAACACATACAAAAACCTCACCTTATGTCCAACATGATAGCTACAAGTTTGATCATGGAGATTCTAAGATGGAGCTTAGAAGTGGGGGATTAGTGTTCTTTGAAGGGGAAAGAAATGAGAAGACCAGGACTGGACAAATGAGAGACACTAAATGAGACTGTGTGCAAAGCTGGGTCACGCAGTGGAATTTGCAGGGTGAATTGCATCACTCATCCTACTTCAATGCCATGGAACATGGTGCTTTTACAATTCAGTATTATCAGATCATTGGCCAAAATGTCAAAGATAGGGGAGAGGAACAGGGCTAAGGGGAATATACAGCATCTTTGATGAGTTGAGTACCACAGACTGAACATTTCCCCAGAAAAGGGAGAAGCTGTGGGAAATAGATGCACTGGCCTCAAAACAGGACTTCAAATGCACATTTGCCTTTCTTTTCCTTCAGCCGTGTACCACCCATTCCTCTGGCTTCTCAAATTGAGATCAGCCCATCCAGGCACTGCTTCTCCAAGATTCTAGCTGACCACAACTCCAGAGACAAACTACTAAAGAAAGGGGAGACTCACTCTAGCTCTCTCATTGCAATTGAATCTCAAAATAATAGAAACTATGCCCCACCCCCCACCCCCGCCATCTTCTCAGTCTAACCTCTCTTTTTATTGGTTTGTACTTTTACATTCCTAGGTGGGACTAGTATGTGCACTGTTCACCCACGCTCTCCTCTCAGAGGCTCCCCTGGCTTTTAACATTTGTGCATGCAGCTAGTATTGGGTGTAGCTGTACCAAGACCAGCAGGGCACAGCATGTGACGATTCCTTCTCTTCTTTGTGGAGCAGCATGCCCTTCTCCTCATGACCAAGTAGGTGGTGACGCCATCTTGGTAACTTCTTTCTTTGCTAGATAAACCAGTTACAGTAAGAGCAAAGTAATCTTGGTGGCTGTATAAGTCCTTGAAAGGAACATCTCCTGGGATCTGTGGTTTCAAGGACAAGAAATATAAATTCTCTAAGCAGTTTAATGAGCTTGATAGTGAGTGAGAACCCCAGAATTCCCCATAGAGCTCAATAATAAAAGCTCTTTTCTCTCTTGACCTTGACTGCATTTTAAGATCTCACTTAGCATCTCCAGTGTAGAAGTGTCCTGCACACAGAAGCTCCAGGCAGGCCTGTTCCAGGGCTGGCTGAGACAGCACCTGCACCTCAGCCCCCAGGACACTCATCTCCCTGACAACCCATAGCAGTGTCCTTGGCCCACTCAGCTGAAGTCAGCAGGTCCCAGAGTGTCTCAAACTTACTGCTGACCTCAAAGCTCAACATATTTGGCACAGGCCCCACATCGCTGTAGGACACCCAGAGCTTCAAAGGGGGCCCCTCAGAGCCATCTCCTCCTTCCAAGCACTTCTTGCCAAAGCACAGCTGAGGCAGGCTTGAAACTAAATATTTGGATTGAATGTGAAGGAGAATGTGGTCCCTCTGAGGGGTATTTTAGCCAGGCCATCAAGAGAGGACCAACAAAAAGCACAGGCTGACTGAGCCCCACAGCACGGAAAAGCAGTGGCCTCTCTATACAATCAGCTGAACTGTGTGCCTGAAAACTGATAGAACACCTCACCTCACATAAACACAGTTCCTAGATGGGTCCTTTATCACTTAATGTCCTCTTCACCACGATTGAAATCTGCAGGGTAGCATCTCCCTCCAACATGCAAGAATTGAACATCATTCCCCAAGAGAAATGACCTTCGTGTTGCACACAACTGCAATGAGATTCTAGCTCCAGCCTTCTAGAGTCAATTTCTATCCAATTGGGAAGGGTTTTGTTAAATAATAATAATGCCCAGCATAAAATCACAATGCTGCAAGGGAGGGTAGATGTATTGCCTTGGGAGAGAAAAAAAAACTGCATTCAGATTTCCATTCTACCTTTGTCACTTCTGTGGCCCCCCACAAACTACACAGTGCCTCTGGAAAGTGGGTACCATCGTCAAATCCTCTTTCTTCGGGAAGAAGACTAGACTGCTCAGGATGCTCAGGCAATCAGTTGAGCAAGGACACATGGAAACAATTGATATATCACAGTTGTAACTACTTTCAACGTCCTATGTGTATGTGTAGTTTCTATTATTGATGATGTTCTTGTATCACCTTCCTATGGTTGTACCTACACTATCTCTGTAATCTTATCTGAGTATATTGGAAACCGTGTTTACTGGTACTGGAAGTAGGAAATTCAAAGGGAATACCAAATTTGAGAGACACAGGGTAAAAAAAGAGAAACAACTACAAAAGCAATACTTGCAAAACTGTTTGGTGTAAGTGAACTGAACACCTGGGGGGGGAGGGAAAGGGGGGGAGGGCGGGGGGCATGAGGGACAAGGTAACAAACAGTACAAGAAATGTATCCAATGCCCAACGTATGAAACTGTAACCTCTCTGTGCATCAGTTTGATAATAAAAATTTGAGAAAAAAAAAATAAATAAAAGAATGTGGAAAAAAAAAGTCCTTTCCACCTGCCTACATCCTGCAACTGGCAACAACATAGATGATGTTTACATAAAAGAAAATGATGATCACAGCCTGAAAGCAATTGGAGGTAGAAGCAATCTTAGACACCATCCTCTCTATTCCCTTCATTTTATTACCATAAACGTAGTTTACCCAAGTGAGGTTAGTAAAATAGAAAGACTCGACTTAGATCCTATCTACCTATACATGTCCCTGAATACTTAACAAATACCATATTTGTTCTCTCTGAAATAGTTGCAATACAAAGTATACCCCACATTTATGGATAAGAAAATTCTGTCACAGGGGTTTCTACAGCTACCTCAAACATCACAATGAAGAACAAGTGGCCTTTGTTCTCACTATCCTTTACATAAATTAATTTCACTAAAGAACTAATAACAAAAGGCTAAGCCCTTGTCAAATATTTGCCATTCAAACTAGTTGAAGATCTCTTTTGTTTTTAATTTAGTTTAGTTTAGTTTGCCAGTCCTGGGGCTTGGACTCAGGGCCTGAGCACTGTCCCTGTCTTCTTTTTACTCAAGGCTAGCATTCTACCCCTTGAGCTTCAGCACCACTTCTGACTTTTTTCTATATACGTGGTACTGAGGAATCAAACCCAGGGTTTCATGTATGCAAGGCAAGCACTCTATCACTAAGCCACATTCCCATCCCATCTTTTGTATAAATCTTTAAACCATTTCAAGTATCTCCTTTAAAACACCTCTTTGCTTAATGAGCAACTATGTTGCCCTCAGCAAATACTTTTATTGTTAAATGGATATAGTTTTAACTAATATGTTCTAACTGCTTCCCATGTGCTAGGGATTAGATGTCCCAATTGCTGGAAAGTTCTCCCATGCATGGGAGCATAATCTGCTTCCTTCTTACTGGAAATTGTTGTGCCTTCAATTTACAACTGCCACCATGTAGCATTTCGCTATAGAATTTGCTGATGTCAACCGTTCCTTGTTCCTGATAATCATACCTTTTTTGTTTCCGGATATCAGGCTCCAGTTTCATCTTTTATGCCTCTAGTTGACTCTAGTTCATTACTCTTCTTCTTCCACAATCCATAAATATGAATATTCTGGGAAGGTCTGATTCACAGCCTTGAGGATGTGACTCCAAAATATAAATCAGTCCATACCTCTCTCTCCTGAGATTCACATCTGTACATCAAACAAGTCTCAACCTAGAGTTCTTTTCCCTAATCCCCTAGAAATCTCCACTCTGTCCCACACATTCTGTTATTCCTCATGAAGGCCAAAAAAGATAGAGCTCATCTTTGTCCCCTTTGCTTTTCTTCAGCTCTACATCTTCATACTCACATAAGCCATTTACTCAGCATTATGCTCCCATCACTTTTGAACCTCTCTTGAATTCCTTGTAGCCTACACATAACCATTGGAATGATCTTTCTTTAAAAAGTGATGGGTTTGGTCATTATTTAGAAAAACATTCAATGGTTCTTTATTATCAGCAGAGGAGTGTGTCCAATTGTATACCATGGGCCCGGGTAGTTAATCATAATGACATCATCTCTATTGGTTTGCAAGATGCCTGAAGCACACTTGGTTTGTCTATGGGATGTTTTCAGTGATATTAACGGGGAAGGGGGGGGGGTGGGGAACCTACACTGAACCTTAGTGGCACCATCCAGCAGGTTGGAAGGCCAAATGGAAGAAGGAAGAAGCCTATTAGTATTATAGGCACTCTCCCTCTCCCTATGCCTTTTGGCCACCATAATATGAGATGCTCTGCTCCACCACACCCTCCCCAGAATGCTGGACTGAAGAGTATGAAACTGAGCTAAAAATATATCCACCATCCTTAAACTATTTTCTCATGTTGTTTCGTCACATCCTCAAGGCGCTAACACATTTAAAAAGGAGACTATCTTAGTCTCTTTTTGTCGGCAATCACTGAGTACTGGGCCAGAATAAAGATTTAATGAACTCATAGTTCTAGAAGCTCATGTTCAAGTGACCAAAACTGCTGAGGGCCCATTGCTGGTGGAGATTTTCTGTGGAGTTCCATGATGGGATAAGACATCACAGAGTGACAGAACAAGACCTAATCTGATGCTACTTTCCTACAATAGTTCTCATCGCAAATAGCACAGGAGTTCAAGTGACCGTGCTCTTAATGCCTCACAATGTGCATTTCAAAATGAGTTTCAAAACATGGAGGAAAGTCATGGAAGACTCCTTGATAATTAAGCCTTTTCAAGCTTCCAAGACTCATTTCCACCTGGTACCCAGAACGTCTTCTAAAATGTCCCTACAACAAACTGTGGCCATTTTCCTTGAAGAATTGGTGCTCTTTGTGGCCTCTGACCCTTATAGGGTTTTTGTTTCTACTTCCAAGATGGTCTTCCTTCTATGGGATACATTTGATTTTCTCTTACTTCCTGAAAAACTATCTCCAATTTCCATCCTCTCTAGAGATGGCTTTATTTAATAACATGAGAAGTGAATGGCTACACCACCTCAGCCTCTCTAGACATGCTCTAAAATGCTTGGTCTTGGAAGTTTTTACAGTCTTTCATGCAGCTAATCCAGATTTTTAATCATTGAAGTCTAACTGGAAAATATCTTTCTATTAATGGCAAGATGTTCTGTGGAGACATGAGTTACATGGGAAAAATGAAAGACAACTAAATTTAAGAAGAGAGCCACATCTCCATCTTCCTAGTGCTGTTTTCTTCCTTTCTTTCCAGACATTCCTTCTCTCTGTGCTTCCCAGTTTATCCCCAGGTGATACTGTCACCTGTATGAGATATGTTCATCCTTTGTTGTTGCTTAGGGCTTCAGATTTATTCCCCTCTCCATCTTTTTTGGCATGAACAAGGATCTGAGTTGGAGAGGATATCTTTTTGTATTAATCAGTCCTCTGCCTACAAGAATTTCCAGAAAGACTCACTAAGGAAAAGCAAATTGAATTGGATTTGGCTGAGTTTGGGTTGAACTCCAGTTAGATTGTCATCATTCTTTCTCAACTATTTCCACTAAATCTGTGGTTTAATGTAATAAGGTGAGATGTTAAGTAGCATATTGTTTACTCTTTCTATCTTCTCTCTCCTCCTCAACCTGACCATCAAAGAAAGTTTGTCACAGGTACTATAGGTCAGAATGGATTCAGAGAACAGAAGAGCTACTTCTTCACCATTAAATATTACAAACTTTGAGGTTATAGGTGAGATAAACAGATGTAGAAAGGAAATGTGGTGATGAAGACAGTCATCTCTGTCCTCTTTCCCTCTGGTAAGGGAAAGAAGAATTAGAGGAAGTCATTAGATTAGATATTCCTCTATGACTAAGTACTATACATCCCTACCTTCACTTTATTCCTAGAAAGAAGGTAATAACTCTTGAATTGAGTCTGAGCATCCAGTAGATCTCTTCACCTTCTTCCCATGCCAACATTTGAGGAGAAAGCAATACTCAAGGAGGAGTTGCTTGGTTGGCACCTGTTCTTGAAAAGTGGACACAGGAATCTGTGAGGCAGGTAGGCTAGAGAGGCATCTTCACCAAGTCCATGATGTTTTATAATGATATAGGAAGAAGAGCTTGGACCTCCCAGATAGAGAGAAAGCCTTAGACCACAGAATTTTTTAGTTAGATAAGATTAGTCATAAGGTAGATGTGGTCTAGTCTCACTATGAAGAGCCTGATGAGGTTTCAGGTTACTACTCTGTGAGCATCTAGAGTGGTCTTGTATGTGACTTGCAGCTCTAAATCAGCAATATTCTAAAACAGGACCTAGATCACGTGGAAGAGGATGCCAGCCCTCCCAACACCAAAACGTACATCTCTGCCTCTCCTAGTGAATTCCATGCTTTCCAATGTCCTGCTCTCTAACTCCTACAATGACAGTCTAGCATCAAATTAGGGAAGTGAGAGCCAAATGAACAATCTTCTTCACTAGCATTAAATTTTTAACCTGAGCTATCTCCTCATCCAAAAATATAGAACAAGAAGAAAATCTAATCTCTTTTCCATTTCCTCTCTCATAGATATATGCCTCACATATAAGAGGCAAAGTGATAACCAAAAAATCAAAATTACATGACATAAAATACAAGAAATGGCAATAGCTTGCATACCTAAACATGGGACTACAAGCTCATGCTTTTGTGAAGTTTTGATGGAAAAATTGGTAAGGAACATTTACATGAAGAGAAGAGAAGAGTGGAGAGGAGAAGAGAAGAGAAGAGAAGAGGAGAGAAGAGGAGAGAAGAGGAGAGAAGAGGAGAGAAGAGAAGAGAAGAGAAGAGAAGAGAAGAAAAGAGAAGAGAAGAGAAGAGAAGAGAAGAAAGAATAATAGGAATTTTTTTATTCCATTCTTCACTAGCTGGTATTCAGTAGTCACCAAATTCTGTTATTCCCATCCTGGAAGCATCTTTTCTGTAATTTCCCTTTTCTCCATCTCTACTGTCATTCACAGTCAAATTTTTGTCCTTTTTAATATTAAAATATTTAATATCATTAAGTGGTTATGCAACGAGGTTACAATTCTATGTGTCAGGTTAGGAGTATAGTGCATTTTGATCAGTGTCACCCCTTCCATCATTCTCCCCCATTTTCTCCCTCCCATGCCTACCCTCAAGTTATGTAGTTCAACTTCCACATAATGTACAATGAATACAATGACTGCATTTGCTCGCCTTTCTTCCTTCCTTTTCTATGTTCCCCATTTTCCTTATCTCCCAAACACATTGCTGCTTCCTGGTATTTGTTATTTTAAGCAGCAGTTCATTAGTTGTTCGAAGGAGTTACACCTTTGGATTCCTCCTGTAAGTCTACCATCCTTTAGTCAGTTTGTTTCTGTGTATGCATAAAACCCAGTATTTCAACTGGCTTCATTGCCTTTAATTTTCCTCTTAATGACCAGAATAAGTTGAGAAAGGGAGGATGTGATTCCAGACCTAGGCTCTTCAGTGTTTAAGGAATTAAATTCAAATTCTTCAATCTAACATTGAAGTCACTCAAGATGAAACAATATAATTTATGGAAGACAGCCTTCTATGAGGCAGACATTGTCAGCATAACTTAGAGTTAGACCTCTCTCGCTAAGTGAATATGTGTTCACTGACTGACCTCACTAAGCCTCAATATTCATGTGTAAAGTAGTAGGAAACAGATAATGTTGGAGAAGAAGGTGATGTAGATTGTTTATGGGAGTGTCCCATACCAAATGAGTACTTAGTAGTTGTTCAAATGCATAAGAAATACTTAATTAGGTCAATGATGTAGTTTCATTACTATTGTTACTATTTTATACCAAGGAAGCAGGAAACAGCCAACAAAATGTGGCCTTGATTTCTGACCCCATATCACGACTGCGTGGCACATCTTTCAATGTCTTCTTCACTGTATAGAAAAGCCACATCACCATGTGTTTGAGTTTTTGCTTCTAATTTTTCAGAGCTTGTCCATTACTACAGAATATTCTGATCACAGAATATTTTGCTTCTGGATTTTGACTGATGACTTTGAAAGCAATTTTGTTTCCAAATTTTGTCAACACTTAAATTTTCAGTGAGGGAGTATTTACTTGAAGTCTCTAAACCTTTTCTTGGCCTATACAACTAAATGTATTCCACATTCATACATACATAAAGTTATTTTCAATTGATCATTTAATTATCTTTAAATTCCAAAAATGGGGTTTCTAATGTATCGATGTTTGTAGTAATAAATACCATTCATTGTCATTTCTGAAATCATACACTTTCTTTCAAGGTTACCATTTCTACTACAACCAGTTTTCCTAGGACAGATCAAACAAGATCTAAACTTGCTCAAATATATTCAACTTTTCCATTACTAACATTTTTTCACTTCTAGACATTTATCTTTGTCAAATATGTGTTTGATTGTCATTTGTCTTAATGATACTTTTATGCATTTGATAAAACCCTGAGAATTGGATAATTCATGAAAGGATAATTTAGAGCAATCTTTGAAAAATGGTGGGTAGTGGGGAAGACAGAGGAGATACAGAAAGAAGGAGACAGACACAAAGAGACAGAAATAAAAAGACAGAGAAAGAAATATGAGGAGATAGGGACAAGTATTCCTAGAAAAAATGATGAAAGAAGAGAAAATTTTTACAGTTGCAAAATACAAAAATATCTAGAAGAATATGCAGGTAGAGTTGTCAATATAAGGAGAGGATAAATTCCATAACTGCACTCATATCTAGATGGGCTGAGTTCTTAACAATTTGAGTTCAAACCAATTTGAGGGCCAAAGCACTAGGATGAGAACAAATGATAAGAGTAACTCATTTCAGTGTCCTTGGCCCTTCTTTGCAGATGTTAAGCCCATCTTGAAGTCATAGAGATCCTTAGAAATCACATAATCTTTAAAACTTATATAAAAGTATATTGGGTACTGGTGGCTCATATTTGTAATCCTAGCTACTCAGGATGCTGAGATCTGAGGATTGTGGTTCAAATACCAAAATTGAGAGACACAGGGTAAAAAAAGAAAACAACTACAAAAGCAATTTGTGCAAAACTGTTTGGTGTAAGTGAACTGAACACCTCATGGGGGGAAAGGGAAAGGGGGAGGAGAGAAAGGGGCATGAGGGACGAGGTAACAAACAGTACAAGTAATGTATCCAATGCCTAACGTATGAAACTGTAACCTCTCTGTACATCAGTTTGATAATAAAAATTTGAAAAAAGAAAGTTTCTAAGACTCTGATCTACAAGTAACCACCAAGAAGCTGGAAGTGAATCCATGGCCCAAGTGGTAGAACATTATCCTTAAGCAAAAGAACAGTGCCCAGGTCCTGAGTCCAAGCCCCAAGACACACACACACACACACACACACACACACACACACACACACACACACACACACACACCACTATATAAAAGCAATGAATGTCAATTAAGAAAATTTGGAAAATACACAGTATATAAAAAAGAAAAAATGGTCTATTTTGCTTTTGTTCTTTTTGTAGGCTTTTTCTTCAAAACTTGTATAATGCTTTGAATAGTATTTGATAGCTGACTTGTAAAACAGCCTTATTCTGAAAACTTGCCCTCCTTATGTATCATCTGAAAACATGAATTTTAATGTGTGTGCACTATAGCATATCAATAGGTTACAACTTATTTTAGATACTTAGGTACTTTCTAATCTGTAGTTAATATAAATGACACTGAACAACTGCATAATTTCTTCATCATGTTTTATTGTTTACTGGAGATGACTCCTAAAGCACTTTACATACCTCTTTAGGCTTACACTGTGAAGGAGGATGAAGATGGAGAGCAGTTTAAGTAGTCAAGGCTATGGCTTTTCTAATAGGATTGTTTCCACTAACCACAAATACAATGATCAGGTGGACACTGGAGGACCGCTTGATCTCTTCAGATCTCTGACTCTTCTTAGGAACCAAACAGAAACAATAACACAAGCAGAATTCATGCTGGGTGGCTCTAGAGTAGAACCAAGACCAAATTTGTTGGGGGAAGGAGGGAGGCTGTACAGGTAGATTTTAGCTCAGAATGAGAAAAAATATTTTGAAAATTCTGTGAGGAGGGGCTGGGGATATGGCTTAGTGGCAAGAGTGCTTGCCTCGAATACATGAAGCCCTAGGTTCGATTCCCGAGTACCACATATACAGAAAACGGCCAGAAGTGGCGCTGTGGCTCAAGTGGCAGAGTGCTAGCCTTGAGCAAAAAGAAGCCAGGCACAGTGCTCAGGCCCTGAGTCCAAGGCCCAGGACTGGCAAAAAAAAAAAAAAAGAAAGAAAATTCTGTGAGGAAACAGAATTTATTCTCTTGAGATTCCTGGTTTGCTAGAGGCATTTATGGAGAGCAGGACAAACATGTACCCACTTGAAATATCAGAATATGATATCTAAATCCAAAGGTTTAGGAGACAGAGACTTGGGATTTTGAACACTTTCTGGGTGCATGATCTGGCACAAGTGTTATAACCTTTAGTATATACTTTAGTATGCACCTCTTTTACATATCATATCAAATGACAGAATTATATCAAATGGTAGTTGTTAGCTTAACAATGCCTCTAGCACATGAAAACTGTACTGAGTATCTAGTAAACATTCAGTGGATGTTAGCTGGTTTGTGGTCTCGCTACTCTGGGCAGGTCTGATTCAGTCGTATCGTTGGATGGCAACTCTAAAATGTGGGAGTCTATACTAGGTCTGCAAATGCAAATGCACAGGCACAGTAAGGTCATTCCAAAGGAGCCTACTGGCATTCTGCAGGGTACACTCTGGTCTGTTTGTTTCCAGGTCTGTGCCTCATTACTTACCTTTTTATGAGCAAAGCCAACTTTAGTGCTCTGTCACTTTGCAAACTGTGATGGGGGCCAACTGGAGCTTTGTTGCTTATCCATTCTGGAATCAAATAGTTGCCTCGTAAAAGGAGTGTTGCAATCTTTAAATGCCTATAAATAAGGATTTGAACATTTTATCTCACATCATGTGATTTGGTAAGAGTAAACAGAAAGTCTTTCAGTGGAAGAGTGGAAGTGATGACTGAGGGGAATGAAATAAAACAGGAGGGTTGGGCTCACTGTAAATAGATGGAGGAGAAAAATGGGGTTGGTACAAGAAAAGCCAGCTTTCTGTGTGGCAGATAAGGCCCCTTCGTATGGAGGGGGAAAGTTGATGTACTCAGGGAAAAGCAATAGCTCCTGAAGGACTAAAAGCTTATTCCCTGTTTATACCAGCACCTGAAATCTGATTTCTGGTTTGCAAATTCCCTTCTATGAGTCACCGGCAAAACATATTAAAACATGGAGCTCTCTTCTTTGGAACACCGAAGCTTTAGAGGAACCATGATTGAATTCCATGATACATGATGGGCCACAGGGAATAGGTTCACCTATTTATCACTAACTCTTAGGCTAGGGAAAGAGAATAGTAAAAGCAGCCATTACTCATATTAAAAATGTGTAAAGGAGCTATACAACATGGGAAGAGGAGAGTCAGGAGGAAAAAACGGGATAATATGATGGAGGCGGTGGTGACACTGTTCATAAAGAAATGTATTAAATATCTGACTTATGTAATCATAACCCCTCTGGACATCACCTTTACAATAATTTTTAAATGTGTAGTGGAATGGAGACAGGAATGATGGGCAAATATAGATGGAAGGACAGATGAAGGAGAGAATGATAGCAGGAATGGAACTGATCAAGATTCATTGTTATCAAAAATGGACGTGTTGAATGAAAACCCCTTTGTACAACTACTTAAAGATAATTTTAAAAATCTAATAGTTTACAGCAGATGTTTTTCCTATACACCCTACCTACCCTGCCACATTAGCGTTCAGCTCCCATGATCATGCACCAATGCATAACAGAGATTCCAAAATTTACTCATCCTGTATTTTGGCCACAAACATTTGTTATTGGAAAATATTTCTACTTAAAAATGTATTGTTGTTATAAAAGTGATAGAGGAGTTACGGTTATATGTCAGGTAATAAGTACATTTCTTTTTGGACAGTGTCACCCCTTCCCTCACTCCCAGTTTTTCACTCCCATCCCCACCCACAGGTAGTTAGTTCATTTTCATTGTAGTGTCTAGTGAGTACCCACTGCTGCATTTGTTCACCCTTTGTTCATCCATTTCTGTGCCCCTCTTGCTTTCCCAAATATAAATGGCTAAACATGACAGAAAGAAAACAAAGGGTACAATAGAGGAAAAAACTTCTTGTTTCCATTTCCTCAAGTTCATTTCAATGCATATTATTTTATATGGTCAGAGACACAGTCATTATGTCTTGGAGTATCCATATTTTATGTCACTGTGTGTGAGTGCCTAGAGTCCTATATTATTTATCATGTCCCAGAGTATTTTTAGATCTAGCAACCATATATGAGAAAAAATATGTGCTGTGTCTCTGAGCTTGGTTTACCTCAACTAACATGATTTGTTCTAGGTCCATCCGTTTTCCTGCAAATGACATCCTATTCTTTCTAACGGCTGCATAAAATTTTATTTTATACATACACTACATACAATTTATTTTGTATAGATACCACATATAAGCTATGTCTCCTTAACTTTGCTATTCTGTATAATGCAGCAATGAACATGGATGTGCTAGTGTCTTTACAATAGCCTGTCTTGTGGTGTTCTGATGGATTGTTCACAGAGAAGATCCATGCTTGTTTTGTTTTTTTTTTCTCAAATTTTTATTATCAAACTGATGTACAGAGAGGTTACAGTATCATACGTTGGGCATTGGATACATTTCTTGTACTGTCATGCTTGTTTTTTTTGAGGAACCTCCAGAGTGCTGTCCAAACTGGTTGTATTGCACCAACAGTGCAATGGTGTTCTTTCTTCCCTAATCCCCTCCAACATTTGTTGTTGTTCAAATTCACAATGTTGGCCATTCTAACTGGGGTGAGATGTTATCTTAGAGTTGTTTTGATTTGCCTTTTCTTTATAGCAAGAGATGTTGAGCATTTCCTCATGTGTTTCTTTGACATTCTTACCTCTTCTTCTGAGGGGGCTCTTTTTACATTCCACTCTTCACAAAAGGACAGGTCAACCAAACAAAAGACCAGCACCAAAACTTCTGACCCCAATGGACTGATTAGAGATCTACAGAGTATTTTACCCCCAAACCACACAATTCACATTCTCAGCAGCCCATGGATCATTCTCCAAAAAGTATCATATCTGAGGACATATAACAAGCCAAAGCAAATACAAAAGGATCGAGGTAACTCCTTGCAGCAGATCTGATCCTAATGGAATTAAACTAAACGTTGCAGAAAATATCCAAACACATGGATACAGAACAATAGATGAGTGAGCAACAAATGGGTCACAGAAGAGATAAAGGAGAATATTAGAAAGTTCTTCAAATTTAATGAAAATGAAAACACACCATACTGGAACCTCTTGGATACAGCAAAAGCAGTGTTGAGAGGAAAGTTCATAGTTCTAAGTGCACACAGAAAGAAATGAGAAACAGCTCACAAAAATTACACCATGGTACAATAAAAACCACAAGCAAAACAAGAACAAACCAAACTCCAAACTACTAGATAGGGAAAGATTTCAATTTTCCTAACAAGTTTGGTAAGAAATGTACTCACTACCTTACTATGTAACTGTAACCCCTCTGTACATCACCTTGGCAATAAAATTAATTTTTTTAAGAATAAATTCTAGAGTAAGACATGAATTTCAAGTTTAAAATCCATGTCACTTTTAAAAGATGTCTCTTTGAGAATGCATGAGGATTACATGATGGAATCTGATGTATCTTCATAAAAGCAAGTGTCTTCAAATAAAGGAGAATGGCAAGAACCAGTTGACCTTGAGCACTAATTATTCTGAAGGCCTAAAAATATTCACAGGTAAGTTAGCTAAAAACATAGAGTGAGCTGTGACTATTCAGATAGCTAGAACTTTCTGAGAGTGTTTTCTGAAAATGGTAAGGAAAAATAAGGAGAAACAGTGAGGCCAGGTCAGGGGAAAGTTTTGATGTTTTCTCTGGTATAGAGAATGAACTTTTGTTGATGATAACCTAGGTTGACAGTGCCAATGAGACTTTAGGTAAATCGGAATCTTGTTTCAAATTTCTAATATCTTGACAATTTAGTAGAGATTTGTTCTTCAGGAAAATCTTGGTGAGCTTGTGTTGTATCTCCCACAGGAAATTAAAAGCAGGTGACAGAGTTTTATAAGCTTCAAACTGTGGCCTTTGTGATAGTCTTTCTCCACCATTCAGAATTTTCAGAAGTGCTCACCGCGGGAGACAGAGCGAATGGCAAGAATCTTGAAGACCAAGGCGCATGGATCACTGGGGCTGACGTAGACAGGCACGACTGTGGTGAGTGGCGTTGGGCACTGAGGCTTTCCTCTGGGAGAAGGGAGCCTGAGAGCAGCTGCACCCTGGGACAGAGCCGCCTTCTCTGTGGCCTGAGCCACCCCTTGTCTTCTTCCTTTTCCCTTTTTCCCCACCCACCTTTCATCAATCCTCAGAAGCCCATGTGTGTGAAGAAGAACAGAGGAATGTGGGTGGGTTGACTTGTATAATTAGATCCATGTTGCATCGTGTTCTTTAGAATTAATAAGGAATTCATCCCATTGAAACTTACCATGACATCTTCCCTCTGACTCAGATTTCTTTTTGCTTTTCTCTTCTTTCCTTGGCTAAAAGCATTCGACATGGAGCTATGGTTCAAATTAGCATCCTACATTTCTCTTCTCTCTTTTTTTCTCTTTAATTGAACTTTTCTGTTCAGTGAGGAGTGTAGTTTGTTTGTATGTTATTTTTCTTCCAGTTGTCTTATTTGCCATTGTCTTTTTACTACCTTCTCCAGAAAAATCTACTCAGGAAATGGGGGAAAAAAAACAAGCAAGAACTTTGTTTTGCTTGGTATAGCAAAGTTGGAGAAAGTGTTTGCCTGGCCATCTCAGCCAGCTTTGTCCTTGGAGGCATTTCATTCCCTGAAATGTCATCTCATGATGCATGAAAACTGCTTCCTACACCAGGAGGGCTGTGTACATGCGACTTTGAGACAGGGAGAAACAGGAAACAAATGGCACTTCTACATTTCTGGATCATGTTACAAAACACCTTTTTATTGGGAGTAATAATTTGACTTCATTCCCTAATAAAAGTGGATTTATATGATGGCTACGTGATCTATATTTTTCTGCCACTGTTTGGAGGGGAAGGTAGTAGTATCTGTTAGGAAAAGATTCAACTCATAGGTCCAAAATAACAACAGCTTAAATCTGTCAAAAAAATTTTTTTGCTCACACTTGTAGAAGACTAGTTTAACTGGATAGTGGTTTTGTCCTGAAATCACCCAAGGGCATCCAGGACCCTTAAATATCAGGGCATGGTCCTCGGATTCATGGTCCTGTTTGGTGGGCATGTTCCTGAAGAAATCTGTGAACATCCAGGCCTCTTACAGTTCAGGGAATGGTTCTCAATATCATGGTCCAAGTATACAATTGCAATATCATTTCCAAAAGCAATTTCATGGACTATTTGGAGGAATTCTTCTCCCTGTTCTATAGGTTCCTGATACTTCCTACCTCCATGCCTTTGCTCATGAGATTTGGAGCCATGGAGTAAAATTGGCACATGCTCAAGTCTGAGCATTGCTACCTCTCAGACTTGGATTGGAACGAATCTCTTAACTTCTAAAGTCTGTATTATCTTTAATTTAAAAACACAATATAAAAGTACTTCAGAATGAAGACTTAAATGAATGTCATATATGAAATTGTTGATCTACTGATTAGTATGAAAGCATTCCTCTCCAGCACTCTTCAATTTCTTGCTGAGAGGCTTTTCTATTTTCCAAGTAAATCAACACTATTTAGAGACTGGAGGTCTTCTCCTATTTAGAGCATCCTCTAAGTTGGGTCGTGTTATCCTTACAAACTTTTCTCCAGCTTGGTGTGACAGGCGGTGATTTTGCTGATACTACAGATGAAACGGATTTCACTGGTGCTGTCATTTTCATTGGAATGTGGTAGATTTATGGTAAATATCCACTCACCTCTCCTTCTGGCAGAAGGTTTCAAATCTGCAAATTAAGAGATCCCTAGGTAGGTTGTGATGTCATTTAGTGGGTCACAATCAGTACTTCTTAATGAAAGAGTAAAGTAGAAAAATGGAATAGGTTAGAATCAAAGCACTGTGCATTCATTACAAAACAACAGTATATCTTTTCTATGAAATGCATTTCACATAAATGTGCTTACTTATGTGTGTCTATGCTAGTGGACCAAGTAAGTTATATTTCTTTAAGGGAGTTGTGAGCATTGCATAGGAATAATAAAGTAAAGGGAATGTGTTTGAAATTAAGACTTGTCTATTATTAGACTATTTAAGGCAATGTGATTTTCAGAGACATAAAGTAGAACAATGGAAGAGAATAAAGAACTCAGAAATGTACTCTCACCAATATGCTTGACTTCTTTTTTGAAAAGAGTAGAAAAGCAAGTCAAATAGGGAAAAATTCAACTGGCCTTTCCAAAATTGAATTAGCCTTTTCAAAAAAATGGTCCCAGTGAGTTGGCATGCATCTTATGTGTATTCTGAGTAACAATGAGAAGACAAGAGAAAAATCCATATATACTACCTATCTTTTAATTCAGGAGCTGGCATAAGATTTGCATCTTAGTCCTACTGGCTGGAATTTACTTGCATGGATACATCAATGATAGGATTTTAAAAATTTGTATCTGTATTCTGATCCCTCCCATGCCAACTTAAAGTTTCTGTTTTTCTATGAAAGTAGATGAAGATATATATTGGGGAATAATTAGCTATCAGTTAATGTTATGCAGCTATTAGCTTTATTCAGAGGAACTCTGCCAATCACAGTGTGCCATCTCTTAGACACACCAGAATGCCCTTTCCCCAGCAGCTATGGTATGCCTTGATGAGAATTCTCCAATGACTCCTGATGCATAATGGGAAAGACCAAACTTCTTTATAAGAGATTTAGGTTCTTAGGCACTCGGTCCAAGCCCAGATTTCGAGCCATGCCTTGATTGTTTCATTCTCCCAACTACTAAGACTCTTTTCCACTCAAATGTTCCTCACTAAGCCCTTCCCTCCCCTGGAATGAAGTCAGTGCTCATACCTGGCCAGTGACATACCATCCTGGCAGATCTAGGATTTATATTATCATTTCCCTTGATGCCATTTCTGACCCCTAAATGCAGCAGCAGTACCTGTTTCCTCCCCTAAGCTCTACTGATTCACATGTGTGCTGATGGTGGCATTATCCACACCACAGTTTTGGTTTGTTGTCCCTACAGACTAAATACATCTTCAAATGTAACACTTACTTTTCTCGAACTGTATTTCCACTGGTCTTAGAATCTGCCCACACCTTTAAACTTACTTGTTGAGTTACTGAGAGATTTCTCAGGGTCAAAAAGTAGAAATGGAAAAAGAAAGTATCTATTTACAACAGGTGTGCTTTGAACAGACAAAGCTGCTATTTCACAGGGTCAGTTGTGAAGAAATAATCCATGCTTAGAAATTCTTTTAAAAGGTAAGGTGAAAAGGTTGTCCTACTTGATATCTTGAGATTACTCTTTCACCGTAGTAAGGAATATGGAGTCCAAAAGGATGACTAGGAAGTCAATCTCCTTAAATCTATGGTCTCTTGGTAGCAACATCTGCCTACTTAAAGGAGGGTGATGTCCTGATTTTCACAAACACACCACAGCAAGGCCAACTTCAAAAGATACAATTTCTGTAGTTATATATTTAGAGGTAAATCTCTTCCATGCTAAAGAGAAAGATTAATTTTATTCTTGGAAACTGTCTTCTGTTTTAAATGAAATACCAAGTGAACTTCTTCAATAAGTATCATCTAGCTGTGGTTCTTTCAACTACAAATCTAGATTTCTTACTGTGGACCACTCTAGTTATATCTGTGCTCCTTTGTTTTTCACTGCCCTAGAGTTGAATCGAGGTCAGGTGATTATTTCAACCAACTGGGTCTTGATCAATGTATTAAGATAGGCAATATCCAAAACATTTACTCTATTTCTCTCCTCTTTTTTTTTTTTTTTTGGTTATTTTTGTTGGTGATGGTGGTCATGGGGCTTGAACTTTGTGCTGGGCACTTCCCTGAGCTCTTCAACTCAAGGCTAGCACTCTACCACTTGAGTGTCACTTCCGGTTTGCTGGTGGTTAACTGGAAATAAGAGTCTCATCAACTTTCCTACCTGGACTGGCTTTGAACTGTGATCCTCAGATCTCAGCCTCCTGAGTAGCTTGGATTACAGGCACCTGACTTTTACTCTGTTTCTCTTCCAATGAAGATATGTATTCCAGGTGGCATGCTTACAGGACAGAGGAGGACTTTTGCATGAAAGAAAAGGAAAATTATACTGTGCTAAGTCATGGAGTTTGTTGAAGCTTGTAGGATTAATAACTCGAACTAACATGCTACAGAGCACAATTTTTTTGGAAGGATTAAACATTGTGTATACACTAACAAGAGCATAGCATGTAAGGGAAATCATCACTCATATGCTAAGGTATGGTTGCCACTGGTAACATAGATAGTTAAATAACATGAATATATTGAAAGAAAAAATATCTGGAGGACAGAGTTCTTGATTTGTACAACTTAAAGCTAGACCTAGACCTTACATAATTTAGTACTTTATAAACTTAGTAGAGAATCCAGATTTCTAGACCCTGATTCAGTCATAAAGAATCAGAATCACTAGTGGAGACGTTTGGATCCCAATGGTTTTGTTGCCATTGTAAAGAAGGAAAGTGAGACTCACAGGTTATTCAGTTACGGAACTGATCATTCTGCACATTAGGGCTAGGACTAAGCTTCCATATAGTTTCATGCTCTGCTTTGTGCTCACATAATAAGGTTCTAATAGAGTAAGTCCAAGGCTGACCCTTTGTCCCCTTTCTCTGATAAATCATGTCAAGACCTGCAAATGATTTTACTCTTTAACAATGAAAAGAAGATGTAATTTTAAAATTACCCTGGATGTACAGTAAAAGCACTATTCCCATAATCAATCATCCAAAATCACAGGGTTATTTGGAGCTATTTGAAGGAAAGTAAATTGAAAACATGTTGTTAAACAATGCACCAAAGAGTTATCAAATCATAAACATCCAGATTACTTTAACATGTTGATTATTCCACATTTAGGGTCTCCTTGCAAAATAACTCTGGCCAGGAAGAGACCTGGAAAATTTAGTGTACGTCTTTCTAACTTGTTAAATATATAGTGTTCAACCATTTAGCTATGTGGGAACATGTGATAAATGTATGTGTGTGTATGTGTGTATGTGTGTGTGTGTGTGTATGATTTCTGGAGCTATTACTCACACTTTTTGCTAAGCAGAAGACATGGAGGCCTGTTATTAAGACATGTCTCTGAGGATATAGAAATAGCTTAGGGAGTCCAGTGGTATAACATTGACTACATTAAAACCTATCTGGAGCTTTGGAAATCAAATATACAGACATTCCATAATGACCCTTGGGTTTTACCATAATTCCTGAACCTGAAAATTCATAACTAAATAATGGCAGCACATTTATGACATAAAATGCCTTAAACCATTTGTTTATTATTATATGTGGGTTTGAAGTTTTATGTTTAAGAAAATTGAAAGCCTACTTTTTCTCCCTCCCTTGAAGAAGTGGTATACCAATTACCTCCGAGAGTTTGTGTTTCTCCCACCAGAAGACAGCTAAGCCAGGACTGAAGTGTATGTCAAAGCATTGATTTGGTTATCAAATCTGTGATCCTACACTCTTGTTAAACCAAACCAAATTAGATTAATCTTTGTTGAAAAATAAATGATGTAATTCCTGGAGGAGTCTATTCTGCTCACAGGAGAGTAGCTTGGTTCCTCTAAGTAGCTTGTAAGAAATAGAAGTCTGAAATATTTCTTTTAAACCTGGAGAAAAGGAAATTGCCTTCAGGGCAGCAGGTGTCTAGAAGGAGCCACTACCGGTGAGTGATCTCTGATCTAAGGGATCATCATCAAGACTCAATTATACATACAGTCTTCCTGAGACCGGATTCAGAGACTGAACTCCAAAATTAATCTGGTGTTATTTCTTCATGGAGTTCTAAAATGAGCCCAGGGAAGGTTAAAAGCCATTCATCTGGTTGAAAGTCACTGTGAATCCTCTGCCTTCTCCTGGAATGGATTCCTTATGTGGATACAATGTGAGTTGAAGTGCATCTGGTTAATGTTTTTAGAGAATTTTGTTGAAATTCAAACTAGGCCTGTGTACTGCGGGCTGATTTATCAGTGCTTGCCCATGTGAAAACCAGAAAAGAACTGTGAGATTGCTCAGCATGCTTCCACACAGGTACAATCAAAGGTGCATGGCCCAAAGGGCAGGTTGGGGGGGAATGTGGTTCACTCTTGGAGAGAAGCGTCCTCTCCTGGGAGTCAGGGAATAGCCAGTAGGGAGAAGAGAACAGATGCTGCGTCCTGGAAAGCAGGTAGAAATTGAAATCAGGCTGAAGGGACTATTACCTTCATTCACACCGTGTAGAAGAAGTGAGATTCTTTTAGTCAGTTTCATAAAATAATTGAGCCCTTCTCTTCCTACTGGTAAAATAAAGATCCTAGTGTATGTCTCTTGGAGTTCTGATCATTAACAAAGACTTTTATGAATAAGACCTGCAACCCCTTTGCACAACCACTTAAAGATGACAACAATTAAGTAACATAAAATAATTGAAAAAGTGAAGCCAAGCACTGGTGGCTCACTCTTATAATCCTAGCTTTCAAGAGTCTGAAATCTCAGGGTTACATGTCAAAGCCAGCCCAAATGGAAAAAATATCTGAAACTTTTGTCTCCAATTAACCAGCAAAAAGCCAAAAGTGGAGCTGTGGCTCAAGTGGTACAGCATTGTGGTACAGTTTTGACTGAAAAAGCTAAGCAAGAGTTCCAGAGACTGAGTTCAAGCCCAAATTATGACACCAACACAAAAACACACATATACAAAATTTTGTTTAAAAACAAGAATTTATACTGAGCATTTCTTATGAATCAAATGTTCTGTGCATAGTTTATTCCTGCACCTCCTGGTGTCTTGCTTGGCACCTAACCTGAGTGAACATCCTATCAAAGGGATTATCAAAGGGATTATCAAAGGGATAACCCCAATCAAGATGCATTGTACTCATAAATTGACAGGTTGAATCAAAACCCGTATGTATACCTACTTAAAAGATAATAAAATGTTATATTTTTAAAAGACTTGGATTTGCAAAATGATAGCTGCATCTGCTTTAGTATTGACTGTCTGGAGACATGAAAAGGGAGACAAGAAAAACAAGGCGCAGTGCCCCCTGTGTCCTGCTATTGATCCCTCAGGGCATATGTAGGGATATGATTTCCACAGGAGAGGTCCTCTGTCACCTCCATTTCCTGCTCTTCTGTGGATTGCTTTGGCCCTGCTGCTGAAGTTCTAGGCCTCAGTTAATGCTTTGTGGTCTTGCTTCTTCGGAGTCCAGAGGGTAAAAACTGAAACACAAACTAAAAATGTCAGGTTCTATTTTGCTTCAAGTACTCCCAAGGGCTGGGCAGAGGTTTTGCAGTTTCACCACAAGCATTTACAGGGGCCGCACACTTTGGCAGGACCAGGTCTCCAGATAGCTCAGCCTTTCCAGATTCAGAATGTAGCTGAATTTCAGGGGTCGTGAAAGGGGGAGTTTCTGGGGGGTCCTGGAAAACACTAATTCAACCTTGGTTCATCATCAAGCTATACTGAAACCCCAGTATAACCAGGGACTATATGGTTTCTGGTTTCAAAATGAAATTTTCACACAGCCCAAATCCCAACCCACCTTAATTTAAAGAAACAGCCATTTGGCATGTGATACAGATAGATCAGCAGTTGCTCACATGCAGCTGTGCACATCTGGCACACAGGTATGTGATTTTGCATGAAGATAAATTGTATGGGGACCAAATGCACAGTTGTTAAACTAAAAATGAATCGCTTCTTGGAAGCAATCTTCCTGCACAGCAGGGCCTCTGCTGGAGCTTGATCCTTTTCATTAGGCCTTTCTCAGATGCTGCAGCCTCCTCCAAGAGGTCTTGCGTAGAGGAGGGGCATACCCACACCTGCAGTTGGTGCTCTGCTCCAATCCAATCACACTTGGATACAACTTCTGATAGCCGTGGTTAGGCAGGCTTCCCAAAGGAGCTACTCAGATCCCAAGATCAAGAAAGAGGTTAGGTCCTCCGCTGGGATTGTTGCACTTTCCATAACTTACACTTTATACTATTTTTCAGGGGGAATTCATGTGTGAAAGGTTGGTGAAGGATTAGGGACCACTACCAAACATGTTGGACCAAGCAGTCCATCTCTCCTCGGTGCCTCAGGGAATCAGTAGGGAGCACATCTTTCTGAACATCACCCCATAGATCATGAATCCATAACTCGTGGGAGAAGAGTATGTTGTTAAGCTGTTCAAACTCCATGCCACCTCAAGGTGTTTCTTTGAATGGAGGAAACAGAGAACAGGGATCTCCCACCTGGTGGTCTCCTAGATTCTATAAAAGCATTCCCAATTTGATGGGTTTGAAGACCTGCTTGACAGTGTCAGGAAGTTTCTAGATGCTATACAGATGAATCAATGATTTTGGAAGAGATTCTTCCTATCTTCACTCTGCACGCTAAAATCCAGCATATTTGTTTGTATTCTCTGTGTCTTCAGCACAGACTGATGCCTTTGTCAATAAAGGACTGTGTATGTGATGATTGTCTGATGAGATTATATTGGAGCTTAAAAAAGAAAACTTCCAAAAGCATAGTGAGGTAGCCATGATAATATCATAATGCAATGCATTATTCATGCTTGTGCTGATAATGGTGTTAGTGAACATACCAAGCTACTAGTCATCAAAAGGTAGTATATCCAATCATGTACAATAAATACTCAATCATGTACAGTAAATAATATAAATAATACTCAATCATGATAAGAAATGGTGGTGTTACTGGTTTATGCATCTACAGTACTCCTTATTTTAGTGGGTACTTCATCTACTTATAAAAAAAAGTGTTTTCTATAAAATGATATGCTATGTTTCAACAACAGCAGCCTCATGCATGATGCAGCCTTCATCTCTTGATTTCCTCCAGAAGCCACGTGAACTTATTGACCTGATCCACTATAAGTGCATAAGATAGTTCATAATGTTCATGCAATGATGAAATCACCTAGGATGCATTTCTCAGAACATATTTCCATCACAAAATGGCTCATGTCTATATTTACCTCAAACCAAATGACAAATACAGAAAATGAAAAAAAAAACTGCAGTGGTAATGACATAATCTATTTGTTATTCCCCTTGAGTTGGAGTAGTAGTTAGTCATCATTTTTTCACAGTTGACTATGCTGTGTCTTTTGTCTGGATTTTTTAACTCCTTTCCTAGGTTGGTGAACCCTAAATTATTCTTCACATATTAGCCCATTTCTCCTCTCTTTAATGACTCCTTCTTACCAGGAGATGGTTTTATACTCTGCTTATCATCATGCCACATTATACCTGAGTATTAGGGCCATACTCATGTCATTTCTTTTGTCTTTTCATGTTGGTACTGGGTATTAAACCCAGGATGTTGCACTTGCTAAACAAGCACTTTGCCACTGAGCTACATCCCAACACAGGGCCTACTAATTTCATGATGCTCCATTTCTGTGTCTGCTTCACTGTGACATAGTAGACTTCTCTACAATGAGAGTGTCTATTTCATTATATTTCTGACATGTGGCCCTATTCAATAATTAGAACTCTAAGTGAATTGTCAGTACTGTCCTTTCTTTTCTTGCATAACTTGGTTAGCGTTCCGGGTATCTTCAGTTTGTGAACTCTATGACAACCCAACATGTATATAAAGGTCCTTCCTGGAGCTGACTCAGATCTCGTATAAAAAGCAGTCGCACTGTGCAGTAGTCTGAAACTGCCAGAATTACCTGAAATTTGCTTTTAGTGATCCTAGCAAAGGATAAAAATAAAAAGGAACCTGTAAATGAAAGCATGACAGGTAATCTTTGTTCGTACAGAAGAGCTGCCTAGAAGTTATAAGTGTATTTAGGGCTCAATGCAGGGACCAAGGTGCAAGTCCAGAAGGACAATTCACCATGGGAGCCACTGAGGGAGTTTCTGAGACTAACTACTGCTACTAGAGGATGAATGTTGAATCCAGGAATAATGAACAACAGAGCTTCCCAATACTTCATCACACCAACATTTCTCATTTGTTCCTTATTTGACCATTGCCTTGGATTGATGGTTTATAACTCTATAGAGCCCCATAAAGAATAAAAGACCAAGGAAAGTATGTCTTTTGTACAATCCAATATAAATTCTGTCCTCATGCAGTCATATGAGAACAGAAAACTAGGCAGAACATTCAGGCTTATATCGATCTAATAACATACATATAATATAAGGTAGCAAAACTTAACATAGAACAATAATACCCACTTCATCCCATCCACTAGATGCTTTTAGGAATAAGGCCCTAGTGTACTCACCAGCATTAATAACTGGTAGAAAGACCAATCCTTAACTATGGAACCCATATTACAATAAAATTCCATGGCTAGGACAGCTCAAACTCAAGCATTACTAAGAGGAGTTTATTATAATAACTTCCTCTGACATCAGCCTAATTTGCTTCTTTATTCCTGTCCTTCTCTGATTCTTTCTTCCCAAGACTATATCACTGATTCCTGAAGAAGCATGTCATCTCTCCTCAGATGGTATACAGGCAAATACCAGAAATCAGAAGTTTCTTTTTCTTACTTACCATGTGTGGAGAGACATCACCATCTGGAATGGGAGAAGAGATGATCAAATCAAAACTATATTATGCCTTGTATAGGAAAATGTCTATGCTGGAAATCTCCTTTTCTGAGGAGACGGCCAGAACTTTTTAGTTATACAGAAATTTTCATTACTTGCTGTGTAATGTACCATCTAGTCATAAAACTCCCATGTTTCCAACTAAGGGAACCTACGGAGTTGAGTGATAGTTTCCTGTGTATTTTATGTGGGCTCCTTCAGAACATTCACACAGGAAACCATCATTGTACGTAGCTAAAAAGGTAAAGAAGGAAGCAACTTTACACTTAGGTTGGGGTCAAACCCACTTCTTTAAAAAGTCCCTTGCCTTCCCTAAGCCTAAATTTATTTAGCAATGAAATGAAGAAAATCAATCATATTAGTCCAGAATGTTTTTTTAAAAATTCCCATCCTTTTGGTTATTTATAAAAAAAAACAATTACTTTGGCTTTCTTTTCTCTCATCTTTCCCAGTGTTTTCTTGAGAAAAATGCTTTTGTGTTTGATACTTTTTCATTTCAGTTTCGGTCTTAGCCCTCTATCTGATTCCACTCTGAGTGGGTGGAGCTAAGTCTATTTCCATGTTTGGGTTTCAACTCCTTTAAGAGTAGGTATTCCTTAAATATTTTCTAAAATAATTGTGCATCTTACAAAACCAACCCTGAAAAATGTTCTAAATTTTTATCAATACTTAAACATTCTCAACATCTTGTGGCTGAAAGCAATTAATCCACTGTAAACTATTTTAAATTGGAGTTATCAATCAGCCTTCCTAGGCTATGGTATCCTTTAAATATATGCAAAAATATCATCTTTCCTGGATTTTATCCTTGCTCCAAACACATATTGTTTATTCAAACCACACCATGTAGATCTCCAAATAAGTCTCTTTTTTAAGAAATTGGGTAAACTTAAGAATTCTCCTCTCTGTTTCTAGAAATGTGACACTTCCAGGAGTGTAAAGAATACAGGATACACAGGAATCAAAGTGTTACAAGTTCTTGCCTTGGACAGGGTGTAATCATCAAGTCTCTGTTCCTAGTGTCTTTGATTGGCACATGAAAAGAGATAGACATACATTACCAGAAAAACCCATAATAATTGCTATGGTTCCTAGCACCCATCTCCACCTCCAATAATGAGTGAGACAACTGATTCCTCCCACCTGAAATCCACACAGGAAGTTTCTAATTGATGCATAGGGATTCATTCCCAAATTGTACAGTAAGTTCATATACAGAATTTTCTTCTCCCATTGTCTTTCTTTGCTTTTTAATAGCACACTCTTCCTTGCTCATCAGCAATTACAATACCCAAGGTCTGAGCTTACTGCTAAAACTACATCCTGGAGAAAAACATCAAGGAATAGACAACTATAAAATGCATTTAAAATGAAATACAGGATTGGATGACATCACAGTAGAAGGGGAAAAAGTCATTGAATTAAGGGGTTGTAGATGGCAACCATGGATAGAGGGAAGACAAAGAGCACTGGAACTCAAGCTCATTCTCGGAGAAGATAGAGCACCTGAGTGCTGAAAGTGGCAAGCTGACACGAAGAGAAAGTCTGGTGTATCTAAGCCACTCATTCCTATGAACAAGCCCTCAGCAACATCTGAGGTATTTCTCCAGTGAGGTCTCTTCCTCGTAACATAGAGTTTCTCTGTGTCCCCTGGAGGCCCTGCTGACATTTGCTTCATAAAGGACACATCCTTTTTGACAACAACCCCATAACTTTGAGAAGATGTGGTCTGTGACTCCTAGAAAGATCAAAGCCCTTTGTCCATGACTTTTAAGCACTCAATCTGAAAAAGGCCTTCTGTGATGTTAGCATAAATGCTCTCTAGATGTCTAAACCAACCACACTGAATGGAGATGGCTTTAAAAATTAGGCTACTGTGTAGACACCGTCCATCATCCACTACAACATAGTTGAGAGAACAGTGTGTGGTCCTATTCCTTTACACCTTTCTCGCCTAGAATATACTTGAGGTTTTTAAGAGGAAAACTGTGATGGGGACCAACTGGTATATACCAACATGTATGCTTCAAATAGTCATAACTCTACAATCCACATGTTTGTTTTTATTTATGAAAAATCCCAAGGAATATAAATAAAGCAGAATTTGGAATGGTGTCTTCATTATAAATGAACTAGGAATACCCCTTGGCCATTCGTTTACTTCCATCTGGGATGATGAACTATGTTTGTAATGAAGTTGGCAATACAAAATCCAGTCAACCCCAAGATGCTACCTAATAAAGCATAGTTGTACCAACCATTCTTAGTTTTGATGAAGATACTCTAACCCTAACCATCAGCACAAAAGTGAAGCTAATATCCCAAGGAACAGTTGTTCCGCTACCTTGCTATCCCCAAGTTAGCATCATACACACTTCTTCCAATTGGTGACAGTTTTAAATAAATGGAAGATGTCTGGAACAACTAGAAACCCTAACATTATAAGATTCTTTACTTGAGAAATGTTTCATTGATTTGAAAAACAGAGAATGTATTTTAAGCAATATTGTTGTTCAGAACTAATCAATTTGGGCTTTCCTCATTTGTTCATTGTTAAGCCAAGAAAATGCTACAGAGGAATTTCCATGGTTTCCGTTGTGAGTCTAAGAGCACTTTCATGGTTCTAAAGTACTTTTAAAGCTCATAGTCCCAGTTATGGTTAACTTTTAGTGCATTGTTTCAAAGAACTAATTTTGAAATGAACTAACATTTTGCTTTTTCTCAGCAGCATCTCTATTTTAAGATATTCATCTATACATAAAAGTATAGTTTATTCAGTCTACAAATAATATTTGATTTATCTGAGAATGCACAGAGCATTTGTGTTCATTTTATAGTTCCAGAGATCATTGGGAATCAGGAAAACTTAATGTTAGTTCTGGGCTTCAACCAAGCACAATGAGATTTCTAAAGATATATTATATTGGCTGGAGAAATAACGATTTATGCTGACATGATGGGTGAATATTAGATGAAATATTATTTCCAAAGGTGCTGATGATAATTGGGACAAATAGGAAAGGATCTCTAGTGAATAGTTGTAAGGTTTTTTTCTTGGTTCTCTTCACTTAGAGCCTTGAATTGTCTCTCAGTGCACAATCTGGGACATGTAATTTCTGCTCTATGAGTTTCAGGTTCTTCATAATAGCAGGTGTGATGTGAAACAGCAGTTGTGAGTCTTTTGATTTATACATCTCATTGAAATCTTGATGGCTGTTACAAGCCATCTTTCTGGAAAACATTCCCATGCACAAATTTACCTCTGTATCAAAGAACTTGTGAATCTTTGGAAGAGATGGCAAGGTCCCTCTATGCGAGCACCACTGAAACATTCTGAAACACTGCAGCTCTAGCAAATCAAGGTTATGCAGTCATGGAGCTGTGAGGATTGCACTGTTCTTTCAAGCACCTCTTTTGCAGAGACATGTTAGGAGCCGGTTCCAAGGAGGCATCTGGAAAGCATGGAGTGTGACCTCCAGCTGTGCTGGATTTCAGCTTGTTCCAGCAGTGACCCTGCAGTGCTCTCTTCCCCCCTATCCAGACATGCTCTGTCTCCCTGGCTGTCCTGCACCTTCCCTGGCCTGGTAGGAATGACTATGCCAAAGGCAAGATGACACATCCTGGAGAAAGGCCTTCTACATTGCCTCATCTCAGGACAGCTACTTCAGACAACTCTAAACAGTTCATTCACTCTCCCTCCTTCCATCATCACTTTATTTGATTTTCTTCCCAAAGTCTCTTCAGACTTTGATGAAAGGACTGTTTATCTAGAAACCAACCAAAGAGAACATGCCAATCATTCAGTCATGGAAACAAGTTGGAGAGAAAAGCACAATCTATACACACCAGGGTCATCTGCTTTTCATGTCACATATGGGACCATCTAACCAAAAATGTGTGAGAAGGAAACATGGAGGGAAAAAGAAGATTTCGCTCTCATCCAAAGCTTCATTCTTCGGAGCTAATGACAGTCTCTTGTCACAGAACTGGATCATTGTTTCTTAGCATCAGTTTTAGCCCTTCTGCTATCATCATCTATATCTGTGATATCTAGGACAATAGATACTTCTCCTATGTGACTATTTGAATTAACAAGAATTTCACCCTTTAGTTTTTCTAGTCATTGTGCATGTGGTTGGTAGCCATATGTGGCGAGTGGATATTGAATTGGACTGCACACATGAAGAACACTTCACATCATCACAGAAAGTCCTGTTGCATACTAGTGAACACATATATTTGACAACATATTTTGTCAAAACTGACTGAGTTTTGAAAAATACAGAAATAAGCAAGATGGGATCCTTCTCTCAAGAATGTATGGATTCTAGAAGAAATAGACCTAGAAATATACCACCTCAATATTCTAAGCTTATGAATTAGAGGCAGGAAAAAAACAAAACATCCTAAACAGACACCATTGCATTATAAAGATACAGAGGCAAAAGAAACCCATATACATCAAGTTATTCAATATAGAGTGTATAAATCTAGTGAGTAGGAGTGGTGATGGATTGATTAACTAAAGGAGGAAGGTAGACAAGGGATATGCCCTGCATATTTGGCAGCCATTTTAGAAGAAACAATTTCCCGCAACTTCATCTTTGACTCAGTTGGCTTTTTCTCAGAGTTAGTGTCTTAATATCGAATACTTTTTTTACACCTTACTGTCAAAATCTTATTACATAGCCTTATTACTGAACTTAAAATTCTGAGCTACTATCTACCCTATGCCCCACTTTGTCCTTCCAGAGACTTCTCCTGGAGTTAACCTGTCCCACTTTCACATTGTTACTGCTGGAAGATGTAACATATGGTTTCCGTGTCACTAAGCTTCTAGAAGCTTAGCGCAATGGAAATGATGGCCAAATTTGGCATAGCCTAGGACTCAGGAATAACCAAAACAAAGGTCTTAGTTGGTCTTGACAACAGCATCAGGGAAAGCCAGTGGGAAGGCGAGTGGGAAAGAACTTGGAGGAAACGTCCCAGTCAGAGCTCCAGTCACTTGGTGTCTTGTAGACTGATCTTTAGTTTTCAAACTACATAAATGCCTCACAGCTGAGGTTGAGGTCAGTTTCTGCATCTGATAGCTCACACCATCTCAAAATACCTAGTTAGAGAAGATCAGATTTGCTATTCCAATTTTACAGGTGACAAAATTAAGTTCAGGGACAGGAAGTCACTTCCTGACATCTTACTAGGGAATTAGAGTTAGGTCTCAATTTCAAATTTAGGTTGTAAGGCAGCCTCAGAAGGAAAGTAATATAAATATATAAAATCTTCATAAAATAAAAATTTCTCTAAAACCTTAGGATAAAATATCCAATCTCTCTCTTTCACATACATGCACACACACACACACAAACACACACACACACACACACACACACGAGATCCTTGAAGACTGTATGTGATTTATAACAGGGACAATATTCATAGTAGTTCAAAGCCCTACATACTCCTCTTAATGGTCATCAGAAGCTTCAAACATTTCTTTTGAGTCATCAAGATTAGAATATTTAGGAGGCCACATCCATTGAAGAGCTTCTTGTTATACTAAGGGAAGAGTTTGATGAATTTTTTTGAAGAAGGGAAATGAATGTACATCTATACCATTTTTTGTTGTTGTTTTACAATTCCAGATGATCAGAAAAGTTTATGACAAAAAATCATGTTGGCCAACACTGATCTGGTGCTGCAGGACAGACATTAAATAAAGAAGTTTGTTTTGAACTTCATTGAATTGTAACTGCATAATTGCAAACAAATCCCAGCTCATGTTGTTATAATTAATGGGAAGTAATAAGATAAGAATCACAATCATGAGGCTTCATCAGCCATAGAGCTAAGCATACATTTGTTTTCAATTATAGAGTGAATGTATTCCACTCGATACAGCTTAAGCAGTAATTGCATTCTTTACAAGTTGCTAATAATTTCTGGAATGGCCACCTTCATAAAAAATTTTGCCTCTGTGGGTACAAGTTCTGCTTCCTCGCATGTCAAGGCCACTGAAGTCATTAGGAGCACGAACCGCCCAATAGTCTGAGGATTGACTTCTGTCCAAAGCCCACACAAGAACCACTCACTGCGTACTTACCATGGGAAGCAGCTTGCTCCTTCGTGATTCTTATGCTCTTCCCAGGAGTGCTTCTCAGGGGTAAGTCTGCTGTCAAAGATTGCTAACTTAACATTTCCTATCAGAGGTGGCCTTGAATAAACCCTACAGGATGGATGCAAGAGATTCCACACAGCCAGCCTGGCTTCAGAGACTTTGCGAGATCACTGACCTCCACCCAAACTTCCAGGATATCCATCTGTGTTTAATGGGTGGGTGGTTGTGGGACTGGCCTGACCACAGCATTCCAATCTAGGGAAATATGTCTGGATGCACACACAGCTTGATAAATCGCTTTTAATGTTCTGAGTAGAACGTCAAAACATAACATTCGTTCCCCTACTTTCCTCTCATTACAGTACCTCTCTTCCTCTTTTCCTGTGCCTTTCTTCTTGTCTCTCACACTCCTTTTTCTTATTTTTCTCTCTCTTTCCTTCCTATCTTCACATTAGAAGAATTTTCAGAGTAAATAGCAGAAAGAACTTTTCTTAGAGTCAAAGTGCCCCGGTGATTTGATTCTGATTTGAGCTTGATCAGAGTGAACTTCCATCTCGTGTATTTCCCACAGTAGCCTTGCTTAGTCTGGAGTGCCATTGTGATTCAAATGTTTGGCAGCTGATTGTTTCCAACCTCACTTGAAATGAAGATGATGACCATGAGGGCTACGCACAGAGAGTGGAGAGCAGGCTTGAGAGGAAAAGAGGGAACGGGACCTACCAACACTAACCGTCCAGTCCTAGAAAGAAACTTGAACCTATTGCCAACACTGATTTTTTTTAAGGTGACATGTATAGTTATGCAACAAATACATATTAAGCAAATAGGAGATGGCAATAGTCTAGAACATACTTCAGAAATTAATAAACCCAGAACAAATGAGATGTTCTATCTAGTTGCCATGGAAATCATGGGAAATTAATGGCTTGGGCAACACATTTTAAAAAGGGAAAGTCGAGCACTTTGTGGCCTTCTTAAACATCTTTAAACAAATCTTCCCTCCTTCTTTTGCCATAAGCCTGAAAGGCTTCTGGTTGTAAAAGGTGCACACATTGTATTTGGCCCTCTGTCATGGAGTTATTTGTGGGAGTTTTTATTATACCCTGACTTTTCTGGGTCTTTATTTTCCCATCGTTTAAACTGGCACTGCCAAGGGCATCTCTCATATATAAAACTGCAATTCACTTAAATTACAATTAAGTCTAAGAAAGTCTTCTCCTGATTTGCCATGGTCTAAATAATCCACGCTTCCTGAATCAGTAAGAGATCTGTTAGCAGAAAGTCCGAGCTGTGGCGGTTCAGTCTACTCACACGTCACTGTGCTGTGTGCTTTCTCATAGCCCTTCTATGGTGCAGCAGCTAGTGAGGCACTGGAGTAGCCATCTTGCAGGTCATGGGTGATTGCTCTAAATTGACAGCCACCATGTCAGGCAAGTGTCACAAAGATGGTATGGAGCCATCCCCCTCCCCGTTTCTGTGTTCTCACATCCCTCCCCATTACCAACATTACCACAGATCAGGGCAGCTTCCGTGGTGTTCCCCCGACATTGCCCTATCCGCAGCAATTTCGTGTAGTTCTAATTTGAATCAGTCTCTCTGCACAGCACAGATCCCAATTGGGGCTAGACTAAGTGGTCCCATCCTGAGCAATCTTTTCCACATTTCCCCCCACTGACTTCAAACATGTACTCAGAGCCTGACTCTCTCCGGATAACTTGTAGTATTAGTTTCTATGGCCATGGAAAAGTTTGCTACTTCAAGTTTTATGGCTTAAGAAGTATTTCCCTATGTTTTGGTGCTGAGAAATAAAACCCATGGCCTCCCAGATCTTACTCATACCACTTGGCCCCCAATCTCACTGTTATCTTTTCAGGTTTGCTAAACAGATACTCTACTACTGAAACCCTTTCGGCTCTGGTTATTTTTGAATATGCTTCACTTTTTGCCTAAGCAGGACCTGGACCACAATCCTTCCAATTAAGCTTCCTGCCACAGCTGGAATCATGACCATATGCGGCTACCCCATTTGGCTTTTTCTGTTGAGACTTTGTCTCTTGAACTCTCTTTGCCTGGACTAGCCTGGAACACAGGCCTCCTGATTTCAACCTTCCCTATAGCTGGGATGGCAGGCATGTACCACTTCATCCAGAAATTGGCTAAGATGGAATCTAAAAATATTTGTTCTTTGGCGACCAGGATGGTAATCAGCAGTGATTCTCCCTATCTCCACCATGCCATTGCTGAGATGACAGGAATGAGCCCCAGCCCCCAGCCCATCTTGCTATTGAGGGGAGGGAGGAGGCTGAAGTTCAAGCATTGCAGCTGGATCCTCTGTCCAAAATCTCATTAAAAAAAAAAAACCTCTAAACTATTTCCTTATAGCTACTCTTTGGATCCAGGGTCTTTTCCAAACTCATCTGCTTGTTGCTAGGAAGCAGATGTTTACAGTTGCGGAACTAAGACTTGTGGGACAGAAGTCCTTCCTCTCGTCCTGAGCTGGGATAAATTCTAACTGAGAATCCCCCATCCACCTCCTTACCAGATGGATTTCTCACAAATGACAATATCCTTCTTGAAAAATCAGAAGGAATGTGTCTCTCCTGGGAGTCTTCAATAAAGGAACACAATAAACAGAGGAGGGGCTATTAGGTCACCTTTGTTATATGACCTAACCTAATGGCAGCGATGCCTCCTGAGGATGCCTCCTGACACAGTCTACCAGGTAGAAACAAGCTACCAGTGC
Organism: Perognathus longimembris pacificus; assembly: GCF_023159225.1. Lineage (NCBI taxonomy): Eukaryota > Metazoa > Chordata > Mammalia > Rodentia > Heteromyidae > Perognathus > Perognathus longimembris. Next base: position 67,312,144 of record NC_063168.1, on the reverse strand, counting down.
CACCTGCATGAAGGACAGAGGTGTATACAAGGGCACAGTACAAATGGGATTGTATTCGAATCCTGCCTGCAATAGTTATCATTCCCAGAGCATTAACAAATCCCTCCACCTTTCATCCCTAAAGCCATGATGTTTATAGGTGACTCCCGCATTCCTCTCTTTGGGGTTTCCACTGAATGTGAAATCCTCCAGGGACACTCACTCAGTCCGAAATGCATTGTAATTTTCACCAGGATCCATAAATCTTCACCAGGGCAAGAAACTAGATTATGTATACATCCCCATATCCTTTCCCATTCCCCTAGTCACCAAAGAGCCTAGCATGGTGTTTTCTACATAAGTAGGTGCTGGAAAAGCTAATAGAATTCAATAAATTGAACCAAAAATGTAGGAATACAGACTTGGCAAATTGGCGCAGAGCTCTGAGGGGATCTAGACCAAGCCCCTTCCCAGATTGCTATTGGCTCGAGGCTATTGGCTTCTCTTCATGCTTCTTTGTCCCATCTGCCATCAAACATTTTTATGACATTTATTTCCTCATTATAGTTCTTATTGTGCTTTATTTATCTATCTGTGAGGCACAGGAGAATTGGAAATTCTCCTTTCCCTTGCAGTCTTTCCTTCCCCGATGCTCTCGCCAACCCATACTCCCCATACCCATGACAGGCCTTCAGGACGCGCATGACAACATCGCTCCCCGCTTCTCACTATGTCTCTCTGTCTTCTCTGTACTTCCACCATCAATTTCAGACTTCCTGTCCTGACATTCAAGGCCTCCTTACACTTTGAGTCTGTCTTTATCACCTCTCTTATTTTCTCCGTGTCTCACTCCCTAGCTCCCACTCCAAATTCTGGGCATTCTTCCAAGTTTCTTCATATTCCTGGAACCATCTTTCTACCCTCCCCTTCCCTCATCTCTCCCACCATTCATCAAACCTTCCCCCATTCTCTTATCTTCCCTAACTCTAAAATATTTGAAAGAACTCCCCTCTGACATAATAAACAGATGTGTATTTAATATTCTATTACTAAATTTTGGCCACTGACTGATCATTGAAATATATAAAGGAAAGACATGAGAATGCTCTGGTATTTGCCACAGCAAAAAATCATAGCTTCCAGTGCTAGGCACATGAAACAAGAAAGAACCTCCGCGAGGTAGAATTAAGTTGTCTTGATTTGTGTATGTGGCTGATTTAACTCAAGAAGTGTAGGAATTATTTGAGTTTTGATATAGCACTGTAAGAGGTCTTTCATCATTCCAGGTAAAGGGAAGAGAGCTTTGTAAGTTGAGCTCTCCTTGTTTCCAACTGTAGTGATTTTGGATAAACGATATAAACTCTGGCATCCAATTTCATTTACTTCCAAATCAGACTGTCGTAGTGATAGTATCTGCTAATGTCAGTTAAGTAAATTCACACTTAAAATGGACAGCAAGTCGTAAAATGCAAGGAAATGATACCGCATGTCGCAGTAGGCTACTGTCAGATGGCCAGCTATGTTTGACTATGATAGGATGGCCACTGGTGGGACCTCTGTGTCTTCCCCTTTGGAAAACTTGAGTAATCATCTCTTGCCTTATCTCAACAAGCTGTTTGAAGAATACCACAAGAGATATGGATACCTTTTAACTCAGAAATGTGTGAAAATATAAGGTATCTTACTTGGCATCATTGCTACCCCAGAAGAAAGAAACACCTCTCTCTACTCAGAATTCTCTTGGTCTCCTCACTTCCTCATCTCACCTGACTCACCATTATTTATATTCCAGCTCTTACTTTGTCTCCTTATCCCCTCTTTAATCTGTCAGCTTGTCTTTGTTCATTTCCTTTTGCTTCAACAAAGTATCTGGGAGTGACTGGGAAATGTATGAATTAATGAAGTCCATTTTTGCCCAGAGATCTGGAGGTAAAGAAGTTCAAGGTCAGGCAGTTACATCTGTCAAGGACTTCTTGCTGTGTGGTAGCATGGTGGATGGACTGATAAGTACGGAGAGCACATGGGTAACCTTGCTTTATAACCACCCAGTCTTAAGCAATTCAGTCCAGAGAGAAGGAGAAATCACTCCCACTAGATGGCAAGCACTTCCCACAACTGCTGGATTGAGGAATTAAGTCTCAGCAGAGCTTAGGGAGAACAGACAGTATTCAAACCACAGCGCTAGGTCAATAATTTCCCATGATCTCAGTCACTCTTTGCTTGCATTGAATTGACACCAAATTGCTCTACTTAAACACTCACTTCAGACGCCATTAGCCATTCCTTTTCATTGAAGATAAGAACGGAATGGAACAATTTCAATTTTATTCATAAAACAGGTACCCAAACCTATTTATTATTGACTTTTTAAAACTCAGATCCCTTTTGAGAGTTTCAAGTCTTCAGAATAATTTAATGAGAAAGCCTACAGTAAGCTATTTTATTCATTTGCTAATTTTGTCCCCTATTTACAGATGCAAAGTAACAGAATTAAAATTTATTATTTTCTATGTTATTCAGTTTGTTGTCTACTTTATAGCCAGGAAGGAAACTAAATGGACATAATAATGTGCCTGTATTCTGCCTAATTATTCCGTTCTGTTCTCCCCAACTTCATTTCTGTTATTTCTGAAAGCAGTGGTTAATTTATAATGACTTTGAATGAAACTCTCAGAATTTATCTCTCAACCTGTGTGAAATATTTCTGATTTTGCTAAAGTCTCGTCTCTTCTGATCTTTCCAAATTGGTCTTGGACTTTTTAAAGTTTGCCTTTAAATTCATATGGAAGGACATTGGGTAGTGTAATACTATTCATACCCGTCTTCTACCACACTCCCCTACCTACTACATCATTGAGCAAAATTGGAAAGTAATACTTTCTAATACACTGTTGATTCTAGAGGACTTGCATACCACACGCATCAGTGTCTTCTTCATATAAACATTGTAATTCTAAACTAGAATAATTGAAATGGTTATTTGAAAGTTTGAAAGATCACCCCAAAGATTCCTCCCTCTGATAATTGAATATAGAAACAGGATAATGGATCCTTAGCTGGGTTCCAGTATCTCTACACAGGAGGCTGGGATCTGAGGATCTCAATTCCTACCCAGACCTGGCTGGAAAGTTCCTGAGACTCTTATCTCTAATTAAATACCAGAAAAGCCAGAAGTGGTACTATGGTTCAAAGTGGTAGTGCACTAGCCTTAAGGGAAAAAGCTCACGAACAGCCCTGAGTTCAAGCTCTATGACCAACCCACAGAAACAAAAGCAAAATAACCTGTGAAAAATAGTCCTTTTTGGTTGTTATGTAAGAAATTGCCATCAAATAGCTTCTTAAAATAACAAGTACATCGCTTACGAGTTTCTGTGGTAAGAGATGCAGGTACAAGGCAGTGGGGTTCTCCTTGGATCTTTATCGATAAAGTCATGGGTTAGCCATGCAGAGCTGCGCTCTGGAGGCTCTGAGGAAGAAACTTCAGAGATCATTCAGATGGTTGGCCAAATTTAATTCCTTTCAGTTGTTAGTTGCTAGAAGAAGAACCTGTTTTCTTCTCGGTGGTTGGCCAGGGGCTACTTGATGTTCTTATACATAGTCTACATTCCTCCTTTTGCTTTCTACATAGTGTCTCCATTTTCATAGTAACTATCCCAGCTTAGAGCTCTCCAATTTCTTCTTTCAACTGGAAAGCTAAAAAAAAATACCTGCTTTTAAGGACTTAAACTTAGCTCCATTGCACCTTGATTTTCCTATCAGCTCTACTATCATGTATCCTTCTATATTTTACCTTGACTGCAAATGCAACATCCAGGTAAAATGTCACTTCTGTATGTGTCTACCGGAATCTAGCCAGATGGCATTTGCATTTAGAGGGGTAGGCTATATAAAATAGATGCTCTTCCCAAGCCCATGGATGGGCTTTGTCCAGTTCACAGAGGCTCGAAGAAAAAATTCACATCTCCACTTAACTGTCGACAAAGGATAGGCTCTTCTTCCATCCACCAGAAATGTCACCATTGATCCTCTCTTCTCGGGCTATTAGTTTCCTGAGTCTTCAATATGCAGACAGCAGATCATAATCCATAACCACAATAACCATTTTTTTCTTTTTTCTATCTCTGCCTCTCCCTCTTTTATCTCTTCCTTCTTCCAGTGTATTGGTTCTGTTTCTCTGAACAATTCTGACTTGTACCATACAGCATAACAGCAAACATCCTATATTCACAAATATGAAGATGCAAAGTGTCTCAAAGAGGAAGGGGCTTTTTTTAGAAATTCTGCCTATCACAATCAGGTATCTACTGTTCCCATTTTGAAGAAATTTTGAGATCCAAAGATACCACCACATAGAATCACACCTCTTAAGAATAAGGAGATGTTGAGTACAAAGGAATTTTCCAGTGTACAAATGGAAAAATCTTAGGCTGCATTGATAAAATTTTTGCAATCACTGCTGGAATGAAATGGTAGAAAAGGCACAGATGATCTAACAAGGAAACAAAGAAGAGAGGAAAAAAAATAAACAAAGTTTTGTTAGAAGGGATCCAGAAAAACTAGCCCAAGCCTAAGTACACTGACACTAAAGTGAAACAAATGAAAAAGAGGAGCCATAAGGGAAAACAGCCATGAAAGAGAATAATCAGTGAGAAGGCCAACAGCACAGAGACCAAGGAGATAATGTACACAGAACACCAAGTCCTGAGTGAGAATTCCCAGATGATGAAAAATGTGCATAAACAAATACCCAGCTCAGAGTCAGGAAGCTATTTCAAGGATGAGAGTTTCCAAGAGTTAGGAAATATGGTTGGTAATGGAAGGGTAGAACTAAGACATTTCATTTCTATCGGTGGAGTGGTATAGCAAAATAATTTCACTGAAGAAAAAAATCCAGGCAGATAGGCTGAGAGTTAGATATTCTGTAGAGGATAGCTTTGTATCTCTCGAAAATCCGACGATATAGTTTTAACTGTTTTCCTTCATCTTTTCTAGATTTGCAAAGCATCAAACATAGTAGAAACTGCTAGGGAATATTTATTCTAACTTCCTTTTATAAGTTGATAAACCACAGCCCTGAAAGGGAAACAAACAGGACTGATTCAAACAGTGAAGCACAGAACAATCACGTCTAGAGACACCAGCCTTCAAATTGCCATTTCAGTGCTCTTGCTAGCAGAGGAGGCTGGTACTCTCTTGCTATCAAAGCTATAAGGTATCAAAGATTCATGCAACTTGGTGTGAGGTGAACGTGATAACCACTACACTGGGGAAACTAATTCATGCAACTTGGTAAACAATAACTCAAAAGTAGATTTTTCTTAAGGCTGCCCACATTTTTAAAGTCACTGTAGGATATTAGAATTTTTATAAAGAGTCATTTAGAATTTTTATTAATAAAACCTATATTCCCCAATAGCCTCACTCTTCTTTAAAGTGAAAATCTCTATTTTTTTTTCATTCAAGGAATTTTGGATACTTGGTACTTTTACTTCAATCATCAATGGCTTTCAACGTTTTAGGATTTCTGTATTGGCTAAGAGTCTGTGTAGTAATGCTTCTGACCAAACGATTTAAATAGATTTTGGTAAACAAATGTTTATACCTCACCAAATACTATTATACATGAAAATGGAGACAATAATAAGGCATGTGGTCTATATAGAACTCAAGTATCTACCCCATAGCTAGCTGTATGAGAACGCATAAGCACCTCTATTGTTAAGCCATATCCTTCATTTTGGTAAAGGTAGAAGTTAGAATGGTAGAAGTTAGAATAGTTGTTTAGACTCTTCATTTTAATGTGAACATAATATTTGAGGCTCTAAGCCACATATATACAGAGGTATGTTTGCATATATCAAGAAAGAGCCATTTTCATTTCAAGTTATATGAATGGATGCCCTGGAGTGAAAACTAGTGATGTGAAAAATGGTTAAATACAGGAAAAACACATCACAGAAGGGAAGCGTGTGATATGCAGAAGATAGTATGAAGCCATCTACCCCAGCAAAGCATCTGCCACATTTTGGCTACAGTTTTCTAGAAGTCCTCCATGTTGGCTGAGAAGAAGAGAGGATAGTCTTTTGTCCTGGCTGAGAAGACGCCCTTGTGCTACTCAGAAACCATCATAATCTAGTGAGAATTCCACCCCATAACTGTCCAGCTTGCACTCAGGAGCATGGGAACAAGCCCAACAACAATTGAAAAAAAGAGAAGCCTAGTGATGAGCTCAGATGTCTAAACAGAGATAGAAGAGAGGCTGTCTCAAGGCTTGCCCAAAGGCATAGGAACAAAACCAAATCGTCAGAAGTACACACTGTTAATCTGGCCAATTTCCTTCAGAATAACATGTTAACTTAATACACTGAGTTAAAGGCATGCGCTTATTCTTACATGTGGATGCTCATAATGATTAACCATTTTGATGTGTAATGGATGAGAAAGGGTCTTTTTCATGTCCTGAGCTTACATAAGGTAATCAAAGCACAGAACTCAAGCTGTCATTCTAGTACAGGCTGAGACATTAACAGAGTATATGTGAAGAGATCAAGAGAAAGGAAAACAAGAGAATGAGGGCAAGCAAGATCCAGAGCAAACAACTCTTGCAGACTTAATTTTTATTTTTTGAAACATTTCTCTTCAAAAGAAATAATTGAATTGGAGATGATAAAGTGTTTAAGGCTAAGGGATTACGTTCACCTTGTCTACATACCCAAGATAATGCATATATTTCAATCTCTGGAGCTTCATAACTGTTAACCACGACCCCACGTAAGGACTACCATGGGCTATTTGAGGAGCAGGCATCTTTTCCTCTGGGAGAAAGTAGTGATCAGATCAAAAACACAATTCCCCTTTGCCACTGACACCTGAGAGAAAAGGAGCTACACGGTGACACAGCCATGTATCGGAAAGGAAGGGCTTGCTCCCATTTGGGGTCAACATTCTGTTTCACTGAATGGGCTGAAGGACGAGTACAAAAATAAGTTGAATTCACACAGCTTCCTCTTTGTTTCTCAGAATCATACCCAGAGAGAAGGTAAGTCCTTTGTTGTTCCTTTTCGATGGATGTAACCAACTGCATATACTATAGTAGAAGAGCTGAGAATGAACACAGCTTTTCTGTAGAAGTAATGGCATGTAGAATGATACATGGTGCTTCTTGTTTTCTTTTCAATGATACATGAACTTCAGGACTAAGGAATCTTTTCTATAGTAAGAGTGATATTTTTGAATATTTTTCTCATAGGTGACTTACAGCCACAGGATGATAAGGAAATGAAGTAATAGCTACAATGTGCACAGCACTATGTCTTCTTTTGTCAGTGTGAATATGCCTTGATGCATCACAAGTACATGAAAGTACTAGACTATTAATGCATGGCCTCGCATACTTCCCATTAAAATGCCCTTAATTTTTACTAAGTTCCCTTTCTTACAGGAACTTGATTTACACATGTGAATGCTAAGCATTCAAAAAACATCCTGACACTAATCCTGTTTCAGTTGGTTTGCTTCCCTTTTCCCTTTTCTTTCACCCCAAGCCTAGATACAGAGAACAGACACATGGCATTACACTCTAAACCCAAATCCTACCTACTACCTTGCCTAAGCCTCCCAGTCCAGATCCTTGGCCACAACTACCTGGTTGAAAATGTCTGTATTTGGTGCACATTTTCTTAGCCATCGACTTGATGACTTTCTGGCTCTGTTTGTTAGATCCTGTCGTCACCACCAGGCTACGGGCCAATGTTTGTACTGGGAGGGAGTAAAGGGAGGCATAAACAGAATCAACCCTCTTGTGTTTTAAAAAATCAAGCTAGAATTATATACATATTTCATGTCAGGAAAATAAAATGTGTCTTGGCGGTGGCTGGGAAGTTGGAGCATTTGGAGGGGGAGTGGGGAATTGGCAGAATTGCTTCCCTTATCCTTGGCCCTCTGCCTGACAATCATTCAACTTTCTACTCTTGGAGTCAACCGACACCCCCCCACACACACCCCTTCTAAGGCCTTCCAAGTACGACAGCAACGTTGCTGTCATCCCTAGCTTGTTGTCAGAACCCAGAATGACATGAAAAGGAAGGATACTTTTACAAAATGGCGTACTTTTAAAAAATGGTGTTCTTTTACAAAATGGTATGCCTTTACAAAATGGTATGATTACTCTAAGTCATATGATACTTGTATTCATATCACTGGATTGAACCTTGAAAGTATAAAGGAAAGTTCAGAAGTCAAGCACAATGCATATAAGGATTAGGTGAAGTAAAATGAGAAAATTTTTAGGGATCTACCTCTCTATCTGAAGTGGAAATCTTTCTTCAGCTAAGAAGTTGCTCTGTCTGGTTCCCAGAACCAGTGGATCTGGCTCGCAATGCCTGGACTTTCCTAAGACGTCTCAGGGTTATGTAGTTTCCTCTAAACTGTTACAGGTATATAATATGGCCTTCTTCCTGGTTCTTGAGCCTCATTCTTTATCAGCAACCCACGATTCCCATTGCAACTCTGGAAAGGACCCTTCCATCACTAAGTTTTTCACTTCTATCTTCAAAGACCACACAAAGTATTCTCTTAGCACCCATGGTCTCTGAAGCCCAGTAGATTTTTGATGATGGCGTGACATTTATTAAAGTAGCCATTACATAGCAGTTCTAGGAGACAGGCAATAAGTTTTTATCGGCCCTGACAAAGCTTTCCTGCTTGGCTTTGAGTCTTTCCAGGCCTTGTTTTCCCATGTATGTTATCGATCAGCTCCATGGAAGTCATTTCTTCATGTTTGATGTCTAGCAGTACAAGGCAAGAAGCCCTACTCTTCTTTACTTTCAACCCCAAACTACTTTAGGTGATCCTAACATCCACAATCCTAAATCCTTGTGGATTTGAATGGCTTCAAATTCCTCTACCTGCGTAATAATTTACTTCAAACCACAGGCCAGACCCTAGAATTCTTAATTCCAAAGAATGTCTCTGACCCCTACCCTTGTTTGCCTCTGCTATCCATATTTAAACTGTACAACATCGTTTGGTAAAGGATAAGTCTTCTGACTTGAGCTGGTATGTACAATTCCTTCTGGTATCAAAATGGAAACAAGTGCTGTAGTTAGCTCCAAATAAATGTTCAGTTTAAGAGATGGCAAGTAATGGGAACAGCAGAAGGAAAATGTCAGTATTTTTGGCCTTTCTTCCTATGAGAATTACCCATACCTTCTGTGCTGGGGAAATGAATTCAGTACTTAGTAGCAAACAAGTTGCATGTATCTCATTTCTTCTTCAGAGGAAAGATAGCATTTTTTTCCTGAGTCCCCATTGAATTAGAAGGAAGGATAAAACTAATCTTTCCATGCCAGGCTTTCATGGTTTGTGGTGAAGAAAGTAATACTTAAGTCCCTACTGTGCAGCCAGTCTACCAAAGACAACTAAAGTCGAGAAGTGTTCCATCAGATTGTTAATGTGCTGTTCCCATTTTTGCTCTTTCTCTGGACATGACTGAAATGGGAGGCTGGGAAACTAGTCTTGTCTAGAATCCAGTCCTAGATCTTAGCATTGTCCAAAGCAAGCCAGGAATTCAAATTATACTAATGCAATCCTCATTTTTGTGCCAAAAATAACTTTTGATTTGGGTCTTCTACACTTACCAATTTCTTGTATAGGTCAGACATTCTCCCCTTGTAAGATTTGGTGAACTAGTGTCAACTAATTTCTGAGAGTCTTCAAGCCAAGGGACTAGCCCCAATTACCAATTTTTTCTGATTAGTTTTTTGGTTTTTTTTTTGGCCAGTCCTGGGGCTTGAACTCAGGGCCTGAGCACTGTCCCTGGCTTCTTTTTGCTCAAGGCTAGCACTCTGCCACTTGAGTCACAGCGCCACTTCTGGCCATTTTCTGTATATGTGGTGCTGGGGAATTGAACCCAGGGCCTCATGTGTACAAGGCAAGCACTCTTGCCACTAGGCCATATCCCCAGCCCCCTCTGATTAGTTTTTGAAAGCCTTATTTCTCCTTCAGATTTATATTATCATCAGAGTTCACCAATCTGTATCATTTTTGATAAATCGTGAGTGACCTGAGGCCTGAACCCTGTGGAGACCCATTAAAGCTAACAGCACACAATTAAAGACACTCCTCTGTGCTATGTTTATCTATGAGTCCATCATCTCCTTCCATGCAGTCTGAATCCTGGCAAAACTTTTCTTCCAACATTCACAATGGAGTTCTTTTAACACTCAATGAAGATTGAAATAGGTTATTATAAACGACTCCATTTGTCGTGTGACCTCCAGGAACATCCCGCTGTTCTCCATTAAAGCGGGGTCTATCCCCTCATGACACCTGGCATTTCTTTGGGCCGATAATCATCTTCCATTCTAAACACTAACCCCATAGAGTTCACCCTCCTGAAAGTACACACATTTCATTGGTTCTTTCATTTTAGTTTGATAAATGATCATTCTAGGTAGGAAATGATGTCCCCTCTTTGTTTATATCAAAGCTAATTTCCATTTTTATAACTTGGGTTCATAGACTCTCAGAATACAAACTTGGAACTCTCTTCTCAACTTTGTTCTGTAAAATAGAATGCCCAGGGGAAGCAAGTGACAGTAGCATTTTTATATTAAGGCAAATATATGCTTCATGATATAAGAGAAGGTCACTTGAATTCCACAGTGACCAAAGCTTCAGGGTATTTTACATTGACTATCCCAGCTTTTCACCCCAGAAGCTCACAAGCAGCATGAGCAAAAGTGGAAGAACTGAGCCTTTAATGATTTGTCACAGCAAAGACGAAGAGAACAAAAGTTGAAGAACCATCATGCCACTGTTCCAGTGCTAGTAGGGTGGGTGCCCTTGGTCTTGTGCTCAGAGCTCCTCCTTTCATATAAAGAACAAAGAAAAATGGCAGAAAATGAAAAATACACTAAATAGACTAAAATACACTAAAATGGCAATGGTATTTAATAATCTATAGCTATGAATAACTATCATCATGTCTGAGTATATATAATTTTATTATAGCAAATTAAGATTTCTGTATTGGCTTCCTTTTAATGAAAAACAATAGTGAGTTTTCCACTGTAAATAAAAGTTATTGATAAAAATTTTGATGATCATACATATCCTATAGCCCAACTAACTACAGTATTTATATTTTTAATATTATAAATGACATAACAATGAATACGTCTCTCTAGAGATTTTTTTCACTCTGTAATTATTAGTCCCTGCATCTGTGGGCTCCACACCTGCAGATTCAACTACCCACAGATTAAAAATACTTTCAACAGTCCATCCAGATCATTTTTCCTTGTCATCATTCCCTAGACAGTACAGTGTAACAATTATTTGCGTACCATGTATATCATATTAAGTATCATATATAATATAGTATAAGGGAGTATATATAATAAAGTATAACGGACGATGTTTGTAGGTTAAATGCAAACATGATTAATTACCATATATTATCTGGGGAAAGGGGAGAATCAATTATAAGTTCACATCTTAGATTAATGGGTCCTATTAGAGAGTATTTGAGAGGGATTTTTTTGGTTTGGAATGAAGTCATTGGTCTCAGACAAACACTGTTGGTTTGTCAGGAGGTACTTGCTTACCCTGCATGGCGGGCGAGGCCGCGAGAGTTCTTTTAGCTCCCTCAGTTGCCTATAACCCTTTTGTCTTCATCACCACCAGCTTTTCAGTGCACCCTCTTTACCTTTCCCATGAACTCCCAGAATTTACTTATCCACTTAGGTGACTATGCCATCACACACTCATCAAGGCTCTCAGAGGGAAGAATGGATTTAGTCAATGTTCACCCTCTTGTTCCTCTTTTGTTGTTATTGCTTTCCTATTCTTGATTAGAAAGTCAATCCCCACAGCTCACGGCGGGCTTGCCTTTCCTCTCGCCAGCACTGCAGAGCCTCCTCTGCATGACAGAGTTCTTTCTCAAAAATAAGAAAGCTCACATTATTCTGATAATAAAATAACACAGTTGTGTAGAGAAAATTGGAGAAGAGAGGAAGGAGGAAAATGCAGTCCAAGTGTTCAATTAATATCCTATGAAATTAAGAATGCTGAGGGAAGGAATTGGAGAATGAGGCAAGGGATGACATCAATCAAGAGGCATTATACTCATAAACAAATTTGTGGAATTATTACTCCTTTATACAACTACTTAAAGATAATAAAGGTATCATTGTTAAAATGCAAGGGATGTAATAAATGCTACCTATAATTTTAGGACATAGAATTAGTTAAGACAGTATGTATCTTCCTATTGTCTTTGTTTTATGGGCCTTTATATAATTCTATCTCATCATTTCTTTCTGCCTGTCTCTCACCCAATGTGCAGATATGTGTGTATGTGTGTGTGCCTATAAGTATACAAAAAGAATATATTACAAATTCTAAACTACATTTTATATATTTTGACAGTATTGAAAATTTAGCACACTATTATGAAATATCTTTACGCCATAAACACTATAAATCAGATCATTTTAAACCTACTCTTGTTGACATTTAAGTGGTTTTTCCTATTGGAAACAACATATCAGTTACTATACTTGTGTATAATTTTTCCCTAGCTTTTTAAAGGATAAATTCCACATGTAGGATTGGACAAAGACATATGCAGTACACTATCAGTCCATTCAAGGCAGTAAAAGCCACACTGGGGAATACTCTGCATTTGGCCTGATTCCTACACTGATGCCTACATCATCCTTGACACTAAGGATGCCAGTCTTATTAGGCAGGAAGTTTATCTAAGTTTTGTTAGATTTTTCTCTGGTTGTTAATACAACTGGTTACATATACTTGAACTTGAATGTTGTTTGGTTGTAGTTTTGCCTCTTAAGGTCAGTGGAATACATTTAAGGGATTAGATTTTGACAGATTTCAAGTCTGAAATGTGAACTCAAAGAACATTGTAAATGAAATGATCACATACATAACTAATTGAACAGCATTTACTACAAATAGAGTAGGCATGGATGTGATCTGAACCTGTGTTGTTAAGACCTTCCCACTCTAAGACTCAGTGAACTCTCCCTGGTATTTTCTTTTACTTTCTTAAGATTTTTATTGGAGGATGCTTTTCAATTATTTTCATTTTTCTTTATTTCATTGTTTTCATTCATGTAATATAGGTAAATGAGTTTCAAGAGTCAATGTTACAAGCTTATTAAAATAGGAGATCCTGTCTGGTTTTCACTATGCCTGAGTCCACAGGGAATTTCAAAACATACACCTATGCTCTTCCTACTTCTTTTTGCTAGATATTGTCATCAAGTTCTATTTCTTTCTGCTTTGTATCTTTTACATGAAGCTGTAATCTACTGCCTGTTTTCTTCTGTTTTTATGGAAAATGAAGAATCAATTTTTCCTGCCTTTTAGTTTATTTAATGTTTTAAATTAACTTTAAGTAGTGGGAGGTGCCGTTTAAAGAATCACCTATCCTGATACTTTTCTCCCCCTATTTTGTAACAATTCAGAACCTTAACACTCATCTCTTGAAAACTGCAATAGGGCAATTTTAAGTTAAATAAATATTGTTGCATATGCCACTAGGGCCATACATAGAGTTTGCGATCAATTTTCACAATATTCTTTGATAGTATTCCTTTTCTCCACCACTTTTTATGTTCTTCCTTTGGTTATTGCTATTCTATGCTTTTATGAAGTTTCTGAAATAGTTTGAATAGACTATGATTTATGGAAGATATTAGTCCTTAAAATGTGATAACTCTTAGGACAGTTTTAGGGGTTCTTTGTGTGTTTCAAAGGGAATTGGGTTACATGGTGAGCAAAGCAAAAGAGATGAGGGGCCAAAACTACTTGTACCAATCTCCTCTTTTACATGGTCCTCTCTGAAGCACATTCTGTCTTTCTACTGCCATGGCCTAGGCAAGCATCTTAGCCATGGAAAAATAGGGTAGCGTGAGGTTAACACTGCCAGAGGGCTGATTTGAGACTGTGACAGTTGGGAGAGATGTGAACAACTGGGTCCCAACGTCTTATTCTATTTAATCCAACCCCTTACTCTATTTTGACCACTACCATAAAAAGCAAAGACTGAAGTAGAAGTACAGAGCATAGGAAAAGGGACTTGAACAGTTGAGCCTTAGTGGCAATACCAGAGGCTCTCTATATTATTTTACCCACTTATCTTTTGAACTTCCTCAACAAAAGCTAAGATCTACTGTTTGACTCTCCAATGTCTGCTTGATGCTATTAGAAATGAACACCAGATGAGATTTATGAGAATATTTAACAGTATAAAACACAGAAATGATTTAAAAACAAAAACCTGTACTGGAGAGGGTAAGAATTTAAGCATCCCAGCCTGGTGACACATGACTGGAATCTGAGCACTGAAGAGATAGAGGCAAGGGGAGTTAAGAGTTCAGTTCGAACCCAATCTGAACTGCCCAGTGAGTTGCAGGTTAGTCAAGGGTGAGACTGTCTCAAAATAAATGAATGAAGGAGAAGGAGGAGAACAAGCGGGATGAAGATGGGGAAGAAAGGAGAAAAATGAGAAAGGAAGGAGAGAAAGAAGGAGGAGGGAGGAATGAAAGATGGAAGAGTATGGAGAAATGAGAGGAGGAGAAGAAATTGTGAAAGTAAACATAATAAAATATCTTTGGCTTCATATGCAAGAATATTTTTAATGAACCAGAACTATGCTATTTTATAGGAGACGTTTTGGGTATAAAATATGATTGCTGAAATAAAAACATCAATGGGTAAAATAAATAACAAAACAGAAATTGTTCTTCAAAGTCATTTTTTAAAAGGCATAAAAGAAGGGACAACAAGATCAAAGGGATAAAAGGAGAAAAGTTTAAGCATTAAGGTTATGGAAGTAGGATCTCGTGTTCAAAGACCCATGTGCTAGGAAAGACTTGAGAGATTGAGGTTTGTTGAACATTGTAAATATTGGAGGAAAAGAAACTAGGTATTTTTTGAAACGTGAAGGTCTTCAAACAAGTTTTCTAAAGAAGAAAGTGTAAAATGCATCCAGTCCTTGCAGAATGATTATTCAATAGCAAATCTTGTGGAAGAACACAATACAGTCACTTCAGTTTATGCTGAAATTGTACACCCAGGTAAATTAGTGTTTAAATTTAAGGGTAAAAAATTTAGTTTTAGGCATCTAAGGATTTTAGAATGTTTGCCCCAGATAAAAACCTTTTTGAACTGGATAGTATATTTCAGCAAGAATAGAAATTAAAACAGAAAGGAACAAAATATGTCTTAATGAAGATTATCATTGTCTAAATGAGGAATGGAGTTGGTAGGGTTTCACTTCATTGTTTTATGAGTAGATATCTAGTTAATACAGCTCTATTTGCTATTAAAATATTTCTTCCATATTTAATATTCTGGACACTACAGAAAACTGAATGTAAGACAAAACCGTCAAGTGGCTTAAAAACAAGAGAAGTAGGCATTTCAACTTGATAAAAGAAAAAATAGTTCAGGAAATGATGTCAATTAAAATATATAATTCGCTTCAAATGCAAAGAAAAATGCAAAGAGATTGTAAATAATACAATTTTATAAACATACAATACAATATTATAAAAAAACTGACTCATCAGTAAGATATTTACAAAGAAAAATTATGGATTTTTGTGGTACAATTGATCTTATAACCAGCTATAGAATCATTATACTCAACACAAGCAGAATACATGTTGTTTTGGAGAATGTCTTGAACATTCCAACATCAATGGTATATTGGCTCACAAAGAAAGCTTAGTAATTACATATTACTAATATAATAAATGGTAAATAATACAGTAGAAATTAAAATAAGGCAGTTGACTTTCAATAATCATGAGCAGATGGCTTTGAAATCTCTTATTTCTACAAACCACCAGCTAAAACCCTCTTGGATTAAAGCAGAAACTATAAAGAAAATTGTTAAGTGCTCAGAGCTAAATCACAATGAAAGCATCGTATTTCAGGTTTTCTGGGATGCAGCTAAAGCAGAATGCAGAGGAAAATTTACAACACTGAACACATTTACCAGAGAGTAGTAGATAACTGGAAACAAATGTACCAAGAGTTTATATTCAGAAGGGGAAAAAAAGAACTACAATGTAATTCAAATAAACAATATGTACTAAAATAGCTACAGACAGGAAAGGGTATCAACAGAGTATAATAAAAAGCAATGCACATTTAAAAAAAAATCAAACTAAAGCTGCCTCTTCTTCAACTGCTATAAATAGAAAAGGCCCAGACACACGAAACTTGGAAAATTAAACAAATAAAAGAGAGGATAAGAAGTATTCTGAATTCTCCTGGTTTCATAATTTGGCTATAAGATTTGCTAGCTCAGGTCCTCAGCTTATTCACTGTGAAATAGGAATAATCATAACATGAGAGTCCTTATAGAGTTGCTATTAATAAACTTTTCTGTGTTAGAGGCTTAACACAGAGTAGAGCTCTTGATAAGCTCCCTCGATTATAAATGGAAGATATTATCCTAGCAAAGGGAATCTTAGGAAGAACAAAATGAGATTTAGAATTCAATATCATTTTATAATTGACTGCATTCCTCATGCTTACAAAAACACATATTCATACACTGTTGCCACTACAAAAGCAATAGCATGTGTTGCTTGAAGTGGCTTACACACTGTGAAACACATGTAGACAGTGTTTTGGAAGGATTCTAAATCGAGACTAGTTTGCTGTTCATCAAACCCACTTCCAAGACTGCTTTGCAGTTAGGTGTGGTCATGGGACTGACTTTTGGCCAATGAATACAGGAAGGAATGATGTAACTCAGCTCTAGGTCTAGCCTGTAAATTCCTCCTACACAAATCTCCAGTCTTTCTGCTCCCCTTGGACAACCTTGGAAAGTCTGTGGTGATACAGACCTCCATGAAGTCCTGAATAGCTATCTGAAACAACCGGTTTCCAGCACTTCAGAACAGTGCCACATCTATGTGTGTATGTGTGTACATAAACACAGCAAATGAAAAAGAAATTCAGTACGCTTAGCTTTATGTGTAATAATAGAGAGCAATACTCTAATTCTGTTTTCTTGGTAAATAAGTTGAAAGAGAGGTGAATTAAGACTGGAAATGCAAAGTTAGAAAGGCAATAACAAAGCAATAACATAACTATATGAAGGACCCATGCTATATCTCATGGAATGCATGAGTAATATGTTTCTAGGATTCAAATATATTTTAAATAATTAACCAAGGGTAAGCAAAGAAAAGGCAGTCCATGGGTCAATCATTCCATTTTTATATTCTTTCAAAGAATCTCTGTTAGTTGTCTGGAAATGATGGTAGTGTACAATAGCTACCACAAAATGGATTCTCCTTTCTCTCATGGACCTAATGGATTATCAGGAGAAGGTCAGCTTCTTTACTATTCCATCAGCAAAAATGGCTGCTTTCTGCACAGGTATTCTAGGGGAGAAAAAGGAAGGATTCTCTGAAGTTCTTTGTAGTCTGACATTTCATTAGAGTCTGTTCTGTTTCTGGCTTTGCTTTCTCTCTTTTTCTGACAAACAACTAACTTCTTTCAATAGACGGCTTTCAGTTTTGGCCACCTTGTGACAGCTAACATTCAAGAAAATGTGCCAGACCCACTTGCCCGTGGTTTTTCAACCATGTTAACAGTGAGACCCTTTGAGTAGAGCATTTACTTACAAATAATCTCTCTCCTCCATGTTTCCTCTAAACATCCCTTCCCTTCTGGATATGGGAGAAATGCTCCTTCTGTATAAATTTAAGCATGAAGAACCAGCATTCTTGTTTTGATCATCCCAAAACAGGCCAGATGGGCACATCCCAGGGATTCTGATGTCATTGTTTGCAACTGGGACAACTTTATCCTGGGACCTTGTACCACCACTGAGAATCTCCCAGATCTATTTTTATTTTTTTTATTATTCAAATATGATCTGTATTAGAATGCCCATGAAAGACTTGGAAAAAGGATTGTGAATCTTTCAAATCCTGAAAACAGTTACATGACTGTATTCTCAAAGGAAACGTGGCGTTGGGAAAGAAGGGAGAGATTTGGGTTATGTTAGATGGCATTCTCCTAGGGGTAAAGGTACAGGAAAGCCCGAATCCTGCTCCAATCTCACAGTTCTTTTGTGTAAAGTCTTCGGTAGGATTATAAAAACAAAAGGACTGAGGCTAATAAGAAATTGAAGTACTTTTTATTATGAGTCTGGCAAGTGCCAAATAAACAAAGGCAGGATTCTCTAATAATATGTCTAGGACACAAGGCACATTCTCAGATCCCAATCCAAAGTCCTCAATTTCCAATTGAACATCTTATCTTGGAATCTTAGCATCCTTAGGCAACTCACGTGGAACAGGAGACAGAGGTAATAAATAAAGAAGAGACTACATGGAAAAAGAAATAAAATTAACCTGGAGACATTTCAGAAAGAGAATCTTTCAATAAGACAACAAACAACTGAAAAGTACACTCCCATAAAACAAAACAGCTCTTCCATAAAAATGCTATCTCTCATCACCAGGCAGATAGATTCCCTGAGCCTATTTCCTAAGTGACGGATACAGAAGGATTGTGAATCTCAATATCCAGTGTAAAAAAGGGAGACATTCCAGACCCTCAGAACTTCTCCTCCAATATGGCCACACGATTGGAAGAGAGAGGGGATTTCAGTACACACTGAACTAAGTGGACTGTAGCTGGTAAATAGAACCCAGAGGCAGAAAGAGCACTGACTTTGGTTTAGTAACTTATTCTCATGGAAGAACGTGAGAGCTGGACAAGAAGTTAAAAGCAGTATTTTTCCAATCCCTGAAAGTCAGAGATGTATTGGGAAAAAAGTCTTGTCACTCATAGTGAAGTCATTTTTTTTCTCCTTATGAGTTGCCACTATGAGTACCTGTACTTTGCCCAATATTTATGTCAGAACTCCTGTGGCCATCACAATTATTATTGAATTAGTTATGACAAGAAGTTCATACCTGGAAAGGCTCAAATTTGGAATTAGTAACTTTTGTAAATTTCTACCTAGGAAACTAAACCATCGCGGGGATGAAAATCTACGAAAAAATCAGTGAAACCTATGCAAGGGTGAAAAAGGAGCCTTTGAAAACTTTTTTTGATCAAAATTCCATATGTATTAAATGCGTTGAGTGGAGTATCTGGATTCAGAACACTTTCTATTGTTACTTTAAAAAATTAGACGTTATAATATATAAGATTTCTAGAATCATTTAGAATGTCTTTTGGAAATTTTTTGAACAGTTATTGAAATATGGCCTGACTGAAAATACAATAGATAGACAGACAGACAGACAGACAGATGCTGTAAAATCAGAAACTTCTTTGCAACAAGAAGTTCTATCAACTTCTAGAGAAACCACCCTTCCTTAAAAGAATTTGCAGTTGGCTTGCCTGGTCGAGTGGCTCCAGTGTTCAAGGCTTTCCCAGTGAGCCTAAGGCCCCAATTTCAAATCCCAGTGTCTTCATAAAAAAGGAAATATTTAATCATCTATGTGCTTTCTCATCCTAGGTAGCTAGATACCTGAGTTAAAACAACTTTTCACCTGGAATAATTTTAGAAATATGGACATATATTTTTATTTTTTATATATATTTTTTATTATCAAACTGAATTACAGAGAGGTTACAGTTTCATACATTAGGCATTGGATACATTTCTTGTACTGTTTGTTACCTCGTCCCTCATCCCCCCTCCTCCCTCCCCTTTTTCCTTCCCCTTCCCCCCCATGAGTTGTTCAGTTGTTCAGTTCATTTTCACCAGTTTGTAAGTATTGCTTTTGTAGTTGTTTGTCTTTCTTTTACCCTGTGTCTCTCTATTTTGGTATTCCCTTTCACAGTTGTAACTACTTTCAACGTGCCATATGGAACTGTAGCCTCTATTATTGATGATATTCCTGTATCACCTTCCTGTGGTTGTACCTACACTATCTCTGTATCTTATCTGAGTATATTGGAAACCGGGTATACTGGTATTAGAACCAGGAAATGGAATTTTTAAAAGATGTATTTGCTTCCTGTAAATAAGTGGAGAAGGGAGAAATGACTGACCTCATTAACAGATCCTAGAGAAATAATTTCCCTTATTTGTACATACATGTGTGTACATGTGCCCACTAACTCTAGGGTCATTTTAACATGTAAATACTCATCAACAAGCATGTGGAAGTTTACACATGCACCATATAATTACATGTATTGTTTACACTATGTGGATGTTACTATTACTGAGAAACATAAATTTCTGACTTCTTTGTGAGATGTGAAGATCTGGGAGAAGTGTTGTTCTCACATCTATGACAAGAACAAAACACAGATACACTACCAGTTCACGACTTTTTCAACGTTTTCCTCGCTGTTTCAGATGCCCACAGCAATCAACTAGCTCTAAAGGGAGAGAAGCAAAAGCCCCTGGAGGGAGCGATGGGATACAAGGATGGCTTAATATGCTAGAGAGTTCACGACTAGAGAGAAAATTTCAGCCTGAATAGCAAAGGAACAGCTAAGGGTGCACTGGAAGGAAGTGTGAAACTCCTCAGTGCACTAGTGAAAACCTATTTCAGCCAAACAAAAGAAACAAGAAGCCAACCTCCAGACGGCTACTAGGAAACACTCTGGGGATTCCCAGAACCACACAAGCAAGAAGGACAAAAACACGGAGATGTAAGCCTAACAGGGAAGCCTGTAGTACACTCAGGGAAAACCAAAGCAACAGAAACCTTCAGACCCAGCTGTGCTCCTGACTGGACACATTCCTATGCCAAAAGCTCAGCAGCAAGAGAGATATGCTCATCCTTACGCATAAAAAATGATGAGGACAGTGTCTACTGTCCAAAATAAGATGTATGGCTTTGAGCAAAAGCTACAAAGTAGAACATGAAGAGGAAGGAAAGAAACAACCTAAGGCCATGAGATCAATCAATCAATAGAAACAGACTGAGATATGACACAGATGTTGGAATTCTCAGAAGGAGAATTTGAAAACTAGCTAGAGATCACTCATGATGCTTTCCAAGCTTCTATACTCTGATACCTCTATGCCTCTGTAAACCTGCAGAGTCTGCAAAACGAGGACAGTCTAAGCCATGTCCAGGCATCCTGTGTTGAAGAAAATTGTTTGCTAATGACTCTGTTAGAAGCCTTCCAAGAACAACTTTATCCATTAATCTCACATATATATATACACATATATATACATATATATATATATATTTCCTGACCATAGATTGTATGCAGAATCCAAACTCAGGCTTTTGTTCCAAAAATAAGACTGCCTTCATTGAACAAAACAATTACAGGTTAGGTCCAGTCACTATAGGTAGAGGCTGTAGTACTACCTGTGGCCAAGTAGTGGCACAGATCTGCTTGATTTTGTAGCATCAGGTGAAGGCATCTCTGGGCAATCTGTCATGCACCTGTCGTAGAACCTTAGTTCCATTTTGGCTATGTGCAATAGAAGCTGTTTTCACAACAGCACCATCTGAACACTGAGAGAGAGAGATGCAGCTGGACCCACATTCCTCTTGGTGAAACAGCTCCCTTATTGGAGGCCAGAGGCAATGGTGACCATCACTGTCTGCTGACATTTGGCCTAAGTAATCCTCTCTCCTGATTTTATATTTCAGCTCTAATCACAATTAAAAAAACAAACACATACACACACACACACACACACACACACACACACATCAGGCACTGGTGAATCACGCCTATAATCCTAATCACTTAGAAGACTGAGATCTGAGAATCATGGTTCAAAGCCAGTCCAAGCAGAAAAGTCCATGAGATTCTCCAGTAAACTACTCTGAAAAAAACTCTGAAAAAAAAACTGGAAATGGTGCTGTGGTTCAAATAAGAGAGTGCTAGCTCTCAGGGACAACACCCAGGCTTTGGGTTCAAGCTCCAGTACTGGCACATATGCGTGCACACACACACACACACACACACACACACACACACACACACTACACACACACACCAGTCTCATGTGGCCAGATTTTGTCAGGCCACACAAGTTAAAAGTACAACTGTTTAAAACTCTGCTACAAACTCTTTAGTCTTAACAAACAACAACTACTAAACATTGAGGGGAGAAGTGAGAATCATCTCTTCCCTTTAGAGCACATGTTTTGGAAAGCCAGATCTCAGAATTTCCTACATTAGGGTTACATGAAATACATATAGTAACATATATGTGTGTGTATATTATGTGTATATATATGTATATATACACATATGTCTCAATCCATAATGAACTTAGTTTGATTCCTGAGGAAGCATCTATTTGATTCTATGGTGCTACTCAATCTAGCTCAACCCTTTGAGCTTCACTGTTATCCAATCAACCTTCCTTTGCCTACTACCAAATGGCTATGACTGACTTGACATAGACAACCCATGTTTTGCTGGCTCAAAAACATCTGGAAATCCATTCCTCTTGGTTGCTACATGCACATTTCCCAGCTATCTTTAAGTTCCTTCCCCATCAGCCAGGCTGTTTCAAAGCTGAGCCACAGTCTGATTCGGCCTGAGTTGTCTGGAACTACAAAACAAAGTGCCACAACTGGGAGATTTAAAACAACAGCTATGTACCGTCTCAGGGGTCTGGAGGCTGCAAATCCAAGTGTTGGATGAAGGTGTTGGCAGTGTGGTTGGTTCCTTCTCAGACTCTGAGGGGGAATCTGTTCTATGTCTCTATCCTTGTGTCTAGTGGCTGCTGGCAATCCTTGGCATTCCTCAGCTTTTAGATATATCAACCCTACTTTTCGCCTTCATTTTTACATGGTGCTCTCCTTGGATGTGTGTTTCTGTGTCCAAATTTTCCCTTTTTATAAGCACGCAGTCATATTGGATTAGGGCCCACCCTAATGAGCTCATCTTAACTTGATCTCTGCAAAGACCCTATTTCCAAATAAGATCATGTTCAAGGGCAATGGGGATTGGAACTATAACATGTTTTGAGAAGAAAAAATTTAATCCATAGTGGGTGGGGTGAGGGAGTGGACCCTGAACATATCACCATTTCTATCCCCTTCCTACCATTTCCCCAGTTAATTTCTCAAGCCACTGGTAAAGTTTGAGACCAGTGTTAGGATTAAATGCTTTTCTGATAGCTGTGAAAAAAATGACTGACATAAACAACTGACTGAAAAGAGAAAGGATTTCTTTTAGCTCCTGGTCCCAGAGATTTTTAGTCCATAGGCCTTGACAGGACTCTGAACCAAGAGTTCAGCTCATGAACCTTTCATAACCAATGATCTTTCATAATCAAACTATGTAGCATTTTTTTTTCTCAGTTGTGGAGCTTGAACTCTGGATCTGGACACTGTCCATGAGCTTTTCTTGCTCAAGACTAGTACTCTACCACTTTGAGCCACAGCTACACTTCCAGTTTTCTAGTGGTGAATTGGAGCTAAGAGTCTCACAGACTTTCCTGAGCAGGCTGGTATTGAACCAGGATCCTCAGATTTCAACCTTGTGAGTAGCTAGGATTACAGGCATGAGCCACAGTTGCTTCCTTTTTATTTCTCAAACCTTATCTCTCTTACTTCAGAACCTAGAGTTTTAACTTTGTTGATGAAACACCATCAGAAAATGTTACTTTGACTTTGTGCTGTAACAGAAATCAGTCTTCACTTTACAAAGCTCTCACTGTTTGAAATTTGGGATAATTTTGTTTCTTTGCTTCAATGGAAGAGAGTTTTAAGGCATAGCTAACAGGAAAAGGTAAAAAGCTATTCTGTTTTCCATGCTGCAGTTCTCTTATTCCTTCTTACAAGTCTCCCTTCCTTATGTAGCCAACCATCCATTATCCTACTCACCTTCTGGACTGCTAAACCAAGCTACTAAACCAAGCCCGGCATAGTTTTGGTTTTCTTTCCACAAGCTGCGTCCTCTATTAAATGGCTTGGCCTTCCCTGTACCTCTGGAAGATATCATTCAATCTCTGAAACATGAATAAAGTGTTGTCTTTACCAAATTCCTCAAAGATGTGCACACTAGCTACCTTTGCCATCATCTATGATGTGTTCAAACTTCTGTCTTCCAAGCTGTACTATTATATTTTTTGTGTTGATTTGTTGAGATAAGTCCTTCCTGATTATATTCTACCTCTCGTGGTATAGGCAGTCAGCCTTGCAATTGCATCTGGATCTGCCCTTAATGAAAGTTTGAAAGACATATACTCAGAGAGACTATGTCAGTACAGAGAAGCTCTTCACAACTTGCCACAACCTGCATGTAAAGGTAAAATGTGCCACTTTCTGTGCTGATGCTTTCAGTCTAGTTCTGCATGACAAAAAGCCCTTGCAGTTTGGTAAAGGAATCAAAGCCCCCTACAGGTGAAATCTTTGGAGTGGATAATCATTCCCCATAGGGAATGATTCCCATAGGGGGAAGTGTTGAGGACACTGACTAATGTCCTCAAAGACACTGGCAGTGAGTGACCTTTTGTTTCCATGTCCCAAAGTCTAAGCTGTAATTCCAAATTTGCTATCTAAGCAATGTGCTCTTGAATTAAAATGCAGTAAGAAAAGTGCAGAACACATCTTTCATCCCTTTGACTCATCATATACTTTTGCTTGTCATGTGACAAAGGCATAGAAAGTCACAGATGACCTGTGGTCTAAGTCCAGAAGAAGATAGAAGTCAGAGATGTACCCTCCTCAGTGATGGACAAAGAGGCCCATCCACAATGGCTAGATGAAGACCTTGAGCTTCCATGGTTCCATTTCAGTGGCTACTATCTCTTGGTTCTAATGTTGCCATCAAAGCCCCTAGCAATTTCCACTAGTAAGACTTTACTAAATTCTTTCCTCCTTCTAAATGTAGCATCTGAAACTCCATAAACAGGAGTGAACTAGTAGCAGTCTGAAGTTGTCATCATTGACAGCTTATGATTTATCTTAACTCTCCCTCGCCATTTGGCCATGACTTTAAGTAAACACTTTCTGTCTTCCTCATGTTCTCGTTACTGCCACCTCCCACTAATAAGAGAGACTGCCAAGAAAAGCATCCAGACAGTTCATTTACCTCCCAAACTTGCCTGAGAGTAGCTGCCCCAGTTTAGACAAGGGGCGAAGCAACTACTGCACATTTTCAACAGATGGAACAATGCTTCCCAAATTATTTACATTAACATTATTTGCTTTCAGAATGTGTGTGGAACGAATGGGTAGTTGAATGAAATATTAGGGTGCAGATTGAAGACACTAGTAGTTCAGGCGGGCCATTTATGGTGATAGATGGAGGTGGGTCACTTTGCTTTCTAAGAAGCTCCGGGCAGCCTCTCTTTGCTAAGTTCTTGGTACTTGGTCTTATTCTCTAAGGTCTCTGGAAGATTGATCCAAATTCACTGAGAAGCTTCGAATTTAAAGCATGCACGCCTGGGAGGCGTGTCTTCTTATCACCTGCCACAAACATGAGGAAAAGACAACTATTGTTGCCTTGTGAAGCTGGTCACAGAAATGAATGGTGTCCTCTGGAATTTCTGGGGTAGGCATGGAGCCATCCTTACTAGAAATGGGAGATTTTCTCTCACAAAGTAAGGCCCGAGTGTGATTCAGCCTTCCTGAAGGTTTTAATGCTCTGCCCACACCAAGTCTAAGCTGTTGGGTCCCCTGGAGTAGGCTATCATGAGGACCAGTGTTACTTTCACATTTTCTAAACGAAACCCAGAGTGGATGCTCACTGGCAGAGGACAGGCTGCAATACTGGAAAAGAGTCAGCAGAATCCTGCTCTTACTTCCATTCTCCAAACACATTCCTTGAGGCTTCTAGAAAGTGTATAGGTGAGGACTGGAAGATGTCAAGATCCTCAATGTCAATGTCCTGACCGAGGGCTTGCATTCAGTGTGTGAGAGTTGTTGCACTCAAAAAGAAGTTCCCTTTGTGGAAGGCCTTACCCAGTCTTTATTTGTTAGGTAATTAGGACATTCAGTCTCGGGATCTGGCTCCTGGGGGGGCTGTTTTGAGTGTTTCTCCAGAAGCTTCTCCTGCCTTTGGGGCAGATTGCCATCAAATACCTCAGAGAAGGCCTCAAGTGAATTTCTCAAAGGTTTTTTTTTTTCACATGGTGACTAAAGTGAATGTAGACATTTGCATGTTCTTGGTGTTCATTAGAAGACCACAGAGGTCACCACAAGGGAGGGGCTGAGGGTGTTCCTTTAGCATATCTCTCATGACTGGATGGTGAATTATACAAGACATGAGACACCAGAGACTGCACAAGCCCCGTGTGTGAAGGAGCCTATGGAGCAACTTGCAGTGTAGGAAGAGGCAGGAGTATTGTGTCTCTGAGTGAGTCAGCAGACCGTTAGCTGGAAACCTGGTGATGTCTGAATTCCTCCTTGACACTTGACTTTCTCCCGCCCTAATTGTATCACTTTCGCTGAGCAGGGTTAAAAGACAGTTTAGCCATACTTTACCTAAATCTTAAAATAGCTTGAATTTGGATATTGAAGAAGATCAAAGTTTATTTATCAAATGATGTTAAAGCTTAAAGTAGGGACCAGATTCCTCCCTTACAACTTCTAGTTTTCTCTTGTTCCCAACCAGCCTCAGGCTGATGTCTCAGGCCCCCCAAACCAGAGTGACCATCATCATTCCTCTACATCTTATCCTGCCTTAACACTCCTAGGCAGCCAACACTGCCAGTAATATGGTCAATGGCTTAGGTTAAGGGTGCATTAACTGAGTTTAAGAACTGATTCTTCCGTGTTTCCTAAATTCTCTGAGGCCTTAACATGAGGCCTTGACTATGAGAAATTTTCTGTTTGTGTGTGTGCTGTTCTTAGAGCTTGAACTGCAGGCCTGGATGCTGCCCCTGAGCTTCTTTCATTCAAGGCTATGGTTCTACCACTTGAGTAACAGCTCCACTTCTGGCTTTTTGATGGTTAATTGGAGATGAGAGTTTCACTAACTTTTCTGCTGTCTTTTGGGCTGGCTTTGAGCCGCCATCCTCAGATCTTGGCCTAGTGAGTAGGTGGGATTACAGGCATGAGTCACCAGTGCCCAGAATAAGAGGATATTTTTTTAACAAAACCCTTAAGGATTGCTGCTCATCAACCAGATTGTGCACCAAAGTCAATTATGTTTTCCTTTTGCAGAGGCAAACATACACCGACACACAAGCCAACAATACACACAGGCTTCACATATATACTCCTAGATGCCCAGAACAAGTGTTCCAGCAGTCACAAAAAGCATACACACAGATGATGGTTCACACATGGACACAATGACCTAGAGACAAACAGCTCCAGAGGTTGTGTGCATATCATACCCCACCCTCCCTGACCTCACTGCTTTTGCTCACACTTCCTGGCTCTGCAGCTTGGGCTCAGTTCTTTTGGGTTGGGACCCACTGGGGCCTGGCTAAAACTGAGCTGTCCTGGAAAAGACAGAACAAGGCAGAGCCAGCCAGGACAAAGCCACAGATGGGCTCAGGTGACGGACTCCACCCAGGTTGGAGCTCCCAGAGCCCAAGATGACTCACAATCTGCAGTGTTCAAGTTACTCCAGCTTAACTGCCCTGAAATGGCCCTGCTTCAGCCTCCCGACCCCCAGTGCTGACCACACCAGCCCGACCCGCTTTCCCATTGCCAGATGGATAATATATACTTAAGCTTCAGCCCAAACACTCAGAGAGCTCTCCACAAGAAGTTCAAAAGTGCTTTGCTTCCCTTCAAGGCTTTAGAGAAAGGGGTACTAAATGTCTCAGCCTTGACAGAGGCTCCTGGGAAGAGGCATCCAAGTTCTGTTAGGAGGTAACTCATCTGAGTAACTTCACAGAGCCTAAGACGTTAAGGAGGCTTGCTTAGAGAATGATCACCTGCAGGGGACATTATGGGTGACAGGGACTCGAGCATCTTATGCCAATGGTACCCCTTAGCCATGTACATTTGGACCAGGACCAGGCAGATTATTCATTTGATGAATAATTATGTCACAAGCAATCGGAGGCCACTTACTACATAGCTGGTCCTTCCCAAGGTGTCCGTGCAAGACCCAAACTGTGATCTTGACAGCAGCCTTTCCCTCTCCCTCCATAATCACATCTATCCTAAAATAAAGGCTAAGGTGTGCTGACTGCAGATAGGATGAAGTAATCTTGTCTAGGTGTTATCCTATCTTAATTAACTGGGTGTTAAGATCACTGAAAAAAGACAAGGGAAGCTGTTAGTAGATTTGGAAAAG
Source organism: Perognathus longimembris pacificus (assembly GCF_023159225.1). Classification (NCBI taxonomy): domain Eukaryota; kingdom Metazoa; phylum Chordata; class Mammalia; order Rodentia; family Heteromyidae; genus Perognathus; species Perognathus longimembris. The sequence continues at coordinate 67,283,950 of NC_063168.1, read as the reverse complement.
TCATACGTGAGATTGAATAGTCACAACCCAGGGCTCTCGGTGTTGCTCGAAAGAGGAGGGGAGACGTGACTTTGGAATTTTCCCCAAAATGGGGTGTAGGGCCACTGTCTCACTAGATATGAGGTCATTCTGAAGGTTGTGTTAGCATTCAGCAAAAGAGCTGACAGATACTTTGAAACGTAGGTAGTTGCATTTTTAAAGAATGCCTGATGAGAATTCCAGACTTCATTGTAGGGTACGGAGATTGCATATGTTTTATTTTTTCAAAAGAGTTTTATTTGCAACTTTCTAGTTCTTTCTGCCAGCTATAAATTTGAACGGAAATGGAGATAAAATCTCAAAACAGCTGGACACTGGTGGCTCATGCCTGTCATCTTAGCTAGTAGGAAGGCTGAGATCTGAGGATAGCTATTTGAAACCAGCTCAGGCAGTAAAGTCCATGAGACTCTTATCTCCAATTCATTACCAGGAAACCAGAAGTGGGGCTATAGCTAAAAGTGACAGAACACTAACCTTGAGCAAAAGAACTCAAGGACAGCTCCAGGCCCGGAGTTCAAGTACCAAATTGACAAATCTAAAATTTAAAAACAGCACAAGTTCATGCCTATTCCTCACTCTCTTTCTCTCTCTCTCTCTCCCTCTCTCTCATACACACACACACACACACACACACACACACACACACACACACACACGACTCAATAAACTTTGTGTCAACTAGCATACCGATAGAATTTTTAGATAATGCCTTAGCCGAATTTCAGGACTTCACTGAAACTCTAAGTTCCTCGGTCCAATTAAAGAGAAATTGGGAAAGTCATGGATAAGGCTACTTGATCAACAGAACCAGTCTGAAATCTGAAGAACCTTTCTGTCACATAAAACGGTACCAGATGTGCATAGGTGAAGTACACAAACTAGGTTCTTTCTGTACATGAAATGCCAGCACACCTACCTTCTTGTTTTTTAAGGAGAACATCATTCCTGAGCCCAGCCCAGCCTGAGACATTGTCACTCTAAAGCTTCACGGGAACACATCTCCACTGTTATTGCCCCTCTGATTATTTTACAAGTTCCTTAAAACCTTCCTCCAACCAGAAGGCATATGGTGAGGGATGGCAGATAATGCTTGCTCTTCTAACAAGACCATCTGGAGACAAGTACTTAGAAACTTCATTGCATTAGAATAATTGGGCAAGAAATTCTGGTCCGCCACATCATTGTGCACAGGAAGGCATGAGGAATAAGGGCATTCACATTTGTAAAATACTTTCAAGCATTGTTCTTCCTTCTATTAAACAAATAGCCTCATCAGATAGTTAATATATTTCTTTGGACCTATTATCTGAACACTTTCTCCAAAAGAGCTTATCCCTGTTTAATGTTAAGCTGTAAATAAGCAGGCTTCACAAACAACTTTCCCATCCTTGGAACATGGATGGCAACTGAGATGGTTGCTTTTATAACTGCGATTGCTGCTTTTGAAGCCTCACACAGTTGGTGAATGAGACAATGTGTCTGATTGGAATGTTTGAAATGATGCAGGGTGCTAACAGGAGACCTCCAAGCTGAACAAGTGTCTCTAAGAAAGGAGAAGCTGTCCCTGCTCACAGATGATCCCCCTGTAGCCTCAACCACACGGCGAACACTGTGATTATTTTGGCTGCTTTGGTCTGTTGGGTAATGCATTTGAAAGTTGCATTCATGATAGTAATGGATAGCAATCCCAGTGCCCATGCCTGGCTCCACAACTGGCATGCTAATAGTTACCTTTGGCCTTAGAGAATGAGTGGCACAGAATGCCTGCATCCCACCCTTGCCAGGACTTTGCCCTCCTGCAGAGTGAACTGGCATCTTGCTTGGGCATAGTTTAGAGGATACGTTTCCATGCCAGCCATCAGTAGCCTCTGGAGCATTTTTCGAGCCAGCTTCTGGTGGGGTATTAGGCTCTAGTCTACTCCAAAGAGAACAGTTGACATATGTAAAAAATGAGTATATTTGTAAACCACAGTCACACAAATGCAAAGGAAAACACAATGCCTGCCAACAGTGTCTCAGGCTTGTGTTTGGCATCCACTGGTAAGCTGTGTCTGAGCTAGAAGGGACTTCACCATGGTAAGGTCCCAGACCACAGTCATGACAAAGAATAAGTGACTTTCCTAAGGCCTGTCAACCACTGACATGTCTAATCACTGCTAGCTCCAGTCTTCCAGTCTAGATACCCTTCTATTATGCCAAGATCCCCTATTCCCTCACTTGTAAAAAACTAAAAATAAAAGCCAGCTGCTGGTGGCTCATGCCTGTAATCCTAGCTACTCAGGAGGGTGATATAGGAGGATAGCGGTTCAAAGCCAGCCCTGGCAGGAAAGTCCCTGAGACTCTTACCTCCAATTAACCACCAGAAAACCAGAAGTAGCACTGTGGCTCACGTGGTAAAGCACAAGCCTTGAGCTGAATTGCTCAGGGACAGTGCCCAGACCCAGAGTTCAAACGCCACGACCTACCAAAAATAGATAGATTAAATTAAATGTAAAAAAAAAAAATGATGCTTGTCAGGGAGAATACTCTCACTGGCTGAGTTAACATGCAGGACAATGTCTCACAGATCGGCTTGTGAATGTTACTAGAGGTTTGCTTGTTTCTTTCTTTCTCTGGGTTAACACTCTTTAGCACTCACATCTTTGTCATTATACTTCTTGACATCTCAGGCCTCGTACTACATTCTTCCCAAGTACATAAAAACAGGTGAGATGCTGGACGGTCATGCATGTCAACTATGTGATCCTGTCACAGAAATCTCACCTCTGGGCTGCACAAAACTGAGCCACAGGGGCTGGGGATATAGCCTAGTGGCAAGAGTGCCTGCCTCGGATACACGAGGCCCTAGGTTCGATTCCCCAGCACCACATATACAGAAAACGGCCAGAAGCAGCGCTGTGGCTCAAGTGGCAGAGTACTAGCCTTGAGCGGGAAGAAGCCAGGGACAGTGCTCAGGCCCTGAGTCCAAGGCCCAGGACTGGCCAAAAAAAAAAAAAAAAAAAACAAAAACAAAAAAAACTGAGCCACAAAGAAAGTACTGTCTTTTACAAAAATGCTTTCATATAAACTTTTCTATTCCTATAGTATAGAAGCACCAGAGCCAAGACAGGCAGGACAAGATGATAAGACTCTGCCCTTTGTTCTTGAGGGCTAATTGGCACTCAGAGCCTGTCTTCTGGAGTAACACAGGAAGTCTAACTTTTCAGGAGCATCGTATTGCATATATAGTCTTCCTAGTTAAAAACAAAACAAAACAAAAAAAACTTTGGGGCTGGGGATATGGCCTAGTGGCAAGAGTGCTTGCCTCGTATACATGAAGCCCTGGGTTCAATTCCCCAGCACCACATATGCAGAAAATGGCCAGAAGTGGCGCTGTGGCTCAAGTGGCAGAGTGCTAGCCTTGAGCAAGAAGAAGCCAGGGACAGTGCTCAGGCCCTGAGACCAAGCCCCAGGACTGCCAAAAAACAAAACAAAAAAAAAAACAAAACTTTATTTGTAAAATGTATAAAACAAGATATTCATTTAGGGAAATAGAAAAATGCATTTAGAAGTTTTTACTTAGATATATCCTTTTTATTATTTGTTGGTTGTGGGGCTTGAACTCAGGGCGTAAGCATTGTCCTTGAGCTCTGTGGTTCAAGGCTGGCGCTCTACCACTTTGAGCCACAGGGCCACTTCCAGATTTTGAGTGGTTAGTTAGAGTCTCACCCGGAGTTTTCTGCCCCAGCAGGCTTCAAACTGAGATCCTCAGATCTCAGCCTCCTAGGATTACAGGTGTGAGCCACCAGCGCCTTGCTGATATAACCTTTTATAAGGAAAAGGAAATATATATGAAAGGATATATAATAAATATATTTATATATGAATATATAATATGCATAATATATAACAATATATTATATAATATATAAAATATGTGTAATATAATATATAATAATATATTTATGTAATATAATGCATTTTTCTAATTAAGATGATAGAATCCAGATGAAATGGGATAAAAATTACTTGTTTAGTAACAAATTCAACATAGAATGGAAAACCTAAATAAAAAACAATCAAGGAAAAATTTAAACTACCCCAAATATACAAATAGACAATAACAACTGATTCTCTAATTCTGGGCTTGAAGGCTTTCATTAGAGTAGTATTTCACATATTGACAAGGAAAGATTTTTTTCTTGTGCCAGAGAAGCTCTTCTAATAGCATATTCCAAGGTTTGTTCCAGAACACTGTTTTTCTTTTTCTCCATCGCTTCCCATATACTGAGAAAGGGCCTTGAGGTCAGCTCCACCTCTGGAGAAATAGTTCTGTCTCCTGTAGAGTGAGTGAGGTGAATGGCATGCTTAGGACCGGAGCTGAAGCTCATCTTCCCAGGAGGTTTGGAAACCCATTCAATGGGTTTCCTGAATGACATGCAATTTTGGCTTATTCTTGGAGCGTTTTGCCTTTTACGATTCTATTCCCTCCAAACTCTCAGCTACTGCCAAGCCAGCCCAGTGTTGGAAAGAATCTCTTCTCCATACAGGGGTGCCTTCTTTATAGGAGCTCTGCCCCCAAATGAAATGAAAGCTTATCAGAGTGGTCATTTAACACAAAATCTAGTCTTCTGTTCAGACAACAAATGAATTCACACTTATCTTTTACATTTATCTTCTCTTCATTTTAAAAATACATCCAAATGCAGTAAGGTAGGAGAAAAGAAAATAAGGAGCCCAATCCCCAGAACCTGAACACAAAAAAGAAGTATATTTGTTTATTTTCAATCATTAGCTAATAACCAGCACACTTGCTAAGCAGCTCCTATGGAAATGTCATTTTCATGTAGACCTTACAATTGAGTATTATAAATTTAATTTTAACTAAGTGGCTACAATATCATCTTGTTTCTGTTTTAATTCATATTTCTTTAAAGAACAGTGTTGTTGAGTATCATTTTAATCTATGTCCTGTATAGATTTCTCTTTCGCTATATCATTCATATCTCACCATTGACTTTAGGATATTTCACATGATTTCTACCTCCTAATATTGGTGCAATTGTTACCCCAGAGTGAAGTCAGAAACCATCATTAGCTTCTTTCCAATAAAATATGACAAAGACAAAAGGATGTCATATTCATGAGTACATTACATTCTGTAACACTATATCTCCGGAGTCACTTATTCTATAGTCTCAGTCCTAGTTCCCCATCCTTTGCTGGCTTTGAAGCAGCAAGCAGCTAGAAGTCAACAGCCACAAGTAATATATTCTGACAGTTACCTGAGTAGGCTTAAAAGCAGATTCGTCCATCATCAGTAAGAGCTCAGTTTGGGCAACAGCTTAAATACAGCCTTATGTTTCTTAAAGCCAACATGCGCCTAAGCCATCTGAGTTTATCAGAAACTATAAGATGTATGTGTGTCACCTCAAGCCTCCAAATTTGTAGCAATTTGTTACTTTTTTTTGTAAAGTAATGTAGAAAGCTATCTTTCACTTGTTAATATCAGCAGGATTTCCTTCTGGAGTCTCGTAGGTTTTCTGACCTTCTGTTACCTTTAAGATATACTTGTTAATTTTTCTTCAATATACATGAAGGTCATTTCATATCATGGCAGAGCTAACGTTTTCCATTCTCACTAAAACTACATTTTGTATGGGGAAAGTTCTGATTTATTTTTAATTTTGTGTGAAATAGCTTTAACATTCAATATTTGATATGCTAACTGTATCAATAGCTAATTTCACCTATAAGTAAGCTTCACGTTTCATTCCAGTTTTCTTTGTTATTAGGAATTAGTGTTCCATTTAAGTCTAAATTACTTTCTTTACATGCACTTCCTCTTTTAATTTTTCCCATGGAGGTATTTCTTGATATGAAATACTCATGTAATTTTTCAACAAACTAGGTTCTGACATGGTGCAAAATGCTTTTAATCACAGCTGTCTGTGACTACCTGTAAGTGATCATTTTCCAAATTGAGCAATTTCTAAATTGTGCTTTCTCCTACCATTCTGTCTGGAGGATAGAAAGATGAGTTGATTGTCAGTTCTCCTTGAATGAGAGGCCATGCTGGTCCCATTGCCTTCGTGATGACCCTACTGAGCTGCATGTGGCTGTGTTAAAGCTTCTCTTGGGTGTCCAGCAGCAGAGCTAGATTGGCTAGCCTGCTCGTGACTCGTCCACAGGAAGGGACACTTCTGTGCTTCCCATTCCTTACTCCTTACAATTCCACAGGCTGTCCTGCCTGTTAGGTGCTTTTCTATAAGTTAAAGAAAAGCATAATCAGATAAGAAAATCATGGCAACATGTAGGATAATTTCCAGGAAGAAGGGAAGATTTCGGCTAATAGTAGCTATAAGAGCTATGGTAGAACTTCAAATTTCTGATGCTATGAAAGTAAGTCATTCAGAGACCATAGTGGACTTTATGGAGTTGAAAAATAAATGGCTTAAAATTGTTAATGAATAAAGTGAAAAGATCATAGGCAATCACAAGCAGAGATTTAGATTTCAAAAATCCAATGGATGATTTAGTTCACAATGCAAGCAAAACACACAGACTTTGAAAATTCCAATTCATAGTACTGTCTCCTTATTTATTATTTTCTGTAAAACTGAATCAACTGTGACTAAAGCTCACAACCTTCTGTTATAGCAAGAAGAATGCTAAACCCCAAGTAAAATTCTTGAGGCAAATTCCAGCTTCAGATGCCTAAGGAAGTATTCACAAATGTATCCATAAATTCAAATATATCTACAAACTCAGTTAATGTCTTAATGTGATACAAAGAGATGGAAAATGATCACTGAAGAATGAATTAGTACTTTGAAGGTGGTGGTGATCATAGTGGTGATGTGTATGTGTATTTTGGTGTGAATATGTGTATATACATGTTGTTCTTCCTATTTTATATTCCTCTTATTTCAGAGAAATGACAGCAGTCTTTCTCAAAGACTGTTGGATAACAAGGAAGACTTTCTACACTTTTATTGTTTGATAAACAAAGAATATGTGTTGTTATTCTTCTGCAATTGAATTGGATTGTTAAGTCTAAATTTCCTTTCAGCAAAAGAGAACGAACAGATCTGTGTTGTAAGAGTCATATACTATTGGCTTCAAAAGGTCTAATAGGGAGAGAAAGAAATGCTTGGAGGTCAATTGAAATAAATAATCTACAACATGCTCATGAAAGATCCTATTGTGAAGGTCATGGAGAAGGTCCCCAGTGTTTAAACAAAAGAGGCCACAGTGATATTGAAGGCTAGTCTTCTCACTGTATTATATGGTGCCCCACTTCTTTCCTGAAAGGCTGTATGACAGGTAGGGGCATCAAAAGACCAGATATGGAAAGCAGAGAAACAGACACATAGAAATGGGAGGAATGAAGGTACTAACATTGAGCAGTACATTTGACAATGAAATTTTTGGCAGCCCAAGGGAAAAATGACTTGCTTGGCCTTTATTATCAGTAAAGAGGAAATGGTCCTAAGTTTTTCTTGGCATCTACCTATAAGACGAAATTCTCAAGAGAGGCCTTATAAGGAGGTAGGCTAGAATGCAGAACGACATTAAAGCGGCACTGTGATATAATTGTCTTCACTGGGGTTTTATTCTTTGGGCTTTTAAATAAAATTGGGCTTACAGTAGTTCTAGTCCTTATTAGTTTTGGAAATCAAGTTGTACCTGTTAAGTGATACTCATCTTCAAGTTCACAGATTGAAGTGTTTACTCGTAACACGTCAGAATGTGGTTTTTTCGTGGCAGCAATCAAGTTAAAATGAATTCCTTAGTGAGGTTCCTAATTCAATATGGCAGCATCCCTATAAGAAGGAGACATTTGCACATAAACACAGTTCTATCACCCAAGGAAACACAAAGATGACCAAAAACTCCCCCGAAGCTAGTGAGATGCATGGAAAAGATGAACCAACCCTTCCAGTGCCATGATTTCTGACTTCCACTCGGTTTATGATAGTTTGTCATGGAAGCCCTAAGAAATTAAATAACATACAGGTTGTGATAGTTATTTTCTAGTGGAGAGGTCTTTCAAATTGACTTAACCAGATAGTGCGTATTTCCAATCAGGGACTGTATAGAAGATTTTAGTGTTTTGACTTACAATATAATTAAGAGCAAAATACATACACAATTCCAAAACCAACTATGACAGAGCATTTATCATGTGCCCAGCAGCCATGATGTGGTCACAGGGGCCTGATACATTCATTAAAAAAATTACTTTTACACAATAAAAGTTCACATGTTTTCTTTGGTTTTGCCTCATTCTAAAGTGGTTCGCCTTTATGATGAGAGTCCGGAGACCTGAAATAACTGGTCCAAGACCAAATTAAATAAAACTTGAAATCACTTTCACTCACCTGATCCCTAATTAGAGGCAGGGAAGTTCTGCACCTAAAATTTTTCCAACCCAGGTAATGCTTCTGGATGGTCCCAGTAACTCTTTTTATGACTTAGCTGGTTTTTTGCCAAACATTTGCTTGGTGTCACATTTATGAGCTTACTTAAGAAACTTTTGTGAAAAAAAATTTAAAGGCTCTCTTTATGGATGGTGTTCAGAACGTTGGGGCCAATAGCTCAGTGTTTGAATGAGGCCAAAGGTAAAGTTTGTCTCCTGGTTACTTTCTCTTATTTCCTTTCCTGACCTTTCTTCCCCTGCACAGAGATCTTATAACCTCGGGGTTATTACACATCTCAGAAGCAACTTAGCTCCTTACCAATGAACCAGATTACCTTAAGAACCTGGTTTACCCAATAATATCCAGGACAGGTACCTCATTTCTGATCTCCATGGGAAGATTTAACATAAAGATACTCCTATGTTTTGTTTTGTTGTTGTTGTTGTTTGTGTGTGTGTGTGTGAGAGAGAGAGAAGAGAGAGAGAGAGAGAGAGAGAGAGAGAGAGAGAGAGAGAGAAAAGGAAGTCTCCGGAGCGACTTCTCTGGCCTTCTATTCTTCTATTTCCAGTGTCCAAATTTGCAAATGTCCTTCTAAAATGGCTGATACAACCTCTACCCAAACTGTCTCTTAGTGAAGATTTGATCTACATCTTCAGTAGATGGTCATATAGTTCCAATGGAACATATCCCATATTAAAGTGACCAATGCCATCCATCTAACCCATAAAAATCCCATGTCATGCTCATTTTTGAAAGCTCTTTTATGTATCTATCTAAAACTTCATGACTCCATTCTACTGTATGCCCCTCCTAGACACTCCCACATCCCTAGGCATGTACTTAAAACAAGGTGAAATGGAGATCACATGAATGCTTAGTAATATAGTCATGTTAGATTTAAATGTCTTATATTTAGATTCTTTTCGTCAGACACATGGGCCATGTTGGCCAAATCACCTTCAATTATCAGTGTCATTCGTATTAGAAGTCCATCTCCATTTTTACTCTCCAAATTATGAAATTTCTCTTCACTGAATTCCCATAAAAAGGTATGATGCCCCTGAGCTAGGCCTGGGTCTGAATGGCAGAGCCAGAGAAAGCAAAAGCCTACCATCTCCAAGATGCTAAATATAAACACGACCTGTGAACCCCAGAAGTTCTAGAGATGGTGGTCTATACAGGTTCCTTGGAAAGACATAAGTCAGAATCAATAGGAATAAAGGCATACCATACAGGAAGAGGGCAAATCTAGCCAAGAATATCCCATATCACTCAACATGGGGAAGGGAGGCCTAAGAGCTTGGCAATGTCATACACGAGAGAACATTTCAGCTTCTACCTGAGCTTTTATTGTATTCTGTTCCTTACTGTTTAAACTTATGACCCATAAAATCATGAGGAAACTTGATAAGAGTCCTTTGCTCTTTAAACATCTCAAACATGCCAAATATGGTAGGAACAGAAATTAGGGGTAGAATTGTGACCAAAAAAATAAAAGTAGTAGTTTATGTAGTAGTTTACATCTGCAGGAAGGGCTGCTGACCAGAAAGAAGTTCTGTCATATTTGGCCTGAGCTGAAAATACTCTTCAGAATCCTGGATTAGAATGTTCTAGGTACACACTTAACTTTCATTGTTTTACATTGTCCTATCATTTTTCAAGGGTTTCCTTATTGCTACACATACCGTTGTCTTACGTCAGAAGTTCGTGAAGGTAACAGAAGTATTTCATAAGTTTTCTTGCTGAGACAATTGAAGAGTTAAGTGATTTCTCCAAAAGAAAATAGGGAGTTCGTGGTAAACAGAAACTGTGACATCTGCATATCCATGTTTATCGCTGCATAATTCACAATAGCCAAAATATGGAAACAACCCAGATGCCCCTCCACAGATGAATGGATACAAAAAATGTGGTGCCTATACACAATGAATTACTACATATTGATTAGAAATGGTAAAATATTGGTATTCTCAGAATGGTTAGAACTTGAACAAATAATGTTGAGTGAGACAAGCCTAGAACACAGAAAACAAAGGGGCATGATCTCCTTGATATATGACTGTTAAGGTGGGGGAAGGGGGAGACAGTAGAGACCAGGTCTGTGAAACAAAAAACTTCTTTTCAAATGGTATTTCCACAGGTTTAGGTCAGTGACCTTACATTATGTATCTAAAACCAAACAACTACTAAACATAAAAAGGTCTAGAATAGACCTATCAGTGGATCACAATAGCTCAACAGCTATGTACATATGATCATATAAGATGAGGATAAGCAAAAACAACTCCAAGAGAAGGACACAGGAAGATTCTATTGTTGACGTTACATTTAAAGTTCTAGGTGAATTTCCTTTGGCGTACGCTATGTGGTTACTGTATACGATTTTGGTACACTGGGTATTGTATATATGCCTACCTGATCTAGGGAAGGGAAAGAAAAACGAGGGTGTAAGATAGCACAAGAAATGTACTCACTTCCTTATTATGTAACTGTACCCCTTTTGTACAACACCTTGTCAACAAAATTTAATTAATAAAAACAAACAAAACTGTGACTCCTGATGCATTGATGTTCCTGGTTTTTCTGACACAGATGATGGATGGGGGAAGATTAAACTCCTTGATTATCCTTGCAATTGTACATCTAACCCTTTGCGAGGTACTGTGTGTCTGTGAGCACGGAGAGCACATCCGGGAAGATGTGACCTGCCATCCCTCCATCCCTGCCAACGCAGCCTCCCCCTACCAGCCAAGATCTTCGTGAACTACACTTCTATTCTTTGAATCATTTGGTTAGGCTATTTCAATACTATCTTCACAAGATGAGAAATAGACTTGGTGAGAGAATAACATTTAGCATCCATACAAGGTCAAAGACAAAGTCCAGAGTAAGAGTTGAAGCCTCCTTTTTCCACTGATATGTGTGAATTCTTAAGCCGCACAGGTTACATTACCGGTTGGGAATGCCTCCACCTGTCTAAATATATTTGACCCACGTTGGCATCAATCTCCATTCACATAATATTCACCATTATGGGAGAATTACAACGTCATCCTTCTCACAAATGTGCCACAGAGCTGAGTGTCACAGACACCTCCCCACACGGGTGTTGAAGTCAAATGGAAAGTTCAAGACACCTTGTGCAGGCACCAGCCACTGGCATTACTTCATGTTTATGTTCGTTTTGCTAATCTAGTCAAGTGAACTTTTTCCTCTAAGAAAATGTAATGGGAATATTTTATTTGAAAAGTTTTATGTAGTAAGCAGCTGTCTAAAGTCTTAATTCCTGTTTTCAATGGAGTAAGTGGCAAATACAACCAGGAATTAAAAAAGGCCATTTCCCCCCAAGTGCGAGGGAGGGCTGTGGGCAGTGGAAAATCCATGCAAGGCCTTTCCAGGAAAACGTTCCTACAGATCATGGTAGATGTACTTAAATGCCGGTGTAGAAAAATGAACCTATACATTTCTTAATAAGGTTGTGCAAAAAAAAAAAAAAGCTGGAAATGACCCCCCCCCCCCCCCCCCCGCCAAGCACCCAGGAAACAGGTGTCGAAAAGGGAACCTATTTTGGGAAAGTCACACAGAAGAAGACGGAGAGCTATTACCAAGGACCAACACTGACCTGGATCCAGAGGGAAATCTGTTTTACCATACACTTCGTGATGGTGTCTGAGGGCCATGGCGCTATTGAAGCTGTGTGGTATTATGGCCCAGAGATTAACGGTGTACTATACCAACATGTACAATGGTTCTTGTTATCAGTTCATTATGTGGTCAGTTACAACCTTGACATGGAACCATGCCATAACTTCTGTGTTTTACTGTTAGAGAAATATAGGCAAGAGCATAGTGTAGAACTTATTTATCAACACAGTACACAATTAAATGAGGTAAACTGGTACAGAAGAAATAAAGGGAATATAGGAGATGTTTCAGCCTTGAGTTCTTATCCAGTTAGGACTTTGGAAATATATCCAATTTTGAGCTTCTTAAATTAGAACATTATTGTTCTCAAAATTTCCCATGAGAATTAAATGCTGTAATAGTGTGTGTGTGTGTGTGTGTGTGTGTGTGTGTGTGTGTGTGTGTGTAAAGTCAGTAATAGGGAGAATAAATCATTACATGTTGGGAATAATCTTAATATAATTATAATTATATTTGAATTGTAATAGTATCATTCAACAAGTAATAAACACATTGATTGACCAGTTCCAAAGAAGCATGCACTTGAATAGGGAAGAGGTTATTGACTCCAGGAAAAGAGCAGATACTTTAAAAACAAGTCCATGTGTAGAACAACATTCCTAAATGGAAGAAAAGGAGGAAAGGAGGAAGGAAGGGAGGAAAGGAGGGAGAAAATGAAGGAAAGAAGGAGCTAATGAACAATGGAAGGAAAGAAGGAAGGAAGCAGGGATGAAGGAAAGAAGGGAGGAAGGAAAGAAGGAAGGAAGGAGCAAACAAAGGAATGAAGGAAGGAAGGAAGGGAGGGAGGAAGGAAAGAAAGGAAGGAAGGAAGGAAGGAAGGAAGGAAGGAAGGAAGGAAGGAAGGAAGGAAGGAAGGTTGGTTCTCCTTTTGAAAAATTTACATGTAAGAATTGTATCCCTCCATAATGTCTACCTGTGGAGCCATGGAATGCTAAATATGGAGCTAAGCAAATAATTCTTTGTGGCACCATTCGCCACCTGTAAAATACAATGAAATCACCTATTTCAAGTCTTACACAATCCTTAAAATCCTGTGAATCACAGGCAATGGCTCTGAAGAAAAGATTCACTTGAAAAAAAAATGGAAGCAATGTCAGGAGGCTAACAAATAAGGAGCTTTCTAGTCATAGACATAATCCAGATAAGTCCAGAAGCTCTCTGAGTCCACCTCTCCTGAGGGATAAGGAAGAACCATCCCTAGCTTATCATGGAAGCAGAGGCCCTTATTTGTTAGTGATCAATAGTGTATTTATTAGTTGCAGTGGAAAACATAATGTAGCTCATTGGAAGTCTATGACCCCAGTCATAAGGTTATACAACTTAGAAGTGTCAACTGCAGTGTCACTTGTGGTTCTTGGATATAATATGTAAGATTAGGGTGCTCCAAAAGGACCACAAAGAGTAATAACATAGTAAAGAGTGATTAAGAAAGCAAAACACACTTCAAAGGGTATTAAATGCTTATCAACTGGAAGGAGATTTAACTCCCTAAATAGGGACACCACACCTATAGGGGTAAAGTGAGTAGCTGGACAAAGCCAGATGGTTTAGCCACTGAGCAAAGACTACCTAGGTATGGAAAAGCATCTACCTGCATATTGAATCCTGAGGACATGGGGCCATTGTCTTAATTGTGTGAGTTCTCTGAGGTTTTGTAATTGTCTTTCCTTTGTCCTGCTCATAGCTATCATACATATCTATTTATGGCTAACAGAAATGGATGATCTTGATCAAGTTCTTTAATCTAAATTTCAAATCTAACTCACAAATCCAACTCTTGGCACACAGTCATTATTGCCTTATTGTTAAAGGTAATAAACAAATTAAGGAGTGAGGATTGTTATAAAAGTCACACAATGGAAGGAAGATGCATTTTTTTCTGTAGTACTTAAAGCACTGGGTGAATGCAAGCTCTTATGATTATATTGTTATTACCAATAAAAGTATTTTGTAGTGCAATCTGAACCCTTGAAGCTAGATGGTCTTAATGGGGCTCTGTGAGCAGATATTGAACATTGACCTTGGTGCAAATTGCTTCTCCTCTTAGGCAGGTTTGCAAAGCTAGGAGCTCCAGAATGTGAATGGAATTCTTTGACTCATTACTCTACGTCTGTGTGCATGAGTCTGCATAGATCTGGTGAATGTGACCAGTGGTTATCAATGGACAGTAATGCTAGTCCAACTTCTCACACTTCACTAAAATGTGAACTCTTCTTATTTCCCCTTCAACTTGAATTCTTTTCCACAACCAACTCATCTGAGCCAAAGGAAGGCAAGAATTTTCCACTTTGCTGCTTAATTGGCAGTCTGACATTTGGCCTCTGTGCCCTCTCAAAGTTTCACCAGGCTAACCAGCTTTCTTTATGCCAAACAGCATTAACACTGTGTTAACACTAGGCAGTGACACAAACAAAAAATATCTCCATGGTTACAATATGATGTCATGTAGCTGACATCTGAACAAAGAAAACACCAAAGAAAGTATGGTCAGTATCTTATAGAGCAACCTAGGACACCTGAGCTATGGCATGGTCTGAGGTAATAAGACCTAGGTGAGTGTCTTCATGTCTACCTGACAAAATTGCAGGAAGAATGGGGAGATAGTCAAGGTTTAACATCAAGAGAGCCATGTGGGAAGAGGCCTATATTGCTCATTAATAAAACAAGCAAGTAGTCTTTCAACAGCTTCTCCACCTTTCGTCCCGATTTTACTGCCCATGGCTTTCTCAAAAATCATATCAGAGCCTAACAAATAATGACTATATCACGATTTGTTGGAAATCATTGAATATACCCCATTTTGCAAGATTTTCTTGGGGCAAATGGCTGCTCTCAGCTCTCTCCGATTGCCACTCCTTAGATAGTCTCAGGATATCTGAGGCATCCCTGTATGTCACCTAAAACCTAGTAGGAAAGAAATAAAATACCTCACCCACTCAGTTTGGAGTTTTATAGACAGCTAAGCGAATGATGTTGATAATTCTGCAAAATCAGAGAAGCAAGCTGGTAAGGAGAAACAGCTTACAGCATTGTCTGTTTTCCTCTAAGGAATCTACTAGAATCCCGGTGGAATTGCCCCAGGCCATTCACCTGAGTCCTCTCTAATGAAAACTCCCAAGTTGGACTCTGTCATCTTCAAGGAGAACTTCAGCTCTACTCTTAAGTTACTGTAAATTCAACCTCAAGCTGTTTCTCTGTTTTGTTATACAATTTGTGTGCTTAAAAAGGGCCAACAGCCCCCTCAACAAGTGGGCTAAAGACTTAAAAAGAGACTTCTCTGATGAGGAAATGAGAATGGCCAAGAGACATATGAAAAAGTGCTCTACATCACTGGCCATAAAAGAAATGCAAATGAAAATGACATTGAGATTCCACCTCACCCCAGTAAGAATGTCCCTTATCAAGAAAACTAACAATAACAAATGTTGGAGGGGATGTGGCCAAAAGGGAACCCTGCTTCATTGTTGGTGGGAATGTAAACTGGTTCAGCCACTCTGGAAAGCAGTATGGAGATTCCTCAGAAGGCTAAACATAAAGCTCCCCTATGACTCAGCAGCCCCACTTTTGGACATCTACCCAAAAAACTACAAACAAGAACACATTAAAGCCACCAGCACAACAATGTTCATTGCAGCACAATTTGTCATAGCTAAAATATGGAACCAACCCAGATGCCCCTCAGTAGATTAATGGATCAGGAAAATGTGGTACATATACACAATGGAATCTTATGCCTCTATCAGAAAGAATGACATTGGCCCATTTGTAAGGAAATGGAAGGACTTAGAAAAAATTATACTAAGTGAAGTGAGCCAGACTCAAAGAAACATGGACTCTATGGTTTCCCTCATAGGGAATAATTAGCATAGGTTTAGGCTAGTCACAGCAGAGGATCACAAGAGGCTAATAGCTATGCCCCTATGAACGCATAAGATGATACTAAGTGAAATGAACTCCATGTTGTGGAAACGAGTGTTATATCACTGTTGTAATTACTTTCAACATGCCATGAGAAACCATAGCTTCTTTTGTTGATGATCCTCTTGTATCCCTTCCTGTGGTTGTACTCCCGCTATTGCTGTATCTCATCTGAGTACACTGGATACTGTATATACTGGTATTAGAACTAGAGAAGTGAAAGGGAATATCAAAATCGAAAGACAAAGGATAAAAAGACAAACAACTCGAAAAGTAATACTTGCAAAACTGTTTGGTGTAAACCAACTGAACAACTCATGGGGGGAGGGGGGAATGAGGGAGGAGGTAACAAACAGTACAAGAAATGTACCCAAGGCCTAACGTATGAAACTGTAACCCCTCTGTACATCAATTTGACAATAAAATAAAATAATTATTTAAAAGGCTGACAAATGGGAGAATTAGAAAAAGTGATTCTTCTGTTATGGGTTTTCCTTGTTCTTATTCCTTCCTAATTCCAATAGCAGAGACCAGATTCTTTGTGTGCTTCTTCTTTAATAAGCCTTCAAATCCCCCATTTACCTGCTACTAATAGCATCAAGGCTAACTTGCCACTATTGACAAGCTAGGCAACATAACACTTAGCTACAGAAGCCTCTCTCATATGCTCAGCAGCATTCTCAACCACCATATGCTTGTACCATTCTCTTTCCACAGCTGGGAAAACTAAACACCTCTCCAGACATTGCCAAACTCTCTTTTTGGGTCCATTGTGACTCCAGCTTAATAACTACTAAACTAAAATGGAATTTGCTAGTGCTTACTTCTCAGGGAATTCATATTAAGCCATGGAGGATATCTTCATATCCTAATAAAACTCCAGGCAGTAGTGGCAGTAGTCTTTCATTAAGGTAGCAAGGTGATCAATAACCTACTTATCAGAATTATGTAATTGAGACCTATAATAACCACTCACAAGCGCTTCGCCCAAATCAGTAGCATTTTCAGGTGTAAAACCTCCTACTCATTGGACTTCTGGGCCAGTACACTCCCATAAAATCCCAGAATGGCTTTCTGCTAGGCAGTGGGGATACATTCTCTTCCTCAAATGATGAATTTTCAAGCTCTAAAATCAGGCCCCTCAGAAGCCGGTATCTGTAAGCATAAACCTGCACAATTTATAGTCCTAACCCAAAGGTGATGTCATCAACTCAGGCACATATTCCACACCTCTCTTCCCATGGTAGGATTTACACTTTCCTAGAGAATGTTGAGTTGGCAAAGAACATTGAAAAGAGCAGCAGAGACCCAGGGCCGGCACAAACTACTCTTGAAGAATAAAACACTATTCCTGTGTGATTTGCCATCAGCCAATATGTGAAATGCTTCAGCACATTCTGTGCAGTGTAAAATCATTTAACATGGTATGAGTGAGAGTTACTTTAAATAGAATGAGAGAAAATGACTATTGCAGTAAGGAAGCTGGCTAATGAGTGTCAGGTTGTAGCAGAGCCCTTTTGGGGATCTGGCAAACTGTGGCAATCGAAAGTCAATATGAGGTCTTCCAATCACCTTCGATATCCAGTCTTAGCAAATGGGAGACATTGGTCTACACTGCTGAGTGGGTAACCTTCCTAACACAAGATAAAACTTGCATCTTTTCTCTTTGGAAAAATCATCTTCTGAGGAAAATGGAAAAAAAAAACCTAATGCACAAAATTTAAGAAAAATTAGACTTGTATATATCGATTCCTTGTGTTATTTGCTTTAGAACACACTCAGGATCCATTCCCTTGTCTGTTTATTTGAAATTCTTATATTTTCAATTCTATTAAATTTGTAGAGCAAGTTTTCTAGTACTCATATATATATATATGTATATATATACATATGTACATATATATATGTGTGTGTGTATGTATCTCTTAGCCTATGGATCACATTGAAAATGTTGCATGAGTTCTAAATCTTCAGAAGTTATTCAGTTCCAATATGGATCTACTTCTCTAAACACAACCTCAAGAATACAGCTACTTGCTAATATATGTAATATCTTTTTCTCTACTTTAAGGACAACTCAGAGAATCATAACACGAAGCTTTCACCTAGCACTTGATGCAATCCAAAGACAGTTCATTTTTCTGGCAATAGGATCTTCCTGAATGAAAAAAAGGAATTAACTGTTGGTGTGATTTTTGAAAATCTATGGCTTTGGGATTAGTGCCTGTGCAACTGAGGTAAAGGCAGAACATTTTCCCTCTGCCATGCGATCTACACATCAATCATACAAGAGTGAAGTGTATGCAGAAACATGAAGCGAAAGCCCAGCACTCCTTACCACGGAGAGAAGTGCATCATGGAAGATATAACATCATCTGCTGTTGCTTGACGATTTCCTTTGTAAATGTTTTACATTTACAGTGACTAGTTCAAGTGGATGAAGCATGACCATAGCCTATTCCTATGTGCATGTACCCAACACATCACCCTTAGCCTTCAGTTTTTACTTTTTTCTCTCAGAACCTAAGTCACATGT
Source organism: Perognathus longimembris pacificus (assembly GCF_023159225.1). Classification (NCBI taxonomy): domain Eukaryota; kingdom Metazoa; phylum Chordata; class Mammalia; order Rodentia; family Heteromyidae; genus Perognathus; species Perognathus longimembris. Next base: position 67,265,350 of record NC_063168.1, on the reverse strand, counting down.
CCACCCCATTGTTTACATTTAAAACTCTTCCAGGGTAGCACTGTGCTTTCCCTGTCTCTATGGCCTCAGAGCTAAGAACACCGTGATCTTCTGCACATTGTCGATAAATGAATGAATGGATAGGTGAGAAAATGAATAAGCAAAGTCATTACATTAGCTGCTTTCTGATTAAAGTTAACAAGAATTCCAGGAATGTCCACAAGGTTTTCCACCTGTTAAATCATAGGATAATGGAAAACATTTAGCTTTCCAAGTCTCTTGGTGTAGTAAGAGAAAGAGGTCAATCAGGCAAGAAATGTGCTTTGAAAAGGACGGTGTTTTCCAGCCCCTCGGTTATTGTTCAATTCTTTCATCTTTCTAGAACTTTTAAAAGTTATTATTTTTGGTAATTTTCCAGGGAAGAGTTGAATCAAGCACCACATGTCAGAGAAATTCTTATCTAACTAGGGAAACAAAGTGTAAATATCTGTAGGCCACCTTACAACTCAAGGCACATACAGCAGAGAGGCAGATGCTAGACATTGTAACTCTTGGTTCAAGCAACCTGTGAAAATGACCATTTGAACTCATTACCCTGACTATTTTAGAGATTTTTTACTGGGCTGGCATTGAGAAAGTTGAAGTGCTATTTTTTTTCAGGCCACTCAGTAAGACAATTTGGTGTCCACCATGCTTTTATTATTTTATTTATTTATTGCCAGTCCTGGGGCTTGGACACAGGGACTAAGCACTGACCCTGGCTTCTTTTGCTCAGGGCTAACACATTACCACTTGAGCCACAGCGCAACTTCTGGCCTTTTCTGTATATGTGGTGCTGAGGAGTCGAACCCAGGGCTTCATGCATGGAAGGCAAACACTCTACCGCGAAGCCATATTCCCAGCCCTACGCTTTTATTTTTGTTAGTTTGTTTTTTTCTTGAACACACAGTATATTATTATACAACCAATTAATTTTCCTTTTATCTTTGGTTCCTAGTAGATGTAGAACCTAAGAAATGGCTCATCTCTCAGCAAATACCTCTTACTCAAGTTTTATACATTTATGTTTTCTTCCTTCTTGTTCAGATTTGTTTTTATGATCTTGTGTTTCTTTTGGCTTCTTGCTCTACTTCTAATAGAAGCTATATTACTAGTTTATGATATAGCCATAAACTACAGTAAATGTTTTTAAGCAAAGTAGCAAGGGGAAAAGACTGAATATTTAAAGCAAACAAAAGTAAGCATCAGCTGGGCACCAGTGGCTCACATCTGTAATCCTAGCTACGCAGGAGGTTGAAATTTGAGGATCCCGGTTAAAGCCAGCCAAGGCAGAAAAGACCATGAGACTCTTATCTCCAATTGACCACCAGAAAACTGGAAGTGGCACTGTGGCTCAAGTGGTAGAGCATTAGCTTTGAGCTAAACAGCTCAGGGACAACGCCCAGGCCCAGAGTTCAAGCCCCATGACCGACCAAAAAAAAAAAAACACACAAAAAAAATAATAATAATTATCAAGCTATTTCATAATAATTAATATTTGATGGTTCTTGACCAAACAGAAAGGAGCAATATATTAACAATAAAAATATAAAACTAGTACATTCAGGCAGGACAAGAATCATATTCATAATTGATTTCAATAGCATAGGCTAGATTAGAAGGCAGAGTATTAGGCTTGGATACAGAGGACCAGGAAAAGTAGCACCACACAGGGTAAAAAGTATTAAATCAAAAGCCTACAAGATCCTAGCTGGGAATCTTTGCTCTGCCTCTTATTCACTTTCTGAGTTTCAGTTTTCTCATATGCATCAAATAAAAGGACACTTGCTAGCCTCACAAAACTGGTAGAGAAGATTTATGAGTTTTCTGCACACTAAATAAATAACAAGATACTGTACTGATGTTGGAGTGCCCCACCCCAGTGATTACTTGGTCCTTGCAGTGAAAATTTTCAATGAGTCACACCGTCTTCTTCTAGCTATTTTCATAACAGGGAAACACGGTCACACATCATAAATGTCTCTACCTTCGCCTCTTTGGATGATCTTGCAGATTGCTACTGAAATTGGTGAGTTCCTCCTCCATGGAGCAGAGTGGATCCAAAGAGCTGCCAATAGCTACCACCCTGTGCACAGAAGGCCACTCTGTACAGCAGCCTTGGTACCAGGCCACATGGCCTCCGGAGCTGCCAGAAAGGAGGAAAGGGTGGGGTGAAGCCAAAAATGGAGCCAAGCATTTCAACTTCAGGCCTTAGCTAGCTAGTGAGGTCATTTTCCATATATTCTCTATTTCCACTAGATGAATGTCTCTTAAAAGTTGAACACACAGTCTAAACCCATCTGATGAGCCATCCAGGCCAGGGCCACTGCGCTTGCCGTTTCGATGCTATTGCTGGATATGGAATTATATTAGGAGTCTAAGAATCCAGCCTAGGACAGAGGTGATCATTTTTCCTCCACAACCTTGACTTCTTGTGATTGATGAGCATAGTGCCTGCTGTCTTCAGAGAAGTCAAACCATCAAATCTCCAAGACGCAGAAAGGTCTGGGTGTTCAGAACCTGTGGATATAGAATTCCAGCTCCACCAATTGACCCCATGTGTGGTTTTTCCCTCATATCATGTGGGAATGAAAAGTAGTGACACACGTCTACAATTCCTACTACTCGGTAAGTAGAGGCAGGAGGATCTTGAGCTTGAGTCTAAGTGTGCAGAGACCTAGTCTCAAAATAAAATACAAACAAAAGGGCTGAGTGAGTGGCTTAAGTCTGCTAGTGAGTCTCTTCACCAACAAACCTTCATCATGACCACACTTGCTAGTTATTTGTTATTTGCTTTCTTTGTTCTATTCGCTCTGCTTGGACTGACTTCATCTGTCTTTGCTTCCTACTACATCTTTTGAGAAGCTACTCATGGGCCACTTCTCAAGATTCATTGTGTTGATTTGGGCTGAATTTTCTTGCATGTGATTCCAAAGAACAAGATACAAAAACAAATACACGAAAGAATATGGGATTCCTTCTTCACAAGACAGGGATTGATTAATAAATAGATTGATGATATAGGCCATGGGTTGAGAGGAGAATATCTGCTAATTATTCTTCAGCTACTTGCCTGATTTCTTAAAGCTCCATTCATTCTTGTACTCATGCAAAGATCCACCCATGATGGATTCAGGGTTATAAAACTATATCACACCTGAACTCCATAACAGCTTTCCTCTAATGGATGTTTTTACATCACTATTGAGTTCAAATAATGTATACACAGGAGGGCTACTATGCTCTGAACATTTGTGTCTCTCCAAAAATCATGTAAAAATACTAACCCCCTTTCTGTCCCTCCCCCATGTAATAGAATCAGAAGATAGCATCTTTGGGAGAAGATGGCTTAGATTATGAGAGAAAATCTCAAGGTTTAGACTAGTGCTTTTATAACAGAGGCCCAGGGGAGTTTGTTTGTCCCTTCCACAAGATAAGGCACTGCCTGTGATCATGAAAGAAACAAACAATCAATTCTCCAAATCGAAACTAAAATTCTGTTTTTGATTTTTTTTTTTTTTTTTTTTTTTTTTGGCCAGTCCTGGGCCTTGGACTCAGGGCCTGAGCACTGTCCCTGGCTTCTTTTTGCTCAAGGCTAGCACTCTGCCACTTGAGTCACAGCGCCACTTCTGGCCATTTTCTGTATATGTGGTGCTGGGGAATTGAACCCAGGGCCTCATGTATACGAGGCAAGCACTCTTGCCACTAGGCCATATCCCCAGCCCCTAAAATTCTGTTTTTGAAAAGCTACCCATTCTAAGGTTTTTGCTACAGCTTTCCAAATGGAGCGAAGGAAGATCTTTCTTCATCAGTATTGCCTACATGACATAGATAAGAGATGTGAAATGCACTTGGCCTGGAGGAGTGGGCAACACAAGGATAATCTGAGGGTTTTATGCATCTGGGGAGTGCTAAGGAATGATAAGCATCATCATAAGGGAAAGGACACAGCTAATGGTGGGGAAACTAAGCCAGATTTGCTCAGGACACATTACTCAAGGAGCCAGATAGCTCAAAGAAAAGGTATAGAAATAATTGGCCTCAGTGGAAAAGGGATTTACAAATAAGTATGCTCTAATGAAAAGACAGAGCCCAACTTGGAGCTAAATAACCAGGCTGTGCGGCTCATCTCTCAATTTAGAAGCTACAAAAATATGGGCAATCATCAAAGCTATTGATCCTCTTCTGTACAGTGGAGATCATGGGATAATTAAAACACAATTCTTAATGACAAATGGCAGCAAGTACTTAACAAATGTTCGTTTCTTCTCTACATCTCAGGTACAAAGCAATTTCTGTGTTTGGAAGCATTTCTAATCCATATGGCTCTGGAGATGTCTGAAAGTTTGTGGGAAATCCAGGTTTGTTCAGAAAGCCTGGTTACATACCAATGGCGAGGGGAGAAATAGGAAGCAGACACTCCACTGTAGGCAAGTCCTGGGATGGCCTGGGTCTATACCACATAAAGCCGGCCTCTCCCATGAGTGCCCTTGCAGAAGCCAGGAGCCAGGGCAAAGTTTGAGAGATTCCTCCAGGGTGAACCCAGCCTCTCCTTGTAGATCGAACCTTCTGGAAGCCCTGTCTTTGGCAGCCCCACACATAAGGCATGATGGATCATGGGGCAGTGCTGACCCCATGACTCCAGCTCTTACCAACTGGTCGCCATAAGTGGGCCCACTGCTCTCCCAGAGCCTGAGCTGACCCCAGGGACAGGCATGTGGGATGGGAGGTGTGGGTTGGTTGCAACATGCAACTTCAAAGTCTCTGAGGTTGTCATCTGGCATGGAAGTAAGTCAGGGGCAACTGGCACTGGGATGGAATTTCCAGTTATCAAAGGTACCATTCAGAGCTGCATGATTTGTTGCACAATGAGGAACAAGGAGACATTTGATGGTATTTAAAAGGCCTGGAGCAGGAAACCGAGGGACACAACTTTCTCTGCTTTGTCTTCTGAGCGTTGGGGCCTGTCCTGTGTGATGCTAGGTTATTAAAACAAGCGACAGCTTACTTCACTCCACCTTGCTAGAAAGGTGCTCCTAGAAGACCTGGAGGTGGTACATTCTGGGGTGAACTTCCAGAGACTGAAGAAGACCTTTAACCTGGACATGAAAGGATCCAGATTAAAGACCAAGGTACTCATTCTACACATACCAACTTTCTGAGATTCATCTGCTGTCCCCGTTGGGTACAAATACATCTGAATTATTAACAAATACCTGGTTATTCCTGCACCATAACTTCTCAGTTGCATCCTTATTGCCAAAGTTGTAGCTCACTTGTGGGATCTAAACTGACCTGAAGCAAATAATTGTTAAGATAAATGTACATATATGTCTGTATCTCTCTCTATCGATCTATCTTTCTATATATAAATAATTTATTTCTCAAAGCCAGTTTACTAAGCAAGAGAAAAAGGAACTCAGAGATGCTTTCTAAATTCCAGTACCAGTAAGTGGCAGTGTTGAGATCTTCTGTTCATCAGATTCAACGGTCTTTGTTTGCTCAACTTCTCCCATGCTGTGTTGCCTGTAAGATTCACTATGAGAGTGAATTCACTATGACAGTCCTTATCTCTCAGTTGGGATCCACTTATCTTTCAGTGGTGAACTGGTAGAGAGATGGAGCATAGAAGGATGCTAGAGAGCAAGTGAGGCCCCTGTATAACTCTTGGACCTGGGCACAGGGTTTTGAGAAGTTGATCTTCAAAATGACTCGATATCAATACTAAATATATGCCCATTGATCAGTACTAAATATGTCAAGGTCCCCAGGCTGAGCAGCTGCAGTGTGGAAAACATTTGAGTTTCAAGACACAGTCTCTGGACAAAAGTACTCAATCGCAGGCCAACTCACAACTGAAAAGGAGAGAACGCCAAGAAGTCTCACAATGAAAGCTTGTGTTTCTGGTGCGCATGTGTAGTCGGTGACATGAAGCTTGAAAGCATCTCTGTCTCCAGGAAGGATGCCAGCTCCTCTCTCCTGTACATCCTCTCTGTGGATTAATCACCAGGCCCCCGTAACCACACTGTACCCACTATGTGAGGTGCCTTCTTCCCCGAAACAATGCAGTTCTGTCCGATTGTCTTTGGGGAGGCATTTATTGCTTGAGGGCATGCCTCTGCTTTATTGCAAGTAGGCAGCACTGGCTTCTCGGGACAGGGCTGGAAGAAGTGTCAAGCCCAATTGGGCAATCACAGATGTTCCAGACATTCCTGCTGCAGGTCACCCACAAGGACACATTCGGAAAGGTAAGGAAAACAAGGGCTAGGCTCCCAAGGCCCAGTGTAGGCCGAATGACCCGTGACTCGGACAAAATGTCCCTAACTCGGGTGCTTGGTGAGGGCCTCCCATGTGAAGACTGCACTACGGGAAGGTGAAGTGGTGTCAGGGCCTGGACTCCCCATGCCAATCACTGACAGAATGAAATCTTTCTATTCATCTAGCCAGGGGAATGTTCTGCCTCAGGAGCCGCTGTGGGGTGTACAGAAGAGTGCTGCCATTTTCAGAAGAATGTGGCCGCCTCTCTGTCCAGCAGGCTTGCCCTTCCCTCACTTCCCATGTCCAAGGGCAGCACGCAAGAGTTCTTAAGATAACACAAGGCTGGCTGTGAGCTTCCTACACAAACCTTAGGATGCCAGTTCAATGTGACTTGACTGAACAGGTTTTAGACCACAGCACAGGAAACTCCAGGTCCAAAGGCCTCTCCACCAACCCCTCCTCCCCACCACACCCTGGCATCCCATACAACAGTTGTCTGTCCCAAAGCTTTCTTTATGTCTGAGACTGAGTGTTCTACAAAGCAGGGGCATGCAGGGGGCTTCAAAGATCTCCACTTGAGCAATCCCAGTCTCCATATTTGAAATTCCAAGTGTATGGGGGATGGCCCCAAGTCTCCTGTGGGCATGGCTTTATTTCTGTGTTCTCTCCCAAGCAGAGGGAACTGGCCAGCCGTCCTCTCTTACACCTGGAAAGCAGAGTGGAGATACTGCAACAAGGCAAACATAGGGGCAGCCCTGTACTGATTTTCTAGAATGGAATAGGGATAGGACAACACTAAAAAACTTACTTGCAGTCAAGAAGAGGAGAAAATAACCAAAGACTGTAAATTAGAGAAACTTCTGGACTCTGCCATCTAGAGATAGTGTGGCTTTGAATGGATTCTTTAACTTTTCTGGACCTTAGTTTTTCCCTTTATAAGGTAGGGGATAGCATGTAACCTGTCTAGAATGGCCATAGTAGATAACAAATAAATGCTAATTATTTAATTAATGATTCAATAATGAGTGACTAGAATCTACTGCAAAGTTCTTTTGAGAATTCCCTGAGAAAAGATCTGTAACATTTATTTCTTGAATGTAGAATTTGCATGATTCGAAAAAGCACCAAAGCCAGGCATGGTAGAAACAGGCTTGTAAAGCTAGCTACTTGGGAGGACAGAGATGGGGGGTGAGAGAGTTCATAGTTCAAAGCCCTCCTGGATTGAAAGAAGTTTAGGAGAATCTATTTCAGCCAGTGGCTGCACACAGTAGCACATGTCTTTTACCTCCCAGTGAAATAGAAAATCACAAGTAGGAGGATCAAGGTGTCAGCCAGTCCAGGCATAAAGTCAGACCCTGCCTCAAAAATGATGAATGAATTTTCAAAGTCCACCTGGTGATTAAACATTTTTCACCAGTGTATCAAGAAGTAACAATATATTTAAGCAATATATTTATATGTAACTGTGGAAATAATAGCCTTAGATTTACTCACAGGAAGAAGTAGGTTCCATAAGTCCCCACTGTGAAATTTTAGGGCCCCTATATACATGCTTCCTTCTCTTTCCTAGTATTTGTTCCAAACTAGAACCTTGTCACCAGGAGCATGGTAGTCTATGCCAGAAACCCAATTCCATGGGAGGCCAAGATCATGAGGATCTCAGATTGGAAGCCACAGTGAACAGAAAGTTAGCAAGAACACATCTCAACAGATATGCCACACAGGAAGGTACGGGTGGTATGTGTCTGTAATCTCAGGTACACAGAAGGCAGATGGAATGATAATATCCAAGGGCAGCCTGGGCAAAAATCACAAGACCTTAAGTGAAAAGTAACTAAAGGAAAAAGACTTGTAGTTGTGGCTCAAGTAGAAACACACCTACCTAGCAAACACAAGACCCTGAGTTCAAACCCCAATAATGAAATAAAACAACTCTACCACGATCCTTGCAGTGCAGTTCACTTGAACCAATCAGCATGGTATATTTTAGCCTTAATTTTATCGATTCTGTACATTAGAAATAAGCATCAATAAAGAAGAAGCACTAGTTAGATCTTGTCAATCCTCATGCATCAATATCTAGAGGACCTTTGTATTCATAAGGGTTTTTATCCAGAAAAGAACCACTTCACAGCACCAGACAAATGAGCAAGGCATGGCTACCCTGTTGTGTCTCAAAGTCTGTAACACTCAGAGAGCCCCAAAGGCCCCGTCAGGAAGCCAAAACCAAGAATCTGGGAATCTCATCTCTAAAATGACCCAGATCCTTGGGCTGGTTCTGAGGATGGGAGCTGGTGACAGGTCTTCATACTAGCTTCATATACTTAAACAAAGTGTTTGCAATTAGACCGTGATCAAATTTTGAAGCCACTGAAAAAGCCAAATGATATTGGGCATTGGTGTTTAAGACATTCTAAAGAAGTATCTTTCCTTTGGGAATAGAATATTTTTTTTATGGTCTAGATTGTATCAGCAAACTAGTTCATTACCTCCACATGGAACCTTTTAATCCATGTCCTAACAGCTCAGTGACTCAATGATAAGATTCAGGGGACCCCTACCAGAGGAACTAAAGGCATATATTTTCCCTCAGACTAGCAATCCTGAGCCGTTTCCAGGACTCTACATCCCCCAGGTAGCCCATCTGGAGCTGCAAGCTCCAATATCATCTCTAGAACTTGTCATGCTTAAAAGACAAAAAGTAAAAGGCAATCATGCTACCCCAAGGAAATACATATGTTCTTCTTGAATGCACACTCGAAAGCTTCAAGATGTTGAACATTTGAGAGAAAAAAAAAGCTTCCATTGGCTCTTTGATGTATCGATTCAAAGTAATGTCTGGAGATTCTCCTGTGTGTGTCCAGAAGATGAAGGAGAGTGCTGTCATCCAAAAGGAGTTGGCTGAATACAGAGGAAGCTGGACAGGCTGATGTGCAGTGAATGCATAGAGGATGCTGGGGGCTGGTAGGGTCCCTGAGAAACCACCAGAATCAAGTGTGAGGGGAAGCTTTGCTGGCATGCAAAGATGAAACATGTTGGCCAAGTGAAGAAAGCAGTGAGGAAAGACGGATTCCAGACACAAGGAAGACAACCACGTCTGTTTCCCAGTTCTGCCTAGGCTCATTGTTAGTAGTTGCCTCTTGCTGTGTAACAAATGTGCACACATTTAACAGCATAAAGCAACACAGACTGACTCTCCGAGTCCTTGAAAGCACCCCGCCCTGGAATGGGTCTCACCACTATGGTAGAAGCAGTCAGACTGCATTCCCTGTGGAGGGAAGGTTCCAGAGCAGAATACATTTCCTAGACTTTTCTAGATTCTTAAGGCGTGTGATCTTCAGTTAGCAATCACGTTCCTCTGATCTCTGCATCCTTGGTCACACTGTCCTCTTTGACTGCCACTCACCTTCCTCCCTATTCCACATAGGAAGACCCTGTAAGTTCTATGGAGCTGCCCAAGGAAGTTCTCCATCACAAAACCTGCAACCACTTCTTTGCAACTAGGAAGCAAGACACTGCATCTTTGTGGGATGGAGGCAGGGGTATCATTCGGCATCCTCTATGGTCCTCTATTTATCTACCTATAAATGAAGTAGATATGAGGTCACCTCACAGAATACGTCCAATTCTAACCACGGGTGGAACCTAGAAGAAACTAGAGTCTGGTGAGTCAGGTCTGGAGATGACAGCATGTCTCTTCCTTCTAGAAGTGTCTGTTAACAATGTAAGCGGTCTTTGATTCCTAGTATTTGGTACAAGGCAGCAAACTCCAGGAAACACCCAGCCATGTGTGCATCTGCTCATGGTTCTTGACCTGTAGAGTCTCCAGAAAGGTGGCCATCTAAACACAGAACAAAGAGAAACTAAGACATTCTCCATCTTTGTAGCCTATTCCAAAGGCCCCCTTTTTATATCACAATCTAATTTATTTTGAACTATTCCATCCACCAAATCCACTTCAGAATTCATTACAACACCTATCCCAATCATTGAAGGAAACATGAGAGTAAACTGAAATCTTGCAGCACAAAATGAAACTGAGTTTGCAGTTGTTTTCACTGTACATATGCCTACTTCCCATTGGCCATGGGGAGGGAGGGAAGGGAAATCACGTGGCATTGTGGGACACAGTAAGATGTTTAAATCCTAAAATATAAGCCCCAGTTTCTTTTTTTTTTAAGTTTTTATTATAAAACTGATGTACAGAGAGGTTACAGTTTCACACGTTAGGCATTGGATACATTTCTTGTACTGTTTGTTACCTTGTCCCTCATACCCCCCTCCCCCCTCCTCCTGTCCCCCCCTGAGGTGTTCAGTTCACTTACACCAAACAGTTTTGCAAGTATTGCTTTTGTTGTTGTTTCTCGTATTTTACCCTTTGTCTCTCAATTTTGGTATTCCCTTTCAATTTCCTAATTCTAATACCAGTACCCACTGTTTCCCATACACTCAGATAAGATTACAGAGATAGTGTAGATACAATCACAAGAAGGTGACACACGAACATCATCAATAGTAGAAGCTACAGATACACATGGGATGTTGAAGGTAGTTACAACTCTGATATAACAATCATTTTCATAAAATGGAGTTCATTTCACTTAGCATCATCTTATGGTATCATAAGGGTATAGCTATTGGGCTCTTGTGATCCTCTGTTGTGACTTGCCTAAACCTGTGCTAATTAGTCCCAATAAGGGAGACCATAGGGTCCATGTTTCTTTGGGTCTGGCTCACTTCACTTAGTATAATTTTTTCCAAGTCCTTCCATTTTCTTACAAATGGGGCAATGTCATTCTTTCTGATAGAGGCATAAAATTCCATTGTGTATATGTACCACATTTTCCTGATCCATTCGTCTACTGAGGGGCATCTGGGTTGGTTCCAGATTCTCGCTATGACAAATTGTGCTGCAATGAACATTGTTGTGCTAGTAAGCCCCAGTTTCTTGAAGGCAACTTTTCGTTGGTTCCCTATAAAGTGAGCATGTTCCTCTTTTTTTTTCATTTTGTTGCCTCCTCTTGGTTTTTCTTCATCTGGAAAACAAAGAGAAAATGAGATAGAGCCTTTGGCTGAGATTCTGAAATAAGGGAGGGAAGAAAGGAAGGGCTTGTCTCCTACCATCACCATTCCCTGAGTCCAAGTCAGACAAAGACTTACATAATCCACAAGTTCCTGGCCAGCACACAAATGTCTTACTAGAAAGTATACGACAACTAAACAACCCCAGTCCTTATACTTAGCAAGGGAAGAATTCAAACAAGGAGCTAACCATAAAGTGATAGTAAGAGTTTAGGAGATAGAAAAGTTTATTAGAGAGGAAATATGACAGAGAACGAGAGCACAGGGCACAGGTATAACACAGGAAGATAGCAGTTCAATGGGTCTGTGCCATCTTGGACATCATCTTCCTTAAAGACACTGGCTCTGAGTAAAATAGTAAGACTTAGAAGGCTTGCTGATTGGTGGATCTCTTTTCTGTAAAGTTGTGGTGCCAAGGATTCGCTGCACCATCCTTAGGTTTTCATTCTTTTATCCTTTTTGTTTCCTCATTCTTTGTAGTCCCCCTTGTCCCTATTTGGTTATCAGGCAGGTTTAGGTTTATCAGCTGCAAGCTATGTAGGCTACAATGCCCAAACTGCCTGCTTTTTTACAAACCCCATATCACTAATGGAGATTTGGGAATCATGCCTCTCTCTCTCTCTCTCTCTCTCTCTCTCTCTCTCTCTCTCTCTCTCTCTCCCTCTCCGTGTGTGTGTGTGTGTGTGTGTGTGTGTGTGTGTCTGTATTTCTGTAGATCAGAACTTGCCAACACATCCCCCAGAAGCTCTGTCTCCTTCCACAAAGGTTGAAGATGCTATCAGTCTGGAACTTTCTACCTTTGCTAACAGTTCTTATCTGCTGTCATCTGCACAGTGACTGTGAAAAATGTTTTCAGTGGGTGTTTCTGATTCATCTTTGTGATGGTCCCATGATGTCTGCCAAAGTTAAAGTTTAAACTCTTTGCCTCTCCATTGGCCTTTATAGCTCTGTGCAGTCTGACAATACCTGGGCAGATTCCTAAAGCCTGAGTTTTCCAGAAACACAGATGATCTGACTGAGGTCAATGACTATATTTGCTAAAGAGAAAAATCACTTGGCTTTTAAATGTTGCTCTTAAAATGGTGCTCTTATAGGACAGCAATAAATGTAACCCAGTCAAGCACTGCCTCCATTTCCAGCTGATGTTATGAAGATTTCTATCTAGGAATAAACTTCCTTAAAGATAAAACAACAAGCTTCAGCTATGGAGACAATAGTAATATTGTCTTGCAATGTGGAGACAGTAGTCCTAAAGGCACTTAGAGAATAGTGTATTCTTCTCAATGATTGACACAGCTAATGTATTGTTCAGGAAGTAGCCTAGAGAAAAGCACACAGAAGAGTCAGTATTAGGGATCCTTGAAAACAATCAAATTTGCCTGGAGTCTCCAAAGGATAAGGAGACTTTTGTTTTTAATGTGACACATTTTACAGTGCTTTGAGCACCAAGGGCAGGAATTCATGATGATTCCAGCTTTCAGCATCCCCAGGGTACTAATGTGCATGTGCATGCAGCCTGGGTGTTTGCAAATGCTGATATACAGCCCTTGCATGTGCTCTTGCTGGTGTGTATCTATGTTCAGAGCATTCCAAGCAGCTGTGAGCGAGACATGAAATGGGAGAGGAAGGAATGGTGCTGGGTTTACAGTAGATGAATATCAGCATGTCAGAGTATCTGGATACGCACATCTGTGCAGATATGAGTGTGCATATGTGTATATATATGATATATATGGGCATATGTGTGTACATATATACTTGTGTGTATGACACATGTATGCAGTGTGTGTCTGTGAGTAGGAAAATATGTTTTATAGGGATGGAAGACTATGAACAGGCCCACAGAATTATTAGTCTTTATGCACAACTTACTGAAGATATCATAAGTACAAACAAGCTTCCCAGACCCATCCATTCATTGCAGAAGTTCTCCTGAATATCCAAGTCTGTCAAAAAAGCCTCATGGTATTCACTGGGAAATGGTAAAGAAAGACAAGCTAACCTTTAATTCCTCAAAGAGGTCAGCCCATAGTAATAGTAAGACCGGCACTTTATACCAGCATCTGTAAATTGTTATTGTTATTGTTTTTCTCAACTTTACTCAACATGATGAGTGAGTAGTTCATGTTTCATGTGATTAGTTTAGACTTTAACATCTAAGATAAACTATAATGATTGAGTAGTATGAGATGGGCTTTTGCTTTTGCATCATTAATTAATTAAGAATGATTTTGTAAATTGATGATGATGATGGTGATGATGACATAGATGATAATGGCTGTACAACAAGAGTTCAAACACACATATTAATTTAGTTCTTAATTTGCCAGACATTGGCTATGTGAGTTTCAGTGCTTAATGTGATGAGCTTGAATTGCATCCAAATGCAATGGAAAACTCTGGAAAGCAATTGTCAGAAGGAGAGGTGTGAGAGAAGACTCATAGGAAAATTGGAAGAGGAAGTGTTAAGTGTAGGAACCAGGCACGTTCCCCAACAAGGACTTTACATTTTGCCATAAGCCTTAGAAGTTGCTCCCTAATCACGGAAGGCTTACCACATCACTTCATGGGGAGTGCTTCTGGCTGAGTGGTGGTTCGCCACTACTTAATCACAGCCCATCCTACCTTTAACCATTTATCTCCAAACCCATTGCTCCAGCAAAATCTTTCTAAGCCACTTTTATTTTCACTTATTAAATATCCATGTGTTTCACTGCCCCCAAGAGTCATATCAAGGTTGTTTGAGGACTTCAGCTATGAGCTTCTCCTCTGTAGTTAAACACCACTGGATCTTCTAGAACAAAGAAGTGGCCTAGAGAAAATAGTTCACTCCAGCAGACACTGTTTACTGAGTTTGGAAAAGGATTATTGTCTATAGAAAAATCCATAAGCAGTAGTTCTGTTGATGAAGGAAGGAACAGAGACAGACAGACAGACATGAATTTTAATTAAGTTGTTCAGGAGTCAACATGTGAGAACTGTGCTTCTCCAGCACAAATTCACTGTGCTACTCTGGATGGTCTCTTCCTGGGTCTCCACTTTTTCCTCTGCAAAAGAATGCTTTCTAAATATTCTTCCGGTCTTGGCACACTATGCTATTCTAGAAGCATAGTAGTACATAATAAATGGCTTTTCTGTCTCCCAGCTTCTTCAACTGTCTGATGTCGAAGAAGAGACAAAGAAGCTGGTGGGAATTCTCTGCGAATGAACAAAAGGCATCAGTGTAGAGACTTTGCCAGTTCCTCTGTATCTTACAGTCTTTTGAGTGAAAGTGGATGAAAGAACCTGACCCAGGGATTGAGAGACACTACTGAGTCCACAGACACAGACACAAACATCTCCAGTCTCTATTATCACCTCCTCCTTCTGTCTATCTCAATGCAAGTATAACTCTGACATTAATGATGCCTGTAACATAAAAGTATGCTAGCCGGATATTTTTCCCATTCGAGGCATTAGAAAATATTAAGATAATTCTCGTCCTGCTCTTGTAAGGTGTTGTCTACCTTGAGGAAAAAGTCCATGTTTGCTTTGGTAACGCGGAATAGGGACTAAATCATGGCTCACCAATGAGAAACAACATCACTGGGTCATCCAGTGATTTACAGTGCTGACTTGAACATTTCCAAATAAGATTTTTTTAAGGGAAATCTTGCCAATTTCTTTTTGTTTTCTCATCTCCTTCTTGGTAGCAACTGCATTTCTGAATTCAGTGAATATATGTTAGACACTGTTTACATGAACTTTCTAAAACAAACTGTTCATCTTGGGTGTAACAGAAATGCTCGCTTTTTATATTACTGTTCCCATGTCTCTCTATGGGGACGGGCCAACACAAACACCTACTTACAAGGCTGGGTTCCACCACTGCAACCTCTTTGGTGACTCTGCCATTGGATTTCAGTCGATAAATTTGCATTTAGCGCTTAATTTGTTCAGTATGCCTTACTAATTGGGCAATATTTATTTTGGCCCAGAAAGCAGAAGGCAGCTACGTTCTTTTGTTTGGTTTGGTGTATGTGTGTGTGTATGTTTCATATTTTCATTTTCATAAAAGGATTTGAGATATGAATAAATTACAATGTCATAGACAGGACTAGATTTCCTGTTTATGCGTCACCATAAATAGGAAAGGTGCTAGTGACATTTGTCAGCTGAAAGACTCTGCAGCCCCTACATGGAGAGAAAATCCTCGAGCAGGGTGGTCTTGAAGTGACTTACTGACCTTGTATGATGTCCAGAGGAATTATTGTTAAAGTACAGTAGCCAGATCTCTCTCGCCACACCACACACACACAATCACACACACACACACACACACACACACACACATACACTTTAATGACTTTTCTCACGATTGTTACTCTAAAGGCATAATAACCTTGTGTTCTCAATCAACTGTTGTCTTCAAAGCAGAAGAGGAAAATACATTTGTGTCTATACTCCTTGTTTATTCTGTATGTCCTTCCACAAACCCCTTCCATGGAAACAAGCCCTGTTACCCAACACCACACCCTAAAATTCCTCCATTAGACATGGTGCTTTAGTTACATAGTCCTTTCTCTTGCCTTCAAATGAACATTGGAGATTATTTCCCCAGACCCTGTACAGGCCACAAAGTAATGATATTTAAATATATCACATGTATATATTTATGTATGTGTGTGACATATAAAATTATAAGTGACATATAATATAAACACTAAGTATATTTAAATGATATTAACTACTGTCTAAGAAGTAACCAGACTCAAACTCTTCTAAGATTAGTGTATTGGGTAAAGAGCATTCCTTCTGATTATGCTCTAATATTACTACCTGGGACATGGTACGCAAATAAAATTTCTCACTGAAAGACAAGTAACTTTGAGCCCAAGATCTGGTGAGAGCTACAGGAGTCTTGATGTTAGGCATTGAACCACAGCCATCCACACAACTTGTAGTTTCCTTCCATTCCTGGCCAACCAACACTCAGTCTCTTCTGAAATGTTAAGACTGTACTTTATGCCCAATCAATTAGCTTAAAACACAGACAACAGAACTGTCACAGCCATTATTTCTTTCATTGCCCATGAAGCTTCCCTAGTTCAGACTTGCTTGCTTTTCTATTGTGACCCCAGCATCTGGAACATCTGGTGGTTCTGACAACCTGGAATTCCATAGCATGGGTTCAGACCTCAACATGTGGAGATAGAAGTGTACATCACTTTGACAATAAATAAGAAAAAATAAATAAATAAAATAAATTCAGAAAAAAAAGAAGTAACCTCAAAATTCGCTTCTGCACCAAAGTTGTAGGAAAGGAACTAATCTACCAATGATCATAATAACAGCCAAATGCTGAGCTGGGCTTCAGATGATAGGGTGCAATGCACACGTGTTCACTTACACCTCTATGATACAATGGTGGCTTACATGCCTTTGTAAATGAAAAACTGTCACTATAGCCATAGCCACAGTACCCAGCAAGCAGCCACAACTCTCCTTCCTGTTTAGACTCTTCATTCCCTGGCCCAAGAAAGGATAAGTATCGGAATCTAATCCAATGGCACCCATACTCCCCAGGTAGGGCAAGTGCTTTGCTACACAAAGCTTTTAGAATGCATATCGCATCCATTTTTGTGTGTTTGTTTTGG
Organism: Perognathus longimembris pacificus; assembly: GCF_023159225.1. NCBI lineage: Eukaryota > Metazoa > Chordata > Mammalia > Rodentia > Heteromyidae > Perognathus > Perognathus longimembris. The sequence continues at coordinate 67,248,356 of NC_063168.1, read as the reverse complement.
CTGTGAGGTTTGAGCTCAGGACTTAGCTAGGCAAATGCTCTTTTTTTTTTAAATATCTATATTTTTATTATCAAGCTGAATTGCAGAGAGGTCACAGTTCCATACATTAGGCATTGGATACATTTCTTGTACTGTTCGTTACTTTGTCCCTCATTCCCCCCTCCCCTCTCCTTCTTTCCCTTCTCCCTCCGCCCCCCATGAGTTGTTCAGTTGTTCAGTTCATTTTCACCAAACAGTTTGTAAGTATTGCTTTTGTAGTTGTTTGTCTTTTTTTACTCTGTGTCTCTCGATTTTGGTATTCCCTTCCAATTTCCTAGTTCTAATACCAGTATACCCGGTTTCCAATATACTCAGATAAGATACAAAGATAGTGTATGTACAACCACAGGAAGGTGATACAGGAATATCATCAATAATAGAGGCTACAGTTACATATGGCACATTGAAAGTATTTACAACTGTGATATAACAATCGTTTCCATAACATGGAGATCATCTCACTTAGCATTATCTTATGTGTTCATAAGGGTATAGCTATTGGGTTCCTGGGATCCTCTGTTGTGACTTGCCTAAACCTGTGCTAATTATTCCCTATAAAGGAGACCATATAGTCCATGTTTCTTTGGGTCTGGCTCACTTCACTTAGTGTAACTTTTTCCAAGTCCTTCCATTTCCTTACAAATGGGGCAATGCCATTCTTTCTGATAGAGGCATAAAATTCTATTGTGTGTATGTACCACATTTTCCTGATCTACTCATCTACTGAGGGGCATCTGGGTTGGTTCCAGATTCTAGCTATGACAAATTGTGCTGCAATGAACATTGTTGTGCTGGTGGCTTCAGTGTGATTATGTTTGTGGTCTTTTGGATAGATACCCAAAAGTGGGGGTGCTGGGTCATAGGGGAGTTCTATGTTTAGCCTTCTGAGGAATCTCCATACTGTTTTCCAGAGTGGTTGAACCAGTTTACATTCCCACCAACAATGAAGTAGGGTTCCCTTTTGGCCACATCCCCTCCAACAGTTGTTATTGTTAGGCAAATGCTCTTATCACTTAAGCCACCCCTAGTCTCTTTCTGCTTTCTTAGCTTTCCACCTCCTGTTTTTGCTGGGAGCTAGCCTTAGTCCAGAATCCTCCTACTTCCTATAGATAGGATTTCAGCCTTGAACCATTAAGCTTGGCTTTTTTTTTTTTTTTGAGACAAGGTCTCACTGAACATTTTGCCCAAGTTGGTCACAAACTGAGATCCTCATATCTCCACCTCCCACATAGCTAATATGACAGGAGAGTGACCCACCACGCCTGGCCCCTCATCTCAACTTTGAGTAAATGTGATTTTATGAAAGTGATACTGTGTGTCCTCAAATTCTGTGCGAAGAGCAAGAAATACCAGTAATTCACCATTTGTAACAAGAGCAACTGAAGCTATAGACATCAAGTTGAGCCAGGATTCCTCCCCACCCAAGTAAAGCACTGCACAGGACATTGATCAAGGAGTGATGTATTCATGAACTGCCTTATTGAATGACAGCTCCCTTGTACAACTACTTCACAAAAATTTTAAAACTAAAAGAAGAAATGAACTATAAAAAGGAATTCCAAAGACACTTTCTAGATCATTCAACTCCCACGATTTTCTCTATGTGTCAACTCTGACATATTCCTAGCATAGCTTCATACATTTCCAAGCTACTGCACCTGATAAGAAAGCCCTTCTCCAGCCTTCTCTCTCTCACTCTTACATAGCCTCCAGCTGTGAACTTCAAGGTAACTACTCCTCTAATTATTTTTCTAATGTCTCTGGCAGAAAGTTCTTTCAGATGGGCTTCCCTTGGTGTTAGTTAATTCCTTTGTTCCTCCTCCCATTCGCACCTTGTTTCATTTAATCAAAATTCACATATTTTAATGTTCTCTCTCTGCCAAATACAACATAAAACATTCTTCCTAGAACATTACAATTTTTTCATATGCAATCTATCTCCTGGATAAAAGTCTTATGGGGTCAGGAGTTCCATTATTCTTAATTTAGAATCCAATATGGCCAAGGTAGTATCTATATTTGACTTGCTTTCAACAAAATCATATTTACAATAAGCGAATTTAATACTTTGCTGCCTACTGATGACTGTTTAGCAGATGATTTATCATAGTCAGTTCTGTGAAGGATGAAGAGCTGTGCTTCCAGTGCAGTAACCTTGAATACAGGGAAAATACTAATGAGGCTATCTTCTGCATGGCTGGGAAAAGTTCTGTCTCCTTTGGCCTACAGAGATCATGTCAGAATAACATTATAAAACTTTAGATCAACACACAGTGGAAAATTTAGGTGCCTAATTCAGGGCTTAAATTGAGTTGGAAACATGTGGTGTTTATACCAGAATGTCCACACTTCATGTCACATGGCTAGGATAGACTGAATTCTAAGAGAATCCTCAAGAGCCTGGCACCTAATATATGCACGTTAAGTTATTTAGTCAAACTCCAATATTCTTACTTCTTTTCTGCATATTTTTATTATCTTCAAGTAGTTGCACAAAGGAGTTGCCACTCACAAAAGCAGTTTATAAATTCAGTGCCTCTTGATCACTGTCATCCTTTCAACATTCTCTCCCCACCCACCCACCCCCCGCAAACCACCCCTTCCCCTACATAACTAATCTTCCTATTTCTATAAAACACATGTGTAACTAGAAGCAAGACCCCAAGTCCCTTGACATGGAGGTCTTATTGCAGTAGGCATGATCTAATTACATGAGCCCTTTAAGACTAGGTCTAAAACTTAGAAGGGAGACAACAGTCAAAGCTGAACTAAGAGAATGTTTCTGTTGCTGGCTTTAATGATGGAGGGTCTGGAATGTGGGTGGACTCTAGGAACTAAAAGTAATCCACAGCTAATCATAGGCAAAAGACTGATTGTGGCGATGAAAATGACCTTAGGAGGAAATTGTTCCTCAGGGCCTCCAAATAAGAACTTGGCTCAGCTGACACTACAACAAACACTCTGGCAGAAATTTAACCAACTTAGAAATGGTAAATATATATACCTCCCCAAATTTCTATACATTTGAAATTATTAAAAGCAACACTGGAAAGACTGTAGCTGGAAAAGCAAATCATTATATAAGTGACAAATACGTCCAAATGGTTGTTGTATGTAGTTTCATCATCAAGATTTTGGTTATCACCCAGGAGGTGCTTTCTCACAGAGGTCCAGAAATCAGAAGGGTAAGTAAAAGCTAGAACTTTCCAGTGCTATTGCATTATGCCACCCCCTTCTTGTAACCTCAATGAGCAGAGGGTAATCACTCTCAGTTCTTCCTTGAAAATATCAAGTGATTTCTTTTCTGTCCCAATTCTCATGTGGAAACATAAGAGAATTCCTGGGGGAAATGCTAGAGCAACCAAGTTGTACCAACTACTCATACTCCCTATTCTCATTGTGTTTTCATTTCCTGGATAAATCTTTTCCCATTTTACTATTTTCATCTCTTCTTCTATGTCATTTTGTTCCAAGCTTGACCCTTATAAAGACTAGATGTTTATTTTATGGATGTTATTTCTTTCCCCAAACAAGGCTGTTTTTTAAACAAGGATGTCAAAATCATTTGTGTGTATATTTACAATTAATTTGTGTTGTTGTCCTGTCACCTGTGTGTGTGCTTTATATTTATAAATATGTTTTATTTCTTTTGTTTATTCAACTTTGAGGTCTTGGCTTTCATCCTTTCCCAAATTTTTAATAAGTGCACATCTGGTTACACTTTTCTTAATGATTCCTTTTAACATTTTCAAAAGTATTCTTAAGCATATATCTACCAGTTTAACAAAGTCAAGACAAAATGTGGAGGTATAATTGAAAACTGCAAGAGTGATCAGTCATTGCTTCTGGTAGCAATGTCAACTCTTTGGGTCTATCTTTTTCTATTTACCTTGAAGGATTATTTGATGGTTCACATGTAATACAAGAATAGGGCCATAAATATTATCACTGATGCTAGTTTTAATTGTAAACTAAGTGCTAGATTATGCTCATCCTATATAAACAACCCATTTAAATTTTAGAGTCCCTCTAGATGAGGTATCCCCTTTCTGATCTTTACAGTTGAGTAGGCTGAGGTTCATGAAAGGTAAATAACTTGTCAAGATTATTCAGCTACTAAGGATCCGAGTGAGACCCAATTCCTTCTCAGCTCAAATTAGTTGTCTTAGCCACTACAAAAAGATAGGGGAGAGATGGTATTCTTTTTGTAAATTGTCTGTGTCAAGCAAGATACTTGAAAGGAATTACCTTACGTATATAGTCAATAAATTGCAATTATTATTGTTACTTTGATTTTTTATTCTCCTTTCATGAAAAATATTTAACAAATTTTATTTACCCATTTCCCCCTTTCCCCACACCCTATGTTGTCACTACATTCTTCAAGAACGTGCCACAAGCAAACTTTTGATACCTTAGCCTTAAGTCATAGCAGGATTTGATTATTCTACTTTGATGGGAAGATAGTAGAAAAGTCAAATAAAATTCCTCCTGTGTTTGTGGAACAGGATCTCATCATATAGAGGTAGGTTCTATGGAAAGAAATTAGGTCACTGTAAGTTTGCATTTGAAGCACATATTGGGACCCCAATGTCTTCCTTTCTCTCCTCTACTTTCTGGACACCAGAGGGTAAACAAGTCTTCATGACTCCACGTTGCTGCCATGAGGTAATTTACAGGGCAAAGTGATCAGGGACTGAAACCTGTGAAATCACAAACCAAAATAGACCTCCACAACTGAAATTGATTATCTAATTCATTTTATCCTTGACAGAAAGCTAACTAGCACATATGATGAGGCTTCAAATGATGCTCCATCATATAGACTCATGAATTGGGACTTATGTAATTGCTTTCTAGGTTTAGATAACATTTAAATGTTGGTGATGTGCATTTCCATCTCTTCTGTCTCTGTGGGAATTATTACACAAGAAACTTAAAGATATTATTTGATCTTGATTCTGAGATCTGTGGCATTGAAAAAAAAATCTCAGGGCTGGGAATGTGGCTTAGAGTGCTTGTCTAGCATGCATGAAGCCCTGGGTTCAATTCCTCAGTACCACATAAACAGAAAAGGCCAGAAGTGGCCCTGTGGCTCAAGAGGTAGAGAGCTAGCCTTGAGCAAAGGAAGCCAGCCAGGGACAATGCTCAGGCCCTGAGTCCAAGCTCCAGGACTGGGGAAAAAAAAATCCCAGCCAGGGGCTGGGAATACGGCCTAGTGGCAAGAGTGCTTGCCTCGTATACATGAAGCCCTGGGTTTGATTCTCCAGCACCACATACATAGAAAATGGCCAGAAGTGGCGCTGTGGCTCAAGTGGCAGAGTGCTGGTCTTGAGCAAAAAGAAGCCAGGGACAGTGCTCAGGCCCTGAGTCCAAGCCCCAGGACTGGCCAAAAAAAAAAAAAAAAAAAAAAAAAAATCCCAGCCAAATCCATTGAGTCAAATCAAGATTCTCAAACTTTACAACTTCCAAGGTCAAAATTGTGTAGGTCTCTGTTATAGAGGCTGAAGGATGGTTATATAATGCAAGAATGAAGGAATTGACAGTACATTTATTTAAGTTTGAATACGGCTTCATTATGAGGGGAAACTTTGAGCATGCCACTCCACTTTTGGCGTATCGATTCACTCATCTGTTCAATGGGAATGGCAATGCCTACAGTGCCAGGGTAATGAAAATCAAAAGTTGCCAGAACACAGCAAGTGTTCAACGAATAGCAGTTATCATTGCGGGGGCGGGGAATGTGTGTTTGGGGAGGGGGGTGTCTGTCATTTCTGTTTATACTCGCCTATGAAATGCTTTCCCTTCTGAGTAAATGGCATTAGTTCCTATCAAAAGCAAACATACCTCAAGAGCCATTGCATTGGCCCTTGTAAGCTCTGGAAACGTAACACATAGATTGCAAACTACTTACTCGATTTACACCTCTCTGCGGCTGTAGAAAAATATTTACTGGGAAGATGAAATTGAATTAAAACAATCAGATTAAGAGGAGCCTGGAAGCTGCCTCTCAGCTCAGTGAGGGATGAGTGGCCTTGTTCTGAGTAGCAACCTTGTGCCAGCAGCTTGACTAATTTAGCAGTAACATGAGGAGGTGTGACTGGAGCTGCAAGGAGGGATGAAATGTTGAAGCAGAAACATCTTTCCCCTCACACTGTAGTCCCAGCACAGTCATGGGGAGGGGCTTGCCTTTCTCCTGCAAACACTCATGGATAGATAAGGACTGCAGAATCTGAAGCACAGGACATGGAGTTAAACATCTACATTGCAGGAAGTTGAATTCTCCATAGCTAACAGTGGCAGCTTATATATAAATAAGTCATTTTTCAAGGTGAAATTGTAAGTTGCCATTTATAATGCAGAGCAGATTTTCTTCCATGTGAGATTTCATATTCAATGATCAGCCTCTCATGGACATGCAAGTATTTATAATCCGAAGAACATAAAGTGACATGTGCCGAACATAAAGTGACATGTGCCACACACAAACAGCCTTGAGCCAAAACAGTACATAAGCATTCTGTAGCCAGTTTGTTTACTTGCTTCCTTTTAAGGCAATCCTATAGAAAGTACTAGTCTCTTAGAGCACTATCATTCTAAATGGTCTATTTAATGTCCATAAAAATTATTATTAAGCCAGGTGCTCGTGGCTCACACCTGTCATCCTAGCTACTCAGGAGGCTGAGAGCTGAGGATGGTGGTTTGGAGCCAGACAGTCAGGAAAGTGCCTGAGACTCCTTATCTCCAATTAACTACCAAAAAGAAGCCTGAAGTGAAGGTGTGGCTCAAGTAGGAGAATGATAACCTGGAGTGTAAAAGCCAAGGGACAGTGCCCAGACCTTGAGGTGAAGCCTACCTCCTCCCACACATGCATGCATACACAGAATATTGTCAAAATGACAAGAAAGTAGCACTTCCTAAGAAAACTTCTAGTGCTTGAATTAGCTTATCCAGGAAATACTGTGTAATACTAGTATTTCAGAAAAGGTTAATAGTTCTGAAGGAAAGGAAAAATATCACTTTCTAAAATAAGTTTGGTCAAGCTGGCACACCCAAGGCCCCCCCCTTGGAGATTTGCAATGCACATTCTGTCTTAGGTAAAAATATCCTTGAAAACTGCATGCCATTATCTGTTACTGAAGCTTCCTTTAATGCACAATAAGTATTGTGTGTGTGTGTGTGTGTGTGTGTGTGTGTGTGTGTGTATGCCAGTACTGGGGCTTAAACTCAGGGCCTGGGCACTATCCCTTAGCCTTTCTTAAGACTGGCATTCTAACATTTGAGCCTCATTTCCACTTCTGACTTTTTGGGTGGTTAAAGATAAGAGACTCACAGACTTTCTTGGTCAGGCTGACTTTTAACTTCAGTTCTCAGATTCCAACCTCTGGAGTAGCTAAGATTTCAGGTGTGAGACACTGGCATTTTGCCAAATATTTGATCAAAATACTGAGAATTGTGTTCAAAATACTATCTTGGAATATCCAGATTTGTTCAATTCCTCCCCAAACCATACATATTGCTTAACAGCCAAAATAGAATGACAGCTCAATGCATGAACTTCCTGCAGCATTCTAAACTGTAATAATAAAAACCATACCCTGGAACTGAACACAGAATAACCTCACCTCCTATAGACTGTTCTGAGAAGGTAACGATTTTATCTAACAATGAGTTCAGGGGATAATAAAATTTTAGGTTCTCTGGAAAAGGACAATAATTTCATCTACTCTATATTCTCAAGTTTCAACCTTAACTTCAAGGAGAGCACCTTCCCCAATGACAAAGGCTCCCAAGAGACAAACTCACAGATAAACATGGGTTCCTTGTTTGTCTGTACGCACGAAAGTATCCATTTATACCCCAGTCCTGCTGCTGAAAATACCCTTTCCACTACACAGACAAATTGAATACTTCTGGTGTTCTCGGTATTATTTTTGAGATAATTTGTCCTTTATAGTCATTCTTATTCTGAAACTGCATATTAAAAGAAACTGTTACATATAATTCAAGTAAACTTGGAGGAGAGCCCCAAGCTCAGAGGGAGAGGACCCTGAATTAATGAGATTTCATAGTCTACTGATGGTAGAACAAGATATCACATTAGCCAGTGCCTGGGGCCTATCCTTTCTTGTGGAAATGTGTTTTCTGGGTGGGCAAGAACAGGAACATTTGGAGGGAATTCACTATGCAACATGAATTCCCAGCATGCACTGTTGATCTGACCCAGAAAACCCCAGGCCCTGCACTCATTTGTTGTGTAGGCAGGCCTGTTGGAGGCCAGCAGCTTGCTTTGGCTTATTTTATGACCTCTCTAGCCCGTGAAGTTCATGCTGCTTTCTATGGCATTGAGAACTGCCAACCCCAAAGAGTTCGGTTTCATGTACTTGAACTTGGGTGACACAAATATTTCAGTGATGAATCAGTCCTGGAAAGAGGAGGTGGGTAGGCAGGGAGTGTTTATAGAAGACATTTCATCACCACTAGTCAAACATGTCTCATTGTTGGTTCAGGAGGCACTGGTATTTTCCTCTTTGAAGGGGATGCTCAAGGAGCCAAGAGTTTCCAGCCTGGACTTCAGCTCAGAGAAGAGGGCTGTGGTCATTTGCACACAGGGAACCTGCAGGACTAGTTGCTCTGGAATGTTGACAATGTTGGGGGAATGGTTTTATGGCTTTCCTCTGGAGGAGAAAAAGCTGGTGGATGTGTACATGGAAATCCTGAGATTGGCTCTGGAACTTGAGGTCAAGAAGCTTGTGATTTATGATAACAAAGAGCTTGATTGGAAGGTGAATCTGTAGATTTACTTGGCTTGAGTACCTTACTAGTAGTGTCTCCTATGAGTTCTGAAACTGAAGATGAGGTACCATATGGGCCCAGGTGCTCTCCCAAACCTTGGAAAGCAGGAAGCATCTAAAGGCTCTGGAGGTGTGACCTTATGAATGGTAAGAGGGTCCCAGGAAGAGTATGTTTAGAAAAAGCAATTCTGGGACATGCCAAAAAACATAATCCAAAGGAAACAGGCTTAAAAAAAAATAAACAAAGCTACTGAGTCAAACCTACAGGCTGGAAAGTGGAAAAAAAAAAAAGATTATTTGAAGCCTGAGGTTTGCGCATCATGAAACCACGTACAAATGTGATGGGCCAGGCCAAGAGCAGGGGAACATTGCAGCTGGATAAGCGTTGAATTGGGCTGCTCCCGCCAGCGGCTCCACAGTCTGTGAGGATCCCATGTTTCCCACAGGCCACCAGCAGGTTGTATTGTATGTTATCTCCCCTCCGACTTGAGCTCAGCTTAGAGCTATGTCAAAACAGGACTCCTTCATTGCAGCATGTACACACAGGCCTAACAGGATTTCCCACCTACTGAGTAGTTCCTGCTGGAGATATGCTAGTGTCCCCAAGTCCCATTTTACCATTCAGGACCACTACATGGCATCAGTGTGACCACAGGATACTTTGCTGCCCAAACTTCTTCTCACCAAGAACTTATATTCCTAAAGAGTCTAACTGTCTTCAGAAGTCTCAGAAGTTTGGTTGAAAACACTTTGATTGCCAAGAATTTAAATTCCGTGAAAGAAGGTACAAGTTGGACCAGTTTTAGTTCAGACATTGAGCACAACTCGAAGAGCATCTGTAGGAGATTAGTGTCTCTGTGGTCCTGAGTTCAGAATCTAGAGACTGGTTGGACCCATTCCTTGGTCACAGCTAAATGCCCTTCATCATCTCCTCTGGACTCTTGGCTTTTGCACTTGCTCTATGAACACTGAAGTGACTTTGTGTTAAAATTGTCAAGTACATAATCACCTCTGATTGCACCTCATGGCTATGAATATATAACAGAAATCAGGTGCCTTGGAAGAAATTAGCATACCTCTTCTGATTGGTGGATGAAATTCACCCAGGGTTTCCCTCATGTCATGAATGCCCCGATGCTCATTTCCAAAATAACCTTCAATCCATACCTTTCTTTAATCCTGCTTTTCTTTTATCCGTATATGAAAAACAAAGATATACTTCCCTGGAATTAGATCACAAAGACCATAAAGTGTCAGTGAAATTAGTGAAGCAACAATTTTCCAAACGAATCCTGGATATCTACAGATCTCATTCCATAAGGGACATCTATCTATCCACCCATCTCCTAACTTTGGAGAGGCAACTTATTCTAGGGAAAGAAGGATGGCCTAATTCAGACATGGAGTCTACAGCCTTCTCACCTTATCATTGACTTTGGATGACCTTGATTGGGAAAGAAGAGAAACTATCACACTCATCATTAGCCGAGAATATGAATGTGTTTGTGGATAAGTACAGAATTCATGAGTTGAATTTAGATCAATGGAAAGCTGAACTGGCTCTGATACAAGAGAAAGTGTTGTGGATGATGGAGTACGGGGATGTTGGCATAGAGATGGAGGAAGGATTGGAAAATGCAACAGGAAACTGACGTCTTAGTTGATAGAAATGAGCAAGGGGATTTTTTGGAAGGGGAATTTTTATATTATATGGAAAGGTCTCATCAAGCAAAGCTTTAAGGTAAGATGATCCAATATTATTTTATTTCCAAAATGGTGTCTTTTGATTTATATGTCAGAGCAAAGAGTGTTGGAGAAAAGAGAGAAATAACAGGAGTTTGGGAACAGTGTCAAGGAAAAAGAATTGTGGCCCACCACGTAGCTGAATATTAGAGTAAGTATATTTAAAGAAAAAGAAACAGAGCAAAGGCAGAGTGGAAAAAGAGAATTTAATGGATGCAGGTGTTCAAGTAAGAATGTACACACAGGTGAGCAGAGGGCCTGCTTCCCAGGGAAGATGGATTCATGGACAGTGGGTGCTGGTGGAGAAATTGTCTAAATGGGCAGTGGAGAAGCTACTTGTTTGGATTTTCAAAATATATTACAATTTGAGTTTTTATCAGACTAAAGTTGCAGAAGTTTGCTTTTAACAGATCTACCGTGATAATAGGACATGAAATTGGAAATTGTATAGCAGTTCCGGGGACAGAATAGACCAGATGTAGTTCATGCCCAAGGAGAGAATTCTGGTCTGCAAAACTATGTTTCTCTAAAATTACCAGAGCAGATGATAAGCTAGAAACATTGAAAAGTATAACATTCTACCATTATTTATGTACTAATGATTTGACAAATGTATGTAGAGTTAGACTGATAGTACTTTATAAATTTTGTACATATTTTAAAAGATTCTAATTACCATGAGAAAAATTAAACAGAGATAGGATAGAAAATAATGTTTAACTTTGTGTACACGTGTGCTTGTGCTTATGTATATGAAAGAAAAAAAGAGGGAGACGTAGAGAAATCTGTGAGTTGCTATCAAGAGAACAAATCATTATGTTATCTTTGGAAGTTACAATATCCAAAATACATAGAAATCATAGCTGCACATATGAACACAGAGAGTAATTTCTTAGCATTCAAACAGATTAGTTAACTATTATAACTTATAGTTCATTCCTTTGAAAATGCCTCTGGAATAATTTATCATTAGGACTTAAGGCATAAGGAGCAAAGGAAGTTTGACTTGAAACAGTAAAAACTCCTACTACCAAATGAAGAATCCTGCCTCCTCCATGCCATGAGTGCATATTCGGTTTTTGTTAAGAGTTTGGAGCAGCAATTTCTATTCCTGTGATTTAATAATAAGGACAATGAAAACAAGTGGAACATGAGAAAATGTGTGTTGAGAAGAGTGTGGCTGTCTTTACAAGACAATGTTCAAGGCAAGACCTAGATGAGGGACAAGACGAGGCTTCGTGGATACTCTTCACACAAGAAGCTTTCCTCCATTCCCTTCCACCTGAATTTATTCACAAGCACTGACCTTTGCTACCGCCTCATTGAATGTTTAATATGCTTAACACAGGTTCTGAATGTGCTAATTATAGTATACTATAAAAATCCTTTTCTTTCCACAAAGACTTAAAAATAGTGATCATATTGTTCAGTGGTTATGAGCAGATATAAATCATATATAGGTGTCCAAGTGTATCTGACCCCAAACACTTGAAAACTAGAACTTCTCATTTCCTGGGTTCTATACCGTGTCTTCTTTTTAAATAGGTGCTCTGCTCTTCTCATTTTACCCTCAGATTATACAGGATGAGTTGCTCATCTTAAGTTTATAGATGAAGAAACTGGAATGCTTGACTCATGACTTAGAATGACCATTTGACCATTAAAAAGACTTATAAATAAATACCCCTACCTATAAATCCATTTATTTCTACTCTGACTTGAATATCTTACATTTCTTCACAGTGTTACATTGTTTCTCCACTCTTAGTACAAAAAATAATCATCTTTAACTCTAAGAGAGATTAGTTTGCAGTCTCAACGACATGATAAACTGGTTAAAAGCCTTCTAGGATCTCTTTGTCCACAATCAAAAAGTATTTAAAATACACATGTGAGACCATAAGAAAACCCACAATGCCCAGCTATCAGAAATAAAAAAGAAATGAAATAACAGTGAAATGATCATATAGAAAATCTGAGGCAGGAAAGTAGAAAAGTAATTAGAGAAATATGGAATATGTGAACCCACAAACATATCAATGTGTATGTGATATATGTATGTGCAATTATAGTCTATATAGCAAGAGAAGGAACAGTTACAATGTGTGTGTGTGTGAGAGAGAGAGAGAGAGATTCTTGTGCATTTTTTCCAACTTTCTTTTACAAAGTGCACTGGACTGAATGTGTAAGTTAAGAAAGCTAGAGAAAAGAAATAACACACACATATAAGATAAAATACAGAAGAGCAATAAATGCAGAGCCTAGTCTGAAAGATCAATAAAATAGTCAAATCCATCATAAAACTAGTCAAGAAAAAATAAAAAGAAGAATATGACTACAGGTACAATAGAGACATCTCTGTGATGTTAGTAGAAGATTAAGAATAGTTTTTGTCATTCATTTTAAAAACAAAGATGAGACAAATGCTTTTTTTTCAAAAAAGAAGAGTAAATTTTCAACAGCAATAAGAAAAAAACCTAGAGAAGCCAGCTCTCTGTTCAATAAATGAAACTGAGAGTCAAGTCCAGCATACTACCCGTAACTTTTCATATCCTCCCTTTGCCACAAATCCAAACATCGAGACCATCAGCCTCAGGCAGTTTTATAGACAACTATTACTAAGGCTTCAAGAACACAAAAGCCCTGTCTTACACAAACTGTTCCAGAGAATAGTAAAAGAAGGAATTCTCCCAACCTCATTTTATGAGGATAGAATGACCTTGATTTCAATACATGACCACCAAGGGAAATTATAGACACATTGGTCTTACTAACACAGATGCTAACATCCTTTAGCGAAAGTAAACAAGATCTTTCTACCTTTCACATCCCGCTGTTATTATTAGAGGCTATTATGGTTTGGATCTGAAATATATCCCCAAAGCTTATGTGTTCAAGGCTTAGCCCCCAGCTGATGGTGTTAAGGGGTAGAAACTTTAAGGGTAGGGCCTGTCTGCCATAAGTAGATTATTGGAGAATGCCCTTAAAGGGAAAATCTTGACCTTCACTATGCCTTTTCTCTTTGTATGTCTCTGTGTTCATGTCCTCTCTTCTTCTTCCTCTTCTTCTTCTTCTTCTTCTTCTTCTTCTTCTTCTTCTTCTTCTTCTTCTTCTTCTTCTTCTTCTTCTTCTTCTTCTTCTTCTTCTTCTTCTTCTTCTGTGCTACCACATACTTCCTCCCTGCCACAGGTTCAAAGTGACATGGCCAAGTGACCATAGAAATTTCTGAAACCATCTGCCAAAATAAGATCTTTCCTCTTTACTAGTTTATTATTTGGGTTGTTTTGTCATAGCAACAGAAAACTAACACAAAGACCAAGAAGACATTCTCACAATTGATGTGAACCAGCTTCCCTAACCATTCGTCATCAATTGGGCATAGGCCCTCTCTCCTCCAGAGAGAGCAAGAATTAACCCCATTCTCTGGAAGTATGTCCAAAGCCTCTACCAGGCTTTATGATCACCAAGCAGAGGAAGCCCACTAGCACTGAAGAGGAGTGGTTGGCTCCAAGTAGAACTCAGTCTGTGCTCCCAGATACTTAGGCATTTATTTTACAGTGTCAAAATTGACTGAAGACTTCTACTCCACCTTATCTCGCCAATTCATTTAACCCTGTTAACTGAGATGTATCTGCAGAGTTTAACCTGGTTGTGCATGGTATTTCAACTTAATCGTTTCATTGAACATGGCTCATTCTATCTCCATCTCTTTACCCTTCCTTTAGTCTTGATCTCCTTGTGTCATGATCTCAAGATCCACTCTCAATTATTAGCAAAATTGCCAATTTACTCATCCTTACCCTCCCATTCTTAGAGCCACCTTTTCCCTGAAGGGCTATTTCCACATATTGAGACATCTTAACCTAGAAGATTTAGATCTAAAAGTATTCTATATGCTTCTCTTACCACTTCAAACCATTCTTGCTTCCTTTGAGTCTCTGGACTTGAGATTGTTTCTATGTTACAATTTCTTATTTTTATTCACTACCCACTAACCCCTGCTTCATGTCTCAGTAAGAATAGCTAAAGGCTCAAACTGTTCCTGTCTTAATTGGTTGTGATTCCGAAAGGTATGTAGATGATTCTTCCAACACTCATTAATTTCTTGGCCCATCTCTTCTCAGATAATCTTGTAGACCCTGCAATTTCAGGTTCTCATTCTCATGATTATACACCAGAATTTATATTTCTATAATTACAATCTCTTTGTAATATCAGATGCATATACTTCAGTTCTCTGATTATCTTCTATTTCCATCACAGTAAACAAGATTGAGATTCCTCAAAAACATGGGACTAGCACAACCACCCAACCCAAGAATCTTACTACTAGGAATATACTCAAAAGAATACACATTACTTACTACTGTATTGAAGAGACACTTGCATTTGCATATTTACTGAAGTGCTACTCACAATAGCCAAGATACATAATCAGTGTAGCTATCATTGATGCAAGAATAAAGAAAATAGCATGCATTTACATAATAGAGTATTACTCATCCAGAAAAGAAGAATGAACTTTGTAGCAACATGGATGGATCTGGAGGACAGACGATTAAGTGACCTAAGCCAGACTCAAGAAACAAACAGCACATGCTCACTAATATAGGAGATAATATAGGAGACTAAAATGTGGATCTCAAAAATATCTTTAAAAAATAGTAGTGCTTATCAGATTTGGAGAAGAGGTAGACCATGAATACAGTGGAGCTGGACTGCTGAGGTTGGATCAAAGGGAGAGAGAAGCTGCCCATAAAACAGGTTTGGTCCCACCTCAGAATGCATACCCAGCCATGTCAGAGCAAGAGGCCATGCCATCCGGTTGGAGGGGCACAGCCTGGGAATTAGGCAAACATGAGTTCACCAATCAAAGTGCATTCCTATTTGCCTAGGTTCCACCATATTTGTCTCTTGTGTGGATTTTCCCCCCATTAACATTTCAGATGAATGACCTCCAGATGTCTATTTCTTAATGTTAGATCATTGGTCTCCCACTAATAATACAAACTAAAGTTTTGGAGCATTTACATGTTAGAAACTATACCATCCATTCTACCATTTTTAAATCTCTGACTGCTTCTATACGATACATGATCTTATTCCAAATCAATTAGATTTCTTATCCCAAATACAAAAATAATTTTAAAAATAAAACCTTAAAACAGGTTTCAGGATGGTAACGTCTCTAAAACTCCCCACAAGATTACGTGTTGACCTTCATAGCTGATTCCAAACCTGGTTCTTGGTACATAATCCATGTTGCTCCCCTTCTTTAACATGAATGCATTAATCCTTGATAAAGTTGCTCTGAGAATCTTAAATAACTCACTTTAGGACATACTTTGAATATTTGCCGTTATCCAGTTTCCTCCCCTTCTTGGTACACAGGAGTATTAAACATCCCAACACAGCTTAAAGTTGGCTGGGATCTTCGTTCTGACCAATGGGCTTGAGTATCCAATTGCCAGTGCGAGGCCTCCCATCACTCTCTTCTCCTGCCTGGGAGATTATGGAAGTGTGTGATCATATGGAGATGCCATTAGTATCAAATAGCCTGGACAGCTAAGCCAATCCGTGGAGGAAACAGTATTTACAAAATGAATATGGGAAATACGAGAGCGAAATAACATTTTCTTGTGTTAAAGCTACTTGAGATTTGGGAGCAGTTTTGTTGTTTTTGTTTTTTTTTAACCATAGCAAAATACAGTGAGTGTGTGTCATCCTTGTATAAGACAGCACCCAGGGTGCTAGTGATGGTGATCATATTTTAATCAGCCATCACATTGCCATATAGCAGCCATCAAATCATTCTCCTAAAATAGGCATTTGAGGTCCTTGATCCATTTCCCTTTGACAGACAAGGTAAGATTTTATAATCGAAATAACAAAAAGTGATATGTATGTAAAATGTGACTCCATGGGGAAGAAAGCCATCGGTTCTCTTCTCTGGAATATTCAGTAGTCCACTGGATCAGACAGCCTTTTCCTATGAGCCGATTCTGGAGGCTCTCAATCCACTTACAAGTAATTATAAAAGCATTATATTCACACGCATGAACGGATTACAAACCCTCTCACCACTAAGTAAATTTAAGCTGCTTTCTTGATCTCTATCAGCAAGGCCTTCCCCCTTAACAAGTTCCACATTGCAGATGAACCTTTCTGCCATCTGCTCCAATGGAAACATGTGGTCCGATCCTGCACTGGAACACTTGGCCCTGGGTAAGGAAAGAGACCTTGAGGATTGTTTTTTTTTTTTTTTGTGGGGGGGGGGGGGTTATTTTAGTAGTCCACTGGTATACAATGTGTGGCTAGAGTTTTCCCTTTGTTCCCTGGTGTGAAATGATCTACTTTGATAAAAAAAAAAGTCACTTTGAATGAATGCCTATGAATTCATAATCAAACAGGCCAACATCCAGTACGGGATCTAGTGGTGACAGTGCTGGTCCTAGCAACCCCTCTTGCCATTCCAGAGGTCTCATCTGGATGACAATACCAATGTCTTCCAAACCTTGAAAGGATATAAACCATCTTTTAAGTTTCAAAAGACCCTACCTGTTCTAGCTGTCCTATGATGTCTTGTCCTCCTCCTCTATCAAGTTCCTTCTACGGCAAAATTCATCTCTTCTGACCACTTCATGAGACTTAGGTATGTCTTTTTATCCCATTTATCCTGTACACACCTGTCTCCTGGTATAAGACAAAGATACTCAGATATGGTAGGGTTCCATGTAATGCTATTGCCAGTGCTGGCCAGGGGAAATATTTTTCTTTAAATGTGTGTCTTTAAATGGTTGTACGAGGGAGCGGCAATTTCACATAAACATTGAGGTATACAGTACATCTTGATCAGTGTCACTCATTCCATAATTTCACTCTATCCTACTGCCAGTCCCCCACCAAGTGAGAGCCACTTTCCTCGTCTTTGTGAAGGGCATGATTGCTTGAAATTACACCTGTAATTAATATGAACAACTGGCCATTTTCTTCATGTTAAAATTAAAGTGTACCTTTATAATCAAACACTTTCCAAAAAACAAAATACAAAATCATAAGCTAGAAGAATAACCATAACACATTTAACTAGCATTAGGATAAGCAATGAAAACACTGATCTAGAAATACGAAAGAAAAAAAATTTAAGTCCATGTTTGACAGTAGACTCCTGAGCTGCTTTGAGAGTGGCAAAAAGGTTGCTATAGATTTCAAATATTAAATTTCACTATTTAAACAGAAAATAAAGACTTACATCTTTAGTATGAATATTATTTTGTAGCCCATCAAATACTCCTAAAAGAATCACATCCTCTTAGGGTAATAATATGGACTATCTAATCCCTTTACATAGGTTAAAACATAGGTGTGAAGCTTCAATGGCTTTTGTAAAAGATATGTAAAAGTAGGTATGTGACATAACTGACATGTTAATTTGTTTACTGTGGTAAACATTTCATTCTCTACATGTATATTAAAATAACATGCTGTACACCTTAAGTGAATATAATAAAAGTTTCTTAAAATACTAAATGGCTAAAATGTTTTTGTTTTAGCATTGTAAGGTAAAAAAAATAAATGGATATTACACAACTGTTTTAGAAATAAAGTTTCTCTACAGGGTTGTACACAAACACATCAACCCAAGTATGATATATGCAGAAGAGAATTTAAATGGTGTAATCCCTTAGAAAAATGAACTCACAATCTAACAAAATGAAGAGTAGGAAGCTGATACTTTAGATGGTGGCGTGTAGACAAACGGCGACAGGAAAGGACGAGAATGCAGTCATAGTATTCAGTTCATATCCTTTAAACTAGGAAAATGGAGGGCTGTGATGAATGGTAGAGAATGTTGAGAGGAGTGACAGTGATCAACATGTTTTTTCCAAACTTATTTGCTAAATGGTAACTCCTTTGTACAACTACTTAAGGATAATAAAAATACAATAAGAAGGGAGTAAGATGTTTCGATTTGAACCTCATTTTCCCTGCAACGAGGAACTATTAGAACAAGGTTTGTTTGAATGTTTCCCTTCCCTGGCCAGAGACTACACTCACCCAACTATAAACCTCACTTCACAATTTTTAGTTTCACACAGAAACTAAATCTATCAGTCAGTGGTCTGCACTTTATTTATATATCCACTATTTATATGTGGTTATAAAGTTTTAATTAGCAAATATATAAGGACATAAAATAAATATTGGGTGTATATTTAAGGTCATCACACATGGTCACAAGTAGAACAAAGAGCCTTCTTCTCCCCCTGGCTTCTTTCTAACGCCTCTGATATATGCCATATTGAACTTCCATTTACCATTTCTGTAGCTCTTCTATGTCACCTTGAACTTCTACTGTGCACAAGAATGTCTGACTGACCCCACAATGAGGAAAGACAGAGAAATTAGATCTGGGCCACTGCTTTCATGAGAAGAGTCTAAGAAATGTTGCTTCTCTTGAGTTTTAGATTGAAACAGAAAGTCGTCTCCTCAAAAGTGTTACTTCAAGAAACCCATGGGGGCTTATTTTCCTCAACTGTAATTAATTAGAATTATAATTCTGGGACTGGGGATATGGCCTAGTGGCAAGAGTGCTTGCCTTGTATACATGAAGCCATGGGTTCGATTCGCCAGCACCGCATATGCAGAAAATGGCCAGAAGTGGCGCTGTGGCTCAAGTGGCAGAGTGTTAGCCTTGAGCATAAAGAAGCCAGAGACAGCGCTCAGGCCCTGCGTCCAACGCCCAGGAGTGGAAAAACAAAAAAAGAATTATAATTCTAAAGCCTAGTTTACTGACAAAGTTGGGTAACAAAATCAACCTTTAAGTTAAATAATGTTTATGTAGATGGATTCCTAGGTCAAGTTAGCAAGAAATTCTTTTCCTCTGGATTATTAAACATTTACCTTGAACACCCAAAGTGGAATTTGGAAAGACAACAAATTTGATGAATATTTCTTGCATGTTTTGACTGTGAAACCTTATTCCAAATAGGCAATAATAGTTGCCTACCCTTCGATCCTTACTCTGTATCAGAGAGTTTACATTTTCTAAGTTCACACTGTTAAGACTCCTGATAACCAACAAACAGTAGTCATCCGGTTCCATGGTTTAGATTTCCCATGCTGTCCAGGTTCACAGGACTAGCAACTTGGGCCTGCAATGTGAATTCAGATCCCTCTCAATGTGAAGGATGCTTTCCTTTATCTTCAGCAAGTCTAGAAGAACTTCCCAACCTGCTAACTGCATTCATTGGAAGAATCACAAGTTCCTTATGGATCAAATGGCCTAATGGGGATCCTGAGTTAATCTAAAAGTCAGGTTACACTGTTTTATGCACATTTGGAAACCATAAATGTCAAATCAAGTCTCTCTTCATCAGCATCTGTTTATCATAATAGTGTTACATTACAAATGAAATCCTCAGCCACACTGCCTTAATTGTCTAATAGGTTTGTTTATTCTCGCCATCTTTCTGCTTTTCCTATAGTACAGAGGAAGCAGCTCACCTCACCCCTTTGTCTACTGCAGCGCATTGCACAGGAATCGGGGGATAGAATGGCATTTTATGGCAAATATTAGTATTTGTTGTATTTGGAAAGGTACATGCACGCTGCAACTTGATTGAACTTTTCAATTTAAAGCACACAGTATCAAAAATTGAACATTTTATAGCCTCAGGAAATTAGGAACCTGTACCTTTAGGAAAAATACAAACAAGCTACATGCATCCCATGTGGACTGACATGTGCAGAGAGAAATTGTACCTTCCCTGTTTCTCTTTCTTCTCCCTCTGAATGCGGAAAGCCCTAGAAGTTTAATTTCCATGAACCAGAGTAACACTATGCCAAAGAAAGTATTCTATAATGAAGACAGCAAACAAACAAGAAACAGTTGGATAGCCAGATGTAGAGATATAATGTGTAACAGAAGAGGCTGAAGTGCTGGATATCTTAGGAGCACAGAATGATCATTACAAGGAAGCAGCCAAAAGAAGGCAAGAGAGGGCCAGGAGGCGTCTTCCAACCTGCATACGCCATCCAAGTCACCTGGGTACCTTGCTAAAATCACCTTGTCATTTTGTTGAGCTCTGTGGTGAACTCAGAAACTTCTAGTTGTTTCGAGGCTCCTCATACTCAGCGCAGCCTTGAAGTACCAATGTAATCTGTTATTTGGTCATTGAATAGGCAGCGGCAGCACTGATATACTTGTAGAAGATGGTGATTAGGGAAGAGTGTCCATGCTGAGTGGAATGAGTGCAGGAAGTGTATGGTGACCGTGTGTAAAGTGGCAGCGACCATGAAGAGAATTGTGTCTTCGGTGTCCTCCATAGAATTCTAGCATGCTATGGACTCATCACAGACCTGGAACCGATTCCCGGACACGCCTTGTGAATGCAATCCTCCACTCTGATCTCAGGGGCTGGAGAAATAAACACGCTTTCAAGTCTTGTCACTCCTTGTATAATTTACTTATTAGAAGTAGAACTGGGCTGCAATTAATCCACTCGGCATCTTTTCTCTACCTCCTTAGTTGCTTTCCTCTATATGAGACAAGGACCCTTGAGTCAAAAATGGGTAGAGATTCAAACGAAAAAAAAGCAGACACATTGGGCTTCTGGTTGGATCTACCTGTAACCCTGTCCTTCTCATTCATCTCTGCCAATGCACACTTTCTCTCACAAGAGCTCGTTTCTCTCCGTTCTCTGTTCGGAACACTGAATTTGAAAGGAATTGGAAGCGCCTTTTCTGATCCACGATTCTATCACCTTATTCAAAGCCTGAAGGCGAGAGTACACTTTAGCATGCTCACTATCAAACACATCAAAGTCATCTGAGCTGGCCAGACACATTCAATGAAGACTGGGGCACATGGGGCCCAGTTGTGGACTATTTCTGTTCCACCCATGATCTTTTCCAGAGTGTTCTCCAAAGATACTTCTGTCTAGTCCTTAATCTCTCAGTGACCCTCAATGGCATAGTGTCATATTCAAGTCTAAAAGCAGGCAATGGTAAAGTGCAACACTAATTTAAAGCCTGTTCCTACATAAAAAAATAGCAAATGCACACTGGGTCACTCCAGTAATTTCTTCCCCCTTCTCCAAAAAAAGAAAAAGGTCTTTCTCATTAAAAATATAAAGTGAAATAGGTTAGGTGTGCTTTATTTAGTAACATATTTTTGATAATGCGGACTATTCAAAGTATAATTATATTCATAATCGATATGAAAACTATGGAGATATTTCACAATCTTTTTTTACTTTTCACTAAATATATGATATATACGTGTATATATAATTTATATACCATATGTAACATGTATATAATATATTGAGTATATTGTATATGTATATAAAAATATGATATGTATAATTTTATGCCATATGTAATACATATATTATATATGCATATATTATGTATGTGTGTATATTGGATATATGTATATAATACATACATGTATACATATATATTTGTGTATATGCTATATATAATATATACATGTTATATATATATCATATATCTCAATTTGGGCTTCCATATTTCCAGAGTGTAATAACCCCTGAAGTTAATAGGTAGTGTGGTGGACAGGACAAAGCTAATCTGAGGGATTTGAGCCTGTTCCTCAGAGTAATGCCTCCAGGGAATTCCTAAGATAATCAAAGTCCAGAAACACCAAGTCCTCTGCCAGAACTCACACCACATGGCATGGTTGAAATCCCAGATGAGATTGAGTCTCCAACGTCTAATCAAGTGTTCTTTCCAGCACAGGGAGGTGTCGATTTCTCTTTTTCCAATCAGGTTCAGCCAGGAGTAGGCTTTCCTGACTCTTCCTTCAAAGCCTTCCGCAGTATTTCTCTCTATTCTGCTGCCCTGACTCTACTTGGTTCTTGAGTGCCTTACTTAGAGCAGATTGACAATAACTTTCGAATTCTTAATATAATTGTTTTATTCTCTTCTCCCAGCCCTTCCTGAAAAAAAGTCTGAATTTATTGTTGCTCTCATTTAAGTACTTCTGCAACAATTCTATGAATTTAGCAATTGACTTTATTTCCAGTCAATGCAGGTGTTAAAAAAAAAAAGAGAGAGCAGAAAGTGTGAAGTTCCCATTGGCTCCCTCTACCTAATTCAATATGTATGTATATATGTGAAGATACATATCCTTTTGAGTATGTATCCTTCTGAGTCATTTATATTATTCCTTTATTATCCTATGAATCTATGCAACAGTCATCTTCCCTTACCTGTCTTGATCCTTCTTTTGTAATTTGGGTCTTCTGTTTTTCATCCCATCATCTGGTTAGAGACTCATTAACTAAAATATAATGTAGAAACATAATTAATCCTTTCCCCTGAGATTATTTCATTTCATATCTCCTTCAAGAACCAAATTTTGGTCTCATTTGCTCTATTGCTTTTTAAATATTAACTTCACTGCCATATGCCCTAATAGTTACTATTTATTTAGGCTTATGTTAGATGGGTTTAATTTATTTTTATTTCCTCATAGGGTAGGAACTGATGTCATTTACTAAAACCTCTTTTCTTTAATAATATAAACGTGTGTGTGTGTGTGTGTGTGTGTGTGTGTGTGTGTGTGTGTGTGTATCAGGGCTTGAAGTCAGGGCCTTGCAGTCTCCATTGGCTTTTCCCTCAATGTTGGCATTCTACCACTTGAGCCACAGCTCCTTTCTGGCATTTTTCTGGTTACTTGGAGATAAGAATCTCTCAAATTCATTTGCCCAAGGTAGCTTCAAGCCATGATCCTCCAATCTCAGGCTTCTGAATAGATAGGACTATAGGCATAAGCCACTAGTGCCTGGCAATTTAGTCATTGTCATATTGCTATTTAATGCTTTAAATTTGCCCCTAAGTGCTGCCTAGGGGGAAATTTTGTGGGAGAAATCCCCCACAAATATTGACATGTTGCTTTTATTTTGATTCAATTCAAAGTACTTCACATTTTGATTCATGTTATTTACAAATGTGTTGTTTGGTTTTCAAGTATCTTGAGGTTTTCTAGGATCTGTTAGTCATTGGTATTTAACTCTCTCTGCCTTGCTGTTTCTCAGCCTACCATCTCTTCAAAAACATTCTGATTTCTCATCAGTGACTTTATGGCTTTCTTTGCTTCTTTAGCCAGAAAATTCCTCTAGATTCCTTGATGCCCATCTCAGATATAGTAGCTTCTCTAAAAATGTCCCAAATTCTACCAGATGAAGTTTGCAATTTTAGAAAATCAAACAAACCTCCCAAAGCCCTTTCTTTCCATTCCCTCATCTGAGTCCTTATGGGGCTGCAAGCTACACAAGAAAGCACAAGTTGGGCTCTCCCAGTAGACCCAAAGGTTTTCCAGAGCAGGGCTTAAGTTCTGTGCAAGCTGTCTCCCTACAACTCGGCAGAGAGCAGTCCCTTAAATGAATGAATAAGTCAATGACAAAGCTGCTTAGCTCTGTCTACTGTTCATCCCTCCAGTTCCCACATATCTCAACTACTGAACACAAAGAGAAGATATGACTATTGAGAGAGTGGTGGGGGGAGGTGTACATAGATTTCTCTGTGTGCATGAGAACCACAGACATGAAGCAGGCTCCTCAGGTATGGCAGAATGCCTGTTTTATGTCCAGGTTGACTTTGGGCCTGTAGGAACAGGGCTGATGGTTGCAGGGAAGCCAGGGTCTTACCTGTGCAGATGGTAACCAGGCCTGCTGTGAATGAGTGCCGCAGACACAAAGCAGAGCCATGCAGGTGCTCGCTTCTCCAGCTGTGGGAAATCTCTGACTGGACACAGGAAGCAGTGTCTGCTCTGGGCTCAGGCTTGTGTGAGCACAGCCCGGTGTACATGTGTGTGTGTGTGTGTGTGTGTGTGTGTGTGTGTGTGTGTGTGTGTTGGGGAGAGGAAGGGGGAGAAGATGAATGATGAGTTCATCTGGATTCACTGGGCAAAGAGGAAGAGTAGATTCTTCATTTCTATCCCTGGCTGCTCTCAGTGATTTGATATAAAATGTTCCCTCATTCCTGAAATCATACTGTGACTATCTGTGGCAAAGAGGGATGCAGAAAAATGTGCTTTCACAGAATGCCATAGTAGAAAATCAGGTTCCTTTCCTAACATAGTCATATACACTATTACTGGGAAAGTAACTCTTTTAAGAAGTACATTGTAATATGTAAGGTCCTTGGAAAATTTTAGACACAACCCAGCAAAGAGGGCAGATAGTAAATATTGTTCCAGGGCACCTAGTCTATCTGGTGTGCTCCAGCATATCTCAGTATTAAGGTATCACAATCAGTATTTCCTATTATTCAGTACCATGTATATGACCCCAGTATAGAGGCCAGTCAGACATAAGGAAACTGAGGGAGTGTCTTAACCAGTAGGGATGTATTATATCTGAAACACATACACACGTGCCCTCAAATGTCAATGACTTGACTGTGGAGGGTTGGATCTCTGTAGCCCTCGCCGTATCACCCTTCTCTTTTTATTTCTACACATATCCCCCTGCTCGTAAAATCTCAATCTTCTGACTAATCTGAAAATAAAGGAAGAAAATAAAAGTCAATCTCTTGTATATCAAGGCCTTCAGTTTGTTGCTTGCTTTGCATTATTATTATTATTATTGTTGTTGTGTAGTTGTATAAAGGAGTTGCCATTTAACCAACATTTTTACCCATGCCTTCCCTAGTCATCCAATATTCTCCCTCATCCCTCCCAGCCTATTTCTTCCCTTACTCTTCTTGATTTTTTTTTTATATTTAAGTCATTCTTGTCTGCATTTCTCTTTTCTTCTCCTCTTCACTGGTCGACCTCTTTCCCCTGACCTCACCCCCCTGACATGGCATCCGTGTGTGTGTGTGTGTGTGTGTGTGTGTGTGTGTGTGTATGTGTGTGTGTGTATATATATATATGTGTGTGTGTGTGTGTGTGTGTGGAGGCCACTGTTTAAGTATTCAAGAGTGCACTCAGCCAGGCTCTGGTGGCTCACATCTGTAATCCTAGCTACTTAGGAGGTTAAGATCTGAGGATCATGGTTCAAAGCCAGTTCAAGTAGGAAAGATTGTAAGACTCTTATTTTCAGTTAACCACCAGAAAACTGGAAGTGGAGCTGTGACTCTGATACTTGTCATACCAAGTATTAGAACAACTTCATTGGGGCTGGGAATATGGCCTAGTGGCTAGAGTGCTTGCCTCCTACACATGAAGCTCTCGGTTCGATTCCCCAGCACCACATATAGATATATGGAAAATGGCCAGAAGGGGCACTGTGGCTCAGGTGGCAGAGTGCTAGCCTTGAGCGGGAAGAAGCCAGGGACAGTGCTCAGGCCCTGAGTCCAAGGCCCAGGACTGGCCAAAAATAAAATAAAATAAATAAAAATTTAAAAAAAGAACTACTTCATTCATTCAACCATGAACAACATTCTTTGAGAGTAAGTAAATCCAATCCTTGTCTTCAGAAAACTCATTTTCTAAAGAAGCATATAGATTATACTAACATCTGCCACAAAGGGATAAAAAGAAAAGCGCAAAAGAAGAATCAAAGTTATTATCATCTAATCTACAATTAAATGTATTATAATTTGGCTCATTTTTAAATAGAAAAGTATTTATTGTGTAAGTTTGCTAACCATACTCTAATAGCAACTTAAATGATTGATTGAAAATTTGAAAAAATATTTTTCCTGAGATCAAAGAGAAATATTGTCATGTGATTGTATATACTCAGACATCAAAACTAATATTTATAGAATACTTTATAAAAAGCAAAGGTCTTTTGTGTTAGCTCATTGGCATACAGCTAGCATCAAACAAATAGCCTGAGTAAGTATATTTGGAAATAGGTTACCTTGTAAGAGTACAACAGTAGAGTTGTTAATAAAACATATGTAGGCCTGGCACTGGTGGCTCACACCTGTAATTCTAGATACTCAGGAGGCTGAGATCTAAGGGTATTGGTTCAAAACCAGCCTGGGCAGAAAAGTCCCCATGAGACTCTTATCTCCAATTTACCACTCAAAAACCAGAAGTGGTGCTGGGGCTCAAAGCAGTACAGCACTAGCCTTGACTGACAAACAAACAAACAAACTTATTATAAAACTCATACTTCAATATGTTTTTGTTTTTCTCAAATTTGGGGTAAAATTCAGACAAGAAGCATCATATGTCAGAGGATTTACTTAACATAAGGGAAAACTATTCTTAAGGCAAACACCAAATAGTTTTTAAATATTGTAGCACTTTTGGATGTAGAGAAAATTGAATTCTCAGATGTATCATCAGCTTCTACCACTCCTCAAGCTGATGTTAAAGTATAAAGGATTCTATGACCAGTATTTGTGGGGGAGGGAGTGGCAGTTTAAAAGCATCATATCAAAATCCATTGCATTCATATACTACTTTGTTGAGTGGCAACTCCTTTCTACAACCACTTAAAGATAAAAATAAAATTAAAAAAATAATGCCTCACAAAAAACAAATAAAAGCATATTTACTCCCATATAGACAGTAGTCCTTGACTTAATGATAAGAAATATATTCTCTCCTCATGTATCCAAATCTCTTTGGATCTATTTTTGTGACATTAAAAAAAGTTTAAGTGGATCTATATTTATATAGATCTTGGCCTGCAACAAAACTTTGCTTAATCTTTTCACTGCAAGGTTTCAAGTTCCAGCATGGGGAAACTGAATTGACTAGAGAATGATTGGATAGTCTCTAGATCCTGACATATAATATTCAAACACCAACTCCACCATCCTCTCATACTTGCCTAAGTGATGGGAGCACCTCAACTTGGCACTTGGTAGCTTGGCACTTGTTCCTAGAGTGAGAAATCTCCTTGTGACAGAGACAGGAGTTAGACACACCTCATGTTCACCCTGCCAGGAAAAGCTTCATAATATAGAGGAGGTTAATGGGAATCTCCAACCAACCTAGGAGCAAGGCCTGCATTTCAGAATTCCTTACAGGTGTGTTTGGTTTTTTTGTACCCACAATCAGGATCTATGAAACCTGGCTAACAATTTCTTTTCATTCTCTCTTTAGCTGTGCCTAAGGGTGTCAAAACAACCTGTCAGCTCAACTCAAAGGTTTTAACTGGTTTGTCTGAGAAACTTGCCTACTGTTTGACACTGCCAAGCAAAAACAAACACAAACACAAACACAAAGCTCTCAGAGCTGGCTTTGCCCAGTCCCTTCTCTGGCCTTTTTCCAGCCAGCTCTGGTGCATTTGCTGTGCTAAGTTGCTTGATTGCGAGGTGTGTAGATACAGTACAATTGGATCCAGGGAGTGAGCAATGTGGCTTGCTACTCGTGGTTATGTGTTCTGTATTACTGCTCATAACAAGGCCAACATACAATACTTAATTCGATATACATAAATATCTCCATTCTTAGCCTTTTGTTGGGTGAGGGTAATTGTTCAGTAATTATTTTGAGGTCACTTGCATTATCTTCACTTCGTCTTCAAAGGATTACAAAGACACTGACTTGATCCTATAGTCACCCCCTACTTGGCCTGTTCCCTTTGGTCAGCTACTCCAGGCTTTAATCTTAGAACAGAATAGAGAAAGTACTCGCTTCCTGAGCTAGAATGTGTGACCACAACTTTCTGAGCTCCTGACTGCCCTTTTTCAGTAGCTACCTTCCTTCTCAGAGGCATTCAGTTTACTGAATACTTACTTATACTCATTGCTGGGTAGTGAGAGATGCTGAAGGATACAATGCACAGAATTTAGCAAATGGTCATTCAATTCATATTTCACAAGTTAAAGTAGCTTTCTGGGTGTGGAGGATTTCATTTGGAATTTTAAAGTATAGAGATTAGGGACAGTTGAGTTCTTGGAACATGGAACAAACCATTGATGCTAACCTGAGACAATAAGAAAATATGGCATCATTTTTAGGCTACAGTGTGTTTGCTGTGTCTAAAAAAGGCCAAATGTATTTTTAGCTAATTTTTAAATAACTATAAGGAAGAAAAATGTCTATTTTTACTTTATTGTAGCCAACAATTTGCTTGATAATTTTATCCTTACTGAGTTTTAAGTAATAGCACACATGAGGGAGTCTGATAGTCCTTAATTGCCTAGTTACACAGTATTATGAAAAATGAGTCTCTATTCAGGTGACATTTTCCAGCCATCAGGTTTTAAAGGATTGTTCTGTCATACACACAAACCACATGGCATTTTTTTTTCCTTAAGCTGAGTGACATTTTTCAGTTGACTTTGTATTGAACTATTTGTACAACATACAATGAAATGTTTGCCTATTTCAAATTTCAAATTGATTTTCTTCCTTATCTACTTATTATAAGGAAGCTAGGTTTCCTCCAAAAGGAAAATACCATTTCTAGAACTTTGGTTGTCGTGCTGAGCGCAAAGATCCATGTGTCCATGAAGCACAGTACAGGTTAGGGTGAGGCTCTTCCTTCAGACTCATGACAGCCTGCTGAAAGAAAATGCTCTGAGTCAGACCTGAACTTGGTAGTGTTGAAATTTATTAAACTTCTCTGCTTATCAAGATACATCAAGGGAGTTCATTCCTAGGAGAAAGCAGGAAGCAGCCTAATGCCAAGACCTGCCCTGGAGGTAAATTTCTGAACACCCACAGGACAGTGAAAAGTCCCAGGGCTTAGAGTCTGGAGACATGAATAACTCTTCAGACTCTGAGAAAAGCTCACTTCCAAAGCCCTGAAGAAGATACTTCCCCTTCTGAGCCTCAGCTCTTTGTTTATAAAATGAGAAGCAGCATTCGGATGAAAATGACATATTAAGTTTACAACTAGTATGCTTTGTCAGCTTTAAACACATAGCAATGATAAATTAAATATAAAAAAGAGAAATCCAGAAAGACACTGTTGAGCTGGAAAGTGTAACAAAAGTCACCATGGACTGAAATAGAACCTAAATGCACAGCAGGGAACAGAGCTGAAGACTTGAGCCTTTTGAGGTCAGGATTCAAATCCTAGCAAGAGTAGTTAGTGCTCGGGTCCCCTGGACAGACAAGGCCATTAAAGGGAACTTCAGTACCTGAAACCAAGAATCCAAGGTTAAATCTCCAACTATGACATCAAAGCCCAAAGAAGCTAAAGCCGATTCTACCTCGGACTTACTATGCTTACAGGCAACCAGGATCACAGGAATGTAGAAGAAAACAGACAAGGACAAAAACCAGAACCAAACTACCTGCTGGCTCAGTGACAGGATTGGTCATGCTCACAATATTACTGCAGGCAGAGAATGCCAACGCATCATTACAAGATGTAGGGCTGGCCTACAGGTTCCAGAGCGGTAAGAGGTGCATTGCCTGACTTCATAGAATAAGAGAGGGACACGAGAGTAAACTAAACTTGCACATCAATCTACAACTAACATTCAAAATTTATAATGTATAAATAAATCTCATGGTAAAGAAGACAGCCAAAAATAGTAACATTAAAAAAGTTCTTCTTCCCAGGCACTAGTGGCTCACACCTGTAATCCACTCAAGAGACTGAGATTTGAAGCTTGTAGTTCAAAGCCAGCCTGGGCAGGAAAGTCTGTAGGAATATTATCTCAAATTAAGCACCAAAATCCCTGAAGTGAATCTGTAGCTAAGAGAACAGTGCTAACCTTTAGCAAAGAAACTCAGAGACAGCACCCCAGCCCTTAGATCAAGCCCCAGGACCAGTGCACAAATGCGTGCACACTGGCACACACACAACAACCCAACATAGGTATACTCATTAACTTTAGAAGTTCTTTCTAGATTAAATTAGATAGGATACTTTAAGAAAATAATCTAGAATAAAGTTGCATGAGAACTTCAGAAGAGTAACGAAATCATGATCATGAAAATGGACAGTAGGCTCTAAAACAAGACAGGCAGAAATCAACTTAGAACAGATATAGAAAAATAAGGCTCCTAACAGGGGACAAAACATAAAGTATAGACTGGTAATGTTCATTGCAGCTTTGTTCAGTGTAGCCAAGATATGGAATCAATCCTGATGCCCCTCAATGGATACATGTATCAAAAAATGTGGTGTGTGTATATATATATATATATATATATATATACACACACACACACACACACACACACACACACACACACACACTGCAATTTAATGCTTCCATCACAAAAAATGATATTGCCCCATCCACAAGGAAATAGAAAGACTTGGAAAAAAACTACATGAAGTGAAGTAAGGCAGATCCAAAGAAATATAGGTTGCATGGTTTACCTCATCTGTAGTAATTACAATATGCCTATAAATCTACAAGTAAACATATTGGATGATAAAAGAAAAAAAATTATACTTGGACATGAAAAATTAAACAGGACTCTAAACATTCACACAATGGGATCAAAGGAAGATATTCTTAGGAAAGGATCACAAGGGCTCAATAGCTATTTGCATTTGATCACATAAAATTATGTTTATTGCAATGACCTCCATGAAATGGAAACAAAAGGTTTTTATTTTCATTTTTGTGATTTGTTTTGTTTTGTGTCTTTTGTTGCTGTTTTATATTTCTTTACTCTTTGTCTTTTATGTAAATTTATCTGTTTGGGGGAAGGTGAGGGGAAGCACAGAAATAGTGGGGAAGAGGGGGAGATAATTCAGCAGTAATACTCACTAGACACTATGTTAAAAATGAACTATACAACTTTGGGAGCAGGGGGTTTGGAGAGAGAAAAAATTGGGAGAAAACAAAGGAGAGGTAATAGCATCCAAAAACAAACATACTCATTACCTGACCTATGTAACTGTAACCTTTCTGTATATCACCTTTACAATAAAAAATAAATTAAAAAAAAAGAAAAGAACTCTCCTTGGATGTGTAAAAGAGGTGATGTCAGAGGAAAAATTATGTCCTCTAAGATGAGATCATGAGACAAGGGAGGAGAGGGGATCACAGTTCAGCAGAACAAAGACTTCTGAGAACAGTTTGGGAAGGAAAACCCGAATTGTAATCAACAAATTTCCAGAGACTCACTGAAGACAATGCTGAGAGTTAAAAATTCCAGAGGAACCCAGTCTTAAGAAGATCTTACACTTAAGTTTCAGATCCAAGAGCATGATCAATTTCTCACAGTAAATGTCACAGAGGACATCTCTTCGTGCTTCTAGAATAAGTAAGGGGAACAAGTCATTTTTTAAATATGCCAGACCAATTTGTTCTTCCTTACAAAGCCTGAGCTTGGGAGATAATTGTTAACAAGAGCCTAACAAAATTTGTGGGATATGCCCAACTCCAGCTTATGCCAGGAAAGGAGAAAAAATGAGAAATGAATGTATGAGTTCATTGTCCAAAGACAAATGTTTACTAAAAGGTTGAGGCCTAATCATATATCTCTCTACCTATTTATCTATCTATCTATCATCCATCTATCTATCGTCTATCTATATCTGAACATCACAAAAGTCTTTGATCACAATGGATGACATAGAAGAACCAACCAATTTCTTGAAAAATAGATGTCAGAACTCAAACGTACAAAAATAGATAATTTGCATAAGTCACTATGTATTTTGAAAATTGAATCAGATACTTCTAAGACAAAAATATCTGAGCCAAATGCATTTGTTGGTGAAAATATTTAAGAAGGCAATTACACCATTTCTCCCACTCCTGGGAATTTATGCAGCAGAACACAAACAAGACCACACAAAAGCTGCCAGCACAGCCATGTTGGTTGCATCATTATTTACCATAGCCAAGATATGGAATTAGCCCAGATGCCCCCTCAGTGGGTGATTGGATCAAGAAAATGTAATATATATACACAATGAAATTCTACTTATTCTTAAGAAAGAAGGATATAGTATCATTGGTAAGGAAATGAAAAGATGTAAAATATTATAGTAAGTGAAGTAAGAAAGACCCAGAAAAACATAGGTTGCATGGTTTCTCCCATTTGTATAGCTAGAATCTACCTATAAATCTACAAGTAAATACTCTGGGTGGTAAGCAAAGGGTTTCAAATGAATTAACTATAGACTCTATGGAGAGCATGAAGAGTGTCATTCTTTTTTTTTTTTTTTAATGAAGTCAAAGCCCAACAAAATAAGTACCCGGAAATGGGTATTCACAGGACAGTAGGATGGGGTCATGAGGAAAGGGGGGAGGGGGAGTGCAGGCTAGAATTCATTGAATATACCACAGAACTGAGAAATGAAATGGATGGAGTGAAGGGAAGGGGCAATGAAGATTTTGAAGTGATGACACAGATCAAGAAGCGTTGTACACATATACTGCTTTGTTAAAAGTTTAAAAATTAAATTTTAAGTAAGGGAAGGTGAGTTGGGAAGGATGGGTATGAATGTTGAAAGGGGTAACAGTGACAAAGATGCACTGTATTCATAAACTTCTTCGGTGAATGGCAACTCCTTTGTACAACTACTTGACAATAATATGATTTTTAAAGGCTAAAAAATTATACCCATTCTCTACAATTTCTTACAGTGGATCAAAGTAGAAGAGTCACTTTATAACTCAATCTACGGGTCAACCTGGTTTTGGACAATGTCAAAATAAGAAAAATACAGTGAAAGAAACTTACAGAATACTAGCTCTCATCAATGCAGACACCGAAATTCTCAGAACCTACTATCAAAATCTAATTAATACTTTTAAAAACTATACCATGCCCCGATTGTACAAGTCAGGATTCGTAGCGCAGGCTTGCCATACTAGCTACTTGGGAGGAGGATGTAGCAGAGTCACCAGTTTGAGATTAGTCTGAGCAACATAGAGAAACCTTATTTCCTAAAACGAATCTAAAATCAATTACTGGAGGTGTGTGAGGAGTGGAGGCTGGAGACTCCCGGTAGAGAGTGACTCAGCAAGCCTACCTCTGACAACAAGTGCCCAGCTTCCTGCTGTCAGCCTCTGGGCTCCATAGTACATTTAAAAAAAAAAAAATCTTGCCTTGTGGCCCGATTTGATGGGAAGTACATTTTTTTGGTTCCAGATATTTATTTAAAAGTTTCATTTTCACTTAATAAATCCACAGCTATGGCATACGTGGAAGGGTTCTCCACGTGGTAATTTATGCCTATTGAAGAATTACTTTTGAAAGGCCATGGGCTGCCTGTCACGGAGGGAAATTGTGGCCACTCACTTTTGAGACTTATTGGCTGTTATAGATTGAGGAGTTGATATATATTTGAAATGTTTATGCCTTCTCTTTCTTGTTAATTATCGATCTAAACCTTTATGGATGCCGAGACATTTGTGAACAAGGCTTTCATTAATCCCCAAGCCTGCCAAGGGTCTGAGCAATGGCGTCCTCACTCTATAGTTATGCAGGAAACTTGAAAAAGAACAGGCTAATTTCTAGGCTTGCACAGTGGGTGAGCAATGGCCAAGCATGCAGAGTTCATAATAAGGGTATGGAACGAATAGTTAACATAAGCAACCAAAAATCGACCCTTAGCTCCAGGGACACAGACAGGACTGACTGGTGGGGCGGGGGGTGGGGGTAAGAGGAGGTAGAGGAGAGAAAGGATGAGTTGGTAAGACACATTCCTTCACAATCCTTCTTAGGTTATGTTGTCCCAAAGATTATAGCCTGTGTTCTGCTTCATCCTGTTTGCATATAATCTCCCTTCTGATGGATTTGTTCTCTTATACCTAAATTAAACATGAAAGTCTTCCAGACCATTCAGTCCCTTCTCTTCCTAGTCATCTTCTTCTATGGACCTTCCTGTCCTAACCACATACCACCCTAAGACTATAGAATCTCTTAGATATACAACTATGGGTTGGAATCTCTCAACTAGACCATCAGAGCAAAGAGAGTCCAAGGGGAGGGATGTTTCTTTACTTGCCCCATTGGCTGGGCCAGTGAAGCCACAGACCACCTGGACCACAAGGATGTTCTCGGGTCCCCCCAACATGCTTGCAATGGAGAGGCAGACAGGGGGTCTGCATGGTCCACAAGAGGAAGAAGATAATACTTTGCTATTTCATGATGTTTAGAGTAACTTCCAGCTCTTGTCCTCTGCCAATGATTCCCTAGGAAGAATTACTTGTTCAAGAGAAAAATTAGAGCTTTATTTTTCTTTTCCTTACTATTTGTAGTAACACCCTCATGGATCTAATCTTTCACAAATATTCTAGACTCTGATTTTTGGTTGTAGGACCTTCTCTATGTTCTTCTTAACTGTTATGCCCTTGGAGATTAGGACTCTGAAGTAACTATGGCACTGTGTGATGAGAATACTGGGAAAGTAGTCAGATATCAGATCCTAGAGTCCATAAGTGGCACAGTGAAGAAGTACACATCAACTTGTGGAATCCTTTTCTAGAATGCCTGCTTGATGCTATTGGGAACCTAGAGAGGACACAGCCTTCTAGGTGAGCTGGAGACCATGGGCTTTGCAAGAAGGCTTCAGGAGTCTCGGATATAAAGAGTGAACCTCTCCCCACTGGATACCAGAGCTAGGAAGCCCCTCACCAAGCCCCATTCTGTGTAAGACATGAGGCTGCCTTTAGTAAAGGCAGCCTCCAATCACATGCTCCTGATTACAAACTCCAGAATCTGGGGGGGGGGGGGGGGGCTTGATGGGGTGCTAACCTCAAGGAGGCCTGTGGTTTTATGTGTGTGAGAAAACACATTTTGTTTAAGTAGACCTTCCTCCTGCCCCCACCTCCAGTCCCACCCCCACCCTTCTTTTCACTCATTGCTAACAGATGCTGAGAGGCTGGAGCCAGGCAAGAGCAGGCGCACAGGGGCTCCCACACTGGTGAAGGGAGCTGATGAGCTGCCACAGAGCAGGGCTGAGAATTTCCACTCCCCGCTTCCTCCCCCTACCCCCACTAACCAGGCCTTTTCTTCTGTTATGTATCCTTCACATCTGAGGACAGCCAGATGAAAGAAAGCCCGTGCAAACAGCCAAGGTGTTGGTGCCCCTCTTGAAACTGCATGATGTCCAGGAACTGGTCTGTGGGCTTTTCCCAAGGTGTCCAACTAAGTGCTAAGGAAGAAGCATCTGGTGCTGAGAGCCCTCAAAAGCATGTTCAAGGCCACTTCAACCAAGAGAAAGTATATCCTATCACTGAATTTCCAGTCACTCTAATGCAGGTAGTTCAGGGATCTGGAAAGAGACCTTGAGCAAGATCCTCATGACGATGGCTCTCTCTTGAGACCCTGCACATTCACTAGCCAGGATCTAGGGCACTGTATTCCCTCAGAAAATGTGCAGTGGATGAATGTCTCAGCCTATAGGTGGAGTCGGACTGTGCTTATACCTACCAGCTAGGTAATGCTTTGTGGGGTGTTGCCATGTTAAAATTTCACCCCTTTTCCTGGAAAATGGTCCCATTTCTGTCTCTACACCATCCTTCTTATGAAATCCAGGGGAAAGCAGGTGTGAAGGGCTACACAAGGAAATGAGCATCATGAGTGTGTTTCCATTTCTTCCATGACTATCATTCCTGGGTGGTTGCTATTATCAGCAGGTATTCTACGACAAGTCCTTCTGAAGAAATCCATTTCAATGATTCAATACTCTCCTCCAGCAGGAATTGCTATTTGTAATCCTTCACTGAAATCAGTGTCAGAGCATAGGAAAGAGGGTCAGGAGAATACTCAGCTGTAAAGATAGGGACAACCCTTTCTACCTACCTTCCTTCCCTGGTGCAGTGACCTGTAGTGTGTCCAGGTGCTCACATAACCTCTAGATGGTTAAAGTGGGCCAAGATCAAGTTCTTAGAACCCATGAGCTAGCTGAGCTGAGCTAGCTTCTTGGTTCATTATAAGATAACAAGGTAGTATAGGAAATCCGCAGTGATATCAAGGACCCAGAGAAACTATGGTAGGAGGAATTGGACAGGAGAATGCCACATTGACCATTCCTGGATCCTAGGTTAATCACGAGACTAATAGAAGCATAAGGTTCTTAAATCTGAGTCTTAGAAAGTATTCTTCCTGAAATCACGAGCAAGATTTTCCACCCTTTTTATCAAAGGTATTCGGCTGAAAGCCAATCTTGGTATTCCAAAATTGGCTTTTTCTATCCAAAACAACAGAGGTGGAAGGAATGTGAGCTTTGTGTGTCTTGGTTACCACTTCCTGCTCAGGGTGTCATGGACATCCTGCCCTTCTCTCCATGGCACCTGCTTTCTTGGCGGGGGGGGGGGGGGGAGGGGGGGAGGATTGTCCTATAGGTGAAGGACGACCAAGTGTGGGGATGGATGTGGCAGGTAGTCTCAAGACTCTCTTTTCCTTGTTCATCTTCCAGAGAGAGCTGTTCATGTGTTTACAGGTATCCTCCTTGGTCCCTGTAAGAGCTGGCTTTCCTCAGAACCACACTAGGGGCATAGCTGTGTGGGATAATCCACCCTTGATCTAAACACTAAGGTAACTCCATGTTGGTTTCTACCCACTGTACAGATTACATGGTGACCAAATTATGCATCAAGTCCTCTCTGGATTCCCTAGAAACCTGTATGCTATAAGAGACCAGGTATACAGCCTGAGTAACCAGTTTGAGTGGCCTAGCCTTTCTTCATGACTTAGAAGCTTAAGATATCATTTGACAATTGTGGAGTGCTCCTTAAAGGCTTGTGGAAGAACTTATTGGCCAAACACTTGAAGGATCCAGGAGGAAGAACAGAATTGGACTTGCAGAATCCAAGAGGCTTCCAATGAAGAAAATAATCAGCAACAGTGAATTAAACTTAAAGAATGGATAGATAGATGAGCAGAATGATCAATGGCTGGAGAGGTAGGAAGAAAGGAAAGAAGGAAGACAGAATGAAAGGAATGCAGGAAAGAAGGAAGGGAGGGAAGGAGGGAGGGAGGGAGGGAGGGAGGGAGGGAGGGAGGGAGGGAGGGAGGGAGGGAGGAGGAAGGAAAAACTTCATGAAACTCACTATAGAGGAAATGTGGTAAGTCTTCTGCAGGTATCTCATCAATTCCTCTGTAAGCTTGAGACATCACAGTATAACCCAGAAGCTTTGGTGAGATGAGAGTAGAAATCCCTTTCTGGGACACTCACAGAAGATAGAACCTGGTAGATAATTAACCTTCACTGAATATGCATTGAATTAAATAAAGTGAATGTTATTAAATATATACTCTTCATAGAGGTGAATTCTGCTTTAGGGTAATCCAGTTCTCCAAGCCTGGCAGGTTGCTGCCCTCCAGCTCTCTTTACATGGCCACAATTAGCCCTGGGAGTCTTTTGAAGAAGTTAAGACTGAGGAGAGGAGTGGTTCTCATTAGCAAGTGAGTGTGGTGGTTGTGGATTGGAGTTGAGGCTGTGGCCAATAGGCCGCAAAAACTCATGAGCCTTGTAAAGGAAAATACATTTATGAAAAGGCATGCCAGTGGGACCACATGGGCTCTTGTCTTTACCCAGTGCCCGAAGAAGAAGGCAGTTCTGGAGGTAGCGGTGGTGGCTGCAAGCCAGTGGAAAGCTATGTGTTCTCCTCCTCCAAAACATAAACAGGACTTTCTGATTTTACTTCAGGAAGGGGCTGATTGCATTAAAGTACTGGTAGCTCCAGCAGTGATCCTGACAAGAGCAGGATAATTGTTTTAAATAACTGAAAATAAGTTGCTTTAAGAATGTCTGTATTAGTTGTCTTTTATCTAGAAAAATCTCTCACCGAGGGAATGATAATTTTGGATTTCTGCAGCAAGCCTGGAAACGAGTACAAAAACATTATTATTTTTGGTTGACACTAAAATTCTAGATAGATTACCAGATCTAATATTTTAATTGGAATAATCACCCTAGTTGAGCTCCAATATTGTAATTGAAGCAATTATAATAACACTGGATATTAATATTCATAAATAATGTTTTATAGAATTGCAAATTTATATTTTATGCTGAATATTTCTATTAAATAGAATATATAATTATACTTCAATTCTAATTATATCATTGATTTATAACATTATTGATACTACATATGTTATGTATACTAAATTATGTAAAACATATAAATTGATTATTGGCATACATTGCATATTATTATTAATCTTGCCAGTCCTGGGGCTTGGACTCAGGTCCTGAGCACTGTCCTTGGCATCACTTCTGGCTTTTTCTGTTTATGTGGTGATGAGGAATCAAACTCAGGGCTTCATGCGTGCTAGGCAAGCACTCTATGGCTAAGCCACATTCCCAGCCCTACATTGCATATTATGAAATATTATAATTTTAGGCTGTGTGATTGCAGTATGACAACATGTCACTTTAGGACACTTCTGTGCATGAGTCATGTTGAGAACCCTGCCATGTACTCATTCATCCAAGCAACCCAGAAATGGAGTCAGGTGACTGTGAACAAGGAACTCAACAGCAGGCCCCAAGCCTTGGATAATCTTTGAGAATATCGAAATGACGGGGCTGTCAGTTGTGTTCCCTCTATGGCTCAGACTGGCTCAAGAATCAGTAACTTGCCCAGCTGCATAACAAAGGCTGGGGAAGGGGATATAGGAAAGGAGAGAGCGCATGAACTTGAAAGCCACTATAGTCAAAACAGGATATCCCTTTTGTTTCTACTCTTTTGTGCAAATGGTCCTCCCTGCTACTGTTTCTCAGGCACCAGAGTCCCTGTCAGAAGCAAGCCACAGCTCGCAGGGAGCTTTTGTTGACATGAATTCCATGGTGCCTAGTGCTTTGTTTGTTTCACACATAATTCACATTTTTGTATCTTATATGCATTTTTCATGGTTCCAACTGAAAGCAATGTCCTGGCTTCCATCTGGGGCTCCCCATCTGGGTTCAAGGTCCCTGCAGATAACTGGGCTAGGGGTGTTGATGGAACACACAGCGGGAAGGAGCTGGCATGTGAGTAACTACATTCCAGCAACACAGAGATTGAAAGTCATCTTGGATCAGGACCTAAAGCAAATATAAAGGTCAGCCATCGTTTAGGTAGTCTAGTCCTCAGGGCACAATGAAGAGCCAAAGAGCTTCTTTTCCATTTTTTCTTGAAGAAATTTTGACAAAAGTATTGTGGAGAAGAAGGAGAAAACCTGCTAGGTTTAGATGAGTTGGTGCCCTGATAAGGTGGTAGGAAAAAGGAGACGAGAGAGCAGGGACTGGGATTCCAGTGAGTATCATCAGTGGGACATTGGGTATTTGTAAGCTATGCAACTTGCCATCATTCCTTAAACCTTCAAGGAAATACCCTGAAGGTGAAGCCCACTTTTCAATCCCCTAGCTCTGTGATACCGGAACAGTGCTTCTGTGCATGGCCTTTGTATGAAATGCAACTAGCATGGTCGGCTATGGCTTCATACTAGTAGAATGCCAAGACACAAAGAAATCTTCCAAGTTACTTTTTCTAACTTTATACACAAGACTCTACTCTGCAACACAACCAGTAACATAGATGATCCATTAATAGGACACAGGACATTCTGAAGCTCAAGGCTGCCATTTCACTATTAGACCATCCAGTGCTCACATGACCTTGGATGTGGACATCAGACACTGGACCCTTTGGCTTGTATCCATGAGTGTAGACAAGATACACATCTCTCCTCACAACTGCATAGCCTGAGGGTTAAGTACCTGAGCGTCGCATTTATCCTGCCCCTAGACTGACTTAGCTCTGGATATTAGTAAAGTCTTCCAACCTTCAAATTATCTGGAATACAAGCACAACATCAGGATACAGCCCCTAGCTAGGCTTATGGTATGGTAACAATGCTTGTAGAGAAACATGGCCAAGAAGAAGCATGAGTCCAAAGACTTGGTGGATTTCCCTGGATTTGCCAATGATAAGTATGATTCATGCAAGCTACTAAACCTCCCTGCAATCCATTCCCCTCTTTTTTCTGGAAGTCTCTGCAACACTTTCCATTAGTACCTAGGCACTACAACAGAGAAAAATTACAAACATGTACCTTTGTGCCTCCAAACTAATGACGCAACTCGGAGAAGGCTTGAGTAGACCCTCAGTGCCCAGTGAAAGCCCCTGGGCTTTGTGAGTGAAAAGTAAGAATCTGTCATTGGGAAGGAAAATGGTTGATCAGACAAGGTTTATCACTGGGCAAGTGAACTGGAAGATAAAATCTACAGAAAGAAGATAGATTTGGTATATAGCAAAGGATATGAGTATTGCCTGCTATAAAAGACTGGAGGGTCAGGTACTGGTGGCTTATGCCTATAATCCTAGCTACTCAAGCGGCTGAGATCTGAGTATCATGGTTCAAAGCCAGTCCAGGCAGGAGACTCTTATCTCCAGGGAACTACCAGAAAGCTAGACATGGAGCTGTGGCTCAAAGTGGTAGAGTCTTGAGCACAAAAGCTCAGGGACAGCTCCCAGGCCCTGAGTTTAAGCCTCATGACTGCCAAAAAAAAAAAAAAAAAGTAACAATAATAATAATAACTAGAGGAGAGGGATTGGTGTCAAAGTAGATCCCTGAAATCCCCAAAGTACTTAGTGGCTTCTCTATAGTGCTGATGGATGACAGGGCCTTCGAGGAGAGACAGGCTTCTGAGAACCTGAAATGTTCAGGACACAGGGCAGACAGGTGAGGCCAGCAGCCACCCCAGCAGGGGAGATTTCTACCTGAGGCCAAGGCTGAAGGCTGTCCTGGTTATGAAAAGAAAGCCAGGAGCAGCCTGGATCACATGAGGACAGGATACAAGGTTTTCTAGTCAACTGTCTTCACTCCTAACACATGCTTCTTTGGAAGCCAAGTTCAAAGTTTACCTTGCAAGAAATGTATCCAATGCCTAACGTATGCAACTGTAACCTCTCTGTACATCAGTTTGATAATAAAAATTTGGAAAAAAAAAAAAAGTTAACCTTGTCCAGAAACTTTCCCCCAACTCTGCAACTCCGAGGGATACATACCTTTCTAGAGTTTCTATAGGAATTTTTCTCTGTTCAAATCGTCTGATAATTATAAATGCATAAACATGGTTTGTGGACAACTCTCTTAAAGTGACATTATTTGACATTTTACCAAGAGATCATGTGAATTCTGCCTTCAACCATCTAATATCCCCCTAGAACATTTATCCAATGTCACATGAACAGAAATCCAGCTCATCATCCCGTTACCTTCTAACTCCAGACCCATCACTTGCCACTCCAATCTCTGTGCCACTCCAGACTCTGATGTGTCTAAAATAATACCCAGCATCTATTTTCTGGCAATGACATTGCCTCCTTTCTCTGTCTGTCTCTCTGTCTCTTTCTCTCTGTCTCTTTCTCTCTCTCTCTCTTTCTCTCTCTCTCTCTCTCTCTCTCTCTCTCTCTCTCTCTCTCTCTCTCTCTCTGAGGTGCCTCAGAGTTGTCCTTGGCAGTCCTTCAGTCCTTGTACCCCATTCATGCAGAGCATTTGTACCACTCAGCCTCATGAAATGGAGAGGCATGGGGTCAGATACACTATCCACCCACACTGTGCCTACATTCAAAAGCCTCTGAAGTGCCACTTTCAAACCTACTATTTGCCCCTTATGCATCTATATCACCCATGGAACTCACATATGAATGTAGTCATGCTTCAATTCATTCTTAACAATTATTTATCAAATGGCTCTATGTACCTAGCATAGGGTTGACTGCTTTTTAACACTTATATCATTTAGTCATTCCAGCAACAGATATTTGCTGGCTATATTGTTGCTTCTATTTTATTACTAAATGATGCAGATACAGAAAATTCATATGCTGATTAGTAAGAAGATTAGATTAAACTCCATCTTTTCAGAAGCTAAGCCCCACACTCTTCTCACTGGACCACATTTGCTAATGCCAATTAACGAATCATTATGAGCACTTCTTACAGATCCCATGTAGAAAAGATGTTTATGTTTCTATCTGTTATATTTAACACATTGATCTATAACTCTTAGAATGCATAAATGTGGGATTTTATTGACCCTGCTATGTATTTTGCAAATTAGGTACATATCGTAGCAACAATTTCTATTCAAATCTCGTTAGACTTCCGAGTAACTCACTTCCAGTACATGTGACTACTAGTGTTTCCTTCCAATTTCAGGCCCCAGGAGGCTCTGAGGGTGACTACCCATACATTGGTGGTTTCAGAGATACTTAAAATCCTTTCTAAGTTCTGGACGACACAAACTTACTATAGCCACAATCAACATTCACCATCTTGCGAAAGCTCCTTGTGAACTGATTGGGGATGCTGCATGTGCCATGTTGGGATCTTTACTGCCATCAGTTTTAACATGAATCTGGGGGTAAGTGGCTATTCCTTAGTCCAGTCATCTGGCCTATCCTCTAGTGGATTTGGATATGTCCAGTTCAGGCTGTAAAATCCAAAGTGTCCAATAAAAACATGAGCTTAAAATGGAAGCCATTGACACCAAATAGAATAAAAACATGTTCTGTTCCAATACAGACAAGCTGAACGCATTCTTCTTTGTGTAACACTAAGGGGAAAGGATGACATATTGGTCTCACACTGAATTCATGAAAATAGCATTTTTTTGTTTTTTGCAGACGGTGAAAACATATTATTTGGTGTCATTTTCCAGCAACAAATGCTAGCTTTTCTTGACAGGTGAACTCTGGAAACCTGAGAAGGCAGTGAAAGGGAGCAATCTTGCAAAGAACTGACTTTGGACATTTCTCCACATCCATACCAGAAATGTCTGCAAGCCAGTTTGTTCTTCTCCTGGTCTCTGTCTGTTGTGAATTAAGCTGGAAATATCTTCTCCTGACATGTGGCATTTCACCTTGTGCTCTTGCTCCATGGAAAAGGCTTGCCCATCTGTTTTGAGGCATCTTGGCATCAGAATCTGATTCCCTTTGGAAACTTTCAGATAGAACTGGTCATCAGTGTCCATTAATCTCAGCAAAACTGCAGGTGGATAAATGCACCACGTGTCCTGCTGACTGCGGGGCAAGTGTCCTCCCCACGCGAGTTGTAATCACATGCGTTCTTAGCTCCAAAGGCCTCCCTCTTTCCTACATGTCCCCTGCTCTCCACCCCAGCCTGCTGCTGGAGTAACATTCCCTTGGCTTGTTTGCATATTTTAGCCTGCTCAGGCTCCTGTTTAGCATTTGTTTTTCTTGGCATTTTAAAGCATTATGTTCATTTTTATTATACCCTTGACAGACCAAATCCTAGTGCCAGCAAGCCACAATGAAACAAACACTTAGAATTTATAGAAGAAGTTTCAGATTATATTTTCCATGGAGCCTAGAAGTTTCATCACCTGGTAAAATACTGCAGGCTGGACAGTGGACTACAGTGCACTTATGTGACCTTAAAATGGCTTCTGATTTCTCTCTCTCTCTCTCTCTCTCTCTCTCTCTCTCTCTCTCTCTCTCTCTCTCTCTCTGTCTGTGTGTGTCTCTCTCATCCCCCCCGCATGCAAACACACACTTGCTCCTCTCTCTCTCCCCCCTTTCTCTCTGTCCCTACACACACACCACACACACACACACACACACACACACACACCACTAATTAATTAAAATAAACTCTGGTATAGAGAAGCCTACTAACTTCCAGAATGCAACCAAGAGTTTAGCTACTGAACTTTTAAACACTGCAAACCAGCTATTATCTTTAAACAGTTATGAAGGACTCAGTTTCAGTCATTCCAACTGTGTCTGTACAAAGCCTAGCCTAATTCTAGGCTGGCTACTTCACATCTTTCTTTACTGATGGATACTTTTTTCCTTAAAAAATTAAGATTCTGGGGCTGGGGATATAGCCTAGTGGCAAGAGTGCCTGCCTCGGATACACGAGGCCCTAGGTTCGATTCCCCAGCACCACATATGCAGAAAACGGCCAGAAGCGGCGCTGTGGCTCAAGTGGCAGAGTGCTAGCCTTGAGCGGGAAGAAGCCAGGGACAGTGCTCAGGCCCTGAGTCCAAGGCCCAGGACTGGCCAAAAAAAAAAAAAAAAAAAAAAAAAAATTAAGATTCTGAGAGATCTTTGGGGCTCAACTGACCATGTCATGTATTCTCTTGTCAGAATATTCTCCCTTCATCTGAGCATTGAGATTTCCCCCTTTCTCATTGTCAAGAAGCAAAAGGGAGTTCCTCAGTGCTTCGCTGGGGGGAGTGTCACTTCTGTACTTAAAGCAAAGGGTTCCCAGGGGTTCATGGACAAAGATCTTTGGTCTTAACACAATGAATCTATCTGAGAGGGAAAATATTAACACAGCTAAAATAGTCAAGGCATCTTTTATGTTCCACCTACGTTCAAATTTATG
The DNA here is from genome assembly GCF_023159225.1 of Perognathus longimembris pacificus. Taxonomy (NCBI): domain Eukaryota; kingdom Metazoa; phylum Chordata; class Mammalia; order Rodentia; family Heteromyidae; genus Perognathus; species Perognathus longimembris. The sequence continues at coordinate 67,203,614 of NC_063168.1, read as the reverse complement.
GGTTTAGCAAATGGATTTCAAATTTCATTGATTATATGTACTTCAGTGATAGCTATAATGCAACTCATGGAGGAAAAGAAGTTATGAGCAGGTGGGGATATGGAAAGAGTTATCTGGAATAATGGGGATATGATGTTCTAGAATCTAGATGACATGGGGATTGGCTCTAATACACTGTGAAGATGTACGTGGAATTTTCTGTTTGCACATCTTGAAAATCAGCCACCATGTCTTGAGAGATAAGACTTTGCAAGTGTTTGGAGAACTGAGTAAGCTGAGCTTGGGTGTTCAGTACAGAGTATCGTAAACAGGAGACCCAGGACGTCAGCTCCTCCGCTGCTGGTATCAGCAACTTGTGTTTCTGAACTTCACACAATGCTGTCAGATTCTCCTACTGAAAACAATGCTTTTTTCAGATGTTAGCCTGCACTCTCTCATCCAGGAAACTAGCTTTCAGTGTCTCCATAAAACATTTTCAAGATCTGACTTCTCATCTACGACTGCTCATGGGTCACAGTGTGTCTTTGGATGAGAGTATCATTTAAATCAGTGAGTTTGTGCTCAGAAAATTGCTCTCCACAATATAGGTGGGTCATGTCCAGTTAAAGGTCTGAATAGAAAGGAAATATGGGTCATTGCCAGCAAGAGAGAATTCTCCAGCAGCCTTCCTTTTCACTTCATCTGTACCATCTTCACCTCTTGGATATCCAGAGCACGGAGAACTGCACCTCAACTCTCCTTTGTCTCTCATCTTGGTCCACATCAAAGACTGGACTCCATAACCACAAGGAGACAGCTTTGTTCAACAAATTTATGTGCATATAAGTATATCTGCATATATTCCTGCATATATACACATCTATATGTATATGTAGATGAGCATATTTTTATATATTTAAATGCATGCACGTTACAATGGTTTCTCTGGAAAACCCTTGTTAGTACAATTTCTATTAAAGTAAGACAAGTTACAGCAAAACCTAGGAACTTAACATACACTGATGACCTCAGAGGTCCAACACCATGTTGTATGTGTTTATGTGTGCCCTTATGTGCATAGTCACATACACACGTGCATGTGTTTATTCATAGTTCTATTGAACTTCAGGAGATGCACAGTTCCACTTTGCAGAAGCAATCATTAGTATAATTAGAGGAAATGCACCTACTTTAATCAAAAAATTGCTGCTCAGAAACATGGGCAATTGCTTGGGAGGCTCTTTTGAACCATCTGGAAGTAGAACAATGAGTATCCTCATCAAGTTTCCACTACAAAATGCATATTGGTAGAAACACAAGTCCGCGTCACTTCACAGGGAAACATTTTCAATCCTCAAAAGAATGGCTGGTTTGAGCTTCGAGGTTCTGTTTCGTGGAGCCGTTTTATTGTCTTACTGCTTTCCTTCTATCCCATGGAGGTCAGTTGCATTTCGAAGATAGTATTTAAGGTTGGCTTTCTGTATAGTAAGGGATTAGCATGCCACCTCATCATAGAGGTATGCGTCATTCTGAGTAAAGTAAAATAATAAAATGATGCCAAGTTTTAGTGGCCAAAGCTTAACAATCCAAATGAAAGGTCAGACATATGTGACCACTATAATCCACTAGCTTTCCTCAAGCCATTAGAGAAAGAAAAAGACAGAGGGAGAAAGACCAGGACATTCCCAATCGTAGGCTTGCAACCTAGTTGCAGAAATAAACAGTTTTATAGTGTGTCACTCATGTTATTATTCTAATCCTTCTTCTTTTCGTTTTTCTCAGGTTTTTTTTATTGGTATGCTCTTATTTTACTTATAATTGGCACAGAGATAACCCCAGCAGTAGTTTTGAATGACAATCTTAAACACCACATTTCAAAGAGAAAAAGAGAATGAAGAGGCACGTGTGCAAATGCACACATTTGCACAGACCGTTTTCCACAGATACATACGTACAGAGGCATGTATAGTGGGAAGAGGAGAATACATTGACAACGTTGACATGAAGAAAGCTGCAGAGGTGATTTCTTTGGCCACAGAAAAGTTTGAGATTAATTTTTGGCAGAAAAATCTATCTTTGGGAATGCTAAGAAAACAGTTCAATAACTACATAAAAAGAGTTCACTCTTCCATTGCTGTGGAAGGCTTTTCTAAAAGTGAGCCAACATGCTCATAGTAAATTTGGGAGAAGCGGGAATTATGAAGGCCAGGAAACCAATCCCAGGAGTCAGTGTTACGCCACCAGTAAAAAATTATGTCCTATGATAGAGCGGGGTCAATTGTTTGTATTGCTCCTTGCATGGTCTTTTTCGCTCGGTCCCTCTTTCGTGGAAATGGCTCTGAATTAGAAATGAAAACCCAACTGGATAATAAGAGCAGTGGGAAAGAGTTGGTGACAGGGTGTGATGTCAATAGACTTATTGAAAAATCACTTTGTCTTAGTTTTAAAGCCTGCTTAGTTCTAGTGTTATTGAAATCTTTATAACTCCACTATGCAATAACAAGAAGCAATTCAATGTATAATCTTAGTTTAGCCAATAGCTGCTAAGAGACCATTCAATGCATCTTAAGAATTAAGAAAGCTATGACCTGATCACTAGTGGGAGAGCTTGTACAAAATCAGATTTCCCACCTCTACTGCTTCCCATAGAGCAAAGGTTCAGTATTCTATCACTTTCTGACAGGGATAGCAATTGGGTAGTGATTACAAAAGCTAATAGTAAGAGAAAACTACCAAACACCTTCCTGAAAAAATTTCTCAGGGTACTTGATAAGCTTAAGAGAACTGCTTACTCCACAGAGAATAAAGATTAGGTTCAGGAGAGAGTAATGTTCGTTGACTATCTTAAAAAGGTATCCACTTATAACTACTGGCTTGCATTTTAAAGAAAATATTATTATAATTTGATACTTCCTTTATTGTTATGCTTTTATTAGTACAATCCAGTCACTGTAAAATTAAACCAGATCTTGAGCACACTATACTCAATTCAGGAGTGGGAGAACTGGTGTGAAAAAAACAGACAACATATCTTTTTTTCAAAACCAAATCAATCATCTCATAGTTAGCTGTCCTACAGTGGGTATCCTGTGATCCTGGAATGATGTGAAGAGTTTTGCACATACTGTTTCAAAAACAGTAATACAAAAGTACAGAAAGAGAGGTGTTAACTATGACCTCATTTCACAGATGGGAAAACCCACATATGGCCAAGTGAATGGTTTCATAGAGGATTCTCAGTTGAAGCACGCAGTGCCTTGGTAAGAACCAGGCTCACTGAGGGGCCATTCCTTCTGTGAGCTGTGTAGGGCAGAGCAGAGATGGAGTGCCAAACCCCAACCTCACACCACTGAACTGAGAGACCCATACGGCATTTGATACTTAAACAAATTAAGTGCAGGGCCCAATGAGCGTCAAGACAATCCTCTGCTGTTTCACTATGGTTTTTGGTAGGTCAGACATGCCTGGAACTCAGATTCACACCGACGGTGTATACAACCCACGCAGGAGTAGTTGTTCTTCACCCTACCTTTAGCACAAATATTCTTTAGGGGAAACCATCGGCTCTTAGCTTCTGCACAAGGAGCTGTGACCATCTTGGTAATGCCCCACTAATCCATGGAGATGAAAAAAAAAAAAGAAAACAGTAAATTAGATCTAGAATATGTTAGTATAATCCTACCATTCCTTCAGTCTCAGATTATATTCTTCGTATTTTTATATATTTTTCTCACAGTCTAGCATCATTTTTCCAGGTAGAAAAATAGAAATGAAGGATGACCAGTATTTGATTTTGAAATGTTCATACTTACTGAAATAAAAACACTGTCAATTTTTGAATACTTGTATGTACTTTCCACATTATTATTATTTTTTTACTGGCTATGAAATCCAAAGGTCTTACCACCACTGATTTATGGAGCACATAATGTTCTCAATAATAAGAGTTAGGTAAATTGAAAAACGGGTAAAATTCTCCATTTGGCTACATGTCCTTGTCACTGTGGCTTTTCAACTTCTCCCGCCAATGGGCAAAAATGACGTTTCCCTTTCCCTGAATTCACCTGGACTTGAGACTTGGAAATACAATAGTGTGAAAATAATGATGTGTCCATGCTGTCTCAAGGGATCTGGCTTGCCTCTACTCTTGTCTCTTTCAACTGCAACCATCATGTAAGCAGCCCATGCTGCTTCATACCCCTAGCTACTGACAGCTCCTGAATCCCTAGAAACGGAATCATCAGCTCACCCCAGTAACCCAGACCACATCACCAGTCTACAGATCAGAAGCTAAAGAGATGCTGCTTTAAGCTGATGATTTTTGAGGAGAGTTCTCTTTTACAGGCATGCCTAACTGATACAGTCACAGACAGTGGATAGCAATCAGAGAAGATATTGTAAGATCTTATGACACTGAGGCCCTGACATCAATTTCGGAACCAACTTTTGACATGTCATTTGATCTAAAGGGTAGCTCTGCAATCACCTCTTCTGCTCTTATTTTAGAAGAAATATCTAAAGATAAAGGACTGTTTTGAGGATCACAGCATCTTGCACATCTAGTCACTGGTAGGAGCAAGCCTCAAAATCCACATGAAAGACTACTGTTTCTCTACATGCCCCAAGTAGTGCGCCAGCATTACTTTTGGTTACCTATACAGCTCTGATCAACTAATGATTTAGTAAGGCGGTGAATCATGCTATCAGGTGTCAGGTACTTATGTCACTAAACAGGATTGGATTCTACAGATGGTTTTGATGAGCTGTAAAGGAAGAAAGACAGAGCTCACATTCACCATCCTGCCCCTCTCTTGAGCTAGGACTGTTTTCAGCCAACTAGCTTGGATAGGCGCTCTGGGAGACAGGCAAACATAGGGCCCAGTCCTGACTTTGCTAGCCACTAGCCTTTGGGCGATTTCCTTTTTTGACTCTTTAGATTCCTCCTCTTGAAGTAATGGAGCCAGACTCCATGAATTTTAATGTTTTCACTATTGTAGAAGCAGCAAGCTCTTAATCTGGTGATTCTAAATGTTTAGAAACAAGGCCCAAAAGATAAATGCATTAAAACTCTCTGGAGACTGAAGGCCTGGTAGCTACTTAGTAGAGTCTAGCCTGCTGCTTTTCCAAAGTGCAAACAAAAGAAACTGGTTTACAGGTGTTATTGTTATGGGTTCTGCTAAGTTATTCTTCTAGAAATGAGACACGTACATGTCTTTTCTTTTTTTTTTCTAAATTTGCTTTTGTGTATATTGAGCACATGTTTTTCCGTGGTCATTAAATGTGTTCTGTGACTTGAGTTAAAAAGTGTATTCAAGGATCCACATGAAAATAAAACCAGGCCCAGTGCAACCGCTATTGTGATATTTATCACTGATGGTGCTCACATGACGCAGAGCTCCATAAAACCCTGGAGGGGTTACCTTCTCTTAATGGTGTCCTTCCCTTTCACTCATCGGCTACTTCTTATTGCAAACAGCTGCTTGGAAACGAGAAAACATTTTCTATTTCCAAGGGATATTGTTGGCTCTCAAAGTACGTTGCTCACCCAACAGGGGCCAGGGACGGCCGGCAGGGCAAGCCCCACCCGAGGCGCCTAGACCTTGCGGACTCTTACAACTAAAATCACAGGCGCTGGTGGGCAATACCAGCCCAGCAGGGTCACCTGAGCCTGATCTCGTTCCCCCTCCTCGAAGCGGAGGCGAGGTCTGAGGGTGCCAAGCCACACCCGGTCAGTCGATCCCACTGGGCCCCACACATACTGCTTCCCCCCCCCAACGGACTCGCGGGAGGGCGCAAGCACAACCCAACAACCCAGGGCTCGCTCTGGGAGGCAGACCCCACTTAAGTGCCTGTTGTAGGGGACTCACAGTGCACAGGAGGGCGGGGCCCCGGCGAAAGCGCCCGCTCTGATAGGCGTGCCCTGCACTGGAGGGCGGGGCCACAGCGACAGCACCTGCTGACGCAGACACGCCTACACAGAAGGGAGGGAAGAACTACACAGACTTCCAGATGCGCAAATCACAAAGAAACATAACTCAGTTCATCAAAGGACAAGCCAACTCGCCAGCTCCAAAAAGCAGCACGACTGGAGAGGAGATGGAGAATAAAAAAGCAAATGAGGACATGTTAACAGGAATGATCGAAACCGTCAGAAATGAAATCAGAAAACAATTCCAGGAGTTTAGAGCGGAAATCTGGAAGGACACCCAGGAAGCCAAGAAAGAAATGGAAGCAAAACTGGATACAATGCAAGCCTCGTTTAAAGAAATGGAAGCAAAAATGGATATAATGCAAGCCGCCTTTAAAGAAAATCTCCACACCCTGAGAATTGAAATGCATGAAAAAATAGATTTAAAATACAACTCTTTAAAGGAAGAAATTTCCACGATCAGAGCTGATATGACAACCATGAATAGCTCTCTGACATCCATAAACTCCGCAATTGAAACCATAACACAAAGAGTGGACCATATGGAATCCAGAATCTCTCGCCTGGACGATGAAGCAGCTGACAACAACCAGAAAATGACCACACTCCAAGAAAAGGTGAAGCTTCAGGGAAGATTACTCCAGGAACTAATGGACAAAGACAAGAGATATAATCTGCGTATAATTGGAATAGAAGAAGGAGCCGAATATCAGAGCAGAGGGCTTAATCATGTTCTCAATAAAGTTATTGCAGAAAACTTCCCCAATCTCACAGGGGACCCCATCCAGGTAACCGAAGCCTATAGGACACCTGGCAGGCCAGACCCCAGGAAAACCACCCCAAGGCACATAATATTCAAGACTACAGACCTCAAGATTAAAGAGCAAATTCTGAATTCAGCCAAAGCGAAGAAGGAAACTTTTTTCAATGGGAAGAGGATTCGAATAACATCCGACTTATCCACACAAACTTACCAAGCTCGAAGTGAGTGGAAGAACACCATCCAAGTACTTCAGAATAACAATTTACAACCTCGGATCAAATATCCAGCGAAACTGGAGTTCACATTCGAAGGGAGAACCAGATCTTTCCACACCAAAGAGGAGCTAAAGGAGTATGTGAATAAAAAACCAGCCCTACAGCGAATATTAAGAGGGGAAGCCCACCCAACAGAGATCGTAAAAGACACACAGACAGATTCAGAAAGAAACTTCAATAGCCAAAGTCCAGCAGAAACACAAGCTCACTAAAGACAAGAAGAAAAAAAAAAAAACAACAGGAAAAAACAGCCCAACAAGAAAATGGAAGGAGAAAAAACACCCTTATCCTTGATCTCTTTAAATATAAATGGCTTAAACTCCCCGATCAAGAGGAGCAGACTGGCAGAATGGATCCGCAAGCAAAAAGTTGACATCTGTTGTCTACAAGAGACCCACCTTACAGCAAGGGACAAAAACAGGCTTCGAATGAAAGGATGGAGCAAGATCTACCAAGCAAATGCACCCACCAAAACGGCAGGTGTAGCCATCCTGATCTCAGACAAGCTGGATTTCTCTTTAAAGTCCACTCAAAAAGACAAAGAAGGACACTACATATTGATACAAGGAAAAATCCAGAATCAAGACATCACGGTGATAAATGTATACTCACCGAACAAAAGAGGCCCGACATATGTCAAGCAAATTCTCACAGAATTACAGAGCAAGATAGATGCAAACACAATCATAGTGGGTGACTTTAATACTCCTCTCTCTCCAAGAGACAGATCCAACACCCAGAGGATTAGTAAGGGAGCTGAGGACCTAAATAACACCATTGCCCAAATGGATCTAACAGACCTATATAGAACCTTCCACCCTACAGAGACCCAATACACCTTCTTTTCAGCAGCCCATGGATCATATTCCAAAATAGACCACGTCATAGCCCACACAAAGAACCTCAGCAAATACAAAAGAATTGACATCATCCCATGTATTATATCTGATCACAGTGGATTAAAGGTAACCCTCAACAACAAAGGATACCACAGAGCCTATACACACTCTTGGAGGCTAAACCCCACGCTGCTATCCAACACTTGGGCCACAGATCAAATTAAAGATGAAATCAACGAATTCATAAGCCACAATGACAAAGAAAACACATCACAAAGAAACCTATGGGACACAGCTAAGGCAGTACTGAGGGGCAAGATCATTGCACTCAGTACCCACATTAAAAGAATGGAAGCAGAGCAGGTGAATACCCTCACGATGAAACTAAAACAACTGGAGAAACAAGAAATGACAGAATCTAAAACGACTAGGAGGGGAGAGATTACAAAGATTAAAGAAGAGATAAATCTGATTGAAAATAGAAAGACCATTCAACAAATAAATAAGACTAAAAGCTGGTTCTTTGAGAAAATAAACAAAATTGACAGACCCCTTGCAAGACTCACAAAAAAAAGAAGAGAAGAGACTCATATACGTAAAATCAGGGACTCCACAGGAAAAATTACAACAAATACACACGATATTCAAACAATCATAAGGAGCTATTTCCAAAACCTCTACTCAACAAAAAACAATAATTTTACAGAAATGGATCAATTCTTAGAGAAGTACAAACTGCCCAAACTGAACCAAGAAGAAATAAATCAACTAAATAAACCAATAACTTACGGTGAGATACAGGAGGTAATCAAGAACCTCCCTACTAAGAAAAGCCCAGGCCCAGATGGATTCACCAATGAATTCTACAAAACCTTTAGTGAGGAGCTAATTCCAATACTCCTCAAACTCTTCCGCGAAATAGAAACGGAGGGAAAAATCCCGAACTCATTCTACGAAGCTAATATCATACTCATCCCCAAACCAGGCAAAGATCCAACAAAAAAAGAGAACTACAGACCAATATCACTAATGAACACAGATGCAAAGCTCCTCAATAAAATATTAGCTAACAGGATCCAGAAAGTGATCAAGAATATCATACATCATGACCAAGTAGGCTTCATCCCTCAGTCACAAGGATGGTTCAACATCCGTAAATCAATCAATGTAATTCACCACATAAACAGAACTAAAATCAAGAATCACATTGTTATCTCAGTCGATGCCCAAAAAGCCTTTGACAAAATACAACATCCATACCTATTAAAAGCTTTGGAGAGAACAGGAATAGATGGAACATTCCTCAAAACAATAAAAGCCATATACAACAGACCAACTGCTAATATCATATTAAATGGAGAGAAACTTAAATCATTCCCCCTAAACACAGGAACAAGACAAGGATGCCCACTCTCCCCACTTCTGTTCAACATAGTACTGGAATCCCTAGCCATAGCAATAAGGCAAGAGGAGGACATCAAAGGGATCCACATCGGCAAGGAAGAAATCAAGTTATCCCTATTCGCGGACGACATGATCTTATATCTCAAGGACCCAAAAAACTCAGTACCCAAACTCCTACATCTAATAAACCAATTTGGCAAAGTAGCAGGATACAAAATCAATCCACAAAAGTCAGCAGCTTTTCTGTACACCAGCAATAGACAAACAGAAAAGGAAATTATGGAAACGATTCCATTTACAGTAGCCAAAAAAAGAATAAAGTACCTAGGGATCAACTTAACCAAGGACGTGACGGACCTATTCAATGAAAACTACAAAAATCTAATAAGGGAAATCAAAGAAGACACAAGGAGATGGAAAGACCTCCCATGCTCATGGGTAGGCAGAATCAATATAGTGAAAATGGCCATACTGCCCAAATTGTTATACAAATTCAATGCAATACCTATCAAAATCCCAGCCACATTCTTCACTGAAATAGAGAAACCAATCCATAAGTTCATATGGAACAGCAAAAAACCTAGAATAGCCAAAGCAATTCTAGGCAAAAAACATAGTGCAGGAGGTATCACCATACCAGACTTCAAGCTCTACTACAAGGCCATCATAACAAAAACAGCATGGTATTGGTATAAAAACAGATCGGAAGACCAGTGGATTAGAATTGAAGACCCAGAAATAAAACCGCACTCTTACAGCCAACTGATATTCGACAAAGGAGCTAAAGACATACAATGGAATAAACATAGCCTCTTCAACTACTGGTGCTGGGAGAACTGGGCAGCCATATGCAGAAAACTCAAAGTAGACCCAAGCCTATCACCATGCACCAAGATCAACTCAAAATGGATCAAGGACCTCAACATCAGACCTGAATCCTTGAAACTACTGAAGGACAGAGTAGGAAAGACACTAGAACTTATAGGCACAGGAAGGAACTTCCTGAATAGAGTCCCAGGCGCACAACAAATAGGGGAAAGACTCAACAAATGGGACTACTACAAATTAAAAAGTTTCTGCACAGCTAAGGTCATAGCCACCAAAATAGAAAGACAGCCAACGATATGGGAAAGGATATTTACCAGCACAGCAACAGACAAAGGCCTGATATCTGTCATCTACAGAGAACTCAAAAAACTAAGCCCCTCCAAGCCCAATAAACCTATTAGGAAATGGGCAAAAGAGCTAAAGAGAGACTTCACAAGAGAAGATATAAAAATGGCAAAGAAACACATGAGGAAATGCTCAACATCCCTGCTAGTAAAGGAAATGCAAATAAAAACAACCCTGAGATACCACCTCACCCCAGTTAGAATGGCCTATACTCTGAACTCAGGAAACAACAAATGCTGGAGGGGCTGTGGGGAAAGAGGAACCCTTCTCCATTGTTGGTGGGAGTGCAAATTAGTACAGCCACTTTGGAGAACAGTATGGAGGTTTCTCAAAAAGCTCAATATAGACCTACCCTATGACCCAGCCATACCACTCCTAGGCATCTATCCTAAACAGCAAAACCCAAGATATCAAAAGAACATTTGTACTTCCATGTTTATCGCAGCACAATTCACAATAGCCAAAATTTGGAAACAACCCAGATGCCCCTCCACAGATGAATGGATCCAAAAAATATGGTACTTATACACAATGGAATACTACATAGCGATTAGGAATGGTGAAATATTGTTATTTGCAGGGAAATGGTCAGAACTCGAACAAATAATGTTGAGTGAGACAAGCCTAGAACACAGAAAACAAAGGGGCATGATCTCCCTGATATATGACTGTTAACAAAGGGAGATGGAGAGACAGTAGAGACCAAGTCTGTGAACACTGTATATGTGCTTGATACATTGTATACTGCATATGGGTCTACCTGACCTAGACAAGGGATGGGAAAACAGGTTGTAAGATATCACAAGAAATGTACACAATGCCCTACTATGTAACTGCACCCTCTTTGCACAGCACCTTGTAAAAAAAAAAAATTTATGTTCAATTGATAATTAAAAAAAAAAATAAATAAATAAAAAAAAAATAAAAAAAATAAAAAAAAAAAAAAAAAAAAAAAAAAAAAAAAAGTACGTTGCTCATTGTACTTAGCAAATGTGTAAGTTTAATCAAATTTCTAAATCCACAAATGAGCCAGACTTGCATTTGGAGTCATGAGCTCTTGAGACCTATGTATTGAAAATAGTCTAAAAGGAATCAAGTTCAAGCGCGCGCGTGCGCGCACACACACACACACACACACACACACAGAGAGAAAGGGAGAGAGAGAGAGAGAGAAATGGAGAATGAGGCTCCTCTGCCTTCTCTGTCCTTCTATTTCACTGCCTCTCCTTTGAATCAGCTGCTTTCTACCCATTCAAAGCTTCTAAAGGGCAGCAGCCCGCTGCTTTATATAATGGAGGTTTCCTTGAGTTGTGATAGAAAACTCATTCCAAATAACCTAGTGAAACTGCATTAGCACCAAAGTAAGGGAGGAAAATCAACGTCATATAAACTTTATTAGCACTCTTTATTATGAAATAAACTAGGCTTACACTTCTTTTGGAGAAGGAGAAGGATGAACACAAAGGCATACCGTATTTTTACTTACTAACGTGCACTTGTTAAATGCATGGCATGCTGTTTTACAGGCAGTAGCATATAAAATACTTTTTCCAGATGTGGATTCATAATTCTCCAAAGACTATAATAGTTATCATAAGATTTATGGAGGATAATTTATTAATCACATTTTTTTCTTCTAGAGATCTGTTTAGGAAGATGAAAGAGAACTTTAAAAATGTCATTTTAACCAAATGTAGATGGCATGGTATCAAGTTACTCCTTTTGTTCAAATTATTTTTAATGACTTTATTTGTTTTATTGCCTGCACAAGTCAGTACCAACTTGGTGGTAATGATCTCTTCAGGAAATCTCTTTAAGATTTTTAAAGCAAAATAGCAAGGAACTGTTTTCAAGATGAAATAAACTGAATTGTGTAAGTTAATTAATGTTCATTTATTTGATGGACACATGAGCTACTGAAGCTTATTTTTTATAAGATCTGGGAAAAGCAAAATCTTGTGGAAGCTGTTCACTACTGAACATTCACACTGCTTCCTCAACAGGATTTTAGAAGCTCACTTGTGTCTGAGGTGCTGGTGATAACACATTGTTAAGTAAAGTACACATTTCAAACGTGGATCTCTTTAATCTGGCCTAGATTATTGGAAAAAAAAAACACAGCTGTGCTAAATCCATATTGGGGACCTGAGTCACAAGTCCAAGGGGTCCTCTTTCTGTCATCACTTCTTTTGAAGCAAGCTTTGACTGAGGCTTAGCCCTGCCAATGAAGGAAAAAGACAATACTACAAGGCAGGGAGACTCAGTCCTCTCAAATACCCTGGCTTCCCTTCCAGTCAGGGGAGCTGTCAGTACCCCAGGTCTAGACAGTAACACACAAGTAATTAACAATTAGGCTTGCCTTCCTTCTTTTACTCAGATGCCTGTAGAAACCATCCGAGTTTCCTCCTCTCCAATGATCTACATGACAATATTTCCTTTGCAAAGTTATCTCATCCAAGCAATGCAGGCAAGACTTCTACTGCCTGGCTCATAACTGATAGTCAGTTGATCGTAAATTTATAAGTTATGACTGTTAAAAATCACAACAGCATTTAAAATAATTCGCAATGTGAGACCCCCCATCTCATCAACTGTGGCATTTATCTTTCGGTGCCTGATTTCGTTTGCTTTCTATTGGATCTGCAGTTCCCTCTAGGCTGCAGCAGATGGTAATTTTCTTGTCCTTTTGGTGGCTGACTAGTATTCCATTGTGTACATATAGTATGTTTTTTAATCTATTTGTCTGTCTTGGCTATTGTTGAATAGTGCTTCAATAAACAAGAGAGTATAATTTTCTCTTTGACATACCAGTTCTATTTCCTTTGGCTAAGTAGCCAATGGTAGGATTTTTGAAACATTATCAAAACATACAGTATCTCCTTATAATTTCTTGAGAAACCACCATATTGTTCTCCATAAGGATTGTACTAATTTCCATTCCTTTCAACGAGGTTAAAAAAAAATCCTCTTTCTCTTCCTCTATATCCTAGCCAGAACTTGTCATTTTTTTTGCCTTAAAAAAAAATTAGAGCCATTCTAAGTGGGGTAGCACTGGTGAAGGCATTAGGAGCTACTGAACTCCTGGACGAGGAAGGCCCCAATTTGCTGAGATGGAAACCTAAGCTCAGCTTCTGTTTGGATTACAGGCTTCTCTGTACTGTCTGCAACTCTGAGGAAAGGCCATGCTTAATGTCCACGTCAGCCCCCAAAGAGCACGGTCTACCCCTGGTGTGCATCTTTTGGGCACTGCCGCCGTGGCCCTGACCATTGCTGCTTCGGTTAAACAGGAAGCCACACATGAACAGGCCGCACCCAGCCACCTGCAGAGAACACAGCACTGTGGCCCCACTCCTCATTCATCCACCACCGGCCACAGCCTCCATCGTCCACACAACAACACCGTGAGCCGCCCAGGACTAACAACTGCATCTCTCTGCAGAGGGAGTGCCACACAGAAAGAGTAGAAGGGGGAAGTAGCCGCCACCATCTTCAAGTCATCCTGGGATGCTGAAGTGAAACATTCTCCCAGGGCTCCTTACTTAGTCTGCGAATACAACATGGAGATCCATGGTCTGGGGATACTATCTAGCCAGTAGCCAACTGGACATGAAGAGCTACCCAATGTCATTCGGACTGCTTTGGGTCCCTTTCTGAGCTAGCAGAAGAACCAGGAAGGAACAAGTCATGAGCAGAGAGGTAAAGGGGTGGGGGGGGGGTGGTGTCTCGAATCTCCCACCTGGAAGCCTTGTGCCCTGAGAGGTGATGAGATCTGATGTTACCTACACCCCACAAAGGAGGAAGCAAAGAGATATCTGAGTCTAGGGAAAGTGCATTCCTGCAGGGTCTACTGTGGTTGCCAATCCAGAAAACAAGAGAAGATTCTTTACACATGAAAGAATGGACCTTCCCTTACCTGCGGGTGGAGACGCAGCGGGGCCAGTGTGCTCTACTTACATGGATGGCTCTTATTTGACCCGGAGTGGGGGGAGGGGAGAATGGTCCAAGATGAATCCCACCCTCCCAAGACATGGCTACTCTTCCTGCTCATGGACATAGCTTATCTGTGTCTGTAAAAACCAACCAGAAATTGGCAGGTATACACAACAGAGAAGCCAAGTGGACTTTTTCTGAAAGAAGAGCAATGAGAACCTCATGGGGGTAAGTCAAAGTACACTACTCTTTGAAGTCAGTCTGATCTCAGGACCAACTTCCATAACTCAGAACACACACAGCACAGAAGTTCACAGACATCAGCGGAGGCAAGTTACCGAACTGTCTTGTGTGAGGAGGCAGCACGCAAGTCTTTTCCAGAATAAAACTACCACAGGACCCATGGCTTTCCCCTTTTGCTAATGTCTGACCTTACAGACATTGAAAGGCTGATAATGACAAAATCTATAGTGAGTTACTGGTGAGTAATGGCCACAAGATTCACCTTCCTTCTGCCAGCCTGGTGGATTACCCACAGGAAAACAATACCTCTCTCACACACAGCACGCACTTTAACCCAGCAATGATTCTCATCCAAAATGCTTCAGTTACTGCTCACACCTTCAGCATTATTTACTATGAGTACTCCACTATTAAGCAGAAGTTCTATGCATACTACAGGCATTCTGTAAGGAGATGTTTTATCTTCCAATAGGAAAATTGTTTTCAGGCTTGGCATATATAAAAGAAACTGTGTTTCAGCTCATCTCTGTTGAAACCCAGTCTCCCAAAGTTTAAGAGAACAAACGGCATTTTACTCCATAGCCTCCAAGTAATGCCACTGTGCATTCTACTCTCAGTTTTAAGTAGAGAAGTCAGGGCGGAGGTGGGGGGTGGAGGGCATAAATTCACCATCTGTGAAGAAATGTAATCAGACCCAAGGAGTTTCTACTTTGAAGTCTTCCTGAATCTGTGTGGGTTACAGGTCTGAACATATCACCAGCTTTGACAGGTGGCTTTATTTTTCATTTCAAAGAGGGAACAGCAAGGAAGGCTAGGAGATGGAGGGAACACGTGCACAACAGAGCTTTGAATGCTGCCCTTAGCTCGCAGAGGCATTCTGCTCAGTTCAGCTCACACGCTCAGAGGAAAGGAAGCTGAGCAAGGGCTTCAGCCCTTCAGGACATTGTCCTTCTAGGCCACAGGGCTGAGGAAGCCACCTTGCCCCAGCTTGGGGTACTCAACCTTCTCAGCTCTTAGATTGGGTGTACCCTTGTCCCACACACTGGCCATAGCTTCTGGGGGAGACATCAACCAGGAACAGTAGCAGGCAGGAAAGAAGCAACTAGATAGTAGTGACAGCCATTTAGCAAATGACAGCATTAATAAAGGCTGACACCCAGTTGCCCTTCCAAACCCTTGGAGCTCATATAGACTGCCACCACTCGGATCCTGTCGGCCAACCCCTCAATCGCGCAGGACAGTGTGCACAGCTCAGTCTGCATGGACAATCACTAACACATGACCGAAGGTCCAATAGGCAAATGTTTTTCAGGCTCGCCTTCAGAAGGATGTGCCACACTGGAGAAGAAACCTGAGCATGTGCTAATTTTCCACCTGGGTAAGGTCCGTATGTGGACAGATGCTTCCCAGCATGAGAATCCACCATTGTAGACAAGGGCCCCCCCTTCAGGAGGTGGTAAACTGAGTGGAGATATGAATGGATTCAGAGACATGACCCTAGTGCAAAGAGATCTGATCGGGCACTTGGCCTTGATGACACTTGGATCGACACGGGCATGATGACACTTGGATTGTCTCCAGCCTGGTGACCTCTCCTGGACAGTCAAAGAGGACCCTGGAGCCTGAGTTTCTTAAATAGCTGTATGATCCAAGTTCCTGTGTGACTTGGAAAGTACAAAAGCCGCTGAACCTGTGAGTAGAGAGCTTTCAAATTTTAGTCACTAACATTTAGTGTACATTTGTTCTAATTTGGATGGAATATATACTCATTTTTAAAAATGTTAGAAAAAATGGGAGCCATGCCAAAAGGAAAAACGAATTCAATCATAATCTTACTTCTTGAAATAAAAGCATTCCAGTTGCCTACCTTTGTCCTTCCTGTGATAACCTTTGCTTTTCTGTATCCATTCTTTGAAGATCCAGGCTAAGTGGCTACCCAACATCCTACTGCGTGTGGATGTAGACAGTGGTTTGCATTTCCTGCAGAACGTGGGGTTTTTTTCCTAAACACTGGTGTGCACATCCACATGTGACTGCTGTATATTCCTCTCTAATGATAAGTTTGGGGTACGTTTTTAAAATAAAACTTTAAGCAAAACGAATTGGCAGGCTGGGGATATGGCCTAGGGGGAAGAGTGCCTGCCTCGGATACACGAGGCCCTAGGTTTGATTCCCCAGCACCACATATACAGAAAACGGCCAGAAGCGGTGCTGTGGCTCAAGTGGCAGAGTGCTAGCCTTGAGCGGGAAGAAGCCAGGGACGGTGCTCAGGCCCTGAGTCCAAGGCCCAGGACTGGCAAAAAAAAAAAAAAAAAAAAACGAATTGGCAATTCCTATTTGGGGGGATTTTTTTTCTTACATATTCCAATTCTGAAGTGACTGAAAACACATTTTGGATTGCTCCACTGGTGCCCTTAGCATCACAAACATTGACGATAACTAACTGCCGTCTGAGTCCTGGTGGCAGCCCTGGGGTTGCTCTGATGACAAGCTGTCCAATTAACAAGATTCCATGGGAAAGTTCTTACCATATGGTCCATTTCTACAGTGCTTTTCTCTGCCTACTGGTACTGCAGTGGTTTAGGGTCTGGATTTAGGTCTGGGTTTGGATCCTGGCTTCTGTTATTATCGTGTAAGCTTGAGGAAGTTATTTAATCTCTTTCTATTTCTGTTCAGAGTTGTTTTTACTGACGACCTGCTTGCCACAACCATCCCCAATCCTGCCCTGAGGCTTTCTGAAATAAACATTGAGCTCCCAACATAAAAAAAATATGTAAAAGGAATACTGAAATCATTTAATTAATAGGAAGACCAAAACCTGATTCCATTAATGTAGTTATAAGTTGTATTTTTTAAGGGAAATGCTTGATCATTAGTTTCAAACATTTCTACTGCAGCATTTTAGTTCTAGAGAGATTTAGAAACGAAGAGGACTGTATTTAATGTAACTCTTCCTACAAAACAAAGCTGTAAGGAAAGTGTCATTATAATCTAAATTGTGTGGCCTACTCTCCACTATAGAAATGGAAAGAAACCAAGAATCTCAGGACATACCAGTGTCCTCATGACAGTAACAGATTCCATTAATGTAGGACTCTGTATACCATCCACTATAGTGAAAATTCAACATGCAATAGCTCACATGATCCTCCATAGCAACCCTACCACTTGGTGGATATCATTTTCTTTTCACAAATAAGGAAAAATGGGACTTTCAAAGTTAAAGGGTGATAGGTGAAAGAGGCCAGATTAAACTCCAAGTCCTACTCAACATTTTATGTTCTCACTGTGTTTAATTACTGCATCATGCCTTTTATAAAGTGAGGGACCAGATCCTTCCCTTTCTCTCTTCACTTTTCCACATCACATGTGTTACATTCATCACAAAGACTGTTAGTGACTAATGAAAACGACCATCAGCAATTATTCTTGTTATTATTGATTAAAAAACAGTATGATATCACTTGTAGATTATGATATACCTTCACAAACACCATGTAATCAACTTTCAACAATTCTGTGGTTTTCAGATGGCAAAAATGGGGGATCAGAAGGTTTCATATTTGCACAATATATCTGTCTACTTTCCAAAGCCAGGAAGTCCCTGGGCTTACATGGCCCTGACAATGAGCACCTCTTAAGATTTTTATGTTCTTGTTGTCTCATTTTTTCCTACCTTGGGGCTGACTGAGGCAGAGCCATTTCCTAATCATGCTCTCGATTAGGCAGGTTATCTGCTCCTATCACCTTGTAAGAGACAGGTATTTCTAATCCAGTAGGAAAGATGGATACAATGCATAGTAAGGATTAAGGAAGCCCAAATCTAATCCCAGCCGGAATTCTATAATGTTTTGCAAGAGGCAGCTTCTTCTTGTGCCTTTGACCGGAAATCTCCTTAGAAGAAGTAAGTATCATATAATCTCTGTACCGCCAGCCTTGGTTTTGGACTTGGGACCTTTGGAGCAATGATTGAATGACTGAGTCAATCAGCCAACCACAAACACTCCTGAGTTTGGAGTTCCTCCCTACTTTCCTCTGCCTTAGACTTGGAGATGATGGACAGAAGGTGAGGCAGCCTTGCCAAGCCCCTCACTAGGTAGAACATAAGTCCAAAAGAGCATGGGAGTCCAAGCTTCCACCTCCAACTTCTCTTGGATCATTGCTTCCTGACTCAGATGACTCAGATCCCTGGGCTCGGATGTTGCCTCTGTCCTCTTGGGGGTGTCTTGGAGTGTGGGGGATTGCCCCAGGGACAGGAAGAGGTCCTCCACTTTGAATTCTCTCTCCCAGATTTGTCTCTGGGAAATCTAGGTCGTGTGTGTGTGTGTGTGTGTGTGTGTGTGTGTGTGTGTGTGTGTGTGTGTGTGTGTTTGCCAGTATTAGGGACTGAATTCAAGACCTGGTCACTGCCCTTTAGCTTTCAAGGCTGAAGTTCTACCACTTGAGTTATAGAGTTCCACATTCAACTTTTTACTGGTTAATGGGAAACAAGAGTCTCACAGACTTTCCTGCCAGGGTCAGCTTTGAACCATAACCCTTAGATCTCAGCCTTCTGAGTGGCTAGAATTATAGGCATGAGCCTCTGGCGCCTGGATTTAAAAAAAAAGAAATAGGCCCTTTTTATCTGTGATCCAGGAGGTAAGAGGCCTTTGGAGAACGTCAAGATTCAACTTTCTATTTAGACAAGGTTTCTTTCATTTATTTTTATTTTAGAGAAAAAGAAAAGCAAGATTGATTGCAGTTTTTAATGTGGATTGAAATGGACATTTGCCAGTTTTCCGCGTTTTACCCCCACCATGTCCCACTGGCCAAGGTAGGAAAGAAACAAGAAGCCTGTGTTCTAGAGTATTTTTCCTGAGAACAGGAAAATGTCAATGACTGGTATAATAGAGGAGCTGGGTAAAATTTGCCTGAGTCACATTTTTGAATTTTAGAAAAGGATTTAGTCAGGCACCAGTTGATCGCACCTGTGGTTCTAGCTACTGAAGAGGCTGAGGTCTAAGGATTGGGATTGGAAGATAGCCTGGGCAAGAAAGACTCTTAACTCTAGTTAACTACCAAAAATCCAGAAGTGCCGCTGTGGCTCAAGTAGTAGAACACTAGCCTTGAGAAAAAAACTCAGAGACAATACCCAGACACTGAGTTCAAGCCCAGGACTGGCACACACACACACACACACACACACACACACACACACACACACACACACACACAAAAGAAGGATGGTAATGAAATAACTGCAAACAGGATGATAAAGAAGAATTTATGGCCAATTTAATTAAATAGCTGTTTTATGTGCTGTAGATATAACTAATTTAACCTACTTATTAAAACACCCTATAGACTATTAATCAGGAAACAAGTCTAATTTGGGAATATAACTTGGCTTTCTTGATTTTTCTTGCTTTTGATAATTCAAATTTTAGACTGGATAATTTATTTTTTATTAAATTTTATTGACAAGGTGATATATAGAGGGGGTACACTTACATAATAAGGTAGTGAGTACATTTCTTACCATATTTGTTACAGCCTCCCTCATTGCTCTTTCCCTTCCCTAGTTAAGATAAGCATATATACAATATCTAGTGTGCCAAAATCATATACAGTAACCACATGGGTATGCCACAGGAAATTCACCTAGTACATAAAACCTAATGACAATGATAAAATCCTCCTGTTTCCATCTCTTGGAGTTCATTTTTCTTAGCCTCATCTTATATAATCATATGTACATAGCTGTTGAGCTCTTGTGAACCTCTGATAGGTCAATCCTAGACCTTTTTATGCTTATTCAGTAATTGTTTGGTTTTAGAGACATAATGTACAGTCACTGACCAAAACATGTGGAATTACCATTTGAAAAGAAGTTTGTTTTACAGACATGATCTCTGCTGTTCTCTCCTTCCCCTCCAACAACCACATATCCGGGACACCATGCACCTTTGTTCTCTGTGTTCTAGGCTTGTCTTGCTCAACATTATTTGTTCAAGATCTGATCATTTCCCTGTGAATGCTATTATTTTATCGTTTCTAATCTCTGTGTAGAATTCCATTGTGTACAGGTAACACAATTTTTGGATCCATTCATCTGTGGAGGGGCATTTGAATTGTTTCCATATTTTGGCTATTGTGAATTGTGCAGCGATAAACATGGATGTGCAGGTGTCTTTATGGTATCCTGGATCCTGTTGTTCAGGATAGATGCCTAGGAGTGGTATGGCTGGGTCATAGGGTATGTCTATGGTGAGTTTTTTGAGGAACCTCCATACTGTTCTCCAGAGTGGTTGTACTAGTTTACACTCCCACCAACAGTGGAGAGGGTTCCTCTTTCTTTGCATCCCCTCCAGCATTTGTTGTTGCCTGAGTTCAGAGTATAGGCCATTCTAACTGGAGTGAGGTGGTATCTCAGGGTTGTTCTTATTTGCATTTCCTTTACTGCCCGAGATGTTGAACATTTCCTCATATATTTCTTTGCCATTTTTATTTCTTCTCCTGTGAAGTCTCTGTTTAGCTCCTTTGCCCATTTAATAATTGGTTTACTGGGTTTGGAGGGGGCTAGTTTCTTGAGTTCTCTGTAGATGACAGATATTAGGCCTTTGTCTGTTGCTGTGCTGGTAAAGATCCTTTCCCATATGGTTGGCTGCCTTTCTAGTTTAGTGGATACGTCTGTAGGTGTACAGAATTTTTTTATTTTGTAGTAGTCCCATTTGTCGAGTCTCTCCCCTATCTGTTGTGCCCTGTGACTCTGTTCAGGAAGTTTAGACTAGATAATTTATAAAGGAAAGAAGTTCATTAAATTTATAGTCTTGGAATTCAAGGGCATGGTGCCAGTGCCTTCTTTTTCACATGCATGTGCACGTACACACATGCGCATGCGCACACACACACACACACACACACACACACACACACACACCAACTATATTAGAACCTAGCTGAAAAATAGAAAGGAGAATGTCCATGTTCAGAAAAAGGAGAAAATTCATATAGTAAGACCAGATACCAAAAAATTCAGTAACAAAAATTTTCAATAATAGTCTTCTCTTCCTCTGGCCAGAAGTCCCTTAAAAAAAAGCAAGAAACACTCCTGAGAGCGAAGCATCTACCCTTCTCAACTTCCACCAGCCCCTCCTTCCTCTTTGAAGTTCTACTCTGTCTCAGCTCTGGTGCACTGACAACCCAGCATCCACACCTGAAGTTTAGGGAACACACGCAGCCATCTCCATCCATAACAATCCTTTCCCACCTGCTTTCAGCACACCTGGGTAGTTCTAATTTGAATCCAGCTCATTCTGTTACTAGGAATAAGTCTGGTTCTGTCTTAGCTACCTTAACCATAAACTGAGGAAGATACATTTGCAGTCTGTAAGATCTCTACTTGGTTCACCGTCAGAGGCTTATGCAATTCTGGACTTTCCAAAGGTAGCCATTTCATAATTTCATTTTCAACTTTTGAATGAAGATTTAAGATTAAGCTTTCCTATTCTCATTAGTCTTGTGGTTTCTTTTTACTATCCTGATTTTCCTAACTTCTCCCTGGAACAACAATGATGTTTCTAGCAGATCATAGGAAAATCATTATGCTGCAATCTATTAAAAACTATTTTACACATCTCACCCACACTATTCCTCTTTTCCAGTGACCCACATGGAATTCCCTTTTTCTAGGCTTTGGGCTGGCAGTCTCATCCACCCAAGTCCATCGTCCCTTTTCTTTCTCTGGCCTTTATCACAGCCCCACCTGTACCTGCACTGATGTACTAAAGAAGGTTCTGGGCACTTTGGTGTTAAACAGCCTGCTGCCCAATCCCAGGATATCAGATTTCTAGTTGAAACAGTTACTGGTTTGTTAATTACCTAGGTAGTTGCTTAATTGCCCATTTGTGGTTCACAGACCTCCTTTCTTTCCATTTTTACCCACTACCTACCTATCGGTCCTCTTCTTCATTGATATGTCCCATGGGCCGCAGAATTCTTGTCCTCCAGACCTTAGAAGGTCGTCATGATGTATGAGCATAGCTACATTCCAGGTCTCTACTTTCTACTCACCTTCAACCTCAAATAATCCAATCTAAACATCTAAGTGCATCCCCTAAACCAGCGTTTGCCTTCTAGCTGCAAGTTGGGAGATCATCTGGAATGTCAACCAGCCAAAGGTGGCCCTGTGGTGTCCATACTGCGCAGCACCTTCCCAGATAGGCCAGCCCTGCTCCCACGCAGCTCACACCCGGGAGACATCACGGCTGTCTGGTCAGCTCCTTCAAGATACTGCAGCCCAGGGCCATGTGGACTGGATGGCATTTCCAAGAATGAAAATGCAATATAGCCACTTCACAGTCCTGACACATCCTGGGGTTTTCGTGGACACTCAGTTTCTATGGATCAAATAACTAACCATTTGGTCCATGTTCCACCATTCTACCCCAGTCTCTTTGCCTTCCTCTGTCTTCCTCTCAAACCATCAGCTTCAAATTCACACTCTACAAACCATGACTTCCTTCTTGTCCTCCTCCAGCCCATTCTGTTCTCACCATTTACTGTAATAATATTTGTGAACTACATGTTTTCCCTCCAGGATTTAAACTAAGCAGTACCCATTCTTTTGCCTTTCCTTACAAAACTTGCCTTCTGGCTGTTATCTTCCTTCTACTTTGGACTCTTTCCAAATGGTCCGCTTCCCTTCTGAGTTGTTAAAGCTGAGCAAGAGGCTCATTATGTAAGGCCAGACCATTAGGTTTTATCTGCCCCGACAGGGGCCTCTGGGAGTTTGCCTCCTTGCACTCAAGCAGCCATTTCTTCCCGATTATCCCTGCTGTAGTGGGGCTGAACACTGCTTGTCGCTTTACCAGGTAGGTTCTCAGAGGGCTGCCTCCCAGCCAAGTCTGTGTCTTTACAATCAAGGTGGGAATTAATTGGCGAGAGTGCAATGATCCTGAATACTTTGTGGTCTCTGCGCTTCCACTGGGAGGCTTAGCATCCTCTTCTGTTTACCAAGGTCTTTCAGAAATTAGTGTTATTATTTCACACCTACGATTGTAGGGCTCATGAGCTGCATGATAGGAAGGCTTAAGCTCAAGTTGTCTGAGTTGCTTTTGGAATCAGATCAAACTGGTGTTGAAGTGCCTTCCCGCCTGACTCACACAGCCATTGTTATTGTATTTAGCTTTGGATAAACCTTTGTATAGAAGGTGACTGCTCACAGCAGTTCATTTGAAATGTGCGGGGCTTAGATCTTGGCTTCATGTGTGAGCACGGGCCTGTCACCAAGCATTCCAGGTCACTCTCTGAAATGAATTTGTCTTTCCTCAATGTTTCTCTGAGCCAGGGAGCAGACATTCCTCCGGCTCTGCATTAATCCAATTACTAAACACCTGCAGACATGCAATAACAGTTTGGGTGCCAAGAGCCTTAGAAATGGTTTTATAGCCAATGTAATCTGCTGTCCTGCTATCAGGAGTCGTGTTACACACCTGCCAAGATTGGAGCCAAAAAAACAACACTCACAGTTCTCACTCCATGCAAGAACGTTCAGTTACATTAGAGAGACAACGTGACAGGCATTTTAACCTGACAAGCCACGGGCCCCATTAAACATTTTGAACTTCTAGTAATTGTACTCGATGTTGCTGTAGTACTCAAATGTTTTCAGGGGGAATGACAAAACAAGATTTTTCTTCTAGAGACTCTGAAAGCAACTGTGCCTCCCCCAAGATGTAATTCGGTGAAGCCTGAATTCTCATGCTTGTTCTGGTTTGCTTCAGAATACAACTGAAATGACTCCATACCAGAGAATCACCAGGAGGCCTCGTGGTCACCCAATAATCACGTCCTGCCTGTGCATGGTAGGGACACAATAGCCAAGGACGCTTGGTTTTCTTATCATCTTGAAATCTTAAGGCCTGGAGAAGCCTGTCCTATAGATACAGCAACCTCTTAAACGAATGAGCATTTGTCAAGACAATTCAAAACAAGCCACATTGATTATGGCTACTTTCTTTCTTTTGATTCCTGCCTGAGTTGCTTTATCTATGACAAAGGAATCCCTTAGCTCCTTGGTTTTCCATAAGTTACCAATTTCTCTTCAACCAGAGCTGCCATATTGTTTAATGTTTGTTAACCTGGGATTTTAAAGAGTAGACACAGTATGTGCTCACTTCTTCAAAGTCAACACCATGGGGAGATTCTGCCTGCAACATAGTAGGTCCCAGAACAATATTAGTTGGACAGGTGCTTGGGTATAGATACATGTTCTCTGTTGCATTCTTCCCCCAGTGGCCCCTTTGGTTTGCATTAAAGAAACCACTAGGGAAGTTGGGAATCAGGAAATGAGAATGTAGTCATTGTCCTGGGAAGCCAGGTGAAAAGGAGAAGGTACTGTGTCGTATGTAGTACCTTTGAGTGAACCCCCAAATAGTCCCACAAGACACACTTTGACCAAGGTTTCCCTGGTCCCTCACACTGCCCGCCATTCTCAACAACAGAGCCCTGGGAGTTGGACCCCCTGGCTTGGCACTTCAGCAGCAATAAAGTGTGGCATGTGATTGATGGCTGCCTCTGTGAGAGCCCTGTCCTCTCAAGCGCGGCACTCATGCCCCCCCCCCCGCGCCCCTGAGACCAGAAGTGGGATTATGTTTCTCACCTCTCATAGCTTTTCTTCATGTAAAACCAATGGTCAGGCCCACAGTGCATACAGAGGGGCCCTTTGAGTTTTCTCTCCTTGGATTTTCTATCTAAAAAATGTGTGTGCAACTGAGAGGCCTCTTCAAAAGTTTTCCAACCACAGAGTCTAAGTCCTTGCTAGTCAACGTGTGGCTCTTGGCACCACAGAGTTGGCGGTTTGTAACATTTGTACAAGCTCTTTTAAGCCCCATAGGAAAATGCTCTGAAGCAGTGGCCACATTTTTCAGGAGGCTAAAAGCTGAGGATCAAGGTTTGAAGCCAACCTGGGCAGGAAAGTCGGTGGGACTTTAAAAAACAATTACTGTCTTTAAGTACTTGTACAAAGAAGTTGCCATTCAACAAAGCAGTGTACGAATACAGTGTGTCTTGGTCAATGTCATTTCTTCCAACAGTCTCACCAACCCACCCCTTCCCTCACTCTTCTTAAATTTGAGGTTATGTACTGATGTTTTTTGCCATTTAAGAAAGTAGTTTAAGTATACAATGCATCTTGTTCTGTGTCGTCCCTTTAACATTTCACCCTCCTTTGACCCACCCCTTCCCTTATTTTTCTCAATTCTGTGACATATACAATGAATTCTTGACTACATTCTACTCCTGTCCCCCCTCCATTCTTCTACACCTCTCCCCGTGCCCCTCCCCTCCCCCTCCCCACCTTACAGGTACGCATTTCCTGGTACTTGTTTTGTTGAGCTTTGACTTAGGCTTTCTAAGAGTTTTACTATTTGAGTTCTCCTTAGAGTCTGTTATACTTTAGTTAATTCACTTGTGACTGATTGCATACCACCCAGTGTGTTTACTTATAGATTTATAGGTACCTTCTTAGGACTACAAATAAGGAAAACCATGCAAATAAGCCAGATCCGGGGAACTCTTATTTCTAATTAACAAGCAAAAGGCCAGAAGTGGAATTATGGCTTAAGTGGTAGAGAGCCACCCTTGAGTAAAAAAGCTAACAGACAGCACCCAGGCCTCGAGTTCAAGCCCTAGTACTGGTGCACACATGAGTACACACACACACACCACAGGCTGGACAGCCCAGTTAAGTTAGGATCTCAGAATGGGCTCCCCTGTAGACCATTCAGTCTTTTGTTGTTGTTTGTTTGGATTGTTTTATCTTTTTGCCAGTTCTGGGGCTTGAACTCAGGACGTGGACCGCTCTCCCTGAGCCTCTTTGTGCTCAAGGATAGTGCTCTACCAGTTCAGCCACGGCGCCACTTCCAGCTTTTTCTAAGTAGTTAGTTGGAGTTGTGAGTCTCATCAACTTTCCTGCCTGGGATGGCTGTAAACCATGATCCTCACATCTCAGCCTCCTGAGTAGCCAGGATTACAGGTGGGAGCCACCCACACCTGGCTCATGTTTTGTTTTTCATTGCTATTGTAAAGGTGATGTACAGAGGGTTGCAATTACTTAAGTCAGATAATGAGTACGTTTCTTTTTGAACAGCGTCACCTCTTCCCTCATTTTCTCCCAGCTTTCCCCACATTTTCTGGCAGAGAAGAACCTAAGAGTGATCTTCACAATTTAGAAATCACGTAGTCAGACCAAGCTCTCCAGGATGGAGAGAGAGGCTGATGACACCAAAATCTGGACAGAAGAGAAGAGAAGATGAAGTTCGACACCACCATCATCCCCACCACCACCACCACCACATGCTGGAGCTGGGAGCTCAGAAGATCCAGACGCAGCCAGCTCACTGTTCTGGGCACCGCCGGAAGCAGCGCAGCCAGTACCTACAGAGGGAGCAGAGCATGGTAGGACTGCCATACCAGGTCCACCAGCCCCTCCCGTGAAACCCAACTTGCTCAGCCCACATGTAACCTTCAGCCTCTGCCCAGAGCAGTCAACATGACAGTAATAATAGTAGTCACAAGAAAATGTATCCTCCATCAGCCTAACAGCTTTTGAAAAGTAAAATGCTGGGGATATGATTTCAATTATGACTCACATTGTCTGACTTGTCTCTCTGCATAGCAAAAGTTCACCTCCTCTTGCCCTCTCACCTCCACTTTTCAAAACTAAGGCAGACACAAGGGACTGTGTTGGTGCCTGCCTCCTTGAAGGAGGGGGGGGGAGGCGGGGCTGTGTGCCCAGCATCAGTTCCCAGTCCCCAATCTGCTCAGCTCCTGCAGCAATAATGACCTTCCCGCTAATCTTATCCCAATAAACCCCAGGAGAATGAGAAAGCCCTAAGCAGAGGCCGAGTCTCTCTCTCTCTCTCTCTCTCTCTCTCTCTCTCTCTCTCTCTCTCTCTCTCTCT
Source organism: Perognathus longimembris pacificus (assembly GCF_023159225.1). Lineage (NCBI taxonomy): Eukaryota > Metazoa > Chordata > Mammalia > Rodentia > Heteromyidae > Perognathus > Perognathus longimembris. The sequence goes on along the minus strand of NC_063168.1, from coordinate 67,176,135 downwards.
CTCTCTCCCCTCTCTCTCTCCCTCTCTGCATTATTCTTTCCCTATCTTCTTCTCCTCTCTCTCTGTCTCTCTCTCTCTCTCTCTCACACACACACACACTTTCTCTCTCTGAATAAAGACTTCTAATCTTAAAAGGAAAACAATCTTGTACAAATTGAGAGTGTAAATCCCCTAGCTGGGCCTGTTTCTATCTACTTCATTTTTGCTGAAGGTGGCTATTTCTAAATCAATTAGATCATTGAGCAGGTGAATGCCAGCCAGCCAGGTAAGAATAAGGAAAGACAGATCTAATCAGACTCTTGGTTCAGAATGTCTGTGAAAGAAACAGGATTTTCAACCAGGTGCTGCATAGACTACAAGAAACAAGCCTCACTATTAGTTAACAAGCAAATATATGCTTCCTAAGAAATTTGTAAACAAATGTAACAGATATTTATTATTTTTCTTCTTCTGAATCTTCTCTCTCTCTCCCTCTCTGTCTCTCTGTCTCTCTCTTCCCCCCCATCTCTCTCTTTCAGCATTTAATTCAGGGTCTTTTTGCTGCTAGGCAGGTCCTTTACCACATGAGCCATTTCTCTAATCTCTTATGCTTTAGTTATATTTCAAATGTATGTTCCCCTTCCCCCCTGGCTAGCCTGGACAACAATCTTATTCATGCTTCTCACCTTGCTGGCATGACAGGCATGTGCCACTATGCCCATCTTTCCATTATTTGAGAAGTAGGGGAAGTAGTATCTCATGAACTTTTTCCCAGGCCAGCCACAAACTAGATCTCAGCCTCCCCCATAGCTAGGATTACAGTCACGAGCCACTGTGCCTGGCTTTCCTATCTTTTCCTTTCCCAGCTAATATCTACTTATTTCTTTTCATCAAACTGGCTCAAACGTTACCTACACCAAAATATTTCCAAATCTCCCTGAATTTCCAGAATGCACCCCCATTCTATGTGGAGCAAGTGCTCAACTTCAGTTCATTACCATGAAGAAAATTGGCTATGTCTTTGAAGTTCAAGAGAGATTACCCATTTTAATATCACATATCACTATTTTCTTGACAAACCACACATTAAAAGCAACAAGATTTGGGAAAAACCTTAAGGAAAGAATTCTTCAAACATAACTTTTTTACCAAAGTCCTAGCAAAAACAGTAACAAGTGTAACAATACTAAGCAAAAAAATTCAAGTACTAACCATTTCAATAATTGAGCAGTTAAATTGCCAATATATTTGTTTCTAGCATCACAGCTACCCTATTTTTGCTATCTTCAGTTTCTTTTTTGTTTTATTTAACTTCGTATGCTCCTAGAGGATGCTTGCACCAGTTGAAGATGAGTTTCATTGACACAGGGGAGGTACAGTCACAGCTCTCTCATTTGTGCTCACAGCCCAGCTTCAAATAGAGAAAGTAGAAATGTCCTCAGTATATCAGCACCTTTTGCCTAATGTAAAGCATTACACAGGAAGTTTTCATATATTACAAAGAGGTTGTCTTTAATTGAGAACAAGTCCCTCCTTGTTTGGGGGCTTATTTTCAATGTTGATATTTACACTCTGATGATATTTATTTATACCCTTATTATATTTTTATAAAAACCACATAATTAAGATGTGATGTTTTGTTTCTCTTTGGTTTTATTGGCGTTTTATACTTGGGATCTCAAACTTTCTTGGGCAGGTACTAAACAACTTGACTCATGTCTCCAGAATAACATGATGTATTATTATACATACACATTGTGAGATGATTAGCATAATTCAGCAAGTTAAGATTAAAATGTTGAGTTAATGATCATCATCATGTTGGCACAATTGTTTCTACTGAAAGAAACATGTATTATATAGCAAAGAGACCACAGGACATTTGCAACAAATACAACTGTTTCCAGTATCAGTGGTGTGATAGACAAAACAACATCACCTTCCCCTAAAGGTCCACATTCGAACCCCCAATATTTGTGATTTAAATAACGAAAGGCATTTTTCTGGCATGATGAAGCTAAGCAATTGAAGATGGAAAGAATGCCATGGTTCCCCTCAGAGGTGGGGGCGACAATAAAGTCACAAAGGTCTTTCAAGGGAGGATAGGAGATTCTAACTCATGGACAAGATATGCAATAATAGATGCCAGAGTTGACAGGAACCAAGAAACAGTGGATACAGGTAGCCTCTGGAAGCTGGAAAAGCCAAACCAATGGATCTTCCTCCAGAGTCTCTAAAGAAATTGCCTTGCCAGCCCATTGAAGACTTGGCTGACCTCCAGAACTGTAAGAGCACACATTCATGTTGCTTTAAACCACGATGTTACTGGGGATTTGTTACAGCAGCCATAGAAAGCGAGGCCACACAGCAGAGCCCCCATGGGAAGGTTCATCTTTGTCATCTCACTAGGTTTATCCCATTGGCCCCTGACCTCTCTAGCTTCTCCATCAAGGCAGCATTAGAAGAAATTTTGCCATAAGCATGCCACCTTAGTGTTTCATGATTATTTTCTCCCATGTAGCAGATGCTCAAGTATTCAAACAATGAAGAGAATAAAGTGACAAATAATAAATTAAGTATTGGACCAATCACTATCATTTTTTAATTTTATTTTATTGTCAAGGTGTTGTACAGAGGGGTTACAGTTACATATTGAAGGTAATGTGCTTGTAGAACACTGTTACCCCTTCCTCATTTCCCCCCACTCTTCCTCTCTCCTGCCAAGTTGTAAAGTTCATTTCCAATATAGCATCTTGTGAGGATCAATGTTGCATTGGTTCACCCTTTGTAATTTATATAAAGCTCTAAGTTAAACAATTTTTCAAAGTCTTGCATTAAGGATTATAGCTACTGAAGTTTCTTTTTAAAAAATAGTACTGGGGGGCTGGGAATATGGCCTAGTGGCAAGAGTGCTTGCCTCCTACACATGAAGCTCTTGGTTTGATTCCCCAGCACCACATATATGGAAAACGGTCAGAAGGGGCGCTGTGGCTCAGGTGGCAGAGTGCTAGCCTTGAGCGGGAAGAAGCCAGGGACAGTGCTCAGGCCCTGAGTCCAAGGCCCAGGACTGGCCAAAAAAAATAAATAAATAAAATAAAATAAAAAATAAACTTTAAAATAAATAGTACTGTGGTTTGAGCTCAGGAACTCAAGCTCATAAACAAGGTGCTGTAGCAATGGAGTCAGATCTCCATCATGATATCAATAGCTAGTGGGTCCAGCTATTGGCTTCCTGGTTGTAAAAACAATTGCATGCAGAATAGGTATTAGAGGGCTTCAATAGACCTCAATCTGGACAAACTGTTCTGTGGACTTCCAAAATTGGTCATTACTACTACCCACAAAGACTACCACAAGGCATAAGAAAGAGCCACACCTGTATGCTGGCTACGAGAGGAGGCCCAAACCTTGAGATTCCACCAGGGGCTGTGCTCTAACCTCACCTCCTTACTTCAAAATAAGAGCAATCTTCAGATGCTCTTGCTTTCCTGGACCAGAACTCACAAAAACAGGCAACACACAAGGTCCATCACGAGTATTATTCTCAAACCAGCTCCATCAACCTTCTGCCTACCTTCAGCCTGACCACGAACACAGCTCATCCCCAAGGGTGTCCCCAAGGCTGTGCGGACTGACCTCGGCCGTCACAGCATTCCCTTTCTGGGAACGCGTAGATCAAGATTGCTGCCATGGCCTCCTCTACCTTGCTACCACTCTTACCTGTGAGGGAACTGTGATCACATTGCTTCTAGAAATGGAACAGAAATTCCTTTGTTCTTCACTTTTGGTCCCCTCTCAAGTATAGGGCCAGATCAGAACTCGTCTCCATGAAGTGGCTTAATGATAGTCCTTAACAAATGTAAGAAAAGTAAAATAAAAAGCAGCTCTGAGAGGCTTATGAGGATTCCAAATGGAAACATGAACTTGGGGAAGCTGAGTTGTGAGCTGCAAGAGCTCACAACTATATGCACCACTCTCAATACGCTAATATCTACTACCTTAATACAATTTTCTAATATTTCATTATCTCTGTAATCCTCTCTCTTCCCAAATAAATCTGAGAGGAACCTCCAATTCCTTTATCAAAAGTAGAACAACAACAAAAAATGCTTCTTTCCCTTGATTCTAAGGAGATTCCCTAACTAAGCTCCCAATTCCTGGCATTGCTATATTGAGCATTGAGTTGAAACTCCCCGAAAAACCCCCATAGGAAGATGGATTGTCTGCAAATATGGTGTCATTCCTTTCCGCATCTGCATTTATAGTGGAATCTCCCTTTCCCGACAAGTGGGGCTAACCAGTGGTGACTGACTAAACCAATCAAATGCAGTGGCTGAACAGCTGTTGCTTGGAATCTACCATCCAAGTGAAGATGCTCGGGTTACCCTGCTGATTAATGAGCAGCCACATGGAGAGGAAGGCCACGTGGAGGACAGACCATATGGAAGAGAGCCAACGCTCCCAGCCAAAACAACCAGGGGCAGAAAGGGACCATGTCACCAAACCCCATCCAAATCACAGAACCATTAGCCAGTGAAGGATAGTTGTTTAGCCACTGCACTGATTTGTGATGCACCAAAGGCAACGGAAACAGGGAGGGATTTCTAAGCTCCATTTCCATCCTGATGTCCCTTGCTTTTAATTATTCCACAGCACAAAGTGCTCAACCGAAAGTTACCCAAACTAAGACAAACTTATTTTTTGAAGTTGTCTCTGCACCTCCCCTGCAGGGAGGCTACACGGGTATCTCGTCATGTTCCACACCAAGAACTGACTCTGTGGAACTCTGTTTCTTCACCTGTGGCATTTCACCAGGAAGAGGAAAACAGCAGATGCTTATCCACAGCCGAGATACCCAGAGTCTCCTGACCTTGAAGGAAGAAAGAAATGGTTGTTAGAGGAAAAATCAGGAGGATAACTGAAAAAGGATTTTTCTATCATAACACTGAGGATTGGGTTTCATAAAAATGCTCAGTTCATAGGTTCATGACTGGAAACAAGGTTCCCCCTACCCCGAACACATTTGAGCAGGGCCTTGAAAAGCGAAGGCAGTGTTTATATCTTTGACGTTTTTGCTTTCTCTATTCTGTGAATTAGGTCTTGTGTGCAACTGAAGTCCACTTGAACAACAGTTGTGAGAACATAACTTGGCTTGGTGATGTGGGAAAGCAACTACCCCCATCGAGTGTCTCCCTCTCACACAGAGAGATCTCCACCACACCGAAGAGAAGAAGCAGGGGCTGTGGCCAGTCCGAGATGCTTGTGAGGGAACCAGGGAAAGGGGGAGACTGCTCCTAGATCCTGGGGAGAAATGGCAACAAAATGAGCCTCGATAAAAAGAGGTCATGAGAGCATTCCAGAATCCAGACCCGAACACATGTTTACAGTTCAGAGATTTCAGCATTTAATGATGTCAGAGGTTGTTGCACAGGTAACCGGGCAGATGTGCAAGGCCTATGGCTCTAGTAATGACAACCACATTGTTCTTGCTCTTCTCACAGAACAAGGGGGCCTCCTCTGTGGGGAACTGCCAGCCTCGGCTCTGCAAGGCAAATGAACACACCAAGGTCACCTAACCTGACACTGTTCACATCCTGGTTCTCGCTCTAAGATACACCCTCAAAGCAGAAGCTTCCAGAATCAAAGAGACTCTGGTGCTAATCTCTCTGCACTACTCAGGAGCAAACCCTCTCTTCTCTACATCTCCATTCCTTCTTCTGTAAAAACAAGAACTGGGTAGAACGATGGCATAAGAATCTAAATCCATAGTTCTCTATATTTTTTTAAATTATTTGGTGTGTACCTTTCTTTCTCATGTAACTACCCAAAGTTTCCTGCAGTAAATTTCTTTGCTCCCTTACTGGGACATGTGATTTCAGATTGTTCCTCTTGTGATGTAATTATAACAGCACAGAGTACAACATGCCTTTTCTCAGAGTCAAGGCCATGATCTCCCCGACAGAGAGGATGGGCGCTCACCCAGCCTCAGCTAAGACTCAATGCTTTATTAGGTATTTTTTATTAGAGCTTTTGTAGCAGATGCAGCGGTCAGTACATTTTTTGTTTGGTTTCAGGGGTTGTTTCTGGTTGAGCTGTTCTCTGTGGTTTAGAAGAGGAATCATGTCAATATTTACAAGTATGCCAAGGGCACTTGAAAAGAAGGTATCACATCTGTAAGCACATGAAGTGTAACACTAATTTAGAAGTTCAACTTGTTATTTACCCTGTGCCTCTTGGACCTTAATCGTGTTTCCCTTTTCATTTTCCATGACTGTCTGTTTAAATGTTGACAACAAGATAGTAACATGTCCCCATCGAGGACACTTTTGTTGGTGATTTTCCCTTGGAGTTCTAAGTTTGAACCACACTTATAAAGATGCTACATTATTTACAACGTGTAAGTTTATTTCTTCTTATCTTCATTATATAAACCAATTCTTCATCAACACAGAATGATCTATGGGGGCTGTTTTTGCCTTAATTCCTACTTTTTTAGCTGTCAGCATCAGCTACTTCATTTCTTCTTGCTTATATTCCCCTCTCATTTTGCTCCCCATTGCTTTGTTTGGAATCCTCTTGTGTTGCTTTGCTTTCACTGGATGTCTTATTAATATTCTAGTTAGTTTAAACCAATCGGAGTGTTATTTTCCTTGTAATATGAATCTATTAAAGTTGTCCTTGCCATTATCAACTTGTTTCCAAGGTATATCTCCTTTTCCTTTTAAATTAATTGTACAATTTGTTTTTTATTAGTTGTACAAAGAGATTTAGTTGTGGTATTTCCATACATGCATATAATGTACTTTAACTGAAATGACCTTTTCTGTGATTCTTCTTAACTCTCTTCTTTTTAACCAAGTGCTATGTTTTCACACATGAATATTATGTATTTTGATCATATTCACCATACCCTTTTCTCTCTCCTCTGCCCTCCCCACCTTATCCAGCCCCAAACAGGGTGTGGTCAACCATCTTGTTATTCTTCCTTTATAATCTAGAATCCACATATGCCAGAAGATGTGGGATATTGTCTTTTGTTCTGGCTTATTTCATGATATCCATTTCTATCCATTTTCCTTTGAGACACATAATCTTATTCTTCTTTATGGCCTAATAATATTCTTTTGTGAGTATATACTGTCTTTATTCATTGGTTGATAGGAACCTGGGATTAGTCCATATTTTGGCTATTGTGAATAATGCTACCACAAACATGAATGAGCAACTATCTCTAAGTGCGCTGACTTACATTCTTTTAGATACATTCCCAGGAGTGATTTAGCAGGAATATTTTTAGTGTTTTGAACAACCTCTGTGCTGATTTTCATCTAATTAGACTAAATTACATTCCTATCAGCAGTGGTAAGGTTCCTTTTTCACAGGCATCCTCACTAGAATTTATTTCTCAATGACAGTTATTATGATGATATCAATATCATTTTTATTTATATTCCATTTATGACTAAGAATGTTGACTATTTCTTTGGACATTCATTTGCCATTTGTACTCCTTTAGAAAACTGCCTTTCAAATTCATTTGTCCATTAGCTATATCATATTATATATATATATATATTTGAATTTTTGTTGTTTTGTTTGTGGGTCTTGTTATATATTGTGACATTGGAAAAGAAAGAAATAAACAGTCTTCAAAAAATGATGGTGGGAACCTGGATATCCATATATAGAACACTGGAAAACTAGAACCCTACCTCTCACTTTGTATTCAAAAAACAATGCAAAATGAATCAAAGATGCTAATTTAAAGCTTAAAACTGCTCCGAGAAAACACTGGGGGAAAAAATCCCTTTGAAGATACACACATAGGTAGCATCTTTTTTAAAATTTATTTTCTTATCATCTCTCTCCACCAAGAAGTTTCCTTATTTTATTGATGTTTTTCATGGCTACATCTTCACTGATTTCTTTTTCAGAATTTTTATTCTCCAGGGTTCATTTTTTATAGGTCTTCACCAATCTTTTATACACCTTTTTCTTTGTCCTTGGAGTTCTGGAACTGTCTTAAGCATTTGTTTCATCACCCATTGTCTCCTACTATATCAAGTTCACATCTTATTTCAAAACTTGTTATACTTTTATCATAAAATGCTTCATCCAGAGCAGTATCAATGTGGACCTGAATGTTTAATGGTCTAATTCACAGCTCTCTGGTTTGCTACTGAGATTAAGAAAACATTGTTAAATACTCTACTTCTTCCACTGAAGTTATTCCTATGCAAGCATCTGAGTGACAGAGACTTCAGTGGCCTTTTGTGAACATTCAAAATGTTCTCAAGGTTTCCTGCCATTTTCCTTTTGGGTCACCTGCAGGACAGCTCTCCATGGTATTTTGCAGCCGGTGCTTGTCTCTCTGTCCTATGTGCTCAGAGGCTTCCAGGGTCTTCTTGTTCTTACTCTTGAGTCAACATTCTGTGGTTAGAGGTTTGAAATGCCCAATATCGAATCCATACTAGATTAAGGAAGGTCATAAGGTATACACCATAATAATGAGATCAGAAGGAGGCTTTGGTGATGACCAGACTCCAGAATTTTAGGGCTATCTCAGGACCACATAGCATTTTATTCAGTTTAACTATCAAATTCAGCATCAGATTGCTGTACCACCACTTGATCATTTTGTGACCTTGCCTACCTCCATTTTACCATCTATAAAATCATTGGCATGCTAGTACCTTCCTCATAAAACTGTTTCAGAGAAGAAATAAGGCTCCTTAGACATATTACTGTGTCTAGCACATAACAAGTTGTGATAGTTACATGGCATTGGCTCATATGCAGATAGAATTTTGGATGGGATTTGAGAGAACTTTGTCTGCATGTTACTGATAGAAACCAACAGAAGGAACTCCCGAAGGAGTTCCAAAGAAACCCAAAGATGGGAAAAGTACAATCTAATAACAGATGAACAATTCAGACATCTAGCATCGAGAAGTAGACAGTGTCAGAAATGAATTAGAGCTGGAAGCTTCATCTCAGCACGGAGGGTAGAAACAGGCAGGATCACCAGTCTGGTTTCAAGGAAGGGCGATCATCTTCCCAACTACTTCCTCTCTGGGCTTCTGCAAATTGCTGATGAGAAGGAAACCAGCACTGCCTCTCTGCTGACCGCCTTCCTGCCAGTGCCCTTTCTCCACGTGGAACATTCACCAGGTGCCTTCTAGAATTATCATTCCATGACTTCTAGTCTCAAGACTCTTATTTAGCGTCAAATAATAGAGGGCTGGGAATATGGCCTAGTGGCAAGAGTGCTTGCCTCATACACATGAAGCCCTGGGTTTGACTCCTCCGCACCACATATATAGAAAACGGCCAGAATTGGCGCTGTGGCTCAAGTGGCAGAGTGCTCACCTTGAGCAAAGAGAAGCCAGGGACAGTGCTCAGGCCCTGAGTTCACAGGCCCAGAACTGGCAAAAAAAATAAAATAAAATAATAATAATAATAATAATACAGATCCTAGTCCACCTACATCAACAACAGGATAGTAAACATGATAAAGACAGAGACAGAATGGGAGCTTCATAAACAACTAACCCAGGAGTTCCACATTCTAAAGACTTCCATAGATTGTCCCCTGGGACAGGCTCTCCCATGTGGGAGGGGCAGTGATCTTATAACATAACAGTAGGAACCACTGTTTGAGAAATAAGAATAAGCAAACAAATAAATGTTTTGTGCTGGCTTGAGTTATACATTCATGCCTGAAGCAATCAAGAGAGTCCTAGAAATCAAGAGCTGTTTGTCATCTTCCATCAGCACCACAAAAAAGGAGGGGCCACTGTTTCTAGAAAATAAACAGCAATTGGCAAAAACAACCTTGCAACCTACAATCTTGGCTGACAATTCAAACTATTTAATCAGTAATATAGTATAGGCAATCATTTTGGACATAGCCACACTACTGAGCTAGATGTGAGGAACATTTCCACTATGCAGAGCATTATCTTGTTCTTTGCTACATTGTGGGAGGAGTCAACAGTTCCAGAGAAGGAATACTCCTGGGTTTTCAAGGAAACACAAAGGAACTCAAAACACCCAAAATGGGTGTTCATCAACAAATGTTAAAGTATTTCTATTATATTTAACTAAATCTACTCTATGTAACTAAATTGCCCAAGTGTCCAGCAAAGGGAGGAAATTTGTCACTGTTTCCTCATGTTGATAAAGATTTCATTTTGTCCTTTTGGCATTTTCTGCTGTTTAAAGGGGAATCTGAAAGCCAGGTGCTGACATCTGAGGATCACAGTTCAAAGCCAGCCCAGTCAGGAAAGTCTGTCAGACTCTTATCTCCAAGAAACCACCAAAATTCCAGGGCTATAGATAAAGTGGTAGAGCCAGAATAGAAAGAAAAAGCTAAGGAACAATGCCCAGGCTCTGAGTTTAAGCCCCAATAGAGTCACAAAAAATAAATATGTCCATAGATAAATAATGTGATATGAGAGGGAACAGTTGAACATTGATGCTTATACTAACAGCTGGCCTAGAAATCTCTAGACTCTTTTGAGACAACTTTATGTGACATATCAAAAATCATGAGTATCTGAATACTTGGGAAACTGGTCTGGTCCCTGCAAATGAATGTTCTTCTGCTCTCCAAAAAGTCCAAGAACATAAAGAAAATACCTTGAGTTCAGCATGTTGGATCAAATACTCTTTATATCATGGCTCAAAGTCTCAAATGTTTGCTTTTGCTGTCTCTAAAAGCACAGATGGAAATATAAGTCTTTCAAGGTTTCCCTTCTTTGTCATTGTTAGTTCATCATTTTGCTTGCGTTTCACCAAAAAACTAAAAACCAGAACAGAATATTCCTCATAAGCCACTAATTGTTTTACAGACAAACCTTTCTGTTCCATTCTAATCTTCCCTGGACTCAGCCCAACTAGAATAAAGTAGTTAGTAAGCGTTATCAAGCAGATTGAACCTTCTCGCCACACACATAAATTCCCTCCCCATTCCCCAAATGACCACATACTTTAAAGAAAAAGACCATAAGTAGTATCTCTAAGACATTTCAGCTTGATTTAAAAATGTAATATCCCTGCCTGGGGTCATTTTTTTCTTGTTTTTATTTTCTATCTCTTTCAAAGCTATTAGAATTCTCTGAATTTTTTTCCCACAAAGATATCTACAGTACAAATAGGCTCTCCCCCTCCCCTCCACCCTATCTTATAGATTCTGTAATCAATCTTCAAAGTAATTTGTAAAAATGTCCTTGTTAGCAAAATGTTGTTGTTGCTTGCAGGTTATTTCAGACATAGGTGGAACTTCCACTAAAATGAATAAATAAATAAATAAATAAATAAATAAATAAATAAATAAATAAATGCCAGAAACCTTATGAATCCTATGAATTAAAGATGGAGAAGAATATCGCATCCAAGAAAGTGCTATCTGGTTCTTCCTTTGCCCTTGAACAACCAGCCATCCTTTGTTGCTGATGGTTACCAGCCCTTTACCAAATCCAACTTTCCTGGGGTCACCCAAATACTAGGCTACTTCAAGTTCATTCCATTATGAACCACAGATATAAGGTCTGCTTCAAGTCAGGCAATGAAAGAAAGTATTTTTCTAAGGTTTTGGAAATCAGATGCACACATCACGATTTCTGTCCGGTTTGACTTAAACAGGGTAAGCTTCCCACGAATCGCCGGTGAGCCTTAATGCATGATGTAGTTAGAAATCGCTGTGCCTCTTCTGATCTGTTTTAAATTATCTTTAGCTGTACAAAGGAGTTGCCATATAACAAAGCAGTTTATGAAAACAATCTATTATTAATATTCTCACCCATCCTTCCTCTACTCACCCCTTCCCACATCCTATTTAGATAGGATATACATTGGATTCTTTACAGCATTTCTCCCTTCTTCTCTTCATTCACTTGCCCCTTTCCCTGACCCCCACCCTGCCCCTTTCAAGGACTCGCTCCCTGGTATTTTATGTTGCTGAATTTTGATTTTGGCTTCCTAAGGAATTACACTATCTAAAAACCCCCATGCACACTCAACCTTGACCACACCAAAATGTTTGTACAGCACATGTACAGACACACAACATGCTTCTTCTCGTGCTCGCTCATCATCTGAAGTCCCCTTCTTCTGCCTTATCTCCTAAAACATTAGAACTGAGAATATGTTCAGCACATAGTATAGAGTCAGGTAAATCATAAACATTCATTAGATGCCAACTTTCCTCTTCCTCCTCGTCATCACCATCATCACCAACAGCGCTGTGCTCCTAATTATTGCCCTCAGTGGGTTGTTCAAATGTCACTTCTGAGAAAACATTTCTGGTCCTCCAGTCAGAATTTATTTACATTGCCTCTTTCTGCTTCTTTTCCCAACTCATTATTTCACTTTACTTGGCAGTATAGAGTCAGGTCGTGGTGGGGTTTTTTTTTTAATTTTTTTATGTCAGCTCACCCCTTGGTCCATATTCTCACTTCCTGACAGCAGGCATTGTGTTCAAGTTATTAGAATGCTCTTCTACATCCTGGCCATGCTGTCCGTGTTCCATCCATAGAGGCGATTGGCCAGCATTAGTTGCACTGGCATGTTTATCAATGAGACCTTATTTTGTTGATGGTTTCATACTCAATCTGGACTCTGTTTTGCTATTCTGTACTTCTACCCCATAACTTCTTTTGCAAAGTTCGCCTTGCCTGTCTTTTCAAATATTTACTTTTGAACATAATTCTTAAGTTTGAGGACATCAATAGTCTTGATCAACCATAGGATTCGGCAATTCCAGAATGAATTTCAGGCTGTTCTTCAAATATGCTCTCCTTTTGGGTCTTGGTTGTTTCACAGGATATGCCCTGACCCCTAAATGAATTTTTGTTTTTGTTTTTTTTTTTTTTGGCCAGTCCTGGGCCTTGGACTCAGGGCCTGAGCACTGTCCCTGGCTTCCTTTAGCTCAAGGCTAGCACTCTGCCACTTGAGCCACAGCGCCACTTGTGGCCGTTTTCTGTATATGTGGTGCTGGGGAATCGAACCCAGGGCCTCATGTATACGAGACAAGCTCTCTTGCCACTGGGCCATATCCCCAGCCCCCTAAATGAATTTTGAGACTATCGTAGGAAGTAGTGAACGGTTTGTTTGTGTTTCAATCCCTACAAAACCTGACCGCCCTAGCTCTCAGCTCTAAACTACACAGGAAATTTCTAACAGTAAATCAAGAGTCAAAAGTGCATTTAGGAAAGAGCCAGAGAAAAGAAAAGCAAAAGCTGGGAATGGCCAGTAGGGTCATTTATACTGTGACATATAGATAATCAGTCAGCATAGAGGAAAGCGAGCCATTGACTGCACAGTATAACAATGTAGTTCTTTATAAGAAACCTGAGCTGCCCCATCCTTATCCTCAGTCACTTCAACCTGGTCTCATAATCCCTGAGGTTCGAGGTACTGAGAATAACCAGACTCCATGTGACACTCTCTAACCATAGGACTAATTGCTCAAAATCCAGACCTCACTTGTTTGCTTTTATCCCAGTCTCCCTCCAATGACCAGATTCAGCTCTTACCTCTGCACAGTGAGTAGACTCTCAGATTTGAAGATTCAGCCAAATATCCAAAGCCATTGCCAAAACTCAGTCTTTAATGTTCTCCCCTGGCTTGGCTGCATGACCATGTTAGCATCACACCAATATCCCCAATGTCTGCCTGTGGAGGCCATTTTTTTCTTCCTCACATACTATTAATAGCCGTGGCTTATGATTCTTAGACTTCGCTTCACATGCAAACTGTGCATCAATTTCCTCCCTACCTGTTCAGATGAAAACATAGCTCTGGTCATGTTATTCCACTGTTGGAAAACTACCTTTGTCTCCTCATGACCTTTTCAAACCAGCACCAAAATCTGACCAAGTCATCTTTATCTCCATTGTCCCATTCACCATAACCACAGTTTTTTTTATATGACAGATATGCATATTCTCCACAAAATCATGATCTCTGCTTTTCTGTATAGCATCTCTAATCTTGCCCCATTTTTTACATAGTAGACATCACTAAATACTTGAATTGAATTTATATGCCTATCTTCCAGAGCCTAATATCTGAACCCATTCAGATGAGCTCTACTTTTATTGCATATCATTTCATATCTTATCACTTCTAAACATAATGTTAGATTTATATTTTCAATAACTATCAGGAAAGTAAACAATAGTGAAAAGTGGCTAGCATTGTGCATGTTCAACCAGTTTTCTAAAGGGGATCAGTACTACAATTTTGAACTCAGGACTTTGCATGGTAGATGGGTGCTCTACCACTTGAGCAATACCTACAGCTCTTTTTGCTCTGAATAAATTTGAAGTAGAGTCTCACTGTTTTCCTGGTCATGTCAGGGCTGCAATCTTCCTATTTATGCTTCCTACCATGGCTGAGAAGATAGGCTTGTAGCACTACACCAAGTACTTGGTTGAGATTGGGTCTTAGGAACTTTTGCCTGGGCTGGCCCCAAACTACAATCCCCCCCTCCCCATCCCTCCATCCTGTAGTCCTTCTCAAGGACTTTTCGAGTCATTTCAGTGTGACATCAAAATTGAGCTTTGTTTTGTACTTCACATTCCTGTAACTTGCCACTGCAATGTTGAGGCCTGAGAAGCAGCAGCAGCAGCAGCAGCAGGGTCTTCAACCTTTGTACCTCAAGCCACTGGGTAACCTCTACTGCCTTTTTCACTCTCATCTGTGAAAGGGCAAATAAATAAATAAAAATGGGTGCTCCTGCGTCCATGATCCAGCTCTGCCTGGCCTCTGAATTCAGAAGCATTTCTCTTTGGCAAGGCAATGAGAATCAGTCAGGAGTGGTAAAGAGTAAACCTTTACTCCCTGCTTACTTACCTTTTCACCTCAATGTACTGTCCACACCTTCTCAGCTGACTGATGAGGTTCCTATTACCCCAATCATGCTCCGTAATGGTACTCAATCATTGCTCCACAACCTGGGAATCATTTGGGAAAACTAGGTTGCAGGGCCTACAGACATCATCAAATGGGGGAGGGGAGGTGCCGTGGTTAGATGTGTCATGTGGCACAAATTAAAAACAACCTGCCTTTCCACAAATGTGGCTGCAACTGACGCCTTGGACTCCTCTACTGTTTTCAGTTAGCAACCACAAAATAAGTTTCTGTCCCTTTAACGTCTCAGAAACTACCAGAAATACACTCCAACACACAGAATTCCAAAGGATTGATTCTTAATTAATGAGGGCAGGGGAGAGATTTTCCCATGCAAGTTACTATGTGAGTGATAACCCAGTGTAGCAACACCCCCACTCAATCTGCCTTAATATTCACACAAGCAAGGAACATGAGACTTAGGGGAACCAGCAACTCCTTGGAAGACTGCCACCTGCTCTCAAGTTACTTTGGCCCGCATGCTGCCCTGCAGGATATATTGCATTAGGAAGGACTTTGGGAAAGGGGCGGTGCTGGACAATGCTCAATGTGTGCAGTTGCTTACATACTAAGATAGTTAGAAAATATTCGGTGTGTTAATGTCACTCTCTAGGTCAGTTTTCTAATCTGTCCAATAGAGTAATCATCTATATTTATAGGGATGTCCAAATATATGCGCATCCTTGGTCCACTGTAGCTCACTAGGCAACAGAAAAATATTTTTTGTCAAGATGGACACATCATTGCTCATCTTTCCTACAAGTCCCAAATCCCCTTTCTCCCTTCTTAGACATAAATCTATAGCACAAAATGATGGGCAGATGTTGCCAGATATTATCCAATATACTTCACATACTTAGGCCTAGAGTGAGTCATTCCACGGCTGCAGATTGTGTTTTCTAACTCTCCATCATATAACATGGCTCAACTTTGCCTTGAACTGGAAGACACAATTCTAACTGATCACTATTACTGAGTACTGCTCTCATGGATCAAATTTTATATACTCTTCCATGGTAATGTTTGCATATTTTTTTAAATATAGCCTCATCTCCAACTACATCCTCTAAAACAAGTTGTTCAAAACGAATATTTGAAACCAACACTTCAAGTTGAGTAGACCTGTGGCTTCCCAAGGCTAATACAGCAACTTCATTATACATTAAGCACACCCTAAGCACATATTGTGTTTTGATGAATTTAAATTCACTTCTATCAGCACTGCCAACTTTGTATCTTGGGCCATTTTTTTACAGTCTTTTAAATGCGTATAGCTTTTATGTATGCCTTAGGAGGACTGACGTAAATCCTCTACAATATTATGTGGCCATCATTTAATGAGGCACTTAAAAAAAATAAAACTCAATGCTATGGTAAAAAGTATGAACCACCTCAATAAAAACCATGCTTGAGCTTTTCATTGGCATAAAGAGCACAGGCAAATACAAAGGAATGAAATCTACTGACCAGATGTGTGAAAAGAATGGCAGGCCAACAGCTGGGAGTCCTAGACACCCACCAGTTATCAGCTGAGCACAGAACCCTGGAAGAAGGTTTCAGTGTTGTGATACATTGTGCACTCTGAGATTGTACAAGCAAGTGTTACATACTGTAGGTTTTATATAATAGAAAATAGACATTTGTACACACACACACAGAGAGAGAGAGAGAGAGAGACAGAGAGAGAGACAGAGAGAGGAAGCAGCAGCTTCATCCATAACTTCCAAAACTTAGAAGCAACAAGTATGTGCTTTACTTGGTGAATAGATGAGCAGCAGTATATACAGATAATGTAATATTATACAGCAATAAAATGAAATTAGTGACTAGGCCATGAAAGATGGAAGAAATTTAGATGTATGTGAGTAAATGAAGGAAGGCAATCTAGAAAGTTCATACTGCATAAGTCCAATTATATGACTGTGTGGAGAGGGAAAAATGGCAGAGACAACAGAAAGATCAATGGATGCCAAGATTTGAATAACAAGAGAGATGTAAATCCTAAAGAAAGGATTTGTAGGAATGTGAAAAATGTTCTGTATGATACCGCCGTAGTAGTAAATTTGTCCAAACCTAAAGAATTAAACAACATCAAGAATGGGCTTTATTGCAAACTGTAGACTTTTGAAGATGGATGTATCAATGTGGATTTGCTGGTCATAGCAAATCTACTGTTTTGGTGAGGTATTGATAACAGTTTAGTCTATGAAGGCAAGGGGCATGTGAAAATTCTCTGAATCTTCCTCGTAATTTTGCTGCGAACCTGAAAATTGTTTTTAAAATATGATGCCTATGGAAAATAATAAGCCTTGATTACCTTACTACTAGCAAAAATATAATTATGTATTTGCTTAATGGCAAACATGACATCTGTGGACATATTTTATTACTTCATCCTCAAAAGAGCCCTTGAAGTCTTGCCTTCATTCGACTGGCAAAGTGGCATGACACAGAACAGCTTAGTAACTTGCACAAAGTTACACAGCCTCTAGCTTCCTCCCATGTCTGGAGTCTGGCTCTGGATCTGAATTTCTTCCCTTGTCTCTCAGGAATTATACTGAACGCAGATCTGCCTTGGAATGGTAGATGCACTATGAGGAGAGGTGCATAATTCGAAGCCTGCCTTGGGGAGAGTGTTTTCCTGAGCAAAGATCAGGAGACTTCACAGATACAGCTGCCACGGAGCCTGTGTGGAGGGGCTCTGACAGGCCAAGCACTGCCCATGTCCAGGGCAACTCTAGGTTGTGAACTCCACGTCCTCTCCACTGTGGGAGGATGTGCTGGAAGGTGAGAAACACACAGTAAACTCATGGGGACTTTAGACCACCTCACGCTAGTTTGTTTTTGTGAGACCAAAACTGAGAGACAGTGGTTCCAATGAAGGCCCACCTGTGTCATATTAAGGATTGGACAGGAACCATGTGTCTGAACTTTAGAAACAAGGATTTCATGTGAGTAATGGAAAACCAGCCAATGAGTATCACGGAGTCCGCAGTGGGTTGAAGATGGCGCTGTCCCTTGTCACAGAAGGACATTTACTGCCCAGTGCATCTCCAGTTCTGGACTGACTTTAATATGTTGGGGTCCATTACTTGAGCACAGGTGAGGGCCCTGTGTGCAAAATCAAGGATGTGGAATATGCTGATGGTGCTCACAAAGTAACCACACAGCCCTATTCTATCCTGTTGGCCCAGCTAACACTCATACCCTTCACCAGAGAGGGAGTACTTGTCCTGTTGTGCTTCCTTCCGGAGTAGACTCAGAAAGATGATTATCTAAGGGATGTTTTAAGAAAAAGTTATCCAGAATCACAGGCCTCAAAGCCCAGGAGCCCCAAAAATGCCTCCGTAATCCTCTCCAATACGGCCAACAGTTCTGCTCTCCTGAATCACATTGTAGGCCCCGGGTCTTCCTAAATCAAATAACCACAAAGTACCTTATGGTTACGTCTTTCCCTATGGCCTCAGAGAAGATTAACTCACAACCCAACCGGTCCTGCTAACACATGATGCTGTGGCTTCAATCGTACTGGCTTTCTCTCCTACAGACATACCTTGCTTAAATAGAAGACTGACGCAGACAAAACCTGGATCAACAGATGTCTTTGTGGATGGTGGGATTTCTGGCCCTGGAATGTGGTGTCCAGGACCCTCTGGAGCTTCAGTGGGAGCATCATGACGCAGATAATGACTGCCAGTACGAACAGCAGTTAAGGCTGAGATCTCAGTAGGCTCTCTGCATCAAATCAGAGCCTAAAGAACTGCTTCATTCTCTGAGGGTGTGTGTCAAGTCACAGTTGGAGGGTTAGATGTTGGGGCCAGACCAGGATTTAAGTCCCAGGTCTTCCCAATGATAACTAGCTCTGGTATCTTGGAAGATCTGAAGGCTTAACTTCAGAAAATTTTGTGTTCATATAAAGAAAAGATGCGAATAAAGAAGTCTGCCCCCACATGTTCACTGTGAAGAGCTCATGGAGTTCTGGAAAATGATCTGTGAACTATTAATGCTGTGTAAATGCAGGCATTTCTCTATACCCATAGCTCGACAATCATTGTCCACATGACCTCATTCCCTATTACAATTGTCAAGGATCCTTTGGCTGTGTCCCCACTATGATTCCACCTCTGCAAAGGGGTGCTGTTCCCCTGATCCCACCCTTTCCATCCTGATCCTAAGGCTGGAATTTACAGAATATGTTTCCACAGAAGCCGTAATGGGTTTTGTGGCAATCAGCAGGTCTGAGTGCTGCAGGCCGGCCCCTGCTCTGGGCTCCCATGAGCCCTTTCTCATTGCAATAAGTGCATGAATTTGTAACGCCCTGACATCAGAGTCTGTAACTAGTTTCTATTTGTATGTAGCCAAGATGCCCAAGCCATCTGGGCACAAAATTGTCCTAAAAAATTGTGAGATTAAACAAATAAAAAAACAAACTATATTATGGCCTAAATATGTTCGGGGAGACCAGACATGAGAACAAAACCCATATGCTACCCTGAGAACTATTGTTAAACTGGACACACTAAGAAAGGGTTTTATATTGATGTAGAAGAAGCAAAAAAATACATGTGAGTATATGCACATATAAGTATGCAAGCATAAAAATAACTGGAAAATAAAACATACTACTTCATTAGTATAAGGAAGCAAAGAACCAGAGGAAAAAGGAAAACTGTACGAGGGAAAAATTAACGGGGAAAAAATCTAGCATTTGCAAACAACCATGGAGTGTACCTATACAAAAGTAGAAAAGAGACTGCTAATGCTCACACACAGGAAAAATGAGAAATAATAAGCAAATGAGATGAATGTTCCTGAATACAAATAGGAAGAAATAAGAATCAAATCCAGGAACCCAAAGGATATCTTTTCAGAGCTCCCTAAAATACCCCAGGCCTCCTGACTGCTGAGTTTCACAGGCTTTAGGCTTTCCCACTATTATATCCAACTCCAGCTGTGGACAGGTCCAAATGAAATGGTTCACACAGCTACGCCTGCATCACATGAGCTGAACTAATATCAACAATTACATCAGGAAAAATGTGTTTACCTTGGTTTCCCGCCACAGAAAATGGGTCCAAAATGATGTTGAACATACGCCTTTCATTCCTGCTTCTATTAGAAGGACAAATAATTTAACAGGTGGGACTCAGAATTCCAAGAAGGTTTCTGATTTTTATTTTATTTTATTTTTACAGTGTGGTATTAAACATTCCACTTTTGCTCAATGGAATCTGGAACCTTTCTTCACAAACCTTAGCAAGCTCTATTTATTTTTCAAAAGCCCCCCTAATGCTTCCATTAGCAGAAACTTGGGAAAGCATGATGCCTCTAATCAGACTACACTCTCATACGTTATCAATACAATATGTGGCTTCAACTGAGAGACCAAATTCTGTACCTCCTCCAAGAATTGATCCAGACAGCGCAAAGAGAGGAAATCCACTCTACTTTAACACAGCAATTGGTCCAGACTTCATACAGTATCATTTCAGTCTAACATTTTCATCAGTCCTGCCAAAAACATCAAATAGAAACATTACATGACTTTCACTCAGTTTTCACTCTCCAAAGAATGGCCATCTTGTTCCAGGCCTGGGCAGAAAGAGAAGAATTAGAGAGAGATGAGGTAGAGAGAGACCACATGAAGCATTTTTCACTATTTCTCTCACTGTCTAATTTCTAAGTGTCATAGTAATTATCAACAGACAGTAGAAGTTCTCTATAAGTCAAATGCATTGTTCTCAAATGAAGACTCACTAACCATGTTCTTATCAAGGTCCCTTGCCTTTGCTCTTTTACTTAGCTGTCCCATATTAGCATTTAGTAGATTGCTCAGAGTCCTAATGATCTATGCAAATTAGAAATTGTATTGCATTAAGGGAACTCTAAACTACTATAGGAAATGAGTTTCACACATGTAATATGTCAACCAAAATTCTCATGGATACTAGCTCACCTACTGAGCCCAAAGTAAGTGATAGAGACTGGCATTTATATGTGTTTAGTTCTCTGCTAGGACTATGAAGTCCTCTGCATTCCGCCACTGGACAGGAGATGAAAGTGAGGCAAAGGAGAACAAGCTTCTTAACCTCAGTTCTTAACCTCAGAAAGATGTGTGTAACTTTTACCTGTAGCACATTAGACAGAACTTAATGGACCAGCTACAAAGGAGACTGGGAGACACTGTCTTGTAGAAAGAAGTAGAAAGATATGTAGTAAAAGGCATGTCATTGTCTGCCATAAACAGTCAATAGGAAAATACCTCACATTCTAAATTCTACATGTGTTAGAATCACCATGATCACTGACTAATTGTAGTTGGACTCTATACACCTGTGACTACGTGTATGGTGTGTGTGTGTGTGTGTGTGTGTGTGTGTGTGTGTGTGTGTGTGTGTGTGTGTGTTATACAGATAACTGGGCCATGATGATCTAGCTTCAGAGTCATGCAAAATTCAACATGTGGCACTTGTCATAAATAAATGTTCAGGATATCCTAAGAGGATGGTTCTTGAAGTTGTTTCCTACTGTATAACTCCAGTTTAAGCTGAGTCAACTAAATTCTGAGGCAGGCAGCTTGCCTAAGTAAGACTTGGAGGACTAATACAAAAGTTTTCTAAGCACTTTTCCTTCAATGTGTGCATTGGCCAGGTACTCATCCAACACATATTCTACTGTTCAGAACCAAAGAGCAATAATCACGAGTTTCATTTGTTAGAGCTCATAAAACTTATCAACAACTTTCTTTTGATCTCAAAAACTACCTGTAAGCTCAATGATAAGATAATTATTTAGCATGCACAATGCCCTGCTTTTAATCCCAAGCACAGAAACAAAAACCAAATAAAAATAACTCTGGATAACAATCAGAGCAAGATTACTATCATATTTTTCTCTGCAAGGGCTTAAAAATAAGTAGAGATGAACTCTGAACTCACAACTCATGTCATTCTTCTACCATGACAGCATCACATCAGTTTTCTAGAAACCCTATGACTTTGGATATCTCCACAACTGTTGTTTCCTGATTTCCCACAAATCATGGTCACTGGTCATTTCGAAGTGCTTCTACTTAAAAGAGAAACCTATGCTATATTGTTCTTGAGTATGGTAAAATACTGACAGACAAAATTCATGAATCCACAGTATGGTGTATGGACCATTGACACTGGAAATCTCTGATTTTGTTAGAAATGTGGATTCTCAACCCTATTCTCTGAGCCACTGGGCTAAATTCTCGAATCGCCCAAGGGATACTTATGTACAGTGAGGTGTGCTTAGTTCCACTGTATTATGGGCATCACAGTACTGTACCACATCAAACATATGAACTTGAATGCCTAATGGGGGAGGGGTAAATGACCTCATATAAGAAGACTTTGAACAAATAACTAATACAAAGGAAAACCTATTTTTTTTAAAGATGAAATGTAAGAACAGGACATTCCCAGAAGAAATGCAAATGAACAAAAACCATAAACATATAGCCATCTAGTCTAATGACTTGGAAAATACAAATTAAAGCAGAATATAGTATCCTTTTCACCTGTCAAATTGGCAAAGATTTCAAAATTTGGTAAACTCCAAAATGGAAAACCAATGTTAGGGGACAAAAGGTATATTTTCTTATATCATAGTTCTTTAACTGTTATAAGCTCTCCTGGAGATAATTTTCAATATCCATTATTGTTAAACTTCAACATTTTTGACCAAGCAATTGGAGTGTGAAAAACAAAGTTTGAGTAAATACTTGCTAAAATGTTAAAGATAGGTATATACCCAGACACTGGTGGCTCATGCTTTTAATCCTGTCTACTCAGGCAGCTGACACCTAAGGATCTCAGTTCAAAGTCAGCCAGGGCAAGAAAGTTTGTGAGATTCTTATTTCCAGTTAACTACCAAAAAATCCAGCAGTAGAGCTGGCTCAAGTGTTAGAGTGCTAGCCTTGAATAAAGAAAGCTCAGGGATACCACCCAGGCCCTGAGTTCAGGCCCCAGGATCAACACACACATACACACGCACATGCACGCACACACAAAGATAGGTGTAAAAGAGATTTTCCATTTTTGTTAAGTTTAGAACCTCTGATAATGTCCCCCTCCCTTTCTCTGGCCTTACTTGATAGGTTGTCTTGCCTGTGTAAGGAAAGAGTCGTGAGTCTCTCCTCCCTCACTCTACTATTGCTTTGTGCGATGTCAAGTACCTAAGAGTGACTCACCAACAATGAACAATGATTTATCACTTTAGGATTATTCAAATGTTGGACAAGGGACAGGAAATTAGTAGCATTTTCCCAAAATCTTAGTAAGGGAGCTGATTTTCCACTTTTACAGCTGGATGAACAGAGGCTTAGTGAATTGTAGGCAATTTGGCCAAAATGACATAAGTCATGAATAAAACCATCAGTCTTCAAATCTACTTCTGAATGTCTTGAGGTTCACGCCTTGCTTCTTCTATACCACGCTGCCTCCCTCACATTGCTGCTCCAATGACCTCACTGGATTCTCACATTACTGTCTCAGAAAATGCTCGTTGACTGATTGATGACATTTCCAGTAGCAATGGAAGCGTTTCGCACAGCTGAACTCGATGAAAGGCCCCTGCTGGGCTCAGAGAGGCTAGAACTGCTTCAAAACTCCAGCTCTCTGACAAAATCATCAGTCTCAGTCTCTGTCTCAAAACCTATGCAATACATGTAAGGTGAATCTTTACACATGAAGCAGAGCCAGAAATAAAATCCCTGAGATGACAGAGTTTAACTCAAGCCTTCCTGTCCAGGGAGAGAATGACATCCTGGGGCATTCACCAGACTCTCCTTCCAGAGGTTTTCTAGCATCACGTGGTTATATGTGGGTTGAGCTATCTTGTAGGAACTCATCTCCTGGCCCACTAACATAGACTACACGAAACTCAGAATCACCAGGCAGCATGATGGCATAAGCCAAGTGCTCCATCCACTACAGTCAACGAGCTAGGCTGTTATGATTTGAATCTGAAATGTTCTGCAAAGCCTCAGGTATTGAAGGCTTGGTTGCCAACTCTGCAGTATTCAGAGGCCTTTGGAAGGTGATGGGATCATGGAGGCTCTGACTTCAACAATGGATCAATCCACTGAAAGAGTCAGAGTTATTTGCACTACTGGGCCATTGTACAAACTTAGGAGGTAGGACATAGCTAGAGAGAGTTGGATTTTTAAGACACATCTTTGGAAGTTGTGTTTTGTCCATTCCCTTCCTTTCCTTTCCTTTGTTTCCTTCCTTTCCTTTTCTTTCCTTTTCCTTCCTTTCCCTTCCCTCTTCCTTCCCTTCTATCTCCTCTTCCTCTTATCTTCATCTTCTCTCTCTTCCTTCTCTCTCCATCATTCCCTCTCTACTTCCTTTTTTGGCTACCAGGAAGTGAGAAGCTTTGCTCCACTATACTCTAATGCTGTAATATATAGCCAAATACATGCCCAGAAACAGCGCAGACAAGTGACCATGGATTGAAACCTGTGACACCATGAAGTGAAATAGAACTTTGTACCTTTACATCCTTAGGTACTTTGTCACAGTTGGCATGAAGCTGGCTAATTCATAGATACAGTTCTCTACTAACTAGCAGTGTGCTT
The DNA here is from genome assembly GCF_023159225.1 of Perognathus longimembris pacificus. Lineage (NCBI taxonomy): Eukaryota > Metazoa > Chordata > Mammalia > Rodentia > Heteromyidae > Perognathus > Perognathus longimembris. The sequence goes on along the minus strand of NC_063168.1, from coordinate 67,151,633 downwards.
GCTGCTGGGTAAAATATTCAACATCTCTAGGTCTATTCACTCACACAATGTGAAAAAACAGCGTTGTCTTACCTTCTCAGTAAGGGATTAGGAGTGGTCATACAAACAAACCTTCAGCTTAACTCCAGAGTGAGAAGACATAGAGTGACTGTTAGAGCAGGAGTTGACATTCTACGTGGAAAAGACCCAGGTAGAAAGTCAGGACACCCAGATCTCCACTCCTGGCTGAGCTGTCAAATCTCTCCATGTCATAACACCAGTATGCTCTGTGCTCACAAATCCTGTGCTCAGAGAGTTATTTCCAAGTCTCCTTCCTTTGGAAATCACATAGTTTAACTGGCAGAAAGTTCCAGAAGGGGAACTTAAGAAACTGTAATGCACATAAGTGGTCCCTGACCCCTGAGGTCAGTTTAGCTAAAAATTCTAGGGATTTTAGGATTCTAAGCATGGTATTTACATCAATGATTACTCAGCCTTAGTGCCCAAAATATCTCTTCCATTTTTAAAATCATTTTTAATTTTTTTGTTATTCCTAACTCCTAATTTAGGTGTATTTTAAGCCTCTAAAGCACCTCAAATCCATTTTGAACCATGTCATTGATAAAACACATCAGTTAGCAATCAGCTTGCTTTGATCTTAATAAGATACAGAATTTCAGAGCTAACTAGGGATTCAAGAAACAAAGCCCACCTCCTACGCGAGAGGAAACAGAGTCAGGGTAGTACCCCAGAATGTCTATCCTGCCGTCCATTCGCATCCATTGCTAGATTTCTGTTTCTCGCCCATAAAAAGGAAAGTACTGTACTTTTCACCCTTCCTATCAATGTCATATAGGAAAAATATGCCCCATAATTATTACACTTTCACACGTTAATAATATCTTAATAAAATTCTTCTTTAAATGTCCCAGAAAGATTCTCATTAGCCTAAGACCGTTGAGAAATGTTTACTAGTGCCACCAAATCAGCACACATTGACTTGGTTCATCAGACTTGTAATATATCTACTGAATTAACTTACTCAGTTCAGGGTCTGGGGAAAAGCCTGTTTTGAAGGCAGACAATGGAGAGGTTATACTAGGGAATCACAGCTCAGTTCATGCGGTACACAAAAATACATGGAGCTACGCTTCAGGGGAGCCTCAGAAAATGAAATTGCCCTTGTTCAGAGCTCAGGTAGTCATTCATTCAAGTAGAAGCTCTCGAGCTCTGTGGTGTTGAACAAGTTAGTTAAGTGATCAGACAATGATATGATTCATGCTATGATCAACATAGGGATCACAGTTCTATCTACCTCTCATGATGATCCTGAAAACTCAATTCGTTCATTTAAGTCACTTAAAACAATGACTTGTGCATTGTTAGTTCCACCTGAGTGTTCGTTACTACTCCAGTATTGCAAGCTCCAAGTGCCAGTCCAGGGGCGGACTTTGTAAACCTGGAAGCAGACTGGGTCACAAGACATAGTCTCAGAGCTTCATCAGCTGAGTTCCTGGTCAACTGTGAGCCTCACAAACCCTTCAGAAATTATACTATAATTATACAAATATAATATGCAATATTATGTAAATAACAATTTATCATTATAAATTATAATTGTATAACTCATATAATCATATAGGATATGAATTATAACTACATTATAATTTATTATAAATATAACATTATGTAAATTATATTTATCCCAACTTTGCAAATGAAGGAACAGAGACTCAGAGAGACAAATTCACCTTGCATTCGGTCACCCAGCAAGTTGCAATAATTAAAGCTAAAATTTATAACTGAGTTTTCTGGAGCCAAATCCTGCAGTAGAGCATGAGCATCTAGCTAATTAGAGGGAAGGGGAATCTGGGCTGGAAACACCACCATCCCTGGCGGCCTCCGCATAGGTGTCACTTTGAGTCTCCACAGACCCATGTGAGGCCCTTCCCCGCGGCCAGAAACTGAAGCTTATCTGTGGTATTTAAAGACTCAAGAAAGAGAGCAAAGTTTCATGATGGGGATGGAGAATGATGGCTGTTTCTGTCAAATTTCAAAATCTTGCAGTAGTTGTCTTCCATTAAAACAACAACAACAACAACACAACAGCAACAACAGTTTTACATTCTAGAAATATCCTCCCCGCCCTCTCCAAGAAATTCCCTTTTGTCACTAGGATGGTCCAGGAAGACCCTGGAGAGATCAAAAGTGAGGGTTCAAGGTGAGCGGATGAAGGGGGCTGTCTCCTCCCAGCCTGCAGTGGCAGGGAGGGCACGAAGCCTGTCAGAAGCCACCACTGCAAGGGAAGTGGCCTACAGGTGAGCGCTCATCTGCACGAATCCAGATGTGCGACCCAGGTGAGAATCCCAGTCCCACTATGTCCCATCACCAAGGCCTCTGCTTCTTATTTTGTATCTCAAACAACCCCTATTCTGGAGCCTCCCTAATAACTGCTGACTCTGGTGTTTCATCCTCTCTATTGGCAGAGATGAAAGGAGCGCTTGAAACATTCCACTTGCCCCTCTTGCAGACTGATCCATTTGAGGACATTCCTAATGCCTGACACTAAGGTAATATCCATGACGATTTACATGCTTCCCTGTACACAGTAGGTGTTTTAATAAATGCTGGTCCATGGACTCTATATACCTCCATGCTTGTGCATACAGAAGCATGAGTGCTTCACACACAACACAGTGTTGAAAATGTCAATTGTCCAGAGGCAGAGATTTCTACACCTTCATGTCATATTCTGAGGAGATGAAGAGCTGTCTGGATCCGGTAAGAAGAGCAGCTCTCATCTATTTGGAAAATCAATTCCAAAGCACCCCACATATTTATGTCTAGAGATTGCCAAGAGCTGGTTTGGGGGTGGGTTGTTTGTTTTTTGCTTCCAGATATCCTCCATCTTACAGATCTCCTTTGGACTGGACTGAGCTGAGCTGCGCCGTGTCAACATTGGGCTCCACTTCTCTCCCAATGACAGGAAAGGTTGGCACTTTGTACATATCAGAAACTGTCCAAAATCAGTTACTTTCTAGAAGCTACACTGTCTTTTTTCCTTCTCTGCTCAAAGGGGAAGAACGGTTAAGAATGGGTCCACAACCCTATAAAAGCTTGCCCCGGAGATATGCATAGGACTCTGACTGACGAAAGATGAACTTTCCACTTCACTCTACTCATTCTTCCTAGAAAGCATGCCCAAGAAGATTGCAGGAGGTCAGAAAGGAAGAGGTAAGAGTGAAGTGACAGGCCTGTGCTGTTCAAAGTGGGCTAATGTTCCCTGTGTTAACAAGGATCATGATGTAAAAGTAAAAAGGCCCAGACCTCCTGTTAGTAACATGACCTTGCCTTTCCTGCTGTCTTTAGAGAGAACACTTAAAGAGTGCATCTCCTTGCTTCCATCATCTTTATCAAGGGTTTTCTGCCTCCCAAAGGCTGCCTGGTAAAGGTCGCACTGAGGAGGAAATGGCCACTGGTACCCATGTACAAACGATCACCCGTGAGATGGCTCATGGGCACTTACTTATTCAAGGCAAAATCTGCCCTTAAGGTAGCAAGAAACCTTCATATTTGGGGCACTCATTGAGGCACATAATGGTAGACATCGAAGTGTCAATTGATGGTATCCATGCACAAGTCCTACAGAGGTGCCCCAAAGACAAGTTAGGCTTGCTCAAGAGACCATAGCTTTTTCAGATCCAGAGCCTTCCCTAAGGTCCTGAACACCCCCCTCCTCCCCCATGGGGGGGGGGGTGGAAAGGGAGGCAGAATCTCTAATGAGCCACTGCCAACTTCTGTTTCTTCTGGAATACCATATCCCAATGGCTAAGGCTCTGCTTGAAGTCATTTCGTACCTGCTGTGCAGGGATTTGGATAATGGAAGCACCTATTCATGAGGGAACTTTCATGTGACAAATGCAATTCTTTAAAAAAATTTTTAAAAAAAACCCTCTCTGGAAGTATATCAGGCCCCAGGCTGGGAGACATGAAGGCGGTTAGTTATCCTTAGATACAGCCTCATCTCAAAAGGATAGATATGGATATGATTGCTGGGTTTTGGCAGTTGGGAATAATGAATAATCACTCACAAGGGAATGCTTACAAAGTAATTTGTACTGAAGTAGTCTGAGCCAGGGGCCTTTACTCTATCTTTAGTGCACAGTATAGATGTTCTGTAGAAAACTGTGTGTGCATGTGCACGCACTCATGCACACGTGCATGCACACACACACACACATAAAGGGTGTTTGTGGTCATCCTAGTAAGGCATGGCTGAAGAGAGCCGCTCATTCTCCATAGCCTATATACAGACCAGCACATACAAAGTCAATGGGTGGCATTCCACTGCTATGATTTATCCTCAAGACTTTTTCTCTGCCTGGAGGCCCCCAATCATGACTGTATTCAATAAAAATATCAACTTCTCCTACACACTCATCTGAAGAGCCAACAAGTACCTGAAATTTTTTTTGCAGATTTCTAATATCTAAATGTGTTAGTTCTCCTCGTCTCAATTCAGTGTTGCCATTACAGCATCAAGCCTCATTTTCTATGTTCCTATGGAAAAATTAGACCTTCAGTAATTATTCCACCAATAAGAAAAGCCAAATAAACATGTTCATCCTTACAAGGCAATCTTATTGTGCATTTTATGGAATAACTTGGCAAGAAGCTGTGTATGGCAAAGTAATGTCATTTCCTCAATCTAGACCATCGCAAAAAATTTGAAGTTAAAAAAATTAACCATGCCTGATATTTGGGAAAGTCAAGTCTAGCAGCCTATTTCCTGAGAAGAATTTCCTTCCCTCTTCCAAATAAAAGGGCTTGATTTACACAGTATATCCAGGCCAGGAGAACCAAACAGAGTTAACATCATATCCTGATGATGATTCCACCAGTTCTGGCAGTGTGAAGACTAGGTGCTTCATATCAAGCAGAGTAAAGAGCCCTGGGGCCAGACTAGTTCATCTCTTCTGAAAGAAGTTACCAATAGACAGCTATCTACAGCCTGAAAGTAGATAATCAATTGCCTGAGTCCACAGGTGGAAATGGAGGGAGTGGAAAGGAAGTACAAAAATAGGTAAGAGGAGGGAAAATAAGTAAGGAATGATATACTATGGTTATAAGGTTTCCTTTTTATGTAAATCAACTGTACAACTCAAGGTGGGGAGAGGGGAACGAAGGGAAGGCGGGAGAAAATGAAGGAGGAGGTAACAAGTTGGATAAGAAATGTACTCAGTGCCTTACGTATGAAACTGTAACCCCTCTGTACATCACTTTGACAATAAAGAAATGAAAAAAAGTAAATTTTCCTCTTTTTAGATGACAAACATATTTGAAAATTGAGTGTTATATTGGTTGCACAACTCTTTCATCAAACTAATAAACATTAGACTGTGCAGTCTAAATGGATTACTCGTGTTATATACAGATTTTATCTTCATAAAGCTTTTTCTAAGAAAAACATTGCTATGTGACAACTAAGTAGGTTGAATGAAGACTGCGGCACATATTACTCTACCATACTTCTAAAGTTTACTTCACAAAAGCTTTGGAAATTATACATTTACCACATAAAGTACATTAGCTTATCCTTTTGAAAGAGGTAGTTGGAGAAGCCAAACCTTCACACACCACTTCCTCCCCATGTCTTCTGATGATTTCATAGATTAACTATGGTTGCCCATCCACGAGGTATTCATTGGTGAGGATGAATCTTCTTTTGTGGGGAAGTGATTTGTGTAGAGCTAAGAAGCAAAGCAGAGCCGTAACTAAGACTCTTTGGCCCTAGACCTCTCACCAACTCTGTTAATCTACACCAGATCCATAGGCAAGCCAACAGCAGAATGAAGTAGAACCAGACTTGATTTTATCTTGCCAAAACAATGGTATGATAAATTCTGCTGCCAATGGCCAAATCCGCAATATTATAATGAAATTTTAAAAAAATCATTGCCTTTTGGTCTTAGACATAACCACAGTACTTTTATAGATCCAAAATTTAAAAGCTATGATAGCAAACATCTTGTTCATATTGATTTTGGCCACTTCTAGAGATGTTGTGTATATCTTCTCACCACTAACTAATTCTCCCCAAACTTGCCACTTCATCAGTGAGTCCAAGTTTATAAAGAAAATCTGCATAAGAAAAATTCTCATTCCTCATAAAAGTAAGATCTCTACATATAGGAATGTTGCATGGAAAAAATCCTTCCAAATGAAAGTTCTAAAAAAAACATTTAAACAGGGATTATTTCATTGTTTGGGTAAACGTGCATAGAATTGCATAATTGTCTAGCCCTATGTAACATATACAAAGTAGAATGGATTCTACTCCAATGTAAGCACCTGGGGGGAGCAGGGTACAATTAACTATGTAGACTCAGCCACTAACAGAATTCCAGGATAAATATTTGTTGGAATACTAAATGGAAGACAACCATGTTGGGGGACACATGATAAATCCTGTATGCCAACATTGAACAAAATTAGCCTCAACACCCCCTTCTTTCTCTTCTCATATCCATATGAAAAGATACAAATGCAATCATTAAAATCAATGTGTTCATGTCCATTGTGAAGACTGAACTATGTAACTTGAGGGCAGGGATAGGAGGGGAAATAATGGGGAGAATGATGAAGGGGGTGACATAGATCAAGATGCATTTTACTCATAACCTGACATAGAATTATAACCTCTTCTTACAACTACATAATAATGAAATCAGAGCCAATAAAACAAAAATGAAAAGTATGGTCAGCCTCTCCAAGCCATTATAGGCAAAGTAGCAATATAAGATATGATATTATATATGGAAAATGTAATTTGAAAAGATCAGAAAAGACCCAAGACCCTCACTCTGGTATCTATTCATCCTGAGAGATTATGTCTTGATGATAGATAGAAGTAAAAGTGTACAGGACTATGAAATAAGTATCTTGAAAGTTCAAATGGACTTTAAAATTTAGGGATTAGAAGCATTGATTTAATTCTCTTTTTTCATCTGTTTTGCTGTTGTTTGCTTAAGAGTTGGTAACTTATCAAAATAAAATACAGAGAAAACAGAAAGGATGACTTTCCTGTAAACCCATTTATCAATAAATGTCATATACTTTCAAACCATAAGCCTTGGTTGCTTGTATGTATTTCCCAAACTTATTTAACAGATACTAGATTGATGAAGTCTAAACTGAAGGTTCGTTTATGTAAGTGTCCCAATGATTTTAAGAGTTCTTCATAAAGGTCTGGAATTACTATGCAAAACATACTTTCCAACAATGTGAAAATGGCAATACTTACTGCCCAAAGCTGTCTACAAATTCAATGCAATACCCATCAAAATTCCAACAACATTCTTCAGTGTTATACAGAAAGCAATCCAAAATTCATATGGACTAATAAAAGACCCTGAATAGCAAAAACAATCCTTAGCAGGAAGAACTGTATTAGAGGAATATCAATACCAAACTTCAAACTCTATCACAAAGCCATAGCAATAAAAACAGCTTGGTACTGGCATAAGTATAGACCTGTAGGCCAGTGGAATAGAAAACCAAGAAATGAACCTACAGATCTATGGCTACCTAATATTTGATAAGGGAGCAAAAAAACACAAGATGGAAATAAAAGCAGTCTCTTCAATAAATGGCGCTAGCAGAATTGGCTATACACATGCAGAAAGCTGAAGCTAAATCCTTATATATATCACCCTGCACCGGAATCAATTCCAAATGGATCAGACTTCAGTACAAGGCCAGATACCATGAAAATATCACAGGAAAGAGTGGGGGAAACACTATGGCTCCTAGGTGTGGGTCAAACCTTCTTAAGTAAAGATCTAGAGCCACAGCAAATCAAAGAGTAGATAAATGGGATTGCATCAAACTGAAGGTTTTCTGTAATGCAAAAGACATAGCAAGCAGATAAATAGAAAGCCCACAGAATGGGAAAAGATTTTTACTAGCTATTCATCAGATGAGCACCTTTTATCTAAAATATACTTAGAGTTCACAAAATTAACCCCCCCCAAAAAAAGCTGGGAATATGGTCTGGTAGAATGCTATGGCTCAAGTGATAGAGTGCTAGCCTTGAGCAAAAAGAAGCCAGGGACAGTGCTCATGCCCTGAGTCCTAGGCCCAGGAATGGCAATAATAATAATAATAATAATAATAATAATAATCCCTCAAAGAAACAACAATCCAGATAATCAATGGGCTAAAGATTTAGAGAGACTTCTCAGAAGGAGTAAGAATGGCCAATAGACGCATGAAGAAATGTTCAACATCTCTTATCATAAAAAAATGCAAAAAAGGGGCTGGGGATATGGCCTAGTGGCAAGAGTGCTTGCCTCCTATACATGAAGCCCTGGGTTCAATTCCCCAGCACCACATATATAGAAAAAAGCCAGAAGTGGCTCTGTGGCTCAAGTGGTAAAGTGCTAGCCTTGAGGAAAAAGAAGCCAGAGACAGTGCTCAGGCTGAGTCCAAGCCCCAGGACTGGCAAAAAAAAAAAAAAAAAGAAGCCAGGGACAGTGCTCAGGCCCTGAGTCCAAGCCCCAGGACTGGCCAAAAAAAAAAAGCAAAAAAATGCAAAACAACATTGAGATTCCACCTCACCTCAATTAGAATGGCCATTATCAAGAAAGCTAATAACAACAGATGCTGGCAGGGATGTGGCCGAAAGGGAATGTTACTCTGTAAAGTACCAACAGTTCATACCAAAAGGCACAGTCAAATATTCCTTGTCTGTGCCAGTGAGCCACAGGTGGTCTTCACTACATAACATGAAGGCAATCAGGTATTAATAAAATCGTACTTCCTCTGTTGAAAAGGAAAGTATGTGGAGTTTGAATCTGGCTGAACTTGGGAATCACTGTCAGCTAGTAAGTTGCTTTGTTGTCCAAATTACCAGCCAATAGCCATGCAAATTTCATAAAATTATTTTAAAGGATAAAATAATTCTGTGTTTTATACATTCAGTTTTCTGATTTACAGTTTAAATATGAATGCCCTTCCTTCCCATGACTCCTTATGGTATCCTCTACATCGACCCTGCAAACAGGGCTGACGCTACTGTAACCTGGATCTGCTCAGATAGGACAAGCAGTGGGAAAGGGAAGGATGGGTGAAAGTGTTGAAAGGAGCAACATTGACCAAGATATATTGTATGCATGATGCACTGAGAGTAAAGGACAACTCTTTTGTATAACTAATTGAAGATAATATTTTCAAGAAATCCGAGTTGAATTTCTTCTAAGAATACACTCTAAAATGAGACGATACCCCCACTCAAGCAAGATTTGTAAACGAAATCTCAGAAATTTCATTTGCAATTATTAGTCTCTCATATACCTAGAAAAAAACAATTTCCCTGTTAGTATGCTCAGTATTACCATCACCACTACATACATTCCAAGAGGGACGGAAGCCATTGTGTTCTCCTTATCTGTATAGAAGGCTACAGAACAGTTTCGAATGCAAGGTCTAAAGAAACTCCAAAGGAAACTGAATGATGGGCAGTAGCAGCAGCCAAGTGAGCCCTGATGAGAATACTTGTGTCGATCAATCCATGCATAATTATCATCATTCACCAGCCTACAATGTCTCCACTGTGCAAGAGCTCAGAGCAAGAGAAGTAGGATGGCCAACAAATACAGGTTGAGCCATTTGTCTACCTGAGTACAAAGATTTTACTCTGCAAAGAGACCCGGGGAGATCCCACATTCTGAAGCTATTTTGAATGTGCAACTCTAAATTGCCTTATCATACCACCACTGCTTATCAGAAAGAAAGGGGAAAAAGCTTGTACCATGAAAAATATCATTAAAAATGAAATAAAAACTAGTTTATTTTCCCCGTTTGTGGTGGTGGTGAGGGGTGGGGCTTGAAGTCAGGGCTTGAGCATTGCCCCTTATTTGCTCAAGACTTGAGCTCTAGCTCCACTTCTGGATTTTTTTGGTAGTTAATTGAAGATAAGAGTCTCAAGAGAGAAGAAAGATGGCGCCGATGGAATAGGGAGGCACTCCGACTCGCTCCAACGGCATAGTGAGCTGGGAACCCCAACACCCAACACCCCATCAAGAACCCAGCAAAACCAGCAGCCAGAAGCAGAGGAGAAACGCAGGAAAACAAAAAGGAGCAAAAAAGAAGAACCGAAAACCTACACGGAGCCGGAGATTCACCGGGGCACCCTCCCCCCACCAGCCGACCCTGGCACAAACAGGGTCAGGCTGGGAAAGGGGAACCCGGCGATCGGCAGACAGGCTGCCAGGAGCGCAGAATTCATATAGGGGGAGACCCCACGGACACAAGGCAGGGTGCGGACCAAGACACACCGGCAGCGACGAGAAGTTCGGGTCCACACCGGGTTCAGACAAGGGAACCCAGCGCGGCAGAAATCGGGAACCAGGGAAGCCACCACGACACGTAGCCAACCCCTGGAGGGCCAACGGCGGCGCGGGACACACACACAAAGCAGCAAAAGTGAGTGCCCTCCCCTCCCCCCTCCCCCACCCCTGAGGGAACAAAGAATCCACAAATCAGGCGGGGAAACCCCCATCAGGCGCTGGGAAGTCAGTTTAGCAGGGGAAGGGCTCAGCAGCACCAACACCCCACAGGTTCCTGAACTGGCAGAACCGGCCCCGCCCCCTTCCCAACAGGGGCCGGGAGACAGCCGGTTGTGCAAACCCCACCTGAGGCGCCTGGACCTCGCAGACTCTTACAACTAAAACCACAGGCGCTGGTGGACAATACCAGCCCAGCAGGGTCACTGGAGCCTGATCACGTCCCCCCTCCTAACAGCGGAGGCGAGGTCTGAAGGTGCCAAGCCACACCCGGACAGTCGATCCCACTGGGCCCCACACGTACCCCCCCCCCCACAACGGACTCGTGGGAGGGCGCAAGCACAACCCAACAACCCAGGACTTGCTCTGGGAGGCATATCCCGCCGAAGTGCCTGTTGCACTGAACGCACAGCGCACAGGAGGGCGGGGCCCCCGGCGACAGCGCCCGCTCTGGTAGGCGTACCCTGCACTGGTGGGCGGGGACACAGCGACAGCACCTGCTGCCCTAGACACGTCTACACAGGAGGGAGGGAGGAGCTACAAACCAAACCTGAGAAGCCATCCAGATCTCCAGATGCGCAAATCACAAAGAAACATAACTCAGTTCATCAAAGGGCAAGCCAACTCGCCAGCTCCAAAAAGCAGCACGACTGAAGAGGAGATGGAGACTAAAAAAGCAAATGAGGCCATGTTAACAGGAATGATCGAAAGCGTCAGAAATGAAATCAGAAAACAATTCCAGGAATTTAGAGCGGAAATCTGGAAGGACACCCAGGAAGCCAAGAAAGAAATGGAAGCAAAACTGGATACAATGCAAACCTGCTTTAAAGAAATGGAAGCAAAAATGGATACAATGCAAGCTGCCTTTAAAGAAAATCTCCACATCCTAAGAATTGAAATGCATGAAAAAATAGATTTAAAATACAACTCTTTAAAGGAAGAAATCTCCACGATCAGAGCTGATATGACAACCATAAATAGCTCTCTGACATCCATAAACTCCGCAATTGAAACCATGACACAAAGAGTAGACCATATAGAATCCAGAATCTCTCGCCTGGACGATGAAGCAGCTGACAACAACCAGAAAATGACCACACTCCAAGAAAAGGTGAAGCTTCAGGGAAGACTAATCCAGGAACTAATGGACAAAGACAAGAGATATAATCTGCGCATAATTGGAATAGAAGAAGGAGCCGAATATCAGAGCAGAGGGCTTAATCATGTTCTCAATAAAGTTATTGCAGAAAACTTCCCCAATCTCACAGGGGACCCCATCCAGGTAACCGAAGCCTATAGGACACCTGGCAGGCCAGACCCCAGGAAAGCCACCCCAAGGCACATAATATTCAAGACTTCAGACCTCAAGATTAAAGAGCAAATTCTGAATTCAGCCAAAGCGAAGAAGGAAACTTTTTTCAATGGGAAGAGGATTCGAATAACATCCGACTTATCCACACAAACTTACCAAGCTCGAAGCGAGTGGAAGAACACCATCCAAGTACTCCAGAATAACAATTTACAACCTCGGATCAAATATCCAGCGAAATTGGAGTTCACATTCGAAGGGAGAACCAGATCTTTCCACACCAAAGAGGAGCCAAAGGAGTATGTAAATAAAAAACCAGCCCTACAGCGAATATTAAGAGGGGAGCCCCACCCAACAGAGATCGTAAAAGACACACAGACAGAATCAGAAAGAAACTTCAATAGCCAAAGCCCAGCAGAAACACAAGCTCACTAAAGACAAGAAGAAAAAAAAAAAAAAGAAGAAAAAACAGCCCACCAAGAAAATGGAAGGAGAAAAAACACCCTTATCCTTGATCTCTTTAAATATAAATGGTTTAAACTCCCTGATAAAGAGGAGCAGACTGGCAGAATGGATTCGCAAACAAAAAGTTGACATCTGCTGTCTACAAGAGACCCACCTTACAGCAAGGGACAAAAACAGGCTTCGAGTGAAAGGATGGAGCAAGATCTACCAAGCAAATGCATCCACCAAAACGGCAGGTGTAGCCATCCTGATCTCAGACAAGCTTGACTTCTCTTTAAAGTCCACTCAAAAAGACAAAGAAGGACACTACATATTAATACAAGGAAAAATCCAGGATCAAGAAATCACGGTGATAAATGTATACTCACCAAACAAAAGAGGCCCGACATATGTCAAGCAAATTCTCAAAGAATTACAGAGCAAGATAGACGCAAACACAATCATAGTGGGTGACTTTAATACTCCTCTCTCTCCAAGAGACAGATCCAACACTCAGAGGATTAGTAAGGGAGCTGAGGACCTAAATAACACCATTTCCCAAATGGATCTAACAGACCTATATAGAACCTTTCACCCCACAGAGACCCAATACACCTTCTTTTCAGCAGCCCATGGATCATATTCCAAAATAGACCACGTCATAGCCCACACAAAGAACCTCAGCAAATACAAAAGTATTGACGTCATCCCATGTATTATATCTGACCACAGTGGATTAAAGGTAACCCTCAACAACAAAGGATACCACAGAGCCTATACACACTCTTGGAGGCTAAACCCCACGCTGCTATCCAACACTTGGGCCACAGATCAAATTAAAGATGAAATCAACGAATTCATAAGCCACAATGACAAAGAAAACACATCACAAAGAAACCTATGGGACACAGCTAAGGCAGTTCTGAGGGGCAAGATCATTGCACTCAGCACCCACATTAAAAGAATGGAAGCAGAGCAGGTGAATACCCTCATGATGAAACTAAAACAACTGGAGAAACAAGAAATGACAGAATCTAAAACGACTAGGAGAGGAGAGATCACAAAGATTAAAGAAGAGATAAATCTGATTGAAAATAGAAAGACCATTCAACAAATAAATAAGACTAAAAGCTGGTTCTTTGAGAAAATAAACAAAATTGACAGACCCCTTGCAAGACTTACAAAAAAAAGAAGAGAAGAGACTCATATTCGTAAAATCAGGGACTCCACAGGAAAAATTACAACAAGTACACACGATATTCAAACAATCATAAGGAGCTATTTCCAAAACCTCTACTCAGCAAAAAACAATAATTCTACAGAAATGGATCAATTCTTAGAGAAGTACAAACTGCCCAAACTGAACCAAGAAGAAATAAATCAGCTAAATAAACCAATAACTTACGGTGAGATACAGGAGGTAATCAAGAACCTCCCTACTAAGAAAAGCCCAGGCCCAGATGGATTCACCAACGAATTCTACAAAACCTTTAGTGAGGAGCTAATTCCAATACTCCTCAAACTCTTCCGCGAAATAGAAATGGAGGGAGAAATTCCAAACTCATTCTACGAAGCTAATATCATACTAATTCCCAAACCAGGCAAAGACCCAACAAAAAAAGAGAACTACAGACCAATATCACTAATGAACACAGATGCAAAGCTCCTCAATAAAATATTAGCTAATAGGATCCAGAAAGTGATCAAGAATATCATACATCATGACCAAGTAGGCTTCATCCCTCAGTCACAAGGATGGTTCAACATCCGTAAATCAATCAACGTAATTCACCACATAAACAGAGCTAAAATCAAGAATCACATTGTTATCTCAGTCGATGCCCAAAAAGCCTTTGACAAAATACAACATCCATACCTATTAAAAGCTTTGGAGAGAACAGGAATAGATGGAACATTCCTCAAAACAATAAAAGCCATATACAACAGACCAACTGCTAATATCATATTAAATGGAGAGAAACTTAAGTCATTCCCCCTAAAATCAGGAACAAGACAAGGATGCCCACTCTCCCCACTTCTGTTCAACATAGTGCTGGAATCCCTAGCCATAGCAATAAGGCAAGAGGAGGACATCAAAGGGATCCACATCGGCAAGGAAGAAATCAAGTTATCCCTATTCGCAGACGACATGATCTTGTATCTGAAGGACCCAAAAACCTCAGTACCCAAACTCCTACACCTAATAAACCAATTTGGCAAAGTAGCAGGATATAAAATCAACCCACAAAAGTCAGCAGCTTTTCTGTACACCAGCAATAGACAAACAGAAAAGGAAATTATGGAAACAATTCCATTTACAGTAGCCAAAAAAAGAATAAAGTACCTAGGGATCAACTTAACCAAGGACGTGACGGACCTATTCAATGAAAACTACAAAAATCTAATAAGGGAAATCAAAGAAGACACAAGGAGATGGAAAGACCTCCCATGCTCATGGGTAGGCAGAATCAATATAGTGAAAATGGCCATATTGCCCAAATTGTTATACAAATTCAATGCAATACCTATCAAAATCCCAGCCACATTCTTCACTGAAATAGAGAAACCAATCCATAAATTCATATGGAACAGCAAAAAACCTAGAATAGCCAAAGCAATTCTAGGCAAAAAAAGCAATGCAGGAGGTATCACAATACCTGACTTCAAGATCTACTACAAGGCCATCATAACAAAAACAGCATGGTATTGGTATAAAAACAGATCGGAAGACCAATGGATTAGAACTGAAGACCCAGAAATAAAACCGCACTCTTACAGCCAACTGATATTCGACAAAGGAGCTAAAGATATACAATGGAATAAACATAGCCTCTTCAACTACTGGTGCTGGGAGAACTGGGCAGCCATATGCAGAAAACTCAAAGTAGACCCAAGCCTATCACCATGCACCAAGATCAACTCAAAATGGATCAAGGACCTCAACATCAGACCTGAATCCTTGAAACTACTGAAGGACAGAGTAGGAAAGACACTAGAACTTATAGGCACAGGAAGGAATTTCCTGAATAGAGTCCCAGGGGCACAACAAATAGGGGAAAGACTCGACAAATGGGACTACTACAAATTAAAAAGTTTCTGCACAGCTAAGGACATAGCCACCAAAATAGAAAGACAGCCAACGATATGGGAAAGGATATTTACCAGCACAGCAACAGACAAAGGCCTGATATCGGTCATCTACAGAGAACTCAAAAAACTAAGCCCCTCCAAGCCCAATAAACCTATTAGGAAATGGGCAAAAGAGCTAAAGAGAGACTTCTCAAGAGAAGATATAAAAATGGCAAAGAAACATATGAGGAAATGCTCAACATCCCTGCTAGTAAAGGAAATGCAAATAAAAACAACCCTGAGATACCACCTCACCCCAGTTAGAATGGCCTATACTCTGAACTCAGGAAACAACAAATGCTGGAGGGGCTGTGGGGAAAGAGGAACCCTTCTCCATTGTTGGTGGGAGTGCAAATTAGTACAACCACTTTGGAGAACAGTATGGAGGTTTCTCAAAAAGCTCAATATAGACCTACCCTATGACCCAGCCATACCACTCCTAGGCATCTATCCTAAACAGCAAAATCCAAGATATCAAAAAGGCATTTGTACTACCATGTTTATCGCGGCACAATTCACAATAGCTAAAATATGGAAACAACCCAGATGCCCCTCCACAGACGAATGGATCCAAAAAATATGGTACTTATACACAATGGAATACTACATAGCGATTGGGAATGGTGAAATATTGTTATTTGCAGGGAAATGGTCGGAACTCGAACAAATAATGTTGAGTGAGACAAGCCTAGAACACAGAAAACAAAGGGGCATGATCTCCCTGATATATGACTGTTAACAAAGGGAGACGGAGAGACAGTAGAGACCAAGTCTGTGAATACTGTATATATTCTTGATACATTGTATATTGCATATATGTCAACCTGACCTAGACAAGGGATAGAAAAACAGGTTGTAAGATATCATAAGAAATGTACACACTGCCCTACTATGTAACTGCACCCTCTTTGCACAACACCTTGTAAAAAAATTTATGTCCAATTAATAAAAAAAAAAAAAAAAAAGAGTCTCAAGAGCTTTCCTGCCTCTGCTGGCTTCAAACAGCAATTCTCATATCTCAATTTCCTAAGCAGCTGCTACTACAGATATGAGCCACTGGCACCTGGCTGAAATAAAACTAGTTTTAGGCAAGTGGAAGAAAAATTAGAAAAAAAAAAAAAAAGAACAAACTAAATACAAGTAGAAGAGAAATTAGAAAAAAGAAGAGAAAACGAACAGAAAGTAAATACAATAGGTAAATAATAAATATAAAAATAAAAAAACAATAAATAGAAGACTTTAAAACAGGAAAAATCTTCAAACAAAAATTTCTAACAAAAATGATCAAAAAGGAAGAAAATAAACGCATCAATATCTGAAATATATAAGGAAAAGATAATAGAGATTCCATAGACTTAAAAAGAGAAAATATTACAAAAAAATTGCAAATAAGATATTCTTCAGAATAATAAAAGTAGAATATTCATTTAAAGTACAACGTTCCAAAATACTGCAGGGAAAAATATAAAATCAAGGATCCTGCATGTTGAAAACAAACGCAGTCTTAATAACAAGAATTTTCAGGCCCATATGGATTCACTGATAAATTCAGCCAAACATGTAAAGAAGAAATAACATTGATTGTGCACAAATCTTTCAATAATACCAACTACACAGGAGAAGAAACTGAGTTAGGATCATCCCCCAAAATTAGTCCCAGGAAAAGAAAATATGAGACCTTATTTAAAAAATAAACTAAAAACAAAAGGTTGAGAGTGTGGCTCAAGTGGTAGAGCACTTTCCTAGCAAGTATAAGGCTCAAAGTTCAAACCCAAACCAATACTGATAAAGAAGCAAAGTATCTGGACACCCAGCCTGCCCCCTCCTGTTTTTTTTGCTTTTGTTTCTGTTTTGTCTCCACAAGTTATCATGGTACAGGCAACTCCTGGGAATCAGGTAATATTCCTTCCCACTCTCAAGCAAGAACATTCCACTGGCTTTTCTCTACATCTCAGTAGCTGATCTGATTATGATAGGTCTTTCCACAGGGTCTTTTGAACCTGAAATAACCTCCTGTATATCTAAGCTTCTCTCAGCAACTCCGATCATTTAAGAGAAAACAAATCCATTCACAGAGGAATTCAAGGTGTTATTTTAACTTTGTATACCATGCATAAAAAGTTAAGGGAATCTGAATTTTTAAGTAAGCTGGGCAAAAGCAAAGTTCTAGACATATGTTTTCCAGGTGAAGGTCTCTTTGCCTGAAGTTTCACTCTAGGATCCCTTGAATGTCAGACTTTCTCTTCTCACTGTCTGATCTGCCGTGTCTCCCAAACCCCAGCTTTTCCTCTTTTCACTCCTTTATCTCTCTAGGCGTGTGTGAGTCTCAGGAGTTCTTTGGATAGTGTATTGGCCAGATGTTTATTGCTGTTATCAAACATCTGATATAATCGCTCACGATTTTGGAGGTCCTGGTCCAAGCTTGATTCACGCAGTTATTTGTGGTCCTGTGACAGGCAGCATACCATACCATGCACCAAGTAATGCAAAGCTGCTTACCTCATGGACAGGAAGTAAAAGAGAAAGAAGGAGAAGGGGCTGAAGTCCCACTGTCTCCTGAAGACCTGCTAGAAGGCCTCAATTCTTAGTTCCTGTCACGTGCCAGGCTGAGGACCAAGTCTTTATCACCAGACTCTGGGAACTCACAGCAAGCAATATGAACTTAAAAAGCAAGAACTTTGCCCCAACCATCACAATTTCTCTGTCTCTCATCTCTGTCCCCCCTCTCTCCTTCCCTCCCTCTCCCTCTCTCTTTCTCTCTCCCTGCCTTTCTCTCTCTCTCTCTCTCTCTCTCTCTCTCTCTCTCTCTCTCTCTCTCTCTTTCTCTGCCAGTCATGGGGCTTGAACTCTAGGCCTGAACATTGTCCCTGCGCTTTTTTGCTCAAGCTAGCCCTCTACCACTTTGAGCTACAGTGCCACTTCCAGTTTTCTGGTGTTTAATTGAAGATAAGCGTCTCAAGGACGTTGCTGCATGGACTCCCTTTGAATCGTGATCCTCAGATCTGTTGCCAAAGTAGCTAAGATTTTAGTCATGAGCCACTAGTGCCCAGCTAACTATCACAATTTCTTTCTGGCTTATCTCTTTCTTGCTCCTTGAAAGAAGAGAACCATTGTACCACCAAAAAGGAAATCAAAATCAAGGAAACATTCAGTCACTACAAGAGCATAGAGATAGAGCATCCTCAACAAGCAAATAGTAATACCCAGTCACAGACACATGCGTGTGTAAACACACAGATGGCCATGGACATTTGGTTTACCATAGTACTCAGAATGTTAGTGACCCCAACTACCCAGGGCACAATCATTCATCTGCTGGAGGAGGATTCATCTGGTAGATCAGATGCCTACTTGTCCTCACCATTCTTTAAGTGCCGAAACTATACATTTTAGACCTCACAGAATTTTCAATAAAGCCTTCCTGTTTCATCAGCTGGAAAAACTAAGCTGAGAAATGTTAAGTCCAGGGGTATCCAGCTTTTACAAGCTATAGGATGGAGCCAGCTTTAGAATCCAGCTTCAGGATGGCTTGGATCCAATCCATGGTCTTTTTCCTGTTCATTGGTTTGTTTGTTTTGTGCTAGCGCTGTAGTTCAAACTCAAGGCACCATGCTTTGGCTTGATTTTTTTTCTCTCAAGGTTGGTGTTATACCACTTGAGCCACAACTCCACTTGTGGGGTTTTTGGTGGTTAACTGGAGATGAGTCTTACTAGCTTTTATGCTTAATCTGGCTTTGAACTGTGATCCTCAGAACTCAGCCTCCTGAGTAGTTAGAATTACAGAGTGAACCACCAGTACCCGGCATCTTTCCTGTGTTTTTTGAAAAACATCCCAGGGATTCAAAATTCTAATACTTGACTAGTTTCCTCAAGTCTGCACTTAAATTCTCTATTATCAAAAACAGCACAACTATGGGCAACCATAAAAAGCATCTTCATGATAGCAACTTAATTTAAGAAACAGAAAAATATAGCTAGCATTTTCTTATTTGCTTTCACATTTATTGTGTCTGTTATTGTCCTTATTCTGATTCCATGAAGAAGCGCTATCCTGATTTACAAATCAGAAATAAAGTGATTATGATTATATTTTTATGAATGAATACAATGGAGTCCTTTTGTAGTTTCTGAACATATTACCACATCTTTAGAGTTGATGATTGAAGAGTGATTACCTTGTATTCAACATCTGCTGATAATCATGAGTGAGTTCAATATATCAATCATAGCTCACTAAAACGTATTTTTGGAATGTTAGAAGGAAAAAATCATCAATATATAAAAATTATCCTAAAACAACTCACTCTTTCATAGTTTGTGTCCTTAAAGCTCATTTCTCACATATACAGCTTCCTCCCTTAATTTCTGACCATAAGAATTTCTATACATAGTTCTACCTATTTCATTTGCTGTCAAATAGCCATAAGCATAAAAGAAAAGAAGAAAAGTATGCAGAAACATTAACAAGATTATATTTCCCCAAGTGTTACTAAGAAAAAGTCGTTTGCGTGCTCCAAAAACATTACAGTCAGAGTCAGATCCACCAGCTCCCTGCTCTTGATTGAGTTCCCCATGACTCAATCCTGGAACCCTGACTTCTGAAGGGAAAGGTCATCTAACTACCTACAAACAGTAATTGATTTTCTAAGGGCAAATCTCCTGGGGAGCTCTGATCATCATCCCAAGTAACCCTTGGATGGCCTGTGAATAACGCTGATAAAGTCTGATGGTTCTACCACTAATCGGTTCCTGGGAATTGCCACTGTGGTAGGAGGACGTTCCTGGCAAGCAAGTGGTCTCCCACGGGGCTGAGGTCCTGCCCTGCTCAATGTCAGACTTTTTCAGCTGAGTGGACAATCTGGCTTAACAGCAGGATGCTGGGGGCAGGAACACTAGGACGCCAGAGCACTCCTGGGCCTGTTGGTAACTTCATTTCCCAAATGTTCATAATTAAACAGTTTTTATTGAAGTAATCAGCATGAGCTCCTTAGCTTTGTTTTTGCAACCGGTATTGTGTTTATGGAGCCAAATATTAGAGACTTTGATACTGAATACCTCCTCGGATGTGTTAACGTTGGCATGGTCTTGAGATTCTAAAGATGTGAGGCTGTCTCAACACAGCCTCCCCTCCAAGCTTAACAGCACATCAGTCCCTGCTCCCACCTCCCAGCCCACAGGGCAATGGTTCTCCTGTATGACTCCCTTGCAATAGATCTCCCACAAGTCCCAGGGAATGGTGTGCAATAGAAACAGAATGAAATATGAGCTCAAAGTGTCTGTCGGACCAGAAGTTTTCAAAGAAAACATTTCTTAAATCTTGTGTTCACTGCTGTTTCAGCAGGCCTATTAGAGTGGATGGAACTTGGAGGGAGCTGTCTCCAGTCATTGCAGTAGGAATAGCAAACAAGACTAAAAGCAAATAAACCAGCCCAGAACTGGCATCCCACAGGCCCCTGGCCAATGACCTCCTTCATTCCCTAAGAGGGATAGTTAGCCCACCCTCTGGGACCCAGGGCTAAATTATAGGTTAATCAGATGAGACATTCGTTAGCAGCTTCGATTACTAGAAACTAATTAATCAGGGAACGTCTCCAAACAGGAGGAGAATAAATAAACAGGCAGGCATAGGCAGCACTTTCTTGAATCTAGATAAAACTGCCATCCAGGTGTCCTGCTGGGGTAGAGGCTATCTGTCTTGCTCAGTGTTCCTCTTATGAAATAATGGTGACATTTCTCACATTTGCCCAGAAAATGCAAAGCCACAAGGGCTCTGAATTGAAAAGAAGAAATACTTAGGAAGAACTAGTTGAAGCAAGGTTTCAATGGAAGTTTTGTGGTGATCCTTATTCTATTCTTGATGTTAGTGTTTATTATATGGAAACTGTCTTGTTTCAACATGTCAAACAAGTTGTGTGGGGGATTTCAGACTCCTACACATTTAGAAACAACTAGGGACTTTTAGTGTTCAAGGAATCCATTCAGTTAGCCCCCTGAGTGTCTACTAACCTAAAGGACTTGGTTGAAATGACAAAGGCTCTAGGTCTACTGAAATGATTGGTGATGTCTTCAATGATTTGGGGTAAGGAAGAGTAGAAAGGACAGGAAAACACTGCAGTTAATTCAAGTGGAAAGTATTAACCATCGATACAGCTTGACTTGACCTATCACATCAAATAGACTCATTTGTCTGTGTTGCATCTTCTTCCTTCTGGAGGAACAAAAATAATGTCAGCAGCTTGAGAATGTGTGTAATGTAAACACGGCTGTGTTAGCTCAGTGTCAAGAGAAAGCACACCCAAGTGTAAGTCAGCACAAAACATCTTCCGCTCTGAGCAGGAGCGCAATGGTTTTAACCTAATGACCTCCTCTTAAACAGCTCTACAGCAAATCATAATTAAATAAATACCACTTAATAGTAGAGATTTGTTTTTGTGCCAGATTACTCATACAAAGAGAAAGAGAGAGTTGAATGAATCATTTTATCTTTAATTATAAAATTAAGGTAGCTTCTAACTATTGTTATGAATTCAACCTCAAGCTAAATTTATAAAATACCACACATACACACACACACACACACACACACACACACACATACACACACACACACACTCAAAAAGAATCAGAGGCATTCTGGAACAATTCAGAAAGACAGGGGATGAAAAGTGGAGAAGGTGGTATACCAAAATTTAAGATGGCTTTGTTTTGTTGTGTTAAACTAAAGTGGAGTGTAATGAGTCTTTAGCCCAGCGATCAGAAATATCTGACTAGAGGCACATAAAAATCATAGCATAACTGCCAGGGAGCCACTGAAAACTGAGGCCATATGTGTTATGGAAAACTACAGGCCTGAGTGTCAAGAGAACTGAAGTCAAGACCTGGCTTAAGAATTAGAATAAGGCAGGGAAAGCTATTAGGGCTTACAGCTGACCCTGTGTAATCAAGAAATCGCTTCTGGGCCCCAGTGACCTAGTCAACCTTCCCCTAAGAGGGCACACAGTCAGGATTGCTACCTTGTCATTCAGGAGCTTGTCTACTCTTCTTTCCTTCCTTCTTCCTTTCTCTGAAAAGTCTCCCCATCCTTGTGGGCTTTGTTTCCTCTTGCCTCATTAGTTAACTCATGTTTTCAGTGTGTCTGTTTTTATTTTTATAACTTTGAGAAGTTGAGTTGGTAAAGCCTTTATGATCTGCAGCAGAGTCTAATTGCCTTTATCTTATCCAACCCCCACCCCCAACCCTCAAATCTGATGATTGAGAAGCTCAGGAGCATTGGAACTAAAGCCGAATCCTACAAAACTTTTTTCTTCTAGATGATTCCAATGGTGACTGTATATTTAGTCTTTACAAAAACAACAACAATTTTTTTTCTTCCTTGTGTGTCATTGTTGAGCTTTAAAAAAATTCTCTAGCCTTGCTGGCAAACCACACCTTTTACTGGGCTACAGAAAAGCTATGAGGTGCTAATGGCCACTAGGAAACACTGCCCCTAATTCAAGATCATGAGAAATCTTTGTCAAAGTCTTAGGAGAGCAGGTGCTATATTTCCTTTATTATGACACCTCCACCCCAAGCACCTACTAAAAGCAGGAACATAGTAAATGTAACTTACTTCAGCTGCCTGGACCAAGCACTTTGTGCATATTTGCAAAGATACAAAATAAATAAAATGGAAGCCCTTCTCTGGAGAAGCTTACAATGCAATAAGAGCAATGAACATCTAAATATATTATAATTCAGAATGACTCATATTACCTTAGATGTAGCAGAAAGGTCAATAACTCTTTCAACTATATCAGACCTAGTGAAAAGATTATTTCTCTCTCCCTGAATCCGTTGCAACGATCTGCAAGCCTTATTTTCTCTAGAAAAATCATTCATCAAAAGAAGACCTTATCAAATGTCTCTAAGAGTTGCATTAGCAGCCCTTCAAACTGTGAGCTGACAGGAGAGCCCTAAATTATTCTGATGTGCTCAGACCATACAACCTACAAAAACCTTGACAACTAGGAAACGGCCCTTGACAAATAAAAACACAGTCAGTAGAGGAACAAGATGGTAAGTTATACTCAATGCTATGCCCAAGGAATAGTTGAAAGATTATCAAGGTCCAGCGAGGCAAAAAAACCTGGAAGACCTCTGCCTGATCTTCTGATCTTCATGTGTCTCGGGGGTAAAGTTGTGGCGTGCTCATCAGTGTAGTCCCCATGATTGACATGCTATGGTCTCTGTGGATGAAGCTCCTAAGAACTGTGCCATCCATAGCTACAAATTGTATACAGTAGCCTTGTGTTTATCTCGACACTGACTCTGTATATTTCATGCATGAAATCCGTTGCTGTGTTCACATATGCTAAAAAGCAGCTGTGAGAAAGATGAGATGGATGTTTTTGTTGTTTTAGTTGTTTCCCAAGATGACAAAACTAAAAACTTAGCGTATGCAAAAGACAGAGGAGGTAAGAAATAATTCCACTTTTGAAGAACTTTCTAGGATCAACATAATCTGATACTGAAAGGGGTTTTGGAGGCAAGCTGTGAGCTCCCTCTAAACTAACCCACAATGAGCCCGAGAGTAGATGAGTAAATTTCAGGCCCAGCTGAGAGTATTTCAATCTTAGAAAAGGAACTAGAGGGTGAGCTGAAGCTCAAAGCTATCTTCAGGGCTTGATAAGGCAAATTGTTTTGGACATGTTACCATTTGGAGCTTCCAAAGCTTGGCCAGAAGACACTGTACAGCCCAATGGAGCCTGAGAGAGTCAAATTCATATTCAGCTCCCCCAAAATCTTCCAGTTATTTTTTATCAGAATGAAGAAATGTACCCAAGGCCTAAAGTATGAAACATTAACCTCTCTGTACATCACTTTGACAATAAATAAGAAAATATAAAAGAAAATTTAAAAACAGAAATGCCTCAGGTCAGAAAATTCCCATCACAACAATGAGGCTGTGCTCGGGAGCCTTGGGGACCTGCCATGTTGATTGACTCCATTCTGCATGTGATGGAAAAGGGACCACGTCCTATTCCTGCTATCCTGATGAATCCTTGTCATAAATTCAGCCCAGTCTGTCAGTGTGGCTGCTGTTGGCTCAGAGCAAAGGGGAGGTGGGGGGCTGAGGGGGACTTTATGAGGGCCAGAGGAGAAAACAGTCTTCCGCAAGAAGGTAGTAAATCAGCAGGCAACACAAGGTATGTGCACAAGAGACTGCTCCACCACCCCGGTGCGCGCCCCCCCCCCCCGGGGGGGGAAGGGCAGAGAACAGGTGAACGTAGACAGTAGAGAAGGAGTTTGCTTTGTATCAACCTGCTGCTGTAGGATCCTGGGACCCAGGTCAGTGAGAGTACAGTAAAGCACAATTCCACAAACAAAACTCTTTCCAAGAGCTTTCTACATGCAAAACCTTGCTTAAAGTGTATTATCTTTAAGTAGTTGTGCAAAGGAGGTGCCACTTAACAAAGCAGTTATGAATATGATGCATCTTGATTTGCGTCACCTCCTTCAACATTCTCACCACTCCTTCCTCCCACCCCTTTACTTACTGTTCTTAATTTTGTGGTATAGGCATTGATTTCTTGACCAATAAGTTTGAAGCCCGATACTGGGAGTACATGGCTCTGAGAGGAAGTTTGATGATTTAAAGAAAAGACTCATTTAGCAAAAAAGAGCTTGATTACTCCATAACAAAATAGCCCATACTAAGCAAGGAATATAAGGCAAGTTATTCACAAGGCTGGAATTCCCGCCTCAAGGTCCTGAATGGTTATTCTCTGTAAGTGGTTCTCTTTCTGACACTATCTTACTGTGTCCTTATATGGTAAGAGAGCAAAGTGATTATCTCCTCTGAGGTCCCCGATCTTGTTGATCATGGTGCCACCCTTAATGCTTCGTTCAACCTTAGTTTTACCTACATAAAAGTTGTAAATCCAAATACAGTGATATTGGCTACCAAGGGCCTGACATGAATTTCTAGAGAATGTATTTTACACAGAACTAAAGGACTGAACAAAGCAAACTCTAATAAGAGTTTTTTAATTCTATTTTACTATTTTAATTTTATTTGTGTACCGACCCTGGGGCTTAAACTCAGGGCCTTGGTGCTGTCCCTGATCTTTCTTGGTCAAGCATTGCACTTTACCATTTGAGCCACAGCTCCACTTTCAGCTTTTTCGGTTGTTAATTGGGGATAAAAGTCTTAAGGACTTCCCTGCCCTGGCCGGCTTCAAACCACAGTCCTCAGATCTCAGCCTCTTGGGTAGCTAGGATTATAGGTGTGAGCCACTAGTGCCTGGCTAAATTCCAGTCTTAAGTTGAGCAACTCCCTGTGGAATGACTCATCTGACAGAGTGTCTTGGGAGTGAGGAAGAGTTATCAGGGAAATGTCATAGGTTAGGTATCAGAACTGGGCATGTACAATAAGTAAGATCCCTCTTGATGAGAAAAGAGGAGATTACACAGGATGGTGGTAATAAAGTTGAGGCCTGGAGTCAGGCTACATGGGTTGATTTGGTTCTGATCTGACCAGTCCAGTTCTGAGATGCATGTTAACTTCCATGAACCTCAGTTTTCTCAGCTGTGAATTGGAAATAATAGTCTGATTGACAGAGTTGTTGTGAAGGTTAACAAATGGACTCCTTCAAAGGAGTATTTCAGGCAATGCAGGGCTGAGTCTCATTTGGAAGAGGCAAGTGGTTGAATCGGGACTTAACTTGGGGAATATAAATTGGAGCCATTAGGCTCCAAAGTTATTAAAAATAAAAATCTATTTTAATAAAGTTACATATATTGAAGGTTTAGTATTGGTAGTATTACCAACTGAGCTAAATACTAAATACTATACATGTCTTATTTGTTTTTACAAAAGCCCAAGAAGAGGTACTGTCATCATTCCATTTATAAAAGATGAAATCAAGCTGATTAAATATCAAGAGCTTACCATTGCCCTCACTATTCCCCAATTCTTAATAATAAACACTTGTAATATCCTCTATACCTACATACCCATGACTTATAGTAATATGAATGAATCTTTGGTCCTTATAGCAGTGTCAGAAAGCACTCTGCAGGCAAAGAACATACACAAGACACTGAGAATGTGTACACCGAGGACTTGAAGTATTCATCACATGGGATTCAGACAAGCCCTCTGTCCAGAATGTCTTCCAGAACATACAGATCTCATAGGAACCACTCATTCTCCATGTGCTGTTGAATATCGTCAATATTCTTTCACATACCAGGGCTTTTCTCCTTAGGCAGCCTAAGATCTCCTTGAAGATGAGTGCCCTGAACATTAACAGAAACCATCCCCCTGGCTCTGTTCAAAGTGCCAATGTCTCACCCACGTATATAGAATCTTTTAAAGCTTTCCAAAAGCATACAGCTCTTAAGTGTAATCTGAGAATCACCAGCAGAGTAAATAAATCCCTGCCCTGGTGGCAAATACTTCCTTTTACTTCTTCTCCTATAAAAGCAAATTCTCCAATCTCATTTCACAAGTGCTCTCTAATAGGTTCTTTGCTTTGTTTATTCCATTAAGTTCAAGTCTGAAGCAAATAATTATAGTAATAACAGTAGTAAGTGCATGAAAAACCACCTAGTATGGAGCATGGCATAGAGTTAGAAATACTCTTTTAATAAAAGTACACATTTAAATGGCCTACAAAAACCTTTCTCACTATGTAGGAGGGACAGAAAGGGAAGGAGAAGGGAAAAGGGAAGGGGAATAAGAGAAGGAAGGGAAAGGAGGATGGACTCGGGAAGGGAAGTAGAAGGGAGGAAGAGGGGCGAGGAGAGGAGGGTAATGCAAAGATAGGGAAAGGGAAAGGAAATGAGGAAAATGGTGGGGAAGGAAAGATAAGAAAAAAGAAAGAGAGGAAAAGAAAGGAAGAGGAAGGAAGGAAGGTAGGAAGGAAGGAAGGAAGGAAGGAAGGAAGGAAGGAAGGAAGGAAGGAAGGAAGGAAGGAAGGAAGGAAATAAGAAAGAATGAAGTCAGGTGCCAGTGGCTCCTGCCTGTAATCTTAGCTACTCAGGAGGCTGAGATTCAAGGATCATGGTTGCAAGCCAGCCCCAGCAAGAAAGTCTGTGAGACTTATTTCCAATTAGCTACCAAAAAAGACAAAAGTAAAGCTATGCTGTGAGTGGTAGTGCAATAACCTTGAGCACAAAAATGCAGGGACAATGCTTAGACCCTCAGTTCAAGCCCTAGGACAAAGATGACGATGAAAAGGGAGGAAGAGGAAGAAGAAACAGCAGGCATGTTGAAGAACTAATCAAATTTGCATAATCACTAAAACCTTACTAGTTTAAGAAGATCCCAGGTAAGTGTATATAGCACTGGTTGAAGTATACACTAAACAGTTTGTCCTGAAAGTTTCTTTCTTAGAATACTATCCAGCCATAAAAACACATGATATACTGTCATTTGTAACAAGATGGATGGACATAAAGGACAAAAAGTTAAGTGAAATAAGCCAGGCTCAGAAAGAGATATCAATGATCTCACTAACATGAGTAATCTAAAAAATAAAGAAGTCAGTCTCTTAGAAGTAGAGGAACTAGTAGTTACCAACAAGTAGAAAAAGGGAATCAGAAGCCAAGTACTGGTAGTTCACACCTATAATCCCACCTACTCAGGAGACTGAGATCTGAGGATCACAGGTCAAAGCCAACCCAGTTAGGAAAGATTGTGAGATTCTTACCTCCAATGAGCCACTAGAAAACCAGAAGTGGTGCTGTGGCTCAAAGTGGTACAGCACCAGCCTTGAGTGAAAGAGCTCAGGGACAGTGCCCAGTCCCTGAGTTAAAGCCCCATAATAGACCAAAAAAATAGAGGATAAGGAAAAGTTAACTAGTAGATACAATGGTACAGTTACAGAAGAGGAATAAATTCTGGTGTTCTAAAGTTCAGTAGTATGGGTATATTTAACAATAATATTTTATATATCTCAAGCTGGTTAGAAGAGGAACTTGACTACACTTACCATCAAGAATTAACGGAAGTTTAAGGTGATGGGTATGCCAACTAACTACCTGCCTAATTATTACATAATGTATACATGAATGAAAATTTCACAGTATACTTTATCAATATGTACAGATACGATGTGTCAATTAAAAAAGTGAAATGAAAGTTTCTTTCCATAAAGAATGAACATAATGATCAGTGAGGTCCTTGGTAGCAAACTGGTGAACATTTCAAGAATGTAAATTAAAAAGAAGATAATCCACCCATCAAATAGCTTAAAAGTGTAGCAGGAAGGAGAAAAAGAATAGCATTAACAGGTTCAAGACAAAGCCCCAGATGTATCATTGATGGTGTGACCATAAGCAAACTAGGATTTCTTTTTTTTTTCTTTTTATTATAAAGGTGATGTGGGGGCTGGGGATATGGCCTAGTGGCAAGAGTGCTCGCCTGGTATACATGAAACCCTGGGTTCGATTCCTCAGCACCACATATATAGAAAATGGCCAGAAGTGGTGCTGTGGCTCAAGTGGCAGAGTGCTGGCCTTGAGTAAAAAAGAAGCCAGGGACAGTGCTCAGGCCCTGAGTTCAAGGCCCAGGACTGGCAAAAAAAAAAAAAGGTGATGTACCAAGGGGCTACAGTTACATAAATCAGGTAAAGAGTACATTTCTTTTGGGACAATGTCACCCCTTCAGTTGCTCTCTCCCAGTGCAAACTAGGATATCTAAGCCCAAGTTTTCTCATCTCTAAAACTGGGATGCTAATTTTCTTAGAATAGATTGTTGTAAGTACATTAAATGGCAGGTATTGTATACAGGCCTGGCCATCTTAACATTGACTGAAAAGTACCAAAGGCATTGATTGCCATATTGATCTGAGGAAGAAAGACATATTGCTCAAGAGTCATCTCTGGGGAGCCTGATTGAGACCTGGGAGGGTCTTGAGGATAGGCCTTATCAGGTGTGAAGGGGAGGGGAGTTAAGAGCAAGGCACATTTGGTTTTTCCTGCCTTTTGGGGGACAGAATAGAGCCCCAATGAGGAACTGCAGATGGTAGAGGCTAAAGCCACAGATCAGGACAGGCAGACCACACGTAGTGAAAGAAAGTCCAGGGAGAACCTTTGTACCCCAGTGGTGATTCTTCTGGAATTCCTCTGAGTGTAGATTTCTTTTTTTTTTTTCAAATTTTTATTATCAAACTGATATACAGAGAGGTTACAGTTTCATTCGTTAGGTATTGGATACATTTCTTGTACTGTTTGTTACCCTGTCCCTCATACCCCCCTTCCTCCTCCCCCTTTCCCTTCCCCCCCCCCCAGGTGTTCAGTTCACTTTTACCAAACAGTTTTGCAAGTATTGCTTTTGTAGTTGTTTGTCTTTTTTTACCCTGTGTCTCTCAATTTTGGTATTCCCTTTCAATTTCTTACTTCTAATACCAGTATACACAGTTTCCAAAATACTCAGATAAGATTACAGAGATAGTGTAGGTACAACCACTGGAAGGTGATACAAGAACGTAGATTTCTATAGCAACCAATTCTGACAGCCCCTCCTTCGAAACCTCAACTGTGCCATCTTCCAGAAGAGAGATGGCAGCACCCATTCAAGACTGTACAGGAGACCTAGTAAGAAGGATACACACCAAGGCATGGCCACTTGAAGAGTCATCCTTTGCTTTGCATCTTAAACACACAAGAGAATTTCATTCATGAAAGCTTGGAGTACTTCTTCCCTGTTCAAGGTCCAACATCACTGCTCATATCAAAATAGTCAATTGCCCCTATTCACTTAAAAGACTCCTAAAATACTTGCTTCCTGTATCCCGCCACCGGGAGCTCATCCTCGTATAGGATCCTTGTTTTAACTTGGCTCTAGGCGACTTAACTAACTTGATCTGCTACCTCCCTTCCAGAAGATCTCATTGAATCCCAGAGGTCCTCTCTCGTCCTCACTGGCAACCTGTGACTCAAAGCCTCAAGTGCTGTGTGTATGAAGGGCAAGTTGTTTCTTGCTAGGATAATTCACAAGAGGAGGCAAAGAGTCCACACCCCTCGTAATGGATCTCTTAACAAGCTTATGCAAAGAACACCGATTCATAGCAATCATTGTCCTAGTGACATGGAGTCGTAATGGATTATTGTGACTTAGATGCTTACAGCGTGATTCATTGGAGCCCCATCATCTCCATCCTTTTCAATGAGAAGGGTTGGGCAGTACATACATATGGTGATGATAGAACAACAAACAGACTAGAGAGAACATTATATTGGTGTTCTTCCAACTATTTCGCTGACCCTGTGCCCCAGCAGAACCTAAGCAGAAGGCCGTATCGCTTCCCACGTGTCTCAGGACACCAGGCACAAAACTATGTAGGCTTAATCAAATATAAACAAGCAAGATGATTGTGGTTGTCCTAGGCCTAAGAAGGACCTGATCTGTAATCTACAGAACAGTCTGGATGGGAGTCTATCCACCTTCACTGTCATGCTTCTCCTCCTTATGCAAACAAGACCATCACAATGAGCTCAGAGTGACTATTCCATCAGGACCTCTAGATGAAGGAGGTCATGTCTCAGTCATCAAATCCATCTCATGATCCAGCATACTGCCTTTCACAGTACATACGCTACATCGTTCATGGAAGTACCAGAATTTTGTTGTGCAACCAGTATTCCCCATTGCATCAATATACTGACATTTTCTTCCTGGCACTCAAAATATGTAAATCAATTTCTATCTTGTCCAAATTATCTGTATATCCAATTTCTCTATCTTGGGTCTTCCTTTGCCTAGATTGTCCGCAAGTTCACATTTCAAGTTCTATATGAGAATTAAGGAGCCTACTTTGATCGTGGACTACTGTTTTACTTCCAACATTTCTACTA
This sequence comes from Perognathus longimembris pacificus, assembly GCF_023159225.1. NCBI lineage: Eukaryota > Metazoa > Chordata > Mammalia > Rodentia > Heteromyidae > Perognathus > Perognathus longimembris. Next base: position 67,120,364 of record NC_063168.1, on the reverse strand, counting down.
GAACTGATGATGTGATATCCATCTTTGAATATGATACCTGGGAATCTGCCAAAGCATTTTGTACTGGAGTATAGAGAATGTGTGGATTTAGTTTAACCAAGCAGGGCCAAATTACCCTCCAAACATCTACATCTGTTCACTCTCCCTTCTGCTGAGCTTGAGGTTTATCTCACATGCCTGCACCTTCTCCAAACACTTGACATTCTGAAATTCTGTAATTTTAGTTAGAATAGCAAATATAGCCATATTCCCTGGTTGTTAATTCTGCCTTTCACTTGCATCTTTTCACTTACTTGTTAGCCTTCTGGTTATACATGTCTTTGGCTCATGGTTCTATTGTGGTACCCCTCCTTTGCATGTGATTCCCAAGAAAAAAAAAATATATATATGCATATATATATATATATTCTACATATGAATGTCCGGTCTGTGTTGGACAGTGCAAAATAATAACCTCAAATTTTAAACTATTGTTGACTTTATTCCTATACTTATACTATTTTTATTTTGTTTTATTATTGACTTATCTTTTTTTGGTCAGTTGTGGGGTTTGAACGCAAGGCCTGAGTACTGTCCCTAAGCTTTTAGTGCTCAAGGCTGGTTCTACTGCCATAGCTCTGCTTCTGGTTTTCTGGTGGTTAATTGGAGATAAGAGTCTCACATTCTTTCCTGCCTGGGGTGGCTTTGAACTGTGATCCTCAGATCTCAGCCTCCTAAGTAGCTAGGATCACAGGTGTGAGCCACTGGCAACCAGTTACCATATATTTTTAATACATGGAGGTTTCATTGTGAAACTTCCATCTATTCGAACAGTATATTTTGAACAGATTAACCCACTTCTACTACATTCCATTATATTACATTATTCCCTTTCATCCTCCTCCACCTTGACAAACAACTTGTTTGTGGATTTCATTAGACTGTATTCACATGTGTATGTATATGGATGGAGGAAGTCTCACTACCATTATTAATATCATCATCATGGTCTTTCTAGGTCTTTACTCCACAAATGATGAGAACCTACAAATTCTTGAATTTGGCTTGTCTCACTCAACATGACAATATTCTAGATCTATCCTTTTCCTGAAAATTAAATAATTCCAATTTTTCTTCATGTCTGAGTAACATTCCAAGGTGTGTCTGTATGTATATATTTTTCTTTATATACTTTTCAGTTGTTAGGCACCTCAGCTGATTCCTGTTTGGTGATGTCTTAATAGGGCCATATGCTGTGGTTAATGTCTACTCCTGGAGAGTAAGAATCGGTAACTTTCCTGCTTATAACTGTCAGTGTTGCTGCATAACAAACACTTTTCACATGAGGCATTTGCTTAACATAATCTAGATAAATATTTTATTTTAAATCTCAGCATCACCTTTTGTTTTAAATTTTGTCACCTATGTTGAATGATAGCTATAAAAAAAAAACCTGTGTGTTTATTCTAAACAATATTCACAAGCCTGAGAGCTCGAGAGGAATATTTACTTTCAAATGTAGGCACCGTGTTGTCTTCCCACCTATGCAGTTCTACAGGTCCCACTGTCTGTCCACCATACACCTGTGGATATAATGTGCATAGGTCAAATCCTTCCAACCAGAAGCATTCAGGAAAACTGTTCCAAGTTCACTGAACTTTTGTCAGTTTTGCAGTGTGTGTTTCAAACAAAGGCAGATGTTTCCCCTGTGCTATTCATAGCCCCCATCTTGTTTCCACAGGGTGGAAATGAGACTGACGGCTGGCTAGGGGCAGGGATATTACATCCTGAAAGACAATTCCATTTGGAAGGAATATGTCACAAGCTTAAAAATCTTTCTGTGAATTTTTAAATGTTGGTAGTGACCCAGATCACATGGAGGTCATTTGGAACAGTCATATTCTTTCACACCACCAAAGCCTTTTCCTGATTCTTTTCTTACAGCCCATCAAAGAGCAGCTGGAAGGCCTCTGCGGCTCCACCCAGCAGCAAATGTGAGATGCTATTCCCATCTTAGACAAGTAGCCAAGAGCCATTTCACTTCAGAGTATACGCAGAAGGGTCTGCCATCACCCAGCCCAGCTCTGGATGGAATGATGTGGGCTGAATGGAAGGAAAGACCGGATCTGGGACATGAATCAGGCTTAGCCCTTTTAAGATAGGCATGATTGCCACGTGGTTTTCATTATAGCTTCAATCTAGTGAGACTCGCCCACTGAGGCACCCAGGTGGAGAATGAGGCACAGGCCCTCTGTGTTGGAGCTCGGAGAATGTTCCCAGCATATCACAATTACAGAAACATCTGTGCCCAACAGCTTTCTGCTGAACTGCTGTGAAAATTTACAGTGTTCGATTGCTTTCAGAATTTCTCACTTTGCAACCTAAAACAGGGTGGTCCTGAAGCTGCCTGTGAATTGTAGCAGAAAGTCAGAGAGATTACAGTTTCCAGCATTTGGATGAAATGTGGCATAAGGATGTGTGAGAGGTCAACCTGAAGCCCCCAAGCTGGAAGCTTCCATCTACCAATCGTTTGGGGATTTTTTTCCCCTAACTTTTTTATTCACTCAGTACATACTTCCTGAAAATGATGTGAGTTGACTTTACAAGGGATAAAAATCCAACTGTAGTAATTGGTCTTCCAAATGCCAGTACCTTGTAAGCAATAACCAGTGGCTTTAAAGGATGCTAATAATATAAATTATAATTTCGACTGAACCCACAAAACAACCACTTTTAAAGCTTTAGTTACGGTAAATATGTAAATAGATCCTGCTGGTTTTAAAACTTCCATCTACAACAGCACTGACCAAATTAAGGCCTCCAAACAAACCACATTAATATAGACTCTATCTCATAAGAAATGTAAACTTCGACTCTGTCCTTCCTACACCTACTATCTAGGAATAGGACTCAGAAAAGTGTATAGGCAAATACTTTCCAGTCATTGCTCACTAAAACTTTAGAAGCATTAATCTAGACCACAAAAGGAACAAAAATCTTAGGTAATCAATGACGCAAAACAATATGATTTCCTTTTTTCAGAGGACAGGCGTTTTTCCTAAGAGACAGCTCAAATAATTGTCAGCATGCATACAGTCAATCTATTTCATAAGAAGTAAAAGGTGCAAGCTCAGACAACAGTAAGATATATTTTCCACTCATTATTTTGAGAAAAACTTAAGGTCTGACAATACCACATATTAGTAGGAAAGTAGAGAAATTAACATTCTCTGTTGTCCCAGGTAGAAATAAATGAATTCCAATAGGTTTTAGAAAACAGTTGGGTAGATAGCTGAGCATACATAACTTGGCTATCCCGTTTTACGACCTACACCTTAGAGAAGAGTCTGCAGAGGCAGCAGGTCCTCATGTCTTCATGTTACTATCGCACAATACCACAGATCTGGTGGCTTTGAAGCAATAGGAAGGAACTTATTTCTCACAGTTCTGGAGATGGGGAAGTTCAAGGTCAGGATTCCAATGTCATCGGGTTATGATGAGATTCCTCTCCTGTGGGTTTTGACCCTGGAAAGGACAACCTAGCATTTTGGAATCTCATTTATAAGGGCAGTAATTTATTCATAAGGGTTTCACTTTTATGATAATAAAAAATACTAAATAACACCCTCATATTGGAGTTAGAATGACACGGTACACACAGGCATTCATAACCAATATGTAACATATGTTTTCTTTCTGTGAACAATATATATGTTCTTTGTATCTATACCTGTCATCATTAAACATCAAATTAAACTAGTAATTTTAAGATAAACATAGACCAGCAATCAGATATGTAATTTTCCAACACACACACACACACACACACACACACACACACACACACATTTACCAAGTTTCCCACAGGTAAATAATCCAACCAATAGCCCAGATAATAAGCCTAGATAATCTACTTTCAGAGTCAAAACTTTCTGCCATTTTGTTCTTTGGCTTAGCATTTATCTACACAATGTGTTTTAAACTTATTCCTTAAATTCACCAAGTCAAAGGTCTTCATTTGACAAAGGGAAATTAAATATATGCTTAAAATGCTCTAAGTACAGTGCTGAATGAAGGATAACACTAAGGAGAAGGACCAAGAGGGGACAAGGCAGCAAAAAAGGACTGCAAGACAGAAAAGAAGGAATTCAGGAAAGGAAGAAAGTCAGAGAGGGAGGGAGGGAAGAAAACTTCAAATGGGAATGTTGTCTTTAATGAACCGCGCATGCTCTGTTTAGAAAATGCAGGAACACACGTGTAAACTAGAAAATCGGTTTTCTCTTCCTTGCTGCAGGCCCCAGAGCATCTGGTCTCATTAAAGGTGCAAAAGTCGAATATCCTACTGAAAATTCTCTTTGGTGTAGGAAATTAAGTTAAATTAAAAACACGACCTTTCTCTCAAACTGGCAAAAAAGAAAAAAAAAAAAAAAACCCTTTCTCTGGGCCTGATCGTAGCCTTCAGCAATACATCAAAACCAGACGTCGCGGAGGGACTTCTATGGCAGAGCCATCAACCTCCTCTGAGACCACCGTTTATTTGGCTCCGTTCAAGCAAAGAGGATCAGATTCTTTATAAAATCCAAAGGAAGAAGGTGATACCCACCCAGGGAGGAGGGTTTCGCGTCTTCTCGGACATTTCACAGGCCATCCACTCAAAGACAGAGCTGCTAGCCGCTTGGAGGGTTGCTTTCCCCGTTCCTCACTTTAGAGAAAACGTTGGGGGCCTCTGCGGGTTCAGACAGAATCCCACTTGGGCTGAGACTGAGTGAGGAATTGGAGTCTAATCCTACAGACTCCCTTCCCCTCCACTCCTCACTACGGAGAGCTCTGGGAACCCCAACAGACTCGAAGCAGAAACAAGTATCTAGAGACCCTAAGTAGCCCCACCCTCTCCCCTTGGCTCATCCAGCTCTCCTTCCTACTTTTTCCATATACCAAGTTCCCAAGCAACAGAGAATCTGTGGCCCTACTTTACCATCCAATAAACAACCACGAAACTCAACATTTCCACCTGCAACTCCACTCACATACCAGGGCCTTTCTGTGGAGCCTGCTGGAGTTCAAAGAGGAAGGAGGGTTGCAAGAGGCTCCAAAGGGCAGAGCAGAGGTCAGCCCTGCAGGAGGGTGACTGGCCTTCTGTGACCAAGCTCCAGAACCGATTCAGAAATGGAGATAAATCATCGCTGCAGAAGCAGGCCAATTACAGGGCTCTTTTATAGACCCCCCACCCCAATTTAAAATGACATAATTGCCCAAATTTTGAAAGTAGTTACAAAATTGTGGTCTCACTGTACCATCTCACTTCAAATAACCTTTGTCACTTTAACACTCTAGTGTACATGGAGATGTTTTCCTTTAAAATGTAATTCCCGTTATTAGTTTAAGGTATATATTACTATTAACTAGGGCTCTACAATTTACAAACATTTCTCATGTCAAATCTATCTCATATAACCAATTTAAATATATGAGACAGATTATTAATTCCATTTTATAGATAAAGAAAAATGCTAAGAAAGATCAAATGAATTAGTTAATACTAGATACCTAATAAGATTAGATAACTAATACCCATGATCTCACACTCTCTCAAGACCAGAACATTTTCAAAACAGTAATATACAACTAGGCACTGGTGGCTCATGATTATAATCCTTACTACTCAGATCTGAGGATTCTGACTCTAAGCCAATGAGGCCAAATGAGTCAGAGAGACTCTTATCTCCAATAAACCAGCAAAAGACTGAAAGTGGAGATATGGCTCAAGAGGTAGACCATCAGCCTTGAGCCAAAATGGTAAGGGAGTGTTTAAGGCCTTGGATTCAAGCCCCAACAACAGCACTAAATAACTAAGTAAATAAAGCACATCCATTATCGGGGGCTGAGGGAAGTGGAAATACACAAGAAGGGACAACAGGTATCATTAAAGACAAAGAAAATGTGCTTAATCAATAACAAAGACAAAAAATTCTTCATATAACTGAACCCCAGGAGGCAAAGCATGTTAGCTTTACACAGCTGTGAAGAAAAGAGAAGTACAAATAAAAGACCGTAAAGGAATATATATTACAGGAGCTGGGAATGTGGCTTAGTGGTAGAGTGCTTGCCTAGCATGCATGAAGCTCTGGGTTCAGTTTCTCAGCACCACATAAACAGAAAAAGCTGGAACTGTGGTTCAAGCAGTAGAATGCTAGCCTTAAGCAAAAAGAAGTTCAGGGACAAGGCCCAGGTCCTGAGTTCAAGCCCCAGGACTAGCACCAAAAAAAGAGAGAAAAGAATATATATAGTCCATTATTTTCATAATGAGCATATCTTTGCTGCTGGAAATCCCTAAGGATTCCATAACAAGAAATCGTGATCATTCAAGCCTTTACTTATTTCCTTGATGATTGTTATTAGTTTATTCTTGGGAAAGTTTTCAAGGTAAGAAGTACAGAGAGCCTCTTATCCATCTTAGTTACATTCCAGTGTTGTTCCCACTGGCTTAGGTGGGAATTTGAAGTCTCTGGTAGGCATTAGGAGGATTGGGAGAAGACTGTCTCCCTGAAGATATGGTTCCATTACTATTGATACTAAAAATAACAAGATAAAAGAAACAATTTGCATGTTGAGATACAAGTAAATAGGGCTGAGATACAGCCCAGTGGCAGAGAAATTTCCTATGATACACAAGGCTCTGGGTTCAATCCCTAGCACCATAATAATAGTAATAGCATCAGTAGTACAGAGAAAATTTTACTATAGGACCACAGTGTGAAATGATGAGTATGAACGTGTGCGTGCAAGTAGGGGATAAGGGGAAATCAAGAATCAAAATGAGAAAATGGGTATTTAATTCTAAGGGTTTGAGCTGCTGAACTCACCGATTTCATCAGCCCCTAACTTCTGAAGATTGTCTTTCATTCTTATTTGTTCGCTGGCTTTCCCAATGATTTCATATGCTTTTGGTGGAAACCTACAATTTCTGCTAAAGGAGTCAGCTTTCTCTACGTTTTCCGTAGGGGATTTTTTTGTTTGTTTGTTTAAGTGGAACTTGAGTAGCTCAACTCTGACTCAAAATAAAAGGCCACAGGTTGTGCAGTTTTCCTTTCCCCACAGTCCTGTGTGCTCTGAGGCCTTAATTAGAATGCTAGCTGTCTTGAACTATTTTGCCCTTTGATTTTATAGCACAACATGTAATTCCTATTGGCATAATAAAGCAGCAACTTCAGTATTTGTGAAAACTGAATATATAGTTTATATGCCTATCAAAATACCTCTTTTCTCTTGTAAATGTTAAAGAAATATTTCTGAAATGTTTCTGAAAGTTAAAGTCCTAAGAGTTAGCAGGAACAGAAGATTAATCTCACATTTTAACTTGCTTCCTCCTGAGTGAAGGAAGTCTTTCACTGAGGGACAGAAAGAGCCACAGGCATCCAAGTGGAGGCTCAGAGGGTTAGACCACAAAGAGGATCAACCGCCCCCTCCTTGAAACCATTCAAGGCCCTTGAAGATACCCTGCTTTGTCTACTGAGAGTCTAGCAACCTCCATTAAAGTGGCATCTAAGCCCAAAATGGTAACTAACATCTGTAGTTCCAGCTACTCAGGATGCAGAGATTGGAAGAATCATGGTTTGAGACTGGCCTAAGCAACAAGTTAGTGAAACCCCATATCAACAAACTAACAGGGTATAGTAGAGAATGCTTGTCATTCATTCCAACTATTTAAAAGGCATAAGTAAGAGAACTGCTCTCTGAGGCAAGGCCAGAACAAAAGGGACTAAGGGTATTATGTTTGATAGGAGCTTCAAATAATGCCATATGAAAAAAAAATTGAAACCCAACATCTCATCTAATTCTCAGGAGGAATCCGGCTCTGCCTGTAGGCTTCTATGTCTGCAGTGGAGAAATGACAGTGAAACTAATTTCACTGAATTGTGACCATGACATGAGGAAAATCCATGGAAGCTTAGCAGCAAATAAGACCTGGAACTTACTGTCGGTTGCCACTGTTGTTTTAAGTAGTCCTTAGCTACCTCAGCTACCTCTAGAGGGGCTGGGATGGTGCAAACCGCTTTTTACTGATTTAACACCTTCCTAGCTAGTTTTAAGAGAGTCTCACACCTTGATACCTTGCTCTCTTTGGGCTAATACAGTATTTGGGAAACATAGTATTCATGGAAATATCTGTGGTTTACCCACAGCCTGCCCTTTGCAAAACATGAGGCCGGTTAGAGAATTTTCATTACTAGGAGCGTAGCTCAAGCACTTGTCTAGCACATGTGAGGCTCTGAGCTCAAGCACTAGTGCTATGAAGAAAAAGAAGAAGGGAAAGGAGAAGAATCAGAAAGCGAAGTGGGGAAGGGAAAGGGGAAGAGGAGGAGGAAAATGAGATGTATGCAAAGAAGGAAGAAGAGGAGGAGAAGGAGAAGGACGAAGATGAAGAAGAACAGGACAGTAACATCATGGGAAAGACATTTGTTCTTCAAAGCTTACACACTCTAAAAAAAATTTAACTTTTCTCAAGAATGTTTTTGAATTTGTGTGTGTAGGCTAGTCCTAGGGCTCGAACTCAGGGCCTCATCTGTCCCTAAGCTTTTTTGCTCAAGTCTAGTGTAAGAAAAGAAAAAGGAAAGAAAGGCAAACTTCAACAGTCCAGTAGGTTTTATTTGGGAGGAAAGCATGGGAAGGGCAACCAAGCCTCCTCTAGTCTGACTGAAGGGAAATGATGCTGCCCCTTTACAGCTAGGGTCTCTCAATATTAGGCAGAAAACGTGAAGTCAGGCAGGGCAGATGGAAGGGGGTGAGATGGAGATGAGTGGGTAAACAATGCTATTTTGACAGGAATTTCAAGGTCTCAACAGCATCTGTGTCCTCCGGGGCACCAGTGCCAGACATGGCCTTGGTCTCAGGCTCTCTTCCAAGACCACAAGGCACATTTGGGGAAAGGGAGGGAAGAAGAGTCAGCAGGGTCAGCAGCAAGGACAGTTCCAAAATATGGCTTTGGGGAGGAAGGTGAGTACTTTTAGTTTAAGTCATTTTCCATCAGCTAGTACTCTATCAGCTGGACCACAGATTCACTTCTGGCTTTTTGGTAGTTAGTTGGAGATAAAAAAAAAATGCACTAGCTTTACTACCTGGGCTAGCTTCAACTAGCGATCCTCAGATCTCAGCCTCCTGAGTGGCTAAGATCATAGGCCTGAGTTACCTGCACAGGCAATGATTCTTTCATATTGCATGAAATTGATGATACATTGTAAAGTTATGGCCTTATATTTGTTCTGTGACAAAGTGAAAGTCACAAAGGTTTAATTAAACACAATTCTTAAATATCCATTAAAATGTTTTAATCCAACTGATAACGACACCTTACATACACAACATCTCCTACTCTAGGTTCTGAAAATGTCTCAAACTCATTGCTCACGTTAACATTTGGCCAACTTTCCAACACAGGACACAGATGTTAGCTTATCAGCTGTCGACAGTGGTCTGGAGCTCAGAGCAATGGCCAAGCCTTGTCTACTCAGAGTTCAGCACTATGGACAGCAATATGTGGGCCTTGTGCCCCCACCCCCAGAATTTCCAATATGCTCTAATAATACCCAGAATATATTTATATTTGTGTATGTCAAAAACTAGCAAAATAATAACAGGTGGTGTGTGTACATATATATAGCATATATATATATATATATACTGATATATTGATATATATACATCTATATAACATGTATAATTATATGACATGTATAGCTATAGTCATACACTATATACAAAATGTTATATAGTGTATTATATTATACATATATGACTTACTATGAGCTAAGAATTGTACTAATATAGTTGTTAGTGTGCTTAGCCGTTCCAATAACTCTCTAATGTATGTATTATTTCCATAAGATTCATAAATCTAAGATTCAAGAGCAACTTGCCAAATATCAAGAACTAATTAGACTACACTGTGGGACCTTGATCTTCACACACACACACACACACACACACACACACACACACACACATACACACACGGCATGTGAGCAAAGACATCACTATAGGGTGGACAGAGAGGGACCTCTGAAGACAGGTTCTCACAGGCAAACTACAGGCTTCTTACCAGGTCTATCTGGCACGTAAACCACATTGATAGGCACATTCCATTTACAAACATTTAAATGTTTGTGCTTTCATTCTCTAATGTCTACATTTTCTCCAAACATGGCAGTTTTCTAATGAGTCCCACATGTCCATTCCCAACCATTTGTCTGAGAGCCAGCCAGACAAGCTACAAAGACCTTGGCCCCAGCAGCACCTGGCTCTCAAGGATGTGGACCTCATGTTAAATCTAGCAAAAAAGTCTTTGATCGCTAGTGTTGGCCAAGGTTGCAGCCAGGCCTTTGTACAAGATCCTTCCAAACCCAGCATTCCCCTTCTCCAGATCCCTTCCCAGCTTAGGGACATCAAGGCCTCTCCCTCCCATTCGTCATCTTCTGCAGCTACAGTCAGCCTGCCCTTCCTTTTGGATCTCTTCCCTCCTCCATGGCATACAAAGAGTCCACTCTCTTTAATCAACAGATAGACACTTAAATAAATCTCTAACCCGGCTGAGAATTTAGGACAAGAACCATCTCTTAAGGAGACAGCCTCAGCTCTGGGACAACCACAGCCTTGCTACACATGATGGTTCTTCAGGAAGAATCTAATCTGTCTGAATGAGCTGCTCTTTAGGAGACAGCACAGCTCTCCAAACCCACTCTCTACTACTGACAGATACGGTTGTGGTCAGGAAGTAGCTTTGCACCAGACACTATGGACAATCCATCCCACAGACTCCCTCAACTGCTGTCCATGGGCCAGGCCTTCTCACTATGGATAAGAAGCTAATGTCTCTTCATTTATAACTTTTAAAAATACCAAAGAAATCTGCATACAGATACAGCAGGAAATTTGAGAAAGGGGTAAACAATTTTGCTAAACCCTGCCAGGGGCTGAGTGTACTGCCCACATTACCTCACCAAGCAGCATATCAATCAGAGAAAGAGAATGCCTTTCTCCATGTCAGGGAGTTCTAGGAAAATCTGAGACAGATAATGGAATTTACTTATATTACTGATATTTAATGTTATAATAGCTAAATCTAAGATCAGCCAAATTATGGTTTAGAATTCCAATTCTCAGAACTATATCCCCAAGAGAAAGGAACAGAGAACATCTATCTAGCAGTAAAATAGCTATGTTAATTTCCTGCTTTTAATTTGGACAGTTGAACAGAAGGTTCATGTTTCTCAGATTACACATGAAAATATTCATTGATGACAGAACATCATATTGGCAAATGGTTCCAAGAAAGTATTTGTATTATTCCAGCAACTTTGCTTTAAGCTTGAAACTTTCCTAAACAAGAAATTAATTTTTACTGGGAAACACACAGATTTTTTTAAATAAATGGAGAATCATATCATACTTCCAAAATGGAAAAAAAAACCTACCCATTGTGGAAATTTTATTTCTTCAAAATAAATTTTTACAAGTACAGTATGCTTAATTTAAAAATACCATCTGAAATTTGAATTCATTCTAAACTTCTGAAGGCAAAAAAGTAAAATAATCAAATACTGAAAACTAAGGTTAGCAAGAAGAAGTCTGCACAAGGTGTTTCAATGCATTTTGAAGTTACAATAATCTTAAGAGCAAGGTCCTTAGACTAGACTATAAACTACAATAATTGAGCAGAATAAAAATCACCAGAAAGAGTCATGTGAAAAATAATGTTGGAAAATCAAAGAGTAAGAGATGAGTTATTTATTAAATAGTAGAACCAGTGATTAGTAATTGAGAATAGGGAAAATACATATGTAATACCATATGTTAAATTTCTATGAACATTGAAATTTAAGTAATAAAACCTGTCAAAGCAGCTGAAATGTAAATCAATATTTCTAAAATCTTGGGGTTAAAAAATAACTTTCTATGACACCAATGGCAGAAACAAGCAAAGAAAAAGAAGTACAGGTAAAACTGTGTACCTATGTTTGTAAAACTTTTGTAAATCAAAAACATGTATAGCTAAAAAGTGAGATGTCCAAAAGAAAATTAGGTAGGGCTCTACTGATTAATTCTGACTGTCAACTTATCTGGATTGGCAAATCAAATACCTAGCTATGCTTATAACAGTATTTCCAAAGAGGACTAGATCATGAGAGCCTGAATGAATATTTTAGTCCATTGATGACTTAAAAACTGTAATATAGTTGGGTACCAGGGGCTCATACTTTTAATCCTACCTACTCAGGCAGCTAAGACCTGGAGGATTGAGGTTAGAAGCCAGCCCAAGAAGAAAAGTTTGTGAGATTCTATTGCCAATTAACCAGTAACATGCTAGGTGACAGGCATGGCTGAAATGGTGGCATACCAGCCATGAGCAAACAAATTTACTGAGAGCACAAGACCATAATTTCAAGTCCAGGTATTGGCAAACACACAGAAAAAAATATCAAGTAGACTACTGGAAGGTGGTAGAACTGTGGAAAATGGGATCTGGTTGAGGATGTGTCGCTGAAGGGCCTATCTTGCTGTGGTCACTTCCTGTCTCAGCTCTGCTTCCTACCCACCATGAGATGAAGAACCTCCTCCTGTACATGCTCTTGCTGCCATGATGTGCATCTTCGCTGCAGACATGGAGACATAGAGCCAAGTGGTCATGAATGGAACTCTGAAACCAACAGCCGAAATAAACCCTTTCTCCTTTGATGGGGTCCTTAGGATATTTCACTCACAATAGTGTCAAAGTAACTAATGCAAGCCCTTGGCAATGGAAGAAAATTTTGTATCAATTAGAAAAGAAAGTATACTCACAAAACAGACACCAAAGAATGATTCATATAAGCAATGCAAATGGCCAATAATCATATAAAAATAAATGATGAGTTCAATGCATGTTGATCAATGTCTATCCCTCATAAACTGATATGTTGAATTGAAACCTCTTTGTACAACTACTTAAAGAATAATAAAATTAATGTTGAACTTAATTTCCATCTGTCAAGTTAATAGTGATTATGTATCTATCCAAACTCATTACTTATAATACCAATAAAAATAGAGACAAACACAATTTTTAATTGTCAAGATGATATACAAAGAGGTTACAGGGGTTTACAGTAACATACTTAAGGTAGAAAGTACACTTCTTGTTATATTTGTTACCACCTTCCTCATTTTTCTCCCACTTTCCTTACCCACAAACCTACCCTGCTTTCACCACTCTTTTAACCTTCCCAATGTTAGACATTGTCATTCTAGTCTACAATAATATGAACATTATCAATATAACAATTCCTCCCAGGTCAGGTGATATGTACTTTCCTTTTGCTTAGCATAATTGGTTCCCTCTTTTTTTTCTTTTTTTTGGCCAGTCCTGGGCCTTGGACTCCGGGCCTGAGCACTGTCCCTGGCTTCTTCCCGCTCAAGGCTAGCACTCCGCCACTTGAGCCACAGCGCCGCTTCTGGCCGTTTTCTGTATATGTGGTGCTGGGGAATCGAACCTAGGGCCTCGTGTATCCGAGGCAGGCACTCTTGCCACTAGGCTATATCCCCAGCCCCCCTCTTTTTTTTCTTATTTCTTCCCTCCCCCAGCCCCACGCCTTTGAGTTGCTTAGTTGCTTTCATCAATGTCCATTGCAGCTGTTGGGCCCCCTCTACTGTATGTTTTCACTTGCTTTCCACTCATTCTGTGCCCTCCTCCCAGCTTCCCTCAGAGGTGCACTTGTATATGCCACATATGAGGTAAATATAGGGTTCTCTAAGTACTATTTAAGACTAACTAGGAAAAGTTCCTTTGTTTCCTTATCTTCAGAGTTCTTTTCAGTCTGTATATTACCTTAGGTACATATGAAGTAGTGCTTGGGTCTTACTTTTTGGTGCATTCTCTCAAGACTGTCCCTTTTTGGTCTTGCTGTGTATTGGTATCTTGGGTCCTATTTACTTTGTCATGTCTCTGTGCAATTTGATTTTTAACACCTGCATATCAGGGAGACCGTGTGCGGTTTGTCTCTCAGTTCTTGGCTTGTCTTGCTCAACATGATTTGTTTTAGTCCTGTCCAGTTCCCTGCAAATGCTATTATTTTATCATTTCTAATAGCTGTGTAGAATTCCATTGTATATAGGTAACACATTTTTTTGATCCATTCGTCTGTAGTGGGGCATCTGGGTTGTTTCCATATCTTGGCTATTATGAATAATGCAGTAATGAACATGGAAGTGCAGGTGTCCTTGTCGTATCCTGGATCCTGTTGCTCAGAGTATATGCCTGGGAGCAGTATGGCTGGATCAGAGGGTATGTTTATATTTAGTTTTTTGACAATCCTCCAGACTTCTTTCCAGAGTAGACAAACACAATTTTTAACATGCACACTTTTAATGAATTATAATATCATGGTAGGCAGAAATAGAAGATGTTCCTCCAAAATGTCTTGTCCCTATATCTTCTCTGTCTAATCCTGGCAACTATCAATGAGATGGATTTTAGTCTCCTACTAGGTAACATCCACTTACACAGTAGATCTTTAAGGTAGGCAGATTGCTCCAGTGACATGACCTAGTTGTTCAAATGCCTTGAAATAGAAAGTTCTCTCCAGAATATCACAAAGAAGGAATATGAAGAATCAGAAGTCAACAATGACTCATCACGATAGAGGTTCACATGCCAAGGAAGACTGGGAAACTTTTCAAAGCAGTTTCCAGTAAACAAATGACAAAGAGTCAAGAACCTCAGTCCTATACCCTTAAGGAACTAAATTCTGTGAACAAAATTATCTTGGAAGTAGATTCTCCCCAGAGTCCCCAGATAAAATCTCAGCTGAGCCCATACTTTGCATCTGGCTTTATGAGACTCTGAACAGTGAGCCCAAATGTGCCCACTACTCTAGTGACCTACAGAATGGGGTGTTAATCGATGGGCGTTGCTCTAAGTTGCTAAGTATATGGCAATTTATTATACATGAATAGACTACTATTTCAAACATAGACATGAAATACTTCATAATGATTAAATATTATATTTCACTAAAGTAAAAGAAAACAGACAGATGTTTGAGACAATGACTTTCTAAACTGGAAAAAAAGCCCAAATATATTGTATGACAATTTAGTCCTTATTATATAAGCACAGAAGAAATACTATGGAGATATATAAAAGTGGCAGCAGAGGTAATAGTTGGCCAAAGTTGTAAGTATTTTAAATTTCTCCCTTAGACTTTTTGACCCACTTTTCCAAAACAAGGATATATTATTCAAACATGAAGAAATGAAATCAGCCATGTTTACAACAACTGCCAAAAACAATGCATCTGGGTTTTAAGAGCTGTGGAAGAATTTCAGCTAATTTATCAATGAGATGGAAAAGAACACTTAGCATCTTTCTACTGAGATTATACATTAAACTCTGTTATGGAATAAACATGAGTCAAACACAATGGTGCTGTTGTGCCTTCAGACCACGTTAAGACCAGTCCCAAATGTGACATGAATTCTGAGTCTGTGCCTGCCCCATTTGGCAGCCAAGTCCCTGTTGCTGTCATTGAACTTTGAAAACACTACATGACTTGCCTTCACTTTAATCCTGCTAATGCTCTCACAATCTCTCTTTCAGGCTGCCCATTACAAAGCTCTGTCAGGGCAGCCGCCTTGGGAAGTGGCTGTGACGAGGGGCTTATCGCGAGGCTGGTCAGGAGGACAGTGGCCTCCCTCCAGTACCCTCTGACCAGCTTTGTAGATATAGCACATACCACAGTGGGCATCACAAGAGCCTTGTCTTCAGCACCCACCCCTTGGCACAAGGTACCAAGTGGAAGAAGTTCACTCACACCAAGGGCTGGTTAAACCACTTCTCCATCATGAGAGAAGAAAGCAAAGCACACTGAAGCAGAAATACCCAGAGCTCAGGGCCTGGGATTATTCCTTAATGGTAGATCCCACCCCTTCTCTCTACAGGCCGGATAAGAGAAAGGCCTCACCCCTTATGGTGAGTGAGGAGTCACGCCTCTTCCTCCTTTAGTTCTCCTTCCAAGTTCCAACAGCCACTTTTACAATGTCAGTTTCATCATAGTAACAGGATTGCTCTACTTGGCTTCTAAATGGTCAACAGAATCCTTAGACCTACTTCATTTTAAATAAGGTAGGATGGAAATTACAGGTGTGTATAGCCTTCATGACAACCTTACAATTAAAAAAGCAATATAGGATTTGTTCCAGAGCACATTGACACCTTTTGTAAATGTGGACTGAATCTGTTTCTTTCCCAACCAAACTCTCCTCTGTCAGAAGAAAGAAGAAGAGGAGGAAGAAGGAGGAAGAATGAGAAGAACTAGGAGGAGGAATGGAGGGAGAAGGAGGGGCAGGAGCAGGAAGAGGAGGAGGGGGAGGAGGAGGGGGGGATAAGGGGAAGGAAGAGGAGGGAGAGGAGGGGGAAGAGGGGGAGGATGGGGAAGAGGGAGAGGAGGAGGAGGAGGAGGAGGAGAAGGAGGAGGAGGAGGAGGAGGAAGAGGAGGAGGAGGAGGAGGAGGAGGAGGAAGAGGAGGAGGAGGAGGAGGAGAAGAAAGAAAGAAAGAAAGAAAGAAAGAAAGAAAGAAAGAAAGAAAGAAAGAAAGAAAGAAAGAAAGAAAGAAAGAAAGAAGAGAGCCCAGCATGATGGTATACAACTCTATTACCAGCTATTTGGAGGTGGAGACAGGATTGTAGTTCGAGGCCAACCAAACCAAAGTTAATGAGAATCTATCTCAAATAAATCAGGCATATTGGCACATGTGTGTAAATCCTAAGGAGTCAGAAGTAGGAAGGCTAGAGTTCAATTGTGGCCTGAGTAAAAGAACAAGATCCTACCTGAAAAACAAAACAGAAGTGAAATGAGGGGCATGGCTCAAATGGCAGAGTGCTTGACTAGCAAATGTGAGAGCCTGTGTTCACATTTCATCCCCAGTAGCAACAAAACAAAGAATGAGAGAGAACAATATTTCGTACATAAGACACCAGTTCCCCATGTGTCTTAGCAGAATCTCTCACTAAGGAGTAGAAGGGTCTTGCAAGAAAGTGAAAGATGCTAAGAAACAGAGGAGTGAAGGGAAGCACGTGAGCTGGCTGGCTTTTAGGTTTTCAGAGGTAATCAACTGGCTCAGGCCAGAAGTAAGTGTGCTTTGAGGGTCAACCAAGGCACAAGACCATCTCTACACTCAGTTCTCTTGCTGTGTGTTTGCAGCAAAGGTTCTTAGCACCTCAAAGGGCTGGGTATCAATCAGGAGGCCAAGGGCAATCAACCCACTGCAGACCATGAGACAAATGAGCTGGACACCAACTGAATGGCTTGGTTTCTTCAGGTGGGTGCATTAACTGTTCTGGAGACAGCTTCCTTGTGGCCCACAGGTCCATGTTGATATTCACTCACCATCCCTTTCTGGCCTATCCCTATCCTACTGTCCAGAACTGTTTATATAGCAGGGAAGCCAATCAATATTAAACACAGAAAGAAAACTTAGCCAATCCATTTTTTTCCTACGAGTCTAATGTTTAGCAACTAATTGTACAATGTCCTTATTATCCACAGCTAAAACCTATGTACTACTTGGCTTTGTCTCACTGCCTAATTTTGAGTTCTGGAGAACATGAGCAAAGATTTCTTTGTCAACCTTTCTTTGTCACTTCTTTGCCACATCTAAAAGTGTATCGAGGGATGGAGTCCCTCCCATCACGGAGCTCAATATTTCCTAAGTATGACCTTACACAAAAGTTTCTACTTTAACATGTGGTTGGCTAGAGCCTAACTACCATGGGTCCTTTCACTGTAGAAATGGAAATGATGGTGACTTCATTTGT
Organism: Perognathus longimembris pacificus; assembly: GCF_023159225.1. NCBI lineage: Eukaryota > Metazoa > Chordata > Mammalia > Rodentia > Heteromyidae > Perognathus > Perognathus longimembris. The sequence continues at coordinate 67,102,541 of NC_063168.1, read as the reverse complement.
CTCTCTAGAAACATTTTCACTTCCAATATTGTGTTAATTATTACAAAATTTGTTTTTGTGTTTGCTATTGTTCTTAGTGTAAAAGCAGTTGGTTTGGCATTGTTGTTTTTCAGAGACAATGCACACAATACATGTGCCTAAATGTGAAACCAAATTACAAAGTACAGATGTTTTCACCCACATCTGTCTACTACACTGTTCTCTTAGTTCTGTGCAAGGGTTCTTTCTGCCTGAATCCTCGTGGGTAATACACCTCACTGCAGGCCAGGTAAAGAATCACAGGGCCAAGGAGGGATAAAGTTGTTTCTTGCTGACTGCCAAAATGGACAATCATGGAAATGAAATCTGAAAACCTTTTTATACCCATCCCAAGTTTTCTCTGTTATATCTATCTCCCAAGACGTTTTAAAAATCAAATGCAGCTTAAAAGCTGGTAGTGTTTGCAAATATTTTTAAGACTCCATAAAAAGAGATATTTTAAGAAATACTATGTAAATTTATGGTGCAGCTTTATTCTTCCTGGTTAAAATCAATGAAGTTAGAAAAGAAAGGTATTTTTGCTCTCACCAAAGGTGAGAATTGGGGCCTTGACATGCTATCAGATTTGTTAAAGATAACCCAGACAAATTCCGCAATAAGATGTATATAGAGACAAAAGTGTTCTGCTCCCTCTTCCTTCTGCCCAGAATATATATTTCAATCTTATCTAGACTACTTCAACTATCACACTGGAGTCCAATCTCCTACCACGAAAACCTTTGGAGAACCGATCAATTGCAAATCAGTATTAGAGGTGAAATGTGAGTTCTGGAATTAACTTTCAAAGAGTTCAGAACGTTACAAGGAGACACATTTAACAGAACACTGTCAACACTTGGCTCTATGAGGAAAATCTGGAGATGTTTTCCTTTCTGTTATTACTCCTTTCTCCCATACTACTCTTTCGATTACTCTACATGCTTGTCAGTTTTAATTATTTTTTTTAAGTTGAAAGGATGGATTGTTGGATATATGTGACATAGCAACTATAGTGTAATGTTCATTGCAAACTGTATACTATGGGTAATGCAGTATTCGCCATGAAATTTGGACTTCCTGCATGTTTGAAAGTGTCTTAATTAAAATGTCAGGGCACGGGATTTCTGGTGGGATGTATCAAACCCCAGTCCCCTCATCTAGCACTTCCAGTCCCCATTGGCACAGTTAAAGACATGTGACAATGACTTGAGGGTTAGAACCTGGCTATCCCTGCTCCATCTTTTCCGGCATTCTCGAATGTCCCTATCTCTTCTCATCCATGCCACCCCCTACCTACTGGCTCCAAATGGCACCCATTCTTGCAAGTGACAGAAAGAAATTTATTGGGGCCCTTACCTTGACCAAAAAAAAAAAAAAAAGTCCTTATCTCACTAGTCGAAGAGTTCAATCAAACCAAACATTTAAAAAGAAATCAACTGTACTTTATACATCCCCAGAGACCGCTGAGCTGCTGAGAGCTTCGTTCAGTATTTGAAATGGGGAGGGAGGGAACCCTCTCAATCCTTCATCCATCCATGAGAGTTTTCTTGGTTCATCCAAGAAAAATGACTCACAATGGTAGCAAATAGCTAGGACGAGGGCTAGGTTGGCTGGCTGGGATCAAGATTTCTGTGGTTGTTTCTACTAGGAGAGGGTGCTCTTGCACAAGATAAAGTAAGTGCAAACCCAGGGTCTTTCACTCTGCAGGCAGAGTGTATCTACCTATCTAGGTCGTCGCCTTTGCCCTCGGCTTTAACTCTCTCTTTGCCCCACACCTGTCCAGGTTCCTTTTCACTCCCTGGGCATATGCCACATGCTAATAAGGAATAGGACTCCTTGCCAACCAAATATAATTTGTCAATTGATAATCCACTGGTACTCATAAAACTGAAGAAGACTCCTCTCAAAGTTTCCTCCGAGGCTTCAAGAAGGCCATCTGTCCGAGTGGTCTTCTCCTTGTCTCCTCCCATTGCAGGCCGCTTGGGTTATGATAAGATGAAGGTGGTATTTTAATAAAATGCTGACTGAAGAATTTCTGATAATACATCAACATGACATATACAAGTCAAAGCTGTTCTACAACACGTGAGGGTCCAGAGGTCTGGTTCAAGTAATGCGCACATTAAGAAACGTATAAGACTGTGACCTCTATCTGCATCTACACCGGCTGACTGAGGAGGCAGAAGAGGTTGATCCGTTCGATGGGAATGGCAGGGCTTGACCAAAGCCCTTGGTGTGCTCAGGAAAAGGCGAGAACTCGGCCTCCAGGAAAACCCAGCTTCCAATCCTGGCTCTGCCACGGACATGAAGTTCGATCCCAACCTAATATCTCAAGTCCATGGGGTTTTCATCCAAGACAAGCAAACTAGGATCTGTTTGGGCTCTAAAGAAAGCCAGAGATCAGCTCGCAGATCTCGGCCTCAGCGCAGATCTCGGCCTCAGCGCCACCGCGGTCCCCAGATCCCAAGGTGGCAACGGACTGGGCGACGCCAGGCCGGGCTCCGCGCGCCCTCCCGGCCCACCCGGACCGGAGGCCCCCGACCGACCCCGGCCGAGTGGACCGCAGACCTCACGGGCTCTCCAGGGTCCGCAACTCCAGCGTTCTAGCTACTCGGAGCATAATCCAGGATCCCCCAAGGGCGGAATTCAGCAGCGACGGCCCAGGAGCTCGGCGGGACCGCGGCACGCGCCCCACCCACCCCGGCACCGGCCTCTAAGTGCCGGCGGGAAGCCGGTGCGCCTGCGCGGGGAGCATGCGCGCTGGGCCGAAAGCGACTCCGGAGGCCTTCGGAGTGGGCGGGACCAAGACGGCGAGTGGGCGGGGTCTGGGCGGGGACTGGGCGGGGGGAGGGTTGGCCCCGCCCAACCTTACTGGAACCGCCGCGGGACGGACACCGTTGTGAATCCCAAATTCGGGACGGAGGTGCTGTCGCCACCCCACCCCACCCCTCCCACCCCCCGCCACCCCGCTCATTCGGGACAACCGGGCAACGCTTGGAGCCTGCGGATGGAGCTGCTGGGGACCGAGGGGCGGGGCTGGGAAGTGTGGGTGCCGGGGCTGTGAGAGCCGCGGGCCTGTGGCGTCACACCGCCACGTCATGGGCTTCCGTGGTGGGTGTGTCCAGGTGTCTGGGGGGGCACTGTGACGTCACAGCACCGGGGCACTCTGCCAGGCGGGGCGAGACCTGCCCTCGGGCCGGACGCGAAGATGTCGGGGTGTGGAAGGGTTGGATTAGGACATCCCCGGCCCCGCGTTCTGGCCGCTGATGTCATGTCGGGGGGGACCCTTCCCACCCCGACGTGAGCAGAAATGGGGCGACGAGAAAGAAAGCACTCCGCAGTGAGCTCCGGACTCTCAGCTGCCACCTCGGAGCCTCTGCTCCCTGCCCAGAGTCCCGGGAGCCGCCCACCCTCCGCCTGGGCCCAGGAGCTCGCCCCCCTTCCCACAGAGGACCTGCGGGGGTCCGCCAGCCTCGGGGCAGCCGGAGCTGAACGCCAGCCGCCCAGCGCCAGTGTCTTCTTTGGCTCCTAAAAACCTGCCCAGGCCGAGCTGGGGTGGAAAGACAAACAGGCCGGCCGGGGAGGAGTTGATTGCAGTTGGGGTTTGAAGCAGAGAGTACGGGGGTGGGGAGGGAGCGGGGAACTTTCTAGGAGCTTAGAGGAGAGCCCAAGGTAAAGGACCAACTCATGTCCAGACCTCTCCGGGGCGTGTTGTGTGGGACCCACACGGAGAACGAGCAGGAGGCTACCCTCAGACACACCTCTGGGGGTTGTAGCTTCTGAGTGCTCTGGTGTGTGTTGGGGGGGGGGGGGAGCGGCCTGGATTTCCACCTGCACTGGCAGCACCTGTGCAGCCTAAGAACCTCTGTACCAAGCTGCAGTAAAGGATGAGTGGCTCCACGCAGGTGACAGCAGCCCCGGGTGGGGCAAGCTGAGGTCTCCCCCGGCGGAGTCCTTTGCCTAACACCCTTCCTCATTTCCTACCCTGCCCCCCATTGAAAATTCTGACCTGGAAAGCCATTTTTCCAAAGCTGTACTGAAAAGTTCTCAGTCTTAGGACGTAAGGCAAGCCCGCATTCACCAAGCCAGTGGCTGAGGGGGTGGAAAAGAAAAACCTCCCATGTCTTCTTATTTATGGTCTCCCAAGTCCCAGCTATAACTGAAATTGCAGAGGCTCTGTGGGTCCTGAAAGGAGTGAGGGACCACCAGTGGTAAATAAGAAATCTAAGAAATATAGAAATTCCATAAATACCAAAGGGGCTAGGGGGCAGGTTTTGTTCTTTCCTCGTATCTTAGGAACCACGCAACACCCTCTGAAGCTGGTGTGTGTGTGTGTGTGTGTGTGTGTGTGTGTGTGTGTGTGTGCGCGCGCGCGCGCCTTTGTGCACATCTGACACTTTCAATTCTGTTAGAGCAACCAGGGCTCTAAACCTTTCTGGGCCCAATAAAGAAACCCATATGCCCATTGCTTTGGGCGCTAGCATAAGCCTAGGCCATGCACAAACCTAGCCCAAGCCACTGAGGCCAAAAACCCCATTGATTGCCCTCCTTCCGCGCACCCCAAAGGTCCCAAGTCTCCAAGACAGGAACTTTATTCTTTCTTGGGCCTCATACTTGTGGACTCGGGAAGAGCGAGCCCGCCGCCAGCAGAGCCTAAGTTGGAAGCGCCAGACTCCTCCTTCGAGGGGATCCTGGTACCATTCAAGATTTGAGGAGGGCGGGGGGGGGGGGTGCGTAGAAAGAGACTGCTGCCGGGTTAAGCAGGGTTGTGGGCAGGCGAGGGAAAGGTGCCCCGGTCCCGGGTGGTCCCTCCGGTTCTGTCCAGCAGAGGGCAGCGTGGCTTGGAACGCAGAAAGTGGGGCTCATCTGGGCTGTCCCCCCCCCCCCCCGCCCCTGAACAGTGGTGCCAGGCTAGGCAAGTGTGCCACGGAGTTCTGGTCCTCTTTGCGCCCAGGCTCATTCCCTGCTGAGGGGGATGGGCTGGGGAGGTGAGAACATTTTTAACTCCTGCATCCCTGGGCAGTTTTCTCGGCCAGCCAGGACCTACAGGAGGCCAGGGTCTGAGGTCCCGTCCTGCACGGAAGCTCAGTCCAACGGTGTCCGTGGCTACCGCCCACGGGGCTGGAAAGCCCGGCGGCCGCGCTCCCCATCAGAAAGGAAAGGCCAAGGGCGCCACCCTCTGCGAGGTCCCACAGTCAGGGCGCAAGATCTGGGGGAGCCTTGCCCGGCCCCCCAAGTGACAAAGGCCTCCCACGCCCGGCTTGTAATTGTGGGAAAACTAGAGACCCGGGATGGTTCAGCTTGAGGCCAACGGACTCCTCTTTCTCCCAGCAAGAGTCCCCGGCCTCCTGGAGCGCCTAGAGCCTCCTCGCCTAGTTTTAAAAACGCAAATAACCTTGGGGGGGGTGGAGTGCTAATCCGGTGGGAGGTAAAGCCCTGGTGACCCCGGTTGGAGAAGTGTTGGGGAGGCGGTGGGGAGTGGTGAGGGCAGGAGGGAGGGACTTTGAGAAGTGCACACGGAGAAAGTGAATTTTGGGGGTGCGGCGGACGCCCGAGCCAAAGCCACCGGTCGGTGGGAAAAACTTGGTGGTGGGGGGAGGGTGGCATCGTGTTCACTAACCAACCATAACACACACACACACACACATACACACACACACACACACACACATACACACACACACACACACACACACACCAGCTATCGGAGATGCTGAGGTTCTGGCCGAAGGGATGCGAGTTGCAAACTGGGATCTGGAAACTCGCATCCCGGCCTGACCCGGGGGCGGAGGAGACGAGCCAATCCCGCCCGACGGAGCGGCACGGGGGGCCGGTGAAGACCGAGAGAAGGAGGGGTTCTCCACCACCCCAGCCGCGCCGCCTCCAAACACGGAGGTGAGGGGTGTCCGACGAGCCCAAGTGTCCCCGAGACATCTGTTCCCCCTCAAAGAAACCAGCCGATGGGCTGCCGTTCGGGAGGGGAAATGACCCATCCTACCACTCCTGTAAAATGACCGTTTATTAGTTAAAAAAAAAAAAAACTCCAGTGATAAATGTCCATTACCGATGGTCAGCATAAAGTGCCCGTCGCAATACAACGCCCGGCTCCTGGCGGGCCGGTGGCTCGCGGGGACCCGAGCCCGGCCGCGGGGCTCCGTGCGCTCCCGGTCCCGCGCGCTGTCCGTGTCCTGGAGGAGCGTGTGGGGCGCGCGGGGGGCCGTGCGCGCCGCACCCCGCGCTGCCTGGGGCCGGCGGCGGAAGCAGATACACGGATTACACTTTTGCAGGCTCCCAGGGGGTGGGGATGGGGACCCGAGGAGAATCGGAAGCCGCCCGCCGACGCCACCGCTTCGCCTCCCCGCCCCCGCCCCACCGCAGTCACAACGTTACAAGCTTATATGGTCAAAGGAAAAAAGAAAAAAAAAGAATAAAAGGTATAAAATAACAATAGAAAAAGTAATACTTCGAAGAGAGGCGCCGCTGCGGCTCCGCGGAGCTTCCATGCTTTGCTTTGCTTGTCCTCCTTTCTTTTTCCCTCCCTCTTTTTCGGAATAGTTTCCCTTCTGCCACGTGAGTGCCGCCTTGGGGCCCCCAGAGTCTCGGCTGGTCCTGGGGGAGCCGCCCAGGCGCTGGGGGAGGATGGGGGGGGTCAAGGCCCCGGGGCGGGGTCTGGAGCGCCGCCGCGTGTGCTGCAGACCCGGGGGACGGGGGGAGGGGGAGGGGAAGGGCGCTCGCGCCCCTCCCGTGGCCGGCCCCTGCCGTCTGCAGCTTTGGGTCCCTCTGGAGGAGGGAGGGGGTGGCCGTGGCCCAGGGTCCTGCTGGCCCCTCCCCGGAGGCTCCGTTTAGCATTTGATCTTGGAGCTTTTGAGCTCCTTCACCTGTGAGTGTAGCGTCTTGTGGACAGCCAGAGTCCTGGACTGGCAGAATCCTTTCCCACACTCTTGACACTTAAAAGGCTTCTCTTTGGAGTGAATATATCTAAAGACAGAAACAGACAGTTAATCCTTGCAAAGGGATGCGGTGTTGTTTATTTGCTCAAGGCTGAGCCCCAGAGCCCTCCCCTGCTACAAAGGTGCTTGTCATCAAAGGAAAAGGGAGGGGGGAAGGGGGGTTGGACAGAGTGTGGGCCAGGCAAGATACAGTTTGTACGAGGTGAAGGAGATGACAGCTGAGCCTTTGATCCTTCGGCAGGAGAGGGGAAGAGACCACCTGCTCTCCTGCCTACCCTCCCGCACTTTCAATTCTGTCTCCTTATAAGGCCTGAGTCAACACTAGAGCTCAGTCAAGAGACCAGAGGACCAACATTTCCTAACACTGATGTCCAGGACTGAAAACACCAGCACATAGGGTTGTTAGCATTAAGATTTCACAGAAATCAAACTAAAAAGAAAGTAAGTTTCTCTGACAAGCCGAAAACACATTGGGGTGGGGGTGGGGCTTAAAAGGCCCATTTTCCATGATCCAATCAACTATTGATGGCCATGAGAAAGGAGGAAGGGACTTTTGGAGACCTGCTCCAGCCTGAAGTCTTACTCATCCCCTGGTTTCTTTTGCTCGCACTGCAAACCCCTATGGCTTCTCCTATAGTTTCCTTTGTGATTTTAAGGAAATCTCATTGTGGGGAGACTTGGAGTCAGGAGAGGGAATCTCCTAAGCCCTTTTGGAGAGGATGGTGAGGTTGTGGACCCCAGATCTCCCTGGGGACATGCCCCTTAACGCCTCACCTGTGGTCCCGTAGGTGGTCTTGCCTCCGGAAGGCTTTGTGACAGATGTCACAAGTATAGGGCCTCTCGTCGGTGTGTGTCCGCTCATGGATAAGTAGGTTATAGGATTTGGTGAAATGGCGGCCACAGAACTTGCACACGAACTCCTTCTTGGTCTTGGAAGGGAGGCGTCCCCTGGTGGGCTTCTTCTCTGGAGACAGCTTGGTCACATCCAGGAGGGCACCCAGCCCACCCGCGGGAGAGCCAGGACCTTCTCCACGGCCCAACTTGGAAGGATCTTCTTGTGTGGCAGCCAAGGCCAGGTTGGCAAAATCAAAGCGTGGCTTGGTCTTGAGCACTGGCCCACTCCCTCCAGTAGTGATCTCTGGCTTGGGCTGGATGACATGAGGGAACCAGGGAAAGGCCGGCAACTGGAAACGAGCGTCCACCAGGCTGGACACTGCCCCAGGCACTTTGGAGAAAGATGATCGGGGCAAGTGCATGGCTGGGTAACCCAGCGTCCACTGGTGCAGGTGCACGGCATGCAGGGCACTGAAACCATACAGGTTGGGCAAGTGGTCCGAGGGCACCGTGGGCAGACCGTTCACGGCCTGGAGGAAGGAGTAATTAGTGAGCTGCAGGGATGGGTGGATAGGCACCGGCGCTGGCAATGTTTTGCTGCCCATTGTGATGGCTGAGGCTGCACTGGTTCTCAGTCTTGATCTGCAAAGAAAGGAAGAAGGGAGAGGAGAGAGGAAAAGTTCAGGGCTGGTTGCCTTCCACCAGAATTTGAACCCATTCACACCTTCTCCTTTCCCCACTACTCTCACCCAGAGGATGGAAACACATGATGCAGGGGACACTCTCCTCATAGTGCTCATATCAGGGTCATTCTGCAAATAATCTGGACAAGATGAGAGATATAACGCTAGAAAAAAGCAGGAATCTAAACCTTAAGCAACACATCCAACTTAAAGTGTGAGTCAGCTATGTACAGGACACAGAAAAAGGCAAAACAACAGGGCAACTGACAGCTTTGGACATACAGGCAAGCCTGGGGCCTCACAAAATCACACTCTCCTGTGAAGATCACAAACCTCTCTTTCACATTCGTGTTCAGATAAACACAAATGCACACTGAGCAGTAAGCACAGATCGTGGCTGTCTGAAGCAGAACTGACGAGGTACAGAGATAAATGGGGGTAGCTAGTGTTTTATAAGACAAGAGTGTACAATATTCAGGGATCAGTGAGCCAGGGTGCGCACACACGTGTGTGTGCACACACACACACGCACACTGGATTCAGGATTACACCCTTGAAAAGCCTCCACAGTCAGACAAGCACAAATGCACATAACTCCTAGTTCTTAGTCTTTGGTCTTCTGACTGACTTTGGAGTTGGCTTCTAAGAAACTAAAGAAACCGTTGTCATCTTCAAAACTCTCAACTTGGACCTCAGATTTGCTATCTTGTCAAACAGTTAGGTCATCCTGTTGACACACCTCTCTGGAGCTGCTTGCAGACTGACTCCCCTCCAATTGGGGGTTGGAATCAGAGCCATTAGGGGTCCCCTTCTTTCCAAGGAGGGTACTTACTCACTGACCTCCGTGCTCATTCACCCTGTCAAACATCCTCCTTCTTCCTCCATAGGAAAGTGGGTGGGGGAGATTTGGGAAGCTCAATGGTTTTTATGTAGAGAACCCTGGTCAGGCAGGTCCCCATGATTATGGGCAATTGAATGGGTGCCAGGCCAATGAATGGGTACCACAGCCCTGGTAGTTCATGAACCCTCCAACTTTAAGGACAGAGTGCTTAACTGAGCAAGACCCAAGAGAAGCCACACTGGAGTGAGTAGAGACTGAGGTGGGCTGCTCACTTTTGTTAAGGTCTCCAGCCTGTATGGGAAGGTCTGGGTTATGACCCTCCAGACACTACTAACTCTCATCTATCTCTGGAGGGAAAAGAAATTTAAATGTTTTTTAAAAATGGGAAAGGAAACAACAGCAGCAGCAACAAAATTCCAATGAGCAATGGAAAGCTAATGTGCTTAATTTTAACTCTGGGCTTGGAGTTACTCCCTTCCTCAATTGTCCGCTCTCAGGTCCCTTCTGCTGACTTCTTCCTCTGGCCCTCTCTCCTTCCTTTCTCTTTCTCAGAAAGAAGAGAGCCAGTCATTGCCCAGGATGTGCAGGGCATTGCCCAGCTTTCTTCTCGGCAGTCTCACCCCTACAGGCCTAGCCTACCCGAAGCCTTGAGATCAAGGCCTCAGCATGGACTCATCTGCCTTCCCCTGCCTGGAAACGCTTGCCCTGTGCACAGATAGGCAGTGCCTGTTGCATGGAGGACTGAGGGCCTTTCTGGCTAGACTCTGGGAGGAGTGTGTTTGGTGCTGTGGCAGCCTCTGCAGAAAGAGGGATACTTTTGAGCCACAAGCTGGCAGAAATTTGCATGCAATTAATTCCACCCTGGGGCACTGAGTGGGGGTGGGGTGGGGTGGCATCTATCTGTGGATATCTAGCCTCAGAGCAAGGACCACGGCAGAATCTAGGCACAGCCTTCTCCACAGCTCTGTCCTGGACAAACTTACGATCATCCCAGTGCTAGGAGACAAGAATGACAAAAACTGCCATTGGGCCAGAGAGGAAGCTGGAGAGAAGGAAGAGGAGAAAGCTACCAACTTCAAAAGTCTCCCCAGAAGTAGGTGACAGGAGCCCTCTTTGATTTGCTGTCACCTTTTCTTTCCTACAAGGCACTGGAAATTAGATCCTGGGCTCCAGAAGGCTGGAGCCTGCCTGGGAAGGCAGAGGGCACGGACTTGCTACCGCTGGCTCAAGGCCTGTGCAAGTCCAAGCTAGCTGGGTGGCACAGGGGCCCGGGCCAAGTCTGTGTCTGGGTAGAAAAGCCCACCGAGCTTTCCCCTCTGCAAAACTAGAGAAGACCCCAGGAGCCTGGAGTTTCCTGGGGATCTAAGAGGGGGATGTTTGCAGCCATCTGGTCTCTGGGACGCCAAACTTTTCCCGGCTATCTGCCCGATCTTATTTTCCCCAACACTCCATTTATTTTCCTCCACATCTAGGCCAATGTTCTTATTTTCTAGAGCATTCTGATGTCAGGGCTTCCTTGGTTTTCACCAAGGATTTTCCTTATGTACAAAATTCGTTCGAAACATGGCTCTTGACACTAGTAACACGAATGGGCCGAATGCACGCCCCAGTTTCAGAGGGTGAGTTCAGAGAAGAAGACCAGTTTCATCCTTGCCGCTGCATCCCGAGAGGATGAGCTGAAAGCCCGTCTCTAACCCCGAGACCCTCCAGTGAACATTTTCGATCTTTTAAGAACCAAAGGAGCCCGTTACCTCTTCCGGGGCCAGGCATACACTCCGCAGGGAGCTAAGGCTTTAGGACTTAGGAAGTGCTACTTGGAGCCAGACTTGGAGCTGCAAATGCAGGTCGTGCCTCGGAGTCCCGGCTCAGAAGCGCCAAACCCAGGTTTGCCTCCAGCTCCATGCAGGACATTAATGAAGTGTGCAGAGTCTATTAAAGTGGTTTATTCGTGGCTAATTGAGCGTGCGCGAGTTAACGGCTTGCATTAATGAGAAAGGAGAGAATTACAGGAGCTTGCACCTGGAGAAGACCAGCAGCGCAAGATAATCATCCTTGACATCGAATCCCCAACAAGGGTGGCAACAGAGTCCAGACCCCCGTGACAGGGACCGACCGGCGTGGGAATCTGTGGAAGCAGCATTGTCCCAACGAAGGAGATCGAAATAACCCACTGTCGAGACCATGGCCAGCGGTCCCCCTGCATCGAAAACCCCGCTGCTTCCTCTCTGATCTGTCCCTCGATCTTAATGAAATCGCATTTTCTTCCAGGAGCCTGGGCTAGGCAATTTCCCCCACCATCACTCCCCATTCCTTGCCAGCCCTGCTCTTCCCTGGGAAGCTGTGAACCTGGGGAAACTAGCTTTGCACGTGGTTTTCTGTGTTTCCAAAAAAAAAAAAAAAAAAAAAAAAAAACCCCAACGCGCCAGCCAGTTCCAAACCCGGATGCAACTGATCGAATTCTTGCATCAAGGAAAGCTTTGCTGCGACCTTTCAGCCCCTTGAGCCCATCCCAGCACGACCTGCGCGCAGGGAAAGGACGGGGTGCGGGCGTTCATTGTTAGCAGAGACATTCGGCGGGGTGGGTAGGAGAAATGAGTTCAACCCCAAGCCCCTCACCTTCCGTCTCGTCTCAGGTTCCCAGTTTCTTCCTTGAAGGCTGAATTAGGGGACAGTCAGGACGGCCAAAGACCCCACTCTCCCAGCCCTCACCCCACACACGGGGGGCCGCGGCTCCCAAACGGTTCTGCTTACTGGGGCATGAAAGTCTCCATTGAAAAGCAGTGCTCGCACCCCTTGAATGACGGGGGGGGGGGGGGGGGTTAAGTTGCAGGCCTCTAGGAGCCACAGCCAACCTCCTATAGGGAATATGTCCGCATGTCTGAGCTCGATTCCCAAGCAGGCGGCAGACACGCCGCTGGAGCCCGCGTCTAGCTGGCTTCCTACCTGAGCGAAAGGGCGCCAAGGACCAACTCGCCTTCAAGAGCGAGCGGCTGGGACGTGCACCTGTCCCCGGCGCGGGCGGCGGCGGGCACCGGCCTCCGTCCACTTACGTTCCCTTCCCCGGCCCCCGGCTGGGGCAGGCCAGCTTGAGCTAGACACGCGCCTCTGCAGAAAGTTTGTGCCGGCTGAAGTTGCTTTGGTTTCTCTAAAATGGAGGGGGGGGGGGGGGATGCCAAGATGGACTTCCCAAACCCGTGAGCACCTTACCCGGGATGTCCCAAAGCCCAGGGCGGCTGGGTTCGGGGACCAAGGCCCTACTTCTCCTTCCCCACAGATAGAGGCTGGGGACCCGACGTAGGGAAGCCATAAACCAGCAGCATCCCCAATAACCCGGGGCTGCAGCTGCTGCTCTGGCTTCCACAAAAGTCCTGCACCCCTCGTTTGGTAAGAAAAGCTGGGGGAGGGAGTGGGGCTCTGAGAGAGAAGAGTCCCCCACAGCTCGGTGACACGGAACCCTCGGAGCGTGGCCCGCGTTCGTCCCCGGCCAGTCCCAGCGCCCGGGCTGCAGTTACCTCGCTCGGCGGTGATCCGGGGCTGAGCGCGTCTCTAGGCTCGGCTGCGCGCGGGACCGGCCACGCCAGCGGCTCTGGAACCCCGCGGGCACCCCCGGCGCGCTGTCGTCCCGACTTCTCTCCAGTGGCCGGGACTCCGATCGCCCGACACGCGGGAGCGCTCGGCAGCCCCGGAGTCCTCCCGCCCGGCCCGGGATGGTGAGCTGCGCTCCCCGGCTCCTTCTCTGGGTCTGAACCCAAGCGGGAGAGAACGAGCAGGGGAAAGCCCGGCCGCCGTCTCACACATCTCTCTGCACCGAGCCGCCTACTTATTTTAATCCACCACCCACCCTCCTCGCCCCCCCCCACCCCTCTCCCCGCCTAGCCCTAGGATTCTTCCCCTCCCTCCCCTGCCCCCCAACCTTGCCCCGCGCCTGCGCACTGAGAAACAAAGTTTTGCTGACCCGGGCAGCCAACTTTGGCAGCTGCGCTGGCTTGGCCCGGGCTTCTCCCGACTGGTGTCCCCTCCTCTCCGGCTCCGCGCGCCCCTGGCTGCACGCGTAGGCCCCTAGGGCTCTCCGGGCGCACCCGAGAAACAGCTCCTAGCAGGCGAGGGCGGGCTAGAACAGTGAGTTGCGGGGTTCCTTCCCTTCTCGCGCCTCGGGACGCTGCCTGCGCCTGTGTAAGTGGCTCTGGTGGAGGGGAGCCGGTGGGGGGAATCTCTGCACCGGGGGACATCGGTTCCGTAGCTTGGGCACCAACGCGCCTTGATAGCCTGGCGCAGACAGCTATGAGCCCAGAATCCACGCACCCCCACCCCCCGCCAGGCGGCCGACCCTGGGCACGGACACACGACTGTGCTCAGGACCGGGGAGCGAAAGGCAGGAGCTAGCTCCCGGTGCGGGAAGGCCAGGTCGCTGACTCCAGCCAGCCCAGACATCTGGGTGCCTCTAGTCCACCCCAACTCCTGGACTGCGAGGCTCTGTGGAACGATGAGAGAATGAGTGGGGGACAAATACGGAGTTATTTTCTGGGGACCATAACTCTCTGAAATTCCACCCCCAAGCACAGGGGCACTCTTGAATCACTTACTGGATTTAGGGTGGATGCTCAAAAGAACCAGGAACTCTGGACCCAGGAGTTGAATTGGAAATGTAAAGGGAGCCAAGGCTCAGGTGTAGATGGTTCTGTCTTCACTACCTAAGGCTTTGTGGAGGGTACCACTGCTCTCTTTGACTGCTCATCTTGGAAGCTGACCTCCAGCCGACCCCAGCACTAGTGCCTCCCTGCCACCTTTTGGTGCCGGTTTCAGACTTGATTCCCTTCCTTCACCCAAAGTTGCTGCGGAGTGACCCTCTGTGTCCACCTAGGAGCCTGATGGGTCTCTAATGTACGGTATCATAGCTCTGCAGAGCCATCTCTCTCTGGCTTTGGCTTGTAAATGTGCACTACGGATCCTCTTTTCTTTTTGTGGATGGCACTCTGATTCCTGTCCCAGGAAGATGGTCATGGAGGAACCCATTCCCCCAAGATATATTTAGAAGAGATGCTCCTTACACTCCCAGTCATGGGAACAGAACCTGGCCTCCAGCCCCTGGGTCACTTTGGCTGTGGGGAGAAGAGAAAGAGAGGCTTTCAGTATTTGCCCCGAATGCTGCACTCATCTCAACCCATAGTTTTGTATGGGAGCAAGAGACCCATGCTTAAGTTTGCCTGTGTACCTGCAAACTTAGCAATAGCCAATGTGAGGAGCAACTCCACCACAGAGCTCCTTTCAGAGCAGAAAGGAGCCGAGAGTACTCCCTCCCAAGAGATTCCAGGCAACAGGTTTCAAAGGCAAGGCCAACCTGTGGGTACCACCCTCTGGCTCCTCTAGTAGGCAAAGCTGGAGAAACCCCCACACTGAGCAATTAAATTCTCCTAAAACAGGTACCCTGGCTCTGGTGAGTCATGCCTGCCTCTAAATCCTAACTACTCAGGAGGCTAAGATCTAAGGATCATGGTTTGAGGCCAGCCTGGGTTAGGAAAGTCTCTGGAAACTCTTATCTCCAATTAATCATCTAAAGGCCAGAAGTGAAATGGTGGCTCAAGCACCAGTGACAGAGCCCAGGCCCTGAATCCAAACCCCCAATACCAGCACAAAAACAAGTACACAACTGAAAAAGTAAACGAAATTGGACCACGGGTCAGAAATTCTTAGGAAGAGTGACTGGATATTTTGGTGGCATGGAGTGGGGTGTATACATCTCAGCTCCCACTCAAAACGTTCTCAACGATGTTCCTTTTATCTTTGACCTATATTTCTCTCACAAAGTACAATTCCTGGCTGACATGCCTCAGGGTTTTCAGAAAGCTCCAAATACTGGGATCCCTGAAGAGCTCCAAGCTTCCCCAGATTAGCAGTCAAGAGGGTAGCACTACCTTGTTCCCGAGCCTATGGCAAACAACTTGCAGCTCAGCTAGTTAAGGCTGCGTTTGCCAAATTATCTGGAAAAGTGATCTGGACCTCTGCCATACCCTAGAATTTGGAAGAAACCGGGTTGGGTAAGAAATGGGGCTTGGTATAGGTCCCTAGGGGCCAGGAACACCCCCCCCCCCACCATGCTGCCTGAGTTGAAGAGCAAAGCAGGGTAGAACTGGGGGCGGGCATCCCCAAGCCTCTGCAAGGGCTCATCTGTTTCATCCCCCAGGCTGCCAAGAGGCTTGGTCCTACTCTGTCCACAATATACAGCCTCCGAATGTCCAGAAAACGAAATTCAGGGTTTCCTAGGAGTTTCAAAGTCCTCCACGCCACTTTGAGTTCCTAAGTGAATGACCTCCAAATCTGAGCCTCTGTCTCCACTGGAGGCCAACGACAGTCCTATTTCCCCGTGGGTTGAGGTCCTGCAGGAGGAAAGCCTGTGGGAGGGGGGCGGGGAGAGCGACCGGTAGGATGAGCCCTTTCCTGGTGCAGCTTATTTAAGAGAACCTGATCCCACCGGGAAGGCCTGCGTCTCAGTGCCTCCCCCTGACTGCGTCTTGCAGGGGCCTCGCCCAAGGATACTTTTTGGCAAAGGCAGATTCGTTTAGGAAGCTAGAGGACAGCACGTTTCCACCTTGGTAACTGCCCTCTATAGCCTGGCCCCAGCGTGCCAGCCCGCCCAGTGAAGGTGGCACGGGAACTCGGGTCTGGACACTGATCTCCCGATCTCATCGCGGGGCTCCTGCGATCTCCAGCGCCCGCCTCACCTGTGGCACCTCTTCCAGACTGCGGGCTCCAGCCCCCCGCCAGACCTCGTGCAAACGAACGCGGCTCCTTCAGGCTCTCTCGGCCAGCCACTGGCTTACACGGAGCAATCCTGGGTTTCTAGGGGGTGGCTAGAAGTGACTGGAACCTGGAACCCTTCCAGAAAGGTCTCTTCGTGTATTAGAAAGAAGGATTTCCACACAGGAGAAACCAGGGCTCCAGGTCCGGATCGTGCGCTAAACCCCAGGTCCCACCGGTTCTGGTGCGAGGAGGGCTGGAGAGAAACGTCAGCCGAAGCCTCCTACCGCTGACCAGATCGAGCCCAACCGTCCTGGCCTCCCTCATCATGGGGTCCCAGCCGCCTGGACGGTTGGCTGTCTCCTGCAGGCTTTTTGCCCAAACCCCAGCCCCTCTTCCGACTCCAGCTCACTGAGAAGGAAAGGTTCCCCCAGCCTGTCTTCCGAGTGAAAACTGAGCAGCTTCCAGAAAATGAGAATGTAGCCTCGTTTGCATTGGGTAGTTTTGGATTTAAAACAAAATTTAAAAAATGAACCCCACCTTTCCACCCTCTCTAGAGGCAGAAAACTGACCTCATTCTGAATAAGAATTTATTTAACACTTGCAACTTTTCTTTTCTATTTTTTTTTTTTTTTTTGCTTCCAACTCAAGCTTCCCTGAAAGGACTTTGGAGGCGTTTAGGGAATGGTATCTATTCATTAACTCTCCTTGCTCCACGCATGTTCCGTTTTCAAATAACCTGGAGATTTAAGTATCCCTCTGTATTCATTTACAGGACGGATTGCTAGGGCTGAATAGTTCCCCTGGAGCCATTTCGGACAATCAGGTCGAAATCCAGGAACTCGTGAAGGGACGGGGGGTGGGGGGTGGGGGGGCAGATGTTGCCACGCACATCTGTGACAATGGCACCTCTGGAAACGTAGGGGCCGTGGAGGTTTCTGCAGAGTAGAGATGGCAGGTGAACGCGGGGTGGATTGGGACAGGGAGGGGCGAGTGACAATGTCAAAACTGAAAGGAAAAGTCAGCCGTGTGTGGTGGGGCCATTCCCCGGTTCGTAAGTTCTTTTCCAGCACACACGCATGTCTTGTAATTATCTGTCACTTTCCTAAGTGTAATGAGACACATGTGTCTACCTGCTTCTGGCGTGTAAGAAGAATTCGTAGGAGAAGTAGGAAGACACGCATGGACTTACGTGTCATTTCTTTGGCTATCCATCCGACGATAAGAATGAAAGGACAGGACCATGACATCCGCGGCGAGAATCCCGTGCATAATAGGCGCCCGAGCGCCTTTCCCTTTCCCACCCATGTGAGCTGTCAGAATTATTTTCGTTATCACACCGGTGTGAGCTCTGAAGTTAGTGGATCTTCCCTTTATCCAAAGTGGAAATCGGTGCACCCGAAGCAAGGCAGGAGGACTAAGGAGGAGCGAGGAAAGTTATTTACAGTGGAATTGTGCAGTTGGGGTGCCCCCCCCCCCCCTTGGATAGAATCTCAGGCCACACCTGAAGTCCTGCGTTCCCGCCCGGCGACACCCGCTGCCGCCCGCGCAGGACGAATGAGCGCCTTGCTCCCGGTAATTAAACAGTTCCAGACACCCAGGGTTGTTATCTGCAGAGCGATTTCCGGCTAGGGGACTCAGAACAAGTCTAGCTGTGAAGTTTTAACCGGATTCCCCCAACGCAATCCTAAAGAAAACGTGCCCCCTGCTGGAGATCCAGCCACAAACCCCAGAGCCCCTTTCCAGGAAAAAAAAAAAAATCATAGATCCAGTGACCCTTGTTTTATTCGCCCTGGGAGTAGTTTGTAAGTTTGTATGCTTTTTAAATAAAAAAAAAACTTTCCTCAGTTATGAAATTTATTTTTACTCCTATCAAATCAACCATACAGACACTCACAGAAACACACACACACACACACACACACACACACACACACACGCACACTTCTAGAGAGCCAATAGTGGAGGATCACTCTCACCAGTTTCTGTTTCCCTGTCCCAAGCCAGAAGTCCTTGTTCTCAAATTTGTGATGAAGAAGAAAAAAAGGGGGTGAAAGAAAGGAAAGAGGGAGGGAGGGAAGGTGGTAGGAAGGGAGGAAGGAAGGAAGGAAGGAAGGAAGGAAGGAAGGAAGGAAGGAAGGAAGGAAGGAAGGAGAAAGAGAAAGAAGGAAGGAAGGAAAGAAGAAAGAGAAAGAAAGAAGAGAAAAAGAAATAGGAAGAAAGAGAGATGAAATAGAAAGAGCAAGAGAAAGGAAGGAAGGAAGGAAAGAAATAAAGGAAGGAAGGAAGGAAGAAAGAAAGAAAGAAAGAAAGAAAGAAAGAAAGAGGAGAAGCAGCAGCGTCTGAAATTTTTAGCAAGTCTACATCCATGACCTCTTGAGAAACACTGAACATGTTCTGCATTTTCCCAGCTGGGCTGGTATGCACAGGCTCCATGCAAGGACAGGCTGTCTCTCTGACATCCCTCCTCTCTGCTCCCTGCACAGGTTTCAACCTGACCCCGCTGATTCTGAGGTTTGGCTCTCAGAAGCAGCAGTAGAATAGAGAGTCTGTTCCTTTGAATCAGTTTCCCCAGAAACACTTGAGGCTCCATGGCTTTTCCTTCTTCACCTACCATTTGCCGCTCCATCCCCTTCTTTGAAATTCCTCAGCAGACTTAATTAGATAAACTCTTTTCCTTCTATCAAAACCCAACCTCTTCCAGTAAAAACTAGGAAAGGGAGCCACTCTCTGCTAGATTGTCTACAGAACGAGGCACACAGGGGGTGGGGGAGCCACCCCGAGTTTCAGTTGCACCCCTTTCATGCTGTGGGCCTCTATCCGTGGCCCAGTCCTTGCTATCCTCCTTCCTCACGTCCTTGGGATTCTGAGTAGTTTCCAATAGGCAGAACAGAGGCTGGCACTGAGATTGCAAGCCACATCACGCAGACCAAGGGGGAGCGTCATCTGCAATCCTTAGGTTCTCCTAGACACATGGCCAGCTCCTACCTCAGTCCTGGGAGCTAAGTCCTGAGAATGTTCCCAGGGAGAACAAGCTAGGGATGAAAGAAAGACAGACTCTCTGCCTTGTTAGAGGCAGCTGTTGGGCACTTCCTGCCACTCATCACTTACTTTGCTTCCTGAAGAGGTAGGGTCTTCCTGTTCCCCCTTCTTCCTTATGACCTTGCAATAAGGGGTGGAAAGGGACTAAAATGAGATTTTGTAATAACACACACACACACACACACACACACACACACACACACAGCCACATCCACCAATGGTCCCTAATTCAAACCCAGGATGTGCATCACACGAATAACATTGCCCAGCAATTGAAAGGGGATTGGGTACCACTGCCTCTCTAGTGGATTACCTGAGGCCAGGCACTTCCATTGGGGACATGCTGGGTTCTCAAAGACTTGGTCCAAGGGGAAGAGAAGTTGTCACTACTGGGAACCTGGAAGGCATCCTACCTGATGCTATGCCAGCTTTGAGACGTAGGTGAGGGATTGGAGTTGAGAAAGTTCCATACAGGAGGCAAACGTAGAGGCACAGTGAGCTCAAAGTGGACCACTCTCTGTGCTAGAAGAACCTCAGCCCACTCAGGAGATGCCTCCTATCACAACACCATGGAACACCTGCCCAGAGCAGCACAGGAAACCAAAATCTACTGCGTCAGCCACCAGCAAAGGCTGACTTAGAATTCCAGTTCTCAATGTGGTTTGTTCCTGGGTGACTCCGGGCAAGTCAGTGTGCCAATCGTTAATGCAATTATTTAATAAAGAACAAGAATTTGCTGAAACTCTTTGAGCAGATACCAGATTTTAAAAGGATAATATATTAGCCTGTGGTTTGTTTTTTTTCCTTCCAAAATTATTCATAGTTGGGTTCTTTGGGTATTACTTTGTATATGTGGATGGAGAAAGAGTTTGGCTCTTAGGTTGCTAAGTATAGAGGTGCTAGAATAGAGTGCCTGACATAGGATGTTCTGTTTCAGCTAACCCAGTTCAAGGGTGATCCACTGAGGAGAAGAAGAGCTGGGATCATAGTCTCCAACTCAGCTCAAAAGCAGCTCAGGTTAAGCCAGGTGCCTGTGACTCATGTTGTAATCCTAGCTACTCAGGAGGGTAAGACCTGAAGATCCCAGTTTAATGCCAGTCCAGGCGGGAAGGTCTTTGAGACTCTTGTCTTCAGTTACCCTCCAAAAAGCCAGAAGTAGAGGTAAGGCTTAAGTGGTACAGCAAGTCTCGAACAAAAAAGCTCAAGAACAATGCTCAAGACCCGAGTCCAAGCCTCAGTATTAGCACACATGCACGCACGCATGCACAGACACAGATAAGCACACAGACACATATATACAGCTCAGGCAGTAAGGCTGATAACTGAAAGTTTAAGTGATAATGGTGCACAAAGCTCTAGTTTTATGCCACTAAATCACTCAGACATTATAAACCTGCAGACTCCGCAGACGCCTTACTCAAACACTTCTGATTTCAGAGGCCTGCAGTAGCCCTTGGGAATCAATCTTGTCTCTTTTATTTATTATTATTATTATTTAACAAAACCTCACAGACAATTCAGACAGCAGAAGTCTTTAGCACAGATATATCCCAAGAACCACTGGGAAAGCAAGATACCTGGACCTTGGTAAGTAAGATCCTAAGGATTGCAACCTTACCCAGATTTAAAAGCAAGGCTTCAATAAAGCCTTCCATGCACTTGTACAGGCCCTTCCTTCCTGTGCCCTCTCCCTTTCTGTATCTATAAAAACAGGGACTTAGTGTTCATCAAAAGCTTATTCAACTCCTAAACTTGAATATTTCACTCCCTATATGAATTGAGGAGTGATTTGGAGGTGAGGTGCATGGTTGTTGTTGTTTTTTCCATAATCACACGTTACAGGAGACTTCTCAACTACCAAAATGTAGTAAATAGGAATTCTTGCAGCCAGAGAACTACCCTAGGTTTTTGCAGAAATACCCATCTTGGTTCAACGTGAAGGGGTGGTTTCACAGAAATCCTCACCTGAGGATTACAGAGGAGGACGAGGAAACCATCAGGAAATGAGAGGCTGCTCCCCAAAGAGAGTTGTGACATGGGAATGTAGAGTTCCAGGCCAGCAGGCGTTTAGCTGTGCTACTGGAAGGCTGCATATTTGTGGGGGAGGTTGGGGCCAAGAGATTTCTGAAGTTACCAAGGAGCTCTTTTCCCTTCCGTTGCATAGTTTGTTCTGCAAGTATTATCAGAAGCTGCGAGAAGAAAGGTGTTGGCAGCTAAATGAGGAGTCCTTGGAATTCTCCCTGCATGTTCCAGACTTTCTTATGGGATGGACAGTCACTTTGCACAGAAGCAGCCTAGAGAGCTGAAGGGAAGTGCTTACATGAACCTCCCGCCCATTCCCTTTGTGTTATCTGGGATCATGACATTAGGCACCAGCCCAAAGAGGTGGGTTGTTGTTTTTTTTTAGATTTTCTTTTGGTTTTGACACTGGTTGTTTTGTTGTGTTTTTTTAAAAAAGATCTTATCATCTCATTTAATAATCATATAGAGGTACACAGCAATTAGTCTAGAAGATTTTTATCAGAATGATACAGTACCCATAATTAGATATGCTGCGGGCATTTTATTAAGGTTGGTGTAGAGTTGTTCTGGTATTATCAATTGCAAATGTTTCCTAATCACATAATCTTTTGTGTTTTCTATTCCTGGGATATAAATTAACTTCCTAATCTGTAGTCACGCTACATAGACAACTAAGTATTCATCAACATGTACCTAAGGATAGGTCCCAAAGAATCAAATGGACTGCTTCTAGTGTCCCAAGCCAGATGATACTCCACTAATACTCTCCTTAGGGATAGTCTCATATGTATACCTTCATTTTTAAGCAGATATGCAAGAAAAGACTATTGCTCCTTCTTTTGTGACTGTGAGTACAATTATGGAAGAAAATCTGCCAAGATATGTCCTATAAATACTACTGTCACAGAGTAGATAATTATATGTCTAAGTAGCTTATACTAAAGAAATAACTATCAACACACATATCAATGTATTACAAGGTTATTTTTTGTATGTTTAGTTTTTTAAACTAAAAACCTTAATTTTCTTACAAATGAAAGTAAAATAAAGTTTATGATAATTTATAATGGCATTGTCATTAAAATTGTGTATTTCAGAAACACCAATGATATTGATATGATACCATTGCTAATGTACTGTTAATTGAGAAAAATGAGATACGTAATTGTCCTCGCTAAAAGGGATAAACATTCAAATATAAAATAATCCATTAACATGGTATTTGTTAGGAGAGATGTCTAAGGTTTTCTGTCTAACTCCCAGTGGTAGGTAGGAAAGCTGTTTGATATAGACACTTTTCTAGAAAACTGAGTAATAGAGGGGAGCTACAGTGTCCAATCTAAGGGTAATTGTTTTGTGTGTCTGCAGTATCCTGGCCACCCAGGACTCGCACCCATGACAAGAAAGTCACCAGCACTCAGTCACTGGAGCTAGGAGTCTTTATTTAGCTGTGCACTGCATGTACTCTCCACTGACGTGATGGTAAAAAAACAGCAATGAGCCACCACAGGGCCGGGGTTTGAAAGGTAGAAGCTACGCATTCTGCAGCAGGTGGTCATGTAGCACAGATGCAGGGGGTCAACGCAAGGGCGCAGAGCAAAATGTTTATGGAACGTTTAGGAAGATTTCCTGAGGTTAGACATGTACAATATACAGGGACTGCAGGTAACAGCAAGGGTGGGGCCATTTCACTCCCTAGCTTCCTCAGAGTCTCTGGGAAATGAGGGAACATTGGAGCAGACAGGGCTGTGCTGTGTGCTGCCTCCAGCAGGAGGCACTGCTCTGTTACTCTTTATGGTGTTGAAGGGAGAAGTCAGGGTCAATGGGGGGGGCCTTGCCTTGGCTGGACCCAGACTTGTAAGTAGAGTCTTGGAAGTAGAAAGAAATTTAAGGACTCTATAGCTGGACACAAGCTTCCCGCCCCCCCCCCCCACTTCTCTCTTTTCCAGAAGATGTGTATGAACTGCATGAATTCTCTCTGCAAAAGGCAGATTTGTCTCTCAGTCTGTCTGAGGAGACGGTGGCTTGGAAATAGGATGAACCTGGTCTCATAGTGACATCGCTAGGGAAGTCTGGAGAGGTGAGACGTCAATCCACATCCTTAGTGGCGGGTCCACGGATCGGCAGTGTGGATCCGCTGGCCATCTCGGCAGCATCTGTTAGAAGTGTGGAGAAGCACAGGCCCTCTTCCAGACGTGCTGCCCTGGAAGTGGCATTTTAAAGAAGTGCCTTGCTCCCATAAGCAGGCACATAAATGTCTGCGATGCATACCATTTTGATCTACACATCCAGGCCCTGATTTCTTCCTTTTTTTTTCTTTTGAGATACATTCTCACTATATAGCCTAGATTAGCCTGGAATTTATGATCCTTTTGCTTTAGTCTCCTAAGTGCTGGGATTATAGGCATTCACTACCATACTTGACTAACATCTTTGCTTAATCTCAGCTTTTAGAGCAAAATCAAACCAAAGGCTTATAGACTAAAGCCTAGAAAAACAGAATCACACCAAACCACACCAAGCCCTAAATCAGCTGCCATTTCAGCTATGGTCTGATAGTAAGCAGCCTTGGTCAACCAGCTCCCTGGCTTTCCCTCTCCCATGTGGTCACTACTCTCTCCTGGTACCAGAGGTCATACTGGACAATCAGAGAGTCACTGAGAAAGCTGAGCAGCTTCTATGTGATGAAAGGTAGGCTTCAGGTTTGCTTTTGTTTTACATTGGTTGTGGGGCTTGAACTCAGGGCTTGGCCTTGTCCCTGATCTCTTTTGCTGAAGGCTAGTACCCTACCACGTTCAGCCCCAGCTCCGCTTCTGGTTTTCTGGTGCATAATTGGAGAAACGAGTCTCACTGACTTTCCTACTCAGGCTAGCTTTGAACCTCCGTCCTCGGTTCTCAGCCTCCTGAGCAGCTAGAATTATAAGCATGAGCCACCAGCACCCAGCCAGATTTGCTTTCTTGCATAATGGCAGATGCAGGCTTGTCTGATGATATATGGGGAACAAAAGCATCTGCTTCTCCCTCCTATCTCCTTCATGGTGAGAAGCTATGTAAGGGCTCTTAGGATCTATTTTCATGATGTATGCACTTACCTAGAAACATGTCTATTATTAGTGATATTTGTACATTAATAATGCATCATTTCTGACTCATTTTGGCACAGGTGATACTTTTACATTCAAAAAGAATCATTAGTAACAGCAGGTTAAAATTATGCAAAGGATCCATACCTCAAAAACAACACAGTTTGTCAGTCAGCAGTTGTATTTGATTATCCGAATAATCTGCCAGACTCTGTGTGCTTATTATATCATTGCTAGCTGAAATCCTACCAATAGAAGGATCACAGATGCAAAAAAAGTAGATGTGTTTCATCCTCTGATCTTCTGCTCAATTTTCTTTCTTTTTTATTCCTGGTCCAGGGGCTTGAACTCTAGGCCTAGGCATTGTCATTGGGCTCCTTTTGCTCAAGGCTAGCACTTTACCTCTTTGAGCCTTGTGCCATTTCCAGGTTTTTCTGTGATGAATTGAAGAGTCTCAGGCTAGCTTTGAATCACGATCCTCACATCTCAGCCTCCTGAGTAGCTAGGATTACAGGCATGAGCTACCAGCACCTCAATTTCCTTCTTTACAATCAACTGCAGAAGATGCCCACATTGATGCCATACTAGGCATCGGCTGTGGGTAGGATCCTCAGGGAAGCACGTGGAGAGGGTAGGGATCCAAGTTGCATTGATGCATTGCTTTCCCTTCCCTCCCTTCCAGGAGCCCAGGGCCTTTCAGGAAGTCCTATCTGACCCTCACCCATGATACACATAGCTTTGAGGAGTGACAATTATCATTGTGTCAGTCTGCTTGTTTTAAGAGCTGGGTCTTGAAAGAATTGTGCCAATCTATGGGACTTTCACAGAAATGGCAGAATTATCTTGCATTCATATATATTCTTCCAGGCACCTATGGCTCACACCTGTAATCCTAACTACTCAGGAGGCTGAGAACTGAGGATTGCCATTTGAAAGCCTGGGCAGGAAAGTCTGTGAGACTCTTATCTCCAATAAACTGGAAATGGTTCTGGAAATGAAGCTGGAAATGGTTCTGTGGCTCAAGTGGTAGAGCACTAGCCTTGAACACAAAGAGGCTCACGGACAGCACCTGGACAGATAGATAGATAGATGATAGATTCATCTGGGTTCAGATAGATAGATAATAGATAGATAGATAGATAGATAGATAGATAGATAGATAGATAGATAGATAGATAGATAGATATAGATATAGAAATATACACACACATACACACACATATTCCAACTACAAAATATCTGGTGCCTTGAACTGACCATTTTTGATACTTCAATTTCAAAGATGAGAAGTTTGACTCCAGAAATACAATTCACCTTGTAACAAGGCTACAGCTCAGAGCCGGCTTCCTTGACTGCTGGGAGGTACTCTTGGCATTTCTATTCATTTGCTCTCCACTTTTGTGATTTGAATCTTGAAGGAAGGAGTCCCCTTTTGTCCCATGTCCTCAAGGGACCAAGCCTACCACGAAGGGTGGTGGTGTTCTTGGTGGGAGCCCTTCAGAGACCTGCAGGCTCATGGGGACATACAGTTGCGCCCGTGCTTGGGCCTACATTTGGATGCCTGCTGCTCAGTGCAGCAGCTTTATGAAAACATTAAATGTCATTACTTATTTCTTCACATCCAAAATGTATACTTCAACATTCTTTCTCTGTAGACAAGTGTCACTTTTACTGCAATCTTCAGGCCAGATGTTCCTGGTATAAGTGGTAACAGCTGCCACACTGGCGGGAACAGAGCTCCAGCCAAGTCACTTTCCAATGGGCCCAATGGGCCTTCTCTGTGAGAACAACTGACGAGACAGGAGAAACCCATACCTGGCCCTCCTCAACTGCTCAGGAAACCCTGTCAGTGCTGGAACTGGGGCGTTGGGAGGGCGAGCTGCCAAACTGCAGGCTCTGTTTGCCTCTTCCTCTGTGATGAGCTGGAAACTCAGGGCAGGGAGAGTCAACGCTGCCTTCTTCCCTTTGAGTTTCTTTCAAAGCAGTGTTTGTAGTGCCATCGCCCATTATCCATATCCTCACTTGTCTGGGGACCAAGGCGCTGCCCTTGCTTTCTGTCACACTCGCCACAGCCTCCTGTGATCTTAAGTTGACATTCTATTGTTTTTGAATTTTGCTCAAGTTGCAGCCACCTGGTAGCATTTATCTCCTCCGTGCCCTTGGGCTTTGGTGAATTCCTCAATAAGGTCCCATCTCCGCGTCAACATTTCCAGAAACTACAAGCACAATTTGCTTCCATCTTCAGCTAAGACTGGAGACTTGATTCAACCCAAAACGAACTCTTGCCTTTGCTTTTTTTTTTTTTTTTTTTGGCTCACAAGCTGAACAGTCCATTACCTAAGAATGTCATCCTGCTGAGCAAAGTTGGATTTACAAGACACACAAATACATGGAAGAATGCGCACACACAAATGCTTTGCACAACCATCAGACCTGTGGGTGGTTGCAACGTGATGTTTTCTCCAAGAGGTGGCGAGCTCATTCACACCAAGTCCAGACTCCTATGCATGGGAATGAGGTTGCATTAGGCTGGAGTAAATCACTAGTTGCTTCATGGAAACCTAAAGACCGGGCTCCTTTTGGTATATGAGCATTCCAGAGGCCAGGGGTCATGGGGCCCAGAGCCTTTGGGAGTGGCCCAGCCACTGTCCTCCATTCCAGATCATAGCATCTGTCTCCTTAAAAACCAAGTGATAACGGGGAAAGGCTGGGCCTTGGGTCCACATTGGACAGCTCTTGGTCCTAATCTTGCCCCTTACCTTTGGGGCCAGCTGCTTAGCCACTGGAGACTTCCATTTCCTTATCTGCAAGATGAGAACAACACCTGTCCTATGGGATTCTTTGCTCAGCCATAAAGAGAATTACTAATACTCTCTCCTTCTTCCGTTGGAACCAGATTGTGGTTTTTGCACTTTCCAAGTAGAGCTATCTTTGAGAATTCGCTTCTCAAATTTAGAACAATTTCCAATCTGATACTGCAACTCTCAGAAAAGTGACTGAGGTCAGTCAGTTTCCAAGCTATCTTTCTACACTGTGTCCTGTGACACGGATGCTAGAGACCTGAAAATCGCATTCCTTCTCTGTTGGCTGTTGGCTGTCTTTTTTTGTTTTTTTTGCCAGTCCTGAGGCTTGAACTCAGGGCCTGGGTGCTGTCCCTGAGCTCTTTTGCTCAAGGCTAGCCCTCTACCACGTGAGTCATGGCTCCACTTCCAGCTTTTTCTGCTTATGTGCTACCAAGGACTGGACCTGGGCCATCACGCGTGTGAGGCAAGCGCTCTACCACTGAGCCATACTCCCAGCCCCTGGCTGTCTTTTTAAATTTTGTACAAAAGGTTACAATTCCCTAAGTCAAGTACAATGCTTCTTACACAATGTTTCCCCTTTCCCATCTTTCCCCAATTTCCCCCCACCTCCATTCCTGCCCGCAAGTTGCATCGTTCACTTTTTATGTAGCACATATTGACTGCAATGACTGCATTTGCTCATCACCCGTCCTCCCTCCATTCTTGTGCCTCCCTAATAAAACAAGCAAATAACAACACATTTCCATTTCCTGGAATCCATTTTGAGAAATAGTACTTCAAATGTTTAGAGGAGTTATGTATGAGTTCCTCCCCTAAGTGTGTCCTTCTTTAGTAAGCTGTTTGTGTGTAAATGCAGACCCCTGTGATAAGTTATTATGTCAAGTTGTATTTTAGATCTAGCTTTCACATATGAGAGAAAATATGCACTGTTTTTGTCTCTGAGCTTGGCTTACCTCAAGTAACATGATTTGTTTTAGGCCCATCTATTTCCCTGCAAACAACATAATACTATTCTTTCTAATGGATGAGTAACATTCCATTGTGTATATATACCACATATGCATACATACGTATGTATGTATGTATACACATGTACTAGTGTATGTGTATGTGTGTGTGATCTTGAACTCAGTGCCTGGATGCTGTCCTTGAGCTTTTCTGTTCAGGGCTAGCACACTCCCACTTGAGCTGCAGCTCCACTTCTGGCTTTTTGGGTGGGAGAGTCTCAGTTTCCTACCTGGCATGTCTTTGAATTTCAGTCCTCAGATCTCACCCTCCTGAGTAGCTCGGATTACAGAGCTGAGCCACTGGCGCCCAGCTGTACCATAACTTGGCTATTGTGAACAGTGCAGCAACGAACATAGATGTGCAAGTGTCTTTACTGCATCCTAACCTGTCCTGTTCTGGGTAGATGTAGTGGCTGTCTTTTGATTAAACATTGTGATAGAGGATTGAGAAAGAGATACAAATCAGTTTGCACTCAGTAGCACCAGAAGGTTCTACACACCCAAAGCCAGTTTCATTATACGCTGGGAAGATGCCATCATAGAATGACAAATACCTGTCCCTGAGAGCTGAGCTTCTACACCATGAATTCCTGACTCTAAGCTCTGAGTTTTCTAGAACTAGCAGAGAAGAAACTAGCACTCTGCTTAAAAACCCTGAGCCCAGCTCTTTCACTTTACTGATCCCTTAGGTTCTGACAACTCTAAACTTTTCCTTTGACTCCATGTTCTCACTGTAGTAGTGTCTCTGTCATGTTCTCTCAGACTACGGTCATGTCCTGTGATTCATTTTTTGTATTGTTCTTTCCATTGAGATGCCCAATGTGGCTTCTATTTTCTATTTTCTTGACTGGACCTCGATTGCTGTAGACACCATGTGTCTCAACTTGCTCTGACTATCCTTCTCTCCCATTTTCCTAGTACTTTGTATGGTTTAATATTTGTTTCAAAGGAAAAAAAGATTGTCCAGGTTTTGATGATCACCCTTAATAGGTCACTTTGGGTATGTCTGTCCTCACTCATAGGGGAAGGACTTTAATACTTGTATCAATATGACTTTTGCTATTGATTCCTATGTGTTTTCTTTGACCCTGAGCCATATTTGTATTCTCCATTTTGGAAAAAGTGCTCATCTTAATTTTTTTTTTTAAAAAAAACAACTAGGTGTGGCTCAAGTGGTAGAGTATCTGCCTATAAACCCAAGGCCTTGAATTCAAACTCCAGTACTACCAAAATAAAGTAACATAATGCCCCTCAGTAGATAAATGGATCAAGAAATTGTGGTATATATACACAATGGAATTCTATGCTTCTATCAGAAAAAAATGACATTCCCCCATTCATAAGGAAATGGAAAGACTTGGGAAAAAACATACTAAGTGAAGTGAGCCAGACCCAAAGAAACACAGATTCTATAGTTTCCCTCATTGGAAATAATTAGTAAATGTCTAGGATACTACTAACAGATGATCACAATAGCTCAATCGCTATGTACATACGGTCACATAAGATGATGCTAAGCGAAATGAGCTCCAAGTTATGGAAATAAGTGGTTTATCATTGTTGTTGTTATTTTCAACATATCATGTGAAATTGTGTGTTTTTCTTTTGTCTTTCTTCCCCATGGTTTTACCCCTGATGTTACTATAACTGATTTTGCTACCCTGGGTATTGCATATATGTTTATCGGAACTAGGGAAGGGAAGGGGAACATCAAAATGATGAGACAAAGGGTAAGAGGAAAACCAATGCAGCAGCAATACTTACAGGACAACATGCTATAAATCAACTGTACAACTTGGGAAGGGGGGGATTGGAAAGGAGGGAGGGTGAGAAGAAAATGAGGGAGGAGGTAATAAAGTTTGACAGGAAATATGCTCACTACCTCATGTATATAACTGTAACCCCTCTGTACATCACCTTGATAATAAAAATAAAATTTAAAAAAGCACAAGAAAAATCATGAAGAATATTACATCATTTGCAAGGTAATGGAAGACCTTGGGGGAAAAAATCTGTTACATAAAGCAAGTCAAGTTCACAGAAGCAAAGGATGCATGTTTTCTCTCATACATGGAAGTTAGATCTAATTTATAAATGCATCTAAATATATACACAAAAGAGTTAAATAAAGTATGGTATATGCAGGGGAGACCAACGGTGTAAGTCTTTTGAATAATTTACAATCTAACCAAATGAATACCAGAAAGCTGGAACTGAAGGAGTCAGGGGATGAGGTGAAGTTGAGGGGAATAGATGAATGAAGACAGGAAGGATGGGATAACACAGTCACCATATTCATCCATACGTGAAAACAGAACTAGGGAAATTGAGGGGATGGTTGGGGTTGGGAGAGATGGGAGAGAATGATGAAAATGGTGATATTAATCAAGGTGCATTGTACTCACAAACTGACATCCTTAATTGAGTCCCACTTATTACTTAAAGATACATACATACATACATACAAACACACACATACATACACACACATATAAGGCAGAACTCTTTGGTACACCTTAGGACTTGTGCTATGTTAGCATTGCCCGAGGCATCTTCCTTTAATTCTGCCATCAAAACACGAGTGCTGTCTTCAGGATTCCTGTCTAGGTTTAGGTGCTTGAATACAAAGGCACCAGGTTTTAGTTGGAATTTCTTTTTTATGTGGTGGTATTCAATTCTACAGTAACTAGAGTCAAGAGCATCTCCAAGCCTTGATGAGGCTTTCTCTTCACCTAGGATGATGCTGTGCTTCTTTTCAACATGCCCACACAAAGTCCTATCCTGTCTTCTGCTCAGGTAATGTCCTATCCTGTCCTCTTCTCAGGTAGTTCTGGCTTTGTGAGTCTTTTTACAGCTGTTGTCTTCTCTGCTCACCAACCTGCGCTATGCAATACTCCAAATCATTCTGGAACTTGCCACTTGGTGATTCTGTATCGTGTCTTCCATCAGGGGATCTTATGTTACTGTAACTTTGCAGACATCTTGAACTTGTCAGTTTGACCAATTGTTAAGCTCTTTGGCAGAACTCCCTGTACTTTTTCTTCAATTCCTTCTCAGAACTTGTCAATTTTGTTCTTCACCCCAGTCATTCCAAGCTTCTTCTAGTTAGTTCCTAATGCCCGTGACATTCCACTTCCCTTGCTTCCTAACTCATGCATTCCAGGATCTTTTTCACTTCTGTACTTTTGTTCATGCTATTTGCTATTTTTCCCATTCGCCTCTGCATCTCTCTACTTCTTCCTTCTTTAGCTTCCCCTGAGAGTCCAGCTGAGTCCGGTGTCTTTCTTCTGTACCACCATTGTCCTGTGTCACAGCTTGTAACATTACACTTGCCACGTTGTGCTAAAACCATCTCTTAGAAGTTTGACTTTTTAGAGGACTTCCCCAGAAGCTCCAAGGATAAATGATGTGTCTTGAGTGTCTCCACACAATGGGTAAGCCAAAGCATGTCACAGAAAGGAGGCCCTTGATCAATGTTTGTTGACCTAAACTTAATACCTTTTTGCTGAATGATTGAGTGACATCAAGGCAGCAATTCCACAAGCTATACTTTTTTTTCTTCCCTTAGACACGTATTTATCTCCTTCTTCCTTTGCCAAAACCCCTAAGATTGCTTCACTGTGCTGTATAATCTTTCTGTCAGGTTCCTGACACACAAAACACATGTAATCATTCCATTATGAAGCCTGGCACTAAGTTTAAGCTGAGAATGCAGATTTATTAGCTCTTGTACCAGGAAACCAGGGAGGTGAGGGTTTAGGGAGATTTCCCACTGGGATAGAGCTGCTCGTGTACTTTGAGGCAATTCTATGCTTCAGTAGGAACCTCAAGTGTCCTTGCAGATTGGGTTTCTCCATCTTCCTTTGGGGTATGTGGGCAGGCTACTGCTATGAGCTGACAGTAATGAGCAACTTGCGTGTTGAATACTCATGACTGCTCCACAAAAAGATGAGAAAGCCCTGTACTATTGACTCTTTGTTTTGATGCAAAGGTAAGTTGTAATCCTGGCTCGTTGTTTTTTGTTTGTTTGTTTGTTTAACTCTGGTGTGCCTGTGAGTTATTCTTTTTGGAAAGGCAAGGCAGTGGTTGCAAATAGCAGGTGTCCAGAGTATATTCTAACATTCTCCACGTATCTGCTCAGGTTTTTCTCTTTTTAAAATGGTCATTATACTGGTGATGTACAGAGGGGTTACACTGACTTAAGCCAGGTAAAGAGTACATTTGTTTTTGAACAACATTCTCCCTTCCCTTGCTCTCTCCTGGTTTTGACTCCCTGTCCCCACCCACAAGTGGTAGAATTCATTTTTCCACATAGTGTCTACTGACTACCAGTGCTGCATTTGCTTTTGCTCCTTCTTGTTGTCTCAGAAATATTCTCTATCCAAATCCTCTCTGTTTAAAGCTTCATCCACCAGTATGGCATCTTGATCCTGCTCCTGAGCTCTGGAGATGTGTGATGCCCATTGCAGCTCTCAGTTGCATTGCCTTAAAAGGACAGGTTGGTGCCAATGGCTCTGGGCTGGGACAGAGAAGTTGCACATACTGGTTCCAGGTCCTTTCATGATGTTGACTAAAGAGAAAATTTCCTAATGCTTTCATCTTCTCTTTCCCATCACTTTCCACCTGTCCCTTCTTCTGTTATGACATAGGATAAAATTGTTTTTGCTATGATGCAGAGAGTACCAAATATAAATATCTATATCTATCATCTATCTATCTCAAATATAAATATCTATACCTATCATCTATCCATCTATCTATTATCTACCATCTATCTATATTTATCATCCATCTGTATCTATCTAATCTATCGTCTTAGAAAGTCTACAAGAGCAAAGGGACGTGATTTGAGAGGAAGTATTATTAAAGCTCTTGATTCATATTCGGCTTGTCTTCAGGACGCAAAGTGTGACTGCAAAATCCAAAGAAATTTGGGCAGAGAGAGAAGTCAATTTGAATTGAATGAGTCATCACTGCAAGGCATTTGTTGAGAAAGCCTAAAATCAAAGTAACATCAGGTGGCAGCCAAGTCCAACCACAGCAACTGCTTTCATTCTTGTGCTCATCCCATGTATAGTTATCAAAAACCACATATGCTTTGGACTTAATTGTGTCCAGCCTCCACCGACTCAAGTGAAGCATGAATCCCCAATGGGAGGATATTCAGAGATAGGGGACTTTGGGAACTATCTTAGCCCATTTTTTGTTGCTAAAAGAGAAAAACTAATGCTGGGCTCTGGACACATAGCAACATATGTGTTCTTTAAATCTCTGAGATCCCTCTCTCCTGGAATTGACAATGCTCTATAAATTGTTTAACTTTTTGATTGGTGCCTATATCTGATGTATGAGTCTGTGTCTCTCCTGGAAGTTATGCCCAGGTGACTAAGAACCACTGGCATCCTAGGAGCTGAGCCTGAATGGAGCCCGAGGTGCTTGGGCCTCTCCCAGGAAGGATCTTGTTTACCCAGAAGAGTTTGTCAGTCAATATGTCAAAGGCCTGGTAAACTGCTGGCTTGTGCAATTTGGGAAACAGGTAATATCCACCTCCATATTGCTTCCTCTCAGCCTATTTGTGCTACTATAACAAAATGCCACAGGCTGGCCACTCTATAATAACAGAAATTTATTTCTCACAGTTCTAGAGAATCCAATATCAAGACATCAAACAAATTTGCGTGTGGTGCCTGTTGTTTTCAGCTTAATAGGTGACATGATGGTTCTGCATCTTCTGGAAGGGACAAGCACTATGTCCTTACACATTGAAACTTGAAAAAAGCAGAAGGCCTTACGTTCCCCCCAGCCCTTTAATAGGAGGAGCTCTTATGGCATAACAGCTCCCAAAGGCCTCACCTTTTACTACCTTGGGGATTAAGTTTCAACCTGAACCTGAAGGGGACACTCAAACTGTAACATTGCTCTGCTGTGGTTTTGCTCCAAGTGCCTGGAATGAAGGAGGAAATGAAAGAGGAGGCTCAGGCTGGCATGGGGATCACATGAGACCTCAAAGGAGCAGGGAAAACAAGGAGGACACTTGTCAAAACCAGGCAGAAGAATCCTTTGAACAGGCCCAAACCACCTCCAGATGGCTGAGAAGCAAGGTCTGAGCCTCCTTTGGAGCTACAGACCCTGCCTGACACCAGCCTTGTATGCCACAGTTGGGGAAATGGTCACATTCTCTAAGCTGTGGATAGCATCTACTTTGGCGGTCTATAGGACAGCAACTGTTGAGAATATATGATGAGAGCCACCAGACACAGAACGAAGAAAGCTCAGTCCACACTGGCATCGGCAGCCTATTTGCAAACATAGATGTGCTTGGGTTCCTCCCCTCCCCCAAGACTTTTTTCTTTTAGGCAAATGCCAAAAGGGTCATTTGGACATTGATCAACTAAAGGTGAATTGAACAGGGTTCTCTTGGGACACAGGACAAATGTCTCCCCAGAATGTGAAATTGGCTCCCAATCATGGAGATTGTCTGCTCCTAAAATAGGCATAAACTAGGGACCCAGGAGAACTAATCATGCTACTTATCCTAAGGCCCAAAGCCTTAAACCCTACAGTACTGATTGTGTTGATTCAGCCTGAAAAGAACCAAGTTTTGAGTCTGAGTCTGAAACCTGGAAAAGAATGATGTCCCAGTTTCAGCAGTGAGCCCAAAGATCTCTCTCCCTTGGCCTTTCTGCTCATTCGGGTCTTTAATGGGTTGGTGGAGGCCTATCCACACGAGAGAAGGAAATTTGCTTTACTCAGTTGTGGATTCAATATTAATTTCATTCAGAACTTTCCACACAGACATGCCAGAATACTGCTTGACCAAATTTCTGGGAACCCAGTGCCCCAGTGAAGTTGACACATAAAATTAACCATTATAAGCTACCATTCCCTTTGCTTTATCTTCTAAAAACTGAGGGGAAAAAAGAAAGAGTATATGAAAACCGCAACCTGGTATTTTAGGGCCCCTTCATCTTTTGGAAAGAATGTCAATTATTGTAATTATTCACTGTCACCTCTGTCTCTATGCTGTGTTCTCGCCCTTGCTTTGCTTAGGTGACATCTTGTATTTCTTCATAGTAAGGATTCATACAGGAAAGTTTTACCTACAGCCAGACTGACATTGTAAGCAGCAATTAAAACCTCTCATGAAATATATGATATAATTTGTGAAATAAGTATTAACTAAATTAACAAAGGAAGAAAAAATTAACAAAAATAGATCACTGTACTTAAACCATAAATAAACCTGGACTTTAATCATTTTACTTTTTCCTGCCCAAACAGGGCCTTTAGTACAGTGACAAATAAAATATGTCAGTTTTTAAAATGTTATGACCATCTATCTTAAACAAATGATTGTACTTTTTGGTTTTTGTGCTAGGCCGGGAGCTTGAATCAGGGCTTGTGCTCAAGGCTAGTGATTAATTAGAGATAAGAGTCTCACAGACTCTTCTGCCTGTGCTGGCTTAAAACCACAATCTTCAGATCTCAGCTTCCTGAGTAGCTAAGATTACAGACATGAGCTTTGAGTAGAAAAATCTGAGATAGCACCCAGACCCGAGTTCAGCCCCAGTACTGGCAGCAAAAGAAACAAAAACAAAAAAATCCCACAAAGAACTGCATGTCTTTTTGACTGCGCAGTAGCACAGATGGGAATCTGGAGTTTCATTTTGTCAAGATAATATAGAATTTCAGATGTCACTCTGTGGCCCCATTTTTTCCCTAGACAATAATGGTGCAGCTTGAGAATATCCAAATCAATGTACTGGTACTATCTGGCAAATTTCTAATGTGACCATGTGTGCAGTTACAGGATGACAGAAGGAGCGATGGAAAGAGCCATCTAACATGCTCCAAAAACTGGTTCCCTTTCTAGCTTCTAACTTGCAGAGAATTTTATAAATGAACATTCCAGAACATCAGGCTTTGACAGGACCCTTGAGATTTTTTAATTCCTCCATTTAAAACTTAGCATGCTGAGAAAAAAAAAAGAGAAACATTTTCTAAACTTAGGATGCTACCGCATGTCGGAGCAGATGCTGGAACGCTCTGTCCCGTGCTCTCTCCACTCACGAGATCGCACCTTCCACGAGTTCTGGCCTTCAGAACAACATCAAGTCAACTTTGAACACTCAACCTCTTCACACAAAGTGCTGGCCAGCATATCAGTTTCTCCAAGGATTTGGGTCCAGATGACTGTCCTGTCTCCCACAGACAAAGAAGATGTATGACTCATATTTACGGCATGGGTGAACCCTTGAGGCTATTGCTTATGTAAAATGACAGTCGGCAGAAACATCTAGCTGATTTTTAACCTACCTGAGACCTTATAAATACAGATATTTACATTTATGACACATGAAATGGTTAAGTGTGCAGAAGGAGAGTCAGAGACATCCCAGCTTGTTGCAATTACTTTAACATGAATTTAAAATAAAATTAAAGTTAACAGTTTAAACTGATGTTTGAGGGTTTTAAAAAGATTTAGTTTCCCTTGGAACCACTGTGTTATTTGATCCAGAACAATCTTTTTGAGCTCCATGCATAACATCTTTACCCAAGTACCATTACTACTAGATTATGCCCATAGGTTGAGTTACAAATGTCTCAAAATCTTAAAATTATTAAGCTCAGATTAGAGTGTTCAAAGACTATGGTGTTATTTTAGTCTCCTGCCATATCCTCCATTTACTATAAACTTGTTATATTGGCATTCAAATAAAATGTCATAAAGCAAGTATGTAAGGAGGTGTTTGGGGTTTGTTTCAGGCTTCTGTGAGCCAAGTTTGCATGGCAACCGAGATGTATAACAGAAACACTCAAATGGTCTTCATAAAATGAAAGGCTGAGCAGAACTCAAGAGTGCGGCAACTTCTAAGTCAGGGCAGATGAGGAGAGCTGCTCAGAGCAATAACTAAGAGCCCAGATAGCGACATCCCATTACCAACCCTGTTTTAGTAATGCTCCAAGACCACATGCTAATGCATCTGAGGCCCCCAGAGATGGAGCTCCATGGAATTTACAGATGTTTCTGTTGGGAGGACCCCAACCCCATCTTCACCGAGCCCACTGCTTTATGGAGGAGGAAATGGAGACCCAGAGCTATGATTTGGTCACAGCCCCAGGGGTCTGCTTATAGAGCAGAAGCACATGAATCTACTTTTGCCCATGAGCCCCGTTTTAGCCAATTCACTTCTGTGTTTCCCAATTTAATATAAACTGCAACTGTTTTCAGTAGGAATATAAAAGGCGAGGTGGGGCATGCCAGGCTTCCATTTGGACACTGCCTTCACAGGACATATAGAGAAAATTCTTTTGATTCATACATACTAGTCACTGTGTCCAGCAGGTCTTTATCTAGGACACTGATTTCATAAAGTCAAGTCAGTGGTGATTTTTTTCCATTGTGGAGAAGAAATCTATCAGAGTTGAATTAATCCACCTGTTACCCAGAAGAAAGGAGGAGCTCTTCTTTGCAAGTCTTTGTACTTCTGAGACCCAGGTGAAGAATGCATGAGCACTTCCGTGGAAGCAAGTAGAGTAAGATCTACACATTGTGAACTTAAAAAAAAAAAAGTCCCAGTCTATGACTAACCGCCAAAGAGGAAATAACCCATGTGGACAGCACTGGAACTGTCCATCAGTTTCTAACCAGTGCTGCTAAAAGAGATATTGACTGGGACCTGTGATAAATACTTAAGCAATTTGTGAGTACATCAAAAGTACAGATTGGAACATGAAGAAAAGTAAGAGCATCAGTATTTGTTACTACAGAGAAATGATACTTTAGTATGCCACAATATTATATGCCTGTTAAGAGGAAGAACTTTACAAGTGATGCATTTGTTTCTTTTCTCACTCAAGTATTTCTATCATTGAAATCCTCCCTGGAAAAATAGTGATACTTGCTAGCAAAAAGGATCTAAGTATGAATCAGCTAGGGCTGGTCAAAGAAGCAGAGCAATTATGAGCAATGCAAAACCAGGGATTTATTGTAGAAATTAGGTTTCATGCTATCCTGGGTGCTAACTAAACTCCCAAGTAGAAAAGGACTATTCCCTCTTGTCTGCCTTCCAAC
The DNA here is from genome assembly GCF_023159225.1 of Perognathus longimembris pacificus. Lineage (NCBI taxonomy): Eukaryota > Metazoa > Chordata > Mammalia > Rodentia > Heteromyidae > Perognathus > Perognathus longimembris. Next base: position 67,064,447 of record NC_063168.1, on the reverse strand, counting down.
TCAAGCAGGGTCTCTTGTGACCACTTTTATCCCAGAGCCATTCAGAGAAAGACATTCTAGTACATACAGTTTGGGGTCATCTAGGTTGGAAGAGCATAAAAGCACCACAATAGCCAGCAAACGCTGACCACAGTGAAGGAAAGTTAAAGTTGCCTAGTATGTGCATTGTATTTTGGTGTTGTGCCTCTTTTCATTCTAACCAGTTGGATGTAAGTCATGTCATGGTACCTCACTAAAAACTGGATTTGTGCTATCTCCTGGCTTGTAAAATTAAGCACTTTATTATGTGTTCACTGGACATTAGACATGTTCTTTTATGAAGCTGCTATTCAAGTCTTTTGCCCATTTTTTGTATTTGACTGTCTTTTCTCTTATTTCCTATGAGTTCTTAATTATTTGGGCATTTGTAGATATGTCATCTTTAAGATATATTTATGGCAAATACTTTTTTCCCCATTATATGGCTTGATCTGTGAAAAAGTATTTTTGATGCATAGTTCTATAAGGCAGTCTAACCTTTGTATTGGTCTGTTTTGTTTCCCATTTAAGAAACCTTCACCAAGGTCATGTAGTTCTTTTCTCACGTTACCTTCAGGTTCACATGACTCATGCGTGTTTTGTCTGTCTTTCTGGCTAGTTATGAGAGGAAGGTCATTCCCATAGGAGTCCGTTCATTCTTCCTGATAGACAGATATTGCTTGGCCTTTTATTCTCTTTCCTTGAATAACTTCACCATTTCACAAATGTTTCAGGAGGCAAATGAGGATCCCTTTTCCCTTCAAGATCCTGGTTTTTCAAACCCAGGATTCTTTCTTGCTTCACACTCCAATTTTTGTCTCTGAGTCTCAGTGACTTGCCTAAACTCATTTGGGCACTCTCCATTTCAGCAGCTATCCTACTCCGCTTCACATGGTTCCAAGAAATTAGCAACTGATATGAAGACAAAAGCAAAGCATTAGTATGCCAGTACAACTCTTTCTCTCTGAGACAGCTGCTATTCAAATCCAGGGTCACCTTCAAATGCTTTCAAGTGACGATTTTCCTGTCTAACTGCTATTTTATCTGTCTAACTGCTATCCACGAGATGGATATAGTCCTTGTGTCCAGTAACTCCAATAAAAGCAGTCCGCATGGATCTATTTCTACTCTCATTGCCTCCGATGTTTCTAGTACAACTGTGGATTTCTTTTTGTATGTGATCTATTAATTAAGCTTCTCCAGAGACACAGACCCAATTAGATGAATCTTTATTTGTTCATCTATTACAAGGAATTGATTGTTCTGAAAGTATGGCTCAAGGGACACAGTGACTAAGGGACTAAGTGTCTAAGGAATGAATAGCCACAGGGTGATGTAGTAAACTGGAGATCCTGGAGAGCTGGTGATGGTGGTGTCATTTTCAAGTGCAGCAAGCTTCAGAATCAGGCAAAGGAGAAAGTTCCATTACTAATACAGCCAAGTGAGAAAATGTTTCCCTTCCTTGGGAGATAGCCAGCCTCTCTGTTCTAGTCAGTCTTTCAAAGATTTTGGGTGAGGATCCCCATACACTAGGGAGGGCAGTTTGCTTTATTCATTTTCCCCATTCAAAATGTTGATCTCATCTAAAACAGCCTCCAAAAGTACCCAGAATAAAATCTGTCCAAATGTCTTGGTCCCCTGAGGCCCAACCAAGTTTACACGTAATAGTTACTAATTAATTGAGATGTATTCAATGGAATAAGCAAGGCTTCTTTGTGGACTGCTTAGCAGGTCTTGGAGGAGATGGATTCTTTTCCAAAGAAGTGTGTGTGTGTGTGTGTGTGTGTGTGTGTGTGCGCACGTGCGTGTGTATGTCACTAGTCAGAAAACTTTAAATTGAATGCATGGCTTTAGGTATTCTGGGTTTACCCCTTAGAGTAGGCTTTGGGTATATAAGGGCAAGGGCTGATACGTGAAGGCAAATCAGACCAAAATAGGCTTCCCCTATTCCTTGAGGAAAACATTCTGGTAGGTCTAGGATAGAGGTGGCATGCAAGTTCACTTGCAAGTGATTTTTTTTCACCAAAACACTGCACTTTTGAAGTTCTAAATTTATAGTGAAGAAATACTGTTACTAAACCTTCTGACTTGGGCTTCAGACTCAGGTTCTGTTTTTATAATTTATAATTATTTTTTGTCTGACATTGGACTTGAAGTCAGGGCCTGGGTACTGTCCCTGAGTTTTCTTGCTCAAGGCTAGCACTCGACCACTTCCAGTTTTCTGGTGGTTGAGTGGAGATAAGAGTCTCATGGACTTTCTTGCCTGGGGTGGCTTTGAACCTTGAGCCTCAGATCTTAGCCTCCTGAGTAACTAGGGTTACAGGTGTCAGCCACTTGCACCCAGCTAAGTCTAAGAAATGTAGACATAAGCTTATTTGCTTGAGCAAATTGTCTTGAGGCTAAAATAGTTTCATCTCTGGGTTCTAACTTTACTAATTCTTGGCCCAAGAAATGTCTTCTGTCTGGCCAGAATTCTGTATTTAAAATATATTTTAATTATATATTTCATATATTTATTCAGAATGTATATTGTATATGTATTATATCATATAATACATATCACATTATATAGTATATACATACTAAATAGGATACATAATACCATATATCATATTGCAAAATACATATTACTATTTTATAATAATGAAATATTTACATAATATAATGCTATATTATATTATGTGTGTCATATTGTATTATTTTTTGTATCTAGTGAGATATTAGGACTGACCAACTCATAAAATGCAACTAAAAATCTTGGATGAAAATTTAAAAGTGAATCTTTATGACTTTCAAGTTAATAGTTATTAACATTTTTCATACCCCTCCCTTTCTAAGAAAACAAATTCAAACTCTACAAAGATAACTGCTATTCTGCAAGGCCATTTTCTCTTCCCTCCTTCCTAGAGGCAACCTAGTGATAAACTTCCAGTTAGATAATTCCATGTATGGAATCCTAATGTACAGTTCTCCCCTTATTATCTATCAGAGATGAAGGAGAATCCCTGGCCTAATACTGTCATATGAAACACTTCTGTCCATCTTGTTCCTTTCCCGTGTTCTCCTTCTCCCTCTCTTTCTCCTTTTCCCTTCTTCTATCTCTCCTCCTCCCTTCCCCTCTTTCTCATCCTTCTCCCTCTTCTTCTCTCTCCCCTTCCCTACTTTCTCTTCCCCCTCCTTCTCCCTTTCCTTCTTCCTTTCTTTCTTCCTCCTTCTGCCCCCCTTTCCCCTTCTTCCTTCCTCTCACTCTCCTTCCCGCTTCCCCCCCCCCTGCCCCCGCTTGCCAGGAGGACCTCTGCCCTTGCCTCTGGGACTCCTCTCTGGGATTTCCATTTTATAGTTACTGTGTCACTGCTGCTGATTTTCACCTTATGCACAACGATGACTAACATCATGAATTCTCGTTGCTGAGAAGGTAGTCTGATTGCTGGCAATCAGCCACATTTTGTGATTTCACTGCACATCATCTCTACCATAGCTTCGTAACCTGGCACAGAGCATTGCAGAGAAAGATGAGGAGAGTCAGCGCATAGAGATGAGCATGCATTTTCAGGGACTGAAAAAACATTCCACAAGAGCAGGACCAGTTGGTGGCCACTGAGAGACTGAGACTTATATCTCTAAGAATCCACATGGCTTCCTTTGGTGCAGCCAAGAACTTGACATTTAAAATATAAAAATAAAAAAGACAGAACCTTCTGAGGTTTGCCATTCTGGAGATTCATGTATGTGGTGAAGTGGGAGAAAAAAGCTAGACCATCACAAGTACCTAGAGTCAATTTCCAGAAAAAGCACAGAACACTCAGAAAAATCTGCTGTTCAGATAAAGAGCAACTAAGTTTTAGTATAAACATATTCCACATTGAAAGTGTATATTTTGTTGTAATTTATATAGTATAAAATTTACCCAAGTAAAGCGAACAATTCAATGTTTCTTAGTGTAAGCAGACTTGTGAAGGTCCGTTTATGCATCATCCCCAAAATAAACTAATGAGTACCTCTAAGAAGTCTTGTTGCCCATCCTCTACACCAGCCCTATAGTAAGGGAACACTAATATAACTTTAAGTCGCTACACAGTCTGAGGCAATAACCAAGAGCTCAGCCGATCTGCTTACAAGGGGATTCCATGGGTATCCCATAATCCCCTCACTACTGCTGCCAGGGCTTCCGCCATCATTGCATCGAGGGCCTCATATTTCCACCACTCTCTGTTGTCCTAGCCCAGAAAGATGGAGTTCTCTTCATCCACAAGGAAAAGAGGGGCAATGACACAGATTTATTTCACCCACTCACAAATCACTGCTGTTGTTTGTTTGTTTTGTCTTTTTGCCGGTCATGAGGCTTGAACTCAGAGCCCAGCTGCTGTCCCTGAGTTCTTTTACTCAAGGCTAGTGCTCTACCACGTGGAGCCATCGCACCACTTCTGGTTTTCTGGTGGTTAGTTGGAGATAAAGAGTCTCAGAGCCTTTCCTACCTGGGTGGGTTTTGAACCTCATACTCAGCTCTCAGTCCCCTGAGTAGCTAAGATTACAGGCCTGAGCACAGGTGTGTGGCTCTGCTTGATCTTTGATTCTTCTGCTTTTCTTAGACGCAAGCAATAATTTTGTTTCAGGACTTCCTGAAGCATTGGCACAGTTAATGGGTGAACTTGCTTTGTGAGGGTACTCCTACACTAAGTTACCTGCGGGATTTGGTGGGAAAAAAAAATCATTAAACAAAATCTAAGATGAGAGCTTAGACCACAGTGGTGCAGGGTCCTCATTGTGAATCTTCTCAAGCTGAGACTTCTTTCTTCCCTTCTCTGGTCTTTAGGGTACTGAAAACCCCATATGCTGATACCCAAGGGTAAGACTAGTCACTTCTGTGATGTTAAGATAATGGATGGAGAAGTAATAAACTGCAGGGCCTTGACTTATTAACAGGGATCTGACCGATATTTCAGAATTGTGTTTGCTATGCATTTCCTTTAACTACAAAAGAAGATGATCTGCAGTGATGAAAGCAAGCTATACAACTCTTGGATGGAGATAGAAGGGAGGACTGGGAGAGAAGGAGGGGACAGAAGACACTGGACAAAAGGAAATGTACTCATTACCTGACTCATGCCATTGTAATCCCTCTGTATGTCACCTCTGTAATAACAATAAAGTAAATGAATTTTTTAAAAGATCATCTAATCTTTTATGCCCACATTATATTCTAGTGCATTCTAGATCCTGTCTCTCTATCAAAAACCATTCTCTTGCAGTAGAGACTCTTTTCATGGTGTGGTCTTAGATTTTCTTACTCTGCTTTGCATGTTGAGCTTACAAATCTGTCTTCCAGCATATCCATTTCCACAGCTGCAAATGTAATTAAATCCACACACATTCAATCAAACAACTTCATAAAATACATTGGTTGTCATACTTCACTGCCAGTTCCAGCATATGTCGTTTACAGGCTACTGTATTTCTAATGATTATTTGGGGCAAAGGATTTTCTTGATATTGTCTTCACTATCTTCCTTTCAGTATGACCAAGTTGATGTGTCTGCACATTTACAAACACAAACAAAGGGAACAAGTGCAGTGGCCTTGTCTTTATAGTACTTAACCCCTTCCTGATTCAACCTTTTTATGGAGGTTCAATGAGTAGACTGATGTCGTTACAGCCATAACCTAATCCCTTCCTGACTTTCATGCAAAACAAGCTTGCATATTATCCACTTCTTCATGAATTCCAATTTCAAAGCCTTTGAACTTAGATACAATGTATTATTAGGCATCGGTATTCTCTAGCATATTTTAGATGATGAGAACTTAGCAAATGAGAAAGTTAAATTGAGCAGGAGACACTCAGGGACTGAGGGCTTTGTCCTAGCATCCTGATCCTCCACTTGGCTTATGGTTTTCCAACAAAACATCCTAACAGTTTTTCTCATTGAGTTTGGTTGAGCTATCGCAAAGACTCATTTAGCTTGATCCATATGGACTCAGTTAGTGGAACACCATACCTAGGTGGCAGCACAGTTGACTCCTAGCCCCTTTCCTCTCCATACGCTTCATCTGTCTTCTCACTTCCCATATGCCATTCTGTCTAATGGTCTGGGGCAGCTTCCTGGTGGCATCTCTCTTCTACCCCTGCTCTTATTCAACCCCAAAGGATCCACTTGTCCAGGAAGAGCGTTCCTCTAACAGAATGGGAACTTTCTTTATTAGGATTATTTTTTATATGTTGTTTACTTGTTATCTTTAAGTGGTTGTACAGAGGAGTTGCCACTTAACAGTTTATGAATACACTATATCTTGACCAGTGTCACCCCTTTCAACATTCTCACCGCTCTCTCCCCTACACATCCCTTCCTGCCCTCTTCTTAATTTTGTAGGATATACATTGGATTCTTGACTGCGCTCCCCCTTTTTCTCCATTTCATTCATATACCACTTGCCCCCTGTCCCTTGACCCAATCACACCCCTTTTGAATACCAGCTTCCTGGTGATTTCTTTTGCTAACCTTTGATTTTTGCCTTTCTATGGAGTTACCCCACTTGAGATCTCCCTTGACTCTTCTGTATTTCAGTTAATATGTTTATATATACTTGTACACTACCCAATGTATTTACTTATAAGTTTATAAGCTAAATCTAGCTTTGATATGCAAGGGGAAACATGCATCACTTGTCTCTTTAGACCTGCCTTACTTCATGTAACATATTTTTTCCAAGTCTTTCCATTTCTTTATAAGCGGAACTTTGACTCTGCTCCTGGTTCTCTGATGGACTGTTTGCTAGGATCCAATCAGTAATCCAACAGTGGCTTACTTCAATATCCCACAGTGGCTTACTTCAATATCCCAGAAGCCCAGTAACAGTTAATACTCTGGCAATCTCTTGCCTTCACCGAAAACCCCATATGCTGATACCCCCAAGGGTAAGACTAGTCACTTCTGTGATGTTAAAATAATGGATGGAGAAGTAATAAACTGCAGGACCTTGACTTATTAACAGGGATCTGACCGATATTTCAGAATTGTGTTTGCTATGCATTTCCTTTAACTACAAGAGAAGATGATCTGCAGTGATGAAAGCAAGCTATACAACTCTTGGATGGAGATAGAAGGGAGGACTGGGAGAGAAGGAGGGGACAGAAGACACCAGTGCCAGAAGGACTTAGAAAGTACAGGACTTGTAGTAATAATTCAAAGCCCTCCAAATCACAATATAGGCTTTACTTTGACCTGAGGATGAATGGTATGTGTGTGTGTGTGTGTGTATACACATATACACACATATATATCCTTAAAGGCTTTCAAAATAGATTAGTGTGTGTGTGTGTGTGTGTGTGTGTGTGTGTGTGTGTGTGTGTGTGTGTGGTACTGGGGGTTAGAAATCAGGGCTTCATATTTAAGTTCTCTAACACTTGAGCTGTGCCCTATTCCTTTGACCTTTAATGTCTTTTGTTTGTTTGTTCTGTTTTTCTTTCAGATAAGGTCTCCTGCTTTGGCCTGCTTTGCTTCTTAAATCACTGGGATTACAGTCTTGCCTACCACACCTGGCCTTTATATATGACCCAATAGAAGAAATAACTGACACAGTCTCATAAAAATATGAATGCTAAAGATATTAAAGAACACAAAATACATGAAGGTTATATTCATATTTGATTGAGACCACAATCCAATATATAAAAGCTAAGTATGCCAAAAATGTGTGATTTATGTACAAATGTGCTACACCAAATAGAAGGAAAAGAAAGTTTCTGACTGTAGACCAACTCTATGTAGCACCTCTGAGGTAGAATCACAATCTGGTGATGTAGAGGGCTCGAGATGAATGCGTGGTCCCAAGGCAGAATGGGTCCTGACTGGGTACATGGATGCCGCAGGTTTGATCTGATGTGTGGAGCCAACAACACTGATGGAGTCACAGACAAAAGCTCTTGAAGGAAGACAACATCCATGGCAAAGGAGCCAGGCAACTTGAGGGGAGGGGATGGGTGGATTGTGATAGATTGTGGAGGGGAGGGGCGGGAAGGGAGGGGATGGCAATGATCAAGATGCATCGTCCCGATAAATTCACATGTGAAGTTAAAACCCCATTTGTAGCATGATTGAAAGATCATAAAGAAAAGAAAAATATTTTGAATCCATAGCAAAATCGCTGCAGAGAGTTAGGCCTGCGCAGAAGAAGCAGAGCACGTGCACTGGGCGTTTGCCCTCATGGTCCAGCAGGAAGGAGGCTGGGGAGGAGAGCGAAGAACACATGCCCTAGCCGTTGTCAGCCCAGGAGACACGGGTTTCCCAGAATGGCCACCATTATCAGCATATACTAGGTTGACATCAGTAACAGGTGTCCCAGCATGGCCGCAATCATCGGCTTATATTGGGTTGACAGTCACAAGAAACCGAGCTCCTTGTAGTTTTCTAGTGGGCTTTCTGGATGGTGGAAAAACATTTGGTGACTTGTGTATATTTACTGAGCAAAACAAGCCCTTTGTTGAGATCAGAAGCTCCTGATTATAAGCTGTATTCCACAGAAAATGTCTACTAACTGTCACTAAACAATACTTCAAAGATTTTACAGAAAACATCACAGATCTTCTTGTACCTTTAGTTAGTAATAGTCTTGTTTAAAAAAGAAAAAAAAGAGAGACAAAAAAAGAAGCCGACAACAGAAGCTGGGTACTAATGTCTGCCATCTTAGCTAGTTATGAGGCTAAAATCTGGGGATCGCAGTTTAAAGCCAGCCTGGGAGGCAAAGTTGATGAAACTCTTAGCTCCAAATAACCAGAAAAGATAAAACCAGGAAGTAGGGTGATGGCTCAAGTGGTAGAGCTCTAGCCTTTAGCTTCAAGTGAGAATGAAAGGCCCAGAGTTCAAGCCTAACTACCAACACACACACACACACACACACACACACACACACACACACACACACACACAGTAAAAAAAGAAAACCAAAGCTGTTTTTTTAACCACAGAATAATAAATCACCAATATGAAATGTCACTTTAAAAATCCATTTAGTTTGAACAAACAGCATTCTTTCTGAAGTTAAGATGAGTGAAAATGCTGTCTGATTGTGTAACGCAACAACAGATTGAGCACACTGTGCATAACTTACAACACCTTCAAACAGGGAGAGGGTACATCCCAGAGCCCCTGCAAGTGTGTTCAGTGTCGACAGCCAGCATGTCTTGTAGTTCTATGTGGGGATTCCTTTGGCAGGAATTGCAGCATAAGTTGCTAACAAAGCTATCTTCTTCAATATCTTTAGTTACAGACACTTACTTATAGGTCTAGACAAGCAACTCCGTCTTCATTGTCTAGGAAAGCCAGTTTTGTGTCACTCCATCTAGGATGTTGTTGAGGCATCTTTGAAACAAAAAAGATGTTGAAAACCAAGAATGGGGGGAAAATGAAACCATTTGCACCAGTTAACAAAAAATACTTTATCCAACTGCCAACCTCTCACTTAGCATTAAGCGCTTGTGCTAGAAAGCTTGGCTTCATTGTTGGCTTTTCTGGTGTTCTTCCTTCAGCTTGTCCAGGCTCCACTGTGGGGTATTTGCATGCCGGTGCAGGCCTCCAAGTGAGCTCTCACAAGAAATTGAGGGGTTTGGGAAACAAAGGGAATCCATCTGACATGTCCATCAGCTAAGCGCGATCTAGTAAGATGGTTCGTTGTTTCTGTACATAGGATGTTCACTGAGCTTATGTCAGCCACAGTCCACTCAGAGTCCTTGGTACCTGTGTGACTGCAATATCCTAGCAATTCCATAATGAAATTCACATGGAATCTCCCACCCCCGCCAGATTTATGTCAGCTTCCTTAACATGTTCCAGTTGCATGAAATACTAATTAAAGGCACTCATTGTTAACTGATATAAATAGTCCCCACTTAGCCTGTTATAGGTATGGGCTATAAGACAAACAATTATGTGACAGATGATACATGTTAACACAGAGCAATGCTGGAATGACATTTCTGTAATGCTGTAACCTCTTCAACCACCATATGTTCTACATTAGGAGGGGAAAAAGGGGTGCTGATTGCAAGGGTGATGCACCCCAGGGCTTGTGACTTTTTAGCTAAGAATAGAAAGGCCCAGAGTAGCTCTAAAGGATTTATATTACAAATGGCATCGAGACAATGAAATTAATGGGAGCTGGTTTAAACTATTCCATGTGCTGGAAATGTTGCATCCTGGTGTCAAGTACAACCTCTTCCTACCTGGGCTGAGTGTGTTCGTGGTAAAGCAATTACACACATCAGTGTGTCACCTTTTGTGAGTCCAGGTTTAAAGAAGATTTAGACATAGTGGGAAGTTAAGTTGGAAATACATTCTTTTTCTCCATGAGATAAGTCCACTGCATGTCAAAAGAATCCATAAATACAAGTGGTACTCTGGCAATCAAATAAGCATGTCCATGAGTTTAATTGCACAATGAAGAATCCGTCCTGACTCCCTTGTCACTTTATTTTATTCTCCTAACATACATTACAGGTGTTTCACTTGCTACACTGGATAAAGAAAGACTACGTGACAGCAGATCCTACAAGGTGCATTGGCATGCACAGTTCCACTGAGCTACAACTTTGAGTGAGATATTATCAACATCTTACTAAGTTTAAGTTGCAAATCGCTTGTGTACAAATGGTATATACTGTCTCCATGAAATGACTTCTATATCATTTACTATCTTAAAAGAGTTATGGGATTTTTCTCATTATTGATTATAAGATTGTTAGATAAGCACATACTATTATTATTATTCACATTTGATAAAGTAATTTGAGCATGCTGGGATACATTGTCATGAGACAGGATTGGCCCCATCCTCATGGAATTATCGTCTGGTATGAGAGATGGCCGTAAATCAGTAACAATAACCAGTTAAGTGGATCAGGGACAAATGCCACAGAGGAAAAGTTTGGAGACTTTCAGAAAATATGAATGGGAGCTTGGAGAGTGAAGGTTTACCCTGAAGACAAGGTCCTCAAGACCTGAAGTCGGATGAGGATTCAGGCAAGCAAGATGGAGGTGACAACAGTTCAGCAGGACAGGAGTGATGTGTGGCATTGCGGGAATACAAGCCTAGCATTTACTCACGTAGTGCTGACCAACTGGAGTCAGAATCAAATGCTGCCTAATCCTACAGCCAGAGCTCTAGTCAGACCTAATGCCTCTGAAAAGGAGAAGAGGGGCGGTGGAGAGAAGAGAAAAATAAAGAAAAAGAAAAGGAAGGAAAGGTAAACCAAGGTGCAGCGAGGTTAATCAGTTTCCCCAAGGTCATACAGACTCAGAAATCTGATTTAATAGTCAGTCTCCAAAGGTTATACATCATACCCAAAACGCTTTGCTCTAAGCCATAATCTAAAAATCACTTACCTACAGAAATTCATTAGAATGTTTATAGCTACTTCTATTTTCCATTTTCCCCCCAATGCTGGGGCTTGAACTCTGGGCCTGGGCGCTATCACTGAGCTTTCACACTCAAGGGTAATAATCTACCACTTGAGCTACAGCTCAACTTCCAGCTTTTTGGTGGTTAATAGGAGATAAGAGTCTCAGAGAATTTTCTTCCTGGGCTGGCTTTGAACCTGGGTCCTCAGATCTCAGCCATCTGAGTAGCTAGGATTACAGGGGTGAGCCATCAGCACCAGTTTCTATTTCTTAACCACAAAAGAATAGATTTCTTCGAGTTTAACATAATAAAGGTTATTTATGACAAACTCACGGGCCAACATCATTCCAATGATTAAAAAACAAAACAGGGCTGGGGATATAGCCTAGTGGCAAGAGTGCCTGCCTCGGATACACGAGGCCCTAGGTTCGATTCCCCAGCACCACATATACAGAAAACGGCCAGAAGCGGCGCTGTGGCTCAAGTGGCAGAGTGCTAGCCTTGAGCGGGAAGAAGCCAGGGACAGTGCTCAGGCCCTGAGTCCAAGCCCCAGGACTGGCAAAAAAAAAAAAATAATAAAAAAATAAAAAACAAAACAAAAGGGGCTGGGGATAGGGCCTAGTGACAAGAGTGCTTACCTCCCATACATGAAGCCCTGGGTTCAATTCCCCAGCACCACATATACAGAAAACGGCCAGAAGTGGCGCTGTGGCTCAAGTGGCAGAGTGCTAGCCTTGAGCAAAAAGAAGCCAGGGACAGGGCTCAGGCCCTGAGTTCAAGCCCCAGGACTGGCAAAAAAAAAAAAAAAATCCTCAAAAAAAAATCAAAAACCAAATTTCCTCTAAAACCAAGAACAAGAGAAAGATGTTTACTCTCTCCATTCCTATTCAATATAGTACTGGAATTATTAACTAGAGCAATCAAGCCAGAGAAGTATGCAAAAATATATAAAAAGGGATCAAAACTAGGAAGGAAAGTATTCAAATTATCCGTATTTTCAAATGATACGATCCTATGCCCCAAGAGAGCCTACCTCCAAGCTCCTAGAGCTGATAAATACCTTTTGCAAAGTAGCAGAATATGAAATCAACCCATAAAAATCAGTAGCTTTTCCATATAGCAACAACTAGAAGACAGAGAAGGAAAATTAGGAAAACAACTTCATTTGCAATAGCCTCAAAAGGTTAAAATACCTAGGAATGTATTACAAATGTTTTCAAACAAAAAAATAAAGAGGATTAGTATAATAGATTGTTCTGTAACTAACTGCCATTCAGCCTAAACAATTGTCAATATTTTCCTAATGAGAAAACAAATCTAATAAAGCAAGTCTGGTACAAAGGAGGAATTATCAAAATCAGAAGTTTATCACATAGTGTCTGGCAAAGGCTGCTTCCTGTAAGTGTCATATCTAAGTATTGCAAATATTTTGTTTAGGTGACAGAAAAGACAAACTGACCTGTTCTTTTCCTGAACTCAGTGAGATAAAAAAACACACGCTTTGGCTGCCAGTATTAGCTGCAAGCTTGAGCATTTGGTTTCATCTCCTTGATGCATAATTGACATTTAGAAGGTGGGTGGTATAAGAGAATTAGAAAATGCAAGCGTGCCTTTGTATATGAACTTCTGTGGAATTCTAAAGAAAGCCTAGGGATCACTTAAAGATAGTTAAAATAAATACTTGAGCTTGGCACTGGTGGCTTGCATCTAAAATCCTAGCTACTTAGGAGGCTGAGATCTGAGGATCATGGTTCAAAGCCAGCCTGGGCAAGAAAGTCCATGACACTCTTATCTCCAATTAACTACCACAAAACTGGAAGTGGCACTGTGACTCAAAGTGGTAGAGCATGAGCCTTGATCTGAAGAGCTCAGGGATAATGCCCAGGCCCAGATTTCAAGCCCCATGACTGACCAAAATAAATAAATAAATAAATAAAAAATACTTGACAAATATGCTTTGCCTCAAAGTTGTTTGCAAAATAAATATTAGGAAATGACATGGAATCTTCCATGATAACAGCAACATGAAAATGTTTTAAAAATGGTTAAGATATCCATTTATCAATGCATCATTTTATTTTGCATATATACACAATGATGATCTGATTGCCTAAACTTCTAATTGTCACGAATTAGAACTACCTATTGAAAGAAAAAGGATTACTGTAACATTGCTATATTTCTCCTCATTTTTTTTCTCATGCTTGTGTAGTATAGCCCAAAGGAGTCCAAGCCAGAAACTGAATTTGTTCTACTCTTACATGGTCTCAAAGTTGTACACCTATAACACACACTTCATTTGAAAATTGTCCAGTATGTTAAGAATCGAAAACTATTTTTACCCAAAGGAAAGATCAATTGAGTCTTGAAGTAAACCAGATGTTGGAAGAACAAGATTGTAAGGTTATTATTATCACTATCCTCAGTGTAGTAAATGAATAAAAGTATCAGCAGGGAAATAGGACACAGATAAGCTTAGAATAATCCTACACAGATAAGTTTAGAATAATCCTAAGAATAACTTTATGCCATTATTCGAAACTTTTATGATATGAATAACTTTTTATAAAACTATAAATAAAATAACATATGAAAGATAAACTGTATATTTCAATAGACCAATAACTACTAAAGAACCTAGTCAGAAATCTTTCTTCTTCAGAGATATGAATCTGAGGCTATTTTATAAGTGATACCATCAAATAGTCAAGGAAAAGATAATTTTATCTTATAAACTTTTATATTATACAAATTATTTTAGAACATAGGAAAAGAATAACATTTTCCCTGTACCTCTTTTGAGTTAATGTAATGATGACATAAAAATATGAACACAGAAGTGTTAGAAAATGAAATTAGACCAATCTAATGTATGAATATGAATATAATAGTTTTGAATAAAGCTAGTAAATCAAATCCAACAATATAATAAAATAAACAGTCTGAACAAAGATAACTTCTCCCAGCGGTACAAGTATGGTTCCGCATTAGGAAATCCACCTCTATAAATGATCCCATTAAGGGATTAAATGAGGGGAAATGGCATAATCATCTCGTAGAGGGAGAGAGAGAGAGAGATGAATAACCTGATAAAGCCTGCTACTAAATGGGGGAAAATGCTTGTCAAACAGAATATGAAATTGGATCTTTCCTAATGTCACTAGATTTTGGTTGAAATTCCAAAAGTTTAAACCAAAGGGTAAGTTTTAAGTATCTTCACATTCTACAGCAAATCACTCAACTGACTGTGGAAGAATTGGAAAAGGTGGTGGGTCCATTCCTGTTCTGCCAGCATCGTGCCATCAGCTGAAGGTGCTTTCTTAAAAAAATGATCTCCAATATTTCATTGAGAAGGTTGAACAGATAGACACTTATTGTACAGTCTAGTAACACATATACACATACACAAAAATGTACACACACAAACATGCACATGTGGAGAGAAGAAAAATGCTTATGTCTGTTTTAAGACAAATGAGAGTACCACCTAAAAAGCCTTGTGACATGAATCCCTTGATTTGGAGACTTAAGGACCACAGCCTTCCTCTTGCTTTGGGTCGAGGGGGCGGGGGCCGGTATCTAAGGCTCTACCTGGGAGAACCTTAGTGTAGAGACACTGTTTCCCCAGCAATCCCAGACTCCTCCAGTTTGATAAGGGTCAAAAAGTCAGTGCTTCATTTAGGCCATCCCGGTACTCCAGGTGGGTTACCTTAAGTGAGATCTATCCTTCAGTGCCCTGAAGGATGGCCCATAGTAACAGAACAGGTAGAGAATATTTTCCTTGAGCAACAGGAACTAAAGTGCAAGACACCCCAATGTACAGGACTCCTTAAAGCACCATAGAAGCACTTCAAGAAAAGAAAACTATGGAGAAAGATGGCGCCGAGACAATAGGGAGGCACCCCGACTCGCACCAACTGAATAGCGAGCTGGGAACTCCAACACCCAACACTCCACCAAGAACCCAGCAAAACCAGCATCCAGAAGCAGTGGAGAAACGCAGGAAAACAAAAAGGAGAAAAAAAGAAGAACCGAAAACCTACACGGAGCCGGAGATTAATCGGGGCACCCTCCCCCCACCAGCCGGCCCTGGCCCAAACAGGGTCAGGCTGGGAAAGGGAAACCCGGCGATCGGCAGACAGGTTGCCAGGAGCGCAGAATCCATATAGCGGGAGACCCCACGGACACAAAGCAGGGTGCGGACCAAGACACACCCAGCAGCGACGAGAAGTTCGGGTCCACACCGGATTCGGACAAGGGAACCCAGCGCGGCAGAAAGAGGGAACGGGGGAGCCACCACGACACTTCGCCAACCCCTGAAGGGCCAACGGCGGTGCGGGACACACACACAAAGCAGCAAAAGTGAGTCCCCCATAATCCCTTCCCCCAACGGGAGACCCAAGCCCGACAAAGACGATATATCTCCCTCCCTCCCCCTCCCCACTCCCGTGGGAACAAAGATTCCCCAAATCAGGCGGGAAGCTCCCAGCAGGCACTGGGAAGCCAGTCTAGCAGGGGAAGGGCGGAACAGCCCCAAGCCCCCAAAGGTTCCTGAACTGGCAGAACCGGCCCCGTCCCCTTCCCAACAGGGGCCAGGGACGGCCGGCAGGGCAAGCCCCACCCGAGGCGCCTAGACCTTGCGGACTCTTACAACTAAAATCACAGGCGCTGGTGGGCAATACCAGCCCAGCAGGGTCACCTGAGCCTGATCTCGTTCCCCCTCCTCGAAGCGGAGGCGAGGTCTGAGGGTGCCAAGCCACACCCGGACAGTCGATCCCACTGGGCCCCACACATACTGCTTCCCCCACCCAACGGACTCGCGGGAGGGCGCAAGCACAACCCAACAACCCAGGGCTCGCTCTGGGAGGCAGACCCCACTTAAGTGCCTGTTGTAGGGGACTCACAGTGCACAGGAGGGCGGGGCCCCGGCGAAAGGGCCCGCTCTGATAGGCGTGCCCTGCACTGGTGGGCGGGGCCACAGCGACAGCACCTGCTGACGCAGACACGCCTACACAGAAGGGAGGGAAGATCTACACAGACTTCCAGATGCGCAAATCACAAAGAAACATAACTCAGTTCATCAAAGGACAAGCCAACTCGCCAGCTCCAAAAAGCAGCACGACTGGAGAGGAGATGGAGAATAAAAAAGCAAATGAGGACATGTTAACAGGAATGATCGAAACCGTCAGAAATGAAATCAGAAAACAATTCCAGGAGTTTAGAGCGGAAATCTGGAAGGACACCCAGGAAGCCAAGAAAGAAATGGAAGCAAAACTGGATACAATGCAAGCCTCGTTTAAAGAAATGGAAGCAAAAATGGATACAATGCAAGCCGCCTTTAAAGAAAATCTCCACACCCTGAGAATTGAAATGCATGAAAAAATAGATTTAAAATACAACTCTTTAAAGGAAGAAATTTCCACGATCAGAGCTGATATGACAACCATGAATAGCTCTCTGACATCCATAAACTCCGCAATTGAAACCATAACACAAAGAGTGGACCATATGGAATCCAGAATCTCTCGCCTGGACGATGAAGCAGCTGACAACAACCAGAAAATGACCACACTCCAAGAAAAGGTGAAGCTTCAGGGAAGATTACTCCAGGAACTAATGGACAAAGACAAGAGATATAATCTGCGTATAATTGGAATAGAAGAAGGAGCCGAATATCAGAGCAGAGGGCTTAATCATGTTCTCAATAAAGTTATTGCAGAAAACTTCCCCAATCTCACAGGGGACCCCATCCAGGTAACCGAAGCCTATAGGACACCTGGCAGGCCAGACCCCAGGAAAACCACCCCAAGGCACATAATATTCAAGACTACAGACCTCAAGATTAAAGAGCAAATTCTGAATTCAGCCAAAGCGAAGAAGGAAACTTTTTTCAATGGGAAGAGGATTCGAATAACATCCGACTTATCCACACAAACTTACCAAGCTCGAAGTGAGTGGAAGAACACCATCCAAGTACTTCAGAATAACAATTTACAACCTCGGATCAAATATCCAGCGAAACTGGAGTTCACATTCGAAGGGAGAACCAGATCTTTCCACACCAAAGAGGAGCTAAAGGAGTATGTGAATAAAAAACCAGCCCTACAGCGAATATTAAGAGGGGAAGCCCACCCAACAGAGATCGTAAAAGACACACAGACAGATTCAGAAAGAAACTTCAATAGCCAAAGTCCAGCAGAAACACAAGCTCACTAAAGACAAGAAGAAAAAAAAAAAAAAAACAACAGGAAAAAACAGCCCAACAAGAAAATGGAAGGAGAAAAAACACCCTTATCCTTGATCTCTTTAAATATAAATGGCTTAAACTCCCCGATCAAGAGGAGCAGACTGGCAGAATGGATCCGCAAGCAAAAAGTTGACATCTGTTGTCTACAAGAGACCCACCTTACAGCAAGGGACAAAAACAGGCTTCGAATGAAAGGATGGAGCAAGATCTACCAAGCAAATGCACCCACCAAAACGGCAGGTGTAGCCATCCTGATCTCAGACAAGCTGGATTTCTCTTTAAAGTCCACTCAAAAAGACAAAGAAGGACACTACATATTGATACAAGGAAAAATCCAGAATCAAGACATCACGGTGATAAATGTATACTCACCGAACAAAAGAGGCCCGACATATGTCAAGCAAATTCTCACAGAATTACAGAGCAAGATAGATGCAAACACAATCATAGTGGGTGACTTTAATACTCCTCTCTCTCCAAGAGACAGATCCAACACCCAGAGGATTAGTAAGGGAGCTGAGGACCTAAATAACACCATTGCCCAAATGGATCTAACAGACCTATATAGAACCTTCCACCCTACAGAGACCCAATACACCTTCTTTTCAGCAGCCCATGGATCATATTCCAAAATAGACCACGTCATAGCCCACACAAAGAACCTCAGCAAATACAAAAGAATTGACATCATCCCATGTATTATATCTGATCACAGTGGATTAAAGGTAACCCTCAACAACAAAGGATACCACAGAGCCTATACACACTCTTGGAGGCTAAACCCCACGCTGCTATCCAACACTTGGGCCACAGATCAAATTAAAGATGAAATCAACGAATTCATAAGCCACAATGACAAAGAAAACACATCACAAAGAAACCTATGGGACACAGCTAAGGCAGTACTGAGGGGCAAGATCATTGCACTCAGTACCCACATTAAAAGAATGGAAGCAGAGCAGGTGAATACCCTCACGATGAAACTAAAACAACTGGAGAAACAAGAAATGACAGAATCTAAAATGACTAGGAGGGGAGAGATTACAAAGATTAAAGAAGAGATAAATCTGATTGAAAATAGAAAGACCATTCAACAAATAAATAAGACTAAAAGCTGGTTCTTTGAGAAAATAAACAAAATTGACAGACCCCTTGCAAGACTCACAAAAAAAAGAAGAGAAGAGACTCATATTCGTAAAATCAGGGACTCCACAGGAAAAATTACAACAAATACACACGATATTCAAACAATCATAAGGAGCTATTTCCAAAACCTCTACTCAACAAAAAACAATAATTTTACAGAAATGGATCAATTCTTAGAGAAGTACAAACTGCCCAAACTGAACCAAGAAGAAATAAATCAACTAAATAAACCAATAACTTACGGTGAGATACAGGAGGTAATCAAGAACCTCCCTACTAAGAAAAGCCCAGGCCCAGATGGATTCACCAATGAATTCTACAAAACCTTTAGTGAGGAGCTAATTCCAATACTCCTCAAACTCTTCCGCGAAATAGAAACGGAGGGAAAAATCCCGAACTCATTCTACGAAGCTAATATCATACTCATCCCCAAACCAGGCAAAGATCCAACAAAAAAAGAGAACTACAGACCAATATCACTAATGAACACAGATGCAAAGCTCCTCAATAAAATATTAGCTAACAGGATCCAGAAAGTGATCAAGAATATCATACATCATGACCAAGTAGGCTTCATCCCTCAGTCACAAGGATGGTTCAACATCCGTAAATCAATCAATGTAATTCACCACATAAACAGAACTAAAATCAAGAATCACATTGTTATCTCAGTCGATGCCCAAAAAGCCTTTGACAAAATACAACATCCATACCTATTAAAAGCTTTGGAGAGAACAGGAATAGATGGAACATTCCTCAAAACAATAAAAGCCATATACAACAGACCAACTGCTAATATCATATTAAATGGAGAGAAACTTAAATCATTCCCCCTAAACACAGGAACAAGACAAGGATGCCCACTCTCCCCACTTCTGTTCAACATAGTACTGGAATCCCTAGCCATAGCAATAAGGCAAGAGGAGGACATCAAAGGGATCCACATCGGCAAGGAAGAAATCAAGTTATCCCTATTCGCAGACGACATGATCTTATATCTCAAGGACCCAAAAAACTCAGTACCCAAACTCCTACATCTAATAAACCAATTTGGCAAAGTAGCAGGATACAAAATCAACCCACAAAAGTCAGCAGCTTTTCTGTACACCAGCAATAGACAAACAGAAAAGGAAATTATGGAAACGATTCCATTTACAGTAGCCAAAAAAAGAATAAAGTACCTAGGGATCAACTTAACCAAGGACGTGACGGACCTATTCAATGAAAACTACAAAAATCTAATAAGGGAAATCAAAGAAGACACAAGGAGATGGAAAGACCTCCCATGCTCATGGGTAGGCAGAATCAATATAGTGAAAATGGCCATACTGCCCAAATTGTTATACAAATTCAATGCAATACCTATCAAAATCCCAGCCACATTCTTCACTGAAATAGAGAAACCAATCCATAAATTCATATGGAACAGCAAAAAACCTAGAATAGCCAAAGCAATTCTAGGCAAAAAACATAGTGCAGGAGGTATCACCATACCAGACTTCAAGCTCTACTACAAGGCCATCATAACAAAAACAGCATGGTATTGGTATAAAAACAGATCGGAAGACCAGTGGATTAGAATTGAAGACCCAGAAATAAAACCGCACTCTTACAGCCAACTGATATTCGACAAAGGAGCTAAAGACATACAATGGAATAAACATAGCCTCTTCAACTACTGGTGCTGGGAGAACTGGGCAGCCATATGCAGAAAACTCAAAGTAGACCCAAGCCTATCACCATGCACCAAGATCAACTCAAAATGGATCAAGGACCTCAACATCAGACCTGAATCCTTGAAACTACTGAAGGACAGAGTAGGAAAGACACTAGAACTTATAGGCACAGGAAGGAACTTCCTGAATAGAGTCCCAGGCGCACAACAAATAGGGGAAAGACTCAACAAATGGGACTACTACAAATTAAAAAGTTTCTGCACAGCTAAGGTCATAGCCACCAAAATAGAAAGACAGCCAACGATATGGGAAAGGATATTTACCAGCACAGCAACAGACAAAGGCCTGATATCTGTCATCTACAGAGAACTCAAAAAACTAAGCCCCTCCAAGCCCAATAAACCTATTAGGAAATGGGCAAAAGAGCTAAAGAGAGACTTCACAAGAGAAGATATAAAAATGGCAAAGAAACACATGAGGAAATGCTCAACATCCCTGCTAGTAAAGGAAATGCAAATAAAAACAACCCTGAGATACCACCTCACCCCAGTTAGAATGGCCTATACTCTGAACTCAGGAAACAACAAATGCTGGAGGGGCTGTGGGGAAAGAGGAACCCTTCTCCATTGTTGGTGGGAGTGCAAATTAGTACAGCCACTTTGGAGATCAGTATGGAGGTTTCTCAAAAAGCTCAATATAGACCTACCCTATGACCCAGCCATACCACTCCTAGGCATCTATCCTAAACAGCAAAACCCAAGATATCAAAAGGACATTTGTACTTCCATGTTTATCGCAGCACAATTCACAATAGCCAAAATTTGGAAACAACCCAGATGCCCCTCCACAGATGAATGGATCCAAAAAATATGGTACTTATACACAATGGAATACTACATAGCGATTAGGAATGGTGAAATATTGTTATTTGCAGGGAAATGGTCAGAACTCGAACAAATAATGTTGAGTGAGACAAGCCTAGAACACAGAAAACAAAGGGGCATGATCTCCCTGATATATGACTGTTAACAAAGGGAGATGGAGAGACAGTAGAGACCAAGTCTGTGAACACTGTATATGTGCTTGATACATTGTATACTGCATATGGGTCTACCTGACCTAGACAAGGGATGGGAAAACAGGTTGTAAGATATCACAAGAAATGTACACAATGCCCTACTATGTAACTGCACCCTCTTTGCACAGCACCTTGTAAAAAAAAAAAAATTTATGTTCAATTGATAATAAAAAAAAAATTTAAAAAAAAAAAAAAAAAAAAAAAAAAAAAAAAAAAAGAAAAGAAAACTAACTTTTCAGCAACTGCCATCCCTAGCAAACAGTAACGATAGTCAAGGAAGACATCTTCTACCCAAACCTTACTTCTACTCGTAACTAACCCAAGAAAAGCCAAAATATGTCTGAAAGGAGAAGCTGGAAGGGACAGAAAGAAGCCCGCTGGTTATCTTCTCTCTCTGTAGTTCTCTCAGTCTAGGGTAACCTGTTCTGCCCAAGACAAGAGGTAGTACTAAGAATTCTGACCACTACCCCATCCAAGAAACACAATGTTCAAAAGGGTTGTTAATCAAGATTGACCAGGGAGAAAAAGAAAAATTGATTTCTGCTTGTATATTGCTGAATCCTATATTTCAAGAAACTGGTTACAGTAGGAAAGGATTTCTGTCTTCAATTGATAAGTAGTATTGATGGGAAAGTAAGTTATTGCATTGTACAATATAAATCAGTATGGAAATTCCTCAAAAAATTAAAGGCAAAACTATCATATGATAATTAGTGCACTCACTCATCAGCCTATGATAAAGATACCTGCATATCAGCCAAATTATGGAATCAGCTTAAGTCTCCATCAACTACAGAATGAATTTTTAAAATGTGGCATATATACACAGTGGAATGTTTAGCCATAAGAATGAAATTAAGCCATTAACAGGAAAATAGATAAAATTGGAGATCATCATGTTGAGCAAGATAAACCAGACCCAGAAAGACAAATACCAAACATTACCACTCGTATGTAAAAACTAGACCTAAAAAGATAATACGAACAATAACGTGGCATGATTGTCAAACAGCAACTATTGAGGGAGACACTGGTAGAGAGAAAAGGAAAAGAAGGTGAGGAGGGTAGTAGATATGATTATTTATATTTTATGTTTTCCTTTTTAAATTTTTATGAGGGTGTTGTACGTAGGAGTATCATTTTGTAAGTCAGGTAATGAGCACATTTCTTTTTGGACAAGTTCCCCCTTCCTTGCTTTACAATTACATTTTATATGTGTATGGCAATAGCATATGGAAACTCACTAAAACAGTTCAAAAAAGGAAAAAGAGGAATGAAGGATAAAAAGATTAATAGTCTGGTAGATTTGATTTATGTATATGGCAATGTCACAATGAAATTTCTTTGTACAAATAATATACACTAATAAAAGTTTTAAACAATCCAAACACATAAAACCCAATGAATGAAAGGTTTCAGAAGCTGTTAAACATTAGAGCATATTCCTCTCTTAACAGTATTTTGAAACCTATTTTCTGACTTCTCTACTGTGCTTTCTTTAAGGAAGACCTCTAGCAACCACATTTGACTCTACTTCTAAAGCATCAACCTTTGGCTGCCACTTGTGAATGATAACATGTAATAACATGTAATGTATCTTTTGGGGCCCAGCTTCTTACACTTCATATGAGGTTCTCTAGTTCTGTCCATATTGCTACAAATGACAAGATTACGTTCTTTTCTTTTTGGTGGCAGACTAATATTCCACTGTGTATACATACACCATTTGTATACATACACTTATTTGTTGATAAATGCCTGGGTTGAATCCACATCTTTGTTGTTAATACTGTCAAGGTAAACAGGAGCATGCAGATAATCTCCTTGATAGACGGATTTGATTTGATTTGATTACATGGCTAATGGTGAAAAATCTGGACCATGTAGTAGTTTCAATTCCTTAGTTCTTTGAAGACAGATCTTTTTCTTCTTCTTAGTGTTCCTCAGATTTCCTCATACAATTGACCTCAAGTTTATTAAGTCACTCCTTTACCAAGCACTGCTTATATGCTCTGTACTTTGCACGTGTGAGGAGCTTGCTGCAGAATACACGGTAGAATATCTTACATTTCTAAAATCCTTTCCTCCTTACAGAGCGCTGGATGCATCTGAGCTCATTTACATTCTGGTCTTCCAATAGAGCTGAGAATTAGGTATCCTTCATAAGAAATCACTTGAAGCGGTCATGTGGTTTGTTGAAGTGGACCCAGGAAAGGATTGAGGTAGGGTGAAAACCCAGATACATGATCCCCAAACTTTTCAGAGCGACCAAAGACCCAAAACAGAAATATGTAAAATAAGGAGCAACTTCCCTGTGATAACACTGTTCGTTAATATAAACCATTCTTGCCTGGTTTAATGAGTTCTTCCCATTCTTAGTGAAGAGATTCTAATGGACTGATGACTAAGCAGAAGGGACAGAGATCCAGGGATCTACTTTGTGTGGATAGCATTGCTAGCAGAACTCGTGGAAATTAAGAGAGCTGCAGTTGTGGTTTGATTTATATGAGTCATTCATGAAATAAAAAGAATTACTGAGCAATTATATTTTCAGCAAAATTGTTCTGCTGTGTGGCTAGTTGGAACCTGGAATTCTATCTGGTGTGAACTTTGAAAATTATCCCACCCACAACTCTCTGGTAGTTGTTCCTTGAAAGCACTGAGGACATTTTAGTCTTGCTTATCTTCGTATTCAGGAAAAACTGCAGATATTGTAGTCCGGGCGTCTTTGCTGCTCCCTTCCCAAATCCAGATGTTGAAATAACCAGCTTCCAAGGCGATAGTAGTAGGAGCCTGAGACTTTGGAGAGATGACTAGATATGAGAGTGTGGCTCTCACTGATGAGATGTGCCTTCAAGATACTACAAAAAGAATCTTCACTTGTTTCCCCACTCTTTGGCCTATAAACTGTAACTTAGGCTCTCGCCATGCACAGAACATGCTGGACTTTTGGTCTTGGATTTCCCAGTTCCCCACCACTGGAGGAATACACATCCCATGTTTACAATGGATCCAGGTTCTGAGACTTTGTTACAGCAGCCCGAATGGGTCGAAACAGTGGATCTCTGCCCTTCTTCCCTCTATGGTTTCTTCCTCCACAGGTCTCTGCTCATTAGATTTCAACCTCCTCAGCCTCCAGTGCTCTAATCCTAATTGCTTGTTTCGGCACAGTCACCTGGCTGCATGGAGGACCCTCCTCCCTGGCCTTCAGAACAGGAAAGGTCTCCAGGGAGGAAAGCCAAGACAGTCATTCGTTTCACTTCATTTCTGTTCTTTCCCTCAGGGAACATGGTTGATGTAGAGCCAATTGCCCAAGGTCCAACAAAACAGTTCCATCACATATTTTCCCAAGTTTTCTAGCTGTTTATGGTGTGAGGGGAAATTCCCTCATAGTTAAGCTTCCACCATGGCTGGTGGCTTAGGTGTTCCTGAGTAGTTTTGAAGTGATACAAATCTGCTCTGAATGTAGAGATGACACTATTTGACATGTGAAAATTGAGCATCTATGTTAAAAATGGGTTTAAATAAAAATATTTTTAAGTGTAATATATAACTCCCAACCCAGGGGAGCACAAGATGAAATAGAACACAATACATATACATATATATATATATATGTATACATTCCATTACTTAGAGGAAAAGGGGGAAAGAGATCAAGGAAACTGTATGAGGATTCTGGTGCCAAAAAGAACGTCAAAAAAGCAACAGATGGGACTGTTTACTCCTGACAATATAGAGATGATTGAGGTATTTGGAAAAGATTTTAAAATAAACATTGGATGTTTAAAATTCTCAAATAACCAAAGGAGGAACTAACATCATGGAAGAATTAGACGTTATGAAAGATTAAGCGTAGACATTAAAAACCATTAGGATAGTAGGACTGAAATAAAAGAATAAGAAAAAAAGAATAGGCTGAAATAGATTGGAGAGAAAACATTTCCTTGGAAGATGTCACTGAGATAATACACCAGAGCATATAACATGGAAGAATAAAGAAAGCAACAACTGTGGACTGTAGCCAGATCAAACACCTACAACATAGATAAACTCAGTATGACTTAATTGTAAAGAACCCATAGCCAAAAGGTTACAAAGGAAGAGAGAGCTTTTGACATGCTTCCCCGGAAAGGATTTTTGGTTAATAATAAAGCAAATAAGATTCTTTGAGTGATAGCATTTTTCAAAAGCTTGACTCAGAATGTTAAAGCAATAGACATAGCCATAACCAAGTGACTATGAGTCTGTTTCTGGACTCCGTCGTGTTTCATTGGAGGGTCAGTTGGTCTATGCTATTGCTTAGGATAACCCTTTAATAGGTCATGAAAGGCAGTAGTGTCAAACCTCCAGCTTCTAAATTGCCTTAGGGAGATCTGAATAAATTATGGACCTTAGTTATAAATAGTATGTCAATATTTGTTCCTGGATTATAATGCTAGCATAAAATTCTGGGTATGCAACATCTAGGGAATTGTCTGTACTACCTTTGCAAATTTACAACTGCTCTAAAACAAAAAATTCCATTGACAAATTGCTTATTCATATTTTGTTGTATCTATAGACATTTTAAAATTGACTTTCAATTTCTATTAAAAAAAAAAACCACCTCTGACTGAGCACTCGTGCCTCATACCTCTACTGTTAGCTACTTGAGAGGCTGAGATATGAGGATCATGGTTGGAAGCCAGCCTGGACAGAAAACTTGATGAGCCTCTCGTGCCCCATTAAGTACAAAAAAGCTGGAAGTGGAACTGTGACTCAAGTGCTGGAGGATTAGCCTTGAGCAAAAGAAAGGACAGCACCCAGGCCATGAGTTCAAGTCCCGGGACTGGTAAAAAAAAAATGGAAGACAGAACTCAGATCTGTGATTTTCCTAATTTTAACATACTGATCAAGCTTGGGTATTCAAGCAATGGTATACATGTATATACGTATACACGTGTATACACACATATGTAATATGTAGTATATGTGTATTGTATATGTAGGTAGGGCTCTTTAATTCCAAATGCTGGTAATTTTTCTCTTTTCTTTGCCTTGAAAACTCTTGCTACATACTGCTTTCTATCTTTCCAAAGAACTAATCTTGGTTTATTAGCTATTTTCTAATACAATTTTAGTGTTATTATTAAGGTTGTACAGAGGGGTTGCCATTTCAGAAGTCAGGTAATGAGTACATTTGTTTTTTGGATAATGTCATCTCTTCCTTCTCTTTCCCCCAGTTTCCAATGACTGACTTCGGTAAAATTATTTAAGCATCCATTTCTGTGCTCATCTTTGTTCATTCCTTGATAATTTTTGGCATTTCATTTTTTTGAGAAAGTTTGAACCATTACTTCTCAGTCTTCACTGTTTTCCTTTTCATTCTTTTCTGGTGGTAGGTAACAGGTTTGAACTAAGGGCCTTGTGCTTGCTGAACAGGGCTTTACTACCTGAGCCATCCTTTTTGTTTTCCATTGACCTATGTTGGGGATGAATAGTAGGTCTTCTACTACATCCGAATTCCTATTTTACTTACCTATTATGTTCTTATTCTCCAATATTGTAATTTTCAGTCTGATAATAAATCATAGTCATCTTAAAGTTATTGCTTGCTAACTTCGGTACCTCATTGTATTGTTTTCCTTCTTGGTTGTTCAAGTTTGTTTGCAGGAAGCAGGAATGCACACAGAAAGTTCATCTCAACCTCTCTTCTAGCTTGGGAAGGCCAAATGATACAATGGTAAAATCCAGATAATAATACCAGATATAGGACATTTTTATTTTCTGATATCTGGAGCCACCCTGAACTTATATTCTCAAAGGGAAGATATTTCCTTAAGTGACTGCTCTGTCCACAAGCTGCTCATCTCCAGATTTCTTGTTATGTAAAAAAAGAAAATGTAAGCACACTGAAGATGATTCTATACTCAATGCGTCTAATGCAATACTAAATCCTAGCAGAGGGCAACAGAAGCCAGTTAGAGCAGTCTTTGAATTTGCCATCTAGTAGTCTCTATAAATCCAAGGAAAGCTATTTCAGAAAGGATGTCTGGTCAATGGTGCCACAAAGAGAACAAAGACAAGAGCTTCAGGAGAACAACAAGAAAGAAGCATGGGGCTGGGGAGATAGCCTAGTGGCAAGAGTGCCTGCCTCGGATACACGAGGCCCTAGGTTCGATTCCCCAGCACCACATAAACAGAAAAATGGCCAGAAGCGGCGCTGTGGCTCAAGTGGCGGAGTGCTAGCCTTGAGCGGGAAGAAGCCAGGGACAGTGCTCAGGCCCTGAGTCCAAGGCCCAGGACTGGCCAAAAAAAAAAAAAAAAAAAAAAAAAAAGAAAGAAGCAAACTTGGTTACTTGGGAGATCACTGGAAACATTGAGTAAGTCTTCCATCCCAGTCATAACCCAACACCGTGGTACTCTGCTGTCTGTTCTCCAAAGTCCTTGCCATCTTTCTCCATCTCTACCCCAAAGCTTACTCAAACGTATCCTGAGCTCAGCCTTGTTTTCTTGTCTACTTTCCCTTATTCCCATTCTCTTTTACAAGGAGCTATCTGTCCTTCCCAATGTAAAACAATTGAATGAGTTTGGTGAGCTTTACTTCTCCTTCTGATCAATTATCTTTATCTGTGCAAAACTCAAGGAACAGACCAACCGACAATTATCTTTAGCTTGAAAAGGAAAGGTGCAAACCTTTAATGGCACCTTTATTATTTCTCAATTTCACATAGATATCCATTATTAAAAATGCACCTAGATACATACATTTCTGTTTTTACTAACAAATCCAGAATAATCTTGCTCAAACAGGGATTGCTCATACAAAGATCAAATGTCAGTTCCTATATTGATCTACCTCTTAATTTAAGTTGGCTAAATACTACAAATTGTCACTTGCCATTTAGTTTCCTAAATAGGAGCTTCAAAAAGCTACTTTTTAAAAATAGTATCCATAAGTATTTGTACAAAGGGGTTTCAATTCAACATGTCATTTTGTGAATACAATGAATCTTGAGCAAATGCAGTATTTCCGGTGTTCTCTCCCATCTTTCCCAACCCCAGCCATCCCATTAATTTACCTAGCTCCATTTCACACATACGCATTTTATATACACTGAATATTTTGTCAACATCCCCACACCTTTCCTCTCTCCATTCATCTGCCCCCCCCCCCCATCCTGACCTGACCACCTCCTCCCCTAACAACACTCATTCCAGCTTCCTGGTATTCATTTTGTTAAGCTGTAAATTAGTTGTTCAAAAGAGTTATACCATCAGAATCCCTCCCCTGAATACATCATACTTTCGTTCATACATAGATACATAAGACCAATAAATGTTGACATAGCTATTGATAATTTTGATCTACCATATATGAGAAAACCTCTTTTGAAAAAAATAGACCCTGCAGCATAGACAGAGCCCCCTGAGGCACCTCTTCTGCACATACATTTGGGATCTGGGAAGTTCTTGCTTCTCCTTGGGCTTGTCCAGCCTCATGGTGCTCCCTGCCATTCACTAGAGAAAGCGTCCAACTCAGTCTCTCTGGAGTTCTGAGAGCCACCTCCTGGCCCAATGCTGTGTCCATAGAGTTCCCTCGCTTCTCAACCCCTATTCCACATTTATTTTTGGTTTCTGATGCCCTTTTTATTGTCATCTGTCTTTCATCAGTCTCCCATGGAGAATTCCAGCTACCAGTACTAACGACATTATACACACTACCACCGGTGATGCCAGCATGGGATAGAAGTACATATTTTTTTTGTTAGGGCGCATAAACTTCCTGGTTTAATGAAGCAGAGCTATACTGAGAGTTTATCTAACTCAGTTTATAATAAGAAAATGCCTTGGTGCATGTGTTTGCATTATAAAGTAAAGCTAAAATTAACACTTTTAAGACCACCTCCAACACACAAGTAAACCTTGTTAGAAGCAAAAATGAAAATCTAGGTAAAAAGTTGATTAAAACACCGAACTAAATTAAATTTGATCTAATGGTGTTTACTTGTTTTAACATCTGGAAATGTTTGGGCATACACTGCAAATAGTTTTAACCTAATTTTAAAATAAATTATGCTTACTTTCCACAGATGTGATTTAAGTTGGGTCCTTTTAAAGAAATGATTTTTTTTTAGAGTTGTTGTTTTTTTTTAAATAAACAGGCAAGGATTTTGAGCACGAGGTGCCAAATGGAAAAAAATATCTAAATATCTTCCCTAATTAGTCCTCAAAATAAAACTTTAGCATAGTATTTAAAAATACTATTTAATAAGATTCTGTACACGCAGGGTTTGAAATCAACAGATCTGGAGGTGCACAAGAATATGTACACCTGCAGAGAGAGGGAAAGGAAGCCATTCTTTTTCTAGCCGGGATCTGGGCATCCTAGTGCTTATGACTTAAGCGACATCTTCTGAACTTCACTTCTCAATAGCTGGGAATTTAGCTAATAAATGTAAGTGCTACCAAGTAAGCATTGCAAATCCACCATTCGTCCTTTCGGGCATCATCCTTCTTTCCTAACCAACACACATATTTTTTTCAATGGCTGCTTGGGTGAGGCCAGCCAACATGCATAGAAACTATTCTTCCAGTGCCTGTTGCTGTCTGGTAATCAGGTAGGGGACCAATTCCAACCCTGTCTTACATGCCTATGCCACTAGATATTAAACTCAGGCTGCCATTGATGAGGATCAACTTGGGGGAGATGAAGCTGAAAAAGGAATTTGAAGACCTCAAAAAGCTGAGCACAACCTTTGTAAAGCCTAAAATCTTGTTCTTCTGTTACTAATATTCTATTTTTCTTGGTTTTAAATTTTTTATTATCTTCAAGTAGTTGTACAAAGGGGTCTCCATTTATTTTTTCTGTTTTCTCATTGGATTCAACCTAGCTTTCTACTCTGTGTTAGAATCTGATTGTTCAACAACCTACTTCTCCTTACTCATTCTTTTCTCTTACTGTTGGTTTAGCATTTATTTTCTCCCTGTGTCTTTCCTGTGGTCACAGTAGGTTGGAGATTCTTCATCGGTGCAATTGCCCCTTTGCTTTATTTTCTCTCCTCTGGACAAAGTAGGGAGTTCTGCTGGGCTACTGAGAGGTGCAAGATTTACAAATCTTTTGTTCTTAGGCTCTTCCTCCCCCACCCCCCATCTCTGCTGATTCAATGACCTAGAAGAGCTCAATTACTTGATTCAAACAGTGACTACAAGTACAAGTTGAAAATCAGAGTAAAAGGTTCTCAGTTTGCTGTGCTTTTTGTTTGTTTATTTGTTGCTTTCTTTTGTTCTCATTACCCATTCCTCTTAGGTATAGCTGCGAGAGGTTCAGGCAAAACTATGTGCTTTGGGTATTTTGTAAAGTTACTGATTAGCAAACAGTAAAATTCCTTGTTTTACCAGAAAAAAAATTATTTGTGACTGGGACTTCACATTATTGACCTCAAAGTATTCTGCAGCAGACCTTTAAATATCCTTAAAAGTCTCTTCTTAGGGGATAACTTTATATACACTTAGTTCAGAACCCATGGGAATAAATCATTTTGCTTTTTATTCCTTGTTGCTATAGGCAAGCATTGGTTTGCCACAGGAAATTCCTGAAACCTTAAAAATCTCACAACTCCTCACTCCCCTTAACCTTCATAAACACCTATAACCCGAATTCATATCACTTATAAAGCCTAATTCATTCTACTTTTTTTTCTACACCCTTTATGCTCTTGTACCTGACACAGTGTTTTACAAAGTGAGGTCCCTGGACTCGTAGTACTAGCATCACCTGGGGGCTTAGGAAAGAAAATTTGCAGTTTTCACCCCAAATGCACTGAACAAAAGAACATAGAGGTTGCTGGTAGGCTCACACCTGTACTTGTTGTTACTGAGATCTGGAGATTATGGTTCAAAGCCAGTCTGGTCAGGAAAGCCTGTGAGACTCTTATACCCAATTAGCCAGCAGAAAACAGGAAAGGAGCTGTGGCTCAAAGTAGTAGAGTGCTTGCCTTGAGCAGAAAAGCTCAGGGACGGTGCTCAGACCCTGAGTTCAAATTCCATGACCAGAAAAATGATAAATGAATGAATAATGAACCGTGGGGTCCAGCAATATGTGATTTACTAAGCCCTATCAGTGACTGATCAATGCTCATGTTCGAGAACCACTGAGCGAGACCAGTTTCCTTGCTTCATAGGAAGTGATAGATTGGTACCTCAAGGAGCATCTCCCACCTTGGTCGTGCTATGTATATAGGTGGGACGGGGAACCAGGCATCAGTGCCAAACTGGGGAAGCCATGCTTGCCATGGTATGCTGCCAGAAGCATTGCTGCTTAAGGACCCAGCCTGGATGGACTCCACATGTATGTGAGTGGAAAGATCTCCTAGAAATCTGAATTTCACTTCACAGAGTAAGGAAACACCATCCTTTGTCAATCACCCTTTGTCAATCACATGTGCGTAAACAGGAGCATCTGCTCCTAGCACTTTCAGAGCTGCGTCTTGCTCAGGTACGTTCCAGTGTGTGGCAAATCATTTCCACATGTGGCGACTGCTTTCAAAGCCATATATCTCACCTGACTTTTGTACCCATCATAGATTTCTTTAGAAGTTAAAGTTCACTTCAAAGCCATAGTGAAGTCAAAACTTTTCCAGGTGCAATGACTCCTCTTTGGAGAAGTTGCTGATTAAAGCCAGTCAAGGAGAGGGCCACCTTCTAGCTAGTTACTTGCTGTAGATCACCACTCCTGGTGCATCAAGGAATCACTCCCAAACTCCAGGGCACAGACATATATATGTGTGTGTATATACACACACTATTACTATATTGACCCTTTCTGTTACCTTTTTATTACTCCTTCCCACTTATCTCTTTCTTGTAATTCTGAAATATGTATCATACCTAAATATACTTTAATCATAATATAACTTCTTCCACACCTTCTATCTCCCCCTGCCATCTCCACCTGCTTCTCTCCCAATAGACCATTTTTTATGTCATGTCTTTTGTGTGTGTGTGTTTTTTAATCTGGACTCCGCGTATAAGAGAAAGTATAAAATATTTTTCCTTCTCAACCTGGCTTACTTCATTTAACATAGTGACCTCTAGTTTCATCCTTTCCCTGCAAATAACAAAAGTTTACTCTTCTTATGGAGGAGTTGGAGCCCTGTAGTGCATTGGTACCACATCCCTTTATACATTTATCTGTTGATGGGCTTCATACACCGCAGTTGCAAATCCTTGAAGGTCATGTTGAGCTTATCTTGAACCCCTGAAGCCAACCTGGAGCAGGAATGGCTGTGCTGAATAAGCTTTGACCAAACGATGCCTTCAAAACCCCTAGCAAGGTTGGTTCCTTGTGTGTTAGCTAATTTATAAAACGATCCCCAACTTGTTTTTAAAAAGGGAAAGCCTTGAGGCTGAAACATCCTCAAGGGAAAGGCCCTCATCAGCCACTCACTGCCTTCAATGGACACGAGAACCATCTGTTCTCGCCAGGACACCGGCCAGAGAGAAGAATAGGCATTTCTGAAGATCTGCAGAGCCTTGTCCTTCCTCCCACCACTGTCACTTTTTGTACCACAATTATCTCACAAGAGCAAAACCAGGATCTAAAGTAAGAAGAGTTCGCCTTACTCGAATGCTTTGTCCATTCCATCTCTAATTTGATATGTGACTAATAATATGCACATAAGTGCAAACAAAACATGCAACTGTGTAGAGTGAAAGTGAAATTTGTTTGTTTTCTCTTCAAATCCCAGTGCTCTCCTCCAGACATCATCAAGGCAGTAATATAACATGTGCTTTCTCAGATTTTTCTAAGCAACAATATCGATTCTTACACAGATTTCAGGCATAGTTGAGCATTCACTGGTTTTTATGTAAGGGGATTCATAATACATAATTTTCTGTGAATTCTCATTTATTTTACTTTGTTTATCTATATAAACTATTTTACAATAGCTTTACATTTTCAGAAAAATGGTAAGTGCTATATGCCCCACACCCAATTTCCCTTATTATTATTACTATTGTTATTATTGCATCTTTACTGTGTGCATTTGTTACAATGAATAAACTAAGATCAGTATGTTATTATTAACAAAATGTCATATGTTAAACAGACTTCCTCAGCTGTTTTTCATTTTTGGGTTTTGCTTGGGTTTGTTTTTTTGTTTGTTTGTTTGTTTTTGACAATACAGAAGTTTGAACTAAGGACCTTGAACTTGTCAGGTAAGAGCTCTGTCACTTGAGCTATCCCTCTAGTCTTTCCTTAATTTTTAATTCATGTTCTTTTTCTCTTCCAGTATCCCAGCCATGACACCATATTTCATCTCATTATAATATCTCCTTAATCTTCTTATAATAGTTCCTTAAGATCCCTTATAAAGTTATATTAATAATTTAGGCAACACTGGGCAGGTATTTTGAAGACTGTATTGCTACTGGAATTTATCTGATTTTTTCCCCTCATGATTAACTGGGGTTTTGAATGGTCAGGAGAAAGACTGCATAGGTATAGTGCTGATTTCATCACCAAACCTATGTGATCATATGTGGACTATTTCATCATCATGTATATCTTCACTGTGCTGAAGATAGGTACTATAATGAGGACTGATCACTATCGATACTCTTCTTGACCACCTAGTTGAGCTATTTGTCACATGTGCCACTATAAAATGACTTGTTTTGCCTTTCCATACTGTGGCGAGTACAAAGTCACTTGGCAGCCCATCCCTAACAATAGCATCCACTTCCTTGAGGCAGATTATCTGAATACATTCTTTGCAATTTTGGGTAGGAGATTTGTCTGACCTCTTCCATTTACATTAGTCAATCATCTATTCACAATCCCGTAAACTCAGATATTTATCTTATATTTTAGGTTGGAATCAAATATGGCACTATTTATTGTGCCTTGCATTTTTGCATATCTGGGAAAACTTTCCATTATTTGAAGCCATGATTTTGAAATCATGGCCACATCATTGTGCATGCTGATTGCTATCACTTTTTAATGTAACTCTATAGTATGAAACCAAGTGGAGAGATGTTTGTGAAAAACAGAACTGAGATCATTTCCTCTCCAAGAATTAATTTGGGCTGGGCATGCCAGTGGCTTATGACTGTAATCCTACCTAATCCGAATGCTGAGATCTTGGGAATGCAGCTCAAAGCCAGTCTAAGCAAGAAAGTTTCTGAAGCTCTTATCTCTAATTAACCACCAAAAAGCCAGAAGTAGAGCTGTGGCTCAAGTGGAAAAGTGCCAGCCTGAAGCAAAAAAAAAGCTCAGAGTTAGTGCCCAGGCCCTGAGTTTAAGGACCAAGAAACACACACACACACACACACACACACACACACACACACACACATCAATACAATAATTAGATCACTAAACTTATAGAAAATATAAGAAAGACATGAATAGGCCAAGCAAGACATCTAAAAATTAAGGAATGAA
The DNA here is from genome assembly GCF_023159225.1 of Perognathus longimembris pacificus. Taxonomy (NCBI): domain Eukaryota; kingdom Metazoa; phylum Chordata; class Mammalia; order Rodentia; family Heteromyidae; genus Perognathus; species Perognathus longimembris. The sequence goes on along the minus strand of NC_063168.1, from coordinate 67,029,456 downwards.
TTCACAAAATCATCATCCAACTCATAAAATTATCCAAAGAAAAGATCAGAGAAAGTTTTAGAACAACTTAAGAAAATATTCTTGATCCAAGGTACATGGCTTTCCTGATCCAGAGGAAATATTTCATACCCAGCATGTTAAATTAGAAGGATAGCCATCAAAGCATATCATCATAAAATTGAAGATAAACAGAAGTCCCTAAACGTTTTCAGAGAGAACAGTCCTCAACAATGATTTTAAATGCAGAATGGCCTCACACTTTTCAAAAGAGAAGCCAGGTGCATCTTGCAGGTAGATGACAATAGAATGTGTTGTAAAGTTCGGAAAGAACATTCTTCCAATCTAGAATGCTATACCCAAACTACAATCAGTAAAAAAAAAAATAAAGGTATTGCCAGACATGTTCATTCCTTGTATCTTTTTCCTTGTATGTTTTTTTAGGAGCTCCTAGAAAATTCTATACTAAGAAAGAGGAAGACTATAAGATCTAGGGGACCAGGGAAACAAGAGAGATGAAGGGAATTCCAGGGAAGATGCTAAATACAAATCCTAGGATGGTAGCAGATGACTCCTGGGGAAATGCCTCTAAGAACAAAACCCCAAAGATTGATGCTGATAAAAGGACCTGATCGCTCTGTTGGGAGACCTAGGGAGGAATTCATGTTAGCTATATAGATAATAGTATAAAATTAAACAAGGAAGGATCAGTTCCAAAAGTTTGTAGAGAAAGATAAAGAACAACAGCACATTATTTGGTTCATTTTAAAATAATTACCTAATTATATACTTCTAGGCACTGAATAGTGATTTAACTAAACTTGGTGCTATAATTATAAAGCCAGAATGGGTAGATGAAATTATTGTGGGTTTGGGTCAGGGGTGGAAGGTTGGTAGAACGGTCTTATATCTTCACTTTCCTTAGGGCAAAGTCAGTATATATAAAATTGAGAGAGAGAAAGAGAGAGAGAGAGACCAAAAGCATGATATATAGAAAATGTGTAAATAAATATGAGGAAAAATAGGCTGGAGTGCATGAAACCCTTCTTAAAAAATAAAAATCATACTAAGTGAAGTGAGCCAGACCCAAAAAAACATGGACTCTATGGTCTCCCTCATAGGGAATAATTAGCACAGGTTTAGGCAAGTCACAGCAGAGGATCGCAAGAGCCCAATAGCTATACCCTTATGAACACATAAGATGATGCTAAGTGAAAGGAACTCCATGTTATGGAAATGATTGTTATATCACTGTTGTAACTACTTTCAACACGCCATGTGTAACCGTAGCTTCTATTATTGATGTATCCCCTTTCTGTGGTTGTACCTGCACTATCTCTTTATCTTATGGGAGTACATTGGAAACCGTGTATACTGGTATTAGAACTAGGAAACTGAAAGGGAATACCAAAATCGAGAGACACAGGGTAAAAAAGACAAACAACTACAAAAGCAATGCTTGCAAAACTGTTTGGTGTAAATGAACTGAACAACTCATGGGGGAGAAAGGGAAAGGGGGAGGGGGTAGGGGGGAATGAGGGACGAGGTAACAAACAGTACAAGAAATGTATCCGATGCCTAACGTATGAAACTGTAACCTTTCTGTACATCAGTTTGACAATAAAATGTTTTTTTAAAGCCAAAAAATAAAAATAAAATAAAAATCAGTCAGGCACCAGTGGCTCAGGCCCATAATCCTAGCTACTCAGGGGGCTGAGATCAGAGGATTGCCATCCAAAGCCAGGCCAGGCAGGAAAGTCGGTAAGACTTTATTTCCAATAAACCACCAGAAAACTGGAAGTGGTGCTATGGCTTAAAGTGGCAGCGCACTAGCCTTGAGCATGGAAGCTCAAAGACAATGACAACACGCAGGCCCTAAGTTCAAGCCCCACAACCACCACCACCAACAACAAAATCAGAGGTAGAATAGAACAAAAGACTTTTTTGGGGAGTATTTGTTTAGTTGTTTGGTTTTTGGGTTTTTTTTTTTTTTTCGGTTCTAGGGATTGAAAGTAAGGCTTTGTGCATGATCAGCAATTGTTCTACTTACAGTCTACTACTGTAAGACTTGCAATGCCCTTCAACTTTGCTGTCTAGAGAACTGGTATGACATGGTGCTTACAAGTTCAGTCCTGGAGTCAAAGGTTCAGATTTTACCTCTAATTCCTGCTGACTCTGTAAATGTAATCAAAGTACTTTATTCTCAATGCCTTGATTTCTCCTTTCAAACTGGAATAATAACACCTGCTACATGGCATTGCTGTAAGAATTGAATCAGTTAATAAATTCTGTAAGTCATTATGAAACTGTAAAATACATGACTTAAAAATTGAACATTGAAAAGGTTAAGGAGTAAGCTGATTGGGCTTTGAACTCTTCTGATGACTTATTTTTGCTCACATAAAATAACACTGAATATTTTCTCTTCTCACTTCAATTCTGCCCTACCATTTTATGACCCCCTCCATCTAAAACAATAATGCTAGTGAATTTAGGAATATCTAAGAAGGCATAGGACTTTGTCACTGACACCACTAAACAGGTGCCCGAAGCACGAGACACTCCCTCCAAACTTTTAGCCCCTGTGTGGGCTGGAGGCCAGGGACCAGTCAGGATACACCAAGAATAACATGAGGCTGAGGCTTCTGGAAGTGGTACACTGTAAGGAGTCCGGAACCTCCCTGGTCTTCTTAGCAAGACTTGCTGTCCTGACAAAGCACCTCATATCTAAAAGCCAACGACAGAAGCACATGGATACTGTGCAGGAACAACTCTATCCTAGGTCTTCCGGGATAAAAGCAGATCCTCGCATCCTGTATCTTCTCAGCTGATGCCTTCTCTAAGCCAGCATTCTATGACATCGACCCTCGGTGAGAATGGCAAAGCTTCTGTTTCCAGCATGTCTGTCCTATTCAGCTACAGCCCAACCCTGCTCACACTAGCACTCACACCAGGGAGGCAGCCATGATGATCCCGGACCCCACCTACAGGAATAGCACCCTCCACCTCAAGGCAGAGTGCACACACAGGACTCCAGCGCCTTCCCCACCAAACAGGAGGAACAATGGCTTTGGCAGGAAAAACCAAGCTCTCATCCCACTCACCCTGTAAGGATGTTCAGTTCTTTGGGCCTTACTTTGCTCCACAAAAGTTTGAAAACCACATCAATTCAAAGGATCAACATGCTCATTTTCCCCCTGAGGGAGCAAGGCTGCATGAAGGCGTTCCCACAAGGTCACACACTGAATCAGAACAAGACTTGAACCCCAATCTACTGACCTCTGGACACAGCTCCTTCCATAGTACTCTGTCTCTGTCAGATCACAAGTTTGTCACCTCCTGATCACAGATTATTTCGCTCAAGAATGCCATGTAGAAGTCCACAGAGAGACATTGCTGTCATTCCTTTACAATAATTCCTTGCTAAGGCTCCACCACTGGATTTCAATCTGACCAAGACATTCCCAGCTAAAATAACAAGTAAAATATGAAAACCCCAAATCCATTTAAATAACACTCTACGTGTATACACAAATGTCAAATGCCATGTCTGACAGCAAGCGCACAGGCAAAGCCAAAGACTCACCCTGCCGAAGAGGATCCCAGAGCCTTGCAGGAAGGGAGCGGCTTCGGATCAAGTCATTGAGACTGAGTTCCCTCCCCACTCCCCTGCCCACACCCCCCCAAAGGCCAATCTCTACCAAGCTGTTTGGCAGCTCTCTTCAAGACAGCTTAAGGTCCAGGAGTGGATTGGGAACAGCGAACACTGGCAATCACTTTCTTTTCCCTTGAGCCCAGACTTCAGTGGGCGTGCAATGTGGCATTTTGCTTCTGATGTCACCCACTTCTCTAACTCAGCACAAGAAAAATAAGAGTCTGGGCCAGCACAGGAGCCGTTAGCACTCCCCTCCCCCCCATCTTTCTGGTGTAGAGAGACCCTGAGTGACCTGGGCCATAGCCTCCATTTCTAGAATATAGAGAACACAGATTGCCTATGGGACAATGCAGGAAGGCTTAGCGTGTGTTTCCTTCCTTTCAAGCCAAGGGGAACAGATGGGCCTCCAATCCTGCAGAAAGCAGCCCGGGGAATCTACGTGGACGAGCCATCATACTTACAAGCCACTCGTCGCAGTTGTTGGGAATTGATCTTATTTGCTGTGGTATACGTGGAAGTGTGAGATGGAGTGCCTAGGACATAAGGAAGCATTGGAGCCTGTTCATTTTCCACATTGCCTTTCTTTTCTGGTGGTCTAGCCTTCCTTCCTCATCCTCCACCTAACTTACAATGATATAAAATCCCTTGTGAGAACATGCCACACTGTTCAAGGGTTCCCCAAGTCTCTATAAAGTCCTTCAGAGATGGATGCAGACATTCCTGCCAGCGGCGCCTCTTACTTTTCCTCACTCACCCCTGCTTGATGGACTGCATGTACCTCCACAGTACACTCACTGGGTTCTAAAGTTGCACTTGCCAAATCTATGCTTTCATAGCCTGTAACTTGGGCTAGAGTGTGGGTGCTTATTCAAAGATGTCAGCTTTTATCCCGGTGCCCCCACACCACACCTTATGGATAGGATACGATTCATGCTCAGGGAGGACACTGCTCAAGATGCACTGTATTTACAAACTGCTTCGTTCAATGGCAACTTCTTTGGACAAGTACTTAAAGGTAAATGAAAAAAATAGATGAACACGTGCTGATTCAATGACTTTTAAAAATTCAATTATTCTTAAGGATGTCAACATGCTACATCCATCTTTGGTAGAGTCTCAGCAGTCGAATATGCATGAGAGAAGAAATAAAGAAGTCTTGTTTCCCTAGCTGTGAGTATATGTGCTTTGCCCTCAGACCTTGGCATATCTGAAGGTCAATGACGTTCACATGGAAAATGGTCTTCAGACCCTGTGTGCCTTGGGTCCCCGGGTATCACCCTGCAGCTAAGCTTCAGCCTTCCTTGCTCCAAGGTGCCTCTGTCTGTCTCCTGTTCTGGTTCCCACCTTGACTGTAGAACACAGCCATGCAGGATTCTTCTACTCGTCACACTGGAGGCTGAGAGGGTCCCATCATGCTTTCCTGACTGAAGGTGCCCAAGCTTTGGTGATACTGGCATTAATTCTCCAAGCTAAAGGAAAGACTCTCTTACATTCCAGCTGGATGGCTGCACCTGTGTCCCACAGATGGCATAGAGGCCCTTAGTGTTTCTCACACTATCCAAAAAGAAGCTCTCAGTGTGGTAGAATCAAAGTGGCTTCAGCAGTGTGAAGTACAAAACCAAGTATAAAGGTATGGGTTCAAAAGTACTATTATTTCTCTTTATTCTAGATCTGCATCCTCCAACTTCCTTTCGCTTTTCAGGAGATGAGTTCGGCCAATGTGTGTATAATCACCTTCTGAGCCTGACTGATGGTCCCCTAAAATTATTAATAATCGTCTTCCAGTATACACTGGGCTTTAGCAAGGATGCAATATGGCCTCCAAATGTTGCTATCAGTTGTCAATTGTTTTTGTAAAAAGGAAGTCTGCTTTTGTAACTGGGCCACCAGCCCAGCTCATCCAACAGATACACACTGGCAGGTTCATGAATTGCTACAACATAAAAAGCCAGGCCCGGTTTGAATTACCTAGCCCCAATTCCTCAGTGGCATTCTGGTCACACTCACTACACAAACCATATGGAGCCTTGCTTCAGCTCTGAGTTATTTACTCACAGTCCCAGGTGAAATTAGAGTCCATAACTCTTCATCATGGACAGTCTCATCTCTCATTTCAGCAGTGGCGCTTTGTCATCCATCAGCCATGCCAATTTAGGAATCACTTGCCAAAGAGGATAGTGTTGTTTTGTTTTTTTTGGGGAGGGCAGGGGAGGTGGCGGTTAACTTGATAGGTTAATGTTTCAAAATTTCAGATTAGTCCACCATTTAAGGGACTGGTTTGTTTTCTTGTCTTCATTTCACTGGTCTCAAATTTATAGAGGGTCCATTTATGATTCTCCAGCTTTCCTTTTCTCCTTTCAAAAAGAATTCCAGGCTGGGCATTAGTGGCTCATGCCTGTAATCTTAGTTATGCAAGAAGCGGAGAGCTGAGCATCAGAGTTTGAAGTCATCCTTTCATTTTCAATTAGCCAGCAGTCAGAAGTGGAACTGTGGCTCACAGTTATGCTTTGAGCACAAAAGCTAAGGGAAAGTGCTCTAGCCTGGAGTTTAAGCTCCAATATCAGTGTGTGCGTGCACACACAAACACGAATTCTAATAACCAACAAATCAGATGCCTGAACCCCTTTTGCTTTTCTGGGAAGTAATTATCAAATATACTAGCCAGGAAAAAGTGAGTCTTCCCAGCTCTAGGTCCTCAATGACAAAGGCTACTGTTGCTCAGTTAGGAACAAGCAAGCATGCTCTAAGGTCTCTCTGCATCAGTATAGATGCAGAAGATGAGACAGAATGAAGCTCAGTCTTGAAAGAGGCAGGTGGCCATGCCAGACCATAGTGAAGGAAGGGTCCTTGTACACATACAGATGCCTAAAGAGGGGAAGCGTAGCAGGATGTATCTGAGGCATCTGTTGTGCTGCAAGTCTTTGTGGTGGGTTGGGTGGAGAAGACAACCTTGAAGAAATCTGGGAGATTCAGATAACAAGTCCCTGTGAATAAATACCCTAAGGGGAAGTTTAGATATGTTCTTCATAGTGACTGGAATTCAAGAGACTGAGTTTTGAGAAAGGGCCTTAGGTTTTAGGTTTTTTATGTGGTTTTATAAATCTCAGTGTCAGAAATGTAGACCTGGAACTGAAGAGATGTAGCAGGAAAATCAGGGAATTCCATCCAGTTGAGTAGCGAGTGTAGCAATAGGGCAGCATCTAGAAATGAATGACAGGCCAAACTAAGGCAGGGGAGGAAACCACAAGTACAGGAAATTGAAGAGGGCTTAGAAGGGTACAGAGGTGAGGAAAGGAAGGCTGAAGTAAGCTCTCTAGTGTACGTGAACCCTGGACAACCAGATGAGTAACAATGCTACTCACCAATGTGGGGAGTAGAGGAAGAGTTGAAGGATGATAGAATGAAGGAAAGGAATTTTTTTTGGCTGGGGGATAAGTTGAACAAGGGCCTGTGAGGCACTATAGAAGAGTTTCTAGTAGGCAAGAGAATTTGAGGGGGAAGGACTAAACTGGAAATGTGGCTTTCAGAGTAGTTGATGTGTCCAGATATGGTGACTGAGAACTAAGAGAAAATAGATCATCTAGGGAGCCTGTATGGTATAGACATGAGGGTCAGCAGTCAATAACCAAAGAAGACAGAGTGTCAAGGGGAAAATGAGAATGTGGGTCAACTACACCACAGAGAATGGAGTCCTGTAGGTCAGAAAACAGTGGGCTGGGGATTGGGTTAGAAGAAGGAAAGGTAAACCATGAATGAGCTCTTTTAGGAGCCTCAACTATGAGAAGAAATATATAGGATCGACAGAAAATGGACTTATTCATGGGTTGTTTTATTTTTGCTAACCTTTTTGTTTTGGAATAATTACAGACAAGTTGACAAGACAGCTCCAGCTCCAGTTTCCTACACCATTAGCATCTCACATTACTACGGTACATGTGGCAAAACTAAGAAGCCAACGTTGACATATTACTAATAACTAGATTCCAGACATTAAGTGGATTTCACTAGCTTTTCCACTAAAGTCCTTTTTCAGTTCCAAGATCCAACCCAAAGTACTGCATGGCATTTAGCTGTTGTATTTCTCCGATGTCTTTCTCTGTTTGCCATGGTCTTGGAATTCCTAAGTATTTGGCAAGGTAACCTCCCAAATGTTCTTCTTATGTTTAGACTGGGATTACGGGTTTGGGAAAAGAATACCACAAGGATGTCATCGCATCATGGCTGGGGTACATTGTATCCATGAGTACATCATATCCAAGGACAACAGTGATCACCGGGCTTATGTAGAGTCCACCATGTTTCTCTACTGGAAAAGCCCCTTCTTTCCCTTACCATGTTCTCTTATTTGGAGGTGACTCACTATGTATGACTCGCATTCAAGGAAAGGTGGAAAACAGACATGGAACTCTACCTCTTCCTTTATTTGTTTTGTTATTTTTTAGTGTCAGTTCTGGGGCTTGAACTCAGGGCCTGAGCCCTGTCCCTGAGCTTCTTTTGTTCAGGCCAGGGCTCTATTGCTTGAGCTACTGCTCCACTTCTGGCTCTTTTGGTGGTTTATTGCAGATAAGAGTGTCATAGACTCTCTTGCCTGGGCTGGCTTCAAACAATAAACCTCAGATCTCAGCCTCCTGAATATCTAGCAGCTAGTTGGCTCTCTTATTTTTCCCCTTCAACCAGAAATATTGTCTTCTCTAATCAACTTCACAACTTCAATGCTTGGAGTCTCTATCCCACAACAGGGTCCTCATTCACAGCAGATTGTTCACTTTAGGCAAAACAATACAGTGAACAGTCTGGACTTCTGTACTCCATTTCCTCTCCATTTGGATACCATGGCTCATTGGATACCAACTAAGTATCTCTTAAGTTCAGCCACAGGTGATAAGCAACAAAAGTTTGTCAGATCAACAGACAGTCCTGTACGCCATTCCCTCCAGGTAGAAGCTGATCCTCTTTCCTGATTCCTTTATATATGTAAGGTGAACTAAGGAAGCAAGAATTTCCTATACCCTTCTCTGTTTCCCGTTGTTAGACTGTGTGTTAGGTAGGAATGCAGGATGAAGTCCCAGTACAGTACATGGACTGAGACTTCCTTTCCCACCCAGCTTTTCTTCATCTCACAAGTCTCCTGATCTCTACCATAGCCAGAAAGCTTAGATTATCCTAACCAAATAGCTAAAAATCTATTCCTAGCACTTTTCACAGAAAATATCCATGAATATTGATTCCCTTTTCCTTATGAACCTGCTTGCAGGATGAGCACAGTCAGAAAAAGAATATTAGTAGAAAAGTGGGTAAGAGCCACACAAAATCCAGACTCTGGTTATTAGTAATGTATCAATACTGATCCTTTAGGTTTCCTATTACCATGGGAATGTGAGATGTTAATGAGGTCAAGAACTGGGCAACCAAAGTAGAGGAACAGCTTCCATTCGCCAATTTTGCCACTTACTATGGGATCAAGGTTAACCATTCCAGGTCCTCTACTTAAAGTTCAGGACTGGCAAAATGAAGAGGCTGAGCTGATCCTAATGGACTCAGTTCAGCCCACCAACTGATTTATTAATCAGCTACTACTCATGTCATTTCTGAGGCTTTTCTGTTACTGTCACAGAACAGTGCACTTGGCTTGAGAATGTTGGGGGGAAGTCATATCTCAGAAGAGTCACCTGGAAAAGGAATTATGGCTACACAGGTCAGATTCCAGTTTGGTGAGTTGTGGGAGATAAATGTGAGGAAGCCCAATGGAAAGAAGACACTCTGAACTTCCCAAGAGACACTCCATACTTCTTCCCGGAGGACTAGAGGCTTGGCAGCCCTCAGTCGCCTCTAGCCCCATTCCCCCAAGTGGGGTTAGCTTGCTGTTGAGCTCACATGACAGATGGTTCCTTGAGCCTCCTGAGTGCTCTCCTGACATCACCAGGTTGTCAAACTGCAAACAAAAGCCATTCATTGCCCTCACCTCCTCTCCTGAATCCTTCTACCAACATAATCTCTAAAGCCCAAGATTTGAACAACCATCTGTGGGTCTGTCACTCCCTGCCTATGTGAACCTTACTCTCCTGAAAGTCAAAACTCAATGCACTCAATATTACAAAGAATAATTTTTTATAACTTCGGGATGTTCAGACAGCACAGGAAGTGCAGTTTTGGTTCTAAGATATTACTTCCACATTACTAATGGTTTCTAACATCTATTCCAGGAGTAACCAGTCAGAATTGAAAAATCTCATCTTAGAAAGTTTGCAGGACAACTTTGCACATCTCCCTTCTTCACTTTCCTCTTAGCATAAGAGGAGTTACTATGTCAAAGAACAAAAATGTTATAAGCTAAAAGTAGAAGAAAAATGAGGAATACACTTGTTATAATCATTTGCAGACTGGGAGCAATACTTAAGAAGTGAGGCAAGAGGGGCTGGGGATATGGCCTAGTGGCAAGAGCGCTTGCCTCGTATACATGAGGCCCTGGGTTCAATTCCCCAGCACCACATATACAGAAAATGGCCAGAGGTGGCGCTGGCCAGAGGTGGCGCTGTGGCTCAAGTGGCAGAGTGCTAGCCTTGAGCAAAAAGAAGCCAGGGACAGTGCTCAGGCCCTGAGTCCAAGCCCCAAGACTGGCCAAAAACAAACAAACAAACAAACAAAAAAAAACCAAAGAAGTGAGGCAAGAGACCTATCAGCTCAGTTTAAATGGTAGTGAGCTCATTCCTCAGAAACAACAAAAACAAATGGCATGGGGTTGTGTTTCAAGTGGTAGAGCACTTGCCTGGCATGCAAGAGGTCCTGAGTTAAATCCCCAGTACTGCAAAAATAAATTTAGTTAGATAGATAGATAGATGATAGATAGATAGATAGATAGATAGATAGATAGATAGATAGATAGATAGATAATACAAAACATTTCTTACAGAAGAGGAAGTAGCTAGCATTTTTAGACCAGAAGATTATGGGAAAGTATCTTGAGTTCCACCCCCACCCCATATAATATCTGCAGAGATCATCGGTAACTCATAGCTTCGACATCAGTTTTCATCCATGACTAAACAAAACATTCAAGAGGGTCATAGCTCAAAGTTATTTCCAAATATTTATACCTCTAGGCAAAGGGTTTAATATTAGGTGTGGGGGGGTGTTCCTAGAAGGAGGAAGCATCCATCATTTAGGAGAAATAACAGAGCTGGCATGAACCCTTGCTGGCTATTGTCTACAAGTTCTTTAAGAAGTAGCCAAATGCTCTACAGTGTGAGACCCTCTGGCTCTCCATGATCCCAGAGAGACACAGGAGGACACAATAAGTGTCATGTACATCTCCAACTACGGTGATGAGATAAACTGCACATGTCCACCTCTATCCAAAAGACTCTGTCTGGAATGAAAATGCAGGAACTTGAGCCTATATTTGGAATTTCCTTTTGCAAAGGCAGAAGGCAGATGGCATAATCTCTGACATCTTGCCCAGCATGATGGTTTACAGTGATTTGAGATTAAACAGATATTTCTCTTGAATGAAAAGAAACCTAGTAGACACAGGGTAGCAGGACATTCTGAGGTAAAGAGAGTTGCAGACATAAAAAATTTCTGCAGTGTTGGTGACAGTATTCATATAAAATCCATGCAAATTCTCTAATGATTTCCAAGAAAGATTTCTCCCTTTCCCTTTGGGTTTTATACTGCCAATATAGTAACCTTCATTTTACTTTATCTTGGGCTCTTCCAATAGGTCTAATAATTAAAAATTCATTGTTTTATTTAATTTTGCCATTCTTCCAAAATAAAATAGATAGGAAGAGAAGGGAGGGAAGGTTGAACAAAGTGAGTGTGAATCTGACAGGAATTCCCATCCCCTTTTCCTGGAATAGGTCCTAAAATTCAGCAATTCATGAATATCTCACATGTCTGCGTCCTAGCCTGCTTCTCCTTTCTTAATAGTTTTTTGGAATGTTAGGGTTTCTTGAATGGGCAAAGCATACGGATATTTATTTTATTTGTTTAATCAACTGGTCAAACTTCTGGTCCAAAAGATCATGTCAAAATAAAGCTTAGCATTTGAGTCAGCTGTTCATACCATTAGCAAGACAGTGGTTTTCAAATTATGTCTCAAGCCTTCCAAGGCTTCTTGATATCTTTGAGTTGCAGGCTCTTCCCCTAATCCAATCTGAGAGACTTCACTTTTATCCTTTCTCTGTATTTGTTCTCCTAATGGTATTAAAAAGAACTTGAAAAATATTTTCCTCCTGAACCCAGGTTCCAGTGTTTTCTCATGACATGCTAGTAAGTCTCAGCTTCATGGTCTCCCAACTGAAGGACAGAAATGAAACAGCCATTGGTCTTTAAGACATACAGTTATTTCTCACATTAAGATGCCTCTAAGGGATCTTAAATCCAAAGAAACATGGGAGTTCTCATTTCCTATCTTAAGATTCCTCTGATGAGAGAAAGCTCGTTATGACACATACACGGTAGCTTCTATTTTATGTAGACTAACTAGCCTGTTTGCATTCTTTTTAAATACCCAAAGGCATCCTACCTACACCAAGAGCTAAAGGCCCACAAACTAAAATCATACGAAAAAGTTTGCACACTACACAAGTGCTAAAGAGCACCTGAAACCACTTTGCTTCTATTTGTTTTGCCCCCCCTCCCCAATATGTGCACTGGTATATTAGTGTTTCTCTTGAATTCCCCTGGGTTTGGATATTATACACCCAAGTTTTAGTTCAAATTGAGTTTTCACAGCTGGAATATAAACCAATGGAAATGTTGACCCAGCACCAACTATATCATTCCAAACAGGTGTTGCTTTAATTAGTCTTATCGTAAAACAAAAATTAAAAATTAAAGGAAAATATTTTAATGTACCTATGAGTTTCTTCCACTCTTAAAGGGAAGTGAGCAAATTGCTAAGGACTTTTGAGCCTTATCTTTTTGTCTCCAAAGTTCTCTTAAATATTCAGCAAGACTTCTGAAGTTATAATAACACTCCAGTGTTTTAAATGAGGAAAAATAAAATCTGACTTTTCCTGGTAGGTTTGCCAGTGAAGGAGAATGTTTTGAAAAGGAGAGAAAGAGGCATCCAAATTTTACTCACGCTGGTTTTAGATAGCCTCAACTCAAGACAGGAAGAACACAAAAAGACAAGTTTTGCATTTGACTCAACCTAAAAGAATACTATCACTATATTCAATGCAAAGGAAAACTCAGGGTGAAAAAGAATATTGGTCTATGGTGGACTTTCCAGAGAGATGGGGGAGATTGCAAAAATTCTGTCTTCAATGAATATCCAAGTTCACTGTCTACATGAGACTATTTAGTGACCAAGTCAAAATTGTATATGAATTAGCTCAGGTGTATCAACATTGGATCTAGACTGCACAAACTTCCTGGGGGAAGTCGAGGCTGACTGGCTAGAGAAAGCAGAGTGAGAAGCTAGTTGAGGAGATGGAATGCACAGAGGATGGCAGCCAGGTGGTTGGGGCTAAGGAAACCTTGCTTCAGTGTTCAAAGACCACCACAAGTGCGCCAAAGCCGATTACTGGGATTCCAGAGATTCTACCTAGGGGTATAGGATAGAATCCACGAATCTGCATTTCTAACAGGTCCCCAGGAGATGCAGATGATATTGCTCTGAGGACTCCACGGCAAGCTTGAGGGTAAAGAGGACTCTGTGTGGCAGTTAGGATGCCAGCACAGATGCTGACTTGGCTGTAAAGGGCAAGTCCAGTGGAGAACACAATTCCTTTCTCACACACAAAAATATTCTTCCAGCCAGGCACTGGTGGCTCACACCTGTACTTTCCTAACTACTCAGGAGGCTGAGATCTCAGGATCACGATTCAAAGCCAATCTAGGCCTAAAAGTCCATGAAACTCTTATCTCCAATGAACTACCAAAAAGCCAGAAGTGGAGCTGTGACTCAAGTGGTAGAGTGCTAGCCTTGAGCAAAACATAAATGTTCAGGGACAGTGCTCAGGCCCTGAGTTCAGGCCCCAGTGCTACAACACAGAACTTCTTTTTTCAAAACAATCAAAAGCACACAATGGAGAAAAAGCAGTATCTTCAACAAAAGGTGCTGGGAAAATTAAGCATCCCCATGTAAAAAGACTGAAACTAGATCTCTCTTATTCTGTATGAAAATCAAATTCAAAATTGATAAGAGATCTTAATGTTAAGACTTGAAACTTTGAAACTATATGGGAAAATACTAGAAGATACAAACATAAAACAATATTTTTAACACAACTCTATTTGTTCCAGAAATGAAAGCAAGAATTGACAAGTGCGACTACATCAAATTAAAATCATCTGCTCATCAAAGGAAATAATTACCAGAATGAAGAGACAACCCATAGAATACATGAAAATCTTTGCAAGCTATTTGTCAGATAAAGAGTAAAATCCAGAATATACAAAGACCTCAAAAAACAAATGAAAGAACAAATAACCAAATTAGTAAGTGAGCAAATGAATTGAACAGTTGTAGAAAGAAATACAAATGGCTAATACATACATGAAGAACTGCTCACCATATTTTAGTCATGAAAAAGTGCAAACAAAAAACATCATCTCAGATTAGCAACCATCAAGAAAACAAGAAACAACTAATGCTGGAGAGAATTTGGGCAAAAAGAATGAATGTAAATTAGAGCAACCACTATGTAAATCAGTATGGAGGTTCATCAAAGAAACTAAAAATAACTGGGCACCAGTAGTAATCCTAGATACTCAGAAGGCTTCAATCAGGAGGATAGCGGTTGTCAGCCAGCCCAAAGGGAAAAATGTTCATAAAACCTAATCTCAGCCAAGAGTTGGACATTTGGACATAATGGTATATGCCAAAACCTCACAGCTTCATGGGAGGGAGAGAGAGAGAGACAGAGACAGAGACAGAGACAGAGAGAGACAGACAGAGAGAGAGAAAGAGAGAGAGGGAGAGAGAGAGAGAGAGAGAGAGAGAGAGAGAGAGAGAGAGAGAGAGGCTCAAGGCACTAGCCTTGAGCAAAAGCAGCTCAGGAACAGCACCCAGGCCCTGAGTTCAAGTTTCAGGACTGGAAAAACCAAACAAACAAAAAAAAATGTAGAGAGGAAAAATGGAACTTATTCAAAATGTATCCCCTTTGAGCATCATATAATTGGACTTCTGTAAAATTGAACCCATTGTATCTTTTCATTGTTGCATATGTTACACTTACATTTAGTGTAATTATATTTGCAGTAATACTCTCCGTGCAAACATTTGTTTTCCATCTGTCTTATTCATATTGATCGCTTTTTTTTTTTTTACCATTTTGTTTTGCTTTTCTTTTGGCTTAATAAGGTACTCACAACTATATTAGCTTCCACCCCATTTACTCATTAAGTAAACATTTATTTACTCTTCTTTTAGTGATTGTATTGAAAATTACAATGTGCATCCTTGATTTATTAGAAGCTAACACAAACTTCTGTTTTACCATTTCACTATGTTGAAAAAAAAGCTTCTTGGAAACGTTGTCTTTGGTGCTTGAAAGTTACAAGATGTTTTTTGATGCCCAGTTTTGATGATTCACTGGGAAGACTCACAAAACTCAGCTCATAGTTGTGACTGGTGACAATACAATTAACAAATGGAAAGGCAAAATGACAGAGTTCAGAGAAAAATAGACACAGAAAGTTCACTCTGTGGAGAATCCAGCAGAAAGTGCTCAATTCCTTCAGCAACAAGTTGTCACAAGGTTTGCCAATTTTCTCCTTTTCCAAGGAAACTGACCAGAGACTTCTAGAAGTTGATGCATTTTTATTGTATATTGAGTAGGTAGATACCTTCTATCTGGTACGTGCGGCTGATTCTAGCCTTGGAGAAAGAAAGCAAGCACTCGGTAGAAGCTACAGTGTTTGCAATAACAACTGAGACTCTGAAATCAGCTCAGAAAATGATGAGCATCCTCTTGACCTATAAGTTCCCAAATTCCCAGCAATCCTACCTTGCTAGCTACTATCTGTTGACTGCTGTTAATATTTTTAAAACACAGCACCTATACTTGGCATTATTCTTGCCATACATTTTTATTTCTACTATGTTTCAGATGTTATAAGACATTACTGTTATTGTTTTGTAATGTTGAAATTTATTTAAATGTACTTACATATTTAACCATTCCATTGCCCTTCCTTTCTTCTTTTTTAATACAGGGATGTTTTTATTGTTATTGTAAAGGTACTGTACAGGGGCGTTGCAGTCAAGAGTATGTTTCTTTTTTAATGGTATCACCCCTTCCCTCTCTCTCTCTCCCAGTTTTCCCCTCCAGTACCCACCCACAAGTTGTATCATTCATTTTCAATGTAGTGTCTAGTCAATATCACTGCTGCATTTGTTCACCCTTTCTCCTACCATTTTTGTGCCTCCAAACCTACTTTTACCCTCATGTCAATTTCTTTTCTTTTCTTTTTCTGTTTTAGGTCTGAGAGCAGCACTCAAACTCAGTACCTGATGCGTTTGCTCACTGGCTAGTATTCTACCAACTGAGCCATGCCTTCAACCCCCATAACGAAGTAATGAGACTGGATCTAAACATTACAGCTTGAAGCAATACCCCTTGTTCTTACAGCCACCTTGGTGCCTTACTGGGTGGAAGGGGCTTTCCACACAGCTCTGAAAAAAATCAAGAGGTGGGACAGGACATTCTTTGGACTACCAACGCCATCTGAGTTGTTAAGCTCCAGGAAAGTTTTACTTCCCTTAGATAATTGGCCCTTAATTTCCCTTATTGTTTCCTTAGATGGTTTACTTTGCTTACGTTTAGCACACTTATTAGGCTTAAGTGTCCTCATTTGGTTTTCTTTGCTTATGTATATCATCTTGGATAGGATAAATTCTTCACACCTCATGTGATTTTGACCTAGATAAGCTTTGGGCTAGCTGCATTTGTGTCTGCTGGTCTTTGAGACAAGAGTCTACCAGTAGTCCTCCACCGGCTCTCCAATGACTTTCAATTTGGCCTCTTATTTGGTTACTTCTCTGTTTCTGGTGACTGAGTTCCATTACAACAATCCTGATTTCTCAATATCAGCTATTAGAAATGTTAGCCCTAGAATTTCCAGTTGGTTGTGCTATATAAATTATACTTCAGGGATTTCTTTTTGCCATCTACTTTCCCATTGCGATCTTTTCTCTTGAAAAAGATTAACCCAATTATTTTTAAACCCACATTTAACCATCTGAATATCTAGGTTAGCCATCTTTTCTTAAAATTTACCTATTTATATTACTTCTCTGTGTGCCTGATGGTTTTAATTGTGTGCCAACTCTTGTGTGTGAAAACCCATACTGGTTTGGATGTTGTACTATTATTTCAGAAAGGAGTCAACCTAAAGGAAGGGGAAGACAGATAATTTTAATGCAATCATAAACTGACTGATTTGATAGTTTGTAGAACAAGATGGATTGGCCTACATCTACTTGACCTCCGGCTGAGAGGTTAACCTTTCACTGGTCCCATCCCAGGAAGGACCTGAAGGGCCTCACTGGTTCCTCAGGTTTGCAGAGTTTTACAGCCCATTTTAGAGCTGTTTGTGTTATTATGTGTCTTATTTAGTGCTTAGCTGCTCTTTCTACAACTGTAATTGTCTAATTCTCCAGGGAAGAACACTGGTTCCAAACACCAAGCTCACTTCTCTGCAGATGCAGAGAAAATCTCTACAGGAGACTGAAAGTCCCATAGAATCTTGACTCTCACCTTTTTTTTTTTTTTTTAATCGTGGGGCTAGAACTCCAGGCCTGGACACTTCCCTGAGTTCTTTGTGCTCAAGGTTAGTGCTCTACCACTTTGAGCCACAGTGCCACTTTCAGTTTTCTGATAAGTAATTGGAGATAAGAGTCTCATGGACTTTCCTGCCTGGGCTGGTTTTGAACCACGATCCTCAGATCTCAGCCTCCCAAGTAAAGATTACAAAGTGTGAGCCACCAGTGCCCCATTTACTCTTTCAGGTTTTAACTGCCTTGGAAGCTCAGGCTTCTAAGCTTTTGCCCTTTAACCTAACATTGTCTAAAGGTCTAACTTTCCTCTGCCCCCAAATAGATCTTTGACTGGCTTTTCAGTCTTTCAGCCCAAAGCAGAAATTTCCAGAAGTCCTAAGTAGAAGAGCAGCATGCTTCATTCACTTAGCTCCCTGTCTTCCTGTATCTGTTTCCTTGGGCACTTGTTGTATAATTGACTCCTTCATTCCTCTAGGCACTGTTCAAATTCAGGCTACTAGTTTCCTTGGCAAGATTTAAGTCGGCTACAAGCCAGAAATATACAACTATATCAAGAAATTACATTAGACATAAGGGAAATACTTCTGTGTTTTTTTTTCCTTAACTCTTATTGAATGTGATTTTGGGTCATCAAAGGCAGGAATAGTATCTTTTGCCCCTCCTTAAAAGCCAGGGGAAACTCATAAAGACCTCAGACTATTAAAAGTGAACCTATAATAGTGATGAAGAAGCAATAATGTAAAATAATTTTTCGTGATTTCCTGTGAGCTATGTATCTCTAACTTATGTCAATATTCAAGCCCTCAGAACCTGAACAAAGCCATGTGTTCTCTTCATACTGTTCTCATTTGAATTTTCACACAGTTTGGGAGATAGATGATTTTAGCTTAAAGTATAGAACAACACAGAAGAGCTATAAGTTTGCGTGATGTTTCCATTTTGGCTGTAGCCGTGAAATATAGTATATTAGTACTTTTATTTAATCCCATGAGTTATATTCTTGTTACTAAACTGATATTGGAAAAAAATCTTAAGGGGGGAAGATTTGAAAGGAATTTCTTATAATCGAAGAATTTCACACTAGGGTTTTTCAGTAACATTACACTTACACAACTCAGGCCTTTGCCAATCTGTTAAGAGTAAAAAGAAAAATGGAATCATATATGTAATCACTTGCAGTCATTCAAAGAGCTTTAAGCACACTTCCTGTTTAATATTGAGTGTGCGTGTTGGGTAGGAGGTGAATGGTGCATGTGTGAAATCCCAGTGTTTCAGAATAAGGGCCAGGGAGCTATTAACATTACTTTGCAGGCAACGTGCTGGATAGACAGGGATGGCCATTTCCTTTAGATGGCTTCATCAATGAAAGGAAGCCCTCCCAGTGGGAGGTCCACACCCTGCATCTGCAGCTGCCTGCTCCCTTCCTGCAACAGCATACTTGGTACTTGGTACTTCGTGACACTGTTGGGGTTAGAGGACAAGGGGACCTCAGACTTCTGGGAAAGTGCTTCGGTGTGTGGCAAGACTCTCCTCTCTCCGTTCACATTTGGTTGCCTGTCCTTGTGAAAATACATTACAGAGCATATATTACTTGATTACTCTGGATCCAGATGTCTCTAGTTGGATTTAGACTAGCCCTTCCCCTCCTTTTCCTGGAGGTTGTCTATATTAATAGAAAGGGTATAAGCAGATGATCCTGACAGCCTCACATAGGAACAGCCTTTGGGTTCAGGACTCTTTGCTAGTCACAAGTTCAGGGTAGCAAGAAAAATTTCTGATGCTCTGTCGGGAGTATCAGAACAACCTTCATCAGCCTGAGCTTTTGAATTTTGTTTTCATCCTCAGTCATTTAGCATTTCACTGTGGAGATACAGCTAAATTCCTGTATGTCTTTTACATTTTGTTTTTCTCTGTTGTTCTCAGCACAATACACCAGAATCTTTTCATAACTAAGAACACAGTCCACCCATTCAACATCAATAGATATGTTAAAATTATTATGTGGGTCACCTTTTAAATTATCTTTATGTAACCTATACCAAGCTAATCTCCTTAGTGGTCTAGCACAACTTACAATAAAATTCAGAAGACACAACATACAAAAGACAAGACAACTTACAAAAATGATCAAAGCCCCAAACAATGGCAAAATGGAAAAGCAGTGCTCAGTATTTAGGAGAACATCGCTGAAAAAATTGCTTTCAGCTACTGCCTAGTCAAAGCAACACATCGTACTCCAGTGATTTAACTGAGCTCCTTTTCTGACTGTCTCAAAATCATCTGAATGAGTCTTAGGACTCAACTCTCAGTGGCTCTCATCTTCCCCAGTTCTATCATTTCAAGCAAGTCTAGATCCTTCTACACTGTGTGTCATTGCAGCATTCCTTAGCCTCATGTCAGTTCTCCAGGGACCTCACAGTCATCTCCTTTAGAAGTCTGTACTTCCCACCTGAAGACCAGGGAGCAAACATCTTCTTCCTTTAACATACCTGCTCTATTTGTGCTATGATATCTCAATTTTTAATATAATGTAAAAGCAAACAATAACTGGTTTTGTTCTCACTTTAGTTAGGCTTCTTTGAGGGCCCATCTTTGTGTCCTTTGCAAAATCTATTGTTCATGAAGATCTCAGCTAAGTCAGTTTAGCAACAGCGCCCCCTCCTCCCTTGATCACATCTCCCTCAATATCAGATGATTCTCCATCCTTCACCTTCCCTTACATAGTATCTGATCATTCTAGCTTCTTCTAGTAAGAACATTGCTTGGTCCATTCAGTTAGAATCCTCTTTTCCTTTGGTATGGTTTGGATAAGTGTTAGAGGTCTTGGTTTCCAGTGATGGTGATAGATTGTGTGGGACTTTTAAGAGGAGGGTAGTAGAGAGGTTATAGGTCAATTGTAGATATTTCCCATGCACACAATTATGGTAGTTCTATGTGACCCTCTGCTAGTCTTTTTAAAAAATCATTTTTAATTGATTTATTTATTGTCAAGTGATATACAGAGGGGTTACAGTGTCATATGTAAAGCAGTGAGTGCATTTCTTATCAAATTTGTTACCTCCTTCCTTTTTCTCCCACCTTCTACCCTCCCCAATCCCACCACCAGTTGTACAGTTGGTTTACAGCATAAAGTTTTGTAAGTATTGCTGTTGCATTGGTTTGCCTTTTACCCTTTGTCTCTCCACTTTGATAGACCCCTTCCCTTCCCTACTTCTGATAAACATATATACATTTTAACAGCCAGACCAATGAATTCTTAAACAAGTGGTGGTCTCACTTGAAAATCACTGCTTAATGAATATATGATTTGCCCATAGGTATACTGTGATGCTTGTTTCAAAACAAATGTTTATGGAAATAGCAAGATTTTCATCTATGGGATGAAACGATCTTGAATGATTGAAGTTAACTTTAATGAATATAATTCTGAATATACCTCAGAAACCATAATCTTTTTTCTTTTTCCTCTCATACTCAATTTGTTCATTTTCTTTACATTTGTAGCTCATTCAGTACCTTACCAAGTGTATCACAATGATTTGTTGCATATTTGATTCTAAGAGGAAAAATCTTAGTATGGAGGTATAGGGGCTATCATTAATAATGGATACTTCATGGATAAAGATTGAGTCATATGATCCAAGATGGTAGTGGCTCTGTTTTTGAGGGGCTTATTATAGAAAGAGGAGCCTCTCCCCGCTCAGCTCTCTCCAGCTTCTTATCAAAGTGTGATCTTTTCTACTGCACGGGCTCCTCTGTGACATTCCATCTTAATGTGATGGAACTGAGAGGGCCTTCTTCCCCAGGGATGCTATGATGCCACCTCTATTCCCCTGTACCTCCAATGACCTGAGACAAGCAACTCTCCTTTTCTTCATAAGTAACCCACCTCAATCATTTCTTTGTAGCAACACTGATAGGTCCCTATGTGAGTAGTCAGCTTTTCCAGAACAAATAACCTGGAGAAAAGCAACTTGGATGGGGGATTAATTTTGGCTCATGGCTTCATGCTATCATCCCATCGTCACCTGCCCATAGTGGTGGCCCTGTGGCGAGAACTTCAGGACAGAGAGAACACAGGGGATCAGAGATGCTCACCTCATGGCAGGCAGGAAGCCAAAGGAGACAGACAAAGGAAGAGGCTGCAGACATGATGTGCCTTTTAAAGGCACAACAACAGTGACCTACTTCCTTCAACCTGCTTCCACCTCACAATTTCCATCACTTCCCAATAATGCCATCAAATTATGAATCTGTTTATGCATTAACTCACCAATGAAAGCTAAGCCCTTATGGTCCAATTTCTTCTCAATTGCTACAGCAGTGGAGACCAAGCCTTGAACACATGAGCCTTTTATGGTGATACATCCAAACATTAACAACTCCTGATGTTTTCTCTTAGTAGTTTTCTGTCCTCTGATTACCCCTGCTCTTTAGCTATCCACACCATTTGCTATACTGTATTCAGAGTTGAACACAAACTCTGTCCTCTAACTCATAACTCAAAATTCTGTGGTCCCTGTGCCTATCAATATATTTCTGAATAAAGTCTTCCTTTTTCACAGTGTCATTAAATGATATTTCCCGCCTCATCTTGTTCATACCAGTACTGGGGCTCAAACTCAGGACCAGGACTCTCACTTGGCTTTCTTGCTCAAGGCTAGTGCTCCGCCACTTGAGCCTCACTGCTAGTCCAGCATTTGGTAGTTAATAGAGATGGAGTCTTCCAGGGCTCTAATCCTCTGACCTCAGGCTACTGTGTAGCTAGATTACTAGCATGAGCCACTCATGCCTGGCTAATGATTTTTTCTTGTCAAAGCAGGTGTAACATCAATTGACCCAATTGTCCTTTTATTCCCAAACTCTAAGAGGAAATTCTCTTCCTATTAGAATTTACTTTAATTACTTATTCTCTTAATTATTAGACAACTAACAAGAGTTTACCTAAAACGTAAATGCTAAGTCAAAGGCCATTTTGTAGGCCTTGGCCTACAAAATGATATATACAATGACATATCAGTAGATGTAATAATTTTGACAGCAGGAACTTATTTCTAACAACAATAACCAATATTCACTGACCTATTTGTAATATTAAAAGCATTATCAGTCAAATTACATCATCTGAGCCTTAAGTTTATGCAGCTTAACAATTTTCCTACTTCAGACATGAGGGAATAGAGGCTCAAAAGAGTCAAATGACTTTCAGTAGTAGAGCAGCAATTGGACTGATTTTTAAATTGGGAAAACTACTACTTCATGACTAGGTACCAGTGGCTCACACCTATAATTCTAACTACTCAGAAGGCTGGGATCTAATGATCACAGGCCACATAGAAAAGTCATGAGACTCTTATCTCCAATTAACCACCCAAAAAAGCCAGAAGAGGAGCTGTGGTACAAGTGATAGAGCATCATCAGCCTTGAGTGAAAATGCTAAGGGACAGTAGCTAGGCCCAAAGTTCTAGCCTTAGTACCAATATAAAAGAAAACAAAAAAAGGAGGAAGAGGAGGAGGAGGAAGATGAAGATGAAGGAGGAGAAGAAGAAAGAAGAGGAGGAGGAGGAGGAAGAAGAAGAGGAGGAGGAGGAGGAGGAGGAGGAAAGGGAAGAGGAGGAGGAGGAGGAAGAGGAAGAAGAAGTTGTTGTTTTCTGGTTGTCTTTTAATTTTGTAATTTTTTTTCTATTTTTACATGTGCACACACACAGCAGCCAATTAAAACACTACATCTGTGCAAAATATTCTATATATACATACCCAATCATGTTATAAATCAACAAAATCCACATATGTTCAGTCTCTGTTTCCACAAGGCCCTGGGCCCTTCTAACAGGACGACAATTACTGCTGCCCAGAACACAGAGTAAGCCTCATGCTTGCCCTGGCCCTGATGTGCTTTGTTTGTTAAAGCACTTCTCGTTTACATTACTATTATTTTCACTGTCTTGATGATCCAAACCTCAAAGGAATGAGGCTAATGATGTCCCCCAAACCCGCTTTCAGCACCCTCACACTGAGAACGAAAGCAGCTCAGATGGATTGAAATGACTCTTCCAACCTTCGCGAACATTAACAGAGTTGCTACTATAAACAGCTGGAGTTGCTATTTGCATCTTACTCTGTCTTACTTTCTTCCCCTTAATTTTTTTTTTAAGTTGAAAAAAGAAAAAGCACCCACAATCCCCAGGGGGAATTTTCCGGGACAAGCTGCAGGTGCTGTGGATATTTTCATTTAATAATCATTCTTGCAATTCAGCACATTTGTAATCCATGTGGTAAACTCTGACTTACATTTCTCCCAGTGGACGCTGGCCAGACGCAGAAACCAAAGCACTTGGTGCTGATACCGCCTCTTCCCTCTTTTATGGTTTGTGCATTTGGATGTGTTTAGCCTGATCTGGAGTGCAGAAGAAAGAATGTGCTGTGTTTAAAAAGAGCCTTTTGTTGACATGAAGCAATCATAAATATACCCAGATATTATACTCCTTGCATCTAGTATGGAGTGCTTTAATTGGACGGCCTTCTCGTGAGCTATCACAAAGAACTGGGCGTATTGTTGGCAAGCCCGATGGATCATGAAGCAGAGGGTCCCACGAAGGGCAGCACATTTCTAACCTAGATGGATTGTCTCATACCTGTCACCCAGCTTCCCACCAGGATTGCTTTCTCCACACGCTCCAAGATGGTAACTTCCCAATCTGTCCAAATTCGACTTGGAATCCCGCTGGACTGTGTAAATGTCAAGGCCAGTTTCCTTTCCATGTGAACAGCTCCGAAAGGAGAACTGCCTGCCTAACCCCCTCATAAATACAAGCCAGAGCATCCTTTTTTTTTTTCTTTTTATGTCTTAGGTGGATGGGAGAGTGAAAAGTAGTATTTGGCCAAAAGTTAAAAAAGAGAAATCCCTTTAAAAATTAAAAAAAAAAAAGACGTTCTCCTTATTTTCACCACAGAAACAAAATGTTCTCTCTACAGAAAGATTCTTCTGGCTAAGCCATTGTGCTGCTGGAGTGAGGCAGGAGAGGACCTCAGACCACAAAGCCACCACCTGCAGTCCTGGGTAAAGGCATCTGTAAGTATCTGGCATGAATGGATGATATTTTTTTACAAAGGAAGAACTCAAGTGATATCAACAGAGGCTCTGTGTTCAAATGCGTGGACAGAGTTAAAGGAACTAACAGAGAATGAATGGGAGTGCTGAAGGACAATGTGGAATTGGGAAGACAAATGACTTCTAGATCACGTGAGAGGCCTGCCCCTCGCCCTTCCCCCCCCCCCCCAACTCCCCACTCCAGATCTAGCCATGGGATAGGGGCTGCCTCCCAGGACCTGGGTGGGAAATGTAATGTCACTGTGAGACCATAGGAAGCAAGGAAGGGGGAGAGAGTTCCTGGAAGAATTAGCATCCAAACTCCTACATGCTAGCCCTTACTAGTGCCTCCTATTGGCTGAAACCAATCCATCATCAACATCAAAGCAGGTGATTAGGTGATGCAATCTGGGCCTGCCTTATTCCTCTGGACAGGGTGGTGGAGAGGGATGATGGTGGGTGGAGAGGGAAAGAAGCAAAGGTAACTAAGCATTCTCAGCCCTTTCCACAACCTCATCTACTCCTCGTGGCCACCGTAGGAAAGAGATGCAGTCTTCATCCAACACAGAGAGAAAGTGAGTCAGAGAAGCAAGGCAATTTGCTGCTAGGCTTCCCCCACTTAGATAACGGGGCTTGCCAATGGAAGAATCGCCAGGCTTCTGTAAGGGAAGGTGATTGATTGACAGCTAATACAAGCCAAGTCCTAAGCAGAAGCCTAGCAATTCTCTCACCAGAAATTCCAATTGGGTCTGGAAATCTTCAGTCTCAGATTGTGAAATAGTATTTAAAGTAGACTGTTCCAGGGTTTCAGATAGACGGCAATAAGAGTTCTGATACTGAGACGTGGCTGGCCATTTGTCAAGAACAAAAAAAAAAGTACCTAGCCTAAATCTATTCTGCCCTTTATTTTAAAAGGTGAGAGGCTGGATTGTGAAGATTTGGGAAAGCACAGGCTATCATGCAACTAGAAACAATTAAAACATCACACGGAAGAAAACCAGAATCTCTGGGCGTGCCTCATCTTCAGCAATCACAAGTTAAGGTGCTTGTGAAAATCTCTGGGATGGTACCTTCATTTCCTTATCCTGGGAAAATATATGTGATATCAGCTGTAAAGATTTCCTCGTGTTTCTGTTATTTTTTTGAGACATGTTTGTGCTAAGCAGCACACACTGTCTTTAAATTTATCATCTTCCTGTCTCAGCCTTCTAAGTGCAAACACAAGCACCACCATGCTTAGCTTCAAATGAACAGACTTTTGTTGTTGTTGTTGGTAATGGTACTGGGATTTTACCTAAGGACCTCTCATATCTGGGCCACTGCTCTATAACTCAAGCCACCCAGCTCCCTTTTTTGCTTTTAGTTATCTTTCCATTAGGGCTTTACATTTTGCTGGGGGCTGATCTTAGACCATAATCTTCCTACATGCACCTCTTTTATACCTTGTTTTACAGGTGTGGGCAACACAACTGGTTTGCTCTTTGAAACAAGGTCTCACTAACCTGTTCTTTTTTGTTTTCTTGCCCAAGTTCACCTTCAATTGTGATGCTCCTCTTCTATATCCACCTTCCAGATATTTGGGATTACAACAGGTATGTGCCACTGTGCGCGGCTCAGGTGTATATATATATTTTGATGAAAGCTTAGGAAAGTGTACTTATTGCTTAGGCAATATTGTTGCAAATTTTTTAAATCATAATAGAAAATTATGCATGCCAAAAAGCATTTTTGTCATTGTCTAAAATGTTACCATTTTCATGATTTATATATCGTATGATGTTAACTCTAAAACACTATTAATTTTACTTTTGGATTATCTGTTATTTAAGCATCTCACAGCTAATGATACGTTATACTATATTTGCCAGCATTTCTGTTTTTATTGGCATGTAAAATAATATTATATGCTGCAGTAGAGAATGCCTTCGATTTGATATAATATGCCATTGTTGGTGC
Source organism: Perognathus longimembris pacificus (assembly GCF_023159225.1). Classification (NCBI taxonomy): domain Eukaryota; kingdom Metazoa; phylum Chordata; class Mammalia; order Rodentia; family Heteromyidae; genus Perognathus; species Perognathus longimembris. Next base: position 67,003,026 of record NC_063168.1, on the reverse strand, counting down.
AAGACACTCACCTGGAGTTTTGCTTCTTTTTATGTTGGGTTTCTCATAAGCCCAGCCCATGGGGCCCTCCAAGCTGGTTTCTTCCTGTAACCTCTGACCTTTACAGAACAGTCCAAAGCTCTAGTCCAACCTGGGGTCTGGTGAGCATCCAGGGTTAAGTCACACAGCACAGGGTTTCAGACAGGGAGAAACTATAAACAGTGCCCAAAGGGTGCATGGGCGTGGCCATCAAAGGAACAGAGACACACAAAAATAAGGTGAGAGACTGAACAGGGCAGGAATAATAGGGGAGTGTGCCATGGAAGAGTGTATTTAAGGTCAAGTGCAGGGACTGGAGAGCAATCCCAGAGGAGACCTCATCTCCTGTGACCTCAAGTATTCCTTCTTAACTTTGATTTCACCCCAAATGTGGCGGTGTTGTTGAAACACGCTGAAATCAAACACCAGTGGCTCATGCCTGTAATCCTAGCTACTCAGGAGGCTGAGATCTAGGGAATCACAGTTTGAAGCCAGCTGGGTAAGGAAATTCTGTGAGATTCTATCTCCAATAAACTATGAAAAAGCCAGGTTCAAGTAGTAGAACCACAGCTTTGAACATAAGAGCTTAGGAAGATCCCCCAGGACATGAGTTCAATTCCCAGCATGAGCACACACACACACACACACACACACACACACACACACACACACACACACACACACACACTGCCTTCCTTCTGATCTTTCCAGTGTCTGTTGTATAATCATTAATTCATCCAACAAAGTGGAAATAGAACCTGAAGATCCCTGCTCCTCCTGGTTTAGCCTAGCGGGGTAGATTCCTTGTTGGGGTGAAGGAGGAAGAGTATTTCTGGAAGTTGCCCTGGGAATGACATGGACTGGGTGTGGCTTCTCTCTTTTCAGTACCTGATTCTCCCTTAGTCCTCAGACTTCCCCTGGGCAATGGGAGTCAGTAGTAGCAGTTTCTTTAAGAGATCACCCCTTCTTGAAGAAAGACCTGGTGTTTAATTTGTCTCCAGAATCATTCAAAATACCTAGCCAAAAGAAAAAAAGCATTATGAAGTATCTCTTGAATCAGCATGGCTGAGAAAGTTTTCCACTTTTATAAATATGAGAATCCTGTTTTTACAATAAGTTCAAGTGGAAACCATATTCTTTCAAATGAAAAATGTCACCTCCACACGAGGGAGTCATGGAACCTTGGAATTTCCCTCACACCTTGTATACGCTGCGTCCACACATGCTGCTCTGCTGTGCACTTGCAAGAGAGGTATGCATTTTTCCTTACAAAGAGATTATTCTCATCTCATGAAAATAATCGATATTAAGTTTGCAGGATGTACTGTCATTCATCATGAAGCTACAACAAAATACATGATCAATCACACGGAATTCATGTATTTAGATAATCACTTAATCTTTAGAGGTTAATCTTCCATTTCTGAGTTTCTAAGATTAACTACTCCACAGAGCTTCAAGTCTGTTTTAAGGAAGAAAACAGACCCGACGGAAGGGAGACCCCTTGGAGAAGCCATCCTCAGATTTCTCACACCTGTGGCTTTTCATTGCTCCTCAGGAGAACGCAGTTGGTGGACAATGGGGGCTCAAAGTGCTCCTGGGGGAGGCTTTGCTGGAACAGTAGAGTTATTAAATAGCTGAAATGTCATGGGCAATAGATCTAGGCTCCAAAGACAATACGAAGAATGGTTTCCAAAATAATGTCCCCACCTGTAGCTGAAAGCGGAGGTGATGGATATAATTCTAAACAGCAGGCAATATGGGGGAGAGAGGGCGAGGTTGTTGAGCCTGGAATGTATTATAAGCAGCTCTTGAATTCCTATTCAGACTCTTCAAACTTTCTCTTCATCTGACCAAGTCCTGAAACTTATTATTCTGGTAATGAGTTCATATCTCATCCTCTCCTATTTTTTAATCAAAGAAAAAAAAAGAGTTTGAAATTCCAGAAATGCTTTTAAGAGAATTATACATCATATAGATTTTGGTCCCCATTTGCTCTTCACTGTGAGTGGATCTGATTTTCACCTCATTCTCTCATTACAGACACAAACCCAATTCTTGGAAATTCCAGAATGGTGAATTGCTTCTTCTAACGAAGTTGCAGTTTTTAGAGACGATGACCTTCAACATAATTATCATAAACTCAACTGTTTGAATGTCCAATTAATGTTTATGTTAGTTACTAATCACTTCATAACAAACCCCAAAGTATAGTGATCTAAGACAGTCCTTTATTTTGCTCATAGACGTAGGGAACTTGGACATAGCAAAGTGAAGATGGTCTTTCCGCTTCACCATGTCACAATCCTCAGCTAAAAATCCACAAAGCTGAGACCAAAGCTTGCTATTCACCGGTCCTGTGGTGACTGCCAGCCAAAGACAGAGAGCCTCAGTCCCTCCTTGTTGGGACTTGCCTCGTCTATTATAGTTTAGGCTTTGCTGTAGCACAGTGGCAATGTTTAAAGGCAGATGTGTAGAAAGAGAAAAGGCCAGGCAGACCCGCAAAACTCATTCAACATATTATGTTCATCAAAGTGGACACAAAGTCCTACCTGGTTTGAAGAAGAAACAGAAATGGCCTCTTAACAAGGACTAGCAAGGCTCTGGAAGGAAACAAAACTAGGAATAGCCATGTGTGATGAAGCTGTGGTCTTTGAGCCTCCTTCTTGGGTCACCTGGATGGCTACTTGGTGGTATTTTTTTTTAATTTACTTTTTGTTTTTAGTCATTTATGAGGCTTGAACTGAGGCCCTGGCTGCGGTCCCTAAGCTCTTCTGCTCCAAGTTACTGTTCTACATTTGGAGCCACAGTTCCATTTCCAGTTTTCTGGTAGTTAATTGGAGATAAGAGTCCCACAGGATTTTCCTGCCTGGGCTGGAATTGAACTGTGATCCTCAGATCTCAATCTCTTGAGTAGCTAGGATTATAGGCATATGCCACCATTGCCTGACCCATAATCATATTCTTTAAAGTATATTCTTTTTTCAGATTTATTTGTTAATTAAATTTTTTTGACAAGGTGTTGTGCAAAAGGGGTACAGTTACATAATAAGGCAGTGTGTACATTTCCTGTGATATCTTACACCCTGTTTTTCTTTCCCTTCCCTAGATCAGGTAGACATATATACAATACACAGTGTACCAAAAACATAAAACTATATTCTTTCTTAAAGTATATTCTTTCAATTTCCTTCTTGCAATATTGTGGAATGCTTGCTAGTATTTGGCTTTAAAAAGTACTGGGGAATTTGACATTCGGTATACAAAATAGATTGTGCTAGTAGTAGGATTTAAACTCAAAGTTATCACGCTCTTGTAAGGCTTACATGTTCATGGCTGGTGCTGTACCATTTGAATCATACACATATATTACTCTACCACTTCCACTAACTTTTTTTTTGTCTGTTGTGGGACTTGAACTCTGGGCCTGGGTGCTGCCTCTGAGCTCTTCAGCTCAAGGCTAGCACTCTACCAGTTGAGCCACAGAGCCACTTCTGGTTTTCTGGTGATTAATTGGTGATAAGAATCTCACAGACTTTCCTGCCTGGACAGGCTTTGAACTGAGATCCTCAGATCTCAGCCTCCTAAGTAGCTAGGATTACAGGTGTAAGCCACCAGCACCTGGCAATTCCATCCAACTTTTTGCTGGTTGATTAGAAATGGAGTCTTGTGGACTTTTCAGCCCTGGCTAGCTTTGAACCACAATGTCCCCGGTCTCAGCACCAGAGTAGCTAGGATTACAGGCATGAGTCATTGGCATCTGGCTTAATACATAGATTTTTATTAGCCTTTTCAGAAGAATATTCCATTTTCAATAATACCAGCATCTGTGCCAGTGAATAGCCAGCCCCAGGTTCCTCGGTTTTTACCTACTTCACAAAGCAAACCTCTGATCTTTTACGGGGTAGAAGAGGAAGGAGCACCCAGTGGGAAACATTTGGGAAGAAGATCCAAATGAAGGACTGCCCTGCGAGCAGTGTTCGCTCAGTCCTTTCTTTAAAAAAAACACAACAACTATTTATTTATTGTCAAAGTAATGCACAGAGGGGTTGCAGTTTTATACATAAGGCAGAGAGTACATTTCTTACCAAACTTGCTACCTCCTCCCTCGTTTTTCTCCCTCTTTCCCCCCGCCCCAACCCCCATGAGTTGTACAGTTGGTTTACAGCATATAGTTTTCTAAGTATTGCTGTTGCATTGGTTCACCTTTTACCCTCTGTCTCTTCATTTTGATGTTCCTGTTCCCTTCCCCAGTTCCAATACACATAATATACAATACCCAGGGTACCAAAATCATTAACAGTGACATCAGAGATAAAACCCTGGGGAATAAAAAAAGACAAAAGAAAGTGGCATGATTTCAGATGGTATATTGAAAACAACAACGACAATGGTAAATCACTTATTTCCATAACTTGGAGTTCATTTCATTTAGCATCATTTTATGTGTTCATTTGTACATAGCTATTGAGCAAGCTCTTTCTTTTTACTTGCATAACCACAAGCAGTGTCAAGGAAAGTTGGAGCAGTCCCTGCCTAAAGAGATAGACTTGGCAAATCCCAGAAACTGGAAGAAAATGGGATGGCTGTATGTTGAATTCCAGCTTGTCTCTGAGTAATTTCTGCCATTGTTTGGATTCTGTTAACTCTTTTACTGGAGATTCTGTTTTCTAGCTTCTAGAAGGTGTGGCTTATGTTTTATCTTTATTTCTTTGTTGTTTTTCCTTTTATTTTGTTGATCTCTTTCCTACGGTATTTGTGGGGTTTGATGGGGAATGTGCCCAGATGTTCATATTTGGGCTTCCATCTTAGCCTTGAAGGCTCTTTACTCTTTCTCGACCATTTCCAGGTCCTGTTAGTCTCTCCATGACTACCTCTGTGTCTTAGCTTGCTCTCTATGGCTCCTTTCTGCTACCTATTCTTCTTGTGCTAAGATGTTATGCCATGGGGTCCTTTGGTCAGAGTCTGCCTATCAGTACTGTCTGTTTTTTCTGCCAATGCATTTTTGAAAGCTGTTTACACTGGTTTTATTTTATTTTATTATAAGCATTGAAAGTTAGAATGCTCTTTGGCAGGCCCAACATTGATATTACCACCAGGTGCAGGACAGAGCCACCATGAGTGACCTTGGGGACACATAATCCCTCTGTATCCTCCCCAAACCTTCTGAAATTCCATCACAACAGGATGGAATATTTCGATTTAAATATTTTGACTCCCATTAAAATATAAATACCCAGAGGAGGACTAATGCCTTAAACTATCTCTAAGCATTTTTCCCTAAGGATGAGTTAGCTATTTTACTGACACTGGGTTTTTATAGGAGGAAAAAGGAGAGTATGCGTGAGAATGTTGGAATGTATGAACTCAGAAACCTGGGGTTGAACTTCGAGGTAGTTTTTGGTGGGGGAGAAAGAAAGATTTGAGGGGAAGATTACAAAAGCAAGACTGGAAATATAAACGACAACCTTAGTTGACTTTACAGTCATCTAAAGCTCTGGACTTAGGTAATATCACTGGCCTGTATTCCCAATTTTGGTTTATTAATCCTCACCTCTTTACTTGGTATTGTTGTTCATCCTTTAGTCTAGTGACATAGCTAATCATCTCTACCCCTGTATGCTATAATTTTCCAGGTCCAAGTTTCTGAGTCATCTCAAGACTTGGCTCATTTGCTCTGTTGTTTGGCCCCTCTTCAATACGTATTGTATGTAACATTTATCCCAAGCCTGGCTAGCCATTTTCCCTTACCACTATCCCTTACTCCATCCAAGGTAACCTCTTTCCACATCACAAGCCATCCCGTGCCTTTCACCTATCTCCATTTCTTGAGTCAGTATTTTATGTTGCACTCCATATTACCCACATTCAATAGATCTTTTCGTTGACCATTAATCCTGGATGTGGAATCTTGTCAAATCTTGTTTAAAATCAAAGTGCTCTTTGTATAGTCACTAAATCTCCATCCTCTTTCATGACAAGGATATCTTCAAGGCACTCCATCAGATTTGTTGAACATGACCTCCGCTGCCTGGGTCCTTGCATCCTTCCTTCAATGAAGTAGGCTTTCCAGGTGTCCCTCACCACGTCCTTCAAGCATGCTTCCAAGAACTCCCTCTACCTCACCTCTGCTACCCTTATACAGACCAGATGTTACACATGCTGGTCTTCTATCTCCCTGCTTGTCTTAAGAGGGATCTGGAAAGAAATATGAAGGCCAGATCTGGATATCTTCAAATCCTTTGGAATTACTTCCAAATAAGTGAATTTCAGTGACTGCCTTGTACCTTGTTTGCTCTTCCCACAAATGCAAGAGTTGGGTAAAATGAATAGCCATGTGTTCTCTACGAACTTATATACTAATGTTATGTCAGATAAAAAGAAAAGAAAAACCACCTAGGTCAGTTATCTTGGAATACCAATTTAGGACTTGAAGATACTCATCGCATTCCTCTCAATACATAGTATGGCTCAGTCCAAACCAGCTGAGATGGGAATAGCTGTACAAAATGCAAACTATCCACCTTTAGCATTGGAAATGCATTTTCTTTTGTGGAAATATGTATCAGATATATTTCTCCAGCCAATCTTTGGAACAGTTGGATAATCAACAACTTCCTTCCTCAGGGGATAAAGCCTACCCCACAACGTAAAAATCACTGAGAGGCGGATGCAAAGGGAGGGGGAGGGGGAGGGGCAGGGCCTGAGCCAAGCATGTCTAGTTTTCTATTCTAGTTCAGGCAAGTCATTCCTGCTTAAAAAGCGGGATGTGTCAGCCTGGGGAGAGGAGCCAAGGAGGTATTCCTTTATCGAGTTCCTACAGATGGAGAATCAAACAGTAGGGCAAGGACACCCAGTAGTATCAGGCATCATAAGAATTTGGTAGTTTTTAAATGCATTCTCAAGACCTAATCTGATTCAATATCCAAGGAAGGCTAAGGGTATCCAGATATGAAAAAAGAACCTCAAGTGATTCTGAGGCAGGTGCTCAGTGAAGCCTACTTTGAGAGACACTATACTAGAATCTTACAAAATCTTCCCTCAAGTGAGTTTGCATAGTCAATACTACTAAACTGAATTATTACATAATCAAATGATTGAGTCTAACTTTAAAAAATTCTACATAAAAATTAAATACACTACTTTCTCTTTTTATGATGATAAAAACAATGTTTGGGAAGATGTTGTATGGTATTTCCTCAACTACTTCCCGCCCCAGAATTTCTATTAATGACTTGAGAGAGAAGACAGAGCCAATGCAACTTGACCAATGTTGAGTCAGGAGCCTACAGCAAGAGAAGTAGCCACAGTCATCTGCACCAGACTGAGCTTAACTAAAATCCAGGTGAAGTCCCCACCTCACTGCCAGGGAGTTGGTGGCCTTGAGGCATGTACTAAAAGAAGACAGATTCGATTGTCAGGAGTTGGCTGACCACGTCAGCTAACAATGGCCTTGTGCTAGGACTACAGTAAGCCAGTTCTCAGCTCAGGCCTTCTCCTTGCCTTGCTTTTGGCCTCTGCTATAACGACTTTGAAGCACCTCATCAAACGGCCAGCCTTCCCAGTCTACTGTTTCTCAATCCCCACCCCACATTCTTCATCCCTTTACCCCATTTTACATTCTTTGCAAATAGCATTCACCATTTGAAATTATATGATTTACACCTACCTTTCTGACTGCTTATTTCCCAATCCTTTCACCTTTTGAATGAAAACTCTATGGGAAGAAAACTCTTCCTTTACTTAGCCACAGTTTAACCTCCAGGCCTGGACAGGCGGCCACAGCAGCAGCCATTGTCTGCCTACTGGCAAAAGGCAGCTAAGGAGGAGAACCCAGGATGCTCCCCATCTTACTGTATGGCTGCACAAGGACAACAGCCAATATGCACATTCAATATACCTTTTACCCAGAATGCATAGCTTGTTTGTATTTACTGGAAAGATCAAACATGGTACAAGAGCCCTTTTTGCAGTACAGACACCGAGAAGTGTTCTAGGTTGGGAAAACAGAGGTGGCTGTTTGTTTTCCTTTGCTGGACGAAAGGAGGCCACAAGTCTTTTTTGCAGTTCCGTTGAAAAGCCAGTAAAATAGAAACCAAACATACATGTGCCAAGAGTTCTACAACGAGGCGGAAGTGGCTTAGGTTTGTGGTCTGTTGCCACATGACAACAATGAAGTTGGAGCCAAGGAATTTTCTGTTCTCTGCATGTTGGAAGGCTCTGCATTTGGAACAGAGAGGAAAGAGGCACATTAAGGTGGAGGAGCTCCATGCTCGATGTGGGGGTCTGAAGGCACTAGGGAGACCCAGAAAACGGAGAACTCTGGCTCCAGGGACCAAATCTCCAAATCTCTCTTGTACTTTTCTTTCTAACCACCACCCTGAGCCTTCATTTTTTTGTGTGGCAGTTTTAGACATTTTTATTTCCCCAAATGGACTTTTTCTTAAAAAAAATTGTCTTATTTTCCTAGAAATTGTGTAGTCCTAGAAAATAAAATTAGGATGATATAGAGGAAAAAACACTACTTTGAAAATTTGCAGGCCCTGATTCTTCTACTAATTACATTAGCTGTGGTTTCAAAATGAAGTTCTAGTCATCTATCTATCTATCTATCTTGACAGTACTAGGGGTTGAACCTACGGCCTCATATTTGTTTGTTATCTTTTTTTTTTCTTTTTCTTAGTTGTAGGGCTTGAACTCAGGCCCTGAGTTCTGTCCCTGGGATCTTTTTGCTTAAGGCTAGCACTGTACCACTTGAGCCACAGCGCCACTTCCAGGATCCTCATGTTTATTCGGCAGACAGCTCTACCACTTGAACCACATACCCAATCCTTATTTGATTTACTTATTTTTTGGATAGATTCTCACATTTTTGCCAAGAGTGTCAGCTTCAGATTATGACTCTCCTATCTCTATGTCGTCTGTCTGTCTGTCTCTCTATATCTTAGTACGTGGGATTATAAACGCATTCTACCATACCTTGCCTGTTGGTTGAGATGAGATCTGGCTACATTGTCTTTTGTGCTAGCCTTGAACTGTTACCTTCCAAATCTCTGCCTCTTGAGTAGCTAGACTTACAGGCATCAGCTACCATGCTCAGCCTATAAGTTGGGATTTTCCATATATACATATACATGTGTGTATATATATATACATATATATATTTACACCTCCTCCATAGACGTTTTCACACTATAGCAATAGAGTGAGCACTTGTGAACCTATATAATTCATAAAGTGAAACAAAAGTTGTCTGCCCTTGCTGAGTGTCAGTAGCCCATGCCTACATTCCTAGCTACTCAGGAGGCTGAGACCTGAAAATTATGACCCAAAGCTAACTAAGGCAGAAAACTTCCCAAGACTCTTATTTCCAATTAACCAGGAAAGAGCTGCAAGTGGAGATGAACTCAAGTGTTAGAGTGCCACCCTTGAGTGAAAGAGCCAAACAAGAGTGTAAGACCTGTGATCAAGTCCCAGTACTGGCATTAAAGAAAATTGTCAACTCCTCCCCTACAGAGTGAGTATGAAGAGACACTTGCTGGTATTTGAGCTAAAAAAAAAAACCCAAACTCCAAAAACTGTTTTTATATGACTCAATTGTTCGTTCTTTCATATCCATTCTTCAACACTCATCTTTAAACTACCCTATGCTTACAGGCTCCTCTTCCTACTAGATGAAAGCAAAGTTCCCGTGGAACTTTGCTCCTCCATTTCTAGTTCACTGTTTGTATGAGAGTCAGTAGGTGGATATTTCTCCTCCATTGTTACAGGCTGAAATGTGTCTCCCTAAAGTCTTCATCTTCAGCATCTCAAAATGTGACCTACAAAGTGGCACCTGAGGTCACAAGGAGGTCATTAGAGTGGGCCCTAATCCTGTCTGTACACTTGTAAGAAGAACACATTCAGACACCTGCACTCGGTATCCACACAGGAGAAAGTGCATATGAAGACCTGCCAGGCAGCTGGCCTTCGTTGAGGGAAGCGTGGGGAGAAAGATACTCTGCAGTACCTGGGCCTTGGCCTTCTGCCCTCCATAACTGTGAGCACATTTTTTTTTGTTTTTAATTCCCACAATCTATGGCATTTTGCTCTATGTCTCACATTCAATGACTTAATTTTACAGATTGAGTGAAACATGACGCATCACCCAGAGGATGGGCCTACTATGGTTAGTCTCTGAAATTCTTAGGGGATAACAAAGACTTTTCTATACAGATATATGGCTCTCTCTCTCTCTCTCTCTCTCTCTCTCTCTCTCTCTCTCTCTCTCTCTCTCGTGTGTGTGTGTGTGTGTGTGTGTGTGTGTGTGTATGTGTGTGTGTGTGTGTGTATGCTCATACTAGGGCTTAAACTCAGGACCTCACACCCTTGCTTAGCTTCTTCCACTCAAGGTCAGAACTCTACCACATGAGACACATCTCCACTTCCAGTTTTTGCTGGTTAGTAAGAGTCTCTCCAATTTGTCTGCCTGGACTGACTTCAAACAGTGATCCTCAGATCCTCTGATCTCAACTTCATGACTAGAGGCATAAGTTATCAATGCCTGATATATACAGAAATGTCTAGAAGACTCCAGAAAATGTTTACCCAGTAAACATTTATGAATGTCCAGCACAGATATTAACTGAAACATCTCTAATGACTTCTCCTCAATGAAAATTGTAAAGCTCACCATCCCTTTCCTGGCCAGTTGAGCAGAGATGGGTAGAACCACAAAGCTGATGGGGAACTCTGTCCTCTAGAATAACAGCCCCTTCACAGCCAACTCTGAAAAGCAATCTTCAGGGGAGCCTGATAATGAACATTAAACAGAAATATTAAATGTACAGTTTCCATTCCAGATGTCAGAATCTGCAAAAATGGGTGATGCAACCAAAATCAAACAATTTTGAGGAGCCGAGCTTTCCTGGTTTATCCAAATCTCTTCAGTAAAAAAAAAAAAAAAAAAAAAAAGATTTTAATGTAACTGTTTCACATGGGATGAGAGCCAAACCCAACCTGAAAGACCTCATTTTGCAAACTTCCCTGAAATGTAGAAGCTTTCCTGATTGTTCGTTTCAAAATGAACAAATGAAAGGTTTCAGTGTAAACAATGTCCAGATGCCCCCAGAAGCCTGGTCGGTTTGCCAATTCCACTGACCAAACACACATTCTGTTCCTTTCCGACTCCAGTGACAGCTCGTGGTGAGAAGCTTTGTTTTCTCTCGCGAGGCCTTTACATACTCAAAGCTTGATGAGGAGATAAATAAGGCGAGACCACTGGGCAATTCTGAAGGATTGTTACATCAGAAGTTATTGAGCATTGTCAAGTCTGATCTTTGCCAGACCTATACATTTTTACCCAGAAAATTTCCATACAATTATGAGAAAACCTGAACCACATTATCCTTATAACCAAGTCCTAGTGTTGGTGGTATGAAAAACTTTCTTCTCCAAAACAAATCAACAGTTTGTGAAACGCATGGCTGTTGTGGTCTGACAGTCTCAATAGAGGGCTGATTAGGTGTTTTTCAATGATAATTTCTTAAGTGTCTCTGCAAATTTTTCCTGGTCACCAATTTGCCCTTGGCCACTAGATCAAGAAAATATAAAAGTGCTCCTAAATTGATACCACAAGCGCTTTTTCTCTGTGTGTGGTGGAACTCTTCCTACGAAATCAAAATTTCTAGTGTGAGTCCCCCATGTACCATAGAACCTGACAAGCCAACTTCAAAGAAAAGTCAGAAAGTATTTCATGGAGTCCACATTCATTGTCTCATGGGTAAATGCCATGAAGGTAGACATACACAGCTGTTCACATCTGTATGCTTTTGACCAGGACTAACAATCAGATTTGTGTAATTAATTAGGTAATCTAGACTTCAGGGGAAATGTTTCAATACAGACTTATTATCACTACACAAATAACCAATTGTCCAGACCGTTTACAATCTTAATTAGAGTATGTCATCCTTTGAAAATGAAAAAACCATGTGTAGTTCTTCCTGTCCTCTGAAACGTAAGTGCAACCAAACCATATTCTCCAAAGACAACGTCCCTTCCAGCACACACATCCCCCTGTGTCCTAAACAGCCAGCCACCATGCCATACACAATTTATGTGCCTGTGCCTCCAATCTGCTTCAAGTCACAGTCCTCATTCTGGACATTCTGGTCTGCCATGGTTCTTTCATGGAATTCCCCAATTCTCGCTCTAAAGTACACCTGCAAAACTTCTCTTCAGCTTCAAATAAGTCAGCCTTCCTCAAACATTTTCCTTGTATTTCTTCCTTCTACTTGAGGGATTTCTTCCAAGCTTCAGGTGTAGCTGAAAACAGAACTTCTTGAAGCTTGCGTTCTGAGACCGCCACAATCCCTACAAAACTCCTTTGTGTTCCAACATCAAGAATTGCCTCTACTAGTGATTTAACAATTTGCTTTATTCTAATAAACCTACTCTTGTTCTACACCTTGACGCTTTACTGAATAAGACTCCTTTAAATAATTTTCTTTTCAAAGTTTGTTTATAGTTGTTGCCAATCTCAATACCCAGAGTGGGGACTGTGAGCTAGAAGACTCCATACCTAGTTGTTCAATGACCCCCAGTTTCCAGGTGCTCATACTCTGTCCCGTGATTGACGGGTCACCTGAAGTCCAGTCATACATCACAGTACTGTGCTGGAGGTGGAGACAAATACAGTATGCGACTATGATAGCGCAGTGGCTGCTTTAAATCCATCCTGGAAAAACAAAGGAAAAAAGAAAGATTTATTAAGTTTGGAAAGATAGCAACTGTGTTTTAAAACTGAAAGTGAAAACCATTTACCACATAAGGCACACGAGTCTTCCTTAATCATCGTGTTTTATATCATCATCGTTAGGCACAGATTTCTGTTCATTAGAGAACAAAGCTTGTTAAAAATATCTCCTTAGAAGCCGAAACATGTTCTACCCTGGGTGTGGACACTACTGGGAGGGGGCGAATAAACTGAGAGAATGAAGGAGGGCAAATATGGTCAAAATATTTTATGGACATTCATGAAAGTGGAACAGTGAATCTTGCTGCCACTAGCGTGGGAAGGGAGAGGAGAGGGAATGATGGAGGAGGGAGCCTGAATGCATAAATGGACCTGGACCAGTGAAAACTGAAATCATCTTGTACAACCAATTGATACTAATTACAAAGAATTGTTATTGGTTATTTTTCCTGGGCCACCCTGGACTTCAATCTTCTTTGTCATCAGTGTGACAGATACATGGCTACAGTGCTCAACTATTGGTCGAGGTGGCATAGCTTCTTGTGCTTTTATTCCACTGGATGGACTCAAACCATCATTTCCTAATCTCCACCTCCCAAGTAGCTAAGAAGCATGAAGCATTGTGCTGGGCCTCTCCTCAGATTTCTATGTAGATATCTACCTCTGAACTAGACATAGCAGAAAAGAAACCACTAAGGTGGCCTTATTAAAGGGTATATGCTTACTGAATGATACAGGTGAGACCAAGATGAATTTCTCACTTGATTCTGATATGTTATGATGACTTTTAATGAAAATTTCAATGCCCATTTGCTTTCCAGGACTTTAAAACACCATTTATTTATTTATTTATTTATTTATTCCTTTCTTTCTTTCTTTCTTTCCTTCTTCCTTTCCTTCCTTCTTTCCTTCTTTCCTTCCTTCTTTCCTTCCTTCCTTCCTTCCTTCCTTCCTTCCTTCCTTCCTTCCTTCCTTCCTTCCTTCCTTCCTTCTTTTCTTCCTCCGTTTTCTATGTACTGGTGTTTGAATTCAGGGTATTGCCCTTGCTAGGATGATACTACCACTTGAACTCTGCTTTTTTTGGTTGTTTTGGAGATGGAGTTTAGCAAACTTTTCTGTCTGTAGTAGCCTCAAACCATAATCCTCTAGCTCTCAGCCTCTTGATTGGCTAGATATGGTTACTCTTAATGGTCTCTAAATTTCTTCTTGATTCTCATGATCCAATCATTGTTAAAAATGGGTAGACTGTGACAACTGTAGTGAAGAAGAATAATCCTCTAAATGGTAATCAATGTATCATGAAAATACAGATTTTGTTGTGGTGTCATGATCTAAAACTCTAAATGAGAGAGTAAGGATAGAGAAATTGGACTTTTTTTGCTTTGGGATGGAGAAATTGCAAAGAATAGAAGAACCCATTTTTGACTTTATGTTTATAAAAACACTTCAGAAAATCAAAGCAAACCATAACTCTCCATAAACCCTCTCATTATAAGAGCAAAACTTGCTGATAGAAGAAAGGTGTTTTCAGACTTTAGCAACTCAGATAACAAATAAATATTACACTACAGGTAACAATGTTAAAATAAGGCAGGTTTCCCTCCAAAAATTGCATAAACTCAGCCTACCAAAAGGAGAGAAGAAATGAAATAGCAGCAGAGATCGAAGAGGTTTAGCAGCCTCTGAGTGGGTTTCAGAGAAGAGTATCTATGCCTCCTGTCCAGCCTTCAAAGAAAGCCATTTAAGTTGCACTTAGCTTCCCTCTGGAGGGACTCTAAGAAGAAAGAAAATGGGTGTCAACTTCCTTTCCAGCAAGCTGGGAGCTCAGAGTCTCTCAGATGTGTCCTGAGAAATGATGCATTGTGAATTAAGAGAGGAAACTGGAAGAACTTGGAAGAAAAGGAATGTGAGCAAGCATCCAAGCATATCCTAAGTCCTTAAGGGATGTTTGGATCCAAAGAGGCTAAACATAGGGGACCACCACCAACAGTGACAGTATGAGTGGGACAAACCTGAGGCCTGCATGGATCTTAGCAACATGGTTACATGACAGAGATATAGCCCAACCATGACAATGAAAGGAAGGACAACTATGATACTATTTTGTCCTAATGTGCATACTACCCCTTCAAGTCCTTTAGAGTTAGGAAGGGTAAGTTGAAATTTAAGTGACTACCTTGCAGTTTTTGTTAGGGAAAAGAGTGCTCAAGGAGGTAACTGCTTTGTTCCAGAAAAATAGAGAATGTGAGTTTTGCACACTTGAAGTTCCTACCAGTGAAATTTGTAGATAATACACATGCAAACATGGTGGTCTGGGAAGTGCACAAACTACTGTAGAATTCCGAGCCAGCACGGGAAGTCCAGATCCATTTCAGAAGCCAGTCTGTCTTCAAAGGTTTTGACTCGCTGACCCCTGGCTGGCCTGCATCCTTCTCTCAGAATACACCAGACAGATGAATAAACACAGATCACAAATGGACCACATGTTCTCTGCCTCTTCCAAGTGATCTGAGGCTATGGGCCTCCCTGCTGCAAACTTTCCATCCAGGTTCTCCTGAGTGATGCGCAGACTCCACAGACATGTCCCTATTCCCCCTTCACCAAGAGATGACATAGAAAATAATGAGCAGGTGGGGATTTATAAACCTGGTAAAGAAAGGTGCCTCAGCTTTATGGAGATTCATGGTCTACTATACAGTAGACCCTGAGTTTATTAATTGTTTAGCACACACATTCTCTCACTGATTTCTTCCTTTGATCCTGGTAAGACCCTTTAACAACTTCTTAATGAAGAAACCATCTCATTATCTGCCACTATGCCCTTGAGAAAAAAGAGGAAAAGGGAGATAGAGGTCTGAAAAGGAAGAATGAAGGTCTAGCAGGGGGACTTGGGAGGAGATGGGGAGTACTGTGCCCACCATATTACTTGAGGGTTGACTCATGAATGTAATAAGCTACCTTTGAGTGCAGCTAAAAGAGTGGAAGATGGGTAAAACACAAGGATGCCTCCAACAGAGAACAGAAGACAAGCAATGCACAAATAATTGCTTCCTGATATGTGTGCATCTTCCACATTGTCAGTGTTTTGGGATGTGGTCCAGAAATCTTTTGACCACTGAAGATCTTTCCTTCTTAAATCACTTTATTGGGTATGACTGACCTATAAAACACTACATACATTTAACATACAAGCACAAATATATGTATATGTACATATGTGTGGGGCTAAGTATTCACCTATGAAGGAGTCCTCATTATAAAGGTTATGTGCTTATCAATCACCTTCCAAATTTCCTCCAGGCCCATTACTGTTGTTATTTTACTGTTCTATTTTTTTGTGGTAAAATAGATAATATAAGATCTATCCTCTTAAGATATTTTAAGTATATACTACCACATCCATAAATATAGGCATTACTCTATTTAGTACATCTCCAAGTTTTATTAATCTTGCCTAACTAAACCTTTTAACCTTCCCCCACATTTCCTCTTCTCCCAGTCCCTAGCAACAGCAGTCTACTTTCAACTTCTGAGGCTATTTTAGGTTCCATATATAAATGAGGTCATAGAGTATTTGTCTTTCCATGCCTGGATAATTTCACTTAACATAATAAAATAATATGGATAGATTGGAGACCATTCACATTGTCACAAATTATAGGATTTAATTTTGAAGTCTGAGTCTTTCTCTCTCTTCCCTACTTTTCTCCCTTCCTCCCTCTCTCCTCTCCCACTTGAATTTTGGATAGTCCATTGCTTAGTATTGAAAAGCACAACTGTTTTATAACTGGATTTTGTATCCTCCAACTTTACTTTTTTAATGTTTTCTAGTTTTTTTTATAAATTTCCTAGCATTTGACTATTAAGCTGAAATGTAAATTCTAGTGCAAATAAGAATATTAATCGACTATACTAATGTAACCCAGTCAAAGACCTAATCAAAAGCTTTCAGAAGTACCTTATGTCATTCTTTCTGGATCGAAGCCCAAGGAAGGAGAGAAGGTGTATCAAACTGAGACTTCAAAAATTCACTTTTGATTTTTAATTATGATGGAGATAGATAGTAGGGACAGTGAAAGGGACTCTTGGGGGGAAAAAATCTAGGTACAAAATCAGATAGGATGGTAAAAGAGCCAGCAACTTCCACGAGTGCCCTGGGGCCTAGGAGTGATGGGGAAGGCTCGGCCTCGTGCAGGACAGCCTCCTCAGAGACCATTTCAGTTCTCTTTTCACACCTGGCATGCATTTATATGGTACCAGAGAAAGGACTTTTATTTTAAATTATGCATGTGGATTTTCACCTTTATTCTATCAGAATCAAACTAAATGTTATTCCACAACACTCCATAAAGTTAATGATACAATTTGACTAGAACTCTTTCCTGAAATATGACATTCTTCAGGGACTCTGCAGGTATTAAAGGGACCAGGTTCCAGGGCCAAATCGTACCCCTGGAGCCACATAGAAGTTCCACAAGCTCTTATATACCAATGACATATATATTCCTTGGTTTCTGTGAATTCAATCAGGAGGTTTATATGCAAAGCCCCTGAAAAACCAGAGGTACCATGGAATGAGATCTGAATGCTGCCCAGATCTGAGCAGTGAAGTTCAAAAACCACACCCAACTAACTGCAGGTAACTAATGACCAGCTCAAAGCAGAGAGGACAAGGAAATTAGAAAAGAAAGGAATTAGAAAGAAAAGTAAAAATGTAGCTAAGTTTCCAACATTGTGGTTTCAGACTGTGACAAAATTTATAAAATTGATCACCTGTTTTGTACTGAATTAATGACTACTTCAAGACATTATTAATGAATAGCTAAAACATCTTTCCTTTCATTGACCCATTAAGAAATTTCAATAGATGACCCCATTCAGAATTTAAGATTGTTTCCTTTTTGTGTCCTAGACTTAATCCACAGTTGGTCTGACCCATAACACTCTTGAATTCATGGAGCCTAATATACTATGTGGAAAAGGTAAATATTCATAGCAAATAAAAGTAAATATTCATGCGTGTGTGTGTGTGTGTGTGTGTGTGTGTGTGTGTAATGTGTACTAGAACATAACAAATATGCATTGCATCCCAGTGGTGAACTACCTCCAAAGAAGAACAGTGAGAAGACCATTTAAATTAAGAAAGAACGAAAGGCCAGTGGTGGGATTTCTGGGAGGAAACCAGGAATGTGTCATGTTCAGGCCAGGTCCTCCACAAAGCATTTCCATTCCCCTCCTCACTCCGCCTTCATGTAGTACTCTGTCATCTTTCCTGCCTCTGACTCCTCCCAGGTACCACACATCTAATATCCTGGTTACTCAGAACAGGAGAGGTGCCACCATGCCAAAGATTGGGGCCATGGTGAAAATGGAATCTTTTCAAAGAAGGAGCAGAGGCTGCAGAAGCCCCTGAATATGAATATGCTAGATTGTCTGTATGTGTGTGCGGGGGCCCTCCCCCCTCCCCCTTGCTTCTGTAACAGTTCTGTTAATTCCAGCATTGAACCTGTGCATGATCATTACTTCCTCCTCTCATCGTCTTATAATACATCCATTCCAGCACAGACAAGACTCCCAATGTCAACACTGTTTGCTTTCCTTTCAGAGCAAGACACGTTCCTTCCTATGCTATCACACATTTAGAGCAGATGTTCCTTAAAACAAGGATAAACCAGGTGCTTAACATATTTTATTCCAAGGGGTAATTTTAGAAATTATTGCAATCAATGAGCTAATAATAATGGTGGTAATGATGAGGCCAAGTTATTATTACCTATTACCTTTAATCATCCACAGAAACTCAATTGAACATAATTAGAGACATCATCATAAATAACGGGGAGCAGATGGAAGATGCTAGGCTTTGCATTTTGAGGACTGAGTGGGAAGGTTAATGATGGAGCAATGGGCACAAAGAATGGGCCATTTATGTCCCAAATCCACACTGCACTTGAATCTCCCCTGTCTGATACCCATAAAAGCAGCTAAATTTGACAGAAGATATACTCATCCGTGCCCAACATCCACTCATTAACTTTGCAACAGCTTTCTCCCGGTCATCGCAAGACCCCGGATCTCTTCATCCCCATCCACTTACACCAACCAGTGGCCAAGTTTCTTTCTTTCTTTCCTTTTCATTAGCATAAGAAAAATAAGAATAGTAGTCTATCCTGACCTCCCCTCAACCCCTCTAATTCCTGAAAAACATGCCTCCAGGCTTTGCACCTTTGAAAAACATGCAAATGCTTTAGTGAGTCATTTAGTATTAACCTAATATTTAGCATGAAATACAGCAAGTCAGATCACTTCCTTTCCATTAATTCAACAAAACAACTATTTCCTACGTAAGCCTAACTATTTAATAGGTGCAGAAGTGTGCAGACATGTAAGACACAGGTGTTCAACTAGGAAAAAGCTAGATACAGAGATAGAAGTGTGGACTCTGGGGAAGTACAGTTGGGGTTCGGGGCCTATAACGCCATTTACTTAGCATTTCACTGGCAAAATATGTTCTTCCTGGGATCCTTGGTTCCACCCAAAGTCAATGGCTAGTGTGTTGGCAGCTCCTTCTCTGCAAACCTATGACACCCTGTGCTTTCTCCATACAAACCACTTCCCTCCAGAATGCAGTTGTACATAACTTCCTGCCCTGGTCACAAAGAGAATGCACTGTACTGACCAGTTCTGTCCCCATTGTTTGTATCTGACACATACTAAGCACTAAACAAAACTGAGTTTTTATATCCATAAAGAAGTTTATAATCTAAACAACAGACAAGACCACCAGAAATAGAAGTGATGCCAGAGACCTATCCTAGAAGTAATACAAAGTAAGGAAGATCAAGATGGCTCTGAATGGCCAAGCAACCCTATTATCAAGAAGTGGGATGGAAAGCAGAGCACTGGTAGCTCATGTCTATAGTCCTATCTACTCTGGAGGCCAAGATCTAAGGATTATGGTTCAAAGCCATTCCAGCCAGGAAAGTCCATGAGACTTTTATTTCCAATCAGTCACCAGAAAACTGGAAGTGGTGCTGTGACTCAAAGTGGTAGAGCACTAGCCTTGAGCAAAAAACCTCAGGGACAGTGCCTAAGCCCTGAGTTCAAGCTCTATGACTGACAAGAAAAAAAAATAGCATTGAATTATATTGTGAAAGCACTTGAGCAATTTGCTTTATCTCTCATACATTGGATTTTCCGCAATGAAAGAGGAATAACAACTGATTTTTGACAACCACATAGAGATGAAACAATTCTTTTAACTTTTCTCAATAAATGCACTTTTTGCATTTATTGACAAATACCATATGAATATAATAACTGATAATTACCCTAGGAAAAAAGTAATGATGTAAATATCCATGCAATGTTTCATGTTTGTGGTCTTTGAGGGGCTTTTACTCAAATATCTCCCAGGGAGTAAACACATATGGCCTATAAATATGGCCCAAAGCAATTTTCTTCGCTTGTTCCCCCAAATACTTCATTTTAGAACTTAAGAACAAGTCCACTTAAAACTTTTATGGAGTTGTAGTCTTTAAAAAAAAATCATACTCATTACTAAAACTAGTAAGAATTTAGTATAAAAATTAATAACAGGATATAAGGTTATGGAATCTTATCAATAATATCTTTATAATCTGTTGGTCTCTTTGAGATGTGCCAAACATAACTAAGATCTATTTGATGGACACAGTATTTTAGCATATAAAACTTTATAAGTGTTTTCCTTTGCACAATTAGTAAATCCCATTTAAATAAATATTATCATGAGATTTCACCCAGGAGTGGTAAGATATGATGGCCAAAATAGATACTATTATTTGGATAATTTGCCTGCATATTTTAATTTTCCATTTAACTTCACTTATGGAAACTAAGCTAAAGTAAAAATTATTTAATTTGGAAAAAATACTTAATAATGTCTATCTATGTGCAATGCTCCACATATAAAATGTAAAAGGGATTAAAAAATATACCTAAGAAAATCCTGGCCTCTGACAAGATCACATCTGAAAAAAGTTTGGTACTGGTGGTTCATGCCTATTATACTCCTACCTCCTCGGAGGGCTGACTGTTGAGGATCCCAGCTCAATGCTCATGGGGGCAGACAAATCTGATAGACTTATCTCCAATCCAAAGGCAAAAAAGCCAGAAGTGGAGGTGTAGCTCAAGTGGTAGAATACCAGACTTGATTGAAAAAAAATCCAGACAAGAGAGCATCATGGCCCTGAGTTCAAGTCCTGATAATAGCACACACAAGAAAATAATAAAAGATAACATCTTAGTTGATAAATGTGGTGGGAAGGCCAGAAGACTCACAAACCAATACAAAGACAGAAGCAAAATGAGATCAATCAACTTGGGCTCCTCCTATGGAATCCTCAGGAAGGTAAAGGTTCTGTGCTGTTCAGTTGGGCAGTTGAGAAAGGAGTATGGTGGGCTTGACTCATGGGAGTCTTTGGTCCAAAAAGTTGACATGGAGAAAGCAATCATTATCTTTTACTCTTTTTTAGCCCAGCAGAAGAATATTGGGAAATGGAGTTGGAAAACTGAATTGGCCCCAGATTCTTAAATGTGTTAAATATTGTATCAAGTACTTTTCACTTAATATAGAAACCCTGAAGAGATCACAGAATGTCTTTTGTTTTGGCTTTTGTGTTTAGCAAGTTAGTGACCTAAATTAATATATCATTATGGAAACATATCATTATTCCACCTCTCACATCTAGAGGCTTCCCAAACCTGCCTATTCTCCCAGATTCTCTGACTACAGCACATTCCATCTAGCACCCCTTCTCAGCATCCTCCCAAGAAAGCTCCCATTGGATTTCCAGGCCCCTCCCCAACTGATAAGTTATGAGCTTCAGTGGAAGCCCAGATACTTTGACCCCTTGCTTAAATTCCATCAGTAGACCCCTCTAGCCAATGGCCAGTTGCTAAGTATGGCATAGAAGATCTATCTTTGAAACTTAAACTTCCATGCCTACTGAGTAACTCCCTCAAAGGCACACCCTCTGAGTCTTCCTTCTGTGCTATGATTTGGAATTCCTCACTGTTCTACTCAATGCCTCGCTGTCTCATCGCCCTCGCTCTACATCTACATCCATGGCCTCCTTTTCTGCCTGGGAGACTACTTCCTGTGATTTGCAATTCAGTTCCGAAGTCACTTCCTTTTCAAAGCCCTCCCTGTGAACCCCCAACCTTGCCCCTGCTTCTCTTTTTCTGAATGGCACTCATATGAGCTCTGTGGCTCTACTTATCTTATGTATTACCTTATGTCCATTCCAGTTACCAACTTCCCACTACCCAGACAACATCCTGACTGGATAATCTAATTCCTTTATTTTATCACACCAACTTCCTAAAAATATGCAAAGCAGCTGAGAGGAAAAGATTTAGGAAAAAAAAATGAACATGACAGTAAATTGGATGAGCCACTGCAGGGTTGGAGGAAGGGGGAGAAGATGATGGATTCTCCTTTGAACATGGAAATATGCCTTTGGCATCCACTGCAATCAGGCCCAGCTTTTGAGGCCACAAGTGATTCTGATTAGCCAGCGCTGGAGAATGAAGTCGTCCTCTTCACTTCCCAGGCCCCACACGCCCATCTCGCTTGATAACTTCCTCCAAGATGACTTCGAAGTTCATTCGTCCTGTCTCCATTATCCAAATATTTCCTTGGACAAGAACTCACTTTGGGCATGGCTTCAGATCCTATATCTCTCCGTGCGTGCAAGCTCAGGGAGTAGGAAACACAAAATGATTTGCAAGCTGGCGCTAGAGAGGACTGTCAAGGCGACCGCGGGTTGTTATTGTTATTACTGCCTTCCTTTCAACCCAAGTCTGTTTATTGTTATGGTCCTGTCCTGTTGCTGATGCTCTGTCCATTTCTTCATTGCAAGTGTGAAAGGAAACCTGGCAATAGTTTTGCTAGTGAGAGTTCTCAATCAATAATGGATTCATCCTGAGATACGGCAGGACATCTGTAAGGTATTTGAAGACGCTGTCCATCTTGCCTTGAGGGATGCTAAAGCAAGCAGGCTCCCTTCTCCCTGGAAGGCTATAAAACACCCAGAGTTAGGAAGTGACAGCAAAGTGCCAGTGATTCCTGCTTAAAAGAGCAAGTGCTGGAACTTGTCGGATGCACGTGGTTCCAAAGGGAAGATTGGCATTCAGTTTCTGCACAGGATCTGGGACTTGTGTTTGGGCAGAATTTCAGCCAAAGGCAACCCAGAGAAGTAACATGTACTATGCTGAAAATAATTTGTGTGGTGTGACTGCTCATTTGCCTAAGACACTGTGCATGCATCAGCACACATGTTTCCAGTTGTTATTTTGTTGCGAAGTTTTGAAAAGGTCATATTACATGAATTTGGGGGGGAAAATCTTTCTTGGAAGCATTTTAATGTTTCTAGCTGGCCTAGTGGGGATTTCAATGAATTACTAAAACCTTTTTCCCTCTCCCAGGATAAAGAAGTTTATCAATGAGAAGTCATCACTGGAGATGGGGAGATGGGGGGAAAGGAGAAAGGGCTGCTCTGATAGGTAGGTGAGCTTTCACACAGAGAAAGGGAATAGTGACTTGCAAAGCCAGCTCTAATGAAGAATAGAGAAAGAAAGCAATGAGCAAGCCAAAGTGGCCATGGTTAAGGAAAAAGGGCAAACAAGAAACACCTTCTAACTCCAGGTTGTAAGAGAAATCCTTAAATCAAGGGCCACAAGAGTTGCAATGAAAACAATGCCTTAAAGAAAAATCCATTTGGAAATAAAACGAGGACAGCACAGTAAACCAGCAAAAGTGTTTTTGGAGACACGTTCAGTCAATCAAAACCAAATTTAGAACTGTGAAAGGAGCCTGAGGAGAGACAGATGGAAGAAGAGAAAAGAAAAATGAAGAGGAAGAACAATAGAAGGCAAAGGAACAAGGCAAAGCCAGAAATGACACCAAAGCTGGAGTATTTGTTTTATGAAGTATCAAAAACTCACAAAGGGTTATTTGTCATTGCTGAATTTAGAAATTTATTATTCTATATTAACAAGAGACCAAAATAACTAAGATCATTGTCTCAGAGTGTTTGTAAAATGTGTCTCCATCCAGGGGACAGTGACCCAAGCTGACAGGCTGACTCATTGTGACTAGGGAGAGGAGGGCCTTAAATCTTCCAATTCCCATATCCATTGCCCTGCTAATGGCCAGAGAACTCCTCCAGGGTTCTGGGAATCTTTGAAGTCCAGGCAAGTTTTGGATGGGAAATGGAGGAGTAGCTACAGAAAAGTGAATGAGAATTTATTACCAAGACCTTGAGGGGGTTTCATATAAAAGCCCTAAATTAACTTTTAATACATATGAAATTCTGTGCTGTCACCCACTGTCTTAACCTGATTGCTTGCATTGGGGGAGAGGGAGGGAGGGAGCTTTTCATATCAACACAGGATAATCTCTGATCTTTGCCATTTTATTAAAGAAACACTGGAAATTCTCAGGCTTCAAGCTTCATCAAGAGGCAAGAAAGTAGATCACCACTCTACATAGAGGAATGCTCAACATCAAGAGCCCCACTAAGCCATCTCTAAGAGTCTAAGGCCACCTGTGGGCTTTTAGCCTTACTGGTTCCATCTGGGTCTTACAATACCAGCCACACCCCCCTCAGGCTCCACCCACTCACCCACCTTCCTTTTTTTTAATATTCTTTTATTTATTAATATTGTAAAGGTAACATACAGAGAAGTTACAGTTACATAAGTCAGGTAATGAGTACATTCCATTTTGAACAGTTTCATCTCTTCCCTCATTTTCTCACAGTTTTTCCCCTCCTGACTTCCTCCCCCACAAGTATATAGTTCATTTTCACCATAGTGTCTAGTGAGGATCACTGCTGCATTTGTTCACCCTTTGTCCTGCCATTCCTGTGCTTCCTCCTTACCCTCACCAAAACAGATAAACTTACACACAAGACAAAAGTTACAGAAATCAAAAACAGTGACAAAGGAGAAAAAAGGAAAATAACAAAAGAAACTCTTGTTCCCATTTCTTGGAGTTAATTTTGATAAATATCATTTTATATGATCGTATTCACATAGCTATTGAGCCTTTGTGATACTTTCCTAAGAATATCCTCCTTTGGTCTCACTGTGTGAATGTTTAGAGTCCTGTTTAGTTTATCATCTCCAAGTGTAATTTTTTGTCTTTTATCATCCATTGTGTTTACTTGTAGTTTTGAATGTACATTCTAATTACTACAAATGAGGGAAACCATGCAACCTATGCTGCTTTGGGTCTGGCTTACTTCACTTAATATAATTGTTTCCAAGTCTTACCATTTTATTACAAATGCTGCAATATCATTCTTTCTGATGGAAGCATAGAATTCGATTGTGTATATATACCATGTTTCCTTGATCCATTGATCTACTGAGGAGCATCTTGGTTGATTCCATAACTTAGCTATGGTAAATAATACTTCAATGAATATGGTTGTGCTGGTAGCTTTAGTGTGGCTTTGTTTGTGGTCTATTGGATAAATGCCCAGGAGTGGAATTGCTGGGTCATAGGGAAGCTCTACATTCAGACTTTAGAGGAACCTCTGTACTGCTTTTCAGAGTAGTTAAACATATTTACATTCCTACCAACAGTGTAGTAGCATTCTCTATTGGTCATATTCCCACCAGCATTTGTTACTGCTAGTTTTCTTTTCTTTTTTTTTTAAATTTTTTATTATAAAACTGATGTACAGAGAAGTTACAGTTTCATACGTTAGGCATTGGATACATTTCTTGTACTGTTGGTTACCTTGTCCCTCATACCCCCCTCCCCCCTCCCCCTTTCCCCCCCTGAGGTGTTCAGTTCACTTACACCAAACAGTTTTGCAAGTATTGCTTTTGATGTTGTTTCTCTTATTTTACCCTTTGTCTCTCAATTTTGGTATTCCCTTTCAATTTCCTAATTCTAATACCAGTACACACGGTTTCCAATATACTCAGGTAAGATTACAGAGATAGTGTAGATACAATCACAAGAAGGTGATACAAGAACATCATCAATAGTAGAAGCTACAGATACACATGGTATGTTGAAAGTAGTTACAACTATGATATAACAATCATTTCCATAAAACGGAGTTCATTTCACTTAGCATCATCTTATGTGATCATAAGGGTATAGCTATTGGGCTCTTGTGATCCTCTGTTGTGACTTGCCTAAACCTGTCACCCACCTTTCTATTGAACACCAGACCAGCCATTCTCAAGCTCTTTCATTCTCAGGAAACCTTCCTGACCACTTGGGTGACATTAAGTGCTCTTACCCCAGCTTTTCAATATTTCCCCTGCTTGTCAACTCTTGTCACCTCTTCCCGTTTATCTATCACATTATACGTGTCTTAAAACAGGCCATGTGGACTATTTACTGTTGACTTTTAAGCTTTGGGAACCATGTCAGACATGCACAATCCTTCTGTAGTTAATAAATGAATGAGGTCTTTCTCCACCTTGACTCTAAAACTCTGGTTCCTTCAGCTTTATCATGCTGCCCAGTGGGTGTCTGTTAGTCTCTGTCAGGTTTAAGGTCAAAAGCCTGCATTTGTACACCCCAGCCCCAAACTCAGCCCCCACTAATGATCTTTTTAAGCACAAATATATGAGTTATAACCAGTTGCAGAAACGGAACATAATACCTAACCTTAAGCAACCTATGAGGTTTTCAACCCAAATAACATAGAAATTACTCTGACAAGGACACACTATTGAAAATGATAGGAAAGAAGGTCCTAGCCTTCCAGGCGCTTATCTTCCAGCAGGCTGCACTAAACCAATAAATGCACTGGCAAAACAGGGGTCCTACCTGCTTTTCCAGAACAAGGACAGTATGAGCTGACCTTTGTGAAAACTCACAGAAATTAGTATGGCAAAGAGTAAAGGTGACAGGCAATCCAAAGAGGGCAAAGCATGTACAAAGCATGAGAAAGGAGGAGTAGGGTATATTTTAGAGACTAGAAAAATAATCAGTCACATAAAGTTGCATTAAATGAGTTGATACCAGTAAACTTGTCCTTCCCCTTCACCTTGGAGAGCTTCTGTAAATGACAGCTTCTTGTTCTTGTGGTTCAAGTCAAGAGAAAGCCAGTGTCTCATGGTTGTTTTCACTTATTGCTGGCTTTCAATATCCAGACCTTGAGTTCAGCATTTTATTTATATCACCTCATTTAATTTAATGGTTACTCTAAGACTTAGACTATTTTTTTCATTTTCATAAATGAGGCCACTGAAGTCATTGAGACCAAAGAACTGATTGTTGGTGTGGCAGAGCCCAAGAGTGAACCTGTACAGTTTCTGCTAATGAACCAAAAATAACCACATTGCCAGAATCATATAAAGTTACATCCAGGAGAAAACAGAGACAGTGATAGTAAATCAAAATTTATCAATGAGAAAGCTGAGATGCAAAGAATGAAAGGATTTCCTTTCAAATCACATACTCAGCCTGAGAAAATCTAGGGACATTAAACAATCCATAGAGATTGAGCCTTTGCGGCTCATGCCTGTAACCCTTGGTACTCAGGAGGCTGAGATCTGAGGATCATGGTTTGAACCCTATCTAGGCAGAAAAGTCCATCTCATTTTCAATTAACAAGAAAAATGGCAGCAAGTGAGCCATGGCTCAAGAGATAGAGTATCTTCTTTGAGTGAAAAAGCCAAGCAAGACCATGAGGTCCTGAGTTCAAGACCCTAGAACTAGAAAAGAAATTAAATGCTTGAACACGTTAGAGTTCTAGTTTCACAGGGACCTTTCCCTCAGAAGATCAAAGGCTGACTCTTGGACACCAAGTAGCTCCCATAGAAAGTGCTGCTTTATCATTTAAATGTATGCGAAACCCTAAACCCAAAGCATGTGGATTTGATTTACCTTTAAATATTCTTGAGTTTAACACATGGAAAACAAAAGTAGAGATGACTCTTGTAAAAAAAAAAAAAAAAGATAACTCTTTCAAATCCAGATTCTTTTTAAGGTTTCAACTATTTGGTAACAATTGCCCAAATCAGTTCTGCTCTATGGGGCCACTGGGCTTGTCCATAGTCACCATGAATGAGTCTCCTTTGCTCCATTATGCTCGGTGTGTACATTGCAAGCTGGAGTTCCTTTTGTCTGTAATGAAGTACCAGCTACACAAAAAGTCTCTCCATTTCAAACTCTGATAAGCAGTATTTTTCTAATATATGTATATATATATATGTTTATACACATGTAATATATACATATATAAACATGAGTGTGTATATACATGTATAGATATATGTATATATATATTCACACATACATGTATACATATAAAATATATTTATAAGTGTATATATACATATAAATGCATATATATTTGAAAATTCCTTCAAATACACTATGAGATGCACTCAGAGGAGCAGCTTTGGATGCACAGACTCTGCAGGATCCACCCAGAAGCTGTGTGTTCTGAGATGATGGTGAAGAAGTAGAGTTCATGTAGTTCTCTTGCAGGCACTCCCATCTACCTTCTATGTGACTTTATGAAGTCACATGCTATACCCCACACAGGGTTCATTCTCTTGATCTATGACTACAGCACTGAAGATCACCCTCCTTACACCAGAAGCGCTGTGAACATGGAGACGTACAAGTCCTTTGCAGTACTACTGAACCACTGCATTAAGAATGTGACATTTAGCTGGGTGTCAGTAGTTCATGCCTGTATGCTAGCTACGCAGAAGGCTGAGATCTGAGGATTGCAGTTCAAAACTTGCTGGGACAGGAAAGTCCTTGAGTCTCTTATCTTGAATTAATTGCTAGAAAAATGCCAAAAAATAGAGCAGTGGCTCAAGTGGTTGAGTGCTAACCTTGAGCAAAAGTGCTCAGGGACAATGTCCAGGCCTTCACTTCAAACCTCAGGAACAGTGAGTGCAAAAATAGATAAGATATATGATTGACTGATAGCTAGCTAGCTAGATTGTAGATAGATAGATAGATAGATAGATAGATAGATAGATAGATAGATCTTAGAAAACCTTTGGGAACAATTGTTCCCTCTGATCTTCTCAAGTCTCTGCTTTCTTCTCCTCTGAGCTTTAACATGAGTCCTCTCCCCTTACCAGGAAGCCTTCTCTGAAGCCTCTGATTTCACACACTGCGGATCACTTAGGAAGTACTTGCTCACAGGCCAGTTCCTGCTACGGAGACACAAGTTTTCAATAACCAGAACCTAGTTGTATATTTTCATCATTGTTCCTGTTAATTTTGCTTTTGTTAGTTTGTTTTGGCTCAACAAGCCCCTTGAGTATGTTTTCTGCCTTCATGGATCTGAATGGGCTGAACATTTAAAGATGGTGAAAACTCAGTGACTATTCTCAAGGAATTCATAGCCATTTGGGAGCAGCAGAAGAGGAAACCAATACCAATCAGTGGAGCTGATCTAGACCTGCAGGGGGCACCATGAGTGGAGTAGGCCCAACTCTGGGTGGTCAGGGATGAGCTACTCTTCCGCAAGGGCTGCTGAAGGAAGTCTTGCTCTAATGTTCTCTCTTCTGCCTTCCTCAGAGTCCCTGATAGGGGTTAGCATCAGACCTAATCTCTTCCTTCAAGAGGAAGTTAGCTATCACCACCCACCAAGCACTAGTGATGTCCTCCAGGCATTTTCCACAAATCCCAGTGACCAAATAACTGTGGCACCTTTGACCACACACCCAGGTGGTGCTACATATATAGGCCTCATAATAGCAGCTAATGAATCATTCCCTTTGGCTTCATAAAGAGCAAAGCCAAAGTCGCCTCTGGCACCCACCTTGAGTTATAGGCCTGGCTAAGAGCAGCAGCAGTTAAAGCTTTCGTTACTACAGCCTGTGTTTCTTTGCATGTTCATATGTAAAAATAATAATGATTCTGCATCTGCAGTATGTTTTATATGCTGCCAAATACCATCCCATCCATCTTTGTGTTTGATTCAATCACTCATCACAATGGATAGTACATGGATTGTTTTCTACTATAGTTAAGAGTAGTAGAAGTAGTGTAGGTAAGTCAAGCTAAAACCCTAGCCTCCTATCTCTTAATCTAGTGATCTGGAGAGTATACCACACTGCAGGAACAATGGAGAGCAAGGAAGAGGGGCTATCCAGCTCTTGTTTTGACCTTTCCTTTATATGAGTCAATTCATGTCAGCCAGTATACCTTAGACTGAACCATTATCTAAACGCAGAGCTGGGTGCTAACAGAAGGAAAGAGGAGCAAGGTCACTCAGCTTCTAGGATACCTCGGATAGAGGAAATAGATAAAACACACACGCAATCAAAGTAAAGCAAGTACCATTAAGAAAACTTCCTAGTTTTGTCAGCCCACTCATCTGTAGTTTAGTTTTGAGTCTGGGCTTCAAAGATCTGATTTGCTTCAGTGATACCTAGCTAACAGGAGCCTTGGAGATGTTACAGTCCAGTCCCTTTACCCAACAAATGCAGAAACCAAGCCAATAGGAAAATCACTCTCCCTGTTGCCCTATGACATGGAAAAATGACACTGGAGCACTGAACTAATCTCACCATTCCTTCAAACACCATGGCCCATGATTGCTACAACACTAAAATATTTACTACCTTATTATTTTTTTAGCAGTCAACTATCATTTTAGGAGACTTAAATACCAAAGGAAAATCATTCCACATTTACCTTCTAAGATCTCTCTGCTCCTTTGTGCAGATCCCTGTTTCCATCTGCTACCGTTTCCCTGGGGTCTGAGGGTTACGTTTAACATACCATGTAATGCAGGTCTCTTAGGTGATTGCTTCAGATTGAATTCTACTGGTAAAGAATTCTGTACGTATTAGCTAAGTAGCCAATGTTGTTGCTCATGTACTCTCTGTAGAAATATTTTCCAAGTGAAAATTGTATTTCTTTACAACAGAACATTTTAACTTTATTGGGGAGTTCCTGTGTCCTGCTAAATGCTTTCACTTCTAAAAACATGACATTTTAGAGTGGTATTTTAAATATGAATGGTTAACTATAATCTCTGGACAAAATGTTTTCTAAGATCAATTTAGTAAAATTCTTTTAACAAATTAAAATTATTTAATGTATTTAAATAGATCATCATAGCAAGCATAACTGTGAGGAATTGCAAGATTTTTAACATAATTTCCAGCATTTATAAATTCACCATTATGAATAGACTTTATTCTTTCAATTCTTACATATTTTCCAATAAATTATTGCTCTAAGATCTTTAGTTCTTTATAATTTTTCAATTTAAATACATATTGACAAACATGTTTTCTTCTAAATCTAGGAGGATATTCAAATCTACTAAGTGAATTTTAATCTGGGTTAAATTTACACAACTGAAAAATTCCTTCAGCTGATGTTCTCACCTCATTTGCCTTATGCACATTCAGATTGAATCCTAGAATCTCTATTTGAGTACTGAGACATAATAAACATGTTTTCAAATATTCTTTAATAGTAAAGATTATATAAGAAATTATAAACTTCAGAAATAAAGATTTTCATTTCATCACATGATTCACCAAGACATGGGAAAAATCCACTTTGGGCAACTAAATGCACTTTTTTTCCCTTTGTTGTCACACTATATGATATTATAGTCTTTTACTTATGATGCCAATAGGGTTACTCATTTATGGCTGTAGATGAAGAAATGGCTGAAATGGCTGGGGGGTTTTCCAATGAAAATATTTGAGTATTTTATCAACAAATTAGCCATAGTATGTGTTTCTAAGTAACTTTGTCTTTGAATTTTGAATTTTGGTTTTACTATCAAGAATAGTTAGAAGTATGTCACCAATTTATTTTGAGCATATGATAAACTGTACTCCAGCTTCTCTCTCTCTCTGTCTTTCTCTCTCTCTCTCTCTCTCTCTCTCTCTCTCTCTCTCGCTCTCTCTTTCTCCTGTGATTATAATGAAGTCAAAATTTCCTCAACAAGGCAGGTGCCAGTGGCTTCTGCCTGTAACCTTAGCTACTCAAGAGGCTGAGATCTGAGGATCATGGTTCAAAGCAAGCATGGACAGGAAAGTCATGAGGCTCTTTTCTCCAATTAACACCTGGAAAACCGTAGTGGTGTTGCTCAAAGTGGTAGAGCACTAACCTTGAGCGTAAAAGCTCAGGGACAGCACCTAGATCCTGAGTTCAAGCCCTACAACTGACCAAAAAAATCCCATTTTCTCATCAGACTCAGTGATTTTTCTCTATATTGTTACAGTTTACTAACAGGAGTAAACATGTGTATCTTTTTTTACTCTAGCAAGAAGATAATGCATTTTATTACATGATCCCTATTAACTGAAATTAAACACTACAATTGGCAAACTCAAATAATGTCATCATCTAAACTTCCTTTCTTAAAACCATACACTGGAATTAGGCAAATTTTGGATGAAAGAATGCACACATTTTGCTGAAAGGTGAGAAAAATCTCTCTTCATTTTGCTCAAAAACCAGGAAATGTTATAATCAAAATGTAAACCTCACCTTCCTACTATGTTGACAATCAAGTTGGCCATTTTACATCACAAAATACAATAAATGGAAAACTCCTTCCTTGTTACTATGGTTATTTTTTCTCCCCCCTTCCTTTATTGTCAAAGTGAATTACAGAGGGGTAACAGTTTCATATGGAAGGCAGTGAGTACATTTCTTGTTCAACTTGTTACTATGGGTTTTTATCATGTTTATCACATCCCCTTTAAGAAAACGTTTCTCCCACGTTATGAAGGACAGTTAAAATAGGAACAATAGCTACTTAGAATTCCTGCAATGCACTCCTATGTTCTATACTGTTCTATTCTAATGTTAAACATTTCTATATATTTTCATAGCTGCCACACCTATCTTTTAACGAATTTTCATTTAAGTCAAAAATACTTTTTATATTCCCTTATGATTTCTTGGCAAGTGGGTTAATTAGAAGTGCATTTATTTTTAATAGTCTTTCCATACATTTTCTGCTTTGCTTGCTAGTCTAAATCTTTCTGCACACGCCCCCTTTCTATGTACATACACACCACGCTTTACACGATTTCACTTCTTTGAAATTTCTTAGGTAGTGTCTTACAACCCAGAAAGAAGTTTGTGTTAGAGAATGTTCCCTGTGCATCCCGTTTGTCATGATGAAATGTTCTTTAAGTGTCAGTTTGCTGCAGTCAGTTGTATAGGTATGGTGTGGTGGCGCTATTCTCATCTTCTTAAACCTTCCTACCTTTTTCTACATGTTCTGTCAATTACTGACTGAGGAGTATTGTGGTCTCCGTCTACCACTGTGAACTTGTTTCGCTGTTCAGTTCTGTAAATTTTTGCTTCATTTATTTTAGAAGTTTGCTATTAAGTTGCATACACTTTATGAGCTTCCCAAATCATTATTACATTTCTAAACTAGATGACCTCATCTCTTAAAAAATAAGATTTAGCTAGCATTAAAGAACCAGATTTACCACCAGTGAGTGCTGCACACGAGTTCCAAAAGTATCCAGAAAATTTTATATAATAAGTGAATGCTTCCCCAACATCTATCCTCTCTTCCTCTTCCCCCATCTCTCTTCTATCTCTCTCCTTCACAATCATACTTAATAAAATAAAGTTCTCAGGAAATGACTGAATCTTCAAGTAAGTGCATACATCAAACTAAACAGAAGGAAATTGGACGCAGATGAAAAGTGGACTTGAATCTATGGATTTAGAAATCATCTGTACACACAGTTCATTTTTGTAGCTGACTTTTCTAAGACAATGATGGTTATATGGAAGCAGAAAGCAAACAGAAGATCTAACCATAAGCCTAAAAGTAAATTCTAAGCTATGATGTTTAGGTATGGAATTGAAAGTAACAAAGAAACCAGCAAAAAAAAAAAAAAAAGGGAAAGGAAGGAAAATGAGAAGACCAAAGAGAAAAACTGGGAAGGAACTTACATGAGATCTGTCCAAATAAACAAGTGTAAGCTGTCGTAAAGCACACTGATAATTTCATATGTTATCTATTGCCTTATATTTTAAACATTTTCTGGCTCTACAAATGTCTCCATTCATGGGGTGGGACTGACAAATCTACTAGGTATCAGGGGTTATGTAAACAATCTTCAGTATACTTCATGGCCTAATTTACTGTCATAAACATTGTGGGAAGCAGAAATCACTGTGGCAGTTTGGTGTGGATATTCTCACTGTCAGCGGGGAAAATTCATTGCCCCTTTGCAAGGGGGAGACTCCAACAGCATTTTACCAAGACGGATGACCTGGTGACAGACACTCTGGTTGAAAGTTAATATTTAGCCCTGTAAGATGAAACAGGAGAACTTGGGAATTGTGCCCCTGGGCCAGTCCCTGGGTCCTTCAGTCCAACAGAGGGCCTGAAAAGATGATCTTGAGAGTACATGTGGAGAACCAGGATGTCACAGTCAACATCTACCTTGGAGGTCAGAGCCTGTCCAATCACCCTGCCTCCCTTCATAATCTCAGGGCCGCCTGTCATCCATGGCTACATTAAAAGTTCTTCCAGACTTATTTGTATTCTAGCTAGTACAAATTCTTAGGTCAACGAATTCCAGAAATCTGTTTGCTTTCCCTCTGTTGAAATACCTCTACCTTTCCTTCATTCTAAATGAACTATTCTTGAATATCTAATATTTGTCTTTGTTAAACAAGTCTTAATTTATCTCTGCACTCCATCATGACTTGATCAACTTCAATTCTGTCCAAACAGAGCCTTATCTCTCCAAAGAAAGGTCTTTTGTGTGAGACCCAGCTCATCTAGTTATCTCTTCTCTCCCTACTTGCACTATGGGTTTGTCTTTGTCTATAGGAATATATAAAAAACAGATATTCAGAATATATGCTGGTAATTACCTCTCAGCCACAGCAACTTTAGCCCATTCCATCCCTCTCCAGAGCAGAAGTTGAATTATAGGCAAACAGAAAATGTTGGATGTTAACAGTGCTTTGGCCATAAAAAGCAGAAATTTGGGAATTTCTCTTGAGGCCAGGGAAAATAAAACTATTAACTTCTTATTAAACTTAGGTTTTCTTTAATTTCTGATAAGATTTAAGGTTGAAACAATGCATTTTTTGGTGATTTAATATTTTAAGAACATGCTGCTCACAATAGTAATAAAACCAGCAGATCCAATGGCCGTGTCTATTAGAATAATTCTGATAAAGGCTGTGTGCATATGCCAATGACTTTACTAAAGTCCAGAACATATTTGTATTTATAATTATGTGGATAGGGTGTCCTTTGGAGCCATTGTGTAAATTAAGCTATCAGGGAAGAACCTCATTGTTATGTAGTCATTCTCATTTTTACCTAAACAATAAGAAACACAAGTTTCAGATTTCACATTTCAATCTGATTTCCAAGTGAATCGATCATTTTGTAAATATTTACCTTCAAAGCAGGTTGCCAATGAAAGCTAAACCTTCTTCACTACGTTACCATCTGTATCTCCTTTAGCTGGCATTAATAGGCTCTGTGCCACAGGAGATATGGTGACTCAAAGGTGTGGTCCCAACCTTTCAAGCAATGACAGTCCAAATAGAAAGAAAATAGACCGAATACAAAAGGTGTTAGATGAGCCGGTAGCTATAATGCTAGCTACTCCAGAGGCTGAGATCTGAGTGTCATGGTTAGGACCCAGGTCTGGGTAGGAAAGTCTTTGCGACTGCTGTCTCCAGTTAACTACTGAAAAAAGCCAGAAGCAAAGCTGTGGCTCAAGTGATGGAGTACTAGCCTTGAGCAAAAAAGCTCAGAAATAGCACCTGGGCCCTGAATTCAAGCCCCAGGACCAGCACCAAAAAATATAAATAAATAAAAAGCATTACTTTGATGGAGAATAAGGTATAGGAGACTTGGGAGGAGTCTGGCTGAAGCAACCTGCGAAGTCAAGACAGGGTGAATGGAACTTGTTCAGCCTGGGGGGACTGGAAAAGGCAGTAGTTTATGGACATCCTGCAGTCTGATTGTTTATATCAAGGACAAGGACCAGTTTGGTTCAAAGAAATAGAAATGGAAACACCAATTCCACTATTGATTTACTTTGCTTTGAGCAAATTATTTGATTAGTTTCCAATTCCTCGTGGCACATTTGCTTCTGGTTCGAAGTTGCCTCTGAATGACTGCATTTGTTCTATCTCCACCCCAATTCTGAGATGATATATCACAGTGGTATGCAGTTTCTTTGATACCCAGATCATCTTTAAATATTCTCTTCCTCCTTGTGGCAATATACCTTTCAGATATAATCATTATTTCTTTGATGTGTTTTATAATATAAGATAAAGTTTAATCTGTAAACAAAAGAATCTATCATCAAAAGAATTCCATTGAAAATATTATTCTACATTAACGAAACATTTCATGGTTGAAATGAAATCTGCACTTACCATAAAATGATTAGAGCTCACAGTTTTCTCTATCACTGTTTTAAATTTAAATACAAACAAAACAAAACCATCACAGAAAGGAAATAAATGAAGTCACTGAAGCTCTATGTCTTCATTTTTATAATCATGGCACTGTTGTTACTGAGTTCAAAACCACAGACCTACACTTGAAATGAACATGTTACTGAGTCCATCTGTGTTAGGGTGAACTATGTACTTGGGAGAGTCCCAAGTACATTTCCTGTAGAAGGTAACATTTGTTACAAAACAAGAGGCTAAATTTTTTAATGTACTTATTTGAAATATACATATGTATGTATACATTGTACAGCTGACAAAGAAATTATTTAGAAACTCTTTTGAAGTTGTTTTTTTTTTAAATAAGGTGGTATTTTTTTGTCACAGAGAGGGCATTTTATTATTGACCTTAAGTAACTATAAACATAGAATTTTTGCTTCAGTTGATTTGGTCACTTTGAAATTCTCTCCCAACAACACATTCCCTAGTCTCATACCCAGAATGAGGCTTTCCAACAGCTACTTTACTATGGCACTGCAGCAAAGTACACAAGGAAATAAAACTGTAAAAGCACCAAAAATGGGAATACAAGTCATCAGCATACTAAATCTTGAACAATAGGAGCATGGGGGCCAAATAAATCAGAAGAGGTCCCAGCTCACAAGCTTCCTGGGAAGAAGGCTGGCGGATGAGGAAGTTATCACTGTAGAGACATTCAGGAGTGGCCTAGAGCAAATGGAAGAAGAAGCAGGGGCTGTGTTGGTGAGAGAAGGGCCTGGGCTGAGAAGGGCTGAGCTGACACTCCCCTTCCCTCCCCCACACCCCAGCAGCAAGGTTTGTCCCCCCCCCCCCCAATGAAGAGTGGGCCTAAGGGAATTTGTGACCCAAGAGAGTCTCTCTTAACTTGAGCTCAGCACTGGAGAGATGTTAGGCAGCCTGGGTGAGGTGAGGTCTGGCAGTCAGAACTTGAATTTAAACTGTCATCTTTTAATGGAGGCCTGCCTGAGAAAACATAGGAAAGCCACATGATCTTCCTTTAGCCATAAACATAGTCTTTCACCTTCATTTAGGAATTTAAGTCAAGATGACCGAACATTTTTTTTTCCAGAAAATCATCTGTTGAAAAAAGTAGAAGTAGGTTGGAGAAAAAACTGAACACCAAATAGCCTTTAAGTTAGAAAAGAAAGCAAAAACCTCAAGTTTCTCATTATAGCTTCAGAGAGATGTAAGAAGAATA
Source organism: Perognathus longimembris pacificus (assembly GCF_023159225.1). Classification (NCBI taxonomy): domain Eukaryota; kingdom Metazoa; phylum Chordata; class Mammalia; order Rodentia; family Heteromyidae; genus Perognathus; species Perognathus longimembris. The sequence goes on along the minus strand of NC_063168.1, from coordinate 66,965,609 downwards.
GGTATCCATGAAACAAGAAGGGATAACTTTCTTTGTCAACGACAAGAAAGGGTTTATGGTCTAAAAATACTTAAAGAGCAGAAAGGGCTGCAAAAATTTTTAGAACATGAGTTAAGATAAAAACAGGAAGTATGGAGGATTACATACGCTGTGTAAATGTTTTATTTCTATCAAAATATGTCATTTGGCCAGATAATTAATGAGGTTAATGCTGACAAATGATATGCTAGACTATAAGAAACAAACTATTGCAATTTGGATCTCAAGATGTCCACGCCTTATCAAAGAATCACAGAACATTTGTGGTTTTAAAACATGGATGTTATGAAGCCAAGCGCCAGTAACCAGGCAATCTGAGGATCACGGTTCAAAGCTAGCCAAGGCTGGAATGTCCGTGGTACTCTTATCTCCCATTAACCACCAAAATACCAGAAGTGGAGCTGTGGCTCAAGCGGTAAAGCGCTAGCCTTGAGGCAAAAAGCTTCAAATACAACACCCAGGCCTTGGAAACTCAAGCCCCAGAGGCACATAAACACAAGAAAATAACAGCCGAAAGACAAGGTGTTGCTCAGCCTCAGTATTCAAGCAATCTCCTTAGGGACAGAATTTTCGAAGTAGGTTTAAAAGGAAGTTGAATTGACAAAGCCCTGAGTCCTTTTCCTTCCATCTGATGGAGCTGAGTGGTTTTTCTTTTCTGTGTAAAATTCCCTTTGAGAAGGAGTCGTGTGCTGAAGAGCCATGCAGCGCTCACGCTTATGTGTCCCACTTAGATTGTATCTTTAAATAGGCATTCCTGAGGTATGCACATCTCAGAAATGCTCCACACTTGAGCTGGAAAACAGTGCTGCTCCTGTGGAACTTCAGCCTCTCCCCTCTTGTCCCAGGCATCTTGGATAGAACCCAAATGTGCAGTTTAGCAGAACAAAAGCTCTGTGGTAAACCAGATTCCTGCTCCTTCCAAGGGTTTATCCTCCATCTGCTGTTTCTTAAAGCACGTTCCCTGGGAATCTCACCCAGTATCCCAAATGACTTACTCCGAGATCACATATGGTACTCTTCCTGAGAGGGCCTCTGACAGATTCAGTTTTCTCCATCTTATTATATTTCCATTGCTGTTTTAACACCTCATCTAGATGGATATCCTGGGCAGCTACTCAGCTGGCTGGGCCCATCATCTGGCTCAGTGTGTTTCACATAAATGGTAGATAAACCACTAATAGAAATCAAATCTCTCATTTGCAACTGAGGAAACTGAGTTCTAGAAGATGAAATGGCTTTGTGAAGGCTATATAATCTCCCCATCTGTTCTACATTACTGTCATGCTAATCACTGAACTTGGACATGATTTTGGTGCTCAAATACATGTCAGCTACCTTGAATTCTTTGCCTAACTCCCATAGAACAATTTAAGCATAAAACAGGTGCCCAATAAGAACTTGTTGGCAAATCTTCTTAAGATAGTTTGTAAAAAGAAAATAGGCCTCCACTTTCAAGTAAAATTCAAGAAGAAGTAGTAGCCCAAAATTTCTGCCATAACAATTAGGAGAAAATTGAAAAGTATCATTAAATTATATATTTAACGATATCAGACAATTATAAAAAAAATCATCTAAATGATTTAAACTTCCAGAAAAGAAAAAGATTCTTGGGGCTGGGGATATGGCCTAATGGCAAGAGCACTTGCCTCATATACATGAAGTCCTCGATTCGATTCCCCAGCACCACATATACAGAAAATGGTGCTGTGGCTCAAGTGGCAGAGTGCTAGCCTTGAGCAAAAAGAAGCCAGGGACAGTGCTCAGGCCCCGAGTCCAAGGCCCAGGACTGGCAAAAAAAAAAAAAAAAAAAAAAAAGATTCTTCTCTAGTTGACAAACCCTGGTCATTTCCACTCTTAGTGTTCTTTGCCAATTGCAGGTAATAACTAAAGGTACAGATAATAGCTAAGGTAAAAAGAAACATGTCACATTTTAATGTCATGCTGACTATGTTCAAATGTTGGATTCCAGTCAAGCTGCAAACTTGTAACCACTTATCCTCATAGAGCATCTGCTGTGGTTTGGGGGGAAATGCAGGTAGTTGGTGACAGAAATCGAAAGATGGCCAAGGAAATTGGCTGAAAACTGGTTGGAAAGGGATATGAGAGAACTTTTGGGATGAAGTATATGTCCCTTAGTTTGTTTTGAAAGGCAGATGCACAGAAGCATCTGATTACTAAAATTCAATCAACTGATCATTTGAGATGATCAGTTGAATGTAAATTGTGTCTGCTAATCACAAAAAGATGTCATAAATGAGGAAGATTTCACTGTCAATTATAGAATAGTCCTTCCAGTTCTGAATATGGGGTAGTAAAGTCTCAGACCCCTCTTAAATTCCTTAACTCTCCTTCCATCATTCAGTCATCTCATAGTACTTTACACTCCAGCTACGTTTGTCTGTGTGGATCCTGTCTTCCTAAACAGTGAGTTTCTTCAAGCAAACGAAGAAAAATTAAATTTAGACAACTGCAGAAATGTCATTGTTGGGGCTGGGGATTTAGCTCAGCAGAAGAGCGCCTGCCTGGCGAGCGCAAGGCCCCGAGTTCGTTCCTCAGCTCTGGAAAACAAAAACAAAAAAAAAACTATGAAAGAAAAAAAAATTATGAAGGAAATGTCATTGTTGGTGGAACTTTAAATTAGTACAATGATCTTGGAAAATTTTGGGGTAGTGTCCACTGAAACTAAATAAACATGTATGCCCCCTGTAATGCAGAGAGTTCATTTCTAGTTGCACACAAAAGATATATAAATATATATTGCCATTAACAGTCATGAAGTAGAATGTTCAAGATTTCTTTATCATAAACTGAAAAGTATATAAAACTTAATTGCCACAATAATTGCATGGAAAATTGTAGTACACTCACATGATTGTAAGGGAAGGATGAAAATGTCAGAAACAAACTACATGCGACTACATGAAATAATCTAAAAATATCAGAGGTAGCAAAGAATGGAATACAAACTAGAAGTATTGATCTGAAAAAAAACATAAGGAAGTCCCCTGGCTGTGAATATGAAATGTTCTACATCTTCTGAAGGGAGGAGGGGAAAGGAGGGAAGGAGAGAGAGAGGGAGAGGGAGAGAGAAGATGAAAGAGAATGAAGTGAACACTTAAAGTATCTATGTTAAGCTTCAATTAGAGTTTAAAAAAAGAAAGCAAAATAGGAAAAGGCAAAAGGATTATATCGTGTTTCTTAGGAAGAAGTTGTTTCTTCACCTCAAGCCCAAGAGGCAGAATACTAGATGGTCAAATTTATAGTGAGAAAATATGCCTGAGGTAGTTGTCATGTTGCATAATAAACAAATGTTTATGTATATTTGATATTTGAAACCATCACCATTTATGTTGTGCTCAACTTTCTAGATAACTGGTTAGATATGTTTGTATGTGAGCTCACAAAACTTGAGCCTCATATTCTTGATATTGATAGATTTTAATGGCTGCAAATCCTATCGTGCTATGTCTCTCATTTGGAAAACTTATTCCCAGTTTGTTCCAATGTTTTGTACTAGTGTGCTACACTAACTAGCATGCAACTTCTAATATAGGACTTTAAATATTTCAAGGTGTACACAGCCACCACATTTTACCCTTATTTTATCTGCATTTTGTCCAAAAGGTGCACAACTATCATTCTGTGAGCACCCTGCTACTGTGAGGAAGGCAAAAATGAGTACTCGCATCAATGACTCTCTTTTCTGTAAATTGACAATGATTCACTATGCTGAGCCGATGTACACACGATGGGAATATGGCCTAGTGATAGAGTGCTTGCCTCGTATACATGAGGCCCTGGGTTTGATTCCTCAGCACCACATACATAGAAAAAGCCAGAAGTGGCGCTGTGGCTCAAGTGGTAGAGTGCTAGCCTTGAGCAAAAAGAAGCCAGGGAAAGTGCTCAGGCCCTGAGTTCAAGCCCCAGGACTGACAAAAAAAAAATGAGACTCATTTTTTCAAATAAAATCTGTCCCCCTTTTTTTCCCCTTCATGCTGATTAATAAACCCAAACTTTTGCACCTGCAGAACAGTGACCTCTGCAAGGCATCTGTTCTCTGTTTGACATCTCTTTAATTTTATTAGTGGCTTATGGACAAAATCACTTGACTTAAAGTTTTTCAAGTTTAAGTTATTTGGATTCACCAGAGCATTTTTTTTGCTCCCTGCTATAAATCAATAAATCCAGTTAAGATTAATGGCCTACACGTGAGCTTCAAAAGATCCTCTAAACCAGACAGAGTTGAAAGAAACACATAATTCCATAACACACTAAGTACAAGCTGATCAAAGTTATTGGGTCTGGTTACATAATGCTATATTTCCTCATTGTCTTTACAGTCTGATTTCAAATGACTTCTAAAACATATATCTTCCATTAGGAGCAGAAATCATTTATGTACCCTAACTGGTCAAAATATGTGTTCAATACAGATTTAAGTAAACTCTAGACTAAAAAGTGCCTGAACCTAACTTGTGAAATCTTGTATGGTTTAAGAGCTAAAGCAAAAAAAGAAGCATAGTGAATAATCCATTTCAACACAGAACATTTCCTACACAGAAACAATCATGGAATTCTGGAAGCAAAGAGAATTACAAGTCCTTAGATATTAAATAGTGAAAATTGAGGTTGTTCAGCCATTGGAATTCTAATGAAGTATTATATACATTCATGGGAGAATGGAGGATACCAAGAGAATAGAAGTAAGCTAAAGCTACACTCTGCATATCAGATATGTATGACTCTCTCTATATATATATGCACATATATGCACAAATTATAATTTTTGTGTGTCAGTACTAGAGTTTGAACTTAAGACCTAGGTGCTATCATTTAGCCTTCCTTTGCACTCAAGGGAATGAAAAGGTAGCTCTATCACTTGAGCCATACTTCTGCTTCTGGCTTCCTTGTTATTGGTTAATTGGAGATACAAGTCTCATGAACTTTCTAGCCTTGGCTGACTTTGAATCTCAATCCTCAGATCTTAGCCTCCTAAGCAGCTAGGAGTACAGGCATGAGCTACCGGACCCTGGCCACAAATTATAATTTTGTGGTTTTATGTAATAAATTATTTCAAAAGGTTCACTTGTTAATTGAAATTTCCTGACCCAGTCCCATTTTTTTGGACACAATCTGGACCCTTGTATGACATTCTGGACGTGCCACATTCCTGTATCAACTGGAATGACACTACCATGGTGAGTTCACTGTTGCAAAGTACCTCAATTCCTTATTGGATATCTCTAGTTCATAGGAAGTTCTTCATTACAGAAGTGCCAACTTTTACCTCTTTGTAACTACTAAGTCCTCGTCATGTCCTCTAGGACAATATCTGGTGACTGTTACCTCTCTCCCTCCTTCAGAGCTCGAAGTTAATTAGAAATGCACCTGGCTCAGTCTTTCAATGTACATGTACATTCTACCATCACCAGTGGAATATCTCATTCTCTGCCAGTTTGTTACTCTCATATATTTGCCATCATACCATCTTAGAATCAGCCTTTCCCCCTGTCTCTTCTTGTTATACAAATGTGTATCTTGAATGGATGAATTATATCTTTTTCTCAGCTTGGTACCCTAGGGTGTGAGCCAAGCATACAGTATGCACTTCTCCTTCCATGTTGTCATTAAATTCAAGGTAAAATATATCATTTTCTAATGTATATGAAAAGATAAGGGGCATTAAAAAAATTTAAACCCAGAACCAGAATCTTTACCTTAAATAAGTCTATCAACCACAGTCAGAAACCCTCCCCTTTTCAAATCCTCATTCTGGATAAAAAAAAAAAACCCAAAACAACAACAACAAAAAACCCCTGTTACTCAAGCTATATAGAGAGAAGTTAAGAAAGCCGCCATTGAAATACCATGTATAATGCATCTGTAAACTATTCTTGTCACGGCAAATTAAATCAGTAAGGTGAACGTTAGTAGAAGGCCAGCTGTCCTGTTCCATTGGAAAGTTCTAGACTTCTGCCAACTCTACGCAGGAGAATAGTTGGTCACCACTTGGTATGGAGGGCTGGCACCAGACAGTGCTGTAACCAGAGGCTCATTTTGAAAATCAGTCATGTGACAAGGCCAGTGGGCTTGGAGAGGTTGTCAATTTCTAGTAAATCCTGCCAGAAGAAAAAGGACAGGCATCTAATTGTTGATGGGTGATGAAATCCTGAGTATTCTTTAAATTTGGGGGGTAGGGGGGAAAACCTGATGAAACCAAATAGAAGTTTTTCAGTGTCCCAAGGAAGCAGCACTCAGAGTCTGGTGGGAGCAACTTACGTGGTAGTAGAGGTAGACCAGTTGTCAGTAGCAAGATTCCCTTTGTGATACCTTTTTTGTCATGTCCATGGCTTCAGTTACCATCTGTGCAGCAATGACTATCCAGTTCAAAGTCCAATCCTGACTTTTCCTCTTATCTTCATCCTTAGATATTCAGCTGCACACACTCTGTCCATGACAGATGGCACAAGGAAACCTCAGCAGGTTCAAGATAAAACTATAATTACTTTTTCCTCACATCTGGTCCTTTTCCAGGATTCTTATCTCCAAAAAGAACTTACTTTCCTATTCAATGTTATAAGAAATATCTGAGACATTAAAGGTACTCTCATTATCTCATAAATGTCTACTCTAATGCTACGTTTTGTCAGTCCTTACCACATACTCACTCCTGTCCAGTTACCTTCACTTCTCTGCCATTTCCTTAGTTGTCTTAATTACCATCTACTAGTATAGACACCTAAGTATATGTCAATAGGTAGGAAATATCTCCACAATGCAATACTACTCAGCTTTTTAGAAGTAAATTCAGCCAAGCACTAGTGGCTCACTACTATAATCCTTAGCAACTCAGGAGATTTAATCTGCTTGTCTCAGTTCAGAGCCAGCCAACGTAGAACAGTCCATGGGACTCTATCTCCAATTAACCACTTAATAAAAAGCTGGGCTGAATATGGCTCAAGTGATAAAGATCCAGCCATGAGCAAAAAAGTGGAACATGATCATGTACTTACATGGAGTATGAGCATCCTATCAGGTGATCCATCTTCATTCTCATCTGGGCAAATTGTCCTATTTGATAGCAAGTGTTTCTGGTTCTTTGATCCTTTCCTACTATTTATTGGGTAATGCTGAGAACTTGTATCCTGGCCCTAGAGTTAACAGACAACCTTTACCTATCTAGCCTTGGGAAGTGTCATCATCACTTAGTCTTGTTCTATCTTCACACCACACAACTCCCTTCATTAGTTCATCCCCTTGGATTCTCCTGCAAGTCTTTAGTTGAGCAACTGCTTCTGCTTTGATTCCTTTCCTGAACTGACCTATTTCATCACTCAGCTATTCTGTCACAACCTCAAGGTACCTTTTATGTCCCTCAGGTTGGAGTGGATCTACCATTTTTATGTCATTGTCACGGTAACTACTCATACCCTTTCTTCTAGGAATTATGGCAAAGATGCTTTTAATATTTGAATCTGTACATTTTGGGTTCAAGCCTTTCTCGACTTCTGGATTATAAGCTTCATCATGTAGCAATCACTGCTGGTCTTGGCAATACTGAGAATCCTGGATCTTCATACTGCCCAACCAGTAATTCAACATGGTGAATCAAAACTGCATTCCAACACCTTAGGGGGTGAGAAAGCCAGTGGGCAGCTAACCATTAATATAAAGTCTAACATTTGAATACTGATTAGCGATGCATTCTTATTTGTGGCTCAGACTCCTCTTGGTAGACTTAGCAGCAGTTTGATCTGTGCATATTAATTACATTCTGCCCATTGAGGCTTCATGGTTTCTGCCTAGGTGGTTAATAGCACAACTGTCTTCTCTATGCATTTTTAAAGGTATCACTAAGGCAATGTGAGTGAGCATAGAGCAAGAGGGACCTGAAGCTGACTGGCTGCTCATGCTTTAGCTTAGGGACAATGGTACTCTTGTATTGGAGAGAGGAAGGGAGAAGCCTAGAATACATCTTCCTGTCATTAGCATAACTCTTGTCTCAACAGCCTGCTCTGTGGCATCTGAACCTCAGGAGAGTCGTGGCCTATAAGGAAGTAAAGAACAGAGCTGCTCATGTGAGTAGGAATCCAGCCTTGAAAAGTCATATGAGTGAGTACAGGCAGGACTCATGATACTTTGCCTAGCAAAAGCTCATGTGATAAGTTACCTACCGCCTCAGAGAGGGGTTCTCAAACCACAGCACCAATGGAAATTACTTGAGCAACTTTAGTCTCCATCTTCCTCTTGTACAGGAGTTTGGCTAATATAATCTCAACAATTTCTCACTTGAATTGAATATGAAATCAAGTCACCTGATGACTATGTCATCTTGTCCATGAGAAATATTGAGACTCAACTGTCTGGGCTCAGCTGAGATAAGAACTCATAAAATGTATGAAAAGATCCAAGTGACTCGTGTCTGAAAATATTTTTTATGTTCTTTTGGTATGTCTAGTTCTGATTGAACCAGGAAAACCAGATGTTAGGAGGAGGAAGAAAAAAAGAGAGAGAACCACCAAACAAGTTGTCTGACAATTGTGCAAAAACAAAGAAGAAATTAGATCACTCATTTCTCAAAATTCCAGAGTGCCTATTCTGGTCTAAGTGGGTCTGCTTATCTGAAATTATACAACAATTATGGTTGATGCCAAATACCCTTTTCATGAAAGATAAGGAACTCTGTTTCTCTACAAAAATATTAACTAATATGGCAAAGCGCTGTGGAATTTGCAAATCATCATCACACGCACTATATCACTGGAGTATTTTACACTCTACCCAGTTTTAGGGGAATGTTTGGTTACCAAATTTATACTGTAATTGAGGAAAGTGAGAGGAGTAAACTAGAGATAGTGTAATATTTTTATAATAAATACTTTAAAACCAAATCCAATGACTATACATTATTCAGTACCACTGTTTTTTCTCTCACACACCTTTAAAGGATGGAAATAGCAAACAGGGTTTTGGACCAACCTGGTAGAAAATTGACCTTAATATCTTGGGGCTGAGAACCACAGCCTCTAGTTGTCTCTCAAAGTTCAGACAGAGCAACTAGCAATCTCTGTTTGGTACTACATGGTCACTTTATCAAAAATCTTAATTCTAGAACAAGTCCAACACAGCTGGACCATTTCTCAAGGCTGCCAAGAATTCCTAAGAGTGCCTGTCATGCCTACATTTGGGTCATTTTTTTGAGGTAAAGTAAGTGCAAGTTGACTTTTTTTTTTAAGACAGAGTCTTGCTATCCAGCACAGGCTGGTTTCAAAATCACTATGTAGCCCAGTCTAGTCTCAAACTTGTTATCCTCCTGGCTCCGCCTTCCTGGTTCTGGAATTACAGAAGTATGCTATGACCCTCTGCAAATTGATATCCAAGGTGGTCGTTTTCTCTCAGAATCAGAATTTCTTGGGCTATTTTGACCACACTTTACATACTTTAGCTCCAACCTAATACCTTTCAATAATTCTTTTACTCTTCATTGCTTCTCACATACGACACTGAAATATTAAAACCCCAAACTTATGCTCTGAAATGAACAGTCTTCAGTTCTCTTTAGACTTAGATGGCTGCAAAAGCCTGAACTATATTTAAAATCTTGCATTTAAAAAAAAATAGCGGAGCCTGAAGAGATTGCATTTAAATGACATGGTTTAACATTCTCATGTGAGCGTGTGGTTTCTAAACAAATGTTATGTTACCAACGTTTACATTGCTTTTGCCAGCAGTCTGCTTCTGTATGAAGTGATTTTTTCCTATCAGAGCAAGGTTCCTTGAGGAAGAGGTCATAGTTCCCTGCCATAGGAAGGAGTGAAGCTAAAGAAATCGTGTTTACTTGTTCAGCACCTCAGTGTCCCTCTGCAACTGAGGGCTACTAAACATGTGTGGTGTGGTCTTATGCCCCCTCCTCTGGTCTTTTCTCCCTCTCAGAAGGCAAAGTGGAAGCCCAGCCAACCCATAGGACCCAACTGACTTTCAAATGACTGAAGAGTCTGTCCGGCCCCTCAGGAAGAGTACTTAGGGGTGAAGAGGTGAGATAAGCTTCAAGGGCTTGGCAAGTACAAGATGGGAGGGAGCTTTCTAAAGCCTAGAATTTTCTAGAAAGCAGAGCTGCTGTTTATAATGTACTATGTAAAGTTATTTCTTTAGGATTTTTTCTCCCTATGGTTTATCCCCAGTTGTCACTGTATTTGATTTTGGTACCCTGGGTATTGTATATAAATTTATCTGAATTAGGGAAGTGAAGGGGGAACATCAAACTGGTCAGATAAATGACAAAGGATGAACCAATGCAACAGCAATACTCACAAGACAATGGTAGTTGAAATCCTTAATGCCCTGTTTTGATAATAGGCAGAACCCCGCAAAGAAGATCTGTAGGGACGTACAGGACTTGGACTACCTACACCAAACCCCAACAGACATCTATAGAGCATTTCATTCAACAAGAGAAAACATATTATTCATAGGGCATAGGAGACTTTTTTTTAGGACAATCATGTATGAGTTCACAAATAAGTTTCAAGACTTAAAAGTATAGAAATCATGCTAAGTATTTTTTTTTTCTGATCATGGTGGACTATAACCTGAAATCAGTAACAAGGGATGAGAATGTCTCAGTGACACAACATGTGCTTAAGTGTGTTCAAGCAAGGGCCCAGGCAACATCTCCAGAACCAATGAGAGAGAGAGAGAGAGAGAGAGAGAGAGAGAGAGAGAGAGAGAGAGAGAGAGAGAGGAAGAAGAAGAAGAGAAGAAGAAGAAGAAGAAGAAGAAGAAGAAGAGGATGAGGAGAGAGGAGAGGAGGAGGAGAAGGAGGAGGAGGAGAAGGAGGGGGGAGGAGGAGGAGGAGAGGAGAGAGAAGAAGAAGAAGAAGAAGAAGAAGAAGAAGAAGAGAAGAAGAAGAAGAGGAGGAAGGAGGAGGAGGAGGAGGAGGAGGAGAGGAGGAGGAAGGAGGAAAGGAGGGGGAGAAGGAGGAGGGGGGAGGAGGAGAGAGAGGAGAAGAAGAAGAAGAAGAAGAAGAAGAAGAAGAAGAAGAAGAAGAAGAAAGAAGAGAAGAGGAGGAGGAGGAGGAGGAGGAGGAG